>NC_091282.1:720399102-722799102 GCF_032444005.1 Ranitomeya imitator | reverse complement strand
TTGAAAGATGTACATGTGCATATAGATTGAGGGGTCAAATTGGGTGACGTGTTCCCTTTAAAGTACCAATCTACACTTTTTTTTTCTATTTGAAAAAATACAATATTTTACGTTTAAGAAATTTTTTTTGTTAAATATAACTATGAATTAATATTTCAAATGAGCGAAAAAAGTAGAAACAATAGGTTTTAAGCATAAAAAAGGCACAAAAAAGACTAATGAGATTGAAAGACCTCTTATCCCAAACTGAAAGATTTCAACTTTGTAAAAAATATATAATGTCAGGATTGCTGCATCATTATGGCCAAGTGACTGCTACATAGAATGAAAGCGTTGAGGTTTTTGCTCTTGTGGTCCAAAGGATCACATGAAAATCCCACAAAAGATGTGAGTGATGTTAAAACTGCATTCACAAATAAGGGTAATGGTGTGTTTTTCTTCAAAATTTTATGTAACGAAGCTGATCAAGAAATGGTTTATCAGCTCCTGCAAAAAATATAGGATAACGAAAGAAGTGCCGTTTTTGCAGCTGGGTTGTCTACAGGAGTGCTCCGCCTTGAACTAGAGTTGGTAGAAATGGCTTTTTTTTTCTAATTGTCTGTTATTAATATTTTATAGTTAATTTATTACTTTTCATAGTCATTTAGAAATGTTGATAAAGAAAAGTTAGTTTGTATTTTCAGTTTACATGGAATGATTATTCATTACGGCACACCGTGAATATAAAAATATCAAAAACTGACCGTCTCTTCCAAACAGAGCAGGTGTGAACGAGTGCATACTAGTGATGAGCGAACGTGCTCGGATAACATCTTATCCGAGCATGCTTGGCTGTTATCCGAGAGTTTGTGCTCGTATATTAATTTCCAATCTCCGCGGTTGTTGGACAGACTGAACACGTGGGGATTGCTTAACAAACCGGCAATCCCCGCATGTGTTGAGGCTGTCTAACAGGCAAGAATCATGCAGCCACGTGGTCTGGAACATAATATACGAGGACACCCAGATGCTCGGATAAGACGTTATCCGAGCACATTCACTCATCACTAGTGTATTCTAAGAGTAGCCATCTCCATAAATAAAGTAGCACTCTGTAACGCTATGGCATGCAAACATGAAATATATAAAATTGCATTACTGCTCTAGAAAATAATTTAAAAGAAAAAACTATTTACTTAGTGTATAAATTGGCCAATTCATGTGTGCCCAGCAGCCATGACAAAGCAATCCTCTATGCTGACAACCTAGCTTATCATGTACGGTACCTCTACTGGGTTGCTAGCCTACAATTATGGGTAGATAGGATCCTGCTGTGATTAAAACCGCCATAGGCTGATGGGTGGAGTGCTCAGTCAGAGAGCCTGTGTATACAAATATAAAAAAAACAGAGAACAGGTGTGAACAGGTGCTTACTAGAGAGTAGCCACCTCCATATATAACTAATGAAGTTGCACTCTGAAACGCTATAGCATGCAAATCTGAAATATATGAAATTGCAGTTGGAGATGGCTACACTTAGTTTACATCTATTCACACCCGTTCTCTGTTTGGAAATGAAAGTCATTCTTTGATATTTGTATACATTGGCTCTGTGACCGAGCGCTCCACCCTTCAGCGTATGGCGGTTTTAATCACAACAGGGTCCTCCCTACCCATAAATGTATGCTAGCAGCATGTTAGGTTCTCAGCAAAGATGATTGTCTTTCATAGTTATTAAGGTTGAAGGAAGACTTTAAGTCCATCTAGTTCAACCCATAGCCTAACCTAACATTTGGCTATTGGGCTCACATGAATTGGCCAGTTTATGCACTAAGTACGGTATCTTAGTTTTTTCCAATTTTGCAGAGCAGTAATGCAATTCCAATTTCATGTATTTCATGCTTGCATGCTATAGCGTTATAGAGTGCAGCTTTGTGAGTTACACCATGGATATATGTTGTGACAAGTTTTAATTAGGTTTGCATTGCCTCTTCTCCATTTATTACATAAGGGGAGGTAATTTCTCAACACGTGAGACGAGTCTTTCTTATCTCGACAAACACGCAAATCCGGTCACTCGCTGCATGGACAAATAAAGGAAGGGCAAGATCTAATATATACAACCTAAACTACATTTACGCAGGGCAGGAATCCTTACATAGCAAATGTATTTGTGCAAGGGACACATCATCAATGAAAACGAAGTAAACTCATCCATTGTCCTCTTATAGATCATATAATCCTCGCTCTGCGGCTGCTGAATTAGATTAGCAGAACATATGCCTAACGATAGATTAACTGCAGAAAACCAGCGTTCTCATTGAAGTTTCGGACTATTAATCCCCATCCAAAAAAAACAGGAGAGTAAATCATTAATGTGTTAAAATGGACAACCTATAAAGAAAAAGTTAGAAAGCTACATAAAGTACATGTGGCAACTGATGGCATAATGCTCAGTGATTTAAAAAGTGGCTCATGTTCACTGCCTTAGATCTACTGGGTGCACCACAGCCGGTCTATGGAGACCTCAGATTGGGCTGCTGTGTTTGAGGACCATCAGTCTAATGACTGTGTGTCATAAGTTAAAGAAAAAACATCTCCATACAAAAATTGGAGGCATATGTTATGCGTTCGGAATAATAGCCAGCAGTGCTGAAAGTATAACTATGTTATGTTAGTCAATATAAGTCCCCTATTTATTAAAAGAAAAACTGGAACTTCCAGCAAATTTTCTACAATGAATTTTGATATTTCTACGTTGTCTTACTGACTTCAGTGCTCTAGTTTTCATCCAGTACAAACAGTGAAAAAGTCTAACCCCTTGGTGACGGAGCCAAATTTTTGAAATCTGACCAGTGTCAATTTATGTGGTAATAAACTCTGGAATACTTCAACAAAT
The DNA here is from genome assembly GCF_032444005.1 of Ranitomeya imitator. NCBI lineage: Eukaryota > Metazoa > Chordata > Amphibia > Anura > Dendrobatidae > Ranitomeya > Ranitomeya imitator. Next base: position 722,796,224 of record NC_091282.1, on the reverse strand, counting down.
CCCAGTGAGTTTGAGTTTGTTTTTTTTGTGACACATTACACTTTATGATAATGGTAAACTTAGGTTGATATGTTTTGTGTTTATTTATAAAACAATATCAGAAATTTGAGAAAAATGTTAAAAAATTAGCAATTTTCAAACTTTGAATGATTATCCCTTTAATCCAGATGGTCATACCACAGCAAACCATTAATAAATAACATTTCCCACATGTCTGCTTTACATCAGCACCATTTGTAAAATGTTATTTTATTTTTTTTTTAGCATTTTATTAGGTTTTAACCCCTTTCTGACATATGACGTACTATCCCGTCGAGGTGGGGTGGGCCCGTATGACCACCGACGGGATAGTACGTCATACGCGATCGGCCGTGCTCACGAGGGGAGCGCGGCCGGGTGTCAGCTGACATCCGGCACATTAAACCCCGGCACACTGCAATCAAACATGATCGCAGTGTGCCGGCGGTATAGGGAAGCATCGCGCAGGGAGGGGGCTCCCTGCGGGCTTCCCTGCGACCCCCGGAGCAACGCGATGTTTAGAATGGTGTCATACTTGGGAATTTTATATCATATAGACCCCTAAAAATGACTTCAAATGAGATGTGGTCCCTAAAATAAAATAGTGTTGTAAAAATGAGAAATTGCTGGTCAACTTTTAACCCTTATAACTCCCTAACAAAAAAAAATTTTGGTTCCAAAATTGTGCTGATGTAAAGTAGACATGTGGGAAATGTTACTTATTAAGTATTTTGTGCGACATATCTCTGTGATTTAATTGCATAAAAATTCAAAGTTGGAAAATTGCGAAATTATCCAAATTTTCGCCAAATTTCCGTTTTTTTCACAAATAAACACAGGTAATATTAAAGAAATTTTACCACTATCATGAAGTACAATATGTCACAAGAAAACATTGTCAGAATCACCAGTATCCGTTGAAGTGTTCCAGAGTTATAACCTCATAAAGGGACAGTGGTCAGAATTGTAAAAATTGGCCCGGTCGTTAACGTGCAAACCACCCTTGGGGGTAAAGGGGTTAAAATGTAGCAGTAATTTTTTCAAGGAAATTTACGAAATTTATTTTTTTAGGGACCTATCCATGTTTGAAGTGCCTTTAGGCTTTAGGGGTCCTCAAAAGTGATACCATTTTAAAAACGGCACCCCCTGACATATTGAAAACTGCAGTTAGGTAGTTTATTAACCCTTCAGGTGCTTTTTAGGAATTAATGCAAAGTGGCATGACAGAAATTATAAAGTGTATTTTTACCACCTAAATCCCTCTAACTTCTGAACAGATTACTACAGCCATCAGACTCTAAGGCCGCTATTTGGTCGTGAATTGCTATGGCAAACATCAGGACCACAAAATCATGATCCGAGGGCACCAATTGGGATAAAGAGGAAGCCCCCACACTCTGTTAACCATTTATAATGATGTAGTCACTATTGACAGCAACATCTAAGGGGTTAAACAGATATGGACGGTGCCAACACTGATCGTGGCTGATGCAGCAAGTTGTCAGCTATAGTGTACAGCCGGCGGCAGCTGCTGGATTGTCACCTGTATGGGGACGCTATTCTCTTATATCTCACACTTATCTTACACTATGGCTGGTCCGAATAACTAAAGCAATTGTTATCATCCACCTCTTGTGTCTCCCCTTTTCCTCATAGTTTGTAAGCTTGCGAGCAGGGCCCTCATTCCTCCTGGTATCTGTTTTGAACTGTATTTCTGTTATGCTGTAATGTCTATTGTCTGTACAAGTCCCCTGTATAATTTGTAAAGCGCTGCGGAATATGTTGGCGCTATATAAATAAAAATTATTATTATCTCAGGTCAGTTAAAAGACGTATTGGCTGTCATTAAGGGGCTAAATTGTAGATTCCTTTCTTGCAATTGCAGAAAACCTATCCAACGGGAGGCACATTTCCCTAAGGGTATGTGCACAAGTTGCGGATTTGGCTGCGGATTCGCAGCAGTTTTCCATGCGGTTTATAGTACCATGTAAACCTATGGAAAACCAAATCCGCAGTGCCCATGGTGCGGAAAATACCGCTCGGAAATGCCGCGGTTTATTTTCTGCAGCATGTCAGTTCTTTGTGCAGATTCCACAGCGTTTTACACCTGCTCCTCAATAGGAATACGCAGGTGTAAAAATGCAGGAAATCCATGGAAAAGTCCGCACAGAAATCCGTAACGTGGGCACATAGCCTAATATTGGTGTGCCAAAATGTAATTACAATCTAGCATACGCCATATTCCACAAAACAATGCATGGAAAATACAGAATATGGCATAGTTACTGAACAATGTCCTCCATGTACCCAGCATAGCTCACGACCACCTGCTTTATTTCAGACATACAGGTCCTTCTCAAAAAATTAGCATATAGTATTAAATTTCATTATTTACCATAATGTAATGATTACAATTAAACGTTCATTTATTATAGATTCATTATCCACCAACTGAAATTTGTTAGGTCTTTTATTGTTTTAATACTGATGATTTTGGCATACAACTCCTGATAACCCAAAAAACCTGTCTCAATAAATTAGCATATTTCACCCATCCAATCAAATAAGTGTTTTTTAATAACAAACAAAAAAACCAACAAATAATAATGTTCAGTTATGCACTCAATACTTGGTCGGGAATCCTTTGGCAGAAATGACTGCTTCAATGCGGCGTGGCATGGAGGCAATCAGCCTGTGACACTGCTGAGATGTTATGGAGGCCCAGGATGCTTCAATAGCGGCCTTAAGCTCATCCAGAGTGTTGGGTCTTGCGTCTCTCAACTTTCTCTTCACAATATCCCACAGATTCTCTATGGGGTTCAGGTCAGGAGGGTTGGCAGGCCAATTGAGCACAGTAATACCATGGTCAGTAAACCATTTACCAGTGGTTTTGGCACTGTGAGCAGGTGCCAGGTCGTGCTGAAAAATGAAATCTTCATCTCCATAAAGCATTTCAGCCGATGGAAGCATGAAGTGCTCCAAAATCTCCTGATAGCTAGCTGCATTGACCCTGCCCTTGATGAAACACAGTGGACCAACACCAGCAGCTGACATGGCACCCCACACCATCACTGACTGTGGGTACTTGACACTGGACTTCAGGCATTTTGGCATTTCCTTCTCCCCAGTCTTCCTCCAGACTCTGGCACCTTGATTTCCGAATGACATGCAAAATTTGCTTTCATCAGAAAAAAGTACTTGGGACCACTTAGCAACAGTCCAGTGCTGCTTCTCTGTAGCCCAGGTCAGGCGCCTCTGCCGCTGTTTATGGTTCAAAAGTGGCTTTACCTGGGGAATGCGGCACCTGTAGCCCATTTCCTGCACACGCCTGTGCACGGTGGCTCTGGATGTTTCCACACCAGACTCAGTCCACTGCTTCCTCAGGTTCCCCAAGGTCTGGAATCGGTCCTTCTCCACAATCTTCCTCAGGGTGCGGTCTCCTCTTCTCGTTGTACAGCGTTTTCTGCCACATTGTTTCCTTCCAACAGACTTACCATTGAGGTGCCTTGATACAGCACTCTGGGAACAGCCTATTTGTTGAGAAATTTCTTTCTGGGTCTTACCCTCTTGCTTGAGGGTGTCAATGATGGCCTTCTTGACATCTGTCAGGTCGCTAGTCTTACCCATGATGGGGGTTTTGAGTAATGAACCAGGCAGGGAGTTTATAAAAGCCTCAGGTATCTTTTGCATGTGTTTAGAGTTAATTAGTTGATTCAGAAGATTAGGGTAATAGGTCGTTTAGAGAACCTTTTCTTGATATGCTAATTTATTGAGACAGGTTTTTTGGGTTATCAGGAGTTGTATGCCAAAATCATCAGTATTAAAACAATAAAAGACCTGACAAATTTCAGTTGGTGGATAATGAATCTATAATATATGAAAGTTTAATTGTAATCATTACATTATGGTAAATAATGAAATTTAACACTATATGCTAATTTTTTGAGAAGGACCTGTATATATGATATAGGCTTATGTCATACTTGTGATGTCATGCCTATGCCCTCACCTCACCCCACTGCCCCCTCCCCTCGCCCCTCCCCCCCTGCCATGGACCATGTAAACCTAAGACTTCACATGACCACACACAGTGCTTGTGGGATAATCCGTGTGGAAATGTTTTTATTTTCTGTTATTTTTAATTTAAGAAATGGTTTAGGAAAACCTCTTCAAGGCTCTTTTCACATAGAAAGTGGGAGGTAAGGTCCTGGATGGCAAGTTTGTGTCACCGAGGTAGATGGCCTCGGTGATGCAAGTCCCAGGATAAAGTATACCCATAACACTAGGATAGTCGGAGGATATTTATTTGACAGGATTTTGGGTCTGGAATTTAGGAGTGAACAGAAGAGCCTGGGTGGGAAAGGTCGCTCCATACTTATAATCTGGATGTTACAGGTCTAAGAACAGGCACGTCAGTTAGCTCAGTAGATTATGTTGTGCTGAGACAGGAGAAAGACAGTTCATGGAAGACAGTCTGTGCTAGAGACTGGGAGTTGCCTATAGTACAAAGTTGGTGAGACCATTTGATTTACTTTGCCTTACTCGGATAATGGACTGTTCTTTGTTATTTATTTGTTCTCAAGTAAGGCTGTTTTCAGTTTGGAGCTGTGAAGTTTACGAAGGACAATATCTTTATTCTGTTTTGATATAAATACCCTGTGCCGCCGTGTATCCTAGCGGCTATCAGATAGCAGAAACTACTACAATGTATGGAGGCGCCATTTGGAGTCTCTATTGCAAATCCAGCCAAAAATACCATACAAGCGTGCTGCGCTATTTTCGTCTCTTAAAACAATAAAAAGCTGGAAGGAAAGTATAAGTGCAATAGGGTCTTATCTGGGTATTAAGAGATGCCTCTAATCAGATTTTACTCACCAGATAGAGCCCAAACACGGGCTCATAGAAATGTTAGCTGCTGTCTTAAAACGACAGACCCAAAAGTATTAGGAAAGCTGCCACTTTACCAAAAACCGTCCATATGAAAACAATCTGCTGTAATTGAGGATGCCAGTTCTTTGCAGCAATAGGAGAAACAGAAATTTAAAGTCTGAACCCCTGAAAATACAAAAACTTTGCTTCTTCTTAATTAGAAATCCATTTAAAAGGGTATAAAAAATGTAATCACCATTGGTTACAGATGTATGTGCTTATGGCTGTCGACAATGAATGAGGGAGCTGTGTACACCAGAAATGTGCCAGTTTGTAACCAATGGTGATAACATGTTTTTAACCCTAAAAGGGTGTATTTCTTCTAAAGTGGCAAAGATTTTGCATTTTCAGTCGGTGTGCCGTCCATTCCTTTTTCTCCTATTGTTAAAATAACAGACACTGCGAAACCCAATATTCAGAAAACCTCCTTTGGTTGCCACTCGTGTCCATCATGTGACTGATCCTATAATGGAGCAGAACAATAGACTAGACTAAGATCGCAGACATGCGGCTGTATAAATGGGACCAAGATCAGAATGCAGTGAACGGACTGGCCGGTGGCTCTCCCTATCTTAGTGTGACAGCTGCATAGAAATACATGAAGCTGTCATGCTAAGGTCGGGAGAGCCGCCGGCCAGTCCATTGGTCCGATTTATACAGCCAGCTGATTACGCCCTAGAAACACTAATATGAACACAGCCTTAGGTGTCATGATCCCAATGGCAGGGGAATACAAAAGGACAAGCACAAAAGCAAAACAAGCTCTAGGGTGATGGAACCTGAGCTGACCGCGATACTGAACCTAACACACAACTAGCTGTAGTCGGGGAACGTGCCTACGATGATTCTAGACGTCTCGCGCCAGCCGAAGAACTAACTTCCCCTATCAGAAGAAACACAGACCTCTCTTGCCTCCAGAGAAACACCCCACAGAAATAGCAGCCCCCCACATGTAATAACGGTGAAATGAGAGGAAAGCACATACGTAGTTATGAAAACAGATTCAGCAAAATGAGGCCCGCTAAAGCTAGATAGCAGAGGATACAAAAGTGAACTGCGCGGTCAGCGAAAAACCCTTCAAAAAACCATCCTGAAATTACTTGAACTCATGTGCCAACTCATGGAACATGAGGAGTAATTTCAGCCCACAAGAGCAACCAGCAACAAGAAATCACATATCTGCAAGCTGGACAAGACAAAAATAAAGCAAAACGTGGAACAGGAAAATCAAAACTTAGCTTGTCCTGAAGATTACAGAAGCGGGTAGCAGAGGTAAAAAGACACACTGATTACATTGATAGCCGGCGAGGAAATGACAAGAAAGCCAGGCTAAATAGGAAACTCCCATATCCTGATAGAACAGGTGGACACCAGAGACCGCAGAGAACACAAGTCACCCAGTACCACCAGTAACCACCAGAGGGAGCCCAAAAACAGAACTCACAACACTTAGGGCTCAGTCACACTTCCAATTTTCCTACGTACAAGTCAAATGGATCAATTGTTTTGATCAGACTTTGTTTTTTCTCATACTTGGAGCGCAAAAAAATTTTTTTCCCCCTTGTGACAATTAATGAAAATTGTACTGCGCTCAGATGGTATCAGTGCAGTACAATTTTTTTTTTTCCTTTCAAGGACTCATTGACTTGTATGCTCGATTTTGATCTGACACTGGGATCAAAATCAGACATGTCTCCTGAATTTTCCGTGAACCACACTGTCACAAAACATCATGGACATGTGAATGGCCCCTTAGACTATAGACGATATGAGTGCTAATTGGACTCCTGAATGAGCCCCAAATGTGTGTGCAGCTTGCCTGTGCTGACGATGGGACGGATGCCCAGGCTGCGGCCACGTACCCCTGAAGAATCAACATTAACTCTCGCGAAACACGTGTCGGGGTACGTGGCCACCGCCTGGGCAGGAGTCACTACATAATGGGTAATTATTAACCCTCTTACCCTTTTACTTCAGCTTTATTGTATAACGAATACCGGAGAAATGGCATTGTCGGACTATATATGGCTTACAGTAGCATGGTAGGGTCTGGATCGACTCATCCAGTCTCTCTCAGCTTGTTTTGGGAAACGGGTTGATTTGACTCATCATCCTATCAGGTGGCCATTTATACAAATCAAATTGTTTTTTTTTTGTTCAGCTATTCTGACCTTTTGTCTCCAGCCACTATTTTACTGCCACCTTGTTGGACCATTATTTTGTGTACCTATGGGTACTGTAATAATTTAAGACTGGTATTTTTAATTTATTTCTCTGGACAGATGTTGTTCATACCTTTCATGGTGTAACACATTTATATCGTCTGGACTTTAGCTGCCACACCTATTTACTGGAAAGGTTACGCAGATGTCCAGAGGCAAAGGGAGCCAAAAACTAGCCCTATTCCCTGTGTATCAATCCTAAAGTTGAACGTTTTCACAGTTCTAGCCTTCAGGAATAAAGGACGTAAAAATCCTGTTATTTGGGGGTGATTTAGATGATTGTACTGTAAACACATATTCTTTGCCGTGTATTAACATGAGATTACTAGCATTTACCTCCCAAACGAACATCCTCTTATTGACTTATCCCAGATAATGTAGAGATACAGGTCGGGCTCAGTCTGCGGACGCTTATCATTATTCACTGCATATGGTTATTCAGTTGAATTCTCTCAAGTGTGACTGTACCTCATGGTTCAGCATCATACTGATCAATAGCAATAATTTCCCACAGGACTGGACTACCGTAATTATTCCTCTATATCGTATGTATCTGCTGAATCTAACACTCCTTTTAATATCTCCAAATACATAAGCAAAATCAGACACCGGTAATACTTGTTCTGAAGTTGGTGTGTGGTTGAGTAATTTTAGTACTCTTGGTTGCTGTTAGACCCCACAGGAGGCACATGGCGAACCTGTGGCCTAGTCCTCAATGTGGCGCCGTATTATGGGTCTATGCTACCTTAGAAGCAATTTTATTAGGGTAAAATATTTCTTCAATATTCTTAAAAGAATACACTTTCGGCCTTATGGGGTGTTATGGAAACATCCAGTATACTGTGGGCTAAGTGCTCAGACTCTATGCTCAGCCTTAGTACATCGGGGGAAAAAAAACTTGTATGTCTCCATATATGAAGTCAACGGCATACAGAGTTTCAATAGGTCCTTATAGGAGTATATATTACAACTCTGTAGTACAGCTAGGACATTGCATGGAATCCATGAGGCATTATACAGTGTTTCCGCAGAGAAGGCTATTGCATGACGGTGTCATTCTTTGGACTCACATATTCTGTTTAATTGTGTCATATGTAGGAGTCTCCGGAATTTGATCTTCAGTTTGACAACGCTTCTGATCAGTGGGTGGCGAGTTCTGGCTCAGAGAAATTTACCTTCTTCCAAATCTTGCATCATACATGTCAGAGATATCTCTCCGATAGGAAGCCTGAGTTCATCAACTGTCAGTCCAGACTTTTCTCAGGTATGCAACCCCCAACCAAGTCATTTTAAGTCTGTTTGCAACACTCAAGAACAGTGTACATGAAACATTAGTAAAGGGAGGAAAAACTATTGATTGCTAGATGAATATTACAATCTAGAGCACAAGGTGGCCCCACACATCAGACGACTGTTGACCAAACAATTGTTCGACCTACGGCTGTCTGTCAGTCCCAACTCCTCCATCCATATGCACACTCGGCTGTGCGAGTGTTAGCAGAGGAAAGTAAATCCAACCATACACATTATATGGCTGTCAACCCAACAACAACTCAGCCGATGCTACCATACACAGGAGCACTCACTCGGCCGAGTACTCCTGTGTTCTGTGAGAAAGCTGCCGGCAGATGTGTCTCAGGAAGAACAGTGTGATCAGCAATTTTAAACTTGACATGCCCAATTGACCTGTCCTTCAAACCTTGGTCAACCAGTGCCCCCAATACAAATGAGACAGTCAGCGAAAACCCATCTTTATCAGTCAGTTCAGCTGACATTGATCTACTGTGTATGTGGACCTTAAGCTGCTTCCAGTCTCCTCCAGGCACCTCTTTAGGTAGTCAGTAGCGATCCAAACTCAACCGCCTTACAGGTGTAGATGAGGCTGTAAAGTTCGTGCAGGAGACTCGCAGCTGGTCTGTGCTTGGACTGTGACACATGAATGAGTTGGTGCAGCCTAAATGACACAGGTCCACCCATCTAACAGGAGCAGTAGAGCCCTAAACAACCAATGCTTTTGGTTGCAGTGCTTAACATTAAAAAATGTTTTCCCTTTATAGATTAAATATGCCATAAGTATTGCTGTGGGTCAGATATTAGAGAATGGTTCAAAATGGCCAAATCTCTGCCATACCGCCAGACATGACTCTCTTGGAAAAGGCTCCTGTAATAGTTTCTGCTTTTTATTAGTGATGAATGAGTATGCTCGTTGCTCGGGTGGTCTCCCGAGTATTTGTGAGTGCTCGGAGATTTAGTTTTTGTTGACTCAGCTGCATGATTTACGGCTGCTAGCCAGCCTGAGTACATGTGGGGGTTGCCAGAGAATTCCCACATGTATTCAAGCTGTCTAACAGCTGCTAATCATGCAGCTGCGTCAACAAAAACTAAATCTCCAAGCACTCACATTCATCACTACTTTGTATCTTTTAAAGTTTTACAATTTATTGCCAGACTAACCTTTTGTATTCACTGCAGGCAATAGTATACTTCACTCGGCTGCTGACAGTGTAACCAGTGCTGTACAGAAAGCCAGCCAAGCCCTGAATGAGCGTGGAGAGCGACTTGGCCGCGCAGAAGAATCGACAGCGGAAATGATGAACAGCGCACAGCAATTTGCAGATACCGCTCACAAGGTGAACATAATTCTGATTTGGCTGAAGTAAAGCGCCTGCTCCCATTACAGTATTTCATAAACTAAACATCAAAGTTAGTGCAAGGCCACGTACTGTCTGGTACATGAGGGTCACAAGACATACACTGATATATTGCCCAGTGCCATTATAGGACTTCCAGTCAGCTGCTTTAACCAAGTCAGTTCTCACTTTAGAGACCAGATGAGGTGGAAGGGCTTTGTCAGACTAGAATTAGAAATCCTGACAAGTTTTTTTTCAGCAGTACAGGGTCAACGTCTTGAGTTTATTTGTCAAATGTAGGACTCGATGTCCTCAGGCAATGTTGGAGGCAAGAGCATTTAATGCATTGAGACCCAGGCACGAAAGAAGGTATAAAATAAGAAAATGAAAAGGCGTTGAAGTTGTATACCTTGAAATGGCAAAGTTAGAATTTGCGCTGCGTGGAAGGAATTGGTTTGGAAATGACTAAGTAATATTCACCTGTGTGTTTAGGCCTTATCCGCCCATACTTTTAGGTCATTCCATTTCTTATGTGCAGAGTTTCTATGATCACACTTCTGTTTTTACGTAGAGCTAGAACTCTTGCATGGATAAAGCAGCATCAGGACTGTGCATAAAAATCACATCCGGCTGTAGGTTGGTCCCAATTATAGAAATAAATTAAATAGTAGGCAGTTTCTGTACTCCTCTGTTTTGCCGGCCAGCACACACAGCTAGTCACTTCCGCAATTTTTTTTATCACTGAAAGAGGACCCTAAAGCCTCAGGAAGTTGCCACCAATTAAATGACTCAAACACAAAGTGTTAATCCGCACAGCGGGGAAGCCCGCTCAGTGCACAGGTAACTGCATGAACTGATGTTGCAAGCATATATACAGCAGTAAGCGCTGCGTGAGTCGGGGTGCCACTCCAAAGAAATAGCCACAATGGGTACAAAAAATGAAAGAAACGGATGGCACTCACCGGTTAAAAAAACTTCTTTATTCCAATACTTTACAACAGTGGCATCGGGAGTGTGACCAGTAGAAGCACCACTGCAGCGCGAAACGGCTGTCCTCCATTCCAATTTTGCTCCCATCCTCCCGATGCCTATGTTTTAGAGTATTGGAATAAAGTAGTTTTTTTAACCGGTGAATGCCATCCGTTCCTTTGAATTTTTGCACCAATTAAATGAATTCACTGACTGAGGTGGCACAAATGCATAACTTTTAATAAATTCAATAAAATTAAAACCTAAGGCTACGTTCACATTACGCACAACGCAAGGCACAACGCAAGTAAAAACGCACCAAAACGCATGCAAAAACGCTGCGTTTTGCGACGCATGCGTCCTTTTTTGCCGAAATTTGGACGCAAGAAAAATGCAACTTGTTGCGTTTTCTGCGCCCGACGCTTGCGGCAAAAAAAACGCATGCGTCGCACAACGCAGCACAACGCATGTCCATTAGTCCCCCATGTTAAATATAGGGACGCATGCGTCGCCGCTGCGTCGCCCGACGCAAACACACAAAACGCTAATGTGAACGTAGCCTAACAGATCCACCCTAATTTAAAGCAGTCTGACCATCACCAAAAGATGCTAGGGTAATTGGCACTAATAAAGTCTAATATTAAATCATTTCAAGATGTATCAAAAGCGCTGGGCGTCTGCTCTGTCACCTCGACACATTTCACCCTTTACAATATTTCTGGACATATCAGGAGGCTAATTTCTGTTTTATAAAAGACGTGTACATGATACAGCTGCACTGGAGCATTCAACTTTCTGGCCATGATATTGCTCATGTTGGATGACAAATTTAGCTGCGTCTTTAGGAACTGTTATCTAATTTTATACCCTCTTGGTTATCTTACTGTATTTTCCTTAATCTCTCCTTAACACAGTATTCACATTGACTGTATTTTTGATCGAGTCACAAACAGATCTAAAACCGAAGTTACCAGTTTGTACTAAAATTTGGCTCCTTTTCCATCATAGTCAAGACACATTGCAAATAGTACATCCACCCAAATGTTTTATATAATAAAGAATATATATAAAAAAAAGAGGTACTTATTCCAAATAAAACCACGGTCACCTATTTTGGGCACCCAGGAATGATTTCCATGAAACCTCTGGATGACAGGCTTTTGGCCTGACCACTGTTAAATTTCCATGGCCACAAATATTTATCTCGTGAGAGTTTTGACTTTCCTGTAGTTGATGTGTAATAGACGTGACGTGTTTGCACTGTTAATGTAATGAATGTGTCCATATCTGTATAGGTAATGACAAGGGATGTGCGGAAAAGTGGAAGTTCAGGTTCTTGTACCTGACCAAACTTTAGTTCAAAGTTCAGTTTGGGTACCAGAACTTTATCTCTCTCTCTCTCTCACAGTTCTCCCGAAATGACAGTTACACTTTAATTTTTGTATTTATTTAAACTGTAGCTGTCATTTCAGAAGAACTTGCAGCAGAATGTCTGTCTCTAGCTCCTCCCTCCTCTCTTCATAGAATCTCATAAGCACCAACTGTCATCTTCTATCTAAGTAATGGGGAAATCTATCTTTACTGAATGCAGATTTTACACATGAATTCAGAACAAATAATCCGTTCTGGAAGAGAAAGAAAGCAGAATTTTCAATGAGATATATTACAAAGCAAAGTTTCTTATCTTCATGTGAACTATTGATTTATGAAATGAGTGACGGTAGCTCTTAAATGTTCCTTCTTCTGGCATTTTTCTACTATATGTGAATTTTCACTGTAGTGATCCCAAACTTTTCCTTTTCTCCGCAGCTTGCCATGAAACATAAATGCTGACAACTCTTAACAGGAAAACCGTGTCGTTACCTTATACCCCTGCCGAACTCTATATGCCAAAACCTCAGCACAAGGTTATTAGTAAAAAAAAAAAAATAAATTTATCTTTTATTTTGAATGGGACACTTACTGACTTCCTCTCGCTACTCATGTCGTGCTTCTTGGGCACAGGTGTTGCAAATGCAACAAAAAGTTAAAAACTCTGGGAATAACATGCAGGGTACAGCAGCTTCCAGCACCCACTACCATGCTACAGACATAATCGGGAACGGCATTGAGTATACGGAAGACACTGCATTTTAAGGAAAGGCATGAAGCAGAACTGTGCAACCTGAAAGTTTGCAATTGAAGATATATGCTGTTTCCCATGATTACCAGCTATCCAAATACCTGCAATGATGTGAATGTGCATTATGCTGCGCTGCAGTGGCTGGGTATGGGTGGTCGGTGCTCTTTCAATTGCTGGCACAAGTGACTTCATATGAAAGACATATCTTATTCCGAACCCGGAGTGTCTAGTGGCAATATTTAAGCAGCTTTTGCGCAGACAAGCACTTACCGATTGTTTGCACCGCCTTTCGTGTGTGTGTGTGTGTCACTGGACATCCTTTTCATATTTTTAAGGCAAATTTTAACAATAGTATTGTGTGTTTTTTGTTCATTGATGTCGTTCATGCCAGTATTTCTATACAGCTGGCATATTTACAACATTTCCATGTATTCAATTTCCAAGCCATGTCGCATAATAATAATGTTCCAAGCAATAAAAAACAGGTTTACTGATATCCTACGAAAATGTTACTGCCTCAATTTTGTTTCTACATGGAAAAGTTTATGGAATTTATGTACAGGGAAAAAAAGGTAAGAAATTAATTCTTTTTATTGAAAGAATAGTAATAGTGGAATTAAAGAGCAAAAATATGTTTCTAAATTAGGTTTTGGGACCGGATAATCAACCTGCTCAACTATTACCCCACTTGCCGTCGCTACAGGGCAAGTGGGAAGAGCAAGGCTAAGTGCCAGAATTGGCGCATCTTAGAGATGTACCTTTTCTTGGGTGGCTGAGAGCTGCTGTTTTTAGCCTTGGGGGGCAGCATCAATGGCCCCTTCCTAGGCTATTAATATAATCCCGCAGCTGTCTGCATAGCCTTTGTAAGCGTATGGGTGCGAGAAAAAAAAAAAAACAGTGGGGGAACCACTGTTTGGGCACACGTCGGGGCTCGGAAGGGAAGTAGTGACGTTTGAAATGCAGACTTTGATGGAATGGTCTCGTACAATATACGCGTAGAATACACCTGATAAAGAAAATGCTGATGTGAGCTGCCCCATAGATTAACACTGGGCTGAGTACTATGCAATGTTTTCTCATGTGACGCCGGCCTAAGTCACCTGCACAGGTTTTTTATTCAGCATTTGTTTGAGGTGATTTTACTTACACTAGTCTTTATTATTGTTATTGGCCGGGGGTCTGTGCGGCCTGCCGGGGGTTTGTACAGGCCTCTCGGGGGTCTGTGCGGCCTGCCGGGGATCTGTACGGGCCTCTCTGGGGTCTGTGCGGTCTGCCGGGGGTCTGTACGGGCCTCTCTGGGGTCTGTGCGGGTGTGCAGGCATCGTCCGATGGGACTACAAGTCCCATCGGGCTATGCCTGCTACAATGGCAGTGATTGACACATTAGCCAATGATGGGACAGTAGTAGTCCCATCATCCGGCTAATGTGTTGAATGTAAAAAAGAAAAAAGGACATACATACAACATACTACACACTACATACACACTACATACACACTACATACATACAACATACATTAGACATACATACATACTACATACAATACACACTACATACAATACATTCATACTTTACATACAATACATTCATACTTTACATACAATACATTCATACATTACATACAATACCTTCATACATTACATTTTTCTGTGCGGGTGTGCAGGCATCGTCCGATGGGACTACAAGTCCCATCGGGCTATGCCTGCTACAATGGCAGTGATTGACACATTAGCCAATGATGGGACAGACATACATTTCATATAACATAGATTACATACTCACCATCACTTGTCATTTTGATCCCCGAAGCCAGTGTCATCTGTAAAAAAGATTAAAATAACAAACAACCAATATACTCCCTATCCGCAGAAATCCACGAGTGTCCCACGACGATCTCCCGTGGAGAACAACAGCATCAGCTGATGTGACCGCTCTCTAGGGGCTCCAGGAACACAATGACAGGAGGAAGGTATCCTTCCGCCCTGTATTCCTCCGCCGCTGTAAAAAAATAGTCCCTAGTCTCACTTTTGGCATTGCTGTGTGAGAAATTTTCCCACGCAGCAATTGCCATAAAGTGATACTTTGAACTCTAGTAACCTCTCAGTGATGCACTGCAGGAGCCATTGTCTCCTGTCAGTGTGTCACTGAAGGTCCTATAGAGCAGTGACATCACCCGATGTCACTGTTCTATAGGGGAGATCGTCGTGGGACACTCGTTATTAACCCCTTCCCGACCTTTGACGCACCGTATGCATCATGAAAACCTGTGCCAATCCGACCTGTGACGCCGCATATGCGTCATGGTCGGATCGCGCTCCTGCAGGCCGGTTGAAAGGGTTAACTGTAATTCCACCCAACCTGCAGGGACAGGGGGAGTTGTACTTGAGCCCCCAACCTCCCCAGCCCCCCGTGGCTACGATCACCCTGATTGGCTGTTGAAAGTGACGTTTCACTTTTAATCAGAGCGATAGTAATATTTCACCAATGAAAATTGGTGAAATATTACAATCCAGCCATGGCCGATGCTGCAATAGCATCAGCCATGGCTGGAGATCGCAATCTGCCAACACCCCCCCCCCCCTTCCCCCCCACCGCCACTGTTCTCCTCCCCTCCGTCCGGTCAGTAGCTGGCCTCCCCTCCGTCCTCCTGTCTGCTCCTCCCTCCGTCCGATCGCCCCCCCCCCCTCCCCCCCCCCCGCCGCTGTCCGATTTCCAAACCCCCCCCCTCCCATCGTACTTACCGGCCTCCCGTGTCCCTCCCGGTGTCCGTCCGTCTGCTCCATGGGCGCCGCCATCTTGCAAAAAGGCGGGCACATGCGCAGTGTGCCCGCTGAATCTGCCGGCAGGCAGATTCGTTACAAGTACATTTTTATCGCTGTGATAGGTTCTATCACGGCGATCAAAATAAAAAAAATTATAAATACCCCCCCCCCCCCTTATCACCCCCATAGGTAGGGACAAAAATAAAATAAAGAAAATATTTTTTTTTCCCCACTAGGGTTAGGGCTAGGGTTAGGGCAAGGGTTAGGGTTAGGCTGGGTTCACATTGCGTTATGGCTCTACGTTTAACGGACTACGTTACACCGCGGCATAACGGTGTAACGTAGTCCGTTAACGCCGCCATAGACTGCAATGTCGGACGCATCGCTAGTGCACACCTACAATGGGCGTGTGCTAGCGATGTGCCGTCATTTGAGTTACGGACCCGAGACGCGGGCTGCAGCGTTTCCGGGTCTGTCACTGCTAGCGCAGATGGAGCTAGCAGAAGCCCCATCTGCGCTAGCGTTGTGCAAAAGTCGGCAATAGCGTTAACGCAGTCCGTTCGACGCATGCGTTGAATGGACTCCACTAACGCAATGTGAACCTAGCCTTAGGGTTAGTGCTAGAATTAGGGTTAGAACTAGGGTTAGGGTTAGAATTGGGCTATGTGCACATGGTGCGGATTTGGCTGCGGATCCGCAGCGGATTCGCCGCTGCGGATTCATAGCAGTTTTCCATCAGGTTTACAGTATCACGTAAACCTATGGAAAACCAAATCCGCTGTGCCCATGGTGCGGAAAATACCGCGCGGAAACGCTGTGTTGTATTTTCCGCAGCATGTCAATTCTTTGTGAGGATTCCGCAGCGTTTTACACCTGTTCCTCAATAGGAATCCGCAAGTGAAATCCGCACAAAAAACACTGGAAATCCGTGGTAAATCCGCAGGTAAAACGCAGTGCCTTTTACCTGCGGATTTTTCAAAAATGGTGCGGCAAATCTCACACGAATCCGCAACGTGAGCACATAGCCTTAGGGTTAGGGTTGGAAATAGGGCTAAGATTAGACTGTGGTTAGGGTTATGGTTAGGGGTGTGTTGGGGTTAGGGTTGTGGTTAGGATTAGGGTTAGGGTTGTAATTAGGGTTAGGGGTGTGTTGGGGTTAGTGTTGGAGTTAGAATTGAGGGGTTTCCACTGTTTAGGCACATCAGGGGTCTCCAAACGCAACATCGCGCCACCATTGATTCCAGCCAATCTTGCGTTCAAGAAGTCAAATGGTACTCCCTCCCTTCCGAGCCCCGACGTGTGCCCATAAAAAATAAAAAAATCTCTTGCTAAAACATTATTTTTGAGGAAAGAAAAATTATTTTTTATTTTCAATGCTCTGCGTTGTAAACTTCTGTGAAGCACTTGGGGGTTCAAAGTGCTCACCACATATCTAGATAAGTTCCTTGGGGAGTCTAGTTTCCAAAATGGGGTCACTTGTGAGAGGTTTCTACTGTTTAGGCACATCAGGGTCTCTGCAAACACAACGTGACGCCCACAGACCATTCCATCAAAGTCTGCATTTCAAACGTCACTACTTCCCTTCCGAGCCCCGACGTGTGCCCAAACAGTGGTTCCCCCCAACATATGGGGTATCAGCGTACTCAGGACAAACTGACCAACAACTTTTGGCGTACAATTTCTCCTGTTACTCTTGTGAAAATAAAAAATTGCTGGCTAAAACATAATTTTTGAGGAAAGAAAAATGATTTTTTATTTTCACGGCTCTGCGTTATAAACTTCTGTGAAGCAGTTGAGGGTTTGAAGTGGTCACCGCACATCTACATTAGTTCCATGGGAGGCCTAGTTTCCAAAATGGGGTCATATGTGGGGGAGCTCCAATGTTTAGGAACACAGGGGCTCTCCAAACGCGACATGGTGTCCGCTAACGATTGGAGCTAATTTTTCATTCAAAAAGTCAAATGGCGCTCCTTCCCTTCCAAGCCCTGCCGTGTGCCCAAACAGTGGTTTACCCCCACATGTGAGGTATCGGTGTACTCAGGAGAAAATGCCCAATAAATTTTAGTATCCATTTTATCCTGTAGGCCGTGTGGAAATGAACAAATTGAGGCTAAAAGAATTTTTTTGTGAAAAAAAAAACTTTTTCATTTTTACGGCTCAATTTGTAAAGCACCTGGGGGTTCAAAGTGCTCACTATGCATCTAGATAAGCTCCTTGGGGGGTCTAGTTTCCAAAATGGGGTCACTTGTGGGGGAGCTCCAATGTTTAGGCACACAGGGGCTCTCCAAACGCGACATGGTGTCCGCTAACGATTGTAGCTAATTTTTCATTCAAAAGTCAAATGGCGCTCCTTCCCTTCTGAGCCTTGCCGTGTGCACAAACAGTGGTTTGTGACCACATATGAGGTATCGGTGTACACAGGAGTGAGAAGAGAGGGGCTAAGTGCCGGAATTGGCAATATCCATGGCCCCTCTCTAGGCTATGAATATCAGCCCGCAGTCTGCGTAGCCTATCTGGCTATAAAATATAGGGGGACCCCACGTCATTTTTTAATAGCCAGTAAAGGCTACACAGACAGCTGCGGGCTGATATTCATAACAGGCTACAAATATTGGCCCCCGGCCGTCGGCTTTCCTCCTCTGACGCAGAAAATTGTGCGGAAGCCCACGCCGTTTTTTTCCGTCTTTTTTTTTTTTTTTTTAATTAAACGCTCATTAAGGCCTCTTTCACACTTGCGTTGGTACCGGTCCATCGCTATGCGTCGGGCCGACGTACTGATGCACATTGTGAAATTTGTGCACGACGTGGGCAGTGGATGCAGTTTTTCAACGCATACGCTGCCCATTCTGAAGTCCGGGGAGGAGGGGGCGGAGTTTCGGCTGTGTATGCGCGGTAGAAAATGGTGGACGCGACGGACAAAAAATGGATCCTACAAATGTGCTCACAGGATGCGTTTTTTACCCATAGACTTGTATTAGCGACGGATGGCCACACGTCTTGTCTGTCGTGCAACGGATCCGTCGTGTTTTGGCGGACCGTCGGCACGAAAAAATGCATGCTCGTCCGAAACTCCGCCGAATGGGCAGCGGATGCATTGAAAAACTGCATCCGCTGCCCACGTCGTGCACAAATTTGACAATGTACGTCGGCCCGACGCATAACGACGGACCCGTACCGACACAAGTATGAAAGAGGCCTTAATGAGTGTTTAATTTAAAAAAAAAAAAAAAACGGCGTGCGCTCCCGCGCAATTTTCTGCGCCAGAGGGGGAAAGCCGGGGCCCAATATTTGCTGCCTGCAATGAATATCAGCCCGCAGCTGTCTGCGTAGCCTTTACTTGCTATTAAAATAGGGGGACCAAAAAAAAAAAATGATGTGGGGTCCCCCTATATTTCATAGCCAGAAAGGCTACACAGACAGCTGTGGGCTGATATTTATAGCCTAGAGAGGGGCAATGGATATTGGCCCACTCTCGGCTACAAGTACCAGTCCGCAGCTGCCCCAGAAATGGCGCATCTGTGAGATGCGCCAATTCCGGCACCTAGCCCCTCTCTTCCCACTCCCGTGTAATGGTAGGATATGGGTAATAAGGAGTTAATGTCATCTTGCTATTGTAAGGTGACATTAAGCCGGGTTAATAACGGAGAGGAGTCAATAAAAAGCCTATCCATTATTAATCCAATAGTAATAAAGGGTTAATAAAACACACACACATTAGGAAAAAAGTATTTTAATATTCTTCATTTAACCATACTTACCATACTTCAGCGCCTGCAAAAAACGTAAAATAATAAACTGTATACTACCTGTCCTCCGTAGTCCAATTAATAACGTGTCCCACGACGATCTCCCCTATAGAACAGTGAAATCGGGTGATGTCACTGCTCTATAGGACCTTCAGTGACACTGACAGGAGGTCATCACTGAGAGGTTACTAGAGTTCAAAGTCTTACTTTATGGCAATTGCTGCATGGGAAAATTTCTCACACAGCAATGCCAAAAGTGAGACTAGGGACTTTTTTTTTTTTTACAGCGGCGGAGGAATACAGTGCGGAAGGATACCTTCCTCCCGTCATTGTATTCCTGTAGCCCCCTAGAGAGCGGTCGCAGCAGAGTAGAATTTCAATATTTGCAGATGACACTAAACTCTGCAGGGTAATCAATACAGAGGAGGACAATTATATATTACAGGATGATTTATGTAAACTAGAAGCTTGGGCTGATAAATGGCAAATGAGCTTTAATGGGGATAAATGTAAGGTCATGCACTTGGATAGAAGTAATAAGATGTATAATTATTTGCTTAATTCTAAAACTCTGGGCAAAACCGTCAATGAAAAAGACCTGGGTGTATGGGTGGATGACAAACTCATATTCAGTGGCCAGTGTCAGGCAGCTGCTACAAAGGCAAATAAAATAATGGGATGCATTAAAAGAGGCATAGATGCTCATGAGGAGAACATAATTTTACCTCTATACAAGTCACTAGTTCGACCACATACTGTGCACAGTTCTGGTCTCCGGTGTATAAGAAAGACCTAGCTGAACTGGAACGGGTGCAGAGAAGAGCGACCAAGGTTATTAGAGGACTGGGGGGTCAGCAATACCAAGATAGGTTATTACACTTGGGGCTATTTAGTTTGGAAAAACGAAGACTAAGGGGTGATCTTATGTTAATGTATAAATATATGAGGGGACAGTACAAAGACCTTTCTGATGATCTTTTTAATCATAGACCTGAGACAGGGACAAGGGGACATCCTCTACGTCTGGAGGAAAGAAGGTTTAGGCATAATAACAGACGCGGGTTCTTTACTGTAAGAGCAGTGAGACTATGGAACTCTCTGCCATATGATGTTGTAATGAGTGATTCATTACTTAAATTTAAGAGGGGACTGGATACCTTTCTGGAAAAGTATAATGTTACAGGGTACATACACTAGATTCCTTGATAGGGTGTTGATCCAGGGAACTAGTCTGATTGCCGTATGTGGAGTCGGGAAGGAATTTTTTTCCCCAATGTGGAGCTTACTCTTGCCACATGGGTTTTTTTTTCCTTCCTCTGGATCAACATGTTAGGGCATGTTAGGTTAGGCTATGGGTTGAACTAGATGGACTTAACCCCTTTCTGACATCGGACGTACTATCCCGTCCATGTGGGGTGGGCCCCTATGACCATGGACGGGATAGTACGTCCAGCGCGATCAGCGGCGCTCACGGGGGAGCGCCGCCGATCGCGGCCGGGTGTCAACTGCCTATCGCAGCTGACATCCGGCACTATGTGCCAGGAGCGGTCACGGACCGCCCCCGGCACATTAACCCCTGGCCACACCGCGATCAAAGATGATCGCGATGGGCCGGCGGTGCAGGGAAGCACCGCGCAGGGAGGGGGCTCCCTGCGGGCTTCCCTGAGCCCCCCGCAGCAACGCGATGTGATCGCGTTGCTGCGAGAGTCTTACCTCCCTCCCTCCCTGCTCCCAGGCCCGGATCCAAGATGGCCGCGGATCCGGGTCCTGCAGGGAGGGAGGTGGCTTCACAGAGCCTGCTCAGAGCAGGCACTGTGAAGCAGCCTGCACTGCTCTCAGATCGGTGATCTGACAGAGTGCTGTGCAAACTGTCAGATCACCGATCTGTGATGCCCCCCCCTGGGACAAAGTAAAAAAGTAAAAAAAAAATTTTTCAAATGTGTAAAAAAAATAAAATAAAAAAAAATTCCAAAATAATGAAAAAAAAAATTATATTATTCCCATAAATACATTTCTTTATCTAAATAAAAAAAACAAAACAATAAAAGTGCACATATTTAGTATCGCCGCGTCCGTAACGGCCCGACCTATAAAACTGGCCCACAAGTTAACCCCTTCAGTAAACACCGTAAGAAAAAAAAAAAAAAAAAAACGAAGCAAAAAACAACGCTTTATTATCATACCGCCGAGCAAAAAGTGGAATAACACGCGATCAAAAAGACAGATATAAATAGCCATGGTACCGCTGAAAACGTCATCTTGTCCCGCAAAAAACGAGCCGCCATACAGCATCATCAGCAAAAAAATAAAAAAGTTATAGTCCTCAGAATAAAGCGATGCAAAAATAATTATTTTTTCTATAAAATAGTTTTTATCGTATAAAAGCGCCAAAACACAAAAAAATGATATAAATGAGGTGTCGCTGTAATCGTACTGACCCGAAGAATAAAACTGCTTTAAAAATGTTACCAAAAGCGGAACGGTATAAACGCCTCCCCCAAAAGAAATTCATGAATAGCTGGTTTTTGGTCATTCTGCCTCACAAGAATCGGAATAAAAAGCGATCAAAAAATGTCACGTGCCCGAAAATGTTAACAATAAAAACGTCAACTCGTCCTGCAAAAAACAAGACCTCACATGACTATGTGGACCAAAATATAGAAAAATTATAGCTCTCAAAATGTGGTAACGCAAAAAATATTTTTTGCAATAAAAAGCGTCTTTCAGTGTGTGACGGCTGCCAATCATAAAAATCCGCTAAAAAACCCGCTATAAAAGTAAATCAAACCCCCCTTCATCACCCCCTTAGTTAGGGAAAAATTAAAAAAATTTATTTATTTCCATTTTCCGGCTAGGGTTTGGGCTACAGTTTGGGTTGGGGCTAAAGTTAGGGTTCGGGTTGGGGCTAAAGTTACAGTTAGGGTTTAGATTACATTTACAGTTGGGAATAGGTTTGGGAATAGGGTTAGGGGTGTGTCTGGGTTAGTGGTGTGGTTAGGGTTACCGTTGGAATTAGGGTTAGGGATGTGTTTGGATTAAGGTTTCCGTTATAATTGTGGGGTTTCCATTGTTTAGGCACATCAGGGGCTCTCTAAACGCGACATGGCGTCCGATCTCAATTCCAGCCAATTCTGCGTTGAAAAAGTAAAACAGTGCTTCTTCCCTTCCGAGCTCTCCCGTGTGCCCAAACAGGGGTTTACCCCAACATATGGGGTATCAGCGTACTCAGGACAAATAGGACAACAACTTTTGGGGTCCAATTTCTCCTGTTACCCTTGGGAAAATACAAAACTCGGGGCTAAAACATATTTTTTGTGGGGAAAAAAAGATTTTTTATTTTCACGGCTCTGCGTTATAAACTGTAGTGAAACACTTGGGGGTTCAAAGTTCTCACAACACATCTAGATTAGTTCCCTCGGGGGTCTAGTTTCCAATATGGGGTCACTTGTGGGGGGTTTCTACTGTTTAGGTACATTAGGGGTTCTGCAAACGCAATGTGACGTCTGCAGACCATTCCATCTAAGTCTGCATTCCAAATGGCGCTCCTTCCCTTCCGAGCTCTGCCATGTGCTCAAACGGTGGTTTCCCCCAACATACGGGGTATCAGTGTACTCAGGACAAATTGGACAACAACTTTTGTGGTCGAATTTCTCCTCTTACCCTCGGGAAAATACAAAACTGGGGGCTAAAAAATAATTTTGTGGGGAAAGATTTTTTTTTTTAATTTTCACGGCTCTGCGTTATAAACTGTAGTGAAACACTTGGGGGTTCAAAGCTATCACAACACATCTAGATGAGTTCCTTAGGGGGTCTAGTTTCCAAAATGGTGTCACTTGTGGGAGGTTTCTACTGTTTAGGTACATTAGGGGCTCTGCAAATGCAATGTGACACCTGCAGACCATTCCATCTAAGTCCTCATTCCAAATGGAGCTCCTTCCCGTCCGAGCCCTCCCATGCGCCCAAACAGTGGTTCCCCCCCACATATGGGGTATCAGCGCACTCAGGACAAATTGGACAACAAATTGTGGGGTCGAATTTCTCCTGTTACCCTCGGGAAAATACAAAACTGGGGGCTAAAAAATAATTTTTGTGGGAAAAAATTTTGTTTTATTTTTACGGCTCTCCATTATAAACTTCTGTGAAGCCCTTGGTGGGTCAAAGCGCTCAGCACACATCTAGATAAGTTCCTAAGGGGGTCTACTTTCCAAAATGGTGTCACTTGTGGGGGGTTTCTACTGTTTAGGTACATTAGGGGCTCTGCAAACGCAATGTGACACCTGCAGACCATTCCATCTAAGTCTGCATTCAAATGGCACTCCTTCCCTACTGAGCCCTCCCATGTGCCCAAACAGTGGTTCCCCCCACATATGGTGTATCATCGCACTCAGGACAAATTGGGCAACAAATTTTGGGGTCCAATTTCTCCTGTTACCCTCAGGAAAATACAAAACTGGGGGCTAAAAAAATAATTTTATTTTTACGGCTCTGCATTATAAACTTCTGTGAAGCACTTGGTGGGTCAAAGTGCTCACCACACCTCTAGATAAGTTCCTTAGGGGGTCTACTTTCCAAAATGGTGTCACTTGTGGGGGGTTTCAATGTTTAGGCACATCAGGGGCTCTCCAAACGAAACATGGCGTCCCATCTCAATTCCAGTCAATTTTGCATTGAAAAGTCAAATGGCGCTCCTTCGCTTCCGAGCTCTCCCATGCGCCCAAACAGTGGTTTACCCCCACATGTGGGGTATTGGCATACTCAGGACAAATTGTACAACAATGTTTGGGGTCCATTTTCTCCTGTTACCCTTGGTAAAATAAAACAAATTGGAGCTGAATTAAATTTTTTGTGAAAAAAAAGTTAAATGTTCATTTTTATTTAAACATTCAAAAAATTCCTGTGAAGCACCAGAAGGGTTAATAAACTTCTTGAATATGGTTTTGAGCACCTTGAGGGGTGTAGTTTTTAGAATGGTGTCACACTTGGGTATTTTCTATCATATAGACCACTCAAAATGACTTCAAATGAGATGTGGTCCCTAAAAAAAAATGGTGTTGTAGAAATGAGAAATTGCTGGTCAACTTTTAACCCTTATAACTCCCTAACAAAAAAAAATTTTGGTTCCAAAATTGTGCTGATGTAAAGTAGACATGTGGGAAATGTTACTTATTAAGTATTTTGTGTGACATATCTCTGTGATTTAATTGCATAAAAATTCAAAGTTGGAAAATTGCGAAATTTTCATAATTTTCGCCAAATTTCCGTTTTTTTCACAAATAAACGCAGGTGCTATCAAAGAATTTTTACCATTCTCATGAAGTACACTGTCACGAGAAAACAATGTCAGAATTACCGAGATCCATTGAAGCGTTCCAGAGGTATAACCTCATAAAGGGACAGTGGTCAGAATTGTAAAAATTGGCCCGGTCATTAACGTGCAAACCACCCTTGGGGGTAAAGGGGTTAAAGTCTTCCTTCAACCTTAATAACTATGTAACTATGTTCTCCACGGGAGATCGTCGTGGGACACTCGTGGATTTCTGCAGATCAGGGAGTATATTGGTTGGCTGTTTGTTATTTTAATCTTTTTTACAGATGACACTGGGTTCGGGGATCAAAATGACAAGTGATGGTGCGTATGTAATCTATGTTATACTAGATTGTGGCCCGATTCTAACGCATCGGGTATTCTAGAATATGCATGTCCCCGTAGTATATGGACAATGATGATTCCAGAATTCGCGGCAGACTGTGCCCGTCGCTGATTGGTTGAGGCAACCTTTATGACATCATCGTCGCCATGGCAACCATTATGACATCTACGTCGATACTGTGCCCGTCGCTGATTGGTCGAGGCGAATTCGCGGCAGACTGTGCCCGTCGCTGATTGGTCGAGGTAACCTTTATGACATCATCGTCGCCATGCTGTGCCCGTCGCTGTACAGTACATCTATCTATATATATAATTGTCTAAGGGTTTTTCTGTCTGTCTGTCTGTCCTGGAAATCCCGCGTCTCTGATTGGTCGAGGCCAGCCAGAGACGCGGGATTTCCAGGACAGACAGACAGACAGACTGTAAGTATGTATCTATGTATATAGTATGTTGTATGTATGTTGTATGTATTCGGTATGTAGTATGTATAAAAGAACCGTGCTCCAAACAGAATAAGGACCCAGACCATCTCAACAGGAAATATTTAAAACATATATATTTATTTATTCAGAAACAATAGAAGACCATTTAAATTGTATAATCATATCATATAAATATATCATATAAATATGTATATACAATACAATTTGTGCACGCATCAAACATATACTAAAATCAATTCATTATATGGCAGATCACTCCATAATATATAGTATACTCCAAAGGACTCAGTAAATCTCAAAAATCATAGATTCCATATCATAAGGTGCTTGTGTCAACAAGAGTGTGTATATATATATATATTATATATACATATAATAAAAAGTTCATATCACCACACAAGCTCAAACATATTGGGGACGCAATAAAGGTGCATATCGTGCATGGAAGTAAAGTGCAATATTATGGTGCTATATATGGAGACAATCAAGAGTCACTTACTTATAAGGATGGGGGAATTAATTCTGGGACCGCCAAAGTTTATCGTGCACCCCGACGCGCCTTTCGGAAGCACTGTTCCTTTGTCTCCTGACGAAGGAACAGTGCTTCCGAAACGCTCATCGGGGTGCACGATTGTATATACTGTACACAATACTGTATGTATTGTATATACATATTTATATGATATATTTATGATATACATATATATATATATACAGTACTACAGGACGCCACTGACTGTCTGTCCGCAGTCTCCAACATCATGTCCGCTCTCTATCTGAAACTCAACCTCTCCAAAACTGAACTTCTTCTGCTCCCACCATCTACTAACCTCCCTAAATCTGACATTTCCCTCTCTGTGGGTGGCACCATAATAACACCCCGGCAGCAGGCGCGCTGTCTGGGTGTTATGTTTGACTCCGATCTCTCCTTCACCTCCCATATACAATCTCTTGCCCGCTCGTGCCGCTTACACCTAAAGAACATCTCTAGAATCCGCCCTTTTCTCACCATGGAGACAGCTAAAACCCTCACTGTCGCCCTGATCCACTCCCGCCTGGACTACTGTAACGCTCTATTAATTGGCCTCCCCCTCACTCGACTTTCCCCTCTCCAGTCCATCCTTAACCCCTTCATGACCCAGCCTATTTTGACCTTAAAGACCTTGCCGTTTTTTGCAATTTTGACCAGTGTCCCTTTATGAGGTAATAACTCAGGAACGCTTCAACGGATCCTAGCGGTTCTGAGATTGTTTTTTCGTGACATATTGGGCTTCATGTTAGTGGTAAATTTAGGTCAATAAATTCTGCGTTTATTTGTGATAAAAACGGAAATTTGGCGAAAATTTTGAAAATTTCGCAATTTTCACATTTTGAATTTTTATTCTGTTAAACCAGAGAGATATGTGACACAAAATAGTTAATAAATAACATTTCCCACATGTTTACTTTACATCAGCACAATTTTGGAAACAAAATTTTTTTTTGTTAGGAAGTTATAAGGGTTAAAATTTGACCAGCGATTTGTCATTTTTACAACGAAATTTACAAAACCATTTTTTTTAGGGACCACCTCACATTTGAAGTCAGTTTGAGGGGTCTATATGGCTGAAAATACCCAAAAGTGACACCATTCTAAAAACTGCACCCCTCAAGGTACTCAAAACCACATTCAAGAAGTTTATTAACCCTTCAGGTGCTTCACAGCAGCAGAAGCAACATGGAAGGAAAAAATGAACATTTAACTTTTTAGTCACAAAAATTATCTTTTAGCAACAATTTTTTTATTTTCCCAATGGTAAAAGGAGAAACTGAACCACGAAAGTTGTTGTCCAATTTGTCCTGAGTACGCTGATACCTCATATGTGGGGGTAAACCACTGTTTGGGCGCACGGCAGGGCTTGGAAGGGAAGGAGCGCCATTTGACTTTTTGAATCAAAAATTGGCTCCACTCTTTAGCGGACACCATGTCACGTTTGGAGAGCCCCCGTGTGCCTAAAAATTGGAGCTCCCCCACAAGTGACCCCATTTTGGAAATTAGACGCCCCAAGGAACTTATCTAGATGCATAGTGAGCACTTTGAACCCCCAGGTGCTTCACAAATTAATCCGTAAAAATGAAAAAGTACTTTTTTTTCACAAAAAAATTCTTTTAGCCTCAATTTTTTCATTTTCACATGGGCAACAGGATAAAATGGATCCTAAAATGTGTTGGGCAATTTCTCCTGAGTACACCAATACCTCACATGTGGGGGTAAACCACTGTTTGGGCACATGGTAAGGCTCGGAAGGGAAGGAGCGCCATTTGACTTTTTGAATGAAAAATTATTTCCATCGTTAGCGGACACCATGTCGCGTTTGGAGAGCTCCTGTGTGCCTAAACATTGGCGCTCCCCCACAAGTGACCCCATTTTGGAAACTAGACCCCCCAAGGAACTTATTTAGATGCCTAGTGAGCACTTTAAACCCTCAGGTGCTTCACAAATTGATCTGTAAAAATGAAAAAGTACTTTTTTTTCACAAAAAAATTCTTTTCGCCTCAATTTTTTCATTTTCACATGGGCAGTAGGGTAAAATGGATCATAAAATTTGTTGGGCAATTTCTCCCGAGTACGTCGATACCTCATATGTGGGGGTAAACCACTGTTTGGGCACTCGGCAGGGCTCGGAAGGGAAGGCGCGCCATTTGACTTTTTGAATGGAAAAATAGCTCCAATTGTTAGCGGACACCATGTCGCGTTTGGAGAGCCCCTGTGTGCCTAAACATTGGAGCTCCCCCACAAGTGACCCCATTTTGGAAACTAGACCCCCCAAGGAACTTATCTAGATGCATATTGAGCACTTTAAACCCCCAGGTGCTTCACAGAAGTTTATAACGCAGAGCCATGAAAATAAAAAATAATTTTTCTTTCCTCAAAAATGATTTTTTAGCCTGGAATTTCCTATTTTGCCAAGGATAATAGGAGAAATTGGACCCCAAATATTGTTGTCCTGTTTGTCCTGAGTACGCAGATACCCAATATGTGGGGGTAAACCACTGTTTGGGCGCACGGCAGGGCTCGGAAGGGATGGCACGCCATTTGGCTTTTTAAATGGAAAATTCGCTCCAATCATTAGCGGACACCATGTCACGTTTGGAGAGCCCCTGTGTGCCTAAACATTGGAGATCCCCCAGAAATGACACCATTTTGGAAACTAGACCCCCAAAGGAACTAATCTAGATGTGTGGTGAGGACTTTGAACCCCCAAGTGCTTCACAGAAGTTTATAACGCAGAGCCATGAAAAAAAAAAAAAAGATTATTTTCTCAAAAATGATCTTTTAGCCTGCAATTCTTTATTTTCCCAAGGGTAACAGGAGAAATTTGACCCCAAACGTTGTTGTCCAGTTTCTCCTGAGTACGCTGATACCCCATATGTGGGGGTAAATCACTGTTTGGGCACATGCCGGGGCTTGGAATTGAAGTAATGACGTTTTGAAATGCAGACTTTGATGGAATGCTCTGCGGGCGTCACGTTGCGTTTGCAGAGCCCCTGATGTGCCTAAACAGTAGAAACCCCCCACAAGTGACCCCATTTTGGAAACTAGACCCCGAAAGGAACTTATCTAGATGTGTGGTGAGCACTTTGAACCCCCAAGTGCTTCATAGAAGTTTACAATGCAGAGCCGTGAAAATAATAAATACGTTTTCTTTCCTCAAAAATAATTATTTAGCCCAGAATTTTTTATTTTCCCAAGGGTTACAGGAGAAATTGGACCCCAAACGTTGTTGTCCAGTTTCTCCTGAGTACGCTGATACCCCATGAGTGGGGGTAAACCACTGTTTGGGCACACGTCGGGGCTCAGAAGGGAAGTAGTGACTTTTGAAATGCAGACTTTGATGGAATGGTCTGCGGGTGTCACGTTGCGTTTGCAGAGCCCCTGGTGTGCCTAAACAGTAGAAACCCCCACAAGTGACCCCATTTTAGAAATTAGACCCCCCAAGGAACTTATCTAGATATGTGGTGAGCACTTTGAACCCCCAAGTGCTTCACAGACGTTTACAACGCAGAGCCGTGAAAATAAAAAATCATTTTTCTTTCCTCAAAAATTATGTTTTAGCAAGCATTTTTTTTGATTCACAAGGGTAACAGGAGAAATTGGACCCCAGTAATTGTTGCGCAGTTTGTCCTGAGTATGCTGGTACCCCATATGTGGGGGTAAACCACTGTTTGGGCACACGTCAGGGCTCGGAAGTGAGGGAGCACCATTTGACTTTTTGAATACGAGATTGGCTGGAATCAATGGTGGCGCCATGTTGCGTTTGGAGACCCCTGATGTGCCTAAACAGTGGTAACCCCTCAATTCTACCTCCAACACTAACCCCAACACACCCCTAACCCTAATCCCAACTGTAGCCATAACCCTAAACACAACCCTAACCGCAACACACCCCTAACCACAACCCTAACCCCAACACACCCCTAACCATAACCACAAACCTAATTCCAACCCTAACCCTAAGGCTATGTGCCCACGTTGCGGATTCGTGTGAGATATTTTCGCACCATTTTTGAAAAATCCGCGGGTAAAAGGCACTGCGTTTTACCTGCGGATTTTCCGCGGATTTCCAGTGTTTTTTGTGCGGATTTCACCTGCGGATTCCTATTGAGGAACAGGTGTAAAACGCTGCGGAATCCGCACAAAGAATTGACATGCTGCGGAAAATACAACGCAGCGTTTCCGCGTGGTATTTTCTGCACCATGGGCACAGCGGATTTGGTTTCCATATGTTTACATGGTACTGTAAACCTGATGGAACACTGCTGCGAATCCGCAGCCAAATCCGCACCGTGTGCACATAGCCTAATTCTAAAGGTATGTGCACACGCTGCGGAAAACGCTGCGGATCCGCAGCAGTTTCCCATGAGTTTACAGTTCAATGTAAACCTACGGGAAACAAAAATCGCTGTGCCCATGCTGCGGAAAAACTGCACGGAAACGCAGCGGTTTACATTCCGCAGCATGTCACTTCTTTGTGCGGATTCCGCAGCGGTTTTACAACTGCTCCAATAGAAAATCGCAGTTGTAAAACCGCAGTGAAATGCGCAGAAAAACCGCGGTAAATCCGCCATAAATCCGCAGCGGTTTAGCACTGCGGATTTATCAAATCCGCAGCGTAAAAATCCGCAGAGGACCAGAATACGTGTGCACATACCGAAACCCTAACCCTTACCCTACCCCTACCCCTAGCCCTAACCCTACCCCTAACCCTAGCCCTACCCCTAGCCCTAACCCTAGCCCTAACCCTACCCCTAACCCTAACCCTATTCTAACATTAGTGGAAAAAAAAAAAATTTCTTTATTTTTTTTATTGTCCCTACCTATGGGGGTGACAAAGGGGGGGGGTCATTTATTATTTTTTTTATTTTGATCACTGAGATGGATTATATCTCAGTGATCAAAATGCACTTTGGAACGAATCTGCCGGCCGGCAGATTCGGCGGGCGCACTGCGCATGCGCCCGCCATTTTGGAAGATGGCGGCGCCCAGGGAGAAGACGGACTGGACCCCGGCTGGATCGGTAAGTATGATGGGGTGGGGGGGGACCACGGGGGGGGGGGGATCGGAGCACGGGGGGGGGAATCGGAGTGCGGGAGGGGTGGAACGGAGCACGGGGGGCGTGGAACGGAGCACGGTGGGGCTGGAATGGAGCACGGGGGGGTGGAACGGAGCACCGGGGGGGGGTGGATCGGAGTGCAGGGGGGGTGATTGGAGCACGGGGGGGTGATTGGAGCACGGGGGGAGCGGACAAGAGCACGGGGGGGAGCGGAGCACTGGACGGAGGGGAGCCGGAGCAGTGTACCGGCCAGATCGGAGGGCTGGGGGGGCGATCGGAGGGGTGGGGTGGGGGCACACTAGTATTTCCAGCCATGGCCGATGATATTTCAGCATCGGCCATGGCTGGATTGTAATATTTCACCCGTTATAATGGGTGAAATATTACAAATCGCTCTGATTGGCAGTTTCACTTTCAACAGCCAATCAGAGCGATCGTAGCCACGAGGGGGTGAAGCCACCCCCCCTGGGCTAAACTACCACTCCCCCTGTCCCTGCAGATCGGGTGAAATGGGAGTTAACCCTTTCACCCGATCTGCAGGGACGCGATCTTTCCATGACGCCGCATAGGCGTCATGGGTCGGAATGGCACCGACTTTCATGACGCCTACGTGGCGTCATGGGTCGGGAAGGGGTTAATGCAGCAGCCAGGGTCGTTCATCTGGCTAATCGTTACTCGGACGCGTCCGCTCTTCGCCAGTAGTTACACTGGCTACCCATTCATTACAGGATACAATTCAAAGTACTTGTTCTCACCCACAAAGCTCTCCACAGTGCGGCACCCCCTTACATCTCCTCCCTCATTTCTGTCTATCAGCCTAACAGACCACTGCGCTCTGCAAATGACTTTCGATTAACCTCTGCACTAATCCGTACCTCCCACTCCCGACTCCAAGACTTCTCCCGTGCTGCGCCAATCCTCTGGAATGCTCTACCCCAAGATATTAGGACCATCCATAATTTGCATAGTTTTAGGCGCTCCCTCAAAACACATTTGTTCAGAGCGGCCTATCACGTTCACTAATCAAAGTTATGTTATGTTTGTGTGTGTGTGTAGCCCATTCACTATCCCCATCTATTCCCCAACCCCTGAAGATGGCTGGACCATGATTGTAAATACATCACTGTAAATACACACCTGTACTTTGTATCTCCCCCTCCTCATTGTAGATTGTAAGCTCTCACGAGCAGGGTCGTCTTATTTTATAAATAAAGATTATTATTATTATTATATAATTATACATTTTAAATGGTCTATTGTTTCTAAATAAATATATATGTTTTAAATATTTCCTGTTGAGATGGTCTGGGTCCTTATTCTGTTTGGAGCACGGTTCTTTTAGCTTCTCTTTAGTGGTTTCACTATATTGTACACATAGAGTGACCTCCTGACATTTTGGTGGAATTTTAATACCGTTTATAATTTTTATAATATATATATAATTCTCTTTGCTGTGGTGTCATTTCTGTGTTTAATCATATGTAGTATGTATGTAGTATGTATGTTTTTTGTTTTTTTTTACATTCAACACATTAGCCGGATGATGGGACTTCTACTGTCCCATCATTGGCTAATGTGTCAATCACTGCCATTGTAGCAGGCATAGCCCGATGGGACTTGTAGTCCCATCGGACGATGCCTGCACAGACCCTCGGCAGGCCGCACAGACCCCAGAGAGGCCCGTACAGACCCCCGGCAGGCCGCACAGACCCCAGAGAGGCCCGCACAGACCCCCGGCAGGCCGCACAGACCCCCGAGAGGCCCGTACAGACCCCCCCCCCCACAGTCCCACACAGTCACGTAGTCTCCGCCCACGCACCACCCACACTCTTCCCCCCTCCGGAACAGGATGTCAAGGACAGAAAGGGCTTATTTTAATTCCGATAATTGTGTCCCATTGACTTGCATTGGTATCGGGTATCGGCGATATCCGATATTTTTTGGATATCGGCCGATCCAAACCGATATTTCCGAATATCGGAAGGTATCGCTCAACACTATTCATTACCTCTGCCACTAGGGTTATTGCTGGCTTCTTCTATTGTGAAACCCAAAAGATCATTTCACCTTAATGAACAAGCGTTTTGCTAATTCTTCGGGTGATCAACATCCTGTTTACACTGAAAGATTATTGTGAAACCAGCATTCTTAGGAACCGGAATTCACAATAATCTTACAGTGTAAATGCAGCTTTATGGTTACTAATCCGTATTCTCCTTGGGGAAGGAAAACTGGGAGAGTCACTTGTTGAAAAGGATCTGGGTGTTCTAATATATCTTTGGCTATATAACAGCTTGTAACGTCAATCACTGCACTACAGGTAACCATGCAATTGGCACCTTATATATGCTTTTTGTGTGATTTCTGAATCATGCTCGTGTGCTAACCGAGTGACTTCAATGTGCTAGAAAAATATGTTCTAGTCCCCGCGGCTGCATGTTTCTCAGCTGTTTGACAGCTGCAACACATGCAGGGATTGCCTGTTTGTTAACACCTTATCCGAGCACACTTGCTCATCACTAGCATACATCACTATTGATGGATGATGTGTGAGTGGCACGTTCATCATATGCCATTAGGACCTGAGTGTCCTGCAGTGAATTGGTATTTTAAGCTGACCCTGACCTGAGATTCATGCTGCCAATCCATGCTCAGTGTGAATCAGACTCTGGCTGCGTTATTGAAGCCTTGTATGAAGCACTGCAGCAGAAAACATACTTAGAAAGGCTGGGATGTTTCTTAGAGACCTGAGGTCAGTCCTTGGCAGCTTCTCCCCACCCTTCTTCCCTAAACAAGTAGGAGAGACCTGTTAGTCTAGAAGTGCCAGGTGAGGAGAAGCTGCTTGGGACCAGCCTCACACTAGTCATCCAAAATGCATTGAAGCCGATTCATCAAAAATGTTTACGCCAGACTTCTGACATAAAACACTTAGAAAAGTTGCTAAACTTTTGTACAAAACAGAGTTGCTCAAAAAGTTTTCATGTCCGTCCCGGCTAGATCTCTCAAAGTTGGTTGAGTGTGGCAGTGCCTGGTCTCCAAATTCATTAAAAGTTAACCTACTACTTTTGCCAGTCCCTGACTGGAGTAGCATTTCCGGCGAGGCGCATTGCGCTGGGAATTTGTGCTAAGTTAAGTTGTGCACACCTCTTAATAAATATGGCGCATCTTACACCACCATGTTCCTTTGTTGAAACTGCCGTGTACGATGCTCATATTAATGAATCGACCCTATAGTTTTTGGATAACTCAACTATTTTCTTTCTGAAACACCAGTGCAACATGTCAACCAGTATCTGATTCATGCTGCCCGTGGTTTAGGTCCATTTAGCCATATATTGGTAAATATGGACTTTTCTTAGTGATGCATTGATGTCTTGATTTCAGTGATTTGCTGTTTGTGTTATGACACTTGTGCATACATTAGTTTTTCAGAAGCTTTGTGCTTTTTCGTTGCTTTTATAGACACATTGGCTGCATAGTATGTATCAGGACCCACTCACACATTGTAACAAAGCAAGTACTGAACTTCTGTTAGTTATTATGGAATAATAACTTGTATTCCTCTTTCTCTCTTCTGCGTATTTTCAGGTCATGATTCGGTTATTCCACTCCTAAATTCCTGTATGATGAAACAATCGCTTCCTTTTAAACTTATACTAGAAATGCATAAAAACAACCTTTTCCAACCCAGTGTTTTTTTTTTTTTTTTAAATTTACCTTCTTTTGGGAGAGCGTTGCACAATACAAGTACAATCCCCGAGTACATTGCTATGAGAAAAATATATAAAATGACATAATGCATGCATAATGCATTTGTAATTTCAAAGATTAACTTTTTTTTATGTCAGAAGTGAGAAAAGTAGACTAAGTGTGGGGGGGGAGGGACATGTTGCTGTATCTTTGAAGAAAAGTCACCGCTTCATCAAGCAGGGCCTATAAATACAAGTAGAAATAAGCAAATGGTCAATGAGTTAAAGGGAGGAATAGATAAGGCAATGAATTGTGAGATGGATGCATGTATCCGCTATATGTTAAGTACCCTGAACTTCTGGAAGCTTTTGTGAGTGGGACATTGCACATGCAGCCATTTTCTTCAATTTGAACTGGATCCAGTAAGCAAAAAAAAATATATTTTTTTCAAATGAAAGAAAAGCGGATGGCTTAATCAATGGATCCATTTACCATAGACTTAAATGTAAAAAAAAAATGGACCCAGTGGAAATCAGGTTTTTTTTTGCCAACTGATTGCTGCTGGATCCATTTTATCGGATGACTACTGAACATGTGAACACAGCCTAAAATCTCTTGCCAGCGCTGCAAGTACCTGGGGTGACGCAGATCGATACAGTGGGACTTGTGATGTCTTGAGGACCTTACTGCACATGTACAACCCCAAGCACCAACCGCTGGCGAGAGATCACAAAAAGCAGGTCACTGAGGCAAGAGTGGACTGTCTGTCATACACAGGAGGTGGGCAGGAAAGTTTCATGTGCCATATCCTACCTGAAAGCACTTGCAATTTTAATCCTGGATTTCTCAGAAATCTCAAAATAGATTTCTACAACTATTACTACTATCTAGATTTCTACGTAATAGTACGCCGATGTCGGACTCCCCCTGTTTTGTGTGGGCTCTGGCGCTGAGCCCTCACCTTTATGGGCACATGACAGCTGATATATACAGCTGAAATGTGCCTGCAACAGCCATGAGTGGAATTGCGATCCACCTGTGGCTGTTAACTAGATAAATGCTGCTATCAATATCTGTCAGCGGCATTTAACTAGCGCTTACCCAAAGCGCGTCACTAAACCTGCCCCCATCGGTGATCGCGGGTCGCTGAAGGGTTGGCATGACAACCGGAAGTCTCCAGCAGACCTCTATGGTTGTCATTGCCGGATTGCTATGAGCGCCGTCCCATGGACGGTGCTCATAGCAAGTGAGCATTTCTGCTACATACAGGTGATCTGATGATCATTGCCTGTGTGTAGCAGAGGAGATCTAAGTACTGCAGCTTCTAGTCTCCCTATTGAAGCATGCAAAAATTAAAAATATTAAAGAAATAAAAGAAAATATAAAAGTTCAAATCATCCCCCTTTTGCCCCATTCAGAATAAAACAATAAAAAAATATATATATATATACATATTTGGTATCGCCAAGTTCAGAATCGCCTGATCTATCAATATAAAAAAAAAAGAATTAACCCAATCGTTAAACAGCGTAACAAGAAAAAATCAAAACGCCAGAATTACGTTGTTTGGTCGACGCAACATTGCATTAAAATGCAATAACGGATGATCAAAAGATTATATCTGCGCCAAAATGGTATAATTAAAAATGGCAGCCTGACGCGCAAAAAATAAGCCCTCACCCGGCACCAGATCACAAAAAATTGAGATGCTACGGGTATTGGAAAATGGCACAATTTTTTTTTTCTTTTAACAAACTTTGGAATTTTTTTTCACCACTTTAAATAAAAAAAAATAAACTAGATATGTTTGGTGTCTATGAACTCGTAATTACCTGGACAATCATAATGGGAGGTCAGTTTTAGCATTTAGTGAACATGGCAAAAAAAAACCAAAAACTGAGATTGCACTTTTTTTTTTGCAATTTGACCGAACTTGGAATTTTTTTTACCCAATTTCCAGTACACAATATGTTAACAACCAATGGTATCTGTTGTAAATTCAGCTTTTGGGCTCCCTCCGGTGGTTGTAGAGGGTAATGCAGTTGTGCCTGGACTGCAGGAGTGGACAGGTGTATCTACTAAGTGCAAAACTGACTGGGGTATATAGCTTTGCTGGATCCTTTAGTCAGTGCCAGTTGTCCATTGTTCTTGAAGGATTCACTTCCCTGCTGGTCTCTCCAGTTTGCTGTGTTTTTCTACAAAGATAAGTCCTGGCTTTGTTTTTGCTGTCCACCTGCTGTGGACCTTACAGTTCTGTGCATTTTCATGTTTTTGTCTTGTCCAGCTTGCTCTGTGAAGGATTTTTTGCAGCCTAGCTATTTCTCTGGAGATGCAGATATACCCCCCATGTCTTTAGTCAGAT
Organism: Ranitomeya imitator; assembly: GCF_032444005.1. Lineage (NCBI taxonomy): Eukaryota > Metazoa > Chordata > Amphibia > Anura > Dendrobatidae > Ranitomeya > Ranitomeya imitator. Next base: position 722,759,086 of record NC_091282.1, on the reverse strand, counting down.
GTGGTGATCCGTATTTTCTGCGGTGGATATTTTCTAGTGTTTTTATACTGACCGCATAGTACTCTGTTCTATTCTTTCTTTTTAGCTAGTATGGCCTCCTATGCTAAAATCTGATTTCATATCTGCGTATGTTATTTCCCTCTCCTCTCACAGTCAATATTTGTGGGGGGCTATCTATCCTTTGGGGATTTTCTCTGAGGCAAGATAGGTTTCCTGTTTCTGTCTTTAGGGGTAGTTATATCTTAGGCTGTGCCGAGGGGTCTAGGGAGTGTTAGGTACCCCCCACGGCTACTTCTAGTTGCGCTGCTAGGTTCAGGGTTTGCGGTCAGTACAGGGACCACCTTCTCCAGAGTCCGTCTCATGCTGCTCCTAGGCCACCAGATCATAACAGGTATCATTCAAAAGTACAACTTGTTCCGCAAAAAAACAAGCCCTCACATGGCCATTTTGACCAAAAAAATAAAAAAGTTATGGCTCTGTGAAGAAGAGTAGCAAAAAACATAAATACAAAAATACCTCTGGTCATTAAAGGGTTAATAAAATAATTTTACTAACATTTCAGTAACTCAGTCTATGGTTTTTATTCATTTTCATACCCCCTGATATGTAGTTTGCAACCTGATCCAAGCCTAAGAGTTTTTTCTTTTGTGGGAGTGTCTTTCTCAGTAATATAGGCTGGCTATGAGCTCTGTTGGTATCTTTTAATGAGTGCAATATGATTTCAGGTATCGGCACAGCTTCTATCCTGCACTTATTTCCTCTTTGTCTTTTCTGCTTTGTCTTTAGCATGGTTTATTTGCTCTCTATGAAAGTCTAGGTACTTTCTCCATTACAGATTCTCTATACCACCCTTTCTGCAATCTCTCACTAAGAAAAGGGAGGGGAAGTGAAGAGCCATCCGGAGCACTAGGTCTGATAGATTTGCATACCCCTATAAAAGGCAGTTCCAGACGCTTAAAGAAAACTTTCTAAATAGTCTTCATGATTATTTAATGCAAAGATTAGCTAAACATTAATTTTATTTAATTAGTGATCAACCTTTGCAAAGCTATCATCTTTTGCAACCTACTACTCCAACCTTTATTTGCCGCCTCCTCTCCCAAACACCATGCTGCAGTGCTATTGTAACTGCATAGGAATTATTCTACAAAAGTGGTGTCTTTTTTCTATGTTAACTTTTTACTAAAACTGTCTCCTTGATGATATTGGTAGGATAAAGGAACATGTCAAATAAAATATGTAAAATACCTACCGTATATACTCGAGTATAAGCCGACCCGAGTATAAGCTGACCCCCCTAATTTTGCCACAAAAAACTGGGAAAACTTATTGACTCGAGTATAAGCCTAGGGTAGGAAATGCAGCAGCTACCGGTGAATTTCAAAAATAAAAATAGATGCTCCATACCGTTCATTATTTCCCCATAGATGCCTCACATAAAGCTGTGCCATATATAATGCTCTGCACCGTTCATTATGGCCCCATAGATGCTCCATATAAAACTGTGCTATATAGAATGCTCTGCACCGTTCATTATGGCCCCATAGATGCTCCATATAAAACTGTGCCATATAGAATGCTCTGCACCGTTTATATGGAGCATCTATGGGGCCATAATGAAGCTGTGCCATATAGAATGCTCTTCACCGTTCATTATTGCCCTATAGATGCTCCACATAAAGCTGTGCCCCATATGAAATGCTCTGCACCGTTCAGTATGGCCCTATAGATGCTCCACATAAAGCTGTGCCATATAGAATGCTCTGCATAGTTCCGTATGGCCCCATAGATGCTCCACATAAAGCTGTGCCCCATATGGAATGCTCTGCACCGTTCAGTATGGCCCCATAGATGCTCCACATAAAGCTGTGTCATATGGAATGCTCTGCACCGTTCAGTATGGCCCCATGGATGCTCCTTATAAAGCTGTGCCATATATAATGCTCTACACCGTTTATTATGGCCCCATAGATGCTCCTTATAAAGCTGTGCCATATATATTGCTCTGCACCGTTCATTATGGCCCCATAGATGCTCCATATAAAGCTGTGCCATATAGAATGCTCTGCACCGTTGATTATGGCCCCATAGATGCTCCATATAGAATGCTGCTGCAATAAAAAAAAAAATCATACTCACCTCTCTTCGCTCAGGACGCCGTCGCTTTCAATATTTACCTGCTCCTCGTGCGGCTCTGTCTCCAGCACTGACGCTCAGCAGAGGGCGCTCACTGACTACGTCACAGCGCCCTCTAACCTGAGCGTCACTGCTAGAGGACGCTGGAGACGGGAGCCGCACCGGAGCGAGGAGCAGGTAAATATATAAATAGAATGCTCTGCACCGTTCATTATGGCCCCATAGATGCTCCTTATAAAGCTGTGCCATATATAATGCTCTGCACCGTTGATTATGGCCCCATAGATGCTCCTTATAAAGCTGTGCCCCATATAGAATGCTCTGCACCGTTGATTATGGCCGCCCCATAGATGCTCCTTATAAAGCTGTGCCCCATATATAATGCTCTGCACCGTTGATTATGGCCCCATAGATGCTCCTTATCAAGCTGTGCCATATAGAATGCTGCTGCTGCTGGAATAAAAAAAAAAATCGCATACTCACCTCTATGCTCAGGACGCCGGCGCTTTCAATATTTACCTGCTCCTCGTGCGGCTCCGTCTCCAGCACTGACGCTCAGCAGAGGGCACATCCGACCTGAGCGTCACTACCAGAGGACGCTGGAGCCAGAGCTGCACCGGAGCGAGGAGCAGGTAAATATCACGCAGCGCTCCCCTCCCCGTATACTTACCTGCTCCTGGCGCGGTCCCTGCAGTCCCTGCTTCTCCCGGCACTGCATCTTCCTGTATTGAGCGGTCACAGTTACCGCTCATTTTCAGTCATGAATATGCAGCTCCACCCCTATGGGAGGTGGAGCCGCATATTCATCACTGTAATGAGCAGTACCATGTGACCGCTCAATACAGGAAGAAGATGCAGCGCTGGAAGAAGCAGGGACTGCGCCGGAGCAGGCAAGTATAACTAGACAGCTCCCCCTCCCCCGCCGAACCCCGGGTATGACTCGATTATAAGCCGAGATAGGGACTTTCAGCCCCAAAAAATGGGCTGAAAATCTCGGCTTATACTCGAGTATATACGGTATATTCATCCAACACTTGCCGTGTTTTTTACAGCCTGATATTGCGGGCCTTTTTTGTGGGCCGTATCACCGCAATTTTCATCGTCTGCAGCAATAAGGGACCGCAAATGCCGTTTTTCAGGTTTCCAATAGTATGTAAATAGTTTTGGAAAAAAAATGGTGTTCTGCGAAACCGGAAATCACGGTGCACCGCATTGATTTTCAATGGGGGCCGTGTCCGTAAGCCGTGAAAAAGATCGAGCAGGCTCAAGCTTTTTTCATGGCCGTAAATACGGCCCTCACGGCCATACGGCGCACCGTGAAATTATTGCGGCCCTTTAGAAATCTATTGGGGCCGCAAAACGGCATGTGTAAAAGAAGCCTTAGGGTATTTTATAATGTTTTTCTAAAAAAAATTTTACTCAAATTATGTGAGCAAGTATTATGTTTAAACTGCTCTTTTCAGTGTAAACCTTGTTGTCTGGTGCTGTCTGTTGTATCACAGGTGGCCATGTTGTCCAGTGCCAGAAAGTCAAATCTGATTGATACAGATATTTACACTGATTACTGGTCATGACTCATGAGCGAGCGTGCTTGGATAAGGCGTTATCCGAGCATGCTCGTGTCCTAATTGAGTATTTTTTTCAAACCTGAAGACAGGGCTCCACCTGGTGGTAACTTGCTAGTTATTCATGTGAATTAGGGAATTTCTACCAAAAAAGTGAAAAATGTCCATCCATTAATACGTCTCAAAACTTTGAACAATTATGTTTTCCATTTACATTTTGTCACATTTATTTGCAGTTGCGTTGGATGTTACTTTTATGTTAACTTCTTAGCAACTTGACACTTGTCAGTTTCTTCTTGGTTTATATGCTAACATAATGAGGAAGATAGTTCTGGAAATCTACTGCAAAGGTGATAATATCCAATATGAGGGCAACTTCTCTTGTGACTTTGGCTAGTATGGTTACTGCAACATTATATAAAAGAACCCCTACCTTGGACCAAGCCTGGCGAAACCCTATGTGGAGCTGAATGCATGATACATGCTCTATTTGTTGTGAATTTTAAAAAGAATCTTAAAGGAAAAAAATCACCTGGTTTTTGCTATGTAATCTGAGAGCATCACGATGTAGGGGCAGAGAGCCTGATTCCAATAAAAGTATCACTTACTGGGCTGCTTGGTGCAGTTTTGATAAAATCTCAGTTTTCTCTGCTGTAGATGTAGCAGAGCTCACAATGCTGAGCTCTGTGTAACCCCGCCCAGATCACTGATTGGTAGCTTTCTTCCTATGCACAGTGTGCACAGAAAGTTGTCAATCAGTGGTGGGGGTGGGGTTACACAGATTAGCTTCACTGCCTAGCACATAACACCAAGACCTGCATTAATAAACCTGGAATCAGGGTATCTGCCTGTGCATCATGTTGTTCTCAGGTTACATAGCAAAATCCTGCTGACAGATTATTTTGGAAGCGCTGTCTCATCTACAGTAGGGAAAATAAGTATTTGATACATGGCTGATTTCGCAAGTTCGCTCACCTACAAAGAATGGAGAGGTCTGTCATTTTTATCCTAGGTACACTTCAACTGTGTGAGACAGAATCTAAAAGAAAAAAAACAGTCACATTGTATGATTTTTACATACCGTATATACTCGAGTATAAGCCGAGATTTTCAGCCCAAATTTTTGGGCTGAAAGTGCCCCTCTCGGCTTATACTCGAGTCACGGTCGGCGGGTGAGGAGGAGAGAGGTCTGTCGCATACTTACCTGCTTCCGGGGCTCTTGGCGCGGTCCCTGCCTGTCCCATGGTCTTCAGGTGCCGCAGCTCTTCCTCTGTTCAGCGGTCACATGGTACCACTCATTAAAGTTATGAATATGGACTCTACTCCCATAGGGGTGGAGCCGCATATTCATTCCACGTCCTCTTGCAGTGACTGTGCATGTCAGAGGGCGCGATGACGTACTAGTGTGTGCCGCCCTCTGCCTGAACAGTCAGTGCGGAGAGATGCTGAGGAGCTGCGGGCAGCAAGAGAGGTGAGTATGTAGTTTTTTTTTCTTTTTATTGCAGCAGCAGCAGCATTATATATGGGGCACAGCTTTATATGGCACATCTATGGGGCAAGAATGAACAGTATGCAGCATTATATGTGGCACAGCTTTATATGGAGCATCTTATGGGGCCATAATGAACAGTATGCAGCATTATATGGGGCACAGCTTCTTATGGAGCATCTATGGGGCAATAATGAACGGTATGGAGCATCTATTTTTATTTTTGAAATTCACCGGTAGCTGCTGCATTTCCTACCCTAGGCTTATACTCGAGTCAATAAGTTTTACCAGTTTTTTGTGGCAAAATTAGGGGAGTCGGCTTATACTCGGGTCGGCTTATACTCGAGTATATACGGCAATTAGTTTGCATTTTCTTACATGAAATAAGTATTTGATGCAATCGAAAAACAGAACTTAATGTTTCGTACAGAAATCTTTGTTTGCAATTACAGATGTCGGACATTTCCTGTTGCTCTTGACCAAGTTTGCACACACTGTAGCAGGGATGTTGGCCCATTCCTCCATACAGATCAGTTCCGGCTCCAGGTTTTTGAGGGCCCCGGGCGAAAGAGTCTCAGTGGGCCCCCCCTTTAACACATACCACGATTCATGATCGCATATAAACACAGCCACGTAGTATGTAGCACAGCCCACGTAGCATATAACAGCCCATATAGTATATAGCACAGCCACATAGTATATACCACGGCCCACGTAGTATATAGAGTGGGGCAAAAAAGTATTTAGTCAGTCAGCAATAGTGCAAGTTCCACCACTTAAAAAGATGAGAGGCGTCTGTAATTTACATCATAGGTAGACCTCAACTATGGGAGACAAACTGAGAAAAAAAAATCCAGAAAATCACATTGTCTGTTTTTTTATCATTTTTTTTTGCATATTATGGTGGAAAATAAGTATTTGGTCAGAAACAAACAATCAAGATTTCTGGCTCTCACAGACCTGTAACTTCTTCTTTAAGAGTCTCCTCTTTCCTCCACTCATTACCTGTAGTAATGGCACCTGTTTAAACTTGTTATCAGTATAAAAAAACACCTGTGCACACCCTCAAACAGTCTGACTCCAAACTCCACTATGGTGAAGACCAAAGAGCTGTCAAAGGACACCAGAAACAAAATTGTAGCCCTGCACCAGGCTGGGAAGACTGAATCTGCAATAGCCAACTAGCTTGGAGTGAAGAAATCAACAGTGGGAGCAATAATTAGAAAATGGAAGACATACAAGACCACTGATAATCTCCCTCGATCTGGGGCTCCACGCAAAATCCCACCCCGTGGGGTCAGAATGATCACAAGAACGGTGAGCAAAAATCCCAGAACCACGCGGGGGGACCTAGTGAATGAATTGCAGAGTGCTGGGACCAATGTAACAAGGCCTACCATAAGTAACACACTACGCCACCATGGACTCAGATCCTGCAGTGCCAGACGTGTCCCACTGCTTAAGCCAGTACATGTCCGGGCCCGTCTGAAGTTTGCTAGAGAGCATTTGGATGATCCAGAGGAGTTTTGGGAGAATGTCCTATGGTCTTATGAAACCAAACTGGAACTGTTTGGTAGAAACACAACTTGTCGTGTTTGGAGGAAAAAGAATACTGAGTTGCATCCATCAAACACCATACCTACTGTAAAGCATGGTGGTGGAAACATCATGCTTTGGGGCTGTTTCTCTGCAAAGGGGCAAGGACGACTGATCCGGGTACATGAAAGAATGAATGGGGCCATGTATCGTGAGATTTTAAGTGCAAACCTTCTTCCATCAGCAAGGGTATTGAAGATGAAACGTGGCTAGGTCTTTCAACATGACAATGATCCAAAGCACACCGCCAGGGCAACGAAGGAGTGGCTTCGTAAGAAGCATTTCAAGGTCCTGGAGTGGCCTAGCCAGTCTCCAGATCTCAACCCTATAGAAAACCTTTGGAGGGAGTTGAAAGTCCGTGTTGCCAAGCGAAAAGCCAAAAACATCACTGCTCTAGAGGAGATCTGCATGGAGGAATGGGCCAACATACCAACAACAGTGTGTGGCAACCTTGTGAAGACTTACAGAAAACGTTTGACCTCTGTCATTGCCAACAAAGGATATATTACAAAGTATTGAGATGAAATTTTGTTTCTGACCAAATACTTATTTTCCACAATAATATGCAAATAAAATGTTAAAAAAACAGACAATGTGATTTTCTGGATTTTTTTTCTCAGTTTGTCTCCCATAGTTGAGGTCTACCTATGATGTAAATTACAGACGCCTCTCATCTTTTTAAGTGGTGGAACTTACACTATTGCTGACTGACTAAATACTTTTTTGCCCCACTGTAGAACAGCCATGTATTATACAGCACAGCCCCCCTCCCCCCAAGAATGGCCCCATAGTCCAGTACTCACTGTTAGCTACAGAAAAAAAAACACTCCTCACTTCTCAATGCTCCCGCGCCGCGCTGCTCCCTCCCTGCTCCGGTCTTGGCGGCTGCACTGCCTGACACACAGCGAGTGCGCGATGACATCATCACGCACCCGCAGTGTCAGAGGCAGAGTGGGGAATGATGGGAGAGGGAGCATCAGGTGACGCTCTCTCCTCTATCATTTGCTTTGAACTTTACCGGCAGATGCCGGTAAAGTTCAAAGCGGCAGCGGGGGAGTTGGCGCTTGTGACAGGCGGCCTCCCCTGCCTCACAGAGGTTCCATTGCAGCTGCATGATGTGCCGCTAGCTGAGAGCCCCTGGGGGAGCGGGGGACCTAGGCAGCTGCCGGCCCTGAACGGGCCCCAGCACTTGCCCCGGTACGCAGGGTGCTGACGCCGGCCCTGATACAGATCTTCTCCAGATCTTTCAGATTTCGAGGCTGTGTCTGGTCAACATTGAGTTTCAGCTCCCTCCAAAGATTTTCTATTTGGTTCAGGTCTGGAGACTGGCTAGGCCACTCCATGACCTTGAAATGCTTCTTACGTAGCCACTCCTTCATTGCCCTGGCTGTTTATTTTGAGTCATTGTCATGCTGGAAGACCCAGCCGCGACCTATCTTCAGTGTCCTTACTGAGGGAAGGAGGTTGTTGGCCAAAATCTCGCGATACATGACCCCATCCATCCTCCCTACAATACGGTACAGTCGTCCTGTTCCCATTACAGAAAATCACCCCCAAAATGTTTCTCCCACCATGCTTCATGGTTGGGTCGGTGTTCTTGGGGTGTACTCATCCTACTTCTTCCTCTAAACACGATGAGTGGAGTTGATACAAAAAACGTTCTATTTTGGTCTCATCTGACCACATGACCATCTCCCATGCCTCCTCTGGATCATACAGATTGTTATTGATGAACTTAAAACAGGCCTGGGCATGTGCCGTCGTGAGCAGTGGGACCGTACGTGCCCTGCAGGAATGTAATCCATGATGGCGTAGTGAGTTACTAACGGTAGTGTTGGAGACTGTGGTCCCAACTCTCTTCAGGTCATAGACCAGGTCCTCCTGTGTAGTTCTGGGCTGATTCCTGACCTTTCTCAGAATCATCCTTACCTCATGGGCAAGATCTTGCATGGATTCCCAGACCGAGGAAGATTGACAGTCATTTTGTGTTTCTTCCATTTTCTAATAATTGTGCCAACAGTTGTTGCCTTCTCCCCAAGCTGCTTGCCTATTGTCCTGTAGCCAATCCCAGCCTTTTGCAGGTCTACAATTTTGTCCCAGGTGTCCTTAGACAGCTCTTTGGACTTAACCAGGGTGGGTGAGGCTGGAATGTGATTGTGTGGACAAGTGTCTTTTATATAGGTAACGAGTTCAAACAGGTGCAATTAATTCAGGTGATGAGTGGGGAGGAGGGCTTGTTAAAGAAAAACTGACAGGTCTGTTGGTTGGTAGCTGATTAAATACTTATTTCATGCAATAAAATGCAATTTGATTATTTAAAAATCATGCAATGTGATTTTCTTGTTTATATTTTTAGATTCTGTCTCTCACAGATGAAGTGTACGTACGATAAAAATGACAGACCTCGCCATTCTTTGTAGGTGGAAAAACGTGTAAAATCAGCAGTGCATCAAACACTTATTTTCCCCACTGTATGTGAGTAAAATATGTTGGACCTAATAAATCAATCTTTACTGTTTTACACTATGGTTGGAGTTGTTTGTCCTATTGAAGTGGTGCTGAAGGATTATTTCTTAAGATGTTTTCATTGTGGAGAAACAGACGCCAATTTATGGTGATTTAAATAGACCTCTATCATAGAAGACCTGTTAAAGGGAACCTGTCACTCCGTTTTTTGAGATTGAGATATAAATACTGTTAAATAGGGCCTGCGCTGTGTGTTACTATAGTGTATGTAGTGTACCCCGATTCCCCACCTATGCTGAGAAATAACTTACCAAAGTCGCCGTTTTCGCCTGTCAATCAGGCTGGTCAGGTCGGGTGGGCGTGGTGACATCGCTGGTTCTTCCTCAGCTTTACGTTGGTGGCGTAGTGGTGTCCGCATGTTGAGGTGACTAATCCACTGTGGGCACGTGAACAAGCAGCGCGCGATCTGCGCTGTCATCCCTTTCGTCGGTGGGGGCGGCCATCTTCCTGGGGCCGCGCGTGCGCAGATCGAGTGCTCTGCTGCACGGGGCTTCAGGAAAATGGCCGCGGGATGCCGCGCGTGCGCATTAGAGATCGCGGCGGCCATTTTCCCAAAGCCGAGTTTGCATCTCGGCTTTGGGAAAATGGCCGCCGCGATCTCTAATGCGCACGCGCGGCATCCTGCGGCCATTTTCCTGAAGCCCCGTGCAGCAGAGCACTCGATCTGCGCACGCGCGGCCCCAGGAAGATGGCCACCCCCACCGACTAAAGGGATGACAGCGCAGATCGCGCGCTGCTTGTTCACGTGCCCACAGTGGATTAGTCACCTCAACATGCGGACACCACTACGCCACCAACGTAAAGCTGAGGAAGAACCAGCGATGTCACCACGCCCACCCGACCTGACCAGCCTGATTGACAGGCGAAAACGGCGACTTTGGTAATGTATTTCTCAGCATACATGGGGAATCAGGGTACACTACATACACTATAGTAACACACAGCGCAGGCCCTATTTAACAGTATTTATATCTCAATCTCAAAAAACGGGGTGACAGGTTCCCTTTAACTATACAAACACCTGACAATGGTCACGAGACTTAATTCAAAAACAGGTAATTCAGATACAGTCATGGTCAAAAGTATCGACACCCCTGCAATTCTGTCAGATAATGCTCATTTTCTTCCTGAAAATGATTGCAAACACAAATTATTTGGTATTATTATCTTCATTTAATTTGTCTTAAATGAAAAAACACAAAAGAGAATGAAGCAAAAAGCAAAACATTGATCATTTCACACAAAACTCCAAAAATGGGCCAGACAAAAGTATTGGCACCCTCAGCCTAATACTTGGTTGCACAACCTTTAGCCAAAATAACTGCGACCAACCGCTTTCGGTAACCATCAATAAGTTTCTTACAATGCTCTGCTGGAATGGTGGAAAGGTTTTTCCACCAACATAGAAGAGGATTCTTTACTGTTAGGGCATTGAGAATCTGGAATTGCTTGCCTGAGGAGGTGGTGATGGCGAACTCAGTCGAGGGGTTCAAGAGAGGCCTGGATGTCTTCCTGGAGCAGAACAATATTGTATCATACAATTATTAGGTTCTGTAGAAGGACGTAGATCTGGGTACTTATTATGATGGAATATAGGCTGAACTGGATGGACAAATGTCTTTTTTCGGCCTTACTAACTATGTATGTAATGTTAGACCATTCTTCTTTGGCAAACTGCTCCAGGTCCCCGATATTTGAAGGATGCCTTCTCCAAACTGCCATTTTTAGATCTCTCCACAGATGTTCTATGGGATTCAGGGCTCATTGCTGGCCACCTTAGAAGTCTCCAGTGATTTCTCTCAAACCATTTTCTAGTGCTTTTTGAAGTGTGTTTTGTGTCATTGTCCTGCTGGAAAACCCATGACCTCTGAGGGAGACCCAGTTTTCTCACACTGGGCCCTACATTATGCTGCAAAATTTGTTGGTAGTCTTCAGACTTCATAATGCCAGTCCAGTGCCAGAGGCAGCAAAGCAACCCCAAAACATCAGGGAACCTCCGCCATCTTTGACTGTAGGGACCGTGTTCTTTTCTTCTTTTTTTTCTCGTGTAAACTCTATGTTGATGCCTTTGCCCAAAAAGCCCTACTTTTGTCTCATCTGACCAGAAATCATTCTTCCAAAACGTTTTAGGCTTTTTTAGGTAAGTTTAGGCAAAACTCCAGCCTGGCTTTTTATGTCTCGGGGTAAGAAGTGGGTCTCCTACCATACAGTCCCTTTTCATTCAGACGCCGACGGATAGTACGGGTTGACACTGTTGTACCCTCGGACTGCAGGGCAGATTGAATTTGTTTGAATGTTAGTCGAGGTTCTTTATCCAACATCCGCACAATCTTGCATTGAAATCTCTTGTCAATTTTTCTTTTCCGTCCACATCTAGGGAGGTTAGCCACAATGCCATGGGCTTTAAACTTCTTGATGACACTGCGCACGGTAGACACAGGAACATTCAGGTCTTTGGAGATGGACTTGTAGCCTTGAGATTGCTCATGCTTCCTCACAATTTGGTTTCTCAAGTCCTCAGACAGTTCTTTGGTCTTCTTTCTTTTCTCCATGCTCAATGTGGTACACACAAGGACACAGGACAGAGGTTGAGTCAACTTTAATCCATGTCAACTGGCTGCAAGTGTGATTTAGTTATTGCCAGCACCTGTTAGGTGCCACAGGTAAGTTACAGGTGCTGTTAATTACACAAATTAGGGAAGCATCACATGATTTTTGGAACAGTGCCAATACTTTTGTCCACCCCCTTTTTATGTTTGGTGTGGAATTATATCCAATTTGGCTTTAGGACAATTCTTTTTGTGTTTTTTCATTTAAGACAAATTAAATGAAGATAATAATACCAAATAATTTGTGTTTGCAATCATTTTCAGGAAGAAAATGAGTATTATCTGACAGAATTGCAGGGGTGTTAATACTTTTGGCCATGACTTATTTGAGGACTTTTTAAAAAGAATGTATGACTATATATTTATTACTGATTTGTAATCATCTTTGATAGAAAAAATTTTTAAAAAAAGTTATGGGTCTCGCAAAATGGTGATACAAAGTCTTTTCGTTATATACAAAGTTTTTACTTTTTTTTTTTCAATCTTAAAATAATAAAAATGTGGTATTACTGTAATTGTGCAGACCTGGAAAGTTACGTTACCAGGTAATTTTCATCACACATTGAACGCAGTAAAGAAAACCCAAACAACAATGGAGGAATTGCAATTATTCACTGCATGATTTTATTGCGCCATTTTAATTTTTTGCTTCTGTGAGCGGGAAAACTAGAATCGGCGCTGTTAGCCATCCTCAGTCCATATCCTAATATCACATTAGAGACACCAACAAAATGGCGCTGCAATCCTAAACTTAATTCTCACTCATCTGTTTGCATACATCCAGAAGAGGAGGGAAGTTGTGACATCACATATGCGAGCAGACCCTGCCCACATTTACTACAGTCGTAATGCAAGCCAACAGTACTCAAGGTTTTCATGGCAAATGTTAGCAGCCTCTACCCCTAGTGTTGAAATTATTAAAACTCTTAATTGTTTCAGATTTTATACAATAAAAAGATGGTAAATATTAAAAAAAAAAAAAAAATTGTAAACTTTAATTTTTTTATGTTCTACATACTTTTATGATACATTCTTTGCTTTGTTCTTGTGAACCTTTTATATAAACTATACATATTGCATATAATGAGTGTATATGTCACACTATTTATGCAAATTGCCTCCTCAGAGAGGAGGAGGACTAGAAATCTATAGCATCACCTGTAGGAATCGGCGATCCTACAAGTCAATATTGACCCTTTAACTATTCTTCCAATAAGACATGGGATAAAAGCCAAATCAGAATCTCAATTTGCAGACACAGTGTTTTGGGTTATTACCCCTCGTCAGTGCAAAGTATGAGATCTGACTTGGTTAGGTGAGAGGCTCTGGACTGAGACCTAAGGAGTAACCTTTCTCCTTATGTAGAGTGACAAGTCAAACCTGGCATGCCAGTGTAAGGTGGCTTTTTTGCTATTTAGGCATGCGTAATTGTTTATCTTTTGTGTACTTTTTTGTGTGTGATTTTTTGCTACCAATCATAGAAGATTGAACTCGCACTGATGGCATATGCACACAACATGTTTTTCAGGTAGATTCTGCCTTGAACAGTGCTGCAAACCAACCTCAGAAAATGAATGGTAGTGCACAGCAGTCTTTATGGAAAGAACAGGTACCCATTATAGCCGAGGGAGCTGTTCACGTGTTCATGTTTTTGGGTTTTTTTTGCACATTAATTGGTCTGCAAAAAAATCTTGGACAAGCCTCCATACAAGTCTATGGTCTGTGAAAATCACTGACAGCATGTGGATGGTATCAGGGTACAGTCCCTGTACTGCGCGTGTTAGCTTTGTAATTTATTTCTATTTTCATACCTGAAAATCACAAACAGAAATCCCTGATGGCAAAATGTTATACTAATAATAGTGATGAGTGACCGTTTTGGGACAAGGTGTTATCTGAGCATGCTCGGGTGCCAATAGAGTGACTTCGGCGTGCTTGAAAAATATGTTTGAGTCCAAACAGCTGCATGTCTCACGGCTGTTCAACAGCTGTAAAACTTGCAGAGACTTCCTGTTTGTTAGGCAATCCCTGCATGTGTTGCGGCTGTCGAACAACCTTGAGACATGCAGCTGCGGGGACTCTAACATAGTATTCGAGCACGCCGAAGTCACTCAGTTAGCACCCGAACAGTGGAAGAAGAGAGAGGCACCAAGCCAAGACAGCGATGCCCATCGGACCGGACCGCCCCTTAGATAAGTATAATAAAAGGTATTTTTTTTGCCTTGCAGGGCGAATTGGAGTCATATGTACATAATTATAGAATACTGTCACATGGGGCTAAAAGGTGGTGGCCATAGGATATATCAGGAAAAACTGGTGACAGGTGCCCTTTTAAATTCAAAAACATACCTATAGTACATTAATCTTTTTTTCTGCGTATTTTTGCTTGAAACGTTTGAAATTTGGCCATTGAATCAGTTGAGGCAGAAAATAATGCTCCATACATAAAAAAACATGCTGCAGTCTGGAAAGACGTTCCTCATGTCCGTCACCACGGGTGAGCCACAGACACATAATGGGCATGGGATTTCTTGAAATCCCATCTACTATGCTGTAACATCTGGTCGCTGTGGGTTGGACGTTGCAGAGGTATGCAGCTTCCAACCTGCAATGTTTACTGATCATGTGCACATACCATGAGAGCCTGCACTCTACAGGAGAGAGAGAGAGAGGACCCCTCTGACCATAAGAGCTTACACTTTACAGGAGAGAGAGGACCCCTCTGATCATAAGAGCTTGCACTCTACAGGAGAGAGAGAGAAGACCCTGCTGACCATAAGAGCTTACATTCTACAGGAGAGAGAGGACCCTGCTGACCATAAGAGCTTACACTCTACAGGAGAGAGAGGGAGGACCTTATTTACTATAAGAGCTTACACTCTAGAGGTGAGAGAAAAGAGAACTTCACTGATTATAGAGTTTACACTTTACAGCAGAGAGAGAGAGGGCCACGCTGACCATAAGAGCTTACACTCTACAGGAGAGAGAGAGAAGACCCTGTTGACCATAAGAGTTTACACGCTACAAGAGAGAGAGAGGACTCCTCTGACTATAAGAGCTTACACTCTGCAGTAGAGAGAGGATCCCGTTGACCTTAAGAGCTTACATTCTGAGAGAGCGAGAGACCTACTCTAACCTATTAAACATTTGTTAAAATATGCAATACAATTTAGGTATATTTTTACTTATTTTTAAATTTTTAAAATTACCAATAATATCACATACAAGGAACAAATACCACCGTACAATGACCAAATTGCATATTACCACCACAGTGACTGGATAATATCACATACAAGGGACAAATATCACCATTGTTACACGTGAAGGAAAGACAATTATGGCAGCTAAATAGGAAAGGGTTCTTTACAGTAAGAGCAATCAGACTGGAATGCCGACCACAAGAGTGAGTAATGTCAGTTACTATAACATTTGAAAACGGTCTGGATGCTTATTTAACAAAACATGACATTGTGAGCTATAAATAATCTAGTAATATAAAATATATAACTTTGAAGATAGGTTGAACTTGATGGTCCTAGGTCTTTTTTTAACCTATGTAATTATGTGAACTGTACATTAGGAAAATGCTTGAAATGTAATTCCCTATAATATTATTTTACAGGTAATTTTCCTTAATTTTTTTGTCTGTGTAAAATGCTAGCTATAAATCCAATCTCTGGATTTAAAATGTGGAAAACACTCCTGAAACACTTGCACGTTTAATCTGTATGGTGCCTAAGGAAAGCCATAATGATAGGCACCAGCTTGGTAACAAGTGCAGTTATTTGCCTCTATAATGAAGTGAATTACCAATGATGAAAGGGATAATACTTGGGTTCTGCATCAGTAATAGCCCCAGCAGTAACCATGACAACTGTTATGAGGTCATAAACAAGTTTGATAAAGAATATTCCATAATAGAAGGCCGCGCTGCCACGATCAGTGCCATTACTGATGCGCCTGAGGACGTTGAGCTTGACCACCCCACGTAATGTGCCGACCTTGGTGAAATTTGGAGGTTCTAGCAGGGAAAGGGTTTGTCTGCTTTTGACACCCCAGGGCATGGGAAGGTTAACCGAGGGGGGTCCCTTATTTTACCCTCTACAAAGAGCTGCTCTCCTTTGGGAGTTCATGGAAGCACCTATGACTTTAATAGGTGATAAATTGGGATGGGGAGGGGGTATTTCTCCTATTAGGGGTTATCCATTATGAACAATCCCTGTAGCCAAAAGTCTAAATTTATGAGAGGTGGACCAGGATCAGTAAGGAAGAAATGGTTCATCCATCTGGGCAATCAGATCAACTAAATTGGGTCTAACAACTAATGTGGTGACCGATATCGCAGCCAGATCTCTCCCACATCCGGTTTATCACATTTTAATCTATATTTGTTATGTCGTTCTCTTTATATCTAGTAAAATGTACAAATGTTACAACTTGTTATATCTGTTATATATCGGCACTAAGTCTCTAAGCCCAAAGGAAGGGCGATCCTCCAGCCATGGTTCCCTAGAGGTTTCCACCATGGGGTTTTTCCTCTCCTGAGTGCTGGAGGGTGACTCTTCGTGAGTCTGGGGTTGTGCCATTTTTGGTATCATGTGAATGTAAATAAAATTGAGAACGTTTGACACCTAATTACAGTTGTTCATGTATTTATTTTGTGTGCGTCTGTGTGATTCATTTTGTTTGGGAGTCGGGGTCCATCACATGTCACCGTGTCATAGGACTGGACATCTTCTGGCCACAGTTTTGCCCCAGGTGTTGCTCCTGCTCTGATGAATATCATGTAGCTGAGAATACAAGCAAGTGTGCACTCATCATTGGAATAAGGACTTATATTACAGCAGGATTACAAGCAACTTCCTCGCCTCATTCACACAGTGAGTATTTTGGCCAGTATTTTACATCAGTATTTGTCAGCTAAAAAAACAGACAAGAGCAAACACTGAGAAAAATAAAACGGAATGACTTTCACCTCTTCTGTGTTTTGGATCCGCTCCTGGAGTCTGTTAACAAATACTGATGCAAAATATCGGCATGTAAAAGTGCTGTAAATCCTTACTGACTTCATCATTACATCGATGACAGCGCTGCAGTCAGTAACTTTCATTGACTGCTTGAGTTGACATCATAAGCTGCTAAGCTCACTAATTGTCTGCAGCGCTGTTGATGTGAAGTCTGCGCTGCAGACAATAACCGATACCATGGGTGGCACCAGAGATTCAGCCCTGGAGCAGGGGAGAGTGTGTAAAGTACAGGGGAACAGAGATTTCACTTTCTGAATACCCTTCATAAAAACCAACGCATTTCGAACCAGGACTAAGAACGTTGTTACGTTTGAAATGTGTTGGTTCTTATAGAAAGTGTTCACTTTAACCTTTTGCAAAGTTTGTATATTTTTTCACTTTTTTAATGTAATAAATTAAAAAATTATATTCTGGTAGCTGGATCCTTTACCGTTCTTGGACTTGTTTACTTTTTTGCTACAAAAATTGAGGTTTGTTGAATTTTTGAAATCTTGCAACTTATGTGTTTTATTCGCGGGATTTCCCCATACACTTTAATGAGATAAACTTACCTGGAGCAGCCAGTGCCAGGCAGCAGCTGCCAAGGCAAACAGGATCATGGGGTGCATTAAAAGAGGTCTGGATACACATGATGAGAGCATTATACTGCCTCTGTACAAATCCCTAGTTAGACCGCACATGGAGTACTGTGTCCAGTTTTGGGCACCGGTGCTCAGGAAGGATATAATGGAACTAGAGAGAGTACAAAGGAGGGCAACAAAATTAATAAAGGGGATGGGAGAACTACAATACCCAGATAGATTAGCGAAATTAGGATTATTTAGTCTAGAAAAAAGACGACTGAGGGGCGATCTAATAACCATGTATAAGTATATAAGGGGACAATACAAATATCTCGCTGAGGATCTGTTTATACCAAGGAAGGTGACGGGCACAAGGGGGCATTCTTTGCGTCTGGAGGAGAGAAGGTTTTTCCACCAACATAGAAGAGGATTCTTTACTGTTAGGGCAGTGAGAATCTGGAATTGCTTGCCTGAGGAGGTGGTGATGGCGAACTCAGTCGAGGGGTTCAAGAGAGGCCTGGATGTCTTCCTGGAGCAGAACAATATTGTATCATACAATTATTAGGTTCTGTAGAAGGACGTAGATCTGGGTATTTATTATAATGGAATATAGGCTGAACTGGATGGACAAATGTCTTTTTTCGGCCTTACTAACTATGTTACTATGTTACTATGTTATGAGATGCCGAATATTTGCATATAAAAAATTCATAATGGGTTTTTATTACATTTTAGCAGCAAAAAAATAGATGTAATCCACATGCACACATAATATTATCAATAAAGCATTATCAAAGCTCACAGCAAACATGAAGTTTACAAAACAAAGTACTGTATTTTAATTAAAAAATTATATTCAAAAAGAAGCAAGAACGAAACTGATAAAAATACAATAAAAACATGTAAAAAAACACTCAAAAGGCAACAAAGAAACACAAATAACCTAATCTGGCATGTTGAAGATTGAAACTGCAGGAAATCTACAGCGTCAAAATCTCACCAAATACTCATCGTAGAAACATAGCCTTAGAGGGTAATTTCACTGATTGTGAGATGGGAGATGAGAGACAGGTCTGCTGCCAATGGGAGAGAATTTGTGGTCTAAATTATGAGATTGTCCAGCTAAGAAAAAAGTGCACAAAAACCCCCAAAGCAAAACATTTTGATATGGTATCTTGAAGAATACTAAGGAATATAGGGGTGTCCTTTGTCCGTGATCCTCGTGGTCAGTGTGGTTACAGAGAACATGTCTTGCTTTTGCTTCCGGACGGCTGTTATACCCTGCCGTTACTGACAATCCACGGATATGAATAAGCACTGTACTGTATTGGGAGCGGCAGCCAGGGCCGTAGTCATGGTCCTCATAGGTGTTTGCTTTAGCGTGTCCTAACCACCCGCATCACATATATACAGTCTCACTTGCCTGGTTCTCAGAGGTCCTTAGATGCAGGGACACTTCTTCACTAGTGATGAGCGAATATACACATTACTCGAGATTTCTCGAGCATGCTCGGGGGTCCTTCGAGTATTTTTAGTGCTCGGAGTTTGTTTTTCTTGCCGCAGTTGAATGATTTACATCTGTTAGCCAGCAAAAGTACATGTGGGGGTTGCTAGGGAATCCCCACATGTAATGAAGCTGGCTAACAGATGTAAATCATTTCAACTGCGGGAAGAAAAACTAAAAAATACTCGGAGGACCCCCGAGCATGCTCGAGAAATCTCGAGTAACGAGTATATTCGCTCATCACTATTCTTCACATAAAGAGACAGAGTCCAATTCCAAATTAAAATGTAGAACTTTGCTTGTTTCCAATCGCAGCATGTCCACATCAGTTACAGCATTAACACAGAGTTCGACACAGTTCACATCCTTCGCTTTTGCTCTTCCCTATGTCCTTTAGGTTGTACCCGGTTTGTCCCATCTCGACCGGTACTGCAGCGTCCTCCCTGTTCAGCTTTGTACATTCAGAAGTTCCCTTGTCCATTTTGCCCCAGACATAAGGGCATCTGCCCAAGTAGAAAAATGCCATATTTTGGAGCAACCTGCATTTCTGTTATGGGGTGACTTCTGCTATCACCTCTGCTCTCACTTCTGCTGTTTCTGCTGCTCTCTCTTCTGCTGTCCTGGATGACTGGGCTTCACACTTAACGTTATATGGCCCACTGCTTAGCTGGGGGCCCCCAGGCCCAGCTGACCTGCCTGGGCTCCCTAGCCTGACTGACCCAAAACCATGAAATCTTCCTGTCTTACCCGCAGTTGGCCCTGCGGGTAACAGTCCTAAGTTAACTGTTACTGTTCCTGAGTTCCTATCTCTAATCTCAGTGTGCTGTAATACCCCCTCTAGTGGCTAACCCAGACTTTTAGAGCTGCTTAAAATGTACAGAAACTGGCCAGTACCCCATCACCATTATTTTTTTTTACCAAAATTTAGAAAATGTTAGGGAAGCGACAGTTTAACCCCGTTCTGCCAATGGACGTACTATTCCGTCCATGTGGGGTGGGCCCTACTTCCCAAGGACGGAATAGTACGTCCAGTGCAATCGGCCGCGCTCACGGGGGGAGCACGGCCGATCGCGGCCGGGTGTCAGCTGCCTATCGCAGACCACGGCACACCACGATCAAACATGATCCAGGTACAGGGAAGCATCGCGCAGGGAGGGGGCTCCCTGCGGGCTTCCCTGAGACCCCCGCAGCAACGCGATGTGATCGCGTTGCTGCGACGGTCTCCTCACCTCCCTCCCTGCTCCAGGCCCAGAGTGCTGTGCAAACTGTCAGATCACCGATCTGTGATGTCCCCCCCCCTGGGACAAAGTAAAAAAGTTTAAAAAAAAAAAATTTCCACACGTGTAAAAAAAAAATAAAAAAAAAATTCCTAAATAATAGGAAAAAATATATATATTATTCCCATAAATTCATTTCTTTATCTAAATAAAAAAACCAAACAATAAAAGTGCACATATTTAGTATCGCCGCGTCCGTAACGACCCCACCTATAAAACTATATCACTAGTTAACCCCTTCAGTAAACACCGTAAGAAAAAAAAAAAAACGACGCAAGAAACAATGCTTTATTATCATACCGCCGAACAAAAAGTGGAATAACACGCGATCAAAAAGACAGATATAAATAATCATAGTACCGCTGAAAGCGTCATCTTGTCCCGCAAAAAACGAGCCGCAATACAGCATCATTAGCAAAAAAATAAAAAAGTTATAGTCCTCAGAATAAAGCGATGCAAAAATAATAATTTTTTTTATAAAATAGTTTTTATCGTATAAATGCACCAAAACATAAAAAAAGATATAAATGAGGTATCGCTGTAATCGTACTGACCCGAAGAATATAACTGCTTTATCCATTTTACCAAACGCGGAACGGTATAAACGCCTCCCCCAAAAGAAATTCATGAATAGCTGGTTTTTGGTCATTCTGCCTCACAAAAATCGGCAAAAAAAGCGATCAAAAAATGTCACGTGCCCGAAAATGTTACCAATAAAAACGTCAACTCGTCCCGCAAAAACAAGACCTCACATGACTCTGTGGACCAAAGTATGGAAAAATTATAGCTCTCAAAATGTGGTAACGCAAAAAATTTTTTTTGCAATAAAAAGCGTCTTTTTGTGTGTGACGGCTGCCAATCATAAAAATCCGCTAAAAAACCCGCTATAAAAGTAAATCAAACCCCCCTTCATCGCCCCGTTAGTTAGGGAAAAATTAAAAAATGTATTTATTTCCATTCTCCCATTAGGGTTAGGGCTAGGTTTAGGGTTAGGGTTGGGGCTAGGGTTAAGGCTACAGTTAGGGTTGAGGCTAAAGTTAGGGTTGGGGTTTGGATTACATTCACGGTTGGGATTAGGGTTAGGGGTGTGTCTGGGTTAGAGGTGTGGTTAGGGTTACCGTTGGGATTAGGGTTAGGGGTGTGTTTGGATTAGGGTTTCAGTTATAATTGGGGGGTTTCCACTGTTTAGGCACATCAGGGGCTCTCCAAATGCGACATGGCGTCCGATCTCAATTCCAGCCAATTCTGCGTTGAAAAAGTAAAACAGTGCTCCTTCCCTTCCGAGCTCTCCCGTGTGCCCAAACAGGGGTTTACCCCAACATATGGGGTATCAGCGTACTCAGGACAAATTGGACAACAACTTTTGGGGTCCAAGTTCTCTTGTTATCCTTGGGAAAATAAAAATTTGGGGGGCTAAAAATCATTTTTTTATTTTCACGGCTCTGCGTTGTAAACTGCAGTGAAACACTTAGGGGTTCAAAGTTCTCACAACACATCTAGATAAGTTCCTTGGGAGGTCTAGTTTCCAATATGGGGTCACTTGATTGAAAAAGATCAACATTTTCCAACTTCTACCTACTTGACAGTGAAAAGTGGACAGCATTACGATGCCACACGGATAGCGTCAATTTATCTATAAAGAAGCTGGACATATGAGAATGCTCATAGACCATAATGAGTACTTGTTTATAATGGACAGAACACTATGAGAATATTGGATCTCATCATCGATTACAGGCTGTTAATAGCCAACAGCTGAATTCACAATTTTACAGAATAAATAGCAGTAATCTGCCAGCAGTAATTTCTGACTCAGTGCCTTGAGGTTTAAAGTACCTTCACACTGAACGATATCGCTAGCGATCCGTGACGTTGCAGCGTCCTGGCTAGCGATATCGTTCAGTTTGACAGGCAGCAGTGATCAGGATCCTGCTGTGCCATCGTTGGTCGCTGCAGAAAGTCCAGAACTTTATTTCGTCGCTGGACTTCCTGCAGACATCGCTGAATCGGCGTGTGTGACGCCGATTCAACGATGTCTTCACTGGTAACCAGGGTAAACATCGGGTTACTAAGCGCAGGGCCGCGCTTAGTAACCCGATGTTTACCCTGGTTACCAGCGTAAAAGTAAAAAAAAAACAAACACTACATACTTACCTTCCGCTGTCTGTCCCTCGCTGTGCTTCTCTGCAGTGTGAGCGCCGGCCAGCCGGAAAGCAGAGCACAGCGGTGACGTCACCGCTCTGCTTTCCGGCCGCTGTGCTTACACAGAGCAGGAAAGCACAGCGCCGGGGGACAGACAGCGGAAGGTAAGTATGTACTGTTTTTTTTTTTTTACTTTTACGCTGGTAACCAGGGTAAACATCGGGTTACTAAGCGCGGCCCTGGTCGCATCGTTGGTCGCTGGAGAGCTGTCTGTGTGACAGCTCTCCAGCGACCAAACAGCGACGCTGCAGCGATCCGGATCGTTGTCTTGATCGCTGCAGCGTCGTTTAGTGTGAAGGTACCTTTAGATTATTGATTCTTAGAATAGGCCAGTATTATCAGATCAGTGGGACTCTTCACACCCCATAAGGATCAGCACAAGTGCTGTTAGAATGAATCACAGCACTTGTGCAAGCACTACAACCAGTGTCGGACTGGGATGACAAGGGCCCACCAATAACATTGACTTTGGGGGGCCCACTTTTTACCTGCATGCAAATATACTACCTTCGTTCACAATTTTACCTATATCTCTATATAATAATAAACTGGGTAGTGTGGTTAATGAATGATGAGATGCTGCTTTTTTCGGTACACAGTGAATCAAGTGAATTATGCCAAGTAATGCCCATACAGTGGGGTTGGGGGCCCAGATCTACACAGGTGCCCACCGAGGGATTCCCCTGTTACCCTGTGGGCCAGTTTGAGCCTGCTACCGCACAATGTCCAGACCACATATTACCACCACATGGTAACCAATAATACCACATACAAGGAACAAATACCAACACACCATGACCAGACCAGTGCGGGCCCGCACGGCAATAGAATTTAACTGAATTTGCGTCTTGGATACAGGTTCAGTTACTGCACCAGTAGAAGCCTGTTGCTGAAGCCCGACGAGCAGAAGAGAAAGGGCCCAATGCAGGCTCCCTCTGCTCATTGGGCCCCATATGCCAGTCAGGGCAGTGATGCCCTGGTGGCAGCCCTGTTCCACATTGCTGTGCATATGTTATTTCTCTTTTTGGCATTTTTTTTGTGCTTTTTCAGGTGAGATTCAGACAGCGTTGGCCGAAATACTGGGGGCACTTTGAGTCAAGGCAAATCTAGTGGCGGAAAGTGGGTGAGGGAACAAAGATCTATATCAACTTTCAGCTGAGTCAGGGATGATGATGATGGCAAGTGTGTGGTGGACAAGACCTGGAAATCAGATTTGGGTGATAAGAAGCATCTTCCAGGGGCAGATCTGCTTCTTCTGCAGTCAGCTCTGCAGCAGGTGATGGTGCAACTGCTGTTGGTAGTGGATGCCAACAGTGCCAAAAAGCTCTGGTCATGGGCGTGGTGGCAGCAAGTCCAATATATGGGAATTTATTTCCATTCTGCAGACCGATGAATCTTTCTACATGCAAGCACTGCAAGAGGAAAATAAGACTTGAACGTCCAATGTCAAATAGTCTTAACACTGGTTCTCCAGCACATGAAGTAATGTCACCATGCGCTCAGCCTCAGTAGAAAATGTATAGCCACCATTATTTCTTGAAGAACGCCATCCCTGCTTTGTACTTTCACATGGCAGAGACAAGGGTTGCTCCTTAAAATTGACGTTTGAATAAAAACGGCAATTATGCATTCTGGATCAGTGATTAGCTCTGTTGCTTTGCAGCGCTGGGGTCCTGGGTTCAAATCCTACCAAAGAAAACATCCGCAAGGAGTTTGTATGGTCTATTTGCCTCTGGATTCTCTAGTTTCATCCCACACTCCAAATTACATACTGATAGAGAATTTTGATTGTGTGTCCCAATGGGGACAGTGATGACGTTGTGCAAGTAATGGTGCTCTTTAAGTGAGTAAAATAAATAACTGGGACTTTAAATTACTTTTAAACTACAACTGGATGACTTAGTAAATGCCAATGCAGGAAACATCATAGCTGCCATGCATTTGGTTAATTTAAAACTGGTTTGCTGCATGGTACACATGCTTAATTCCACTATTCATGAGCAAACAAAAAAAAGTTAATATGCTTTCTTGACATCATTGATTGCAAAGAATGAGATTTTTTTTATTTTCAACTATTTTGAATTTCTCATGGTGTCTCCTACGCAGGATTAGGCACAAAAGGTGGATTTTTATTGGGCAATAGAAATTCATGAGCGTCTGATTACCATTATCCTCATTTTTTGCTTAAATATTTGGTACTTTTAATGGTGTAAATGCCCCTGGTATGTGACTGTGAATGATTTGGCCCTTGCACGGCTTTAGGAACATAAAAGGCAGATGTAGTATTATTTTTAATCACCAACTCACATGGTTAGGGAGGGAAAATCAAACCCGGATAACATATTTTTTGTGGTCTGGACGTCATGGTGCACAGCGAAAGGTATAAAGTCCAGTAAAGTGGAATAAAAATGGGTGTTCATCCTAAAGTCCTCACCCCTGCAAGCATTATTGAAAGAAAATATTAACAAAACCAGGTTTGGCATGATCTACTGGTCTAGACACATGTTTTCTTAGTGAGCCTCTGCAAAGTAAATTACAGTCATTCACCTGGACTTGATCACAAATCACCAAGAGGGATCATTTGGGGACTTTTTTTTGTACTTTAGCAAAATTTGAAATATCTGTCAGTGCACTGTTATCAAATGAGATGTAAGTATACTACTGGGATAACATTTCTATGGTGAGTTCACTTTCATAAAAAAAGGCATAGTTCCTTCTGGTGGATGCCTATATCAAGATCCATGCCTTCAGGGGGATCTACCTCTGATGAAACCGGTCCAGAGGCCGAGGTCTATAGTGGGGGGAGAAGCAGCTGGGCGCGGTGGTGCGCGCCTGTAATCCCGGCCGAGGGGGGCTGTCAGGTGATGCGCTCATCTCCCCGCTGAACTCCCTGGCGGCCGCTCCTATCGGGAGGCTGGGCAGGGAGTTGGCGTGCCCATCGCGACGCTGCCGGAAGTGACGTCACAAGCCAGAGTGAGAGGGTGTGCTGCAGGCTTCCGGGAGGGAGTCGTTCCAGGAGCGCACACACCGCTCTTAGGGCTTGTTTTCACTTGTGAGGAACACGTCCGTGTCTCGCATGTGGAAACGAAGCTCTGGTGCCGGCACTCTGGAGCGGAGCGTGCGGCTGCATGTGTTCCTATGCGGCCGCACGCTCCACTCCGGAGTGCTGGCACCAGAGCTTCGTTTCCACATGCGAGACACGGACGTGTTCCTCGCAAGTGAAAACAAGCCCTAATAAAAAGGCAGTGCGCAGTACACACAGCGACAAGCCTCAGGAGGCATGGCAGACCCCCCTGCAGAAGTACACGCACCAGAGGATGAAGGGAACCCGCAGCCTACCGTGGTATCCAGGGGGTTCGGTGGGGGAGTGCCTTTGTAAGGCAAAAAACACCGGTAGTGATGGCCCTATATCATGTTTTGTATTTCAAGGTTAAAAAAGCCACATCAAAAAAGACGAATAGGGCATGTGCTTTATGCAGGGAATGCTTTATGCAGGGAAATCCCTCCTAAAACATATGATAAACGGATATGTCGCCCATGTATTGATAAGACAGTACCCGAGGAGTCACCGTCCCTGCTCCAAAGTATAAAAAACCATCATTAGAGATGAGGTGAAAATAACAGTGAGGGAGCAGTTAAAGGAGCAAGCGGTAAAGTAAAACTCTGTTCAGTCCCTTGTGAAGGTCAGTACCTCTTTGGCAAAGCATTAGGCGAACTTTTGGAGAAAGCAACGGATAAGAAGAAACTGTTTCCACAACCCCCCTTCTCTAGACGTAGTTGGGGTGCTGCTTGCTTGTCCTTTCGAGCATCAGGAAATAGAGGTGGCCGAGGATGCTCAGACGATAGGTCCATGCGAGGAAAACCCTGGAGGAAAGATAGGGGATTCCTCTTCAATAAGCCTCCCTTAAATCACACTCCAAACCTCAATGATGATTTTTTCTGCAGCATGTGCACAGCGTTTTTTTTTCTTCCATAGGTTAACATGGTACTGTACACCGCATGGAAAACTGCGGATCCGCAGCGTCAAAAACTGCAACGTGTGCACATACCCTTAGGCTAGGTTCCCATTGCGTTAATGGGAACGCGCTAACGGACAGCGTTGCACGGTGAAATTAACGCCGTGCAACGTGTCCTTTAGCGCGCCCATTCACGGCAATGGGAATGCGCAGCACTAGCGCGTGCCATGTTCGGCACGCGCTAGCGACGCGCCGGTGTTTCCTGGCGCGCCGCGGACGCTGCTTGCAGCGTCCGAGGCGCGCCCGCGGTCCGTTCCCCGCTCTCACAGATCGGGGATCTGCGAGAGCGGGGACGTTACCGCGACCCCGGGACGCGGCCCTGTTAAAAACAGTGTGTTAGCGCAACCCACTAGCGCTAAACGGATTGCACTAACGCAATGTGACCCTAGCCTTACAGTCAGCAGTAAAGCTACTCAATCCAGGCTGCTAAATGGTGGTAATAGATCTAACCGACACTTATTACCATGTACCAATCTGTGGAGAACACCAACGGTACCTAAGGTTAGTAGTGGAGATTGTGCAAATTCCCACTCATCTACAATATCAGTGTCTTCCCTTCGGAGTCTCAGCAGCCACTCGTATATTTACAATAATAATCTCCGAAATGGCGTCCTACATAAGGAAGGAAGATATACTGCTGGTACTCTATTTGGACGACTTTCTTGTCATGGCAGACGACAAACAAAAATGCGCAAAGGCAGTCACAAGAGTGCTAGAAGTACTGATCAGTGCTCTATACAAAACCATCACCATAAAAATGCATTCAATAGGAAAGGCAGAGGTGGTGCCTGGTCCTATACTGCACCATGTTGCATGCACCCTACCTACCAGCGGAGGGTGGCACCCTATACCTGCGCAAATGGCGCCCCCGCTCACCGTCATCTGTCCCTTCTAACCCTAAATAATCCTAAAGGGTGGGGTAGAAAAAACAATACCAAGCATACAATGTATATGGCATTAAAGGTGGAGTCTTCTATGGCTTGGGACCAGTGATAGGTAGGATCTTAATAGGGACAGTCTATCTGCGGAGGTTGGGACCCTATTATTTTGCATTAATTGTATGCTTGGTATTGTTTTTTCTACCCCACCCTTTAGGGTTAGTTAGGGTTAGAAGGGACAGACGACGGTGAGCGGGGGCGCCATTTGTGCAGGTATAGGGAGGCAATCCCAGCAGTCCAGTGGGCACAATCCCATACAAGAGAGTTACAATGACAGATCCTGTCCGAACAGGCAGTGAATCCATACAACTTAATTCAAAAGATTCTCCTATCACCACGGGTGCAAGAATCATTAAAGTGGTGGCTGAGCATCGAAAACTTTAGCAATGTTGTACCTTGGTCAATTCAAAACCCAGTAGTATTAACTGCAGATGCAAGTCTGTTAGGTTGGGGAGCACACCTGTCAGGCCAAATTCTGGGAACCCTCAATGAGAGTGGCATCTTCCAACCAAAAAGAGTTAACAGCTGTAAGGCGAGCACTTCTTCATGCAGAGAAAGAAGTCCAAGGGAAACATGTCACAATACTGTCTGACAACAGCACCACCATAGCTTATATAAAATGACAAGGATGTACGAGATCAACATCCCTAATGGAGGAAGCCAAAGAGCTGTTCAGATGGGCAGAAAGCAAACTTTTGTCCCTATTGGGTACGCATTTGAGAGGAATGGACAATCTTGTGGCAGACTTTTTAAGTTGCCAAGTACTACGCCAGGGAGAGTGGCCCCTGAATCAAGAGGTATTTGGGAAAGTCTGTGCCATCTGGGGCACACCAGAAGTGGATCTATTTGCCACAAGAAAAAAATTGGAAGGTAAACAGATTCTACTCCCTAAATCCAAAGGAACACCCAGAAGTAGATGCACTGCTGCACCATTGGAAGTTTCACCTGGGGTACGCATTTCCCCCAATTCCATTGATCCCGATAGTCCTAAAGATGATTCGGGAGGACAAAGCACAGATAATCCTTGTCGCGCCCTTTTGGCCAAAGAGGGCATGGTTCACATGGATCAGACACATGTCTATCTCGGACCCATGGGTCCTCCCCGATATTCCAAATCTCCTGCACCAGGGCCCAGTGCTACATCCTCAAGTGCACAGACTCCATCTCACCGCCTGGAACTTGAGAGGGGACTGTTACTAGCAAAACGGTTTTCAAACCCTTTAGTAAACACTTTGCTCAACAGAAGAAAGAAAATAACATCAGACAAATACCAAAAAATATAGGACAAATTCCTGGAATTTTCGGGACAACAGTTGTCCAATACAAGTCAGAAAGTCCCGGTAAAGGAAATTCTAGAATTCCTTCAAAAAGTGCTGGAAAGAAGGTTATCTACTAACACCCTAAAAGCGCAAGTCTCTGCCTTAAGGACATTATTTGACCAAAAACTTGCAGATCACCCTTGGGTCTACCGGTTCATCCGAGTCTCCTTTGCAGCCAGACCCTCAAAATCATTACCCAAGGTAGCTCCCTGGGATCTAAATTTAGTTTTAAATGCCTTAACTTCTCCTTTTGAGCCTCTTACTTCTATTTCAGAGAAGGCCTTGACATTAAAGGGAACCTGTCACCCCCAAAATCGAAGGTGAGCCAAGTCCACCGGCATCCGAGGCTTATCTACAGCATTCTGTAATGCTGTAGATAAGCCCCCTGATATATCCTGAAAGATGAGAAAAAAAGGTTACATTATACTCACCCAGGGGCGGTCCCGCTGCGGCCTGGGCCGATGGGCGTCACGGTCCGGTCTGGGGCCTCCTATCTTCTTGCGATGACGTCCTCTTGTCTTCACGCTGCGGCTCCAGCGCAGGCGTACTTTGTCTGCCCTGTTGAGGGCAGAGCAAAGTGCGCAGGCGCCGGGATAGGTCAGAGAGGCCCGGCGCCTGCGCTCTGCAGTACTTTGCTCTGCCCTCAACAGGGCAAAGTACGTCTGCGCCGGAGCCGCAGCATAAAGAGAAGAAGAGGACGTCATCCTATGAAGATGGGAGGCCCCGGACTGCGACGCCCATCGGATCGGACCGCCCAGGTGAGTATAATCTAACCTCTTTTTCTCATCTTTCAGGTTACATCGAGGGCTTATCTACAGCACTACAGAATGCTGTATGTAAGCCCCTGATGCCGGTGGGCTTAGCTCACCTTCGATTTTGGGGCTGACAGGTTCCCTTTATAAATAGTGCTCCTGGTTGCCCTGACGTCAGTTCGGTGTATCTGCAAGCTATTTCTGTAAATCCCTCATATACTACTTTTTTGGAGAACTGAGTAATCATAAGAACTGATCGGCCTTCCTTTCAAAGGTCAATTCAAAATTTCACAGGGACCAGGAAATAATTTTGCCCTCATTCATTCACATAGTGCCGGATGTCAGCTGCGATAAGCAGCTGACACCCAGCCGCGATCGGCCGCGCTCCCCCCGTGAGCGCGGCCGATCGCGTTGGACGTACTATTCCGTCCTTGGGAAGTAGGGCCCACCCCACATGGACGGAACAGTACGTCTAATGGCAGAAAGGGGTTAATATTTGGTACAGAAACCTTTGTTTGCAAATTCGGAGGTCAGACTTTTCCTGTAGAGACAACTATGAGAGACAGAATCTAAAAATAAAAACCAGAAAATTATATTGTATGATTTTTAGGTAAAGACATTGCAATTTATTGCATGAAATAAGTATTTGATCACCTACTAACCAGCAAAAATTCTGGCTCTCACAGACCTGTAACTTTTTCTTTAAGAAGTCCTCCTACTCTGCACTCATTAATTGTATTAATTGCACCTGTTGAACACGTTACCTGTATGTAAGACACCCATCCACATAATCAATCACATCTCCACCATGGCCAAGACCAAAGAGCTGTCTAAGGACACCTGGGACAAAATTGTAGACCTGCACAAGGCTGGGATGGGCTACAGGACAATAGGCAAGGAGCTTGGTGAGAAGGCAACAACTGTTGGCACAATTCAAAAATGGAATAAACACAAGATGACTGTCAATCTTTCTCAGTCTGGGGTTCCATGCAAGATCTCGCCTCGTGAAGTAAGGATGATTTTGAGAAAGTTAAGGAATCATCCCAAAACTACACAGGAGAGCTGGGATCACAGTCTCGAACATTATATAGTAACATAGGTATTAAGTTTGAAGGAAGACTTTAAGTCCATCTAGTTCAACCCATAGCCTAACCTACCATGCCCTAACATGTCGATCTAAAGGCAGGCAAAAAAAAAACATGTGGCAAAGAGTAAGCTCCACATTGGGGAAAAAAAATTCCTTCCCAACTCCGCATACGGCAATCAGACTAGTTCCCTGGATCAACGCCCTATCAAGGAATCTAGTGTATATATCCTGTATCATTATACTTTTCAAGAAAGGCATCCAGTCCCCTCTTAAATTTAAGTAATGAATCACTCATTACAACATTATACGGCAGAGAGTTCCATAGTCTCACTGCGCTTACAGTAAAGAATCTGCGTCTGTTGTTATGCTTAAACCTTCTTTCCTCCAGACATAGAGGGTGCCCCCTTGTCCCTGTCTCAGGTCTATGATTAAAAAGATCATCAGAAAGGTCTTTGTACTGTCCCCTCATATATTTATACATTAAAATAAGATCACCCCTTAGCCTTTGTTTTTCCAAACTAAATAGCCCCAAGTGTAATAATCTATCTTGGTATTGCAGACCCCCCCAGTCCTCTAATAACCTTGGTCGCTCTTCTCTGCACCCGCTCTGGTTCAGCTATGTCTTTCTTATACATCGGAAACCAGAACTGTGCACAGTATTCTAAGTGTGGTCGAACTAGTGACTTGTATAGAGGTAAAATTATGTTCTCCTCATGTGCATCTATGCCTCTTTTAATGCATCCCATTATTTTATTTGCCTTTGTAGCAGCTGCCTGACACTGGCCACTAAATGTGAGTTTGTCATACACCCAGGTCTTTTTCATTGACGGTTTTGCCCAGAGTTTTAGAATTAAGCATGTAGTTATACATCTTATTACTTCTACCCAAGTACATGACCTTACATTTATCCCCATTAAAGCTCATTTGCCATTTATCAGCCCAAGCTTCTAGTTTACAAAAATCATCCTGTAATATAAAATTGTCCTCCTCTGTATTGATTACCCTGCAGAGTTTAGTGTCATCTGCAAATATTGAAATTCTGCTCTGAATGCCCCCTACAAGGTCATTAATAAATATGTTAAAAAGAAGAGGGCCCAATACTGACCCCTGTGGTACCTCTCTGCTAACCACGACCCAGTCCGAGTGTGCTCCATTAATAACCACCCTTTGTTTCCTATCCCTGAGCCAGCTCTTAACCCACTTACACATATTTTCCCCTATCCCTATTATTTTGATTTTATGTATCAACCTTTTGTGTGGTACCGTATCAAAAGCTTTTGAAAAGTCCATATACACTACGTCCACTGGGTTCCCTTGGTCCAGTCCGGAACTTACCTCTTCTTAGAAATTGATCAAATTAGTCTGACAGTTACGGTCCCTAGTAAACCCATGTTGATATTGGGTCATGAGGTTATTCCTCTTCAGAACCTCCAGTATAGCATCACTTAGAATGCCCTCCAGGATTTTACCCACAGTAGAGGTTCAGCTTACTGGCCTATAATTTCCGAGTTCAGTTTTTGTCCCCTTTTTTGAATATTGGCACCACATTTGCTATACGCCAGTCCTGTGGTACAGACCCTGTTATTATGGAGTCTTTGATGATTAAAAATAATGGTCTATCAATGACTGTACTTAATTCCTGCAGTACTCGAGGTGGATCCCATCCGGGCCCGGAGATTTGTCAATTTTAGTGATTTTTAGATGCCGCCGTACTTCCTGCTGGGTTAAGCAGGTGACACTTAATGGGGAATTTTTGTTATCACTGATCATATTGTCTGCCATGGAATTTTCTTGTGTAAATACTGATGAAAAAAGTAATCTATATAATTGTCAAAGGGTCACTTCCGTCTTTCTGTCCTTCTGTCTGTCACGGATATTCATTGGTCGCAGCCTCTGTCTGTCATGGAATCCAAGTTGCTGATTGGTCGTGGCAAAACGCCCACGACCATTGCCACGACCAATCGGCGATGGGCGCAGTCCGGCGGCAACATGGTCGCTCCTTCCTCCCCGCAGTCAGTGCCCGCTCCATACTCCCCTCCAGTCAGAACTCACACAGGGTTAATGGCAGCGCTAATGGACCGCGTTATGCCGCGGTGTAACGCACTCCATTAACGCTGCTATTAACCCTGTGTGACCAACTTTTTTACTATTGAGGCTGCCTATGCAGCCTAAATAGTAAAAAGATCTATTGTTAAAAATAATTTAAAAAAAAAAAAAAAATCATCATATACTCACATTCCGGCGCCTTTCCCACTCCTCGCGACGCTCCGGTGACCGCTCCATGCAAGCGGCAGGTTCCGGTGGCAAGGATGGTATGCGACAAGGACCTGCCATGATGTCACGGTCATGTGACCGAGACGTCATCACAGGTCCTGCGCCCATACCAACCCTGGGACCGGAAGCTGCCGCGTGCACCGCACACAGGGCTAGGACTTCAACGGAGGATGAGTATATGTTTATTTTAAGTCTGTATACTACATGGCTCTGTGCTGTATACTCCGTCGCTGGGCAATATACTACGTGACTGGGCAATATACTACGTGGCTGGGCAATATACTATGTGGACATGCATATTCTAGAATACCAGATAGAATAGGGCCACCATCTAGTTTAGCATATTGGCTTTTTCCTCATCCTCATCCACCATTTCACCCAGACTATTTTTAAGGGGGCCAATACTATCATTTTTTAGTTTCTTACTATTTACGTAGTTAAATAATATTTTGTTATATAAATATAAATTGTAAAGCGCTGTGGAATGTGTTGGCGCTATATAAATAAAATTATTATTATTATTATTATTATTATTATTTACTCTCTCTGGCAATGAGTATCTGTCTCAATCTTTGCTGCCTTGATTTGCTTTTTACAGAATTTTTTTAATTTTCCCTTTAATTCTCTAATTGCTTTCTTTTCGTCACTTATTGCGCCCCTTACAGCTCTATTTAGCCATATTGGTTTCATCCTATTTCTAGTATGTTTATTCCCATACGGTATATATTGTGCACAGGTCCTATCCAGGATGCTAATAAATGTCTCCCATTTTCTTTGTGTATTTTTATGTCTCAGTTAATTGCACCAAGATCATCTCTCATCTGTTGGAAATTTACCCTCCTGAAGTTTAGTGTCCTTGTAACCCCTCTACTACACATCTTATTAAAGGATACATGAAAACTTATTATTTTGTGATCATTATTCCCCAAGTGACCCCCAACCTTTATATTTGCTATGCGGTCTCGCCTGTTGGTTAATATTAGGTCTAGCAGTGCCCCCCTTCTTGTTGGGTCCTGAACCAGTTGTGAAAGGTAATTGTCTCTCATAGTTGTCAAAAACCGATTACCTTTGCTGGAACTGCAAGTTTCTGTTCCCCAATCTATTTCAGGGTAGTTGAAGTCCCCCATAATACTGACTTCCCCTTGAGTCGCAGCTTCATCTATTCGTTTTATGAGGATATTCTCCGTTGCTTCCATTATTTTTGGAGACTTATAACAAACCCCTGTCAGTAATTTATTATTTTTCCCCCTCCCCTTATCTCCACCCACAGGGACTCTACATTTTCATTAGATTCACCTATATTATCACGCCGAATGGGTTTTAAGGACGATTTTACATATAGACACACCCCTCCCCCTCGCTTATCCATTCGGTCATTCCTGAACAGACTATAGCCCTGTAAGTTAACAGCCCAGTCATGGCTCTCATCCAGCCATGTTTCAGATATCCCCACCATGCCATAATTATGCTCCAACAACATTAATACTAATTCGTCCATTTTGTTGGTGAGGCTTCTGGCATTAGTATACATACACTTTATGTATCTCTGTACCTCTATTCTTTCTTAAATTATTAATTGTTCTAACCCCACCCCCATGCCACCGCCACCCCCAACTTCCTTATTTGTGCCCAGGTCTCTATCTGCACTATCTTCCCCTCCTATAAAATGAATACCCTCCCCCCAATCCCTAGTTTAAACACTCCTCCAACCTTCTAGCCATTTTCTCCCCAGCACAGCTGCACCTTTCCCATTGAGGTGCATCCCGTCCATAGCGTAGAACCTGTAGCCAACTGAGAAGTCTGCCCAGTTCTGCAGGAACCCAAACCCCTCCTTCCTACACCAATTCTTGAGCTACTTATTAACCTAGCAGTATTTTGGAAAATAGCCTGCAGCCTAATTCCCTGAAATCGTTTTTAAGGACCTTCCACATTAGTAACACACTATGCCTTCATGGATTAAAATCCTGCAGGGCACGCAGGGTCCCCCTGCTCATGCCAACACCTGTCCAGGCCCATTTGAAGTTTGCCAGTGACCATCTGGATGATCCAGAGAAGGCATGGGGAAAAGGTCATGTGGTCAGATGAGACCAAAATAGAACCTTTGGTATCACCTCCACTCGCTGTGTTTGGAGGAAGAATAATGATGAGTACAACACCAAGCACACCATCCCAACCATGAAGCATGGTGGGGGGAAACATCATACTTTGGGGGTGCTTTTCTACTAAGGGGACAGGATGACTGTACCATATTGAAGGGAGAATGTAGGGGTTCATGTAGTGTGAGATTTTGGCCAACAACCTCCTTCCCTCAGTAGGAGCTTTGAAGATGGGTCATGTCTAGGTCTTCCGGCATGACAATGACCCAAAACACTGATACAGTGCAACTAAGGAGTGGTTCCGTAAGAAGCATTTCATGGTCCTAGAGTGGCGTAGCCAGTCTTCAGACCTCTTTGGAGGGAGCTGAAACTCAATGTTGTCCAGTGACAGCCCTGAAACCTTAAAAATCTGGAGATCTGTATGGAGGAGTGGGCCAAAATCCCTGCTGCAGTGTGTGCCAACTTGGTCAAGAACTACAGTAAACTTCTTTCCTCTGTAATTGCAAACAAAGATTTCTGTACTAAATATTTAGTTCTGTTTTTATTGTTAAACATTTATTTAATTAAATAAAATGCAAATTAATTATGTAAAAATCATACAATCTGATTTTTTGGATTTTTTCATTTTTAGATTTTTTCTCTCACAGTTGAAGTGTACTTACGATAAACATTACAGACATCTTCATTCTTTGTAGGTGGGAAAACTTTCAAAATCGTCAGTGTATCCAATACTTATTTTCCCCACTGTAAGTATATCTTGCATAAAGTGCCGATACAATGAAGAAATCAAATCCATACATACTAGGTTAAGATTCAAATGGCTGAAAATAAAAGGCATAAATAACACTTTGCAAGTGTCAAAGTTACAGGACATATCATGAATGTATAGGCTAAATTGCCACGTTTTAATGTCACTTTAACTATAACTATAAACATTGCTCCAGAAGCTTAGGCGAAACGCTCGTAGAGTGTGCTTTTGTGGATGGGTATGTATCCTATATGCAATTTGATGAACTGTTCATAGGTTTTTTTCTCTTTCTCTGGCTGCTGGGATGTCCATGGCTTACATGGACTCTTAATGTATATCTCCTATGTTTGTTTAAAGGGACATTACACTTGTCAATTTAACCTATACTTTCATACCTTTTATTTTCTGCCAGTTAAATCTTACCATCTATGATTCTAGGTTCTGTGCCATCAGGGTTCGATTTAGTTCTTTCTTTGCACCGGCACTTTTTCTTATATTTAATAAACTATTTCAATAAAGATTTTTTTTTTTTACTTCTGGAATTTTCCCCCTTTTTTTGTGTTTTATCAAAACTGCAACAATCAGTCCAGTAAGTGACATCCCCCTGGAATCGGGGTCCCTGCCCCTACATCATGCTGCTCTCAGATGAAAAAAAACATCTGATGACTGATTCCTATTAAAAATAAATCACATTTGTATATTCCCCTTTTCCTTTATCAGAAAGACACTGTGAGCACCTAGTTTTTAATATACCAATTGTTAATATTGCATATTGTCTGTAACTTGCAACATCCATCAAATCTTCCAATTTCCTACTATCTTGAAAGGTTCCATGGGTTATGATTGAGAAAGGTGTTGTGATCACTAATTTCCACTTGGTGGTGTATTTGCATTTGTTACAATTACAAAAAAAAAATCCTGACTAGATTTTTTTATTTCTCATTTGTTTAAAACGGTACTAAACTGTAAGGCCAAGTAATATCTGCTTTGCTTGTCAGTTGTAACATTTTACAAAGATTATTGATTTCTAACATGCTAAGATGGATAGATTAAATATATAGATGGCAATACACTTACCGTACATGAATCATAATTTGTTGTAGTAAATTTATGTATTTTGCAACAAAGTAAGCCTTGGTTATATAATTAATTAGAAAAAAATATTGCATACAATTTCTTTTGTTCAAAAACATCATCAGTGACCAGTGTTTAGACTTTACCTGGCGTTCATTGGTTTTCTGCACGATTCCTAGTTGTTTTCAGACTTGATCTACTCTGACACCTTATTAGTGCTCATTTCCGGAGCTTAATTCCTGCAATTTATTGTATGCTTTTTATCAGCGCTACTGAATTCGTGTAATTGACCATAATTAATTCACTAATTCTGTACTGATTAACCTTAAAGAGTGCACTAGCTATACTGCTTACTGCAAGTAAAGAAATGTCTTAATGGTCATCTAAAGTAAAGTAATAGAAACTATAAAAAATAAGAACCAAAAATTTCATGTAGGTGTCACTCTCCAATCACCTTTAGTGAGCCCAGCACCCCGCTCACTACCAGCCTCTCCTCTGGGTGCCTCTCAGGTATACACTCTCACTCTTGGATTCTTAAAGGACCAAGTTTCGCCATATTTTGGAATTGAAAAGAATTTGTCTTTGCACCATTTTACCATATATTTTCATTGTTTCAGTAAATAATTATTTTTGTAAATGCTGGACAATCTAATTTTAAAAAAGGTTGCCCACTACTTTCAGATTGTGATATACTGTATCACAAGAGCAGCAGATCTAATCTAAATTCTCAAACCATATGATTGATGGCAGCACCACAGCTATATAGTATCAAAGTGTGTTAATAAACGTAAAAAAAATTTGATAATGGCAATGGACGTAAGTATAGAGAATCAGTTAAGATGTGAAGGAGTACCGAAAGAAGAGGGTCAATACCTGAGGTCATATTGTAAACAGCATCTGTACCTGGAGCCAACACAGTTGGAGACCTTTCACACCTCGATGCGCGTTTCACCCTCTGGGCTTCTTCAGAAGTGTGGAGGCTCCTGTGATATATCACAGTAGGATTATTGTTATTGAAATGTATGCCTTATAGGACAGATTGTTTTGTGAGGTGCTATAGTTCTCTCACAGTGTCTTAGTTCCTGACACAAATTGTGTTTACTATATTTTCTCAGGTGCTGCTTATTATAACTAGGCACTTATTGTACTTTCTCTTTATATATTCTAACTGTTAGGAGTCGAGTTTCCTCTGCTGCACAGGGGGAATCTCGATCCGTCTCCGCTGCGGTCTCCCATTCTCCTCCAGCCGCAGGGACGTTGCTCCCAGTGTCTTGCTCGCTCTCACTCTGTACAGAGAGTTACTGCTGCTTCTTCAGCTCCTGCCATTAAAGTCAGTGCTGGTCAGCGGCGAGCGGACTTCCCTGGGACTAAGTCCTTGTTTGCGCACACTGAGCATGCCCAGAGCAGGATCTCCCGTTGGAGATCAAGGGTCATGTGCTCTGGCTCTGCAGCGCATTCCATTGGTCCTCTTGGCAGGTCTTGGAAGGGCAAAGTTTCTGTGGCCACTTCCTGTCCTGCAATTATATAAACTGCGCATGACCGCACGGCCATGCACTAGTGTACAATTGAATACGTGTGTTTGTTGTGAGTGCAAGTCGTTCGTTAAATACCCCTACCCTATTGTATGACTGTTCGCATATGGAGTATGGCTGCTATCTAGCGCCCGACAAATCACTCAACGTGTCACACACGTATCAGCGTCTATTGCTGTGACCGCCAGTGCGGCGCCACGCGCCAGTAGTGCGCTTCCTGACCCACGTCTGGGTGCTTAGTGGTGCCTGCCAGCACGGCACAGTTCGCACTTCGGTGCTCTAATTATAAGAGTTGCCTAACACACCCTGTTGCGGTGTTGTGTCAGCAAGTGGTCTAATCGGACTTCAATCCTAGTTGGGGTTAAGTTCGCTGACTGCTTGCTCGCCTTCTATGTGCGGTACCGCGATCCTGTGATGCAACAGGATCGCTTCCTTCGCGTTGGGTGAAGTTTAACCCACGCGAGTATACTTATGAGTACCGCCATATAGTCCGTCATTACTCAGCAGCAGGTTCCATCTCTGCACGGTGGACCCCGGACTACGAACGCACCGTACACTATCAGTCTTATTATTTGGTGCGTTCTGCTAGCCCTAACATTACACTAGCGCCAGGGTCTGGCTAGTGATGACGGACAAATAGTAATCCCTGCGGTATATACAGCAGCTGGAGGGTAGGTTGGCGGCTCTCGAGAGCGCAACCTCAGCTGTGGATGTTACCGCAGTTGCTGTACAGGCTGCCAGCGTGGCTGCAGCAACTTTGTCCATTGCCACCCCTGTTCCGACTTTTTCTCGCCTCCCGCTGCCAGAAAAATTTTCTGGTAATAGCAAATTTTGTAGGGGATTCGTGAGTCAGTGCTCTATTCATCTCGAGCTTCTGGCTGCACGTTTCCCCACAGAGCGGGTTAAGGTGGGATTTATTGTGTCTCTATTGTCGGACAGGGCGTTGGAATGGGCTACGCCGCTGTGGGAGCGTGGCGATCATGTGGTGCAGAGTGCTCCTCTGTTTTTGAGCACTTTAAAACAGGTCTTTTTAGGACCTCAAGTCACCCATGACACTGCGCTCCAACTGCTGGCATTAACTCAGGGTGAGTCCTTGGTCAGTCATTTTGCCGTCCAATTCCGCACTTTAGCATCTGAGCTGGAATGGTCGGATAAAGCTCTTATCCCCATTTTTTGGAGGGGCTTGGCTGACCATGTAAAGGACGCTCTGGCCACTAGGGAGATTCCTGCCACACTGGAGGAGTTAATAACAGTCTCCACTCGAATTGACCTCCGTTTTAACGAGCGGAGGTTAGAGCGAGCCCAGTGTAGGCAGAGGTTTCGGCTGGCTCCTACTTTCGCCAAACCTCTGGAATCTCCGGTCCTGGTTCCTGAGTCACATGAGGCCAGGGAAGTGTCACAAGCGGGACCTAAGTCCCGGACCGCTTGTGCACTCAGGGTCTGTCATGTTTGCCAGCAGTCTGGACATTTAGCCACCAGATGTCCTCAGCGGTCGAGGAAACGTCAGCGTCTAGTGGTCGTAGGTGGAGGTACACTAGACACGGCGACGTTTGCCTCTAAATTGTCCTTTAAGGGGACAATTACTATAGGCTCATTCTCCCACTCGGTAGAGCTCTACGTGGATTCTGGGGCGGAGGGCAATTTTATGTCTTCTGCCTTCGCCCAACGCCACGCAATACCTCTAGTTATGCTAGCTCAATCTGTAACGGTACGAGTGGTGAATGGGTCGACTCTGCCCTCACAGATAACTCACCAGACCATCCCTTTTACTCTGTCCATGTCGCCATCTCATCAGGAGATTATTTCTCTGCTCGTCATTCCAGAGGGAATTGATGAGGTCCTGTTGAGAATACCTTGGCTACGGTACCACTCTCCTCATATCGAGTGGTCCTCAGGCAGAATTCTGGGATGGGGTGAATCTTGTGGGGGTAGGTGTCAGAGGGAGTGCGTTCAGGTAGCTACAACTGAGGTACCCGCAGATCTTTCCTCTCTCCCCAAGCAGTATTGGTCGTATGCAGACGTATTCTCCAAAAAGGCGGCGGAGACCCTTCCGCCCCATCGCCCCTATGACTGTCCTATTGACCTCTTGCCTGGTGCTGAGCCTCCCCGGGGTCGAGTCTATCCGCTATCTCTCCCGGAGACGGAGGCAATGTCACAGTACATCCAGGAAAATCTGGCAAGAGGGTTCATCAGGAAGTCAGTGTCACCTGCTGGGGCAGGGTTCTTCTTCGTGCAGAAGAAGAGTGGGGAATTGCGTCCATGCATAGACTACAGGGGTCTTAACGCCATCACCGTTAAGAATAAATACCCTTTGCCTTTGATATCTGAACTGTTTGATAGGCTTCGGGGAGCAAGGGTAT
This sequence comes from Ranitomeya imitator, assembly GCF_032444005.1. Classification (NCBI taxonomy): domain Eukaryota; kingdom Metazoa; phylum Chordata; class Amphibia; order Anura; family Dendrobatidae; genus Ranitomeya; species Ranitomeya imitator. The sequence goes on along the minus strand of NC_091282.1, from coordinate 722,718,393 downwards.
TTACTAAATTAGATCTGCGGGGTGCTTACAACCTGATTCGCATCCGTGAGGGGGACGAATGGAAGACTGCTTTTAACACCAGGGATGGGCACTATGAATATCTGGTGATGCCCTTTGGGCTCTGTAATGCCCCAGCCGTTTTCCAAGACTTTGTGAACGATATCTTCCGGGATATGCTTTCCACCTCGGTCGTAGTCTATCTGGATGATATTCTCATCTACTCTCCAGATATTGACTCCCACCGGAGAGATGTTTGCAAAGTCTTCGACCTCCTACGGGCAAACTCCCTCTATGCCAAGTTGGAGAAGTGTATGTTTGAGCAGGAGTCCTTACCTTTCCTAGGCTACATCATCTCAGCCCAGGGATTGGCTATGGATCCTGCCAAACTACAGGCTGTGATGGACTGGCAGGAACCCCATTCTCTTAAAGCGGTGCAGCGCTTTATGGGGTTCATCAATTATTATCGCCAGTTCATCCCGCATTTCTCAACTTTGGTAGCTCCCTTGGTTGCCCTCACCAAGAAGGGGGCGAACCCCAAATTGTGGTCTGAGGAGGTCTCCAAGGCCTTTATCTCTATAAAGTCACACTTCGCTAGCGCTCCCATTCTTCATCGCCCCGATGTTGATAAGCCATTTATCATGGAGGTGGATGCCTCTTCTGTTGGTGCTGGAGCAGTCCTCTTCCAAAAGGATGCTCAAGGTCGGAAGCATCCTTGCTTCTTTTTCTCCAAGACCTTCGCACCAGCAGAGAGGAATTATTCCATCGGGGACAGGGAGTTGCTAGCCATGAAGTTGGCTTTCTCGGAGTGGAGACATCTCTTGGAGGGAGCACGTTTTCCCTTCCAAGTCTTCACAGATCACAAAAATTTGGTGTATCTGCAGACAGCTCAGCGGTTGAATTCTCGCCAGGCCAGATGGTCCTTGTTCTTCTCCCGGTTTCATTTCACCCTCCATTTCCTTTCTGGGGAGAAGAACATTCGGGCCGAGGCTCTCTCTCGCTCCGTTGTGTCATCTGCGGAGGAGGAGGAGGAGCCTCGGCTTATTGTCCCCACCGAGAGTTTGAGAACCGTGGCCCCGGTTTCGCTGGAGTCTGTGCCCCTGGGCAAGACTTTTGTTCCATCTAGTTTGCGACCGGAGGTTCTCTCTTGGGCGCACTCGTCCAGGGTGGGTGGACATTTTGGTACTAAAAGGACATCAGAGTTACTGGCGAGGACATACTGGTGGCCGCATATGGCTCGTGATGTCGCGGAGTACGTTCGGGCGTGTGTCTCTCGCGCCAGGAACAAGACTCCTCGGCAACGGCCAGCTGGTTTGCTTTATCCTCTGCCCGTGGCTGACAGGCCCTGGGAGATGGTCGGGATGGACTTTGTGGTTGGCTTACCCAAGTCTCGTAATTGCACCATTATCTGGGTGATCACCGATCATTTTTCCAAAATGGTGCATTTGGTGCCTCTTCCACGGCTACCATCTGCACGGGCGTTGGCTGTCTTGTTTATCAAGCATATCTTTTGCTTACACGGTATGCCAGACAAAATTGTTAGTGACCGGGGTCCCCAGTTTGCGTCTCGATTCTGGAGGGAGCTATGTCGTCTACTCAGTATTGAGTTAAATCTCTCTTCGGCATATCATCCCGAGACAAATGGGTTGGTAGAAAGGGCCTACCAGACCTTGGTCACATATCTGCGACATTTTGTTTCTGCCAGACAGGATGACTGGGCATCCTTGCTACCGTGGGCAGAGTTTGCACTTAACAATGCCGTAGCCGACTCCACCGGTCAGACTCCATTCCTCTTAAATTACGGCCAGCATCCGCGTGTTCCTGTGCCCATGCCTGTGTCTTCCGCTGATCCCAGGGTGGCAGACTGGGCTGTGGAGGCACGGGACATTTGGGATCGCACGCAGGATGCCATTCGGGCCTCCAAGGAGAGAATGAGGCCCTCCGCCGATGTTCATCGGCGCCCCGCTCCGACTTTTGCCCCTGGCGACTTGGTGTGGCTCTCCGCCCGTAACATCAGGCTGCGAGTTGAGTCCACTAAGTTTGCTCCTCGCTACTTGGGTCCCTTCAAGGTTCTCGAACAGGTTAATCCTGTGGTCTACCGCCTGGCTCTTCCTCCACGCTTGGGTATCACCGACACCTTTCATGTGTCCCTCTTGAAACCCGTATACATGTCCCGGTTTTCCGAGTCATCTGCCGGGACATCGGGTTCGTCTACGGACGATTACGAGGTGAACGCTATTTTGGGGTGCAAGGTGGTACGCGGCAAAAAGTTTTATTTGGTGGATTGGAAGGGTTATGGTCCAGAGGACAGGTCTTGGGAGCCTGCTGAAAACATTCGGGCCCCACAGCTCATTGCTGCCTTCGAGCGTATCGAGGCCCAAGGAGGGGGGAGCCCTAGGAGGGGGGGTAATGTTAGGAGTCGAGTTTCCTCTGCTGCACAGGGGGAATCTCGATCCGTCTCCGCTGCGGTCTCCCATTCTCCTCCAGCCGCAGTGGAGTCTGCTCAGCAGGGACGTTGCTCCCAGTGTCTTGCTCGCTCTCACTCTGTACAGAGAGTTACTGCTGCTTCTTCAGCTCCTGCCATTAAAGTCAGTGCTGGTCAGCGGCGAGCGGACTTCCCTGGGACTAAGTCCTTGTTTGCGCACACTGAGCATGCCCAGAGCAGGATCTCCCGTTGGAGATCGAGGGTCATGTGCTCTGGCTCTGCAGCGCATTCCATTGGTCCTCTTGGCAGGTCTTGGAAGGGCAAAGTTTCTGTGGCCACTTCCTGTCCTGCAATTATATAAACTGCGCATGACCGCACGGCCATGCGCTAGTGTACAATTGAATACGTGTGTTTGTTGTGAGTGCAAGTCGTTCATTAAATACCCCTACCCTATTGTATGACTGTTCGCGTATGGAGTATGGCTGCTATCTAGCGCCCGACAAATCACTCAACGTGTCACACACGTATCAGCATCTATTGCTGTGACCGCCAGTGCGGCGCAACGCGCCAGTAGTGCGCTTCCTGACCCACGTCTGGGTGCTTAGTGGTGCCTGCCAGCACGGCACAGTTCGCACTTCGGTGCTCTAATTATAAGAGTTGCCTAACACACCCTGTTGCGGTGTTGTGTCAGCAAGTGGTCTAATCGGACTTCAATCCTAGTTGGGGTTAAGTTCGCTGACTGCTTGCTCGCCTTCTATGTGCGGTACCGCGATCCTGTGACGCAACAGGATCGCTTCCTTCGCGTTGGGTGAAGTTTAACCCACGCGAGTATACTTATGAGTACCGCCATATAGTCCGTCATTACTCAGCAGCAGGTTCCATCTCTGCACGGTGGACCCCTGGCTACGAACGCACCGTACACTATCAGTCTTATTATTTGGTGCGTTCCGCTAGCCCTAACACTGACTAGCTCCATATAGTTATACCCATTTTATGGAATTTTCTACCTATCTTTTTACATATTGTCATTTTGATACAATAGGGCCACATTACTGCTTTCATAATTACCGTATGTGGGTTGAGACTCCCAGAACATATGAGGTCTATTGACCCATGATATAACTCAGCTATTCTACTATTATTTGTAAATAATAATAATTTGGCCACTTCTGTTTTCAGTGTTATAGGTGATATATGTGTAATTGCAAGTATTTACTAAAACTGATAAATCTTGCAATCAGCGTACCTTTATTACTATAAAGTTGTTTGTTAGCCATAATTTAGATACTATTTTGGTCATAGGTCATACCTCATATTCCTTTTGGGTATTCACCTTTACCACAGGGACATCTGGGTATTTTATCCCTATAGATTTATAAACACTTTCTCATTAGGTATGGTCTGTTTTGTCCTAGGGATATTCTATATATTGTACTAGTTCTGACACAGTTCTATTACCTGCAATCTCAATGTATACTTTTAGCTGACTCTTCATCATGTATATGTTATCTATGTTATATTTAATAAAGCTAATGATTTTGATCCCACAAGATATCTCCCTTTCCTTGTTTCTCTGATCTTTCTGCACGGATAGATTTGTTGTGGATATTAGTCCACATGGTATTCCTATTGCAAGATTGATCAATTTTTTCTTTTCAATATTATTTCTTAAGATAAAATGAGTTTAATTATTTTATTTTTTTATTTTTATATAGCGCTAACATATTCTGCAGCGCTTTACAGTTTGCACATATTATCATCAATGTCCCCAATGGGGCTCACAATCTAAATTCCCTATCTGTATGTCTTTGGAATGTGGGAGGAAACCGGAGAACCCAGAGGAAACCCACGTAAACACGGGGAGCACATACAAACTCCTTGCAGATGTTGTCCTTGTCCTTAAAGGGAACCTGTCACCCCGAAAATCGCGGGTGAGGTAAGCCCTCCGGCATCAGGGGCTTATCTACAGCATTCTGTAATGCTGTAGATAAGCCCCCGATGTTACCTGAAAGAGGAGAAAAAGACGTTAGATTATACTCACCCAGGGGCGGTCCCGCTGCTGGTCCGGTCGGATGGGTGTCTCTGGTCCGCTGCGGCGCCTCCCATCTTCATTCCAAGACATCCTCTTCTGATCTTCAGCCACGGCTCCGGCGCTGGCGTACTTTGTCTGCCCTGTTGAGGGCAGAACAAAGTACTGCAGTGCGCAGGCGCCGGGCCTCTCTTACCTTTCCGGCGCCTGCACACTGCAGTACTTTGGCAAGGAAAAATGTTACCACTCATAAAAGGAAAACTATCAATGGTCCACCCGCAAACATCAGAGATATTAATGAGAAAAAAATGTAAGTATTACTAAAACTTTTCCCAAAAATAATGCACATCAGTTTGATCAGCTCCTCTTGCCTGCAGATCAGACAGGTTCCCCTTAACAGTCATTTTAGATAGTAATGTACTCCATTTATATCCTGAAAAGCTGTGTGGTAACCGGCGGATATTGCATAGCCCTGGTTAATGAAACAACCCTGTAAGCAAGCTCAGTTAATCAGAAGCTTTTGGCTGTTTGTGAAGAACATTGTCTAAACTAATGAACCATGTTTCTATTGCTTGCACCTAATTAAGCAAATGATGCATGCAACAGGGCCATGTGGCTCAACAAGACCTTCAGCAGCTGGTTAGTAAACACATACAAGAGGAGGGTTGTATCCTTTTTAGTGTCTTTAAAGTTCACAGCTTGTTTCAAGATACTTTGTGACATCCTGCAGAACATTTAGGCTTAAGGTGTTTTCCAAACTTTAAGGGCAAAAAGTATGAAGATGATTCTTCTCACCACAGTAATGACGATGTGATGAACATTTTGTATGTCTTCATTGCTTAAATTCTTCTGACAGGGCAACAAAATTCAGCCCCAAGCATACCACTGCAGCATTTTCCCATTATATGTTATATCTTAGTATAGAAACAATCCCAAAATGTCAAAGAAATTAGATCATCCAGGAAAGACTGCAAATCCCTACTACCCAATTATTCCTGTACAATAGGGGTGATCCACTTAAATGGTAGCAATCATGCCTCATTACAAGGAATTGAGTAAAAATATGGTACACTAATCTACTAACCTAGAGGCCAAAAAAGAGAGGGAGCAGCAGAATAACGATACCCTCATTAGGCAGGGGCATCTAATTCATGATGAGCTGTGGTGTTTCCTTTGCCAGCAAGATTTGTGTTGAGGAGAGCCCCTCTTAATGAATCAAAAGTGTCAGACTCCAACACGTCCCCTCGTTAAATCCCACGTCAACATCACTGGTCTTGAGGATTCGGGGTCTAGGTGTTTAATGGTGATAAATAGGGATGAGCGAACGTGCTCTGTGATACTCAGATATCACTCGAGTATCTGGATGCTCGGCACTCAATGAGCATTGGCTGGCGATCAGATTTGAAGCTTGAATTCCTGCCCTGCATGTTTGACGCATCTTATAAAGCAAATAAGCACAAAGGGATTGCCTGCCAGTCACTATAATGACGTAGCGATCTTGGTAGCGGCATTAGTGTGATTGACAGACCGCATCACCTCATCAGAGGTTATAAAGGGACAGGCGCCACCACGCTAGGAACACTAACAACATTGCACAGCTCAGGGACGGTTGTGATTGGATGGAGAGAGCAGTTATATAGGCCAGTGTGTGCAGTTTAACTAATCAGAGTCCTCTAGTGTTCATTCTTATGCGAAATTATCATACTATCATTATATATATATATATATATATATATATATATACACAGTATATATATAAAAATATCTACTATATAATTGTCTAAGGGTCACTTCCGTCTTTCCTTCTTTCTGTCACGGATAGTCATTGGTTGCGGTCTCTGTCTGTCATGGAAATCCAAGTCGCTGATTGGTCGCGGCAAAACAGCCACGACCAATCAGCGACGGGCACAGTCCAGAAGAAAATGGCCGCTCCTTACTCCCCGCAGTCAGTGCCCGGCGCCCGCATACTCTCCTCCAGTCACCGCTCACACAGGGTTAATGCTGGCGGTAACGGACCGCTGCTATTAACCCTGTGTGTCCCCAACTTTTTACTATTGATGCTGCCTATGCGGCATCAATAGTGAAAAGATCTAATGTTAAAAATAATAAAAAAACAAAAAACCTGCTATTCTCACCCTCCGTAGTCCGCCGAGCCGCTCGCGCCTGCCGCCATCTTCCGTTCCCGGCAATGCATTGTGAAATTACCCAGAAGACTTAGCAGTCTTTTATTATACTCATCTACAAGGCTGTCCTGTCCGATGGGCATCACTGGTCTTCAACGGCACCTCTCTTCTTGCGATGCTGTCCTTCTCGGCTTTCTGTGGATGACACATCCTATATCATCTAGTGTCCCCCTTCGTGCTCCTGCGCAGGCGCACTTCTCTCTGCTGTCTTGGAGATACCATGAAAGAGGGACCAGAAGACAGCGGTGTCTGGTTTCACAAACTTATGCATTGGTTAGAAGTACTTCACCATCTTATTCAACAGTGCAGGTTTTTTCCTTGCTAATGGTGCAAGAGTTAAACTGATCAGTTGAAGCTCCTGGAGCTTTCCTACTTGGATTGTCTCAGCTGTTCAGTGTTGGCCACTCCCCTCTGCTATAAATGCTCACCCTTGGCACTTACGGATTGCCAGTGTTAGTTCTTGCTGCCTGGCTCTGGAGTTGGAGGTCTAGTTCCTGGTTTGAGTTGGCATTTGAAGACTTGTTCAAGAGATTGTGGCTTGGAGTTTCTGTGCCCATCCTCTCCTATGCAGTTTCTCTCTCATTTAACTCCCCTGTTTAACCACTATGTTTTTTGGTGAGTTTTTATTTTGTATAGTTGGTATTTTCATTTACCTCTGTCCGTCTTCCCTTGTTTGTCTAGTTAGTGTGTTCCTATACACTGCTGCTTCCCACTAACATAGGTGGGGAAGGGGACAGATAAGGGTTGATATAGGAGAATAGCAAGGCACATGAAAATGGCATCTCCACCTTCAGGATTAATCCGGGGGAACCGGGATAGACGAGGGGGCCCCTTGTTCCAGGGACCTGGTTAGCATCCATAGTCCCAAAGTCAATGCATGACATTTGCCCCGCTGGGGGTAGAGCAAACTGCTCTTCTGTGCATGCGCAGGGAAAGGCCAAAGAGCATCGGACCATGTGCATTACAGTACTTTGCTTTGCCCTTGGCAGGGCAGGGAGAAGTGTGCCTGCGCAGGAGCGTGAAGGGGGAAACTGTGTGCATGACATAGGATGCATCATCCACATGGAGCAGAGAAGCACAGCATAGCAAGACGAGAGTAGGAGCCGGATGAAGACCAGTGACGCCCATCAGACTAGACCGTGCCATAATGGGGGTACAATGATCGATCTTCTTTTAGACATCTTAGAGAACAAGTGCACTTGTTCTCTAAAATGTCAAGAGGTTTTACGCTTTCAACTTTCAAATATTTTTTTTTACTAAATAGTGGTGACAATGCTAAAAAAAAAGTTAAATCCGTTACCTTTTCAAGTATCAGTTCTGCATTTCCAATACTACTCCATGCATTGTGTACACTGAGCTCAGGGGCTGGGGCTGTGTACATGGCAGAGCCATTGAGTGTAGTAGTTGGCTGCAATGCTGTTGACATAATGTCACTGCTACGGCCTGTCCACAGTCGGCAAAAGTTCAGAGCTGGACCTGGGAAAGCTAGGTAACATGATTTTGTTATTTTCAGCTCAGCCAGCATGAGCTAGTAAAACAATAAGAGAAAAAAAAAACAAATAACCACAGTAAAGGCAGCAAGTGATAAATCAATTACTTAGAACTGCTCTGCCTTGACTTAGAAAGCAGAGGCTTACAATTGTAAGGCTTTTCACTTTCTCCCCTGCCTCCGGCTTGTGAGGAGTTTCTTACGGTCAGCACTTACAAGCGGCATCTATTAGAAATACACCGGAGAATCTGAACATATGATTTATAAATTTAGACAGTGTGAATCAAGGAAGTTTTATAAATCTGCATGTAATCATTGTATAGTGTACCATATTCCTGCTCTCTTCTATAGAACTAAATGTATATCTTTAGCATCTTTGAACACAAAGACAAAACTTGGTGGGAGGAAAAAAGTCCAGCAGCTGCTAGGAGACATTTGATTGGTGATTATCAGAGATTAATATCTTGTCTACACAGGAGACCTTGTACTGGGCTGATATATGTACTAGACTGGTGATCATGATAAGGTATCCTTAATGAAAAGAGTCGCAACTAGAGAGAGGCAGATTGATTCTAGGGACCCTGGTCCATTGGTGACTGCTGAATGGGAGCTCAGTTTATCTCTTACCTTCCTATACCCCCTATGTAGCTTTTGATAAGCCGGACTGGTAAGATGTCATCTGAATACATGCCACAATAATGACATTGCGCCAGCGCGTCTTCTCAAAAGTCAAGCCAGAGAGCCTGGAAGGTAAAAGATTTGCTGGCCTCCCATCCAGAGGCCAGTGGCTACGGACCTGAACTGATTGAACTGATTAAAATAGGAAATATACAGCTTCTGTAAAAATGCCTATCAATGCTTATTCATTGTGCAATGTTCTTCTCAGAAATTAAATATGCAAATTGCCTCTTTAGAGAGGAAGAACAGGTGACGCTATAGAGTTTTTGTCCTCTTCCTTTCTGGAGAGGCAATTTTGCATATCTTGTATGTACATGTAGAGAAGGCTGTCAATCACTAGTAGGACCGCCCACTGGACTCCTGTACATACAAATACAAAGAATTACGGTGAATAAAATAAGTTATTTTAAATATTTACCAACAAACCTGTATATCATACCGCTCAGCTTCTCCTTTTCCACACCATGGCGTCCACAGATTGGACTAAAGTTATTCACAACAGTACAAAGATCAGAAGCTGAACTTTAGACTTTTTTCATTTCATGAAAAAAAAAAAATGGTTCAGTCATGCTGATGCATTAATGGCTCACTGCTATGAATGTGTGTGTGTGTATATATATATATATATATATATATATATATATATATGTATGTGCTTCTCACAAAATTAGAATATCAAAAAGTTAATTTATTTCAGGTCTTCAATACAAAAAGTGAAACTCATATATTATATAGCGCCATTACAGAATGATCTATTTCAAGTGTTTATTTCTGTTAATGTTGATGATTATGGCTTACAGCCAATGAAAACACAAAAGTTATTTTCTCAGTAAATTAGAATACCTTATAACACCAGCTTGAATAATGATTTTAAAATCCGAAATGTTGGCCTACTGAAATGTATGTACAGAATATGCACTCAATACTTGGTCGGGGCTCCTTTTGCATCAATTACTACATCAATGCGGTGTGGCATGGAGGCAATCAGCCTGTGGCACTGCTGAGGTGTTATGGAAGCCCAGTTTGCATTGATAGCAGCCTTCAGCTCATCTATGTTGTTGGGTCTGGTGTCTTTCATCTTACTCTTGACAATACCCAATAGATTCTCTATGGGGTTTAGGTCAGGCGAGTTTGCTGGCCAATCAATAACGACCGCCGATACACCTTTTAACGGCGGCAGTTGAGGGTACTTAAACCACAGCGCCGTTAATTGCTATCGCTGGTAAATAACCGTTTACCGGTGGCCACAAAAAAAAAAACCAAAACGCGATTTCCCATTTAATTTCTCTGTCCTCCAATGTGATTGCACATCAGAGGACAGAGAAATGGGATCCCCGATAGCCCCCCGATACTCACCCGCCTCCCCCGGTCCTCGTGCTCCTCGTGGCTCCCGATGGGTGCCGCCATCTTTTTTCGGGAATCATTGGGGTCTCGGCTGCTGGGGGTAGCCGAGACCCCAAAGAACATGATCGGGGTTGGTTTTTACCGACCCCTGTTTTGCAATTGCCGGCAATTAACCGTTTACGGGCGAACGCACAAAAAAAGCGGCGTGTCATTCTCTGTCCTTCTTCAGAGGACAGAGAAATAGAGGGATTCGGGGACCCTATCATACTTACCGGTGTCCTTGGGTCCTCCTGCATCCCCTCCTGGCCGCCGGCTTCTTCCTCCAAGAAGAAAATGGCGGACGAATGCGCAGTGCCCCCGCTGTGATGTGCCGGCCGGCAGAGGAAGATTCTTCCTCTTGTTTTATTTTGGTCACTGTGAGATCCTATCACAGTGATCAAAATAAAAAAAAAGTAAATAACCCCCCCTTTATCACTCCCTTAGTTAGGAAAAACTGATAAAATAAAAAAAAGTATGTATTTCTATTTTCCAGCTAGGGTTAGGGTTAGGGTTGGGGCTAAAGTTAGGGTAAGGGTTAGGGTTGAGGCTAAAGTTAGGGTTAGGGCTAGGGTTGGTGCTAAAGTTAGGGTTAGGGTTGGGGCTAAAGTTAGGGTTGGGGCTAAAGTTAGTGTTAGAGTTGGGATGAGGGTTAAGGTTGGGATTAGGGTTTGGATTAGGGTTGGTATTAGGGTTAAGGTTGGCATTAGGGTTACGTTTGGGATTAGGTTTGGGATTAGGGTTAAGGTTGGGGTTAGGGTTAGGTTTGAGGTTAGGGTTGAGATTATGATTAGGGGTGTGTTGGGCTTAGAGATTTGATTAGGGTTAGGGTTGGGATTAGGGTTTGGATTAGGGTTGGTATTGGGGTTAAGGTTGGCATTAGGGTTACGTTTGGGATTAGGGTTAAGGTTGGGGTTAGGGTTAGGTTTGAGGTTAGGGTTGAGATTATGATTAAGGGTGTGTTGGGTTTGGGGATTTGATTAGGGTTGGGATTAGGGTTAGGGGTGTTTTGGCGTTAAGGTTGTGATTAGGGTTATGGTTAGGGTTGGGATTAGGGTTAGGGGTGTTTTGGGGTTAGGGTTTTGATTAGGGTTATGGATTGGGTTGAAATAAGTGTTAGGGGTGTGTTGGGATTATGGTTGGAGTTAGAATTGGGGGGTTTCCACTGTTTAGGTACATCAGGGGGTCTCCAAACGCGACAGATAATTTTGGGTTCAAAAAGTCAATTGGTGCTCTGTTATGGTTAGGCAATTCAGTACCACAGTGGACATAGAGGTCAGAGCACATACAGTGATCTGACAATAACCCAAAAACATAGAACGAGCTCTGAGACGTTGGAACTCTGTTGACCGCAATCCCTGATCCTCTCCAACAAACACTAGAGGCAGCCGTGGATTGCGCCTAACGCTCCCTATGCAACTCGGCACAGCCTGAGAAACTAGCTAGCCTGAAGAAGAAAATAAGCCTACCTTGCCTCAGAGAAATACCCCAAAGGAAAAGGCAGCCCCCCACATATAATGACTGTGAGTTAAGATGAAAAGACAAACGTAGAGATGAAATAGATTTAGCAAAGTGAGGCCCGACTTTCTGAACAGAGTGAGGATAGGAAAGGCAACTGTGCGGACAACACAAAACCCTAAAATCCACGCAAAGGGGGCAAAAAGACCCTCCGTACCGAACTAACGGCACGGAGGTACACCATCTGCGTCCCAGAGCTTCCAGCAAACAAATAGATAAGCTGGACAGAAAAAAAAACAAACAAAATAGCAAAGGAAAACTTAGCTATGCAGAGCAGCAGGCCACAGGAACGATCCAGGAGGAAAACAAGTCCAATACTGGAACATTGACAGGAAGCCAGGATCAAAGCACTAGGTGGAGTTAAGTAGAGCAGCACCTAACGACCTCACCACATCACCTGAGGGAGGAAACTCAGAAGCCGCAGTACCACTTCCCTCCACCAACGGAAGCTCACAGAGAGAAACAGCAGAAGTACCACTTGTGACCACAGGAGGGAGCTCTGCCACAGAATTCACAACAGTGCTCCTTCCCTTCTGAGCTCTGCCATGTGCCCAAACAATGGTTTACCCCCACATATGGGGTATCAGCGTACTCAGGACTGATTGGACAATAACTTTTGGGGTCCAGTTTCTCCTGTTACCCTTGCAAAAATAAAAAAAATTGAGGGCTAAAAAATCATTTTTCGGGGAAAAAATGATTTTTTATTTTCATGGCTATGCGTCAAACTTCTGTGAAGCACTTGGGCATTCAAAATGCTCACCACATATCTAGATAAGTTCCTTGGGGCATCTAGTTTCCAAAACAGGGACACTTGTGGGGGGTTTCTACTGTTTAGGTACATCAGGGGCTCTGAAAATGCAACATGACATCCGCAGACCATTCCATCAAAGTCTACATTTTTAAACGTCACTACTTCCCTTCTGAGCCCTGATGTGTTCCCAAACAGTGGTCTCCCCCACATATGGGGTATCAGCTTACTCAGAACAAATTGTACAACAAATTTTGGGGTCCAATTTCTAATGTTACCCTTGGGAAAATAAAATATTGGGGGCTAAAAAAATTATTTTTGTGGAAATAAAAAATATATTTTCACAACTCTGCATTATAAACTTCTGTAAAGCACTTGGGTGTTCAAAGTGCTCACAACACATCTAGATAAGTTCCTTGGGGGGTCTAGTTTCCAAAATGGGGTCACTTGTGTGGGGTTTCTACTGTTTAGGTACATCAGGGACTCTGCAAACGCAACATAACGCCCACAGACCATTCTATCAAAATCTGCATTCCAAAACGGCGCGCCTTCCCTTCCGAGCTTTGCCATGCGCCCAAACAGTGGTCCCCCCCCCCCCATATATGAGGTATCAGCATACTCAGGATACATTTCACAATAAATTGTGGGGTCCAATTTCTCCTATTACCCTTGTGAAAGTAAAAATCTTGGGGTGAAAATATCATTTTTGTGGAAAAAATGTTTTTTTTTTATTTTCATGGCTCTACATTATAAACTTCTGTGAAGCAGTTGGGGGTACATAGTGTTCATCACACATCTAGATAAGCTCTTTGGGGGGGTCTAGTTTCCAAAATGAGGTCACTTGTGGGGGTTTCAGCTGTTTAGGTACATCAGGAGCTCTGCAAATGCAACATGACGCCCGCAGACCATTCCATCAAAGTCTGCAATTTAAAACGTCACTACTACTCTTCCGAGCCCCGATATGTGCCCAAACAGTGGTCCTCCCCACATATGGGGTATCAGCGTACTCAGGACAAACTGAACAACAAATTTTGGGGTCCAATTTCTCCTGTTACTCTTGAGAAAATAAAAAATTTGCAAGCTAAAAAATCATTTTTGAGGGAAAAAAAAGGATTTTTTATTTTCACGGCTCTACGTTATAAATTTCTGTGAAGCACTTGGGGGTTCAAAGTGGTCACCGCACATCTATAAAAGTTCCTTAATGGGTTTAGTTTCCAAAATGGGGTCACTTGTGGGGGGTTTCCACTGTTTAGTCACATCAAGGGCTCTCCAAACGCGACATGGCGCCCGATCTCAATTCCAGCCAATTCTGCATTGAAAAAGTCAAACGGAACTCCTTCTCTTCCAAGCTCTGCCGTGCGCCCAAACTGTGGTTTACCCCCACATATGGGGTATAGGGGTAGTCAGGGCAAATTGCACAACAATCTTTGGGGTCTAATTTTTCCTGTTACCCTTGTGAAAATAAAAATTTGGGGGCAAAAAGATCATTTTTGTAGAAAAAATGCGATTTTTTTATTTTCACGGCTCTACGTTATAAACTTCTGTGAAGCACCTGGGGGTTTAAAGTGCTCACCACACATCTAGATAAGTTCCTTAAGGGGTCTAGTTTCCAAAATGGTGTCACTTGTGGGGGGTTTCCACTGTTTAGGCACATCAGGGGCACTCCAAACGCGACATGGCGTCCGATCTCAATTCTGCATCGAAAAAGTCAAACGGCGCTCCTTCTTTTCCAAGCCCTGCCGTGCACCCAAACAGTGGTATACCCCCACATATGGGGTATCGGCGTATTCAGGAGAAATTGCACAACAAATTTGTTGGTTCATTTTCTCTTTTTACCTTTGTGAAAATAAAAAAAATTGGTTCTGAAGTAAAATGTTTGCAAAATAAAGTTAAATGTTCATTTTTTCCTTCCACATTGTTTCAGTTGCTGTGAAGCACGTCAAGGGTTAATAAACATCTTGAATGTGGTTTTGAGCACCTTGAGGGGTGTAGGTTTTAGAATGGTGTCAAGTTTGGGTATTTTCTGTCATGTACAGCCCTTAAAGTGACTTTAAATGTGAGATGGTCCTAAAAAAAATGGTTATGTAAATTTTGTTGTAAAAATGAGAAATCACTGGTCAACTTTTAACCCTTATAACTTCCTAACAAAAAAAATTGTTTCCAAAATTGTGCTGATGTAAAGTAGACATGTGGGAAATGTTATTTATTAACTATTTTGTGTGACATATCTCTCTGATTTAAGGGCAGAAAAATTAAAAGTTTAAAAACTGCAAAATTTTAAAAATTTTCGCCATATTTCCGTTTTTTTCCAAAAATAATCGCAAGTAATATCGAAGAACTGTTACCACTATCATGAAGTACAATATGTCACGAAAAAATAATATCAGAATCAGCGGGATCCGTTAAAGCGTTCCAGAGTTATAACCTCATAAAGTGACAGTAGTCAGAATTGTAAAAATTGGCTCGGTCGTTAAGTACCAAATTGGCTCTGTCACTAAGGGGTTAAACCAGGTATTGGTACTTTTCGCAGTGTAGACAGGTGACACGTCCTGCTGGAGAATGAAATTTCCATCTCCAAAAAGCTTGTTGGCAGAGGGAAGCCTGAACTGCTCTAAAATTTCCTGGTAGATGACTGCGCTGACTGGTCTTGATAAAACACAGTGGACCTACACTAGCAGATGGCGTAGCTCCACAAACCATCGCTGATTGTGGAAACTTCACACTAGACCTCAAGCAGCTTGGATTGTGGCCTCTCCACTTTTCCTCCAGAGTCTGGGACCTTGATCTCCAAATGAAATGCAAAATTTACTTTCATCTGAAAACAACACCTTGGACCACTGACCAACAGTCCAGTTCTTTTTCTCCTTGGCCAAGGTAAGACGCTTCTGGTGTTGTCTATTGATCATGAGTGGCTTGACACAAGGACTGCGACACTTGTAGCCCATGTCCTGGATACGTCTGTGTGTGGTGGCTCTTGAAGCAATGACTCCAGCATTAGTCAACTCCTTGTGAATCCCCCCAAATTTTTGAGTAGCCTTTTCTTAACAATCCTTTAAAGGTTGCGGTTATCCCAGTTGCTTGTGCACCTTTTTCTACCACACTTTTTTCTTCCACTCAACTTTCTCTTAATATGCTCGGATGCAACACTCTGTGAACAGCCAGCTTCTTTAGCAATGGCCTTTTGTGGCTTACCCTCCTGTGAAGTGTGTTGATGACTGCCTTCTGGAGATCTGTTAAGTCAGCAGTCTTCCCCATGATTGTGGAGCCTATGAAACAGACTAAGGGACACCTAAGAAGCCTTTGCGGGGTTTTTTTGTTAATTATTCTAATTTACTGAGATAATAACTTTTGGGTTTTCATTGGCTGTAAGCCATAATCATCAACATTAACAGAAATAAACAATAGAAATAGATCACACGGTTTGTAATGACTATATATAATATGAGGTTCACTTTTTGTATTGAAGAACGGAAATAAATTAACTTTTTGATGATACTCTAATTTTGTGAGAAGCACATGTGTGTGTAATATATATTTGCTAATATTTGTATAGCTCTCTATGATCAATCATCATCATATCACTTTCCTCCCCCCCTTTTTTCTTTCTCTTTTACTTACCTCTGTTCTATTCTTTTATCAATTTCTTGTCTCCTCCACTGTTTTTTCTTTTCTCTGTATTGTGTTTGTACTACCATTTACTGTAATTTTTCTGCCATCCACCACTTTTTTTTGACTCGCACCTCTTTCTCTAGTGACATACACACACATACTCATACAGACATAGCACTCCAACTGTAAGGAAGGAGTTTGATCCCCCTCTCTTTCATACAAGACAATAGACACGCACAATTTTTTTGGTTAAAAAAAATACCACATACTTAAAAATGGAAAAATAAATATCTGTCACAATTGCATATATATTATCTACTATTTGGTCTTTACAATGACGTTTGGTCATCAACCCCAAAGGTTTGTTACTGCTTACTCTTTTTTGAATGCATTGTCCATATATTCTCGCACTTTTGAGTTGTATTCCATCACTATGATTTAGTTCTAATGAAGAGGTTTGAAAATGTTTTGAAATGCGGTGACGTAATAAATAAAGATGAGCGAATATTTCAATGTTTGGTTCAGATTAAGTTCGCTGAATTTGCAATATTAGCCTATTAATTTGTCAAAAATTCACCGAATATTGCCGAACGCCATTCATCTCAATGGGAGGCAAAAACAAACACATGCATAACACCTTATAGCGTCCCCAAATGCTCCCAAAACACATTAAATTAGGGGCAGACACCAGGAAAGTGGCCTCAATTCACCCACAGTACAGATTTTAGCATGACACTGCAGCAATCAGCCAGGCATGAGGTAGTCCACGTATCGGTAGCTATCTAGACCTTGCCACTGATGGCGTTGCGCAGTGCACACCTAATTTTGGCTGCTGTGTGTGCTGGGCCGGGATGGCCAACTTGAAACATTAATGATGGATGGGAACCACGTACTGCGCAACAGCCACTACCATCAGTTTTTTAAAACTGTTTTTCTCCATCAGCTGGAATGGCAGTGTTTCAAAGGCCAGGAATTTGTAAATGCCGTTATTCAGGACTAGGGCCTGTGGGCAGGTAGTGGGGTATTTCCTCTTTCTCTATAGGGTTTTGGTGATGGAGTGCTGAACGCTTCTATGGGACAGGGTGGAGATGCTCGGTGACACTGCTGGTGGTGGTGCTGTAACATCCTGTTTTTTGCGGGTAGGCTGTTGATCGTGAGCTGGATGAAGAGGTCAAGACCGCAGCAGAAGAGGGAGCAGGAGGAAACTCACATCTGTATCATGGTTTTTAAGGTGTCTACTCTACTGCAGCTCGTACTTAGAACTCAGATGCAGGTGGTGCTCAGGTTAAGAAAATGTAAAAAAATTAGAAGAGACTGCTTCATGACTTTGGGCTGATACTGCTTGGCTGATTTGCAAGGGGATGAGGTGGAAGAAAGATGCCCAAGGTCCTCAGGTGAAAACTCTGTGCTTTCAGAAGTGGACCCAGTGGAAGGAACTGGAGGCATTCTCAGCCATCCAATCTAACAACACCTCCACATGTTCTTGACTCACTATCCATCCAGTGGTGCTCATGCCTAGGGTATTATGCCCAACATCCTGTGGTCTGCATGCACCAGAGGAACTTGTTTCATGTAGACATGTAACGGGCACAGATAAACCATGTTGTCTCCTTGCAGCAGCTAGACCTCCACCATGACCACGCCGGCGACATGCGCGCTGACGTCAGCTGATAGCTGACCTGCATCTCGGTCTCAGGTTCAGTTACTGCACTGGCAGAAGCCGCCTGCTGCTGGGGCCTGATGAGCAGAAGAGACTGGGCCCATTGCGGGCCCTCTCTGCTCATCGGGCCCCATACGCCAGTCAAGGCAGTAATGCCCTGATGGCGGTCCTGCCTAAACCTTATATTTATTGAACATTCCTCTCCCAGGTGACAATGTAAATAACACAATAAAAACTCCCTTGAGCAATCCAACTAGATAATAAGATATCATGATGACCTCACAAAATACAGTGAAGTAGAAGCAATTACAGGGTTTTTGGTAAACAATGACATATTGCTAGAACCCAATTCCTGGGACCCGCACCAATCCGTAGAACAAATGGGACACTGGTCCTTCATATCATTTACCTGCATAGTATTGCACCTATCATCTATCTGTGTAGGGAATTAGAACACATCTCCATGCGCTTAAATGGTGTCAAAGGGGAGTTACATATAGTAAAATTCACTATAGTGCAAAAATACCATCACGTCCCTTTAAATTATCAGTGTCTTCTATCACCATGGCAATAAACAACCAATAGAATTGCTAGATTTGAATTTGAAAAAAACACAAACGTCAGTTATTCTCAGTCTGTTCTATCTCAGCAGAGAGTGAAGACAGACACCTGCGGCCACCGCAACATTTCAGGTATAAACATGTAATATAATATAAGTGACGGCTGATTTATCTCATCACATATTCATACAGAATAACCTGAGATGTTCTGTTACTAATTGATCTTATTTACCCCAATACTTCACATAGAGATATGTACATGATGAGGAGCTGGCGGCTGATACTCCGCTGTCACCACTTGTCACATATTATTGGATGGGTCTAATATTTAACATCAGCTCCGACCTCCACAGAGAACGGCGCCTGCAGAGCGGAGAACGGACCAAAGTTGATTATTCCGAATATTCCTCCATTAAATAAAGTGCTCCATATACAGCGCAGAATAATGGGGGAGGGCAGATATTGGATATATAACAGACATATCCTGCACATTGCCCAATGTTGCCTTTGCCCCGGCAATGCCTCCTAAACACACAGACGGTGTTTCCCAAAGTTTCCAGTAACAGAACACCCTGGTCACTGGCATCTGCCCAAAACCTATTCTGACTGTTCTGCTATTTTATAGGATTTTGATAGATTTTGACATGAGTGAAGACCACAGCGAGACCATGTGGACCAGACCGTCATCCAGCGTTGGATCAGGTGAGATTCCTCACACTGTTAAATGACCATTCTCTGTCCTGTGGTCAGACGGCTCCCAACGGCTCCACCTTTCTTCATCTTTGGGATGTGTCAAGTTTCCAGTAATTTTGGGGGTAAATATAGAACAGCAGATATTTGCTGTAAAAAATACCAGAAAGCTAAACTGATCCCCAACAGAGGCTGACAGTGCCAGTCTGAGCAAAACGTGACATTCATAGGTAGAGAGTGGAACACATTTTTCTAGCTTCTTCTTACTAACATTTCTGTTCCTAGTACTTAGCGGGATGGTTAGCAATATGGCTATCAGTAGTGTCGCCCTGTAACATAATCCTCTCTGTATGGTTATGGGTGATCCTTATATTTGGTTATTTTCTCTTCAGATAATATCACACCGGAGGAGACACTGAGAAGATTGGCCTTCTGTATGAAGTTACTCCCTTCACCCCTCTACAAGATGGAGGTTAGTGAGAAGACAACTATGTCTTATTACATGAGTAACTTAATCTCCTGTCTATTTAGCGCCTCATGCCGACCAGCCCAGAAGCCCAGAAGAAATATACACCTAGGCATGAATATGAAGAGCAGCCTGCACCATCCATGAAGAACAGATCACGGAACAAGAAGCAAGGGCAATGAGGGATAAAATACTGTGTATGGACCTGGATGAAGAGCAGGGAACCCAAAAAGAAGAAAGGAAGAAAAAAAAGGTCAAAATCACAATTAAGATCGGTGCCAGAAGAAAGACCACAAGAGAAGCAAGAAGAAGCAGCAGGACAGAGGCCAGAAGAAGCAGCAGGACCATGCAGTGCCACATCCTCCAATATATTAACCAGTATTTGAGAGGAGAGAAGAACATCATCTGGACAATCCTGCTAGGACCTCTCAGCCGATAACATCCTATACGGCAAATACTGGGAAGTAAGTATAAAGCAAGTATAAAAAAAAGAATAGTAGTAAGTAGAGTTGAGCGACTTTTACTTTTTTCAGATCGAGTCGGGTTTTGCGAAAGCCGACTTTGTCGGTGAAATCGGCCAATTATTGCGAAAAGTCGGGGGCCAACTGAAACACGAAACCCAATGCAAGTCAATGGGGAATCAAAGTCGGCAGTGAGTGGAGGACAGGAAAACACCTACAGTGCCCATTTTAATGCCAAAAACATCAATTCTTATTACTTAAGCTTGTCAATCTTAATTTACTTTATAATAATAGTTAGGCATTGAAAACTGGGGGTCATTTGGCTAAAGTTGTGGGGGGTAGGGCTGGCTCAAGATTTTCGTGGGCCCAGGAAACGCGGAATACGTCACGGCGGTGGAGCAGGGAGAGGTAAGTATTTCAACCTTGCAAGTGCTGTGATCCTGAGCAAGCAGGGGGGGCCCACTCGTTGGCACTGGCACAGGGCCCCTCATAGTACGACGGTGTGTTTGATGGCGGGTGGCGCCTCCCACTGGCAGAGACACTTTTGCGTACTATGGGGGGCCCTGTGCCAGTGACGTCACCAACAAGTAGGCCCCCCCCACCTGATGAAGGAACCTGCACTTTCATCTGCACCTTCCTCTTTGTCCCCGTGTAAGGTGGTATAGTATGCGGGAAGGGGAAACTGACTTTCAGCAGGGTCAGATTCTGGCTGTGTAGAGAGCAAGGGGAATGTACCAGCAGACTCATCTAGTAGTGGCTGGGCAATGGGCAGTATGAAGAGGAAACACAGATATAGGCCCAAATAATAAAGTAGGCTAAATGCAGTTCAAAATTGGTAACAGGACTAAACAGGCGGCATTGCTTTGTTCAGTGGAGGAAAACTGTAATGAGTGGCAGACACAGTTAGTAGGCCCAAATAATAAAGTAGGCTAAATGCAGTTCAAAATTGGTAACAGGACTAAACAGGCGGCATTGCTTTGTTCAGTGGAGGAAAACTGTAATGAGTGGCAGACACAGTTAGTAGGCCCAAATAATAAAGTAGGCTAAATGCAGTTCAAAATTGGTAACAGGACTAAACAGGCGGCATTGCTTTGTTCAGTGGAGGAAAACTGTAATGAGTGGCAGACACAGTTAGTAGGCCCAAATAATAAAGTGGGCTAAATGTCTGCCAAAAAATTGTTCATAAATAAACAGGTGGCATAGCTAGGTACAGGGGTGGGCTCCTCTGCTGAGTAGCAGACAGTGGTAGTAGGTGAAAAGTATTAACTGGTCTAAATGGAGGCCAGGGCCCCTGTATATTTTAACTATCATCTATCATTTCAACAAATTTGTATTGGCAGTGCCATTGAAAGATTTAACAGCACAGACTACACAGTGGTGGAGCAGGGAGAGGTAAGTATTGCAAGTGGTAGAGCACTGTTCGAGCTGGGGGGGAACTCTCTCATGGGCGGCGGTACTGGCACAGGGCCCCTCATATTACGACGGTGTGTCTGACGCTGGTTGTGCACCACCACCGTCAGAGACACTTCATTGTACTATGAGGGACCCTGTGCCAGTGCCGTTGCCCAAGAGTGGGCCCACCTACCTGTCCAGGCAAACGGCACTCGCACGGGTGCTTGGGCCAGGTGGTGACCATGGCCCTGTGGGGGAGTCAGCCCATTTAGGGAGGTATAAAAATGGCCTATGTTGGGCATTCAGCAGCTGCAAATGGAGGAATTGGAGAAGTCAGTAAGAGGAGGCCAAAAGCAAGTCATTTTTCAGGCAAGCTATGTGTCAGCAGGGGAAGGTGGGGCAAAATAATTTGACCTCCAGCCTTAGGTGCTATTGTGCTTTTGCCACTACCACCAGATGCACCACCACCACCATCAGTACCAGCTGGCCATCACCGCCCACGGGCTCTTCCACCAGACTTCCTCATTTTTTGGAAAATCTAACCAAAATAACAACCGTTTCTGATCAGACTTTATGAAGCCCACTGCCATGTCACTGCAAACCTCTCAGTGGTCCCTAACTTTTTTTATAGCCTTAAAGGAGCGGCGTTGTGCGTTTACCACCTCCGTGACTATATTGCACCAGTAAGACTGGTGGACTGGTACTTCACAGCACCAGTGCTGCAAGGTTGAGTCCCCATGACTCCAGACTACACCGCCCCGCATGCACAAAACCACAGCAACAATGTTCGCCTTTACTGGAAGGCAAACTTAAATGGTTGGCCATACCGTGTTGCACCAAGCACCTGTACTTGGGTTGAACAGTCATTCCATGCTGACAGTCCCTTTTAAAGGGGTGGTCTAAAACTAATATTTTATTTTAAATATTTATTTAATGTAGTAATCTAATCTCTCTTCATAATATACTTTAATGAAAAAGTTCTGATCACTCCCTCACTAAGCTATCTAACTGCTTTATTTTTTACCTACTTCCTGTTTGACACTTCATTTGAGATTACCAGTGCATGCTGGGATACTTAAGCCAGATGTCATCAGGCGGCAGAAGCTGCGGTCACTGCTGCAGCCTCTCTCCCCAGCCTGATTCAAAGTGTCATCAGTGATTTTTTTTTAATGCACAGTTACAGTGCACTTTCTTGCCGCCACATCACTCTCACCATACAGGGAGTGCACTCGCTGAAAGTGTGCTCCCTCTCTGCATCTGATGAGAAGTGACGAGCTGGCAAGAAAGGGTACTCTCAGCGGGCATTGTAAGCAGCAAACCTGGATGCACAGACCTGTCTCACCCACGAAAGTGGCATCCCTTTCGAGGGTGGGGCTGGTCTCTGCTTGCCGAGTAATCTTCTTACAATGGGCATTAATGACTTGATTTATGCAAGTTTACAAATTAAGTTAGAAAAGACAAGTGTCAGATGGGAAAAAAAGCATTTTATCCTCAGTCAAATAAAAGCAAAATAGACTGCAACTTTACTGTCAAAGATAAATGAATAAATTGTTAGTTCAAATAGCCTTACCAATATTAGAACATGGTCCCTAACACCCCCAAAGGACTACTTTGTGTGCAGAGGGTCTATTAATTTACACGCTCCCAATACACACAGCTCGTGTAAAAAGAAAATGTTTTTGTAGTTTCGATGTAACTTATAGAGCCTTTTCATTAATCCCTTGGCATACCTTGACATACATGTGTTGAAGTAATCACCATGGGAGATATGTTTTTCCAAAGCATTATAAAAGCGATCACTGCTTGAAGTCCTCTGGGGCGATATGGAGCACAAAGTAGGTTAAGGTTTAAGGAAGTTTAATTTAGAAAAAGCATTTTGGGAAAAGAAAAAGGATGATAATAGCGAAATTGCTACACTTATTTTGCGTCCTTCTAAAAAAAAAAGTAAAAAATGTAATCAATAAATTACATGTATCCCAAAACAGAACTAATTAAAAATACAACCTGTCTCACAAAAAATCCCTCATTCCATGTAACTCTGAAGAAAAATGTTTAGTCCATACTTGTAAGGGGCACAAAAAAATTACCTTATTTTCCCCCCAAAGTAGGGTTTAATTGTATAAAAATGGTTAAAATGTAAGGAAACCTATTCTAATTTAGTTTCACCGTATTCAAGCAACCCAGACAATAAAAGTTAACTCGTTATTTTGGCATCATGGTCAACAGCAGAAAACCATGCAAAAACAAAAAAATCTGCACAATTTTTTTTTTGCAACTCTCCAATGCCCCTGAAAAATTAACAAGGGAATCAAATATACCTCAAATGATGCAATTGAGAAATACAACACTGCGAGTAGGAAAATCTCTGGCTGTATAGTTCGCCATGATGTCTGATTTCACCCTATGTAAATTTTTTCTCACTTGAAAAAAAGAAAATTAGCTTGATTTTTTTTTCTGGTAACTTGTTTGGGTTAGGGGATTGTGCAGAGGGTTGAATGTTTTCCTAAAGTCTCAGAATGGGTTAAAACTAAGAAAATATGTAATATTCACCCCAGATATTCCCCACCTCTCCTCTTCGGATGCTGCCCAATTTTCTTCTACAGTCAATAGTTCTAGATGGTCACCAGTGTAACCAATGAGTTAGCAAATTTATGTTATGGTTTACTTTGCCTAAAAAAAGCAATGCATGTCGATCAACAATATATGGATGGACAAACTGCATGGGTGGTTCAGATTTTTTTTTTTAAATGGCTTTATTTAGTGTTGCCTGCATCTCCATGCAAATATTTAGTGGCAAACAGCTGTATGGAAACATCTATAGGAAACTATCAATACTTGTAAGTGGTAGCATGGTCAGGTTCATAATTAGAATCCAACTTTATTCTCTACAGGCTTGGGCACATGAGAGGTGTGCACCGCCAAGGGACAGGTGATGAAAACCAGTAATAAGAGCTATACTAGAAGCTATGCAGCCCAGCAAAAGAGGCTCTTTGCTATGAGACGTACCTATCGCTGGCTGATGAGATGCATTATGCCAGGGCTTTTGAGAGGCCCACGGGTAATTATTCAAAAACTCCTGATTTCGGTGTGGTTTTTCCCAGTTGAGAAACCAGTCCACCAGTATGAGAATATCTCAGTTTCAAAGAGTATTTCTACCCACAGGGAGCAGAAAATGAAATTTAAGCACCCACAAGGAATGGCCACACCAGAGGGGGTCTGTATGCTGATTTGTAAAGCTAGAAGTGGGAAACAGAGCGCACTATACGATGATACCCTATGGAGGGAAAGTAGGAGTGCTGGCTATGCTCACCTAATGGAGTTGTGACAGGCAAAACTCCTATGTAAGCATAAAGAAAAATAGCTGCTGCTGCCCTGTGGCTAGGGGATATATATTCCAGGAGATATTGGATCCAGTTGGATGAACACGTAATTGGGCTACACTGCTGAAGTGAATCAATTCTTCAGAAATGATGTTGAAGAAAAGGATTTTTATTCACAACATGTATCAGCATCTTTTTTTAAGAAAAAAAAGTGTTTTTTTTTTAAAGTTGTAAAAGACAACGGTACATCGTTGAAATGGGTTGAGGAAAAGGCTTTTTATTCATGTCAACATTTCTGAAGAATTGATTTACTACGACAGCACAGCCCAACTACGTGTTCATCCAATTGGATCATGTATGCTGACTTGGGCAGAAAAGAAGCTGGTGTCAGAACTGATATGTGGCAATTGTAGAAGTGGGACTTACAAACCCTTAAGCTATGTTCAACCATGTGTTACACTTCCCCGAAATACTTACCTGGGCTCCTCTCTCCCCCATCGCGGCGCGTTCTGGCTTTCGGGGAATTCGCTGTTCGCGCATGCGCCTTAGGTCCCGGCTACGCGCTCCTTCTGTGCCTTATGCTGCAGTAGGGTCATGACCCGGAAGCTCTGCCATGTCATGGCGGCCTCCACCGTATTTCAGGCAGCTTCCTGCGGTGGGTAAGTGCCTGATTATTGTTTGTGCCTACTACAGTTATATGAAAAAGTTTGGGCACCCCTATTAATCTTAAGCTTAATGTTTTATAAAGAAAAATTTTTTTGCAACAGCTATTTCAGTTTCATTTATCTAATAACTGTTGGACACAGTAATGTTTCTGCCTTGAAATGAGGTTTATTGTAGTAACAGAAAATGTGCAATCTGCATTCAAACAAAATTTGACAGGTGCATAAGTATGGGCACCCCACCAGAAAAGTGACATTAATATTTAGTAGATACTCCTTTTGCAAAAATAACAGCCTCTAGTCGCTTCCTGAAGCTTTTAATGAGTTCCTGGATGAATGTATTTTTGACCATTCCTCTTTACAAAACAATTCCAGTTCAGTTAAGTTTGATGGTCGCCGAGCATGGACAGCCCTCTTCAAATGATCCCACAGATGTTCAATGATATTCAGGTCTGGGGACTGGGATGGCCATTCCAGAACAGTGTAATTATTCCTCTGCATGAATGTCTGAGTAGATTTGGAGCAGTGTTTTGGATCATTGTCTTGCTGAAAGATCCATCCCCTGCGTAACTTTGTCACTGATTCATGAACATTATTGTCAAGAATCTGTTGATACTGAGAGGAATCCATGCGTCCCTCAACTTTAACAAGATTCCCGGTGCCGGCATTGGCCACACAGCCCCAAAGCATGATGGAACCTCCACCAAATTTTACTGTGGGTAGCAAGTGTTTTTCTTGGAATGCTGTGTTTTTTGGCTGCCATGCATAACACCTTTTTGTATGAACAACCAACTCAATCTTGGTTTCATCAGTCCACAGGACCTTCTTCCAAAAAAGAAATTGGCTTCTCCAAATGTGCTTTTGCATACCCCAGCCGACTCTGTTTGTGGCGTGCTTGCAGAAACGGCTTCTTTCGCATCACTCTCCCATACAGCTTCTCCTTGTGCAAAGTGCGTTGTATAGTTGACCGATGCACAGTGACACCATCTGCAGCAAGTTGATGCTGTAGCTCTCTGGAGGTGGTCTGAGGATTGTCCTTGACTGATCTCACCATTCTTCTTCTCTGCCTTTCTGATGTTTTTCTTGGCCTGCCACTTCTGGCCTTATCAAGAACTGTACCTGTGTTCTTCCATTTCCTTAGTATGTTCCTCACAGTGGAAATTGTCAGGTTAAATCTCTGAGACAGCTTTCTGTATCCTTTCCCTGAACAACTATGTTGAATAATCTTTGTTTTCAGATCATTAGACAGTTGTTTTGACGAGCCCATGATGCCACTCTTTAGAGGGGATTCAAACAGGAGAACCACTTGCATGTGGCCACTTTAAGTAGCTTTTCTCATGACTGCATACACCTGGCTATGAAGTTCAAAGCTCAATGAGGCTAGAAAACCCAAAAAAGTGCTTTACTAAGTCAGTAAAAAGTAGGTAGGAGTATTTAAAACAAGAAAATGATCAGGGTGCCCATACTTATGCACCTGTCAAATGTTGTTTGAATGCAGATTGCACATTTTCTGTTAGTACAATAAACCTCATTTCAAGGCAGAAACATTACTGTGTCCAACAGTTATTAGATATATGAAACTGAAATAGCTGTTGCAAAAATTTTTTTTTATAAAACATTAAGCTTAAAGAGACACTGTCACCTGAATTTGGAGGGAACAATCTTCAGCTATGGAGGAGGGGTTTTGGGGTTTTTGATTCACCCTTTCCTTACCCGCTGGCTGCATGCTGGCTGCAATATTGGATTGAAGTTCATTCTCTCTCCTCCATAGTACACGCCTGCGCAAGGAAAGGGTGAATCAAAAACCCCCAAACCCTACCTCCATGGCTGAAGATTGTTCACTCCAAATTCAGGTGACAGTGTCCCTTTAAGATTAATAGGGGTGCCCAAACTTTTTCATATAACTGTACCTTGCCTGCCCTCGTGCAGGCGCTTTTGTTGCGCTTTAGTCAGGTCCCTGTTTTGCCTTAATGCACAATCCTTGCGCAATTCCTACTTGAATTTACCCTGCTCTGCTTTTTGCTTTTTAGTGTCTCCTCATCAGGTCCTGCCAGTCCCTGGAGCCTGTCTCGTATCCCTGTCTCTGGTCTACTTGACCTGTCCTCAGTCCCTGGATCCCGTTCCGTCTCCATGTCCCTGCGTCTACAGGACCAGTCCTAGTATTCCCATCTCTCGCTATCTACCCCACCTTCCTGTTTGCCCCCAGTCCGTCCTCCTGGTGTCCAGTGCCCGTGATCTTCCCTCTGCCCTACACTCCTTGCCCTGTAGAGCCGTCCCTTTGGTATCCACTGTTGAGACATTAACCCCTCTGGGCTTGCCCCTAACGCTCCCTGTATAGGGGGTGTCCTCACTTGGCCAGCTCGCTCAGGGGGGCTCTGGGGTTTCGACCCAGAGGGTCCACTCTAGGTGACGCATTTGTGGTGTTACACCATGTTTAATGAGGAGTGGTTTTTTTTTTTGTTTGTTTTTTTAAGTAAGTCCTATCCAGTGTCCACCTCAAAACCCTCTTCAAAAACACCATTGGAATTCTAGTTGGCCATTCATTTGAATTTTTGCAGCTTTTTTTCTCCTGAAGAGGTTTTTTCAAAAAGGCTTTGTGGGGAAAAAAGGGCATGTTACTACTTTGTTGCAGATTATGAAGGAAACCGCTTCATATTAGTCCCTGTCTAATGAAAAAGCTTCAAAAACATGCTTTAGGAATAGAAAAACTCTTCCAAAACCACCTGTCTTCTGTCCCCACCTCTCCCTACCCCACCCTAAAAAGAAATGTCTTGAATGATTTCTAGTAGAAAACTCTGTTAAAATCGCTTTCTTTACGTGTTAAGGGCCTTCCATTCCAATGCTGTTCTAGTGTGCAGTCAGCAAGACATAATCACTGCAGTCAAGTAGGCAAAAAGAGAGAACTCAACTGGAGGAGGGGCAGAGGCATAGATAGGGGTTCATCTGGGAGGGGTTGTCAAACACCTGGGTGGGCCCATAACTTCATTACAACTACGGTGTCGCACTCTTATTGCGGTTTCAATTGAATCTCAGCAGATGACTATGGTATAAATAAATAATATGGTATAAATAAATCTCTTTACAAAGACCAACAACGATATTACAGCGATATGGTGACCATATAGTGGTAGATACCCATGCTGCAGAAAATTTAGCAATGCTTTCACATTGTGTTCGATCACCTATTGGCTGGCCCCGTAGAGGCTTATGCAGCGCCCCAGGGTCCTGGTCATTGCAGTAATGCCATTCCCCTCTAGGGGAGGGTGATGTTACGTTTGGAGGCAAAGAAGGACAACTGAATCCAGGTATCACAAACATGCAACACATTTCACACTCCAGGCCACCAGGGGGAGCCTTGCTCCTATTTATTAGGTTACTCCCCATACTTGGGTAAAACTGGTTGCCTGTAGGGAAAGTTAGTTAGTTGCTGGCTGAGCTTCGCTCAGGTAGTTGGTCCCTGGCAGGGGTGGGATCCTGTCAGAGATCGAGAGAGAGAAGGATACAGATCTGTGCATGCCCACAGAGCTGCAGCTCTCAGAAAGAGACATCGAAGGAGAACTGTATCGCAGCGAACGTGCAAAGAAGTCATAGCAAAGGAGTGGATACCAGAAGGGGACCAGCCATACACAGGCTGCCTCCTTCTGAGGCGCAGAACCCCGGTAGCCGGAACACCGAGGGAGCAACGATCCTTTATGCCTTGCTCCAGAGACCGGCA
Source organism: Ranitomeya imitator (assembly GCF_032444005.1). Lineage (NCBI taxonomy): Eukaryota > Metazoa > Chordata > Amphibia > Anura > Dendrobatidae > Ranitomeya > Ranitomeya imitator. Next base: position 722,689,411 of record NC_091282.1, on the reverse strand, counting down.
GGACAGCTAATTTCACATTACCTGCCCGCCCTATACCCAGGAGGCAAGGTGGCACCCCTTAGAGGCTGGGGCATGATAGAGTCCCTATAAACCGCCTCAAGCCACCGGTCATACATGTTTGTCCTATCCTATCCGGGGGACAGAGAGAGAGACATAACATCAATAACATCTACAACAGTTGTGAGTACCTTATGAGAAGCTTAGCAGTAAGGGACTACAACACTGCAGTAAAGGTAAAGAGACTGCAACCTTGTGTCCTCGTTCTTCACTGTGCCTCTCACCATCTACCCTCTATACCTCGGGAAGCCCTGGGGATACACTTCACCTGTGGGAAGGTATACCATCTAGCCGCCATAACATCACCCCAGCGGACCCCTTAAGCAGCGTCGGTTACCCTGACCGAATACCACAGATGGCGTCACGAACATTCCTTTTAAAGACCTTTCCCTTTTACACGGATGTCCCAGGGCCACGGACCGGGTCAGCCACCGTGACATCCCCCTGAGATCCGAAGTACCCGGTACCGAGTACCCCACTGCCCTGACGGGGCGCTCCACTTATATCTGAACCCCCTGTAAAACAGGATTCGGAAATATGAACCGATGGGGCCACATATAATAATGGTGTTGGCAAAGCGAACGTGCTCTCTGCCTGCCATGTTTATGTGACGCCCCAGGGTCCGGCCATCACAGTGGCATTGTTTTCCCCACGGGGAGAGTGATGTCACACTTGGAGGATGAAGGATAACTTTCACCAGGTAAAGCTCACATACAACACGTTCACACTCCAGGGCCAGAAGGGGGATTAAGGGGAGCTACCCTTATATATTCTGGCTGGAGGGGAAGTTAGAGAGCAGTTGGTCCAGAGATACCAAGGGAGCAGAGAGTGCCTGACAGCAGACTGGAGCTGTCTGGGGATAGGAACGGGTTTGGAGCCGTGCAGCCGGAGGTGCTGCAGCTCAAGCATTGAAAGGACTAAGAAAGACTAACATATTGTGGAAGAGACTGCAGGAGATAGAAAGCGCAGGAGAATAGAACCAGTGGAACAAATCTGAGAAGTGGCTACCTCCCTGGTTAGTGCAGATTCCGGTAGCCGGAAGACCGTGGCCATGCTGAACTATATAGTGGCATAGCAGAAACCGCCAGGACAGCTGAATTGTAGATCATCTGTCCGCATTGATACCCAGGAGACACAGTGATGCCTATAGGGCCCTGGTCATGATAGACACCCTGTAAAACGGCCCAGTTCACTTGTCATACGGGTTGTGTCCTAACCTTTATGGGGGACAGAGAGGAACTGTGAGGATCTTATTTGAAGCCTTAGGCAGTAAGGAACCACATCACCACCGCACTTTTAGGAAGGCTTTGATCTCCACCTGGTGAGAGGACTCTGGAGTCGCCTCCAAGCCGGCCGGACCCTGCCAGTACCTGTTGTCCGGTGCCCTGGACTGCGGTTGCCTGAAGCTACAGTAAATGAGGTAAAGACATTGCAAACCTGTGCCCTCATTCTTCATCACACCATTTGCCATCTTCACCTATACACTGGGATCCCTGGGGCCTACTTCACCTGTGGGAAGTTATACCATTTAGCTGCCATACCATCACCCCAGAGAACCCCTTTAAGCAGCCTCGGTACCTACTGACCGAATACCACAGGTGGCGTCACGAACATGAACTTTATTCATAAAACCCCTAAAAGACTTTTCCTTTAAATGGGCGCCCAGGGCCACGGACCGGGTCGCAGCCACCGTGACATCCCCTTTAAGACCGGACCCATTACCGAGTACCCCACTGCCCAGGCGGGAGACTCATATAATTTTTGGGGTGTATATGCCTACTAGAGGCGGACACTCAGATGCAATCTACTACATTGAAGTGTCCACCTTGAGTAGGCGTCCATGCACAAAAATGATGCACACATTCACTCTGTCTACACCATTACAGTCTATGGCCCAGTCGGCAAATGAGATCCAGAGTTCTTGCTAGTTGGTAGGTGGTCAAATATTTATTTCATGCAGCAAAATGCATTTCATTTATTTTGAAATCAAACCATGTGATTTTCTGGTTTTTATTTTTAGACTTTGTCTCTCATAATTGAAGTGTACCTACTAGTGATGGGCAAACCCCTGGATGTTCGGGTCCAGCAGGTTCGTCCAAAGAGTTTTAAAAAAAAATGTTCAGGGGTACCAGAACAGTACCTGAATCCAGACCTGAACCTGGATCCCATTCATATGAATGGGGGGCCCCAAACATCCACTGTTTGCCACACTGCCATCTGCATGACAGTGTGGCAAACACAGGCTTTGATCGGCGATAAGATCATTACCGCCGGTAATGACCCTCAGCTGTCAGCTTTATCATGGTTGGTTATCAAGAATAGATGGCTCCCCTTCCCCACACTGTATTTTTTATTTATTCAAATTAAATATTTGAAAAATAAATGGTGTGGGGTCCCCACTTGCCACCGCCAGAGAGCAAGTGGGAAGAGCTGGGCAAAGCGCCAGAATTGGCCCATCTAATAGATGCACCTTTTCTGGGGCCACTATGGGTTGCTATTTTTAGACTGGGTGGTCAATATCCATGGCCCCTTACCAGCCTGTGAATACCAGCCTCCAGTTGTCTGCTTCACCTTGGCTGGTTCTCAAAAATAGGGAGGACCCCACGGCGTTTTTTTTTAAATTATTTCTTTAATTCAATAAAATGGTGTGGGAATCCCTCTATTCTTGATAACTAGCCATGATAAAGCTGACAGCTGAAGGTTGCAGCCCGCAGCTGTCAGTTTTCACATGCAGGTTTTCAAAAATATAAGAGGCCCCATGCTGTTTTTTTAATTTCTTTATTTATAGCAATGAATACTCCCATCAGCCTGATGCCTGTGACAGGAGGTAAACTTTTTACCTCCGTCACTGCTGCTGCGTGGGAGTCTTAGCGATCTGATCGGTGGTTATGATCTTGCCACCAGTGTTTCTCACGCTATCATGTAGATGACAGCTTGAGAAACACCCGATTTTCTGAGTGCCGAACCCGAACGGTAACATAGACGTCCTGGAGAAGTCCATGTTTGGGTCCATGCCCGAACAGTAGGTGTTCGGTACGGACCCAAAAATTTACTGTTCGAGCTCTCCCATCTCTAGTACCTACGAAATAATTACAGATCTCTCCATTCTTTGTAGGTGGGAAAACTTGCAAAATCAGCATTGTACCAAATACTTATTTTCCCCACTGTAATCCCAACCTGCACAAACTCCTCATCCTACTGGTACCCCAGCACTGAGCCATTGTAAGGAGGCTAATGGTGGCGTAGTCGATGGGAGGTATGCGTTACAGAGATGGCTGCTCTCTGTGATGTAACCTGGAGTATTTTCTTTAGTGCACGTAAACACTAAGAGGTTTGTTTGCTGCACCTGGGACCAAGTTGCGGCCCTGCGCTTAGTAACCCGATGTTTACCCTGGTTACCCGGGGACTTCGGCATCGTTGGTCGCTGGAGAGCTGTCTGTGTGACAGCTCTGCAGCGACCACACAACGACTTACCAACGATCACGGCCAGGTCGTATCGCTGGTCGTGATCGTTGTTAAATCGCTTAGTGTAACGGTACCTTAAGACCTCACAGTGCATGTCAGACCACATGAAAATCATGAGGTCAAAGGAACTGGCCAAGGAGCTTAGAGACAGAATTGTGGCAAGGCACAGAACTGGCCAAGGTTACAACAGAATTTCTGCAGTACTCAAGGTTCCTAAGAGCATAGTGGCCTCCATAATCCTTACATGGAAGACGTTTGGGACCACCAGAAGTCTTCCTAGACCTGGCTGTCCAGCCAAACTGAGCAATCATGGGAGAAGAGCCTTGGTGAGAGAGGTAAAGAAGAACCCCAAGATCATTGTGGCTGAGCTCCAGAGATGCAGTAGGGAGATGGGAGAAAGTTCCACAGTCAACTATCACTGCAGCCCTCCACCAGTCGGGCTTTTATGGCAGAGTGGCCCGACTGAAGTCTTTCCTCAGCGCAAGACATATGAAAGCTTGCATAGAGTTTGCTAAAAAACACATGAAGGACTCCCAGACTATGAGAAATAAGATTCTCTGGTCTGATGAGATGAAGATAGACCTTTTTGGTGATAATTCTAAGCGGTATATGTGGAGAAAAGCAGGCACTGCTCATCATCTACCCAATACAATCCCAACAGTGAAACATGGTGGTGGCAGCATCATGCTATGGGGGTGTTTTCAGCTGCAGGGACAGGATGACTGGTTGTCATTGAAGGAAACATGAATACGGCCAAGTACAGAGATATCCTGGATGAAAACCTCTTCCAGAGTGCTCTCAACCTCAGACTTGGTCGAAAGTTCACCTTCCAGCAAGACAATGACCCTAAGTACACAGCTAAAATAACAAAGGAGTGGCTTTAGAATAACTCTGTGACCATTCTTGACTGGCTCAGCCAGAGCCCTGACCTAAACCCAATTGAGCATCTCTGGAGAGACCTGAAAGTGGCTATCCACCAACGTTTACCAACCAACCTGACGGAACTGGAGAGGAAGAATGGTAGAGGATCCCCAAATCCAGGTGTGAAAAACTTGTTGCAACATTCCCAAGAAAACCAAAACAAAAGGAAATGGACCACAGAGCAATATAAGATGTAAATCATACAAATCTTTATTTAGAAACATACATTTAAAATAGTGATAAAGATGATACAAAAATGAAAAAAAGAGGGGATTGTGACACCTTTGGGTGCCACGTCCAAAATGGAAGGTATATAAATATGTAAAGTTAGTAACAGGCAGACTAAAAATGGTAAGTAATATTATCTATATAGCAGGATGGAACACATCCACAGCATAGAATATACCTATCAAATAGCAGTACAAAGTGCAAAAAAAGTATATAAAGGAGACTCAAGTTATATTATACAAAGTGCCAAGTGCCTATTGATAATAATAGCTATAAAGTCCGTATATAGAAAAAAGGTTTCTGCCAAAGTAAAGACACCCTCGAGGAAGCTACACAGCGAAATCCGCGTTGGGGTTCTCTCTCCACGTCCATTTAAGGTTGGTTTACCCCTATGGCATTCTATTGTGGTTATCTACTTTTCTGCCTTTCATTATATGGCATGTATACCTTGTAGAATAATTTGTGGAACACTCTGTCTTTACTTTGGCAGAAACCTTTTTTCTATATAGGGACTTTATAGCTATTATTATCAATATGCACATGGCACTTTATATGATATAACTTGAGTCTCCTTTATATACATTTTTTTGCACTTTGTACTGCTATTTGATAGGTATATTCTATGCTGTGAATGTGTTCCATCTTGCTATATAATCAAACTTACCATTTTTAGCCTGCCTGTTACTAACTTTACATATTTATATACCTTCCATTTTGGACGTGGCACTCAAAGGTGTCACAATCCCCTCTTTTTTTCACATTTTTGTATCATCTTTATCACTATTTTAAATGTATGTTTCTAAATAAAGATTTGTATGATTTACATCTTACATTGATCTGTTGTCCATATCCTTTTGTTTTGGTTTTCTACATGCTATTTATGGATGAGCTTTGATTTGGCCTATTGTTTTGGTAAATCATTCCCAAAAGGGTGCTTCTACTCAATACTGAGCAAAGGGTCTGAATACTTATGACCATGTGATATTTCAGTTTTTCTTTTTTTATAAATTTGCAAAAATTACTACATTTCAGTTATTTTCAGTCAAAATGGGGTGCAGAGTGTACAATAATGAGGAAAAAAAATGAACGTTTTTTGAATTTATCAAATGGCTGCATTGAAACAAAGAGTGAAAAATTTAAAGGGGTCTGAATACTTTCCATATCCACTGTATATTGATATAAATATATACTGTATATATATATATATATATGTCAAAATTGGAACAGCATCACGTATTACCGCAGTTGTCGTGCAGCGCTTTCCCAACCAATGTTCAAATGGCTTCCAATAATAGAAATAAAAAAAGGAAAACAGCACAAAAATTAAAGTAAAACGTGCTTTAATGCCTGAACGGCGTGGCAACGTTTCGGATATAGTATCCTTTCTCACCTGCTGGTATATTATGGACAGCATAAACCTTTGCAGGGTTCAGCAGAGACTTTCTAAGTTCATCAGAGTCCTTTTTACTGCAGGCTTCAGTGCACACAGCACCCTTAGCTCCTATGGGAGCCACGTGGGAGTTCCACCTCTCCCCAATACAGCCACCCACTGACTCTCATGGCCAGATATTTTACACCCATGTAATGGTCACATGACCTTGACCTCACACAGGTCTTGGCAGGATTCTGCATGTGGAGATACGGTGGACCTCTGCCCTCCCGCTCCACTAAAACCAGCCCATAACATAGGTTCCTATTAACCCTCTCAGCACTTAGCATGCTGGAAACACTCCGGTTTTACATCACTGACCTCAGAATGCACAGCGACACGTATCTCCCTTCACATACTATGCCAGTGACTGTCACAATATATTATTCTATACACACAAATGCTAGTCCATACATTCTATGCTCAACCACACACACAGAAACACACACGTCCATTCACATTATAAAGTTTGCCTAGGCTTTAAGAAGATTGCCAATAACATGAAACTGAGCTGCAGCACAGTGGTCAAGACCATACAGCGGTTTAACAAGACAGGTTTCACTCAGAACTAGGCTCGCCATGGTTGACCAAAGAAGTTGAGTACACATGCTCCGCTACATCTTGAGTGGCTGTCTTTTCAAAATATTCAAAATAGAAGTATGAGTTCTGTCAGTATTACTGCAGAAGTGAAAGGGGTGGGGGGATCATCCAGTCAGTGACCAGATCATATGTAGTCCCAGAAGGATTAAGCAATATATGGAGAGCATTATACACTGGTGCATCATATATGGGACCAATTATACACTGGCACATCATATATGGGGCCCATTATACACTGGAGCATCATTTATAGGGTCCATTTTAGGCTGGACCACGGTGAGTCATTGGACGTGGTATATCTCAATTTTTCCAAAGCGTTTGATACCGTGCCGCACAAGAGTATGGTACACAAAATGAGAATGCTTGGTCTGGGGGAATATGTGTGTAAATGGGTAAGTCACTGGCTTAGTGATAGAAAGCAGAGGGTGGTTATAAATGGTATATTCTTCAACTGGGTCGATGTGACCAGTGGGGTACCGCAGGGGTCGGTATTGTGACCTGTTCTCTTCAACATATTCATTAATGATCTGGTAGAAGGTTTACACAGTAAAATATCGATATTTGCAGATGATACAAAACTATGTCAAGCAGTTAATACAAGAGAAGATAGTATTCTGCTACAGATGGATCTGGATAAGTTGGAAACTTGGGCTGAAAGGTGGCAGATGAGGTTTAACAATGATAAATGTAAGGTTATACACATGGGAAGAAGGAATCAATATCACCATTACACACTGAACGGGAAACCACTGGATAAATCTGACCGGGAGAAGGACTTGGGGATCCTAGTTAATGATAAACTTACCTGGAGCAGCCAGTGCCAGGCAGCAGCTGCCAAGGCAAACAGGATCATGGGGTGCATTAAAAGAGGTCTGGATACACATGATGAGAGCATTATACTGCCTCTGTACAAATCCCTAGTTAGACCGCACATGGAGTACTGTGTCCAGTTTTGGGCACCGGTGCTCAGGAAGGATATAATGGAACTAGAGAGAGTACAAAGGAGGGCAACAAAATTAATAAAGGGGATGGGAGAACTACAATACCCAGATAGATTAGCGAAATTAGGATTATTTAGTCTAGAAAAAAGACGACTGAGGGGCGATCTAATAACCATGTATAAGTATATAAGGGGACAATACAAATATCTCGCTGAGGATCTGTTTATACCAAGGAAGGTGACGGGCACAAGGGGGCATTCTTTGCGTCTGTAGGAGAGAAGGTTTTTCCACCAACATAGAGGATTCTTTAATGTTAGGGCAGTGAGAATCTGGAATTGCTTTCCTGAGGAGGTGGTGATGGCGAACTCAGTCGAGTGGTTCAAGAGAGGCCTGGATGTCTTCCTGGAGCAGAACAATATTGTATCATACAATTATTAGGTTCCGTAGAAGGACGTAGATCTGGGGATTTATTATGATGGAATATAGGCTGAACTGGATGGACAAATGTCTTTTTTCAGCCTTACTAACTATGTTACTAACTATGTTACTATGTTATATGGGCCCATTATACATTGGATCATCATATATGGGGCGCATTATACACTGGAGCATAATATATGGGGCCTATTATACACTGGAGCATCACATATAGGGTCCAATATACACTGGAGCATCAAATATGGGGTTCATTATACACTGAAGCATCATATATGGGGCCCAATATACATTGGATCATCATATATGGGACCTATTATACACTGGAACATCATATATGTGGCCAATTATACACTGGAATATCATATATGGGTCCCATTATACACTGGAGTATCATATGGGGCCCATTATACGCTGGAGCATCATATATGGGGACTCATTATACACTGGAGCATCATACATGGGGACTCATTATACGCTGAAGCATCATATATGGGGACTCATTATACACTGGAGCATCATGTATGGGGATTTATTATACACTGGAGCATCATATATGGGGCCCATTATACACTGGAGCATCATATATGGGACCCATTATACACTAGAGTATAATATGGGGCCCACTATATATGGAGCAATATGTAGGGCCTGTGACAAAACACTCTGGGATCGCCTTTGCTGGGGTCAAAGGACACGTGGTTTGTGCATTGAATCTGAGGCGTACAGCAGGTTTCTGAGCAGGCTGACCTCAGGTCAGATTTATTAACGTGAAAGCAACACAAAAAACAAAACATAAAAATAAACCCTAGCCTGTCCGGCACTAACTAAACAAATACGTTGCTATCTCAACAACTGGGGGGGCTTCTCCCACCCAGCTAACATCATACAGATCTTGAGCAGAGCTCTTCACTCACGTTTGTCTCACACAGGCAGGCAATCTGTGTGCCCCAGGCAGACACTGGAAACACCCAGCTGGTCATCTTTTATTCCTGCAATCATTAACCCATTAGCACCCTGAAGATACTGAGTGGCCTAATTCACATAGGACAAACACCTGGGTGAGATATACCTGCCTCCATCTACCACACCAGCATGAGTCTTACAGGCCCATTAAATAGTGGAGCATTATATGGAGGCCATCATATACTGTATGCAACATTATATGGGACCCATTATGTATGGAGCAATCTATGGGGCTCATTATACTGTATGGAGCATTATATGGGTCTCATTATACTGTATGAGCATTATATGGGTCTCATTATACTGTATGGAGCATTATATGGGGCTCATTTTACTGTATGAAGCAATATATGTGGCTCATTATTCTGTATGGAGCATTATATGGGGCTCATTATTCTTTATGGAGCATTATATGGGGCTCATTATTCTGTATGGAGCATTATATGGGGCTCATTATTCTGTATGGAGCATTATATGGGGCTTATTATTCTTTATGGAGCATTATATGGGGCTCATTATACTGTATGGAGCATTATATGGGGCTCATTATACTGTAGGTAGCACTATGCGGTGCCCGTAATACTGTACGGAGGACTATACTGTCCAGTTTCTGAGCTTTTGTAGAATTTACAGTAGATATCACTCATGTAATGTAAGAAGTAAGTGAAATCTTTGGTATTGTACTATACCTATATTTCTCTGCTGTATCTGTGCATCATGAATTGTGGTATTAGTTAAAGGGACCCACTGAGACTCATTCTCCCGGGCCCATGAAAACTTGGAGCCGCATTAGGTGATTGGATTCTTTATGGTGGAACAAAAATCATTGTTCTCAGCAGCACATTGCCCAATGTAACCTGCAGATATGCTGCTGATAACATGATATGTGAACAAATTGCTCTAATAGTGATCATCATTCTTTGTCAGTCTGTGTAAAGAAGCCAGTAAACAAGCGCCAAACAACTTTAATAATGTCAGTTGAGCTCATTTAACGATCTGAACTCAGAACATGTAAATGCAGCATAAATGTTTGAGTGTGATGGTGCAATATGTGATCATTTAGGATTCTACTTTAAACTTTTGACCAGGACCCCACTTTTTGTAAAACTGGCCCTGTATACAGTGCACGTAAACACCACAAGTAAAGCTCAGATCTGACTACATAGCCAAATCACATTGCTGCCAGTCTCTGGATGTAGACAGATTCCGTTACATAGCTGCTCCCTTAATCCGTACATCCCTGGAGAACTGAGATTAAGCAATTTCCTGCACTCATTTTTTATGCAACTATAGAATTAAATGGATCGGTAGGAGTGTGCATGTTCAGAGACTAGATAAAGCACAAAAAAAGATTAAGTACTACATGAGCATGTTTTACAGTGGTGCTTCAAAGTTCATGTACCCTTCAGATTTTTCCATATTTCTGCATAAATTTCACCTAAAACTACATCACATTTTCACACAAGTCCTAAAAGTAGAGAATCAAATAAAAAAGGAGTAAAAAATATTACACTTCGATATTTTTCCTCCTTAAAAATTAAAAGTATCACATCTTTTATTGGCAAAAGTATGCCAACCTATGCTTTTAGTATATGAAGTCACACCCCTGGTACTGCAATATCTGTATCTAAATGTTTCCAGCAATTGCTGAATAATCCTGCACATGGACTTGGAGGAATTTATCTCATTCCTAGTTACAAAAAAGTTTCAAATTGATTATGTTGGTTGTTTTATTTTCTGTGAACTGCTCACTTGATGTTCTTTCCCAACATTTCTATAGGATTAAGGTAAGGATGTGACTTGGTAATTCCTAAACTTTTTAACTTTTAGGGCTCATGCTCACCTGCGAGAAACTCGGATGAGTCTCGCATGTTAATACCCAGCGCTGCACCCGGCACTCAGATCGGAGCGTGCAGCCGCATAGGAATACATGCAGCCGCACGCTCTGCTCCTGAGTGCCGGCAGCAGCGCCAGGTATTGACGTGCGAGACTCATCCGAGTTTCTCGCAGGTGAGTATGAGCCCTTATTTTTCTTTAGCCATTTTTTTTAAGAATGACTCGTGCTCTGGGTCCTTTTTTATTGTATGACCTATTTTCTCTTGAGATCCAGCTCAATGACTGGTGTCCTGACATTTTCCTATAGAATTTGCTGGTTACAATTCAGAATTCATTGTACCATTAATGATGACAGTCATCCTGGCCTAGACGCAGAAAAATCAACATTAGCTAATGCACGAGAGCCCTTTAGTTGTTTAGAGGTTACCATGAGTTCCATTTTGATCTCACTATTATATGCTATTCTGTTTGGAGTGATTTTTACTGGTCGACCACATCTGGAAAGGGTAATAATGACCTTGAATTTTCTTCATTTGTGCAAAATTTGTCTGACTATGCATTTGTGGAGTCCAAGCTCTTTAGAGATGGTCTTGTAACCTTTTCCAGCCTGATAAGCACCAACAACTCTTCTTTAAGGTCCTCTGAAATGTCCTTTGTTTATGCCACTATGCACTTCCATAAACATGTTGTGAAGTTCGGATCTATAATATAACGCTGGGAGCGTCACTCTGTCCGAAGCCTTTATAGACTGCGCAAGCGCCGGCGCAGTCTGGCCCCCACAGAGTGACGCTCCCAGGAGATCGCGGTATGCGTAAACACTGAACGCACACCGCGATCTCCAACAGAGAAGCAGGGACCGCCAGGAGGGTAAGTATCGGCTATATTCACCTGGCCCCGTTCCACCGCTGCGCGCCGCCATCTTCCGGGTCCTCTGCCTGTGACGTTCAGTTCAGAGGGCGCGATGACGCGCTTAATGCGCGCCGCCCTCTGACTGACCAGTCACAGCCAGAGGACCCGAAAGATGGCGGCGCGCAGTGGTGGAACGGGGCCAGGTGACTATAGCAAGTGCTGGGGGGCCTGAACTAGCGGCGATACCAGCACCTGACCCCCACAGCACGCTGGTGTCCCCGCCTGCTCAGGCCCCCCAGCAGAAGGTAAATATTCCCCACCCCATTTACTAGGTAAAATTTTTTACATGTGTAACCTTTTTCTTTGGTTTCAGCCAGGACCAAGCAATATCAATATATTAATTACATTTTTTTTTGTACCATAGCACCGTCTGCAGCACTCGGGAGCCTGCAGAGTTGAACCCTTCTGGAGCGATCCCACAGGAGTCCACCACCGGGGACCACTTCGACAGACCCGACCCATCTGCACCTTCCCTCACATCTGGCACTTCGATCCCATCCACCAGCACTGGAGCATCTTGGCAGACTTTGTTACATGAAGCTGCTGGTGATGAGGTAGTTTTTCCTTTACCCCACCCCTCTGACACTGCTGCCACCTATAGAACACCTTTGGGTTCTGGGCGCCAAAGGTGCCAGAGGAGTCAGGAAAAGACCTATGCACCTGAGTTCTTGCATCTAAATGTATCCTTCCAGAACTCACTTCTGCTAGACAGACCTATTTCACTAACCTTGTATCCTCACTATCCTACAACCCAAAACTGTTCAGCACATTTAACTCTTTCCTCCGCCCACCACTGCCACCTCCAACTCGCCTCATCTCTTCTGAGGACTTTGCCACCTACTTCAAAAACAAGATCGACCAAACAAGGCAAACCTTTACTGTTCCATCACCCCAACCTCTCCCTTCCCTAATAACTTCCCTCTCCAACATCACTGAAGGAGAACTTACTCACCTCCTTTCCATGTCACACCTCACCACCTGTGCACTTGACCCCATCCCCTCCCACCTGCTCCCCAACCTCACTAACATGCTTATTCCAGCCCTAACCCATCTCTTCAACCTATTGTTATCTTTTACCTTCCCCTCTGCCTTCAAACATGCCACCATCACACCCATCCTCAAAAAGCTAACCTTGGCCCAACTGCTATACCCAGCTATCGCCCCTTATCACTGCTCCCGTTTGCTTCCAAACTCCTTGAGCAGCATGTCCATGCTCAACTTTCCACCCATCTCTCATCTAACACTCTCCTTGACAACCTCCAATTTGGCTTCCGCCCCCACTACTCCACCGAAATTGCTCTGACCAAAATTACTAATGACTTACTCTCAGCCAAAGCTAACAGACAGTTCTCCATCCTCCTCCTTCTCGACCTGTCCTCTGCTTTCGACACAGTCGACCACTGCCTACTGCTACAGATTCTTTCTTCCCTTGGCATCAAAGGCCTTGCCCTGTCCTGGATTGCTACATACTTTCCGACCGCACATTTAGCATTTCCCACTCCCACACTAACTCCTCATCCTGCGCTCTCTCTGTTGGAGTCCCTCAAGGCTCTGTCCTAGGGCCCCTACTTTTTTACATCTATACCCTTGGCCTAGGAAAACTCATAAAGTCTCATGGCTTCCAGTACCACCTGTATCTAGACGACACCCGGGTCTACCTCTCTGGCCCAGATATCATCTCTCTGCTGCCAGAATCCCGGAGTGTCTAGCAGCCATAACCTCCTTCAACTCCTGCTTCCAAAAACTCAATGTAGACAAAACCGAACTCATCATCTTTCCCCCATCTCGCGCATCCCCCCTATCTATTATGGTAAATGGCATCACGCTCTCTCCCTAACCTGAAATCCGCTGCCTCGGGGTAACTCTAGACTCTGCCCTGTCCTTCAAATTGCACGTCCAAACTTTTGCCACCTCCTGTAGCCTCCAACTCAAAAATATTGCCAGAATCCGTCCCTTCCTCATTCCACAATCTACTAAAACTCTTGTGCATGCCCTCATCATCACCCACCTCGATTACTGCAACACCCTCCTCTGTGACCTCTCCGCTAACTCTCTTGCACTGCTCCAGTCTGTCCTCAACTCGGCTGCCCGGCTAATCCATCTCTCTCCTCGCTATTCCCCTGCTTCTCCCCTCTGCAAATCCCTCGACTGGCTCCCAATTCCCCAACGAATCCAGATCAAACTACTAACACTGATCTACAAAGCCATCCACAACCTGTCACCTCCCTATATCTCTGAACTAATCTCCCACTATTTTCCCTCACATAATCTTCGATCCTCCCAAGACCTCCTACTCTCCTCCACACTTATTCGTTCCTCACACAACCGCCTCCAAGTTTTCTCCCGAATATCCCCCATCCTCTGGAATTCCATGCCTCAACACATCCGATTATCCACCACCCTCAGATCCTTCAGACGGAACCTAAAAACCCATCTCTTCAGGAAAGCCTACAGCCTGCAATAACCATTCTGCCGCCTCACCAACCACCCGTGTTGCCGCCTCACCAACCACCCGTGTTGCCGCCTCACCAACCACCCGTGCTGCCACCTCACCAACCACCCGTGATGCCGCCTCACCAACCACCCATGCTACTGCCTCACCAACCACCAGAGCTGCCGCCTCCCCACGACCAGAGCTGCCGCACCCCCGACCTTCTGTCTCTTCCCCAGTATCCCGTAGAATGTAAGTCTGCAAGGACAGGATCCTCTCCCCTCTGTACCACTCTGTCATCGTAAATTTGTGTACTGTAAATGATATCTATAACCCTGCATGTAAACCGTTTTTCATGTACAGTACCATGGAATTAATGGTGCTATATAAATAAATAATAATAATAATAACTCGCTGAAACTTTTGTCTGAGCAAATCACTTCTGGATTCAACCTCATGAACAACAGTATGCTTGAATTGAGCACACGTCTGGATAGGATGCATTTAGATGCAAGTAAATCTCCCTTTTTGCAGGCAGTACTTGAGAGCACAGACAAACTATCTTCTGACCAGCAGATTATTATTATACATTTTTTATAGCGCCATTTATTCCATGGTGCTTTACATGTGAAAAAGGGGCAAATATAGACAAATTAAAAAAAACATGAGCAAAAAACAAGGTACAGAAGGAGGAAGGACCCTGCCTGCGAGGGCTCACAGTCTGCAGGGGATGGGTGAGGATACACTAGAGGAGGGTAGAGCTGGTTGTGCGGTGATTCAGTAGGTTGAGGATCACTGCAGGCTGTAGGCTTGTCAAAAGAGGTGAGTCTTCAGGTTTTTTTTGAAGGTTTCTATGGCAGGCGAGAGTCTGATGTGTTGGGTTAGAGAGTTCCAGAGTATGGGGGAAGCACGGGAGAAGTCTTGGATGCGGTTGTGGGAAGAAGAGATAAGAGGCAAGTAAAGGAGATCTTGTGAGGATCGAAAGTTGCGTGTAGGTAAGTTAAGGGAGACCATGTCACAGATGTATGGAGGAGACTGGTTGTGGATGGCTTTGTATGTCATAGTAAGTGCTTTGAACTGGAGTCTCTGGATGATAGGAAGCCAGTGAAGGGCTTGGCAAAGTGGAGAGGCTCAGGATTAGTGGGGAGACAGGTAGATTAGTCGGGCGGCAGAGTGTAGGATGGATTGGAGTGGTGTGAGAGTGCTAGAGGGGAGTCCAGAGAGTAGGAGGTTGCAGTAGTCAAGGCGGGAGATGATAAGGGTATGCGCTAGTGTTTTTGTGGTGTCACGGTCAAGGAATGTGCGGATCTGGGAAATATTTTTGAGTTTGAGACAGCAGGAGGAGGCAAGGACTAGGATATATGGCTTGAAAGAGAGGGCAGAGTCCAGGATCACCCCGAGGCACCGAGCATGCGGGACTGGGGAAAGTGAGCAGCCATTGACATTGATGGATAGGTCTGGTGGAGGGGTAGAGTAAGATGGGGGAAAGATGAATTCTGTTTTGTCCATGTTCAGTTTTAGAAAGCGAGCAGAGAAGGACGAGATAGCAGACAGACAGTGTGGAATTTTGGTGAGTAAAGAGGTGAGGTCAGGATAGGTAGATCTGCGTGTCATCGGCGTTATGATGATACTACAAACCGTGGGATTCTATGAGCTGTCCCAGGCCGAAGGTGTACACTGTGTGCAGAATTATTAGGCAAGTTGTATTTTAGAGGATTATTTTTATTATTGATCAACAACTATGTTCTCAATCAACCCAAAAGACTCATAAATATCAAAGCTTAATATTTTTGGAAGTTGGAGTGGTTTTTTTTAGATTTGGCTATCTTAGGAGGATATCTGTTTGTGCAGGTAACTATTACTGTGCAGAATTATTAGGCAACTTAATAAAAACCAAATATATTCCCATCTCACTTGTTCACTTGTTTGTTTTCACCAGGTAAACCAATATAACTGCACAAAATTTAGAAATAAACATTTCTGACATGCAAAAATAAAACCTCCAAAAATTAGTGACCAATATAGCCACATTTTTTATGATGACACTCAACAGCCTTCCATCCATAGATTCTGTCAGTTGCTTGATCTGTTTACGATCAACATTGCGTGCAGCAGCCACCACAACCTCTCAGACACTGTTCCGAGAGGTGTACTGTTTTCCCTCCCTGTAGATCTCGCATTTTATGAGGGACCACAGGTTCTCCATGGGGTTCAGATCAGGTGAACAAGGGGGCCATGTCATTATTTTTTCTTCTTTGAGACCTTTACTGGCAAGCCACGCTGTGAAGTAGTTGGAGGCATGTGTTGGAGCGTTGTCCTGCATGAAAATCATGTTTTTCTTGAACGATACTGACTTCTTCCTTTACCACTGCTTGAAGAAGTTGTCTTCCAGAAACTGGCAGTAGGTCTGGGAGTTGAGCTTCACTCCATCCTCAACCCGAAAAGGTCCCACAAGTTCATCTTTGATGATACCAGCCCATACCAGTACCCCACCTCAACCTTGCTGGCGTCTGAGTCGGAGTAGAGCTCTCTGCCCTTTACTGATCCAGCCTCTGGCCCATCCATCTGGCCCATCAAGAGTCACTCTCATTTCATCAGTCCATAACACGCTTGAAAACTCAGACTTAAGATATTTCGCGGCCCAGTCTTGACGTTTTATCTTATGTTTCTTGTTCAAAGGTGGTCGTTTTTCAGCCTTCCTTACCTTGGCCATGTCCCTGAGTATTGCACATCTTGTGCTTTTTCTTACTCCAGTAACTTTGCAGCTCTGAAATATGGCAATACTGGTGGCAAATGGCATCTTGGCAGCTTCACGCTTGATTTTCCTCAAATCATGGGCAGTTATTTTGCTCCTTTTTTGCCCAACAAGATTCTTGCGACCCTGTTGGCTATTTGTCATGAAACATTTGATTGTTCAGTGATCACGCTTCAAAAGTTTGACAATTTCAACACTGCTGCATCCCTCTGCAAGACATCTCACAATTTTGGACTTTTCAGAGCCCGTCAAATCTCTCTTCTGACCCATTTTGCCAAAGGAAAGGAAGTTGCCTAATAATTAAGCACACCTTATATAGGGTTTTGATGTCATTAGACAACACCCCTCCTCACTACAGAGATGCACATCACCTGATTTACTTAATTGGTAGTTGGCTCTCAAGCCTGAACAGCTTGGAGTAGGACAACATGTATAAAAAGTATCATGTAATCAAAATACAACTTGCCTAATAATTCTGCACACAGTGTAGATGGAGAAGATTAAGGGTCCTAGATCTGAGCCTTGAGGAACACCGACAGACAAAGGGGAGGTGATTAGGTGGTGTGGGAGAGGGAGACACTGAATGTTCAGTCTATTAGATATGATGAGATCCAGGATAGGGCCAAGTCTGTGATGCCAAGAGATGATAGAATCTGTAGCAGGAGGGAGTGGTCCACAGTGTCAAAGGCAGAAGACAAATCCAGGAGGAGGACAGAGTAGAGACACTTGCTCTTGGCGGTTAGTAGGTCATTGGTGACTTTAGTTAGGGCAGTTTCAGATGATTGATGGGTCGGAAGCCAGATTGTAACCGGTCAAAGAGGGAGCAGGAGGAAGGGGAAGGACAGTTCAAGATGGACATGCTGTTCCAGTAGTTTTGAGGCATAAGGGAGAAGAGATATCGGTTGATAGCTAGACACAGAGGGTGGGTTGAGGAAGGGCTTTTTGAGGATGGGTGTGATCTTGGCATATTTGAAGGATGAGGGGAAGACACCAGTTGTGAGTGAGAGGTTGAAGAGGTGTGTTAGGGTTAAGATGAAGACTGTGGGGAGGTTAGAGATGAGGAGGGATGGGAGCGGATCAAGCATGCAAGTGGTGAGGTGTCATCTTGACAGGAGGGTGGAGAGCTGATCTTCTGTCATGGTGGAGAAGCTGGTTTTGGAGGAACAGGGTTGAGCAGCTAAGAGGGGCATTGGGTGCTGTGGGCCAAAGCTTTTTCTGATCGCATCGATCTTTTGTTTAAAGAAAGGGGCAAATTCTTCAGCAGAAATGAGAGGGGAGAGAGGAGGTTCTGTGGGACGGAGTAGCGAATTGAAAGTGTTGAAAAGTTGTTTAGGGTTGTGAGACAGGGAGGATATGAGATATGAGAAGTAAGTTTGTTTTGTGGCAGTAAGCATGGATTTGAAGCTGACGAGGGACTGCTTGTATGCGATAAAGTGCTCGGCAGAGTGGGATCTCATCCATCTCCGCTCAGCGACCCTGGAAGCCCGTCTCAGTTCTTTGGTTTGGACAAGGAAAAAATCCCAAAATTGCAATAAGTACACTTCAAGTAGGTACAACACCTTTTAACCAATCAAGAAACTACTTGAAAATAAGTAATTAAAGAGAAAATATCTAAAAGTTCAAAAATACTTTATTTGACACCACTAGAACAATACACAAAAAAAGATAAATTAAAAACAAGAGGGACAGTCTTGGACATTCATAGTATCGCTAAATATATATAAAGAAAGATTTCCTTCTGTAATATTTAAGTACTGGTAGCAGTAAGGAAAAAAGTCATTTATAGCTACAACACTGCATTGGCCTATATCCACAATGGGACGTTAATGAGGAAAAGAGCAAACCAATATATATGCCTAACAAAAAACAATATAAATGGCCTTTCATATATTGCACGTATCCTCCACATAAAGTAGCTTTTAACAGGTATTAGAAAGTGCATAGTGCTTAGTGCAAAAAGTGTATATAATAGTAACCAGTACTCATGATGAATGTGCCCAAGCTGCCTCCTCACACTCCAACGCGCGTTTCACACGTTCTGCTTCTTCAGGGAGTGATGTGAGGGAGGTTATGCTACTGCTTTATATACCAAAAAAAGGGGGTCCGGGCTAGAGCCAATCCAATTAAGGTGCATTCATGACGGCACATCGCACGCTGTTCCGGTGGTAACAAACCCGCCCAATGCCTAACAGTGATGTCACAAGGAGGCGCGTCACGCCGCCCAAGACGTCACAGACCAAGCACGTGACGGAGCATGCGCACACCAGGGAAGCCGGAGATGCGCACTGCACTATAATGGCCATATTAGGTATTGTGCATTGGTATCAGCGCGTCGCATGCTGACATGGGGACAACACCCCTGTTTCTGTGTTTCTGTGACGCTGATGCGGGGTAGGGGTGTTGTCGCCATGGCAGCATGCGACGCGCTGATACCAATGCACAATACCTAATATGGCCATTATAGTGCAGTGCGCATCTCCGGCTTCCCTGGTGTGCGCATGCTCCGTCACGTGCTTGGTCTGTGACGTCTCGTGCGGCGCGACGCGCCTCCTTGTGACGTCACTGTTAGGCATTGGGCGGGTTTGTTACCACCGGAGCAGCGTGCGATGCGCCGTTATGAATGCACCTTAATTGGATTGGCTCTAGCCCGGACCCCCTTTTTTTGGTATATAAAGCCGTAGCATAACCTACCTCATATCACTCCCTGAAGAAGCAGAACGTGTGAAACGCGCGTTGGAGTGTGAGGAGGCAGCTTGGGCACATTCATCATGAGCACTGGTTAGTATATATATACTTATTTGCACTATGCACTATGCACTTTCTAATACTTGCTAAAAGCTACCTTATGTGGAGGATATGTGCAATATATGAAAGGCCATTTATATTGTTTTTTGTTAGGCATATATATTGGTTTGCTCTTTTCCTCATTAACGTCCCATTGTGGATATAGGCCAATGCAGTGTTGTAGCTATAAATGACTTTTTTCCTTACTGCTACCAGTACTTAAATATTACAGAAGGAAATCTTTCTTTATATGTATTTAGCGATACTATGAATGTCCAAGACTGTCCTTCTTGTTTTTAATTTATCTTTTTGTTGTGTATTGTTCTAGTGGTGTCAAATAAAGTATTTTTGAACTTTTAGATATTTTCTCTTTAATTACTTATTTTCAAGTAGTTTCTTGATTGGTTAAAAGGTCAGCCAGGGCTGTCTGTTGATTGTAAGAGTTTTGCTATGCATGAGGGGGGTGGCCGAATCGAGTGTTGCTGATATTGTGGTGTTATAAAAAGTGGCAGCAGCATCTGTGTCACAAAGGGAAGCTATGTCTGTAAGAGGGAGAAGGGACTCAGAGAGTGATTGTAAATTGAGGTATTTGAGATTTCTGTGAGGGTGAGTGAGTTTGTGAAGTGGGGGTTGCGCACTAGGAGAGGAGAGGGAAGAGAATATCAGTAGGCTGTGGTCAGACAGGGGGAAGGGTGAGTTAGTGAGATTAGTAAGGGATCAGAAGCAGGTAAAGATAAGGTCTATTGTGTGACCATCTTTGTGAGTGGCCGCAGAAGACAATTGAGTGATGCCGAAGGAGGCAGTGAGCAATAAAAGTTTAGAGGCAGCAGAGTTGGAAGTGTCAATGTGGATATTGAAGTCAGGTGGTGAAGTGGTTGATAAACGTGGAGATGGCTAGTTCTGGGGGGGGATAGATGACAGCCAGCTGTAGGTTGAAGGGGGAATAGATGCGGATGGAGTGCACCTCAAATGAGGGAAGAGTAGTGGAGGGTGGTAGCGGGATTGGAGTAAAGGAGCAGGTGTTGGACAGGAGCAAGCCAATTTCTCCACCACGTTTGGTGCTGGGGCGAGGGGTGTGAGAAAGATGGAATGCACAATAGGAAAGGAGGGGTGAGGCAGGTTTCAGTGAGGAAGGATAGTTTGTTGGTGATGAAGAGGTCATGGATAAATAGCAGTTTGTTGCAGACGGAGCAAGTGTATGTAATGCAAGACTGTCAGTTTGCTCTAGCGCAGGTTAGCTCCCAAGCCCCTTCACCCACCCCAGTAATTCCTCCCGCACTTGCCCCCCCTCCAGCCACTGTCCCTCCTCCCACTCCTGTACAATACCAGCTTCCTGCCCCTTAACCAGCTTCCTGCCCCATACCAGTTCCCAATCACCGCATCTGTAATACTATTGTAGGAACTCGAGGATTCTGGTAGCGTGGGGCAATGAACAGACAGAGACGGGTTTCTTTAGTGCAAATAGTGTATTTGTACCACAGCAATAACACTCAAAACAATATACTGATAAGCCGCAATGAAACAAGTCTCTTAACCATATACAGCAAGTCGGTAGAGTTCTTAGGGCAGAGTCCTCGGCAAGGTGAGTGTGACAGGTGATGTGGTGCAGATCCAAAAGACTGTCAGTGCAGAAAGAGTCAAATCCAGGTATGTAGTAAACACAGGGAAGTCCAGAACAAGTCCTCAGGTTAATCCCAGGTTCTCAAGTTGATCTCAGTTGTGGTATAAACACGGGTAAGTCTAGAACAAGTTCACATTAAAGTATTATACTGGTGTAGATTCCAGTAGCTCCCACCGGGGGGGTGTAAATGAAGGATTAAGTGGCAAAAACACAGTCCAGCAACATAGTTCCAAAGCACAGTTCAAAAGCAGAGTTCTTACCAGGAGGAGTGAATCAAGGGTTAAGTTCCAAAGTCAACAGACTAAAGATAACTGAGAGTGTAGCTTACATAGGCAGAGAATGTCCAGAGCCACAGGTAGAAGCACAGTAGAACAAGCAGCTGAGCTGAAGAGGAAACGGAAGCAGAATACTCCAGCAAGGAGGCTGACACCTGAGTCGGGTTTTAAACAAACGAACAGGAAGTAGGACAGACAAAAACAGCAAACTCCATCTTAACAAAGGGCAAGATCATTCACAAGGTGACTTGGAAAACCTAGAATACTGACAGCATCTGTGCCTCCACTTCCTGCCCAACCTGTACTCCCTGCCCAACCTGTACTCCCTGCCCACTACCATCAGTCTCCTACCACACCCATCATGCCCCAAATACAACCCTCTTCTCCACCCACCACCTCTTCTGTCTCCCAATCTCTCCACTCCACCCATCAAACCTTCCCAAATCCCATCCCTGCTCCCATTTTTTGTCCACCCATCCTCTTGGTTTCTCCACCCCTTCACCTTGTGTTTCCGATCCGTCACCACCACAATCCACTCTTCATACTCCCACTGTAGAAGTGGTCTGATCTGTCAGCCCCTCCAGTGCTATCTCCACCCAAAGCTACCTTAATTTATAAATTTGTAAAAAAAATATACAGTATATTTTATTATAAAAAGCTTTATTGTCTTTCATTTATTTAATGATAAGGTACAAGATCCAATACTTTGGGTAACAAGGTCCAAAACTTTGGTTAATAGAAAAAAATCATGGTGTAATCACAAATATGAAAACTGCAATAAGTTTGGTACTCCAACATATATTATATCAAAATACAAATCTATTAAACCATCTCATCCTGCCATTCTACTTTTCCTTGAGGTGAAATAAAGTACTCTGCAAATTTGTCTCTCATTCTTGAAACTGCCACAGGACTTCGAAAAGTCCTGTGGCAGTTTCAAGAATGAGAGACAAATTTGCAGAGTACTTGTGATAATCATACAAGGATGTTTCAACCAAATTGTCATCCATGGCAATCTGTTCCCTGCATATTAGGAAATTGTGCAGACCACACAAGCTTTCACCAACTCATCCACCGTGTGAGTCTTCAGGTTAATAGAGGTCAACAGAACTCGCCATTTGGATGTGAGAATGCCAAAAGCACACTCAACCATTCTTCGCACTCATGTTAAGACCTGGACCAGTGGCGTAGGAAGGGGGGTGCGGGGGGGGCGGTCCGCCCCGGGCGGCACAATGCTGGGGGCGGCCGGCGCTGCAGAAGAAGATTAAAAAAAAAAAAAAAAAAAAAAAAGACGCCCCTTTAAATCTTCGGGCGGCGCCGTCCGCCGCCACGACCAGGGCCAGCTCCCCCCACCCCCGGGTCCCGCCCCCACCACCGGGTCCCGCCCCCGCCCCCGCCCCCCGCTCTATACTCACCTCTCCTGGTTCCTGCGGCGCCGGCAGCTGCAGCGTCCTCTGACTCTGCGACGTCTCAGAGCAGAGGGCGCGATGACGTCACTACTGTGCGCGCCGCTCTGCCTCTCTGTCCTGAGCGTCGCAGAGCCGGAGAGACGCTGACTGCACCGGACCTGCGCTGGGAACGGGAGAGGTGAGGATTTTACTTTTTTTTTTTTTTCTTTATTTCTGACTGTCTGGGGCTGGGGCAATGCTGGAGACCATGGGGCAGAATGCTGGACACACTGGGGCAATACAGGAGACCATGGGGCAGATTGCTGGACACACTGGGGCAATACAGGAGACTATGGGGCAGATTGCTGGACACACTGGGGCAATACAGGAGACCATGGGGCAGATTGCTGGACACACTGGGGCAATACAGGAGACCATGGGGCAGATTGCTGGACACACTGGGGCAATACAGGAGACTATGGGGCAGATTGCTGGACACACTGGGGCAATACTGGAGACCATGGGGCAGAATGCTGGACACACTGGGGCAATACTGGAGACCATGGGGCAGAATGCTGGACACACTGGGGCAATACTGGAGACCATGGGGCAGAATGCTGGACACACTGGGGCAGTACAGGAGACTATGGGGCAGATTGCTGGACACACTGGGGCAATACAGGAGACCAGGGGGCAGATTGCTGGACACACTGGGGCAATACAGGAGACTATGGGGCAGATTGCTGGACACACTGGGGCAATACTGGAGACCATGGGGCAGAATGCTGGACACACTGGGGCAATACTGGAGACCTAGGGGCAGAATGCTGGACACACTGGGGCAATACTGGAGACCATGGGGCAGAATGCTGGACACACTGGGGCAATACTGGAGACCATGGGGCAGAATGCTGGACACACTGGGGCAATACAGGAGACCATGGGGCAGATTGCTGGACACACTGGGGCAATACAGGAGACTATGGGGCAGATTGCTGGACACACTGGGGCAATACAGGAGACCATGGGGCAGAATGCTGGACACACTGGGGCAATACTGGAGACCATGGGGCAGAATGCTGGACACACTGGGGCAGTACAGGAGACTATGGGGCAGAATGCTGGACACTCTGAATACTGGAGACCATGGGGCAGATCTCAGGACACATTGAGGCAATGCTGGAGACCCTGGGGCAGACTTCTGGACATACTGGGGCAATACTGGAGACCATGGGGCAGATTGCTGGACACACCGGGGCAATACTGGAGACCATGGGGCAGAATGCTGGACACACTGGGGCAATACAGGAGACCATGGGGCAGATTGCTGGACACACTGGGGCAATACTGGAGACCATGGGGCAGAATGCTGGACACACTGGGGCAGTACAGGAGACTATGGGGCAGAATGCTGGACACACTGGGGCAATACTGGAGACCCTGGGGCAGATTGCTGGACACACTGGGGCAATACTGGAGACCCTGGGGCAGATTTCTGGACACATTGAGGCAATGCTGGAGACCCTGGGGCAGACTTCTGGACACACTGGGGCAATGCTGGACACTGGGGCAGATTGCTGGACACACTGGGGGTAATATACTGGACACACTGGGGCAATGCTGGACACTGGGGGTAATATGCTGGACACACTGGGGCAGACTGCTGGACACACTGGGGAAAGGCTGGACACTGGGGCAGATTGCTGGACACACTGAGGGCAGATTGCTGGACACACTGGGGGTAATATGCTGGACATACTGGGGCAGATTGCTGGACACACTGGGGGTAATATGCTGGACACACTGGGGCAGATTGCTGGACAACATGGGGGTAATATGCTGGACACACTGGGGCAGATTGCTGGACAACATGGGGGTAATATGCTGGACACACTGGGGGCAGGACTTGAGGCATGGGCAGAATGTAGATACGGGGCATGATTGGAGACACGGGGCAGGATTGGATCATGGGGCAGGACGGATACGATGGAGGCTGGTGGGGCAGGATGGGGAGATCATATGGGGTAGAATGGATACTCATGAGGGCAGGATACGACAACATATGGCTGGAGCCAGGAATGAGATAAACGGGGCCAGGGTGGGGAATATTATTACCATAGGGGATAATTAAGGGATATTATTACTGCAGTGATGTATTTATTTTATTTTTTGAGTATACTGTTTTAAATGGGGGGGCGGTCCTGTTACTGTGCAGAGTGACACTAGATCACCTTTTTTTCTTCATGTGGTGTAATGTAGAAGTTGTGAAAAATTAAGTAATGTGTTCTGCAAGCGGAGCTCGAGATAACTGTGTTATTTCCTGCAGAAACGAGTCCTGGCTGGAAGGAATGATGGCGGTCTGTGCTGGATAAAAGATGAAGGACTTCACCTAGAGACGTCACTGGTGAGTCAGTGTTACCTATACACTGACACTATACACTGTATACTATATAGAGGTCCTGTGTATAATGTCACCAGTGATCTCTGTATTACCTCTACACAGACACTGCATACTAAGTACAGATCTCCTGTGAATACTGGCACTTATGGTGATAGTATTGTGGTTTTTTTTTTTTATTACTGATCAGTATTGTAGTATTCAGTCACTATGTGGTGGTAATATGTGGTCTGGAAATGGTGCGGTGGTATTTGTCCCTTGTATGTAGTATTATTCGGTCACTATGTGGCCTGGTCATGGTGTGGTGGTATTAAGTCACAGGTGTGGCATGTGGGGGTGACACCATTAGGCCCAGTTTAAGTTCTACAAAACAGGAAAACCATTTTTGGTAACCTTTGTGTGTATTGAGCTGGGGGGGGGGGGGGGGCGCCAAACTCGGGAACAGCCCCGGGCGGCAAAAGCTCTAGCTACGCCTCTGACCTGGACAGTCTGTGTTGAGGACCTGGGACTGACGTGAAGTCAGCGAGAGGAGTGGAACTCCTCTAAGGTAACCCCGGACAAGGGGATTATAATATACAGCAGAGAAGTTTATCTGCTGCATGAACAGACTGGTGATCGTGATCAGTCCATGGACATAATGAAATAGACTGTATGTCATGTGGTTTATGAAGTTTAATAAACTGGATTTGACCAGATTTATGTGAGGTACCGTGCCTGAGTGCTTGAGTCCTATGCCAAGCGAGTGTCCCCCAACACACTCAGGTAGCGTATCCCCACATTTGGTTTTCGAATGCGGGCAACGGTCTAAGTTCCAAAAATGTCGCCGCCGCAGACGCATGATGCGCTGTCCTTCTCGCTCCTTTTAAAGAACAATCGCTTCCAAACGATTCGCCTCAAAAGTAAAATCCACATAGATCTTCACAATGTTCGCAATCACACCTTCCATTTTTGCCACATGCTCTACAACCTGTCAAAGATGGGCTGTAGAAACACTGTGCATATAGGTTTTCATTAGCCAATAACATTTGGGAGACTCCCAAAAGGAAGAAATTGATGAAAAATTGATGCAACGGAAACGTTGCATTAGTTTTTCACAATCTACGACGGATCCGTCGAGTCAACGGATTGTAACTGACGGCAAAAAACTGATGTGTGAAAGGGGCCTAAGACATCTCTGTTTCCTCACTTTTCCATTATCCTTTCCAGATTATCAACACAGACTTCCCATCTTGGTGTCAGAACAGAGATCTTTTTCCGCTAACCCTAATACTCTGCCTGCTGAACTCCTCTGTCTCTGCGCCTGTGAATGCAGTACTGCTGAGCAAATTATTCAGCTATAGTTATTGTAAAAATATTGCCCCCCAAAAAACTGGTGCCTCACAAATAGTTCCCCCTCAAAACAGTTGTGAACAAATGTAAGGAGATGGACATATTTCCGAACATATTTCCCAGTTCCCCCTTGAAGACCTCAGTGCTATTTACTATGTATAATGTCATGTGCTATTGTCATCTGGTATATTTCAGTGTTTGCACTGTACTGTTGTGAGATGGGGCCAAGGAGGTAGCCATGGCTGAGAGCAATCCCTGTATCACACCCTGGCCCCCTCTCTCTATACATTAATGTCTATTCCTCTGCATACATAACCAAAATCCAAAAAGTGGACTCACCACCTCCAAATATACATTATCATACCAAAAAACACCCAAACAATAATAGGTGAAAAAGAGGCATAAGCAAATGTAATATGTTTAAAGCATGATACTTTTATTAAACAAAAAAACATTTAAAACAAGACAAGTAATTTCAGAAAAATTACTGATGGAAAAAAACACACAAGGAAAAAAGGAAATGGACAAAGCTGCATAACACTATAGCACCTTCTAAATCTTTACATATATTTATGGGAACCAGCCCTATAAAAAATAAATAAATAAAGTGGCATGTGCACGCAATATCTATTGCTAGAAAAACCGCATCTCTGTATTAAAAGCAATATATAATGACTACTTTATAGACAAACCTACGCATATTGTTCAGTAGGGCATATATGTTCGCCTCTATAAATCAAACTACAAAGTGCCTAGTGCTAAACTATTGCGGTTATAAGAAAATCATTTCCATGATAGTTTCAATATACACAAGACAAAATATTAATGTGCTTCACTGCCTAAAAAAGGCTGAAAGTGTCTAGTGCAAAAAATCACAGAGATATAATAAAGAGCAGTAGCAGCAGAGAACCTATTTGCAGGGGTTTCAATACTCACTAAACAAAGTGTTAGTATGCCTGCACCGCCTAAAACAAGCTGAAGGTGCTTAGTGCAAAAAGTGACAAGCAGATGTAACAATGAGCAATAGCAGCTAAAAACCTATTTTACTCACATATATGTGTGTCCTTTCCTGTGTGTCCATCAGTGACCCCGACAACGCCGTTCGCCTGGTGGCTTCTTCAAATAGGGGCATTTTTTTGTTTTTTTGTTTAATAAAAGTATCATGTTTTAAACATATTACATTTGCTTATGCCTCTATTCCTCTGCATACCTGGGTACTGCATCTCTGTGCCATCAGGGTCCCCCCTGAGCTGTATTGGGCTCCTTGCAGGCGGTTTTGCAATAACAGAGACACAGTCCGGCTTTATTTTAACATCAACAGCTTTGCTCAGCACATCCAAGACATTTCCAGTATCATCTTCAGGCTTCACAACAGGTAACGTTCTTTCTGTCCCTTTCCTTTTCTCCCACTCACTAAGCTCATTCCCATAATGGACTGTACCATTCGGTCCCTCAGCATCCTCTCTGTCCAGATTCTTTGCCTCGTGTGGGGGTGTCCTCAGCCATTTCACCCTGGATCTAAGGACCGCTGTATCAGAACCCTGTCAGCGCCGGCGTGCTGCCACGGCTGAGCAGGGTGACTCACCCACACTGTGGGAGATTCCGGGGTCAGATGGCACAGGGAAGGCTCAGGCAGATAGGACCTGTGCAGAGAGCTAAAGGTAGAAGGAAACAGAAGGACCTACGATCATGTGACCACAGGGGGCGGGGCTTAGCGTCCTGCTACTGAAGATGAATGCAGGATTCTACAGGCACCCTGAAATAGAGGAAAAGAAAACTCAAGTCGTACAAACGGGGGTCAGACACGGAGAGGGCGGCGCGGTACAGAAGGGACGAGCAGAGAATAGTCAGAACGTAAGGAAGTAGTCATACACAGAGATAGCAGCGCAGTACAAAAGGGACAGACAGAACTCTAAACGGGGACAGAACCAGATCAGAACCAGACAAGCATAAATTAGCACAGGCACAAAGCACAGGCACAAAATACAGGCACAACAGGGTCACACACACTCGGCCAAGAGTCAGAGTATAAGCGACAGAGGATGGCTCCACAATGAGGCTATAAAAAGCCTCCCAAAATCCCAGAGTGAGGCCATCCAAGTTAACCCTAAAACCACCTAATCCCAGAAACTCAGCAGACCATGACAGTACCCCCCTTTTGACAGGGGGCCTCTGGACCCCTAGGTCTCTCAGGGTGTCGGGCATGGAATGCACGGACCAGGCGGTCAGCGTGTACCGATCTGGCTGGTACCCAAGACCGATCCTCCGGTCCGTACCCTCTCCAATGCACTAAATATTGCAAAGACCCCCGAACCCGCCTGGAGTCCACAATATGTTGCACTTCAAACTCCATATGCCCATCAACCAAGACTGGAGAAGGACAAGCGTCTGAATCCTCCCTCACTGACCCCAACGGTTTAAGTAAGGACCTATGAAGCACATTATGGAGTTTTAAAGAGGGAGGCAGACGAAGGCGATAGGCTACCGGATTCACCACCTCCATGACTTCATAGGGGCCAATAAATTTAGGTCCAAGTTTGACGGAGGGCACTCGAAGGCTTATGTTCCGTGTGGAAAGCCAAACTTTATCTCCACATCGCAACATCTGAGCAGAGTCCCTTTTTTTATCTGCAAAACGTTTGTAGTTTTGCTGAGCCCTAGAAATATTTAGTCGAACCTTTGACCAAAGATCCCTGAGATGATTGATCCCGTCCTCTGCCCCTGGGCAACCAGAATCCATACGAGAGAATTCGCCAAAATGAGGGTTTATCCCATAATTAACAAAAAATGGTGACCTACCGGTAGACTGGTTTACTCGGTTGTTGAAGGCGAACTCTGCTAACGGTAAGGCATCAGACCAGTCGCTTTGCAGGGAAGAAGTCAAGCACCGCAGAATTTGTTCAAGCGACTGGTTGGTGTGTTCAGTTTGTCCATTACTTTCTGGATGATACGCTGAAGAAAATGACAAAGATATCCCCAATTTTTTGCAGAATGCCCGCCAAAACTTAGACACAAATTGAGTCCCTCTATCTGACACAATATTCATAGGCACCCCATGCAATCGTACCACATGGGAAAGAAACAGTCTAGAGAGAGTCTCTGCTGAAGGTAAACTTGCCATGGGTACAAAATGTGCTAATTTAGAAAATCTGTCCACAATTACCCAAATAACAGTATTTCCACGGGACAATGGAAGATTGGTAATGAAGTCCATGGACAAATGAGTCCATGGTCTTCCCGGAATTGGTAAAGGCACCAATTCCCCGGCCGGCCGGCAATGAGAGCTCTTAGAACGGGCACAAATTCCACATGCAGTGAAATGTTTCTTAACATCCGAAGCCATTAAAGGCCACCAAAAAACTCTTGCCACTGCTTCTCGTGTGGCCGCTATACCTGGATGAGCACTCAACTTCGAATCATGGAACTCCCACAGGAGTTTGGTACGCAAATTTTGCGGAACAAATAATTTGCCTTCAGGTTTGGACATTGGTGCTGAAGATTGAGCCCCCACAATCTCCCGTTGTAATTCCGATGATACTTCAGCAACCACAATACTGGGTTGAAGAATGGGGGACGGCGGATCGGGGACGGACAATGGTTCAAAACTACGTGACAAAGCATCAGCCTTCACATTTTTAGACCCTGGACGAAAAGTAATGGAAAACTGAAATCTGGAAAAAAAAAGTGACCAGCGAGCTTGCCT
Organism: Ranitomeya imitator; assembly: GCF_032444005.1. Classification (NCBI taxonomy): domain Eukaryota; kingdom Metazoa; phylum Chordata; class Amphibia; order Anura; family Dendrobatidae; genus Ranitomeya; species Ranitomeya imitator. Next base: position 722,658,940 of record NC_091282.1, on the reverse strand, counting down.
GGGAGTCAGTCTCTTAGCAGATTTGATATATTCTAAATTTTTATGGTCTGTGATAACTGTAATAGAGTGAGCCGCCCCCTCCAAAAAATGCCTCCATTCTTCGAACGCCAATTTAATAGCCAAGAGCTCCCTATTGCCTACGTCATAATTTTTTTCAGCGGGAGAAAATTTCTTTGAAAAATAGGCACAAGGCCTGAGATTAGTTAGGGAAGTCGGTCCTTGTGATAACACTGCCCCCACCCCCACCTCTGAAGCATCAACCTCAACCACAAAGGGCATAGAAGAGTCGGGTTGAACCAAGATAGGAGCGGATGTGAAACAGTTTTTTAGCTTTAGAAATGACTGTTTAGCTAAAGGGGACCAATTCTTGACATCTGCCCCTTTACAAGTGAGATCAGTGAGAGGCTTTGTTATCTGTGAGAACCCTTTAATAAATTTGCGATAATAATTCGCGAATCCCAAGAAGCGCTGGAGTCCCTTAAGGTCCCGAGGCTGGACCCACTCCACAATAGCTTGCACCTTCTTGGGATCCATGCGAAACCCCTGAGGTGAGATTATAAGACCTAAAAATGACAACTCTTGAACAAAAAATGAACATTTTTCGAGTTTGACAAACAATTGATTTTCTCGGAGCCTCTGCAGTACAGTTTTAACATGTAGCAAATGTGACTGTTTATCGGCAGAATAAATCAGAATATCATCCAGATATACAACTACAAAGTGGCCAATGAGGTCCGAGAACACGACATTAATAAAATTTTGGAAAACCGCTGGTGCATTGGTGAGACCAAACGGCATTACCAAGTTCTCAAATAATCCCTCAGAAGTAAGAAAAGCAGTTTTCCACTCATCCCCTTCCCGTATCCTTATCAAATTATAGGCCCCTCTGAGATCCAATTTAGAGAACCATCTGGATCCAGAGAGCTGATTACAGAGATCGGGAATCAAAGGCAGGGGATATGTGTTCCTGACCGTGATTTTATTTAACTCTCGAAAGTCGAGGCAGGGACGTAGGCCGCCATCTTTTTTCTTAACAAAGAAAAACCCAGCTGCCACTGGGGAAACTGAAGGTCTTATGTGCCCCTTACGGAGGCTCTCAGTAATATATTGTTTCATAGCCAGGCGCTCCGGACCAGACAAATTAAACAAACGAGCTTTGGGCAATTTAGCTCCTGGAATAAGATCGATGGCACAGTCAAATGGCCTATGAGGGGGTAACGCCTCGGCCTCACTTTCTGAAAAAACATCCTCAAAGTCTTTTAGGTACTCCGGAATACCCTCCAGACTAACAGAAGACATAGAGACAGGTTTTGCAATTTTCACACAAAAAACAGATTTATGGTAACAGTCGACACATTTGGACCCCCACTTGACAATCTCCCCCAATTCCCAATCAATAATAGGATTGTGGCGTTGAAGCCATGGCATGCCCAAAACCAGCCCTGCTGGCAATTTGTCCATAACAAAACATTCAATTTCTTCCATGTGGGAAGAACCAATTTTCAGCACAAATTTCTCAGAAACAGAAAGAATCCCAGTTTGGGTGAGAGGAGACGAGTCGATGGCCACGACTTTAAGTGGGGTATGAAGCCTGATTGTCCCTATCTGGTGTTGGGAAATGATATCTGAGGAGATCAGGTTGAGAGATGAACCACTGTCCACCAGTGCTGTAGAGAAAAAACGATAATTGTCTACCAACAGTTCAACCTTTAGAAAAACTTTAGCACATGAGGAAGGAAGTACATTAAGGTCTGAGCAGCCTCCTCGACCACTACCCAGACCTAGTCGTTTCCCGTCGCCTTGGAGGACGACGGACACAAAGGACACTCTTTTTTCCAGTGACCGAACTCCCCACAGTAAAAACAGAGCTGTTTCTTCCGGCGAAGTTCTCTCTCTTTTTCTCTGATAGAGGCGACTCCAACTTCCATAGGCTCAGGAGTAGCAGATGCGATACCAGTCTCTTTGCTGCCAGAGAATATAGATGTCTCGGACTGCATGATGCCCCTAGCCCGAAGCCTGCGGTCCATACGCACTGCTTGCGTAATGGCATCCTCCAAAGTGTCAGGTGGAGGATGAAGGGCCAGTGCATCTTGGAGGCGTTCAGACAGTCCTCTGCGGAATAGGCCCCGAAGGGCAGCATCATCCCACGAGATCTCCGCTGCCCAGCGTCGGAACTCTGCACAGAACCACTCAGCCGAGCGTTTACCCTGGCGCACATTCATCACCATATCTTCAGCCATACGAACCCTGTCAGGTTCATCATATATGCGACCCAGGGCTTCAAAAAAGCCATTAACAGTCATTCTCTCCGGGGCAGAAAGCGATAAAGAAAAGGCCCATGCTTGTGCAGCACCCCGAAGTAGGGAAATGACGACCCCCACCCTCTGGAACTCGTCCCCGGATGAGCGGGGCCTTAGAGAAAAAAAAAGCTTGCATCCTTCTTTGAAGGATCTGAACTCCCTTTTATCCCCTGAGAAAGGATCTGGCAATTTGACTGGAGATTCAGGGGACGCTAATGACACATCTCTACCCCCAGAACTAGGAGTCCCTGCAGCGACAACTCCCTGCACAATACCCACCAACTGTTGCTGGGTATGAGCCATCGCACACTGTTCCACACTGAGTGTCTGGAACATTTGAGTCAGGTTCTTGACCTGATCAGCCAAAACTTGCATGGGATCCATACTGCTCATATGCACAGAAAAAAAAACAAACAAACAAAAAAAAACCACAGCTTTCCCCAACCTAAAAAAGTAGGGTCGCTTATAATATCAGAACCCTGTCAGCGCCGGCGTGCTGCCACGGCTGAGCAGGGTGACTCACCCACACTGTGGGAGATTCCGGGGTCAGATGGCACAGGGAAGGCTCAGGCAGATAGGACCTGTGCAGAGAGCTAAAGGTAGAAGGAAACAGAAGGACCTACGATCATGTGACCACAGGGGGCGGGGCTTAGCGTCCTGCTACTGAAGATGAATGCAGGATTCTACAGGCACCCTGAAATAGAGGAAAAGAAAACTCAAGTCGTACAAACGGGGGTCAGACACGGAGAGGGCGGCGCGGTACAGAAGGGACGAGCAGAGAATAGTCAGAACGTAAGCAAGTAGTCATACACAGAGATAGCAGCGCAGTACAAAAGGGACAGACAGAACTCTAAACGGGGACAGAACCAGATCAGAACCAGACAAGCATAAATTAGCACAGGCACAAAGCACAGGCACAAAATACAGGCACAACAGGGTCACACACACTCGGCCAAGAGTCAGAGTATAAGCGACAGAGGATGGCTCCACAATGAGGCTATAAAAAGCCTCCCAAAATCCCAGAGTGAGGCCATCCAAGTTAACCCTAAAACCACCTAATCCCAGAAACTCAGCAGACCATGACACGCTGCCCACGCAAAAATCTGCCACATGATGAGCGACCTGCTCGTTCTTTCTTAGGAAATACACTCCCAGTAATACTGCATCCTCTAGCCCTGCTGCTGCTGTTCCTTCAGATGGGAACCTGCCCCAGGATGCTATAGGCTGGGTCCCACTCTCCTTGAACGTTGCGTGGCACGGTGTCGGCCTGGGCTAGCCAGCCCACGTGAGCTACACGGGCGTCTGGCCCCAACAGACTACACCAGGAAGCCCTCTCTATCTTAACCCACCATGCCCCTCCTATGTTAACTATGCAAGGCCTAATTCTAGAAACTGAAGTGTGCCCCATCTTGTGGCGAAATGTGGGTACTACTCTTTCCCTGAATACCACAATGCACACATATATGCAGTTATAAATTACCAGATTATAATACAACAGTAATATTAAATATGTTTAAAGGGGTTGTGGAAAAGTGCTATATGTATATATTCCATCCCTTACACTGTTATGAAGCTGAATTCTGCCCAACAACCGACAGTGAGTCGGTGAGTCTAGCCCATAGAGAGAGAGGCTAAGGTCTACAGTCAGAGACAGTTTCCTTCTAAAAGCTGAGACAGGGCCTGAAGTGCATAGAAAAAGGACCTGGGGTTGAAAGTGAGCAGTGTCGCATTCTTGGTGTCCCTAAATGAGAGGAGACCGAGAGAAAAAGGGATAGTGAGATCCGGAGCAGTAGTGACCAAGAGAGTGAATTTTCAGACTGGTATAGGATGCCTAGCAGTAAGACCCAGAGTTTATCACTCCAAGAGGTAATTAGCCTAGACAGGACTGAGTACATTTGAATCAGCATTGGAGAAGATCAGTAACAGCCATAATGGCACCATTGCTCCCTTAACCCGTTCACTATGAGGTGATTTTCTGTTTTTGAGTTTTCATTTTTTTTGCTCCCCTTCTTCCCAGAATCATAAATTTGACACCATTAATGTTACCATATAGTGTGCTGGAAACGGGGAAAAAAATTCTAAGTGCTGTGAAATTGCAAAAAAAAAATGCAATAATTTGTTTTTTTATTTACCATATTCACTAAATTATAAAAATGACCTGCCATTATGATTCTCAGATTCTCAGGTCAATACGAGTATGCAGATTCCAAACATGTATAGGTTCTTTTTTTATGTGATTTAAAACGTCCAAAGTTTGAAAGGAAAAAAATATGTTGCCATTTTCCTAGACCCGTAGCATCTCTATTTTTCCATGATCTGGGGGTTGATGATGGCTTATTTTTTGCATACCGAGCTGATGTTTTCCTTGATACTATTTTGGGGTGGATACAATATTTCGATTGCCCGTTATTGTAATTTATTGCATTGTTGCGGCTGCCAAACCCCCCCCCGCTATTTCTGGTGTTTATATTTTACATTTTGATCGGACATTTCTGAACTCAACTATACCAAATATGCATATCTTTTTCTTTTGAATGGGATGATTAGAACTTTTGTGGGGGGGGTTCTGCATTTATAAAAACTTTTTTTTTTCACTTTCTTCAATAGTCCCCTTTGGAAGAATGCAGCTTCAGTCCTGCTATGTGTAGCATAAATCCTAATCTCCTATGAACCTTGGCCATGGAGGCTCACAATGACAGTCACGGGGGTCTTCTGCAGAGTGACATGTCAAGCCTGGCATGCCAAAGTGAGCAGACTATTAAATATGCAAATTGTCGATATTGACTTTTAGGATTGCTTCTTTCAATAGGTGGCTTTATAGAGTTTGTCATTTTCATCTCTGAAGTGACAATTTTCAGATTTAATTTTCCAGAGGAGCACTGCAAGGCTTAAAGTCTCTGCACCTTGGCATACATGGTTTTACATTTCACTCTCTGCAAAGAGAAATGTTACCCCTTGGAACCCGGGTCAGACAGCTCTCACCTAGCCAAACCAAGTCTCAAACTTTGCACTGATAAGGGGCAGTATCCCGAGACAGTGTCTGCAAATTCAGATTCTAGTTTAGCTTTTATCCTAAGTCATGTGGCAAGGCTCAATAAGGGTTGATATTGACTTTTAGGATTGCTACTTCCAATAGATGGCACTAGAGTTCTAATCCTCTTCCTCTCTGAAGAGACAATTTGTATAGCCAAGACAACATGTTACCTTTTAAAGGGACTCTGTCACCACATGATGACTCTTTAAGCTAAGGCCCGCCACTTGGTGCTTCATGGCGCGACTTAGTTCTCGTCCCCCTTCTTTGATTGACAACTGTGGCTTCATAGAGCCACAGGAGGGTGTAGATCAGTGTTTCCCAAACTCCAGTCCTCACGGACCCCACAGGTCATGCTTTCAGGATTTCCATAGTGTTGCACAGGTGAGAGAATTCCTGAGTGCTTGAGGAAAATTCCACCACCTGTGCAATACTAAGAAAATCCTGAGAACATGACCAGTGGGGTCCGTGAGGACTGGAGTTTGGGAAACACTGGTGTAGATGGATGCGAACCAAGCAGGTGGGAAGGTGTAAATAAATAAATGCCCCCGCCATGATGCACCTTGCTCCTGTACTTGGTTTGAACAGTCATTCTGTGCTGATAGTCCCTTTAAATTTCTCCTTTTTTATTTGAGTTGCCGGGTGTGGAGCATGGGTTGACTGAAAGATCCCACTCACTCTGTCAAACACCTTAGGCTAGGGCTACATGCCAACTTTGGCCGTGACAGGTGACAGTGCTATAGCAGTGAATTGGGGTTGCAATGTGACCTCTACACTACAACCATAAGCAGGTAGAAAAAAAATCCACCAGTCTGATTTTTACCACTATTCGTGGCAATCGTTGGTGGCCCATTCATGTCAATAGCACCCTGAAGTAGCAGAAGCACGAAGTGAAATTCAGTGGCGCGACGACTGTTGTAGCCAAATTCGCTGTGCGACCCTAGCGTTAGATATGCTTAGTTTTTAGTCATTTATGTGGTACTAAAGCATTAGAAAGTCAGGCATGCACTCTAAAACCAGCAGCACCCCTGTCTGCAGGTTGTGTGTACTACAACTCAGTTCTCTGAGATGCAATACCAGGCGCCATCCATCTACATTTGTGGTTCTGGTTATGAGACAACACCTCTTATTTGGCCAAATTGGATGTTAATTTTTAAAGGACATTTTTTCTGCAGATTTTTATTAGTCAATTTGTGCAATAACCATTATAAAGTTCTGAATGGAGTACCAGCATCTTAGATTGACCGCCGCTGTTATATTCTTGCATTTCCATCTAACGGCACATTATGAGATTGTGCTAACCACAAGATTATAGAGCTGCGAAGAAAGCTGCACCATCTGCTGCCAAACTGCTTCATTGCTCAGCCAAATGCAGCAGGGTGGTGGTATTTGGTTGGGGACAGAAGCTGCTAAAGGGCTGCTTTGACGTTGCATTAGTCTCTTCAGTTCACAACCTAAAGCCGCCAGAAGGCTGCACATGGGAAAGAGTTAATATGCTGTTACTGTGTACACTCGGGTTCAGCTGGTAATTAATGCCTAAGGTTTGAGACCCAAGCTTTATTTAGACAGGGAAATATGATAGTGCACATTCTAAATTAATCATAACTCCAGCTACCAAGGACTGGTTAAAGATGATTGTCATGTGCAGCTATATGCAAAAATACATGTCATTATTATATTACACAACCTGTCCAATCTATAAAAACCGTTAGCATGGAAATATGGAAACGTAATTTGTGTTTCCGTTAAAAGGTGACTTTTTACCCCATTCTAGAATAGAATTGTACTCTTTACTTCAATGGGAGCTGTGAGGGAGTTACCCAAGAATAGGCTACTGCAAAGTGTACAGAGCCAGGAGACGGTCATGTGCAAGAACAATATATGGCCCCTGTGCAGTTCAATGGCTCTTCATAATGAACAATTCCACCTGCTTTGTAAGTGGCTATGGACCCCTTACCTTTTGGGCCCCTGTGCTGACTGGCTGCGGCTCACCCGGACAGAGTGTGATAGAGGCATGGAAATATATGAAGCTGGTATGCTCGGGTCGTAAGAGCAGCGGCCAATCAGTGCATTGAGTTTCGATTTCAGTCCAAGTTATACAGCCGTATGACTTTGCCCTACCTTGTATTTTATTGAGTGAAATCCTTGGTATTTCTATGCACTAGAGTCCATTTGCTGATCATACTCAGTGATTGATAGTATTCACTGCATATCTCAGTCCTACAAGGAAGACAATCATCGAACAAGACTGCCCACTAGACTTGTAGACATACAAACACCAGGGATTTCATTGAATAAATTTGCAGGTTATCTGAATCTTTTTCCACATGCAACCCTATCTCTATATCATTCTGTCCACAGATCGAACTGCACGTACAATGTGACAGGTTCCCTTTACAAAACAAATTAATAAAAAAAGCAAATTGTGAATCGGGGCCTTTGGGCTTCATGGTAACCATTGCACCAGGTACCACCTGATCTGATACAGGATAGGTCTTCAATACCTGAGTCCTGGAAAACCTTTTTTAGCCTTTAATAAGATACCGTTTATAAACATTAGACCTTTTCATTTACCATGTTTGAAATTGGCAAAACCTTAGTTCAAGGATGATTCTCAAAATCTGACCATATATGATGACACAATGTAATGCCAAAGAAGGAATCAATGCAAACAATGCTTTTAGGCAAGGTGCGCTGTGCTTGTGGGGAAAAGAAGAGGGGGCTGAATTATTTTGACTACCAGGTCTTCGCAGAGCACCAAAACTTAAAGGGGTTGACCTTAGACTTGGATAAGAAGTAGATGTGAGGTGCTGCTGTTTATGATTTATAATGTTGGCACTGACTTCTTGCCTGGATCACCACTCCACAAGTTCATCTTTCCTCAATTCCACTATCTTGCTGACCACACTGAAGAGTCTTCCTTTTACTAAAGACTTAGGCTCATGCAGACAGACATGGATCATGGTCCCATGACTGACCACAATGCATGGATTAGAAACATGTCTTCCGACTGGAGCATGACCGCCTCATAGAATTATGAGCCGGTCATGCTCCGGTCAGGAAGCTGCGGCCATTCTGTGTATTGCAGTCCTTCATTGGACCAAGATCCATGGATGTCAGCATAAGTCATTATTCAATGCTAATAATCCAGCTAAGTGCTCCTGCTCCGTTTTTTCTCCTCTTAATGATCCAGGCAGAAAGGTAATAGTTATACTTGCTATTTCTGCCTTGGGCACAAAAGCTCTTTGTACTACATCGGTACGCACCATTACAGTGAATAAAGAGGAGGTTCAAGCTTAACACATCAAAATGCAGTGACAAAACAGTCGTGCTATTGAAGGACTGGTTATATGTGTTCTTCATTTGGCAGTGCCATATCCATCAGACACAAATGGTGCCCAAATGTCCCCACTGCTCATAATGTGGTTGGCTGATTTCTGTCATAGTGCCTATCATTTTACTAGACAAATATTCTACAGTATTGGATGGATGCCACAAAAAGTCTTGAATAGTGCAATTTCCTGTTAAATGTTTTTTACATTGCTGTTGTAAGTACGGTAGTTTTTGTCTGATGTTGATATAAAATTTAGGGTGGTGCTTTAGGGTATGTGCACATATTGAGTATTTATAACAGATTGTCTACACCAAAAACCAGATCGTTTACAGGAAAAATGCTGCCTTAAATATGCACACTTTTGCTGCATTCATTTTTTACATGTTTTAATGTGCGGTTTTGATGTGTGTTTACTTTTGTTTTGTTTTTTTCCCCCCATTCATTTAAATAGGTGAAAATGCTGCAAAAATACTGAAAGAATTGATGTGCTACAGATTTTAAAAAAAAAAAAACATTTTGGCTCCAATTTGCAAGAAAAAAATTGGCAGCATGTGCACGAAATTTCAGACATCTCATTCACTTGCTGGTACGTACTGTAAAGTGCAATGTTTTTTACCCTTGAGAAACATTTAGCAAAAATGCAGCGTGTGAAAAAGTCCTTAACAGTCAGAGAATTTTCCGACCATAAGGAATGGATCTCATTGGTTGAAGAGTCTTTACAGAGTCTTTCCGAGGGATGTTTTTTTTGCTTCCTAGATACAGTACTTATGACTATATACTTATGAATTGTTAGGCTCACCAGATATGGTGAAATCCGCTAAGCCCCAGGTCTTGGTGGACACATGATGTAGCAGCAGGAAGGCAAGTGTGGAGTGAGGACTTGGAACACTGGTAGCCATAGGCAGACAAGTTCAGAGATGGCACAAGAAAAGTCCAAAATGACGCAGGCAGATTCAAACCAGGAGTGGATGAAGGTACGTAGCAAAACAAACAGGACTGAATGTCTTAATACCAAGACACAGGTGTGTGCATTAGCAGACCTTAAACAGACCTAGGCAAATGATGTTCTGAGAGCACATTGGGCCACTTGTAAAACCCGATGTGGAGCACAGCAGATGGCAGCCGCCACAGGAGAAGGTGGGGAATCTCTGCTGAACCAAAGCAGATGGGTTACATGACTGTTGGTACAGTCAATCAACCTGCAGCATTTTCACCTGAATTATATGAAAAAAATTTCAGATAAATATATACCTCTATATCTTGTAAAATACCTACATCATTTCTCAGACACTATTTTAAGTGACTTTTTTATGGATTGATCAGTAAGTTACAAACCCTAGAAGTGTGATGTGAAGCCATCCTGATGATCAGCTGGTCATCACTGGTACAGCTTTAGAAACCTCCTGCCAGAAGAATTTAGTATTATATAACAGGTCTTCCAAACATATGGCTGGAGTTTGCCAGAGAGAGAGAGCTGCTCTTTGTGCTCTTGCTAATTTACGGTGGGCCTAAGTGAGGAATTCCCTTCTTAACGACATGTCTAGATTGGATAGTAGAACGTATGCATCTTAATTGAAGTGTCATCAATGACAGTTAGTATAATACATATTTTTCTTAATGTAAAGAAACATTTTAACTCTTGATCTTTTTTAGGTTAAGTGGATTTGTAATTATTATGGTTATAAAATAACTGTTATCTGGTAATTCCCCCCTTTCTATTGACGTTGTCTAGATGTCTACTCGTTGTCTTGATCCCCGGGGGCTTCTCTGTACCCATTGAGGATTATGTCTCTACAGTATCTCTTCTCTCCATTTCCATCCTATCCGCCTGGCTACTCTGCTGTCTCTCTAAATAAAGCATCCTCTCCCCTCTCTCCAGCTGTGATGCTAATCTGAAAGGACATGCCCAGGGCTTGTATTCAGATGGAATCCTTTTATTTCAAGATGTGTCTGCTGAGACTCCCATGTTATTTGCTATATGTTTGTTAACTATTTCGGTAGAAAAACATTATAGAAGGTTAGGAGTTGCATTTTCCTTACATTTTGCCTCTTCTAATCTTCCTAAAGAGACGGGAAACCCGGTTTGCAACATGTTGGGAGTTTTTTGAAGATGTAGAACATCCATAAAGGAAGAAGAATATATATTTCAAACTAAACATTTATTGGTAATATTTAAAATTAAAACTTCATCACAAATGAAGCCTCATCCACATGAGGACAACTGACTTGCGTGTTTCAGCGTCTAGCCTTAATCATGATCAGTTGATGGGACATGCAGTGGATTTGTGTTAAGGGATGCTATAGTAATCATCATGCCATACTAAAGCTCCCCCATACATGTTAGGCCCTTGTCAGCAATAATTCCTGGGTACCTATTCTATGAGAGAAAATTAGAGTAGTGAGGCTGGAACTATCATGAAATCTGTAGCGATTAATATAAAATATATGTTGGTGAATTGGCATACAAGTTTGAGTTCAGACAAACCATTGTGTTTTGCACACTTTGTCATTAGAATCAAAAGGAAATGATTTAAAAAAAGAAAAAACTGCAAACCTCATGGAGCCAAGTGGATATTTATGGTGGGAGTCAATTGCGATAGTAGGAGTCAATTGCGATAGTGGTCCATATAGAAAATATTCAGCCAACAGCTACACTCCGTCTCAAGTCCTTTTTTTACAAACCAGATTTATTGTATTTGACCCATTATTTAACACATTTGTTTCTGGACCTGTAATTATGTCTTTGTACAATGTCATAAAGTGCTTTAAGTCACCTCTTGATATTCAGTCATTCTTTACTACATACAGGGTCGGACTGGGATGTCTGGGGCCCACCAGGGCAATGGACGCTAGGGGCCCACCCTACAGCTATATGCAAATATCTGTCAGTCGTTATCCCCATTATAGCGGAGCATCGACTGTAAAACACAGACGGCTCCTGCACATCTACTGGGATGTATAATTACGGTATTTGACATTAAAGGTTCTATGGTTAAAACAAGCTATCACCGATCCATGGGCTCCACAGGATAGGTGATCGCTTAGGTCCGACAATTAGAAACTGCACCGATCGGAAGAATGAGGAAGTTTTATCCATGACAGGACACTTATCCCCATTTTAAAAAGCAGCAGCAGTTCAGATGTCTGACCGCAGCTCCATTCATTTTCTTTGGGAAAAAAAGAAGAGCAGCGCTCGCAGCCACAGAGTGAATGAATGGATCAGTGGTCAAGTCGGACATACCGCTCCAGTCTAATGGGGATAAAAGTTCCACATTCTGCCGACTGGGTCCCAGCAGTCAGACCCCCACCACCACCACCACCATTCAATACGTTATTATCACTAATCCTGTGGAGAGGTTATTACTTTTTTGGGCAGCACGGTGGCGCAGTGGTTAGCACAGCAGCCTTGCAGCGCTGGGTTCAAACCCCACCAAGGACAACATCTGCAAAGAGTTTGTATGTTCTCTCTGTAATTGCGTGGGTTTCCTCCGGGCACTCCGGTTTCCTCCCACATTCCAAAGACATACTAATAGGGAATTTAGATTGTGAGCCCCAACGGGGACAGTGATGATAATGTGTGTAAAGCGCTGCGGAATATGTTAGCGCTATATAAAAATAAAGATTATTATTATTTTCACAGGAGAACCCCTGTGAGTGCATCTCTGAAGCTGTGATTCAAGTATCTAATCTCTAATGGAAATAAAGAATCTTCTACTAATTAATATCAGAGAGAACAAATGACCACCATACACAGCACAATCCACTATACCAAGACCAATAATACCCCATACAGGGAAGAAATACCACCACACCATGAACAGATCACATGGTGACTGAATAATACTACATAATACCAGAATATAGGCACCAAATAATGCCACGTACAAGGAGAAATACCGCCACACCATAACTAGACTACATATTCCACCACTTAGTGACCGAATAATACCACATACAGGGGATAAATACCACCATACCGTGAACAGACCACAAATTACCACCACATAGTGACTGAATAATACCACATATAGGGGATAAATACCACCACACTGTGACCAGACCACATATTACCATCACATAGTGACTGAATACTACAATACTGATTATGAAGACAAACCACAATACTAACAACTAGGGTTGAGCGAAACGGGTCGGCCATTTTCAGAAGTCGCCAACTTTTGGCAAAGTCGGGTTTCATGAAACCCGACCCGACCCCTGTGTGGGGTCGGCCATGAGGTCGGCGATCTTCTGAATCTGGTATCGGAATTCCGATACCGAGTTCCGATATGTTTGCAATATCGGAAATCGGTATCAGAATCCATATTTAAGTGTAAAATAAAGAATTAAAATAAAAAATATTGCTATACTCACCCTCTGACGCGCCCTGGTACTAACCGGCAGCCTTCCTTCCTTAGAATCAGCGCGTGAAGGGCCTTAGATGACGTCGTGGCTTGTGATTGGTCGCGCGACCGCCCATGTGACCGCTCGCGCGACCAATCACAAGCCGCGACGTCACCGAAGGTCCTTCAAGCGCTGTTTCTTAGGAAGGAGATCGTCGTGGGACACTCGTGGATTTCTGCGGACAGGGAATATATTGGTTGTTTGTTATTTTCATATTTTTTTTACAGATGACACTGGCTTCCGGGAGCAAAGTGACAAGTAATGGTGAGTATGTACTCTATGTTTAAAGGGAACCTGTCACCTGAATTTGGCGGGACCGGTTTTCGGTCATATGCGCGGAGTTTTCAGGTGTTTGATTCACCCTTTCCTTACCCGCTGGCTGCATGCTGGCCGCAATATTGGATTGAAGTTCATTCTCTGTCCTCCGTAGTACAAGCCTGCGCAAGGAAAGATTGCCTTGCCGCAGGCGTGTACTACGGAGGACAGAGAATGAACTTCAATCCAATATTGCGGCCAGCATGCAGCCAGCGGGTAAGGAAAGGGTGAATCAAACACCTGAAAACTCCGCCCATATGACCGAAAACCGGTCCCGCCAAATTCAGGTGACAGGTTCCCTTTAATGTACTGTATGTCTGTATGTATGTATTGTATGTAATGTATGAATGTACTGTATGTAGCATGTATGTAGCATGTATGTATGTATGTATGTAGCATGTATGTAGCATGTATAATAATAATAATCTTTATTTTTATATAGCGCTAACATATTCCGCAGCGCTTTACAGGTTGCACACATTATCGTCGCTGTCCCCGTTGGGGATCACAATCTAAATTCCCTATCAGTATATTGGGAATGTGGGAGGAAACCGGAGTACCCGGAGGAAACCCACGCAAACACGGAGAGAACATACAAACTCTTTGCAGATGTTGTCCTTAGAGGGGCTTGAACTCAGGACTCCAGCGCTGCAAGGCTGCTGTGCTATCCACTGCACGTATGTAGCATGTATGTATGTAGTATGTATGTAGCATGTATGTAGTATGTATGTAGTATGTATGTAATATTTATGTAGTATGTATGTAGCATGTATGTAGCATGTATGTAGCATGTATGTAGAATGCATGTAGTATTTATGTAGCATGTATGTAGTATGTAGCATGTATGTAGTATGTATGTAGTATGTAGCATGTATGTAGCATGTACTGTATGTAGTACTGTATGTATGTAGCAGGTATGTAGTATGTATGTAGTATGTATGTAGCATGTATGTAGCATGTACACTGTGTTCCAAATTATTATGCAAATAATATTTCCTCATATTTTCTCTAAATTACCTGTCTGAATTGCAGTCATTGTTATTTTTCAGTCATCTACTATTCTAGTATAATTGCAATGTTTTGGAACAAACTGCCTATGAAAACAGTATCTTTTAAAAAAAAAAAAAATAAACACTCAAAATGCATGTACCAAATTATTATGCACAGCAGAGTTTTCAACCTTTTTTATTTAATTTTGAACAAAAAAAATGGTCAATTGTGAAGTTATAAGCATTATCAGCTTATTACAAAATGAAATCAAACAGTTTTCAAGTGAAAACTTTATTCTAGGTGATGTTACATTTGCACATAGGACCCCTTGTTCGAAAGAAGCTTCTGAACTCTCTCGTCCATTGAATTTGTCAGTTTTTGGATGCTTTCTGCTTCAATTGTTTTGCATGTGGACAGAATACCCTCCCAGATCTGTTGTTTAGATGTGAACTGCCTCCCGCCATCATAGACACTCCTTTTGATGATGCTCCAGAGGTTCTCAATGGGGTTGAGGTGAAGAGAAAATGGTGGCCACACCATAAGTTTGTCCTCTTTTATGCCCATAGCAGCCAGAGATGCAGATGTGTTTTTTGCAGCATGAGACGGTGCATTATCATGCATGAAAATGATCTTGCTGTGGAAAGCACGGTTCTTCATCTTGAACCATGGCAGGAAGTGTTGTTTTAGAAACTCCACATAGATTATGGAGTTCATCTTTACCCCTTCAGGGATCATAAAGGGGCCGACAATCTCTCTCCCCATGATTCCAGCCCAAAACATTACTCCACCTCCTCCTTGTTGGCGCCTCCACTCCATCCTCCACTCCATCCATCTGGACCATCGAGCGTTGCATGGCACTCATTGGTGAACAAAACAGTTTGGAAGTCAGTCTTCATGTATCGCTTGGCCCACTGGAGCCTTTCTGCTTGTGTGCAGTGGATAGAGGTGGTCGACAGGATGGCGTATGCACAGCTGCACACCTCTGAAGGACCCTGCATCTTGTTGTTCTGGGGACGTTGGAGGCACCAGCAGCTTCAAAAACTTGTCTGCTGCTATGACAAGGCATTTTTGCAGCTGCTCTAATACCTTACGCAATTGTCTGTTGGAAAGAGTCCTCAATTTTTCCTTATGAGCACGCACACGTGTGTGCTGGGAATCAGCTACATACTTCTTGATTGTGCGATGATCACGATGAAGTGTCTTGGCAATGTTGATTGTAGTCATGCCTTGACCTAAATACTCCACAATTTGTTGCTTCTCAGCAGCCGACACATCCTTTTTCTTTCCCATTTTGGCAAAAAATGTAGGCTGCTTAATAATGTGGAATAGCCTTCTTAAGTAGTCTTGCCTTTATTTGGACACACCTGCCAAACTAATTTGCACAGGTATCTGCAATTGCTTTCAGTGATATAAAGAGCCCTGACACACATCACCATCAATGAGTTTACATGATAAACAAAGAAATTCTAACCTTATCACTCCTAAACTCTTTGTGCATAATAATTTGGAACACAGTGTATGTAGTATGTATGCTTTTTGTTTTTTTTTCATTCAACACAATAGCCGGATGATGGGACTACTACTGTCCCATCATTGGCCAATGTGTCAATCACTGTCACTGTAGTAGGCATCATCCGATGGGACTTGTAGTCCCATCGGACGATGCCTGCACACAGGCACAGAGCCCCGGCAGCCCGCACAGAGCCTCGCATGCCGCACAGAGCCCCGGCACGCTGCACAGAGCCCCGGCACGCTGCACAGAGCCCCGGTGTAACAGGCCAGATTAACCCCCCGCCCAGAATATACCCGGGCTTAAAGTGGCCTAGGCCAGATTATACCCCGGGTATATTCTGGCCTAGCCCAAACTATACCCCGGGGTACAAATTGGACTAGTCCAGTTTATACCCCTCTGGGCCAGATTATACCCCGGGTATATTCTGGCCTAGCCCAAACTATACCCCAGGGTACAAATTGGACTAGTCCAGTTTATACCCCTCCAGGTCAGAATATACCCCAGCTACTGTAGATCAGATTTTTCAGGCTTTTGAGAACCATTGAGTGACATTCTTAATAATGGGGCCCCAGGCAGCACCTAGGGCCCCAGGCAGCACACAGGGGCCTCAGGAAGCGCATGGGGCCTCTCTGTGCTGCCTGGGGCCCTGTGCGCTGCCTGGGGTCCTGTGCGCTGCCTGGGGCCCCGTGCGCTTCCTGTGGCCCCTGTGCTCTGCCTGGGGCCTCTCTGTGCTGCCTGGGGCCCTTTGCACTGCCTGGGGCCCCTGTTTGCTCCCTGGAGCCCTGTGCACTGCCTGAGGCCCCGTGCACTACCTGGGGCCTCTCTATGCTGCCTAGGGCCCTGTGTGCTGCCTGGGGCCCCTGTGTGCTGCCTGGGGCCCTGTGTGCTATCTGGGGCCCCGTGTGCTGCCTGTGGCCCCTGTGCTCTGCGTGGGGCCCCGTGCACTGCCTGGGGCCTCTCTGTGCTGCCTGGGGCCTCTCTGTGCTGCCTGGGGTCCCTGTGTGCTGCCTGGGGCCCCGTGCACTGCCTGGGGCCTCTCTATGCTGCCTGGGGCTCCTGTGCGTTGCCTGGGGTCCCTGTGTGCTGCCTGGGGCCCCGTGCACTGCCTGGGGCCTCTCTATGCTGCTTGGGGCTACTGTGCGCTGCCTGAGGCCCCCTGTGTGCTGCCTGGGGCCTTGTGCGCTGCCTGGGGCCCTGTGTGCTATCTGGGGCCCCTGTGCGCTGCCTGGGGCCCTGCAGGCTGCCTGGGGCCCCTGTGGGCTGCCTGGGGTCCTGTGCGCTGCCTGGGTCCCTGTGTACTGTATGGGGCCTTGTGCTCTGCCTGGGGCCCCATGTGCTGCCTGGAGCGCAAAAATCTGAACACGAATCCGAATGTGCTATGTTCGTGCTGAATTTGAGATTGACAAACATTTTCCGAATAAGTTCACTCATCTCTACTGAATACAGTGGTTTACTTTTTTTGGACCTGATTTTGGCATTTCCAGATTGTGTCATTTAGGTGCTGCTGGAGAAAATAGCGCAAATAGGGGGTTATCCAAGAAACAATTAGTTTAAAACAATCAAATTGTACTCACCAGATGGAGCAAAAAATTTAGCTTGTAGGAAATATGCGCTGCAGCAGATCCACAGGTCCAGTAATAGCCACCATAAAAATGAAAATTGGGGGGAAAAATGTGGTTTTATTCAACGCGTTTCAAAGTACTGAGACTTCTTCATCATGAAATTTGAATAAAACCACATTTTATATAATATACCTGGATCTTCAGTTATTTAGCAGCGCAGAATAAGGCTACTTTCACACTAGCGTGGGAATCTCCCCGTCGCAATGCGTCGGGCAGAGATTCCGATGCTAGCGTTTCACGCACTGCACAACGGGTGCAGCGGATGCATTTCTCCGGCGCATCCGCTGCCCCATTGTGAGGTGCGGGGAGGTGGGGGCGGAGTTCCGGCCGCGCATGCGCGGTCGGAAAAAGCGGTCCGTCAGGAGCAAAAACGTTACATGTAGCGTTTTTTGCTCCCGACGGTCCGCCAAAGCACGACGCATCCATCGCACGATGGATGCGACGTGTGGCAATCCGTCGCAATGCGTCGTCAATACAAGTCTATGGGGAAAAAACGCATCCTGCAAGCACTTTTGCAGGATGCGTTTTTTCTGCAAAACGACGCATTGTGACGGATTGCAGTTAACGCTAGTGTGAAATTAGCCTTAGTCCACGTTTTTTTTTCCAATTTTCAGATTGTGTCATTTGTCATTCAGACAACACAAACTTATTTTGTGCGTATTCCTGAGTCAGTGAGACTTTTTTTTTTGTACAGTTCCTGAAAGTAACATATTGACGAGTCCTTAAAGGAGTTACTCGGGACTTTGCTTGTTTTTTCCTGTGGGGCTAAGAACTAACAGGCAGGTTGTCGCAGGTCAGAACACGATGGTAGTTGGTAACTTCCTGCCTGTAAATTCTGACCTCCATAGAAAAAAAAAATAACAAAAGTCCCATATAACACCTTTAACATGTTTTTAATCTCATTTTATCCCAAGATGTATGGTTTGAGATCCTAAATAAACACAAGTGAATTGATCCAATGGATGCCTTGGTGGATACTATCTGTTGAGCCATCTGTTGTGAGTAGGCTCCCATGTTAGAGAAATGTACATACTTATAACCTTTTATATAAGTGAATATAATTTCCCAAAGTGTAAAATTAGCAAAGTTACTAATGTTCTTTCATTTATGGGAAGTAATGTCATAATGTCATATGAATATTAACAATACAGAAGACATGGGAACACTTTTACATTCATGACATGTTAAATGAACAGCTCAGCGATGCATTATTCAGGTACCTCTATGAGGTCAGACTCTCATACAACATTTACATGGTAAGATCATCATAACTTATTTACGTATGGAGTCTGCAGCCTTTGATACCCAAAGGGCAACATCCATTAAATTGGCATACCTGATTGTTTTTGTGAATTATATAGATTTAACAGATTTGATCTTTGTATCTCCTTATGGGGAACCTTCGCAGCACTGCTTCGTGGGAATAAAAATGCAAATTAGAAAACAAAGTAATAATATAAATAACACTCGTCAAACCACAAAAAAATAAGGAACTTTGTTATACCGTGGCATGTAAACGTTTGGGCATCCCAGGTCAAAATTACTTTTATTGCGAACAGTAAAACAAGTTGAAGACTAAACGATCTCTTAAACGTCTAAAGTTAAAAATGCAACTTTTCTTTTGTGTTTTAGGTAACAATGCAAACATTTGCTAATAAAGACGTGTATTATAGAGCTAGGGAAAATAATCAAATGTGTAACATGTAATCCCCTTTAAAAGTCAAAAACTTTAATGAAAGAATAACTTGGTTTAAAAATACCCTTCCCAGTGCAGACAATACCAAATAACAAATACGTATATAAGGTCTTAAGGTACCTTCACACTGAGCGACGCTGCAGCGATACCGACAACGATGTCGATCGCTGCAGCGTCGCTGTTTGGTCGCTGGAGAGCTGTCACACAGACCGCTCTCCAGCGACCAACGATGCCGGTAACCCGGGTAAACATCGGGTTACTAAGCGCAGGGCCGCGCTTAGTAACCCGATGTTTACCCTGGTTACCATCGTAAAAGTAAAAAAAACAAACACTACATACTTACCTTCCGCTGTCTGTCCCCGGCGCTCTGCTTTCCTGCACTGACTGTGAGCACAGCGGCCGGAAAGCAGAGCGCTATCCCTTCATCTCTTTATACTGCGTATTGTTTTCACACCTATAGAAAAGTAGGATTTATCAGGGCTAGTCGGGGACAGCCGCCGCGGAGTGGGGGCGCCAAATAATCGTGTCTAATAGGGTGCCAACCTCCACTGCCAGGTAGGGACAGCAGATAAGTATAGGGAATTGCTAGGTTATTGTTTAAGACCTTCTATATTTGTTATTTGGTATTGTCTGCACTGGGAAGGGTATTTTTAAACCAAGTTATTCTTTCATTAAAGTTTTTGACTCTTAAAGGGATTACATGTTACACAATACAAATATACATTGTCATCTTTTACATTTTAAAAATTACAAAAAGGAAAATGAGCTGATGCAAAAGTTTGGGCCCCCTGCATGGTTAGTATTTAGTAGGACCCATTTTGAAATTATCACAGCTTGTAAACGCCTTTCCTAGCCAGCAAAGAATCTTTCAATTCTTGTTTGAGGGACTTTCATCCAATCTTCCTTGAAAAATTCTTCCAGTTCCAAAAAGGCTAATTGAAGAAAAGCTCATCCATTGAGTTTTACAGATAAGCAAATAACAAATGGATAGGCGAGCAGTATTGAAAATTGTATGTTCAAGTTTATCACATATGTAAATAATACATAGAAAACAAACGATAAAAAGGCAAAAAAAAACCATTTAAAATTTACATTACAAAAGGTGGCGACACCATAGTGCCAGGTCCAGCAAGGTTGGTACACAAGTCTATAAATATCTACTCAGAGTCAGAGAGTATATATGAAAAGAAGCATTGAAATAAGACAATTGTGTATCACATTATACAAAGTGCATAGTGCATTAATTATACATGGTCATCAGACCTACAAAGCACATATAAAGTTATACAGATATAAGTTAATCAATGCCGTCATACATAAAACACAACCCCTAAGCCAAATATCAATCCATAGTGGATGGTAAGAGACCCTGACCTGTAAAAGCCGGGGGGCTAATTGAATATAAGGAGACACAGTGAAACCAACCTGTGGTAGGATGAGGGAGAAAGGACACAGATTTTCAATGATGTTCAGATAAGGGAACTGTGAGGGCCATTGTAAAACCTTCATACTGCACCTTTTTGAGGTCTATTGTGGATTTTGACATGTGTTTAGGATCATTATCCATTTGTAGATGCCATCCTCTTTTCAACTTCAGCTTTTTTTACAGATGATGTTATGTTTGCATCAAGATTTTGTTGAAATCTTATAGAATCCATTCTCCCTTCTACCCATGAAATGTTCCCTGTGCCATTGGCTGCAACACAACACCAAAGCATGATTGATTTATCCCATGCTTAATGATTGGTGAGATGTTCTTTTCCTGCCCTTTTTTCTCCACACATACCTTTGATCATTGTGAGCGGTTTAACCTCAAAAGTCCACAGGACTTGCTCCCAAAATGCATCAGCCTTGTTTGAATGTTCTTTTGCATACTTCTGATGCTGAGTTTTATGGTGAGGATGCAGGAGAGGTTTTTAATTTTTTAAATGTAAAAAATGACAATATATACAGTATTTTACCTGAAATATAAAGGAAATTTGTCATCTTTTAATAGAGATGACCGAACTTGTTTGAAAAACGTTCGCCAATCTCAAATTCGGCACGAACGTAGCACATTCAGATTCGTGTTCAGTTTTCTGAGCATTTTTCCTCAAAGTCAGCAAAATTCGATCACAGTTATGTAAATGATCGCGTTTCCACTAATGATTTTGTTTTGACTTTGTCTAGGATAGTGGTGCTGTTTAATGAGCTGGGGGGATGTGTTTTATGAGGGGAGACATGGTGTCTAGGTCAGAGGAGCTGCAGAGTGTAATTTTTTTTTTTAATAACTTAATGTGTGCACATTCCAACAGCCAATCAGGGCACAGAAACCATCCAAAACTTCATGACACATGATCTTCTTTGATTGGCTGCCGATGCTACATGCTCCTGTCCATATAAAAGCGGACATCTTATTTTGCTGTGGCCATTTTCTCAATGTCACAGTGCAGAGAGGCCGCTCCTGCTACTGATGAAAGTGAACTTGTCAGTTAGCTAGATAAGATCCTGTCCAGTGTGAAATTGATCTTCCAGCATCTAACTAGATTGTGCTAAAACTGTTGCAGTCTTAGGAGGCCACATTTGCTAGTAAAAATCATTTGGTCAAAAACTGTGTTGCAGTGAGTAAACAGGAGGTCTCATTTTCTCTTATAGATCGTTAGGGCAAATATTGGGGTTCAGCCGGGAGTCCCTATTTGCTAATCCAAATGACTTGGAAAAAAACTGTGTTGCAGTGAGAAATCAAGAGGCCCCATTTGCCCATCCAAATCGTTAGGTGGTTCAGGCAAACCTGAAACAGCAGGTTAAAAGAAGGGAAGGGTACATACAACATGAGTGGGAAAAAGTGAGGTAGTGGTAGAAGGGGGAATAGGCTTGGTGTCAGATGTGTACGTTGGTTAGGTGTTAATGTTAATGAAAGCTCAAATGAACAAACACTGTCTTGTCCTATCCAAAAACCACTGACAACATGTGTTACTGGACTGGCTACTCCACTCCCTTTATTTGGCACCTGTACAGCGGTACGACTTGTAGGTGAAGGTCAGAATAAGCATGTGCTCCAGTTGATTGCAAGCACTGCATCAAGTGGCCTCTCCTCTTCTTTCTCCACCATATCATCACATATAATACAATCCCCAGAGGTGACACCCCAATCACCATTGTTTCTCTTCGCATCATTAATTTCCAAACGCCCACAAGAGTTGTGGACAGTTTTCACACCTAAGCTCAACCAATGGCTGTCTCCTCTAAAGGTACCGTCACACTTAGCGACGCTGCAGCGATACCGACAACAATCCGGATCGTTGCAGCGTCGCGGTAACCAGGGTAAACATCGGGTAACTAAGCGCAGGGCCGTGCTTAGTAACCCGATGTTTACCCTGGTTACCATCCTAAAAGTAAAAAAAACAAACACTACATACTTACCTACAGCTGTCTGTCCTCCAGCGCTGTGCTCTGCACTCCTCCTGTACTGTCTGTGTGAGCACAGCGGCCGGAAAGCAGAGCGGTGACATCACCGCTCTGCTTTCCGGCTGACCGACGCTCACAGACAGTACAGGAGGAGAGCAGAGCACAGCGCTGGAGGACAGACGGCTGTAGGTAAGTATGTAGTGTTTGTTTTTTTTACTTTTAGGATGGTAACCAGGGTAAACATCGGGTTACTAAGCGCGGCCCTGCGCTTAGTTACCCGATGTTTACCCTGGTTACCAGTGAAGACATTGCTGAATCGGTGTCACACACGCCGATTCAGCGATGTCTGCGGGGAGTCCAGCGACGAAATAAAGTTCTGGACTTTCTTCCCCGACCAGCGACAGCACAGCAGGGGCCTGATCGCTGCTGCCTGTCACACTGGACGATATCGCTAGCCAGGACGCTGCAACGTCACGGATCGCTAGCGATATCGTCTAGTGTGACGGTACCTTTAACCTAGAGCCAGAGAAGACCATTTGTGAAAATGGTGCAAACCTGGAGGCAACCTCACACATGTGGCGTGCATGACTCACTCACTCAATCTGGAAGTACAGCATTTTCTCTGCCACTATCCTGACCTGGATGTGCTGCGGCAGAAAGGACAGTGACTGTGTGCTCACTTCTGATGATTGCAGCCCACAGGTCATCGAGTTGCATCACTACAGAGGTCTTTCGTAATACCGCTTTAAGATTTGATTTGCGTTGTTTCAGCACTCTGCGCATGTTGTGACTGTGGCAGCAGTGACGAGTCCTGGTGCAGCATGTCCTTTTGTATAGCTTGGGCCAACGCAGTACGGATGTCGTGCAAATCACACTTGCAGAGTGGGCACAGGTGAAGGACCTCTGCACCCTTCTGCACAACTTTGAAATGGTTACAAAGATGGTTAGTGCTGACTATGCCATCATCAGCATCACTATTTTGGTTATCTACATGCTGGAGCACACTTTGAATAGTTTGCCGGAGAAGGTGGTGGTCCCAGAGAAAGATGAGGAAGCAGAGGAGGATGTGGAAGTGCAGGAGCTGAGGAAAAAATTGAGGAGAAAGAGATGCTGGAAGCACAACAGTCAGGAGATGAAGAGGATAATGATCCCCTCTCTGTTGTCCGTGGTTGGCGGGAAGGGATGGAGGAAGCAACCTTGTGTTACCCCACCAGCAAGCAGGCTGTGAGTATGTCAGCGTCCCTGCCGGGAATGGGAATATACATGGATGCCAGCAGTAACATTACACATCACTGAACATGAATGGAATGTCATCTCCAAAATCAGATAGTGCAGGCTGTACAGTTTGCTGCAGTAGTAATTATGGGAGATTTTACCTATCTATATATTGACTAGGACCATGGTTTTGGTTAGTATGCAAAAGGGAGAAAATTCTGTAGCTTTTTTGCAAGATAATTTTATGGGCCAGTTCATGGAAGATTTTGCAAAAGGTAAAGATCAGTTGGATTTGGCAATTTATAACCATGTAAGGCTTTTTGAAAATGTCACTATTCACAAAATCTTTTATATCTGTGACCATTATTATTTTATTTTGCTTAAACTGCATACAATATTCATGAGGGAGGGCAAAAACAATTTTAACAAGGTAAAATTCTCCATATCGAAGGCTGCGTTTCGGGACATTGACTGTTAGCAGCTATTGTCAGATAGTGATAGTAATGCAAGTGTGAAATTGCAGCTTTTTAAATATTTATTGGTCAATCAGAAACTTATACAGCACTTGGCTAATACCCAACATTACCATTAATAATGATAAATTAATGGCATTTACAATGTATGTTAGGTCCCCTGTATAATGTATTGAGAGGTTGGCCACTGAGGATCAAGAGGGCAAAATTACTAAATGGGTTCTTTAGTTCTGTTTTTCTGTGCATTTAATATGACAAGTAATATATTGAGTGGCTAAATGCTGACATTGTCTAAGCCATCTTAATCAATGAGAACACGGTTCCTGCCCAGATGTGCTGCATCCAAACGTACTTAACGCTAATATAAAAGCACAATTTTACCCCAAACTATTTATATGCGTATGTAGCTCTTTCAAAGACCAGTCCAGCAATATCTTTACATAGCAAGTCTGTTCCTCTACTGAGAGATCAACATTTGAATTGATATGCAAATGAGGCTGTAGATCTGAAGCCTCTGTCACTCCAGCTCTATTCCTGTCCCAATGCTACATCCTTTCTTGACTGACAGCCTCTATGCTGTGTGATTTCAGGCAAAGGAATCGTCATGGACTCAAGGACAAGGTTGTAAAGCTATCATTTTATAAAGTGTTAGTTTGACTTCATCTAGAATGCATTTCAGATCTGGGCACCAGTTCAGTTCATAAAAAGGATGTGTTACAGTTAGAAAAAGTACACAGAAGAGCCAAAAACCAATAAAGGGTATGGAGGATCTTGATTATGAGGAAATATTAAAAAAATTATATTTATTTAGTCTTGACAACACACATCTAAGGGGTAATGGGGGGAGGCCTGATTTAAGTAGTTCAAGTACATACAGTTGAAACTAGAAGTTTACATACACAATATAAAAGCATGTATGCATGTTGACTTTGCAATAAGTAATAAAAATACCTTAAAACATTCCCTCCCATTATTCTGACATTTGGCAAATATTAATAATTATGGTAATCCTAATTGACCTAAAACGGAAAAGGTTTATTCTGATTTTGTGTCAGATATTGAGAAAAACATGCATACGTACCTTTTTATGTAGTGTATGTAAACTTCCGGTGTGAACTGTAAATGGTCCATACAAAAAATATGATAAAAAGCTGTTTCAAAGACAAGAGGGCACTCCCTCTATCTGCAAAAAAAGGTTCAATTTCCATAAGCGAGAAGCCTATAACCATGAGATATATTAACCCCTTCGCAACCTTGCGATTTTCCATTTTTGCTCCCCTTCTTCCCAGAGCCATAATTTTGTTATTTTTCTGTGAATATGGCCATGTGTGAGCTTTTTTTGCGGGACGACTTGTACTTTTGAACAACACCATTGATTTTACCATAAAGTGCATCGGAAAACAGTGAAAAAAATACGAGTATGTTGAAATTGCAAAAAAAAAGTGCAATTCCACAGTTGTTGTTTTTTTTTAACATGTCCACTAAATGCTACCAGTGACCTGCCTTTATGATTCTCTAGGTCATTATGAGTTCATAGATACCAAACATGTATAGGTTCTTTATTTTATTTAATTGGAGAAAAAGATCCAAATTTTTTGTAAGAAAAAAAATGACGTCATTTTCTGAGACCTGTAGTATCTCCATTTTTCATGATGTATGGCTGGGTGAGGGCTTATTTTTTGCATGCTGAACTGACTTTTCTATTGATGCCATTTTGGGGTAGATATGTTTTCATCAACTGTTATAGCAAAGTTTTAGTATAAATAAAATAGTAATAGCAATTGTCGTGTGACCTTTGAAAAGACTAATGAACCTATATAAAGGAGACACGACTAAAATTTATTTAAATATTTATTAATGTAATGGAAAGAAAAACAATGACATAAAAAATCTCTCTCAAAAGAAATACAAGCAGGGAACGGGAAATAATTACATGCCTGAGCATACAGTTGTGCTCAAAAGTTTACATACCCAGGCAAAATTTTTGTTTTCTTGGCCTTTTTTTCAGAGAATATGAATGATAACACCAAAACTTTTTCTCCACTCATGGTTAGTGGTTGAGTGAAGCCATTTATCGTCAAACTACTGTGTTTTCTCTTTTTAAATCATAATGACAACTGTGAGGCAGTGACCAGTGTTATATGCGAGGGTTGCTGTGTCCCCCAGGATGCGTACAGAGGCATATTGAGGCCGTGCGAATGCATTGCAGTCACAGGCATAGCTGTGATTACAATGCAAAATAAAAGTAAGTGTTGGTCTTGGGCAAGCTATTTGTCCAAGGCAGATTTAAGAAAACCTTCTATTTACTTTTATTTTTGAAGCAGACTACAGGATGGTTGTGGGGCAGTACGCTTCCTTCCCGGCCAGGTCTTCCATGTGGCCGACGGCCACAGGTTCCTTGTAAAAAACCTGCAGGGTTGGGTGTGTCAGTTTTGGTTTGCAAGCGTGCAGAACAGAAGCCTCTGCAGAGCTCAGCCTGTGTGAGGTAACATGAAGCCAAGCAGAGCCAAAAGGCCTGGCACCCCTCAGCATGAGACGGTGGTGCAGTCGCCCACAGCAACCGGTCTCATTTACGGACTGTCTTGTTTCTCGGCTGCGATCCGGAAGATACCTTTTGTGTTCCAGTTGTGAGTTTCTTTGGACATCAAAAGACATTTTTTTAAAACTTTTCTGTGGTCACTGCCTGTCTGTCCCACTGCACCAACCCTGCTACACTAAACAACCCAAAACATCCAAATAACCCTGATCAAAAGTTCTCATACCCTGGTGATTTTGACCTGATAACATGAACAGAAGTTGACACAAATGAGTTTGAATGGCTACTAAAGGTAACATCCTCACATGTGACTTGTTTGCTTGTAAAAGCTGAGTGAGTTTCTGGGATTCAAACAGACTCTTAAGGTACCGTTACACTAAACAACTGACCAACGATCACGACCAGTGATACGACCTGGCCGTGATCGTTGGTAAGTTGTTGTGTGGTCGCTGGGGAGCTGTCACAAAGACAGCTCTCTCCAGCGACCAACGATCAGGGGAACGACTTCGGCATCGTTGAAACTGTCTTC
This sequence comes from Ranitomeya imitator, assembly GCF_032444005.1. NCBI lineage: Eukaryota > Metazoa > Chordata > Amphibia > Anura > Dendrobatidae > Ranitomeya > Ranitomeya imitator. Next base: position 722,631,598 of record NC_091282.1, on the reverse strand, counting down.
AATGATGCCGAAGTCCCCGGGTAACCAGGGTGAACATCGGGTTACTAAGTGCAGGGCCGCGCTTAGTAACCCGATATTTACCCTGGTTACCATTGTAAAAGCAAAAAAAAAAACACTACATACTCACATTCCGATGTCTGTCACATCCCCCGCCATCAGCTTCCCGCACTGACTGTGTCAGCGACGGCCGTGAAGCAGAGCACAGCAGTGACGTCACCACTGTGTTCTGCTTTACGGCCGGTGCTGACAATCAGTGCAGGGAAGCTGACGGCGGGGGACGTGACAGACATCGGAATGTGAGTATGTACTGTTTTTTTTTTAACTTTTACAATGGTAACCAGGGTAAATATCGGGTTACTAAGCGCGGCCCTGCGCTTAGCAACCCGATATTTACCCTGGTTACAAGTGAACACATCGCTGGATCGGCGTCACACACGCCGATCCAGCGATGTCAGCGGGTGATCAGCAACCAAAAAAAGGTCCTGATCATTCCCCAGCGACCAACAATCTCCCAGCAGGGGCCTGATCGTTGGTCGCTGTCACACATAACGAGATCATTAGCGGGATCGTTGCTACGTCACAAAAAGCGTGACGTTGCAACGATATCGTTAACGAATTCGTTATGCGTGAAGGTATCTTTACATCTTTCATCCAGCCACTGATGTTTCTGGATTGTGAGTCATGGGGAAAGCAAAAGCATTGTCAATGGATCTATGGGTAAAGGTAGTTGAACTGTATAAAACAGGAAAGGATGCAAAAAGATATCCAAGGAATTGATAATGCCAGTCAGCAGCGTTCAAACTGTGCTAACAAATGGAAAATCAGGGGCTCTGTAAAAGCAAAACCATGGTCAGGTAGACCAACAAAAATGTCATCCACAACTGCCAGGGAACTTGTTCAGAATGCAAAGAAAAACCCACAAATAACATCAGTTGAAATATAGGACTCTATGAAAACTAGCGGTGTAGCTGTTTCAAGGTGCACAATAAGGCTGCCGTCACACTAGCAATAATTGGTCAGTATTTTACATCAGTATTTGTAAGCCAAAACCCGAAGTGGGGGATAAATGCAGAAGTGGTGAATATGTTTCTGTTATACTTTTCCTCTATTTGTTCCACTCCTGGTTTTGGCTTACAAATACTGATGTAAAATACTGACCAAATACTGCTAGTGTGTCGGCAGCCTAAGGAGGCACTTGAAGAAAAATGGGCTGTATGGTCGAGTCGCCAGAAGAAAGCCATTACTGTGCAAGTGCCACAAAGTATCTTGCCTACAATACACAAAACAGCACAGAGACAAGCCTCAAAGCTTCTCTAATGAGACCAAAATTGAATTTTTTGGCCACAACCATAAACGTTACATTTAGAGAGAGGTCAACAAGGCCTATGATGAAAGGAACACCATTCCTACTGTAAAGCACGGAGGTGGATCTCTGATGTTTTGGGGATGTGTGAGCTACAAAGGTACAGGAAACTTGGTCAAAGTTGAAGGAAAGATGAATGCAGCACAGTATCAGAAAATACTGGAGGCAAATGTGCAATCATCAGCCCAGAAGCTGCGCATGGTACATACTTGGAAGCTCCCAACATGACAAGGATCCAAAACACAAAGCCAAGTCAACCTGTCATTTGGCTACAGCAGAACAAAGTGAAGGTTCTGGAGTGGCGATCTCAGACTCCTGACCTCAATATCATTGAGCCACTCTGGGGAGATCTCAAGCGCGCAGTTCATGCTAGACAGCCCAGGAATTTACAGGAACTGGAGGTTTTATGCCAAGAAGAGTGGGCATCTTTACCATCAGAGAAAATAAAGAACCTCATCCACAACTAGCACAAAAGACGTCAAGCTGTCATTGATGGTAAGAAGTCCTCACCACCATCAGGCACTCTATACCTTCTTTATTGTGCGCCAGTCACTTTATTTGTTTTGTTTCCCTAGTAATCTTTTGTGCCATCTTGAAGACGTGTGTATTTAATCCCTTAACCCCCAAGGGTGGTTTGCACGTTAATGACCGGGCACATTTTTACAATTCTGACCACTGTCCCTTTATGAGATTATAACTCTGGAATGCTTCAACGGATCCCACCGATTTTGATACTGTTGTCTCATGACATATTGTACTTCATGCTAGTGGTAACATTTATTTGATATTACTTGCGTTTATTTGTGAAAAAAATGGAAATTTGGCGAAAATGTTGAAAATTTCACGATTTTCCAACTTTGAATTTTTATGCCCTTAAATCACAGAGTTATGTCACACAAAATACTTAATAAGTAACATTTCCCACATATCTACTTTACATCAGCACAATTTGTTTGTCAGGGAGTTATAAGGGTTAAAAGTTGACCAGCAATTTCTCATTTTTACAACACCATTTTTTTTAAGGACCACATCACATTTGAAGTCACTTTGAGGGGTCGATATGATAGAAAATACCCAAGTGTGACACTATTCTAAAAACTGCACCCCTCAAGGTGCTCAAAACCACATTCAAGAAGTTTATTAACCCTTCAGGTGTTTCACAGAAATTTTTGGAATGTTTAAAAAAAATGAACATTTAACTTTAAAAAAAAAATGTACTTCTGATCCAATTTGTTTTATTTTACTAAGGGTAAAAGGAGAAATTAGACCATGAAAGTTGTTGTCCAATTTGTCCTGAGTACGCTGATACCCCATATGTGAGGGCAAACCTCTGTTTTGGCGCATGGCAGGGCTCGGAAGGAAAGGAGTGCCGTTTGATTTTTTTCAAACTCAAATTGGCTGGAATTGCGATCGGACGCCATGTCACGTTTGGTGAGCCCCTGATGTGCCTAAACAGTAGAAACCCCCCACAATTGACCCTATTTTGGAAACTAGACCTCCTAAGGAACTTATCTAGATGTGTGATGAGCACTTTGAACCCCCAGGGGCTTCACAGAAGTTTATAACGCCCGGGCGTGAAAATAAAAAGTCATATTTTTTCCACAAACATGATCGTTTAGTCCCCAATTGTTTATTTTCCCAAAGGTAACAGGAGAAATTGGACTGCAAAAATTGTCCAATTTGTCCTGAGTACGCTGATACCCCATATGTGAGGGGAAACCACTGTTTTGGCGCATGGCAGGGCTCGGAAGGAAAGGAGCGCCGTTTGATTTTTTCAACCTCAAATTGGCTGGAATTGCGATTGGACGCCATGTCATGTTTGACGAGCCCCTGATGTGCCTAAACAGTGGAAACCCCCCACAAGTGACCACATTTTGGAAACTAGACCCCCTAAGGAACTTATCTAAATGTGTGATGAGCACTTTGAACCCCCAGGGGCTTCATAGAAGTTTATAATGCCCGGGCGTGAAAATAAAAAATCCTATTTTTTGCCTGCAAAAATGATCTTTTAGTCCACAATTTTTTATTAACCCAAGGGTAGCAGGAGAAATTGTATCTCAAATGAGGTTGTCAAATTTGTCCTGAGTACGCTAGTACCCCATATGTGGGAGAAAACTACTGTTTGGGTGCAAGGCAGGGCTTGGAAGGGAAGTAGTGACGTTTTGGAATGCAGGTTTTAATGGAATGTTCTGTGGCCGTCATATTCCGTTTCACGAGCCCCTGATGTGCCTAAACAGTGGAAACCCCCCACAAGTGACCCCAATTTGGAAACTAGACCCTCTAAGGACCTTATCTAGATGTGTGGTGAGAACTTTGAACACCCAAGTGTTTCACTAAAGTTTATAATGCCCGGGCGTGAAAATAAAAAATCCTATTTTTTGCCTACAAATTTCCCCAATTTTAGTGCCAATTTTGTGGCTTACCTTTTCTTCCATTTGCCGGGACTACCCCCAGAAAATGCTGATACGATACAAGCACCTTCAGTTCCAGAGGTACTGGGGCCCGCTCCTTCCGGAGTGCAAAACATCAGGGCCTTAACCACTACCTCCTGGAAATGAAGGTACGACGTATCGGTGTGGCGTGCACATCATGACAGCAGGAATGCGTTGAGTATTGCCATTTGTACAATGTGCACGGCCAGCTTTTTCTACCACACCCTGGCCTTTCTCAAAGCACTGTACGGTTGGAGGAGTTGATTGGAGAGATCAACGCCCCCCATGTTTTTGCTGTACCCAAGTACACAGGTCAGTTTGCTGACCTCTGTAGAGGTACCCCGTACAGTGCTGAGGGCGCTGCCATCACCGTGTATGGTGGTCAATAGAAGGACATCACTCTTGTACTTGACCACCAGCAGGTGGACGCTACATTGGGCTTTGCTCTCACCTTTTCTGAGCATCTGCCCAAGTAGCGTCTTCGGGAGGCCTCTCTGATTTTTGCGGACAGTACCGCAGGCTGCGGTACCTCGCGCAGAGAGAGATTTGTACAGTGGGATGCTGGTGTAAAAGTTATCGGTAGAGAGGTGATAACCTTTATCCAGCAGTGGGCGCACCAAATCCCACACAATTTTCCCACTCACTCCCAGGACAGGAGGACACTCAGGCAGTTCAATCCTGGTGTCCTTCCCTTCGTAGACTCTAGAGCTGTAGGTGTACCCTGAGGTACTCTCACACAGCTTGTAGAGTTTGATTCTGTACCTGGCCCTCTTGCTGGGCAGGTACTGACGGAATCCGAGCCGCCCCTTAAAATGAATTAAGGGCTCATCCACGCAGATGTCCCTTTGGGGCACGTACACTTCAGCAAACTTTTTGTTGAAGTGTTCGATGACCGGCCGAACTTTGAACAGATGGTCAAAGTTGGGATCATCTCGTGAGGGAAACTGTGCATTATCGTTATAATGCAGGAACTTATGGATGGCCTCAAAACGTGTCGCGGTCATAACCATTCGGAACACTGGAGTGTCATATAGAATATCAACACTCCAATATTGTCGAAGTTCTGGCTTCTTCAGGATCCCCATGTGGAGGACCAGGCCCCAAAACTGCATCCTTTTAACTGCGTCTACAGGAAACCAGTTAGGATTTGATGAATCTGAGTTTTGTTCCAAAAATTGACGAGCATACAAATTAGTTTGCTCCACCATGAGGTTAAGAAACGCCTCAGAGAAAAAGACTTTTGAAAAAGTCTAGTTCTGTGAGGTCGGTGGTGTCAAACTTGACTCCTGATTCTGCCACAAAATCAGGAATCAGTGGCTCAAAATTTTTGGGCGGCGAGGTCCATATGGGGTCCACGGTGGGGTGCGCTGGTTCGTCTTTGGCAATGGTGGGCGCTGTTTCATCTTCATCTTCATCGTCATCTTCATCAATGATGGGCACTGCCTCTTCTGTCTTGCAGCGTCTGCGTGGCGGTTCTGCAGGACTAGAGGAGGAAGATGAGGAGGGGGAAGAGGATGAGGAAGCATCGAAAAAATAAAGAAAAGTGGTATCCTCTCCCTCGCTATCAGTGTCGGAGGCAAGGAAAGAATATGCCTCCTCCAATGAATAGCGCTGTTGGGACGAGCGGGCCATTTTTTTGTGAGTATGGTGCTTGGGTGTACTTTATTGGTAACTGTGTACGTGTGGGGGGATAGTGTTTGGTGTAAAATATTCTGAAAAGAAAAAATTAAAGGAAGAAAAAGCAAATAAGGAAAAAAAAAGTGAAAGGAAAAGCCTAAAACAGCAGGCCCTAGCTCTGATAAGAGAACCTCGTCACTTATCAAAGTTCGGCGGATGCTGGGTGTGCGAACGGGATGTGGAAAAAAAAAATAAAACGGCAGGCACGAGAGGTTTGATAAGTGAACCACGTCACTTATCAAAGTTCTGTGGATGCTGGGTGTGCGAACGGGATGTGGAAAAAAAAAAACGGCAGGCACGAGAGCTTTGATAAGTGAACTACGTCACTTATCAAACTGCGGCGGCTGCTGGGTGTGCAAACGGGATGTAGAAAAAAAAAAGAAAACGGCAGGCACGAGAGCTTTGATAAGTGAACCACGTCACTTATCAAACTTCGGCGGCTGCTGGGTGTGTGAACAGGATGTGGAAAGAAAATAAAAATGGCAGGCATGAGAGCTTTGATAAGTGAACCACGTCACTTATCAAACTTCGGCAGCTGCTGGGTGTGTGAACGGGATGTGGAAATAAAAAAAAGGAAATGGTAGGCACAAGAGCTCTGATAAGTGAACCACGTCACTTATCAAACTTCGGCGGCTGCTGGGTGTGCAAACAGGATGTGGGAAAAAAGAAAGAAAGAAACCGGCAGGCATGAGAGCTTTGATAAGTGAACCACGTCACTTATCAAACTTCAGAGGCTGCTGGGTGTGCGAACGGGATGTGGAAAAAAAAAGAAAATGGCAGGCACGAGAGCTTTGATAAGTAAACCACATCACTTATCAAACTTCGGCGGCTGCTGGGTGTGCGAATGGGATGTGGAAAAAGAAAAAAGAAAACGGCAGGCTCGAGAGCTTTGATAAGTGAACCACGTCACTTATCAAAGTTTGGCAGCTGCTGGGTCTGCGAACGTGATGTGGAAAAAAAAGAACACGGCAGGCACGAGAGCTTTGATAAGTGAACCGCGTCACTTATCAAAGTTTGGCGGCTGCTGGGTGTGTGCACAGGTGTGGTGCAAGGGGGGGATGAAAAAAAAAAAGGAAAACGGCAGGCACAAACTCTGATAAGTGAACTGCGTCACTTGCTGTCCTTGCTGACTTATAGTCTACGGGATACTGGGGAAGAGACAGAAGGTCGGGGGTGCGGCAGCTCTGGTGGTGGTGAGGCGGCAGCTCTGGTGGTTGGTGAGTGCTGCCCATTGTGTTGGATTGTCAATGCAATCCTCTTCTCCCACTCTTGACACACTGAAAGCAAAACCGCAGATGAAATGATAGCACAGGCTTCCAGTATCCGTTGTTTCACATCTCATATCTTTACAGCATAGACAATTACCTTCAGATGACCCCATGATGACAGATAATAATGTTTATTTTTATATAGCGCTAACATATTCCGCAGCGCTTTACAGTTTGCACACATTATCATCACTATTCCCTATGGGGCTCACAATCTAAATTCCCTATCAGTATGCTTTTGGATTTTTGGAATGTGGGAGGAAACCGGAGTGCCCAGAGGAAACCCACGCAAACACGGGGAGAACATACAAACTCCTTGCAGATGTTGTCCAAGGTGGGATTAGAACCCAGGACTCCAGCGCTACAAGGCTGCAGTCCTAACCACTGCGCCACCGCTACAGATGTGTTTATATTATGTTTTTGCTGTGAAAACATGTTAAAAATGCATGTACAATCTGCAGGTGACTTAATTTAAAACTGTTTTACCAAAGTTAGGCTACTGTGAAAACAGAATGTTTCAAAAATAAACTAGTTGAAGTCTTGACACACCAAGAGAGTCCAAACCTACAGTAGGAAAAAAGATAAAAATGCATGAAAAAATAAACACCGTGGTATAAATAAACACTGAAAATCTGTAGCAACATAAATGAACCAAAATCACAACGTGCAAATTTAATCTAAATGTTTTGGGATCAGAAGAACAAGTGTATAAAATATAATCTAGCAAGAGTAGCACCGATTTGCAGTGTCTCTGCACTCCATAAAAGATCTCAACCTCCTCTATGGAAGCGGTTTTGGCATCATAGCCATCTGCTTTTGCCAAGGTAAAAAAAACAGATGAGGTGAAAACCCTTACAGCACAATAAATGCATGTGTGCACATAAGATTATAGATTACATAGGTTAGCATAGTTTATAGCTAAATATAGCAGCTAAAAAACCCAGCTCAACATTGTTTAGCTATATGTAAAATGTCCTTGAGATTCCCACAGAGTAAACGGCAGCAATAAATCATGACTGCTGACTGTGTATCCTGCCATTTCCAGAGTGCTGGTTCAGTTCCAGGTCAATGTTGAGTATAGGCTGCATGCAAGCTGATATGAAACAAAGTTAAAAGTAGATTTTATTAGAAAGCCTAACATCTAAGCCAAATAAAGTAGCAGCCAAGCTCTCCATGGAGCTTCAGGAGAAAACTCTATTTCAGAGATCCAGACAAGACTACCTCAATAAAAACAGCCTTTAAAGTTATACACTCCTTAACATTGACATTGTAACACCAGGAAGGAAAAGTGGTGGAGTTATGGAAATCACACAATGGATAGACATGTTACTGATATGCAAATGGTGAAAACATAGAAACTACTGTAAATTTTCAAGACCTCAAGAATTATTCATTATCGATCATGAGTTCCTCATGCAGAAATCCCCGCACTTACTGCTTTGGCTGCTATCAGTGAGGTTATTAATAGTTAGTAACGTCTTGCAACACTGAATGCACTTAAGAAAATCCTCAACATCCACCGCTGGCAACTCCTTTTGCCACTGCCAACCAATGTTGTCTCCGATGTGCTCAATGGGAGACAAGTCCTCAGAGGCTGCAGGCTATGGTGTGTGGCACCCCAGGAGTCCGGTTGCCGCAGTGACATTGCCTCCCTCACAGGGGGCGATGCAATGCCTGGAAGCAAGAAGGGATCCCCTTAGCAGGTAACACTGGCATGCAACACTTTCCTGACTCCAGACCAGAAGGAGGAGCTCTAAACCCAGTTTCAGGGGAGCTGCCCTATAAGTTCTGGTCTGGAGGCAGGGTTAGTTAGTCTGAGTCCGAGAGAGGGAGAGTGAGGCAGTGAAGGAAGAGGAAGCAAGTGTGGAGTGCCTGGGAGTGGAGCTGCAACTGAGCTCACTCCAGGACTGAGCGCAAAAGGCCAGATACCAGAGTCTTGGAGTGAGAGTATTTGGAGACTGCAGGCCCCACAACTGAATCCAGAGGACAGGAGATTGCAGGTCTCCTGGCAACAACTGACACCCAAAGGCACAGCAGCAAACTAGAGCCCAGAGTCACCACGAGGGAGTGACACCTGGAAAGGGCTCGAGCTGCCTGTCATGTGGGCAGTGTTCCAGGACAGAGAGAGAGGGACTTGAATAGAGCATAAAGCATCAAGAACCTTGAAAACAGTGAAGTAGGAAGGCTTCCAAATCCACCTGGTTAGGGGGATTCTGAATTGTTTCTAGGCTGCCTGGATCTCCAATACCACCGGTTACCTGTGCTCCAGACTGCACCTACAATTAAAGGTAAAGAAACTACCCAATTATTCCTGCACTCCAACATCCACCATCCCTCATAAACTGTTCTGGTAGCCCTGGGGCCCCACTCCACCTGTGGGGAGCAGAACCATCCCAGCTGCATCACCATCGTCCCCAGCGGTCCCTTTAAGCAGAGTCAGCCATCCCTGGCCGAGTACCACAGGTGGCGTCACGAATAATCCCCTTTTCCTATATAAACTTTATTCCTTTCCATCATTCATCCCTTTTCATTGGACTCCCAGGGCCACAGACCGGGTCACTGCTGCCGTAACTACATTCTTTAAGAACTGGTCCGGAACCGAGTATCCCCACGGCCCTGGCGGGCACTCCAGGTGCAGAGTTAGGCCAAGTGTTGCTGTGCTAAAAAATGGCTCCTTGGACACTATCACGTTCCCTTATGAAGACCGCTTCATGGCAATGCCCATGTGGTCTCCAGACCAATCTCTTTCTATCTCATAATCGAATGTCATGCAAGTATTGTCTGTTGGTTGGTGTAGGAAAAATTTGACAGAATGTATCATTACAGGCCATTCTTTGAATTTTAAAAGACCACATGGGCAATGCCATAAAGAGTCATTCACGAGGGAATGTCACACCAATCCTATTCCCAGGATTACGATGTGGGATGGGTTAATGTACAGTAGACTTTTCTAGTCTTCATTCCATGTACACTATCAGCTTGGTATTATATTGATTGGGTTGTATACCCAGTATTATGGCCATGTCTCCAAAAAGTCCCAGGAACCTTTTCTCAACACCACAACACCAGGCAAAATGTTGCTCAAACTACTGTGAGCAGCCTGGGTGGTCTAAATGTGTTACCATTATCTGCAGCGTCTCTGGACTTGTCTCCTATCAAGCACACATGAGATATCACTGGTCAGCAAATGCAAAGGGAACTGCCAGCAGCGGATCTTGATGATTTGCTCAAGTGCATTCAACGCAGCAGAACACTCCTCGGACAGCCATAAATAACCTCTTTATAGCAGCCAAGGTGTGTAAGTGGGGGAATTTCTGCTTGTGACGCTCATAATCAATACTGTATAAATTCAGATGTTTTAAAAACAAACATTTTTTTCATCATTTGGAGATTATTAACATGTCTGCCAATCCTGTCATTTTCATAATTCTACATCTTTTTCCTGTTGGTGTATGTGTATAAGCCTCAATCTGTCTCCTACACCTCCGTGAACTCCTGATACCCAGCAGAGTGCAGATGTGATTTAAGACATGACTTATGGGAATAATCTGCAAGTATGCAGAATTCATTTTATATTTTAGCGTCATTATTACCTTTATTTACTAATGTGAGAACTGAAGATGTACATGAAAATGATCTACAGAAGACAATTTTAGAGACTTAATTGCACTGCTGGACATAGATACTCCTCACACTGCCATCATTAAGTGTGATGAAGAGTTTAACTACTGACATAAAGAAACATATAGTTTACTCACGGCGATCATTTTGCCTTAGAAAGATGTAAATGTTGTCTAATTCATCACTTACTAATTTGAAGACGTGCTGTACAACACGTCCATTGGTACAGCTAAAACACCTCAGAGAACTTGTAGAAAAAAAGAATGATACCACATCATTGACTTCAAAATTGTTGGCATCAAAGAAAATGCACACATGATATGAATGTAAGCAGAGCTCATTAAAGAACATCTGTCACCTATGTACAGGATTCTGACTAATCTTTGAAGAATAGTATAAAGCACGCTCTGCACTTATTTTATATGTGACATGATAAAATTGCTGGGCATGAAAATTCTTTACAGAATTAATTGAAAGGAAAAAAACTATTATTGTTGCACTCTTTTCACGAATTATCACATGTGTTAGCACAGCGTATTTTCAGTCCAATTGTGATCTGACAAAATGCCATGCAAGTCAATACGTGCATGAAGATCACCAGATATCATCTGAGTGCGGTACGATTCCTACGCACTGACACAATGGAGAAGATGGAGAATTTATTTTTTCTCAATCTTATCCTCATCTGAGAGAATTGAACTAAACTAATATCGAACTCATTCATTTGCATAATCGAGCTGATGAGAGGGTCTATGATCGTCTTTACCTGCTCTTAGCGTGTGTTGGTTTTATTCCAAAATGTCCCAGGATCCGCCATCAATAGTATGGAAAGGCATGAAAACCCTTCAGACTTATGCATGATGTGAATAAATTTTATCAGTAAAGAAATCTATTCAGTTTGAATAAAATTTCCAGTTCCTGGTGAATTCAAACAATTTGTGATGTAATTCTCGCAAATAACCAAAAACGTAATTTGCCATTTTACACATTGCAGAACATTGCATCAGCCATACATCGCTCACATGACCTCCGGTATGGCCTTGGAAACTCCATCATAATGCCTTTCAGATATTAAATCGCATGGTATGGCGCAGCCGATCAGAAGAGCCTGGGAATTTAGCAGCTATTGAGTTATGATAGGGAGTGGACATCAAAGCTCACAGGTCAGCAATAGAACTAGGGAAAGAAACCCGTAAAACATTGAGCAAAAACTATAGACAATGTGTTGTAAAACTCCAGTACTCATCGCATCTTATCAAGACACACCATCTGGTACGGGCCTCCTGATGAGCCGTGAAGGCGAAATGCTTTGAGGCATTGGAAGATGGGTGGCATACATTTCAGATGAGTACCTTGATATCCAAATCATAAATCATAGCACTCCACTGCTTTAGGGGTGTCAGTCTCAATTGATCCACATTTCTTAATGTACTTCTATGTGTGGCTATCACTGTATATCTTTGATCATAAGAACATTGTGATTTTGGGAATTGAATTATATGCCTTAATTTACCAGGTGGGATCAGATTTATGTACTGATTTGTGAGGACTTTTATATGTCTGCATCTATAAAAGCCACCAGTGCCATGTGTACTTGAATGTGTTTTTAATTTTCCTTGGGATATAGGGTCCCCTTATCTGCAGATGTGATCTATGTCTAGCAATAGTGGTTCCTTTAGTGTTCATGGGGACAAAAGTTTGACTATAGGGTGCATCTAGGGAATCATAGAGGTAGCCATCGCTGAGCGGGGGCACCACAACGCTACCCCCCCAAGGGTGCCAACCTCCTTTGTTAGGAAGGCACAAGATTAAGGTACCTTCACACTCAGCGACGCTGCAGCGATACCGACAACGATGTCGATCGCTGCAGCGTCGCTGTTTGGTCGCTGGAGAGCTGTCACACAGCTCTCCAGCGACCAACGATCCCGAGGTACCCGGGTAACCAGGGTAAACATCGGGTTACTAAGCGCAGGGCCGCGCTTAGTAACCCGATGTTTACCCTGGTTACCAGCGTAAAAGTAAAAAAAAACAAACACTACATACTTACCTACCGCTGTCTGTCCCCGGCGCTCTGCTTCTCTGCACTCCTCCTGCACTGACTGTGAGCACAGCGGCCGGAAAGCAGAGCGGTGACGTCACCGCTCTGCTTTCCGGCTGACCGACGCTCACAGCCAGTGCAGGAGGAGTGCAGGAAAGCTGAGCACCGGGGACAGACAGCGGTAGGTAAGTATGTAGTGTTTGTTTTTTTTACTTTTACGCTGGTAACCAGGGTAAATATCGGGTTACTAAGCGCGGCCCTGCGCTTAGTAACCCGATGTTTACCCTGGTTACCAGTGAAGACATCGCTGTATCGGTGTCACACACGCCGATCCAGCGATGTCTGCAGGGAGTCCAGCGAGGAAATAAAGTTCTGGACTTTCCTCAGCGACCAACGATCTCCCAGCAGGGGCCTGATCGTTGGTTGCTGTCACACAGAACGATTTCCTTAACGATATCGTTGCTACGTCACAAAAAGCAACGATATCGTTAACGATATCGTTATGTGTGAAGGTACCTTTAGACATAACACTAGGGATTCCTAGTACACGCCAAGGTTGTGTTGTTTTTTCATGGTGTGCTTCTTTGTGGTGTGTACATACCACCGGATGGTGGTTTTTAGAAATTAGCATTAAAGATTGTATCTTTTTAAGTTGGGTTTCTACATGATATTTCTTGATTAACTGTGACCCTAGGAGCTATATATAAATAACTTGATTAAAACTCCAGTACTGAAGAAGATGAGTTCAGTAGTCTGTAAATAATATCAAGAATCAATTGATAGGGGAGAGAAAGGTAGGGGAGGTGTCAGCTGTAGTATTGCCAGACTCTGTGATTAATCAGTGATATGGTGTAGCTGCCATCTGTCCTGCTGCATTTGAATTATACATGTTTTCCTTATTCTTAATGCACCTGAAAGCAACAGCAAGCATGCACAATATTTGTTACAGAATAAAAAAAATATGAAATCTGTGTCAGTCAGAGATGTGTACTTTTTTGTCACAATTGTACTGTGTTTTTGGATTTCGTGTGTAATACTTTTTTATGAAGGGGAAAATAATTGTCTTAGAAATGAAAATGTAAAAAAATCCAGACATTTTGTGGTTTCTAACTCACAAAGTGTACGCGTTACTAAAAGCTTTCTTATACATCTATTGTAATTGTCAAATTATACATCAGTACATGCCACAACAATACAACGTCCTGCTGCAAGTGCTCACATTCTAGACGTGTATCTGCCCAGCATTTCTGATTCATTTGTGCATTTTTAGCAAGTGAGGTTAAATTTTGTTAATCTTCTTTGACAACTCTGGCATGATAGAGCCAGAGAAGGCAGAGATAGTTGGAAAAATTGCAGATGGAAAGGTGTATTTTATTGTTTGGTCATGCCATGATGCATTGGACACCTGTACTTGGTTTGAACAGTCAATCTATGTTGATAGTCCTTTTAAAAAGGACAAGTCTATTTTAGCACACCTGTTTTACTAGTCCAAATTGAAAAAAGTACAGTTACACTTTTAGCCTCATTTTGTATTCTGTACCTGTATTTACCTACCTAGTATTTTTTTATTACATCTTCTATGGAAAAGGATGAATAAGGTGTTGAAAAGATCATTGAAAGTTAATCATAGTGTTGTACAAAATCTATGGTAAAAGAAAATGTGGCAGTGGATGGTGTAATGTAAAAGACAAAAATATAATATACCACTGCTAAAAAAGTGGGAGCTGCTAGCAGTAGCATCATCACAGGTAAAAATTGATCTCTTCTGACCTCAGGTAAGTGTATTAGTGGGGAGGAAGTGAAGAGCACAATGGAATATATGCACATCGCTCGTCTCAGTTACAGTTTGATGGTTACCTCTTTTGGTGACACAGTGTGAGTTGGTTTTCTGTGCTGTGGTATGCTGCAATTTCAAGTAATCTTTTAAATTGTGGACTTTCAATTCCGTCAATGATACTTATGTCTGTTCTGTTTCTTAAGCTATATTCACACATCTATGTCCCATGGAGCAGAGACACGGACAGCTTTTTTTAAAAGTTATGCTCAAAAAAACTTTAGCTACGATTATTCAAATAGTGGAGTAAAAGCTTTGTGAAAGAAACGCAGTGTGTGTTCGAAACGCAAAGCTGTGTCTGCTCTCATGATGGAACTTTTTTAATTCAATACATTTTTGCAACTTCTGAAGCTAGAACCCTTTACTTTTCCTCTGTGCAGGGTTCAGCCTCCCTTCCCTTACTTTGTACTTCTGTATCTTGCTCAGTGGTGATTGGGTTCAGCCTCCCTTACCTCAGCCATGTCTGTGAGCACTGAACACCTTGTACTTCTGGGCACTCCAGGAAGGTTGTAGCTCTGGAATATGACATCATTTGAGCATAATGGCTTTTTGATCACTTCATGTTTGATTCTTCTCGTATCTTTGTGTCATGCGCCATACTAGTACTGCTCTGTGGGAGATGCGTTCCCACAAAGAGCAGTACTAGTACGGCGCACCGATCTCATGGCTTCACGCCAAGCGCAATATCGATCATGTGCGTGTGTCAACTGTATGTGACAGCTGACACCCCACAGCAACACCAATCGTGGGCATTTAACCCCTCTAATCCTGATGTCAGTATTGACAGCAGCATAGAGAAGCCCCCTCCCTGCACACTTCCATCAGGACAACACAATGCGATCGCGTTGTCCTGATGGTCTCCATGGAGACCCCCGGCTCCAAGATGGCCACGGCGTCCTTCGGGGTCCTGCAGGTAAGGTGGCTTATGAGTGCCTGCTGAGAGCAGGTGCTGGCATGCCTCCATACCTGCCTGTCAGATCGCTGATCTGATGCTCTGCAGTGCAGAGTATTTGGTATCGCTGCATCCATAACAAACTGCTCTATAAAACTGTCCCACTAGTTAACCCCTTCAGTGAACACCATAAAAAATAAAAAAACGGCTCAAAAAACAATGCTTTATCATCTTACCGCCGAGCAAAAAGTTCCTATAAAACGCGATAAAAAAGACATATAAATAAAAATGGTACAGCTGAAAATGTTCCAAAAAACAGGCTACCATACAGTTCCATCAGCAGAAAAATAAAAGCTGTATCTCTCAGAATAAAGCGATGCAAAAATAATAATAATTTTTAGTTTTTATTGTGTAAAAGCATTAAAACATAAAATAAATAAATAGGGTATCGCTGTAATCATACTGACTCGAAAAATAAAGCTGCCTTATCAATTTTAATACACGCGGAACGGTATAAAAAAAAAAAACAATTCCTGAATTGCTTGTTTTTGTTCATTCTGTCTCACAAAAATCGGAATAGAAAGCAATCAAAAAATGTCATGTGCACGAAAATGGTACCAATAGAAATGTCAGCTCATCCCCCCAAAAATAAGCCCTCACATGACTGTTGGCCGAAATATGAAAAAATTATGGTGACACAAAAACTAGTTTTCGCAATAAAAAGCGTCTTTTAGTGTGTGACAGCAGCCAAACATAAAAACCCGATATAAATATGGTTTCGCTGTAATCGCACCAACCCATAGAATAAAGTTACCTAATCACTTACAGTACAGACCAAATGTTTGGACACACCTTCTCATTTAAAGATTTTTCTGTATTTTCATGACTATGAAAATTGTACATTCACACTGAAGGCATCAAAACTATGAATTAACACATGTGGAATTATATACTAAGTGTGAAACAATTGAAATTATGTCATATATTCTAGGTTCTTCAAAGTAGCCACCTTTTGCTTTGATGACTGCTTTGCACATTCTTAGCATTCTCTTGATGAGCTTCAAGAGGTAGTCTCCGGGAATGGTCTTCCAACAATCTTGAATGTGTTCCCAGCGATGCTTAGCACTTGTTGACCCTTTTGCCTTCACTCTGCGGTCCAGCTCACCCCAAACCATCTCCATTGGGTTCAGGTCTGATGACTGTGGAGGCCAGGTCATCTGGCGTAGCACCCCATCACTCTCCTTCTTGGTCAAATAGCCCTTACACAGCCTGGAGGTGTGTTTGGGGTCATAGCCCTGTTGAAAAATAAATGATGGTCCAACTAAATGCCAACCGGATGGAATAGCATGCCTCTGCAAGATGCTGTGGTAGCCATGCTGGTTCAGTATGCCTTCAATTTTGAATAAATCCCCAACAGTGCCACCAGCAAAGCACCCCCACACCATCACACCTCCTCCATACTTCACGGTGGGAACCAGGCATGTAGAGTCCATCCGTTCACCATTTCTGCGTCGCACAAAGACACGGTGGTTGGAACCATAGATCTCAAATTTGAACTCATCAGACCAAAGCACAGATTTCCATTGGTCTAATGTCCATTCCTTGTATTCTTTAGCCCAAACAAGTCTCTTCTGCTTGTTGCCTGCCCTTAGCAGTGGTTTCCTAGCAGCTATTTTACCATGAAGGCCTGCTGCACAAAGTCTCCTCTTAACAGGTTGTTGTAGAAATGTGTCTGCTGCTAGAACTCTATGTGGCATTGACCTGGTCTCTAATCTGAGCTGCTGTTAACCTGCGATTTCTGAGGCTGGTGACTCGGATAAACTTATCCTTAGAAGCAGAGGTGACTCTTGGTCTTCCTTTTCTGGGGCGGTCCTCATGTGAGCCAGTTTCTTTGTAGCGCTTGATAGTTTTTGCCACTGCACTTGGGGACACTTTCAAAGTTTTCCCAATTTTTCGGACAGACTGACCTTCAATTCTTAAAGTAATGATGGCCACTCGTTTTTCTTTACTTAGCTGCTTTTTTCTTGCCATAATACAAATTCTAACAGTATATTCAGCAGGACTATCAGCTGTGTATCCACCAGACTTCTGCACAACACAACTGATGGTCCAAACACCATTTATAAGGCAAGAAATCCCACTTATTAAACCTGGCAGGGCACACCTGTGAAGTGAAAACCATTCCCGGTGACTACCTCTTGCAGCTCATCAAGAGAATGCCAAGAGTGTGCAAAGCAGTCATCAAATCAAAAGGTGGCTACTTTGAAGAACCTAGAATATAATACATAATTTCAGTTGGTTCACACTTTTTTATTAAGTATATAATTCCACATGTGTTAATTCTTAGTTTTGATAGTGTGAATGTAAAATTTTCATAGTCATGAAAATACAGAAAAATCTTTAAATGAGAAGGTGTGTCCAAACTTTTGGTCTGTACTGTATATCACACAAGGAACGTCATAAAAAATAAATAAAACAAATGCTTCACATGCTGTTGATTTTTTCATTCTGCCTCCCAAAGATCGCAGTATGGCTTGGCACACATTTATCCTGCGCTCTGCGCTGAGCGCTTACACTGGGGTTTCTGTGTAAATGTCTGAAATACGTGATTCAGACAGAACCCCCGGCGGACAATTCCCCTATAATAAGGCAGATGGAGGCACTGTGGACGCTGTCTGACCTGTTAACCCCCAGTGTCCATCTTTTTAGGATTGCATAAAAGTGCTGTTGACCACAGTTTTGTGCAGTTGTGAAAAAAGGAAACCACCGAACAGAGGCCAGACGGAGTCCAAAGTGAACCTGCTGCCTCATAGTGAATGGATCCATCAGGGGTTTCATCTGAATCACGTCACTCAGAGATTTAGGTGGAAACCACAAAGTAAGTGGTCAGTGTAGAGCGCCGGATAACTGTGATCCCAAACGGTATGTAAAATGTTCCCAATAAAAGCTTCAACCAGGGCCGGACTGGCCATTTGGCAATTCTGGCAAATGCCAGAAGGGCCAGTCTGGTTGTGGGCTACCTTGTGTGCTATGTTGTTAACAGAATCAATGTTCTCAAGGTACCCATACTGTTAACAGTTGTGACAGAGTACAAAGCCGGTCACTCCGTCACTTACCTCAGCATGCCATGGGTATAATTAGAAATATTGGTCTTGTAGTAAATCTTCCTTTCCTCCATCCAGGGCAATATTAGTAATATATCCCATCTGGTTATTGGGGACGGGGACATCATGGGCCTGTGTGATTTCAAATGCCAGGGTTGAATTTCATCCCCAGTCCGTACCTGGCTTCAACTCAATCCACAAAAAAAGCAAGTCCCCATTCAAGCCTGTCATCTGTTAACGAAAGTATACTGTAGGGGGCTTCCATGTTACTGGTAGCACAACGGCTCTGGAAAAGTGAAATGGCTCCTCATTCACCGAAAGAAATTCAGGTAATTCTCCACTTCCAAATCCAAATGCTCCCCTCCTTTCTGAGCCCCAGTGTTATACCCGCTCTCCCTGGCGCTGCGGCCGCTGCTCCTGCCGGCTCCTCTCGTGGCATCTCCGCGTGCCGTTCTCAGCATTGCGCCGGTTCCCCGGTTCCTCCTCCTGCTGCTCGGGGGTTCCGGCGTGGTGTCCGCGCTTCCTCCTTCTCCCGTCCTGTGCCTGCTCCACACATGCGCCTTAGGACGCGGGCGCGCGCTCCTTCTTCCTCTTAACCCCTTCCGCGCTTCTGGTCCTCCTATCAGGTACTTTCTCTGGCTATATCAGGCGTCTCCTCCTTAATGGAGGCGCCTGATTATTGTGTGCAGTTCGTACACTGTTTCTGGTCCCGTTTGGTTCGGTTTTATTCCGTTCCTGCCTGGTCTGCTATTGCAGGCTTTTCTCTTATTAACCCCTGTCTTCTCCATTGTTTTTGTCCTGCCTCCTGTTATCCGTTCCTTGTTTTTTCTCGCTTCCATTTTCCCATTGTTCAGTTTGTCTTCTCCCATCCTCCCTCTCCTGTCTTCCTTTAGAGCCGTCCCTCTTGGCACCAGCTGTTACGGTACTTGTCCCCCTCGGGCTTGCTCCCAACTATCCCTGTACAGGGGTTTTCATCTCAGGGTTCGCTCGCCCCCGGGTGCGTCAGTACCGTGACCCAGAGGGTCCACTCTCTTATCGTCTTACTCTGACGTCACACCCAGTGTGCCTAAACAACATATAGTGCCCACGTGTTTGACATTTCTGTAGTGATGAGAGCCTGCCTAATTTACAGCTGCGTGTCTCCAGAAGCATGAGCTGGGCATAATGTACTGGTCACTACAATGACAGTTTGCAATTTTCACACAGCAACATCCACTGCTGCCTGTTTCTGGAAAACATGCATGGAGTCTAAATAGTCACTACATCTGTAGATAAATTCCCAAAGGGTTATAATTTCCAAAATGAGGGGTGATTCTGCTTTTCTGGCACTTAGGGGCTCTTTATATGGAATCCACAAACCAGTCTAGGAAAATCTGTTTTACAGGAGGCAAATATAGCTCTGTCCCACCCAAGTATCTACGTATGGCAAAGCAGTACTGTACAGCCACATATGGGGTATTTCTACATTCAGCAGAAATTGTGGGACAAATTCTGGTGCCATTGTTACCCATTTCCCAGGATGAAAATGTAAAACTTGAGGTAACACATAATCTTGGTGGCAAAATGTAAATAATTAGGGTAACTTATAGGGGTTGCTGTTCTGGCACCTCAGGGGCTCTGTCAATGTAACATGGCACCCTCAAACAAGTGCAGCAAAATCTGCATTGTGATATGGAGCTCAGAGGCATAGCTAGGGTTTTGGTTCAGGGGGGGGCGAAGCTTCTGAGTGGGCCCCTAACCACGTAACCTTGATTACAACTCGATGACGCACCCTAATAGTGGAGGAGAACCTCAGCAGATGAATGCGCTGTTGCTGAAAATAATCTCTATGTAAAGACCAACATTGATATTACCGCCATATGGTCAGTGGTAGATACCAGTCCTACAGAACATATAAGAGATCACAGCACAGTTACAGATAATGATTTACTGCTGATGTTCTTTCTGATGGAATTGTTCATTTTTCTCGTCCTTTCCATCTGACCCAGACCGACATGACAACTTCTTCCAGCCAGGACTCGGCTGCAAGGAATACAACAAAGAGACATTTCACTTCTCATATTTCCAGCACGTCACCATCTACTCCCAACCTGCACAAACTCCTCATCCTGCTGATATCCCAATACTGAGCCGCTGCTGCCGTATGTGTCCCTATTACTACACCTGATATCCCAATACTGAGCCGCTGCTGCCGTATGTGTCCCTATTATTGCACCTGATACCCCAATACTGAGCCGCTGCTGCCGTATGTGACCCTATTACTGCTCCTAGTGTGTGGTTCTCCTTGCCCTCTAAATTCTAAAGCAACCCTCTAGAATATAGTAATGCTGGGCACTAGTGCCCTAAAAAACATTGCCCACATTTTGCTCCCTAGAAAGTAATAATGCCCTGTATGCCCCTTTGACAGTCACAGTAACCTGAGTTCCCCTATAACTATAAGTGCCCACTTAACATTGAATAATGTCCCGAGTCTCCAACCTGTACAGCTCCCCTATACACAATATGATGCTCTCTTATACACAGTATAATTCACCCTCACTGTATAGTACCACCCACACAGTATACTGACCCCTTACTAGCCCCCAAACTGCTTGATGGCCCCAACACTGAGTGATATCCCCTTCACTGTAATCCTCACACTGTGTGATAGCCCCCTAGATAGCCACCTGTAGTATAATGTACCAGACAGTCTTCAATATAGTATAATGCACTCCCCATAGGCCTGTATAGTATAATGCTCTCCTCATAGGCCTGTATAGCATAATGCACTCCCCATAGGCCTGTATAGTATACTGCACTCCCCATAGGCCTGTATAGTATAATGCACCACCATAGGCAGCCTGTATAGTATAATGCAGCCCCATAGGCAGCCAGTACAGTATAGTGCACCCCCATTAGGCAGCCAGTACAGTATAATGTAACCCTATAGGCAGCCTGTATAGTATAATGCAGCCCCATTAGACAGCCAGTACAGTATAATCCACCCCCATAGGTAGCCAGTATAGTATAATGCACCCCCATAGACAGCCAGTACAGTATAATACAGCCCCATTTGTGTTGTGAATTCTGTGGCAGAGCTCCCTCCTGTGGTCACAAGTGGTACTTCGGCTGATTCTCTCTGTGAGCTTCCGTTGGTGGAGGAGAGTGGTACTGCGGCTTCTGAGTTTCCTTCCTCAGGTGATGTGGTGAAGTCGTTAGGTGCTGCTCTATTTAACTCCACCTAGTGCTTTGATCCTGGCCTCCAGTCAATGTTCTAGTATTGGACCTGTTTCCTCCTGGATCGTTCCTGTGGCCTGCTGCTCTGCATAGCTAAGTTCTTCTTTGCTATTTTGTTTGCTGTTTTTTTCTGTCCAGCTTGCTTATTTGTTTTTTTCTTGCTTGCTGGAAGCTCTGGGACGCAGAGGGTGTACCTCCGTGTCGTTAGTTCGGTATGGAGGGTCTTTTTGCCCCCTTTGCGTGGTTGTTTGTAGGGTTTTGTGTTGACCGCAAAGTTACCTTTCCTATCCTCGCTCTGTTCAGAAAGTTGGGCCTCACTTTGCTAAATCTATTTCATCTCTACGTTTGTCTTTTCATCTTAACTCACAGTCATTATATGTGGGGGCTGCTTTTTCCTTTGGGGTAGTTCTCTGAGGCAAGGTAGGCTTATTTTCTATCTTCAGGCTAGCTAGTATCTCAGGCTGTGCCGAGTTGCATAGGGAGCGTTAGGCGCAATCCACGGCTGCCTCTAGTGTGGTTGGAGAGGATTAGGGATTGCGGTCAGCAGAGTTCCCACGTCTCAGAGCTCGTTCTATGTTTTTGGGTTATAGTCAGGTCACTGTATGTGCTCTGACTTCTATGTCCATTGTGGTACTGAATTACCTTATCATAACAGTACTGGAGGCCCAAAGTACTAATGATTCTCAATAGAGGGAAAAAAGAAGTGCTGAGACCATTTTTTTTTCTCTGCACTGTGTTTTGCCTTTTTTTCCCCCTAGACATTTGGGTGGTTCAGGACACAGGTGTAGCGATGGACATTAAAGGTCTGTCTTCATGTGTGGATCAGCTCACGGCAAGAGTACAAAATATTCAAGACTTTGTGGTTCAGAATTCTATGTTAGAACCAAGAATTCCTATTCCTGATTTGTTTTTTGGAGATAGAACTAAATTTCTGAGTTTCAAAAATAATTGTAAACTATTTCTGGCTTTGAAACCTCACTCCTCTGGTGACCCAGTTCAACAAGTTAGGATCATTATTTCTTTTTTACGTGGCGACCCTCAGGACTGGGCATTTTCTCTTGCGTCAGGAGATCCTGCATTAAGTAATATCGATGCGTTTTTCCTGGCGCTCGGATTGCTGTACGATGAACCTAATTCAGTGGATCAGGCAGAGAAAAATCTGCTGGCTCTGTGTCAGGGTCAGGATGAGATAGAGGTATATTGTCAGAAATTTAGAAAGTGGTCTGTACTCACTCAATGGAATGAAGGTGCGCTCGCAGCTATTTTCAGAAAGGGTCTCTCTGAAGCCCTTAAGGATGTCATGGTGGGATTTCCTATGCCTGCTGGTCTGAATGAGTCTATGTCTTTGGCCATTCAGATCGGTCGACGCTTGCGTGAGCGTAAATCTGTGCACCATTTGGCAGTATTATCTGAGCATAAACCTGAGCCTATGCAGTGCGATAGGACTTTGACCAGAGTTGAACGGCAAGAACACAGACGTCTGAATGGGCTGTGTTTCTACTGTGGTGATTCCACTCATGCTATCTCTGATTGTCCTAAGCGCACTAAGCGGTTCGCTAGGTCTGCCACCATTGGTATGGTACAGTCAAAATTTCTTTTGTCCGTTACCCTGATCTGCTCTTTGTCATCTTATTCTGTCATGGCATTTGTCGATTCAGGCGCTGCCCTGAATTTGATGGACTTGGAGTATGTTAGGCATTGTGGGTTTTTCTTGGAGCCCTTGCAGTGTCCTATTCCATTGAGAGGAATTGATGCTACGCCTTTGGCCAAGAATAAGCCTCAGTACTGGACCCAGCTGACCATGTGCATGGCTCCTGCACATCAGGAGGTTATTCGCTTTCTGGTGTTGCATAATCTGCATGATGTGGTCGTGTTGGGGTTGCCATGGCTACAAGTCCATAATCCAGTATTAGATTGGAAATCCATGTCTGTGTCCAGCTGGGGTTGTCAGGGGGTACATGGTGATGTCCCATTTCTGTCTATTTCGTCATCCACCCCTTCTGAGGTTCCAGAGTTCTTGTCTGATTACCGGGATGTATTTGATGAGCCCAAGTCCGATACCCTACCTCCGCATAGGGATTGTGATTGTGCTATCGATTTGATTCCTGGTAGTAAATTCCCAAAGGGTCGACTGTTTAATTTATCTGTGCCTGAGCATGCCGCTATGCGGAGTTACGTGAAGGAGTCCTTGGAGAAGGGGCATATTCGCCCGTCATCGTCGCCATTAGGAGCAGGGTTCTTTTTTGTGGCCAAGAAGGATGGTTCGCTGAGACCTTGTATTGATTACCGCCTTCTAAATAAGATCACGGTTAAATTTCAGTACCCCTTGCCGTTGTTATCTGATTTGTTTGCTCGGATTAAGGGGGCTAGTTGGTTCACCAAGATAGATCTTCGTGGTGCGTATAATCTTGTGCGTATTAAGCGAGGCGATGAATGGAAAACTGCATTTAATACGCCCGAGGGCCATTTTGAGTATCTAGTAATGCCATTCGGACTTGCCAATGCTCCATCAGTGTTTCAGTCCTTTATGCATGACATCTTCCGAGAGTACCTGGATAAATTCCTGATTGTGTACTTGGATGACATTTTGATCTTCTCGGATGATTGGGAGTCTCATGTGAAGCAGGTCAGAACGGTGTTTCAGGTCCTGCGTGCTAATTCTTTGTTTGTGAAGGGATCAAAGTGTCTCTTTGGTGTTCAGAAGGTGTCATTTTTGGGGTTCATCTTTTCCCCTTCTACTATCGAGATGGACCCTGTTAAGGTCCAAGCCATCCATGATTGGACCCAGCCGACATCGCTGAAAAGTCTGCAAAAGTTCCTGGGCTTTGCTAATTTTTATCGTCGCTTCATCTGCAATTTTCCTAGTATTGCTAAACCATTGACCGATTTGACCAAGAAGGGTGCTGATGTGGTCAATTGGTCTTCTGCTGCTGTGGAAGCTTTTCAAGAGTTGAAGCGTCGTTTTTCTTCTGCCCCTATTTTGTGTCAACCAGATGTTTCGCTTCCATTCCAGGTCGAGGTTGACGCTTCTGAGATTGGAGCAGGGGCTGTTTTGTCGCAGAGAAGTTCTGATTGCTCGGTGATGAAACCATGCGCCTTCTTTTCCAGGAAGTTTTCGCCTGCTGAGCGAAATTATGATGTTGGCAATCGAGAGTTGCTGGCCATGAAGTGGGCATTCGAGGAGTGGCGTCATTGGCTTGAAGGAGCTAAGCATCGCGTGGTGGTCTTGACTGACCATAAGAACTTGACTTATCTTGAGTCTGCCAAGCGGTTGAATCCTAGACAGGCTCGTTGGTCGCTGTTTTTTGCCCGTTTTGACTTTGTGATTTCGTACCTTCCGGGCTCTAAAAATGTGAAGGCGGATGCTCTGTCTAGGAGTTTTGTGCCCGACTCTCCGGGTTTATCTGAGCCGGCGGGTATTCTCAAAGAGGGAGTAATTGTGTCTGCCATCTCCCCTGATTTGCGGCGGGTGCTGCAAAAATTTCAGGCTAATAAACCTGATCGTTGCCCAGCGGAGAAACTGTTTGTCCCTGATAGGTGGACGAATAAAGTTATCTCTGAGGTTCATTGTTCGGTGTTGGCTGGTCATCCTGGAATCTTTGGTACCAGAGAGTTAGTGGCTAGATCCTTTTGGTGGTCATCTCTGTCGCGGGATGTGCGTTCTTTTGTGCAGTCCTGTGGGATTTGTGCTCGGGCTAAGCCCTGCTGTTCTCGTGCCAGTGGGTTGCTTTTGCCCTTGCCGGTCCCGAAGAGGCCTTGGACACATATCTCTATGGATTTTATTTCAGATCTTCCCGTCTCTCAAAAAATGTCAGTCATTTGGGTGGTTTGTGATCGCTTCTCTAAGATGGTCCATTTGGTACCCTTGTCTAAATTACCTTCCTCCTCTGATTTGGTGCCATTGTTCTTCCAGCATGTGGTTCGTTTACATGGCATTCCAGAGAATATCGTTTCTGACAGAGGTTCCTAGTTTGTTCGAGGTTTTGGCGAGCCTTTTGTGCTAGGATGGGCATTGACTTGTCTTTTTCCTCGGCTTTCCATCCTCAGACTAATGGCCAGACCGAACGAACCAATCAGACCTTGGAAACATATCTGAGATGCTTTGTTTCTGCTGATCAGGATGACTGGGTGTCCTTTTTTCCTTTGGCTGAGTTCGCCCTTAATAATCGGGCCAGCTCGGCTACCTTGGTTTCGCCGTTTTTCTGCAACTCTGGGTTCCATCCTCGTTTCTCTTCAGGGCAGGTTGAGTCTTCGGACTGTCCTGGTGTGGATACTGTGGTGGACATTTTGCAGCAGATTTGGACTCATGTAGTGGACAATTTGACCTTGTCCCAGGAGAAGGCTCAACGTTTCGCTAATCGCAGACGCTGTGTGGGTCCCCGACTTCGTGTTGGGGATTTGGTTTGGTTATCTTCTCGTCATATTCCTATGAAGGTTTCCTCTCCTAAGTTTAAACCTCGTTTCATTGGTCCGTATAGGATTTCTGAGGTTCTTAATCCTGTGTCTTTTCGTCTGACCCTTCCAGATTCTTTTTCCATTCATAACGTATTCCATAGGTCATTGTTGCGGAGATACGTGGCACCTATGGTTCCATCTGTTGATCCTCCTGCCCCGGTTTTGGTGGAGGGGGAGTTGGAGTATATTGTGGAGAAGATTTTGGATTCTCGTGTTTCAAGACGGAAACTCCAGTATCTGGTTAAGTGGAAGGGTTATGCTCAGGAAGATAATTCCTGGGTCTTTGCCTCTGATGTCCATGCTCCCGATCTTGTTCGTGCCTTTCATATGGCTCATCCTGGTCGTCCTGGGGGCTCTGGTGAGGGTTCGGTGACCCCTCCTCAAGGGGGGGGTACTGTTGTGAATTCTGTGGCAGAGCTCCCTCCTGTGGTCACAAGTGGTACTTCGGCTGATTTTCTCTGTGAGCTTCCGTTGGTGGAGGAGAGTGGTACTGCGGCTTCTGAGTTTCCTTCCTCAGGTGATGTGGTGAAGTCGTTAGGTGCTGCTCTATTTAACTCCACCTAGTGCTTTGATCCTGGCCTCCAGTCAATGTTCTAGTATTGGACCTGTTTCCTCCTGGATCGTTCCTGTGGCCTGCTGCTCTGCATAGCTAAGTTCTTCTTTGCTATTTTGTTTGCTGTTTTTTTCTGTCCAGCTTGCTTATTTGTTTTTTTCTTGCTTGCTGGAAGCTCTGGGACGCAGAGGGTGTACCTCCGTGCCGTTAGTTCGGTACGGAGGGTCTTTTTGCCCCCTTTGCGTGGTTGTTTGTAGAGTTTTGTGTTGACCGCAAAGTTACCTTTCCTATCCTCGCTCTGTTCAGAAAGTTGGGCCTCACTTTGCTAAATCTATTTCATCTCTACGTTTGTCTTTTCATCTTAACTCACAGTCATTATATGTGGGGGCTGCCTTTTCCTTTGGGGTATTTCTCTGAGGCAAGGTAGGCTTATTTTCTATCTTCGGGCTAGCTAGTTTCTCAGGCTGTGCCGAGTTGCATAGGGAGCGTTAGGCGCAATCCACGGCTGCCTCTAGTGTGGTTGGAGAGGATTAGGGATTGTGGTCAGCAGAGTTCCCACGTCTCAGAGCTCGTTCTATGTTTTTGGGTTATAGTCAGGTCACTGTATGTGCTCTGACTTCTATGTCCATTGTGGTACTGAATTACCTTATCATAACACATTAGGCAGCCTGTATAGTATAATGTACCCCCATTAGGCAGCCAGTATAGTATAATGCACCCCTATTAGGCAGCCAGTATAGTATAATGCAACCCCATTAGGCAGCCAGTATAGTATAGTGCACCCCGTTTAGGCAGCCAGTACAGTATAATGCAACCCCATAGGCAGCCAGTACAGTATAATGCACCCCCATAGGCAGCCAGTACAGTATAATGTACCCTCATTAAGCAGCCTGTATAGTATAATGCACTCCCATTTGGTAGCTTGTATAGTATAATGCACCCCCATTAATGAGCCAGTATAGTATAATGCACCCCATAGGTATCCAGTACAGTATAATGCACCCCCATTGGGTAGCCAGTACAGTATAATGTATCCACATTAGGCAGCCTGTATAGTATAATGCACCTCCATTAGGCAGCCAGCATAGTAGAGTGCACCCCCATTAGGCAGCCAGCACAGTATAATGCAGCCCCATAGGCAGCCAGAACAGTATAATGCACCCCATTAGGCAACCAGTACAGTATAATGCAACCCCATTAGGCAGCCAGTATAGTATAATGACCCCCATCGGCAGCCAGTACAGTATAATGTACCCTCATTAGGCAGCATATATAGTACTAGATTGTGGCCCGATTCTAACGCATCGGGTATTCTAGAATATGCATGTCCCCGTAGTATATGGACAATGATGATTCCAGAATTCGCGGCAGACTGTGCCCGTCGCTGATTGGTCGAGGCAACCTTTATGACATCATCGTCGCCATGGCAACCATTATGACATCTACGTCGATACTGTACCCGTCGCTGAATCAGAGACGCGGGATGTCTACGTCGATGCTGTGCCGGTCTCTGATTGGTCGAGGCCTGGCGGCCTCGACCAATCAGAGACGCGGGATTTCCAGGACAGACAGACAGACAGACAGACAGAAAGACAGACAGACAGACAGAAAGACAGACAGACGGAAAAACCCTTAGACAATGCACTCTAATGCACTCTTATTAGGCAGCCTGTTTAGTATAATGCAGCCCCATTAGGTAGCCAGTACAGTATAATGCACCCCCGTAGGCAGCTAGTACAGTATAATGCACCCACATAGGCAGGCTGTATAGTATAGTGCAGCCCCATTTTACAGCCAGCAGGGATGGTATGGCTTCCCACAGGTGAAGCCTAGTCCCCAGGGCTCCCGGTGGAGTAGGCAAAGATGATAGATGGTGTAGTGCCGGCACGAATTGGAGGACACAAGGTTGTATTCTCTTTACCTTTTACTGGTAGCATGCAGCCACAGTCCAGGGTACGGATCACAGGTGACTGTGAGGTCCGGTCAGCCTGGAAGTGATTCAGAATCCCCCTAGCCAGGTGAGGTTGGACGCCTTCCTTACTGCGCTGTGTTGTAGTCCCTTGCTGCCTATGGCTTCACACAAGGTACTCACGTTATCTCTCTGTCCTATTAATAGGACAATATCCGTATGACAGGCAACTCAAGCCTTTTTACAGGTTTCCCTACTTGTGGCGAATCCGGGCTCTATATGCTGCTATGCCTTTGGATGTAATGGTGGATAGGCGACTTGAAATCTCCTGCCCGCCGATTTCTGCTATGGAGCATACAGTTACTCCCCCAACCTCGGAATTCTGGCCTCCGATTTCTGCGCTTCAGCGTGGAGGGAGCTCAGTCGCAGCTCCTCACTTCTCCTGTGCTCCTTCTCCCCTCGCAGTCTCTTACAATCTGCTCTGTCTCCCTCTTCTCTTTCCAGGAGCTGATGAACCTCGTGCCTGCACGGCTCCAGCTCTCATCTTAACTGACTCACTAGCTCCTCCTCCAGCCAGAATATATAGGGAAGCCACCCACAAACTGGATCATAGCTCCCTCTTCTGGCCTGGAGTTAGAACAGTGTTGTATGTACATGTTACCTGTTAAAGGGATCCTTGTCACTTCCATGCATGGCATCACCCTCCCCGTGAGGAAGGCAATACCACTGTGACAACCGAACACTCCCCCCGTTAAATCCATTACTCCCAGACTGGGAAAATACAAACAATAAATGGGTTAAGACATGCAAAAAATTTTAAAATGCAGTACAACAGGTTAGCAGGTTAATAACATTGCTTCCCTTTAAGGGAGGTTACTTTCTTGAACGATGCAATAACTATATATAAAGTGCAAAATATCTTTCCAAAAATAGAACTTTTTATGATACTAAATATTACTTATGCATAGTGTTGAGCATTCCGATACCGCAATCGCAATCGGGTATCGGCCGATACTTGCGGTTTCGGAATTCCGATACCGAGATCCGATACTTTTGTGGTATCAGGTATCGGTATCGGATACATAGAGATGTGTAAAATAAAGAATTAAAATAAAAAATATTGATATATTTACCTCTCCGGCGGCCCCTGGACTCAGCGCGGGTAACCGGCAGGCTTCGTTGTTCAAAATCAGTGCTTTTAGGACCTGAGAATCACGTCCCGGCTTCTGATTGGTCGCGGGCCGCCCATGTGACCGCCACGCGACCAATCACAAGCCGCGACGTCACCGCAAGCTATTAACGCGCTCATTTTTAAAAATGAGCGCGTTAATGGCTTTCAAAGACGTAGCGGCTTGTGATTGGTCGCGTGGCCGCGACCAATCACAAGCCGCGACGTCACCGCAAGCTATTAACGCGCTCATTTTTAAAAATGAGCGCGTTAATGGCTTTCAAAGACGTAGCGGCTTGTGATTGGTCGCGTGGCCGCGACCAATCACAAGCCGCGACGTCACCGCAAGCTATTAACGCGCTCATTTTTAAAAATGAGCGCGTTAATGACTTTCAAAGACGTAGCGGCTTGTGATTGGTCGCGTGGCCGCGACCAATCACAAGCCGCTACGTCTTTGAAAGTCATTAACGCGCTCATTTTTAAAAATGAGCGCGTTAATAGCTTGCGGTGACGTCGCGGCTTGTGATTGGTCGCGTGGCGGTCACATGGGCGGCCCGCGACCAATCAGAAGCCGGGACGTGATTCTCAGGTCCTAAAAGCGCTGATTTTGAACAAAGAAGCCTGCCGGTTACCCGCGCTGAGTTCAGGGGCCGCCGGAGAGGTAAATATATCAATATTTTTTATTTTAATTCTTTATTTTACACATCCCTATGGATCCCAGGGCCTGAAGGAGAGTTTCCTCTCCTTCAGACCCTGGGAACCATGAGAATACCTTCCGATACTTGATGTCCCATTGACTTGTATTGGTATCGGATATCGGTATCGGCGATATCCGATATTTTTCGGGTATCGGCCGATACTATCCGATACCGATACTTTCAAGTATCGGACGGTATCGCTCAACACTACTTATGCATATATTAACTGTCTGACATATAAAATACAATTCAATTCCCTTACGGGTAAATTTTTCTAGCAATATTAAATACTAACACTTTCTCAAATAAAGTGCAATAAAGTCAACATATTCTTGAACTGAGGTAGTGCTTCTTTTATGTGCAAGATGAGGGGTAACCCGTCTTAAACCCCCAACATAGGTCTTGGGCGTGGCTACAAGGCATGACTGGTCTCCTCTCTGGACCTTTTCTTCGGCCACGCCAGACGGTTTTGGTTCTTGGTCACTAAGACAATATTTTTATTTTAGTGCAAACAACAACAAACAGTATCTTCAGTGGTTACTTGTAAAACCAGTAAAAAACACCTTAAGAAATGCCAACTACATACATGGCAGCTCTGACCATTCACTGTCCATGTCCTCAGTGTCCCTTTAAACAAATTAACTTTTTAAACAGAAACCTTGCCAGGTTAAATGAACTTTCAACAGCTTACTGTCTAATCTTCATGTTTCCAAGGGTATACCTGGACATTGCAGTCTCCTTGCCAGGAGTTCAGTCTTATGCCAGGTAAGATAAAAAGTTGGGCTGTTCCCACTATGGGGGTTTGAGTGCTCCTGGATTGCATTTCCACTGTGGCCCTACGTCGGAGGTCCCGCTCTCTGTCCTCCTGCTCCCACTTGAGGGTTTCCTGATGGCAATACTCCTCTTTGCTGATGACATCCAGATATTCTCCTTTGGCCTGGGCCTCCCCGGGGAACCCTATCAGATCGGTGCCAGAGTGCTCCCTGTTATGATCTGGTGGCCTTGGAGCAGCATGAGACGTACTCTGGAGAAGGTGGTCCCTGTACTGACCGCAAACCCTGAACCTAGCAGCGCAACTAAAAGTAGCCGTTGGGGGTACCTAACTCTCCCTAGACCCCTCGGCACAGCCTAAGATCTAACTAACCCTAAAGACAGAAACAGGAAACCTATCTTGCCTCAGAGAAAATCCCCAAAGGATAGATAGCCCCCCACAAATATTGACTGTGAGAGGCAAGGGAAATAACATACGCAGATATGAAATCAGATTTTAGCATAGGAGGCCATATTAGCTAAAAAGAAAGAATAGAACAGAGTACTATGCGGTCAGTATAAAAACACTAGAAAATATCCACCGCAGAAAATACGGATCACCACATCTGACTAAAGACATGGGGGGTATACCTGCATCTCCAGAGAAATAGCTAGGCTGCAAAAAATCCTTCACAGACCAAGCTGGACAAGACAAAAACATGAAAATGCACAGAACTATAAGGTCCACTGCAGATGGACAGCAAAAACAAAGCCAGGACTTATCTTTGTAGAAAAACACAGCAAACTGGAGAGACCAGCAGGGAAGTGAATCCTTCAAGAACAAGGGACAACTGGCACTGACTAAAGGATCCTGCAAAGCTATATACCCCAGTCAGTTTTGCAATTAGTAGATACACCTGTCCACTCCTGCAGTCCAGGCACAACTGCATTACCCTCTACAACCACCGGAGGGAGCCCAAAAGCTGAATTCACAACAGCTCCCACCGGAATGTCACCCATTCTCCACTTACTTCCGGCAGCTCCTTCCTCTGTTACAATGGGGCTTTTAAAGTGTCTATTATGCCTGAGGATAAGCCACTCTAGGTGGCTTAATATCCGGCCGGGCGGTGGGGATGTCGGAGTGTCAAAGGGTCCTATTAGGGTGTCCTTGGCTACCGGGGCAGGGTCGGTCTCCTTACCTGCGCCACTGAGTCTCCGGTGCCAGACTCCTCCATTGCGGGCTGGGATACCAGATACTTGCTCCCATACTGCTGTGTGGAACCAGGACCGCTGGAGCTGACCGCATAACTCCTCCACCTCGGCCCCAAGGACCTCCGGGTTCATTGCTGAAGGCTGGTCATCTCTCTTCTCCCATTGGCTGGGGCAGCTTCCTGCTTCCTCCCCATCCTCCGGGTGACCTCCGCTCGCCATCTTGCCGGCTAGGTTCTCTGCCTCACCTTCCTGCTGCTCAAACATCTTCCGTGGGCGGTCCCTTCTTCCTTGCTTCCTGCCATCCTAGACCAGGAGGCGGATCTCTCTAGTGGACTGACAGATCTCTCTGACATAGTAGTATCGATGAGGGGCGGTCATAACTTTTGCGCCGTTCTTCCAAGCTCCGCCCACGAAAACAGACCTTACTCCTCCTGCGCACTACATAATGCTGCAATGTAATTATATAGGTCAGAGCAACAAAATTATTCAATATAGACCATGACAGAAACTCCCGACATCATATATAATTAGAACAATGGAGTCAAAACTACTGCCTTTTTGATGATAAAAATGTAATATTTATTCAATAACAAAATAAAATAAAAATATTAAAGTCACCATATACAAAAATGTAAAAAGCATACAATCATTTCAGGGTAACTACAAAAGTAAAGGACACAGGTAATACATCCACAAATCCACACTAGTATCAAAAAATTCAACCCAAGGTACCAGATTCATGAAGTGTATAGGCCGTATAATAAGAGGCACTATATGTCCCAACAGACATCTAATCACACACATATGTATAGGACTGATCCTCCCCCATCAAGGTCGTAGTGTGAAAGTGGAAAAACTGTGATTACAACCCAATAAGAAAACGGTCTTCACAATGCCAAGGCTGCAAGAGTAGCTTAAATTTGTGTCGATTGTAACGCTCGCGTCCAGACTTGTTGGCATGGCCAAATGGGGGTTTCTAACTTCACCTTGGTTCCAGCCTGGTGTGCCTTATTGCCCTGCACTTTAGTGGTAAGTCCTGCGCAAACTATGTACAGAGATATTTAACTAATTATTATGGCGGTGACTTGCTGCTTTGCTATTCCCAGTGCACTGACTATGTCAGACTGGTTACATTGTTTGGGGCATATTACACACCGGTGGATACCTGTTTCTTCTTAAACCATCCTTGTGCACTTTACTGTCATTACCATGTGTAGCGTTATTTTGTGATATTATGTATGACTCCTTTTGATACTGTAATAAATATTATATACCCGTTATACTCCTTTTTCTCCTCGTTTTCTGCTATAGTATGGAGTGGGTTGCCTTGTTCTCAGGCTTTGGGCCCTTTACCACTATTTAGTGCTAATAGCCCAGTTTCTCTCTTTCATCTAATATGTGGTCTGGAGTGTGGCCCCACTGGACCACTGACCAGACTACCCTGGAAGGGGCATAACTAAGTAGCTTCCTAGGTGTTTGCTGGAGCCTCTGATGGTGAGGTCAGACTTGTGCGGCAGGTAGCTACCAGGTACCACTCCAGGGTGGTGTCTGGCCGTGGATGCTGATCCCACCGGGGAACAGGACACAGGCAGGCAGGCATGGCTGTGACACTGGCTGGTGGACAGGTACGGCAGAAGCCCTGATGGGCAGACGGGCTTGACGGAGACACAGGCAGGCAGGCGGGCACGGCTGGCACTCTGGCAGACAGGCGGGCACAGCTGGCACTCTGGCAGGTCAGACGGACAGGGCTTATACTCTGGTAGGAACTGGTATACAGGTGGGTGTATGGAAACAGGTAAAAACCTGTTCAGACTGGAGGGTATGGGAACAGGTAGGAACCTGTTCGGACTGGTGAAGATAAAGAAACAGACCTGTGCGGCAAGTTGCAGAACGGAGATGAGCAAGAGTGGATGCAAAGCAGAACCACAGGAAGCGGAGTTAAGAGCAGGAGGGAGAGCCAAGAACAGAAATGCAGGAGGCGGAGTCAAGAGCAGGAGGCAGAGCCAAGAACAGAAATGCAGTTAAGAGCAGAGAAGGAGAAGACAGAGCTAAGAGCAGAGAAGGCAGAGCCAAGAGCGGAGACGCTGGAGGCGAAGCCAGGAGTGGAGATGCTGGAGGCGGAGCCAAGTGGCGAGATGATGGAGGTGGAGCCAAGAGCAGAGACGATGGAGGCAGAGCCACGAGTCAGAACCGCAGGAGGCAAAGCCAACAGCCGGAAGACAGAGCCACAGATTGTGGTGAGCAAAGCAAAGAAGCACAGAGCCATGGGTAGTTGCGAACAGAGCAGAGAGGTGCAGAGGCACTGGTAGTGGCAAGCAGAGCAGAGAGGTGCAGAGTCACGCAGAGCAGAGAGGAGCAGAGCCACTGATTGTGGCAAGCAGAACAAAGAGGTGCTGAGCCACTGATAGTAGCAAACAGAGCAGAGAGATAAGGCAGAGGTACACACAGCAGAGTGGGAATGGCAAACAAACAAAGAAGGAACAGGAACGGACATAGACCAGAGTACAGACAGGAACGGATATAGACCAGAGTTCAGACAGGAACAGACACGGATACTAGAACTGGACACAGATATAGGCCTGCGTATTGCAGCCCTAAGAGACAGGAAACAGAACATGACCTGGCAGCTCATTAGCAATACTAACTGAGGGAAATGGTTTTCTCAGGCACCCTCCAATGGGTGAGGATGCCTTAAGTATCAGAGGCCTCTAGGCAATTGGCTCGGGACACCTTAGGGAGGTGCAGACAGTCTCAATAAGAATCTGGATTTACCAGCGCCGCCCCCCTATGCACACAGCCAGGAAGTGTACACAGTGAGCAGCCATCAAGCACAAGGCATGGAACCGGGAGCACACAGAACTCACAGCATGACCTGGGGTGAGTGATGTATCAGGCAGGTGGGGGATGGAAGGCCATGCAGAGATGCCGGCAGGGTTGTTACACCGATGATCACAGTGTTTCAGCAGACAGGAGATGGTTTTCCTCAACTATGATCACAGATCAATATCTTGGAAATTTCAAGAGTGCTTCATCCCTTAAACTTGTAACAATTTTTGACTTTTCAAAGTCAAGTTAAAGGAGTATTCCCATATCCAAGATCTTATCCCAATATGTAGTAGGTGTAATAATAATATTAGCAAATCACCCCAATTAGAAATGTAGTTTGGTTCTCCTGATTCTCTTAGTAGCTTAGGTGTACTGTCCATGGTTATGACCATTCATATAGTGACAGCTGTTAGTGGTCGTAACCATAGACACATAAGCTATTGTAATGCCCTGTGCATGGGGTGAGCAACATGGTGAAATAGAAGAACAATACTACATTCCTAATTAGATGTATTTGATAATACTATTAATATTATTATTACACTTCCTTATTGGGATATGATCTTAGAGATGGGAATACCCCTATAAATATCTTTTTTGGCTTATTTTGCATGAAAAAAGCTACCTAATTTTCTACACATCTTGATAAAGTGTTGCATCTTTAGGCCTCACCTCCGCATTACAGAAATAAACGTCACCCGATTTGCTTCATCCATTAAGCATTCAAGTTTATATAGCTTGGAGTTGGAAAATCTGCAAAAAAATTACTTGTCTCTGCAGCATGTAACACTAACATCAATGGTTGTGATGTATATACCCCCAGCCCCTCCTGTGATATACAGTATATGGCTTAGCATCTCCTGTGATGTCCCAGCATCTCTTGCTGTGATATGTGTATAGAGCAATCTAGATATTTCCTTTGTGATGTGTATACGGTATATAGCAACCCCTGTATACCCCATGTATGCACAAGGGCTGGGAGCACATAAATTCTAGCAGGAGATTCCGGGGGCACATACATTGCAGCACGAGATGCCGGGAGGACATACATTACAGCATGAGAAGCCGGGGGGCACACACATTGCATCAAATTATGCCGGGGGACACATACATTGGGAGAAGGAGATGCCGGAGGCACATACAATGGGTATGGAAAGTATTCATACCCCTTTAAATTTTTCACTCTGTTTCATTGCAGCCATTCGGTAAATTCAAAAAAGTTCATTTTTTTCTCATTAATGTACACTCTGCACCCATCTTGGCTGAAATAAACAGAAATGTAGTAATATTTGCAAATTTATTAAAAAAGGAAAACTGAACTATCACATGGTCATAAGTATTCAGACCCTTTGCTCAGTATTGAGTAGAAGCACCTTTTGAGCCAGTACAGCTTTGAACCTTCTTGGGAATGATGCAACAAGTTTTTTCACACCTGGATTTGGGAATCCTCTGCCATTCTTCCTTGCAGATCCTCTCCAGTTCCGTCAAGATGGATGGTGAATGTTGGTGGACAACCATTTTCAGGTCTCTCCAGAGATGCTCAATTGGGTTTAGGTCAGGGCTCTAGCTGGGCCAGTCAAGAATGGTTACAGAGTGGTTCTGAAGCCAGTCCTTTGTTATTTTAGCTGTGCACTTAGGGTCATTGTCTTGTTGGAAGGTGAACCTTTGGCCAAGTCTGAGGTCTAGAACACTCTGGAAGAGGTTTTTATCCAGGATATCTCTGTACTTGGTCGCATTCATGTTTCCTTCAATGACAACCAGTTGTCCTGTCCCTGCAGCTGAAAAACACCCCAATAGCATGATGCTGCCACCACCATGTTTCACTGTTGGGATTGTATTGGACAGGTGATGAGCAGAGCCTGGACTCAGCGCGGGTAACCGGCAGGCTTCGTTGTTCAAAATCAGTGCTTTTAGGACCTGAGAATCACGTCCCGGCTTCTGATTGGTTGCGGGCCGCCCATGTGACCGCCACGCGACCAATCACAAGCCGCGACGTCACCGCAAGCTATTAGCGCGCTCATTTTTGAAAAATGAGCGCGTTAATGACTTTCAAAGACGTAGCGGCTTGTGATTGGTCGCGGCCACGCGACCAATCACAAGCCGCGACGTCACCGCAAGCTATTAACGCGCTCATTTTTAAAAATGAGCGCGTTAATGGCTTTCAAAGACGTAGCGGCTTGTGATTGGTCGCGTGGCCGCGACCAATCACAAGCCGCGACGTCACCGCAAGCTATTAACGCGCTCATTTTTAAAAATGAGCGCGTTAATGACTTTCAAAGACGTAGCGGCTTGTGATTGGTCGCGTGGCCGCGACCAATCACAAGCCGCTACGTCTTTGAAAGTCATTAACGCGCTCATTTTTAAAAATGAGCGCGTTAATAGCTTGCGGTGACGTCGCGGCTTGTGATTGGTCGCGTGGCGGTCACATGGGCGGCCCGCGACCAATCAGAAGCCGGGACGTGATTCTCAGGTCCTAAAAGCGCTGATTTTGAACAAAGAAGCCTGCCGGTTACCCGCGCTGAGTTCAGGGGCCGCCGGAGAGGTAAATATATCAATATTTTTTATTTTAATTCTTTATTTTACACATCCCTATGGATCCCAGGGCCTGAAGGAGAGTTTCCTCTCCTTCAGACCCTGGGAACCATGAGAATACCTTCCGATACTTGATGTCCCATTGACTTGTATTGGTATCGGATATCGGTATCGGCGATATCCGATATTTTTCGGGTATCGGCCGATACTATCCGATACCGATACTTTCAAGTATCGGACGGTATCGCTCAACACTACTTATGCATATATTAACTGTCTGACATATAAAATACAATTCAATTCCCTTACGGGTAAATTTTTCTAGCAATATTAAATACTAACACTTTCTCAAATAAAGTGCAATAAAGTCAACATATTCTTGAACTGAGGTAGTGCTTCTTTTATGTGCAAGATGAGGGGTAACCCGTCTTAAACCCCCAACATAGGTCTTGGGCGTGGCTACAAGGCATGACTGGTCTCCTCTCTGGACCTTTTCTTCGGCCACGCCAGACGGTTTTGGTTCTTGGTCACTAAGACAATATTTTTATTTTAGTGCAAACAACAACAAACAGTATCTTCAGTGGTTACTTGTAAAACCAGTAAAAAACACCTTAAGAAATGCCAACTACATACATGGCAGCTCTGACCATTCACTGTCCATGTCCTCAGTGTCCCTTTAAACAAATTAACTTTTTAAACAGAAACCTTGCCAGGTTAAATGAACTTTCAACAGCTTACTGTCTAATCTTCATGTTTCCAAGGGTATACCTGGACATTGCAGTCTCCTTGCCAGGAGTTCAGTCTTATGCCAGGTAAGATAAAAAGTTGGGCTGTTCCCACTATGGGGGTTTGAGTGCTCCTGGATTGCATTTCCACTGTGGCCCTACGTCGGAGGTCCCGCTCTCTGTCCTCCTGCTCCCACTTGAGGGTTTCCTGATGGCAATACTCCTCTTTGCTGATGACATCCAGATATTCTCCTTTGGCCTGGGCCTCCCCGGGGAACCCTATCAGATCGGTGCCAGAGTGCTCCCTGTTATGATCTGGTGGCCTTGGAGCAGCATGAGACGTACTCTGGAGAAGGTGGTCCCTGTACTGACCGCAAACCCTGAACCTAGCAGCGCAACTAAAAGTAGCCGTGGGGGGTACCTAACTCTCCCTAGACCCCTCGGCACAGCCTAAGATCTAACTAACCCTAAAGACAGAAACAGGAAACCTATCTTGCCTCAGAGAAAATCCCCAAAGGATAGATAGCCCCC
This sequence comes from Ranitomeya imitator, assembly GCF_032444005.1. Taxonomy (NCBI): domain Eukaryota; kingdom Metazoa; phylum Chordata; class Amphibia; order Anura; family Dendrobatidae; genus Ranitomeya; species Ranitomeya imitator. Next base: position 722,592,794 of record NC_091282.1, on the reverse strand, counting down.
CACAAATATTGACTGTGAGAGGCAAGGGAAATAACATACGCAGATATGAAATCAGATTTTAGCATAGGAGGCCATATTAGCTAAAAAGAAAGAATAGAACAGAGTACTATGCGGTCAGTATAAAAACACTAGAAAATATCCACCGCAGAAAATACGGATCACCACATCTGACTAAAGACATGGGGGGTATACCTGCATCTCCAGAGAAATAGCTAGGCTGCAAAAAATCCTTCACAGACCAAGCTGGACAAGACAAAAACATGAAAATGCACAGAACTATAAGGTCCACTGCAGATGGACAGCAAAAACAAAGCCAGGACTTATCTTTGTAGAAAAACACAGCAAACTGGAGAGACCAGCAGGGAAGTGAATCCTTCAAGAACAAGGGACAACTGGCACTGACTAAAGGATCCTGCAAAGCTATATACCCCAGTCAGTTTTGCAATTAGTAGATACACCTGTCCACTCCTGCAGTCCAGGCACAACTGCATTACCCTCTACAACCACCGGAGGGAGCCCAAAAGCTGAATTCACAACAGCTCCCACCGGAATGTCACCCATTCTCCACTTACTTCCAGCAGCTCCTTCCTCTGTTACAATGGGGCTTTTAAAGTGTCTATTATGCCTGAGGATAAGCCACTCTAGGTGGCTTAATATCCGGCCGGGCGGTGGGGATGTCGGAGTGTCAAAGGGTCCTATTAGGGTGTCCTTGGCTACCGGGGCAGGGTCGGTCTCCTTACCTGCGCCACTGAGTCTCCGGTGCCAGACTCCTCCATTGCGGGCTGGGATACCAGATACTTGCTCCCATACTGCTGTGTGGAACCAGGACCGCTGGAGCTGACCGCATAACTCCTCCACCTCGGCCCCAAGGACCTCCGGGTTCATTGCTGAAGGCTGGTCATCTCTCTTCTCCCATTGGCTGGGGCAGCTTCCTGCTTCCTCCCCATCCTCCGGGTGACCTCCGCTCGCCATCTTGCCGGCTAGGTTCTCTGCCTCACCTTCCTGCTGCTCAAACATCTTCCGTGGGCGGTCCCTTCTTCCTTGCTTCCTGCCATCCTAGACCAGGAGGCGGATCTCTCTAGTGGACTGACAGATCTCTCTGACATAGTAGTATCGATGAGGGGCGGTCATAACTTTTGCGCCGTTCTTCCAAGCTCCGCCCACGAAAACAGACCTTACTCCTCCTGCGCACTACATAATGCTGCAATGTAATTATATAGGTCAGAGCAACAAAATTATTCAATATAGACCATGACAGAAACTCCCGACATCATATATAATTAGAACAATGGAGTCAAAACTACTGCCTTTTTGATGATAAAAATGTAATATTTATTCAATAACAAAATAAAATAAAAATATTAAAGTCACCATATACAAAAATGTAAAAAGCATACAATCATTTCAGGGTAACTACAAAAGTAAAGGACACAGGTAATACATCCACAAATCCACACTAGTATCAAAAAATTCAACCCAAGGTACCAGATTCATGAAGTGTATAGGCCGTATAATAAGAGGCACTATATGTCCCAACAGACATCTAATCACACACATATGTATAGGACTGATCCTCCCCCATCAAGGTCGTAGTGTGAAAGTGGAAAAACTGTGATTACAACCCAATAAGAAAACGGTCTTCACAATGCCAAGGCTGCAAGAGTAGCTTAAATTTGTGTCGATTGTAACGCTCGCGTCCAGACTTGTTGGCATGGCCAAATGGGGGTTTCTAACTTCACCTTGGTTCCAGCCTGGTGTGCCTTATTGCCCTGCACTTTAGTGGTAAGTCCTGCGCAAACTATGTACAGAGATATTTAACTAATTATTATGGCGGTGACTTGCTGCTTTGCTATTCCCAGTGCACTGACTATGTCAGACTGGTTACATTGTTTGGGGCATATTACACACCGGTGGATACCTGTTTCTTCTTAAACCATCCTTGTGCACTTTACTGTCATTACCATGTGTAGCGTTATTTTGTGATATTATGTATGACTCCTTTTGATACTGTAATAAATATTATATACCCGTTATACTCCTTTTTCTCCTCGTTTTCTGCTATAGTATGGAGTGGGTTGCCTTGTTCTCAGGCTTTGGGCCCTTTACCACTATTTAGTGCTAATAGCCCAGTTTCTCTCTTTCATCTAATATGTGGTCTGGAGTGTGGCCCCACTGGACCACTGACCAGACTACCCTGGAAGGGGCATAACTAAGTAGCTTCCTAGGTGTTTGCTGGAGCCTCTGATGGTGAGGTCAGACTTGTGCGGCAGGTAGCTACCAGGTACCACTCCAGGGTGGTGTCTGGCCGTGGATGCTGATCCCACCGGGGAACAGGACACAGGCAGGCAGGCATGGCTGTGACACTGGCTGGTGGACAGGTACGGCAGAAGCCCTGATGGGCAGACGGGCTTGACGGAGACACAGGCAGGCAGGCGGGCACGGCTGGCACTCTGGCAGACAGGCGGGCACAGCTGGCACTCTGGCAGGTCAGACGGACAGGGCTTATACTCTGGTAGGAACTGGTATACAGGTGGGTGTATGGAAACAGGTAAAAACCTGTTCAGACTGGAGGGTATGGGAACAGGTAGGAACCTGTTCGGACTGGTGAAGATAAAGAAACAGACCTGTGCGGCAAGTTGCAGAACGGAGATGAGCAAGAGTGGATGCAAAGCAGAACCACAGGAAGCGGAGTTAAGAGCAGGAGGGAGAGCCAAGAACAGAAATGCAGGAGGCGGAGTCAAGAGCAGGAGGCAGAGCCAAGAACAGAAATGCAGTTAAGAGCAGAGAAGGAGAAGACAGAGCTAAGAGCAGAGAAGGCAGAGCCAAGAGCGGAGACGCTGGAGGCGAAGCCAGGAGTGGAGATGCTGGAGGCGGAGCCAAGTGGCGAGATGATGGAGGTGGAGCCAAGAGCAGAGACGATGGAGGCAGAGCCACGAGTCAGAACCGCAGGAGGCAAAGCCAACAGCCGGAAGACAGAGCCACAGATTGTGGTGAGCAAAGCAAAGAAGCACAGAGCCATGGGTAGTTGCGAACAGAGCAGAGAGGTGCAGAGGCACTGGTAGTGGCAAGCAGAGCAGAGAGGTGCAGAGTCACGCAGAGCAGAGAGGAGCAGAGCCACTGATTGTGGCAAGCAGAACAAAGAGGTGCTGAGCCACTGATAGTAGCAAACAGAGCAGAGAGATAAGGCAGAGGTACACACAGCAGAGTGGGAATGGCAAACAAACAAAGAAGGAACAGGAACGGACATAGACCAGAGTACAGACAGGAACGGATATAGACCAGAGTTCAGACAGGAACAGACACGGATACTAGAACTGGACACAGATATAGGCCTGCGTATTGCAGCCCTAAGAGACAGGAAACAGAACATGACCTGGCAGCTCATTAGCAATACTAACTGAGGGAAATGGTTTTCTCAGGCACCCTCCAATGGGTGAGGATGCCTTAAGTATCAGAGGCCTCTAGGCAATTGGCTAGGGACACCTTAGGGAGGTGCAGACAGTCTCAATAAGAATCTGGATTTACCAGCGCCGCCCCCCTATGCACACAGCCAGGAAGTGTACACAGTGAGCAGCCATCAAGCACAAGGCATGGAACCGGGAGCACACAGAACTCACAGCATGACCTGGGGTGAGTGATGTATCAGGCAGGTGGGGGATGGAAGGCCATGCAGAGATGCCGGCAGGGTTGTTACACCGATGATCACAGTGTTTCAGCAGACAGGAGATGGTTTTCCTCAACTATGATCACAGATCAATATCTTGGAAATTTCAAGAGTGCTTCATCCCTTAAACTTGTAACAATTTTTGACTTTTCAAAGTCAAGTTAAAGGAGTATTCCCATATCCAAGATCTTATCCCAATATGTAGTAGGTGTAATAATAATATTAGCAAATCACCCCAATTAGAAATGTAGTTTGGTTCTCCTGATTCTCTTAGTAGCTTAGGTGTACTGTCCATGGTTATGACCATTCATATAGTGACAGCTGTTAGTGGTCGTAACCATAGACACATAAGCTATTGTAATGCCCTGTGCATGGGGTGAGCAACATGGTGAAATAGAAGAACAATACTACATTCCTAATTAGATGTATTTGATAATACTATTAATATTATTATTACACTTCCTTATTGGGATATGATCTTAGAGATGGGAATACCCCTATAAATATCTTTTTTGGCTTATTTTGCATGAAAAAAGCTACCTAATTTTCTACACATCTTGATAAAGTGTTGCATCTTTAGGCCTCACCTCCGCATTACAGAAATAAACGTCACCCGATTTGCTTCATCCATTAAGCATTCAAGTTTATATAGCTTGGAGTTGGAAAATCTGCAAAAAAATTACTTGTCTCTGCAGCATGTAACACTAACATCAATGGTTGTGATGTATATACCCCCAGCCCCTCCTGTGATATACAGTATATGGCTTAGCATCTCCTGTGATGTCCCAGCATCTCTTGCTGTGATATGTGTATAGAGCAATCTAGATATTTCCTTTGTGATGTGTATACGGTATATAGCAACCCCTGTATACCCCATGTATGCACAAGGGCTGGGAGCACATAAATTCTAGCAGGAGATTCCGGGGGCACATACATTGCAGCACGAGATGCCGGGAGGACATACATTACAGCATGAGAAGCCGGGGGGCACACACATTGCATCAAATTATGCCGGGGGACACATACATTGGGAGAAGGAGATGCCGGAGGCACATACAATGGGTATGGAAAGTATTCATACCCCTTTAAATTTTTCACTCTGTTTCATTGCAGCCATTCGGTAAATTCAAAAAAGTTCATTTTTTTCTCATTAATGTACACTCTGCACCCATCTTGGCTGAAATAAACAGAAATGTAGTAATATTTGCAAATTTATTAAAAAAGGAAAACTGAACTATCACATGGTCATAAGTATTCAGACCCTTTGCTCAGTATTGAGTAGAAGCACCTTTTGAGCCAGTACAGCTTTGAACCTTCTTGGGAATGATGCAACAAGTTTTTTCACACCTGGATTTGGGAATCCTCTGCCATTCTTCCTTGCAGATCCTCTCCAGTTCCGTCAAGATGGATGGTGAATGTTGGTGGACAACCATTTTCAGGTCTCTCCAGAGATGCTCAATTGGGTTTAGGTCAGGGCTCTAGCTGGGCCAGTCAAGAATGGTTACAGAGTGGTTCTGAAGCCAGTCCTTTGTTATTTTAGCTGTGCACTTAGGGTCATTGTCTTGTTGGAAGGTGAACCTTTGGCCAAGTCTGAGGTCTAGAACACTCTGGAAGAGGTTTTTATCCAGGATATCTCTGTACTTGGTCGCATTCATGTTTCCTTCAATGACAACCAGTTGTCCTGTCCCTGCAGCTGAAAAACACCCCAATAGCATGATGCTGCCACCACCATGTTTCACTGTTGGGATTGTATTGGACAGGTGATGAGCAGAGCCTGGTTTTCTCCACATATACCAAAAAGGTCTATCTTCATCTAATCAGACCAGAGAATCTTATTTCTCATAGTCTGGGAGTCCTTCATGTGTTTTTTAGCAAACTCTATACGGGCTTTCACATGTCTTGCACTGAGAAGAGGCTTCCGTTGGGCCACTCTATCATTAAGGCCTGGCTGGTGGAGGGCTAGAGTGATCATTGACTTTGTGGAACTTTCTCCCTACTGCATCTCTGGAGCTCAGCCACAGTGATCTTGGGGTTCTTCTTTACCTCTCTCATCAAGGCTCTTCTCCCACGGTTGCTTAGTTTGGCTGGACAGCCAGGTCTAGGAAGACTTATGGTGGTCCCAATCTTCTTCCATTTAAGGATTATGGAGGTCACTGCGCTCTTTGGAACCTTGAGTACTGCAGAAATTCGTTTGTAACCTTGGTCACATCTGTTCCTTGCCACAATGCTGTCTCTGAGCTCCATGGCCAGTTCCTTTGACCTCATTCTCATTTGGTCTCACAATCACTGTGAGCTGTGAGGTCTTATATAGACAGGTGTGTGCCTTTCCAAATCAAGTCCTATCAGTTTAATTAAACACAGCTGGACTCCAATGAAGGAGTAGAACCAACTCAAGGTGGATCACAAGGAACTGGACAGCATGTGACTTAGCTATGGGTGTCTGAGCAAAGGGTCTAAATAGTTATGACCTTGAGATATTTCAGCTTTTCTTGTTTATTAAATTTGCAAAACTTTCTACATTTCTGTTTTTTTCAGTCAAGATGGGGTGCAGAGTGTACATTAGTGAAAAAAATGAACTTTTTTGAATTTACCAAATGGCTGCAATGAAACAAAGTGAAAAATTTAAAGGGGTCTGAATACTTTCTGTACCCACTGTACATTGCATACCGGGGGCACATACATCGGAGAAGGAGATGCCTGGGGCACATACATTGGAGCAGGAGATGCTGTTGGCACATACATTGGAGCAGGAGATGCTGTTGGCACATACATTGCAGCAGGAGATGCCGGGGGCACATACATTGGAGAAGGAGATGCCGGGGGCACATACATTACTGCACGAGATGGCAGAGGCACATACATTGCAGCACGAGATGCTGGGGTCACATACTTTGCAGCACGAGATTCCAGGGGCACATACATTGGAGCAGGAGATGCTGGGGGCACATACATTGCAGCATGAGATGCTGGGGGCACATACATTGGAGCAGGCGATGCTGGGGGCACATACATTGGAGCAAGAGATGCTGGGGGCACATACATTGGAGCAAGAGATGCTGAGGGAACATACATTGGAGCAAGAGATATTGGGGGCACACACATTGGAGCATGAGATGCTGAGGGCACATACATCTGTTATTTTTTAAATGAGGAAAATTACAAAATCTAATATTTTTTAAACTTCTTTTTTGATTTTGATCCTTAGATACTTTTTGGACATGTTTTAAAATCTAATGTAGCCTTTGGTCAAATTTATACAGAAGTTTTGAAAGCTAGGAATGGTTTAGAAACTTTCAAACGCTACTGTACATTCATACTCGAACATATTGCCAAAAAGGAGCTGCTGTAGAGTTCAAAACTTCCAAAAAAATGAATGCACAAAGAGGAATCTCTTGCATTTCAAACATTTTACTGCAATTTGTTACATAGATATATAACAGGAATATTCACCATATTTATAATGGCCAGTGTTTAATAATCCATTGTCTGTATATTGTCTTGAAATGGATGATGTAAACAGGTCTTTCACAGTCTTCATAAGCAGAGGCGTAGCTAGGGTTTTGGTTCCGGGGTGGGAGGGGGTGGGGGGTTTGAAACTTCTGAGTGGGCCCGTAACCAGGTAACCTTGATTACAACGGAGGAGAACCTCAGCAGATGACTGCGCTGCTACTGAAGATAATCGTTATATAACGACCAACATGGATATTACCGCCATTTGGTAATTGGTAGATACCAGACCTACAGAGCATATAAGAGATCACAGCACAGTTACAGATAATGTCTTACCGCTGACTTTCTTTCTGATGGAATCGTTCACGTTTCCCATATTCTTCATCTGGCCCAGACCAACATGACAACTTCTTCCAGCCAGGACGCGGCTGCAGAGATTACAACAAAGAGACGTTTCACTTCTCACATTCCAGCCATCACCATCTATTCCCAACCTGCCCAAACTCCTCATCCTGCTTATACCCCTATGTGATGCTATTACTGCACCTGCTGTGTGGTTCTCTGTGCCTTCAGCATACTTCAAACGCACTGACTAAGGTTGCATTTTGGGAGAAAGTTTTTTCAAGCATGTGTAGGAATAACAGAAGTTTAAAGGGAACCTGTCAGCAGGATTGTGCACAGTACCCTACAGTGTCAGATTGGCGCCGTTATACTGATTAAAATGATACCTGCATTGATGAAATCTGTCTTGTGGTTGTTTAATCTGTACTTTTAGTTTTGAGTTAACAATATGAGTGTGATCCAGGGCGGCCTGTGAAAGGGGGGTCTTCATGTGGTGCTCTGAATAGGTAGTCATCAGAATGGCTTCAGACAGGTAACTGATCTCTGAGTGACCAGCCCCTGATTTTGCATAATGAATATTATATATACATTTTTTTAAATCACCTTCTGCAGGCAGACCACGGTACCTGCGCTTCAGCCGAGCCTGATCACATGTGTATTACCTTTTTTTTATGGTAAACATTAATTCATAAAAAAACAACAGTCTGAAAATGACGCTCGTCATGCCTGCGCAGTAGCAGCTATAAGCGATCCGATAGCTGCTACAGTGCAGGCACCATCTTGCTAGAGAAAAAAAAATTGCCTCCTTCAAAATGGTGCTGCCAACGCAGTAGCATCTGTTGGATTGCCAATAAATGGTACTGCGCAATCGTGACCGGCACCATTTTCAGACTGATTTTTTTTATTTAGGAATTCATGTATACCATGAAACAAAATAATTAAAAACACATTAAAGTACAGGTAATACAGTGATCACCAGTGACATTATACATAGGATCTCTGTATATAGTGTCAGTGTACATGTAACACATTGACTCACCAGTGTCTCTAGTTGAAGTCCTTCATCTTTGCTTTTCATTTTCATCCAGCAAAGACTGCCATCACTTCTTCCAGCCAGGACTAGTCTCTGCAGAAAATAACAGTTATCAAGAGCACATTCCATAATTTTTCCCCAACCTCTACACTATACCAGATGATGAAAAAAACAGCAACAGGACCTCTCCTCCCCACACTGAAAGAAGTATCCTCAAAACTAATATCCTTTTATTAGCCCCTACAGTAATAATATCCAACATTCTGGACCTCACGTATCCTCCCATACTGCCTCATGTCTCTCCATGTTGCCCCCATAGTCATCCATAATAGTATAATGCATCCCATAGTCATATATAGTAGTATAGTGTACCCCCATTGTAGTATAATGCACCTCCATAGTCAAACATAACATATGCGCTCCCATAATCATATAGAATAGTATAATGCACCTCACAGTCATATATAGCAGTATAATGCACCCCACAGTAGTATAATGCACCCCATAGTCATATGCAGTATAACACAGCCCTATAGCAGTATAATGCACCACCTATAGGAGTATGATGCACCCCTATAGCCGTATAATGCACCCATCCATAGCAGTATAATGAACCCCTCCATAGTAGAATAATACACCCCCATAGTAGTATAATGCACCCCCATGGGAGTATAATGCACTCACATAGTACTATAATGCACTCACATAGTAGTGTAATGCAACCCTATAGTAGTGTAATGCAGCTCCATAGTAGTATAATGCAACCCTATGACAGCATAATGCACCCCATGGCAGTATAATGCACCCCCATGGTAGTATAACGCGCCCCTATAGGAATATAATGCACCCCCATAGCCGTTTAAGGCACCCCCATGGTAGTATAATGTGCACCCATAGTAGTATAATGAGCCCTATATGAGTATAATGCAACCTTATAATAGTATAATGCACCCCATAGGAGTATAATGCACCTCCATAGGAGTATAATGAGCCTCGATAGGAGTATAATGCACCCTCATAAGCAGTATAATGCACTCCCATAGTGGTATAATGCACCTCCATGGTCATATATAATAGTATAATGCACCCCATAGTCATATTTAGAAGTATAATGCAACCCCATAGCAGTATAATGCACCCCCATGGTAGTATAATGTGCACCCATAGTAGAATAATGCACCCTATATGAGTTTAAGGCAACCTTATAGTAGTATAATGCACCCCCATAGTAGTATAATACACCTCCATAGTCATACATAACGTATAACACACCTTCATAGTAATATATAATAGTATAATGCACCCCATAGTCATATAATGCACCTCATAGTCATAAATACTATAATGCAGCCCCATGGCAGTATAATGCACCCCCATGGTAGTATAATGTGCCCTCATAGGAATATAATGTGTGCCCATAGCTGTATAATGCACCCTCATGGTAGTATAATGTGCCCCCGTAGGAATATAGTGTGCCCCCATAATGGTATAATGCGCCCCCATAGTGGTATAATAACCCCAATACTAGTATAACGCATCCCCCATGGTAGTATAATGCACCCCATAGTCATATATAGCAGTATAATGCAACCCCATAGCAGTAATAATGCAGTCCCACAGGAGTATAATACGCACCCGTAATAGTATAATGCGCCCTCATAGGGGTATAATGCACCCCCATAGTAGTAGAATGTGCCCCATGGTAGTATAATGCAAACCCATAGTAGTATAATTAGCCCCCATACTAGCATAATGAGCCCCCATACCGAGTATAATGCTCCCCCATAGTAGTGTAATGTAGCCCCATAGTAGTGTAATGTACCCCCATGGTAGTAAAATTCATCCCCATGGTAGTATAATGCAACCCCATAGCAGTATAATGCACCCCCATGGCAGTATAATGCACACTCATGGCAGTATAATGTACCCCATGGTAGTAAAATGCGCCCCCATAGGAATATAATGTGCCACATAGCGGCATAATGCACCGCCATGGTAGTATAACATGCACACCCATAGGAGTATAATGCATACCATAGTAGTATAATGAGCCCACATAGGAGCATAATGAGCTCCCATAGCGGTATAATGCACCCCCATAGTAGTATAATGCACCCCCATGGTAGTATAATGCACCCCATAGTCATATATAGCAGTATGATGCATCGCCATAGTAGTATAATGCTCCCAATACTGCGGCTTTACAAAAAAAAAGCTTCTCCTTACCAGGCCGAGCTTCAGCGGTTTCCTTTGCTTGGATTCATCTGAGGCGCGGACCGTCTTTTCGGTGTATGACAGTGATGACGTACGCCAACGATGTGCACGCTGATGTCAGCTGCCAGCCGCCAGCCTGTGATTGACTGTCAGCCAGGAGTGTAACTACAACAGGTGCAGGGGGTGCAATCGTACCCAGGCCTTGGAGCCTAGGGGACCTTAAAAGTTCCTTTGGCCTATAAAAAAAGACTATTGCTATTAAAGATTTAAAATATTTGGGGGCCCAGTTGGAGCTTTCACATCGAGGACCATGAGTTTCAAGTTATCCCACTGCTGGCAACAGATTTTAACTGCACATGGGTCTGATGATGCATAATCAGTTACTGAAGCGGTAGAATCCTGCTGTTGGGGCCCGGTGAGCATAAGAGAGGGGGCCGCTCCAGGCCCAATATACCAGTAAGGACAGTGATGCTCTGATGGGGGCTCTGTTTATACGAACCATAATCTATAACTCTCAAAGATAGGTGAAATACTTATTTAATATTGTTTTTATTAGTCACTTGGGGAAACACATTCCCTAATAGTTTCTCATTAAGCCCTTTTTGGTATGAGGGAATCCACTGTAAAGATTCCAATGTAGCGCTCACGCCGAGGCTGGTTGGCGCGGGCGTCTGGGGGTGTGGCCCCACTGGACCACAGACCAAACTTCCCTGGAAGGGGCGTAACTAAGTAGCTTCCTAGGTGTTCGCTGGAGCCTCTGATGGTGACTTGTGCAATAGGAAGCTACCAGGTACCACTCCAGGGTGCAGTCGGACTGTGGATGCTGATCCCACCGGGGACAAGACACAGGCAGGCACGGCTGTGACACTGGCTGATGGACAGGTACGGTAGAGACCCTGATGGGCAGACTGGCTTGACGGAGATACAGGCAGGCAGACTGGCACGGCTACCACTCTGGCAGACAGGCGGGCACAGCTGGCACTGGCAGACAGGGCTGATACTCTGGTAGGAACTGTTATACAGGCGGGTGTATGGAAACAACTAAGAACCTGTTAAGACTGGTGAATATAAACAAACAGGTAGAGACCTGTACGGCAAGTTGCTGAACAGACGTAAAGCAAAAGCGGATGCAAAGCAGAACCACAGGAGGTGGAGCAAGAGCAGAGAAGGCGAAGGCGGAGCAGAGAAGGCGAAGGCGGAGCTAAGAGCAGAGAAGGCGAAGGCAGAGCTAAGAGCAGAGAAGAAGAAGCCAGAGCTAAGAGTAGAGAAGGAGAAGGCGGAGCCACGTGCAGGAGGCAGAGCCAAGAGCAGGAGGCGGAGCAATGCAGTGATACTGGCAGGGTTGTTACACCCAAAAACTTTTCTTTTGATGTAAACTTATTTTGACTACAGCATTATCACACTCGATCACTTCAAGCAGCTGTGAGGTGATGGGGAATATGCCGCTGACCGTCACCCACCATTAACCGCTTGCGTGTAATTTGCAGCTGTTGTTCTAGTTTGTAGTAATATAGAATTGACAATATTGCTGCCTGCAGTACTAATCACCAGCCACAGGAGGCCACAATTTCCCCTACAAATGTTTGTGACTGACTTAAAGGGAACCTGTCACCCCCCAGGTGTTAGAAACTAAAAGAGCCACCTTGTGCAGCAGTAATGCTGCATTCTGACAAGGTGGCTCTTTTAGTTATTGGTGCTGTAAATGCAGAAATAATGCGTTTTGTAATTTCTCCAAAATACCTGTCTTCAGTCAAGGAGGCAGGTCTTTCCCCCCCTGCTGCACACGCCACACAGCCGTCACTCAAATGTCTTCTCGGCGCCGGGCGCTGCCTCCTCAGCGCTGTTTTCAAATCATCCGGCGCCTGCGCTCTTTTGTCCTGCCTGGGGCAGGCGCAGTGAGCGCTGCCCATCTGACCTCATATGCAGTCTCGCAGACTGCGCCTGTGCGGCCGCCCTGCTTGTGAATCCCATCTTATATCTTATGATATATTCACATTGCGGGGCTGGGATTCACAAGCAGGGCGAATCTGTTCTTCTGGCTTGAACTGTAGTTTGAACAGAACCAGACAGAGCCACAGGCCAGGGGACAGTACAAGTGTGGCACCCCAGGAGTCCGGATGCCACAATAGTATTGTCTTCCTCATTGGGGAGGTGATGTCATGTCTGGAAACACGGAGGGATCCCTTCATCAGGTAATACTGACATGCAACACCGTCCTGACTCCACACCAGAAGGGGGAGCTCTAAACACGGTTTCAGGGGAACTTCCCTATAAATTCTGTCCTGGGGGAGGGGTTAGTCAGTCTGTGTGAGGGACAGTGAGAGGAGAGGAGGCAAAGGACAGAAACCTGGGGTCTGGAGCTGCGAATGGGCTCACCCCAGAGGAAAGCGCCAAGAGACCAGACACCGGGGTCCGTGGTGGTGTGGGAATTGCACACCCAGACACTGAACATGGAGGGCAGGAGATTGCAAGTGTCCTGTCCCATCCAACACCTGCAGGTACCACAGCAAGTGAGGAGCCTGGGGCTGCTGGAGAAAGGACAGTGCACATGAAAGGTTCAAGCTGTCAGCCATACAGGTTGAGAATACATACACTGAGAGACCTTGTGCAGAGCATCAGGCAGCAAGGGTCAGATATACAGCGCAGAGGGAAGGCTTCCGAACCCACCTGGATAAGTGGATCCCAAGCTGTTTCCAGGCTGCCCGGACCCCACCATCACCTGTTACCTGTACCCTGGACTGTACCTGCATTTCATCAGTAAAAGGTAAAGGAAACTTCTATCTCTGTGTCCTGCAATTAATTCCTGCACCCTTAGTCCTGCACCCCACCATCAATCATCCCTCTTACCAACTACACCGGGAGCCCTGGGGGTCAAGCTCCACCTTTGGGGAGCTACATCATCTAAGCTGACAAACCATCAGCCCAGAGGACCCCTTTGAGCAGCGTCGGCCACCCCTGGCCGAATACCACAGAAGGCGTCACAAACATACTACATTAGATTTTATTCCCATTTCCGTTAATCCCCTTTTTATTGGACCCCCTGGGCCACAGACAGGGTCACTGCCACTGTGACACATCCCTTTAAAAACCTGCACGGTTCCGAGTACCCAGTACCCCATGGTCCTAGCGGGCACTCCACAAGTAATTGGGTAGAAGTACCTGACAGGAAGAGGTTGGTTTGTTCGGCGGCCATCTTGGGAGAGCTTGGTGAGATCTGGAAGGAGGAAGATGTGTGACGTCTCCAACGAGTGCCATCCACTGAGCTGAAATACCCAGGATCCGACATCCGTGACTCACCCAGGGGGTAACCAGTCTGAGATTATCAGTAAAAGTTAATTTGTCAAATTTAGTGTTTACTGTTTTCCTTGTCCACGGTTTTGCTGTATCCTAGAGAGCCCACCCCGGTCCACGACTTTCACATCATCCATCCAAGATCACATACCAGATACCACATATCTTTAAAAAAAATTTTTTAAGCCACTCCTGATTAGGGTTCATGCAGACAGCCGTAGATTTTCTCAAGAATCTCGCCAATATGCAAATGTCACTCTGATCAAACTCTGATCAGAGTGTGATCATAATGTGATCCTATTCTCTCGGATGAGCAGAAGATGGAAAACAATGTCTCCATCTTGTCCATTCTGTAAGTGCGTGGAAATCTGACTGCGCTCAGATGTCATCCGAATACAGTCCGATAGTTTCCACCTACTCATTGTCTTGCATGGCTGAGTATGATCTGAATATCTGATCAAAGTTGAAAGTGCAGTGCACAGCTCCATAGACTAACATTGGTCCAAGTGCGATCCAATGTTTTGTCTGATCGTACTCGGAATGAAAATATTGTACTTTGCGCCTGCCCATACGTTCAGATTCCTCTTTCTGTAATTTTTTTTTAGGACAATTTCTCATTTTCTTTGCATGTCCACATATAGTAGAATGATGTTCATTAAGTCTCAATTTAATAGGTCTTCCTGTCTGTCTAATATAAACCATTCCACAAGGGCAGTTTAACATGTATATTACATTGTGAGTATTACTAGTAAAGTATCTGGAAATTCTTATTATATGGCCCTTGGTAGGATGATTAATTTCTGGGCCTTTTATAATAGATGAACAATTTTGCAGGACAGACATGGAAAAGTTACACATTGATGAGAACCAATAAAGGTTTGCTTTGAAATCCTTGAAGGCTTAATATCTGCTCTAATCAGATTATTAGCCATTTATGTCACTTTTTTTTAATAAAGAAATCCAGGGAGCTCTTTAATAATAGAGGCGTATTTCTGATAATTTTTAAGAATATCTCAATACTTTGCAATACATTTCTTTTCTTAATCCTGCATGACAATCAAACGTAGATAAGCACAACACATACCTTCATTTTATTGAAAATAAAGGAACCTGATTACATTGCCCGTTTCAAGGAAGTACCGTATTTTCCGGCGTATAAGATGACTTTTTGACCCCTAAAAATTGTCCCAAAAGTCGGGGGTCGTCTTATACGCCGGGTACGGTGTGTGCAGGGAGCGATCCTGCATTTCGGCGTGTGGTTCCCAGGGTCTGGAGGAGAGGAGACTCTCCTTCAGGCCCTGGGATCCATATTCATGTAAAAAATAAAGTATAAAAATAAAAAACATGGATATACTCACCTTCGGACGGGCCCTGGCTCACAGCGCTGCTAGCGTCTCCCTCCGTTCCTGAGAATGCGGTGAGTGAAGGACCTTCAATGACGTCGCGGTCACATGAGCGGTCAGGTGGCCAGTCACCTGACCGCTCATGTGACCGCGACGTCATCAAAGGTCCTTGTAACAACTCTGCTGGCATCACGACATGGCCTCTCTTTTCTCACACAATCTTACCCTCTGCTCCAGGCCATGATGTGGTTTCTGTTTCATGCCAGCTCCATGTTCTGTGCCTCTGCTCTCTGCATACTTCCTGGTTGTGTGCCCCTGGCGCCTGAACTCTCTGGTTCTTATAGGAATCAGGTGCATCTGTCTAATCTGTTCCTGACCAATTACCAAGAGGCCTCCAGTATATAGTGCAGCTCCACCCTGTGTTCTGGGCCTGTGCAATGTGTTTGCTTAGTTACTGTTTAGCTTCTGAGTTTGCCAGGCCTTGCTCTGAGATACTCCCTCTCTGGAGGCTTTTCTCTGTGCTATTGCCTTGTTCTTGTCCGCCCTCCAGGAGGCAGAATATCCTGGTCCCTGTGTCTTTGTCCTTGTGTCTTGTTCCAGTGCCTTGTCTGTACTTTGTCCTATCTCTGTCTCCTTGTCTGTGGCTTCCTTCCCTGCTGTGTCTTTCCTTGTGTTCTCAGTCTGCTTACGCTCCGCACTCTTGCGGCTCTGCCTGCTCTATACCTTTGTGGCTTGATCTCTACTCCGCACTCCTGCGGTTCTGCTCCATTCCGCTCTGCTCTGCTCCCATTGCTGCACTAATCTCTTTCTGCAGCTTCTCTCCGCAATCCTTGAGGTTCCACTCTGCTTAGCTTTTATTGATCTCTACTCCACACTCCTGCGGTTCTGCTCCATTCTGCTCTGCTCCGCTCCCGTTGCTGCACTAATCTCTTGCTGCAGCATCTCTCCGCAATCCTTGCCGTTCCACTCTGCTTAGCTTCTGCAGTATCTCTTGCTGCAGCTCCTCTCCACATTCCTTGTGGCTCCCCTCTGCTTAGCTTTTATTGCTGTGCTATCTCTTGCTGCTCTACCGCTCCTATTCGCAGCCTTGCAGTTCTCTTCCAGTCTGAACAGGTCCCAACCTGTTCCCTCTTACTACTTTCTGCTTGTTTCCTTATCTGCACCTCTTGTGTGAACAGGTCCCTGTTATGACCTAGTGGTCAGGACAATAATGGACCTGGTGGTTAAGAGCACACGGAATGACCTGATAGTTACTGATAATAAAGGACGAGCTCTGGGACATGGGAACTCTGCTGACCGCAATCCCTAATCCTATCACACACACTAGAAATAGCCGTGGATTGCTCCTAACGCTCCCTATGCAACTCGGCACAGCCTAAGGAACTAGCTAGCCCTGAAGATAGAAAAATAAAGCCTACCTTGCCTCAGAGAAATTCCCCAAAGGAAAAGGCAGCCCCCCACATATAATGACTGTGATTAAAGATGAAAATACAAACACAGAGATGAAATAGATTTAGCAAAGTGAGGCCCGACTTACTGAACAGACTGAGGATAGGAAAGGTTGCTTTGCGGTCAGCACAAAAACCTACAAAAAGACCACGCAGAGGGCGCAAAAAGACCCTCCGCACCGACTCACGGTGCGGAGGCGCTCCCTCTGCGTCCCAGAGCTTCCAGCAAGCAAGACAACAATAAAAATAGCAAGCTGGACAGAAAAATAGCAAACCAAAGAAAATACAAGCAGGAACTTAGCTTCTGCTGGGAAGACAGGTCACAAGAACGATCCAGGAGTGAACTAGACCAATACTGGAACATTGACAGGTGGCATGGAGCAAAGATCTAAGTGGAGTTAAATAGAGCAGCCAGCTAACGAATTAACCTCGTCACCTGTGGAAGGAAACTCAGAAACACCCACCAGAGGAAGTCCATGGACAGAACCAGCCGAAGTACCATTCATTACCACAGGAGGGAGCCCGACAACAGAATTCACAACAGGTCCCTACCTGTTCTTCCATATTACATTTCCGTACCTGCACCTCCAGTGTGAACAGGTCCCTTCCTGTTTATTAATTCTACATATTCATACCTGCACCTCCAGTGTGAACAGGCCCCTACCTGTTCCTTCATAACCAGTCCTGAGTTCTCTGCCGTGCCTTCCAATCCAGTGTTCCCGCCAGTCCTGTTTCCTGCCGTGCCTTCCAGTCCTGTGTTCCTGCCGTCCTAGCCAGTCCTGTGTTTCCTGCCAGCCCTGTGTTCTCTGCCGTGTCTCTGCAAGCCCTGTGTTCTCTGCCGTGTCTCTGCCAGCCCTGTGTCCCAGCCGTGCCAGCCTACTCGTCTGAGTTCCAGCCGTGTTCTTCTGCCAGTCCTGCCTGATGCCCACACCAATCCTGGTGTTCCTGTCTCCCAAGTGGGATCAGCAGCCACAGCCAGACACCACCCTGGAGTAGCACCTGGCAGCTGCCTGCTGCACAAGCCTGACCTCACCATCAGAGGCTCCAGTGAAAACCCAGGCAGCTGTCATAGTCACTCCCCTTCCAGGGTAGTCTGGTTTGTGGCACAGTGGGGCCACAAACCCCTCGAGCTCACGCCTAGCAGTCAGGGCGTGAGCGTTACAGTCTTTCACTCACCACATTCTAAGGAACGGAGGGAGACGCTAGCAGCGCTGTGAGCCAGGGCCCGTCCGAGGGTGAGTATATCCATGTTTTTTATTTTTATTCTTTATTTTTTACATGAATATGGATCCCAGGGCCTGAAGGAGAGTCTCGTCTCCTCCAGACCCTGGGAACCACACGCCGTATAAGATGACTGGGCGTGTAAGATGACCCCCATCTTATACGGCGGGCATATCCCAAATTCCATATTTTATATGGAAAAGTTGGGGGTCGTCTTATACGCCCAGTCGTCTTATACGCCAGAAAATATGGTACATGGACAATGGATTATTAACACAGGACATTATAAATATGGTGAATATGCCTGTTATGAAATGGTAATAACTTTGTTTATGGAACTAACTGCACTAAAATCTATTAATTGCAATTGATTCTCTTTATGTGCATTAATTTTTTTGAAGTTTTGATACATTGATTGGGAGAGTCCATGATTGCACATTTGTTCTCGGCTACTTTTAAACCTTTAAATTCTTCATAGTTTTTCTAATTGTTACATTGTCACTTAAATTAAATCTATGTGATAAAAGCCACTTTGGCCTCTATTCATCAAGACCAGCATTGTTCATGCCGGTCTTGGTGAGTGAGGAGTGAGGGAGTCAAGCCTCTTTAAAAGGGCTTGTCCATTACTAGCACAACCCGTTCTTGATCTAAATGTTTGGCACCAATAAAATAAAAAAAGCCTATACTCCTCTCTCGGCATTGTTCCAGCAGTGTCGGCACTCGTGGTCCTAGGGCTCTTGTGTGGTTGAATGACCACGTGGCGCTGGTGTCACTGTCCTCGTCTTCGGACGAATTGAACATGTAGTGGAGGCCAGGGCTGTGGCTGATATCTGACTTCCTTTTTATGTTCAATTTGTTGCCGGCACCAGAGTTGAGTATAAGCTTTTTTGTTTTATTGGCGCAAAAAATTTAGATCAGGAAGAAGTTGTCTTAGTAATGAATCAAGAGCGTTGGATAAGTGACATACGCCTCGCCACAAATCTTACTCCAGTTTGTGCTGAAGTAAGATTTGGAGCATAACAAATGCCTCCGCTTGTCAAAAATTTGACAAGCAGCAGTTGCCATGCCCCGACTCTGCCCACTTTCTCAGAACTAGGTGAAAATATCGCAAAAACGATAAAAGTCGCAAAATTTTAGGCCAGTGTTGAATTGTGGTAAAATTTTGCAGCTTTTCAAAGCTTTGTAAGCAAGAATACATATTCTATTATTTTAATTTTAAAAATCCAATACTTATTCTGCTTTTTCATTGCCGGAAAGTGGTCATATGGTTAAGGTATTGTTTCAATGTCTATGATGGAAAATAAAGGAAAGTCACTATTATTCATGTCTAATGCATGTTTGGATACACTAAGGGAAATTATCACCATCTCTGTCTTCTGGCTTTTTTTTCCCTCACTGCACTTCTTGAAAAAGTTCCCAAAGCTTATCAGATGGGCCTAAGGCACTTTAAGATCTAAGATTTTACTATCATTTTTTACCAGAAAGTGGTGTAAGCCATAGCACAATTCTATGCCAACCCATGGCTGATATAGATTTGATTTTCTAGAGCACGCACAGCAAGCGATACGCTTAATTTATTAAGAGGCATGTGCTTCTTAATAAAAAGCACACTAGCGTAAAATGCACCTCATTTATTAAGACTGCCATAAAGAAAGCAAGTCTTAATTAATTTCCCCCCACTGTTTCGTGTATTCATTAACAACATTCCAACGCTGCTTTTTAATCCTTATAGGCCGCATTTGCACTCAATTAAATAAACAAAGGCATAAGAATAGCCGAGAAATGAAGATATCTAGAAACATTTCTACATTTTCAATTAAATACAGTATGTTTGTACAACCGTAATTCTTTTGTGGCTGCATATAAAGCTGCCTTTAGGTAGGTGATGGGATATGTGATAACTTATTTTTCTGTTCGCATCCGACTTTTAGAACTTGCACCAATTGGCAGAATGGGGCACTTTTATCTGTGTTAGGATAAAGCGGCATGTTCGACCACTGCTCAATTCATTCTGTATGGCGCTGAATTGTTGAGCACTGCGCTTGGATGTTTCTGGCAGCCCCATATAGAATAACTGTCACTTTGTCCCTTCTTATGAACTAATCACCACACTGTCTACTGCTATGTATCTATGCGTCCTCACCATCCTCCTTATGAACTACAGCTGCCACACCAGCCTAACTTATAAACTATAACAATCTCAACATTGTCTTTCCCTATGAACTATAACTGCCACATCAACCTACCTTATGAACTATTGCTTATAGGCTGTACCCTCTCCCCATTTTCCACTCATGCTGTCCCTATCTCCACACTGTCCCCATCTTCACAGTGTCCCTCACCCCACGTTGCCCTCTCTACAAACTGTGCGTCCTCTTCACAATGCTTTTCCTCTACGTTGCCGCACTCCACACTTCTGCCTCACACTGCATTCCTCAGACTGCCCCATCTTCATACTATGCCCTCACATTATCCCTTCCTCTATTTAATCTTCTCCCCCACATCTGGTACACACAGTAAGGCTGTGTGCCCACATTGAGTTTTTGTCTGAGTATTTTCATTGCACAAAAAACGCAGCTTTTGACAGTTCCAGCAAAATGGATGGGATTTACAGAAATCTCATGCACTGTGCTTTGTTTTTTCTTAGCGTAAGGCTACTTTCACACATCAGGTTTTTGCCGTCAGGCTAAATCCGGCTAAATTTCAAAAACCCGGATCAGGCGAATGTCGCCGCCGGATCAGGTTTTTTTTCCCCATAGACTTGTATTAGTGCCGGCGCTTCTGGCTGTTTGCTAGAATGGAAGACTATGGGAGCCGAAGGGGCCGGATCCGGAAAAAGGCAGATCTGGCAGCCTGATCTGTTTTATTTAAACTGAGCATGCTCCAAATTTTTTTTTTTATCCAATAATCTAGATAGGCTAGCCAGATCCGTCAAAAAAACGGATCCGTCGCATCAGTTTTTCACAATCTGCGCCGGATCCAGTTTTTCCAACATTCTCCGGATTTAGCCTGACACTGAAAACCTGATGTGTGAAAGTAGCCTAAACTGACCTGTGGTGCATGTTTCAAATCTGCAACATGTCAATTTCTTTTATGGGTACACTGAGTTTTATGTGTGAATTTTTCCCATAGAATTATATTATTAACAGAGAATCCAAATGTAAAAAATGCATGTGCGTTTTAGGGTATTTCCACTGTGGAATTCACTAAAAAGGCTTTATTGACTGTATCAATAAAGTTTTGTCAAAGCCAAATACTAATTATAAAGTATAAAAGAGAAATTTATATTTGCGCTAAGAAACTGAGAACACTTTAACAAAAAAATATATACTTATATTTTACTAATTATAAAGTGCTCTGGAATATGTTGGCGCAATATAAAATTTTATATATATATATATATATATATATATATATATATATATATATATATATATATATAGCTGAGTGTATGTGTGTGTGTGTGTGTATGTACAGTACAGACCGAAAGTTTGGACACACCTTCTCATTTAAAGATTTTTCTGTATTTTCATGACTATGAAAGTTGTACATTCACCCTGAAGGCATCAAAACTATGAATTAACACATGTGGAATTATATACTTAATGAAAAAGTGTGAAACAACTGAAATTATGTCTTATATTCTAGGTTCTTCAAAGTAGCCACCTTTTGCTTTGATGACTGCTTTGCACACTCTTGGCATTCTCTTGATGAGCTTCAAGAGGTAGTCACCGGGAATGGTCTTCCAACAATCTCGAAGGAGTTCCCAGAGATGCTTACCACTTGTTGGCCCTTTTGCCTTCACTCTGCGGTCCAGCTCACCCCAAACCATCTCGATTGGATTCAGGTCTGGTGACTGTGGAGGCCAGGTCATTTGGCGTAGCACCCCATAACTCTCCTTCTTGGTCAAATAGCCCTTACACAGCCTGGAGGTGTGTTTAGGGTCATTGTCCTGTTGAAAAATAAATTATGGTCCAACGAAGCGCAAACCAGATGGAATAGCATGCCGTTGCAAGATGCTGTGGTAGCCATGCTGATTCAGTATGCCTTCAATTTTAATAAATCCCCAACAGTGTCACCAGCAAAGCACCCCCACACCATCACACCTCCTCCTCCATGCTTCACGGTGGGAACCAGGCATGTAGAGTCCATCCATTCATCTTTTCTGCGTCGCACAAGGACACGGTGGTTGGAACAAAAGATCTCAAATTTGGACTCATCAGACTAAAGCACAGATTTCCACTGGTCTAATGTCCATTCCTTGTGTTCTTTAGCCCAATCAAGTCTCTTGTGCTTGTTGCCTGTCCTTAGCAGTGGTTTCCTAGCAGCTATTTTACCATGAAGGCCTGCTGCACAAAGTCTCCTCTTAACAGTTGTTGTAGAGATGTGTCTGCTGCTAGAACTCTGTGTGGCATTGACCTGGTTTCTAATCTGAGCTGCTGTTAACCTGTGATTTCTGAGGCTGGTGAGTCGGTAAACTTATCCTCAGAAGCAGAGGTGACTCTTGGTATTCCTTTCCTGGGGTGCTCCTCATGTGAGCCCGTTTCTTTGTAGCGCTTGATGGTTTTTGCCACTGCATTTGGGTACACTTTCAAAGTTTCCCAATTTTTCAGACTGACTGATCTTCATTTCTTAAAGTAATGATGGCCACTCGTTTTTCTTTACTTAGCTGCTTTTTTCTTGCCATAATACAAATTCTAACAGTCTATTCAGTAGGACTATCAGCTGTGTATCCACCAGACTTCTGCACAACACAACTGATGGTCCCAACCCCATTTATGAAGCAAGAAATCCCACTTATTAAACCTGACAGTGCACATCTGTGAAGTAAAAATCATTCCCAGTGACTACCTCTTGAAGCTCATCAAGAGAATGCCAAGAGTGTGCAAAGCAGTCATCAAAGCAAAAGGTGGCTACTTTGAAGAACCTAGAATATAAGATATAATTTCAGTTGTTTCACACTTTTTTGTTAAGTATTTAATTCCGTGTGTTAATTCATAGTTTTGATGCCTTCAGTGTGAATGTACAATTTTCATAGTCATGAAAATACAGAAAAAAATCTGTAAATGAGAAGGTGTGTCCAAACTTTTGGTCTGTACTGTATGTATTAAGCCACGCACACTCCACATAGCCCCGCCTACTCTGCATAGCCACACTCACTCCACACGCATGGCTCACGTTGTTAGCACACACGGGCAGAGACACATTCACCTCGAAAGCCACCTTGCAAAACTCACCTGCTGTGACGTCCCAGCCGCTGCAAGCTACAATCAGGGCCGCCACCTTCAGAGTATAAGTGCCTGTCAGGCACAGGCCACATCTACCTCCATTGTGTCTAGAATGGAGTTGCTCCTGTGAGGCATTACGGCAAGAGAAAGGGAGGAACTTCATGGATTACACTGCTGTGCTTATAACAGGAAGTCGCTGGGCACGTGTGAGGTGAAAATGAGGAGTGAGGGGAAAATGAGAGGAGTGAGGAGAAAACAGTGGAGTGAGGGGAAAACAGTGGAGTGAGGGGAAAATAGTGGAGTGAGGGGAAAATGAGAGATGTGAGGGGGAAAATGAGAGATGTGAGGGGGAAAATGAGAGATGGGAGGGGGAAAATGAGAGGCATGATGGGAAAATGAGAGAAGTGAGGTGCTGCTGCAGTATGAGGCTGTGAATAGAGAAGAGTGAGGCGCTGCAGGTGGAGGCTGTGTATAAGGCCACATTCACACGTTCAGTATTTGGTCGGTATTTCACCTCAGTATTTATAAGCCAAAACCACAAGTGGGAGAAAAATACAGAAGTGGTGACGTGTTTCTAATATACTTTTCCTCTGATTGTTTTGCTACAAGTTTTAGCTTACAAATACTGAGGTAAAAATACTGACCAAATAACGTGTGAATGAGGTCTAAAGGAGAAAAGTGTGGTGCTGCAGAAGAAGTAGGCTGTGTATACAATACGCTTTATTGCAATTAGTCCAATTTCTCTCAGGATCAAGTGTTTCCAATTGTATATGGAAGAGGAGAGTGAGGTGCTGCCGGAGGGGACAACTATAAAGGAGAAAAGCTGTGCTGCAGAAAATGCTGTGTATAAAGGAGGAGCGTGAGCTGCAGGAGGAGGCTGTGTAAAAAGAAGGAGCATGAGGTGCAGGAGGAATAAGGCCTCTTAACTGTCGCCATTAAAAGTCGTATTGGCAGTCGTTAAGGGGTTAATATTGTGTTAAAAAACCTTTTGCTTCAACAAAATGGCGCCAGTTGTGTTCCATGTACCAGTGCAGAAGCGTTACTGTGTTCAACAGCGACAATTTCTTTTTCGCTCTGTTGAATATATGATGTGAAATGTTTTTATGTGCAATATAATCATTATAATTTGTTATAACTAAGTAACCACAGTTAGTTACTATGCCCAGGCAATGCTGGACTCTTCAGCTAGTTATTATTATAAATACCATGAACTATCAGAAACAAAGCCACATTATTTAAAACCTGACACAAAAGAGACAAAATCTGCAGTGTCAAAAATGCAGTAAAACCGAGTGGAAAAGAAGTCACATTCAAAAACACATTAAAAAAGTCATATTGTCCTGTAAAATATAAGCACTTATGTGGCTATCGGTAAAAAATTAAAAAAGTTAGATCTATCCAAATTTGACAATGCAAATTATTTTTAAAAAGTTTTTAAAGTGCAAAAGTAGCAAAACATCAAAAAACCTTTATAAATGTGGTATCACTGCGATCTTATTTACACAAAGAATAACATTTTCTTATCACTTTTACCACACTGATTGGGTTGAAAAATAAACCAAATCTATGAATTGCTTCTTTGTACACTTTACCACCCAAAAATTTGAAAAAAGGCTATGAAAGAATTATGTAGTACAAAATAGTATGAATAAAAGCTTTCACTCATCCCGCAAAAAACAAGCTGACACGGCTCTCGCAGAAAAATTAAAAAGGTATAGCTCTCAAGAAATGGGGGTGCAGAAACAAATGTTTATAAAACTATAGACCATTCCAGAACTGATTTGTATTTGCTGAGTCTGTTTTCCAAAAACTGTCCTGCATTTGGAGGCTTTATACATTGGAACTGAGGGGGAAACCCACTTAAAGAGATTCTCTGGGTCCAATCATAAATCAGGGGCTGGTTGGGCCAAGTGGCAGAAGGGCACACACACCCCAGGCAGGTCCCCTAGTGGCTGTTCAGGGGCGCCTGACCACCAGGTGCTTTAGTGGCACTGTACCTTGAATAAAATCACTTACAGTTGCTTCATAATCTGCAATGTTTGACTGTGATGCGAACGCAGGTGATTTATTGCAATGTACAGCACCATTAAAGAATCCGATGGCTCTGAGCAGGGCCGGCGTTAGTGGCAGGCAGACCAGGCAGCTGCCTAGGGCCCCTGCTCCCCCAGGGGCCCCCAGCCAGTCGCCTGCCGCCAGCACCGACTCCCCCCGCCGACACATTCAATGACACTGGTACATTTCAAAGCAATGACGCTCCCTCTCCCATCATTCCCCTCTTCCTCTGACACTGCGGGTGCGTGATGATGTCACTTCATCACGTACTTGCTGTGTGCCAGGCAGACTGCAGCCGCTGAGACCGGAGCTGAGCTGGGAGCAGCGAGGGCACCAGGAGAGGTGAGGATTGTATGTGTGTGTTTTTTTTAATATACCAATGAGTGAGTACTGGACTGTGGGGCCACTGCCGGAGGGGGTCGGCTACATTATATTCTTTGGGGGAGGGCTGTATTTGATTTTATGAGGGAGGATTGCATCATACTGTTTGATGGGGCTACATTATATTCTATGGGGAGGTGGGCTGTATTATATTCTATGGTGGCTACATTATATTCTATGTGTCCTACATTATATTCTATGGGGGGTTGTATTATATCCTATGAGGGAGGATTGCATCATACTCTTTGATTGGGCTACATTATATTCTATGGGAAGGTGGGCTGTATTGTATTGGGGCAGCATGGTGGCTCAATGGTTAGCACTGCAGCCTTGCTGCGCTGGAGTCCTGGGTTCAAATCCCACCAAGGACAACATCTGCAAAGAGTTTGTATGTTCTCCCCGTGTTTGCATGGGTTTCCTCCGGGGGGATAGGGAATTTATCAGTGTGCAAACTGTATGTTAGCGCTATATAAAAATAAAGGTTATTATGTGGGGCTACATTATATTCTATGGGGGCTGTATGATATTCTATGAGGAAGGATTGCATCATACTCTTTTATGGGGCTATATTATATTCTATGGGTATTAAATGTATTATATTTTATGAGGGGTGATTACATCATACTCTATGAGGAGGCTACATTATATTCTATGGGGAGCTGCATTATATTAAATGGGGGGCTAGTTTATTTTGTATGGGGTCTTCATTATACTCCATGAGGGGGCTACATTATATTATATGGAGGCTGCATTATACCATGTGAGGATGGCTACATTGTATTCTATGGAGGGACTACATTATATTCTATGGGGGGCTGCATTATACTCTATGAGGGAGCTACCATATATTCTGTGGAGGGGCTGCATTATACTATAAGAGGGGGCTGCATTATATTCTATGGGGGCTACATTATATTGTATGGCGGGGCTGCATTTTACTCAGAAGGCCACATTATATTCTGTGGGGTGGCTGCATTATACTCTGAGGGGCTACATTATATTCTATGGGGACTGCATTATACTATATGAGGAGGGCTACATTGTATTCTATGGAGGGGCTAAATTATATTCTATGGGGGGCTACATTATACTCTATGAGGGAGCTAAGATATATATTCTATGGAGGGGCTGCATTATGCTATATGAGGGGGCTGCATTATATTCTATGGGTGCTTACA
Source organism: Ranitomeya imitator (assembly GCF_032444005.1). Taxonomy (NCBI): domain Eukaryota; kingdom Metazoa; phylum Chordata; class Amphibia; order Anura; family Dendrobatidae; genus Ranitomeya; species Ranitomeya imitator. Next base: position 722,565,949 of record NC_091282.1, on the reverse strand, counting down.
TTATATTTTATGGCGGGGCTGCATTATACTCAGGGGGCCACATTATATTCTGTAGGGTGGCTGCATTATACTCTATGGGGTGGCAGCATTATACTATATGTGGGCAGCATTATACTGTATCAAGGAATATGGGGAATACATTATGCTATGTGAAGAACTATGGGGTGCATTATACTATGGGAAGTGAATTGTACTACATGAATGACTATGATAGTGCATTATACCATATGGAGCACTATGAGGAGTGTGTTATACTATACATAGAGGACTGAGCAGTGTATTTTAATATATGGAGGACTACGAGGAGTGTATTATACTATATGGAGGACTGAGTGCATTTTAATATATGGAGGACTATGAGGAGTGTATTATACTATATGGAAGACTATGAGGAGTGTATTATACTACATGGAGGACTGAGGAGTGTATTGTACTAGATGGAGGACTGAGGATTGTATTATTCTATATGGAGGACTATGGGGAGTGTATAATAATATATGGAGCACTATGAGGCGAGTATTATACTATATGGAAGACTGAGCAGTGTATTTTAATATATGGAGGACTAAGAGGATTGTATTATACTATACTAGATGGTGACCCGATTCTAACGCATCGGGTATTCTAGAATATGCATGTCCACATAGTATATTGCCCAGCCATGTAGTATATTGCCCAGCGACGTTTTATACAGCACAGAGCCACGTAGTATATTGCCCAGTCACGTATTATATTGCCCAGCTACGTAGTATATTGCCCAGTCATGTAGTATATTGCACAGCCCACGTAGTATATTGCCCAGCGACGTAGTATACAGCACAGAGCATATTGCCCAGCCACGTAGTATATTGCCCAGTTACATAGTATATTGCCCAAGTTACGTAGTATATTGCCCAGTGACGTACAGCACAGAGCCACGTAGTATATTGCCCAGTGACGTAGTATACAGCACAGAGCCACATAGTATATTGCCCAGCCACGTAGTATATTCCCCAGCCACGTAGTATATTGCCCAGCGACGTAGTATACAGCACAGAGCATATTGCCCAGTTATGTAGTATATTGCCCAGTGATGTAGTATATTGTCCAGTCACGTAGTATATTACCCAGTGACGTAGTATATTGCCCAGCGACGTGGTATATTGCCCAGTCACGTAGTATATTGTCCAGTCACGTAGTATATTGCCCAGTTACGTAGTATATTGCCCAGTGACGTAGTATACAGCACAGAGCCACGTAGTATATTGCACAGCGACGTAGTATGCAGCACAGAGCCACGTTGTATTTTGCCAAGCTATGTAGTATATTGCCCAGCCACGTATGTCACAGGTTAAAAAATAAAAAATAAACATACTCACCTTCGGATCCGAGGGCCCCTTGTAGTTCTGTTGCCTGTTCGCCAGCTTCCGGTCCCAGGGTGTGATGACGTCGCGGTCACATGACTGTGACGTCATGGCAGGTCCTTCTCTCGCAGGCGTGCAGGACCTGTGATGACGTCGCGGTCACATGACCGTGACATCATGGCAGGTCCTTGTCGCATACGATCTTTAGCACCGGAGGAGCGAGGAGCGGGAAAAGCGCCGGAGGGTGAGTATATGATGATTTTTTATGTTTTTTATTATTTTTAACATTTGATCTTTTTACTATTGACGCTGCATAGGCAGCATCAATAGTAAAAACTTGGTCACACAGGGTTAATAGCGGCGGTAGCCGAGTGAGTTACCCGCGGCATAACGCGGTCCGTTACTGCTGGCATTAATCCTGTGTGAGCGGTGACTGCGGGGAGTATGGAGCGGGCGCTGAGTGCAGGGGAGTAGAGAGGGACTAATCGGACTGTGGCCATCGCTGATTGGTCGCGGCAGCCATGAAAGGCAGCTGGCGAGACCAATCAGCGACTTGGATTCCATGACAGACAGAGGCCGCGACCAATGAATATCCGTGACAGACAGACAGACAGAAAGACGGAAGTGACCCTTAGACAATTATATAGTAGATGGAGGACTATGGGGGTTGTATTATACTATACGGAGGACTATGTGGAGTATATTATACTATATGGAGGACTATGGGGCACATTATATTATATAGAGGACTATGGGGTGTGCATTTTACTATATGGAAGACTGTGGTGCACATTATACTATGTGGAGGATTATGGGGTGTATTATACCAAACAAGCAAAATGCTGCATATTCATCGAGTAACATAGTTAGTAAGGCCGAAAAAAGACATTTGTCCATCCAGTTCAGCCTATATTCCATCATAATAAATCCCCAGATCTACGTCCTTCTACAGAACCTAATTGTATGATACAATATTGTTCTGCTCCAGGAAGACATCCAGGCCTCTCTTGAACCCCTCGACTGAGTTCGCCATCACCACCTCCTCAGGCAAGCAATTCCAGATTCTCACTGCCCTAACAGTAAAGAATCCTCTTCTATGTTGGTGGAAAAACCTTCTCTCCTCCAGACGCAAAGAATGCCCCCTTGTGCCCGTCACCTTCCTTGGTATAAACAGATCCTCAGCGAGATATTTGTATTGTCCCCTTATATACTTATACATGGTTATTAGATCGCCCCTCAGTCGTCTTTTTTCTAGACTAAATAATCCTAATTTCGCTAATCTATCTGGGTATTGTAGTTCTCCCATCCCCTTTATTAATTTTGTTGCCCTCCTTTGTACTCTCTCTAGTTCCATTATATCCTTCCTGAGCACCGGTGCCCAAAACTGGACACAGTACTCCATGTGCGGTCTAACTAGGGATTTGTACAGAGGCAGTATAATGCTCTCATCATGTGTATCCAGACCTCTTTTAATGCACCCCATAATCCTGTTTGCCTTGGCAGCTGCTGCCTGGCACTGGCTGCTCCAGGTAAGTTTATCATTAACTAGGATCCCCAAGTCATACATACATAGTAACATAGTAACATAGTTAGTAAGGCCGAAAAAAGACATTTGTCCATCCAGTTCAGCCTATATTCCATCATAATAAATACCCAGATCTACGTCCTTCTACAGAACCTAATAATTGTATGATACAATATTGTTCTGCTCCAGGAAGACATCCAGGCCTCTCTTGAACCCCTCGACTGAGTTCGCCATCACCACCTCCTCAGGCAAGCAATTCCAGATTCTCACTGCCCTAACAGTAAAGAATCCTCTTCTATGTTGGTGGAAAAACCTTCTCTCCTCCAGACGCAAAGAATGCCCCCTTGTGCCCGTCACCTTCCTTGGTATAAACAGATTCTCAGCGAGATATTTGTATTGTCCCCTTATATACTTATACATGGTTATTAGATCGCCCCTCAGTCGTCTTTTTTCTAGACTAAATAATCCTAATTTCGCTAATCTATCTGGGTATTGTAGTTCTCCCATCCCCTTTATTAATTTTGTTGCCCTCCTTTGTACTCTCTCTAGTTCCATTATATCCTTCCTGAGCACCGGTGCCCAAAACTGGACACAGTACTCCATGTGCGGTCTAACTAGGGATTTGTACAGAGGCAGTATAATGCTCTCATCATGTGTATCCAGACCTCTTTTAATGCACCCCATGATCCTGTTTGCCTTGGCAGCTGCTGCCTGGCACTGGCTGCTCCAGGTAAGTTTATCATTAACTAGGATCCCCAAGTCCTTCTCCCTGTCAGATTTACCCAGTGGTTTCCCGTTCAGTGTGTAATGGTGATATTGATTCCCTCTTCCCATGTGTATAACCTTACATTTATCATTGTTAAACCTCATCTGCCACCTTTCAGCCCAAGTTTCCAACTTATCCAGATCCATCTGTAGCAGAATACTATCTTCTCTTGTATTAACTGCTTTACATAGTTTTGTATCATCTGCAAATATCGATATTTTACTGTGTAAACCTTCTACCAGATCATTAATGAATATGTTGAAGAGAACAGGTCCCAATACTGACCCCTGCGGTACCCCACTGGTCACAGCGACCCAGTTAGAGACTATACCATTTATAACCACCCTCTGCTTTCTATCACTAAGCCAGTTACTAACCCATTTACACACATTTTCCCCCAGACCAAGCATTCTCATTTTGTGTACCAACCTCTTGTGCGGCACGGTATCAAACGCTTTGGAAAAATCGAGATATACCACGTCCAATGACTCACCGTGGTCCAGCCTATAGCTTACCTCTTCATAAAAACTGATTAGATTGGTTTGACAGGAGCGATTTCTCATAAACCCATGCTGATATGGAGTTAAACAGTTATTCTCATTGAGATAATCCAGAATAACATCCCTCAGAAACCCTTCAAATATTTTACCAACAATAGAGGTTAGACTTACTGGCCTATAATTTCCAGGTTCACTTTTGGAGCCCTTTTTGAATATTGGCACCACATTTGCTATGCGCCAATCCTGCGGAACAGACCCTGTCGCTATAGAGTCCCTAAAAATAAGAAATAATGGTTTATCTATTACATTACTTAGTTCTCTTAGTACTCGTGGGTGTATGCCATCCGGACCCGGAGATTTATCTATTTTAATCTTATTTAGCCGGTTTTGCACCTCTTCTTGGGTTAGATTGGTGACCCTTAATATAGGGTTTTCATTGTTTCTTGGGATTTCACCTAGCATTTCATTTTCCACCGTGAATACCGTGGAGAAGAAGGTGTTTAATATGTTAGCTTTTTCCTCGTCATCTACAACCATTCTTTCCTCACGATTTTTTAAGGGGCCTACATTTTCAGTTTTTATTCTTTTACTATTGATATAGTTGAAGAACAGTTTGGGATTAGTTTTACACTCCTTAGCAATGTGCTTCTCTGTTTCCTTTTTGGCAGCTTTAATCAGTTTTTTAGATAAAGTATTTTTCTCCTTATAGTTTTTTAGAGCTTCAATGGTGCCATCCTGCTTTAGTAGTGCAAATGCTTTCTTTTTACTGTTAATTGCCTGTCTTACTTCTTTGTTTAGCCACATTGGGTTTTTCCTATTTCTAGTCCTTTTATTCCCACAAGGTATAAACCGCTTACACTGCCTATTTAGGATGTTCTTAAACATTTCCCATTTATTATCTGTATTGGATTGTTTATGCGGGAACAAAAATCATTGTTCATAGCAGTACATCGCCGGTGTAAACTGATGATCTGCTGCTGATAACATGATACTGTATAGGGACAGATTGATCTAATAGTGATTGTTCTGTTCCCATCATTCATTGTCAGTTGGTATAAAGAGGCCGGGAAACAAGTGAACGACTTCAATATTGTCGCTCATGCTCGTTTAGCAACCTGAACTCAGCGCATGTAAATACAACAGAAATGCTTCTGTGTGATGTGCAATATGTTAACATGTTAGTATTTGGGGCCCAATTTTAAACTTTTTGCCTAGGGCCCCACTTTGCCTAAAACCAGCCCTGGCTCTGAGTGTGCCTCATCAGTGCTGTTCCTATAAATTTCCATCCATATCAAGAAAGAGCTGTATGTGCTCATACAGAGGATCATCTGAGGACACTCTTTTCCTACCTGCTGGGGAGAAGAGCTGGTTTAACAAGTTAAATCTCAAGGCTGAGGAACATGTTCCGCCGAGGAGCAGGTATTGCAGATCGAGGCTGTATACAGGGGTTGAGGAGCATGTACTGCAGTTGGAGATTGTATACAGGGGCTGAGGAGCATGTACTGCAGATAGAGGTTACATTCACAGGTTGAGGAGTGATGTCCTGTATATGGAGGCTTTATACAGTGGCTGAGGAATGATTCACTGCAGATGGAACCAGTATACAAAGGATGAGGAGTGACATACTACAGATGGAGTCTGTATATGAGTCGCCCGCCAGGGCCGTGGGGTATTCGGTACCAGGTCTGGTACTTAAAGGGGATGTCACGGTGGCTGCAACCCGGTCCGTGGCCCTGGGCGCCCAATTAAAGGGAAAGGTCTTTAAGGGGATTGGTGAATAAAGTTTGTGTTCGTGACGCCACCTGTGGTATTCGGTCAGTGGGGACCGACGCTGCTTAAAGAGGTCCTTTGGGGTGATGTTATGGCAGCTAGATGGTATAACTTCCCACAGGTGAAGTTGAGTCCCCAGGGCTCCCAGTGTATAGATGAGGATGGTGAGTGGTGCAGTAAAAAATGGAAGACACAGGTTTGCAGTCTCTTTATCTGGTTTACTGATGGCTTCAGGCAATCGCAGTCCAGGGCGCCAGATCACAGGTACAGGCAGGGTCCGGCTGGCTTGGAAGTGAATTCAGAGTCCCCTTTACCAGGTGGAGTTAGAAGCCTTCCTATTAGCGTGGTGATGTTGTAGTCCCTTACTGCCTATGGCTTCTGGCAAGGTCCTCACAGTTCTCTCTGTCCTCCATATAGGTTAGGACACAAACCCGTATGACAGGTGGCTTGAGCCTTTTTACAGGGTCTCTATCACGACCCGGGCTCTATGTGCCACTGTGCCTCCTGGGTACTAGGGTGGACAGGTTACTTGTAATAATCCAGCTGTCTTGCCGTGTCTGCTATGCCTCTTAGAGTCCGACACAGCCTCGGTCTTCCGGCTACTGGAACCTGCGCTCAGCCAGGGAGGTAGCCCAAACGCTGCTATGCTCCCCTGGTGTCACTCTCCTGTGCTTCCTTCTCCTGCATGCTCACTAAACAATATTCTTCCTTTTGTATTCTCTCTCTTTCTTCATGAGCTGCAGCAACTCTGGCTGCACGGCCCCTTCAGTCCTTCCGACACTCAAGGTCTGACTGCTCTCTTCTCTGTCCTCTGACAGACTGCTTGAGTTTCTTTCCCTCCAGACCAGAAAATAGGGAAGTTCCCCTTAATCTGGGTTCAGAGCTCCCCCTTCTGGCATGGAGTGTGAACATGTTGTGTGTATGGTGATTACCGGGTCAAAGAGATCTTCCTTTGCTTCCAAGCGTGACATCACTCTCCCCGTGAGGAAAGCAATGCCACTGTGATGACCAGGACCCTGGAGTGTCACATATATAGGAGGGCTGAGGAATGACATTCTGCAGATGAAGGCTGTATATAGAGGGGCTAAGGAGCGACATACTGCAGATGGATGCTCTGTATATAGGGGCCGAGGAGCAAAGTACTGCAGATGAATGCTGTATACAGGGGCTGAGCAGTGACATACTGCAGATGGAGGCTGTGCGTACAGGGACTGAGGAGTGACATACTGCAGATGGAGGTTCTATACAACGTGGCCGAGGAGCGATGTACTGCAGATGGAGGCTATATACAGGGGCTGAGGAGCAACAAACTTCAAAATGGATACTGTGTATACAGGGAGTAAGAAGCATATACTGCAAATGGAAGCTGTATATGGTGGCTGAGGAGCAACGTACTGCAGATGTAGGTTGTATACAGAGGGGCTGAGGAGCGATATACTGCAGATGGATACTGTGTATACAGGGGCTGAGCAGTGACAATCTACATATGGAAGCTGTGTATACAGGGGCTGAGGAGTATTGTACTGCAGATGGAGTCTGTATACAGGGGCAGAATGTAATTTACATAACCAGGAGGCACTTTTTGCTTATTTCCGCTATTTTGGCAGTTTAGGGGCTCTGCAAAGCACTGATGGAAAATTGGTCTGTTTTTCATCACAGAAGTCATTATGGGAACCGTGTTCAGCTAATATGCACAATGAAAAAACTCATGATGACAGAAACCAAATGAACATAAACCCTGCTATAAGTAACTAAGTAAAAGCAATAGTGCATATAAAAAATATAGGGTATTTGGTAAACACCGTTTAAAAAAAGCTTAAAAGCCAGCCCACCAGGGTTAAGTTGTTCCACAATCGGAATGGTTCTAACCCCTAGTATTAAAACCTTACCGTGTGTCAAAGTGATGTCAATGTGAACAATGGAAATAAATAACATGGCACTCTGGAATAATGCTGCTGGTGGTGCTCAAGTCGGGTGTCCAACCCATACAATTAGGCAAAAAAATTACTTGGCGCTCAGTATTTGAAAAAAAATGATTCCTTCTTTATTGTACTTGCGACAGGAATGGCGCTGAGTGCCTCGGTAAGACATATGGCAGCCTACCTCCAGAGCCCTCTCACTCACCGGTGGTATCGCCACATGACGGACCTGGGTAATAAGCATCATCCCCTTGCAAGTTTCCTGTCAAGTACTGGAGTGCTGCTTATCTCTTACCACGTCACAGCCCCACAGGGTCACATTAGCTTTCCCCCTCCTGGGCGTTCCTACTGAAGGGCGAGCTTGCAATATGTCTCAGGCACTATGCCGAGGCACTCAGCGCCATTCCTGTTGCAAGTCCTTTGCATATTCAAGTAGCGCTGTTCCTCTCCTGTTATGTGAATAGCCCCACCAGGTCCAGTAGGCATTACCATCACCAGACTGCATACAGCCACCTTTATTCCCATAATTTCATATGACATCCAGTTTTCTCCAATAAGGATACTCTGATGATGGTCCTATGACGGACTGAAAACGTTTAATTTAATCTATTTGGTCTAGATGTACAATAAAGAAGGAATGATTTTTTTTTCAAATACTGAGTGCCAAGTATTTTTTTTGCCTAATGTGAATAATGGCAGAGCCAGATCAAATCCCAAATGGATACCCAATAAATGGGAAGCTATATAAATGTTTTGGCCTGCTCAAAGAAAGGTAGGCCACACCGTAACCTGTACTAAATGCAGAAACCTGAAATTTAACTGAACAAAAAAAAATGAACTGGAGTATAAGTTGCTATGCATGCAAAATAGGTGCAATATATGTACATAATATGTACAATGCAAACAACAAAGCTGAGAGGAGGTGCTTGGCAAGTTTTTTTTTTTTTTGCAGTATACAGTTTGGGGTAGTTACTGTTTCCCTGTTAGCTGAGCACTTCTCCCATCTATCCAAAGCTGTTTTCAATTGGATCTGGATTTTTGTCCTTTAACCCTTTTCTGACATGTACACAGGGCCGGACTGGCCATTTGGCAATTCTGGCAAATGCCAGAAAGGCCTGTCTGGTCGTGGGCTGCCTTGTGTGCTATGTTGTTAACAGAATCAATGTTCTCAAGACACCAATACTGTTAACAGTTGTGATGGAGCACAAAGCCGATCACTCTGTCACTTACCTCAGCATGCCGTGGGTATCATTACAAATATTGGTCTTGTAGTAAATCTTCCTTTCCCTCATCCAGGGTAATATTAGTTATATACAGTACAGACCAAAAGTTTGGACACACCTTCTCATTTAAAGATTTTTCTGTATTTTCATGACTATAAAAATTGTACATTGACACTGAAGGCATCAAAACTGTGAATTAACACATGTGGAATTATATACTTAACAAAAAAGTGTGAAACAACTGAAATTATGTCTTATACTCTAGGTTCTTAAAAGTAGCCACCTTTTGCTTTGACTGCTTTGCACACTCTTGGCATTCTCTTGATGAGCTTTCAAGAGGTAGTCACTGGGAATGGTCTTCCAACAATCTTAAAAGAGTTCCCAGAGATGTTTAGCACTTGTTGGCCCTTTTGCCTTCCCACTGCAGTCCAGCTCACCCCAAACTATCTCGATTGGGTTCAGGTCTGGTGACTATGGAGGCCAGGTCATCTAGCGTAGCACCCCATCACTCTCCTTCTTGGTCAAATAGCCCTTACACAGCCTGGAGGTGTGTTTGGGGTCATTGTCCTGTTGAAAAATAAATAATGGTCCAACTAAACGCAAACCAGATGGGAATAGCATGCTGCTGCAAAATGCTGTGGTAGCCATGCTGGTTCAGTATGCCTTCAATTTTGATTAAAACCCCAACAGTGTCACCAGCAAAGCACCCCCACACCATCACACCTCCTCCTCCATGCTTCACAGTGGAACCAGGCATGTAGAATCCATCCGTTCACCTTTTCTGCGTCGCACAAAGACACGGTGGTTGGAACCAAAGATCTCAAATTTGGACTCATCAGTCCAAAGCACAAATTTCCATTGGTCTAATGTCCATTCCTTGCGTTCTTTAGCCCAAACAAGTCTCTTCTGCTTGTTGCCTGTCCTTAGCGGTGGTTTCCAAGCAGCTATTTTACCATGAAGGCCTGCTGCACAAAGTCTCCTCTTAACAGTTGTTGTAGAGATGTGTCTGCTGTTAGAACTCTGTGTAGCATTGACCTGGTCTCTAATCTGAGCTGCTGTTAACCAGCGATTTCTGAGGCTGGTGACTCGGATAAACTTATCCTCAGAAGCAGAGGTGACTATTGGTCTTCCTTTCCTGCGGAGGTCGTCATGTGAGCCAGTTTTTTTGAGGTGCATGATGGTTTTTGCAACTGCACTTAGGGACACTTTCAAAGTTTGCCCAATTTTTTGGACTGAATGACCTTCATTTCTTAAAATAATGATGGCCACTAGTTTTTCTTTATTTAGCTGCTTTTTTCTTGCCATAATACAAATTATAACAGTCTATTCAGTAGCACTATCAGGTGTGTATCCACCAGACTTCTGCACTACACAATTGATGGTCCCATCCCCATTTAAAGGCAAGAAATCACACTTATTAAACCTGACAGGGCACACCTGTGAATTGAAAACCATTCCTGGTGACTACCTCTTGAAGTTCATCAAGAGAATGCCAAGAGTGTGCAAAGCAGTCATCAAAGCAAATGGTATATCCTACAACGAAAAGGAGTAAATACAACCCATCTCCATATATGGTATATAAAGTAACAAATTTTATTATGAATATATAGCACAACATATATACAAACACAATAAAGACAAGGTACACGCAGAGGCAATGTACAATGGACCAAGGACACTGAAAAGTAACACCATGAGTAGATAGACCTATAGGGGGCCAGACACCTCTGAATAGGAACCCTAAGGTAACTGATGTGTCATAGAAAGTGCTTAGTGCTAAGTTAAATACTCTCGGTCTCGGTCTTTCCTTCTCCCCATGTAATAACTTCGATTACTTTACAGCATTAAAAGATTTGAACCTGTTCTCACGGAAACTTGTTTTGAAGAAACTTCATTCTCGCTCATCATCGGAGGGAACAACTATCACTGAACAGGAGGCTATCTCCATTCTGGAGGAATTGGAGAATGAATCGGTGAACCCCTCTACAGGTATGCCTCCCCCGTCTATTTTTGCCAGGTCAACCACGTTCCCCCCTCTGTCATTATGTCCCCCAGTAGAAATTTTTACCAATCTAGTTGCAGCAGATCTCAAAAAGATCAGCAATAGAAAAAAGAGAGATAACCTCACATGGGGTCAGAGGAAAGCATTGCAGGAAATTCGTGCAATGGAAGATGTGGTGATTAAGCCATCTGATAAGGGGGGGAACGTGGTTGTATGGCCTATAGAGAAGTACGAGAGGGAGGCATTTAAACAATTACGCAATAAGGAAACCTACACTTTACTCCCTCATAATCCTTTGCCAAAATTTGGCGCTGAATTAACTGAGATTTTGGAGGAATCCCTTTATCAGGGAATTATTAACAAAAAGACATTTGATGGTTTGATGGTGGAATGTCCTGTGGTTCCTACGTTTTATCTTCTCCCCAAGGTCCACAAAGACTCGGTGAACCCCCCAGGACGTCCGATTGTCTCTGGCATAGGAGGGCTCTGTGACCCTGTATGTAAATACATTGATTATTACTTGCGGTCTCAGGTGGAGATCTTACCCTCCTATGTCAGGGACACTACGGACGTCCTGAGGCGACTTGATGGTCTGATTTTAGAGCCGGATATGCTGCTTGTTACAGCAGATATTGAAACACTTTACACCTCCATTAACCATGAGGATGGTATGGAGGCGGCATCCTTCTTCCTAGGATCTAGCAGCATTGATCCAGATGTAGTGGGCCTGGTGTTGAGGCTCTTGCGGTTCGTCCTTACACATAATTGCTTTGCTTTTAGGGACCGATACTACCTCCAAAGTCGTGGAACTGCGATGGGGGCGGCGTGTGCGCCTTCGTATGCTAATTTATTTCTTGGACACTGGGAGAGGACTCTTTTCCAGGAGGGCGCACACTCCGCCCCCCAAGTTCTGGGGTGGTATCGGTACATAGATGATATTCTGTTTATATGGCAAGGGTCGGTGGAACAACTACATCTGTTTATGCAGGATTTGAACCGTAACAGCCTCAACATCAGGCTTACATATAATTACAGTCATGAGAGTATTTCTTTCCTGGATATCATGCTGCAGGTCCAGGAAGACGGCTCTATCAATACTGATGTGTTTAGGAAAGAGACCTCAGTCAATGCACTCCTCCATGCCTCCTCATCTCATAATAGCTCGACTATCAGAGCTATTCCCATCGGGCAATTTTTAAGAATGAGGAGGATTTGTTCTACGGAGGAGGCTTTTGAAAGACAGTCTGTGGACCTTGGGGAGAGATTCCGGTCACGCGGATATAGCAATAGAAGCATAAAACGTGGCTATGCCCAGGCAAAAAAACAGAAGAGAAATGACCTGCTGTCTTATCTGCCAAAACCTAAGAAAAGGGAAGGAGATAGGGTTAGGTACATTTCTACATTCAATCATCAGTGGAGTTCCATGAGGGATATCCTGAGGAGACACTGGCCGATCTTGAAAACAGATCCTACTTTGGCCAAATATATCTCTGACGAACCGCTAATGACAGCAAAGAGATCTAAAAACCTGAGAGATATTTTGGTCAAAAGTCATTATGTGGCTAAGACTCCATCCATTTTTGGGGCAGGAAAAAGGAGATGGGGATTCTTTCCATGCGGTGATTGTATGGCCTGTCGGAACCATGTGAGGGCGGTATCCTTTGTCTCTGCTGATGGGACAAGGGAATTCAAGATCACAGACTACATATCGTGTAGTACAACATACGTCATATATATGGCTAGTTGTAGCTGTAGTCTGTCCTATGTTGGTCTGACCTCACGGGAGTTGAGGATCAGGACCCGGGAACATATCAGAGACATCATGGCGGCAAAAGACGTAAATGATTGTGCAACCCTAAAAACGCTGCCCCGTCATTTTAAACAACATCATGCGTGTAATCCTAAGGACCTTAAAGTTTGCGGTATTGACCACGTCAGGAGTGGTATAAGAGGTGGTGATCTGAGGAAAAAACTCGCGCAAATTGAATGTCGGTGGATAGCAGTGTTGGGTACAATGACCCCACATGGACTTAATGAACAACTTAGCTTTGCGTCTTTTCTTTAATTTGCTTTATAAGTATTACTTCAGGTCTGTTATTGATTTGTTTGGTTCTGGATTTTAATTCTTTTTGTGTGTGTTTATGTTATTCTAGAATTTATCTTACACGTATCTATTACCATCTGTATGTTTCTGGGTCTTTCTGAGACATCTGGTGTATGTGGCGGCTGTGTCCTGGAAGAAGAAAAAGATCGAAAGAAAACAGAATATCGATCCATCACGAACAGTGCATAATATAAGAAGCCTTGATGTCCATTCTTCCATGGGATATATATGTTAAAGATTTTTTATGTAGGGCAGCAGTATATGTTTTTATCTTTATTATTTATTTTTTGTATCCTTTGTATAAGTAGTGTTTTCACATTTATTATGTTTTTCATTGTCTTCTCTTTATATGGGATTGTATATTATCTTTGTAATATGCGATATGTGCCTGTATATTTATCTGCAAGGAGCACAGGATAATTTGGGAGTGCTCAATAGTTGAATCTTTGGATTCGTCACACCTTATGACTGACGGCACTTACTATCCACACCCCACTTATTCCTTGATGTGATCGCCGTTTTAGTGATCATATCCTAATAGGCATCAGCACTTTCTTGTCACTTAATGTAGATGGGGCACATAATTTTATCTCTGGCCGTAGCTTTTATATTATATACGTACTGCTCGTAGTTGTTCCCTGGAGCAAGATGGCGTTCTCGGCACGCACGCATGCGCGCCACAGCGGGGACTGGCCGACCATTCCTCCCGGCATCCGGAAGTGACATAGCGGGAAGTGACGTCTAGAGGATTTTTCCTCGCCCCGCTCTGTATGCTAGGAGAGCCGGCGGGGATGTACCGGATGTCCCCATACTGGCGGTACGCATGCGCCAATTATGTTGCCGGCGAACAGTCACAGCTGCTACCTCCCTTTATAAGAAAGCCAGGTAACACACAAAAACACGCCCCCCGAGGAAGCAAACGCGAAACGCGCGTCGGGGCTACCTGGACGGACACTGGCACCTATTAATGGGTAAGATAGGGTGGGGGGTTTTGGAATCCTGTGTGCCCATTTGGGCGAGCTGTATGGCATCACGTAATTAAGAGGAGTATTTAACTTAGCACTAAGCACTTTCTATGACACATCAGTTACCTTAGGGTTCCTATTCAGAGGTGTCTGGCCCCCTATAGGTCTATCTACTCATGGTGTTACTTTTCAGTGTCCTTGGTCCATTGTACATTGGCTCTGCGTGTACCTTGTCTTTATTGTGTTTGTATATATGTTGTGCTATATATTCATAATAAAATTTGTTACTTTATATACCATATATGGAGATGGGTTGTATTTACTCCTTTTCGTTGTAGGATATATCTATTAGTGGAGTTCTCCCTGTTACAGATGTCCATTTAGGGTAAATCCCTGTTTGATGTTTTGTGGTGATATGCATCAGTGGAGTTTATATCAAAGCAAATGGTGGCTACTTTGAAGAACCTAGAATATAAGACATAATTTCAGTTGTTTCACACTTTTTTGTTAAGTATATAATTCCACATGTGTTAATTCATAGTTTTGATGCCTTCAGTGTCAATGTACAATTTTCATAGTCAGAAAAATCTTTAAATGAGAAGGTGTGTCCAAACTTTTGGTCTGTACTGTATCCCATCTGGTTATTGGGGACGGTGACACCATGGGCCTGTGTGATTTCAAATGCCAGGGCTGAATTTCGTCCCCAGTCCGTACCTGCATGAACATCACACTTGTGGTGTATGGAGTAGGCTCAGGAGTTTTGTCCTCTCAATACAGAACAGTGTTATACCTCAACAGCATTCTCTGACAATTTGAGGGTCTGAATCACTCACCTTTCTCCAGTCTGAAAATAAAAAAATTGAAAAAAAAAAATACAAATAGAATTAATGTTTTCAGTCACCACACATACCTCCAAAAGTTAAACGAAATGCAATCAAACAGTCATACCCCAAAATGCTACAAATAAAATCTGCAATTTATGACTAAAAAAAGCCATCTTACAGCTACATAAGTATAAAAAAGGTCTACATATTGTGGGAATATAGCTCATCAGGGATCTCTGCTTTGGCCCAAGCAGGTGGCTATGGAGTCACAACGAACAATAGCAGGCTAGCGAGTTCCACACAGGTATGTGTCAGGTGTATTTATTGTACACATTTGCCGTACAATGTTACACGTGCCAAACATGAAATAAAATGTCTAAGGCCGTCTGGCCACTAACTAACAACAAGATACTAACTGCAAAATAAACCTATACAACAAGAAAGAAGTTTGTGCAACCTTACTGTGTCAGCTCCCAGACCAGCAGATGAGAGACTGAGATCCCAGCAGTTCCTTGATTATATCAACTGAAGCAAAAGCTGGATCGTATGTGTGGAAGGGAAGCACCAGAGCTTTCAGGCTGATCACTAAAGAAACCAGGACCGGATTACAGAGAAATAAACAGCTACACAATCAATACCGTGATACATATGAAATGAAACGGGGAGAAACATATCTGTTTTCTAGTACTTCTCCCCTTGGCACCTCACATACCCCCTTCCTTTGTTCGAGCCTGTAGGGTCGGACACGATGAGTCACTAAGCAGTGTGTTCTGGATAACGCATCTGCATTCCCGTGCGCTGCGCCTGCCCTGTGCTCAACGGAAAAGTTAAAAGGTTGTAATGCCAAGAACCAGCGTGTCACCCTCGCATTGCCCTCTTTTGCGCGGGACATCCATGTTAGGGGTGAATGGTCCGTTACTAGCCTAAATTGGCGACCTAGTAAATAATAGCGTAAGGTGAATAGGGCCCATTTCACAGCCAGGGCTTCGCGCTCAACCACGCTATAATTCTTTTCTGCCCTGGTAAGCTTCCTACTCAGATAGCTTACTGGGTGTTCCTCGCCATTCACTTCCTGTGACAACACTGCACCGAGGCCGACACCTGAGGCGTCCGTTTGGACAATAAACTCCCGTTTAAAGTCAGGGGCAACCAACATTGGTTGGTCACAGAGGACCGTTTTCAAATACTGAAAGGCCTTCTCTGCTTCTGCGTTCCACTTTATTGTGATAGATTTTGAGCCCTTGGTAAGCTCTGTGAGAGGGGCCGCGATGGTGGCAAAATTTTTAATGAAGCGCCTATAATAGCCAACGATCCCTAAAAAGGCTCCGACCTGTTTTTTGTTGACCGGTCGTGGCCAATTCTGAATAGCGTCCACTTTATTGGTCTGTGGCTTTACGACACCTCGCCCTATGCTATATCCCAGATAGCGAGCCTCTTCCAATCCCAAGGTACATTTCTTAGGATTGGCAGTTAACCCAGCAGTTTTTATCGAGTCTAATACGGCTTGTACTTTTGACAAATGTGTGTCCCAGTCATCACTAAAGACAATGATATCGTCCAAGTATGCGGACGCATACCGGACGTGGGGTTTAAGGACAATATCTATTAGATGTTGGAAGGTGGCTGCAGCACCATGCAACCCAAATGGCATATCACGGTACTGGAACAATCCCTGGGGCGTTACAAAGGCCGTTTTCTCTTTGGCTGAATCCGTGAGGGGAATCTGCCAATAACCTTTTGTTAAGTCGATAGTAGATATGTACCTGGCCGAACCCAGTCTCTCTATAAGTTCATCAACTCTCGGCAACGGGTAGGCATCGAATTTTGATACCTCATTTAATTTCCGAAAATCATTACAAAACCTAATAGTCCCATCGGGTTTGGGCACTAGCACGATTGGGCTAGCCCAATCACTCCGGGACTCTTCAATGACTCCAAGTTCTAACATCTTCTCGACTTCCTGGGCAATGGCTTGTCTCCGAGCCTCCGGAATTCGATATGGTTTTAGTCGTACACGGACCTGTGGATCAGTAACAATGTCGTGTTTAATTAAGTGAGTACGACCAGGAAGCTCTGAAAAAACCTCTGCGTTTTTCTGTATAAATTCCTTAGTCTCTCGTTTCTGACTTTCGGATAGTGTCTCTGCAATACCCACCTCTGGCAATGCTACCTGGGGGTCATTTACCACAGATGGGGGTGCCCTACGAGGTCCATCATTAAGGGTGGCTTTTGTCATTAGACTCTCCCTATCCCGCCAGGCCTTAAGCAAGTTTATGTGGTAGATTTGCTCGGTTTTCCTCTTGTCTGGTTGATATATCTTATAATTCACTTCACCTATTCTCTCCAACACCTCGTATGGGCCCTGCCACTTCGCAAGAAATTTATTTTCTACAGTGGGTACTAATACTAACACCCTGTCTCCGGGTTGAAAGACTCGTGTTTTAGCCGCTCGGTTATATACCGTGCTTTGGGCCTGTTGCGCACGTTCTAAACATTCTTTAACTATTGGCATGACCGCCTCAATTCTATCTTGCATAAGCATTACGTGTTCAATTACATTGCGATAAGGAGTCACCTCTTGTTCCCAAGTCTCTTTAGCAATATCTAACAGGCCTCTAGGACATCGCCCGTAAACTAACTCAAAAGGCGAAAAGCCTGTGGAGGATTGGGGTACTTCCCGCATAGCGAACAGGAGATATGGTAGGAGAGCATCCCAATCCCTCCCGTCCTTATCTACCACCCTTTTCAACATTCCCTTCAGGGTTTTATTAAATCGCTCCACCAACCCGTCAGTCTGAGGGTGATATACTGAAGTACGCAAGTGGGAGATTTTTAGTAGCTTACACAAGTCCTTAAGTATTCAAGACATAAAGGGGGTTCCCTGATCTGTTAGTATTTCTTTCGGAATGCCGGTGCGAGAAAACATATTAACAAGCTCCTTTGAAATTGCTTTCGCATTGGCATTCCGCAGAGGCACTGCTTCAGGGTAACGAGTGGCATAATCTAGTACTACCAAAATGTACTGATGTCCCCTGGCAGATTTAACTAATGGACCCACTATATCCATTGCTATCCTCTCGAAGGGCACCTCTATTATTGGTAAGGGCACAAGGGGGCTTCTAAAATGTGATATAGGTGTGGTCAATTGACACGTAGGACAGGACTGACAATACCGGGTCACGTCCCCCCCTAGACCCGGCCAAAAGAAACGCTGCAGAATACGGTGTTTTGTTTTTTCTCCGGCCAGGTGTCCCCCCAAGGGATGTTTATGTGCCAGTTCCAAAACTACCTGGCGAAAGGACTTGGGCACCACTAGTTGCTCTACCGCCACCCCCCGCACTTTGTCTATATGATACAGCATACCCTGTTGCACAGCTAGGTGTGGGAACTCATTTTGAGCCCCTGGGTACAATGGTCTTCCCTCAGAGACCTTTACATTTTCCCATGCCCTTGCCAGAGTAGGGTCCTGGTGTTGAGCGGTCCCGAACTTACCACGGGCCACCTCAAGACCTGGCATTTCTATAGCCTCCTCTAGTTCACTTGCGTCGCCTGCATATACAGCCAGAGGTGAGTCTACAGATTCTGGAGTTACCTCTGAGATGGACTCCCCCCCCCTCTTGCTGCAATAGCTCAGGGGTTAGCCCCACGGCACCCTCCTCAACTAGAGTGCTCATGCCATTTTTAAGGTTCCACAAGTCCCAAAATAAGGGAAAGTCTCTCCCCAATATTACATCATGTCCCATAGACTTTAGGACTGCCGCTTGATGTCTTTTGGTTCCTACTGGCGTGGCAAGGGTGACCCAGGCAGTGGGGTAGTTTTTTATATCGCCATGGATGCAACTAATGCCCAGGGTTGAGTTCATTAGGGCTCTAGGGTCCACCAAACTGGCATGTACCAGAGTTACTTGACTGCCGGAATCCAAGACGGCATTCACACTATGGCCGTCGACCTCGAGGCAACACACGTGTCGTTCATTTCCTGTGAGGACCTCTGCAACACAGACTGACTGTACATATAACGAAAGGCGTCTCATAGCGTTACAGTCCATTGGCTCTGTAGTCATTGGGCAGTTAGCTGCTACATGGCCAAGCCCGCGACATCGCCAACATTGTATAGGTCCTTGCTTCCTCGCCGGAGACGCCTGATAGGGTATGCTGAATTGCTGTGAGACTGTACCGCCTCCATAGTTCTTTGTGGGTCTGCTACCCTTTATTGCAACGTTCTCTTCTTTTGAAGATGAAGTAGGTCTCGCAGTATTTTCTGGCGATTTCTTGGGAGCCCAGCGAGGTGATAACGTCCCTTGGAGTAGGCTTTCAAAAGCATTGTAGCGTTCGACCATATTCACCAACTGGTCGGCTGTATATGGGTCACCTTGTCCAACCCACCTCTGTAACTTAGGGGGCAAGGACCGCAGGTACTTGTCTAGAACAACACGTTCCACCATCTCTGCAGATGTCAAAATCTCTGGTTACAGCCATTTTTTTACTAGATGGATGCATTTGTGAGCGGGCTGGCTGATCTGTGCTCGTACATATGTGTTTACTCCCAGCCTTGCCAGGATTTCGCTTTTTAATTTGGTATAGTCCATAGCATCCACTCCACTTAAATCGTAATAGGCCTTTTGTGGATCTCCACTCAGAAATGGCGCAACCACTTCAGCCCACGTGTCCACCGGTAAATGCTCACGTTCTGCAATACATTCAAATACGGTGAGATACGCTTCTACATCATCGTCAGCAGTCATTTTAAGCAGGGTTTTTTGTACGGCTTTCCGTGCACCAGCAACACTTTGTGCATGATCCCTCTCATCTCGGGGCTGCCGAATCAAAGCCTGCTTTATTGCATTCAACTGCTCTTGCTGAATCTGGTTTTGCTGGTCCAGGGCTTGCTGGAAGTAACTATTGGTCTGCTTTTGTTGCACATTTGCCTGCAATAACTGTTTCACTAGTTCCTCCATATTACTGGACTCTTGGCTCTTCAAAAGCACATGAGCTTTCAGCCAGGACATACACAGAGCACTTTATCTGCAGTCACAGTCCAACAGCCACTATGCCCGCATTCTCAAAACCATTTGTGGGAATATAGCTCATCAGGGATCTCTGCTTTGGCCCAAGCAGGTGGCTATGGAGTCACAACGAACAATAGCAGGCTAGCGAGTTCCACACAGGTATGTGTCAGGTGTATTTATTGTACACATTTGCCGTACAATGTTACACGTGCCAAACATGAAATAAAATGTCTAAGGCCGTCTGGCCACTAACTAACAACAAGATACTAACTGCAAAATAAACCTATACAACAAGAAAGAAGTTTGTGCAACCTTACTGTGTCAGCTCCCAGACCAGCAGATGAGAGACTGAGATCCCAGCAGTTCCTTGATTATATCAGCTGAAGCAAAAGCTGGATCGTATGTGTGGAAGGGAAGCACCAGAGCTTTCAGGCTGATCACTAAAGAAACCAGGACCGGATTACAGAGAAATAAACAGCTACACAATCAATACCATGATACATATGAAATGAAACGGGGAGAAACATATCTGTTTTCTAGTACTTCTCCCCTTGGCACCTCACAATATATACAGTGGGGAAAAAAGTATTTAGTCAGCCACCTATTGTGCAAGTTCTCCCACTTAAAAAGATTTGAGAGGCCTGTAATTGACATCATAGGTAAACCACAACTATGAGCGTCAAAATGAGAAAATAAATCCAGAAAATCACCTTTTCTGATTTGGCAAGATTATTTTGCAAATTATGGTGGAAAATAAGTATTTGGTCACCTAAAAACATGCAAGATTTTTGGTTCTCACAGACCTGTAACTTCTTCTTTAAGAGGCTCCTCTGTCCTCCACTCATTACCTGTAATAATGGCACCTATTTGAACTAGTTATCAGTATAAAAGACACCTGTCTACAACCTCAAACAGTCTCACTCCAAACTCCACTATGTTGAAGACCAAAGTGCTGTTGAAGGACACCAGAAACAAAATTGTAGCCCAGCCCCAGGCTGGGAAGACTGAATCTGCAATAGGCAAGCAGCTTCATGTGATGAAATCAACTGTTGGAGCAATAATAAGAAAATGGAAGACATACCACCGATAATCTCCCTTGACCAGGGGCTCAACGCAAGATCTCATCTTATGGGGTCAAAATGATCACAAGAATGGTGAGCAAAAATCCCAGAACCACACGGGGGGACCTGGTGAATGACCTGCATAGAGCTGGGACCACCGTAACAAAGGCTACCATCAGTAACACACTATGCTGCCAGGGACTCAGATCCTGCCGTGTATCCCCCTGCTTAGGCCATTACATGTCTGGACCTGTCTGAAGTTTGATAGAGAGCATTTGGATTATCCAGAAGAGTATTTGGAGAATGTCATATGGTCTGATGAAACCAAAGTTGAACTGTTTGGTAGAAACAAAACTCATTGTGTTTGGAGGCGATAGAATGCTGAGCTGCATCTAAAGAACACCATACCTACTGTGAAGCATGGGGGTGGCAACATCATGCTTTGGGGCTGTTTCTCTGCAAAGGGACCAGGACGACTGATCCGTATACATGAAAGAATGAAGGGGCCATGTATCGTGAGATTTTGAGTGCAAACCTCCTTTCATAAGCATGGGCATTGAAGGAGTGGCTTCATAAGAAGCATATGAAGGTCCTGGAGTGGCCTAGCCAGTCTCCTGATTTCAACCCCATAGAAAAGCTTTGGAGGGAGTGGAAAGCCCGTGTTGCCCAGTGAAAGGCCCAAAACATCACTGCTCTAGAGGAGATCTGCATGGAGGAATGGGCCAACATACCACCAACAGTGTGTGCCAAACTTGTGAAGACTTACAGAAAACATTTGACCTCTGTCATTGCCAAGAAAAGATATATAACAAAATATTGAGATGAACTTTTGTTAATGACCAAATACTTATTTTCCACCATAATTTGCAAAATAAATCTTGCCAAATCAGACAAGGTGATTTTCTGGATTTGTTTTCTCATTTTGACGCTCACATAGTTGTGGTCTACCTATGATGTCAATTACAGGCCTCTCAAATCTTTTTAAGTGGGAGAACTTGCACAATAGGTGGTTGACTAAATACTTTTTTCCCCACTGTATATATGTATTAAAAAATATGCGATTAAAAGTGCCACCTTTTTACGCCTTTCCTTCATATTAAAGGGATAAACAGATTACCGCACTCCCTGGACAAATTTCCATCCCATTAATGTGTTGGTGATTAAGTAACTGTATTAGGACATGACTGAGTGTTTGTGTGGGGGATTAGCATCCTGCTGTGGAAAGCTTTGGCTAACGACTTTGGACACTGCCTCTTTCCTTAAGTCTCCTGTTAATATCCCCAGGAGCATCTAGTTGAGAAGAGGTGAATGCACGTGTTGGTGTCAGACATCATGCTAGCGGTAATTAGAAGTGAAGTCAGTCCTATGTGCAGGGGAGACAGGCATCTCTCACAGCCAGCAGTGTTGTCTAATCTCTTATGCAGTGCAGGCACTGAGCCGCTCAGCAAACACACTCTGGGTAGCCCCTAGCATGGACTTCAGCAATGTCATATAGCAGTTTCTAGATATTTCCCTCATATGGAGGCTACAACTGGAAACATTTCATTCTCAATTACTCATTCTCCTAAGTGTTACATTTCATAAGAAATATAACACTGTTCTTATAATTTTGCAATGTTCCTATAAACTGATGACTGAACTAAAGGGCGGACATATCATTGGTGCAAACTATGCAGCTGCAAAGGAGTCCAAGAGGTTAGAGAGGCATTTCTACCTCCATAGCAGGTGAAGTTGTGCATTAAGATGAGCTGCTGGACTGCAATGGACGCATATACTGTAATTGCATATGGGCCTTTGCACAGGGTCTGTGTCTGCCCCTGACTGAACTTATCCTGCAGATTTCAATGGGATATTTCTCATTCATCCAGTGCATCAGCTTTCAAGCTGGATTTGTGCCAGTGCCGGACCACAAAATGTATCATGCAGAGTTTTGTGATCCGATTTTTGACCCAGATAAGTTTACAAACACTATTAGCATTGGTTGTGGCATAGAAATACTGGACCCAACTGCAGCATGGAATTGAGGACAATTTTTTTGTTTGAACAAATACAATAGACACCCCCGGGGCACTAAGCAAAGGGGGTGATGACATTTGGAGGAGTGGACCTATAACTCCTGCAGCTTCCTTTTTATAATTGTGAAAACTTTAAGCAAGAGTAATTCTGCTTTGAGAGCAAGGAGCACACTATGTATGTGGCTGCCGTCACACTATCAGTATTTGGTCAGTATTTTACATCAGTATTTGTAAGCCAAAACCAGGAGTGGGTGATAAATACAGAAGTGGTGCATATGTTTCTATTCTACTTTTCCTCTATTTGTTCCACTCCTGGTTTTGGCTTACAAATACTGATGTAAAATGCTGACCAAATACTGCTAGTGTGACGGCAGCCTTACTTTGAGGAGGGTGTGGGTTCTAAAAAGGATGTAACTTCCTGTCTTATCTCTCTCCATATCAACAAAATAATGGTGGGACTAAGATAAAAAAATAACAAACACTCAAATCGATAAGTGTGCTCACAATATACTAGACAAGAACTCATTTAGTTATTGATAAATGTTAAACAGGATTGTCCAAGGGATATAAATTGTTTTTAAAATACTTAGACTAGTTTAAGAAAATAATCAATATCCATTCCCTTTCAAATTCTTACCTGGTCCCCGCTCATCTTAGTCCCATCTCAACACATAGGAAATGGAGGAAAATACCCACTCAGCCAATAACTTGCAGCAATATTTATGCTGCTGCCAGTAATTGGCTGAGTGGGCATTTCCTGTTATTTCCAGTGCGTTGAGGCTGAACCAAAAAGTAGAGACCAGAGAGTAAGCTTTAGAATAGGAGCTGCAAGTAATCTGTGATGGGTAACTTCTAATCTACCAGTCTGAGCCCAATAATAAATGTTTTATTTGCTGGACAGCCTCTTTAATCAGTCACCTAATGCATAATGTGTTACTGAAGCCTGGAGGTATCTGGATGGAGACCTCAATGTGTCACTTGAGATGGTAAGGACTGCATGTACCATAGCTCCCTTCTTTGTCACACTGACTCAGCATCTACAACGGCCAAAAGTGTGTAATGCCCTGATGTCTTCCAAGTGTAAAGGTCACTTGTCTTTGCTGATTTTCTGTTTGCTGCTCACACCTCATGGATACAGCTTGGTTGGCAGATATCATACCCTACTAATTATACCTTCTTAGAAGGCGCCTCCGGTAAATGTTCCTCATCCGCTGCCATTTATAAATCATTACAATGCAGGGATCACAAATCAGTATTTAGCCTGATCTCTAGTTTTAGGTTATACATATTTGTATCTTATTTTTGTATTTACGTAAAATAAACAAGAATGCTGTTAAGAAAAGCTAAAGCTTCTTGACAATTGATCCTTCATTGATTGTAGTCATCACTTATTTATTCCATTGGATGCAGGGAAAGATGTGAGTGATAGTAATATGTGCACCACACTATGGAATATGTCAGTGTTATATAAATAAGGAGATATAAATGAATTCTATTTTTCTTAAGCCTGCAAATGCTAAACTATAAATTGTATGACTGGCTAAGAAGGATGCAGCCATAATGTAACGGTCTCCCGTCATCATCCCAAATGTTGATGCCACCAATCCATGTTGGGGGGCACATCTGTGAGAGCAGACCATATACAGCTCTGGCAAAAATTAAGAGACCATTGCAAAATGATCTGTTTGTCTGATTTTTCTCTTTACAGGTATATTTTTGAGTAAAATGCAAATTGTTTTTTATTCTATAAACTTCTGACAACATGTCTCCGAATTCCAAGCAATAAATTTTATATTTTTTTGTGAAAAAGAAAAATGGTCAAAATTTAAAAAAAATAACCAGTGCCTTCCGACCTCAAATGATGCAAAGAAAACCAGTTCATAATAATTTAGAAACAACAATACTAATGTTTTAACTCACAATGAGTTCAGAAATCAATATTTTGTGGAATAATCATGATTTTTAATCACAGCTGTCTTGGCATGCTTGCTACCAGTCTTTCACTGCTTGTGGCGCAAAAATGTAAGCAGGTCTTCTTTGTTTGATGGCTTGTGACTATCCATCATCCTCTTGATTACATTCCAGAGGTTTCAATGGGGTTCAGGTCTGAAGATTGGGCTGCCCATGACAGGGTTTTGATGTGGTGGTTTCTTAATTTTTGCCAGAGCTGTAGTAAAAAAAAAAAACACATTTTGGGGTATGTGCACGCTTTTTTGGGGGATACTTTGGAGCAGAAACTCTCCAAATTATTCTTGAAAACTCAAAATTTCACAAAAACTTAGAATTTTTGTTCAGCTTCTACTCTAAAAACTCATAAAAGAAAAGAATGTGTGCACATACCTTTAAGATGAAACACTTGTAAAAGTTTAAAGTACGATTGAGATTTCCTAATGAAGTTGTTGTAGTGTGGGTATATTTGCATTTACTAAACCGGGGTTTTGAAAAGAGACCCTTCCCGGTTCTACATTTCTTGTCCTATGGGTTGTACTTTTATACACAAGAATACATTTGTTAGGGCATCATATTGATGTTCTTATGCAAAACTCTGTGTTCTCCTGCCTTTTTTGTCTTAAGAAATAACTGTATTCCTCATGAAAAAAACTGTTAGAACTTTTTCATTTAGTTTCTCAGTTTTTCCTCCTTGAGATTGATGAATCCATTGACAACTGATATTTATTCCTCTCGTCAATGGGACATATCGCTAACTATGTTTATAGTCCCTTGCAC
This sequence comes from Ranitomeya imitator, assembly GCF_032444005.1. NCBI lineage: Eukaryota > Metazoa > Chordata > Amphibia > Anura > Dendrobatidae > Ranitomeya > Ranitomeya imitator. The sequence goes on along the minus strand of NC_091282.1, from coordinate 722,540,196 downwards.
CAATCTTCAATTCTTATAATGCTGACTTTCGGCACGGAGACCAGTGAGTGGTCTCGCATGGTTATGTGGATTGGCAACACACATCATTGATGATAATGACATGCATCATCACTCATGTCATGTAGCTGTGTATGGCCCAGCACCTAAATGCTAGATACCAGCTAGAACCAACATTTCGGCACATGGTGTTGCATTTAAGCCATGGCCGTTTCCTGTGAAGCCATGCTCCTTGTTGACTGAGGTGGAAAAAGTATCTAAAACACTTTAACAAATTTGGTCCCAGTCCAGTTGTATAAAACAGTTTTTTGACACACCTTGTACCTTAATTCTGGCATATGTAACTTGATAAATCTCCATTATGTGCACAAAGTGCATTTTTGCTGCGTTTTTTCCATGCGAAAATGGGCCAAAAACGCTATGGAATCCTTATGCAAGCTAATTCAATGACAATCCTGAAGTGTTGTGCACATGATCAGTAAATTTCCTTATGTATTTACAGTGGTTTTTTTTCTGCAGCATGTCAATTCTTTTTGCGTTTCTGCAGCGTTTTTCTCCAAAAATGCTTTTCTCCGCAGCATTATTCCTAGCAAGAGATGCAGAAACCTTGCAGAAATTTCTGCAAGCGTATACTCAGCTTGCGCAACATGGTTTCTAAAATTGTAAATTTTCTTGCAGGATGGCATAGATCAGTAAAGTTATAATCTATGGTACTGTGGGAATGCACCAAATCTACCCAGTGTGCTCTGCAGCTGATGGTATTCTACTCTTCTGATGCATCACAGCAATTAAAATGTAGATATTCTGTATGCATCTATAGCCTTGTACTAGGCAGCCAGTTCTGAATAATTATGTGTTTGGCTAGGAGTCAGATAAATATATTCTTTGTCATGTTCCCTTTTATATGAATGAACTCCCTCCTACTTGAGTTATCAGGTCATGCGTTAACTGTCCTTTTTCTCCTCTTTATATTCTGTTCTTCTAGGAACATTAGCAATACATAGACATTTGTTAACAAAACAAAATAAAAATAAACTATTCATAGGAGAAAAAGCATAGACATAGATAAATCACACCGTGTGTTTCTGGCACCCGCGATACCATTTTTCTCTTTCCTAAGTGGATCTCTGCTGTAAATGTCTGCACTAGATGTCTGCCAGGAACGGCTGAGTGGTTTCCAAATATTAACTGCCAACACATCTCTTCACTATGCAGCGTATAAATAGAGACCGAGAAGCGAGGTGATTCCATAGAACTGGCACTTTATAAGATCAAAAGAACATCTACACCAATAGTTTGGCTAAGTTCCCACAAGCTTATGAAAATCAACCATTTTTCATCCAGAAAATCAAACAATTTGCCATCCCAATTGTCATTCGTATGTCCTCCGTATGTCCGTTTTTTACATCAATGTTTAAAAAATCCTAAAGAACCAAATACAGTTTTTTATATTAATACGTGCAATTGATTGCTTTAAAATGCTTTAAAATGGATGTAATATCTATGGTGACTAGCATCTATTTCCCTTTTATGTGTTCCAATTGAAATCCATTAGTGCAAGTCTTCTGTAAAATGAAGACCAGGGCATGCTGCAATTCCCCCCCCCTTATTGATTAACTTTGGTCTCTGTGCCATCTGTGTATGGTCCATTTACTGCTCTGCCCAAAAATCTGTTTGTGTGAATGTAGCCTAAGGGTACATTAACACTAAATCATTTCTAGCCCATATGCACGTGGACTATTTGCTACACAAGTGTTAAAGGTACCTTCACACTCAGCGACGCTGCAGCGATACCGACAACGATGTCGATCGCTGCAGCGTCGCTGTTTGGTCGCTGGAAAGCTGTCACACAGACAGCTCTCCAGCGACCAACGATGCCGGTAACCAGGGTAAACATCGGGTTCCTAAGCGCAGGGCTGCGTTTACCCTGGTTACCATCGTAAAAGTAAAAAAAACAAACACTACATACTTACCTTCCGCTGTCTGTCCTCGGCGCTGTGCTTTCCTGCACTGACTGTGAGCACAGCGGCCGGAAAGCAGAGCGGTGACGTCACCGCTGTGCTTTCCGGCTGGCCGGCGCTCACAGTCAGTGCAGGAAAGCACAGCACCGAGGGATGCCACAGGAATGTAAGTATGTAGTGTTTGTTTTTTTTACTTTTACGATGGTAACCAGGGTAAACATCGGGATACTAAGCGCGGCCCTGCACTTAGTAACCCGATGTTTACCCTGGTTACCAGTGAAGACATCGCTGAATCGGCGTCACACACGCCGATTCAGCGATGTCTGCGGGAGATCCAGCGACGAAATAAAGTGCTGGACTTTCTGCAGCGACCAACGACATCGCAGCAGGATCCTGATCGCTGCTGCCTGTCAAACTGAACGATATCGCCATCCAGGATGCTGCAACGTCACGGATCGCTAGCGATATCGTTCACTGTGATGGTACCTTAAGTCTAAGTCTAAAAGATCACTGCAAGTGCTACTTGGGTTCGATTTACGAACCATACTAGTGTATGGAAAAGCAGACTAGTGAAGAGCGAGTATACTCGTTGCTCAGGTTTTCCCGAGTATTTGTAACTGCTCGGAGATTCAGTTTTTGTTGACACAGCTGCATGATTTACAGCTACTAGCTAGCCTGAGTACATGTGGGGTTGCCTGGTTGCTAGGGAATCCCCACATGTAATCAAGCTGTCTAGTAGCTGCAAATCATGCAGCTGAGGCAACGAAAACTAAATCTCCGAGCAGTCACAAATATTCGGAGACCACCCGAGCAACAAGTATACTCACTCATCACTAATGCAGTTCACTCCGATACTCGTGTGACATGCAGACAAGTGTATGGAGCACACCTCAATTTTCTGGTTTAATAAATTCAGCAGTCCATGTGAATGTAGTCCTATAGGAGTAAAGGCTAAAGCTAATCAGGAGAGTACAATCTTCTTTTATGCAGGCTTATTAATATGTATCACACTAAGTGTATGTTCACACACACGGTTTCCGGTTTATGTGTTGTCGAAGATGAATAAAGGACTGCACTCAGACAGCACTCAGACCAATTATAATCGATATAGTAGTTAAGTTAACGTGAGTGTTTTTACACATGAACAGAAAGTGTGTGCTGACAAATTCGCAGCAGGCTTTTATCTGATTCATGTTTCTCATGAGATTTGCCCATAGATTTCAGTGGGTGAGCAAAAAACAAATATGGCATCTGTTTTTAATGGATGCAATACAACTATTAACCCCTTCACACCGCAGTCCGTTTTCATTTTTTCTTTCCATTTTTCCCTCCTTTTCTTCTCCGAGCTATAACTCCTTTATTTTTCTGTCCACATAGACATATGAGGGCGTTATTTTGGGGGACAAGTTGTACTTTTGAATGACCTCATTCATTTTAACATATAGTGTACATTAAAACGGGAAATTGTGCAGTGAAATTGTTAAGAAAAAACACAATTCTGACATTGTTTTTTGAGAATTCTTTTTACGGTGGACATTTTGTGGTAAAAATGACTATGCAATATGATTCTCCTCATCAATATGATTACGGCGACACTATAACATGTCTAGTTTTTTTTTTTATTTTAGTGGTGAAAGAAAAAGTGAAGTTTGCAACAAATAAAATGTTGGAATTGTTGACGTTTTCCGGGACCCATAACATTTTTTTTTTCTATCCAGTGGAGCTGCGTGATAGCTTATTTTTTTTACGGGGCAAGACAACATTTTTATTAGTACAATTTTGGGACAGATTTGACTTTTTGATCACTTGTTACAGCATATTTTGTGGAATTGTGGTGAGCAAAAGAACGTGATTTTGGTGTTCTTTAATCTTTTCCCTGTACAGTGTTTAATGAGAGGGTTAATTATTTTTATAGATCAGACATTTCTGAATGCGGTGATACCAAATATACCCATATTTGGCATCACCGCATTCAGAAATGTCTGATATATACAAAAAAATTTAATATCTTTATTTTCAATGGGGGGAAAAGGGGGTTGATTTGAACTTTTTATTTTATTTTTCTTATTTTTTAAAACTTTTATTTTTTTATTTTTCCTGCTCTCGATAGCCCCCATAGGGGCCTTGAAGATAAGATCATCCAATCACTTGTGCTATAAGCAGCGATGCTTCAGCAGTCTCCTTTGAGGCTCTGCTACAAACAAGGTTTGAAAGGGGTTCCGTAATGACAGTCACGGGAGTCTTCAGCTGACCCCTGGCTGTCATGACAACTCATCAGCGACCCCAATCACGTCACTGGAGCATGTCGGCGTGACTTAAATGCCACTGTCAGAGATTGACAGCAGCATTTAACAGGTAATGCACAGCTTTGACCTGCCAGCTCTGGGGCGAACTCGCTGCGTGAGCCCACTCCAAACACCTACTTCCGACTTGTGCCATATATATATATATGGTGCATGTCATGAAAGGGTTAACATGGGAAACGGTATAATTTTTTAATGATAGAATCATAAAAACGGAAGACATATTGATGGCAAAACTATAACAACTAGAGGTCAGTAGATTGATTAGCAGAGGATCGACTTTGAGTTGAATTTTCAGAAATTTGTGGAAAGTAATTGATCATCCAGAAGAAAATGAATTAACATAATCCCTCTAAAATGAATTTTTAAATTATTAAAAGGTAATGAGTATACTCGGAGTTGGACCTTTATTACACTATAATAAGTCAACAATGCAAATAGATCCTTTTATACAGATGTATAATAAATATGCATGACAAAAGTAAAAAAAAGTGTTTAAAAATATGAAAAAAATAAAAAAACATAAAAGGTCAAATCACCCCATTCAAAATAAAACAATAAACTAAAATCAAACATACACATATTTGGTATCGCCGCCGTTAGAATCACCTAATCTATCAATAAAAAAAAAGGATTAAGCTGATCGCTAAACGGGCTAGCGAGAAAAAAATCGAAACACCAGAATTACATTTTTTTGGTCGCCCCGACATTGCATTAAAATGAAATAATGGCGATCAAAAGAACGTATCTGCACAACCTTAAATCACAAAAATGGAGATGCTACGGGTATTGGAAAAATTGTGCAATTTTTGTTTTTCAGCAAACTTTGGAATTTTTTTTCACCACTTAGATAAAAGGAACCTAGACATGTTTGGAGTCTATGAACTCATAATGACCTTGAGAATCATAATGGCAGGTAAGTTTTAGCATTTAGTGAACCTAGCAACCTTTGTTTGTTTAATAATTTTAACAATCTGGGTTTTCTCCACACCCAGATGGCCACCCAGGACATGGGAATAGGCCATGTCCAACACCCTCCATCTATAGGGTTCTGGTACCAACACTTGCTCCATTATTTCTTCTCTAACTTAGATGAACCGGTATAATGAGTCACCACTCATCACTTTTCATAAAATAGGGAAATCTGGTGTCATACCCCCTGCCCCAGCATTATGCCGTTTATAACAGTTACATTGTACACCCCTTTTAGAGTTAGGTCCCTGTGTTAGGCAGAACCAACATTTTCTCCATTCACCCCTCTTAAAGGAATGTCTGCCTCATGAGATATTACCTCTTCATCCCCCACCATTACAACCCGTCAGACTCTGGGTGTGGTGAGACTTCTTTAGGGCCTCTTATCTGATCAATCGAGGCCTGTCCCCTTCCACATAAGTAGCAAAACACAAAGTCAAAGGCCTATGATAATTGGGTACAATAAACCCTGGACCATTCCAATCTCATGTGTCTCAGTACCTCGGGCCGTCTTAATGACCACTCTGGCCACCGGATAATCTTTAGCATGCCTGTAAATGCAGCAGGCGCCCACCTTCTTCTCAAGTATCAGTTGGAGAGAGAGTGTGACCCTCACAAGGGTCACCAAACTTCCTGAGTCTAGTAGGCCTGCAATTTTCAGACCATTCACAGGAACCGTTTCTATTTAAAAGTCCTTCTGGTTAATTCCATTCCTCATAAAACACATGACAGGAAAACTTAAAAACAGCCCTTTGTCTGGCATAAAGTAAAACATAAAGTAAAGAGTCCATAAAATAGCTTTTCAGGCTATTTAGCAAAGGCACAGAATCTCGGAGGATTTGCACATCTCCGTACACAGACCAGATGTGATACAAACAGGTCCTAATTTACAATGTGAACCACACAACAATATAGGGGAGCAGCTGTCCCTCCCAATTCTACAGCTGCTTACCTTAAAAATGGTGCTGTCATGGACATTAACCCTTCTTAGTACTATGTGTACTAGAGCATTACTCCAGGATTGCAACACAGAGGACATCTACCTCTGTGATACATTTCTCCCATCCACTATGTGTTCAGCAGCCACCTTACAGTGGTCATTGTGTCATGTTTACCATTAGTGTTTCATTCATTCATTCATTCATTCATTCATTCATTCATTCATTCATTCGGTATGCAAAAAAACTGAGAGAGGTTTCTCAAGCTTCTCCTATTGGTCAGCTTAAAATGGACATCATACAAATTCCCCAAACATGTCTGTTTTTGTGTACTCTGGATCTGCAAAAAACCACTTCTATGTGAACTGCTCCATAAGCTTTAATGGGTACATACCAAAAGGGGGAGAAGAAGGCAGTACAATATTGAAATGTTTCAGGAACATATGGCCATACCATGGAGGTGACGAAGCCGCTCCCCCTGATATGGAGTCTGGAACAGTGGAACTTCATTTGTCCAATGGCAATGCAGCAGGCGGCAGGCATAGTGTTCCAGAAAACAACCTATAGAAGTGGTAATTCTTTTTTTTTTCCCTGGTGAACCTGGCTTAACCAGTGACATGCATGGGGTTTCTCCACTGACATTGCTGTAGACTGCTTTGAATTCCATATTATGGGTTTGATATATTGAATACTATAGCATTAAACACTATATATATAAATATATATATATATATATATATATATATATATATATATATATATATTAAAAAAGAAGAATATGTGGCACTCACTCAGAAAAGCTGCTGAATTAAAGTCCTTTATTCATGATGCGATAAAACAGAACACTTTTGGAGAGGCGGCTGGGATCGGGAGATGGTGCTGGGAGGAGGAGAGGTGTTATATATATATAACAAAAAAACAAAAAACAAAACCACTTCCTTCTCACCCCCAATGGGGGTGGTCTTTGTTGTCCTTCCTCAATTTCAGGTTCTCTACCAGAGGCTTGGGAGTTTGAGGGTTCTGCGCAGGATCTTAGTTGTTCCCAGCATTGCCTTATCTTGTGTGGTAGATTCCTGCTTCTGTGGATCTGGTACTTAGTGCTTGCTCTTGTGCTGCTATGATTAGTGTCTCTGTGCTGTCTCGGAGTCCAGCATTCTCCAGCCATTGGTAGGATTTCTCCATGTCAGCCACCTCCATTATCTGTCGATGGTACATCCTATGCAGCGACTTGTCTTGCCATGGCGCTTCATGTTCCTGTTCTTCCTTACAGATCTGTTGTTGTTGCACCTTAGGCTTTCTCTCAGCATCTCATCTTTTGGTGCCATTTTTCTGATGTATTCCTGGATACTCCTTGTTTCATCCGTGATGGTGGCTTGGATGCTTATCAAGCCTCGCCCACCCTTCTTTCGGGTGGCATATAATCTTTGGGTGTTAGACTTAGGGTGGGGACCTCCATGCATTGTGAGGAGCTTTCCTGTCTTCACATCTTCAGCTTCAATCTCTTCTTTTGCCCAGCACACTATGCCAGCAGGGTATCTGATAACTGGCAGGGAATATGCGTTAATGGCACGGATTTTATTCTTCCCATTGAGCTGGCTCTTCAGGACCTGTCTTACCCTTAGATCGTATTTAGATATTGCTGCTCTCCTTGTCTCCTCATCATGGTTACCATATCCCTGTGGGATGCTGAGGTACTTGTAACTTGTTTGTACAGCTGCTATGTGCCCTGCTGGTAATTCTACTCCATCAGTCTTGACTCCCTTGCCTCTCTTTATTACTAACCGGCCGCACTTCCCCAGTCTGAAGGACATCCCGATGTAGATCCTTGTGAGGTGGATCAGTGAATTGATGTCTCGTTCGTTTTTCTCATACAGCTTGATATCATCCATGTAGAGGAGGTGGCTAATGGTACTTCCACTCTTGAACTTGTATCCATAGTCAGACTCTGTAATTATCTGATTGAGGGGGTTCAAGCCTATGCAGAACAGTAATGGGGACAGTGCATTACCTTGGTATATGCCGCATTTGATGGTTACTTGTGCTAGTTGTCTTGAGTAGGGTTGAGCGACCTTGACTTTTTTAGAGTCGAGTCGGGTTTCGCAAAACCCGACTATCTCAAAAGTCGGGTTGAGTGAAATCGGCCGATTATGTCGTAAAGTCGGGATCAACCGAAACACGAAACCCAATGCAAGTCAATGGGGCAGCATAGTCGGCAGTGAGTGGGGGCCAGGAAAACACCTAGAGTGCCCATTTTAATGGCAAAAACATCCATTCTTCTTAATGAAGCTTGTCAATCTTAATTTCCCTTACAATAATAGTTAGGCATTGGAAATTGGGGGTCATTTGGCTAAAGTTGTTGGGGGTAGGGCTGGTTCAAGTATTTTGTGGGCCCAGGAAATCTGGACCACGTCACGGCAGTGGAGCAGAGCGAGGTAAGTATTTAAACTTTGCAAGTGCTGTGATCCTGAGCAAGCAGGGGGGACCCACTGTTTGGCATTGGCACTGGCACAGGGCACCTCAAAGTACGGCGGTGTGTTTGCACGGCGGGGGCGCCTCCCACCGGCAGCGACACTTTTGCGTACTATGAGGGGCCCTGTGCCAGTGACGTCACCAACGAGTATGCCCCCCCTCCTGATGATGGAACTTGCACTTTCATCTTCACCTTCCTCTTTGTCCCCTTGTAAGGTGGTATAGTATGTGGGTGGGAAGGGGAACCTGAATTTCAGCAGGGTCAGATTCTGGCTGTGTAGCATGTAAGGGGAATGTAGTGGTCTGGGGCAATGTACCAGCAGACTCTTCTATCACTGGCTGGGCAATGGGCAGGATGAGGAGGAAACACAGATATAGGCCCAAATAATAAAATGCAGTTCAAAATTGGTAAAAGGACTAACCAGGGGGCATTGCTTTGTTCAGTGGAGGACAACTGTAATGAGAGGCTGACACAGTGAGTAGGCCCAAATCAGTAAGTAGGCTAAGTGCAGTTCAAAATTGGAAACAGAAGTAAACAGGTGGCACTGGTTTGTTCAGTGGAGAACAGCAAGGAGCGGCAGACACCGTTAGTAGGGCCAACAAAACAAGTAGGCCAAATGCATTGTTATATTACAAAATTTAACGAGAGCCTCAAAATTGAAGCTAAGGAAAGGCAACCTGGAGAACACCTTGGAGCGGCAGACACCGTTTCTAGAACCCAACCAAACAAGTAGGCCCACTGCAGTTTTTAAATTAAAAAACTCTTCAACGAGAGCCTGAAAATTGAAGCTCAGGAAATGCAACCAGGAGAACACCTTGTAGCATTAGACACCGTTTCTAGAACCCAACCAAACAAGTAGGCCCACTGCAGTTTTTAAATTAAAAAACTCTTCAACGAGAGCCTGAAAATTGAAGCTCAGGAAATGCTACCAGGCGAACTCCTTGGAGCGGCAGACAGCGTTAGTAGGCCCTACCGAAGTAGTAGCCCCAATGCAGTTTTCAAATTCCTATAGGCTGAAAACCAGACAATTGACGCTCAGCTTTTTTCAGAGGAGGACAGCTGTATTGAGTGGCGCAGACAGACACAGGTAGTTGGCCTTAAACAAAAAATTTGGCTCAATGCAGTTTAAAAAAGGTTACAGGGGTACACAGGCAGCATTGGTGTGGTCAGCGGAGGACAATTTGAATTAGGGACTGCAGACAGACTTAGTAGGCTGTCCCCTGTGGACCATGCATCCACCATATTAACCCAGTGCGCCGTAATGGACACGTAACCTACTGGTCCATGCGTCTGTTGTCAGGTGCACCTTTCTACTCTTAGATTGCCTGAGTGCATGGACAATGCAGACTTTTACATGCTGGTGGAGGGCTGGGATGGCTTTTCTCGCAAAAGAAGTGTCGACTGGGTAGCTCGTACCGTGGTTCCAGGGGTACACGGCCAGCATTGGTCTGGTCAGTGGAGGACAATTTGAATTATGGACCGCAGACAGACTTAGTACGCCTACAGTTAAAAAAAGGATGTTCTATGCAATTTAAAATAGGTTCCAGGGGTACACGGCCAGCATTGGTCTGGTCAGTGGAGGACTATTGGGAGGAGAGACCGCAGACAGGCTTAGTAGGCCTAACATAAGAAAAGTAGGCTGTAGGCACTTTAAAATAGGTTCCAGGGGTACACGGGCAGCAGTGGTGTGGTCAGTGAAGGACAATTTCTATTATGGACCGCAGACAGACTTAGTACGCCTACAATTAAAAAAAGTATGCTCTATGCAATTTAAAATAGATTCCAGGGGTACACGGCCAGCATTGGTCTGGTCAGTGGAGGACTATTGGAAGGAGGGACCACAAACAGGCTTAGTAGGCCTAACATAAGAAAAGTAGGCTGTAGGCACTTTAAAATAGGTTCCAGGGGTACACGGGCAGCAGTGGTGTGGTCAGTGAAGGACAATTTTTATTATAGACCGCAGACAGACTTAGTACGCCTACAATTAAAAAAAGTATGCTCTATGCAGTCTAAAATAGGTTCCAGGGGTACACAGCCAGCATTGGTCTGGTCAGTGGAGGACTATTGGAAGGAGGGACCGCAGACAGGCTTAGTAGGCCTAACATAAGAAAAGTAGGCTGTAGGCACTTTAAAATAGGTTCCAGGGGTACACGGGCAGCAGTGGTGTGGTCAGTGAAGGACAATTTCTATTATGGACCGCAGACAGACTTAGTACGCCTACAATTAAAAAAAGTACGCTCTATGCAATTTAAAATAGGTTCCAGGGGTACACGGCCAGCATTGGTCTGGTCAGTGGAGGACTATTGGAAGGAGGCACCACAGACAGGCTTAGTAGGCCTAACATAAGAAAAGTAGGCTGTAGGCACTTTAAAATAGGTTCCAGGGGTACACGGGCAGCAGTGGTGTGGTCAGTGGAGGACAATTTCAATTATGGACCGCAGACAGACTTAGTAGGCCTAACATAACAAAAGTAGGCTCTATGCACTTGGAATTATCTTGCAGGGGTACACAGGCAGCATTGGTGAGTGTCTGACAGTTAGTACTCCCAAAAAATAAATAGACGTTAATGTCTCGCAATACAACAAAACCAAAAAACAAAAGGGTGGCATATTTAGGTACAGGGGTGGGCTCCTCTGCTGAGTTTCAGACCTAGTAATTTGGTGCTAAGTATTTACTGGTGTAAATATAGGACACTGCCCCTGACTATTTTAAGTAGCATCATACATGTCAACACATTGGTATTGTCAGTGCCAGGCATTGAAGGATGTCAGCGCATAGACTAAACATTGGTGGAGCTGTGAGAGATAATTTTGCAAATCGTAGAGCACTGTTTGAGCTGAGGGGGGAACTGTCTTGTGGCCGGCGGTACAGGCCCAGGGCCCCTCATGTTACAACGGTGTGTCTGACGTTGGTTGCGCACCACCACCACCAGAGACACTTTATTATACTATGAGGGACCCAGTGGCAGTGCCGTCGACCAAAAGCGTGCACACCCACCTCTTCAGACAAACGGCACTCTCACGGGTGCTTGCGCCAAGTGGCGAGACCACGGCCCCGTGGGGGGAGTTTGGCCATTTAGGGAGGTGTAAACATGTCGTATGCTGGACAATCAGCTGCTGCAAATTACGCAATTGGAAAAGTCAGTCAGAGTAGTCCACAAGCAAGACCTTTTCATAGGAAAGCTAGGTGTCAGCCGGGAAAGGTAGGGCAAAATAATTCGAAATCCAGCAGTGGTTCATTTTAATGAAGGTTAGATCATCAACATTTTGGGTAGCCAGACGAGTCCTTTTTTCGGTTAATATTGAACCAGCAGCACTGAATACTCTTTCTGATAGCACACTAGCTGCTCCTGCAATGCATATTCTGCCAATTCTGGACAGGAGTCTAATTTGGATGCCCAGTAATCAAATGGGAATGACGGTTGAGGGAGAACATCGATAAGGGATGAAAAATAGTTAGTAACCATACTGGACAAATGTTGTCTCCTGTCACTTTGAATTGATGCTGCAGTACCTGTCCGGTCTGCGGTCATAGCAAAATCACTCCACAACCTGGTCAGAAAACCCCTCTGTCCAACGCCACTTCTGATTTGTGCACCTCTAACACCTCTGGTCTGCTGCCCCCTGCAGCTCGTGTGAGAACCATCACCGGCGCTGTGTGCTGGGAATGCCTGAATCAAATGGTCAACAAGAGTTGATTGTTTGGTTGCTAATATTTGTTCCAGGTTCTCATGTGTCATAATATTTTGCAATTTGCCTTTATAGCGAGGATCAAGGAGGCAGGCCAACCAGTAATCGTCACCGGTCATCATTTTAATAATGCGTGGGTCCCTTTTGAGGATACGTAAGGCATAATCCGCCATGTGGGCCAAAGTTCCAGTTGTCAAATCTGCGGTTGTGCTGGGTTGAGGGGCAGTTACAGGCAAATCTACGCCACTTGTGTCCCTCAAAAAACCAGAACCCGGCCTTGCCACGCCACCAATTTCCATTGGCCCCGGAGAAGCTTCCTCATTAAAAAAATACTCATCCCCATCATCCTCCTCGTCCTCCTCCTCCTGTTCGCCCGCTACCTCATCCTGTACACTGCCCTGACCAGACAATGGCTGACTGTCATCAAGGCTTTCCTCTTCCTCTGCTGCAGATGCCTGCTCCTTTATGTGCGTCAAACTTTGCATCAGCAGACGCATTAGGGGGATGCTCATGCTTATTATGGCGTTGTCTGCACTAACCAGCCGTGTGCATTCCTCAAAACACTGAAGGACTTGACACATGTCTTGTACCTTCGACCACTGCACACCTGACAACTCCATGTCTGCCATCCAACTGCCTGCCCGTGTATGTGTATCCTCCCACAAATACATAACAGCACACCTCTGTTCGCACAGTCTCTGAAGCATGTGCAGTGTGGAGTTCCACCTTGTTGCAACGTCGATGATTAGGCGATGCTGGGGAAGGTTCAAAGACCGCTGATAGTTCTGCATACGGCTGGAGTGTACGGGCGAACGGCGGATGTGCGAGCAAAGTCTGCGCACTTTGAGGAGCAGGTCGGATAACCCCGGATAACTTTTCAGGAAGCACTGCACCACCAGGTTTAAGGTGTGAGCCAGGCAAGGAATGTGTTTCAGTTGTGAAAGGGCTATGGCAGCCATGAAATTCCTTCCGTTATCACTCACTACCTTGCCTGCCTCAAGATGTACAGTGCCCAGCCATGACTGCGCTTCTTTCTGCAAGAACTCGGACAGAACTTCCGCGGTGTGTCTGTTGTCGCCCAAACACTTCATTGCCAATACAGCCTGCTGACGCTTGCCAGTAGCTGCCCCATAATGGGACACCTGGTGTGCAACAGTGGCAGCTGCAAATGGAGTGGTTGTGCGACTGCGGTCTGTGGACGAGCTCTCGCTTCTGCAGGAGGACGAGGAGAAGGAGGAGGGGGGGCGAACGGCTACAGCCAACTGTTTCCTAGACCGTGGGCTAGGCAGAACTGTCCCAATATTGCTGTCCCCTGTGGACCCTGCATCCACCACATTCACCCAGTGTGCCGTGATGGACACGTAACGTCCCTGGCCATGCCTACTGGTCCATGCATCTGTTGTCAGGTGCACCTTTGTACTCACAGATTGCCTGAGTGCATGGACGATGCGCTCTTTAACTGTTATGATACGGTGGTCTAGGAGCAACATGGAACGAGCTCTGAAGGAAGTGGTAACTGTACTGACCGCAGTCCCTAAGCTCAACACAACACTAGAAGTAGCCGTGGAATGCTCCTAACTCTCCCTAGGGATCTCGTCACAGCCTAAGAGCTAACTACCCCTAAAGAAAGAAGCAGGAAAGCTACCATGCCTCAGAGAAAATCCCCAAAGGATAGATTAGCCCCCCACAAATAATGACTGTGAGTGGAGAGGGAAAAGACATACACAGAATGAAACCAGGATGAGCACAGGAGGCCAGTCTAGCTAAATAGATAGGACAGGATGGAATACTGTGCGGTCAGTATAAAACACTACAAAAATCCACGCAGTTTACAAAAAATCTCCACACCTGACTAAAGGTGTGGAGGGCAAATCTGCCTCCCAGAGCTTCCAGCAAGACAGAATTAATTCACACTGATAAGGGTGGTTTCACACTTGTGTTTTTGTCTGCAGCGTTTTTTTTCAAAAAAATGCATGCATTTTTTTTCTTCCTATATTTAACATTGAAAACGCATGCGTTTATGTTTGTACGTGTTTGGTCGCGTTTTACAACGCATGCTTTTTTACTGCATGCGTTCATTTTCAGAAATGCAACTTGTAGTATTTTTGAGAGGCGTTTTTTGGACCAAAAAAAACGCATGCGTTTTCATGCGTTTTTGGGGGGGTCAAAAAATACATTGGAGTCAATGGGGACGCATGCGTTTTTTTGTGCATGCGTTTTTTTGCGTTAAAAACGCATGCGTTTTTATATTAAAAAAACAGAAAACACACTGATATGCCACCCCCCAACATAAAGGTGATAAAGGGATCCTAACCCTAACCCTAACCCTAACCCTAACCCTACCCCTAACCCTAAGGGATCCTAACCATAACCCTACCCCTAACCCTAACCCTAACCTTACCCTTAACCCTAACCCTAAGGGATCCTAGCCCTAACCCTACCCCTAACCCTAACCCTACCCCTAACCCTAAGGGATCCTAACCATAACCCTACCCCTAACCCTAACCCTAACCTTACCCTTAACCCTAACCCTAAGGGATCCTAACCATAACCCTACCCCTAACCCTAACCCTAAGGGATCCTAACCCTAACCCTACCCCTAACCCAAACCCTACCCCTAACCCTAATCCCTTTAGGGTTAGGGGTAGGGTTAGTGTTAGGATCCCTTTAGGGATAGGGTTAGCGTTAGGGTTAGGATCCCTTTAGGGTTAGGGTTAGGGTTATGATCCCTACCCCTAACCCTACTCCTAACCCTAACTATTTCTGTTTATAGTGGGTTTTTTACTTTATTTTGATGATTGGCAGCTGTCACACATTTCTCAGCATGCGTTTAAAAAACGCAAACGCATGAAAAAACGCATGTAAACGTGTCAAAACGCATCGTTTTTTTCACCACATGCAAAAACGCATGCATCAAAAAAACGCAGCGTTTGCACGCGTTTACATGCGTTTTTTCACCATGCGTTTTTTTGCGTTTTTACAGAAAAAACGCACCCAAAAAAACGCAAATGTGAAACCAGCCTAAGCTGGACAAACATAGAAAGCACAGAATGGATAAGTCCACAATCTATGGACAGAAAAGAGCAAGCAAAAACTTAGCTTTGCTGAACTGGTCAGGATAACAGAGAACTCCAAAGAGATGTGAAACCAACCAGGAACCATTTACAAGTGGCACTGGCTGAAGAAAGAGCCAGGCCTAAATAGCCGAGCAGAAGAGACGATAAGTGGAGGCAGCTGATGACAGCTAACTCCAAGGAGCAGCCATACCACTAGAAACCACAAGATAGAGCCCAAGAGCAGAACTCACAAAAGTGCCACTTACAACCACCGGAGGGAGCCCAAGAGCGGAATTCACAACATTAACATGCTGGTGGAGGGCTGGGATGGCTTTTCTCGAAAAGAAGTGTCGACTGGGTAGCTCGTAGCGTGGTACAGCGTAGTCCATCAGGGCTTTGAAAGCTTCGCTTTCAACTAACCGGTAGGGCATCCTCTCTAACGAGATTAGTCTAGCAATGTGGGCGTTCAAACCCTGTGTACGCGGATGCGAGGATGAGTACTTCCTTTTTCTAACGAGCGTCTCATGTAGGGTGAGCTGGACTGGAGAGCTGGAGATCGTGGAACTAGCGGGGGTGCCGGTAGACATGGCAGACTGAGAGACGGTTGGAGACGGTATTCTTGCCGGTGCCCTACATGCAGTGTTTCCTACTACGAAACTGGTGATTCCCTGACTGCTTTGGCCTGGCAACGAAACCTGCACAGATACTGCAGGTGGTGCGGGAAATAGTGGCCTTACAGTGACGGAAGGGATGTAGCGTTGTTGACTAGCTTCATTGGCCGAGGGTGCTACAACCTTAAGGGACGTTTGGTAGTTAGTCCAGGCTTGCAAATGCATGGTGGTTAAATGTCTATGCATGCAACTTGTATTTAGACTTTTCAGATTCTGACCTCTGCTTAAGGTAGTTGAACATTTTTGACAGATGACTTTGCGCTGATCATTTGGATGTTGTTTAAAAAAAATGCCAGACTGCACTCTTTCTACCATCGGATACCTTTTCAGGCATTGCAGACTGAGCTTCTTTAACCGGATGGCCACGATGTCCTCCAACTGGTTTTGGCTTTGCCACGCGTTTTGGGCCAGATACGGGCTCGGCAGATGGAACCTGTTGCAATGTTGATTCCTGCTGCGGCCCCTCCTCCTCCGCTTCAGAACTACTGCCGCCTGCACCCTGTTCCTCCAATGGCTGCCAATTGGGGTCAACAACTGGGTCATCTATGACCTCCTCTTCTATCTCGTGTGCAACTTCGTCTGTGTCACCGTGTAAGCCGGTGGTATAGTGTTCGTGATGGGGCACCATAGTCTCATCAGGGTCTGATTCTGGATCAGTACACTGCGAGGGCAATGTTCTGGTCTGAGTCAAAGGAACAGCATAGTAATCTGGCTGTGGCTGTGCATCTGTGCACTCCATGTCCGATTCAACTTCTAATGGGCATGGCCTGTTAACTGTTTCACTTTCTAACCCAGGAACGGTATGTGTAAAGAGCTCCATGGAGTAACCCGTTGTGTCAGCTGACGCATCATTCTCTGTTGTTGTTTTTGCTGAAGAGGACAAGGAAGCGACTTGTCCCTGACCGTGAACATCCACTAACGACACGCTGCTTTTACATTTACCAGTTTCAGAAGAGGAGGCAAAAGAGCTAGAGGCTGAGTCAGCAAGGAAAGCCAAAACTTGCTCTTGCTGCTCCGGCTTTAAAAGCGGTTTTCCTACTCCCAGAAAAGGGAGCGTTCGAGGCCTTGTGTAGCCAGACGACGAACCTGGCTCCACAACTCGAGACTTAGGTGCTATATTGCTTTTCCCACGACCACCTGATGCTCCACCACCACTACCATCATTACCAGCTGGCAATGACCGCCCACGGCCACGACCTCTTCCACCAGACTTCCTCATTGTTTGCAAAACGTAACCAAAGTAACGGTATTTGTTACTGTAAAACAACTTACAAGGTGAACTCTAACTTCTGTAGGATTTAGATTTCCCTTTATAGGTGGGTGAGACTGCAAGGAAAATCAGGCACAATGTTACACACTAGGTTTTCTGTGGCACAAAATGAGAGAGATGCCACACGCAGGACTGTCACTCAAGCACAAATGCCAATATTAATCTCCCACTAATTTTTTTTTTTCAGCGAGAATTAAAAAAAATAAAAATAAAACAGTATTGTAGACACTAGGCTTTCTGTGCCCCACAATTTGAGAGAGATGGCACACACGACTGGCACTCAAGCACAAATGCCAATATTAATCTCCCACTATTTATTTTTTTTCAGGGAGAATTTAAAAAAATAAAAATAAAACAGTATTAGACACTGGGCTTTCTGTGCCCCAAAATTTGAGAGAGATGGCACACACGACTGGCACTCAAGCACAAATGCCAATATTAGTCTCCCATTATTTTTTTTTTCAGGGAGAATTTAAAAAAAAACAAAAAAAAAAAAACAGTATTATAGACACTAGGCTTTCTGTGCCCCACAATTTGAGACAGATGGCACACACGACTGGCACTCAAGCACAAATGCCAATATTAATCTCCCACTATTTTTTTTTTTTCAAGGAGAATTAAAAAAATAAAAATAAACCAGTATTAGACACTAGGCTTTCTGTGCCCCACAATTTGAGAGAGATGGCACACACGACTGGCACTCAAGCACAAATGCCAATATTAATCTCCCACTATTTATTTTTTTTCAGGGAGAATTTAAAAAAAAAATAAAATAAAACAGTATTAGACACTAGGCTTTCTGTGCCCCAAAATTTGAGAGAGATGGCACACACGACTGGCACTCAAGCACAAATGCCAATATTAATCTCCCACTATTTTTTTTTTTAAGGGAGAATTAAAAAACAAAAAAAAAAACAGTATTGTAGACACTAGGCTTTCTGTGCCCCACAATTTGAGAGAGATGGAACACACGACTGGCACTCAAGCACAAATGCCAATATTAATCTCCCACTATTTTTTTTTCTCAGGGAGAATTTAAAAAAAAAAAAAAAAAAACAGTATTAGACACTAGGCTTTCTGTGCACCAAAATTTGAGAGAGATGGCACACACAGGACTGGCACTCAAGCAGAAATGCCAATCTTAATCTCCCACTATTTTTTTTTTATTATTTCTGGGAGAATTGGCAAGAAATCAGGCCCACTGTTAGACTGTATGTTTTCTGTGCCAGAAAATGAGACACAGATGCCACACACAGGACTGCCACTGATGCAGATTTGCCAATTTTAATCTGCACCCTTTTTTTATTCAGGGAGACTAGTGAATAAATGTGGGCCACTGTATTAGAGTATATTTTCTGTGGCAGAAAGTGGCTTGAAGAGATATAACGGAAAAAAAAAAGGGACTGTCCTACAATTACTATCTCCCTGCTGTAATCTCAGCAAGGTATGGCAGGCAGCAATAACAAGGAGTGGACTGCTGCACAAATTAAATCAAAAGTGTGGACAAACAAACAAGATAGCTGTGCAGAAAGGAAGGAACAACAGGATTTGTGCTTTGAAAAAAGCAGTTGGTTTGCACAGCGGCGTACACACAGCAATGCAGCTATCAGGGAGCCTTCTAGGGCAGCCCAATGAGCTACAGCGCTGAGGAAAAAAAATGTTGCTTCCACTGTCCCTGCAAACAAAAGGTGGTGTTGGACAGTGGAAATCGCTACAGCACAAGCGGTTTCGGGGTTAATGTACCCTGCCTAACGCTAGCCCTGCTTCTGACGAAGCGGCAGCAACCTCTCCCTATGCTCAGATCAGCAGCAGTAAGATGGCGGTCAGCGGGAACGCCCCTTTATAGCCCCTGTGACGCCGCAGACAGCAAGCCAATCACTGCAATGCCCTTCTCTAAGATGGTGGGGACTGAGACCTATGTCATTACGCTGCCCACACTCTGCGTCCACCTTCATTGGCTGAGAAATGGTGCTTATCGCGTCATTGAAACGCGACTTTGGCGCGAAAGTCGCGTACCGCATGGTCGACCCCACACAGGGATCGGGTCGGGTTTCATGAAACCCGACTTTGCCAAAAGTCGGCGACTTATGAAAATGAACAATCCGTTTCGCTCAACCCTAGTCTTGAGTTGACTTCCAATTTTGTCCTCCATTGCCCCATTGAGTTTCTGAGGAAGGTTCTTAATTTCCTGTTGACATTATAGAGAGCCAAGCATTCACAGATCCATGTGTGTGGCATTGAGTTATAGTCTTTCCTGTAGTCAGTCCAGGCTGTGCTGAGATTTGTCTGTTTGGATCTTGAGTCTTGAGCAACTGCTCTATCTACTAGGAGCTGGTGCTTAGAGCCTCTGGTGTCGGTACCAATGCCTTTCTGAGCTGGGTTCATGTACTGGTTCATATGGTTCTGTAGCTTGGTGGCTACGATGCCTGACAGGAGTTTCCATGTTGTTGTAAGGCAGGTTATTGGGCGTAGTTGGATGTAACTGTTCCTTTGTGAGGATCCTTCATGATCAGCACTGTTCTTCCTTGTGTTAACTAAGCTGGGTGGTGGCCTGCTTCTAGCAGTTGGTACATCTGCTTCGCCATGCATTCATGTACCGCTGTTAATTTCTTTAGCCAGTAGGTGTGGATCATGTCTGGGCCAGGTGCTGTCCAGCGCTTGATGCTCTTGACACACTGTTGGATGTCTGCTTCTGTAATGGTGACTGGTTCTTGCTCTAAGTGGTTGCTGTTACTTTCTCAGCTCTTGCAGCCACATTGCACTGGTGTTGTGTGTTTTTTTCCTTCTCCCATATGTTCCTCCAGTATTCTTCAGTCTCTGCTATTGGAGGACTTGCTGCCTTTGTGCTGTTACTCTGTAGTTGGGAGTATACCCTGGATCAGACCTGGGCAAAGTGTAGCCCATAGGCCACATCCGGCCCTCTGGCTGTCTCAGTCCAGCCGTGGGGCTGGAAACCAGAGTTCTGCGGGCCGCATCATGCCCGCTCGCTGTCTCTCTCCGTTTTCTCCCTAGGCGCAGTCAGCATTGGTGGAGGAGGGGCCTCCGGCCTCATCCTCCACCAATCAGCGTGAAAAACAGCTGATGCAATGATGTCATCTCATTGCGTCAGTTGTGTACCGCCGGAGAGTCAGCGCACTGAAGGCAGAGAGAAGAGCAGAGCACCAGGAATCGGGACCGAGGTGAGTATGTGGTGGTCTTTTTTTTTCACATGGGGATTCTATGGGGGTGACATACAGCGCATGGGGATTCTGTGGGGGGTGACATACAGCTCATGGGGATTCTATGGGGGTGACAGACAGCACATGGGGATTCTATGGGGGTGACAGACAGCTCATGGGGATTCTGTGGGGGGTGACATACAGCTCATGGGGATTCTATGGGATTGACAGACAGCACATGGGGATTCTATGATGGTGACATACAGCACATGGGGATTCTATGGGGGTGACAGACAGCTCATGGGATTCTATGGGGGGTGACATACAGCTCATGGGGATTCTATGGGGGTGACAGCTCATGGGGATTCTATGGGGGTGACAGACAGCATATGGGGGTGACATGCAGCTCATGAGGATTCTATGGAGGTGACATACAGCACATGGGGATTCTATGGGGGTGGCAGAAAGCACATGGGGATTCTATGGGGGTGAAATATAGCGCATTGGGATTCTATGGGGGTGAAATACAGCGCATGGGGATTCTATGGGGGTGACATACAGCGCATGGGGATTCTATGGGGGTGACATACAGCACATGGGGATTCTATGGGCCTGGCGTGTAGAACATGGGGAATCAACAGTATGGGGGTGACATACAGCACATGGGGAGGCTATGGGGTGACATACAGCACATGGGGATTCTATGGGGGTGACATACAGCCCATGGGGATTCTATGGGTGTGACAGACAGCTCATGGGGATTCTATGGGGGTGAACGACAGCATATGGGGGTGACATGCAGCTCTTGAGGATTCTATGGAGGTGACATACAGCACATGGGGATTCTTTAGGGGTGGCAGACAGCACACGGGGATTCTATGGGGGTGACAGACAGTACATGGGGATTCTATGGTGATGACTGACGGTGCATGGGGATTCTATGGGGGTGACAGACAACACATGGGGATTTTATGGGGGTGAAATACAGTACATGGGGATTCTATGGGGGTGAGAGACAGCATATTGGGGTGACATGCAGCTCATGGGGATTCTATGGAGGTGACATACAGCACATGGGGATTCTATGGGGGTGGCAGACGGCACATGGGGATTCTATGGGGGTGACAGACAGCACATGGGGATTCTATGGGGGTGACAGACAGCACATGGGGATTCTATGGGGGTGGCAGACAGTACATGGGGATTCTATGGGGATGACAGACAGTACATGGGGATTCTATGGGGGTGAAATACAGCGCATAGAGATTCTATGGGGTGACATACAGTACATGATGATTCTATGGGGCTGTCGTGCAGAACATGTGGATTCTATGGGGGTGACAGACAGCACATGGGGAGGCTATGGGGGTGACATACAGCACATGTGGATTCTATGGGATGAAAGACAGCACATGGGGATTCTATGGGGTGACATACAGCGCACGGGGATTCTATAGGGGTGACAGACAGCATATCGGGATTCTATGGGGGTGACATACAGCACATGGGGGTTCTATGGGGCTGTCGTGCAGAACATGGGGATTCTGGGGGTGACATACAGCACATGGGGATTCTATGGGGGTGACATGCAGCATATCGGGATTCTATGGGGCTGTCGTGCCTGACATGGGGAGGCTATTTAGTGACGTATCACATGAGGAGGCTATGGGGGTGACATGTAGCACATGAGGAGGCTATGGGGGTGACATGTAGCACATGGGGAGGCTATGGGAGTGATATGTTGCACACGGGGAGGCTATGGGGGTGACATGTAGCACATGGGGAGGCTATGAGGGGTGACATGCTGTGCATGGGGAGGCTATGGAGCTGTCGTATAGAACATGGGGATGCTATGGGGGTGACATGCTGCACATGGGGAGGCAATTGGGGAAACATGCTGCACGTGGAGAGGCTATGGAGCTGTCATGCAGAATATGGGGATGCTATGGTGGTGACATGCTGCACATGGGGAGGTTATGTGTTTGCTATGCTGCACATGGGGAGGCTATGGGGGTGTCATGTTGCATACAGGGAGGCTATGGGGGTATCATGCTGCCCATGGTGAGGCTATGGGGGTCTCATGCAGTATATGGGAAGGCTGTGTGGAGCTCATGCAATATATAGGGAGGCTGTGTGGGGCTCATGCAGTATATGGGGAGGCTGTGTAGGGCCTCATTCAGTATGTGGAGAGACTGTGGGGCTCATGCTGTATCTGGGAAGGTTGTGTGGGGCTCAAGCTGTATATAGGGAGGCTGTGTGTGGCTCATGCAATATATGGGGAGGCTGGTTTGGGCTCATGCTGTATAGGGGGAGGTTGTGCGAGGCTCATGCTGTATATGGGGAGGCTGTATGAGGCTCATGCTGTATATAAGGGGCTGTGGGGCATTCATACGATATACAGAAGGGTCTGTACTTGGGTTCAAAGATATATAGGGGGTATCGGCATACTTAATTCTGCTCAGTATTAAGTGATGCAATTCATATTAATAAATTATTGAGTACAATTAATTTCAAGCTATTGGCTCTGCCCTCCACAACAGTCATGGTCTCTCATGTGGCCCCTCGGGAAAATTAATTGCCCACCCCTGCCTTGAATGGTTCTTTGGAGAACAGGGCATTTATCTTCTTGGCCTCAGCTACTCTAGTGTATCTCCCTAGTCTTGCAGCGAGAGCTGTGAGCCTTTGTTTAGCAGTCTCTAGGGCTTCAGTTGGGGTCAGGCCTTTGTACTTGTCTAACTTGGTCTTAGTCTTGATCTTTACACCCTTCTGTAAATCTTTTAGTTGGATGACTTCCCTTCGTGTCACCTTTATCTTTGTTTCCAATTTTCTTTTCCAAGGGGGCACGTACTTCTGTTGTTCTTGCTGGTTGTATAGCCAAGCAGTTCCATAGTAGTATAGATCAGTTTATTAGTTTGAGTTATGGTGGTGGTAGGTATTGATGCAAGTGCTCTATTGGCATATTTTATCATACTGTCTGGCTGTGTTTCTTTGCTGAACCTTGGCAGATCTTCTGTTTCAGATCAGCTGCAGTGCTCTCTAGTTGCAGGATTGGATCAGAATCTTCCAGAGGTTGCACACGTTCTTCTTCCAGGTCTTCATGTGGTGTGAATCTGCAGTGCAGTTGATCCCTCTCAGGTTGTGATAATAACTTTCTCTTTATGATACTGAAACATTGGTTGACTGATTGTTTCTCAGTCAGTGGACATGCAGATCTTGTATCCATCCATAGTCGCTTCATATATCCTCTCTCATTTGGTCTGCTGTTATATGTCTATTTATTAATCAGATTAACAGTCCTGTTAATTTCTTTAGCCAGTTGGTGTGGATCATGTCTGAGCCAGGTGCTGTCCAGCTCTTCATGTTCTCGACCCGCTGTTGGATGTCTGCTTCTGTAATGGTGACTGGTTTTTGCTCTAGGTGGTTAACAGTCCTGGTTCCTCGACATCTGATGCAAACCTTGTTAATCCTGGTGATGTCCGAGCCAGCATGACGCTCTTTGTTTGTGACACTCTCATGTTTATTGAGGTAGGCACTATAGTGTTAGTGTATAGTGTTAGTAGTCTTGCCCAAAGACCACTACTGGCATATTATATCCAAAAGGGCAGAGCCAGAATTTGAACCCCAGTCTCCCACATTGGTAGGGTAGGTATTATAGTGTTAGGAGCCTTGGTATATAATTTATTTGATTTATTTTTTTCCACATGGCAGACCAAGGATTTGAACTCCAGTCAAATCCTATGTCATAGGCAGTGTACTTAACCATTACACTATACCAGCCATTATTTTATCAGACTTTGTTATTCATGGACTATATATTGTGATTTCCTTGCCTTATGTTTGTATTGTTTTTGTATGCTCTTTCATATTTAGATATGTTTTCATATTTTAATAGCATTAATGTTTGCTCTTTAGTATGAGCATATATTTGCATCTTAATAATCTGTACTTGTCTCATATACTATACTTAGTACTTTATTTCTCAATATTTTGTCACTCATATTTGTGTACAGAATTTATTTATCTTTTTTTGTATATTTAGCATATGCATGTTCATGCTGGATGTCAGTGTGGTGGATCTTATTTTTGGATTGTAATTGTTTTTAGAGAGTATTGACTTTTTGTTTTTCAATAAAATATATCATATTATATTCTGGTGTGCACATCGATATTGTTCTGCTTTCTTTCCACCTTTTGGTCATTACCGTATATACTCGAGTATAAGCCAACCCCCCTAATTTTGCCACAAAAAACTGGGAAAACTTATTGACTCGAGTATAAGCCTAGGGTGGAAAATGCAGCAGCTACCGGTGAATTTCAAAAATAAAAATAGATGCTCCATACCGTTCATTATTGCCCCATAGCTGTGCCATATAGTGCTCTGCACCGTTCATTCTTGCCCCATAACTGTGCCATATAGTGCTCTGCACCGTTCATTCTTGCCCCATAACTGTGCCATATAATGCTCTGCACCGTTCATTTTTGCCCCGTAGATGCTCCATATAAATCTGTGCCATTGCTGCTGCTGCAATAATAATAATAAATAAAAAAAGCCATACTCACCTCTCTTGATTGCAGCTCCTGGCGTCTCGTTCCGGCGTCTCGTCCCGGCGTCTCTCTGCACTGACTGATCAGGCAGAGGGCGCCACGCACACTATATGCGTCATCGCGTCCTCTGACCTGAACAGTCAGA
Source organism: Ranitomeya imitator (assembly GCF_032444005.1). Classification (NCBI taxonomy): domain Eukaryota; kingdom Metazoa; phylum Chordata; class Amphibia; order Anura; family Dendrobatidae; genus Ranitomeya; species Ranitomeya imitator. Next base: position 722,515,021 of record NC_091282.1, on the reverse strand, counting down.
GCGCAGAGACGCCGGGAAGACGGGGCGGCGCCGGGAAGATGGAGCGGTGCCTGGTGGCTGGAACGGGGACAGGTGAATATAATACTCACCTAGTCCTGCCGCTCCTGACGCTGCCCTTGCCTGTCACACTGTCCCCGGGTGCCGCAGCTCTTCCTGTCAGCGGTCACTGGCACCGCTCAGAGGAATGAATATGTGGCTCCACCTCTATGGGAGTGGAGTCCATATTCATGAGTTTAATGAGCGGTCCCACGTGACCGCTGAAGAGGGGAAGAGCTGCAGCACCCGGAGACAGTGTGACAGGCAGGAGGAACGTCAGGAGCGCCGGGACTAGGTGAGTATGCCTCAGCGCTCTCTCCCCCTCACCCGCCGACCCTGCCACCCACCGTGACTCGAGTATAAGCCGAGAGGGGCACTTTCAGCCCAAAAATTTGGGCTGAAAATCTCGGCTTATACTCGAGTATATACGGTATATGTTGTTCTGATGTTGCACCCTTATAATATACAGTGGGTTCGGAAAGTATTCAGAACCCTTTAAATTTTTCACTCTTTGTTTCATTGCAGCCATTTGGTAAATTCAAAAATGTTCATTTTTTTCTCATTAATGTACACTCTGCACCCCATCTTGACTGAAAGAGTGTACATTAATGTGAAAAAATGAACTTTTTTGAATTTACCAAATGTTTGCAATGAAACAAAGAGTGAAAAATTTAAAGGGTTCTGAATACTTTCTGTACCCACTGTATATTTGGGCTGTGCAATTACTGATTTATACATTAGAATATGTACCAATCTGTGAATAACACATAGAAACCTCACGTGAAAAACAGATGTCTGAATGAGCCCTTAATCTAGTAAGGCTTAAAAACTAGAAATGATGTGTATATCCATTGCAAATATGTTACATATTGAAATACAAATTTGTATTTTAGCAAAGACTGAGGTTTTATGGGATTTTGAAAAATTGTCTAAATTACTAAAATATTTCACTTTCTACCGTACTGCTGTTAGTGATGTCAATATTGCTATTATTAATCCGCTGCTTGCTGGACATCACAGCAATTAATCTATCTTTTAGAATGAAAATGTATTGAATACTTCGAAATGATATAGTTTTAGCTTTTATTTATTGTGAACAAACTAATAGTGATAAGCGAGTGTACTCGTTGCTCCGGTTTTCCGGAGCACACTCGGGTGACCTCCAAGTATTTATGACTGCTCGGAGATTTAGCTTTCATCGCAGCAGGTGAATGATTTACAGCTACTAGCCAGGCTGAGTACATGTGGGGGTTGCCTGGTTGCCAGGGAATCCCCACATGTAATCAAGCTGTCTAGTAGCTGTAAATCATTCAGCTGCCACGATGAAAACTAAATCTCTGAGCAGTCATAAATACTCGGAGGTCACCCGAGTGTGCTCCGGAAAACCTGAGCAACGAGTACACTCGCTTATCACTACAAACTAACAATGACAGACTGGTATATATTGTACTACTATGCCTTGCGAAAGTATTCGGCCCCCTTGAACTTTTCAACCTTTTCCCACATATCATGCTTCAAACATAAAGATACCAAATGTTAATTTTTGGTGAAAAATCAACAAGTGGAACACAATTGTGAAGTTGAACGAAATTTATTGGCTATTTTAAATTTTTGTGGAAAATCAAAAACTGAAAAGTGGGGAGTGCAATATTATTCGCCCCCTTTAAGTTAATACTTTGTTGCGCCACCTTTTGCTGTGATTATAGCTGCAAGTCACTTGGGGTATGTCTCTACCAGTTTTGTACATTGAGAGACTGAAATTCTTGTCCAACAGCAGTTTTCAGCTCTTTCCACAGATTCTTGATTGGATTGAGGTCTGGACTTTGACTTGGCCATTCTAACACCTGGATACGTTTATTTGTGAACCATTCCATTGTAGATTTTGCTTTATGTTTGGGATTATTGTCTTGTTGGAAGACAAATCTCCGTCCCAGTTTCAGGTCTTTTGCAGACTCCAACAAGTTTTCTTCAAGAATGGTCCTGTATTTCGCTCCATCCATCTTCCCATCAATTTTAACCATCTTCCCTGTCCCTGCTGAAGAAAAGCAGGCTCAAACCATCATGCTGCCACCACCACGTCTGACAGTGGGGATGGTGTGTTCAGGGTGATCAGCTGTGTTGCCTTTACGCCACACATATCGTTTGGTATTGTTGCCAAAAAGTTCGATTTTGGTTTCATCTGACCAGAGCACCTTCTTCCACATGTTTGGTGTGTCTCCCAGGTGGCTTGTTGCAAACTTTAAACAACACTTTTTATAGATATCTTTGAGAAATGGCTTTCTTCTTGCCACTCCTCCATAAAGGCCATATTTGTGCAGTGTATGACTGATTGTTGTCCTATGGACAGACTGTCCCACCTCCGCTGTAGATCTCTGCAGTTTATCCAGAGTGATCATGGGCCTCTTGGCTGCATCTCTGATCAGTCTTCTCCTTGTTTGAGATCAAAGTTTAGAGGGACGGCCGGGTCTTGTTAGATTTGCAGTGGTATGATACTCCTTCCATTTCAATATGATCGCTTGCACAGTGCTCCTTGGGATGTTTAAAGTTTTGAAAATCATTTTGTATCCAAATCCAGCTTTAAACTTCTCCACAACAGTATCACGGACCTGCCTGTTGTGTTCCTTGGTCTTCATGATGCTCTATGTGTATGTGCTTCAAACAGAACCCTGAGACTATAACAGAGCAGGTGCATTTATACAGAGACTTGATTACACACAGGTGGATTTATATTTATCATCATTAGGCATTCAGGACAACATTGGATCATTCAGAGATCCACAATGAACTTCTGGAGTGAGTTTGCTGCACTAAAAGTAAAGGGGCCCAATAATATTGCACGCCCCACTTTTCAGTTTTTGATTTTCCACAAAAATTTAAAATAACCAATAAATTTCATTCAACTTCACAAATGTGTTCCACTTGTTCTTGATTCTTCACCAAAAATTTACATTTGGTTTCTTTATGTTTGAAGCATGATATGTGGGAAAAAGTTGAAAAGTTCAAGGGGGCCGAATACTTTCGCAAGGCACTGTATATCCATTTGTGATAGTGAAACTTTAGGCTAAATTATGCATAGATGTTTCAAATGAAAAATATAAGGATGTAATACGGATGGCCAACGTGTTCTGTCCATTTCAAAATCGAGCCCTATCATTAGAATTGGTGAGTTTTGACCAAAACCCACGATATGTATTTATCTTTTTTCTTATGGACCATCAGTCTACAAAGCAAAAGTCATAAGGAAAAGGAACTATGGCCCTGATTCATCATTTGCCATTTATTGAAGTAAATTTTCTTTTATTTTTTGCCTGGTGGTATCCACTGTTTTTTTTATGCCAAATACTTAAAATAGCGCACACAGTTGATGAATTTGGCGCAAACTCAAAGATGCTCTTAATTTTTGTCTAATTGCCTTTTGCAACTTTTCATCACCAAAACTTTGAAAAGTTTCATGTGATGTCTAAAGAAAAAAAAAGTGCCAAACTGAAAACTACTCCAGAAAACCCTACTCCAGGCAGGAACTGGAGTGAGTTGTGCCAAAAAATGCAGCATTTGGTAAAAGTCGCATTTCATGAATCTGTCTGAAAACATCTGGATGAGCAAAGTTGGTGAGATAAAACAATACAACTTAAAAAATAAATCAAGAAGTATAGACAATTTGCAAATACCAAAAATAAATACTAAATTAATCATTGTATCTATCTAGTGTTGGTATGGAGTGCCCATTAGTAACATCAACTCTGGGGCCACTGTTCAGCTACATGCAAATATTTTATTACCCTAATTTACAAATTCCTATAAAAATAAGCAAGGTAGTTTGTTAAATGGATGAAGAGATGCTTCCTACATCTGTACATAGTGAATCAGGTGTGTATGCCAAAAAGTACTGCTCATATATTTTGTTGTGGGGTGCACCATATGATTCACCTGTGGGCCAGTCTGTATGTCTATCTCTATCTATCCTTATCCAAGATTTAAAAGCTAAACTTTAAATATTTTATAGCATAATACCGAAATTGCTGAGCAGATTATACTGGTGTAGATTGAGCCACCACCTGCTTTCTCCGAATAAACATTTCAAATATCTGGTTCCATGTGATTAAATTCCAGCATATTAAAAGCAGCCATCTTTTATTATCCAGGACATGGTGCTTTATTTTTTTATGCTTCAGAGTTGGCAGAGCTGAACTTGTACTAACCCTCTGCAACCCATCATGTCTCAAAATACATTCTAAAATACATAAAATTCTAAGATGTTATTTTTTATGACTCATCCATTCTGTAACATAAAATTAATACATTAAAGATAATATTTACCTTAAGACTTTCTGGGTTTTGTCACTCCTGGAAGTAACTTGGTCACTGTATGCCTTATTAAACATTTAGTCTCCAGGCCTGTTTAGTTGTAGAGATTAAAATAGACAAGTCTTTAATATAGAGCAATATTTCTGTTACAGATTTGCAAACTAGGGAGACATAGTCTGATTTTAGCAAGCATGATTCTTACTGCTTGTGGTTCGGGCAGTATTAATCTGATAAGTTATTTTTTTTTATAAAAACATTCCATGTTTTGGAAATATTTCATATTTTGTTTTACATTCTGATTTTCAAATTCATTCAGACATCAGTGAATCATATGCAAGTTGCATCCTGGTTTTCACAGATAGTACACATACCCATTAAAGTCAAAGGTGATTTTCACATATCTGTATTTTTTTGCCTCCTGTGTGGCCTCAAAAACATCAAAGACATGTATAGGTGCTTCTCGCTAAATTAGAATATCATCGGGCGTGGCTTGCTGGGGATCAGGAGCAGACCTGTGACACAGGAGCTCCTAGAAAATCCCTCATTATTAGCGGCAAACTGCTTACTTTTTGGGAAGAAACCCCTTCAAACTTTATATAAAGCGACCAAGAACAAGACGCAAGATGAAAAAAGCAGCTTTATTAATGGCAAAATCATTATCAAGGCATGTAGATTCCAGCAATGGCCCCTCTGCTGGCCCACACACACAAGAAGACATAAGACTTCACTCAGCAAAACTTCCGGTTACAACTACAGACCCGGACAAGAGAAGTCCGCAAGACGGGCGCACATCCACAGCGGCTCCCGCACGGAAAATCAAGGGACCCTCCAGTGTCTCGGTACGAGCAGGAGCTACCCCCATGAATAGGCCTAAAACCGTGGACTCGCTTAGGCCAGGGGAGCCGAGAAGCAGGAAAGGAACTGTGACTCCGCCCACAAACCGCGGCGGCTCCGCTTTTAGGAAAATAACCCCAGACACTGCTGCAGGAAAAGCTCCAGGTGAGCTATCGCCACAAGTGGCTCCCGCCCTGAAGTCCCCGGGGTCCTCTGTAACCCCTAGACAACACAGCGCCGCGGCCGGGAATAGGCCCAAAGCAGCGGCCTCGCCTGAACCAGCAAGGCCGGGGAGCAGGAGAAGGGAGGAGGCCTGTTATGACCTGGTGGTCAGGACAATAATGGACCTGGTGGTTAAGAGCACACGGAATGACCTGATAGTTACTGATAATAAAGGACGAGCTCTGGGACGTGGGAACTCTGCTGACCGCAATCCCTAATCCTATCAAACACACTAGAAATAGCCGTGGATTGCGCCTAACGCTCCCTATGCAACTCGGCACAGCCTAAGGAACTAGCTAGCCCTGAAGATAGAAAAATAAAGCCTACCTTGCCTCAGAGAAATTCCCCAAAGGAAAAGGCAGCCCCCCACATATAATGACTGTGAGTAAAGATGAAAATACAAACACAGAGATGAAATAGATTTAGCAAAGTGAGGCCCGACTTACTGAACAGACCGAGGATAGGAAAGGTTACTTTGCGGTCAGCACAAAAACCTACAAAAAGACCACGCAGAGGGCGCAAAAATGACCCTCTGCGTCCCAGAGCTTCCAGCAAGCAAGACAACAATAAAAATAGCAAGCTGGACAGAAAAATAGCAAACCAAAGAAATACAAGCTGGAACTTAGCTTCTGCTGGGAAGACAGGTCACAAGAACGATCCAGGAGTGAACTAGACCAATACTGGAACATTGACAGGTGGCATGGAGCAAAGATCTAAGTGGAGTTAAATAGAGCAGCCAGCTAACGAATTAACCTCGTCACCTGTGGAAGGAAACTCAGAAACACCCACCAGAGGAAGTCCATGGACAGAACCAGCCGAAGTACCATTCATGACCAGAGGAGGGAGCCCGACAACAGAATTCACAACAGAGGCCCCGCCCACGGATCCGCGCACGGTGACACTTCCCCCGTAGGACGGAGCCGCAGCCAGACTCAGGAAAAGACATCGGGTGAGTCGGCGCTGCGGACAAACCTTGCTGCGGGACCCCCGGGACCCTCCGATCAATGCTCCCGGGCTGGCGCGTCTTCCGGGAACAGACCCGGAGCAGCGACACTGCATGCGATGAAGGGGCCAGGGAGAAGAAGCGAGGATGAAACCCCGCCCACAACTCCGCCCACAGTGAGCGGCGGCCCCGCTCACAGAAGAACAAGCACAGACCCGGCTACAGAGGACAACACAGGTGAGCCATTGAGACCGGCAGCTCACACACTGAAACCCCTGAGGAGCCCAGTATTTCCTCATAGGGCTGGCACGGACTCCAGGATGAGAGTCGGAACCACAGCACTCCATATACAGGCGGGGCAGGGGAGCAGATGAGAGGCAGAAACCCCGCCCTGTTATGCTGTGCTATCAGGCAACACAGTGTGCAGTAATCAGCGCACATACAGTGATATGGCAATAACCCAAAAACAATAGAACAAGCTCTGAGACGTGGAATCTCTGCAGACTGCAATACCTGAACCTATCCTCACACAACTAAAAGCAGCAGTGGATTGCGCCTAACACTACCTATGCAACTCGGCACTGCCTGAGGAGTTGACTAGCCTGAAGATAGAAATACAAGCCTGACTTGCCTCAGAGAAATACCCCAAAGGAATAGGCAGCCCCCCACATATAATGACTGTTAGCACGATGAAAAGACAAAACGTAGGAATGAAATAGATTCAGCAAAGTGAGGCCCGATATTCTAGACAGAGCGAGGATAGCAAAGAGAACTATGCAGTCTACAAAAAACCCTAAAGCAGAACCACGCAAAGGGGGGCAAAAAGACCCACCGTGCCGAACTAACGGCACGGCGGTGCACCCTTTGTGTCTCAGAGCTTCCAGCAAAAGAGAATAGCACAGCTGGACAGAAAAAACGGAAACAAAAACAAGTAACACTTATCTAGCAGAGCAGCAGGCCACAGGAAAGATGCAGAAGCTCAGATCAACCAGAACCAGAACCTCTCTGTGACAAAACCGCCCCTGCTCCAATCTCAGAAGCATCAACCTCGACCTGGAACGGAAGAGAAACATCTGGTTGACACAACACAGGGGCACAGCAAAAACGACGCTTCAACTCCTGAAAAGCTTCCACGGCAGCAGAAGACCAATTAACCAAATCAGCACCCTTCTTGGTCAAATCGGTCAATGGTCTGGCAATGCTAGAAAAATTACAGATGAAGCGACGATAAAAATTAGCAAAGCCCAGGAATTTCTGCAGACTTTTCAGAGATGTCGGCTGAGTCCAATCCTGGATGGCCTGGACCTTAACCGGATCCATCTCGATAGTAGAAGGGGAAAAGATGAACCCCAAAAATGAAACTTTCTGCACACCGAAGAGACACTTTGATCCCTTCACGAACAAGGAATTAGCACGCAGTACCTGGAAAACCATTCTGACTTGCTTCACATGAGACTCCCAATCATCAGAGAAGATCAAAATGTCATCCAAGTAAACAATCAGGAATTTATCCAGATACTCACGGAAAATGTCATGCATAAAAGACTGAAAAACAGATGGAGCATTGGCAAGTCCGAACGGCATCACCAGATACTCAAAATGACCCTCGGGCGTATTAAATGCCGTTTTCCATTCATCTCCCTGCCTGATTCTCACCAGATTATACGCACCACGAAGATCAATCTTAGTAAACCAACTAGCCCCCTTAATCCGAGCAAACAAGTCAGATATCAATGGCAAGGGATACTGAAACTTAACAGTGATCTTATTAAGAAGGCGGTAATCAATACACAGTCTTAGCGAACCATCCTTTTTGGCTACAAAAAAGAACCCTGCTCCCAATGGTGATGACGATGGGCGAATATGTCCCTTCTCCAGGGATTCTTTCACATAACTGCGCATAGCGGTGTGTTCAGGCACGGACAAATTAAATAAACGACCCTTAGGGAATTTACTACCAGGAATCAAATTGATAGCACAATCACAATTCCTATGCGGAGGTAGGGCATCAGACTTGGGCTCTTCAAATACATCCTGAAAGTCAGACAAGAACTCTGGGATGTCAGAAGGAATGGATGACGAAATAGACAAAAATGGAACATCACCATGTACTCCCTGACAACCCCAGCTGGTTACCGACATAGAGTTCCAATCTAATACTGGATTATGGGTTTGTAGCCATGGCAACCCCAACACGACCACATCATGCAGATTATGCAGTACCAGAAAGCGAATAACTTCCTGATGTGCAGGAGCCATGCACATGGTCAGCTGGGCCCAGTACTGAGGCTTATTCTTGGCCAAAGGTGTAGCATCAATTCCTCTCAACGGAATAGGACACCGCAAAGGCTCCAAGAAAAATCCACAACGTTTAGCATAATCCAAATCCATCAGATTCAGTGCAGCGCCTGAATCCACAAACGCCATGACAGAATACGATGACAAAGAGCATATCAAGGTAATGGACAGAAGGAATTTGGACTGTACAGTACCAATGACGGCAGAGCTATCAAACCGCCTAGTGCGCTTAGGACAATTAGAAATAGCATGAGTGGAATCACCACAGTAGAAACACAGCCTGTTCAGACGTCTGTGTTCTTGCCGTTCAACTTTAGTCATAGTCCTGTCGCACTGCATAGGCTCAGGTTTACTCTCAGACAATACTGCCAGATGGTGCACAGATTTACGCTCGCGCAAGCGACGACCGATCTGAATGGCCAAGGACATAGACTCATTCAAACCAGCAGGCATAGGAAATCCCACCATGACATCCTTAAAAGCTTCAGAGAGACCCTTTCTGAACCAAGCCGCCAGTGCAGATTCATTCCACAGAGTGAGTACTGACCACTTCCTAAATTTCTGACAATATACTTCTACATCATCCTGACCCTGGCATAAAGCCAGCAAATTTTTCTCAGCCTGATCCACTGAATTAGGCTCATCGTAAAGCAATCCAAGCGCCTGGAAAAACGCATCAACATTACTCAATGCAGGGTCTCCTGGCGCAAGAGAAAATGCCCAGTCCTGTGGGTCGCCGCGCAAAAAAGAAATAATAATCAAAACCTGTTGAATAGGATTACCAGAAGAATGAGGTTTCAAGGCCAGAAATAGCTTACAATTATTTTTGAAGCTCAGGAACTTAGTTCTGTCACCAAAAAACAAATCAGGAATAGGAATTCTTGGTTCTAGCATAGATTTCTGATCAATTGTATCTTGAATCTTTTGTACATTTATAACGAGATTATCCATTGAGGAGCACAGAGCCTGAATATCCATGTCCACAGCTGTGTCCTGAAGCACTCTAATGTCTAGGGGAAAAAAAAAAAACAAAAACTGAAGACAGAGCTGAGGAAAAAAAAAATGATGTCAGGACTTCTTTTTTCCCTCTATTGAGAATCATTGGTTTGGCTCCTTGTACTGTTATGCTGTGCTATCAGGCAACACAGTGTGCAGTAATCAGCGCACATACAGTGATATGGCAATAACCCAAAAACAATAGAACAAGCTCTGAGACGTGGAATCTCTGCAGACTGCAATACCTGAACCTATCCTCACACAACTAAAAGCAGCAGTGGATTGCGACTAACACTACCTATGCAACTCGGCACTGCCTGAGGAGCTGACTAGCCTGAAGATAGAAATACAAGCCTGACTTGACTCAGAGAAATACCCCAAAGGAATAGGCAGCCCCCCACATATAATGACTGTTAGCAAGATGAAAAGACAAAACGTAGGAATGAAATAGATTCAGCAAAGTGAGGCCCGATATTCAAGACAGAGCGAGGATAGCAAAGAGAACTATGCAGTCTACAAAAAACCCTAAAGCAGAACCACGCAAAGGGGGGCAAAAAGACCCACCGTGCCGAACTAACGGCACGGCGGTGCACCCTTTGCGTCTCAGAGCTTCCAGCAAAAGAGAATAGCACAGCTGGACAGAAAAAACGGAAACAAAAACAAGTAACACTTATCTAGCAGAGCAGCAGGCCACAGGAAAGATGCAGAAGCTCAGATCCAACACTGGAACATTGACAAGGAGCAAGGAAGACAGACTCAGGTGGAGTTAAATAGCAAGGCAGCCAACGAGCTCACCAAAACACCTGAGGGAGGAAGCCCAGAGGCCGCAATACCACTTGTGACCACAGGAGTGAATTCAGCCACAGAATTCACAACACCGCCCACTGACACACACACAGCTCGCGGCGATACTGCAGCCTGGAATGTAAAAAGGCAGGCTGCCAGCCGCTCACTAAACTATGATGCCCCAGCGTTTGTGCCCCAACCCAGACCCCAGATGACAGAGGGGCATAGGGTCAGAGGCCCAGAAATAACGCCGGCTAGACCGAATGATGAACCTCTATTAAATCACTACCCTCAGGCTGCGCCATTACAGAGACCCAGTGAATGTTTTAATCAGGAGGGGAACAACACTAAAGAAGCTACATGCTCTTACCCCAGTACAGAGGGGGTGAGAGCTACAGAAAGACCCCCCACAGAATCAGATATAGATAATTTATTGAAAGATTTCTGCGATCATTTCAACAAAAAAATGGACGAACAATCCCTAATAATAGATAAATTTGCGCTCTTTTTTAATCCGTCAAGCACTGGATCATCCTGTACGGGTATAGCATCTGAGGCATACATAAAAGACGCGCTGACATCCATTGCAGAAAGCCTTAATTCCTCCTCGTCCATATCTTCCTCACGGTCTTCCCTCTGCGACAACTCTTCACCAACAGTAGACTCATACGCATCCTCCGTAAATTCCTCTGACAGCAGTATGGAGGACTTCTCCCCTGGGAACTATGATCTTCCCCATTCGGATCTTTTACCAACCCCTCCTATGCCCTCGGATGTGCTAGAAAGTCTGCAAAGGGATATAGACTCACTCAAATGCAACTTGGCAACTCTTGAAGATCACAGACGCAGAAACAACGTGAAAATCAGGGGGGGTTCCTGAGTCTGTCAAACCCCCTCACTTGAAAAACTTCATCCACAAAATGATCTCCAAATTTATTCCTGACATCAACGAACCTAATATGATAGATAAAGTCTACCGAATTAAAAGACCCTCGTCCCTCCCACTGGATGTGCCAAGAGACATTATTGTCTCCTTTTTCCCCGCCTGGGTCAGGGGTAAACTATTTGATCTTTCCTCCGAAAAGGACTTCCTGCTCTCCTCTTACGGCCACCTAACATTTTTCAGAGACCTGTCTAAAGACACTTTGAAAAAGCGACGAGACTTTTCATCAATTACACGGGAGCTCCGGAGGTCCCACTTTGCCTATTCATGGTCGCCTTCCTCTACTCTTTTGGTAAAACTCCTGTCCGGAACTGTTCATATCACAACCCCTATAGAGGGTTTATCTTTCCTGCAGCAACATGGTCTGGAACCTTCCAGAACCTTCAAGGGTCCCACCTGAATTGCAGTTCTGCCCTACACATTTTGTCATCTATCTTTACTACGTTATTGTTGTATTTCTTCCCAATAATTAGCTTTGATCATGAGCCAGATATTTTTGCCGCCCACACAGTCGCGGGGTCTCCCAAGGGTACTCCCGGACATAATAAGCTACCATATAAGATACATCAAGTTTAAAGCTCACAACAGGGCCTCGTATTCTATCACCTACTGACAATAGCCTTAGATGTCTACTCAGCGAATCTACACATAAAGTAGTTATGTTATTTTAATAGCCTACTGTGTAATTTCAGTTCAAATCATTATGTTTACTCTACCATACCATACCATATCTACTATACGATACCTGTCTCCCCTATTGCTATAGGGGTCTATTTTCCCCACCTTCTTATCCCAACCCCTTCCTCCCGTCCATTCCTTACTTTCCCTCCCCTTGCTTCCCCCCCCTACTTCCCTTCCCCTCCATTTGATTTTGAATTTCCTGTTTATTTAATTAAAATTTCAATAAAAATATTTTGAAAGTAAATTAGAATATCATCAAAAAGTTAATTTATTTCAGTTCTTCAAAAAGTAAAACTCATATATTATATAGGGTAATTGCAAACAGAGACATCTATTTCAAGTGTTTATTTCTGTAAATGTTGATGATTATGGCTTACAGCCAATGAAAACCCAAAAGTCATTATCTCGCTACATTAGAATACACCAACTTGAAAAATGATTTTAAAATCCGAAATGTTGGCCTGCTGAAATGCATGTTCAGTAAGTGCACTCTATACTCGGTCGAGGCTCCTTTTGCATCAATTACTGCATCAATGTGGCATGGCATGGAGGCGATCATCCTGTGGCACTACTGAGGTGTTATGGAAGCCCAGGTTGCTTTGATAGCAGCCTTCAGCTTTTCTGCATTGTTAGATCTGGTGTCTCTCATCTTCCTCTTGGCAATACCCCATAGATCCTATGTGGGGTTAAGGTCAGTCGATTTTGCTGGCCAATCAAGCACAGTGATACTGTTGCTTTTAAACCAGGTTTTGGCAGTGTAGACAGGTGCCAAGTCCTGCTGGAGAATGAAATTTCCATCTCCAAAAAGCTTGTCGGCAGAGGAAGCATGAAGTGCTCTAAAATTTCTTGGTAGATGGCTGCGTTGACTTTGGTTTTGACAAAACACAGTGGACCTACAACAGCAGATGACATGGCTCCCCAAACTATCACTGATTGTGGAAACTTCACAAAAAACCTCTCCACTCTTCTTTCAGACTCTGGGACCTTGATTTCCAAATGAAATGCAAAATTTACTTTCATCTGAAAACAAACCCTTGGACCAGTGAGCAACAGTCCAGTTCTTTTTCTCCTTGGCCCGGGTGAGACAATTCTGGCATTGTCTATTAGTCAAGAGATGCTTAACACAAGGAATGTTACATTTGTAGCCCATGTCCTGGATACGTCTGTGTGTTTGGCTTTTGAAGCAATGACTCCAGCAGCAGTCCACTTCTTGGGAATCTCCCCCAAATTTCTGAATGGCCTTTTCATAACAATCCTTTCAAAGCTGCAGTTTTCCCGCTTGCTTGTGCACCTTTTTCTACCACATTTTTTGTAATGAATCTAAATATGAGTTTCACTTTTTGTATTAAAGAACTAAAATAAATTAACTTTCCATTACGTCGCTCAGGACAGCACCATGGAGGATGTCCTTCCTTGACCTATAGCGGGACAGGATCATAGAGAGGTTAAAAGGACCCTCCCACCTCCACCCTCCAGTGTTTTTCCTGTCCCTAAAGGGACGGTTGTATGAGAGGTTGCTTCTAGAGCGAAGATAGCCTGTGGATTCTCTTCCCCCTGTCAAGTGGTCTGTGACCGACACCTCACTGGGTAGAGGTCCCTCAGCTATCAGTGCTGTACCAGATGGGCTCAGAGTTCGGGGGTCTCAGCCTTCCCTTTTCCCGGTCAGATGGACCGTGGCCGACTCCTCTTTGAGAGGTTCCTCAGCCAACAGTCAGCCTGTGCAATGGGCTTAGGGGGATCATACAGCAGGTCCAATCCTTCCCCCTGTCAAGTAGCCCAGGGTGGAAACTCCCTAGTGGGGAGTCCCTCAGCCCCAGAGACCAGTCGAGCGGACTGGCTCCTGGGTAGAGCCGCTTCCTCCCGGTGGGGGCTCTCGGCTCGGACGCCGACCGGCAAAACACCGCTACTTCCAAAAGTCATGTGGTGGAGAAGGCCGTTGTGCTTCCGGTGACGTCAGAGAGGGGTGCCGGCACATAGGATCGGCGTGCGTTCCACGATGGAACACGGAAGGGGGCACAGGAGAGAAAATCATTGACAGTAATGCAGCATTCCTGATGGGACGCCACTTCCTTCCATGGTAGGCTCTCATCGTTACCAGCTCCCCCTGTCTTCTAGCAGGTATGGAGCCAGCACAGGTGAGTGCATGGTTTAATGTTGCATTGATGGCCTGGGCCTCTGGGCTGACTCTAGTTTCAGGCCTTTGTGCCAAAGCTGTACCTGGAACTCATTTGCAGCTAGACCTTGGACCTCTAGGCTATGGTAGGGCCATATGTCCAGGCTACATCTCATGACTGAACTTCAGTTAGTTGCAGGTCTTGTCTGCACTAAACCTTATGACTGAGCTTCAGAGTGACTTTTTGGAAGCATGCTTTCCATTTTCTGGTTCAATAAACAAATGTTTCACTTTTCTTTGCAACTTAACTACTCCATCCATAGGAGGACACAAAGTGTTAATTCAGCACATTGTATCCATGAAGACTGCCCTCCAGCTGCGGCTCATTAATTAGCTCCTTCGGGTGGAGTCAGTCTGACAAATGAGATGTACTGTTCAGAGTGGAGATTTATCTGGAACTCTGATAGATTGCTCTTTTGCTTAAAAGTGTAAGTCTGGTCTCTTGTTTGACACGTTCAAGCATGGCCTAGTCATACTGCATTATAGTGCCTCTATGCATCATATTGAGTGCCTCTGTGCATAATACTGCATCATACTGCTTCTATGCATCATATTGAGTGCCTCCGAGCATCATACTGCATCATACTGCTTCTATGCATCATTGTTGTGAATTCCGCTCTTGGGCTCCCTCCGGTGGTTGTAAGTGGCACTTTTGTGAGTTCTGCTCTTATGCTCCCTCTTGTGGTTTCTAGTGGTATGGCTGCTCCTTGGAGTTAGCTGTCATCAGCTGCCTCCACTTATCTTCTCTTCTGCTCGGCTATTTAGGTCTGGCTCTGTCTTCAGCCAGTGCCACTTGTAAATGGTTCCTGGTTGGATTCACATCTCTTTGGAGTTCCCTGTTATCCTGACCAGTTCAGCTAAGCTAAGTTTTTGCTTGCTCTTTTCTGTCCATAGATTGTGGACTTATCCATTCTGTGCTTTCTATGTTTGTCCAGCTTATCAGTGTGTATTAATTCTGTCTTGCTGGAAGCTCTGGGAGGCAGATTTGCCCTCCACACCTTTAGTCAGCTGTGGAGTTTTTTTTTGTAAACTCTGCGTCGATTTTTGTAGTGTTTTATACTGACCGCACAGTATTCCATCCTGTCCTATCTATTTAGCTAGACTGGCCTCCTGTGCTCATCCTGGTTTCATTCTGTGTATGTCTTTTCCCTCTCCACTCACAGTCATTATTTGTGGGGGGCTAATCTATCCTTTGGGGATTTTCTTTGAGGCAAGATAGTTTTCCTGCTTCTTTCTTTAGGGGTAGTTAGCTCTTAGGCTGTGACGAGATGCCTAGGGAGAGTTAGGAGCATTCCACGGCTACTTCTAGTGTTGTGTTGAGCTTAGGGACTGCGGTCAGTACAGTTACCACGTCCTTCAGAGCTCGTTCAATGTTGCTCCTAGACCACCGTATCATAACAGTACAAGTGGCCAAAAATGAATTAAACGCATCTCAAAAGAAGGAAAAGAAAGTTCTGAACCATTTTTTTTCTGTGCTTTGGTTTGTCTTTTTTTTTTCCTCTTGATATCTGGGTGGTTCAGGATATATGCTTTGGCATGGATGTTCAGGGTTTGTTTTCTCGTGTGGATCAACTTGCTGCAAGAGGACAGAGTATCCAGGACTATGTTGTCCAGACTCCGGCTTTAGAGCCCAGAATTCTTACTCCTGATTTGTTTTTTGGGGACAGATCCAAGTTTTTGAACTTTAAAAATAACTGCAAATTGTTTTTTGCTTTGAAACCCCGTTCTTCTGGTGATCCCATTCAGCAAGTAAAAATCATCATATCCTTGCTGCGTGGTGACCCTCAAGACTGGGCTTTTTCTCTTGAAACAGGGGATCCGGCATTATTGAATGTAGATGCATTTTTTCAAGCGCTCGGATTATTGTATGACGAACCTAATTCTGTGGATCATGCAGAAAAAACCCTATTGGCCTTGTGTCAAGGTCAGGAAGCGGCAGAGTTATACTGCCAGAAATTTAGAAAATGGTCTGTGCTCACTAAATGGAATGAAGAGGCTCTGGCTGCTATTTTCAGAAAAGGTCTTTCTGAAACCCTTAAAGATGTTATGGTGGACTTTCCTACGCCTGCCGGTTTGAGCAAATCTATGTCTCTAGCCATTCAGATTGATCGGCGTCTGCGCGAGCGCAAAGCTGTGCACCATATGGCAGTATCCTCTGAGCAAAGTCCTGAACCTATGCAATGTGATAGGATTTTGACTAGAATAGAACGGCAGGAATTCAGACGTCAGAATAGGCTGTGTTTTTACTGTGGTGATTCGGCTCATGTTATCTCTGATTGCCCTAAGCGTACTAAGAGAGTCGCTAGGTCTGTTACCATTAGTACTATACAGCCTAAATTTCTCTTATCTGTGACACTGATTTGCTCATTGTCGTCCTTTTCTGTCATGGCATTTGTGGATTCAGGCGCTGCCCTGAACTTAATGGACTTAGAATTCGCCAGGCGCTGTGGTTTTTCCTTGCAGCCTTTGCAGAGCCCTATTTCTTTGAGGGGCATTGATGCTACACCCTTGGCCAAGGATAAACCTCAGTACTGGACACAGATGACTATGTGTTAGGAGTCGAGTTTCCTCTGCTGCACAGGGGGAATCTCGATCCGTCTCCGCTGCGGTCTCCCATTCTCCTCCAGCCGCAGTGGAGTCTGCTCAGCAGGGACGTCGATCCCAGCGTCTCGCTCAGTCTGACTCTGTGCGAAGAGTTGCTGCTGCTTCTCCAGTCTCTGCCATTAAAGTCAGTGCTGGTCAGCAGCAAGCGGACTTCTCTGGGACTAAGTCCTTGTCTGCACGTACTGAGCATGCCCAGGGTAAGATCTCCCGTTGGAGATCGAGGGTCATGTGCTCAGGCTCTGCAGCACATTCCATTGGTCCTCTTGGCAGGTCTTGGAAGGGCAAAAGTGCTGTAGCCACTTCCTGTGCTGCAACTATATAAACTGCGCATGACCGCACGGCCATGCGCTAGTATTGTCTCATAACGTTATATGTGTGTGTGTAGATGAATGTATGTCGATGGATGAAAGCTCCTAAATATCCCTCCCTAGAGTTGTTGTCTGCTCGCGGATGTTGGTAGCTATGTAGCGCCCGACTAATCATCTGCACGATACACACATTACAGCGTCCTCTTGCTGTGTCCGCCTGTACGGCGCCGTGCGCTTGCCTTGCGCTTTCCATACCCAAGCCAGTGTGGTTGGTGGCGTCCGTCTGTGCGGCATTGCTCGCACTCCTGTGCATTTATATATTTAAACTTAGTTTCCTTACACACCCAGTTGTGGTGTAGTGCCAGCGAGGGTCTAATCGGACTTCAATCCCAGTTGGGGTTAAGTACGCTGACTACTCGCTCGCGCTTTAGGTGCGGTACCGTGATCCTGTGATGCAACAGGATTGCTCCCTTCACGCTGGGTGAGGTTGAACCCACGTGTATATACTTTAGTGTACCGCCATATAGTCTGTATTTACTAGCAGCAGGTTTTCACCTGCACGGTGGACCCCGGACTGCGAACGCATCTATATCACCTTTCTTGGTGCGTTCCGCCAGTCCTAACACTATGTACATGGCTCCTGCACATCAGGAAGATTGCCGTTTTCTGGTGTTACATAACCTGCATGATGTTGTTGTACTGGGATTTCCATGGTTACAGGAACATAATCCGGTGCTGGATTGGAAAACTATGTCGGTGACTAGTTGGGGTTGTCGAGGAGTACATAGTGACGTCCCTTTGATGTCAATTTCCTCTTCCCCCTCTTCTGAGGTCCCTGAGTTTTTGTCGGATTTCCAGGATGTTTGATGAGCCCAAGTCCAGTTCCCTTCCTCCACATAGGGACTGTGATTGTGCTATTAACTTGATTTCTGGTTGTAAGTTCCCTAAGGGCCGACTTTTCAATCTGTCTGTGCCAGAGCATGCCGCCATGCGGAGCTATGTTAAGGAATCTTTGGAGAAAGGGCATATTCGGCCCTCTTCGTCACCATTGGGAGCGGGTTTCTTTTTTGTTGCTAAGAAGGATGGCTCCTTGAGACCCTGTATTGATTATCGTCTTCTTAATAAGATCACGGTCAAATTCCAATACCCCTTGCCTTTGCTTACTGATTTGTTTGCTCAGATTAAGGGGGCTAGTTGGTTTACTAAGATTGACCTCCGAGGGGCATATAATCTTGTTCGTAGTAAACAGGGTGACGAATGGAAAACTGCATTTAATACG
Organism: Ranitomeya imitator; assembly: GCF_032444005.1. Lineage (NCBI taxonomy): Eukaryota > Metazoa > Chordata > Amphibia > Anura > Dendrobatidae > Ranitomeya > Ranitomeya imitator. The sequence goes on along the minus strand of NC_091282.1, from coordinate 722,496,613 downwards.
CCCGAATGCCATTTTGAATACCTTGTGATGCCATTTGGGCTCTCTAATGCTCCATCTGTGTTCCAGTCTTTCATGCATGATATTTTCTGCAATTATCTTGATAAATTCATGGTTGTATATTTGGATGATATTTTGATTTTTTCCGATGATTGGGAGTCTCATGTGAAGCAGGTCAGGATGGTGTTCCAGATCCTTCGTGATAATGCTTTATTTGTGAAGGGGTCTAAGTGCCTATTCGGAGTTCAGAAGGTCTCTTTTTTGGGTTTTATTTTTTCTCCCTCGTCTATAGAAATGGATCCTTTTAAGGTCCAAGCTATTCATGACTGGATCCAACCCACATCTGTGAAGGGTCTTCAAAAAATTTTGGGCTTTGTTAATTTCTATCGCCGTTTCATTGCCAATTTTTCCAGTGTGGTTAAGCCCCTTACTGATTTGACGAAGAAAGGCGCTGATGTGACGAATTGGTCCTCTGAGGCTGTTGAGGCCTTTCAGGAGCTTAAATTTACTTCTGCCCCTGTGTTGCGTCAACCGGATGCTTCTCTTCCTTTTCAGGTGGAGGTCGACGCTTCTGAGATTGGGGCAGGGGCCGTTTTGTCTCAGAGGGAGTCTGATGGTTCTTTGATGAAACCGTGTGCTTTTTTTCCAGAAAGTTTTCGCCTGCGGAGCGCAATTATGATGTCGGCAATCGGGAGTTGTTGGCTATGAAGTGGGCGTTTGAGGAGTGGCGACATTGGCTTGAGGGAGCTAAACACCGTGTTGTGGTCCTGACCGATCATAAGAATCTGATTTACCTCGAGTCGGCCAAGCGGCTGAATCCTAGACAGGCTCGATGGTCCCTGTTTTTCTCCCGTTTTGATTTTGTGGTCTCGTATCTTCCGGGATCTAAGAATGTTAAGGCTGATGCCCTCTCTAGGAGTTTTTCGCCTGATTCTCCTGGAGTCCTTGAGCCGGTTGGCATTCTTAAGGAAGGGGTGATTCTTTCTGCCATCTCCCCTGATTTGCGGCGGGTGCTTCAGGAATTTCAGGCTGATAGGCCTGACCGCTGTCCAGTGGGGAAGCTGTTTGTTCCTGATAGATGGACAAGTAAGGTAATTTCTGAGGTTCATTGTTCAGTGTTGGCTGGTCATCCTGGGATTTTTGGTACCAGAGATTTGGTTGCTAGGTCCTTTTGGTGGCCTTCCTTGTCGCCCGATGTGCGTGCTTTTGTGCAGTCCTGTGGGACTTGCGCCCGGGCCAAGCCTTGCTGTTCCCGCGCTAGTGGGTTGCTTTTGCCTTTGCCGGTCCCTGAGAGGCCCTGGATGCATATTTCCATGGATTTTATTTCGGATCTTCCTGTTTCCCAGAAGATGTCTGTTATCTGGGTTGTTTGTGACCGGTTCTCTAAAATGGTCCATCTGGTACCTTTGCCTAAGTTGCCTTCCTCCTCAGATCTGGTTCCATTATTTTTTCAGCATGTGGTTCGTTTGCATGGCATTCCGGAGAATATTGTGTCTGACAGAGGTTCTCAGTTTGTCTCTAGATTTTGGCGGGCCTTTTGTGCTAGGATGGGCATTGATTTGTCTTTTTCTTCGGTGTTTCATCCTCAGACTAATGGCCAAACTGAGCTAACTAATCAGACCTTGGAGACCTATTTGAGATGCTTTGTGTCTGCTGATCAGGATGATTGGGTGTCTTTCTTGCCGTTGGCCAAGTTTGCCCTTAATAATCGGGCTAGTTCGGCTACTTTGGTTTCACCTTTCTTTTGTAATTTTGGTTTTCATCCTCGTTTTTCTTCTGGGCAAGTTGAGCCTTCTGGTTGTCCTGGTGTTAATTCTGTGGTGGACAGGCTGCAGCAGATTTGGACTCATGTGGTGGACAATTTGACGTTGTCTCAGGAAAGGGCTCAACGTTTTGCTAACCGCCGTCGGTGTGTTGGTCCCCGACTTCGTGTGGGGGATTTGGTTTGGTTGTCTTCTCGTCATGTTCCTATGAAGGTTTCTTCTCCTAAGTTTAAGCCTCGGTTTATTGGTCCTTATAAAATTTCTGAAATTATTAATCCGGTGTCTTTTCGTTTGGCTCTTCCTGCCTCTTTTGCCATTCATAATGTTTTCCATAGATCTTTGTTGCGGAGATATGTGGTGCCTGTTGTTCCCTCGGTTGACCCTCCTGCCCCGGTGTTGGTTGAGGGAGAGTTGGAATATGAGGTTGAGAAGATTTTGGATTCTCGTTTTTCGAGGCGGGGGCTTCAGTATCTTGTCAAGTGGAAGGTGAGGGTTCGGTGACCCCTCCTCAAGGGGGGGGGGTACTGTTGTGAATTCCGCTCTTGGGCTCCCTCCGGTGGTTGTAAATGGCACTTTTGTGAGTTCTGCTCCTAGGCTCCCTCTTGTGGTTTCTAGTGGTATGGCTGCTCCTTGGAGTTAGCTGTCATCAGCTGCCTCCACTTATCTTCTCTTCTGCTCGGCTATTTAGGTCTGGCTCTGTCTTCAGCCAGTGCCACTTGTAAATGGTTCCTGGTTGGATTCACATCTCTTTGGAGTTCCTTGTTATCCTGACCAGTTCAGCTAAGCTAAGTTTTTGCTTGCTCTTTTCTGTCCATAGATTGTGGACTTATCCATTTTGTGCTTTCTATGTTTGTCCAACTTATCAGTGTGTATTAATTCTGTCTTGCTGGAAGCTCTGGGAGGCAGCTTTGCCCTCTACACCTTTAGTCAGGTGTGGAGTTTTTTTTTTTTAAACTCTGCGTCGATTTTTGTAGTGTTTTATACTGACCGCACAGTATTCCATCCTGTCCTATCTATTTAGCTAGACTGGCCTCCTGTGCTCATCCTGGTTTAATTCTGTGTATGTCTTTTCCCTCTCCACTCACAGTCATTATTTGTGGGGGGCTAATCTATCCTTTGGGGATTTTCTCTGAGGCAAGATAGTTTTCCTGCTTCTTTCTTTAGGGGTAGTTAGCTCTTAGGCTGTGACGAGATGCCTAGGGAGAGTTAGGAGCATTCCACGGCTACTTCTAGTGTTGTGTTGAGCTTAGGGACTGCGGTCAGTACAGTTACCATGTCCTTCAGAGCTCGTTCCATGTTGCTCCTAGACCACCGTATCATAACACATCATATTGAGTGCCTCTGTGCATGATACTGCATCATAGTACATCTATGCATCATATTGAGTGCCTCTGTGCATCATACTGCAACATAATGCCTCTATGCATCATATTGAGTGCCTCTGTGGCATCATATGTTTCATAGGGACTTTGTGCATCATATTGTATCATATTGCTTCATAGTTCCTATATGCATCATAGCACTTCATAGTTACTTCGTGTATCATATTGCATAATATTGCTTCATTGTTCCTATATGCATCATAGTGCTTCATTGTTCCTATATGCATCATAGTGCTTCATACTGCCTTTGTGCATCATATTGCATCATAGTGCTTCATTGTTCCTATATGCATCATAGTGCTTCATATTGTCTTTGTGCATCATATTGCATCATATTGCTTCATGGTTCCTTTAGGCAGCAGAGTGCTTCATTTTGCCTTTCTGCATCATATTGCATCTTATTGCTTCATGGTTCCTATATGCATCATAGCGCTTCATATTGCCTTTGTGCATTATATTGCTTCATAGTTCCTATATGCATCATAGTGCTTCATTGTTCCTATATGCATCATAGTGCTTCATACTGCCTTTGTGCATCATATTGCATCATAGTGCTTCATTGTTCCTATATGCATCATAGTGCTTCATATTGTCTTTGTGCATCATATTGCATCATATTGCTTCATGGTTCCTTTAGGCAGCAGAGTGCTTCATTTTGCCTTTCTGCATCATATTGCATCTTATTGCTTCATGGTTCCTATATGCATCATAGCGCTTCATATTGCCTTTGTGCATTATATTGCTTCATAGTTCCTATATGCATTATAGTGCTTCATTGTTCCTATATGCACCATAGCGCTTCATAGTTACTTCGTGCATCATATTGCATCATATTGCTTCATAGTTCTTATATGCATCATATTGCTTCATTGTTCCTATATACATCATAGTGCTTATTAGTTACTTCATGCATCATACTGCTTCATTATTCCTATATGCATCATATTACTTCATTGTTCCTATATGCATCATAGTGTTTCAGATTGCCTTTGTGCATCATATTTCTTCATAGTTGCTATATGCATCATAGCGCTTCATAGTGACTTTGTACATCATATTGCATCGTATTGAATCAGATTACTTGGGACATCATATTGCATTATATTGCTTCATAGTTCCTATATGCATCATATTGCATCATAGGGTTTCGGTGCCCTGTGCCTCAGGGGGTATCATTAGTGTGTCGGGCTTGGTGCCTTTTTCGCCTCTAGCTGTGAGCCACTGGGTTAGACCTTCTGTCTGGTGCCTTGTTGTGTGGCCGCACATTGTATCATCGGCCTACCACTTCACATTTTGTCTTGCGCCTCAACTCTGGATATAGAGTCCTTGTGTTTTTGGACCCAGATCCAGCTTCTGTTAAGGTACCGTTACACTAAACGATTTACCAACGATCACGACCAGCGATACGACCTGGCCGTGATCGTTGGTAAGTTGTTGTGTGGTCGCTGGAGAGCTGTCACACACAGCTCTCCAGCGACCAATGATGCCGAAGTCATGACGTCACCGCTGTGCTCTGCTTTACGGCTGGTCGGCGCTGACAAAGTCAGTGCGCGAAGGTGACAGCGAGGGACGTGACAGACACCGGAATGTGAGTATGTTGTGTTTTTTTTTTTACATTTACAATGGTAACCAGGGTAAACATCGGGTTACTAAGCGTGGCCCTGCCCTGTACACAGTTAGTACTCCCAAAAAATAAATAGATGTTAATGTCTCGCAAAACAACAAAGCCAAAAAACAAAAGGGTGGCATACTTAGGTACAGGGGTGGGCTCCTCTGCTGAGTTTCAGACATAGTAATTTGGCGGCAAGTATTTACTGGTGTCAATATAGGACACTGACCCTGACTATTTTAACTAGCATCATACATGTCAACAAATTGGTATTGTCAGTGCCAGGCATTGAAGGATGTCAGCGCATAGACTAAACATTGGTGGAGCTGTGAGAGATAATTTTGCAAGTGGTAGAACAGTGTTTGAGCTGGGGGGGAAACTCTCTTGTGGCCGGCGGTACAGGCCCAGGGCCCCTCATGTTACAACGGTGTGTCTGACGTTGGTTGCGCGCCACCACCGCCAGAGACATTTTATTGTACTATGAGGGACCCAGTGGCAGTGCCGTCGACCAAAAACGGGCACACCCACCTCTTCAGACAAACGGCACTCTCACGGGTGCTTGAGCCAAGTGTTGAGACCACAGCACCGTGGGGGGAGTTAGCCCATTTAGGGAGGTGTAAACATGTCGTATGCTGGACAAACAGCTGCTGCAAATTAAGAGATTGGAACAGTCAGTAAGACCAGTCCACAAGCGAGACCTTTTTATAGGAAAGCTAGGTGTCAGCCGGGAAAGGTGGGGCAAAATAATTCGAAATCCATGAGTGGTTCATTTTAATGAAGGTTAGATCATCAACATTTTGGGTAGCCAGACGAGTCCTTTTTTCAGTCAATATTGAACCAGCAGCACTGAATACTCTTTCTGATAGAACACTAGCTGCTGGGCAAGCAAGCTCCTGCAATGCATATTCTGCCAATTCAGGCCAGGTGTCTAATTTGGATGCCCAGTAATCAAATGGGAATGACGGTTGAGGGAGAACATCGATAAGGGATGAAAAATAGTTAGTAACCATACTGGACAAATGTTGTCTCCTGTCACTTTGAATTGATGCTGCAGTACCTGTCCTGTCTGCGGTCATTGCAAAATCACTCCACAACCTGGTCAGAAAACCCCTCTGTCCAACGCCACTTCTGATTTGTGCAACTCTAACACCTCTACCCTGTTGCCCCCTGCAGCTCGTGTGAGAACCATCACCGGCGCTGTGTGCTGGGAATGCCTGAATCAAACCGTCTACAAGAGTTGCTTCTTTGGTTGCTAATATTTGTTCGAGGTTCTCATGTGGCATGATATTTTGCAATTTGCCTTTATAGCGAGGATCAAGGAGGCAGGCCAACCAGTAATCGTCATTGGTCATCATTTTAATAATGCGTGGGTCCCTTTTGAGGATACGTAAGGCATAATCCGCCATGTGGGCCAAAGTTCCAGTTGTCAAATCTGCGGTTGTGCTGGGTTGAGGGGCAGTTTCAGTCAAATCTCTCACTTGCCTCCCTCAAAAAACCTGAACCCGGCCTTGCAACGCCACCAGTTTCTATTGGCCCCAGAGAAGCTTCTGCAGCGCCCCAGAGACCTGGTCATTGCAGTATGGCACTCTGCCGCTACGGTACGTCTGATGGCACTAAGGAGTTCTCCTGACCAGGTATCACCAGAACACATTACACTTCACACTCCGGCCACTAGGGGGAGAAAAAGGCTTTATTTATTGGGCCATTCCTCACACTGGTAAAACTAGGGGCTGGAGAGGAAGTTAGTCAGAAGCTGACTGGGTTGGAACCAGGCAACATCCCATGGCAGGGGCAGGGGGTGTTGCAGGGAGAAGGCACAGGGGGGTCCCTGTCAGGCGTGGGAACCTGGCAGGTGACTAGCGAACAGAACAGAACGTAACGGAACCGCGCCTGCACACCCTGCGGCGGTATCCAGGAGAGAGACACGAAGGGAAGGATATTGTGGAACAGTGTAAACGAGATCAAGCACAAAGGAGAGCCAGTAAGAGTCGTGCCGAGAGAGAGAGGCAACATCTTACTGAGGCGCGCAGTCGGTGGCCGGAACACCGTAGGAGTAACTGACTTCAGGCCTTACTTCAAACTCCGCCGGACAGTTAATTATAGGTTGACTGTCTACCTTAAATTTCCTAAGAAGACATAGGGGGCAACATTGGGAGAGGGGCGTCTCTAGGGTCCCGGAAGACCTCCAAGCCTTCCCGTCATACGGGTGCGTCCTAGCCAAAACATACTTGGGGGACGAGAAACTAGTAACATCTGGAACTAAAGAGAACGAAAGAGAGCTGTAGAGAATGAACGAACAAGAACAGCAGTTGTGTGGACTATTCCGAATGCTCAGCAGGGTAGGACTACAACACACAGGCGCTAGTGGTAGGCAACGATTTCCACCTGCGAAGGAAACTCTGGATGTGCCCATTGGACCGGCCGGTCTCTGAGAACGCTGTTAAATGTACTCTGGATTGAGGATCCTGAAGCCTTCAGTAAAGAGCTAAAGAGACTGCAACCTTGTGTCCTCGTTATTGACTGTACCTCATCCCATCACCATCCACCTTACTGGGAAGCCCTGGGGACACACTTCACCTGTGGGAAGTTATACCATCCAGCTGCCATTCCATCACCCCAGCGGACCCCACAGCAGCGTCGGTCACCCTGACCGAACACCACAGGTGGCGTCACGAACCCCTGACAGACTGTATCACCACCTTCATTGGACGCCCCTTAGCAGGGTCGCAGACCAGGCCTAGCCACCGTGACAGCCTCAGAACCGAACCAGAGAGGCCCAGTACCGAGAACCCGTGGCCCTGTGTCTGGGGGCGATTCACTTCCTCATTCAAAAAATACTCATCCCCATCATCCTACCTCGTCCTGTAGATTGCCCTGACCAGACAATGGCTGACTGTCATCAAGGCTATCCTCTTCCTCGGCTGCAGACGCCTGCTCCTTTATGTGCATCACACTTTGCATCAGCAGACACATTAGGGGGATGCTCATGCTTATTATGGCGTTATCTGCACTAACCAGCCGTGTGCATTCCTCAAAACACTCAAGGACTTGACACAGGTCTTGTACCTTCGACCACTGCACACCTGACAACTCCATGTCTGCCATCCAACTGCCTGCCCGTGTATGTGTATCCTCCCACAAATACATAACAACACGCCTCTGTTCGCACAGTTTCTGAAGCATGTGCAGTGTGGAGTTCCACCTTGTTGCAACGTCGATGATTAGGCGATGCTGGGGAAGGTTCAAAGACCGCTGATGGTTCTGCATACGGCTGGAGTGCACGGGCGAACGGCGGATATGCATGCAAAGTCTGCGCACTTTGAGGAGCAGGTCGGGTAACCCTGGATAACTTTTCAGGAAGCACTGCACCACCAGTTTTAAGGTGTGAGCCAGGCAAGGAATGTGTTTCAGTTGTGAAAGGGCTATGGCAGCCATAAAATTCCTTCCGTTATCACTCACTACCTTGCCTGCCTCAAGATGTTCGGTGCCCAGCCATGACTGAGTTTCTTTCTGCAAGAACTCGGACAGAACTTCCGCGGTGTGTCTGTTGTCGCCCAAACACTTCATTGCCAATACAGCCTGCTGACGCTTGCCACTAGCTGTCCCATAATGGGACACCTCGTGTGCAACAGTGGCAGCTGCGGATGGAGTGGTTGTGCGACTGCGGTCTGTGGATGAGCTCTCGCTTCTGCAGGAGGACAAGGAGGAGGAGGAGGGGGTGCGAACGCCTACAGCCAACTGTTTCCTAGACCGTGGGCTAGGCAGAACTGTCCCAATATTGCTGTCCCCTGTGGACCCTGCATCCACCACATTAACCCAGTGTGCCGTGATGGACACGTAACGTCCCTGGCCATGCCTACTGGTCCATGCATCTGTTGTCAGGTGCACCTTTGTACTCACAGATTGCCTGAGTGCATGGACGATGCGGTCTTTTACATGCTGGTGGAGGGCTGGGATGGCTTTTCTTGAAAAGAAGTGTCGACTGGGTAGCTCGTAGCGTGGTTCAGCGTAGTCCATCAGGGCTTTGAAAGCTTCGTTTTCAATTAACCGGTAGGGCATCATCTCTAATGAGATTAGTATAGCAATGTGGGCGTTTAAACCCTGTGTACGCGGATGCGAGGATGAGTACTTCCTTTTCCTAATGAGAGTCTCATGTAGGGTGAGCTGGACTGGAGAGCTGCAGATCGTGGAACTAGCGGGGGTGCCGGTGGACATGGCAGACTAAGAGAGGGTTGGAGATGGTATACTTGCTGGTGCCCTACATGCAGGGCCGTATTTGCCACTAGGCACTTGAGGGCACGTGCCTAGGGCGGCAGGATGTGGGGGGGCCGCACCTGAGCAAGGCAAGGTGTTTTTTTTTAAAGTTTTTTTTTTTTATAGTCCGGGTCCGGCCGCCCGCCCTCCTTCTGCAGTGCATATATATGTGTGCGTGTGTGCATACTGTGCCCCCCTGTGTAGTGTATATATGTGTGTGTGTGCATACTGTGCCCTCCTGTGCAGTGTATATATGTGTGTGCATACTGTGCCCCCCTGTGCAGTGTATATATGTGTGTGCATACTGTGCCCCCCTGTGCAGTGTATATATATGTGTGCGTGTGTGCATACTGTGCCCCCCTGTGCAGTGTATATATGTGTGTGTGTGCATACTGTGCCCCCCTGTGCAGTGCATATATATGTGTGCGTGTGTGCATACTGTGCCCCCCTGTGCAGTGCATATATATGTGTGCATGTGTGCATACTGTGCCCCCCTGTGCAGTGTATATGTGTGTGTGTGCATACTGTGCTCCCCTGTGCAGTGTATATATGTGTGTGCATACTGTGCCCCCCTGTGCAGTGTATATATATGTGTGCGTGTGTGCATACTGTGCCCCCCTGTGAAGTGTATATATGTGTGTGTGTGTGCATACTGTGCCCCCCTGTGCAGTGCATATATATGTGTGTGTGTGCATACTGTGCCCCCCTGTGCAGTGCATATATATGTGTGTGTATGTGTGCATACTGTGCCCCCCTGTGCAGTGCATATATATGTGTGCGTGTGTGCATACTGTGCCCTCCTGTGCAGTGTATGTGTGTGTGTGCATACTGTGCCCCCCTGTGCAGTGTATATATGTGTGTGCATACTGTGCCCCCCTGTGCAGTGTATATATGTGTGTGCGTGTGTGTGCATACTGTGCCCCCCTGTGCAGTGTATGTGTGTGTGCATACTGTGCCCCCCTGTGCAGTGTATATATGTGTGTGCATACTGTGCCTCCCTGTGCAGTGTATATATATGTGTGCGTGTGTGTGCATACTGTGCCCCCCCTGTGCAGTGTATATATATGTGTGCGTGTGTGTTCATACTGTGCCCCCTGTGCAGTGTGTGTGTGTGCATACTGTGCCCCCTGTGCAGTGTATGTGTGTGCATACTGTGCCCCCCTGTGCAGTGTGTGTGTGTGCATACTGTGCCCCCTGTGCAGTGTATGTGTGTGCATACACATGTCCCTGCCCTGTAATAGCGTCCCTGGTCCAGTAATAGCAGTCTCCTGTCTTGTAAACAGGATCACAGGAGGCCTAGTCCCTTCCTCTGGAAGTCTGCAGTGGCAGAAGTGGGACAATGCAGCGGGCCCTGAATGGGAGGAGGGGGTGTCACAGCGGTGCAATGCTGCGGGCCCGATGTTGGCGGTAACTGACGGTACTGCCATCACACTATCAGTATTTGGTCAGTATTTTACATCAGTATTTGTGGCGAAAACCAGGAGTGGGTGATAAATGCAGAAGTGGTGCATATGTTTCTATTATACTTTTCCTCTATTTGTTCCACTCCTGGTTTTGGCTACAAATAATGATGTAAAATACTGACCAAATACTGCTATAGTGTAACAGCAACCTAATAGCTAAGTGGAGTGCATTTCTTTCCTGCCGGACATATTTCTAAAGCTGTGGGCCACTAAAGGCGGAGATTGGGATCTTGGTCCAGATGCGATCTCAGTCTGCACATGCGCCGCCTGTGGCGGCTGTCTTCCTGAATCCCTCCACAGGGAAAACAATGCACTTACGCCCTCATTATTGTAGGAATATGTCAGGCAATAAATTGTTTTTCTAAGCTTTATAGTGTAGTTTTAGGTCAGGGAGGGATGGTTAGGGATGAGCTAGCAAGGTGCAGGGACAGGTAGTGATGGCTACTTGCGGACATGTGCAGAACTTGTGGTTTTGCACTTGTGGTGAGACAAAAAACCACTGCTAGCAATTTTTTTTCCATTGTTGCAAGTGCTGCACATGTCCGCAAGTCCCATAGGGAATGAATGAGGCCGAACGCAGTGTTGCCGTAAGTGATCTGCTACGTGGCAGATGCAGAAAAACTGCCGGATCTTCCGCGAATGGCAAAAATCACTGATGTGAAAGTAGCCTAAGTCACTGCCGACAGGGTCTGCATTAGGCTACTTTCACACTAACGTTGTTTTCAATACGTCGCAGTGCATCGTTTAGGGGAAAAAACGCATCCTGCAAAGTTGTTTGCAGGATGCGTTTTTGCCCCATAGAGTAACATTACCGACGCATTGCGACACGTCGCAACCATCGTGTGACGTTGCGCCATGTTGTGGCGGACCGCCGGGAGCAAAAAACGTTAAATGTAACGTTTTTTGCTGCCGACGGACCGCTTTTTCCGACCGCGCATGGGTGGCCGGAACTCCGCCCCCACCTCCCCGCACCTCACAATGGGGCAGCGGATGCGCCGGAGAAATGCATCCGCTGCCTCCGTTGTGCGGCGCATCAAACGCTAGCGTCGGAATCTCGGCCCGACGCACTGCGACGGGCCGAATCCGACGCTAGTGTGAAAGTAGCCTTAGTCATACTCACCAATGAGGGAGGCAGCACGAAAAGTGCCTAGGGCACCAAAAACTCTAAATACGGCCCTGCCTATATGCAGTGTTTCCTACTACGAAACTGGTGATTCCCTGACTGCTTTGGCCTGGCGACATTTACTGCAGGTTGTGCGGGAAATGGTGGGCTTACAGTGAGGGAAGGGATGTAGCGTTGCTGACTAGCTTCATTGGCCGAGGGTGCTACAACCTTAAGGGACGTTTGGTAGTTAGTCCAGGCTTGCAAATGCATGGTGGTTAAATGTCTACGCATGCAACTTGTATTTAGACTTTTAAGATTCTGACCTCTGCTTAAGGTAGTTGAACATTTTTGACAGATGACTTTGCGCTGATCATTTGGATGTTGTTTAAAAAAATGCCAGACTGCACTCTTTCTACTATCGGATACCTTTTCAAGCATTGCAGACTGAGCTTCTGTAACCGGATGTCCACGCTGTCCTACAACTGGTTTTGGTTTTGCCACGTGTTTTTGGCCAGATACGGGCCTGGCAGATGGAACCTGTTGCGATGTTTATGCCTTCTGCGGCTCCTCCTCCGCTTCAGAACTACTGCCGCCTGCACCCTGTTCCCCCAATGGCTGCCAATCGGGGTCAACAACTGGGTCATCTATGACCTCCTCTTCTATCTCGTGTGCAACTTCGTCTGTGTCACCGTGTAAGCCGGTGGTATAGCGTTCGTGACGGGGCACCATAGTCTCATCAGGGTCTGATTCTGGGTCAGTACACTGCGAGGGGAATGTTCTGGTCTGAGTCAAAGGAACAGCATAGTAATCTGGCTGTGGCTGTGCATCTGTGCACTCCATGTCCAATTCAACTTGTAATGGGCATGGCCTGTTAACTGTTTCACTTTCTAACCCAGGAACGGTATGTGTAAAGAGCTCCATGGAGTAACCCGTTGTGTCGCCTGACGCATCCTTCTCTGTTGTTCTTGGTGAAGAAGACAAGGAAGCGACTTGTCCCTGACCGTGAACATCCACTAACGACGCGCTGCTTTTACATTTAGCAGTTTCAGAAGAGGAGGCGAAAGAGCTAGAGGCTGAGTCAGCAAGGAAAGCCAAAACTTGTTCTTGCTGCTCCGGCTTTAAAAGCGGTTTTCCTACTCCCAGAAAAGGGAGCGTTCGAGGCCTTGTGTAGCCAGATGACGGACCTGGCTCAACAACTCGAGACTTAGGTGCTATATTGCTTTTCCCACGACCACCTGATGCTCCACCACCATTACCATCATTACCAGCTGGCAATGACCGCCCACGGCCTCTTCCACCAGACTTCCTCATTGTTTGAAAAACGTAACCCAACTAATGGTATTTGTTTCTGTAAAACCAGTTACAAGGTGAACTCAAACTTCTGTTGGATTTATATATCCCTTTATAGATGGGTGAGACTGCAGGGAAAATCAGGCCCAATGTATAACAGTACACAGCTTCAGTGGCAGACAGATATGCCACTAACAGGACTGACGCTGATGCAGAAACTACCAATAAAAATCTCCCCTTTTTATTTTTTCTGGGAGAATATTGAAGAAATGTGGCCCACTCTTATACAGTATATGTTCTGTGGCACAAAATTAGAGACAGATGCCACACACAGCACTGGCAATGAGGCAGAATTGCCAATCAATCTCCCACTATTTTTTTTTCTGGGATAATTTAAAAAACACTTGCCCAGTATTACACACTAGGTTTAATGTGGGACAAAATTTGAGACAGGTGGCACACACAGGAGTGGCACTGAAGCAGAAATGCCAATCTTAATCTCCCACTATTTTTTTCAGGGAGAATTGAAAAGAAATCTGGCCCAGTATTACACACTAGGTTTAATGTGGCACAAAATTTGAGACAGGTGGCACACACAGGAGTGGCACTGAAGCAGAAATGCCAATCTTAATCTCCCACTATTTTTTTTTCAGGGAGAATTTAAAAGAAATCTGGCCCACTATTGCACACTAGGTTTAATGTGGCACAAAATTAGAGACATGCCACACACAGCACTGGCACTGAGGCAAAATTGCCAATCTTAATCTCCCACTATTTTTTTTTATTTATGGGAGAATTGGCAAGAAATCAGGCCCACTGTTAGACTGTATGTTTTCTGTGCCAGAAAATGAGACACAGATGCCACACACAGGACTGGCACTGAAGCAGAAATGCCAATCTTAATCTCCCACTATTTTTTTTTCAGGGAGAATTTAAAAGAAATCTGGCCCAGTATTACACACTAGGTTTAATGTGGCACAAAATTTGAGACAGGTGGCACACACAGGAGTGGCACTGAAGCAGAAATGCCAATCTTAATATCCCACTATTTTTTTTGCAGGGAGAATTTAAAAGAAATCTGGCCCAGTATTACACACTAGGTTTAATGTGGCACAAAATTTGAGACAGGTGGCACACACAGGAGTGGCACTGAAGCAGAAATGCCAATATTAATCTCCCACTATTTTTTTTTTCAGGGAGAATTTAAAAGAAATCTAGCCCATTATTGCACACTAGGTTTAATGTGGCACAAAATTAGAGACATGCCACACACAGCACTGGCACTGAGGCAAAATTGCCAATCTTAATCTCCCACTATTTTTTTTTTATTTATGGGAGAATTGGCAAGAAATCAGGCCCACTGTTAGACTGTTTGTTTTCTGTGCCAGAAAATGAGACACAGATGCCACACACAGGACTGCCACTGATACAGATTTGCCAATTTTAATCTGCACCCTTTTTTTTTTCAGGGAGACTAGTGAATAAATCTGGGCCACTGTATTAGAGTATATTTTCTGTGGCAGAAAGTGGCTTGAAGAGATGTAACGAAAAAAAAAAAAAAAGGGGACTGTCCTACAATTACTATCTCCCGGCAGTAATCTCAGCAATGTATGGCAGGCAGCAATAACAAGGAGTGGACTGCTGCACAAAAAAAGTCAAAAGTGTGGACAAACAAACAAGATAGCTGTGCAGAAAGGAAGGAGCAACAGGATTAGTGCTTTGAAAAAAGCAGTTGGTTTGCACAGCGGTGTATAAACAGCAATGCAGCTATCAGGGAGCCTTCTAGGGCAGCCCAATGAGCTACAGCGCTGAGGAAAAAAAAATCTAGCCTCCACTGTCCCTGCTAAGAAAAGGTGGTGTTGGACAGTGGAAATTGCTACAGCACAAGCGGTTTGGGGGTTAATGTACCCTGCATAACGCTATCCCTGCTTCTGACGAAGCGGCAGCAACCTCTCCCTATGCTCAGATCAGCAGCAGTAAGATGGCGGTCGGCGGGAACGCCCCTTTATAGCCCCTGTGACGCCGCAGAAAGCAAGCCAATCACTGCAATGCCGTTCTCTAAGATGGTGGGGACTGAGACCTATGTCATCACGCTGCCCACACTCTGCGTCCACCTTCATTGGCTGAGAAATGGCGCTTTTCGCGTCATTGAAACGTGACTTTGGCGCAAAAGTCGCGTACCGCATGGCCGACCCCACACAGGGATCGGGTCGGGTTTCATGAAACCCGACTTTCCCAAAAGTCGGTGACTTATGAAAATGACCAACCCGTTTCGCTCAACCCTAGTCTGGACTAATGAGTCGTATAAATGCAGTTTCAAATAATTTCAAGTGTCGGAAGATTTTTACTAGCATCACTACCACCACCACCTTCATCGATTCAGAGTCCAGACTCCCTGTGTCTAACATCAGTAAAACAGGAGTGATGATCCACGTTTCTCTTTCAGCGCTTCTAATGAGAATCCCGACATTGGTAATGGCAGGAGATATTACCTGCCGGATGGTATATTTCTTAGTTTCAACAATATATAACCCTTACTTGGGGTTAGACATCTAAGGATTTGGAATAGACGTGATCTCTTGGATGAGTAATGAGCGTACATCCCAATGCTCAGCCATTATGCATGTACTTACTGTTATTGGTTTGATCTTCCCGCAGTCCAGGGCCTCTGCCCTGCAGGTCTCCTTGTAGTACGGTAAGCTGGTCTGTAACCAAGGCTTAACCTGAGCCCAGAAGGACCGATGAAGGAACAGTCCTTTGTTGTTAAGCACATGCAGCTTAGTATTGGTCGGTACAGTCCTCATTGTGTGGTGACTGTGACTTTCACCATATTTTGCTGGGCAATAAGGTTTTCTAACCCTATTCTGGGGTTGCGGTGTTCATAAGTATCTATCATAATAAATAACTTGCTGTGGTTTATTATTGGTATTGGAGTACAATGGGTGAATTTCATTCTCTGTTTCTGATGCTTATTTCATTTACCACATTCATATTGAAATTTGCCATTATAGATGTATATCAGACACTCACTACGGTGATTTTCTTTGCAAATTTCTTTAGATATCTATGGTTTTTCTGATCTTTCAGATCATTTATATATCTAGTCTCGTTCTTGCCGGGGCCTTTAATTCCTGGGCTTCTGTACCCATCCTGGGAGAGTTTCTTTTGTATTCTCCATGGTGCTGTCCTGAGGGACGTAATGGAAAAAGGGAATTAGACCTACCGGTAATTCGGTTTCCAGGTAGTCCCTCAGGACAGCACCCTTAGTTCCCTCCCTTATGTTTCTCTTTTTAGGCTTGCACGGGATTAATCTACCGGCATATCATTTGTCCTTTGGGTCACCATGGCTCGAAATTAAGATGAAGCCGTTAAATAGTTTATTACACACATGTTTGTAAGGGCACGTTTAGACCATTTATTTCCATCCTTCTGTGGTACTTTGAAATAACGCTATAAGGTGGAGGTGGAAGGGTCCTTTTAACCTCTCTATGATCCTGTCCCACTATAGGTCAAGGAAGGACGTCCTCCATGGTGCTGTCCTGAGGGACTACCTGGAAACTGAATTTCCGGTAGGTCTAATTCCCTTTTTATTAAAGGAAATCTGTCAGTAGTATCAACCCTCCTAAGCCATCCACATGGGCATGTAGCTCATAGAAAATGAAATGAAATACTACCTTGATATCTGGGATCCGATATTTTTTTATTCCAGAAAAATCCACATGTAAATGAGCTGTTAAGATCTATGGGCTGAACATAGATCTTCATGAGAATCTGTCTCCAGGTCTTATTTTAAATGAAAAAGATCAATACCGGTGTGAGACCTGATGATTAAGCGTCTTCTCTCCTAATCTACAAATCTCACACTGATAACTTGCTTCCCTTTCATATAAAATAAACTCTGGAGACCTATTCTCAGGGAGATCTATTTCTTTACCATAGATCTTAACAGCTTGTCAAGGTGGTAACATTTGATTCAACTGTCTATGAGCTATGTATCCATATAGATGGCTTAGGAGGGTTGATCACATTGATAGATTACCTTTAGGGTATGTGCCCATGCTGCAGATTTTCCTGCGGATTTTTTCGCAGCGGATTTGAAAAATCCGCAGTGCAAAACCACTGCGGTTTTCACTGCGGATTTTCTTGCGGTTTGTTCTGCGGATTCTTTTGCGGGTTTTCACCAGCACTTTCCTATTGGTGCTGGTTGAATCCGCACAAACAATTGACATGCTGCGGA
Source organism: Ranitomeya imitator (assembly GCF_032444005.1). Taxonomy (NCBI): domain Eukaryota; kingdom Metazoa; phylum Chordata; class Amphibia; order Anura; family Dendrobatidae; genus Ranitomeya; species Ranitomeya imitator. The sequence goes on along the minus strand of NC_091282.1, from coordinate 722,479,513 downwards.
AAATAATCCGCAGCGTTTCCGCGCGGCTTTTTTCGCAGCATGTGCACAGCGGGTTTTTTTCTCATAGGTTTACATTGTACTGTAAACTTTTGGAAAACTGCTGCGGATCCGCAGCGGCCAAATCCGCTGCGGATCCGCAGCAAAATCCGCAGCGTGTGAACACAGCCTAAACATTCTAGTGTATAGGAGAAGCTTTGAAGTTATTTAATATTAAATTCAAACTCACTGATAAGACACTAATTGTAAATACGGACACAATGACAAAACATAGGTCTGATCAAGCACACTGATGAAAATCATAGGTGAAAAAAACATATCTAAATGAGGACTTAAGCTTCCTAACTTTTTTCTGATTCATCTCCTGAAAGCCCTCATTGGTTTTCTCCATGGAATAGTTGTCTCCTCTCAACCTTTGTTTTTGCTTGATCTCCTGTTATTTATTCTGGCCTGTATGCTTTTTTTTCAGCAGTCAGAAGCTGCTCTGCAGACACAACCTAGGAGCCCCTGCAGCAAAGTTCTGATCACTGTTTCACTGTAGCGAGTGAAAACCACAGAGTGTCATGTTTACTTTGAACATACCGTACTTATACTGTAAAAATATTTAAAGAGTTTTTATTTGGATTTTGAAGTCAATCTACAACGAAAACCTCTTCAAATATTCTTTGAATTTTCCGCCTATAGTTTTATACAGCTAGTTTCTGATCTTTTATATTTTTATTGTTTTTACGAGGTTCTGAAAATCTTGCTGAAGAAAAAAATTGAATTGTCACTTCCTTGATTCAGATGCCTCAAAGAATCAAAACTTGACACTAGAAATTCAAAACCTTGCAAAGAGCAAATGGTAAAAACAATTTCAAGAATATCTTCAGATCTAAAAACCTTCTCAAAAACCACCCGGATTTCTGAAGTGGATTTCTCTTGAAAACTATGAATTTATCTGACTCAAAAAAAATAAAAAATAAATGGAGTGAATGAACAGTGGTGGTTGAAAACTTGTGAAAAATGTCATATTTCTGCATGAATGTGAACTAAAAACAACTTCAGATTTTCACAAATACAGTAAAAAGTTGTTATCTCCCCCCTTACGCCCGATTAAAATTAAAGCAATTAAAAAAATACACATGTGGTATTGCTCCGTTTGTAAACGTCCGATCTGTCAAAATATAAAATAAATAAATCCAATTGGTAAAATGCGTAACAAGAAAAACAATCAAAATGCCAGAATTACTTAATTTTTGGCCACATTGCAATAAAATGCAATAAGAGGCGATCAAAAAGTCGTATCTAGCCTAAAACTGTATAAGCATCAGCTCAGGGAGAAAAAAAGCTCCATATCACGAAAATTGAAAACGTTAAGGATTTCAGAAAATGGCAACATTGGCAAAAATAAAAAAGAAAAAATCTGATTTTTTTTTTTCACCACTTAAAAGAAACAAAACAAAAAACACTATACATGTTTGGTATCTGAGTACTCGTATTAACCTGGAGAATCATACTGTCGGGTCAATAAAAAAACGTATAGCACTTTAGACCTGGTAGGTGCACGGATAGAGTCCCAACCCTTTACAACATGGAAAAAATGGAATCCAGCACTCAATTAATTGCAATTTACTCACTCCAAGACTTGTGTATGAACAATTTTGTTTCACATTTCTTCTGGCGACAGATGTTGCGATTAGCTCCTTACTGCTTATTGACTACTGGGTTCCTGCACTTGCATACTTGGGGTATGTGCAGATGATCAGGAACTGCTGCGGGTTTGACGCTGTGTATTTATGCAGCATCAAACCTGCAGTGGCCAGATGTGATAGCATAGTGGATTAGATTTCAAGAAATCCCATGTCCACTCTGTGTCCACAGACGCCCGCGGCTCACCCACAGAGACTGTGGTGCGTCTTTCCAGAGCACGTGGTGTTATGGACAGTAAGGAACACGCTGCCACTTTAAAGGGAACCTGTCACCCCGTTTTTTCAGATTGAGATATAAATACTGTTAAATAGGGCCTGCGCTGTGCATTACTATAGTGTATGTAGTGTACCCTGATTCCCCACCTATGCTGAGAAATACATTACCAAAGTCGCCGTTTTCGCCTGTCAATCAGGCTGGTCAGGTCAGGTGGGCGTGGTGACATCGCCCTTTTCTTCCCCAGCTTTCCGTTGGTGGCGTAGTGGTGTGCGCATGTCGCAGTGACGAATCCACTGCGCGCACGTGAAGAAGCAGCGCGCGATCTGCGCTATTACCCCCTGTCATCGGTGGGGGCGGCCATCTTCCTGGGGCTTCAGGAAAATGGCCGCGGGATGCCGCGCGTGCGCAGAAGAGATCGCGGCGGCCATTTTCCCAAAGCCGAGTTTGCATCTATGACTGTCCTATTGACTGTCCTATGACTGTCCTATTGACCTTTTGCCTGGTGCTGAGCCTCCCTGGGGTCGAGTCTATCCATTATCTCTCCCAGAGACGAAGGCAATGTCTCAGTACATCCAAGAGAATCTGGCAAGAGGATTCATTAGGAAGTCAGTGTCACCTGCAGGGGCTGGGTTCTTCTTTGTGCAGAAGAAGAGTGGAGACTTACGTCCATGCATAGACTACAGGGTTCTTAACGCCATCACCGTTAAGAACAAGTACCCACTACCCCTGATATCTGAGCTTTTTGATAGGCTACGGGGAGCAAGGGTATTTACTAAATTAAATCTGCGGGGTGCTTACAACCTGATTCGCATCCGTGAGGGTGACGAATGGAAGATGGCTTTTAACACCAGGGATGGGCACTATGAATATCTGGTGATGCCCTTCGGGCTCTGTAATGCCCCAGCCGTTTTCCAAGACTTTGTGAACGACATCTTCCGGGATATGCTCACCACCTCGGTCGTAGTCTATCTGGATGATATTCTCATCTACTCTCCAGATATTGACTCCCATTGGAGCGATGTTCGCAAAGTCTTCGACCTCTTACGGGCAAACTCCCTCTACGCCAAGTTGGAGAAGTGTGTGTTTGAGCAGGAGTCCTTGCCTTTCCTTGGTTATATCATCTCTGCCCAGGGTTTGGCTATGGATCCTGCCAAGCTACCGGCTGTGATGGACTGGCAGGAACCCCATTCACTTAAAGCAGTGCAGCGCTTTATGGGGTTCATTAATTACTATCGCCAGTTCATCCTACACTTCTCAACTTTGGTAGCTCCCTTGGTTGCCCTCACCAAGAAGGGAACAAATCCCAAGTTGTGGTCGGAGGATGTCTCCAAGGCCTTCCTCTCGGTTAAGTCACACTTCGCTAGCGCTCCCATTCTACATCGCCCTGATGTAGATAAGCCATTTATCATGGAGGTGGATGCCTCATCCGTTGGTGCTGGAACAGTCCTTTTCCAAAAGGATGCTCAAGGTCGGAAGCATCCTTGCTTCTTCTTCTCCAAGATCTTCACACCGGCGGAGAGGAATTATTCCATCGGGGACAGGGAGTTGCTAGCCATGAAGTTGGCTTTCTCAGAGTGGAGACACTTCTTGGAGGGAGCTCGCTTTCCCTTTCAGGTTTTCACTGACCACAAAAACTTGGTATACCTACAGACGGCCCAGCGGCTGAATTCTCACCAGGCTAGATGGTTCCTGTTCTTCTCCCGGTTTCATTTTACTCTTCATTTTCTCTCCGGGGAGAAGAACATTCGTGCCGACGCTCTCTCCCGCTCCGTAGTGTCATCTGAGGAGGAGTCGTCTCGGCTTATTGTCCCTTCTGAGAGCCTGAGAATTGTAGCTCCGGTTTCGCTATGTGCCCCCGGGCAAGACTTTCGTGCCAGCGAATTTGTGACGGGAGGATCTCTCTTGGGCTCACTCGTCCAGAGTGGGTGGGCATTTTGGGACCAAAAGGACATCTGAGCTTTTGTCGAGAACGTACTGGTGGCCGCATATGGCCCGTGATGTCGGGGACTATATTCGGGTGTGCGTTTCCTGCGCCCAAAATCGGTCTCCTCGGCAACGGCCTGCTGGGTTGCTTTAACAACTACTGGTGGCAGACAGGCCCTGGGAAATGGTCGGGATGGACTTCGTGGTGGGCTTACCCAAGTCTCGTAGCTGCACCATTATCTGGGTTGTCACCGATCATTTCTCTAAGATGGTGCACTTGGTGCCGCTTCCACGGTTACCTTCTGCACGGGCCTTGGCGGCGTTATTCATTAAACATATTTTCCGTTTACATGGAATGCCTGATAAAATTGTCAGCGACCAGGGTCCCCAGTTCGCGTCTCGGTTTTGGAGAGAGCTCTGCCGTTTACTCAGCATAGAGTTGAATCTCTCTTCTGCATACCATCCTGAGACGAATGGGTTGGTAGAGAGGACCAACCAGACTCTGGTGACATACTTGCGACATTTTGTCTCTGCTAGGCAGGATGACTGGGCATCTTTGCTACCTTGGGCGGAATTTGCCTTGAACAACGCCATAGCCGATTCCACTGGGCAGACTCCTTTTCTCCTTAATTACGGCCAGCATCCGCGTGTCCCTCTGCCCATGCCCGTGTCATCCACCGATTCTAGGGTGGCAGACTGGGCGGTGGAGGCACGTGACATTTGGGACCACACACAGGATGCCATCCGGGCCTCCAAGGAGTTTCTGCTGATACATACCGGCGCCCTGCTCCGACCTTTGCTCCTGGTGACTTAGTGTGGCTCTCCGCCCGTAATATCAGGCTGCGAGTTGAGTCCACTAAGTTTGCGCCTCGCTACATTGGCCCGTTCAAGGTTCTGGAACAGGTCAACCCTGTGGTCTACCGTTTGGCTATTCCTCCACGCCTTGGTATCACCGACACTTTTCATGTTTCCCTCTTAAAGCCGTTTATTTGTCCCGGTTTTCTGAGTCATCTGCCGGGACATCAGGTTCATCCACGGATGAGTTTGAGGTGAATGCTATCGTGGGGTGCAAGGTGGTATGTGGCAAGAAATTTTATCTGGTGGACTGGAAGGGTCACGGTCCAGAAGATAGAACCTGGGAACCTGTGGAGCACATTCGGGGTCCGCTGCTCATTACAGCTTTTGAGCGTAGCGAGGTTCAAGGAGGGGGGGGGCCCTAGAAGGGGGGTAATGTTAGGAGTCGAGTTCCCACCGCTGCACAGGGGGAATCTCGAACCATGTCTGCTGCGGTCTCCCATTCTGCATCGGCCGCAGTGGAGCCTGCTCAGCGGAGACGTCGGTCCCAGTGCCTCACTGAATCTGATACTGTGCCAAGGGTTACTGCTGCCTCTCCAGGCTCTGCTATTGTACCCTGCACTGGTCTGCGGCGAGCAGGCTTTTCTGGGACTAAGTCCTGCTTTGCTCACACTGAGCACGCCCAGGGTAAGATCTCTCAGTGGAGATCAAGGGTCACATGCTCAGGTACTGCAGCAACTTCCATTGGTCCTTCAGGAAGGTCCTGTACCTGATCAAGTTCTGTGGCAGCCTTCCATTGGTCCTCCTTGGAAGGTCCTGTAGGTGCTACAGCTATAAAAGGTTCTCATGACCGCAGGGCCATGCGATAGTATCAAATATGTGCGAGCTCAGCGTCAGTGTGGTCATGTGTGTGGTCAAGGACCTGGCTGAAATAAGCCCCTAGAATACTGGCACCTCCGGCGAGGAGTTTATGTCTGAATTCAGGGCTGGCTAATAGCCATTAGAATTCCGGCTCCACCGGAGAGGAGCTGCGTGTTGGTTGGACTGCATGACCACTGTCGGCTCTACACAGTAGCTGTGTCCCCTGTGAGCTAAACAGGGCACAGCGTTCTCTTTACTACGGGCTCTGTGAAGTAACAGAGTTCATTTATACTAATTTGCTTCGCCGCCTTGCTTAGCAGCAGGTTCTTTCCTGCACGGTGGATCCTGGGTTGCGAACGCACCTATCTCATTTAATAAATATATTCGGTGCGTTCCGCCAACCCTAACACCCTGGGACTGCACTGGAGTCCTCAACATCAGTCCGGCGTCACACACAACGTATGAAAATACGGTCCGTATATTACGGCCGTAATACGCTGAAAAGTCCCGAAAATAGTGGTCCGTAGCTCCTCCGTAGGCAGGGTGTGTCACCGTTTTTTGCGCATGGCATCCTCCGTATGTAATCCGTATGGCAGCCGTAATGCGTGTTTTTATCGCAGGCTTGCATAACCGACATACGGCTATACAAGGGATCCATGTGTTAAAAAAAAGAAAAAAACATATATACTGTCTATATATATATATATATATATATATATATACATATGTCAGGGAGACACATATATGTATATATATTATTACTTCATACAGCGCTAGATAGCAGAAAGCCGGTAATTCAATTACCGGCTTTTGCTTTCTCCTTCCTAAACCCGACATGATATGAGACATGGTTTACATACAGTAAACCATCTCATATCACCATTTTTTTTGCATATTCCACACTACTAATGTTAGTAGTGTGTATGTGCAAAATTTGGCCGTTCTAGCTATTAAATTAAAGGGTTAAATGGCGGAAAAAATTGGCGTGGGCTCCCGCACAATTTTCTCCGCCAGAGTAGTAAAGCCAGTGACTGAGGGCAGATATTAATAGCCTGGAGAGGGTCCATGGTTATTGGCCCCCCCCTGGCTAAAAACACCTGCCCCCAGCCACCCCAGAAAAGGCACATCTGGAAGATGCGCCTATTCTGGCACTTGGCCACTCTCTTCCCATTCCCGTGTAGCGGTGGGATATGGGGTAATGAAGGGTTAATGCCACCTTGCTATTGTAAGGTGACATTAAGCCAAATTAATAATGGAGAGGTGTCAATTATGACACCTATCCATTATTAATCCAATAGTAGTAAAGGGTTAAAAAAAAAACCACACACACATTATTAAAAATTAATTTATTGAAAAAAATCACAAAGGTTGTTGTATTAATTTATTCTACTCTCAATCCACTCACTGAAGACCCTCGATCTGTAAATTAAAAAAAAAAAATAAACCAACAATATACATACCTTCCGAGGATCTGTAAGGTCCAACGATATAGATCCATCTGAAGGGGTTAAAATATTTTGCAGACACGAGCTCCGCTAATGCAGGCTGCTCATTTCTGCAAAACCCCGGGGAATGAAGGTAAAGTAGGTCAATGACCTATATTTAGCTTCATTTGCGGTGAGGCGCCCTCTGCTGGTTGTCCTCATATGAACTCGAGCAAGGGAGCTTTCTAGGAAAGTTCCCACGATCTAGGAACAGCCAGCAGAGGGCGCCTCACCGCAAATGAAGCTAAATATAGGTCATTGACCTATATTTAGCTTCATTCGTCGGGGTTTTGCAGAAATGAGCAGCTGCATTAGCGGAGCTCGTGTCTGCAAAATATTTTAACCCCTTCAGATGGATCTACATCGTTGGACCTTACAGATCCTCGGAAGGTATGTATATTGTTGGTTTATTATTTTTTTTTAATTTACAGATCGAGGGTCTTCAGTGAGTGGATTGAGAGTAGAATAAATTAATACAACAGCCTTTGTGATTTTTTCAATAAATTAATTTTTAATAATGTGTGTGGTTTTTTTTTAACCCTTTACTAGTATTGGATTAATAATGGATAGGTGTCATAATTGACGCCTCTTCATTATTAATTAGGCTTAATGTCACCTTACAATAGCAAGGTGGCATTAACCCTTCATTACCCCATATCCCACCGCTACACGGGAATGGGAAGAGAGTGGCCAAGTGCCAGAATAGGCGCATCTTCCAGATGTGCCTTTTCTGGGGTGGCTGGGGGCAGTTGTTTTTAGCCATGGGGGGGGGGGGGGCAATAACCATGAACCCTCTCCAGGCTATTAATATCTGCCCTCAGTCAATGGCTTTACTACTCTGGCGGAGAAAATTGTGCGGGAGCCCATGCCAATTTTTTCCGCCATTTAACCCCTTATTTTACTAGCTAGAACGGCCACATTTTGCATATACACACTACTAACATTAGTAGTGTGGAATATGCAAAAAAAATGGTGATATGAGATGGTTTACTGTATGTAAACCAGGTCTCATATCATGTCGGGTTTAGGAAGGAGAAAGCAAAAGCCGGTAATTGAATTACCGGCTTTTCTCTCTAACAGCGCTGCGTATTCCTCGCAAGTCACACTGCTGGTCCGTGTGTAATCCGTATTTTTGGGGCTTCCATAGACTTTCATTGACGTTTTATTTGCGCAATACGGTGACAAACGCAGCATGCTGCGATTTTCTACGGCCATAGAAAGCCATATAATACTGATCAGTTTAATACGGCAGATAGGAGCAGGGGCATAGAGAATAATTGTGCCGTATTTTTTGCGAGTTTTACGGACGTAGTTTCTGTGCTCTTACGTCCGTAAAACTTTCAAGTGTGACGCCGGCCTCACAGTGAGTTTGTTCCTGTTTTGTGCACATGTCAGGGCCTAGTGTAGGCTTCAACAGACAGAATACGGCAGCCGTGTGGCCTGCTTAGATAGGCCAAGAAGGCTATATGTAGAGTAGCATCATTCTGCGTTTATTGTTTGCTATTACTTGTGTACATAAATTGATTCTGTAATATTTGGATCACCGTGACGGCCCAGCTAAAGAATACAACTCTTGTAAATTATCTTTTGCCATTGCATACCCTTATTTGCACCTTCCCCTTTAACTTCATTCCTTGCCATCCAATAAATTTACCCTTTGTTGCTTGCACCTCATCTTGTGTACGGTAGTCTCCCTGCACCGTGGTGATTCCGCGGCCATCGCTTCACACGGACGCCCATAGAGACTGACATGCGGTGCGTCTTTCCAGACCACAGCATGTCAATTTCTATTGCAGAGGTGCTAGTCTCTGCAAGAAAAATTTCACCCATAGAATGTATTGAGCATGGCAAATCCACACAGTTCAGTAAACACATGTGGATTCACCTGCGTTCTATAGACAGCAGTGCTTTCGACGCAACGAACATGCACTGCGCCCAAAGCGCTGCTACTTCCGGACCATGTGCACCTGGCCTTAGATCTGTATATCTGTTGAAGGTCAGTGAGGACAAAACATAAAAAAAAATGTTTATACACATTTCTTGGAGTGAATAAATCAAAATTGAGTGCCAATTTGCCAGGTTAGTTTTACAGTATAGGCAGACAGAACTGTGGTAGTCAGACTTGCAAATAAACCGCTGGTTGTATTGCATTCAGCTAATACAAATTCCAGAGTGCATGCTTTAATCTGCATGAATTATTTGTAGATAGACCAACTATAAACACTATGTCAAAACAAAATGTCCTTTGCATGTATCGAGGGTTAATCGCATAGGGGTGAGTTACTGTGTTTCACTACTGGAATGCCAGTTGTGTTCATAAGTATCCATAGTAGCGTGGTTGATATAGTCTCTAGTGATGGGCGAATATACTAGCACGCCCGGGTGATCTCCGTGTATTTGTTAGTGTTCGGAGATTTAGTTTTTGTTGACGCAGCTGATTGATTTTCAGCTACTAGCCAGCCTGAGTACATGTGGGAATTGCCTGGTTGCTAGGGAATCCCCACATGTATTCAAACTGTGTAGGAGCCATAAATCATTCAGCTGAGGTGATGAAAACTAAGCTTCCGAACACTAACAAATACTCGGAGACCACCCGAGTGTGCTCGGGAAAACCCGAGCAACGAGTATACTCGCTCATCACTAATAGTCTCATGAAGGGCTCTTTAGGAGAAATGGTAGAGCATTTACCAAGAATTTGGAGCGCTGTTCAAGCCGGAGACAGGTGCTCGGTGCAGTTCCTCCAGTGGTCCTCAAAATGAAGCTCAGTGCGAGTAGGACCTGCGTAACATGCGCAGTCACGTGATGAAAGCCAGTAAGATGCACTGTAAGAACCAAAAAGTTCTGTGTTTTGGAAATCAGACGGTTTCCTTCCTCAGAGATTTTCCTTCAATTACTAAGGTTACTTTAAGTAGATTCTCTGATCTGTCAGGTGTTAGTCATTGAAATGCAAAAAGTTCCACTTTACAGATCAGACCTCTTGGTCTCCATGTATCTAGTTGAAACATCCAGCGCCTCTCAGCCCTAAACATTTGCTTAATAAAATATCCCTTGTGCCACTGTTTCTGGACGACTTGTAGGCTAACTACTTCAATACCCTTTATTAAATCCTCATGAAATTCTAAAAAGTGTTTTATGAGGGGATGGTCAAGTTTTTTCTTTATATTGGGAAGATGTAAATTGATTCCTTTAAACCTCTTGGCTGCAGTAAAAACTCGCTCGGGCAAGAAGTTTTCGGAAGGGCAGCACAACACCTCAAAGACATAGAGGGACAACTCATGCCAGGTGTCCAGGTTTGAGACCCAATAGCTGAAAGTTACAGAGGAATTGGGAAGTACACTGGTTTTGTCAGACAGGTATTGCCTGTCAATCTTTAAAAATGTTTCCTTCTTTGTCAAAAAATACCCAGTCATCAGGGCCTGGACGCTGGTAGAGTGTCATGAAAATGAACCAGGCCTTTGAGTGTTCAATTGACTATGCTCTACTTGGTGTGTGTCTCCCTTGCCTCTCCTCCTTGGTTGGGATAGGAAGCTTGCCCCCTGCCGCTAGTGTTGTCTGATGGGAATTTTTTCAACATATTTTCCACAATGACATTCTGATATAGCACCATTTTATTACATCTCTGCCTCAGGAATGAGAGATGCAAGGTTCTCCTTGTAGCATGGGTTTAGCAGGGTGAATAACAGTACTTTTTTTTTGGCCAAGGTGAATGTAACATGGGGTCATGGAAAAGGCATCGGTACATTACGTCTGCCATGTGTGCAAAGGTCCCTATAGCCAACACTTCCCTGTCTCCACCAGGATGACTACTCTACTCCCCATCTCCTCCATCTCTTTCTCCTCATTCCCCTTCTCACCCCATTCACTTAGGAGAGACAGGACAAAGCCTTTGTAGGTACTAGCCTCTGTTGTGCAGCCTGCTCGTGTTCCTCCTCTTCCTCATTGTTACCATATCCTTGCTGAGCAGATGAGATGATGCTGGGCTGGATAGTATATCCATATCTCATGTATTCCTCCATCACCACCTGGTCGACATGCAGAGCTTCATGTTTAACTGTGAGCAGCGACTGTTAAGTAGGCACAGAAACAGGGTTGTTGTGCTGATTATGGCGGCATTACTGCTAACCATCTTTGTGGACCACTCAAAGTCTTGGAAAACTGCACAAATGTTGGATATCCATTCCCACTCTTCAGTTGTTATATGAGAAGGCTGACCATAATGTCGACGAGCGTGTTGGAGCTGGTACTCAACCACTGGCCTCTTCTGCTCACAAACCCTTCCCAGCATGTGCAGTGAGGAGTTCCAGCATGTGGTGATGTCACACACCAGTCGGTGAGCTGGTACTTGCATGTGCTGCTGCAACACTGCCAGAGCTTCGGCAGCTGTAGCAGACTTGCGGAAATGGACGCTTACGTGGTGTACATTGACCAGAAACTCTAGCATATCTGGATATGTTTTCACAAACCACTGAGCTACCAAGTTGAGCATGTGTGCCAAGCATGGAATATATGTGCCAAGCATGGAACTGGATAGCCTTACCAGGGCAGTGGGGTACTCGGTACTGGGTCCGGTCTTAAAGGGGATGTCTCGGTGGCTACAACCCGGTCCGTGGCCCTGTGCAACCAATTAAAGGGGGAAGGTCTTTTAAGGGGATTTGTGATAAAGTCTGTCGTGATGCCACCTGTGGTGTTGAGTCAGTAGGGACCGATGTCACTTACAGGGGTCCTCTGGGGTGATGATAGGGTGGCTAGATGGTAACACTTCCCACAGATGAAGTGGGGTCCCCAGGGCTCCCAAGGTGTGTGGCAAAGATGGTGTATGCCGATGAACAAGTGCAGGACACAAGTTGTAAAGTCTTTACCTGGTTTACTGTTGTTAGCAGGCCACAGTCCAGGGTACCAGACACAGGTGGTGATGTGGTCCGGCCGGCTTGGAGGTAATGGGAGAATCTCTTTCCCAGTTGAGGTCCATGAGCCTTTCCTCTTTGCGCTGTTGTATGAGGTCCCTGCTGCCTGAAGTTTACTGGCAAAGTCCTATTTACAGGGACTGTATCATGCCCCAGGCTCTTCAGGTGCTGCTGCGTCTCAGGTGTGGTGCAGGCCGATCACTTAAAGTTCTTAGCCCTCCGGTTCTGCTAAGTGACCTAGAGTACCACTAAAGCCTCAGGCTCCCAGTGCCCGGTTGCTTTCAGGTTCTCTCTCTTTCCAGAGACTGCAGCTCCCACTTGGCTGCTAGGCCTCTCTGTCTGTTTCAGATGTCCTTCCTCTATCTCTCCCTCCTGGAGACTAACTAAGCTCCTCTTCCAGGCCAGGATACATAAAGTCTAAGGAAGCTCCCCTGAATCCAGGTCCTGAGCTCCCCCTTCTGGCCTAGATTTGGAATATGTTGCATGTGGGTGCCTTACCTGATAAAGAGAACTCCATTGCCTCCATGCATGATATAGCCCTCCCCGAAAGGAAGGCAACATCACTGTAACAACCGGTTACCTGGGGTGTTACAGAACATGTGTGCAAAACATGGAACATGTGTGCCCTTGACAAGCTTCACAGCCGCCACAAGGTTATGCCCATTATCACAAATGACCATGTATGGTTGGAGGTTCAGCGACAAAAGCCACAGATCTGTCTGGTCTGATATTCCTTTAATCGTGCAGCGGTATGTGGTTTTTCTCCTAAATAAATTAGCTTTAGCACAGCCTCTTTCTGCTTTGCTGAGGCAGTTCTGCAGAGCTTCCAGCTGATGTGGATGACGTGCCCTGAGATACCACATCGGAGATAGAGCAGGAGAGAGGTCAAGAGCTGATGTAGAAGGTGTAAGAAGCCCTGATATAAGTAGGGCCACAAATCCTCGGCGTCAGGAGCACATGTGCCATGCCACGGTGGGACTCCGCCCCAGCCTCCATATTGTTCATTCAGTGTGCTGTCAAGGAAATGCAGCATCCCTAGCCACAAGTGCTTGTCCGCATCTCGGTCATTAAGTGGACAATCCCAATAACCGTATTGCTAAGGGAATGGGTGATATTCCTGGACATGTTCTGTTATAATTCGGGTATGCCACATCGGGAGAAAAAGTGGCGGCTGGGGACAGAGTACCAAGGTAAAGCTACTGCCATGAGTCAATGAAAATCTTCTGTGTCAACAAGCCTAAATGGCAACATTTCAAAAGCAAGCTGCCTGGAAATGTGCCTGATTAGTGTTTTGGTCTGTGGGTGAGTGGCTGAAAACTTTTTTTTTTCCAAGTCCTGGGGTAGGGACAGATGAACTCTGTGCTGGGACAAGGATTTGGAGCTGCCTGATGATGGTGCATCAGAATGTGCAAGGACAGCTGCAGGGGAGAAAGTAACTGCGCCAGTGTCATGGATAGGGGATTGGGAAGCACCTAGCACAGGGTAAGAGGCAGTGGTGTCACCTGCTGGCACCATACGTGAATCCAGTTGTTTGGCCCACCGAGTCAGATGCTTAGCTGACGTGCGAGATCATGGTGATGATGGCTAGGCTCTTAGCGGTCAGGCCACTGCTGATCTTGGCATGGCACAGGTTGCAAATGACCATTTGTTTTGTCTTAAAAACTCTTAAAAAAATAAAAAATCACAGAGTCGGGAACACCTAAGTCTTTCACTGAGAAATTCAAGAGTATGGGTGCTCTGTGGAACAGTTGCCCGCCTTCCCCCTATGGTCACCCTGCTGCCTCTTCCTGCCTTTTTCAGCCCTGCTGATAATTCCCACTCAGCGCTGTTGGCTTCGCTCTGCATGCCAGCTTCCCAGGTTGGGTCGATGAGTTCTTCTTCCACCACCTTGTCTTCCACCATCAAACCCTAGTCCTCCTAACTTTGTGACTTAATAAAAACCTAACTTATCGGCAACTGTGTCTCATCATCTTCCTTCTCAGAAAAATTTGCAGTTCCCTGACCTTATCTTTTTGTGGTGGCCATGGCTGTTTTAAATTTTGTGCATCTCTAAATGGCATGTCCTATCCCTTTTGGAACATGCAGGGAGAGAGTCCACAATCATGATATGATGTAAAGAGCTCCTCAGAGTGTTTGTGTGGGATCACTAGTCTCCTGGGACTCAACATGGTGGGAGGATGGAGTTTCAGGGTGAGGATTAAGTGATCCAGACTGTTGGCTGGTGAGACTGGACCATGTGTAAAACTGGGTGGTGCTGCCAAGCATGCAGGAAGCATTATCTGCTATCCAACTGACCACCTGTTCACACTGCTCTGGCTTCAGAAGTGGTGTACCGTGCCTCCCTGCAAATTAGGACAAGAACCTATGTGTCGTGGATGGGTATGTTTCCTGTGCACCAGCAACAGGCGTAGACGCACGTCCTCGGCGTATACATGCATCATCGGCACTTTCACTTTCCTGCCCCTTACCACACACCTTATGCATTTTCTAATTGCTAGGCCTTTTAAAACCAAGTTTATTTTTAATAAAATAAAAAAATAAAAAAAAGTGGTCACCTGTAGCAAAGGTTTTTTTGTTAAATACCAAGCACGTTAAAGTGAATGGATGACAAATTGAATCCAGAAAAATGTTTCAACTCTTTTTTTTCTTTTTGGAGTGTTATATACCACGGAAATCTACCACACTTAATATTCTATTGATGACAGTATAGTTCTTTTATTCACCCCCTGCCCCTCCAAAAAAAAAAAAGAATGTGGTCAACTGTAGCAGCTATATATTTAGCAATGGACTGCAATGCCCTGCCTAAAGGCTGTATTCAGCCACTCTCCCTTCTACTGCAACTGTCGCTCCCTAGGCTAAGTACAGAATGTGTCTGACACAAACAGCAAAGCACAAGATTAGCCCTTAGACGGACTGTTAGTATGATTGTTCAGCACCAGTATCAACCCTAGCTGACTCTGATTCATTAAACTGTGCACACACAGGAATGGACAAGTACTCTCTCCTTCCTATAAGAACTGTTCCTGAGCTGTGAACTGGCATCAATGTACCGAGCTTGGCACCACCTGTCCTTTCATAACCCCTGATGATGTCATAAGGCCAGCCAATCACGGTAATGCCACTACCAAGATTGCTGCTGCATTACAGTGACTTACAGGTAACCTCCGCATGCTTATTGGCTGTGTAACAGTCTCAATTTGGGTTTCAAACTCGACCACCAGCTAATGCTCACCTGGTGCTGAGCACATCCGAACACCCAGAGTAACATCCCTAAAAACAAGTTATTCCCTATACAATGGATAAAGGATACTTGCTGATTGTTGGGAGTCCAGATTGGGATTCTGGATCCCAAAGATCAGGGTTCTGAAGTCTCATCTTGAAGGTGCACATGCTTGACTGCCATATTTATACAAGGAATAAGGAGGAAGTAGCACTATTCTTCTATCCAGTTCAAATCCCAGTTTTTCTGCCACATACGCTGTAATGCTTTGACTATGTTGTAATGCTTTGACGTTCTTATATTTACCTTTTTAATTACAAAGTAAAGCTTTATCTAAAAAACTTGATGTATCATCTTTCTGATCTTTTTGGAGGGCATTGAAGCCTCAGAACTATTAAAGCAAGCAGTTGAGGGTGGTAGAGGCAGCAGATGCACAAAGAGGAGAGGAATATTTGTTACTTATTTTACATTTGCAAAATATAGACTTGTCACTTATCAGAGATTTATTATTATTAACACGTAAATTGTTGTATTTTATCTCCTTTTCTCAACACCATTCTTGATTAATATTTTAAGTGCTCATATTTCCTGTTCTACATAATTTCTTCTTTGCCAACTACTTCATTTGATCTCTAGTCTGATCTGGCTTTTCGTTTTCTCTTCGTTTTTTTCTTCCATTCTGAACTCCCCTTAGCCAAGCCGGCAGTGTAGTTATAGTGGCAGAGTCTCATATGACTTTCACAATATATATTTCATGAAAAAGAGTATTCAAACTGACTGGAATTTAAATTATTTGCCTTCAGACAAATAAGTATATCAATGTATATATACTGATTTTATTCTCTGTCTGCAGTAAAAAGAAAGGCGTTTGGGTCAATTTCCATATTTCTGAAACCTCCAAGCCACTTAATTTTGATACCTACATACGACTCGTACAAGGCTACATTTATATATCCATTTCTACACCCATTAAAAACTAACCATTCTTCTTCCATGTGTCTTCCATATTGCCTCTATCTTACTTTTTTTTTTTCAAAGCTGACATTTTATCATTTTTTTTTAATTCACACTTGGCAATGGATCAGGCATATTGTCTTTCATTGACTCTTGAAGTATTCATATAGACTTCAATCACCGAGTCTAATAAATACTGAGTTTAAGGGAATGAACACATAGATCCATTAAAATAATTGTGTGAATGCATTCATTAAAAGTGTTTTGTGGTTTCAGTAAACTATTGTCCCCAGATAAAGTTTAGTGTTCAAACACAGTGTTCAGCTCCGTCTACGTCGGCATGTGTCCTGCGTACCTATCTTTAACATTGGGTACGCAGGCCATGCGAATGTATGCAGATGCCTCCGCATGCGTCGTTTTGACGCTGCGCCGAACTGAGTTGAACACAGGACGCATGCCAACATAGGCAGAGCTGAATGGAAGAGGCCCGGCAGTGGCCGGTGCTTAACGGAGGAACTACGCAGCCCTCCGCAGCTCTGCCCAACGCAAATGTGAAACCAGCCTATGAGAGGAAAGCTGCAGATGTGTATGTAATTACATAAAGTTCAGCTGTGCTGTACTGTTAGCTATTATAACACAACGCTCTGCAGTGAGATTAGGAGAGCAGAAGGTTAGTCATTATATGCCTCACACCGGGAATTCATATTTTCATTTAAAGTAAGCTCTGCAGACAGATACTCAGGGAGATCTATGTCCGGCCAATAGAACTTATCAGTTCATTTACACATTGCGAAAAATGTGGATTTCTCTCTGAAATAAGACACCAGACTGAATATTTCAAGGTTGCAGTGGCATGTAAAAGTTTTAGCATTCCTGGTCAAAATTACTGTTATTGTGAATAGTTAACCCCTTTACCACCAAGGGTGGTTTGCACGTCAATGACCAGGCCAATTTTTACAATTCTGACCACTGTCCCTTTATGAGGTTATAACTCTGGAACGCTTCAACGGATCCCAGTGATTCTGACATTGTTTTCTCGTGACATATTGTACTTCATGATAGTGGTAAAATTTGTTTGATAATACCTGCGTTTATTTGTGAAAAAAAAGAAATTTGGCGAAAATTTTGAAAATTTCGCAATTTTCCAAATTTGAATTTTTATGCAATTAAATCACAGAGATATGTCGCACAAAATACTTAATAAGTAACATTTCCCACATGTCTACTTTACATCAGCACAATTTTGGAACCAAAATTTTTTTTTGTTAGGGAGTTATAAGGGTTAAAAGTTGACCAGCAATTTCTCATTTTTACAACACCATTTTACCAAGGGTAACAGGAGAAAATGGACCCCAAAAGTTGTACAATTTGTCCTGAGTACGCCGATACTCCATATGTGGGGGTAAACCACTGTTTGTATGAACAACAGAGTATAGGCAGGCACCGCCGCCCGGGATCACCTTCAACATGCTACAAAAACATAGTATAACAAACAAGAAAAGAATAGCATGCACAAAAGAAGGGATCACCATGCAAATAGTAGCAAAATATAACAATTTTATTGTAACACCACGCAAGAACACTACAAAAATAGTAAAAACAATTAAAATTGCACTACAAAGTACTTTGTAGTGCAATTTTAATTGTTTTTACTATTTTTGTAGTGTTTTTGTGTGGTGTTACAATAAAATTGTTATATTTTGCTACTATTTGCATGGTGATCCCTTCTTTTGTGCATGCTATTCTTTTCTTGTTTGTTATGGTAAACCACTGTTTGGGCGCATGACAGAGATCGGAAGCGAAGGAGGGCAATTTGACTTTTCAATGCAAAATTGACAGGAATTGAAACGGGACGCCATGTTGCGTTTGGAGAGCCCCTGATGTGCCTAAACATTGTAACCCCCCCACAAGTGACACCATTTAGGAAAGTAGACCCCCTAAGGAACTTATCTAGAGGTGTGGTGAGCACTTTGACCCACCAAATGCTTCACAGAAGTTTATAATGCAGAACCGTAAAAATAAAAAATCATATTTTTTCACAAAATTTATCTTTTTGCCCCCAATTTTTTATTTTCCCAAGGGTAAGAGAAGAAAATGGACCCCAAAAGTTGTTGTACAATTTGTCCTGAGTACGTGGATACCCCATATGTGGCTGTAAACCACTGTTTGGGCGCATGGGAGAGCTCGGAAGGGAAGGAGCGCCGTTTGACTTTTCAATGCAAAATTGACAGGAATTGAGATGGGACGCCATGTTGCATTTGGAGAGCCACTGATGTGCCTAAACATTGAAATCCCCCACAAGTGACACCATTTTGGAAAGTAGACCCCCTAAGGAACTTATCTGGATGTGTGGTGAGCACTTTGACCCACCAAGGGCTTCACAGAAGTTTATAATGCAGAGCCATAAAAATAAAACAAAATTTTTTTCCCACAAAAATTATTTTTTAGCCCCCAGTTTTGTATTTTCCCTAGGGTAACAGGAGAAATTGTACCCCAAAAGTTGTTGTTCAATTTGTCCTGAGTACGCTGATACCCCATATGTGGGGGGGGAACCACCGTTTGGGCGCATGGGAGGGCTCGGAAGGGAAGGAGCGCCATTTGGAATGCAGACTTAGATGGAATGGTCTGCAGGCGTCACATTGCGTTTGCAGAGCCCCTAATGTACCTAAACAATAGACACCCCCCCACAAGTGACACCATTTTGGAAAGTAGACCCCCTAAGGAACTCATCTAGATGTGTTGTGAGAGCTTTGAACCCCCAAGTATTTCACTACAGTTTATAATGCAGAGCCGTGCAAATAAAAAATATTTTTTTTCCACAAAAATTATATTTTAGCCCCCAGTTTTGAATTTTTCCAAGGGTAACAGGAGAAATTGGACCCTAAATGTTGTTGTCCAATTTGTTCCGAGTACACTGATACCCGATATGTGGGGGGAAACCACCGTTTGGGCGCATGGGAGGGCTCGGAAGGGAAGGAGCATCATTTAGAATGCAGACTTAGATGGATTGGTCTGCAGGTGTCACATTGCGTTTGCAGAGCCCCTAATGTACCTAAACAGTAGAAACTGTTGTTTTCCAATTTGTCCTGAGTATGCTGATACCCCATATGTTGGGGTAAACCCCTGTTTGGGCACACGGGAGAGCTCGGAAGGGAAGGAGCTCTGTTTTACTTTTTCAACGCAGAATTGGCTGGAATTGAGATCGTATGCCATGTCGCGTTTGGAGAGCCCCTGATGTGCCTAAACAGTGGAAACCCCCCAATTATAACTGAAACCCTAATGCAAACACACCCCTAACCCTAATCCCAACGGTAACCCTAACCACACCTCTAACCCAGACACACCCCTAACCCTAATCCCAACCGTAAATGTAAACCCTAACTTTAGCCCCAACCCTAACCCTAACTTTAGCTCCAACCCTAACTGTAGCCTTAACCCTAGCCCCAACCCTAGCCCTAGCCCTAACCCTAACGGGAAAATGGAAATAAATAAATTTTTTTAATTTTTTAATTTTTCCCTAACTAAGGGGGTGATGAAGGGGGGTTTGATTTACTTTTATAGCGGGTGTTTTAGCGGATTTTTATGATTGGCAGCCGTCACACACTGAAAGACGCTTTTTATTGCAAAAAAATTTTTTGCATTATCACATTTTGAGAGCTATAATTTTTCCATATTTGGGTCCACAGAGTCATGTGAGGTCTTGTTTTTTGCGGGACGATTTGATGTTTTTATTGGTAACATTTTCGGGCACGTGACATATTTTGATAGCTTTTTATTCCGATTTTTGTGAGGCAGAATGACCAAAAACCAGCTATTCATGAATTTCTTTTGGGGGAGGCGTTTATACCGTTCTGCGTTTGGTAAAATTGATAAAGCAGTTTTATTCTTTGGGTCAGTACGATTACAGCGATTCCTCATTTATATCAATTTTTTATGTTTTGCCGCTTTTATACGATAAAAACTATTTTATAGAAAAAATAATTATTTTTGCATCGCTTTATTCTGAGGACTATAACTTTTTTATTTTTTGCTGATGATGCTGTATTATGGCTCATTTTTTTGCAGGACAAGATGACGTTTTCAGCGGTACCATGGTTATTTATATCAGTCTTTTTGATCGTGTGTTATTCCATTTTTTGTTTGGCGGTATGAGAATAAAACAGTGCTCCTTCCCTTCCAAGCTCTCCCGTGTGCCCAAACAGGGGTTTACCCCAACATATGGGGTATCAGCGTACTCAGGACAAATTGGACAACAACTTTTGGGATCCAATTTCTCCTGTTACCCTTGGGAAAATACAAAACTGGGGGCTAAAAAATAATTTTTGTGGGAAAATTTTTTATTTTTACGGCTCTGCATTATAAACTTCTGTGAAGCATTTTGTGGGTCAAAGTGCTCACCACACATCTAGATAAGTTCCTTAGAGGGTCTACTTTCCAAAATGGTGTCACTTGTGGGGGGTTTCAATGTTTAGGCACATCAGTGGCTCTCCAAATGCAACATGGCGTCCCATCTCAATTCCTGTCAAATTTGCATTGAAAAATCAGACGGCGCTCCTTCGCTTCCAAGCTCTGCCATGCGCCCAAACAGTGGTTTACCCCCACATGTGGGGTATCGGCGTACTCAAGACAAATTGTGCAACAACTATTGGGGTCCATTTTCTCCTGTTACACTTGGTAAAATAAAACAAATTGGAGCTGAATAAATTTTTGTGAAAAAAAAGTTAAATATTCATTTTTATTTAAATATTCAAAAAATTCCTGTGAAACACCTGAAGGGTTAATAAACTTTTTGAATGTGGTTTTGAGCACCTTGAGGGGTGCAGTTTTTAGAATGGTGTCACACTTGGTTATTTTCTATCATATAGACCCCTCAAAATGACTTCAAATGAGATGTGGTTCCTAAAAAAAAATGGTGTTGCAAAAATGAGAAATTGCTGGTCAATTTTAACCCTTATAACTCTCTAACAAAAAAAAGTTGGTTCCAAAATTGTGCTGTAAAAGTAGACATGTGGGAAATGTTACTTATTAAGTATTTTGTGTGACATATCTCTGTGATTTAATTGCATAAAAATTCAAAGTTGGAAAATTGCAAAATTTTCTAAATTTTCGCCAAATTTCAGTGGTCAGAATTGTAAAAAATGGCCTTGGTCATTAACGTCCAAACCACCCTTGGGGGTAAAGGGGTTAATGACCAGAGGCATTTTTTGTTTTGCATTTTCATTTTTTGCTCCCCTTCTTCCCAGAGTCATAACTGTTTTTTTTTTTGGGCAAAATGGCTATGTGAGGGCTTGTTTTTTGCAGGATGAGTTGTACTTTTGAACGACATTGGTTTTTACGATGTCATGTACTAGAAAACGGTTAGAAAATTCCAAGTGCGGTGAAATTGCAAAAAAAGTGCAATCCCACACTTGTTTTTTGTTTTTTTACTAGGTTCACTAAATGCTAAAACTGACCTACCATTATGATTCTCCAGGTCATTATGAGTTCATAGACGTTAAACATGTAGGTTCTTTTTTATGTAAGTGGTGAAAAAAATTCCAAACTTTGTTAAAAAAAATGAAAAGAATAAACTGTACAAGCAAGCCAGCAGTGACAACCATAGAGGTCTCCAGGAGACCTCTGGTTGTCATGCCAATGAACTGGTGACTTGCTTCCCCTCTCTGAGTTGATGACTGACTTGTGCTGAAAGCTGGACGATTGAATGTGTCACCTCTCTGCTATGCTTAGCTCTATCCACCACAAATATTTGACAATATCCTCAAACTAATCTAAGTGAGGCAATGACTTTAGTCTTGTGTGCACTGTATGGACCTGTACACCGCTCTATTAGAGCTCCTATGTAACTCCAGCATAACAGCCTATGTTGTTTAAACATACAACTATCGTACACTCAGTTGTACTATGGCCTGTAAAATAAAGCTTATGGTAACTAGGCAGTGTTAAGCTGGGACACAAGAAGCAAACCTGAGCTGTGTTTGAGGCTTGCAGCAGATTGAGTAGTGATGTGAAACTGCAAATGCCATTCTGATGCACGTGGCAAAGGATTATCTTTTGCCATCAGCAGAATGGCATTAGCAGTTTAACATTGCTGCTCTGTCTGTAGGAATCAAACACAGTCCAGTCTATGCTCTGCTTAGTTATTACAAGCTCCATTGTGCAGGCAGAGCAGAGTGGAGTGCAGGACTTTTGACTTTGATGAGACCAGCAAACAAGAACAATGACTTAAAAACATGCAAGCAGCTTGTACCCATGCAGATGGAAGAGGATAAAATCAGTCATGCAGGGTCCTGTATTGGAGAAAATGGGGTATAGAGTATCAATGCATAAAGTATAGTTCAACGGTAGGATACACTTTATTTTATTCCTGAGTGGGAGCTGAGCTATTCTGGAAAGAAGACACCTGCGAAACACTACACAGTGCGTGATCTACTACTAGGAGCACTGGAACTACAGTCTGACTAATCCAATGGTAAGTGGAGGGTAAATAGAACCTGGATGAGCATTCATTGGGGTGTGATATTTGCAAAACAGAGATTATTTGAAAAATTAGATACATTGGCTTATTGAAATAAACATATGTACATTATTATAAGACCACATTGTTATTTGAAATAACCCTTTCATTTATAACATTTGGTCCGACGACATGTTGCCTCTACTGCAGAACTTCCTTTTAGATTTGCATTTGGAAAATCAGCAGCAGAATTCAAAAGTAGTCAACTGGATAAGATTCATCCACAAATAACTTGCCCTGCAAAAAAGGCCCCTTGGCTCTTGGAAAAGCAAAGGGAAAAAATGAAGGCATGTAAACCAAAAAATCGTTCCTTTAAAGTGGTTAATATCGATGGCTATCTTTCCAAAACCGCAAAGTGACTAGAGATGTAAACAGTTGTAGCAATTAGTGATGAGCGAGTATACTCGTTGCTTGGGTTTTCCAGAGCACGCTCGGGTGGTCTCTGAGTATTTGTGACTGCTCGGAGATTTAGTTTTCCTTGCCTCAGCTGCATGATTTGTGACTACTAGGCAGCTTGATTACATGTGGGAATTTCCTAGCAACCAGGCAACCACCACATGTACTCAGGCTGGCTAGCAGCCGTAAAGCATGCAGCTGCGTAAAAAAAAAAACCAAATCTCCGAGCAGTCACAAATACTCGGAGACCACCCGAGTGTGCACGGGAAAACCTGAGCAATGACTATACTCGATCATCACTAGTAGTAATATATTTTGTATTGATACATCTGTTACACCCTTGGGCACCAGGCAGCAGTTCTAATAAAACCTCACCTTATCTCCTTTTAATTTCCATTTCTCTGAATAATTGAAGAATATTAAGTAGCTTATTCACGTTCTGTGATCTTTCTCTTACCCTGCCTTCTATTTGATCTCCTGCTACCCCTGTCATCAGCTGACTGTAATGACAAGAAATAGCCTAACAGGTTTCCTCATAGATAGTTCACAGTTCTATCATATCGTAATTTCTGCTGCACAGAAATGGTTTGGGGGTAACCTTTACAGAGTGCACAAAGCTCAAAACCTTCAAGCTTAACTTTTGCAAATCAAATGAAAGAAGTTGCCTAATTTTTTTTTTTAACATGTCAATTTATTATGACGTAAGTAAAGTCAATAGTAAAAAAACAAATTCAACATCTAGCAATACTAAAGTCTGTCGGGTCTTTTACTCCGGTGCATAGATAATTGCACAATTCCAGTCATTATTTGATGAGATAGATGAGAAATCTGAACAGTTGTCAGATCTAGAGCAGATTTGAATGGGACAAATGGGAACAGATAGGTCAGCAGCATACAAAACAAGATGGAGGTGAGACTGATGGTAGCCCTCACCTGTAAGGGTTGTGTAAGGACACAACGCCTGTATAAGCCTTATGTGCCATAGCATTCAAGAGAAATTAGTCTGCATTCAGCTATATTAGGAGGTGCTGGTGTAACGGACAAGAGTCCTAAATCACAGTAACAAGAAAATACACCGCACTCACGGATGGAATATGTTGCAAAAGAATCATTTAACAATTTATTGTGTACATACACATCAGAAACAAAATGCGAGTATATGCAATAGAAAGCGTAATTGATATACGCTTTCTATTGCATATACCGTACATACTCGAGTATAAGCCGACCGAGTATAAGCCGACCCCCCTAATTTTGCCACAAAAAACTGGGAAAACTTATTGACTCGAATATAAGCCTAGGGTGGAAATGCAGCATTTACCGGTGAATTTCAAAAATAAAAAGAGATCATTATTTCCCCATAGCTGTGCCATATAGTGCTCTGCACCGTTCATTATTTCCCCATAGCTGTGCCATATAGTGCTCTGCATGTTCATTATTTTCCCATAGCTGTGCCATATAGTGCTCTGCACTGTTCATTATTGCCCCATAGCTGTGCCATATAGTGCTCTGCACCGTTCATTATTGCCCCATAGTTGTGCCATGTAGTGCTCTGCACCGTTCATTCTTGCCCCATAGCTGTGCCATATAGTGCTCTGCACTGTTCATTATTGCCCCATAGCTGTGCCATATAGTGCTCTGCACCGTTCATTATTGCCCCATAGCTGTGCCCCATATAGTGCTCTGCACGTTCATATTTCCCCATAGCTCTGCCATATAGTGCTCTGCACCGTTCATATTGCCCCATAGCTGTGCCATATAGTGCTTTGCACCGTTCATATTTCCCCATAGCTGTGCCCCATATAGTGCTCTGCACCATTCATATTTCCCCATAGATGCTCCACATAAATCTGTGCCGCTGCTGCTGCTGCAGTAAAAAAAAAAAAAATGCCATACTCACCTCTCTTGCTTGCAGCTCCCAGCGTCCGGTCCCGACGTCTCTCTGCACTGACTGATCAGGCAGAGGGCGCCGCGCACACTATATGCGTCATCGCGCCCTCTGACCTGCACAGTCAGAGCGGAGAGACGCCGGGAAGATGGAGCGGCGCCGGGAAGATGGAGCGGCGCCCGGCGGCTGGAACGGGGACAGGTAAATATGCTATACTTACCTGGTCCCGGCGTCCGGCTCCTTCCCCCGTACAGCTGGTCTTCGGTGCCGCAGCTTCTTCCTCTATCAGCGGTCACTGTTACCGCTGATTAGAGAAATGACTATGTGGCTCCACCCCTATGGGAGGTGGAGCCGCATATTCATTTCTCTAATCAGCGGTCCCACGTGACCGCTGAACAGAGGAAGAACTGCAGCACCGAAGACCGTGGGACAGGCGGGGAGCGTCAGGATCGCTGGAAGCAGGTATGCCTCAGCGCCCTCACCCCCTCACCCGCCGACCCTGCCACCCACCTTGACTCGAGTATAAGCCGAGAGGGGCACTTTCAGCTCAAAAATTTGGGCTGAAAATCTTGGCTTATACTCGAGTATATACGGTACTCGCATTTTGTTTCTGATGTGTATGTACACAATAAATTGTTATATGATTCTTTTGCAACATATTCCATCCATGAGTGCGGTGTATTTTCTTGTTATTATGTGCCATAGCTGCATCCCAGTGGTTGGAGGAGAGTATCGTCCAGATAGTAGTTAGGCAAAGTGGAGATTGGCAAAGTAGAGATTATCACTATGTGCAGGCTGCTCTCCTGGAAAGGATGAGATTTGGAGTGTATAAGCAAGTAGTTTTTTTAATAATACCAATGTTTTTCAGCTCATTGCTCAAGGCAATAAACCAAAGGTGCTGAAATGCATTGGTGTCAGAGGCGTAGCTAGAGCTTTTGCCGCCCGGGGCTGTTCCCGAGTTTGGCGCCCCCCCCCCCCAGCTCAATACACACAAAGGTTACCAAAAATGGTTTTCCTGTTTTGTAGAACTTAAACTGGGCCTAATGGTGTCACCCCCACATGCCACACCTGTGACTTAATACCACCACACCATGACCAGGCCACATAGTGACCGAATAATACTACATACAAGGGACAAATACCACCGCACCATTTCCAGACCACATATTACCACCACATAGTGACTGAATACTACAATACTGATCAGTAATAAAAAAAAAACCACAATACTATCACCATAAGTGCCAGTATTCACAGGAGATCTGTACTTAGTATGCAGTGTCTGTGTAGAGGTAATACAGAGATCACTGGTGACATTATACACAGGACCTCTATATAGTATACAGTGTATAGTGTCAGTGTATAGGTAACACTGACTCACCAGTGACGTCTCTAGGTGAAGTCCTTCATCTTTTATCCAGCACAGACCGCCATCATTCCTTCCAGCCAGGACTCGTTTCTGCAGGAAATAACACAGTTATCTCGAGCTCCGCTTGCAGAACACATTACTTAATTTTTCACAACTTCTACATTACACCACATGAAGAAAAAAAGGTGATATAGTGTCACTCTGCACAGTAACAGGACCGCCCCCCCATTTAAAACAGTATACTCAAAAAATAAAATAAATACATCACTGCAGTAACAATATCCCTTAATTATCCCCTATGGTAATAATATTCCCCACCCTGGCCCCGTTTATCTCATTCCTGGCTCCAGCCATATGTTGTCGTATCCTGCCCTCATGAGTATCCATTCTACCCCATATGATCTCCCCATCCTGCCCCACCAGCCTCCATCGTATCCGTCCTGCCCCATGATCCAATCCTGCCCCGTGTCTCCAATCATGCCCCGTATATACATTCTGCCCATGCCTCAAGTCCTGCCCCCAGTGTGTCCAGCATATTACCCCCATGTTGTCCAGCAATCTGCCCCAGTGTGTCCAGCATATTACCCCCATGTTGTCCAGCAATCTGCCCCAGTGTGTCCAGCATATTACCCCCAGTGTGTCCAGCAATCTGCCCCAGTATGTCCAGCATATTACCCCCAGTGTGTCCAGCAATCTGCCCTCAGTGTGTCCAGCAATCTGCCCCAGTGTCCAGCCTTTCCCCAGTGTGTCCAGCAGTCTGCCCCAGTGTGTCCAGCATATTACCCCCAGTGTCCAGCATTGCCCCAGTGTGTCCAGTATATTACCCCCAGTGTGTCCAGCAATCTGCCCCAGTGTCCAGCATTGCCCCAGTGTGTCCAGAAGTCTGCCCCAGGGTCTCCAGCATTGCCTCAATGTGTCCAGAAATCTGCCCCAGGGTCTCCAGTATTGCCCCAGTGTGTCCAGCAATCTGCCCCAGGGTCTCCAGTATTGCCCCAGTGTGTCCAGCAATCTGCCCCATGGTCTCCTGTATTGCCCCAGTGTGTCCAGCATTCTGCCCCATGGTCTCCAGTATTGCCCCGGTGTGTCCAGCAATCTGCCCCATGGTCTCCAGTATTGCCCCAGTATGTCCAGAAGTCTGCCCCAGGGTCTCCAGCATTGCCTCAATGTGTCCTGAAATCTGCCCCATGGTCTCCAGTATTCAGTGTGTCCAGCATTCTGCCCCATAGTCTCCTGTACTGCCCCAGTGTGTCCAGCATTCTGCCCCATGGTCTCCAGTATTGCCCCAGTGTGTCCAGCAATCTGCCCCATGGTCTCCTGTATTGCCCCAGTGTGTCCAGCATTCTGCCCCATGGTCTCCAGTATTGCCCCGGTGTGTCCAGCAATCTGCCCCATGGTCTCCAGTATTGCCCCAGTATGTCCAGAAGTCTGCCCCAGGGTCTCCAGCATTGCCTCAATGTGTCCTGAGATCTGCCCCATGGTCTCCAGTATTCAGTGTGTCCAGCATTCTGCCCCATAGTCTCCTGTACTGCCCCAGTGTGTCCAGCATTCTGCCCCATGGTCTCCAGTATTGCCCCAGTGTGTCCAGCATTCTGCCCCATGGTCTCCAGTATTGCCCCAGTGTGTCCAGCATTCTGCCCCATGGTCTCCAGTATTGCCCCAGTGTGTCCAGCATTCTGCCCCATGGTCTCCAGTATTGCCCCAGTGTGTCCAGCAATCTGCCCCATAGTCTCCTGTATTGCCCCAGTGTGTCCAGCAATCTGCCCCATGGTCTCCTGTATTGCCCCAGTGTGTCCAGCAATCTGCCCCATGGTCTCCTGTATTGCCCCAGTGTGTCCAGCAATCTGCCCCATAGTCTCCTGTATTGCCCCAGTGTGTCCAGCAATCTGCCCCATGGTCTCCTGTATTGCCCCAGTGTGTCCAGCATTCTGCCCCATGGTCTCCAGTACTGCCCCAGTGTGTCCAGCAATCTGCCCCATGGTCTCCAGCATTGCCCCAGCCCCAGACAGTCAGACATAAAGAAAAAAAAAAAAAAAGTAAAATCCTCACCTCTCCCGTTCCCAGCGCAGGTCCGGTGCAGTCAGCGTCTCTCCGGCTCTGCGACGCTCAGGACAGAGAGGCAGAGCGGCGCGCACAGTAGTGACGTCATCGCGCCCTCTGCTCTGAGACGTCGCAGAGTCAGAGGACGCTGAAGCCGCAGGAACCAGGAGAGGTGAGTATTAAAGCGGGGGGCGGGGGCGGGGGCGGGACCCGGGGGTGGGGGGAGCTGGCCCTGGTCGTGGCGGCGGACGGCGCCGCCCGAAGATTTAAAGGGGCGTCTTTTTTTTTTTTTTTTTTAATCTTCTTCTCCTGCAGCGCCGGCCGCCCCCAGCATTGTGCCGCCCGGGGCGGACCGCCCCCCCCACACCCCCCTTCCTACGCCACTGATTGGTGTGAATAAAAAAAAACAACTTGCTTATATTCTCCGGAACTCATCCTTTCCTTGATAACAGCCTGTTATGTAAAACTGAGGTGTCTGTAATATAGAGAAATGCAAATTTTTTAAAATTTGTTATGAATCCCTCCCAGAGCTGTTGTTGTGATGAACTTCATAAAGCCACTTCATAAACTTGGGTTATTAGTAGTGTTGAGCGATACCTTCCGATACCCAGAAGTATCGGTATCAGATTGTATCGGCCGATAACCAAAAAATATCGGATATCGCCGATACCGATACCCGATACCAATGCAAGTCAATGGGACACAAATATTGGAACGTAAATAAGCCCTTTCTGTTCTTCTATATGCTGCTCCGGAGGGGGGAAGAGTGTGGGCGGTGCGTGGGTGGACACTGTGAGTGTCTGTGTGTGCGGGCCTGCCAGGGATTTGTACGTGCCTAGCGGGGCTCTATGCGGGCTGCCCGGGCTCTATGCGAGCCTGCCGGGGCTCTATGCGGCGTGCCGGGGATCTATGTGAGCTGCCCGGGCTCTATGCGGTGTGCCGGGGATCTAGGCGAGCTGCCCGGGCTCTATGTAGTGTGCCG
The DNA here is from genome assembly GCF_032444005.1 of Ranitomeya imitator. Taxonomy (NCBI): domain Eukaryota; kingdom Metazoa; phylum Chordata; class Amphibia; order Anura; family Dendrobatidae; genus Ranitomeya; species Ranitomeya imitator. The sequence goes on along the minus strand of NC_091282.1, from coordinate 722,450,281 downwards.
GGGCTGTATGTGGGCTGCCCGGGCTCTATGCGGCGTGCGGGGTCTATGCGGCGTGCTGGGGCTCTGTGCGTGTGTGCAGGCATCGTCCGATGGGACTACAAGTCCCATCGGACGATGCCTGCTACACTGACAGTGATTGACACATTAGGCAATGATGGGACAGTAGTAGTCCCATCATCCTGCTAATGTGTTGAATGAAAAAAAATACTCCATACATACTCCATGCATGCTACATACATACTTCATACAGTACATACATATAGACATATAGTACATTAAACATAGAGTTCATACTCACCATTACTTGTCACTTTGTTCCCCGCAGCCAGTGTCAACCTGTAAAAAAGATTAAAATAACAAACAACCAATATACCTGTCCGCAGAAATCCACGACTGTCCCATGACGATCTCCCGTGGAGAACAGCAGCAACAGCTGTTGCGACCGCTCTCCAGGGGCCCCAGAATCACAATGACGGGAGGAAGGTATTCCTCCGCCGCTGTAAAAAAATAGTCCCTAGTCTGACTTATGGCATTGCTGGGTGAGACATTTTCCCACGCAGCAATTGCCATAAAGTAAGACTTTGAACTTTAGTAACCTCAGTGATGCACTGCAGGAGCCATTGTCTCCTGTCAGTGTGTCACTGAGGGTCCTATAGAGCAGTGACATCACCCAATGTCACTATTCTATAGGGGAGATCGTCATGGGACACTCGTTATTAATTGGACTACGGCGGACAGGTAGTATACGGTTTATTATTTTAAGTTTTTTGTAGGCGCTGAAGTATGGTAAGTATGGTTAAATGAAGAATATTAAAATACTTTTTTCCTAATGTGTGCGTGTTTTATTAACCCTTTCTTACTATTGGATTAATAATGGATAGGCGTCTTACTGATGCCTCTCCGTTATTAACCCGGCTTAATGTCACCTTACAATAGCAAGGTGACATTAACCCCTTATTACCCCATATCCCACCGCTACACGGGAGTGGGAAGAGAGGGGATAAGTGCCGGAATTGGCGCATCTTACAGACAAGTAATGGTGAGTATGTAATCTATGTTTAATGTACTGTATGTCTATATGTATGTCATGTATGTAATGTATGAATGTACTGTATGTAGTATGTATGTATGCAGTATGTATGTAGTATGTATGTATGTATGTATGTAGTATGTACAGTTAGGTCCATATATATTTGGACAGAGACAACATTTTTCTAATTTTGGTTATAGACATTACCACAATGAATTTTAAACAAAACAATTCAGATGCAGTTGAAGTTCAGACTTTCAGCTTTCATTTGAGGGTATCCACATTAAAATTGGATGAAGGGTTTAGGAGTTTCAGCTCTTTAACATGTGCCACCCTGTTTTTAAAGGGACCAAAAGTAATTGGACAGATTCAATAATTTTAAATAAAATGTTCATTTTTAGTACTTGGATTGAAAACCCTTTTTTGGCAATGACTGCCTGAAGTGTTGAACTCATGGACATCACCAGATGCTGTGTTTCATCCTTTTTGAAGCTCTGCCAGGCCTTCACTGCGGTGGTTTTCGGTTGCTGTTTGTTCGTGGGCCTTTCTGTCTGAAGTTTAGTCTTTAACAAGTGAAATGCATGCTCAATTGGGTTGAGATCAGGTGACTGACTTGGCCATTCAAGAATATTCCACTTCTTTGCTTTAATAAACTCCTGGGTTGCTTTGGCTTTATGTTTTGGGTCATTGTCCATCTGTAGTATGAAATGACGACCAATCAGTTTGGCTGCATTTTGCTGGATCTGAACACACAGTATGTCTCTGAATACCTCAGAATTCATTCGGCTGCTTCTGTCCTGTGTCACATCATCAATAAACACAAGTGACCCAGTGCCACTGGCAGCCATGCATGCCCAAGCCATCACACTGCCTCCACCGTGTTTTACAGATGATGTGGTATGCTTTGGATCATGAGCTGTACCACGCCTTCGCCATACTTTTCTCTTTCCATCATTCTGGTAGAGGTTGATTCATCTGTCCAAAGAATGTTCTTCCAGAACTGTGCTGGCTTTTTTAGATGTTTTTTGAGCAAAGTCCAGTCTAGCCTTCTTATTCTTGATGCTTACGAATTGCTTGCACCCTGCAGTGAACCCTCTGTATTTACTTTCATGCAGTCTTCTCTTTATGGAAGATTTGGATATTGATACGCCTACCTCCTGGAGAGTGTTGTTCACTTGGTTGGCTGTTGTGAAGGGGTTTCTCTTTACCATGGAGATTATTCTGCGATCATCCACCACTGTTGTCTTCTGTGGGCGCCCAGGTCTTTTTGCATTGATGAGTTCACCAGAGCTTTCTTTCTTTCTCAGAATGTACCAAACTGTAGATTTTGCCACTCCTAATATTGCAGCAATTTCTCTGATGGGTTTTTTTCTGTTTTCGCAGCTTAAGGATGGCTTGTTTCACCTGCATGGAGAGCTCCTTTGACCACATGTTTGCTTCACAGCAAAACCTTCCAAATGCAAGCACCACACCTCAAATCAACTCCAGGCCTTTTATCTGCTTAATTGAGAATGACATAACGAAGGGATTGCCCACACCTGTCCATGAAATAGCCTTGGAGTCAATTGTCCAATTACTTTTGGTCCCTTTAAAAACAGGGTGGCACATGTTAAGGAGCTGAAACTCCTAAACCCTTCATCCAATTTTAATGTGGATACCCTCAAATGAAAGCTGAAAGTCTGAACTTCAACTGCATCTGAATTGTTTTGTTTAAAATTCATTGTGGTAATGTCTATAACCAAAGTTAGAAAAATGTTGTCTCTGTCCAAATATATATGGACCTAACTGTATATAGTATGTTGTATGTATGTAGTATGTATGTAGTATGTATGTAGTATGTATGTATGTATGTAGTATGTATGTATGCAGTATGTATGCAGTATGTATGTTGTATGTTGTATGTAGTATGTATGGAGTATGTATGTAGCATGTATGTATGTATGTATGTAGTATGGAGTATGTATGGAGTATGTATGTAGCATGTATGTATGTATGTAGTATGTATGTATGTATGTAGTATGGAGTATGTATGGAGTATATAGAGCCCCAGCACACATGCACAGAGCCACGGCAGCCCACACAGAGCCACGGCAGCCTGCACAGAGCCCAGCAGCCCGCACAGAGCCCTGCAGCCTGCAGAGAGCCCCGGCACACACGCACAGAGCCCCGGCACATAAGCACAGAGCCCCGACACAAACGCACAGACACCACCCGCACACACACACACGCAGTCTCCGCCCACGCACTGCCCACGCACCGCCCACACTTCATTATACTGCATAATTGCACTATAGGAACTTCCGATTCCGGTATCTGATATCGCAAAAGTATCGGATCTCGGTATCAGAATTCCGATACAGCGAATATCGGCAATACCCGATATTTGCAGTATCGGAATGCTCAACACTAGTTATTAGTGAAGAAGGACTCCAATGGTGTTATGTTAGAATACATCACAAAATTATAACTGACTGTAGATCTGTCAGTTTGGCAAAGTGGAGATTATCACGATGTGTGGGCTGCGCTCACATCAACGTGTTTTATCGCCTTTTGTTTTTTACCTTGAGAAAGGCGCGGTAACGCTTTGGTGTAATGAAAAACCTTGCTTGCACTCTCTGAATCTAATGCTTTTGGTGAACGCAGCTCACACATCATGATAATCTCCATGTTGACCCGCTGACAGATGTACAGTCAGTTATAATTTTGTGATGAATTTTAATAACCTCATTGGGGTCTTTCATCAACAACAACCCACGTTTATGAATCAGTTTTATGAAGGTCATCAACAGCTCTGTGAGGGATTCGTAACAAATTGTTGAAAATTCGTGTTCTTTCCTTATATATGTTTATCCTATGTATTATGGACACCTGTCCGCCTTTTAGTATATTAAATAAACCTATGCATGAATGTGGGATATATCATTAGTGTGACTGTGAGAGAATACATATAAGGCCAGCTTTACACGTCCACATAAAGTACACGTGAGACTTTCTGTTTTTACTATCCATGTGGTTTTCTGTTGGCAGTACGTGTGTGCCATCTGTGTGTACGCGTGTGACATCGGTGTGCCATGTACCGGAGTAGAATGCAAAATAAAAAATTACTGATTTTTATGTGTTAAATAAAGATGATAGTGAGATAATAGAAGTCAGATATATAATTAGTACCTTGCATGTGTAGCTTACTGTACATCTATTAATCTAATAAATAAATGAAAAAAATGCCATGGGGTCTCTCTCTCACAATTTTGGTAACCAGCAAAGATAAAGCAGACAGCTGAGAGCTGATATTATCAGATTGGGAAGTTCTATGGTTATTGGGCCCTTCCCAGCCTAAAACTACCAGCCAGCAGCCGCCCCAGAAATGGTGAATCACATGAGATAATTGAACTCTGGCACTTTGCCTTGGCTCTTCCTTATTATCTTGGTACTTTGGCAATGGTGGTAATGATGCTTGGGGTTGATGTCAGCTATGAAGTGCCCAAAAACACAGCTGACATCAAATCCTTGTGCTTTTGATGGATAGGAGTCTATAATATACCCCCATTATTAATCCCGAAAAAAAAGATTAACACATAAACAAATACTGTATTGAAATAAACACTCTCCCACACTTTCCCTGGTTCATCACTGTATTAAAAAAAAAAAAAAATTCCATGTAGGTCTAATGTAGTCCACTGTATCCATTGTAGTCCAACAAATCCAGTGAATCCGCCAAAGTGTATGTAGCCTTTGGAAATAACCACTTCCGGTCACGCAACACTATGTGAGACCCGGCGACCCTGAAAAGTGGTGACATCAGTAACATTACCACTCTTCACAGTCGCCGAGTTAAGCACAGCGTAGCACAACCTGGTGCGTGTCACACGACTATCACCATAGGATTTAATGGGTACGTGTGGATACTTGTCTCAGGGGCCAGGGCCTTATAGTGTATGTAGATGCAGTACACGACGCCACGCGATTAGTGCCTGCTGGGCTAACGTGCAGCGGCTCCTATACTAGCCAACTTCCGATTCTATCTTCTGTCAGCTCCCATCTGGTATGTGTCTTTTGTTATTTGCATTGGAGAGGAAGTGAATGTTTATTCCAGGACGTAACACAACATTGTTTCTATTACAGATGCTTTATGTATATTAGAAAGTACTCACTTCCTACTGTTGATTTACCCGTGGAAACCTGTAGGCCTGTCACCAGGTCAAAAGTAGACAGTTTTTGCTCTTATTATTATATTCCCGTTGCTTACATGAGTGATCCGTTCTTTTATGGTTTTGTTTTTTTAATTTGCAATGTGGTTACAGAGAAAATGGCTTATTATTTAGTACAAAGTTTTATAGTATTTACAAGTTGACGTGGCTCACAGGGTAATAATCCAGAGCAGCCTAAATGATGTCGCTAGAGCTCCTGTGAGCCCCTCAGCAAAGACTATAAGGGTGTAGTTAGATGGCCGTGTAAATTGTGCCGACATCAGAACGCAGTGCATGGATTGGCTGGCGGCTTTCCCGACCCGAGTGTGACAGCTTCATGTATTTCTATGCAGTTGTCTTGCTCGGGTCAAGAAAGCCACCAGTCAATCCATGCACTGCGTTCCGATCTCGGTCCAACTTATACGGACATCTGACGAAAGTTAGCACTTAAACAAAAAGACCCCTATCTCTAGGAGCAAATGACAGATTAAAAAAAAGATTGCTCAGGGAGCCCTGAAATTTAAAGGCAATCTGTCATAATCAGGTTGTTGACAGTTCATTTGAAAGGAGCGTAATGTGAGGGAAAGAGACCCTGATTCCAGAGATATCACTTACTGGGCTGCTTGGTGTGGTTTTGATAAAATCACTTTTTTAACTCTAGGAGATTATCATTAGAGGACTACCTGCTGCCATATAATCAAACACATTCATGTACAATCTCGCCTCCACCAGTGATTGGAGCTTTTTTGTACACTGTGCATAGGCAGAAAGCTGCCACAGTGGTGTGGGCTGGGTTATACAGAATTCAGATTCAGAGAACTGGTTGATCTGCAGCAGAGAAAACAGTGATTTTATCAAAATGACAGCAAGCAGCCCAGAAAGTGATACATCACTGGAGTTCGGATCTCTGGTCTTAAATTATCTACTCTCTCAGATGGGGTAGCATAAACCTGCTGACAGGTTTCCTTTAAGCCTAGCCAAGCAAGCAGAAGCCAGAGGGAAACTGCCAAGTAGATGGATACCCCCACTTTTTTCTCCAAAGCGAGATTGTATATGAATCAGGGGCAGGCGGGATTCCCTACTGTGAGCAATGTAACCAGTTCGGGAGACAACAGTGTAGTAGAATGCAGCCTTGTGCAAATTAAAATGCAGATGTGCAAATGAGGCTTTAGTTAATAGTCTCTCATTTATGAAGCAATGTACAGCATTGTGAGTACACTTCTTGAAACATTTGCCATTACATTTAAACAGTTAAAGCTTCCTTGGCATGCTTAAAGAAACTAGCAAACCACCAGTAGTAAGAGCTTATGCTCGGAGGTTATCCAGAGAAGTTGTCCATAAGGTCAGAGACTGAGATGTGCACGCCTGTACTTATTGAGTTCCATCTGTTAGAGCCAGTGGCATGAATGACCGTCACGTGCAGATTTAGGTCTATTCACAGAATTATGTTATCAGGTAGGGACACAGTGGAGATTACCCAACAGATTAAGAAAAATCCTCATTTGCATTGAGGTGAAAGAAAACAGATTACCGTACATAATATGGTAATGGGTTGTTCAGACTACCATGGGTATATAGCAATATCTGTTCAGCATGCAGATTGTCAACACCGTATATCACAGAAACACAAAACCACAGCAGTGATTAGATGAGCTGAACCTTTCCATATGCAAGAATATTTTTGTGTTCTGCCTATCTGCATGTCCTTTTCTAGTAATGTATAGGTGCACCCTGATATATACTGTATATTTTTTTAACGGTTTTCCACTTAATCTTGAGCCATGGCATTATGATGGCGAATGATCTGTAGGAAGATTGATCTTGTGCAAGCCTAGATAGGTCTACCAGGATCTTTTATAACGTTTCATAATTGTATCAAGCCATCGGGTTGCTGGTCTTCTTCGCCTTGCTCCTTTTTCTTCTGACCATGACGTCCTTCTCCAATGGTTGCTCTCTTTCTAGGATGTGTCCAAAGTAGGCAAGTCATAGCTTGGTGACCTTTGCTTCTAGTGACATGGCTTGACTTGTTCAAAAATTGATTTGTCTGTTCTTTTTGCCATCCATGGTATTGATAACATCCTTCTCCAGCACCACATTTTGAAGGCATTGATTCTTCTTCTGTGTTGTATCTTTGTCATCCAGGTTTCACATCCGTATTTTAGCATCCTGATATACTTAAAAGATTTGTCCAAAAACATATCAATTTTATTAGCTGTTGTTCAAATGTCGGTTAACCCCTTAGTGACAGAGCCAATTTGGTACTTAATGACCAGGCCAATTTTTGCAATTCTGACCACTGTCACCTTATGAGGTTATAACTCTGGAACGCTTCAACGGATCCCGCTGATTCTGAGATTCTTTTTTCGTGACATATTGTACTTCATGTTAGTGGTAACATTTCTTCGATATTACTTGCGATTATTTATGAAAAAAACGGAAATATGGCGAAAATTTTTAAAATTTTGCAATTTTCAAACTTTGTATTTTTATGCCCTTAAATCAGAGAGATATGTCACGAAAAATAGTTAATAAATAACATTTCCCACATGTCTACTTTACATCAGCACAATTTTGGAAACAAAATTTTTTTTTGTTAGGGAGTTATAAGGGTTAAAAGTTGACCAGCAATTTCTCATTTTTACAACACCATTTTTTTTTAGGGACCACATCACATTTGAAGTCATTTTGAGGGGTCTATATGATAGAAAATAATGAAGTGTGACACCATTCTAAAAACTACACCCCTCAAGGTTCTCAAAACCACATTCAAGAAGTTTATTAACCCTTTACGTGCTTCACAGGAACTGAAACAATGTGGAAGGAAAAAATGAACATTTAACTTTTTTTTGCAAACATCTTAATTCAGAACCATTTTTTTTATTTTCACAAGTGTAAAAACAGAAATGTAACCATAAATTTTGTTATGCAATTTCTCCTGAATACGCCAATACCCCATATGTGGGGTATAACGTTTATAACGTAGAGCCGTGAAAATAAAAAATCGCTTTTGTTTACACAAAAATGATCTTTTCGCCCACAAATTCTTATTTTCACAAGGGTAACAGGAGAAATTAGACCACAAAAGTTGTTGTGCGATTTCTCCTGAATACGTCGATACCCCATATGTGAGGGTAAACCACTATTTGGGCGCACCGCAGAGCTTGGAAGTGAAGGAGCGCCGTTTTACTTTTTCAATGTTGAATTGGCTGGAATTGAGATTGGACGCCATGTCGCGTTTGGAGAGCCCCTGATGTGCCTAAACAGTGGAAACCCCCCACAAGTGACACCATTTTGGAAACTAGACCCCTTAAGGAACTTATCTAGATGTGTGGCGAGCACTTTGAACCCCCATGTGCTTCACAGAAGTCTATAACGTAGAGCCGTGAAAAAAAAAAATTGCATTTTTTCTACAAAAATGATCTTTTTGCCCACAAATTTTTATTTTCACAAGGGTAACAGGAGAAATTAGACCACTAAAGTTGTTGTGCAATTTCTCCTGAGTACGTCGATACCCAATATATGTTTGGGCGCACCGCAGAGCTTGGAAGAGAAAGAGTGCCGTTTTACTTTTTCAATGTAGAATTGGCTGGAATTGAGATCGGACGCCATGTCGCGTTTGGAGAGCCCCTGATGTGCCTAAACAGTAGAAATCCCCCACAAGTGACCCCATTTTGGAAACTAGACCCCCCATGGAACTTATCTAGATGTGTGGTGAGAACCTTGAATGCCCAAGTGCTTCACAGAAGTTTAGAATGCAGAGCCGTGAAAATAAAAAATATTTTTTTTTTCCACAAAAAAGATTTTTTAGCCCCCAAGTTTTTATTTTCACAAGGGTAACAAGAGAAATTGGACCCCAAAAGTTGTTGTCCAATTTGTCCTGAGTATGCTGGTACCCCATATGTGGGGGTAAACCACTGTTTGGGCGCACGGCAGAGCTCGGAAGGAAGGAGCGCCGTTTTGGAATGCAGACTTTGATAGAATGGTCTGCGGGTATTATGTTGCGTTTGCAGAGCCCCTGATGTACCTAACCAGTAGAAACCCTCCACAAGTGACCCCATTTTGGAAACTAGACCCCCCAAGGAACTTATCTAGATGTGTGGTGAGAACTTTGAATGCCCAAGTGCTTCACAGAAGTTTAGAATGCAGAGTCGTGAAAATAAAAAATATATTTTTTTTCCACAAAAAAGATATTGTAGCCCCCAAATTTTTATTTTCACAAGGGTAACAGGAGAAATTGGACTGCAATAGTTGTTGTCCAATTTATCCCGAGTACGCTGATGTGCCATATGTGAGGGTAAACCACTGTTTGGGCGCACGGCAGAGCTCAGAAGGGAGGGAGCACCATTTGACTTTTTGAGCGCAAAATTGGCTGTCGTGTTTGGAGACCCCCTGATGTACCTAAACAGTGGAAACCCCCCAATTCTAGCTCCAACCCTAACCCCAACACACCCCTAACCCTAATCCCAACCTGATCCATAATCCTAATCACTAACCTAACCATAATCACAACCCTTACCCCAAAACAACCCTAATGTCAACCCTAACCATAACCCTAATCAAAACCCTAAATCCAACACACCCCTAATCCTAATCTCAACCCTAACCTCAAACCTAACCCTAATCCCAATACACCCCTAATCACAACACTAACCTTAACCCTAATACCAAACCTAACCCTAATCCCAAGCGTAACCCTAATGCCAACCCTAACCCTAATACCAACCCTAATCCAAACCCTAACCCTAATCCCAGCTCTAACCCTAACTTTAGCCCCAACCCTAGCCCTAACTTTAGCCCCAACCCTAACCCTAGCCCTAAGGCTACTTTCACACTTGCGTCGTTTGGGATTCCGTCGCAATCCGTCGTTTTGGACAAGAAACGGATCCTGCAAATGTGCCCGCAGGATGCGTTTTTTGCCCATAGACTTGTATTGCCGACGGATCGTGACGGATGGCCACACGTCGCGTCCGTCGTGCACTGGATCAGTTGTGTTTTGGCGGAGCGTCGGCACAAAAAAACGTTCAATGAAACGTTTTTTTGTACGTCGCATCCGCCATTTCTGACCGCGCATGCGTGGCCGTAACTCCGCCCCCTCCTCCCCAGGACATAGATTGGGCAGCGGATGCGTTGAAAAACTACAGCTGCTGCCCACGTTGTGCACAATTTTCACAACGTTCGTCGGTATGTCGGGCCGACGCATTGCGACGGCCCCGTACCGACGTAAGTGTGAAAGAAGCCTAACCCTAAATTTAGCCCCAACCCTAACCCTAAATTTAGCCCCAACCCTAACCCTAAATTTAGCCCCAACCCTAGCCCTAACCCTACCCCTAGCCCTAACCCTAGCCCTACCCCTAACCCTACCCCTACCCCTAACCCTACCCCTACCCCTACCCCTAACCCTAACCCTACCCCTAACCCTACCCCTACCCCTAACCCTAACCCTACCCCTAACCCTAACCCTACCCCTAACCCTAACCCTACCCCTAACCCTACCCCTAACCCTACCCCTAACCCTACCCCTAACCCTACCCCTAACCCTAATTTTAGCCCCAACTGCTGTTCTCCTGCCGGCCGGCAGATGGAGACAGATGGCGGGCGCACTGGGCATGCGTCCGCCATGTTCTTCTGCCGGCGGCCAGGAGGAACAGCAAGAGGATCCAGGGACCTAGGTGAGTATGCTAGGGTCCCCGAATCCCCCTATTTCTCTGTCCTCTGATGTGCGATCACATCAGAGGACAGAGAATTACACTTTACTTTTTTTTTTTTTTTGCGGTCGCCGGTAAACAGTTAATTACCGGCGATCGCAAAACAGGGGTCGGTAATACCGACCCCGATCATGCTCTTTGGGGTCTCAGCTACCCCCGGCAGCCGAGACCCCAAAGATTCTCCCGGTGAAGATGGCGGCGCCCACCGGGAGACACGAGGAGCATCGGGGGAGCTAGGTGAGTATTGGGGGGCCACCTGGGACCCCTTTTCTCTGTCCTCCGATGTGCGATCACATCGGAGGACAGAGAAATTAAAAAGAGATCGCGTTTTGTTTTGTTTTTTTGCGATCGCCGGTAAACGGTTAATTACCGGCGATCGCAAATGCGGAGTGGGTTAAAAAAAACCCGAATCATGTTCTCTGGGGTCTCGGCTACCCTCGGCAGCCGAGACCCCGGAGAAAATCGGCCTCTGGGGGGCGCTATGGACTTTTTCCACAGCGCCGTTAATTAACGGCGCTGTGGTTTAAGTACCCTTAGCGGCCGCCGTTAAAAGGCGTATCGGCGGTCGCTAAGGGGTTAATAAACTTAAGCTCCCAATAAACATTAAACTAACTGCAGGTTTTGCCGACAGTATTATATGTATGGGAGCCCTGGACCGATGATTGTGGGGGAGATGAGGATCCGACATGTCTTATTTCAAGCTGGTCAGCCTTTTGTTGTCCTGGAAATAAGCTGCCACAAGAGATGTCTGGCCGCAGCTCTCGTAGAGAACACAGGAGCACTTGGCGGATCGCTCTCGCAGCTGGATATCAGCTTCTAGGCCAAATCCTGAGGGATGACAGCACATTCTTGCCTAACCAGTGCTTGGAGGTTATCACAATTTCTATGCTTTTGTTTTACCACCCACTTTTTGGGGATTGACTACAGGTTCTCAGTTTGATTGAGACCTGGTGAGTTTCCTGGACATGGACCCAAATTTTCAATGTTTTTTTCAACAAGCACTTAGTTATCCCATTTGTCTTGTGATTGTGACATGGTCTCCATTAGGGTTGAGCGAAACGGGTCGTTCATTTTCAAAAGTCGCCGACTTTTGGCAAAGTCGGGTTTCATGAAACCCGATCCGACCCCTGTGCGGGGTCGGCCATGCGGTACGCGACTTTCGCGCCAAAGTCGCGTTTCAATGACGCGAAAAGCGCCATTTCTCAGCCAATGAAGGTAAACGCAGAGTGTGGGCAGCGTGATGACATAGGTCCTGGTCCCCACCATCTTAGAGAAGGGCATTGTAGTGATTGGCTTGCTGTCTGCGGCGTCACAGGGGCTATAAAGGGGAGTTCCCGCCGACCGCCATGTTACTGCTGCTGATCTGAGCTTAGGGAGAGGTTGCTGCCGCTTCGTCAGAAGCAGGGATAGCGTTAGGCAGGGTCCATTAACCACCAAACCGCTTGTGCTGTAGCGATTTCCACTGCCCAACACCACCTTCGGTGTGCAGGGACAGTGGAAGCTACATTTTTTTTTTTTTCCCCCCTCAGCGCTGTAGCTCATTGGGCTGCCCTAGAAGGCTCCCTGATAGCTGCATTGCTGTGTGTACGCCGCTGTGCAAACCAACTGCTTTTTTCAAAGCACAAATCCTCTTGTTCCTTCCTTTCTGCACAGCTATCTTTTTGGTTTGTACACACTTTTTATTTAATTTGTGCATCAGTCCACTCCTTATTGCTGCCTGCCATACCTGGCTGAGATTACTGCAGGGAGATAGTAATTGAAGGACACTCCCTGTTTTTTGTTTTTTTTTTGTGGGAGATTAAGATTGACATTTCTGCTAGAGTGCCATCCCTGTCTGTGTCATCTCTCACTCAGTGGGCCATAGAAAGCCTATTTATTTTAAAAATCACTACATCAATCAGTGGGAGAAAAATATTGGCCTCAGGGCTTGTGTGCCACTCTTGTCTCCTGTGTGCATCATCACTCACTCAGTGGGCCATAGAAAGCCTATTTATTTTTTTGCTTGATTTTGGTTCTAAAATCTACCTGAAAAAATCACTACATCAATCAGTGGGAGAAAAATATTGGCCTCAGGGCTTGTGTGCCACTCCTGACTCCTGTGTGCATCATCACTCACTCAGTGGGCCATAGAAAGCCCTTTTTTTTTCTTTTTGCTTTATTTGGGTTCTAAATTCTACCTGAAAAAATCAATAAATCAATCAGTGGGAGATTAATATTGGCCTTTGGGCTTGTGTGCCAGTCCTAAGCGTGCCATCTCTCTCTCTCAGATAGTGGGCCATAGAAAGCCTATTTATTTATTTTTTTTTTATTGGGTTTATAAATTTTCCCTGGAAAAAAAAAAAAAAAGTGGGAGATTAATATTGGCCTCTGGGCTTGTGTGCCAGTCCTGAGCGTGCCATCTCTCTCACAAATAGTGGGCCATAGAAAGCCTATTTATTTTTTTTTTTTTTGTTTTATAAATTCTCCCTTAAAAAAAAAGGGAGATTAATATTGGCCTTTGGGCTTGTGTGCCAGTCCTAAGCGTGCCATCTCTCTCTGTCTCTCAGATAGTGGGCCATAGAAAGCCTATTTATTATTTTTTTTATTGGGTTTATAAATTTTCCCTGGAACAAAAAAAAAAAAGTGGGAGATAAATATTGGCCTCTGGGCTTGTGTGCCACTCCTGACTCCTGTGTGCGTCATCTCTCACTCAGTGGGCCATAGAAAGCCTTTTTTTGTTTTATTTGTTTTCTAAATTCTCCCTGAAAAAATCATTTTATTTTATTTGGCTTCTAAATTCTTCCTGAAAAAATCATTTTATTCTATTTTTTTTTTTCCTAAAGTCTCCCTGAAAAAAAAAAAAAAAAAAAAAAAATCAGTGGGAGATTAATATTGCCCTTTCTGCTTGTGTGCCAGTCTTGACTCCTGGGTGTGCCATCTCTCTCTCTCTCTCCAATTGTGGGCCATAGAAAGCCTATTATTTTTTTAGCTTGATTTGGGTTCCAAAATCTACCTGAAAAAATCACTACATCAATCAGTGGGAGATAAATATTGGCCTCTGGGCTTGTGTGCCACTCCTGACTCCTGTGTGCGTCATCTCTCACTCAGTGGGCCATAGAAAGCCTTTTTTGTTTTATTTGTTTTCTAAATTCTCCCTGAAAAAATCATTTTATTTTATTTGGTTTCTAAATTCTTCCTGAAAAAATCATTTTATTCTATTTTTTTTTTCCTAAAGTCTCCCTGAAAAAAAAAAAAAAAACAACAAATCAGTGGGAGATTAATATTGCCCTTTCTGCTTGTGTGCCAGTCTTGACTCCTGGGTGTGCCATCTCTCTCTCTCTCTCCAATTGTGGGCCATAGAAAGCCTATTATTTTTTTTAGCTTGATTTGGGTTCCAAAATCTACCTGAAAAAATCACTACATCAATCAGTGGGAGATAAATATTGGCCTCTGGGCTTGTGTGCCACTCCTGACTCCTGTGTGCGTCATCTCTCACTCAGTGGGCCATAGAAAGCCTTTTTTTGTTTTATTTGTTTTCTAAATTCTCCCTGAAAAAATCATTTTATTTTCTTTGGTTTCTAAATTCTTCCTGAAAAAATCATTTTATTCTATTTTTTTTTTCCTAAAGTCTCCCTGAAAAAAACAAAAACAAAAACAAATCAGTGGGAGATTAATATTGCCCTTTCTGCTTGTGTGCCAGTCTTGACTCCTGGGTGTGCCATCTCTCTCTCTCTCTCCAATTGTGGGCCATAGAAAGCCTATTATTTTTTTTAGCTTGATTTGGGTTCCAAAATCTACCTGAAAAAATCACTACATCAATCAGTGGGAGATAAATATTGGCCTCTGGGCTTGTGTGCCACTCCTGACTCCTGTGTGCGTCATCTCTCACTCAGTGGGCCATAGAAAGCCTTTTTTTGTTTTATTTGTTTTCTAAATTCTCCCTGAAAAAATCATTTTATTTTCTTTGGTTTCTAAATTCTTCCTGAAAAAAATCATTTTATTCTATTTTTTTTTTCCTAAAGTCTCCCTGAAAAAACAAAAAACAAAAAACAAATCAGTGGGAGATTAATATTGCCCTTTCTGCTTGTGTGCCAGTCTTGACTCCTGGGTGTGCCATCTCTCTCTCTCTCTCCAATTGTGGGCCATAGAAAGCCTATTATTTTTTTAGCTTGATTTGGGTTCCAAAATCTACCTGAAAAAATCACTACATCAATCAGTGGGAGATAAATATTGGCCTCTGGGCTTGTGTGCCACTCCTGACTCCTGTGTGCTTCATCTCTCACTCAGTGGGCCATAGAAAGCCTTTTTTTGTTTTATTTGTTTTCTAAATTCTCCCTGAAAAAATCATTTTATTTTATTTGGTTTCTAAATTCTTCCTGAAAAAATCATTTTATTCTATTATTTTTTTTTCCTAAAGTCTCCCTTAAAAAAAAAAAAAAATCAAATCAGTGGGAGATTAATATTTACATTTGTGCTTCAGTGACAGTCCTGCGTGTGTGGCATCTCTCTCATTTGTTGCCACCAACAACAG
The DNA here is from genome assembly GCF_032444005.1 of Ranitomeya imitator. Classification (NCBI taxonomy): domain Eukaryota; kingdom Metazoa; phylum Chordata; class Amphibia; order Anura; family Dendrobatidae; genus Ranitomeya; species Ranitomeya imitator. Next base: position 722,434,849 of record NC_091282.1, on the reverse strand, counting down.
AGTGTGTAACATTGTGCCTGATTTTCGTTGTGGTCTCACTCACCTGTAAAGGGGTAGCTAAATCATACTGAAGTTATAGCTCACCGTGTAATTTGTGTGACAGCAACAAATACCGTTAGTTTGTTTACGTTTTTAAAACAATGAGGAAGTATGGTGGAAGAGGTCGTGGCAGGGGGCGTTCATTGTCAGCTGGTAATGAGGGTAGTGGTAGTGGTGGAGCATCAGCTGGTCGTGGGGAAAAAAATATTGCACCTAAGTCTGGAGCTGTGGAGCCAGGTTCGTCGTCTGGCTACACAAGGCCTCGAACGTTCCCTTTTCTGGGAGTAGGAAAACCGCTTTTAAAGCCGGAGCAGCAAGAGCAAGTTTTGGCTTATCTTGCTGACTCAGCCTCTAGCTCTTTTGCCTCCTCTCGTGAAACTGGTAAATGTCAAAGCAGCGCGTCGTTAGTGGATGTTCACGGTCAGGGACAAGTCGCTTCCTTGTCCTCTTCAGCAAAAACAACAACAGAGAAGAATGCAGCAGGCGACACAACGGGTTACTCCATGGAGCTCTTTACACATACCATCCCTGGCTTAGAAAGTGAAGCAGTTAACAGTCCATGCCCATTACAAGTTGAATCTGACATGGAGTGCACTGATGCACAGCCACAGCCAGACTACTATGCTGGTCCTTTGACTCAGACCACAACATTGCCCTCGCAGGGTGCTGATCAAGAATCAGACCCTGATGAGACTATGTTGCCCCATCACGAACGCTATACCACCGACCGACACGGTGACACAGACGAAGTTGCACACGAGCTACAAGAAGAGGTAATAGATGACCCAGTTCTTGTCCCCGATTGGCAGCCATTGGGGGAACAGGGTGCAGGCGGCAGCAGTTCTGAAGCGGAGGAGGAGGGGCCGCAGCAGGCATCAACATCGCAACAGGTTCCATCTGCCGGGCCCGTATCTTGCCCAAAACGCGTGGCAAAGCCAAAACCTGTTGGAGGACAGCGTGGCCATCCGGTTAAAGCTCAGTCTGCAATGCCTGAAAAGGTATCCGATGCTAGAAAGAGTGCAGTCTGGCATTTTTTTAAACAACATCCAATTGATCAGCGCAAAGTCATCTGTCAAAAATGTTCAACTACCTTAAGCAGAGGACAGAATCTGAAAAGTCTCAATACAAGTTGCATGCATAGACATTTAACCACCATGCATTTGCAAGCCTGGACTAACTACCAAACGTCCCTTAAGGTTGTAGCACCCTCGGCCAATGAAGCTAGTCAGCAACGCAACATCCCTTCCGGCAGTGTAGGGCCACCATTTTCCGCACCACCTGCAGTATCTATGCAGGTTTCTTTGCCAGGCCAAAGCAGTCAGGGTCAGGGAATCACCAGTTTCGTAGTAGGAAACACTGCATCTAGGGCACCGGTGGCAACAATACCATCTCCCACCGTCTCTCAGTCTGCCATGTCCACCGGCACCCCCGCTAGTTCCACGATCTCCAGCTCTCCAGTCCAGCTCACCCTACATGAGACTATGGTTAGAAAAAGGAAGTACTTAGCCTCGCATCCGCCTACACAGGGTTTGAACGCACACATAGCTAGACTAATCTCGTTAGAGATGATGCCCTACCGGTTAGTTGAAAGCGAAGCTTTCAAAGCCCTGATGGACTACGCTGTACCACGCTACGAGCTACCCAGTCGACACTTTTTTTTCCAGAAAAGCCATCCCAGCCCTCCACCAGCATGTTAAAGAGCGCATCGTCCATGCACTCAGGCAATCTGTGAGCACAAAGGTGCACCTGACAACAGATGCATGGACCAGTAGGCATGGCCAGGGACGTTACGTGTCCATCACGGCACACTGGGTAAATGTGGTGGATGCAGGGTCCACAGGGGACAGCAAGTTTGGGACAGTTCTGCCTAGCCCACGGTCTAGGAAACAATTGGCTGTAGCCGTTCGCACCCCCTCTTCCTCCTCTTCGTCCTCCTGCAGAAGCGAGAGCTCGTCCACAGACCGCAGTCGCACAACCAATCCATCCGCAGCTGCCACTGTTGCACACCAGGTCTCCCATTATGGGGCAGCTACTGGCAAACGTCAGCAGGCTGTATTGGCTATGAAGTGTTTGGGCGACAACAGACACACCGCGGAAGTTCTGTCCGAGTTCTTGCAGAAAGAAACGCAGTCGTGGCTGGGCACTGTAGATCTTGAGGCAGGCAAGGTAGTGAGTGATAACGGAAGGAATTTCATGGCTGCCATCTCCCTTTCCCAACTGAAACACATTCCTTGCCTGGCTCACACCTTAAACCTGGTGGTGCAGTGCTTCCTGAAAAGTTATCCGGGGTTATCCGACCTGCTCCTCAAAGTGCGTGGACTTTGCTCACATATCTGCCGTTCGCCCGTACACTCCAGCCGTATGCAGACCTATCAGCGTTCTTTGAACCTTCCCCAGCATCGCCTAATCATAGACGTTGCAACAAGGTGGAACTCAACACTGCACATGCTTCAGAGACTGTGTGAACAGAGGCGGGCTGTTATGTTTTTGTGGGAGGATACACATACACGGGCAGGCAGTAGGATGGCAGACATGGAGTTGTCAGGTGTGCAGTGGTCGAAGATTCAAGACATGTGTCAAGTCCTTCAGTGTTTTGAGGAATGCACACGGCTGGTTAGTGCAGACAACGCCATAATAAGCATGAGCATCCCCCTAATGCGTCTGCTGATGCAAAGTTTGACGCACATAAAGGATCAGGCGTCTGCAGCTGAGGAAGAGGAAAGCCTTGATGACAGTCAGCCATTGTCTGGCCAGGGCAGTGTACAGGACGAGGTAGCGGGTGAAGAGGAGGAGGAGGACGAGGAGGATGATGGGGATGATTATATTTTTAATGGGGAAGCTTTTCTGGGGCCACTGGAAATTGGTGGCGCGGCAAGGCCGGGTTCTGGTTTTTTGAGGGACACAAGTGACGTGGATTTGCCTGAAACTGCCCCTCAACCAAGCACAACCGCAGATTTGAGAACTGGAACTTTGGCCCACATGGCGGATTATGCCTTACGTATCCTCAAAAGGGACACACGCATAACTAAAATGATGAATGATGACGATTACTGGTTGGCCTGCCTCCTTGATCCTCGCTATAAAGGCAAATTGCAAAATATAATGCCACATGAGAACTTGGAACTAATATTAGCAACCAAACAATCAACTCTTGTTGACCGTTTGCTTCTGGCATTCCCTGCACACAGCGCCCATGATCGTTCTCACACGAGCTGCAGGGGCCAGCAGACCAGAGGAGTTAGAGGGGCAGAAATCAGAAGTGGCGTTGGCCAGAGGGGTTTTCTGACCAGGTTGTGGAGTGATTTTGCTATGACCGCAGACAGGACAGGTACTGCAGCATCAATTCAAAGTGACAGGAGACAACATTTGTCCAGTATGGTTACAAACTATTTTTCATCCCTTATCGATGTTCTCCCTCAACCGTCATTCCCATTTGATTACTGGGCATCAAAATTAGACACCTGGCCAGAATTGGCAGAATATGCATTGCAGGAGCTTGCTTGCCCGGCAGCTATTGTCCTATCAGAAAGAGTATTCAGCGCTGCAGGTTCAATACTAACAGAAAAAAGGACTCGTCTGGCTACCCAAAATGTAGATGATCTAACCTTCATTAAAATGAACCACAACTGGATTTCGAAATCTTTTGCCCCACCTTGCCCGGCTGACACCTAGCTTTCCTATGAAAAGGTCTTGCCTGTGGACTATTCTGAATGCCTTTTCCAATCTCGTAATTTTCTGCACCTGATTGTCCAGCATACGACATGTTTACACCTCACTAAATGGCCAAACTCCCCACACGGGGCCGTGGTATCGACACTTGGCGACAGCACCCGTGAGAGTGCAGTTTGTCTGAAGAGGTGGGTGAGCCCGCTTTTGGTCGACGGCACTGCCACTGGGTCCCTCCTAGTACAATAAAGTGTCTCTGGCGGTGGTGGTGCGCACCCAACGTCAGACACACCGTTGTAATATGAGGGGCCCTGGGCCTGTACCGCCGGCCACAAGACAGTTTCCCCCCACCCCAGCTCAAACAGTGCTCTACCACTTGCAAAATTATCTCACAGCTCCACCAATGTTTAGTCTATGCGCTGACATCCTTCAATGCCTGCCACTGACAATACCATTGTATTGACATTTTTGTTATGTTAGGCCTTCGATGCCTGTCTGTGGTCACTCCTTCCACTAGGCCTCCACTGACCACACCACTGCTGCCCGTGTACCCCTGGAACCAATTTAAAATTGCCTACAGCCATGTGTTATTATTTTAGGCCTTCGATGCCTGTCTGCGGTCACTCCTTCCACTAGGCCTCCACTGACCACACCACTGCTGCCCGTGTACCCCTGGAACCAATTTAAAATTGCCTACAGCCATGTGTTATTATTTTAGGCCTTCGATGCCTGTCTGCGGTCACTCCTTCCACTAGGCCTCCACTGACCACACCACTGCTGCCCTTGTACCCCTGGAACCAATTTAAAATTGCCTACAGCCATGTGTTATTATTTTAGGCCTTCGATGCCTGTCTGCGGTCACTCCTTCCACTAGGCCTCCACTGACCACACCACTGCTGCCCGTGTACCCCTGGAACCAATTTAAAATTGCCTACAGCCATGTGTTATTATTTTAGGCCTTCGATGCCTGTCTGCGGTCACTCCTTCCACTAGGCCTCCACTGACCACACCACTGCTGCCTGTGTACCCCTGGAACCAATTTAAAATTGCCTACAGCCATGTGTTATTATTTTAGGCCTTCGATGCCTGTCTGCGGTCACTCCTTCCACTAGGCCTCCACTGACCACACCACTGCTGCCCGTGTACCCCTGGAACCAATTTAAAATTGCCTACAGCCATGTGTTATTATTTTAGGCCTTCGATGCCTGTCTGCGGTCACTCCTTCCACTAGGCCTCCACTGACCACACCACTGCTGCCCGTGTACCCCTGGAACCAACATCAGAAAATATAAAAATAAGTATTTTGTTTATAAAAAAGAAAATACTGGAGAGATATCAAATGCAGACATTTTAACATTAAAAACAAACACATACAACAAAAATCTGGTACAGTACTAAAAATGGCCACCAGCTACAATAACTTTCTCCTGCAAGTAGTTAACTGAAAGGTTTTTTTCAATTTTAAACACAGATATGGCATCCACCGAGTGTTGTCCTGTCGCGTCTTCTTTATATTATTGCCAAGAAGATGCAAAACAATGAAAATAATAAAATCATTATTTACCAAAAAAATAGAGTAAGTCAAAACCACATTGCAAATAAACATTCATTACAAATAAAGAAGCAGGGCGCGTCCGAGGGTGAGTATATACCTAATAAGAATATAATCACCCTCGGACGCGCCCTGCTTCTTTCCGACAGCCTTCCTTCCTAAGAATCAGCCCTTCCGTGGTGTAGAGAGAGGGTTTGTTACACTCCAAGGTGTTCCCCAGGTTGCCTTTCCTGAGCTTCGATCTTCCGGCTCTCGTTTAGTAGTTGTTGGAAACTACGCTGCATTGGGCCTACAAATTGGGTATGGGGTGTAGAGAGATGGTGTGTTCCACTCCAAGGTGTTCCCCAGGTTGCCTTTCCTGAGCTTCGATCTTCCGGCTCTCGTTTAGTAGTTGTTGGAAACTACGCTGCATTAGGCCTACAAATTGGGTATGGGGTGTAGAGAGATGGTGTGTTCCACTGTAGAGAGATGGTGTGTTCCACTCCAAGGTGTTCCCCAGGTTTCCTCGCCAATGCTTCGATCATCATGCTCTCGTTTAGTAGTTGTTGGAAACTACGCTGCATTAGGCCTACAAATTGGGTATGGGGTGTAGAGAGATGGTGTGTTCCACTCCAAGGTGTTCCCCAGGTTTCCTCTCCATTGCTTCGATCTTCATGCTCTCGTTTAGTAGTTGTTGGAAACTACGCTGCATTAGGCCTACAAATTGGGTATGGGGTGTAGAGAGATGGTGTGTTACACTCCAAGGTGTTCCCCAGGTTTCCTCTCCATTGCTTCGATCTTCCGGCTCTCGTTTAGTAGTTGTTGGAAACTACGCTGCATTAGGCCTACAAATTGGGTATGGGGTGTAGAGAGATGGTGTGTTACACTCCAAGGTGTTCCCCAGGTTTCCTCTCCATTGCTTCGATCTTCCGGCTCTCGTTTAGTAGTTGTTGGAAACTATGCTGCATTAGGCCTACAAATTGGGTATGGGGTGTAGAGAGATGGTGTGTTCCACTCCAAGGTGTTCCCCAGGTTGCCTTTCCTGAGCTTCGATCTTCCGGCTCTCGTTTAGTAGTTGTTGGAAACTACGCTGCATTAGGCCTACAAATTGGGTATGGGGTGTAGAGAGATGGTGTGTTCCACTGTAGAGAGATGGTGTGTTCCACTCCAAGGTGTTCCCCAGGTTTCCTCGCCAATGCTTCGATCATCATGCTCCGTTTAGTAGTTGTTGGAAACTACGCTGAATTAGGCCTACAAATTGGGTATGGGGTGTAGAGAGATGGTGTGTTCCACTGTAGAGAGATGGTGTGTTCCACTCCAAGGTGTTCCCCAGGTTTCCTCGCCAATGCTTCGATCATCATGCTCTTGTTTAGTAGTTGTTGGAAACTACGCTGCATTAGGCCTACAAATTGGGTATGGGGTGTAGAGAGATGGTGTGTTCCACTCCAAGGTGTTCCCCAGGTTTCCTCTCCATTGCTTCGATCTTCATGCTCTCGTTTAGTAGTTGTTGGAAACTACGCTGCATTAGGCCTACAAATTGGGTATGGGGTGTAGAGAGATGGTGTGTTACACTCCAAGGTGTTCCCCAGGTTTCCTCTCCATTGCTTCGATCTTCCGGCTCTCGTTTAGTAGTTGTTGGAAACTACGCTGCATTAGGCCTACAAATTGGGTATGGGGTGTAGAGAGATGGTGTGTTACACTCCAAGGTGTTCCCCAGGTTTCCTCTCCATTGCTTCGATCTTCCGGCTCTCGTTTAGTAGTTGTTGGAAACTACGCTGCATTAGGCCTACAAATTGGGTATGGGGTGTAGAGAGATGGTGTGTTCCACTCCAAGGTGTTCCCCAGGTTGCCTTTCCTGAGCTTTGATCTTCCGGCTCTCGTTTAGTAGTTGTTGGAAACTACGCTGCATTGGGCCTACAAATTGGGTATGGGGTCTAGAGAGATGGTGTGTTCCACTGTAGAGAGATGGTGTGTTCCACTCCAAGGTGTTCCCCAGGTTTCCTCGCCAATGCTTCGATCATCATGCTCTCGTTTAGTAGTTGTTGGAAACTACGCTGCATTAGGCCTACAAATTGGGTATGAGGTGTAGAGAGATGGTGTGTTCCACTCCAAGGTGTTCCCCAGGTTTCCTCTCCATTGCTTCGATCTTCATGCTCTCGTTTAGTAGTTGTTGGAAACTACGCTGCATTAGGCCTACAAATTGGGTATGGGGTGTAGAGAGATGGTGTGTTACACTCCAAGGTGTTCCCCAGGTTTCCTCTCCATTGCTTCGATCTTCCGGCTCTCGTTTAGTAGTTGTTGGAAACTACGCTGCATTAGGCCTACAAATTGGGTATGGGGTGTAGAGAGATGGTGTGTTACACTCCAAGGTGTTCCCCAGGTTTCCTCTCCATTGCTTCGATCTTCCGGCTCTCGTTTAGTAGTTGTTGGAAACTACGCTGCATTAGGCCTACAAATTGGGTATGGGGTGTAGAGAGATGGTGTGTTCCACTGTAGAGAGATGGTGTGTTCCACTCCAAGGTGTTCCCCAGGTTTCCTCGCCAATGCTTCGATCATCATGCTCTCGTTTAGTAGTTGTTGGAAACTACGCTGCATTAGGCCTACAAATTGGGTATGGGGTGTAGAGAGATGGTGTGTTCCACTCCAAGGTGTTCCCCAGGTTTCCTCTCCATTGCTTCGATCTTCATGCTCTCGTTTAGTAGTTGTTGGAAACTACGCTGCATTAGGCCTACAAATTGGGTATGGGGTGTAGAGAGATGGTGTGTTACACTCCAAGGTGTTCCCCAGGTTTCCTCTCCATTGCTTCGATCTTCCGGCTCTCGTTTAGTAGTTGTTGGAAACTACGCTGCATTAGGCCTACAAATTGGGTATGGGGTGTAGAGAGATGGTGTGTTACACTCCAAGGTGTTCCCCAGGTTTCCTCTCCATTGCTTCGATCTTCCGGCTCTCGTTTAGTAGTTGTTGGAAACTACGCTGCATTAGGCCTACAAATTGGGTATGGGGTGTAGAGAGATGGTTTGTTACACTCCAAGGTGTTCCCCAGGTTTCCTCTCCATTGCTTCGATCTTCCGGCTCTCGTTTAGTAGTTGTTGGAAACTACGCTGCATTGGGCCTACAAATTGGGTATGGGGTGTAGAGAGATGGTGTGTTCCACTCCAAGGTGTTCTCCAGGTTGCCTTTCCTGAGCTTCGATCTTCCGGCTCTCGTTTAGTAGTTGTTGGAATCTACGCTGCATTAGGCCTACAAATTGGGTATGGGGTGTAGAGAGATGGTGTGTTCCACTGTAGAGAGATGGTGTGTTCCACTCCAAGGTGTTCCCCAGGTTTCCTCGCCAATGCTTCGATCATCATGCTCTCATTTAGTAGTTGTTGGAAACTACGCTGCATTAGGCCTACAAATTGGGTATGGGGTGTAGAGAGATGGTGTGTTCCACTCCAAGGTGTTCCCCAGGTTTCCTCGCCAATGCTTCGATCATCATGCTCTCGTTTAGTAGTTGTTGGAAACTACGCTGCATTAGACCTACAAATTGGGTATGGGGTGTAGAGAGATGGTGTGTTCCACTCCAAGGTGTTCTCCAGGTTGCCTTTCCTGAACTTCTATCTTCAGGCTCTCATTAAATTGTGGTTAAACGGAACAACTGCATTTGGCGTACTAGTTGGTTTGGGGCCTACTATCGGTGTCTGCCGCTCCTTGCTGTTCTCCTGGTTTCCTGTCCTGAAATTCCGTTTTCAGGCGCTCGTTAAGTAGTTGTTAATGTTAGACTGCATTTGGCCTACTAGTTGGGTTGGGGCCTACTATCGGTGTCTGCCACTCCTTGCTGTTCTCCTCCACTAAACAAAGCTGTGCCGCCTGTTTACTACTGTTGCCAATTTTGAACTGCATTTCGACTACTTACTGATTTGGGCCTACTCTCTGTGTCAGCCTCTCATTCCAGTTGTCCTCCACTGCAATGCCCCCTGATTAGTCCTGTGTTACCAATTTTGAACTGCATTTAGCCCACTTTATTCTTTGGGCCTATATCTGTGTTTCCTCCTCATCCTGCCCATTGCCCAGCCAGTGATAGATGAGTCTGCTGGTACATTGACCCATAACGCAACATTTCCCGTGCACGCTACACTGCAAGATTGTGACCCTGCTGAAAGTCAGGTCCCCCTTCCCGCATACCATACCACCTTACACGGGGACAAACAGGAAGGTGCAGATGAAAGTGCAGGTTCCTTCATCAGGTGGGGGGAGGAATACTAGTTGGCGACGTCACTGGCACAGGGCCTCTCATGGTACGCAAAAGTGTTGCTGCCGGTGGGAGGCGCCCCCGCCGTGCAAACACACCGCTGTACTTTGAGGGGCCCTGTGCCAGTGCCAATGCCAACGAGTGGGCCCCCCCTGCTTGCTCAGGTTCACAGCACTTGCAAAGTTGAAATACTTACCTCTCCCTGCTCCACTGCCGTGACGTGGTCCAGATTTCCTGGGCCCACTAATTACTTGAACCAGCCCTACCCACCACAACTTTAGCCAAATGACCCCCAATTTCAAATGCCTTCCAATTATTATAAGGTAAATTACGCTTGACAAGCTTCATTAAGAAGAATGGATGGTTTTGACATTAAAATGGGCACTCTAGGTGTTTTCCTGGCCCCCACTCACTGCCGACTATGCTGCCCCATTGACTTGCATTGGGTTTCGTGTTTCGGTCGATCCCGACTTTACGTCATAATCGGCCGATTTCACTCGACCCGACTTTTGAGATAGTCGGGTTTTGCGAAACCCGGCTCGACTCTAAAAAGGTCAAGGTCGCTCAACTCTAGTCTCCATCATGATCGGTAAAGCATTGTTCATCACCATATTGCTCCTGTATTGCTGAGAGAAGTTGCTCATGGACAATGTTTACATCACATTATCTATGGCTGTGTTTTTAGGCAAAATTATGAGTGAACCAACGCCAAGGCTAAAATATGACCCAACCCATGAATGATCTCAGGATTCTTTACTGGTGGCATGATGTAGGACTCATAGTAGCAGTCTCCTTTTTTTCTCTGGGCAATCAATATACTGGTCTGAGCTGTGCACTTTATTATTATTATTTATTTATATAGAGCCATTGATTCCTTGGTGCTGTACATGAGAAGGGGTTACGTGGAAATTACAGATATCATTTACAGTGAGCAAACTAACAATGACAGACTGATACAGAGGGGCGAGGACACTGCCCTTGCAGGTTTACATTCTACAGGATGGTGAGGAAGGAGTACAATAGGCTGCAATAGGTTGCAGGTTGTACGAGCTCCGGTGTTGGTGAGGCGGTAGCTTCGGTAGTGGTGAGGAGGCAGCGGGGTCAGTGCAGGCTGTAGGCTTTCCTGAAGAGGTGGGTTTTCAGTTTCCGTCTGAAGGATCCGAATGTGGTTGATAGTCGGACATGTTGGGGCAAAGAATTACAGAGGATGGGGGATATTCTGGAGAAGTCTTGGGGGGGGATGGGTGAGGAGCGAATAAGTGTGGAGGAGAGAAGGTCTTGGGAGGACTGGAGATTACGTAAGGGAAGATATCGGGATATTAGTTCAGAGATATATGGAGGAGACAGGCTATGGATGGCTTTGTAGGTTAGTATAAGTAATTTGAACTGTATACACTGAGGGAATGGGAGCCAGTGAAGAGATTTTCAGATGGGGAAGTGGAGGAGTAGAGAGGAGAGAGATGAATTAGTCGGGCAGCAGAGTTAAGGATGGACTGGAGAAGTGCAAGGGTGTTAGCAGGGAGGCCACAGAAAAGGATGTTGCAGTAGTCAAGGCGGGAGATGATGAGGGCATGCACAAGCATTTTAGTAGATTGACAGTTGAAGAAAGGATCAATTCTGGAGATATTTTTGAGCTGGAGGCGACAGGAGGTAGAAAGAGCTTGGATGTGCGGTTTGAAAGACAGGGCAGAGTCAAGGGTTACGGGGGAAAGCGTGATGCCATTAATAGTGATAGATGGGTCAGGTAAGGAAGATCTATCAGAGGGAGGAAATATGATGAGTTCAGATTTGTCCACATTGAGTTTAAGGAAGCGAGAGGAGAAGGAGGAGAATATGGCTGATAGACACTCTGGGATTCTGGAGCGCAGAGACCACTCTGGGATTCTGGGCCAGAAAGGTAGATCTGAGTGTCATCAGCATAAAGGTGGTACTGGAATCCATGGGACTTTTTGAGTTGTCCCAGGCCAAGTGTATAGATTGAGAAGAGTAGGGGTACTAGAACAGAGCCTTGGGGGACTACAACAGAGAGAGGGTGGGATGAGGAGGTAGTGTGAGAGTGTGAGACGCTGAATGTGCAGTTAGAAAAGTATGAGGAAATCCAGGATAGGGCGAGGTCTTTGATGCCAAAGGAGAAGAGGATCTGTAGTAGGAGGCAGTGGTCAACTGCGTCGAAAACAAAGGACAGGTCTAGGAGGAGGAGTACAGAGTATTCTCCGCTAGCTTTGGCTGTAAGTAGGTTGTTAGTGATTTTGGTCAGGGCTGTCTCATTTGAGTGATTGTCAAAGAGCAAGTTAGATGAGAGGTGGGAGGAAAGTTCAGGGTGGACGTGCTGCTCCAGAAGTTTGGAAGCGAATGGAAGCAGCAATATTGGGCGATATCTGGACATAGCAGTTGGATCGAGGGTTGGCTTCTTAAGGATAGGTGTGATTGTGGCATGTTTGAAAGCAGAAGGGAAGGTGCCAGAAGTTAGTGATAGGTTGAAGAGGTGGGTTAGGGATAGGATAAGAGTGGTGGTGAGGTTGGGGAGGAGGTGGGATGGGATGGGGTCGAGGTGGTGAGGTGCGATTTGGAGAGGAGACAATTAAGCCCCCCTTCAGTGATGTTGGATAGGGAGGTTATGGGGTTTGGGCATTGGTCTGGTATACAAAGGGTGATACAAGGAGAAAAATACAGAGCATCGATGAACACTTCATTAACCCCTTCATTACCCAGCCTTTTTTGACCTTAAAGACCTTGCCGTTTTTTGCAATTCTGACCAGTGTCCCTTTATGAGGTAATAACTCAGGAACGCTTCAACGGATCCTAGCGGTTCTGAGTTTGTTTTTTCATGACATATTGGGCTTCATGTTAGTGGTAAATTTAGGTCAATAAATTCTGCGTTTATTTGTGATAAAAATGGAAATTTGGCGAAAATTTTGAAAATTTCGCAATTTTCACATTTTTAATTTTTATTCTGTTAAACCAGAGAGTTGTGTGACACAAAATAGTTAATAAATAACATTTCCCACATGTATACTTTACATCAGCACAATTTTGGAAACAAAATTTTTTTTTGCTAGGAAGTTATAAGGGTTAAAATTTGACCAGCGATTTCTCATTTTTACAACGAAATTTACAAAACCATTTTTTTTAGGGACCACCTCACATTTGAAGTCAGTTTGAGGGGTCTATATGGCTGAAAATACCCAAAAGTGACACCATTCTAAAAACTGCACCCCACAAGGTACTCAAAACCACATTCAAGAAGTTTATTAACCCTTCAGGTGCTTCACAGCAGCAGAAGCAACATGGAAGGAAAAAATGAACATTTAACTTTTTAGTCACAAAAATTATCTTTTAGCAACAATTTTTTTATTTTCCCAATGGTAAAAGGAGAAACTGAACCACAAAAGTTGTTGTCCAATTTGTCCTAAGTACGCTTATACCTCATATGTGGGGGTAAACCACTGTTTGGTCGCACGGCAGGGCTTGGAAGGGAAGGAGCGCCGTTTGACTTTTTGAATGAAAAATTGGCTCCACTCTTTAGCGGACACCATGTCACGTTTGGAGAGCCCCCGTGTGCCTAAAAATTGGAGCTCCCCCACAAGTGACCCCATTTTGGAAACTAGACGCCCCAAGGAACTCATCTAGATGCATAGTGAGCACTTTGAACCCCCAGGTGCTTCACAAATTGATCCGTAAAAATGAAAAAGTACTTTTTTTTCACAAAAAAATTATTTTAGCCTCAATTTTTTCATTTTCACATGGGCAACAGGATAAAATGGATCCTAAAATTTGTTAGGCAATTTCTCCTGAGTACAACAATACCTCACATGTGGGGGTAAACCACTGTTTGGGCACATGGTAAGGCTCGGAAGGGAAGGAGTGCCATTTGACTTTTTGAATAAAAAATTATCTCCATCGTTAGCGGACACCATGTCGCGTTTGGAGAGCCCCTGTGTGCCTAAACATTGGCGCTCCCCCACAAGTGACCCCATTTTGGAAACTATACCCCCCAAGGAACTTATCTAGATGCCTAGTGAGCACTTTAAACCCTCAGGTGCTTCACAAATTGATCTGTAAAAATGAAAAAGTACTTTTTTTTCACAAAAAAATTCTTTTCGCCTCAATTTTTTCATTTTCACATGGGCAACAGGATAAAATGGATCATAAAATTTGTTGGGCAATTTCTCCTGAGTACGCCGATACCTCATATGTGGGGGTAAACCACTGTTTGGACACACGGCAGGGCTCGGAAGGGAAGGCGCGCCATTTGACTTTTTGAATGGAAAATTAGCTCCAATTGTTAGCGGACACCATGTCGCGTTTGGAGAGCCCCTGTGTGCTTAAACATTGGAGCTCCCCCACAAGTGACCCCATTTTGGAAACTAGACCCCCCAAGGAACTGATCTAGATGCATATTGAGCACTTTAAACCCCCAGGTGCTTCACAGAAGTTTATAACGCAGAGCCATGAAAATAAAAAATAATTTTTCTTTCCTCAAAAATGATTTTTTAGCCTGGAATTTCCTATTTTGCCAAGGGTAATAGGAGAAATTGGACCCCAAATGTTGTTGTCCAGTTTGTCCTGAGTACGCTGATACCCCATATGTGGGGGTAAACCACTGTTTGGGCGCACGACAGGGCTCGGAAGGGAAGGCACGCCATTTGGCTTTTTAAATGGAAAATTAGCTCCAATCATTAGCGGACACCATGTCACGTTTGGAGAGCCCCTGTGTGCCTAAACATTGGAGATCCCCCAGAAATGACCCCATTTTGGAAACTAGACCCCCAAAGGAACTAATCTAGATGTGTGGTGAGGACTTTGAACCCCCAAGTGCTTCACAGAAGTTTATAACGCAGAGCCATGAAAATAAAAAAAAAAATTATTTTCTCAAAAATGATCTTTTAGCCTGCAATTTTTTATTTTCCCAACAGTAACAGGAGAAATTTGACCCCAAAAGTTGTTGTCCAGTTTCTCCTGAGTACGCTGATACCCTATATGTGGGGGTAAACCACTGTTTGGGCACATGTCGGGGCTCGGAAGTGAAGTAGTGACGTTTTGAAATGCAGACTTTGATGGAATGCTCTGTGGGCGTCACGTTGCGTTTGCAGAGCCCCTGATGTGGCTAAACAGTAGAAACCCCCAAGTGACCCCATTTTGGAAACTAGACCTCGAAAGGAACTTATCTAGATGTGTGGTGAGCACTTTGAACCCCCAAGTGCTTCACAGAAGTTTATAATGCAGAGCCGTGAAAATAATAAATAAGTTTTCTTTCCTCAAAAATAATTATTCAGCCCAAAATTTTTTAATTTTCCCAAGGGTAACAGGAGAAATTTGACCCCAATATTTGTTGTCCAGTTTCTCCTGAGTACGGTGATACCCCATATGTGGGGGTAAACTACTGTTTGGGCACATGCCGGGGCTCGGAATTGAAGTAGTGACGTTTTGAAATGCAGACTTTGATGGAATGCTCTGCGGGCGTCACATTGCGTTTGCAGAGCCCCTGATGTGGCTAAACAGTAGAAACCCCCACAAGTGACCCCATTTTGGAAACTAGACCCCGAAAGGAACTTATCTAGATGTGTGGTGAGCACTTTGAACCCCAAGTGCTTCATAGAAGTTTATAATGCAGAGCCGTGAAAATAATAAATACGTTTTCTTTCCTCAAAAATAATTATTTAGCCCAGAATTTTTTATTTTCCCAAGGGTTACAGGAGAAATTGGACCCCAAAAGTTGTTGTCCAGTTTCTCCTGAGTACGCTGATACCCCATGTGTGGAGGTAAACCACTGTTTGGGCACACGTCGGGGCTCAGAAGGGAAGTAGTGACTTTTGAAATGCAGACTTTGATGGAATGGTCTGCCGGCGTCACGTTGCGTTTGCAGAGCCCCTGGTGTACCTAAACAGTAGAAACTCCCCACAAGTGACCCCATTTTAGAAACTAGACCCCCCAAGGAACTTATCTAGATATGTGGTGAGCACTTTGAACCCCCAAGTGCTTCCCAGACGTTTACAACGCAGAGCCGTGAAAATAAAAAATCATTTTTCTTTCCTCAAAAATGATGTTTTAGCAAGCATTTTTTTATTTTCACAAGGGTAACAGGAGAAATTTGACCCCAGTAATTGTTGCGCAGTTTATCCTGAGTATGCTGGTACCCCATATGTGGGGATAAACCACTGTTTGGGCACACGTCGGGGATCGGAATTGAGGGAGCACCATTTGACATTTTTGAATACGAGATTGGCTGGAATCAATGGTGGCGCCATGTTGCGTTTGGAGACCCCTGATGTGCCTAAACAGTGGTAACCCCTCAATTCTACCTCCAACACTAACCCCAACACACCCCTAACCCTAATCCCAACTGTAGCCATAGCCCTAATCACAACCCTAACCACAACCCTAATTCCAACCCTAACCCTAAGGCTATGTGCCCACGTTGCGGATTCGTGTGAGATTTTTCAGCATCATTTTTGAAAAATCCATGGGTAAAAGGCACTGCGTTTTACCTGCGGATTTTCCGCGGATTTCCAGTGTTTTTTGTGCGGATTTCACCTGCGGATTCCTATTGAGGAACAGGTGTAAAACGCTGCGGAATCCGCACAAAGAATTGACATGCTGCGGAAAATACAACGCAGCGTTTCCGCGCGGTATTTTCCGCACCATGGGCACAGCGGATTTGGTTTTCCATAGGTTTACATGGTACTGTAAACCTGATGGAACACTGCTGCAAATCCGCAGCGGCCAATCCGCTGCGGATCCGCAGACAAATCCGCACCGTGTGCACATAGCCTAATTCTAAAGGTATGTGCACACGCTGCGGAAAACGCTGCGGATCCGCAGCAGTTTCCCATGAGTTTACAGTTCAATGTAAACCTATGGGAAACAAAAATCGCTGTACACATGCTGCGGAAAAACTGCACGGAAACGCAGCGGTTTACATTCCGCAGCATGTCACTTCTTTGTGCGGATTCCGCAGCGGTTTTACAACTGCTCAAATAGAAAATCGCAGTTGTAAAACTGCAGTGAAATGCACAGAAAAAACGCAGTAAATCCGCCATAAATCCGCAGCGGTTTAGCACTGCGGATTTATCAAATCCGCAGCGGAAAAATCCGCAGAGGACCAGAATACGTGTGCACATACCGAAACCCTAACCCTAACCCTAGCCCTAACCCTAACCCTAGCCCTAACCCTAGCCCTAACCCTAGCCCTAACCCTAGCACTAACCCTAACCCTAACCCTATTCTAACATTAGTGGGAAAAAAAAATTCTTTATTTTTTTATTGTCCCTACCTGTGAAAGATTACCCCTTCCTCCCACGTCACCAATCCGTGACGTCACTACACAGGTCCAGCTCTCCGGCGCCCCCTTTGTCTCAGGTCAGTAAAGGAACTGCACCTAGAGCAAATGGCCGCCGGGGAGACTGCCCTGTTACCCACCCTGGGTATTCTAAGATTCGCAATCAGAGTAAAAGGATCAGCCCAAAATTAATTTATGATTTAATTGCCTTAAGGGCGCACTAGATAATTACAAGAAATATACAGTCAAAAAATATATCAAGAATTAGTCAGAGTACAATATAACAACAATAATACAAGGCTTAAAGGTATAAAGCTGGAGGTCAATTTACCAGGTCGAAGGTCGCTTGTGGAAGCCGGGGGCATAGCATTCCGCAGGTCCAAAAACTTAGTTGCCGGGCAGCCCCCAGAAAGCATGTGCTTGCTCCCCTCTGGCTGGCATACCCTGTTCCTTAAGATGTCATCATCATCATCTTCTTCTGTGGAGTGAGACCCTCCCAGTGACCTCAGCTTCTTCTTGTACCTGGCTGAGCCCCCCTGCCTGCAGCTGGGTGGGCTTAGCAATCTCCACCCCCTCTGTCTCCCTGCAAGATTTATTCCAATATCTAATAAATGGGATAACTTCTCTCAGGATGATCGGATCAGCACACGTGCAGTACCAGCGCCTGTGGTTTGTTCTGCCGGTCGTACTGGGATCAAACCTGGACCCATTCGGTCCCTGTGGGAGGCTGATCCCTATATCTCGGGTTTCAGACCTCCCACCGCCACGGGAATCGCACTATTAGATGCACCATTTCTTTAGGGTAAGGAGAATATTTTTTATGAGCCTGTACCTCGGACGATGCGTCCATAATTCACAATTCCATGTTGGAGACGGTTTGGCTGGGCTGCCATAATAGATGTGTATCCAGTGGCCACTTGGCATGCGTGTTTTAATTAAGCCCCCAAGCATTTCCAAGCCCCCTGGTGGCGTGGTTTCCTCATGGGGCTTTGAACTACCGTCTACAGTTTACACTGAGCTCAGCCCGTTAGCATACTAATAGGAACTCTATTCATTAGCAAAGGTGGGGGGCCAGGAGCACTCCTGTGTCCAGGAGACAAAATGGAGTCACACCAATCTGATAGCATGCCTGTTCCAAGATGGCGGCTGTTCCCTCATCACACCTCCCTGCTTTAGAGGGCGCTAGGGGGTATCACATTCCTGTGTTCCCCCATGCGCCCTTCCACACCTTCTCCTTGCCGGGACAACCCATCAGCATTACCATGGTCTCTGCCACTTCTGTGGCGGATGCTGAAGTGATACTGCTGGAGAGCCAGGCTCCAGCGTAGCAACCTCCCATTCGTCCCAGAGACCGAGTGTAACCAGCTGAGGGGGTTGTGGTCTGTTTCCACGGTGAAGTGGCGTCCGTACAAGTATGGCTGCAGACGTTGCAGGGCCCATACAATTGCCAGACATTCCTTCTCCATCGTGGAATAGGCCACTTCCCTCGGCAGGAGCTTCCGGCTCAGGTACAAAACGGGGTGTTCATGTCCCGTAGTGTCGACCTGGCTGAGCACAGCACCGAGGCCAAAGTCACTGGCGTCGGTCTGTACTACGAACGGCCGCGTGAAGTCGGCTGCCTGTAGTACAGGAGAGCTAGACAAGGCGGTTTTGAGCGCCTGGAAAGCTGTCTCGCAGGCGACTGTCCAGTCGACTGCGACGGGCAGCTTCTTCTTGGTGAGGTCCGTCAGGGGCTTGGCCAGGGTGCTATAGTGTGGAACAAACCTCCTATAGTACCCGGCCGTCCCCAAGAAGGACATCACTTGCTTCTTGGTCCTGGGGGAGGGCCAGGAGGTGATGGCATCCACCTTCCCGGGCTCTGGCTTCAGAGCTCCCCCACCTACCCGGTGTCCCAGGTACTGGACCTCACTCATACCCAGCTGGCACTTTTCCGGCTTAATGGTCAACCCTGCCCTCTGGATCCTCCCCAACACCTGCGCCAGGTGCTGTAGGTGATCTTCCCAGGTGGGACTGAAGATGGCAATGTCATCCAGGTACGCAGTCGCATACCCTTCCAGTCCCTTGAGCAGCGTGTTGACCATCCGCTGAAAAGTGGCAGGGGCATTCTTCATGCCGAAGGGCATCACCGTGGACTCGTACAGTCCAAATGGGGTGATAAAGGCAGAGCGTTCCCGTGCCTTAGGGGTCAGGGGAATCTGCCAATATCCCCTGCTCAGATCCATGATGGTCAGGTACTTGGCCCCGGCCAGCTGATCGAGCAGGTCATCGATGCGCGGCATTGGGTACGCATCGGTGACCGTCACAGCGTTGAGCCCCCGGTAGTCCACGCAGAACCGCGTAGTCCGGTCCTTTTTAGGGACGAGGACTACCGGCGAAGCCCACGCGCTGTTGGATGCTTGGATCACCCCCAGCTTCAGCATCTCGTCTATCTCTTGGCGCATGTGCTGCTGCACCTCGAGAGAGACCCGATATGCTGAACGCCGGATCGGGGGGTGATTGCCGGTGTCCACATCGTGGACGGCTGCCTCAGTCCTTCCGGGCAGGCTGCTAAACAGCTCCCGAAAGGGGTGTAGGGTGACCCCCAGCTGGGAACGTTGGTCCTCCGAAAGCTGGTGGCCAACCTCCACATCCTCGATGGATCCACCCGCCTTGACTTGGGTAAGCAGATCCAGGAGGGTTTCTACCTCCCCTTCCTCCGGGAGGTTGCACACTGGGTGGGCACAAGCCTCCCGCTCATGATGTGCTTTCATCATGTTCACGTGGAAGGCCTTCCTCCTTCCACGGGCGTGGTCCAGGGTGACCAGATAGGTGACGGCGTTGAGCTGCTGGTGCACGAGGTATGGACCCTCCCAGGCTGCCTGAAGCTTGTTTTGTGGGACGGGGACCAGTACCCACACCTTTTGACCCACCTGGTAGGTCCTCTCACAAGCATTCTGGTCGTACCACCGCTTCTGGTCAGCTTGGGCCTGGGCCATATTGTCATGCACCAGCTGCGTCAAGGCCGTCATTCTGTCCCGGAAGCGCACAACATACTCAATGGCCGACACTCCAGGGGTGGCCAAATCTCCTTCCCACGCTTCCTTCACCAGAGCAAGGGGCCCCCGTACACGTCGCCCATACAGGAGCTCAAAGGGGGAGAACCCCGTTGAGGCCTGTGGAACCTCCCGGTAGGCAAATAGAAGGTGTGGGAGATACCGCTCCCAATCTCTCCCGTGGGAGTCGACCAACATCTTAAGCATCTGCTTTAAGGTGCCGTTGAACCGCTCACACAGGCCATTGGTCTGTGGGTGATACGGGCTGGCTACCAGATGTTGCACCTGGATCTGCTTACAGAGAGACTCCATCAGCTGGGACATGAACTGGGTCCCTCGGTCGGTGAGCATTTCCTGGGGAAACCCCACTCTGGAGAAGATCTCCAGTAAGGCAGTGGCCACTTTGTCAGCCCGAATGGATGACAAAGCGACCGCCTCCGGGTACCGAGTGGCATAGTCCACTACCGTTAATATGAAGCATTTCCCGGAGCGACTGGGAGTGGACAGAGGTCCAATGAGATCCACAGCCACCCTCGAGAAAGGCTCTTCAATGATGGGCAGAGTTACCAGTGGGGCTTTGGGGCGCCGCCCCGCCTTCCCCACCCTCTGGCAGGTGTCACACGAACGGCAGTAGGCAATTACCTCGGTCCTCATTCCAGGCCAGTAGAAATGCTGCGCTAGCCTGGCCCTGGTCTTAGCGATCCCTAGGTGTCCGGCCATGGGAATCTCGTGGGCTATCCGCAACAATTCCGCCCTGAACGGATAGGGTACCACTAACTGTCGGTCCCTGGGCCACGCCTCCGGTGAACCCTGCTGGACCGATACCCGGTACAGCCGTCCCTGGTCCCAGACCACCCGCTCGCGGTCTGACTCCCCAGGAGGCTGTGCCGCCTGCTCCTTGAGAGCTTTCAGGCTAGCGTCGGCTTCCAACGCTGCCTGAAATCCCTGACTCGATGTGGCGAGAATGGACGACACCGCCACATCCGCTGTCAGCTCCCCGGGATCTGTCTCCTGGCCGCTGTCTGACTCGGCAGCCACTTGGTCAGAGAGGGGGAAGCCGTCGGACCTCTGCAAGGCTCCTTGGGCTCCGGCGCTCCCACTCCGGGTGACAGCGGCCACGACCGCTGTGCCCATGGGTAGCACCTGCTTCCCCCCGGCCCCTGACCAAGTCGCCGGGTCAGGCAGACTTTCCTGCCCTCCTGACATCCCGGGGGTGGGGAACTCCTGCCCTGGGGTCTTACCTGGTGGCTCCTCTCCCGGGACGCCTCCTCCCCCCATGGCCTGTTCCTCTTCCTGCAGGGGCCCTAGACTCAGCAGGCTGGATTCACTTAGGGGCCCTACACTGCCCATAGCAGCCCCTCCCTCCACCTCTGAGCTCTCCCCTACAGTCTCCTCACCTGTCCTCCCCGTGAGCCCCGTGTGTGTGGTGTCAGTGTATGGAGTACCCTCAGGTTTCACTCCCTCCCCCACTGTTGGAGGCACATTCAACACATCAACATTCACAGTAGAGTCATGACATTCTTGGGGAGCCAAACTTGGGGGTTCAGTGGCCACATACTGAGACACTAGCCGCCCCAAATCGGTCCCAAGTAATACATTAGCAGGAATATTTGACGTTACTCCCACCTCCCGCATTCCCCTCCCGGCGCCCCAGTCCAAAAACACCTTTGCGACAGGCAGCGCCGGTTCCACGCCTCCAATTCCGGAGACGGAAAGGGTTTTCCCCGGTACCAAGTCTTGAGGGGACACCACCTCAGGACGTACTAGGGTTCGTTCAGCGCCTGTGTCCCGCAGTCCCATGACCGCTGAGCGGCCGATAGTGACGGGTTGGTAATTGTCCAGGGACCTCCCACCATCCCCTCCCACACATAAAACAGTGGACGGTTTCGGGGACATGGATGGGGCCTTAAGACGCTGGGGACATGCTGTCTTGAAGTGCCCCAGCTGGTTGCAGTGATGACAACGTCTGGGTTCTGCGCCTGGCCTGGAGAGGGCAGCAGGGGGGTACACCCCTTGCACTCTGGGGGCTGGGGAAACAGGGGCAGGATTGGGCTTACCCCCTCTCCAGGTGCTGCTGGCAGGCTTCTTCGGCTCAGGCGCCCTGTTATTGGCATACTCATCTGCCAGGGCGGCTGTAGCAGAAGCCCCCTTCGGTTTCCGGTCACGGAGGAACTGCTGGAGGTCCTCTGGGCAGTTCCACAAGAACTGCTCCATGACGAACAGTTCCTGGACCTCCTGGCGGGTGGTGAGCGCTAGACCCGAGGTCCAGTGCTCTGCAGCTCTCAGCAACGCCCGCATGTGGTCGGTCCAGGTGTCCTTTGGGCCCCGCTGCAGGCTCCGGAACTTCTTGCGGTAGGACTCTGGGGTGAGGTTGTAGTGCTGGATCAGCGCCCGCTTGATGCTGCTGTAGTCCTGCTCCGCCCCGGCAGGTAAGTCCCCCAAAACTTCCAGGGACTTACCCCTCAAACGGGGGGTCAGGTATCTTGCCCACTGATCCGGGGCCAGATGGTGTTGAAGGCAGGTCCTTTCAAAGGCCAGCAAGAAGGAATCCAGGTCTCCATCCTTCTCAAGCAGAGGGAAGACCTCGGCCCGGACTTTGGAAACCCTGGACTCTGGCGGTGCTGGGGCGTCCAGCGGGAGCCCGCGTTGAGCCATCTCCAGTCGGTGCTGGCGCTCCGCTGCTCTCTCTGCCGCTGCCCGCTCAGCAGCTCTCTCTGCCCGCTCCGCTGCCTCACGGCGTTCTGCACGCTCGGCCTCCGCTGCTTTCTCTGCAGCTGCCATGAGTCTCATATAGGCGTCTTCATTACCCGCCTCGAGACGTGCTACTGCCGCTGCAACAAGGGCCGCTGATGTGGACAGGCTGGGGCGGGTAGGTGGTGGGTAGTCCCTTGCCGGACTAAGCACGGGTGGCTGGCTCCTTGGGGAGTCTGGGCTGAGCTCCCCCTCGCCTGGAACAGTACCGTCCACCACCACCTCCTCATAAGCCATAGCACTGGCCTGCGCCCTCACTGCACTCCTGGTGCCCTCCGCCATCTTTGAAACCTCTGGTTACTGACACAGCTGTACCCCTGACCTTGCACACAACTTATTATATCTACACTCTGACCGTCTAGTGCTGGGCTGACCTTAAGACCCCAGCAGTGAAAGTTACCACTGGTAGTCTTTAGTGTCTGGGAGTAGGGGTCCCACGCACACTATTACTCTGATCCCACGTACGCTGCCACCACTGTGAAAGATTACCCCTTCCTCCCACGTCACCAATCCGTGACGTCACTACACAGGTCCAGCTCTCCGGCGCCCCCTTTGTCTCAGGTCAGTAAAGGAACTGCACCTAGAGCAAATGGCCGCCGGGGAGACTGCCCTGTTACCCACCCTGGGTATTCTAAGATTCGCAATCAGAGTAAAAGGATCAGCCCAAAATTAATTTATGATTTAATTGCCTTAAGGGCGCACTAGATAATTACAAGAAATATACAGTCAAAAAATATATCAAGAATTAGTCAGAGTACAATATAACAACAATAATACAAGGCTTAAAGGTATAAAGCTGGAGGTCAATTTACCAGGTCGAAGGTCGCTTGTGGAAGCCGGGGGCATAGCATTCCGCAGGTCCAAAAACTTAGTTGCCGGGCAGCCCCCAGAAAGCATGTGCTTGCTCCCCTCTGGCTGGCATACCCTGTTCCTTAAGATGTCATCATCATCATCTTCTTCTGTGGAGTGAGACCCTCCCAGTGACCTCAGCTTCTTCTTGTACCTGGCTGAGCCCCCCTGCCTGCAGCTGGGTGGGCTTAGCAATCTCCACCCCCTCTGTCTCCCTGCAAGATTTATTCCAATATCTAATAAATGGGATAACTTCTCTCAGGATGATCGGATCAGCACACGTGCAGTACCAGCGCCTGTGGTTTGTTCTGCCGGTCGTACTGGGATCAAACCTGGACCCATTCGGTCCCTGTGGGAGGCTGATCCCTATATCTCGGGTTTCAGACCTCCCACCGCCACGGGAATCGCACTATTAGATGCACCATTTCTTTAGGGTAAGGAGAATATTTTTTATGAGCCTGTACCTCGGACGATGCGTCCATAATTCACAATTCCATGTTGGAGACGGTTTGGCTGGGCTGCCATAATAGATGTGTATCCAGTGGCCACTTGGCATGCGTGTTTTAATTAAGCCCCCAAGCATTTCCAAGCCCCCTGGTGGCGTGGTTTCCTCATGGGGCTTTGAACTACCGTCTACAGTTTACACTGAGCTCAGCCCGTTAGCATACTAATAGGAACTCTATTCATTAGCAAAGGTGGGGGGCCAGGAGCACTCCTGTGTCCAGGAGACAAAATGGAGTCACGCCAATCTGATAGCATGCCTGTTCCAAGATGGCGGCTGTTCCCTCATCACACTACCTATGGGGGTGACAAAGGGGGGGGTCATTTATTATTTTTTTTATTTTGATCACTGTTATAGATTATATCTCAGTGATCAAAATGCACTTTGGAACGAAGATTCAGCGGGCGCACTGCGCATGCACCCGCCATTTTGGAAGATGGCGGCGCCCAGGGAGAAGACGGACGGACTCCGGCAGGATCGGTAAGTATGATGGGGTGGGGGGGAGCACGGGGGGGATCGGAGCATGGGGGGGGGGATCGGAGCACGGAAGGAGTGGAACGGAGCACGGGGGTGGAACAGAGCACGGGGGGTGGAACGGAGCAAGGGGGGGTGGATCGGAGTGCAGGGGGGGTGATTGAAGCACGGGGGGGGGGTGATTGGAGCACGGGGGGAGCGGACAAGAGCACGGGGGGAGCGGAGCACAGGACGGAGGGGAGCCGGAGCAGTGTACCGGACAGATCGGAGGGCTGGGGGGGCGATTGGTGGGGTGGGGTGGGGGCACATTAGTGTTTCCAGCCATGGCCGATGATATTGCAGCATCGGCTATGGCTGGATTGTAATATTTCACCAATTTTAATAGGTGAAATATTACAAATCGCTCTGATTGGCAGTTTCACTTTCAACAGCCAATCAGAGCGATCGTAGCCACGGGGGGGTGAAGCCACCCCCCCTGGGCTAAACTACCACTCCCCCTGTCCCTGCAGATCGGGTGAAATGGGAGTTAACCCTTTCACCCGATCTGCAGGGACGTGATCTTTCCATGACGCCACATAGGCGTCATGGGTCGGATTGGCACCGACTTTCATGACGCCTACGTGGCGTCATGGGTCGGGAAGGGGTTAAACAATGTTTATTCCATAAATAATTCAAAGACGTGTAATTTAATGACAAGTAACATTATTTAGTAACGAGAGCAAAAATCAATGCCTGAAACATGCTGAAAAAAGCCCCCATCCCCAAAGCCCCCCAGTACTGCTGCTGCTAGGGGAGCATACAAGAGACCCCGCCCCCCCAAAACAAAGATCACATGTAACTGAGCACTAGATGTAGGCAAAAAGGGCCACAGTGTGCCTAGCCTACAAAGAGGCACCTATGTATACAACAGAGATGTCCATAATAGGACTCCACGGTATCACCAATAATTATGGTGTTTGGCATAGGTACTAAACTTACCGATAACGGGGGCAGGGTGGGGAAACATGCTTTATTGGAAGGCATGGATATATCCGACAGATATCGGGATTATCCATATCCGTACAGCCCGTTATCCGCTCGGATAACGGGTCTGGACGGATCTATCCGCTTATTCCTAGTCACAATTACAGAATTACATAGTTTTGAAGTTGCGTTATTCTTGTATTTGCGTTAATTTGTCATTTTTGAGAAGTATTTTCCTACAATTACAGAATTACATAGTTTTGAAGTTACGTTATTCTTGTATTTGCGTTAATTTATCATTTTTGAGAAGTATTTTGCAACATAAATGTTTTCTATTTGCATTTTCCTATTTGTATTTGTTCATTTGCATTTGCATTTTGAAGAATAAAAATATTTCTAACGATTAAGGCCTTCATCAGAGTCGGAAATTGCATTTACCGTATATATTCGAGTATAAGCCGAGATTTTCAGCCCATTTTTTGGGGCTGAAAGTCCCCCTCTCGGGTTATACTTGAGTCATACCCGGGGTCGGCAGGGGAGGGGGTGGGGGGGCTGTTTAGTTATACTTACCTACTCCCGGCGCGGTCCGTGCAGTCCCTGCTTCTTCCAGCGCTGCATCTTTTTCCTGTATTGAGCGGTCACATGGTACCTCTATGGGAGGTGGAGCCGCATATTCATGACTGAAAATGAGCGGTAACTGTGACCGCTCAATACAGCAAGAAGATGCAGCGCCGGGAGAAGCAGGGACTGCAGGGACCGCGCCGGGAGTAGGTAAGTACAGTTAGGGCCAGAAATATTTGGACAGTGACACAAGTTTTGTTATTTTAGCTGTTTACAAAAACATGTTCAGAAATACAATTATATATATAATATGGGCTGAAAGTGCACACTCCCAGCTGCAATATGATAGTTTCCACATCCAAATCGGAGAAAGGGTTTAGGAATCATAGCTCTGTAATGCATAGCGTCCTCTTTTTCAAGGGACCAAAAGTAATTGGACAATGGACTCTAAGGGCTGCAATTAACTCTGAAGGCGTCTCCCTCGTTAACCTGTAATCAATGAAGTAGTTAAAAGGTCAGGGGTGGATTCCAGGTGTGTGGTTTTGCATTTGGAAGCTGTTGCTGTGAGCAGACAACATGCGGTCAAAGGAACTCTCAATTGAGGTGAAGCAGAACATCCTGAGGCTGAAAAAAAAGAAAAAATCCATCAGAGAGATAGCAGACATGCTTGGAGTAGCAAAATCAACAGTTGGGTACATTCTGAGAAAAAAGGAATTGACTGGTGAGCTTGGGAACTCAAAAAGGCCTGGGCGTCCACGGATGACAACAGTGGTGGATGATCGCCGCATTCTTAATTTGGTGAAGAAGAACCCATTCACAACATCAACTGAAGTCCAGAACACTCTCAGTGAAGTAGGTGTATCTGTCTCTAAGTCAACAGTAAAGAGAAGACTCCATGACAGTAAATACAAAGGGTTTACATCTAGATGCAAACCATTCATCAATACCAAAAATAGACAGGCCAGAGTTAAATTTGCAGAAAAACACCTCAAGAAGCCAGCTCAGTTCTGGAAAAGTATTCTATGGACAGATGAGACAAAGATCAACCTGTACCAGAATGATGGGAAGAAAAAAGTTTGGAGAAGAAAGGGAACGGCACATGATCCAAGGCACACCACATCCTCTGTAAAACATGGTGGAGGCAACGTGATGGCATGGGCATGCATGGCTTTCAATGGCACTGGGTCACTTGTGTTTATTGATGACATAAGAGCAGACAAGAGTAGCCGGATGAATTCTGAAGTGTACCGGGATATACTTTCAGCCCAGATTCAGCCAAATGCTGCAAAGTTGATTGGACGGTGCTTCATAGTACAGATGGACAATGACCCCAAGCATACAGCCAAAGCTACCCAGGAGTTCATGAGTGCAAAAAAGTGCAACATTCTGCAATGGCCAAGTCAATCTCCAGATCTAAACCCAATTGAGCATGCATTTCACTTGCTCAAATCCAGACTTAAGATGGAAAGACCCACAAACAAGCAAGACCTGAAGGCTGCGGCTGTAAAGGCCTGGCAAAGCATTAAGAAGGAGGAAACCCAGCGTTTGGTGATGTCCATGGGTTCCAGACTTAAGGCAGTGATTGCCTCCAAAGGATTTGCAACAAAATATTGAAATTAAAAATATTTTGTTTGGGTTATGTTTATTTGTCCAATTACTTTTGACCTCCTAAAATGTGGAGTGTTTGTAAAGAAATGTGTACAATTCCTACATTTTCTATCAGATATTTTTGTTCAACCCTTCAAATTAAACGTTACAATCTGCACTTGAATTCTGTTGTAGAGGTTTCATTTCAAATCCAATGTGGTGGCATGCAGAGCCCAACTCGCGAAAATTGTGTCACTGTCCAAATATTTCTGGCCCTAACTGTATATGGGGAGGGGAGCTCTGCACGATATTTACCTGCTCCTCGCTCCGGTGCGGCTCTGTCTCCAGCGTCCTCTGGTAGTGACGCTCAGGTCGGATGCGCCCTGTTGTGAATTCTGTGGCCAAGCTCCCTCCTGTGGTCGTGAGTGGTACTTCGGCTGGTTCTGTCTATGAGCTTCCTTTGGTGGATGAGAGTGGTACTGCGGCTTCTGAGTTTCCTTCCTCAGGTGATGAGGTTAAGTCGTTAGGTGCTGCTCTATTTAACTCCACCTAGTGCTTTGATCCTGGCCTCCAGTCAATGTTCCAGTATTGGTCTTGCTTCCTCCTGGATCGTTCCTGTGGCCTGTCTATCCTGCATAAGCTAAGTTTTGCTTGTGTCATTTTTGTTTGCTATTTTTTCTGTCCAGCTTGCTATATTGGTTTTTCTTGCTTGCTGGAAGCTCTGGGACGCAGAGGGAGCACCTCCGTACCGTTAGTCGGTGCGGAGGGTCTTTTTGCCCCCTCTGCGTGGTTGTTAGTAGGGTTTTGTGTAGACCGCAAAGCAATCTTTTCTATCTTCGGTCTGTTCAGTAAGTCGGGCCTCACTTTGCTCAATCTATTTCATCTCTGCGTTTGTATTTTCATATCAACTCACAGTCATTATATGTGGGTGGCTGCCTTTTCCTTTGGGGTATTTCTCTGAGGCAAGGTAGGCTTATTTTTCTTTCTTAGGGCTAGCTAGTTTCTCAGGCTGTGCTCGAGGCGCATAGGACTGGTCAGGAGCGCTCCACGGCTACCTCTAGTGTGGTGTGATAGGATTAGGGATTGCGGTCAGCAGAGTTCCCACGTCTCAGAGCTCGTCCTATGTTTTTGGTAATTGTCAGGTCACTTTGTGTGCTCTGAACTTCAAGGTCCATTGTGGTTCTGAATTACCTGTTCATAACAGCGCCCTCTGCTGAGCGTCAGTGCTGGAGACGGAGCCGCACGAGGAGCAGGTAAATATTGAAAGCGCCGGCGTCCTGAGCAAAGAGAGGTGAGTATGTGATTTTTTTTTTTATTGCAGCAGCAGCAGCATTCTATATGGCACAGCTTGATAAGGAGCATCTATGGGGCCATAGTCAATGGTGCAGAGCATTATATATGGGGCACAGCTTTATAAGGAGCATCTATGGGGCGGCCATAATCAACAGTGCAAAGCATTCTATATGGGGCACAGCTTTATAAGGAGCATCTGTGGGGCCATAATGAACGGTGCAGAGCATTCTATATGGCACAGCATTATAAGGAGCATCTATGGGGCCATAATGAACGGTGCAGGGCATTCTATATGGCACAGCTTTATATGGAGCACCTATGGGGCCATGAACGGTGCAGAGCATTATATATGGGGCACAGCTTTATATGGAGCATCTATGGGGCCATAATGAACGGTGCAGAGCATTATATGTGGGGCACAGCTTTATATGGAGCATCTATGGGGCCATAATGAACGGTGCAGAGCATTATATGTGGGGCACAGCTTTATATGGAGCATCTATGGGGCCATAATGAACGGTGCAGAGCATTATATGTGGCACAGCTTTATATGGAGCATCTATGGGGCAATAATGAACGGTATGGAGCATCTATTTTTATTTTTGAAATTCACCGGTAGCTGCTACATTTCCTGCCCTAGGCTTATACTCGAGTCAATAAGTTTTCCCAGTTTTTTGTGGCAAAATTAGGGGGGTCGGCTTATACTCGGGTCGGCTTATACTCGAGTATATACGGTAGTTAACTTTTACCACCATCATCTGCTGGTCAGAGTCAGAATTCTGTGACTCAAAGTTACTTTTACCAACACATGCTGGTAAATGTAAAGATTTACCAATTCGCCCAGGTAAAAGTCCAAAATCGTTCATTTATATGGAATACATCTGACTTTTACCAACGCTGTTGAGAAATGTTAACATTTACCAAGTCTTCACCGGTAAAAGTCCAATTTTACTTTTCATTTTGAGCTTTTACTGACGACCTCGGTGAATGTCCAGATTGACCGGTAAATCCTAGGTTTTACCGTCCTTCTGACTTTTACAGTAACATATACATGATCTCATTTATATGGTACAACTAAGTGATACTTATGAAAAAAGGATGTTATACCCATACATGTTATTGTGACTTACTTGGGCAAGTGGAGGACATATCCTCTGGGCAACTATAGTCATTTTGCTATCAGGTCAGATTAATATTGAGGATCTGAGAGGCCAGTAATACCTTTTTAAAGGGCGTCTGTCACCCCAAAAATCGTATATGAGCTGCGGCCACCGGCATCAGGAGCTTATCTACAGCATTTTGTAATGCATTCTGTAATGCTGTAGATAAGCCCCCGATGTAACCTGAAAGATAAATAAAGGTTATATTATACTCACCCAGGGGCGGTTACGGGACAGATGGGCGTCGCGGTCCGCTCCAGCTGTTTGCGGGAAGTCAGAAGTAACAGAAACACGCTATCAGGCCACGTTCACATGTTCAGTATGTTACCTCAGTATTTGTTAGCCAAAACCAGGAGAGTAACATTCAGAGGAAAAATATAAAGAAACACGTCACCACTAGTGTTGAGCATTCCGATACTGCAAATATCGGGTATCGCCGATATTCGCTGTATCGGAATTCCGATACCGAGATCCGATACTTTTGCGATATCGGATACCGGAATCTGAAGTTCCTATAGTGCAATTATGCACTATAATGAATTGTCGGCGGTGCGTGGGCGGAGACTGCGTGTGTGTGTGTGCGGGCGGTGTCTGTGCGTGACCATGGGGCTCTGTGCGTGTGTGCCGGGGCTCTGTGCGGGCTGCGGGGCTCTGTGTGGACTGCCGTGGCTCTTTGCGGGCTGCCGTGGCTCTGTGCATGTGTGCCGGGGCTCTCTGCGTGTGTGCAGGCATCGTCCGATGGGACTGCAAATCCCATCGGACGATGCCTGCTGCACTGACACAGTGATTGACACATTAGCCAATGATGGGACAATAGTAGTCCCATCATCCGGCTAATGTTTTGAATGAAAAAAAAACTCCATACATACTCCATACATACTACTCTATACATACTCCATACTACATACATACATACTACATACATACATACTCCATACATACTCCATACATACAACATACATACTACATGCATGCATACTACATACATGCAAACATACTACATACATGCAAACATACTATATACATACTACATACATACTACATACATACTGCATACATACATGCTACATACATACATACTACATACATACATACTACATGCATACTACATACATACATACTACATACATACTACATACATACATACTACATACATACTACATACATACATACTACATACATACATACTACATACATACTACATACATACATACATACTACATACATACTACATACATACATACTACATACATACATACTACATACATACATACAGTGCATTCATACATTACATACATGACATACATATAGACATACAGTACATTAAACATAGATTACAAACTCACCATTACTTGTCATTTTGATCCCCGAAGCCAGTGTCAACCTGTGAAAAATATGAAAAAAAACAAACAACCAATATACTCCCTGTCTGCAGAAATCCACGAGTGTCCCACAACAATCTCCCGTGGAGAGCAGCAGCATCAGATGATGCGACTGCTCTCCAGGGGCTCCAGAAACACAATGAAGAAGGTATTCCTCCGCCGCTGTAAAAAAATAGTCCCTAGCTGTTTTTTACAGCGGCTGAGGAATACCTTCCTCCCGTCATTGTGTTTCTGGTGCCCCTGGAGAGCAGTCGCATCATCTCCACGGGAGATCATCGTGGGACACTCGTAGATTTCTGCGGACAGGGAGTATATTGGTTGTTTGTCTTTTTCATATTTTTTACAGGTTGACACTGGCTTTGGGGATCAAAATGACAAGTAATGGTGAGTTTGAACTCTATGTTTAATGTACTGTATGTCTATATGTATGTGCTGTATGTAGTATGTATTTAGTATGTATGTAGTATGTATGGAGTATTTTTTTTTCATTCAACACATTAGCCGGATGATGGGATTACTACTGTCCCATCATTGGCTAATGTGTCAATCACTGTCAGTGTAGCAGGCATCATCCGAGTCCCATCAGACGATGCCTGCACACACGCACAGAACCCCAGCACGCCGCATAGAGCCCGGGCAGCCCACATACAGCCCCGGCACACCGCATAGAGCCCGGGCAGCCCACATACAGCCCCGGCACACCGCATAGAGCCCGGGCAGCTCGCATAGATCCCCGGCACACCGCATAGAGCCCTGGCAGGCCTGCATAGAGCCCGGGCAGCCCGCATAGAGGCCCGTACAGATCCCAGGCAGGCCCGCACTGACTCTGCCTACACACACAGACACTCACAGTGTCCGCCCACGCACCGCCCACACTCTTCCCCCTCCGGAACAGCATATAGAAGGACAGAAAGGGCTTATTTATGTTCCAATATTTGTGTTCCATTGACTTGCATTGGTATCGGGTATCGTTATCGGCGATATCCGATATTTTTTGGATATCGGCGGATACAATCCGATACCGATACTTCTGGGTATCGGAAGGTATTGCTCAACACTAGTCACCACTTCTGGATCTCTAACCCACTCCCGATTTGGTTTACAAATACGGAGGTAAAATACTGACCAAATACTGAACGTGTGAATGTCGCTTTAGGCTGGTTTCACACATCCTGATATTTCCGGTACCGAAAAAACGGTACTGGAGATATTCGTGTCCGTGTGTGTAATACGTGTGGCAACTGTGTGTCGCATCTGTAAGACACGGACGCCTGCCGGGGAAGAAGCGCTATAGTAAGTACTGTTCCCCGGCCAAGGGCACACTTAAAATGAAGCAAGTTGATCACTTCACCTCAGGCAGCATGTAGTCCCTGAAGAAGTGTAAAGATCGATATTTCAAATATATTCCTATTTAAAAGTGTATGTATTTTCCATGTGCGTCAGGATAGGCTAGTAAAAAGTAAACCTGATTTATTTGAACTGATTTTACTACGGGTGGGGGGGGGGCGCCAATTTGCCGTTCGCCTCGGGCAGCAGAGAGGCTAGGTTCACCCCTGCATGTAGGTGTCTAGGTGTGCAAGGTTTCTGCGGGGGTGCGCATGTAGCACTTCTGTAGCATCAGCAGAGTTCATGTGCATTGAAGCTGTCAATATATGATGATCTGGACAGCTTCAGAACTGTGCTTGCAACCTTTATAGCAAAGAGCCTGCTAGCACGCATTCCTTGCTTAGAAAACCAGCCATCTCAAATATAACTACAAATGTGTCCGCTATCCCAGGTAACCAGTAGTAAGAAAGTCATACCCAGTATGCTTCTATTTCAGTGTTGGCTGAGGAAGCTAGAACTGCCCTGTTTTGGCTGGCATGGAGTACCAAGAGTGGAAGCTGCACCAGCTAAGTGCAAATCTTGTTCTAAATGACACTACATATAGAAATATTATTATTTATGCATTTTCATCTATTTTTAAAGGCCAATCCAAATTACACATTTACTCAAATTAAACTAATAAATAATCATGTTTATAATATCAGTAAATATTATAATAGCAAGAATATAAACATAAAAGATAATTAACATTCTTATTAAAATAGAGCCTGATACAAAAGGCTGAAAACTTTAACATTTACAATGTGTGCAGTATGACCGACTACTGTCGCCAATGGTAATTACAAATATGCTATGCTGCAGATTTCAGTTCAATTTTGCTGAAGCATTTTCTGGACTTTGCTTCTTCTTCCCACAATCTCCTGGCTTGAATTCAGGTTCTTCTACTTTTTTTCATAGTGAGAAAATAATACAGAATAGGGATAACTTAAACTAAGATGTATTCTGTGCCTGGTACTGTACAATAGAATAAAATAAATAAGGATGATGACTTTTGGGGATTTGGACATGTCATATTTTCACAAAAATTTCAGCTAACAAAACTGAATATAGTAGAAATATGTGAATAAAGCCATTAAAAGCATGCTTGCTAAGGTTGTAGAATAGGAGGTTCATGATCCAAGGGCCTCATGCAGTCTGAAATAGCATATCATAGGGTTTTTAGCCTTTTAAAAGCATATACTTGCTTATTTGTGTCCTAATTCATTTATAACAACAGATTTATAGCCAGTCAGAAAAGATTGAAGACTTGATACTTTTTGAAAGGTGACTATGTTTATTAGCATGGGGCATAACTACAATAGGCAAAAAAGGTTGCACTCTATCATGCTAAGGTATGTCAATGTGAAATATATGAAATATTGGAATAGGCACTTAGCATAAAATTTGGCCAAATTATATCTGCACATCAACCATCGTCAAGGTGGTCTCAAAAACTGAGGGGTACCTACTTGTGTGAACACCTCTCTTAGGGTATGTGCACACGTTCAGGATTGCATCAGGATTTGGTCAGGATTTTTCATCAGTATTTGTAGCCAAAACCAGGAGTGGGTGATAAATGCAGAAGTGGTGCATAGGTTTCTATTATACTTTTCCTCTAATTGTTCCACTCCTGGTTTTGGCTTACAAATCCTGATGAAAAATCCTGACCAAATCCTGATGCAATCCTGACGTGTGCACATACCCTTAGGGCTCATACTCACTTGTGTGAAAGACGGCCAAGTCTCGCATGTTAAAACCCAGAGCGGCACTACAGAGCGGAGCGTGCGGCCATATAGCAATACATTGAGCTGCACGCTCCGCTCCCAAGTGCCGACAGCAGAGCTGGGTGTTACCATGTGAGACTCGGCCGTATTTCACGCAAGTGAGTATGAGCCCTTAGGCTGATGTCTGAATTCCAGGGTGAATGTCAGGGCCGGCGTCAGCACCCGGCGCACCTGGGCAAATGCCGGGGCCCTAGAGAGAGAGGGGGGCCCACTCACGCTGTCATAGATACAGCTGGGAGAGCAGAGCAGGAGAACATGCTCTCTCCGCCCAAAAAGTCACACTGGCTGAGTTCTCTTAACCCCTATGTGCCAGCTCTGACACAAGCATCTTCTCACTCAGTCAGTGCAGCCAGGCCACCACACATAGGGGTTAAGAGAACGCAGCCAGTGTGACTGTTTGTGGGCGGAGAGAGCCCCTGGCTGGCTGCAGTGCTGAACTTATTATCAGGCAGATTCCGGAGGAGCTCCATCCTACCAGTGCCTGAGTGAGTGCAAACTAAAGTATCCAGCAGTGGTTGGAATTGTGGCTCAGTCTGCTGCTGTCTGTCTCCGCTGCCTAAAAATGTGGGTGATGTCTGGAGGAGGAGAAGGTGGAGAGCAGCCTGCAACCTGCAGCCGCCCAGCTCACCCAGAACCCCAGAATACATGCATGCTGCACCAAACCTGCACCAGTGGGGTAGGAAGAAGCTTAACCCCTTCCCATCTGTATGAAGGTTATTGCTGAACCTTAAAGATAACCATCCGACCCGCATAAATGGGGTTAACCAGATGCCAGGAGGAAGGGGAGCTGCTGACATGGATAAAACTGAGCTGTGGGCTGTATGTTGGGGCCCTGTGGCCCCAGGCTGGTGACTGGAGGGACTCTGGCCAGTGCTGGCATGTGGGTGATTTCTGCTCCGGAGTCTCAGCTTCTCTCCTCCAGGTCACACTGTGCAGTCACAGCAACATTGGTTGTCTCTGTCCAGGTCCCAGCAGCTGCCACTGCTCCCACCAAGGACATGGCATCACTTAACCATTCCCCTGCAGCCACCGTCAACAAATCCACATTATTCCTTGATTAAATCAGGTTCCAACCCAATAGAGGAGCAGACATTTCCTGCTGCCATTAGGGTCCGGGAGGGGGTGACATTGGCTGCCCTGCTACTCTGTAGTGGGGGGTGACAAGTGTAACATGGGGTAACGATGACGGAGAAATGCACAGGATAATAGTGAGCACGACAGAGGGCAGTGTATGGTATGGAGCAATCAGGGGGTGGGCTGCAGGATCCCCCCATACTGTACATGACTGCTCGGGACAGGGAGGCGTTTAATGAGCTTCTAATGACAGGGCACTAATTGGGCCATTAGGGTTTGTGGAAAGGATTCAGTATCAGGTCCCTCATTAATGCCCGAGCCGCCTGTTACTTTGTAGCACAGATCTGTTGGGGCTGCAAAACCAAACAACGTTGTTTATGTAGAAAAGTCTTTGTTTCATAGAAAAACTCAAAACAGAAAAGCACCTCTCCTATGTATATAGACTGCACAGCACCTCTCCTGTATATATACACTGCACAGCACCTTTCCTCCTGTATATACACTGCACAGCACCTCTCCTGTATATATACACTGCACAGCACCTTTCCTCCTGTATATATACACTGCACAGCACCTCTCCTGTATATATACACTGCACAGCACCTTTCCTCCTGTATATATACACTGCACAGCACCTCTCCTGTATATATACACTGCAGAATTTACAATAGCTGTCACTCATGTAAGAAGTGAAATCTGGCATTGTACTATACATTTCTCTGCCGTATCTGAGCATCATAAATCGGGGTATGTGTTAAAGGGGGGGGGGGGGGGGCCCACTGAGACTCTTTCGCCCGGGGCCCTCGAAAACCTGGAGCCAGCCCTGGTGAATGTGAACACTTCTGTTAGCAAAGCCTGCATTTATGGGTAAGTAGGAATCTGCTATAATTAAAATCACCACATATTAAAGAGCAGAGTGCTCGGTCAGTAAGCTAACATATATGTTAGTTACTGAAAGAGCACTTCGCCCTTCAACATGTAGTGATTTTAATTATAGTAGGTTCCTTCTTACCCATAAATGTAGGCACTGCTGACAAAGGTGTCCACATTCACCCAGGAATTCAGACATCAGCCTAAAGCCAGTGCCACACTTGCGAGTGCATTGCGAGAAACTCGCATCAATACCCGGCACACTGCTGCCGGCACTCGGGACTGGAGTGTGCAGCTGCACGTATTTCTATGCAGCTGAATGCTCCCGTCCCGAGTGCTGGCGGCAGTGCCGCGTATTAACGTGAGAGACTGGCGCAAGTTTCTCGCATTGCACTCGCAAGTGTGACTCCGGCCTAAGAGAGGTGTTCACACACGTTGGTACCCATCAGTTTTTGAGACCACCTTGACAATGGTTGATGGGCAGATATAATTTGGCCAAATGTTATGCTAAGTGTCTCAAGTTTTTTTTTCCTAGTATTCAAAAGCCGTATTGGATATAATTCAACCTGTTTTTGCATATTGTACATGGAGGTAGCTCCTCCTGATATGCACCTATTCACAATAGTCTGGATGTGCCAGTCAGTTTTATTGTCATTTTTATGTTAGCTTACTGACCGAGCACTCTGCCCTTCATCGTGTGGTCATTTTAAATATAGCAGGTTTCTACTTACTCATAAATGCAGGCATTGCTGACAGAGGTGTTCACATTCACCCAGGAATTCAGACATCAGCCTAAGAGAGGTGTTCACACACGTAGTTACCCATCAGTTTTTGAGACTACCTTGATGATGGTTGTTAAAATTTGGCCAAAGTATATGCTAAGCGTCTCAAATTTTTTTTCCTAGTATTCAAAAGCCGTATTGCTATTTATATTTCATATATTTCACATAGACAGGCCTTAGCATGATAGAGTCCATCCTTTTTTGTATATTGTACATGGAGGTAGCTCCCCCTGGTATGCACCTATTCACACTAGTCTGGATGTGCCAGTCAGTTTTTTTTCCATAACTACAATAGGTGCAGAGGCTGCAATCACACCCGGGCACTGGAACCTAAGGAGGCCCAAAGGTTCCTTTGGTCTATATGAAAGACCAATACAATTAAAGACTTCCAATAATTGGGGGCCCTTGTTGGAGCTTTTGCATTGGGGCTTTTGAGCTTCAAGTTACACTACTGTTATGATCCTGGATTGGTAAAAACTGATGAATTCCAACATTTTGAAAAGTACAATGGTCTTTTTCAAGTAAATCTGTATGAGGAACGGGTCAGGTTTATGGTGATGTGTGACATTATGGCAGACACAAGTGCTTACGTAACACAGCTACTAGGATGCAGTGACACAGAGGCACAGAGCAAGGGTTAACCGGAGAAAACAATTACATGTTTAATAGGTACAGGGGTAACTTCCTCGCAGGGAGCAACAGGGAATAAACAGGGTGAAAGTTGAGGGGTACAAAGGGAAAGATAACTCAAGTTGGCAGGTTATAAATGTCAACTACACTTAGCGTAACTCAGATGTCTTTCTCTCTTCCTGGGTTGAATGGCTGGCTGCCGGCTGAGGCCGGTGTTGGGTTCTCCCGGCTTACTAACAAGTCGGTCTCACTTCTGGTGGCAGCTGGCGGTCCACGGTCTGACCCACTGAGCACCTAGTCCGTTATGCTGCAGAGCAGCAGGGAGTAATTCACTGCAATCCTCCATTCAGCGGCGTACGTTCCTCCGCGCACCCGATGAGGTCTGAGAGTATTTGGTGTACCCGGCCATAATAGCTGTTGTGCGGCCTATCTCTATCCGTGGCTCAGCGCTGAACCTCATAAGATTAATGTTTTTACTGTGGTTTACTATAGTCTTGTATGGTTTAGTCTTTTCACTTTTTCATAAGTAAATTGCACTGTTTAATTTAGAAAGTATGTCTAAACCTATTTATTCTTGCATCATTGAATCCTCTGTAAAACAACCTATAATCTCCTCTCATTTCATAAATATTCAAGCAGTCTTGAAAAATGTCTTTCTACACAACCCCTTTTCTGGAACAAATGCCTAAAGTATTGTCCTGAAAAGTTGTCTGCTGGGCTCAGTCTCATCAGTACATACTTAAAACCATTCAGCATTTTTTTTGTGAATGGCTCTCCTTACAAACGTCACTAAAAAAGAGGTGCGCTCCACAAACCAGACTCCATAGGTGGAATCTGTTATGTCTGCTCTTCTGCTATGGTTCTTTGTTATCACAATCCTGATAAACTTTCCTTTGTTGAAGTCAATTCTTTCTGTGTAGGATTTGGAACGGTTTTATATGAAAAAAAAGCTTCTCCTGCACTGCAAAATTATAACATTAGAGATTGTAAACTTATAGCCATTAAACTTGCCCTTGAAGAGTGGAGGCATTTGTTAGAAGGGACTTGTTACCTTATAACATTTATAAAAACCATAAAATTTTGCTTTATCTACTAACTGCACACAGGTTGAACCCAAATCAAACATCACACTGGTCATATTTCTCCCTATCAAGCGCCACACTAGTGTAAATAGGGCTAGCGTTGCCAGGAATAAGGGCAGCCTATGCGCACTGTATGATCTATAACAGATCATTTAGTGCAGATCTGTAGCAAAGTCAGCCTGTATAAAAATTATACTAACCCACTGACAATCAGCCAACAAGTGGTTGTTCTGTGCAAATGGACCGTTATTCTTTGTTCCAATGAAGAGCTTTAGGTGAGTTTTTGATGCAGCAGATTTTCTGTACCTATTAGGTAACTAAGATTACTCATTTATTTCATTGAGTTTTTTTGTGTTTGTTTTTATTGCGTTTTTGAAGCGTGGCTTTTCTTATTAGTATGTTATGCTTTAACCCCTTTACGTACAATGACAGACATAGCACATCATGAGTGGGTGTCAGTTTCCACACCATTGTAACAGAGACCAAGGGGGTAGTCGTGGCAGAGGGTGGTAATACTTGCACAACCTGCCCCTCCGTCAAATAAATACATTGTCCCTTCTGTTGTGTGTTGGATGGCTCACTTACTTGCACATTCGAGTCCTCTCCAGTCTGTTGGAGGTTTTCTTTCCCAAATATCATGCAAAGACAGGCAGAGTCCACACCCAGTTTTAAACGAACAACTTTACTCAATTCTTCTCTCATCCAGTTTAATCACAGGTACAACACAGGATCCTTCACACATCATAACCTCTACTTTCCCTGTGCCATCCAGTACACCCCCAGGAATATCGCAGGGTCGTACCATCGTCTCCGGTTCTGCAGCATTCTGTCTGGCCAGCATAACTACCTTCAGGAGTTCGCCGTGCTTTTTGCACCTGACACTTAGGCGTCTTCCCACGTAGTTTACTGCAACCATGTTGAAGCTGCCCTGTATTCCTTTGTCTCCCAAATAACCGCTGCTCCTAGACCCTGGACGAGCTGGGCTCCTTTACTTGAACATTGCGTGGCACAGCTGCCCTGTCTGGGCTCCCAGGCCCTACAGCCCCAATTCAGGAAGCCCTCTCTACCTTATACAGTTGGCCCCTCCTGACTTAACTAATTCCTATCTTATTCTGATTACTATCCTACAATGCCCCACCTCTAGTGGGCTAACCCAAATACTACACTTTCCCTATCTATACAGTACCGGAACATATATATATATATTATAGATCATAGCACCATTATGATACAATGCATTATACAATATAACAACATATATATGTATATATCAGACATTCAAGAACTTAGAAGCAGGTGCTGGGTATAAGCCTATATATAATGTCATGTTGGATTACAGAGGTATGCCAGGTAGTTAAAAAAATACATCTGCATTCTCTTGTACTAATTTCTGCACATCTTGGCCCCGCTGTTTAGAGAGAGTGTCGCCTATTTTTACCTCTCTCTCTCTCTCGGCCCCCGGCTGGGCCGATATCGGAGGGTCCCCAGATGTTATGTCTGGAGTCGCATCCATAAGCATACTCTCCCGATCCTTCCTCGCTTTTACAGATTGATATGTTGATATAGTACAACTGTTCGGGTTTCCTTTTCCCATGCTGGTATATTTGGTCGTTCACCTTCACAACCTTTTCCCAAACTTCATATGGCCCTTGCCACTTGGCCATAAGTTTACTTTCGGTGGTGGGTACTAAAACCTGATCTCCTTCTTTAAAGGGATTCTGTCACCCCCTCCAGCCATTAGAAACTAAAAGAGCCACCTTGTGCAGCAGTAATGCTACATTCTGAAAAGGTGGCTCTTTTAGTTATTGGTGCAGTCAAAGCAGAAATAAAGCGTTTTATAATTTCACAAAAATACCTGTCTTTAGACAAGGAGGCAGGTCTTAACTCCCCTGCTGCACACGCCACACTGCTGTCACTGAAGGCTTCTTCGGCGCCGGGCGCCGCCCCCTCTGTTTTCCAATCAAATCCGGCGCCTGCGCTGTTTAGTTCTGCCAGGGGCAGGCGCAGTGAGCACTGCCCATCTGACCTCAGACGCAGTCTCGCAGACTGTGCCTGAGCTTGTGAATCCCAGCCCCGCAGTGTGTTATGCATTATGCACAGTGCAGGGCTGGGATTCACAAGCTGGGTGGCCGCACAGGCACAGTTTGCGAGACTCCACCGCCTTTAAGTCAACTGCCCATGTCATGATCCTTACATTTTTCTGACAATAGTAGTCT
Organism: Ranitomeya imitator; assembly: GCF_032444005.1. Lineage (NCBI taxonomy): Eukaryota > Metazoa > Chordata > Amphibia > Anura > Dendrobatidae > Ranitomeya > Ranitomeya imitator. The sequence goes on along the minus strand of NC_091282.1, from coordinate 722,393,746 downwards.
ATGAAACTGATATTTGTGTCACCTAAGTGTGGCTGAGCATAAAAGCAGGTTGAGCTGTTGCATATGTTATCAGGGCTCCCAGCACAGGAGGCCTACACGAATACCTCACCCACCCTGGTCTTAAATTGAAGTTGAGTTCAAAGCTGTAAATGCTTTGGGGCCAATTTGAAGGTGTTGTGTATGCGCTTCTTTTTGCCTTCCATTGACTGCAATTACGTTTGGATATGTTCCGCAAATATTCTATGAATAAATGAGCGAATATTGCAATATCGGCGATTGTAATTCGAACTGAACATTGAAATATTCAATAATCTCTAATAAAGATGTCTAATCACTTAAACCACATGAGGAACAGTGCAAAAAAATTTATAAAACCAATTTTTCACCCACTGTTGATTTGTTCATTCCGCTTCCCAATGATCGCAGTAAGGCTCGGCTCACATCTATCCTGCACTCTGCACTGAGCGCTTACACTGGGATTTTCTTGTAAATCTCTGAAAAATGTGATTCAGACGGAACCCCGATTGGATATTCCCTATAATGAGGCAGATGGAGACACTGAAGACGCCATCTGACCTGTGATCCTTCTGAGTCCCACAGTTTTCCTAAACCACATTTAGAGTCTACATGTTTGGCAGGGGTTTCATTTCCAAAATGGGGTCACTTGAGGGGTGATTCTGCTCCTCTGGCACTGAGGGGCTCTGTATATGGAGTCCGCAAGCTCTTCTTGGAAAATCTGCACTCCAGTAGGCAAATAGTGCTCTGTCCCTCCTGGATCTCGCCATATGGCTAAGCTGCACAACCACATATGGGGTATTTTCACATTCAGCAGATATTGTGTGAGAAATTTTGCTGCCATTTTACCCATTTCCTCATGTGAAAATGTAAAGGATAAAACTACATTTTTGTGACAAAAATGTAATTATTTTTTCTTCACTGCCCAATGGTATAAAATTCTGTGACATACCTGTGGTGTCAATATGATTACTGCACCCCTAGATGAATTCAGTGAGAGTTGGTTTGTGAAATTGGGTCACTTATGGGGGGTTCTGCTGTTTGGCACCTCAGGGGCTCTCTCAGTGTGTCATGGCACCTGCAAACCATAACAGTGAAATCTGCACTATATGGCGCTTCTTCCCTTCTGAGCTTTGCACTATGCTTCAAAAGTAGTTCTCGATTACATGTAGGGTATTGGCGTACTCAGGAGAAATTGCACAACAAATTGTGAGATCAGTTTTTTTCCTACTAGCTCTTAAAAAATTAAAAAATTTGGGGCTAAAAGAACATTTTAGTGGTAAAAATGTAATTAGTCTTTCTTCACCACCCAATGGTATAAATTTCTGCGAGGCACATGTATTAACATGCTCACTGTACCCTTAGATGAATTCAGTTAGAGGTGTAGTTTGTAAAATGCTGTTACTTATGGGGTGCTTCTGCTGCTCTTACACCTCAGGGGCGCTTCTTTCCTTCTGAGCTTTGGACTGTGCCTCAAAAGTAGTTTTAGGGTATGTGCACACGTCAGGATTTTTAGCGTTTTTTTTGCGGAATTTCGCTATAAAAACGCTATAAATCCGCTAAAAAAACGCTAACATTATGCATCCTATCATTTAGAATGCATTCCGCATTTTTTGTGCAGATGTTAGTGTTTTTTTCCGCAAAAAAAACGCATCCCGCAAAAAATCCGGACATGCTCTATCTTTTTCCGGATTTTTTGCAGATTTCCTATCAAAAAGGACATTCCGGAAAAAAAAAACGCAAAAAATCCGCAAAAAACGCGCACAAAACGCGCAAATTCCGTGAGAAATCTGCGCGAAAAAAGAACGCGGATTTCTGGCAGAATTCTCAGGATTTTGTCAGGAAAAAATCCTGACGTGTGCACATACCCTTAAACTACAGTGGGTATCGGTGTACTCAAGAGAAATTGCACAAAACATTTTTGGGTCCATTTTCTACTGTTACCCTTGTGAAAATAAAAAAACTTGGGCAAATTTTACATTATAAACTTCTGTGAAGCACCTTAGAGTTCAAGATGCTCACCACACAAATTCGACATGACGTTCGCTCCTGATTCCAGCCATTTTTGCATTCAAAAATTCAAAACTGTACTCTTTCCTTTCTGAGACCTAATGTGCCCCCACACAGTAGTTTTCACCCACATATGGAGTATCTGTATACTCAGGAAAAATTCATTTTGTCCTATTACCCTTTCGAAAAAAAATTTTTTGGTCTAAAGTAAAATTCTTGCAAAAAAAAAAGTTAAATGTTATTTTTTTCCTTCCACATTCCATTAATTCATGTGAAGCACCTGAAGGGTTAATAAACTTCTTAAATGTGGTTTTGAGCACCTTGAGGGGTGAAGTTTTTAGAATGATGTTACTTTTGGGAATCTTCTATCATACAGACCCCTCAAAGTGACTTCAAATGTGAGGTGGTCCCTAAAAATGGTTTTGGAAATTTGGTTGTAAAAATGAGAAATTGCTGATCAACTTTTAACCCTTATAACTTCCTAAAAACAAAAATTATGTTTAAAAAATTGTGATGATGTAAAGTAGACATGTGGGAAATGTTATTTATTAACTATTTTGTGTGACAAAAGTCTTTGGTTTAATGGCATAAGAATTAAAGTTTTAAAAATGTTGAAATTTTCACCAAATTTCCTAAATTTTTACATATAAACGCAAGTCATACTGAACAAATTTACCACTATCCTGAAGTACAATATGTCATGAAAAAACTGTCTCTAAGGCCGGTTTCACACGTCAGTGGCTCCGGTACGTGAGGTGACAGTTTCCTCACGTACCGGAGCCACTGACACACGTACACACATTAAAATCAATGCATCTGTGCAGATGTCATTGATTTTTTGCGGACCGTGTCTCCGTGTGCCAAACACGGAGACATGTCAGTATTCGTGGGAGCGCACGGATTACACGGACCCATTAAAGTCAATGGGTCCGTGTAAAACACGTACCCCACACGGACGCTGTCCGTGTGCAGTCCGTGTGCCGTGCAGGAGACAGCGCTCCAGTAAGCGCTGTCCCCCCCACATGGTGCTGAAGCCGCGATTCATATCTTCCCCGCAGCAGTGTTTGCTGTAGAGAAGATATGAATAATAGTGTGTAAAGTCCAGATCCAGGTCCCCACCCCCTCCCACCCCCTGTGCGCCCCCCTCCCCGCTGTGATTAAAATACTCACCCAGCTACCGGCTCTATCGCTGCTTTCTGTCCTGGCTGCACCTTGTACTGTATGAGCGGTCACGTGGGGCCGCTCATTTACAGTAATGAATATGCGGCTCTACCTCCCATAGGGGTGGAGCTGCATATTCATTACTGTAAATGAGCGTCCACAGAAACGCACCGGCACACGGACACAGAAAATTTCCACTACCGATTTTTCCGGTACCGGAATTATCTGGACGTGTGAGACTGCCCTTAATCCGTTGAAGCGTTCTAGAGTTATAACCTCATAAATTAACACTGGTCAGATGTCAAAAATAAGGTTCAGTCATTAACCTACAAAGTCACTCTGTCCTTAAGGGGTTAAATAAAGCTGCTTTGTTTTTCATACTTTCTGATATTTGACTTTGAAAACCTTTAATGATGCAAGTGATCTACAGATCACTGTATTTTAGTGCATTTCCGAAGCAGAAATGCACTAAAAACACATTAGCATTGTTTACCTGCAAATTCTCCTCATCAAATGCAGCTCTATGGAAATAATCTGCACATAGAACTCATCGTACCTGCCAGAGAAGTATTGCAGAGTTGAAACAAACACCACTGGTCAGTTTAAGCGAGTAAAAACTCAAAAATGCAGCATGCTTTATGGATGGCATATTTTCTGCTAATTTATGCTGCTTCTCTACCTTGGGCTATGTTCCCTGGTGCAAAGTGTTGTTTTTTCCACCTTTTTATTTTTAAATACATTGCATTTTTTGCAGAAACACTGCGATTTCAGTTAGAAGCAATTGTGATTTTACACGCTATCAGGTAGCCCTTTGGAATTTATGACAAAACTATACACCCAAAAAGTTCTGCAGCATCTTTTATGCTCTGTGGTGAGGAGTTTATATGAAATCACATTAATTTTGCTTGAAATGAGGAACAAAGCAGATTTTCCAGACATGAAAATGCAGCATTTTTGCTAAGCGGAAACTAAAACGTAGACCGGCATTCATTTTTTTTCCTTTGTTAAAAATTGTTGTTTGAATGTAACTTGTATTTTTTTTGTGGACAGTCTCAAAGAATATCTTTGGTATGAGTTCTTCTGACCACGAAGTTGTTATTTCACTTCCGGGAGGTCCAGACCTTATTTCTTATTTTGCTTGGCTGCCAAAACATTTTCTAATTTTCTGTTTGTTGTTTTTTTTGGGGGGGGGAGGGAGGGGTGGCACAAAGAGCTGTTTTGATGGCCTTTTTTTTTTTAAAGAAATGAATCTAAAAAAGTTATTGTTTTTGCTGTTTCTTTAGGGGAGAATTGTGTAATTGGTATAATTAAAAAAAAAAAACACTTTGTTTTAATGAATAGTTATTATTTTTTAAATTTGCAAATTAAAAGAAAAAGTGTTAGTTGATGTTAGGCGTCAGGATTCTCCCATTGTACAGGATAGATCCCAAGCCTTATCTGCCTCTTTGGCCTTCCATTCATGTCCAGCCACTCAGATTGCTGCTCAGCATAGATGTCGTTCCCAATGTCTTGCTCGGGGTCCTGGTATGTGCTTGGTTACTGCTTTCTCTCCACCCAAACCTATAGTATCCAGTGTTGCATAGGTGCAGTCAGGATTCCTTGCAGAAATTTTCTGAACAAAACCGGACATTTTCTGCAAGAAATCCATATGCCTTTTTTCGCATTTTTCTCCCGTTTTTCTCCCGTTTTTTTTTTTGTGGATTTTTTTTGCGTTTTTTTCCGGAGGTTCCCAATGCAATAATATAGTGGGAAATCCTCAAAATTAATGAACATGCTGCGTTTTTTACCAAGATGCGTTTTTTCGCGGAAAAAATGCAACATATGCACAAAAATTCTGGTTTCTGTTTATATGCACAAAAATTGCGGAATGCATTATAAATGATGGGATGCATATGTATGCTTTTTTAAGCGTTTTTATAGCAAAAAAGCACGAAAAAATGCAAAAAAATCCTGAACGTGTACACACAGCCTTAGTCCAGAAATGACCTTACTGAGCATGTCCGTAATGTGGCAGCTTCGGATTGGCCTGCGGGCGATGTCACGGCCGGCTGGGCATGAATGTTTGGGGTGGAGCCTAATGTTTAAAAGGCTCTCAGAGGCGCACGTCGGTGCGCTAGCATCATTTTATGCATGGCTATGTGAGTCAGTTGCTACCACTCTGTAAGCGTTGTGTGTCTATCTAGGCTGGGACTGTACATGTAGGCAGGCAGCTAGCGTCAGTGGGGTCAATTAGCCATTGGCTTAGCATCTGACCACTACATGTGTGCGGTTAGCACAACAGATTTCCAGAGCAAGCACAACCCTAGTCAGGGTATTAAAATCAGAGCATCTGTTCCGTTTCTGTGTGCGAATAATACAGCTCAGTTGCAGAGCATTTCCTTCATTTCTGTGTGCGAGTGACACAGCTCAGTTGCAGAGCTTCTCTTTCGTTTCTGTATGCGAGTGACAGCTCAGTTGCAGAGTTTGTCTTTCGTTTCTGTGTTTGAGTGACACAGCTTAGTTGCAGAGCAGCTATTTCGTTTCTGTGTGCGAATGACACAGCTCAGTAGCAGAGCTTCTCTTTCGTTTCTGTACTGTTCCTCTCTGTGGAGTAACAGAGGCTGAAACTCAGCATCCTGTTCACACTGAGTGGCATTTTCCCAGTGTGTACAGGCAATCGCTCGCTGTATGTTCCATCATTGTTTTCTAGCAGCAGTCTTCCATCTCTGCACATTGGACCCCAGGTTGCGATTGCGCTTTATTATTTATTTTATTTAGCGCTATCCACCAACCCTAACAGTTGCCTTGTTAACCATGAGGTCAAGAAAGACTTCTGGAAAACATCCACTCTTTATTTTATTTTTCCATTCGGTGACTGGAGCATCCGTAAAAGACATTAGTTGTCAGAGCTGATCTGGGTCTGATAAGATCCAATATAGGTTCATCAGATCCATTAGCGGAACACATTCTTGCATCCTTTATTCACAACATATCACTAGTTGAACACCATAAGGCTATAAAAGAGACATCTGCTTTTATCTTCTCATTGCAGGAGGTGAAACTTTTAACCTGTGCCATACATTTATAATGACATCATTTTAACCCTTTCTCGCCGTGAACATTTTTCGTTTTTTTTTTTTTTTTTTTTTTCATTTTCATTTTTTCCTCTGCTTCTTCCGAAAACCATAACTTTTTTATTTTTCCATCCACATAAACATACAGCTCTGGCAAAAATTAAGGTACCACCACATGAAAACCCTGTCATGGGCAGCCCAATCTCCAGACCTGAACCCCATTGAAAACCTCTGGAATGTAATCAAGGGGATGATGGATAGCCACAAGCCATCAAACAAAGAAGAACTGCTTACATTTTTGCGCCAGAAGCAGTGTGAAAGACTGGTGGAAAGCATGCCAAGACGCACGAAAGCTGTGATTAAAAATCATGGTTATTCTACAAAATATTGATTTCTGAACTCTTCCTGAGATAAAACATTAGTATTGTTGTTTGTAAATGATTATGAACTTGTTTTCTTTGCATTATTTGAGGTCTGGAAGCACTTTTTTTTTACCATTTTTCTTTGTCAGAAAAAAATGCAAAATTTATTGCTTGGAAATTCGGAGACATGTTGTCAGAAATTTATAGAATAAAAGAACAATTTACTTTTTACTCAAAAATATACCTATAAAGAGAAAAATCAGACAAACTGAACATTTTGCAGTGGTCTCTTAATTTTTTTTTACCAAAAAACCAAGGAGAAGATTCTGACCCAATTACTCTTTTGTTCCAAGTAGAAACACAAGCATATAACCAAAACAAAACTACTTGAAAATATAACCAATAACACAAAAATTATAAAACCAAATATTTTATTGAATAATATAAAGACACTAACAAACAAGACACAGAAAAACAGAGGAGGCACAAAAAATATATAGTAATAGATCTATAATAATTCTACACAAGGATCATTTGTAGTAGTATATCTAATATATAATAAATATTATTATGTCCTTGTCTACTAATAATATATTTGTATAAACATGAGCAACAACAGGAGACCACCACTAAAACAAGAGAGAGGGGGGAGAAGGAAAGAAAAAAAAGGGTAACAATATAACGGTGCTTTTAAAAGTAATTAAAGTATGCAATGCACCATATTAAAAGAAGAAGACACAAAAGAGAATGGTAAAACCAAAAACACTCAGTTTGAAAAAATGTTTGCAGTAATCCGCAAGTGCTAGTAAAAGATGTAAATAACAGGGTATTTGGTTGATACGTTTTTTGCAAAAAATGTATACTAAGCTGCTCTACCAATCTTCACGGTATACCCATATCAGAGCAGTCCTAACTAATGTATGCAATCCCTATCTGATGTATTTAAAAACCTGATCATCTGTATATTACCTGTGTGAACAGGGTTCAGAGAGGAAAAATCCATGTGTGCATACAGGGCAGAACAGCTTTTGTGCAGCTAGCCCAAGAGGAGTGGTGGAACTCCCCAGTCTTGTAGACACAAGAGAACAATCATGGAAACAGGAACACATGGGCTACTTGCACAGTGAACAAGTCTGTAAGAACATGTTCACACACCACCAAGAAACCTGAAGACACAAAAGAGAATGGTAAAACCAAAAACACTCAGTTTGAAAAAATGTTTGCAGTAATCCGCAAGTGCTAGTAAAAGATGTAAATAACAGGGTATTTGGTTGATACGTTTTTTGCAAAAAATGTATACTAAGCTGCTCTACCAATCTTCACGGTATACCCATATCAGAGCAGTCCTAACTAATGTATGCAATCCCTATCTGATGTATTTAAAAACCTGATCATCTGTATATTACCTGTGTGAACAGGGTTCAGAGAGGAAAAATCCATGTGTGCATACAGGGCAGAACAGCTTTTGTGCAGCTAGCCCAAGAGGAGTGGTGGAACTCCCCAGTCTTGTAGACACAAGAGAACAATCATGGAAACAGGAACACATGGGCTACTTGCACAGTGAACAAGTCTGTAAGAACATGTTCACACACCACCAAGAAACCTGAAGACACAAAAGAGAATGGTAAAACCAAAAACACTCAGTTTGAAAAAATGTTTGCAGTAATCCGCAAGTGCTAGTAAAAGATGTAAATAACAGGGTATTTGGTTGATACGTTTTTTGCAAAAAATGTATACTAAGCTGCTCTACCAATCTTCACGGTATACCCATATCAGAGCAGTCCTAACTAATGTATGCAATCCCTATCTGATGTATTTAAAAACCTCAATGCACCATATTAGTAACAATAGACAAAAAAAGGGGGGGAAAGGGGAGGGAGAGGGGGGTTGGGTGGTTTGTTTTGGATTTACAATGTATACGGTATAATACCAATGAGGTCCCTGTATAACAATTTCTATTGCTCCGGTATAAGATGCAGAGTGCTTGATATATACAGTATAATACCAATAAAGTCCCTATATAACAATTCCTGTAATCCAGGTATAAAGTGCACCATGCAAGAGTGCTTGAAACAAAAAATGATCCCTGTTAAAGGTACAATACCTATACAGTTTCCATATCACAATCTCTGTGGGATCCAATAAGTATTAAGGTGCATAGTGCATGTGGTGGACCTTACCGGTGCTCATGTTGGCGTTCCTGTGCCCTAACCTCGCACTCCAACGCGCGTTTCGCAGCACGTTGCTTCTTCAGGGAGTGATATAGGGTAAGTATACTGCCCGCTCTTATATATGCTATGCACAGGGTTTAAGCCAATCACGGCACTATAGGCGGCGCATCCTATGCCGCAGCGTCGGCGTTCCCGGCACATGACCCGCGGCAGCGTCACCAAGAGGCGCCGAGGCGCCGCCAGTGACGCCGCAAGCGGATCACGCGACCGGGCTCGCCCGCCCCGGACACAGAGGATGCGCACAAGTGCTGTAACCGCCATACCTGTAATGGGCAACTGTAAGGGCAAGCAATCTATTAGTGATACTGGAAGCGGCGCATCTCACGTCATCGGGGTGGCAGCGTCCCCGGCACATGACCCGCGGCCACGTCACAAGGAGGCGCCAAAGCGCCGCCTGCAACGCCGCAAGCGGATCACGCGACTAGGGCCGCCCACCCGGTCACAGAGGATGCGCACGAGTATGTTAAAGAGGAAATTACAGACTAGTAAAAAAATAATAAAAATGACAAAATATGTAAAGGAAATGAATAAGTGAAAAATTGTATTGTTCAGTGATGTGAATCAAAAATACATGACAATGAAGTAATAATAAAAATAATAAAATGTGTATATATCTATATTATCCCAACATTAATATTAATATTGTTCTGTTACAAAAAAATGAAAAAAATACAAAATTTTGTTCATAAAAACAAAAAATAATAATAATAGAAACACTAATTAGTCCCATCCTGCAATACTGTGCACAAGTGTTCATTGTGAATGCTGAAGTCCGGAATTTCCTCCACAGATGGTTTATCTGTTCTTCCTCAATTTAACACACCATCGTAATAAGTATCCGTATATTAAAGACTTATCAGAAACCTAAGAATGATACAAAAATAAGCATAATTACAATCAACTACAGACATCGGCAGCTCAAATCCAGTCTAGAAACCAGCTAGCAGCAACTACCCTATAAGAAAAAAACATATATACACGAGGACAACACTTAAGTTAAAAAAAAATATATATATATAAAGAACAACAAAAAATTAAAAATTAATAATTAAAAACAGGCAGACGACAGCGCAGAGATCTATATGAGAAGAGTAGAGGGATTTTACAAAAAACTGGAGAAGCCCCACTGGTCATTAAGGCCATGTGGCTTTACTGTTCTCAAATTGGTGATCCAGCGGCATTCTTTTTGGGCTAACCTATTCATTATATTTCCCCCACGGATGCCTAAATGTACCACATCAATCCCTCACACAGAACAATATTGTATCATACAATTATTAGGTTCTGTAGAAGGACGTAGATCTGGGTATTTATTATAATGGAATATAGGCTGAACTGGATGGACAAATGTCTTTTTTCGGCCTTACTAACTATGTTACCTGAAGCTCAATCGGTCCAGATGGATGGAATTCCTGATAATGGGCTGGTATCGTCTTTAGTTTCACAAGATCTTCTTTCTGCGAGTTCTCCAAGTTCAAAAGTCTCGCGGATCTGATGTCTCTTACGTGTTCTAATATTCGCACCCGAAGTTGCCTTGACGTAAGCCCCACATAAATAAGCCCACATGGGCAAGTCAGATAGTATATGACTGACGTGGTTCTGCAATTGATCGAGTGGACAATTTTGAAGTCCCGTGTTTTAGATGAATTACTGAATGTTTCTACCTTAACCATATATTTACAGGCGCTACAAGTCCCGCATGCGCGGGATCCCCACTTAGGTCCCTTTGAGTCAAAAATAAAATTGGATTTGGGTGCTATATAATGGCTATGCGTAATAGTCTCACCAATGGTTCTACTTCTTCTTGCCACTACAAGTGGCCTATCTTCAACAAATTTTGCGAGACCAGGATCCTGTTTCAAAATTGGCCAAAATTGATTAAATATACTGTTCATATCTTTCCATCTACCATGATAATTTGTAATAATTCGCAATCGGGAATCCTCCTTTTTTGTAGGTTTGTTCTGTAATAACGAATTTCGATCCAATTCCTTGGCTTGTTGGTAACCTCGATTGATATCCTCAAACTTATATCCTCGATCCAAAAATCTACCTGTCATATCACGGGCCTGTGTCTCAAACTCTTCGTCAGTATCACAAATCCTTTTAGCACGAATAAACTGTCCTTTGGGAATTGCTCTGATGGTGTGTCTCAGATGTGCCGATCTTGCGTGTAACACAGAGTTGGTGCTAGTTTCTTTCCGGAAAATCGTGCTATGAATACCACCTGTCTGATCCACCGTTAGTTGTAAATCCAGAAAATCCATCTTGTTGGTAGTGATCTTGAAAGTAAGTTTCACATTCCAGTTGTTGTTATTCAGATGTATGAGGAATTTATCCAGCTCCCTTCTTTCACCCTGCCAAATAAACAACAGGTCATCTATAAAACGCATCCAACTCACCACAGATGGACCTTGAACATCATTAAGATAGGGCAACATATGTTCGCGTTCCCAATGGCCCATAAAGAGGTTGGCATATGAGGGCGCAAAGGCCGCCCCCATAGCCACACCTCGCTGCTGTACGTAATGCCTGTCCTTAAACGTGAAGTAGTTATGGGTCAATGTATGTTCCAGTAGTTCCAATAGTAGATGTAGTAATTCTCCATCAATCCCTTTGTTTGACAGAAAAAACCTTGCTGCAGAGATTCCCTGTTCATGATTTATGCAAGTATAAAGGGATTCTACATCTCCAGTAATAAGGAACATATCTGGTTCTAATGTGACCCCTTGTAATCTCTGTAAGACATCTGCAGAATCCCTTACATAGGACGGTAGTTCCTCTACATAGGGCTTTAGATAATAGTCCAGGAATCTGCAAACTGGTTCATTTAGTCCCCCACACCCTGATACGATGGGCCGACCAGGTGGGTTGGATAGGTCTTTATGCACCTTAGGTAGGAAATATATTGTTGGAGTAACTGGATGGTTAATGCGTAAGCCTTCCCAAATACTTTTGGTGATAAGTCCTCTCTCTAACGCATCATCCAAGATACGAAAAAGTTGCCTTTGGAAGGCGGCCGTGGGGTCTGAAGCTAATTTTTGATAGCACTCAATATTGTTAAGCTGTTTGAATGCTTCTTTTTCATAAAGATGTACTGGCCAGATCACCACATTGCCGCCTTTATCGGCCGGTTTAAAGACGACCTGTTTCATATTCTTTAATTCATTCAGTGCTTGTCGTTGTGCCACTGTTAAATTATCAAATGGCCTATGCATTTTGAGTTGGTACAATTCATTACACACCATCCTAACAAATATCTCCACAGATGAATTTAAAGAAATTGGTGGGAAATTCGTTGATTTTTTCTTTATAAAATCCGGAAACTTACGTGGTGTCTGTTCTTGTTGCTCAAGAAGTAGCTCCTCTAATGCACGAAGCGCTTCCAATTCCGCCTCTGTTGAAAAGAGTGCATTAGAATAATTTTTACCTTCGTGAAACTTCTTTAAAAGAAGTTTTCGAGCAAACAAAAAAACATCCTTAATTGCTATAAAGGTATCAAAGTTAGACGTAGGGCAAAAAGTCAGACCCAAAGAGAGAACCGATATTTGAGCTGGTGACAAGACGATATCAGACAGATTAATTACCTTTAGACTATTACTTTGTACTGGCTCCTGGTATTTATTGTAGTTTCGCCCGTTCGTCCTTTGGCGAGTGTTATACCGCCTCTGATTAGTTGATACACTTGATTCAGCTGATATATGTGAGGAACTACTTGAGACTGAAGCAATGGAGTTAGTACGGGTGAGGTTTTCATTCTTCCTCCACCTGTAAACCATGTTTTGTTGGTAATCTGTTTGGTCCCTCTGAAATTTCTGAGTTTTAGTTTTCTTGAGATCTTCTTCCCATTTTACATAGTCTCTATTTAATTCCTCCTCAAATGCAGTCATTTCCACTATTGACATTTTGTCTTTGAGCCTATCTTGGATAGTCCGTATCTGTCCCTCTATCGCTTCCAATTTTTTCTGGTCAAGAGAAATTAATAGTTCCAAAAATGTTCTGGAACAATTATGACAGGCTTCTTCCCATTTATTTTTAATCCCCACATCATCAACTATGAATGAGGGAAATATTTTCACACGCAACCCTCTAGGAATAAGTCTACGTTGCAAATATTGTTCAAGAGTTTTACTATTCCACCAGGTTTTGGTGCGTTTAAACAGAAGATCCCTTAGCTGCCGTCTGTCCATCATTAAAACATCAGTATTAGTATTAACATCCACATTCTTATCTGGATTGTCCCCAAAAATTGTAGAAATCTGTGAGAGCCAGTTAGTGTCCCGACTTTTATAATCCATAGTAGAAGGGGTTACTCCTGGAAAACAGAATATATTTTACCAAAAAACCAAGGAGAAGATTCTGACCCAATTACTCTTTTGTTCCAAGTAGAAACACAAGCATATAACCGAAACAACACTACTTGAAAATATAACCAATAACACAAAAATAATAAAACCAAATATTTTATTGAATAATATAAAGACACTAACAAACAAGACACAGAAATACAGAGGAGGCACAAAAAATATATAGTAATAGATCTATAATAATTCTACACAAGGATCATTTGTAGTAGTATATCTAATGTATAATAAATATTATTATGTCCTTGTCTACTAATAATATATTTGTATAAACATGAGCAACAACAGGAGACCACCACTAAAACAAGAGAGAGGGGGGAGATGGAAAGAAAAAAAGGGGAAAAATATAACGGTGCTTTTAAAAGTAATTAAAGTATGCAATGCACCATATTAGTAACAATAGACAAAAAAAGGGGGGGAAAGGGGAGGGAGGGGGGGGGTGTTGGGTGGTTTGTTTTGGATTTACAATGTATACGGTATAATACCAATGAGGTCCCTGTATAACAATTTCTATTGCTCCGGTATAAGATGCAGAGTGCTTGATATATACAGTATAATACCAATAAAGTCCCTATATAACAATTCCTGTAATCCAGGTATAAAGTGCACCATGCAAGAGTGCTTGAAACAAAAAATGATCCCTGTTAAAGGTACAATACCTATACAGTTTCCATATCACAATCTCTGTGAGATCCAATAAGTATTAAGGTGCATAGTGCATGTGGTGGACCTTACCGGTGCTCATGTTGGCGTTCCTGTGCCCTAACCTCGCACTCCAACGCGCGTTTCGCAGCACGTTGCTTCTTCAGGGAGTGATATAGGGTAAGTATACTGCCCGCTCTTATATATGCTATGCACAGGGTTTAAGCCAATCACGGCACTATAGGCGGCGCATCCTATGCCGCCGCAGCGTCGGCGTTCCCGGCACATGACCCGCGGCAGCATCACCAAGGGGCGCCGAGGCGCCGCCAGTGACGCCGCAAGCGGATCACGCGACCGGGCTCGCCCGCCCCGGACACAGAGGATGCGCACAAGTGCTGTAACCGCCATACCTGTAATGGGCAACTGTAAGGGCAAGCAATCTATTAGTGATACTGGAAGCGGCGCATCTCACGTCATCGGGGTGGCAGCGTCCCCGGCACATGGCCCGCGGCCACGTCACAAGGAGGCGCCAAAGCGCCGCCTGCAACGCCGCAAGCGGATCACGCGACTAGGGCCGCCCACCCGGTCACAGAGGATGCGCACGAGTATCATAGCCGCCATGTTGGAACTGGGCAAATTGAAGGGCAATCACGTCTGAATCATAAAAAATGGTATGAGATAATGAAAAGTGCGATACCGTTCGGCACATCACACGCCACCACGGCGACCGCGACCCACCGCGCATACCCACAGCAGCACCGCAAAAAAACGCATATGCGCTATCCGCGATGCCACCGCGGGAACCACAGCGGGGCACACACGCAGCGGGAGCGCGAGACCCCAACCGGCATCACATAGTCCATTACATAAGAGCTGACAATTTGGCAGACCATATTGAGTTTAAAAGATAACAAATTATAAGGATATAACATATGTTAAAGAGGAAATTACAGACTAGTAAAAAAATAATAAAAATGACAAAATATGTAAAGGAAATGAATAAGTGAAAAATTGTATTGTTCAGTGATGTGAATCAAAAATACATGACAATGAAATAATAATAAAAATAATAAAATGTGTATATATCTATATTATCCCAACATTAATATTATTATTGTTCTGTTACAAAAAAATGAAAATAATACAAAATTTTGTTCATAAAAACAAAAAATAATAATAATAGAAACACTAATTAGTCCCATCCTGCAATACTGTGCACAAGTGTTCATTGTGAATGCTGAAGTCCGGAATTTCCTCCACAGATGGTTTATCTGTTCTTCCTCGCGTTGGAGTGCGAGGTTAGGGCACAGGAACGCCAACATGAGCACCGGTAAGGTCCACCACATGCACTATGCACCTTAATACTTATTGGATCCCACAGAGATTGTGATATGGAAACTGTATAGGTATTGTACCTTTAACAGGGATCATTTTTGTTTCAAGCACTCTTGCATGGTGCACTTTATACCTGGATTACAGGAATTGTTATATAGGGACTTTATTGGTATTATACTGTATATATCAAGCACTCTGCATCTTATACCGGAGCAATAGAAATTGTTATACAGGGACCTCATTGGTATTATACCGTATACATTGTAAATCCAAAACAAACCACCCAACCCCCCCCCCCTCCCTCCCCTTTCCCCCCCTTTTTTTGTCTATTGTTACTAATATGGTGCATTGCATACTTTAATTACTTTTAAAAGCACCGTTATATTGTTCCCCTTTTTTTCTTTCCTTCTCCCCCCTCTCTCTTGTTTTAGTGGTGGTCTCCTGTTGTTGCTCATGTTTATACAAATATATTATTAGTAGACAAGGACATAATAATATTTATTATACATTAGATATACTACTACAAATGATCCTTGTGTAGAATTATTATAGATCTATTACTATATATTTTTTGTGCCTCCTCTGTTTTTCTGTGTCTTGTTTGTTAGTGTCTTTATATTATTCAATAAAATATTTGGTTTTATAATTTTTGTGTTATTGGTTAAATTTTCAAGTAGTTTTGTTTCGGTCTCTTAATTTTTGTCAGAGCTGTTTGAGCGCTTGTTTGTTTTGCGGGATGAGTTGTTCTTTTGAGTGGCACCATTCATTTTATCATGGGATGTACTGAAAAGGGGGAAAAAATTCCAAGTGTGCTGAATTTGCAAAAAGAAGCACAATTTCACAATTTTTTTTTACCATCTTCACTATAGATGAGCGATCCTTTCATGATTCAGTTAGGTTCAGATTCAACGAATATTCACCAAAGTATTCGAACCTCATTGAATTCAATGGGAGGCAAAATCAAACGCATACTCAACACCTTCGAGAGGGGGGCAAAAAGCTGCCATGAAAAGTGGCATCAATTGACCCACAGTAGAAATTTTATAATGGCGCAACAGTCAGGCATGAGTCATGCAAGAAAAAGGGTCTGAGCCGGCATTTACAGCTTAAAATTAAAGTTTCAATGCAGACACCTCAAATTTTTTAATTTTTTTATTTTTTATTCCAACCACTCTTGGATGGCACAAGCATCAGTTTCATGCAGTACCATTGGTAGAAATATGTAAGGAAAGTAACACAGGTAGTTGACTGAAAGCAAGTGCAGGCCTGCCTATTTGAGAGCACTACTTACACAGGCAACCCACCAGATGGAGACCCAAATTGAAGTATGCACATTTAAAAAAAAAAAATTGTCACCAATAAAGTGTCATCAATTTCCACAGAAAAGACACAATACAATAGGCCTATGACGCATCTTCCAACACAGGCAACTCACCACATGGAGACCCAACTTGGAGTCTCCACATTTCAAAAAATATTTCCTGCAGAGACAAGTCCTGGCTGGATGAAAGATGAAGGACTTCACCTAGAGACGTCACTGGTGAGTCAGTGTGTTACCTATACACTGACACTACTGTATACACTGTATACTATATACAGAGGTCCTGTGTATAATGTCACCGGTGATCACTGTATTACCTCTACACAGACACTGCACAGATCTCCTGTGAATACTGGCACTTATAGTGATAGTATTGTGTTTTTTTCTTCCTAACTGAAGGGTAAATTGACTAGATCAATGGATGTTTGACAGGTTATAGTTTCACACATCAACTATTTTTCTGGAATAATTTGGTTCAGGTATATGATGACCCCGTCACATGACCGGGGGGCCCACAGTGTCTGAACAGCCCGGGGCCCTGGCTACCCTTAATCCACCCCTGCTAGAGACCGTTCCTGTCAGACTAATCTGATAAGCTTCCATGAAGAGGTAAGTTCCGGACTGGACCAAGGAAACACAGTGGATGTAGTGTGTATGGACTTTTCAAAAGCTTTTGATACAGTGCCACACAAAAGGTTGATAAAATGAGAACAATGGGAATAGGGGAAAATACGTGCATGTGGGTTAAAAACTGGCTTAGGCCAGTCTCTCCAGATAATTTCAGTACTGGAGAAATCGGTACCAGAGTTATCCGTGTCCATGTGCTCACGTGGCACATCAGTGTGGCACACGTGCGGCAGTAGTGTGCCGCCAGAGGACCACACGGACCGTGCAGGAGAGATAGCGCTGTCCCCTGCATGTGGTGCTGAAGGTGGCATTCATCTCTTCTCCCCTGCAGCGCTCACTGGTGAGAAGGGATGAAAAATCAAGTTTTTTTTTTGTTAAAAATAAAGTTTGGGGTAATCTCCCACCTCCCACACCTCCCCACACCCCGCGCTCCTGCCCCCTAGCAGAGAAATACTCACCCAGCTCCCACGATGCCTCCTCTCAGCGCTGGCAGCTTGTCCTGTGTGAGCGATCATGTGGTACTGCTCATTACAGTGAAGAATATGCGGCTCCACCTCCCATAGGGAGGTTATTTTAACAAAAAAAAACTTGATTTTTCATCCCTTCCCTCCTGCAAGCGCTGTTTTCAGCCGAACAGGACAGAAGGGATGAATGCCGGCTTCAGCACCACATGCATGGGACAGCGCTTAGCTGTAGCGCTGTTTCTCCTGCAGCGGTACGTGCACACGGAGGAGAGTGCACACTGTTTCCATGTGCGGGACGCTTTGCGGACCGTGCTGCCGGAGAAAAGCAGACATGTCTCCGTGTTTTCAACACGGACACACGGTCCATGAAAACACGGAGACGTAGACGTGTGCATAGACCCATTCATTTGAATGGGTCTATGTGTGTCAGTGTCTCCGGTACGTGAGAAAACTGTCACTACAAGTACCGGAGCCACTGACGTGTGAAACCGGCCTTAAGGATAGGAAACAAAGGGTGGTTATTAACGGAACACACCCTGACTTGGTCACAGTTAACAGTGGGGTACAACAGGGGTCAGTATTAGGCCCATTTCTCTTTAACATAATTATTAATGACCTTGTAGGGGGCGTACAGAGTAGAATTTCAAGTTTTGCAGATGACACCAAATTCTGCAGGGTAATCAATAGAGAGAAGAACAATTTTATATTACAGGAGGATTTTTGCCAGCTAGAAGCTTGGGCTGATAAATGGCAAGTGAGGTTTAATGGGGATAAATGTAAGGTCATGCACTTGGGCAGAAGAAATAAGATGTATAATTATGTGATTAATTGTAAAACTCTGGGCAAAACTGTCACTGAAAATACCTGGGTGTATGGGTGGATGACAAACTCACATTTAGTGGCCAGTGTCAGGCAGCTGCTGCAAAGGCAAATAAAATAATGGGATGCATTAAAAGAGGCATAGATGCTCATGAGGAGAACATACTTTTACCTTTACACAAGTCACTAGTGCGACCACACTTAGAATACTGTGCACAGTTCTGGTCTCCGGTGTATAAGAAAGACATAGCTGAAGTAGAGCGGGTGCAGAGAAGAGCGACCAAGGTTATTAGAGGACTGGGGGATCTGCAATACCAAGACACGTTATTACACTTGGGGTTATTTAGTTTGGAAAAACGAAGGCTAAGGGGTGATCTTATTACATTGTATAAATACATGAGGGGACAGTACAAAGACTTTTCTAATGATCTTTTTACTCGTAGACATGAGACGGGGACAAGGGAGCGTCCTCTACGTCTGGAGGAAAGAAGGCTTAATCATAATAACAGATGCGGATTCTTTACTGTAAGAGCAGTGAGACTATGGAACTTTCTGCCGTATGATGTTGTAATGAGTGATTCAGTACTAAAATTTAAGAGGGGACTGGATGCCTTTCTATAAGTATAATCTGACAGGTTATATATACTAGATTCCTTGATAGGGCATTGATCCAAGGAACTAGTCCGATTACCGTATGTGGAGTCGGGAAGGAATTTTTTTCCCCCAATGTGGAGCTTACTGTTTGCCACATGGTATTTTTTTGCCTTCCTCTGGATCAACATGTTAAGGCATGTTAGGTTAGGATATGGGTTGAACTAGATGGACTTAACCCCTTAGTGACAGAGCCAATTTGGTACTTAATGACCAGGCCAATTTTTGCAATTCTGACCACTGTCACTTTATGAGGTTATAACTCTGGAACGCTTCAACGGATCCCGCTGATTCTGAGATTCTTTTTTCGTGACATATTGTACTTCATGTTAGTGGTAACATTTCTTCGATATTACTTGCGATTATTTATGAAAAAAACGGAAATATGGCGAAAATTTTTAAAATTTTGCAATTTTCAAATTTTGTATTTTTATGCCCTTAAATCAGAGAGATATGTCATGAAAAATAGTTAATAAATAACATTTCCCACATGTCTACTTTACTTCAGCACAATTTTGGAAACAAAATTTTTTTTTGTTAGGGAGTTATAAGGGTTAAAAGTTGACCAGCAATTTCTCATTTTTACAACACCATTTTTTTTTAGGGACCACATCACATTTGAAGTCATTTTGAGGGGTCTATATGATAGAAAATAATGAAGTGTGACACCATTCTAAAAACTACACCCCTCAAGGTTCTCAAAACCACATTCAAGAAGTTTATTAACCCTTTACGTGCTTCACAGGAACTGAAACAATGTGGAAGGAAAAAATGAACATTTAACTTTTTTTTGCAAACATCTTAATTCAGAACCATTTTTTTTATTTTCACAAGTGTAAAAACAGAAATGTAACCATAAATTTTGTTATGCAATTTCTCCTGAATACGCCAATACCCCATATGTGGGGGTAAACCACTGTTAGGGCGCACCGCAGAACTTAGAAGTGAAGGAGCGCCGTTTGACTTTTTCAATGCAGAATTGGCTGGAATTGAGATCGGACGCCATGTCACGTTTAGAGAGCCCCTGATGTGCCTAAACAGTGGAAACTCCCCACAAGTGACACCATTTTGGAAACTAGACCCCTTAAGGAACTTATCTAGATGTGTGGTGAGCACTTTGAACCCCCAAGTGCTTCACAGAAGTTTATAACGTAGAGCTGTGAAAATAAAAAATCGCTTTTGTTTACACAAAAATGATCTTTTCGCCCACAAATTCTTATTTTCACAAGGGTAACAGGAGAAATTAGACCACAAAAGTTATTGTGCGATTTCTCCTGAATACGTCGATACCCCATATGTGAGGGTAAACCACTGTTTGGGCGCACCGCAGAGCTTGGAATTGAAGGAGCGCCGTTTTACTTTTTCAATGTTGAATTGGCTGGAATTGAGATTGGACGCCATGTCGCGTTTGGAGAGCCCCTGATGTGCCTAAACAGTGGAAACCCCCCACAAGTGACACCATTTTGGAAACTAGACCCCTTAAGGAACTTATCTAGATGTGTGGCGAGCACTTTGAACCCCCATGTGCTTCACAGAAGTTTATAACGTAGAGCCGTGAAAAAAAAAAAATCGCATTTTTTCTACAAAAATGATCTTTTTGCCCACAAATTTTTATTTTCACAAGGGTAACAGGAGAAATTAGACCACAAAAGTTGTTGTGCAATTTCTCCTGAGTACGTCGATACCCAATATGTGGGGGTAAACCACTGTTTGGGCGCACCACAGAGCTTGGAAGAGAAAGAGTGCCGTTTTACTTTTTCAATGTAGAATTGGCTGGAATTGAGATCGGACGCCATGTCGCGTTTGGAGAGCCCCTGATGTGCCTAAACAGTCGAAATCCCCCACAAGTGACCCCATTTTGGAAACTAGACCCCCCATGGAACTTATCTAGATGTGTGGTGAGAACCTTGAATGCCCAAGTGCTTCACAGAAGTTTATAATGCAGAGCTGTGAAAATAAAAAATATTTTTTTTTCCACAAATAAGATTTTTTAGCCCCCAAGTTTTTATTTTCACAAGGGTAACAAGAGAAATTGGACCCCAAAAGTTGTTGTCCAATTTGTCCTGAGTATGCTGGTACCCCATATGTGGGGGTAAACCACTGTTTGGGCGCACAGCAGAGCTCGGAAGGAAGGAGCGCCGTTTTGGAATGCAGACTTTGATAGAATGGTCTGCGGGTATTATGTTGCGTTTGCAGAGCCCCTGATGTACCTAACCAGTAGAAACCCTCCACAAGTGACCCCATTTTGGAAACTAGACCCCCCAAGGAACTTATCTAGATGTGTGGTGAGAACTTTGAATGCCCAAGTGCTTCACAGAAGTTTAGAATGCAGAGTCGTGAAAATAAAAAATATTTTTTTTTTCCACAAAAAAGATATTGTAGCCCCCAAGTTTTTATTTTCACAAGGGTAACAGGAGAAATTGGACTGCAATAGTTGTTGTCCAATTTATCCCGAGTACGCTGATGTGCCATATGTGGGGGTAAACCACTGTTTGGGCGCACGGCAGAGCTCGGAAGGAAGGAGCGCCGTTTTGGAATGCAGACTTTGATAGAATGGTCTGCGGGTATTATGTTGCATTTGCAGAGCCCCTGATGTACCTAACCAGTAGAAACCCTCCACAAGTGACCCCATTTTGGAAACTAGACCCCCCAAGGAACTTATCTAGATGTGTGGTGAGAACTTTGAATGCCCAAGTGCTTCACAGAAGTTTAGAATGCAGAGTCGTGAAAATAAAAAATATTTTTTTTTTCCACAAAAAAGATATTGTAGCCCCCAAGTTTTTATTTTCACAAGGGTAACAGGAGAAATTGGACTGCAATAGTTGTTGTCCAATTTATCCCAAGTACGCTGATGCGCCATATGTGGGGGTAAACCACTGTTTGGGCGCACGGCAGAGCTCGGAAGGGAAGGAGCGCCATTTTGGAATGCAGACTTTGATAGAATGGTCTGTGGGCATTAGGTTGCGATTGCAGAGCCCCTGATGTACCTAAACTGTAGTAACCCCCCACAAGTGACCCCATTTTGGAAACTAGACCCCCCAAGGAACTTATCTAGATGTGTGGTGAGAACTTTGAATGCCCAAGTGCTTCACAGAAGTTTAGAATGCAGAGTCGTGAAAATAAAAAATATTTTTTTTTTCCACAAAAAAGATATTGTAGCCCCCAAGTTTTTATTTTCACAAGGGTAACAGGAGAAATTGGACTGCAATAGTTGTTGTCCAATTTATCCCGAGTACGCTGATGTGCCATATGTGGGGGTAAACCACTGTTTGGGCGCACGGCAGAGCTCGGAAGGAAGGAGCGCCGTTTTGGAATGCAGACTTTGATAGAATGGTCTGCGGGTATTATATTGCATTTGCAGAGCCCCTGATGTACCTAACCAGTAGAAACCCTCCACAAGTGACCCCATTTTGGAAACTAGACCCCCCAAGGAACTTATCTAGATGTGTGGTGAGAACTTTGAATGCCCAAGTGCTTCACAGAAGTTTAGAATGCAGAGTCGTGAAAATAAAAAATATTTTTTTTTCCACAAAAAAGATATTGTAGCCCCCAAGTTTTTATTTTCACAAGGGTAACAGGAGAAATTGGACTGCAATAGTTGTTGTCCAATTTATCCCAAGTACGCTGATGCGCCATATGTGGGGGTAAACCACTGTTTGGGCGCACGGCAGAGCTCAGAAGGGAAGGAGCGCCATTTTGGAATGCAGACTTTGATAGAATGGTCTGTGGGCATTAGGTTGCGATTGCAGAGCCCCTGATGTACCTAAACTGTAGTAACCCCCCACAAGTGACCCCATTTTGGAAACTAGACCCCCCAAGGAACTTATCTAGATGTGTGGTGAGAACTTTGAATGCCCAAGTGCTTCACAGAAGTTTAGAATGCAGAGTCGTGAAAATAAAAAATATTTTTTTTTCCACAAAAAAGATATTGTAGCCCCCAAGTTTTTATTTTCACAAGGGTAACAGGAGAAATTGGACTGCAATAGTTGTTGTCCAATTTATCCCGAGTACGCTGATGCGCCATATGTGGGGGTAAACCACTGTTTGGGCGCACGGTAGAGCTCGAAAGGGAAGGAGCGCCTTTTTGGAATGCAGACTTTGATAGAATGGTCTGTGGGCATTATGTTGCGATTGCAGAGCCCCTGATGTACCTAAACTGTAGTAACCCCCCACAAGTGACCCCATTTTGGAAACTAGACCCCCCAAGGAACTTATCTAGATGTGTGGTGAGAACTTTGAATGCCCAAGTGCTTCACAGAAGTTTAGAATGCAGAGTCGTGAAAATAAAAAATATTTTTTTTTTCCACAAAAAAGATATTGTAGCCCCAAGTTTTTATTTTCACAAGGGTAACAGGAGAAATTGGACTGCAATAGTTGTTGTCCAATTTATCCCGAGTACGCTGATGTGCCATATGTGGGGGTAAACCACTGTTTGGGCGCACGGCAGAGCTCGGAAGGAAGGAGCGCCGTTTTGGAATGCAGACTTTGATAGAATGGTCTGCGGGTATTATATTGCATTTGCAGAGCCCCTGATGTACCTAACCAGTAGAAACCCTCCACAAGTGACCCCATTTTGGAAACTAGACCCCCCAAGGAACTTATCTAGATGTGTGGTGAGAACTTTGAATGCCCAAGTGCTTCACAGAAGTTTAGAATGCAGAGTCGTGAAAATAAAAAATATTTTTTTTTCCACAAAAAAGATATTGTAGCCCCCAAGTTTTTATTTTCACAAGGGTAACAGGAGAAATTGGACTGCAATAGTTGTTGTCCAATTTATCCCAAGTACGCTGATGCGCCATATGTGGGGGTAAACCACTGTTTGGGCGCACGGCAGAGCTCAGAAGGGAAGGAGCGCCATTTTGGAATGCAGACTTTGATAGAATGGTCTGTGGGCATTAGGTTGCGATTGCAGAGCCCCTGATGTACCTAAACTGTAGTAACCCCCCACAAGTGACCCCATTTTGGAAACTAGACCCCCCAAGGAACTTATCTAGATGTGTGGTGAGAACTTTGAATGCCCAAGTGCTTCACAGAAGTTTAGAATGCAGAGTCGTGAAAATAAAAAATATTTTTTTTTTCCACAAAAAAGATATTGTAGCCCCCAAGTTTTTATTTTCACAAGGGTAACAGGAGAAATTGGACTGCAATAGTTGTTGTCCAATTTATCCCGAGTACGCTGATGTGCCATATGTGGGGGTAAACCACTGTTTGGGCGCACGGCAGAGCTCGGAAGGAAGGAGCGCCGTTTTGGAATGCAGACTTTGATAGAATGGTCTGCGGGTATTATATTGCATTTGCAGAGCCCCTGATGTACCTAACCAGTAGAAACCCTCCACAAGTGACCCCATTTTGGAAACTAGACCCCCCAAGGAACTTATCTAGATGTGTGGTGAGAACTTTGAATGCCCAAGTGCTTCACAGAAGTTTAGAATGCAGAGTCGTGAAAATAAAAAATATTTTTTTTTCCACAAAAAAGATATTGTAGCCCCCAAGTTTTTATTTTCACAAGGGTAACAGGAGAAATTGGACTGCAATAGTTGTTGTCCAATTTATCCCAAGTACGCTGATGCGCCATATGTGGGGGTAAACCACTGTTTGGGCGCACGGCAGAGCTCAGAAGGGAAGGAGCGCCATTTTGGAATGCAGACTTTGATAGAATGGTCTGTGGGCATTAGGTTGCGATTGCAGAGCCCCTGATGTACCTAAACTGTAGTAACCCCCCACAAGTGACCCCATTTTGGAAACTAGACCCCCCAAGGAACTTATCTAGATGTGTGGTGAGAACTTTGAATGCCCAAGTGCTTCACAGAAGTTTAGAATGCAGAGTCGTGAAAATAAAAAATATTTTTTTTTTCCACAAAAAAGATATTGTAGCCCCCAAGTTTTTATTTTCACAAGGGTAACAGGAGAAATTGGACTGCAATAGTTGTTGTCCAATTTATCCCGAGTACGCTGATGCGCCATATGTGGGGGTAAACCACTGTTTGGGCGCACGGTAGAGCTCGAAAGGGAAGGAGCGCCTTTTTGGAATGCAGACTTTGATAGAATGGTCTGTGGGCATTATGTTGTGATTGCAGAGCCCCTGATGTACCTAAACTGTAGTAACCCCCCACAAGTGACCCCATTTTGGAAACTAGACCCCCCAAGGAACTTATCTAGATGTGTGGTGAGAACTTTGAATGCCCAAGTGCTTCACAGAAGTTTAGAATGCAGAGTCGTGAAAATAAAAAATATTTTTTTTTTCCACAAAAAAGATATTGTAGCCCCAAGTTTTTATTTTCACAAGGGTAACAGGAGAAATTGGACTGCAATAGTTGTTGTCCAATTTATCCCGAGTACGCTGATGTGCCATATGTGGGGGTAAACCACTGTTTGGGCGCACGGCAGAGCTCGGAAGGAAGGAGCGCCGTTTTGGAATGCAGACTTTGATAGAATGGTCTGCGGGTATTATATTGCATTTGCAGAGCCCCTGATGTACCTAACCAGTAGAAACCCTCCACAAGTGACCCCATTTTGGAAACTAGACCCCCCAAGGAACTTATCTAGATGTGTGGTGAGAACTTTGAATGCCCAAGTGCTTCACAGAAGTTTAGAATGCAGAGTCGTGAAAATAAAAAATATTTTTTTTTCCACAAAAAAGATATTGTAGCCCCCAAGTTTTTATTTTCACAAGGGTAACAGGAGAAATTGGACTGCAATAGTTGTTGTCCAATTTATCCCAAGTACGCTGATGCGCCATATGTGGGGGTAAACCACTGTTTGGGCGCACGGCAGAGCTCAGAAGGGAAGGAGCGCCATTTTGGAATGCAGACTTTGATAGAATGGTCTGTGGGCATTAGGTTGCGATTGCAGAGCCCCTGATGTACCTAAACTGTAGTAACCCCCCACAAGTGACCCCATTTTGGAAACTAGACCCCCCAAGGAACTTATCTAGATGTGTGGTGAGAACTTTGAATGCCCAAGTGCTTCACAGAAGTTTAGAATGCAGAGTCGTGAAAATAAAAAATATTTTTTTTTTCCACAAAAAAGATATTGTAGCCCCAAGTTTTTATTTTCACAAGGGTAACAGGAGAAATTGGACTGCAATAGTTGTTGTCCAATTTATCCCGAGTACGCTGATGTGCCATATGTGGGGGTAAACCACTGTTTGGGCGCACGGCAGAGCTCGGAAGGAAGGAGCGCCGTTTTGGAATGCAGACTTTGATAGAATGGTCTGCGGGTATTATATTGCATTTGCAGAGCCCCTGATGTACCTAACCAGTAGAAACCCTCCACAAGTGACCCCATTTTGGAAACTAGACCCCCCAAGGAACTTATCTAGATGTGTGGTGAGAACTTTGAATGCCCAAGTGCTTCACAGAAGTTTAGAATGCAGAGTCGTGAAAATAAAAAATATTTTTTTTTCCACAAAAAAGATATTGTAGCCCCCAAGTTTTTATTTTCACAAGGGTAACAGGAGAAATTGGACTGCAATAGTTGTTGTCCAATTTATCCCAAGTACGCTGATGCGCCATATGTGGGGGTAAACCACTGTTTGGGCGCACGGCAGAGCTCAGAAGGGAAGGAGCGCCATTTTGGAATGCAGACTTTGATAGAATGGTCTGTGGGCATTAGGTTGCGATTGCAGAGCCCCTGATGTACCTAAACTGTAGTAACCCCCCACAAGTGACCCCATTTTGGAAACTAGACCCCCCAAGGAACTTATCTAGATGTGTGGTGAGAACTTTGAATGCCCAAGTGCTTCACAGAAGTTTAGAATGCAGAGTCGTGAAAATAAAAAATATTTTTTTTTTCCACAAAAAAGATATTGTAGCCCCCAAGTTTTTATTTTCACAAGGGTAACAGGAGAAATTGGACTGCAATAGTTGTTGTCCAATTTATCCCGAGTACGCTGATGCACCATATGTGGGGGTAAACCACTGTTTGGGCGCACGGTAGAGCTCGAAAGGGAAGGAGCGCCTTTTTGGAATGCAGACTTTGATAGAATGGTCTGTGGGCATTATGTTGCGATTGCAGAGCCCCTGATGTACCTAAACTGTAGTAACCCCCCACAAGTGACCCCATTTTGGAAACTAGACCCCCCAAGGAACTTATCTAGATGTGTGGTGAGAACTTTGAATGCCCAAGTGCTTCACAGAAGTTTAGAATGCAGAGTCGTGAAAATAAAAAATATTTTTTTTTTCCACAAAAAAGATATTGTAGCCCCAAGTTTTTATTTTCACAAGGGTAACAGGAGAAATTGGACTGCAATAGTTGTTGTCCAATTTATCCCGAGTACGCTGATGTGCCATATGTGGGGGTAAACCACTGTTTGGGCGCACGGCAGAGCTCGGAAGGAAGGAGCGCCGTTTTGGAATGCAGACTTTGATAGAATGGTCTGCGGGTATTATATTGCATTTGCAGAGCCCCTGATGTACCTAACCAGTAGAAACCCTCCACAAGTGACCCCATTTTGGAAACTAGACCCCCCAAGGAACTTATCTAGATGTGTGGTGAGAACTTTGAATGCCCAAGTGCTTCACAGAAGTTTAGAATGCAGAGTCGTGAAAATAAAAAATATTTTTTTTTCACAAAAAAGATTTTGCAGCCCCCAAGTTTTTATTTTCACAAGGGTAACAAGAGAAATTGGACCCCAGAAGTTGTTGTCCAATTTATCCCGAGTACGCTGATGCCCCATATGTGGGGGTAACCCACTGTTTGGGCGCACGGCAGAGCTCAGAAGGGAGGGAGCACCATTTGACTTTTTGAGCGCAAAATTGGCTGTCGTGTTTGGAGACCCCCTGATGTACCTAAACAGTGGAAACCCCCCAATTCTAGCTCCAACCCTAACCCCAACACACCCCTAACCCTAATCCCAACCTGATCCATAATCCTAATCACTAACCCTAACCATAATCACAACCCTTACCCCAAAACAACCCTAATGTCAACCCTAACCATAACCCTAATCAAAACCCTAAATCCAACACACCCCTAATCCTAATCTCAACCCTAACCTCAAACCTAACCCTAATCCCAATACACCCCTAATCACAACCCTAACCTTAACCCTAATACCAAACCTAACCCTAATCCCAAGCGTAACCCTAATGCCAACCCTAACCCTAATACCAACCCTAATCCAAACCCTAACCCTAATCCCAGCTCTAACCCTAACTTTAGCCCCAACCCTAGCCCTAACTTTAGCCCCAACCCTAACCCTAGCCCTAAGGCTACTTTCACACTTGCGTCGTTTGGCATTCCGTCGCAATCCGTCGTTTTGGACAAGAAACGGATCCTGCAAATGTGCCCGCAGGATGCGTTTTTTGCCCATAGACTTGTATTGCCGACGGATCGTGACGGATGGCCACACGTCGCGTCCGTCGTGCACTGGATCAGTTGTGTTTTGGTGGAGCGTCGGCACAAAAAAACGTTCAATGAAACTTTTTTTGTACGTCGCATCCGCCATTTCTGACCGCACATGTGTGGCCGTAACTCCGCCCCCTCCTCCCCAGGACATAGATTGGGCAGCGGATGCGTTGAAAAACTACAGCTGCTGCCCACGTTGTGCACAATTTTCACAACGTGCGTCGGCATGTCGGGCCGACGCATTGCGACGGCCCCATACCGACGTAAGTGTGAAAGAAGCCTAACCCTAAATTTAGCCCCAACCCTAACCCTAAATTTAGCCCCAACCCTAACCCTAAATTTAGCCCCAACCCTAGCCCTAACCCTAGCCCTAACCCTACCCCTAACCCTACCCCTAACCCTAGCCCTACCCCTAACCCTACCCCTACCCCTAACCCTACCCCTAACCCTAACCCTACCCCTAACCCTACCCCTAACCCTACCCCTAACCCTACCCCTAACCCTAACCCTACCCCTAACCCTACCCCTAACCCTAACCCTACCCCTAACCCTACCCCTAACCCTACCCCTAACCCTAACCCTACCCCTAACCCTACCCCTAACCCTACCCCTAACCCTATCCCTAACCCTAACCCTACCCCTAACCCTACCCCTAACCCTAACCCTACCCCTAATTTTAGCCCCAACTGCTGTTCTCCTGCCGGCCGGCAGATGGAGACAGATGGCGGGCGCACTGGGCATGCGTCCGCCATGTTCTTCTGCCGGCGGCCAGGAGGAGCAGCAAGAGGATCCAGGGACCTAGGTGAGTATGCTAGGGTCCCCGAATCCCCCTATTTCTCTGTCCTCTGATGTGCGATCACTTCAGAGGACAGAGAATTACACTTTGATTTTTTTTTTTTTTGCGGTCGCCGGTAAACAGTTAATTACCGGCGATCGCAAAACAGGGGTCGGTAATACCGACCCCGATCATGCTCTTTGGGGTCTCGGCTACCCCCGGCAGCCGAGACCCCAAAGATTCTCCTGGTGCCGGCCGGCGGGCGCACTGCGCATGCGCCCGCCATTTTGAAGATGGCGGCGCCCACCGGGAGACACGAGGAGCATCGGGGGAGCTAGGTGAGTATTGGGGGGCCACCTGGGACCCCTTTTCTCTGTCCTCCGATGTGCGATCACATCGGAGGACAGAGAAATTAAAAAGAGATCGCGTTTTTTGTTTTTTTTTTGCGATCGCCGGTAAACGGTTAATTACCGGCGATCGCAAATGCGGGGTGGGTTAAAAACCCCCCGAATCATGTTCTCTGGGGTCTTGGCTACCCTCGGCAGCCGAGACCCCGGAAAAAATCGGCCTCTGGGGGGCCGTTAAAAGGCGTATCGGCGGTCGCTAAGGGGTTAAAGTCTTCTTTCAACCTTAGAAACTGTTACTATGTTACTATGCTAGATTAGTTGACAGAACTAGATTAGGAACAGTAAAAATATAAAATACAGTAATCGGCGACTAGTACAGTATTTTTTACTTAATGTAGTCAGGGTTAGTGTCAGATAGTGAGGAAAAAAGAATCACATCAGTGTGTGCGTCCTACAGCTGTCGAGTTCTGATTGGCAATACATCACTGCTTGACATCGGTTGTTGTTTTTTTTGTTTTTTGTGAAAAAGAATAAAAAATAATAATTCTTATTATAAAACTAGATTAAGGACAGTAAAAATATACTGAAGTAAACGACTACTACAGTATTTTTTACTGAATATGGTCAGGGTTAGGCCGGGGTCGGGACCAGAGCGTTCAGCTGCATAGAAATACATGAGGCCACACACTCTGGTCCCGAGTGCCGGTGGCAGTGCCAGGTATTGAGGAGAGAGACTCATGAGAATTTCTCGCATTGCACTCACAAGTGTGACCCCGGCCTTCATGGTAGATACTTGCGGTCGCTCAGTAATTTTTTTTTTCCTGGGCGTCCTTTTAGTAGGTTTATTTTTTATTTTACCAAATTTTTATATTCCTTTTCTTTTTTGTTCTTCTTTCTAGATTCTTTTTTTTTTGTGTTCTAAATAATAAACGTTTACATCAAACAAACACATACCTACAGCATGAACTGGAGCACCTTAGGCTCACAAGAGAAAACCATTCTTGGGGCCCACTATGTAGCTTCATAGAAATAAATGCAACATCACCAATTGTGTGGTAAAACATGCTAATATCATGGTATAATATAAGTTAGTACATGTCTTAATTATGTAGCAGGGGTTGGGGTAGCCCCCCTCATAGAATATAAAGTAGTCCCCTCATAGAATATAATGTAGCCTCCCTCATAGAATATAAAGTAGCCCCCTCAGAAAATATAATGTAGCCCCCCATAGAATATAATGCAGCCCCCTCAGAGAATATAATGTAGCCCCCATAGAATATAATGCAGCCACCATAGAATATAATGTAGCCCCCTCAGAGTATAATGCAGCTGCCTCATATAGTATAATGCAGCCCCCTCATAGAATATAATGTAGCCCCGTCATAGAATATAATGCAACCCCCAATACAATATAACGTAACCCCATCATAGAATATAATGTAGCCCCCTCATATAATATAATGCAACCCCCATGCAATATAATGTAGCTCCCTCATAGGGTATAATGTAAATCCTCATAATGTATAATACAGCCCCCCATAGAATATAATGTAGCACCCTCATAGGGTATAATGCAGCCCTCTCATAGGGTATAATGCAGCCCCTTCAGAGTATAATCTAACCCCTTTATAAGGTATAATGCAGCCCCCCATAGAATATAATGTAGACTTTTCATAGGGTATAATGCAGCTCCCTCATAGAGTATAATGCAGCCCCCTCATTGGGTATAATGCAGCCCCCTCATAGGGTATAATGCAGCCCCCCTCATAGGGTATACTGCAGCCCCTCAGAAGGTATAATGCAGCCTCCCTACACACACAGAATATAATGCAGCTTCCCCTCATAGAGTATAATGCAGCTCCCCTCATAGGGTATAATGCAGCATCCCCCCACAGAATATAATGCAGCCTCCCCTCATAAGGTATAATGCAGTCTGCCCCCCACAGAATATAATGCAGCCTCCCCTCATAGGGTATAATGCAGCTCCTCTCATATGGTATAATGCAGCCCCCCCACAGAATATAATGCAGCCTCCCCTCATAGGGTGTAATGCACATTCCTCCCACAGAATATAATGCAGCCTCCCCCACAGAATATAATGCAGCCAGGACTCAATGCTATATACATGTATATATATATATATATATATATATATATATATACTGCATATATATATATATATATATATATATATATATAAAACAAATACAATACTCACCTCTCCTCGCTCCCACACTGATTCCGGCTCTGTGCCGTCTGCCTGGCACACAGCGGGTACACAATAAAGTGATGTCATTACGCACACACAGTGTCAGAGGCAGAGGGGATTGATTGGAGAGGGAGCATCACCTGGCGCTCACTCCTCCATTATTGGAGGCAGAGGGTACTGATGGGAGAGGGAGCATTATCTGGCGCTCGCTCCTCCATTGTTGCTTTCAACTGTATTAGCATGATGCTGATACTGTGGAATATGGTGTGCACTGGGGGGCAGCGCTGGCGCCGAGCCCCCCTGACTTGACTGACTGGGGGCCCCTGGGGGAGCGGGGGGCCTTGGTCTGCCAGCCCTGATTTCAGGCAGTGTTAGATGAAGCTTGCAGCCAACACTGCCCGCTATTAAAGTGAAAAGGAATATTCACCTCTCTCAATGCCCATGGGGGCGTGGGGAAGGGTGAATATTAATTTCTCTTTAGCAGCTGGGACAGGCTTTAGTCGCAGCAGCCGGTTTCTGCCTCCTGTCACCCTCTGCTGCTAAACTGTCACTGGGGGCCTCCATAGCAGCTGCGTGGTGAACATGCCACTTGTTCGGAGCCCCTAGAGCAGCGGGGGTCCTAGGCAGCTGCTGGCCCTGTATGCCAGCAGGTGGCAGTGCCTGGGCCCACTGGAGAATCCTCTGTTTCTCCAATGGGCCAGTCCAACCCTGCACACCTAAAAAAATTTGTTGTACACACAAACACCGCATACGTGAAAAAATGGCGTCCCACTCATCCTACACACAGTATTCAGTAGAGAAGGCATACGCTTTCCTTACCTCTGACATTAAGGCCGGGGTCACAATGCGAGAAACTCACACGTGTCTTTCGCATCAATACCCGGCACTGCCGACGTCACACGGGACCAGAGCATGCGGCTGCATGTATTTCTGTGCCAGCGGTAGTGTCGGGTATTGATGCGAGAGACTCGTGTGAGTTTCTCGCGTTGCACTTGCAAGTGTGACCCCAGCCTAATAGTGAGGGAAAGGATCTCACCTTCCTTTATTTTTCATCCTCCTCCTCTCCTTCAAGTGATACCCGACCGCCACGCAGATGCCTCACAGAAAATGAACCAGCTCCCACCATTACTAACCCCATAAGGATCTCACGCCCTGACGATTGAGCCACATATTCCTGATTTTGACACACTTTGACGCAACCGGCCTCACAGAAATAGTCTTTTCCTCTGAGAATTTTGTAAACCTCATAGTGGCCGAGACAAATTTGTACACTCAGCAATTTTTGGCCCAAAACACCACTACTTCATTTTCTAACTGGACCCCTATAGACATATGAGAAATGAAGATGTTTTGGGGCCTGGTCCTTCTGATGGGGTTAGTGAAGAAGCCAGAACTTCAGCAATATTGGAGTGTTGATGTTTTATACAACTCTTCACTGTTACTCATGGCTATGATCCATAAACCTTTTGAGGCCATCCACAAATGTTTGCATTACAACGATAATACACGGTGTCCTCCCTGAGATGACCCCAACTTTGACTGTCTTTTCAAAGTTTCGCTAGTCATTGAGCACTTCAGCAACAAGTTTGCTGAGGTGTATGTTCCCTAAAGGGACATCTGTGTAGATGAGTCCCTAATACATTAGAAGTAGAGGCTCAAAATTCAACTATAAATAAGAGGGCCAGGTACAGAATTTAACTCTACAAGCTGTGCAAGAGTATCTGAGGAAACACCCACAGGTTTAGAGTTTATGAAGGGGTACAACAATAACATGGCTGAAGTTGATCTCTGATCAAGTCCTCCAGCCGTACAGTGCCATAAGAAAAGCCAAAGTGTGGTACAAGAAGCTGGCCGTGCTCTTCGTACAGATGGCAATGTACAACACTTTCATGCTATCACGATGTGCAGGCCATACCAGAACATACCTTCAGATCCAGGATGATTTAGTGAAAGTAGTGATTAAGGACCTAATATTTGGCAGTCAGGAAGCAGCGAACCACAGTATTTCAGGAACTGAATGCACTCGTATCGCACAATACAAAGGCAACTTTTTTTGCTGGTAAGGTCCCTCAAACTTAAAAGAAAGGAAGGTCACAAAAAAGGTGTTTAGTGTGTTAAACATAGGGGATAAGAAAAGCCACCATTTAGCAATGTTACACCTGCCCCTTCAAATCTGGCCTGTGTAATAAAGAATGCCTCAAACTGTACCACGCATCCTTGGACTACTAAATTTATTTGTGATCTGCACAACTCACATATGTCAACTTGCCATACACTACAAAACTCATGTATCACAACCAGAGGCGTAGCTAGAGCTTTTGCCGCCCGGGGCTGTTCCCGAGTTTGGCGCCCCCCCCCCATCCCCCCCCCCCAGCTCAATACACACAAAGGTTACCAAAAATGGTTTTCCTGTTTTGTAGAACTTAAACTGGGCCTAATGGTGTCACCCCCACATGCCACACCTGTGACTTAATACCACCACACCATGACCAGGCCACATAGTGACCGAATAATACTACATACAAGGGACAAATACCACCGCACCATTTCCAGACCACATATTACCACCACATAGTGACTGAATACTACAATACTGATCAGTAATAAAAAAAAAACCACAATACTATCACCATAAGTGCCAGTATTCACAGGAGATCTGTACTTAGTATGCAGTGTCTGTGTAGAGGTAATACAGAGATCACTGGTGACATTATACACAGGACCTCTATATAGTATACAGTGTATAGTGTCAGTGTATAGGTAACACTGACTCACCAGTGACGTCTCTAGGTGAAGTCCTTCATCTTTTATCCAGCACAGACCGCCATCATTCCTTCCAGCCAGGACTCGTTTCTGCAGGAAATAACACAGTTATCTCGAGCTCCGCTTGCAGAACACATTACTTAATTTTTCACAACTTCTACATTACACCACATGAAGAAAAAAAGGTGATATAGTGTCACTCTGCACAGTAACAGGACCGCCCCCCCATTTAAAACAGTATACTCAAAAAATAAAATAAATACATCACTGCAGTAACAATATCCCTTAATTATCCCCTATGGTAATAATATTCCCCACCCTGGCCCCGTTTATCTCATTCCTGGCTCCAGCCATATGTTGTCGTATCCTGCCCTCATGAGTATCCATTCTACCCCATATGATCTCCCCATCCTGCCCCACCAGCCTCCATCGTATCCGTCCTGCCCCATGATCCAATCCTGCCCCGTGTCTCCAATCATGCCCCGTATATACATTCTGCCCATGCCTCAAGTCCTGCCCCCAGTGTGTCCAGCATATTACCCCCATGTTGTCCAGCAATCTGCCCCAGTGTGTCCAGCATATTACCCCCATGTTGTCCAGCAATCTGCCCCAGTGTGTCCAGCATATTACCCCCAGTGTGTCCAGCAATCTGCCCCAGTATGTCCAGCATATTACCCCCAGTGTGTCCAGCAATCTGCCCTCAGTGTGTCCAGCAATCTGCCCCAGTGTCCAGCCTTTCCCCAGTGTGTCCAGCAGTCTGCCCCAGTGTGTCCAGCATATTACCCCCAGTGTCCAGCATTGCCCCAGTGTGTCCAGTATATTACCCCCAGTGTGTCCAGCAATCTGCCCCAGTGTCCAGCATTGCCCCAGTGTGTCCAGAAGTCTGCCCCAGGGTCTCCAGCATTGCCTCAATGTGTCCAGAAATCTGCCCCAGGGTCTCCAGTATTGCCCCAGTGTGTCCAGCAATCTGCCCCAGGGTCTCCAGTATTGCCCCAGTGTGTCCAGCAATCTGCCCCATGGTCTCCTGTATTGCCCCAGTGTGTCCAGCATTCTGCCCCATGGTCTCCAGTATTGCCCCGGTGTGTCCAGCAATCTGCCCCATGGTCTCCAGTATTGCCCCAGTATGTCCAGAAGTCTGCCCCAGGGTCTCCAGCATTGCCTCAATGTGTCCTGAAATCTGCCCCATGGTCTCCAGTATTCAGTGTGTCCAGCATTCTGCCCCATAGTCTCCTGTACTGCCCCAGTGTGTCCAGCATTCTGCCCCATGGTCTCCAGTATTGCCCCAGTGTGTCCAGCAATCTGCCCCATGGTCTCCTGTATTGCCCCAGTGTGTCCAGCATTCTGCCCCATGGTCTCCAGTATTGCCCGGTGTGTCCAGCAATCTGCCCCATGGTCTCCAGTATTGCCCCAGTATGTCCAGAAGTCTGCCCCAGGGTCTCCAGCATTGCCTCAATGTGTCCTGAGATCTGCCCCATGGTCTCCAGTATTCAGTGTGTCCAGCATTCTGCCCCATAGTCTCCTGTACTGCCCCAGTGTGTCCAGCATTCTGCCCCATGGTCTCCAGTATTGCCCCAGTGTGTCCAGCATTCTGCCCCATGGTCTCCAGTATTGCCCCAGTGTGTCCAGCATTCTGCCCCATGGTCTCCAGTATTGCCCCAGTGTGTCCAGCATTCTGCCCCATGGTCTCCAGTATTGCCCCAGTGTGTCCAGCAATCTGCCCCATAGTCTCCTGTATTGCCCCAGTGTGTCCAGCAATCTGCCCCATGGTCTCCTGTATTGCCCCAGTGTGTCCAGCAATCTGCCCCATGGTCTCCTGTATTGCCCCAGTGTGTCCAGCAATCTGCCCCATAGTCTCCTGTATTGCCCCAGTGTGTCCAGCAATCTGCCCCATGGTCTCCTGTATTGCCCCAGTGTGTCCAGCATTCTGCCCCATGGTCTCCAGTACTGCCCCAGTGTGTCCAGCAATCTGCCCCATGGTCTCCAGCATTGCCCCAGCCCCAGACAGTCAGACATAAAGAAAAAAAAAAAAAAAGTAAAATCCTCACCTCTCCCGTTCCCAGCGCAGGTCCGGTGCAGTCAGCGTCTCTCCGGCTCTGCGACGCTCAGGACAGAGAGGCAGAGCGGCGCGCACAGTAGTGACGTCATCGCGCCCTCTGCTCTGAGACGTCGCAGAGTCAGAGGACGCTGAAGCCGCAGGAACCAGGAGAGGTGAGTATTAGAGCGGGGGGCGGGGGCGGGGGCGGGACCCGGGGGTGGGGGGAGCTGGCCCTGGTCGTGGCGGCGGACGGCGCCGCCCGAAGATTTAAAGGGGCGTCTTTTTTTTATTTTTTTATTTTTTATCTTCTTCTCCTGCAGCGCCGGCCGCCCCCAGCATTGTGCCGCCCGGGGCGGACCGCCCCCCCCGCACCCCCCTTCCTACGCCACTGATCACAACCTGACTTACACCACACAAAACTCATTTATGCCAACCTGATGTACACTACACTACTTGTGTATGCCAAGCTGATGTATTCTACACAATTTACATATGCGACAACATAATAAAATTCACATATCAGGAAAACACTAGATCAATTCCACTAAAGGGTTACTTGTGTGTTTTTTTACTGTGTTGGCACATCAGGGGCTCTCCGAACGTGATATGATACTCTCAGACCATGCCATCAAAGTGTGCATTCCAAAACATCACACCTTGCCTTCCGAGCAATGTCATGCGCCCAAATAGTAGTTTTCCTCTACATATGGATTATCAGAATACTCAGGAAAAACTGCAGATTTTGGGGTCCATTTTCTCTTGTTACTCTTGTGAAAATAAAAAAATGGGGGCTAAAATAAAATTTATGTGGAAATAGTGGTGTGATTTTTAATTTTTTTTATTTTAACGACTCAACATTATAACTTATTGAGAAACACCTGGGGGTTCAAGGTGCTTACCACATATCTAAATAAATTACTTGGGGGTTCTAGTTTCAAAAATGGGGTCATTTTCGGGTGATTTCCACTGGTTAGCCATATCAGGGGCTCTCCAAATGTGACATTGTGTCCGCTCTCGATTCCAGCCAATATTGCGTACAGAAAGTCAAAGGTGCTCCTTTCCTTATGAGCCCTACTGTGCACCCAAATAGTAGTTTCCCCCCACATATGAGGTATCAACGTACTCAGGACAAATTGCAAAACTATTTTTGGGGTCAATTTTCTCCTGTTATGCTTGTGAAAATAAAAAAAATGATGCTAAAAGATAATTTTTGTGGAATT
Source organism: Ranitomeya imitator (assembly GCF_032444005.1). Taxonomy (NCBI): domain Eukaryota; kingdom Metazoa; phylum Chordata; class Amphibia; order Anura; family Dendrobatidae; genus Ranitomeya; species Ranitomeya imitator. The sequence continues at coordinate 722,355,994 of NC_091282.1, read as the reverse complement.
AATTTGATTTTTTTATTGTCATTGCTCTGTTATTAACTTCTATGAAGCACCTCATGAAGTCAATGTGCTCACCACACATTCAGATAACTTTCTTGAGGGGTCTAGTTTCAAAAATTGGGTCAGACGGGTTTCCACTGTTTAGGCACATCAGCGACTCTCCAAACCCAACATGGCTTCCTCTCTCGATTCCAGCAAATTTTGCATTCAGAAAGTGTTCCTTCCCTTATGAGCCCTACTGTGCATCCAAACAGTAATTTCCCCCCAAATATGGTGCATCGGCATACTCAGGAATAATTGCACAACAAATTTTGGGCTCCATTTTCTCCTGCAACCCTTGTTAATTTTTTCCTTCCGCATTGCTTCAGTTTCTGTGAAGCACCTGAAGGGTTAATAAGCTTCTTGAATGTGGTTTTGAACACCTTGAGCCATTGAAGTTTTTGAATGGTGACACTTTTGGGTATTATCTGTCATATAGACCAAATTAAAGTTACTTCAAATGTGAAGTGGTCCCTAAAAAAAAGGAATGGTTTTGTAAATTTTGCTGGAAAAATTAGATATTGCTGGTCAACTTTTAACCCTTATAACTTCCTAACAAAAAAATTAAGTTTAAAAAAATAATGCAACGTTATTTATTAACTATTTGGGCCACATATCTCCTTGATTTAAAGGCATAAAAATTCTAAGTTTGAAAATTGCTAAAATTTCAAAATTTTCACCAAATTTCTGATTTTTTTTTTACTCAAACACAAGTCGTATCAAATAAATTTTCCAACTATCATGAATAATAATGTGTCACGAAAAAAACAATCTCAGAATTAGTGGAATCCATTTAAGGATTCCAGAGTTATTGCCTCATAAAATGACACTAGTCCAAATTGAAAATTTTGGCCTAGTCATGAAGGTAAAAAAAAGGCTTTGGAGGTAAAGGGTTTAAAAAAAAAGCTAGGTAAAAAAATGTAGGTAATGAAAAAAGTAAAAATCAAATATAAAGAACGCCTCAAGAAGTGCAATACCTTTTTGAACCAATGATTGCCAGTATTACTGTAGATATTAAATCAGAATGTCTTTTCCTGTTCTACCTCTGCCCGATACTTTTATTCCAGATTAACTTAAAGTTCTAAAACTTACTCATACTGTGTTGTTCCATTCTTCTGTTATTCCTCCTGAATTTGTGAATAAATTGGCAAAGGTGTGTTACCCATCCTTAGTCAAATTTGTAGGAGGAATAATAGGGGAACTGCATGACAAAAAGATGAAAGAAAAGTGGCTCCATTATGATTCTTTTACTAAAATGGAAAGACATGTCAGGTGGGAATCATTCATTTTAATAGATTAAAGGAATGATGAGGGAAAAGTGCAGATTGTAGGAACGGAGGAAGCAGTGTATGACACAGGGATTTTTTCTTTGGCATTTTTTAATTTGTCCATATAGGGTTAAATTAAATTTATCACAAACAGTTGAGCTCTAAAGCTCACATACTCCAGCAGAATTTTTGCTTTCTTGGCCTTTTTTCAGAGAATATGAATGATAACACCAAAACTTTTTCTCCACTCATGGTCAGTGGTTGGGTGAAGCCATTTATCGTCAAACTACTGTGTTTTCTCCTTTTAAATCATAATGAGAACCCAAAACATCCAAATGACCCTGATCAAAAGTTCACATATCCCATTTCTTAATACCATGAATTGCCCCATCTGACATCAATGACATCACTTATCTTTTAAAGCTTCACAAGTCATTCCACATTACACCCACCTCCCTACTATTTATCAAGGTATTCTGGAAATCTTTGAGAAAGGAACTGAGGTGTCTCGGGCTCACCTGAACAATCCTTTACAAGACACAATTGACACTACTTTTCTTCATCACAAGCTTATATGGGTCATTCTGGTTCCCGCTTGCTTTGTTTTTTTAAAAAAATTTGCTTCACTCACTGTCACTGGGTTTTCAGCGGAGTCTTCACCATCACTCTCTGCTACTGGCTGCGACGCTGACTTTAACGTTGGCAGCCAATCCGTGAGCTCAAAATACCCTGCTCAGAGCTGCTGAACTCACGGATTGGCTGCAGCCCTCTCAATGAGACATCCGTGCTGCAGCCAATAACAGACATCAGAAGCAGCGGATTCAAAGACGTTAAGTAAAACACCTTTTGTATATGGTAAAGTATGCACGTCTGAGCATCAATGGGCTATTAAATCACAGTTTCTATTTTTTTTTCTAAATGGTGTGCAGCTTTCCTTGTTTGGAATTATTTGGAGGATTAGTCTATGCCTGGAAGGTTTGGCACTAGATGGGCAAACCAGAACAGAAATATTTGGCGTTCAAACAGTGACTGTTCGGAGCTGAACACTGATCACAGACTTCAAGTAAGTCCGTGGCAAGAGAGAACTTTTCTCTTTTCTTACCAGTTTTCAATAGCATTCGGGTTCTGGTGGAAATTCAGGTACTGTTCTGGAACCTGAACCGAACTTTCTAAAAAGTTTGGGTCAGGTCCCGGAACCCGAACGTCCGCCGGTTTGTCCATCCCTATTTGGCACCCGCATTACTGCATTGTTTGTTAGTGCTGCTTTCAATTCTCTTTTTTTTTCTATACACGGGGGATGGTAATTTTCTAGAAAGAGACAACCCCTTTAAATTTAGTGCCTTTGCCCTGTATAAAACTACTCTAGCCATAATAGCTTGGCTTTTGTGTAACTTCCCCCTGATACCAATAACCTTCCATTCCAACAGATGCTCCAATACAATGTAAATGGAATAAATGCCATTTATATACGACCCCCATATTGTTATAGTACAAGGCTTATAAATTAGTTTTGCAATATTTGTCATACAAATATGAATAAAATTAGAAATTGTTTGTTGTTATTTCTCATATAATACATACACATAAATAAAATTTCTATTGGACAGCAGTTGGTTATTTTCTCCAGAGATTAACATTGCAGTCGATAAGTATCTTAGGAGACGAACTAATACCTGCGGGAACATTGGAAGTGACTTGTACAGAGCGCAGTCTGCGTCTATAGGAGAATATTCTTTTGTGGCCTGTCTTCATATTGTAAGCAGTGTCCATGCTGAATCCGCATCTAATTAAATAAAATGGCGTCTGTTCAATTAAAAAGACGCCCGCAGCTCTGCACCTTGATGAAAAATTGCAGAGCAAGCTGCACTTGACGAGAGAGACAGTCAAGGAAGTAATGTGAAGACACAAATCATTTTACAAAAAAGGCAAGTACTTTATTATCGGCTGAATATTATTACATTGTTGCTTTGTTGTATGAAACAATTCCATATACAATATACAAAGGTGAGTATAAAATGTCCTGTGACACTGAGACTGAATGGAGCTTGACATGAAATCTATGGCACTTAACCCGTTGTCTGCTGAAGGGTGAGCACTGTTGTCTGGAACAGGATACCCTCTCTCCTGTGTAGCAGCCAAGGGATTAAATAAAGAGGGCAGAGCTGCAGCAGAAATGCTGGTGATTTTTTTTGTGTCTTGTACCCTGGAGAAAGAGGTCGGGTCTTGAGGTGTTATACAAATAGATGCTGTTCTAGAAAGTTTCTTGGCCATTAATTCCAAGCGGCGCGACCACTTGTGGGTGGAAGCTTGTGACATAGCACCATTTAACAGAGATGGACCGATGGATACACTTCAGCGCTCTGAACCGAAAGATGGAGGGAGAGAGGGTCTTGTGAAGTCTCCTAACCCTTTCACAGATCTCCATACATAGATCTACACACAGACTTGTATAGTTTGGTATATTTCATCTTGTGCATGCTCTACAAGCTGCCATTGTGTCAGAGAGCACTGTATAGGAAAGTGAGTCACAGTACGCAGCAGCTCCATTTTACATCTTTACACCCCAGTGCTATAAATCTCATCCTATCATCATAACTACAGAAGTGATATTATATCCCCAGAGCCCTTCACTTTACACAAGGCTGTATTATGGCTTATTATGACTGTGCCAGAGACTAAAGGTATGTGCACATGGAGTTTTTGGAGCAGAAATCTGAATGGAAACGCCAAATCTCTAAATTTCTCATCGTTGAGTTTTTGCTAAGTGGCTAAATGCACATTGAGTATTTTGATTAGGTTTTAGAGGAGAAACTAAGCAGCGACTATGCAGAAACTCTGAAAATTATCCTTCAAATCTCATATGCAAATTGCCTCTTCTGAGAAAAAGAGGACTTAAACTCTATAGCGCCACCTGTTGGAAGTAGCGATCCTACAAGTCACAATCAACTCTTTAACGAGTCGTGCAATATGACTTAGGATAAAAGCCAAATTAGTATCTCAATTCGCAAACACGGTGTTTCGGGCTGTTGGCCCTCGTCAGTGCAAAGCATGAGAACTAATTTGGCTAGGTGAGAGGCTCTGGACTGGGGTCTAAGGGGTATCGTTTCTCCTTATGATCTCAAAACTCCTTAAAAACTTGGCAGTTCTGCTGAGTTTCTGCTCCAAAAACTATGCAAAAAGATTCTATGTGCACAAAGCCTAAATAGATGTTCACACTAAGTTTTCTTCAGACTTTTTTTTTTTAGTGGATCCTCTCCTAAATTATTCTCAAAACTGCTTAAAAATACCTCTTCCAATTCATTTCTGTGGCAAATTCTCTTTACTATTCATATGAGGAGTTTTTGAAGCTTTTCTTCCTGAAAAGGTTTTGAAAAATGCCTAGTGGAAAAAAAAAAAAGAACGCATCACTTTTTTGAAGCTTTGAAGAGGAAACCTCTCCAAACTAGGCACAATACAATCAAAAGGTAGCAAAGATAGTTTCAGGAGATAAATCTTCTAAATTGCTTCAAACCCATTGCGAGAAAAGGAGAAGCTCCTCCAAAAATAAACAGAAGAGTTCAGTTTACTAAAGCAGTTTCTGTTTGAAAGTCTCATGGATTTTGAACTCCTCAAAACCCTCAGTGTGAACACAGTCTAAAACATATCATGTTCTTGGCACTAAATATATCTACTGTGTATGGAGACATAATGCCGTCAAGTTTGTGAGCCCTAAGACTTGGGCTATTCAGCACTTTTGTAGCACAATAGATGCAGTCCATAGGAATACATAGAGCAGCTTTCATGACATTTTTATCACGCAACAAAATATCAAGAAAAATGGGGTAAAAGGAAAAAAAGATACATGAAAGTTGTTAGACAGTAACCAAAGGCTGTGTATCTCTGGCCAGCATATATAATATTCTTCTTAAAAATAGAATTTGGAACAGCTGAGCCTTTGTAGGGAAATGTTCCCAAAGTAGACGTTTTCTTCTTTTTTATGTCTATGATCCCTTCTTCCCTTTTTTCTTTTCTTGAAAAAAAATGTAGAAAGGATCAAAGATCTTTGGGAAGGCCCAAATACTATATTATCACTCAGTCCTTTCATTGCGGGTTTTACATATGATCCCAATAGGCCCATTTTCTGTAATGTAATTATTTGTCACAGTAAGGCTACTTTCACATTAGATTCGATTAGCATGACATGTACAGGACAGTCAATTTAAAAACAGTGCATTTTAAAGGCAGAAGACTTTAAATTCTAGATATCAACCCTTCTTTTTCATGCCCTGAGATTACTACAAGAATTGATTGTCTGTTACGGTGTTGTTAAAATGCTGGCCTTCTGTGAACTTCGGAGATTAATGTGGGCACACGATTTCTATACGAGCATCCTGATCTAAGTAGGACATTTTTTTTTAACGAATATCCAGGAAGTGTGGAGTATTTGGCAATCAATAACTAGCTGTACACAGGACTGACCTTGTAAAAAAAAGAACCATCTGTACAATTATCATACAATGTAAAAAAAAAAAAAACATATAGGAATGGATACATGAGCACTGTGCTAGATGAATCGTAAGGATGATTGGGAACAAGCAGAGACACCATTATGTTTACAACCTGAGAGTAACTCTGTTTGTAGGTATTATCTTCTCTAGACTTTTGATCCGGTTTAGTTATGCAACAAATCTATTATTATACAGCTTGTGCTTATATCAATGTAATTGCTGTACAAAACACCTTGGGTCTCGTGCAGGCAAGAAAATAAAATCGGACCAAATGGCCAATGCAACCCAGCTGCCAACCACCATTGTTCATGGGGGGACCAATTTTGGAATCATAAATCTAATGATTGCCTTTCAAACCATGAAGGTATGCAGTGAATGTAAGCACAAGGGTACGTTATGTACCCACAAATCAGGCACTGGGCTTACTATAAAGTCTATAGCGTAATTTATCTTTATATCAGTGTTTTATACTCCATTTACATTTTGTACCACATATCTTTCTTCTTCACTACTCATATGCAAGTTGTCAAGGCCAGATGTAATACAGTTCTTATTTAGCATCGTCGGTGTATCACAGAACAATGCACAATGCCCTTCTGGCACTGCAGGTGCCGCAAAGGGGGTGACTTGATCTCTACTGAAGGTGCATTCAACAGTTAAGGTTTACGGTAGAAACAAACAGGCATATTTTCAGTGGCGGATGTGTAATATCCACAATGCAAAAAAAAAATTATAATAAAAAAAAAATTGCTTAGTCCATGCAGCCCCATTTCATGCTAGTAGAGCACATTACTATAGTGCTCTGATACAATAAAGATCTTTTAAGCCCACATAGATACATACAGTACTTCTATATTGTGATTTAGCTATAAAGTTGAGTCATTTGTGTGACGTGGACATTGACTATAGAGCCATTTGATTAAATTTGGCAAGTTGTGGCCCAATAGGTATACCTAGGTTGCAAGCAAGGATCACCTAAGGTGTCAGAGTCATTCTAACTTTGAATCCTGTATTTTTCTGAAAAAAAAAAAATTTTTCCTTTTAGCTTTTTAAGGTTACATTGCAGTAAACATTAAAGCCTAGCTTCACACCGATAACCTTAAAGGGGACCTTTCATCCGGTCAAATGTGGCCAGATTGTACTGGTATTTTTTTCCCGCTGCTCCTCTGAGAATGCCATTTTTTGTTTTTCTAAAATCTACCTCATAGTTCCAACAATATGGGCCTATTTATATAATGCTAATTTTTATGGTCTTTCCTTTGGGGGAAGTCGTTCACAGGGTAAAAATGTAGAGCAGCCTAAAGACATACCCCCAAAGAATCCCAAAAGCAACTTTGTAAAAACTCTAAAAATTAGCATGGAATAAAAAGGCAGATATCGCAGGAACCAAATGGCGGATTTAAAAAAAAAACAAAAAAACAAAACAGAATACTCAAGGGGAATTGGGGGAATAAAATGATCACTCAAACTGTCCACTTTTGCCATAGTATGTAGTGAATATCAGCATATTTTCTTCAGTGAATATAGCCATTTTTCATCTTGCTGGACTGTCCAACTTTTACCTGGTGATTGGCCGTCTTTAAAGAAGCACACCAATCAACATTTTTATCCTCTTACTATATTGTAGTCAACATATTATATAGCACTGTGTACCTACAACTGCTAATTTTACCTTTCTACCCAGTTGAGTCTACTCTTTTCTTTGCTCTATGTAGGAACAGGAAGTCTTCCCCTCTTTAACTCCTGACCCAGCTTCTGTTCTCCTCCCCCTGCCATGGACTTTGCACTGATGTAGAATTGTATTTATAATGATGACTTGTACAGGGAAAAGAGACATCTTGTCTCTACATAGCGCATAGAAAGACTCTACTAATCTGTTTTTAATCACGTGATGTCCTAGACGTAATGGAAAAGAGTAGAATTAACTGGGTAGAAAGGCAAAATGAGCAATTGTGAGTCCAACGTGCTTTATAATATGATGACTACAATATATTGAGAGGATAAAAATTTTGAAGGAGTGTTTCTTTAAACTAGCATCGATCACTAAATAAAATCCATCTCTGGATGATGATGATGAAAATGATGGGGGTTGCACAGTTGGGAACAGACTACTGGTATTCTATAGCTGCACCATGAGGCAGTCGACCTTCATGTACCAAATGGAAAAAAAAGTAAAAATAAAGTTTGTGTTTGTTTTATGATTTCAATCTAAAGTTTTTACTATGAGCAATGTATTCACATAAATGTAAAAAATATGTACTTTGGTATCCATTTCAAGCCTTTTAAGATTTTGAGTAGTAGACACGAAAATGATGTGGGTCAAAGCTGTGCCTGTTACAATAGGGAAGAGGTCTTCATCCCAAAAACTAATTTGCCATCATCATCTTTTTATCTCAATTACAGCCGGAGACAATTGAGTGAGATGTCATGTCAGACATTTAGAGGCTGCGCGTCTTTGCAAACCAAACAGTTGAATCTTATCATACTGCAACTCTTTTTCTTTGTTATACTGTATATACATTGTATATGCATTTATTCTGAATGCATGCATAGGACGCTCAGCCGATATGCATCCTCTGTGGACCAGAATGTCCATTTATCCGCTTCTATATAAATGTATTAATTTGTAACCAGAATTAAAAAGCATTTTGGAGTTAGATTAGAAAATTGCTGATTTTATGTAGGTCAATACCCTGCAGTGTCTGGAAACAATGTGGACATATTCATTTCTTGTTTTTTTGTTTTTTTTTCTTTTTCTTCCCAGAGTGTGACTGTGCTCAAGAAGAATGCTTCAAGGAATCTTTAAGCCTCAGCATAACATGAACAGGGAAGCAGGACAGCACACTAAGCAATCTGCGTGTCAAGGTCAATGAGGATTGCACCATCGCAGTGATGCAGCCAGAGGTATTTAGAGAAGACATCTTCTAATATTGATGAATTAAAATCTTAAAAAAATCTGCACTGCGTTGATGACCCAGCAGCAAGACTGTACTGTAGATATATATTTGGACTGGGATGAGAAGTGGTTTACTTTAGCTCTCAGGATACGTTCTCGCCTACTGCAGATGTAACCGAATGCTCATAGTCACATCAGAAAGTGTTTGTATGAGCTACATGTTAAAAAGACATATACCTTGGAAATAAATTGGGTACTGAAGTGCAACAATTTTCTGAGCGGGAATTATATGTTGGGATGAGTGGAGATTTGAGCACTTTTTTGTTCTGTTTTGTGATCTATATCGGATTCCTATTTTTGGGTAAATACAAGCAGGCTAGAAATTGAACATGCAAAAAGGGGAGCATGCACCAGGAGCCACTTTATGCTTTTACACTTTTTTTTGCTCCCCATACATTCCATGTGTGTGGCTTAGACTGGGAAGCTTTTTTTTATGTCATGCAGGAAATCAGTAGGTTATTTTAGGTGTGTAAAAATAAGTAATATACCATGTATTTAATTATTTTCACAATATTTCTATATATGTTTTATGGCAGGGTCTTAGATTGAGGCGAACTGAGAAGTTTTACAAACCTGTGCTTCTTTTCAATTGTTATACAGAGAAGGCATGAAAAGTGTCTGGTGGGCTCGTTCAGAGTATGGATTATGGAAATATATAAGATATTGGGTTTTTTTTTCTATTGAGCTGATTATCATAAAAAAAAGTTTATCTACTTAATAGAATTAAAAAAAATTCTGTTTCGGTTACAGAGTGATTACCAGAACTACGTTGAACCTACATGAAAGTAGATTCAGTGCACGAGTGTGGCTGAGTTGGCAGTAGAAGGGTTTTTTTTAAGACACCTCTTTACAGATCACTCTGGTTAGTGGAATAGGGTGATGTGAGGGGTGTTTCAGGGATTACTGTTTTGGGGTATGGACTATTAAAGGTTTGAGAGCCACAGTTTGCCTCTCGCTTGGTTTTGCTTTTTTCGGTCTCGGCGCTAGTAGTAGCATTATCAGTGATGTAACGCTTTTCTTTGCATTTTGTAGGTAGCAATTGGTAATGTAACCGTACCTTCCGTGACTCTGAGACATACAGGAGGCTTTTGTACTTAGTATTGTGTATTGCTATATGGAGGGATGTGCTATCAAATGTAGTATTGAAACATAATAACCAGCCAGAGACTTCCGCCAATTAAATCACTGGCACCTGCTACTGATTGATAATAACTTTTCCAGCCAGCACATTTCTGCATTGCAATGGCAATCAAGTCCAAGGGCATTCCATTAATCAGACACCCTCCCCTCCCTCTCCTCATGCTGCATGGGCCCAGCTTTCAGTTGCTGTTTTTTTTTTTTTTTAAATCCTTTCTCACACATAGGCTGAGTCACTAGATTGAGTCCTGCCAAAATTTGGCACACCCATCCTGGGCAAGTCTTTGTTTCTGATTTCATAAATGGATTTTCTTTTGGCCTGTACACCTCGAACTGCCATCTTGATTTTTCTCCAACCCAAGTGATTCAATTCGGCTAAGTTAAGAATAACGCACAGGCCGCTGACTGCAAACATAAAAACCAGAAAGACGGTCTTCTCTGTCGGCCGAGATACGTAGCACTCCACCTCTTTGATGCAGGGATACCGATCACACTCGTACTGGGAGGGCACGTTAAACCCATATAGGAAATATTGTCCAACAAGAAAGCCAATTTCCAGAGCGTTTCTAAAAACCACCTGAATTATATAAAATCTCGAGATCCCTTCCTGGCGCCGCATCTTGGATTTTGTGGTTCTTATGGATGGGTTTGGTATCTCCTTTATCTCTAAGCAGTCCGGTTCAGCCTCCTTGGTTGAGTTCTCTGTGTTTTGTAGGACACCGTTGACCAAGGTGTTCTTGATCTTTTTGCTATCTTCCCTTTTCACAGTGTCCTGGTCTCTATCCAGGGTGAGAAATACTGTAGAGTATCTTCTTTCCCGCTGTTTAGCAGACTGGTGGACGGAATAAGTGATGAAACATAGGCTTGGAGTGCAGACCAAAATGATCTGGAATACCCAGTATCTGATGTGAGAGATTGGAAAAGCCCTGTCGTAACACGCCTGGTTGCACCCTGGCTGAAGAGTGTTGCAGACAAACATCGTCTGCTCATCATCGTATACAGTCTCTCCTACTATGGCAACTATGAGTATCCTAAAGATGACAACCACAGTCAGCAGGATCCTGGAAAGACAACACAAGGAGTTAAGCAAGTTCTGCTAATGAACATGCATAAATCTTAAGAAAGATGCTGATAATTACAGAGCAGACAGTTTATTCTACCATAAGGTAAATTTATCATGGCTGTCTCAGGGACATGTTTTGGCACAAAGTCAATGGATTAAGTAATAAAAAATGTTTAACTGTTATTTGGCACAACTACTAATATTCATCCCAAAACAGACACGCATTTACTCTGCTGTTAAGGAAGGCAATAATTAACAGTCTTAGTTATGGACTACCTGAAAAATATAATTTCTGAAAACCCTCTATGGGTATGTGCACACTGAGTCTTATTGTTTTGCATTTAGAGTGGAAAATGGCCATGTGCACATGGAGTCGCTTTGAAGCAGCAACTGAGTGGAAACTCCTCAAAAACGTGGAGTTTCCACACAATTTCTGCTCTAAAAACTCCTGGAAAAACTCCATGGGCACATATTCACTGAGGGTAAACTAAGTTTTTGAGGAGGCTTTGGACAGTTTCTGCTCCAAAATATCAGCAAAAAGACACTGTGAACATAAGGTTTTGTGCATGCAGAATTGGATTTTTTGTTGTTGAGTTTTGGGAGCAGAAACTGAGCTGAATCTAAATGGTTTTGAGGAGTTTTAGAGTTGGAGTTTTTCCACTCAGTTTATTCTTTAACTCTTTGCACATAGCCTTAGGCTACATTCACACTGTTGTTTATTTTGTTTGTTTTTTTAGCAGATTCTTTCCAAATTCTCCCCCCACACCACTCCCCCACCCCCAAAAAAATACATAATAAAAAACTCTTTCAATTAATTTCTATGGGAAATCCACTTTGCTGTTCGTATTCAAAGTTTGTTGATCTTTTAGTTTTTCCTGATGATGAAAACCTACTGAAGGAAACCTCTCCAAACTGGGCACCATCCAATCAAAGGGGGAAAAATGCTTGCTAAGCCTCTTCAGGAAAAAGAAAAACTCATGAAAACAAGAGGTTCCTGAAGCAGTTTCCGCATGAAAAATGTATGGATTTTGAGCTTCTCAGAAACAATCAGTGTAAACATGACCTTAGAGTGGGACCAGACAGTGATGCCAAAGCACAACCATGCACCCACTCATGGGGGGTCAATAACTAAACAATATTGCTGGAAAACTGTATGTTCTTTAGTCAGCATGAGTGTGTGTATTTTATCCAAGTGTGTTCACAATCTGCTGTCACATGTTGCGTTTGCTATATATGCAAATGCAGATTGGCGCTTTTTTTAAAACTTGCTTAGCGCTAACATCTGATTGTTGATACCAGTGCCGTGTGTCTCACAACCGCATGGTTGTTAGCAATGCTATGGTTTAAGCTGCAAACAACTGAAAAACTTGACAGTTCAGCGTCGTGCCTAACCATTAACAACGTTACTATTTCCTTTCCATTAGTAGTTACAACTTTTCTGTTTTTGGACTCTGCCCACATTATTTTATTTGCTTCATATGTTTCGTAAGGACTGAGATAGGTTCGGTGACTTTACAGTATTGTAATTAATGTATATTGCTATGTTAAAAACAGCCCATCAATCATCTGCTGCTTTGTAAGACAGATCATCTATACATGTAAGTAATTGCTGTCATGTAAACCTATGTTATGTACTTTGCCTATTTATTACACCATATAATGAGCAATGTTCATCCTCTGTCTGACATATTTCCAAGCAATCATCAGTGCACCTAAGGCAAAACCAAGGTTCATACACGGTGCGGTGCAGATCTGTTGTACCTGCTACTGAAGTCAATACAGTGGATAGCTCCTTATATCTACATAATGTGTCTAAGTTGGGTCCATCGTATATATTTGCATTGCATTATTAATGTTTAACTTATCAATAATTTTCAAACATTATGGTGAAAGATTTAAAAAAGGAAATGATAACGAGATGTCTTGGCGCTAATGTATTTAATTCATTACAGTGTAGGCAATCTGCACGGAAGAATTCTGTCCTTGCAGCTTGTGAAATAATTCCTAAGTTGTGCGATACAGCTGCTTCCTTAACGCTTTCATCGCCAGGAGGTTCAGCGGCACAGTGAGTGGCAACACTTGACAGGGCCCCCTGGCAATTAAAGGGTCAAGCTAATCTGACAGCAACAACATGACAATGAAGCACCTTAGGCGGCGTGCAGTTATTTTTGGTTGGGATAATTGGCCATGGGATATTTTTCTTTTTCCCGAGCATCTTTGCGGAAAAGGTTGTTCTTTCACATTGATGTGTATGAGGAGCTGTCCAGTGCTGAAGCTGTTCCTGCAGGGAACCTCTCATTGGCTGCACTCACAGTGCACTCTGTCATTGCCTGGGAAAAATCCACTCTGCCGTTCTTGTCATTTTTCTCTTCTGGTGTGCATGATAGTGTTAACGGATTTCCATGTTTTAATTCTCCCTACATGACCGTATAGTAAGGTATTTGTAAATGTCACATTCCTTAGAGACTCTTGCAATGCATATAAATCCTACAAGCATTTGATTTGGGCACTTGTGAAATTAAAGGTTTGGTGTCTTTAGTCTATATCACCACTTTTTATGTGACAGTTAAAAGCAACCTTGGCATAATAATCATCTCGTACTCTCTGATTGTAGGATTATGTATCTATTCCTTCATATCAGACACCTAAGTTGGTAATTAACCCTGTTCTGTAATACTAGCAGCTTCTACTAGTCTTCTACTCTCGTAAGACATACCATTCTATACATTTTAGCACAAAGTTGTTTTTTTTCCTTCTGGTCATATTTTATGGCATGGAGACAACATTACTCTTTTAGCTGTAAGTTTCTGTAATTACAAATTGCTCGTAAACTCAAAGGAAGCAGTTTGCTGATGTCTAAACTTTTTGGTCTTGGATGTGTATATCAGTAAGGATTTTAGCGGTATTGTTGATTTGTAAGTCAGTATTTTTCTATCAGGCACTTTATATATAATAGCAAGCGTTGTCGTTTTATCTAAGGTTCTGTCTTAATTATGCACATTTGTTTATTACTGATGTTTATAGCTTGGAGATAACATTACCCTTGTAGGTGTAAGTTTTTCTAATACAAATTGCTCGTAAAAGCAAGGAGAGCAGTTTAATGGCGTCCTAACTTTTCGGTATTGGATCTGTAAGTCAGTAAGGATTTTAGCAGCATTGAAGAATGTAAGTATTTGTCTGTAATGATTTTAGCGGTATTATAAATTGTAAGAAATGATTTTTCTGTAAGGATTTTAGCAATATTGCATATTGCATTTAAGTATTTTGTTTTTTTTGTACATGTGTATATATGTATGTGTGCACATACTAATAATAATTACAGATGTTCTGCACCTTAAGGGCTCTGAAGAGCTCAGTAATTATTATTACTTGACTGGCCAAGTTGGTAGAAGACCGTATAGGTGCATATACCATCATCACAGTAAAAAAAAAGAAATACTAACCCAGCAGTAGCCACCTTGCCAAGCGCATTTTGTTTGTGAAAAGATATTTAATAATTAGGCATAACAGGGTAAGAGGAAAATTGAACTCTAAACCCTTTCATGTGTAGATCATTGCAGGCGTCTCCGAGATAGTATGCAAGCGAGAACTTAGAAAATGAAGAAATCAGAGCCAGCTCTGTGTTGAATTTTTATCCGCATCCTCTAAAACATTTCACCTTTGTAAGATATTAACTCTCTCTTTTCCGAATGTTTCATTTCAACATGTCCATAAACTTTCCATATCAATGCTCCCTCTTACCAGCCCAAGCTGGTAGCCACCAACCCCCAATGCTTACATGCAGCATGCACCTGATACTAATGAGAGACATCAATCACATTTCAGGTAGCAGGGACACTATTGGTTCGGGGTCTGGTGCTGGTCTTAGTCAGCAAACTCTCAATGGACAAATGCCTAATATATTGAGGTTCAAAATGGTCCCCCCCCCATGCAATCTGTAAAAAATATATATATCCTTATGTTATGTTATCAGAAACTAATGCTAACAAGCTTTAGGTAGTTGACAATCAACTGTACAAGGCATTAATAGAAGTCATGAGACATGTTCTAAACGAAGATCCTATTTCTATAGGGTGGCCAGTTCGATTCGATAAGGATTCCACTTTGCAAAGTCTTTTTTCATTTTGGAAGAATTCTTACCTTCCTATCATAGTACTGTGCTGTTGCACAGCAGCTTCTAGAAGTCTTTCTAGTATAGTCCATTCTCCCATTGCTGTACATCGGAGACCTGGTTCAACGGGAGGCTTTTCACCTTCTCTGGGGGAAGCCACCGAGTGTAGGTGACCTGTACTCAATGTAATCTCAGCGTGATGATCGGAGGTGTCCCTGCTCAGGAAGGCTGCACACACTGTCTTACTGCCTGTAATCTCCCTTTAAGTAGTCTCTGCTTACGTCACACAGACAGGTCCCTGGACAGAAGCCAGAGACAGCCAGTGGGATTCTGCTAAATGTTATTATAGCAGCGAAAAAGAAGTGAGAGGAGGAGGAAAGGGTGTAATGCAGAGATAACAGATTAATTTGGGATCGAGCGATTCTGTTTAATCCGCTCCCCAGACTGCAAATCCAAAAAACAAGAAGAGCAGACAGAGCTGATATAAAGTGTGAGCATGGATTGTACAGACAGTGGAAGGGTGGCAGTGGAACGATTGTTGTTAACCCTTTATATGCTACTTTCTCAGTATTTATATTTTATCACTATAAAGTAGTTATAATTCCATCCCCGCTGTGCTAAATTTCATGAGAATTGATTGTTTTTATTACTGTAACAGCCAGAAAAGAATGTGATATGAAGGAGCAGAACACCGGGATAGCCAAGTGCAGTTCTTACCAATTCTGAGAGGAAAGTTATAATTCTGTGATGAGCCTGAAAATATAAATCTGCAAAGATTAGACAAGCATGGATTAATATGTGTTCCCTAAAGTGGTTATACAGTCCTCTACTCAGATAAATCCCTTCTTTAATATTATATTCCCCATTGTAATAGAACAGATTTGGCTACTGCACTGGTGCCATTCCAACAGTCAGTACAGAGTCTCCCAGGGCTCGCGTAACCTTGTTGTAGCAAGTGAGCACTGCAGCCAATCAGTGGTCGCTAATGGGCCACTCCCAGGTACGGACTGGGGCTGAAATTCAGCCCTGGCATTTGAAATCACACAAGCCCAATGCCACGGTGTGACTCAACCCAACAGATGGTCGGACAGCTAAAAGCACAATACACATACAACGGGGATGGTATAGGTGAGAGGAAGGCCCTACCCGTAGGGAATGGTGAATGGTCACCAACTGAGCTCAAACCTGAGCCTGTCCCTGCACTCCTCTAACACCCTATGCGGGTCTTTCCCCCACCACTGTCAGGATACCTCGTCCCTAGCAGTCACCTATTACTGCCCTGGTTAGTGCACTGGCCAACAAGGAGCATTAGCCTCACCTCTTCAGATAATACACACAGGAAAGTGACAAACACCAAAGGGACAAGGTAGCAAAAACACCACACTTAGCTTATGTACACCGCTGCTAAGCTCCGCACTGCAGAAAACAACAGCCACTGGACTGGTCTGACTGACACCAGAGCGCTGCTCCTGTTAGGCTGGTCTCTAGAAAGGAACTGTATCACCAACAGTCAGCTGATGCATCTGGTGACCTTTTAAAGGATGGTGGGAGTGGTTACCACCAGTATCAGCTGACTCAGCACCACTGCAGTAACATCAGTTTGCCAGCGAGAGAAAGAAATTGACATTAACCCCCGATGGTTCAAAAGGAAAAAAGTTTTAAACTGAGCTGCCACAAATCTAAAAATGGATCGTGACAGTACCCCCTTTCAATGAGGGGCCTCTGTACCCTCAACACCGGACCTCACCATAAAATGACACATGGTGAGGACTAGAGTTGAGCGACTTTTACTTTTTAGGATCGGGTCAAAAGTCGGGTCGGGTGAAATCGGCCGATTATTGCGAAAAGTCGGGGGCCGACCGAAACACGAAACCCAATGCAAGTCAATGGGGAATCAAAGTCGGCAGTGAGTGGAGGACAGGAAAACACCTGCAGTGCCCATTTTAATGCCAAAAACATCAATTCTTATTTCTTAAGCTTGTCAGTCTTAATTTACTTTATAATAAAAGTTAGGCATTGGAAACGGGGTCATTTGGCTAAAGTTGTTGGGGGGGGGTAGGGCAGGCTCAAGATTTTCGTGGGCCCAGGAAATGCAGAATACGTCACGGCGGTGGAGCAGGGATAGGTAAGTATTTCAACTTTGCAAGTGCTGTGATCCTGAGCAAGAAGGGGGGCCCACTCGTTGGCACTTGGCACTGGCACAGGGCCCCTCATAGTACGGCGGTGTGTTTGACGGCGGGTGGCGCCTCCCACTGCCAGAGACACTTTTGCGTACTATGAGGGGCCCTGTGCCAGTGACGTCGCCAATGAGTATGCCCCCCCACCTGATGAAGGAACCTGCACTTTCATCTGCACCTTCCTCTTAGTCCCCGTGTAAGATGGTATAGTATGTGGGAAGGGGAACCTGACTTTCAGCGGGGTCAGATTCAGGCTGTGTAGAGTGCAAGGGGAATGTAATGGTCTGGGTTCAATGTACCAGCAGACTCATCTAGCAGTGGCTGGGCAATGGGCAGGATGAGGAGGAAACACAGATATAGGCCCAAATAATAAAGTAGGCTAAATGCCGTTCAAAATTGGTAACAGGATTAAACAGGCGCATAGCTTTGTTCAGTGGAGGACAGCTGACATCCGGCACTGACGCAGCTGACATCCGGCACTATGTGCCAGGAGTCACGGACCGCCCCCGACACATTAACCCCCGGCACACCGCGATCAAACATGATTGCGATGTGCCGGCGGTATAGGGAAGCATCGCGCAGGGAGGGGGCTCCCTGCGTGCTTCCCTGAGCCCCCCGCAGCAACACGATAAGGTCGCATTGCTGCGAGGGTCTCTTACCTCCTCCTTCTCCTTGCAGGCCCGGATCCAAGATGGCCGCGGCATACGGGTCCTGCAGGGAGGGAGGTGACTTCACAGCGCACTGTGAAGCCTGCAGTGCTGCAAGTCAGATCGGTGATCTGACAGAGTGCTATGCAAACTGTCAGATCATCGATCTGTGATGTCCCCCCCACTGGGACAAAGTAAAAAAGTAAAAAAAAAAAATTTCCACACGTGTAAAAAAAAAAAAAAAAAAATCCTAAATAATGAAAAAAAAAAAAAATTATTCCCATAAATGCATTTCTTTATCTAAATAAAAAAACAAACAATAAAAGTACACATATTTAGTATCACCGCGTCCGTAACGACCCCACCTATAAAACTATATCACTAGTTAACCCCTTCAGTAAACACCGTAAGAAAAAAAAAAAACGAGGCAAAAAACAACGCTTTATTATCATACCGCCGAACAAAAAGTGGAATAACACGCGATCAAAAAGACAGATATAAATATCCATGGTACCGCTGAAAGGGTCATCTTGTCCCGCAAAAAACGAGCTGCCATACAGCATCATCAGCAAAAAAATAAAAAAGTTATAGTCCTCAGAATAAAGCGATGCAAAAATAATTCTTTTTTCTATAAAATAGTTTTTATCGTATAAAAGCGCCAAAACATAAAAAATGATATAAATGAGGTATCGCTGTAATCATACCCGAAGAATAAAACTTCTTTATCCATTTTACCAAACGCGGAACGGTATAAACGCCTCCCCCAAAAGAAATTCATGAATAGCTGGTATTTGGTCATTATGCCTCACAAAAATCGGAATAAAAGGCGATCAAAAAATGTCACGTGCCCGAAAATATTACCAATAAAAACGTCAACTCGTCCCGCAAAAAACAAGACCTCACATGACTCTGTGGACCAAAATATGGAAAAATTATAGCTCTCAAAATGTGGTAACGCAAAAAATATTTTTTGCAATAAAAAGCGTCTTTCAGTGTGTGACGGCTGCCAATCATAAAAATCCGCTAAAAAACCAGCTATAAAAGTAAATCAAACCCCCCTTCATCACCCCCTTAGTTTGGGAAAAATTAAAAATTTAAAAAATGTATTTATTTCCATTCTCCCATTAGGGTTAGGGCTTGGGTTAGGGCCAGGGTTAGGGCTAGGGTTAGGGCTAGGGTTAGGGCTAGGGTTAGGGCTAGGGTTGGGACTAGGGTTAGGGCTAGGGTTAGGGCTAGGGTTAGGGTTGGGGCTAGGGTTAGGGCTAGGGTTGGGGCTAGGGTTAAGGCTACAGTTAGGGTTGGGGCTAAAGTTAGGGTTAGGGTTTGGATTACATTTACGGTTGGGAATAGGGTTGGGATTAGGGTTAGGGGTGTGTCTGGGTTAGAGGTATGGTTAGGGTTACCGTTGGGATTAGGGTTAGGGGTGTGTTTGGATTAGGGTTTCAGTTATAATTGGGGGGTTTCCACTGTTTAGGCACATCAGGGGCTCTCCAAACGCGACATGGCGTCCGATCTCAATTCCAGTCAATTCTGCATTGAAAAAGTAAAACAGTGCTCCTTCCCTTCCGAGCTCTCCCGTGTGCCCAAACAGGGGTTTACCCCAACATATGGGGTATCAGCGTACTCAGGACAAATTGGACAACAATATTTAGGGTCCAATTTCTCCTGTTACCCTTGGAAAAATACAAAACTGAGGGCTAAAAAATAATTTTTGTGGAAAATAAATATTTTTTATTTGCGCGGCTCTGCGTTATAAACTGTAGTGAAACACTTGGGGGTTCAAAGCTCTCACATCATATCTAGATGAGTTCCTTAGGGGGTCTACTTTCCAAAATGGTGTCACTTGTGGGGGGTTTCTACTGTTTAGGTACATTAGGGGCTCTGCAAACGCAATGTGACGCCTGCAGACCATTCCATATAAGTCTGCATTCCAAATGGCGCTCCTTCCCTTCCGAACCCTCCCATGTGCCCAAACGGTGGTTCCCCCCACATATGGGGTATCAGCGCACTCAGGACAAATTGGACAACAACTTTTGGGGTCCAATTTCTCCTGTTACCCTTGGGAAAATACAAAACTGGGGGCTAAAAAAATAATTTTTGTGGAAAAAAATGTTTGTTTTATTTTTTACGGGTCTGCATTATAAACTTCTGTGAAGCCCTTGGTGGGTCAAAGTGCTCACCACACATCTAGATAAGTTCCTTAGTGGGTCTACTTTTCAAAATGGTGTCACTTGTGGGGGGTTTCAATGTTTAGGCACATCAGTGGCTCTCCAAATGCAACATGGCGTCCCATCTCAATTCCTGTCAATTTTGCATTGAAAAGTCAAACGGCGCTCCTTCCCTTCCGAGCTCTCCCATGCGCCCAAACAGTGGTTTACCCCCACATATGGGGTATCAGCGTACTCAGGACAAATTGTACAACTTTTGTGGTCCATTTTCTTCTCTTACCCGTGGGAAAATAAAAAATTGGGGGCGAAAAGATAATTTATGTGAAAAAAAAAATGATTTTTTATTTTTACGGTTCTGCATTATAAACTTCTGTAAAGCACTTGGTGGGTCAGAGTGCTCACCACACCTCTAGATAAGTTACTTAGGGGGTCTACTTTCCAAAATGGTATCACTTGTGGGGGGTTTCAATGTTTAGGCACATCAGTGGCTCTCCAAATGCAACATGGCGTTCTATCTCAATTCCAGTCAATTTTGCATTGAAAAGTCAAATGGCGCTCCTTTGCTTCCGAGCTCTGTCATGCGCCCAAACAGTGGTTTACCCCAACATGTCGGGTATCGTCGTACTCAGGACAAATTGTACAACAACGTTTGGGGTCCATTTTCGCTTGTTACCCTTGGTAAAATAAAACAAATTGGAGCTGAAGTAAATTTTTTGTGAAAAAAAAGTTAAATGTTCTTTTTTATTTAAACATTCCAAAAATTCCTGTGAAACACCTGAAGGGTTAATAAACTTCTTGAATGTGGTTTTGAGCACCTTCAGGGGTGCAGTTTTTAGAATGGTGTCACACTTGGGTATTTTCTATCATATAGACCCCTCAAAATGACTTCAAATGAGATGTGGTCCCTAAAAAAAATGGTGTTGTAAAAATGAGAAATTGCTGGTCAACTTTTAACCCTTATAACTCCGTAACAAAAAAATGTTTGGTTCCAAAATTGTGCTGATGTAAAGTAGACATGTGGGAAATGTTACTTATTAAGTATTTTGTGTGACATATCTCTGTGAATTAATTGCATAAAAATTCAAAGTTGGAAAATTGCGAAATTTTCAAAATTTTCGCCAAATTTCTGTTTTTTTCACAAATAAACGCAGGTAATATCAAAGAAATTTTACCACTATCATGAATTACAATATGTCTCGAGAAAACAATGTCAAAATCACCGGGATCCGTTGAAGCGTTCCAGAGTTATAACCTCATAAAGGGACAGTGGTCAGAATTGTAAAAATTGGCCCGGTCCATAACGTGCAAACCACCCTTGGGGGTAAAGGGGTTAAACTTGCTTGGGGCAGGAAAAATTCAGAAAGGTAAAAAGCCCATCCCCTCTTACCATCATGGGTGATAAATAAACGTGGCTTGATTATATACAGTGCCTTGCAAAAGTATTCGGCTCCCTGGAACTTTTCAACCTTTTCCCACATATCATACTTCAAACATAAAGATACCAAATGTAAATTTTTGGTGAGAAAGAATCAACAATAAGTGGAACACAATTGTGAAATTGAACGAAATGTATTGGTTATTTTAAATTTTTGTTGAAAATCAAAAACTGGAAAATGGGGCGTGCAATATTATTTGGCCCCTTTACTTTCAGTGCAGCAAACTCACTCCAGAAGTTCATTGTGGATCTATGAATGATCCAATCTTGGCCTAAATGCCTAATGATGATAAATATAATCCACCTGTGTGTAATCAAGTCTCCGTATAAATGCACCTGCTCTGTGATAGTCTCAGGGTTCTGTTTGAAGCACAGAGATCATCATGAGGACCAAGGAACAGAACAGGCGGGTCCATGATACTGTTGTGGAGAAGTTTAAAACCGGATTTGGACACAAAAATGATTTCCAAAACTTTAAACATCCCAAGGAGCACTGTGCAAGTGATCATATTGAAATGGAAGGACTATCATACCACTGCAAATCTACCAAGACTCGGTCGTCCCTCTAAACTTTGATCTCAAACAAGGAGAAGACAGATCAGAGATGCAGCCAGGAGGCCTATGATCACTCTGGATGAACTGCAGAGATCTACAGCTGAGGTGGGACAGTCTGTCCACAGGACAACAATTAGTCGTGCACTGCACAAATCTTGCCATTATGGAAGAGTGGCAAAAAGAAAGCCATTTCTCAAAGATATCCATAAAAAGTGTCATTTAAAGTTTGCAACAAGCCACCTGAGAGACAAACCAAACATGTGGAAGAAGGTGCTCTGGTCAGATGAAACCAAAATTGAACTTTATGGCAACAATGCCAAATGATATGTTTGGCGTAAAGGCAACACAGCTGGTTTGGACCTGCTTTTCTTCAACAGAGATAGGGAAGATGGTTAAAATTGATGGGAAGATGGATGGAGCCAAATACAGGACCATTCTTGAAGAAAACCTGTTGGAGTCTGCAAAAGACCTGAGACTGGGACGGAGATTTGTCTTCCAACAAGACAATGATCCCAAACATAAAGCAAAATCTACAATGGAATGGTTCACAAATAATCTTATCCAGGTGGTAGAATGGCCAAGTCAAGGTCCAGACCTCAATCCAATCGGGAATCTGTGGAAAGATCTGAAAAATTTTCTTCACAAACTATCTCCATCAAACCTCACTGAGCTCGAGCTGTTTGCCAAGGAAGAATGTGCAAGAATTTCAGTCTCTCGATGTACAAAACTGATAGAGACATACCCCAAGCGACTTGCAGCTGTAATCACAGCAAAAGGTGGCGCAACAAAGTATTAAGTTAAAGGGGCCGAATAATATTGCACGCTCCACTTTTCAGTTTTTGATGTTCCACAAAAACTTTAAATAACCAATAAATCTCGTTCAACTTCACAATTGTGTTCCACTTGTTGATTCTTCACCAAAAATTTACATTTGGTATCTTTATATTCTAAGCATGATATCTGGGAAAAGGTTGAAAAGTTCCGGGAGGAGCATTGTGTGTGTGTGTATATATATATATATATATATATATATATACACACACACACACTGCTCAGAAAAATAAAGGGAACACTAAATAACACATCCTAGATATCTCTGAATGAAATATTCTAGTTACAAATTTTTATTCATTGCATAGTGGAATGTGTTCAGAACAATAAAACAACAATTATCAATGTAAATCAAAATGAATATCCTATCGAGGTCTGGATTTGGAATGATACTCAAAATCAATGTGGAAAGTTAAATTACAGGCTTATCCAACTTCAGTGGAAATGCCTGATGACAAGGAAAAGATGCTCAGTATTGTGTGTGGCCTCCATGTGCCTGTATGACCTCCCTATTGTACAACGCCTGGGCATGCTGCTGATGAGGCGGCGGATGGTCTCCTGAGGGATCTCTTCCCAGACCTGGACTAAAGCATCCGCCAACTCCTGGACAGTCTGTGGTGCAACGTGACGTTGGTGGATGAAGTGAGACATGACATCCCAGATGTGCTCAATCGGATTCAGGTCTGAGGAATGGGCAGGCCAGTCCATAGCTTCAATGCCTTCATGTTGCAGGAACTGCTGACACACTCCAGCCACATGAGGTCTGTCATTGTCCTGCATTAGGAGGAACCCAGGGCCAACCGCACCAGCATATGGTCTCACAAAGGCTCTGAGGATCTCATTTCGGTACCTAATGGCAGTCAGGCTACCTCTGGCAGGCACATGGGGGGCTGTGTGGCCCTCCAAAGAAATACCACCCCACAACATTACTGACCCACTGCCAAGCCGGTCATGATGAACGATGTTGCAGGCAGCAGATTTCTATCCACGGCATCTCCAGACTCTGTCACATCTGTCACGTGTGCTCAGTGTGAATCTGCTTTCATCTGTGAAGAGCACAGGGCGCCAGTGGCTAATTTGCCAATCCTGGTGTTCTGTGGCAAATGCCAAGCATCCTGCACGGTGTTGGGCTGTGAGCACAACCCCCATCTGTGGACGTCGAGCATTCAGACCATCCTCATGGAGTTGGTTTCTAACCGTTTGTGCAGACACATGCACATTTGTGGCCTGCTGAAGGTCATTTTGCAGGGCTCTGGCAGTGCTCCTCCTGTTCCTCCTTGCACAAATGTTGAAGTAGCGGTCCTGCTGCTGGGTTGTTGCCCTCCTACAGCCCCCTCCACATCTCCTGGTGTACTGGCCTGTCTCCTGGTAGCGCCTCCAGCCTCTGGACACTACGCTGACAGACACAGCAAACCTTCTTGCCACAGCTCGCATTGATGTGCCATCCTGGACGAGCTGCACTACCTGAGCCACTTGTGTGGGTTGTAGAGTCCGTCTCATGCTACCACAAGTGTGAACGCACAACCAACATTCAAAAATGACCAAAACATCAGCCAGAAAGCATTGGTACTGAGATGTAGTCTGTGGTACCCACCTGCAGAACCACTCCTTTATTGAGGGTGTCTTGATAATTGCCAATAATTTCCATCTGTTGTCTATTCAATTTGTATAACAGCATGTGAAATTGATTGTCTTTCATAGGGTTGAGCGAAACGGGTCGGCCATTTTCAGAAGTCGCCGACTTTTGGCAATGTCGGGTTTCATGAAACCCGACCCCTGCGTGGGGTCGGCCATGAAGTCGGCGATCTTCTGAACTGGAATCGGAATTCCGATACTGATTCCCGATATGTTTAAGGCATCGAGAATTGGGCGCGTCCGAGGGTGAGTATATTCCTAATAGGTATATACTCACCCTCGGACGCGCCCTGGTTGTAACCCGCAGCCTTCCTTCCTAAGAATCAGCGCTTGAAGGACCTTTCGATGACGTCACGGCTTCTGATTGGTCGCGTGACGCCCATGTGACCGCTCACGCGACCAATCACAAGCCGCGACGTCATCGAAAGGTCCTGCAAGCGCTGATTCTTAGGAAGGAAGGCTCCCGGTTACAACCAGGGCGCGTCCGAGGGTGAGTATAGCAATATTTTTTATTTTATTCTTTATTTTACACATTAATATGGATCGCAGGGCCTGAAGGAGAGTTTCCTCTCCTTCAGACCCTGGGAACCATTAGAAACCCAATGCACTGCATTGGGTTTCGTGTTTCGGCCAACCACGACCCCGACTTTCTATAGGATCGGCCGATTTCACTCGACCCGACTTTTGAAAAGGTTGGGTTTCGTGAAATCCGACTCGATCCTATAAAAACAAAAGTTGCTCAACCCTAGTCTTTCAGTGTTGCTTACTAAGTGGACAGTTTGATTTCACAGAAGTTTGATTTACTTGGAGTTATATTCTGTTGCTTAAGTGTTCACTTTATTTTTTTGAGCAGTGTATATATTGTCAGGCTGCTGCAGTGCAGTACAGCGCAACCTCCACCAGGGGGAGCCTGGTAGGGAAGCAAGACTGCACCCACAGAGCAACTGAACAGACGCCACCTAGTGGCGAGAGCGAGGACAGGACAGCCAAGTCAGAGCATAAGACAGCACAACAGTACAAACGGATTTAGACAGAATGAATAGTCAGAACGTAGCAAGGGATCAGTAAACCAGGACGGGCAAATACGGTACCTAACTGAAACAGAGTCGAAAGCCAAGCCAGAAGATCAGAACCAGGGAGTCAAGCGGAACGACAGACAAACAAAGAGACACTGGGAAAGGGCAGGCAGGTGGAGATAACAGACACAGGACAAGTCAGGGTTCACAGTAGGACAAACCAAGGGCTTCCAGAGTCAGGTTCACACGCCAAAGACAGAGCTATAGCTGACACTGCCAGTAAGATTCATGGGAGCTAAATGGCAAACCTGAACCAAGAATGAGGCAGAGCAAAGTTAACCCTTGACATGATCCGTCCAGAAAAAAGGGCAGACACTAATAAACCCTGGAACGGATCATGACAGTACCCTCCTCTCAAGGGGGGGCCACCGGACCCCCCAGGTTTCCCAGGAAAACGTGCATGAAACGCCTGGACCAATCGATCAGCATGGACAGATCGCGCCGGGACCCAAGATCGATCCTCAGGACCATAACCCCTCCAATGGACCAAATACTGAAGAGAACTACGGTCCATGCGAGAATCCACGATCCGTTCTACTTCAAACTCGGTCTGACCATCCACAGAGACAGGAGGCGGAGGGGATGGAGGCCCAGCGGAAGATGGTACAAAGGACTTAAGAAGCGATTTATGGAACACATTGGGGATCCGAAGCGACTGAGGAAGGCATAAACAAAAGGCAACTGGATTGACCACCTCAATGATCTCGTAAGGACCAATAAACCTGGGACCAAGCTTAGCAGAAGGAATCTTTAGACGAATGTTCTTGGTAGACAACCACACTTTATCTACTACCAGGAATATAGGTCCTACAGACCGTCGCTTATCAGCAAAAAGTTTATGTTTGACCTGAGCCTTCCCAATGTTCTTCTGGACCTCCCTCCACACCTCCCCCAACCGTTGCACTGCCATATCAGCCCTTGGACATCCTGAATCCAGCCTAGAAAAGTCACCAAAATGGGGGTGAAAACCGTAGTTACAGAAGAATGGAGAGGTGCCCGTGGACTGGTTAATCCGATTATTAAATGCAAATTCAGCCACGGGCAACGAAGAACACCAATCATCCTGCTGAGACATAGCAAGATACTCCAAAATCTGTTCAAGTGACTGATTGGTCCTCTCCGTCTGCCCATTGGTCTCAGGATGGTAAGCAGAGGAGAAGGTCAAACAAATACCCAATCCTTTACAAAATGCCCTCCAAAATTTGGACACAAATTGTACTCCTCTATCAGAAACCACACTCAAAGGCACACCATGCAGCCGTACAACGTGCTCAACAAACAATCTAGATAGTGTCTCAGCATTAGGCAATCCTGCCAGAGGTACAAAATGCGCTTGCTTACTGAATCTGTAAATCACTACTCAGATTACAGTTTTGCCATTGGAAGGAGGGAGATCAGTGATAAAATCCATGGACAAATGAGTCCAAGGTCTATCTGGAATTGGCAATGGCATCAATTCCCCAGCCGGCCGGTTATGGGAGCTCTTAGCACGGGCACAGGTATCACAAGCAGACACAAACTCAATTATATCAGTTCATGGAGGACCACCAAAACAGCCTAGTAATAGCTTTCCGGGAGGCAGAGATCCTTGGGTGACGACTAAGAGCAGAATCGTGGAACTCCCGGAGAATCCTCAATCGGTACTGAACTGGGACAAAAAGCTTATTGTCAGACAAAGAGGGAGGAGCAAGAGACTGAGCCTTTTGAATCTCCTGCTCCAATTCAGAGGATACCCCCACAACAACCACCCCGTGCTGAAGAATGGAGGAAGGAGGTTCGTGGGGTGATATCGGATCAAAACTGCGAGATAAGGCATCAGTCTTGACATTCTTGGAACCAGGCCGAAAAGTGATTGAAAAATGAAAACGAGAGAAAAAAAGCGACCGCCTAACCTTTCTAGGAATTAACCATTTGGCGGTTTCAATATAAGACAAATTCTTGTGGTGAGTAATCACCGTGATCCGATGAACCGCCCCCTCCAAAAAATGCCTCCATTCTTCAAAACCCAATTTTATGGCCAATAACTCCCGGTTCCCAACATCATACTTCCTCTCAGCAAAAGAAAACTTACGGGAGAAAAAGGCACATGGTCTCAATTTGGTCAAAGTAATGGGTCCCTGAGACAACACCGCTCCAACTCCCACCACTGATGCGTCCACCTCTACAATGAATGGTTTAGATGGATAGGGCTGAACTAATACAGGAGCAGACATAAAACATTTTTAATGTAATAAATGCTTTAACTGCCAAGGATGACCAAACTTTGATATCAGCCCCCTTGCAAGTGAGATCGGTGAGTGGCTTGACTACCTGAGAAAACCCTTTGATGAATTTCCGGTAATAATTGGCAAAACCCAGAAAATGCTGCAACCCCTTGAGGTCTCTGGGTTGCACCCAATCAACAATGGCCTGCACCTTTCTGGGATCCATCCGAAACCCATTCGCAGAAAGGATGATCCCCAGAAAAGAAAGCTCCTGGACACAAAACAAACATTTCTCTGGTTTAGCAAACAAAGAATTTCCCCGTAACCGGTGAAGAACAGCACGTAAATGACCAATGTGAGATTCCTTGTCAGGCGAGAAAACAAGGATATCATCCAGGTATACAACCATAAAGCGCCCAATAAAATCAGAAAAAACATCATTCATGAAGTTCTGAAACACCGCGGGCGCATTTGTGAGACCAAAGGGCATGACCAAATTTTCAAACAGGCCCTCGGAGGTGAGAAATGCCGTTTTCCACTCATCCCCTTCCTGAATCCGTATAAGGTTATATGCTTCCCTAAGATCGAGTTTGGAAAACCACTTAGCCCCAGACAACTGGTTATAGAGATCAGGAATGAGTGGGAGAGGGTAGGTATTTCTCACCGTAATTTTATTTAGTTCCCGGAAATCGAGGCATGGGCGTAAACCACCATCTTTTTTCTTAACAAAAAAAAACCTGCGGCCACAGGTGAGACAGAGGGACGGATGTGACCTTTGCGTAGACTATCAGAGATATAGTTTTTCATAGCAGTACGTTCCGGGCCAGAAAGATTGTACAAACGGGCTTTGGGCAATTTAGAACCCGGAATAAGGTTAATGGTACAATCGTAAGAACGATGGGGTGGTAAGGCCTCAGCCTCTTTTTCGGAGAACACATCACCAAAGTCCTTTAGGTACTCCGGAATACCCTCTGGACAAATGGTGGACACAAACACAGCAGAAAGACAACCATTGGAACAATTAGGACCACATTTAACAATATCACGAGATCCCCAGTCTATAATAGGATTATGCCTCTGCAACCAGGGGAACCCCAACACCAGTCCCGCAGGAAGATTATTCATAACATAACATGAAATTCGTTCCTGGTGCAAGGACCCCACCTTGAGGAGGAACTCCTCAGAGACAAATTTAAGGACATTTTGAGCCAACGGTGTCTTATCAATGGCAACGATATGGATGGGAGTCTCTAGCCTAACTGTCCCTAACTTTAACTTGGACACCAGACTATAGTCAGTGAAGTTCATGGAAGATCCACAGTCCACAAACGCTGAAGTGGATGCAAAAACACCTCCATAACACAGTTCCACCTCTAACAAAACTTTTTGAAATGACGAAAATGGTGCCTGTGAGTCTGGATGACCTCCTAGACCATCACCCAGACTCGGCAGCTTGTTACTCGATGGACAAGAGGGGCAGTCCTTCTTCCAATGTCCCGGATCTCCACAGTAAAAACATAATTTCCCATCACGTCACCGTTTCCTCTCCTTCTCCTTGAAATTGATGGCACCAACTTCCATAGTCTACTTGAATGACATCACCTCAGACTTGGCAGGCAAAACAGGAATCTCACGCTGGATAATTCTCTCCCCTAATCTCCGGTTCATACGAATGGCCTGAGTCATGGCCTTCACCAGGGAACTGGGAGGCGTGTGAAGGGCCAGCGCGTCCTTTGAGATGATCAGAAAGTCCTCTCTCAAACAGGCGCCTCAGAGCAGAGTCACCCCAAGACACCTCAACGGACCACCGCCTAAACTCAGAACAACCCACTTCACATTCTTCAGTTGGTCCTGCCATACTGTTTTCTTATGTATTGACTGCAAGGCCTGCCCTGCTACTCAGTCATATGCACCCCAATAAGCCTTTGAACCCAGGTACTGGATGGCCACAGGAAGAACCACTTCACATTCTTCAGTTGGTCCTGCCATACTGTTTTCTTATGTATTGACTGCAAGGCCTGCCCAGCTACTCAGTCATATGCACCCCAATAAGCCTTTGAACCCAGGTACTGGATGGCCACAGGAAAAACCACTTCACATTCTTCAGTTGGTCCTGCCATACTGATTCCTTATGCATTGAATGCAAGGGCCGCCTTGACCCAAAATTGCATGCACCTCAATCCCCCTTGGAAGAAACATGGAGGAAGGCCTCATAAAAAAACAGTCCCATTACAAAAGAGCGGGTCTCCTAGACTCATATTGCCCATACACTAAATGCATGGGCTGACAAACATTTCCCCATGGGGGGTAAATTTTTAAAAAATATTTAATGGGGATCATATACACCCTTGCTAAAAAAAATTGACTGTCTGTAGCAGTACGGAACACATGAATCCTGGTGATCTAGTGGTGGAAAATGATGAGAGGTGTTGGAAGGCCTCATTAAAAACAAGGCCCAGTTTAAAGGAGCGGGTCTCCTGGACTTGTAATGCCCATACACTAAGTGTATGGGCTGACAAACATTTCCCCAAGGGGGATACATTTTTAAAAATATACTATGGGCATCATAGATACCCTTGACAAAACTTGGACTGCCTGTAGCAGCACAGAAGACGCTAAGCCTGGTGATCTAGTGGTGGAGAATGAGAAGAGATAAAGATAAATCATAATGAAATCAAACAAATAAATAAAGGATGTGAATCCACCAATGAAAGTAAATAACGAAAGGGAGGGGCGAACACAGGTTCATAGATTTGAAGCCAGAATGTGTCCAACGAGATATGTTTGTCCCTAGCAACAGCTCAGAGACAGGGCTATAAATAAAAATATAATATAAAAGTCTTTAAATAATTTTCTATTGTAGAGGTATACACTACCTCATTAGAGGACTGTCCAGAGATAGGGAAAATGGAAAATATGAGAATAAATGGGAATAATATACATACATCTCTTTTTTTATGACATTTACCCATGTGGGAGTCACTTTTTTTTGTTTTCCAATTAGTAACGGGCATCATAAAAACAACCTTGCACAAAAAAATGTGTGACTTTGTGTTCTGTCCTCACTAGCTGAGGCAGGCTCATACGTAGCTATACAGTCAGCTAAACCGCTATACCGGGGTCCAATAAGGAGACTGTGGTTGAGTCTGTGCTTTATTAAACGTAGTGGTATATTGATGCGGTGAAACTGTGAACAATGATATACATAGAATCAGTGCATGGTATAGAACAGATACATAATACACATGATATACATTATGCATAACATTTAGAAAGCTAGTGACTAAACTGGGAGTACAACTGGCTAGGCTAGGCTAATATGGAGCAGAAATATCTACAGAAAGCATAAAGACATACCGGCAATGCAATCGCAAGGGGGATGAAGTGAAGCGTCTTTCCTTGAAGGCAGACTGAAGAAAGTGAAAGGAAAAATGGAGGGAAATGGAGGCTGAGCTACCATAATGCATTGCAAAGGAGGAGGAGAATCAGACATGGATAATACAAACACAGAAGATTGAACTGTCAACATAACTCTGACCGCTAGAGGGAGCCAAAGCACTAAAAAGAAATAAAGATATGAACATCCATACTGAGAAACCTGCAATTACGCAAACAGATAATCAGGGTAACAATATTAGATGGCGGAGACAGAACACTTTGACATCACGGAAACCGTTGACCCTGGTGTTCTGCTGGTTGTGGATGATGAGGATGAGGATAAGGAGGAGGATAACAACAAACAGAATCAAATCATAAATATGCCTCATAAAATTTGATTTTATTAATTCTCATTTAAAACAACCAACCAATGGTTTCACACCACAGAAACTACACATAGTGAAAAAACCAAAACCAACCTATTGGGGGTTACTAGGAGTCCCTGTTCTGGTGCCTATACTTACACCTTCCTATCTGCGGAGTTTGGCACCCTATGGAAAACGTATTGGTGCCCCTGCTCACCAATGACTGCTCCTGAAAGCTCTGGATATCCTTCAGTCATCCGGGTGTTCCCTCCCACAATATGGATATTTAAGTGGACCCCTACAGCTAAACAAATATCACTCCTATAGCTAAGGAGACCCTAGCCCCCAAACAAAGTATAAATTAAAAACAATAGAGAACACAATTGCCGTTCTGTGGCAATCCAGAATAGTTATGTTAGTTATGATCCATACCTTGGGAGTAGAATAATAGAGGTAAAGAACCCTTTTTAGATTACTAATACAATTACTCCCCTAAAAATAAGTGCACCAGGTGACCACAGTGATTGTGATCAGATCACGCTAATATATCTTAAAGCAGGAATGATGCCTGCCATCACTAATCATGGCATGAGAATAATCATGGTACTCATTTGGATGCCAACCGCCAGCTCCGCCTCAACACGTTTCACCCCTCTGGCTCATCAGGAGGCCCGATGCAACAAAATGTGTCTGTTAGGTCTCGAGTTCCCGCTCCTGCACAGGGGGAATCTCGAGCCATCTCCGCTGCGGTCTCCCATTCTTATCCAGCCGCAGTGGAGTCTGCTCAGCAGGGACGTCGGTCCCAGCGTCTTGCTCACTCTCACTCTGTACAGAGAGTTACTGCTGCTTCTTCAGCTTCTGCCATTAAAGCCAGTGCTGGTCAGCAGCGAGCGGACTTCTCTGGGACTAAGTCCTTGTCTGCACACACTGAGCATGCCCAGGGCAAGATCTCCCGTTGGAGATCGAGGGTCATGTGCTCAGGCTCTGCAGCACATTCCATTGGTCCTCTTGGCAGGTCTTGGAAGGGCAAAGTTTCTGTGGCCACTTCCTGTGCTGCAACTATATAAACTGCGCATGACCGCACGGCCATGCGCTAGTGTACAATTGTTAATGTGTGTATGTTGTGAGTGCAAGTCGTCCTTGGATACCCCTACCCTATTGAATGTCTGTTCGCGGAAGGTGTATGGTTGCTATCTAGCGCCCAACTTATCCTACAGCACGAATTACACATTACAGCGTCCAGTTGCTGTGACCGCCAGTACGGTGCCGTGCACTTCCTCTGTGCTTTCCTTACCCAAGCCTGGGTGGTTAGTGGCATTCGTCAGTGCGGCACCGCATGCACTCTTGTGCCTTAATATTGTTAGTTAGTTTCCTTACACACCCAGTTGCGGTGTTGTGCCAGCAAGGGTCTAATCGGACTTCAATCCTAGTTGGGGTTGAGTTCGCTGACTACTTGCTCGCGCTCTATCTGCGGTACCGCGGTCCTATGACGCAACAGGATCGCTTCCTTCACGCTGGGTGAAGTTTAACCCACGTGTGTATACTTATGAGTACCGCCATATAGTCCGTCATTACTTGGCAGCAGGTTCCATCTCTGCACGGTGGACCCCGGGCTGCGAACGCACCATACTCTATCTGTCTTATTATTTGGTGCGTTCCGCTAGCCCTAACAGTGTCTTGATGCAGATGTAATGGCGGCGAAACGTACGTCGGGGTGAGTGGACGCCGAATGAGCACAAAGCACCTTTTGCACATGTAATTTTTATATTTAGAATGGAATGATGGGACTAGTGGCTAATTTACTGCGGGTAAAACTGACATAACTACCTGTATTAGCCTAATATTTGGACCAGTTTATATGGAGATAGTATATCTATTTTATATTGCTGTATTGTATTACAACAGTTAGTCCATACAGCTAAATGTAAATGTCAATTTGGTGTGCCCTTGTTAATTATACTCCTTAGGAGTTTTCTTGCCAGTATATGTCTAGTGCCAGATTTTCACTAACACTGATAGGGAGTATATATGTTGATTACATAGTACTTAGCACTGTTGCATCTGCTTTATATGATTATGGGAACTCACAAATTGCATTATATAGGTACAGTAATATTTAATTTTTCTTCTGCACTATGATTGCTAATGTAGAATATCCCCTGTATTATTAATTTCAGTGTATTATTAGTGTGTTCATTTGTTCGGTCTCCATTGACAGTATTTCCATTAATATAGTGTAAAATGGAAGTTTGGTGATATTGCATGTAGAAGTGCTCTTTGTATTATTCTGGACATCTTAGTTGATAACAACATATGCAGTGTAGAGTTCCAACATGTGGGGACATCACACACCAGTCGGTGAGCTGAAAGCTGCAAACTCTGCTGAAGCACGGCAAGGGTGACTGAAGCTGTAGCTGACTTTCTTAAATGGGCAGACAGACGGCGTACATTCACTAGCAGATCCTGCATCTCCAGTTAGCTTTTCAGAAAACATTGAACCATGAGGTTAAGCACATGGGCCAGGCAAGGTACGTGTGTGAGCTCACCTTGCCTCAGAGCCGCCACCAGGTTCCAGCCATTGTCACACATGACCATGCCTGACTGTAGGTTCAGCGGTGTCATCCAAATATCTGACTGCTCTTTCAGCGCTTTCCACAACTCTTCTGCATTGTGCGGTTTGTCATCTATGCAGATTAGCTTCAGCACAGCCTGTTGCCGCTTGGCTGAGGCAGTGCTGCAGTTCTTCCAGCTTCTGACTGATATGTTGATTTCAGAGATGAAGGCTGAAGAGTAGGAGGAGGTGCAGGAGCTGTACACTGTAGGGGCAACCCTGATTGATGTAGGGCCTGCAATTGTCGGCTTGGGGAGGATGTGTTCCATCCCAAGGCCCAACTGCGCCCCGGCTTCCACTATGTTAACCCAGTGTGCAGTCAGTGAGATGTACCATCCCTGGCCACAAGCACTTGTCCACGTGTCCGTGATTAGGTGGACTTTCCCAGTAACAGCATTGTTGAGGGCACGGGTAGTGTTGTGGGACACATGCTGGTGTAATGGCGGTACAAGAAATAGTGGTGACTGATTACCTTGGGACAGCCGCCGCCATCAGGTGGCGGAAAGCTTTTGTCTCAATGAGCCTAAAAGACAATATTTCGAGCACAAGCAGAAGAGAAATGTTAGAATTTAGGACTGTGGCCTGTGGGGCGTTGGCTGGGTTTTTCCACTTGCGTTCCAATGGACTGGTGTATAGACAACTGAAGGCTATGCTGGGACAAGGACGTGGATGGGCTTGATGATGGTGCTGCTTGACTGTGGGCAACAACAGGTGCAGGGCTAGAGGCATCTTCACATGCACGGTGGACTGGGCATGGGCTTCTATACAAAACAGTGGAAGAAGCAGTGGTGTCACCTGCAGACAGTGTTGCTGGAGCCTGGGGTTCAGCCCACAAAGATGGGTGCTTTGCTGCCATGTGCCTGATCTGGTGGTGGTCAGGCTGGTAGTTTTGCTACCCCTGCTGATGCGGGCATGGCAGGTGTTGCAAATGGCCTGTATGGGGTTATCGGCAGAGTCTTTAAAAAATTACCAGACTCGGGAAGATCTAACAGTTGGAAAGGCAACTTCCCTTATGTTGGTGTTACAGGGAATGGATGCACGCCTTCTGTCTGTGGCCACCACACTGCTTCTTCCTGCCTGTTGGGGTGATATGCCTCCTTCCCCATGTGTGCTGCTGTCCTCGCTCTGCATGTCCTCCTGCCAGGTTGGGTCAGTCACTCTGTCATCCACCACCTCGTATTCCACATCCGCACCCTGATCCTTATCCTGACTTTCTGGCAATTGTGTCTCATCATTGTCCACCTCTTATGACACTTTCCCACCATCGCCTTCGTGTGACTGTGGCTGTTCAAAGCTTTGGGCATCGCTACATGCGATCTGATCTGGCCCCACTTCAAGTTGACCAGCCGAGAGTACGGAATCTTGAAAGGGAAAACTGAACAGCTCTTCGGAGTGTCCAAGTGTGGGATCAGTTGTCTCAGGGCACTCGGCATGGTGAGAGGAAGGAGGATCAGGGTGAGGAATATCTGGTCCAAACTCACAGCTACTCAGACTTGACCATGTGGAAAACATGGTGGTGGTGGTGTTGGCTAAGTGACTTGAAGCATTATCTGCTATCCAGCCAACAACCGTTTCACACTGCTCCGGCTTCAATAGTGGTGTGCTACGGTCCCCTAGAAACTGGGACAGGAATGTCAAGCGCGAAGATGTGGGTCTTTGTTGTGGTCCACTTTCAGCTTGGCCATGGCCTCATCCTCTGCATGCACCATCAGCATCATGTCCACTTCCCGTCTTTTACCCCTTGCCTTGCCCATTTTAACCCCTTAGTGACAGAGCCAATTTGGTACTTAATGACCACGCCAATTTTTGCAATTCTGACCACTGTCACTTTATGAGGTTATAACTCTGGAATGCTTCAACGGATCCTGCTGATTCTGAGAATGTTTTTTCGTGACATATTGTACTTCATGTTAGTGGTAACATTTCTTCGATATTACTTGCGATTATTTATGAAAAAAACGGAAATATGGCGAAAATTTTTAAAATTTTGCAATTTTCAGACTTTGTATTTTTATGCCCTTAAATCAGAGAGATATGTCACAAAAAATAGTTAATAAATAACATTTCCCACATGTCTATTTTACATCAGCACAATTTTGGAAACAAATTTTTTTGTTGTTAGGGAGTTATAAGGATTAAAAGTTGACCAGCAATTTCTCATTTTTACAACACCTTTTTTTTAGGGACCACATCACATTTGAAGTCATTTTGAGGGGTCTATATGATAGAAAATAATGAAGTGTGACACCATTCTAAAAACTACACCCCTCAAGGTTCTCAAAACCACATTCAAGAAGTTTATTAACCCTTTACATGCTTCACAGGAACTGAAACAATGTGGAAGGAAAAAATGAACATTTAACTTTTTTTTGCAAACATTTTAATTCAGAACCATTTTTTTTATTTTCACAAGTATAAAAACAGAAATGTAACCATTAATTTTGTTATGCAATTTCTCCTGAATACGCCAATACCCCATATGTGGGGGTAAACCACTGTTTGGGTGCACCGCAGAACTTGGAAGTGAAGGAGCGCCGTTTGACTTTTTCAATGCAGAATTGGCTGGAATTGAGATTGGACGCCATGTCAAGTTTAGAGAGCCCCTGATGTGCCTAAACAGTGGAAACCCCCCACAAGTGACACCATTTTGTAAACTAGACCCCTTAAGGAACTTATCTAGATGTGTGGTGAGCACTTTAAACCCCCAAGAGCTTCACAGAAGTTTATTACGTAGAGCCGTGAAAATAAAAAATCACATTTGTTTACACAAAAATGATCTTTTCGCCCACAAATTCTTATTTTCACAAGGGTAACAGGAGAAATTAGACCACAAAAGTTGTTGTGCGATTTCTCCTGAATACGTCGATACCCCAAATGTGAGGGTAAACCACTGTTTGGGCGCACCGCAGAGCTTGAAAGTGAAGGAGCGCCGTTTTACTTTTTCAATGTAGAATTGGCAGGATTTGAGATTGGACGCCATGTCGCGTTTGGAGAGCCCCTGATGTGCCTAAACAGTGGAAACCCCCCACAAGTGACACCATTTTGGAAACTAGACCCCTTAAGGAACTTATCTAGATGTGTGGTGAGCACTTTGAACCCCCATGTGCTTCACAGAAGTTTATAATGTTGAGCCGTGAAAATAAAAAATCGCATTTTTTCTACAAACATGATATTTTTGCCCCCAAATTTTTACTTTTACAAGGGTAACAGGAGAAATTAGACCACAAAAGTTGTAGTGCGATTTCTCCTGAGTACATCAATACCCCATATGTGGGGGTAAACCACTGTTTGGGCGCACTGCAGAGCTTGGAAGAGAAGGAGTGCCGTTTTACTTTTTCACTGTAGAATTGTCTGGAATTGAGATTGGACGCCATGTCGCGTTTGGAGAGCCCCTGATGTGCCTAAACAGTGGAAACCCCCCACGAGTGACCCCATTTTGGAAACTAGACCCCCCATGGAACTTATCTATATGTGTGGTGAGAACTTTGAATGCCCAAGTGCTTCACGGAAGTTTATAACGTTGAGACGTGAAAATAAAAAAAATCGCATTTTTTCTACAAAAATGATCTTTTTGCCCCCAAATTTTTATTTTCACAAGGGTAACAGGAGAAATTGAACCCCAAAAGTTGTTGTCCAATTTATCCCGAGTATGCTGATGCCCCATATGTGGGGGTAAACCACTGTTTGGGCGCACTGCAGAGCTCGGAAGGGAAGGAGCGCCGTTTTGGAATGCAGACTTAGATAGAATGGTCTGTGGGTGTTATGTTGCGTTTGCAGAGCCCCTGATGTACCTAAACAGTAGTAACCACCCACATGTGACCCCATTTTGGAAACTAGACCCCCCAAGGAACTTATCTAGATGTGTGGTGAGAACTTTGAATGCCCAAGTGCTTCACCGAAGTTTATAACGTTGAGCCGTGAAAATAAAAAAAATCGCATTTTTTCTACAAAAATGATCTTTTTGCCCCAAATTTTTATTTTCACAAGGGTAACAGGAGAAATTGGACCCCAAAAGTTGTTGTCCAATTTATCCCGAGTACGCTGATGCCCCATATGTGGGAGTAACCCACTGTTTGGGCGCACGGCAGAGCTCAGAAGGGAGGGAGCACCATTTGACTTTTTGAGCGCAAAATTGGCTGTCGTGTTTGGAGACCCCCTGATGTACCTAAACAGTGGAAACCCTCCAATTCTAGCTCCAACCCTAACCACAACACACCCCTAACCCTAATCCCAACCCGATCCATAATCCTAATCACTAACCCTAACCATAATCACAACCCTTACCCCAAAACAACCCTAATGTCAACCCTAACCATAACCCTAATCAAAACCCTAAATCCAACACACCCCTAATCCTAATCTCAACCCTAACCTCAAACCTAACCCTAATCCCAATACACCCCTAATCACAACCCTAACCTTAACCCTAATCCCAAACCTAACCCTAATCCCAAGCGTAACCCTAATACCAACCCTAACCCTAATACCAACCCTAATCCAAACGCTAACCCTAATCCCAACTCTAACCCTAACTTTAGCCCCAACCCTAACCCTAAGGCTACTTTCACACTTGCGTAGTTTGGCATCCATCGCAATCCGTCGTTTTGGACAAAAAACGGATCCTCCAAATGTGCCTGCAGGATGCGTTTTTTTGCCCATAGACTTCTATTGCCGACGGATCGTGACGGATGGCCACACGTCGCGTCCGTCGTGCACTGGATCAGTTGTGTTTTGGCGGACCGTCGGCACAAAAAACGTTCAATGTAACATTTTTTTGTACGTCGTGTCTGCCATTTCTGACCGCACATGCGTGGCCGTAACTCCGCCCCCTCCTCCCCAGGACATGAATTGGGCAGCGGATGCATTGAAAAACTACATCCGCTGCCCATGTTGTGCACAATTTTCACAACGTGCGTCGGTATGTCGGGCCGACGCATTGCGACGGCCCCGTACCGACGTAAGTGTGAAAGAACCCTAACTCTAAATTTAGCCCCAACCCTAACCCTAAATTTAGCCCCAACCCTAACCTTAGCCCTAACCCTAGCCCTAACCCTAGCCCTAACCCTAACCCTAGCCCTAACCCTAACCCTAGCCCTAACCCTAGCCCTAAACCTAACCCTAGCCCTAACCTTAACCCTAATTTTAGCCCCAACTGCTGTTCTCTTGCCGGCCGGCAGATGGAGACAGATGGCGGGCGCACTGCGCATGCGCCGGCCATTTTCTTTTGCCGGCGGCCAGGAGGAGCAGCAGGAGGACTCAGGGACACAGGTGAGTATGATAGGGTCCCCGAATCCCCCCTTTTTTTTTTTTTGCGGTCGCTGGTAAACAGTTAATTACCGGCGATCGCAAAACAGGGGTCGGTAAAACCGACCCCGGTCATGTTCTTTGGGGTCTCGGCTACTCCCCGGCAGCCGAGACCCCAAAGATACTCCCGGTGCCGGCCGGCGGGCGCACTGCGCATGCGCCCGCCATTTTGAAGATGGCGGCACCCACTGGGAGCCACGAGGAGCACCGGGGGAGATAGGTGAGTATTGGGGGGCTATCTGGGACCCCTTTTCTCTGTCCTCTGATGTGCGATCACATCGGAGGACAGAGAAATCAAAAAGAGATCGCGTTTTTTTTTTTTTTGGCGATCGCCGGTAAACGGTTAATTACCGGCGATCGCAAATGCGGGGTCGGTACAAAACCCCCCGAATCATGTTCTCTGGGGTCTCGGCTACCCCCGGCAACTGAGACCCCGGAGAAAATCCGACTCTGGGGGGCGCTATTCACTTTTTCCACAGCGCCGTTAATTAACAGCGCTGTGCTTTAAGTACCCTTAGCGGCCGCCGTTAAAAGGCGTATCGGCGGTCGCTAAGGGGTTAAAAGGACTACTGCACTATTTCAAAAGCTCAACACAAATGTATTTATTTGGAGCTAAATTATATCTGATTAGTATGCCTGCAAAGCTATGATTTTTCAAACACAGAAACACCAGGCCTCAGCCTGGCATAACAGACTGTATTAAATATGTTTTTGGTGAATTTAGGAAAAAAAAAAAATTGAACAAGGCTAGCACACAGAAATGCTATGTACTGTATGCCTGCGAAAATACGATTTTTCAAACACAGAAACTCCAGACTTCAGCCTGACATAACAGACTGTATTAAATGTGTTTTTGGTGAATTTAAAAAAACAAATAAAAAAAAAGAGTAGAACAAGGCTAGCACACAGAACTATGCTAGATATGCCTGTGAAAATATGATTTTCAAACACAGAAACACCAGGACTCAGCCTGACATAGACTGCATAAATTTTTTTTTTTTGGGGCGAATTTAAAAAAAAACAAAAAACTTTTGTGGCACCCCTAGGGGTATTTGCCACAAAAATAGTTACTGACACTAAATACAAATACTAAAATAGCAAGACTGCACTTCCACCTCCGGCCAGAAAGGGGAGCTCCAGAGACTCCCCTTGATCCATTCTGGTCTGAGAGAAGAACTGGCAGTTGGGCTAAGGAGCTGAAAGTGAGAGGTCATACAACTGAATTTCTAACAGCCCTATGACGGTTTCCAGGCCCAAATCACCGGCCTGAGGAGAAAAGGGAAGGAGAAAAAGGACATTGTGAGAACCGGGTAGCATTAATCACTACCCAGAACAGGCACAAAGACGGATACCGGATCCGTGGCTATATTCATTATATATAATACAGCAACCGGAAAAACGTGAGGTGATATCAGCTTCACTAGGGCCGGACGCAGCAACAGACACAGAGTTCAGCGGTACTCCTGGAGGGGGTAAGCCGATAAAAGGACTCGGGTTGCCCGTCGAACCAGGACCTGGAGGGGACAGATTGGGCCGGCAGCCAGTTCACATACAGCAGCAGGACCACACAGAAACTGCGTACAATAAGAGGCGAAGACCCCGGCAGGGTCAAAGTAACTCAGAGTTCCCATACAGACTCCGGTGACAGGACTGGTTGTAAATCCCTTTATGTTGAAGTAAACTGGTTAAACGTTTCAGTGCCTCAGTCTTTCATTTGGACAATAGCCATCTATCCAGGATCGGGATCATCACCGCTGAGAGAACCTGCTGCTGATCAAGTAAGTGCCTGTTCCCTCACGATACCCCTTACACTGTGCATTGCCTGAGACCACAGCACCGGGTCAAGCCACCCGTGACATCCCTCTCAAGAGACAGACCCCATTGGTCCGGTGCTGGGTACCCCGGTCTCTTGGGCGTCACAATTGGCGTCACGAACAGGATTCAGCCAGCCCGTATACCGGATATTGTGTGCCGTGATTGGAGCCCAAAACTGTGAAAACTTGGATGAAAAATCTTGAAAATTGACTTTATTAAAGAAAATTCCATTTCCCATTAAAAACTATTGAAAGTGACTTTTCCCCATTGGTTATAATGGAGTAAAGATGGCCGCCATCACCTCATAACCGTTAGGCACGAGACTGTTAAGTGAGCTACGCCATTACCTGAGCCCCAGTCTGACTGAAAAACTTCAGAATCCGCCATTACAGAGCGCGTGGCGGGCGGGAGCAGCAGGGGGCGTGTCATTGTGGGCGGCACCAAGGTGAGCGCTCTGACGTCAGAGTAAGGGGAAAACCAATCCTGCTGCACAGCGGAACGAATCTACACTATCCCGACGGAAGCGGAGGACCGGAAGGGTCCGGATTAACTAAGGGGGCACAGTATGTCGCAGCACGGAGACGCCGCAGCACCCGGCGACGCTAATGCAGCTGAAAGACAGAGTGTCAATAGAGAGTCCGGTAGCGCAGCGGTGCAAGGAGTGGCGCCCATCATGCCGGTGCTGATGCCATATACCCCTGGTGGCCCGTGGCTTCCAATGTATGAAGGTGAGCCTAATACCCTTGACGATTTCAGAGAAAAGATGATGGCCCATTTTGACATGTTCCCCGTGGGTGAAGTTCAGCGTGTTAGTCTCCTGATGATGCAGTTAAGTGGCCATGCTAAGCGAGAAGTTACAGCATGGGCAGCTGATCTAAAAGGCACTGTTGAACGCATATTTGCTGGATTAAAAGCTACATTTGAAACCACTGCCAGCAGCAAAGCTAAAGTACGATTCTTTAATTGCAAACAAAAAGCTAATGAGGGCGTGAGAGACTTTGCCTTATACCTGCAGGAAGCCCTTAAATCACTTACACTGGCTGAACCCATTTTTAATACCGGAGCGGATAAACTGCTAAGAGATTAATTTATTGAGGGACTCTACACCCCTTCTCACCGGGGGCATGTGAGTATGCTTGTTTTTAAGAACCCTGAATTGACATTTGCCCAATTAAAGGAGAGCGCTATACGTCTCCAGCTGGCAGAGGCACCTCGGGATCAGGATCCTGCGCAACCCATGGCAGAGGCACCTCAACAACAGGGAGTGCAAGTGACATCAGCTATGTCCGGGGCCATTGCTAAGCCCCTGGGGCCCAGTACTAATGAGGCTCTTCAACAAAAGCTTGACTCTTTAACTGATGTTGTTGCTTCAATGGCTAAAACCATGCAGGAGATGAGAGGACCCAAGATGGAGTTGGCAAACCGTAGAGAGGATGTTCCATGGATGAGACCCCGGAAATACCCGACATGGAGAGGACGACCCCGCGACCGCTACCAACCGGATGGACAGCCCATTTGCCGCCGTTGCCAGCAGCCAGGCCACTTTGCACGAGATTGTGATTTAAACAGGAATCCCCTGGGAATGCGGGCCGCTTCACAGGAATGAACTTTCAAGGCCCAACACCCTGGCACGACAGGTACATCGGAGGACGACCCATTATCCCTATCGTGCTGGACAGAGTTCCCCTCAACGCTTTGCTGGACACAGGTTCCCAGATTTCATCTATACCGTATATCCTTTATAAGAGGTACTGGGCTGATGCAGATATTGATAAAGGACCCTCTGATGTTGAACTAGATATATGGGCCAGTAATGGTAATTTGGTACCGAAACTAGGATTCAGGGAGATGACCATAAAGATTGGTAAAGTAGAATTGAAGAAACAGGGTATAATTGTTGTTGATGTTGACCGGCGTAACTGTGAACCAATAAACTAGACAATCAGTGGGAAGCCGTACCCTGCACAGTTTTACCAACAAGAATGGATAATCCTAAAATGTGTCTCATTAGCAAAAACGGAGGCTTAACATCTGTACTAGTGTCAAGAGACAATCTTAAATTATGTCCGGAAGCATTGAAAGAGCCAGAAGTTGTCCAGCCAGAACCAGAAGTTATTCAACCCATGCAGGTCCAACCAGTAAAGGAAAGAGAAGAGGAAATGTATCACACCTGTATAGGAGACTTTCCCAAAACCCTACTAACATACCATGGTGCAGTAGTGGTTCCCATGGTAGCCTTTTACCCAACACCGAACCCAATACCAGAAGTCCCAAGACAGGAAGAGGCTGACCCCGTACTACGGGAGGTTCCAGGCCAGGAAGAACAGATTCCTGATCAGAGTAATCCCATTCACGGTGTACTTGCCAACTCCATAGTCGTGGAATTATCTTTAGCAGAGCGGGCAGATACTACATCCGCAGTAGACAGTAGTACACCACATGAAGAGACACCGCTATTACGTAGATCACAGCGTAGTACCCAGGGTCAATTACCGGCCAGGTATGCGGATTACCAACTATAAAACTATAGTCATTGTTATCATTCTGCAATGTTTAAGCCCAGTACCTACAGAGACTTGTCTGTATGAACTTATTGCATATTCTTGAACTTTTTATCAGCCCGGAGGCACTAAATCAAAGCTCCGGAAAGACTGCTTTTTGAACTTTGCCTTTTGCTCTTTTTGAACTTTCTTTAGACTTTATATTAGTAACTCCGTTGGAAAAATTGAACTAAATTCTTGGACACAAAGTGCAGTGCCTTTCCTAGTACCTTCAAGGATAGAACTGTATTAATGGACGCTATTTGAAGTGACTTTTTACAGAACTCTATTTTTGTTTCCTTGAGTGGTTTTTGTAACTTTTCATTTTTAAGACTCTGTACATATTAATTGTTATTTCAAAATGTTATCGTCCCACAGTCCCGGAGTACTGTTCTTAACTAAGGGGGAATGTGGCAACCCTAGGGGTATTTGCCACAAAAATAGTTACTGACACTAAATACAAATACTAAAATAGCAAGACTGCACTTCCACCTCCGGCCAGAAGGGGGAGCTCCAGAGATTCCCCTTGATCCATTCTGGTCTGAGAGAAGAACTGGCAGTTGGGCTAAGGAGCTGAAAGTGAGAGGTCATACAACTGAATTTCTAACAGCCCTATGACGGTTTCCAGGCCCAAATCACCGGCCTGAGGAGAAAAGGGAAGGAGAAAAAGGACATTGTGAGAACCGGGTAGCATTAATCACTACCCAGAACAGGCGCAAAGACGAATACCGGATCCGTGGCTGTATTCATTATATATAATACAGCAACCGGAAAAACGTGAGGTGATATCAGCTTCACTAGGGCCGGACGCAGCAACAGACACAGAGTTCAGCGGTACTCCTGGAGGGGGTAAGCCGATAAAAGGACTCGGG
Organism: Ranitomeya imitator; assembly: GCF_032444005.1. Classification (NCBI taxonomy): domain Eukaryota; kingdom Metazoa; phylum Chordata; class Amphibia; order Anura; family Dendrobatidae; genus Ranitomeya; species Ranitomeya imitator. Next base: position 722,311,323 of record NC_091282.1, on the reverse strand, counting down.
TTGCCCGTCGAACCAGGACCTGGAGGGGACAGATTGGGCCGGCAGCCAGTTCACATACAGCAGCAGGACCACACAGAAACTGCGTACAATAAGAGGCGAAGACCCCGGCAGGGTCAAAGTAACTCAGAGTTCCCATACAGACTCCGGTGACAGGACTGGTTGTAAATCCCTTTATGTTGAAGTAAACTGGTTAAACGTTTCAGTGCCTCAGTCTTTCATTTGGACAATAGCCATCTATCCAGGATCGGGATCATCACCGCTGAGAGAATCTGCTGCTGATCAAGTAAGTGCCTGTTCCCTCACGATACCCCTTACACTGTGCATTGCCTGAGACCACAGCACCGGGTCAAGCCACCCGTGACATCCCTCTCAAGAGACAGACCCCATTGGTCCGGTGCTGGGTACCCCGGTCTCTTGGGCGTCACACTTTGAACAAGGCTAGCACACAGAACTATGCTACGTATGCCTGCGAAAATATGATTTTCAAACACAGGAACCCCAGTACTCAGTCTGACATAACAGACTGTATTATTTTTGGGGGGGTTTTGGTGAATTAAAAAAAAAATTGAACAAGGCTAGCACACAGAACTATGCTACATATGCCTGCGAAAATACGATATTTCAAACACAGAAACACCAGGACTCAGTCTGACATAACAGACTGTAGAATTTTTTTTTTGTTTTTTGGTGAATTAAAGAAAAATAAAGGAGTAGAACAAGGCTAGCACACAGAACTATGCCATGTATGCCTGCGAAAATACAATTTTTCTACCACAGATACACCACGCCTCAGCCTGACATAACAGACTCTATAAAAATTTTTTTTACTTTTTGGTGAATTTAAAAAAAAAAAGAGGAGAACAAGGCTAGCACGCAGAACTATGCTATGTATGCCTGCGAAACTATGATTTTTAAAACAGATCAGTTTGAGAACAGGTCTCAGTCTGACATAACAGAGGTATATAGTAAATAAGCAGCAGACAGTTATGGAGCTTTTGGAGGTATGCAGTGAGAGCTATGTGCTCACATACAGTGCCTGCAGGACTTGCACTGATGTGGATATGTGCACATAGACTCCCCTGCCTACCTAGCGCTGAAATCTCGGGACCCCCGAATTAGCCCTAAAAAGGACTGTTGTTTTCACAGGAGTTGTGGACTGAACAGTTGCAGACCTACACTAACTATAAAAAGAACAATTCTGACCCTATCTCAGCAGCAGCTCTCCCTACACTCGCTAAGCTCGGAGCAGAATGCGGCGAGCAGGGCGGCGCCAGGTCTCTTATAGACCTGATGACGCTGTGTGGCAAGCCAATCACTGTAATACCACAACAAAGATGGCTGCAGCATTACATTGCATTGCAGACAATGCCTGCATTGTCATTGGTGCTCAAAAGAGCACCAGAATTGCAGGGCAGAGACCCGAGCTCCCGCCGAGTAATCACAGAAATACTCTGTGCCCGCCAAGTACACCAAGCATAGTGATACTCTGGCGAGTACCGAGTAGTGGCAAGCACGTTCGCTCATCACTAGTGATAATCTAATTTTGTGAGAAGCACGTGTATGTGTGTATGTATTGTAACGCAGCGGGGTTGGTTCAGTGTGACAGACAGTGATCACAGGAAAAGTTCACAGTAAATGTGTTTAATGTCCACACTCACACAGTGTACAGCACACGGTATCCACCGGATCGCAGCAGGGAAACAAAACAGTCCATGGGAGTCCGGTTGCCGAGAGCGACGGCACCACCGTATCATGCTGCGGGGTGCCAGAAGTTCGCTCTGCTGGCTCTGTGTTAACTCACACAGTCTGAGCTTCTGCAGAGCCGACTGCTCCGCAAGTTGCAAACCCCAAACTGACACATCCAACCCTCTGCTGCAGGAGTTCTAACAATCAACCTGTGGCCGTGGGCACATGAAAAACCCGGTCGGGGGAGGAAACGGACCACCCCGCTACCTTCCTGCAGTCCATTTAAAAAATAAAAGCCCATGGCAGGTTTTCCTAAATCTGCCCTGGACAAATAACTTGCCCAAGACTGCACTTATTTTTATTCTACATTGCAATCACAGCTTCGCCTGTGACTGCAATGCAGTTCCGCGGCCTCAATTAGTTTCTAAGGGCATCCTGGGGGGCACATAGTAACCCTCACAAATAACACCGGTCTCTGTCTTACAGTATACATATATATATATCTATCTATATATACCGTATTTACTTGTGTATAAGCAGAGGCACCTAATTTTGCCACACAAATATGGGAAAACTTATTGACTCGAGAATAAGCCGGGTATCCACTATGCATTGTCCCCTCATCCCCATCCTGATATGCATGGTTCCCTGTCTGCATGGCTCCTCATCCCCATCCTTGTCACCATGGTTCCTCATCCCCATCCCTGTCTGCATGGCTCCTCATCCCCATTCTTGTCTTCATGGCTTCTTATTCCCATCCTTGTCTGCATGGCTCCTTATTCCCACCCTTGTCTGCATGGCTCCTTATCCCTATCCTTTGTAAGATTGTAGTAGCATCATACGCAGTGAAGAGGCAGGGACCCACAAAGTTCAAACACAAAAGTCTCTTTTAATGTGTTTCCTCACAGCATTAAAGTCCAATTCACATAAATGCATATAACTTCAGTTTATATTATCAGTGTTCAGTTTACACCAGTTCATAGCAATACAAATCATATGGCTTTAGATTTGCGGTCACTAAACAGGCCAGACTTCACTTGTCCAGTTTCCCTGCACGACCGCACACCATATTACAGTCTCCATACACACAGCCTCATATGTTGCAGACACAACACACGCCAGCCTTCCGAGACCAGTACCATGGACGACTTGCATCACTGTTTACGCTGCTGGTGCCAGGCTATTCAGCTGCCCTGGGTGCTTTCTCCGCTAGCCTGTGCCTCCATGCACTTAGCCAGTGCACTGCAGGCCTCTGCTCTGTACAGCAGCACACACCAGACTGACACTGACGTGCACCTCGCACACCTGACACCTGACACACCCATACCTCTTACTGCAGGGCTTTTAACACACACAAACCTGTGGCTTTCAGCCACATGGAAAACCCGAACTGGAAATCCGTGACTCTCATGCACACCTATGGAATTCATCCGTCTGCATGCACAACCTGGGGAGAACAAACAGCGCCCCCTAGCTGTAACAGAGGCCACAGCCTCACACCTTGCATACGTGGCTCCTTATTCCTATTCTTGCATGCGTGGTCTCCATGAGAAAAGCATAAAAAAACATATAGTTACATTCCCTGCACTCCCAACAGAAAGAGAAAGCTCAAGCCGGCGGAGCCTCCTTTAATAAAAAAAATTATGACCCCCACTCTCTGACTTTCATCCCCCGAAGAACAGGGTCACAGTTAAAAAACAATTTACACCCCTCTCTGAAAGCTCTAAACTTCTTTTTGTCCCCAGAAAAGGTGTCAGGTATTTTTTTTGGGTGTGATAAGGGAAACATCATTGGCACTGTCACCCCGAGCCCCAGAGGAAAAAGCACCCTGCACAGCCCCAGCAACCTCCCTCTGAACTTGCTGCTGGGACTGGGCCAGGGCTCCCTGCTCAACTGACAATTTTTGCATCATCTGGGTGAGATTGTTAACCTGTTCTGAGAGAGCACGCAGAGGATCCATAACCACGCACTAATGCCACAGAAAAGCCCCACACCAAAAAGAGGAAAAACTTTAACGGTCAGTTAGAATGTAACGGACACCGTAACAGACATACCCCCGTGTCTGTACGAGTGTCCAGGAACGTGCTGGGAAAGCAGGGAACTCCTGCTGCGATGTGAGATGCTGTTGTGAGCACACCTGCAGGTTAACAGGACCTGCAGCATGTGACCATCGTGGGAGTGGTTGGAGGCGGGGCTACGTCCTGAACTTCCAGGGATGATGACACGAGCTGGGGAAGCCGAGAGAAGTGTCAGGTGAGCCGAAGTCAGACTAGAGGACAGCGCAATAGCCAAGGGGAGAGACTAATAGTGTGGTAAGAGACAAACCGGGGTCAGAAGCCAGAGAGAGACACGAGGTACCAGAAGGACTAACGAGCAGGAAGTCAGGGGACAAAGCAGAGATCAAAACCAGATGTAACACGAGAAGTACCGAATCAAGAGACAAATGCAAAAACGGGGAACAGAACGGGTCATACACAAGCATGCAAACAGGAATAAGCAATACACACAGGTATTCACGGGGTCAGCTGCTCAGCTGAGATCGGATGTATAACTGACAATTGGCACAGCACAGGGGCGGGTAAATATACCCCTCCCCAACCCAAAGAAAGACCATATAAATTAACCCTAGAAGTACTGCCAAAGAAATCCCGAACAAACTATGACACTTAGCATGTACCCGAGTATATACGGTGTCTGTGTGTATATATATACAGTTGTGCTCAAAAGTTCACACACCCCAGCAGAATTTTTGCTTTCTTGATTGGCATTATCAATTCCTTGGATATCTTTTTGTATCCCTTTCCTGTTTTATACAGTTCAACTACCTTTTCCTGTAGATCCATTGACAATTCTTTTTGCTTTCCCCATGACTCACAATCCAGAAACTTCAGTGGCTGGATGAAAGATGAAGATTCTGCTTGGATCCCAGAAACTCACTCAGCTTTCATGCACACACACTGATTACAAGCAAACAGGCCCCAGGTGAGGATGTTACCTTTAGTAGCCATTTAAACTCATTTGTGTCAATTTGTGTGCATGTTTTCAGGCCAAAATCACCAGGGAATGTGAACTTTTGATCAGGGTAATTTGGATGTTTTGGATTGTCATTATGATTTAAAAAGAGAAAACACAGTAGTTTGACAATAAATGGCTTCACCCAACCACTAATCATGAGTGGAGAAAACATTTTGGTATTATCATTCATATTCTCAGAAAAAGAAAAAAGAAAGAAAAATTCTGCCGGGGTATGTAAACTTTTGAGCACAACTGTATAATACTATTGACAGATTTTCTTAAGATTTCTCCACTTGTGACTTTGTTTTTTAACCAATCAAATTTTTATTGTAGAAAAGCTTTACAATTATAACATAGAGAAAAACAGGGAAAGGGGAATTAAGAGGGGAATACCACCATTGATAATTTACAGAAGTGTGGTAACAATAGTAATACCTGAGATACGCATGAGTACATTATTATAAACAGCATTAAACATAAGACAATACTTCTAACTTGAAGGCCTAGGCAGGAGAGCGCTGGGTAATGACATCAGAGGAGAGGTAATCCAAGGATCCCACCAGGTGAGGACCTTATTCTTTTTGGAAAGGGAGCCAGCAGTGATCAGTCCATAGCTTAAGTGTAGGTTGACTCTCGCAATTAGTTCAGTTTTGGAGGGAACTATAAGGGATTTCCAATATTTTGTGATACAGTATCTCGCTGCAATAAGGATGTTAGAGATTATAGGTTGGAGGGGTTTGGGGAGGGACAAAAGCGAAATCCCCAAAACAGCTAATGGGCCAGTTAAGTCGAAAGGAAGATGGGTGACCTCTGATAAAGTGGATTCGACCTGACGCCAAAACACTTGAAGACGCGGACAATCCCACCAGACGTGAGCTAGGGAACCATTGGAGTTACAACCTTTCCAACACTGGGGGGAGGAAGAGAGGTAAAATTTGGCCAATTTGATAGGAGTAAGGTACCACTGGAGGTGTATTTTTTTGATTTGCTCTAGGTGTCCGATACAAGAGGAGAATTTGGATGTGTGTATCATAGCAAATTGCCAGTCATCCGGGGAAGCCGAAAATGAAAGGGCAGTCTCCCAAGAGGACATAAAAGGGAGTTTATCCGCTATGTCGTGAGACAGAAGAGCTTTGTAAATAATTGAGATACCATGGGGCACCAGGGTATTTGGCCTGAAAAATCTTTGGATTGGAGTTTCCTCTGCCGGGATGGAGGTGAGCGCCTCGAATAGACTCGAGCTTTTCAAGAAGCTGCGCAATTGAAAATATTGGAAGAAGCACCTACCAGATAGAGAGTATCGGGTAGCTAGCTCCGGAAATGGGATCAAGCCATTGGAATCGTATAGCTCCCGGATCCAGAGAATCCCACATTCCCTCCAGGCAGAGAGAGACAAACCATCAATAGCAGATTCAAGGGCATGGAGGGATAGATAATGGGACAGAATTGAGAGGTGAGTGGGGCAAGATTCCAACCAAATTTTTGTAGCGGAGTGCATTGATTTAAGGAAGGAGCCACGAGGAATAGAACGGAGCAAACCGAGTTCCAGCAAATTTTTAAGGAACCGACCAGGAGCAAAATTTGATTCGATGCTAAACCACCTGAGCGAAGAGCTTCCCTCCCACCAAATTTTGAGGGGTTCTAGGAGTGCGGCTTTATGGTACGATTGAATTTGGGGGGCTCCAAGACCCCCTAGCGAGTATGAGAGTGACATTAGTGAACGTTTAATTCTATGGGGTTTACCGTTCCAAATGAATCGATCAATCAGTGATTGGAATGTTGAGATATATTTAGATGGGATAATGAGGGGGAGACATCTGAAAAGGTAAATGAGTTTAGGAAGGATTAGCATTTTACAGGTTTGAATTCTAGCCATCCAGGACAAATGAGAGTTAGAAAGTTGGTCTATCTCTTTTTTAACCTCTGAGAGGGACGTGTCACAATTAACACGTACGATGTTGTTGGTGTGCGTTATTTGAATACCTAAATAGGTAAACCCGAGGGGAGACCAAATAAAAGGAAATTTAGATTGGATGTGCCGTTGGAGAGAAAGTGGGAGGAACAGAGGGAAGATTGTAGACTTGGATAAGTTTAGTTTATAATATGAGGCCGCAGCGAATTGGGTAAGGATATTGGAGATCGCGTTAAGGGAGTCAAGGGGGGCAGAGCAGGTCAGGACCACGTCGTCTGCATATAGACCGATTTTATGTTCATGGTCTCCCACCCCTATCCCCCGCACCTCCGGACACTGTCTCACAATAGCGGCGAGAGGTTCCATGGTGAGAGCAAAGATGATGGGGGAGAGAGGACAGCCCTGACGAGTGCCATTAGAGATAGGAAAGGTTCTAGATTTAAAACCAGCTGATCGGACAGAGGCACAAGGATTAGAATAAAGGGCGATAATGGCTCTAATAATTTGGCCCGATAGGCCGAATTTTTGAAGGGTAAGTTCAATATACCCCCAGTGCACTCTGTCGAACGCTTTTTCTGCGTCAAGGGATAGGAACACACAAGGAAGACTCCCCCTCTCCACCACATCCAGCAGATCAATCAAGCGCCTCGTGCCGTCTCTAGTCTGTCTTCCCGGAACAAACCCAACCTGGTCTGGATGGACCAGGGAGGGAAAGATCGACATTAGCCTATTAGCCCATATCTTGGCGTAGATTTTAACGTCGCAATTTAAAAGAGCTATAGGGCGGAAATTCCCTGGAGAGGTCAAAGGTTTCCCCGGTTTAGGAAGGGTAGCAATAGAGGCTTCCAGGCCTTCGCTTTTGATGTCGCCCGTAGAAAGCCAATGATTAAAAAGGCGTAGAAGATAAGGGGACAGAGTTGGGAGGAATTGAGCGTAATAGGGAAGGGAGAAACCATCCGGACCAGGGGCCGAACGTTTCTTTGCCTCCTTAATGATTTGAGCTATTTCAGAGGGCACAATCGGGGCATTAAGAAAGGATAGTTGATCTGAAGTAACTGAGGGAAGGTTCGCTTGGTCCAAAAAAGAGGCTATGGAGGACTGGGAAGGTTGTGGAATATTGGGGTCTGATTTAAGATTATACAGGGAGGAGTAGTATGATGCGAATTCCTCTGCTATATGGATAGGATTATAGATATGGGAACCATCTGATCTCTGTATGTAATGTATCTTAGACTGAACCTCCTTCTTTTTAACACGCTTGGCCAGCAACGCACCCGCCCGATCACCCATTGAGTAGAATTTGGCTTTAGATTTCCTGAGTGCATGTTCCGTTTTACTGAGAAGCAGTTGGCGGAGGTGAAGACGGGCCGTAGAGAGGTCTGAGAACAATTGTGGAGATGGAAGTAGCTTATGCTGGGCCTCTAGGAGGCCTATCTTATTCAGGGCCGCATGTAGACTCGCATTATATTTCCGTTTAGCAAGAGTAGCCATTTTAATAAAGTGGCCACGGATCACCGCCTTGTGAGCAAACCAGAGAGAGTCATCGCGTATTTCCGCAGAGTCATTTAAGGAGAAAAACTCCTTTAAGGATGCCTCTATTACTTGTGAATTCGATTGATCGTTTAGGAGGAGCTCATTGAGCCGCCACTGTGAGGGTGCTCTAATTGCCATGGAGTCACTCAGGGAGATCGAGACAGGCGCGTGGTCGGACCAAGTAATATTGCCTATTTCCGCAGAGATACAATGGGGAAGGGCTACATCGTCTACCAAAATGTAATCAATTCTGCTATAAGAACTATGCCTGGGAGACCAGAATGTATAGTCGCGTTAGTTGCAGTGGAAGTATCTCCATACATCATGTAGATTAGAGGTGCTAATGAGTTGAGCGGCTTCGCCCCTGGATATTGAGGCGGACGAGCAGTCCAGGTTTTTAGATACAGGGATGTTAAAGTCACCTGCGATCAACTTATAACCGTGATTAAAGCCATTCAGTGTCTGAAAGAATGCCGTTAGAAATTTGATTTGACCGAAGTTGGGGGCATAGACTGAGGCAATAGTGTAGGGGGAGTTGTTAATTAGACATAGTACTATAAGGAATCTGCCAATAGGGTCAGCTACAGATTTGATCAATTGGAAAGAGTTCGCTTTGCTGAAAAAGACGGCAGCTCCAGCTTTTTTAGAGTGATTGTTAGCAAAGAATTGATGTGGAAATAGGCCTGAGTGCATTCTAAAGTTGTCGCACTCAAGCAAGTGGGTTTCTTGAATGCATATGATGTCGTGGCGGGTTTTAGAAAGTTGGCGCCAAACCAGCGACCTCTTCCAAAATCCACAATGCGCCTGGCGGGGTCCCGGGAGTCAGCCTTCGTTTTCCCCATGTACTCACCGGCGGGTGAGGGACTGGAGCGGGCAGCAGCAGGACCGGAAGGGCCGTGGGTGAGTCGTTATGTGCCGCTTGGTTCTATCTGGCAGCGGAGCTCCCGCGCTATGCGACCTGCTCCATTAGCGGTCAGGCCACGCCCCCTCCACTTGTGACTTTGAAGACATCTTCTGTTATCATTCGGTTTGTTACTTGGCCAAATCCTACACAGTGTAAACATCTGTATCAATTAACCAATGCTGAAGGGTGGCATAGGTGGCAAGTCGTGTGGGCATAATGGCAGGTGCTGGGGACAGGGGTTACACAAATCTTTTTGCAAGTGTTCGAGGCTTCTTAAGCATTTTTATATTGTTGCTGCTGGTTCTTACAAAAAAAGTTAACCTTTTTTTAAACAGAAATCATATTTGTATGATACTCCTGTTATAATGGGGAAACACAAAATTGGCATATATTTACAAAAAAGGGTGTTGCAACAGCAAAAGTAGTCATAAAAAATATCCCACTTAAAGATGCCATCTATCCAAATCATATCTCAATATCTGGGCTAAATCAACTCAGATGGAACAGAAATATGGGGAATACAAGAAGATGTGAGATAATCTCTCATCACTTCTGATGTTGAAGATTGCAACAGTGTTTTTTTCAGATCAGAATTTATGAAGAAGGACCCCCATACAGAAGATTCTTCCCCTCTTCAGTCAAATAGAAACCATTACACAAAATATTTTGTTAACATGTCTAATAGAAAAGAATCAAAAGTAATATTGGTTTCTGCCTCTCCAGTAAAGTATTTAGAAACTCCACTTCCTTCTTTACTTTTTCATACAGCACTAAAAGGTGTATAAGACCATAAAGGTCTGAGGAGCGGAATCATCAAGACTGGTACAGCGCATGTCACTTAATGAATTTGGCACTTTTTATAGGTGGCGTGCACTGCCCTGCCAGAAATGCTACTCCAGTCAGGGGCTAGAACAGCATTTCTGGTGTACACAGCGACGCCAATTTTAATGAATTGGACTGGTAGGCGTCTCCACACCGCATCCTGCCCAGTCTCCTGCCCAACTTTTCCCTTTTCTGGAGAGTTGATTTTACTAGTCATATTTTACATCCACATTCAGCACCCTGTTGCAGTTGCTGGCTTTTTGGTCTTGCACCTACCTAATTTTATTTCTTTTCCTATTTTTTGGGAAAATCAGAAAAAAAATGTAGACATACTGTAAAATTTTGTCTGTTTTTGCACACCTATTTTACTAGCCCAGGTTGACAACTCTACACACCTCCTACCTTATTTTGCTTTCTGTACATGTATCAAACTACAGTACTTAGAATTTTTTATTAATTTTTTATTACTTCCTTTTTGGCCAGAGTTAAATAATTAGAGTTGAAAAGATTGTCCAAAGCTAATTGCAGTGTTGACAAATGGATACTAAAAGAAAAAAAGGAAATGCATGGGTAGTGTAAAAGAAAAAAAAAAGAAAAACATGTATATATACAAAATGGTCTGCCTGGTTATAACTGACTAAGGCTGGAGACACATTAGCGATTTTAAAATTGGTCCGATTTTGATGCAGGAGAGTCGGACGAGTGTCGTGCGAGTGTTATGCGTTTTTCATGCTAGTACAATCCGATTTTTCCACCTAGCATCCGATTTACATCCGAACGCAGTGAGATTGCTATTGGACTGCAATGAGATTTCAAAATGAGCATGTACATGGATAAATTATTTACACATCATTTTCAAAGGAAATATTCTTCAAAATATAGATAGATAGATAGATAGATAGAAGAAAATGTGGCAATTCCTGTGCGCGTACAGTAAAATCACACTGACAGGTTAGAAGAGAATAGATAGAATAGATATATACACATACAGTATAATACATATATATATTGCGGTGCAGTAAAAGGTGTAGTGCTGGATGGAAGATATATTTCTCCCAGCAGGATAACATATGGTCTGGATTTTCCCTAAGGTTGATGACCTGCAGTGATGTCACGATCATGTGATCAGCCCATGTGAAAGGTACCTCACCTGTGGGTGTGGTTATTGTCTATGTAATGGAGTTTTTTCGTTTGGGACATGTTCTGTGTGAGGAGCTAGGCTGGAGTGAGTCTGAATTGTTTTTTGTCAGTTTACATATGCTGCAAAGGTTGGCGACAAGAATCATAGCAACCCTGGGAATGGCACCTGGCGAACGCCGCTGACCAGGCAGACGCTTAGTTAAGCACCAGTGGATCTCCAAGCTGGAGTATGTTTGTGTTTTTTTTCTCTTACTTTCTGCCACTGATTGTTTAAAGTGGTAAAAAATCACTAAAGTTTGGACTGAAAGCCTGTGTGTTGCCTCACCACTGCGGCCCTGCCACTGCCTACCAGACCAAATCCCTGCATTATATGTATATATATATGTATATATATATATATATATATATATATATATATATATATATATATATATACAGTACAGACCAAAAGTTTGTACACACCTTCTCAATTAAAGATTTTTCTGTATTTTCATGACTATGAAAATTGTATATTCACACTGAAGGCATCAAAACTATGAATTAACACATGTGGAATTATATACTTAACAAAAAAGTGTGAAACAACCGAAATTATGTCTTATATTCTAGGTTCTTCAAAGTAGCCACCTTTTGCTTTGATGACTGCTTTGCACACTCTTGGCATTCTCTTGATGAGCTTCAAGAGGTAGTCACCGGGAATGGTCTTCCAACAATCTTGAAGAAGTTCCCAGAGATGCTTAGCACTTGTTGGCCCTTTTGCCTTCACTCTGCGGTCCAGCTCACCCCAAACCATCTCGATTGGGTTCAGGTCTGGTGACTGTGGAGGCCAGGTCAACTGGCGTAGCACCCCATCACTCTCCTTCTTGGTGAAATAGCCCTTACACAGCCTGGAGGTGTGTTTGGGGTCATTGTCCTGTTGAAAAATAAATGATGGTCCAACTAAACGCCAACCGGATGGAATAGCATGCCGCAGCAAGATGCCGTGGTGTTGTGAATTCTGTGGCAGAGCTCCCTCCTGTGGTCACAAGTGGTACTTCAGCTGATTCTCTCTGTGAGCTTCCGTTGGTGGAGGAAAGTGGTACTGCGGCTTCTGAGTTTCTTTCCTCAGGTGATGTGGTGAAGTCGTTAGGTGCTGCTCTATTTAACTCCACCTAGTGCTTTGATCCTGGCCTCCAGTCAATGTTCTAGTATTGGACCTGTTTCCTCCTGGATCGTTCCTGTGGCCTGCTGCTCTGCATAGCTAAGTTCGCTTTGCTATTTTGTTTGCTGTTTTTTTTCTGTCCAGCTTGTCTATTTGTTTTTTCCTGCTTGCTGGAAGCTCTGGGACGCAGAGGGTGTACCTCTGTGCCGTTAGTTCGGTACGGAGGGTCTTTTCGCCCCCTTTACGTGGTTTTTGTAGGGTTTTGTGTTGACCGCAAAGTAACCTTTCCTATCCTCGCTCTGTTCAGAAAGTCGGGCCTCACTTTGCTAAATCTATTTCATCTCTACGTTTGTCTTTTCATCTTAACTCACAGTCATTATATGTGGGGGCTGCGTTTTCCTTTGGGGTATTTCTCTGAGGCAAGGTAGGCTTATTTTCTATCTTCAGGCTAGCTAGTTTCTCAGGCTGTGCCGAGTTGCATAGGGAGCGTTAGGCGCAATCCACGGCTGCCTCTAGTGTGGTTGGAGAGGATTAGGGATTGCGGTCAGCAGAGTTCCCACGTCTCAGAGCTCGTTCAATGTTTTTGGGTTACTGTCAGGTCACTGTATGTGCTCTGACCTCTATGTCCATTGTGGTACTGAATTACCTTATCATAACAGTACTGGAGGCCCAAAGTACTAATGATTCTCAATAGAGGGAAAAAAGAAGTTCTGAGACCATTTTTTTTCTCTGCACTGTGTTTTGCCTTTTTTTTCCCCTAGACATTTGGGTGGTTCAGGACACAGGTGTAGCGATGGACATTAAAGGTCTGTCTTCATGTGTGGATCAGCTCACGGCAAGAGTACAAAATATTCAAGACTTTGTGGTTCAGAATTCTATGTTAGAACCGAGAATTCCTATTCCTGATTTGTTTTTTGGAGATAGAACTAAATTTCTGAGTTTCAAAAATAATTGTAAACTATTTCTGGCTTTGAAACCTCGCTCCTCTGGTGACCCAGTTCAACAAGTTAGGATCATTATTTCTTTTTTACGTGGCGACCCTCAGGACTGGGCATTTTCTCTTGCGTCAGGAGATCCTGCATTAAGTAATATCGATGCATTTTTCCTGGCGCTCGGATTGCTGTACGATGAACCTAATTCAGTGGATCAGGCAGAGAAAAATTTGCTGGCTCTGTGTCAGGGTCAGGATGAGATAGAGGTATATTGTCAGAAATTTAGAAAGTGGTCCGTACTCACTCAATGGAATGAAGGTGCGCTCGCAGCTATTTTCAGAAAGGGGCTCTCTGAAGCCCTTAAGGATGTCATGGTGGGATTTCCTATGCCTGCTGGTCTGAATGAGTCTATGTCTTTGGCCATTCAGATCGGTCGACGCTTGCGTGAGCGTAAATCTGTGCACCATTTGGCGGTATTACCTGAGCTTAAACCTGAGCCTATGCAGTGCGATAGGACTTTGACCAGAGTTGAACGGCAAGAACACAGACGTCTGAATGGGCTGTGTTTCTACTGTGGTGATTCCACTCATGCTATCTCTGATTGTCCTAAGCGCACTAAGCAGTTCGCTAGGTCTGCCACCATTGGTACGGTACAGTCAAAATTTCTTCTGTCCGTTACCTTGATCTGCTCTTTGTCATCGTATTCTGTCATGGAATTTGTGGATTCAGGCGCTGCCCTGAATTTGATGGACTTGGAGTATGCTAGGCGTTGTGGGTTTTTCTTGGAGCCCTTGCAGTGTCCTATTCCATTGAGAGGAATTGATGCTACGCCTTTGGCCAAGAATAAGCCTCAGTACTGGACCCAGCTGACCATGTGCATGGCTCCTGCACATCAGGAGGTTATTCGCTTTCTGGTTTTGCATAATCTGCATGATGTGGTCGTGTTGGGGTTGCCATGGCTACAAGTTCATAATCCAGTATTAGATTGGAAATCCATGTCTGTGTCCAGCTGGGGTTGTCAGGGGGTACATGGTGATGTCCCATTTCTGACTATTTCGTCATCCACCCCTTCTGAGGTTCCAGAGTTCTTGTCTGATTACCGGGATGTATTTGATGAGCCCAAGTCCGATACCCTACCTCCGCATAGGGATTGTGATTGTGCTATCGATTTGATTCCTGGTAGTAAATTCCCAAAAGGTCGACTGTTTAATTTGTCTGTGCCTGAGCACGCCGCTATGCGGAGTTATGTGAAGGAGTCCTTGGAGAAGGGGCATATTCGCCCGTCTTCGTCGCCATTAGGAGCAGGGTTCTTTTTTGTAGCCAAGAAGGATGGTTCGCTGAGACCTTGTATAGATTACCGCCTTCTAAATAAGATCACGGTTAAATTTCAGTACCCCTTGCCGTTGTTATCTGATTTGTTTGCTCGGATTAAGGGGGCTAGTTGGTTCACCAAGATAGATCTTCGTGGTGCGTATAATCTTGTGCGTATTAAGCGAGGCGATGAATGGAAAACTGCATTTAATACGCCCGAGGGCCATTTTGAGTATCTAGTAATGCCATTCGGACTTGCCAATGCTCCATCAGTGTTTCAGTCCTTTATGCATGACATCTTCCGAGAGTACCTGGATAAATTCCTGATTGTGTACTTGGATGACATTTTGATCTTCTCGGATGATTGGGAGTCTCATGTGAAGCAGGTCAGAACGGTGTTTCAGGTCCTGCGTGCTAATTCTTTGTTTGTGAAGGGATCAAAGTGTCTCTTTGGTGTTCAGAAGGTTTCATTTTTGGGGTTCATCTTTTCCCCTTCTACTATCGAGATGGACCCTGTTAAGGTCCAAGCCATCCATGATTGGACTCAGCCGACATCTCTGAAAAGTCTGCAAAAGTTCCTGGGCTTTGCTAATTTTTATCGTCGCTTCATCTGCAATTTTTCTAGTATTGCTAAACCATTGACCGATTTGACCAAGAAGGGTGCTGATGTGGTCAATTGGTCTTCTGCTGCTGTGGAAGCTTTTCAAGAGTTGAAGCGTCGTTTTTCTTCTGCCCCTGTGTTGTGTCAACCAGATGTTTCGCTTCCATTCCAGGTCGAGGTTGATGCTTCTGAGATTGGAGCAGGGGCTGTTTTGTCGCAGAGAAGTTCTGATTGCTCGGTGATGAAACCATGCGCCTTCTTTTCCAAGAAGTTTTCGCCTGCTGAGCGAAATTATGATGTGGGCAATCGAGAGTTGCTGGCCATGAAGTGGGCATTCGAGGAGTGGCGTCATTGGCTTGAAGGAGCTAAGCATCGCGTGGTGGTCTTGACTGATCACAAGAACTTGACTTATCTCGAGTCTGCCAAGCGGTTGAATCCTAGACAGGCTCGTTGGTCGCTGTTTTTTGCCCGTTTTGACTTTGTGATTTCGTACCATCCGGGCTCTAAAAATGTGAAGGCGGATGCTCTGTCTAGGAGTTTTGTGCCCGACTCTCCGGGTTTATCTGAGCCGGCGGGTATCCTCAAAGAGGGAGTAATTGTGTCTGCCATCTCCCCTGATTTGCGGCGGGTGCTGCAAAAATTTCAGGCTAATAAACCTGATCGTTGCCCAGCGGAGAAACTGTTTGTCCCTGATAGGTGGACGAATAAAGTTATCTCTGAGGTTCATTGTTCGGTGTTGGCTGGTCTTCCTGGAATCTTTGGTACCAGAGAGTTAGTGGCTAGATCCTTTTGGTGGCCATCTCTGTCGCGGGATGTGCGTTCTTTTGTGCAGTCCTGTGGGATTTGTGCTCGGGCTAAGCCCTGCTGTTCTCGTGCCAGTGGGTTGCTTTTGCCCTTGCCGGTCCCGAAGAGGCCTTGGACACATATCTCTATGGATTTTATTTCAGATCTTCCCGTCTCTCAAAAGATGTCAGTCATTTGGGTGGTCTGTGATCGCTTCTCTAAGATGGTCCATTTGGTACCCTTGTCTAAATTACCTTCCTCCTCTGATTTGGTGCCATTGTTCTTCCAGCATGTGGTTCGTTTACATGGCATTCCAGAGAATATCGTTTCTGACAGAGGTTCCCAGTTTGTTTCGAGGTTTTGGCGAGCCTTTTGTGGTAGGATGGGCATTGACTTGTCTTTTTCCTCGGCTTTCCATCCTCAGACTAATGGCCAGACCGAACGAACCAATCAGACCTTGGAAACATATCTGAGATGCTTTGTTTCTGCTGATCAGGATGACTGGGTGTCCTTTTTGCCTTTGGCTGAGTTCGCCCTTAATAATCGGGCCAGCTCGGCTACCTTGGTTTCGCCGTTTTTCTGCAACTCTGGGTTCCATCCTCGTTTCTCTTCAGGGCAGGTTGAGTCTTCGGATTGTCCTGGTGTGGATACTGTGGTGGACAGGTTGCAGCAGATTTGGACTCATGTAGTGGACAATTTGACCTTGTCCCAGGAGAAGGCTCAACGTTTCGCTAATCGCAGACGCTGTGTGGGTCCCCGACTTCGTGTTGGGGATTTGGTTTGGTTATCTTCTCGTCATATTCCTATGAAGGTTTCCTCTCCTAAGTTTAAACCTCGTTTCATTGGTCCATATAGGATTTCTGAGGTTCTTAATCCTGTGTCTTTTCGTCTGACCCTTCCAGATTCTTTTTCCATACATAACGTATTCCATAGGTCATTGTTGCGGAGATACGTGGCACCTATGGTTCCATCTGTTGATCCTCCTGCCCCGGTTTTGGTGGAGGGGGAGTTGGAGTATATTGTGGAGAAGATTTTGGATTCTCGTGTTTCAAGACGGAAACTCCAGTATCTGGTTAAGTGGAAGGGTTATGCTCAGGAAGATAATTCCTGGGTCTTTGCCTCTGATGTCCATGCTCCCGATCTTGTTCGTGCCTTTCATATGGCTCATCCTGGTCATCCTGGGGGCTCTGGTGAGGGTTCGGTGACCCCTCCTCAAGGGGGGTGTACTGTTGTGAATTCTGTGGCAGAGCTCCCTCCTGTGGTCACAATTGGTACTTCGGCTGATTCTCTCTGTGAGCTTCCGTTGGTGGAGGAAAGTGGTACTGCGGCTTCTGAGTTTCCTTCCTCAGGTGATGTGGTGAAGTCGTTAGGTGCTGCTCTATTTAACTCCACCTAGTGCTTTGATCCTGGCCTTTATATGTGGGGGCTGCCTTTTCCTTTGGGGTATTTCTCTGAGGCAAGGTAGGCTTATTTTCTATCTTCAGGCTAGCTAGTTTCTCAGGCTGTGCCGAGTTGCATAGGGAGCGTTAGGCGCAATCCACGGCTGCCTCTAGTGTGGTTGGAGAGGATTAGGGATTGCGGTCAGCAGAGTTCCCACGTCTCAGAGCTCGTTCAATGTTTTTGGGTTACTGTCAGGTCACTGTATGTGCTCTGACCTCTATGTCCATTGTGGTACTGAATTACCTTATCATAACACCGTGGTAGCCATGCTGGTTCAGTATGCCTTCAATTTTGAATAAATCCCCAAAAGTGTCACCAGCAAAGCCCACACTATCACACCTCCTCCTCTTCCTCCATGCTTCACGGTGGGAACCAGGCATGTAGAGTCCATCCTTTCACCTTTTCTGCGTTGCACCAAGACACGGTGGTTGAACCAAATATCTCAAATTTGGACTCATCAGACCAAAGCACAGATTTCCACTGGTCTAATGTCCATTCCTTGTGTTCTTTAGCCCAAACAAGTCTCTTCTCCTTATTGCCTGTCCTTAGCAGTGGTTTCCTAGCAGCTATTTTACCATGAAGGCCTGCTGCACAAAGTCTCCTCTTAACAGTTGTTGTAGAGATGTGTCTGCTGCTAGAACTCTGTGTGGCATTGACCTGGTCTCTAATCTGAGCTCCTGTTAACCTGCGATTTCTGAGGCTAATGACTTGGATAAACTTATCCTCAGAAGCAGAGGTGACTCTTGGTCTTCCTTTCCGGGGGCAGTACTCATGTGAGCCAGTTTCTTTGTAGCGCTTGATGGTTTTTGCAACTGCACTTGGGGACACTTTCAAAGTTTTCCCAATTTTTCAGACTGACTGACCTTCATTTCTTAAAGTAATGATGGCCACTCATTTTTATTTACTTAGCTGCTTTTTTCTTGCCATAATACAAATTCTAACAGTCTATTCAGTAGGAATATCAGCTGTGTATTCTGCTCAAGACAACTGATGGTCCCAACCCCATTTATAAGGCAAAAAATCCCAGTTATTAATCCTGACAGGGCACACCTGTGAAGTGAAACCATTTCCAGTGTCTACCTCTTGAAGCTCATCAAGAGAATGCCAAGAGTGTGCAAAGCAGTCATCAAAGCAAAAGGTGGCTACTTTGAAGAACCTAGAATATAAGTCATGTTTTCAGGTTTGACACTTTTTTTGTTAAGTATATAATTCCACATGTGTTAATTCATAGTTTTGATGCCTTCAGTGTGAATGTACAATTTTCATAGTCATGAAAATACAGAAAAATCTTTAAATGAGAAGGTGTGTCCAAACTTTTGGTCTGTTCTGTATATGTGTGTATATTGCATAGAGAGAGAGAGAGAGATAGAAGAAAAGCCGGTAATACATCTGTCAGGTTCTGTAAATTCACTGCAGGAGCCAACAGGATAGAAGAGATGGATTACATAGATTACATACAGTAAATACATATAGAATGGGTAAATTACTGGACATGTATTTAATTATTTTAAAAAAAATTCGAGAAAAAATAGTGTGGGCCCCCAGACAATTTTCAAAACCAGCAGAGGGAAAGTAAGTGACTGGGGGCAGATGTTTATAGCTTGGGAAGTTGGTTATACCCACGGAGCTTCCCAGGCTATTAATATCAGTTCACAGCTGTATACTTAGCCTTTACTGGCTATTAAAATGGAGGACCCCCAAAAAATGATGTAGGGTTCCCTGATAACTAATAACCAGCAAAGGCTATGCAGCCAGCTGTGGGCTGATATTAATAGACTAGGAAGGGGCCAGGGATACTGCCCCCCCCCCCCCCGGCTAAAAACATCAGCTCCCAGCTGTCCAAAAAAAGGCGCATCTCTAAGATGCACCATTTCCGGCACTTAGCCTTGCTCTTCCCACTTGCCCTGTAGCGGTGGCAAGTGGTTTAATAGTTGTGGGGTTGATGTCAGCTTTGTATTGTAAGGTGACATCAAGACCACAGCTTAGTAATGGAGAGGTGTCAATAAGACACCTATCCATTACTAATCCTATAGTTGTTACATGTTAACTGAAAACACTGCCAGAGTAAAGTCTTTTAATGAAATAAAACACAACAGTTTTCCCATTTTATTATTACTCCTAATCCATGCAACGCCCTCGATCTCCTGTAATAAAAGTAAAATAACAAACCAACAATATATCCATACCTGTCCATCGTTGTGCCCCATGCAGTAATCCATATCTGGGAGATATACAGTTTTCAACCTGGACGGTGCCAAGATGCAACCGTCGCGGCTGAAATACACTGGTGAATGAGCTGCTGAGAGCGGAGCTTCAGTGACTAGCGGTGATGTCACTGAAGCTGTTCTCCTTCACAGCCTGAACTGCGATGAACTCTGGACCGTGGGAAAATGACAGTGCATTTTTCCACACTCCAGAGTTCATTGCTGGTGGCATCTTGGCACCGTCCTGGTTGAAAACTGTATATACCCCAGATATGGATTATGGCGTAGGATACAATGACGGATAGGTATGGTATATTGTTGGCTTGTTATTTTTATTTTTATTACAGGAGATCGAGGGCGTCGCATGGATTAGGATTAATAATAAAATGGGAAAACTGTGTTGTGTTTTATTTCATTAAAATACTTTATTCTGGCTGTGTCCTTAGTTAACATGTAACAACAATAAGATTAGTGGATAGGTGTCTTAGGGCTCATGCCCACTTGCGATGAAGTTGGATGAATTCAATCTGATAAAAAAATCGGTTTGAATTCAGACCAATGTTAGTCTATGATGGTGTGTTCATCTGAGTTTTTTTTTGCAGCTCGGATCAGATCACGAGCCATTAGTTTCAGCCACGGCTACAGCCCTGGCGCTCCCTCACACTTGGCGTAGTCGGCAGGATTCTGCAGCCTTGCAAAGCGGAGATGCCATGAAGAAAGAAGAAACTGAAATTCTGGATGTGACTGTTTTAGATGTGATTGAAACCTTGGACTTGACTGATACTTTATTTGTGATTAAGATGGTGCCAAAAAGGAGAACGATGACTCTGATCTCACCCTTCGTGGGCGTAACAACGCAGAGATGGCGCAAAAAGCTGTTTTCTGACATCCCTGGTCCCACCCTTGGAGGGTGGGCCGTAGAAGAAGAAGACCTTGCATTGTCATTGTGCATCAGGGTGCACTCAACCATCATTGTGTGGAACAGCTGCTTATATCTTTCACAGCCCAATGGGTCAATGTTTTGTATGACATTGGTGATAATGCACCACCAAAATGAGGCCTGTTGTTGACACCTCCACAGTTGGACAGGTCTGGTTTGACAAGGCAGCACCTCAATATTCTTCTCAATGATCATCTTCCAGTCCCCAGCATCAAAACATTGCCTCCTTTCCACCTCCGTCCTTTCGTATATGTAAGCT
This sequence comes from Ranitomeya imitator, assembly GCF_032444005.1. Classification (NCBI taxonomy): domain Eukaryota; kingdom Metazoa; phylum Chordata; class Amphibia; order Anura; family Dendrobatidae; genus Ranitomeya; species Ranitomeya imitator. Next base: position 722,290,700 of record NC_091282.1, on the reverse strand, counting down.
GAAGTGCGGCCATGCTGTTTTACATTTCTGAGAGATAAACCACACATTAGATGAGTTGCTCCTTTGCTTCGAGCAGGATTTCTCTCTGCTATCTACATCAAGGTAAGGTAGTCAGTAACAATGTCTGGAACCTCATGGCTGTACTGAAGTTGGGAAATGTAACATATTATTTATGCTTAATGCAAATTATAAATAATTTGGTTGTGCATTGCTTTTTAAAAAAACATATTGCAGCTTGAAGAATGTGGTGCCATGACTAGGAGAGCGTCTGCTCATTTTAGCAATTATTGGGCTAAGAATGTCCTCCTGAACCTACAAGGGCAGAGCTATCTCATTGGAATTGCACCCTACATATGCAAAACATCTGTAATGGGTGAATGATTACATCATGAACCAGACCCCAAGAAGAATGTGCTGTTTTGAAATCAGGCATTGACAGCTTATCAGGGCTGCGCTTGACCTACTCAAGACCCTTGAAGAGGCCACCAGATTTATGACTAGAGACAACTCTGCCATTGATGAGGTCATATCCCTGATATTTATATCAGAACTAACGCTCATACTTTTGCAACCGTGGAAGGAGGAAGATCAGCTAGAGGTCAAGGCTGCCACTCGTTGTGATGATGGCAAAAGCACTGGCTGTGATATGACCAACCATTGCAGTGTGGAACGGGGATGAAATAACTGTGTCCTCAGTAACACTGGCAAACTGCATGCCTCGTTGCTTATGTGCTGACAGGCGTATTGTTAGCATTAAGCAAAGAAATGACTATCCATTTCTTTTAGACTCTCATTCTGTATTTAAGTATATTGAATGCACCTACAGTAGGTTGTTGCAGCTTTCAATGAGCATACACACCTGTCAGTCTAATGAATGTATGACTGGGAGGCCCCTTTTTTCTTCCGTTGCTTGTGTAAGTAATACCACTACAAGATGCCAAAACAGCAGTGCCAGCAGCAGTCAATGCAGATTGTGGAACGTGACAGACCAGTTTTTTCATCTGTTTTACCAACCTAATGCACATCAGCAAATAGGAACAAACTGCTGAACAAGCAGGCTCAGTCATAGCTTAACTGTGCTCTTCCTCCAGCAGATACCAGGAGACCATAATCTATGGACTTCTTGCTCATCAGATTGGACCAGAGGCAAGAACCGGCCCAATTTGTCATGAGTGTTCGGTCTTGTGCAAGAGTGGAAGACATTAAATTTGTGAAAATAAATCGGGCATAGATCCATGATCACCCACCTCTGTCTGATGCCAATTATTAGATCTAAAATTCCTAGTATTGAGAAATACTATTTAATACGGCCTACAGATGCCCCTGCCAGTCCATCATGTTCCAAACTTTACTAATGCTGCTGGGTGCTGCTGCTGGGTATCCTACCCTGCACAGATCATATAATAGACCTGAAACTGCTTAAAAAAAGGCATACGTTTTGACAGATAAAAGAAGACATTGATTCTTATTTTACTCGCTTTTATACCGTCATTGTGTTCCAGACATCACCAACACTGTCCCTATTGTGTCTCATACTAAGGCTGCCGTCACACGAGCAGTATTTGGTCAGTATTTTACATCAGTATTTGTAAGCCAAAACCAGGAGTGGAACAATCAGAGGAAAAGTATAATAGAAACATATGCACCACTTCTACATTTATCACCCACTCCTGGTTTTGGCTTACAAATACTGATGTAAAATACTGACCAAATACTGCTAGTGTGACGGCAGCCTAATATGCTGTGTATATTCCCCCGATCTGGCCTGCAGCAAAAGAAAAACGCCTTTCATTATTCTCACCTGCGGGGCAGTCGGGTCCTTGGGGCATCGCTGGTCTTGGTCCGGCAACTCCCTTTTTCTTTTTATGCGCTCTCCTTCTGTGCTTCGTGTGAATGACAAATTCCCTACGTCATCCACACAGGGTTCCCAGCATCGCGTTCCTGGACAGGTGTACTATTCTGCCCCATTGAGGGCAGAGCAAAGTACTGCAGAGTACATGAGCCGGGAAAGGTCAAAGATCCCCAACACATGCGCACTGCAGTACTTTACTCTGCCCTAGTTGAGGCAGAAAAGTACGCCTGCGCAGAAATGTGATGCCAGGGAAAAATGAAGGGATGCGTCATCCACATGTTGTACAGAAGGATGGTGGCATCGAACGAAGAGGGGAGGTGCCAGACCAAGACCAGCGAAACCCCTCAGACCTGACCATCCTGTAGGTGAGTATAATAAAAGGTGTTTTTCTTTTGGTGCAGGCCAGATTGGGGGCATATACATAGCGTATTAGAATGTATATCAGGGCTGAAAGGTGGTGGCCGTATCTCATATGGGGCAAACCTGGTGACAGGTTCCCTTTAAAAAGCAACTGCTTCTTTCATGTACACAATATGTGAAGAAACAATGGATATAATCTGCCCACCCTCCAGCAAAGAGACAATTTTTGGAATTATTTTTAATTATAAAAAGTCTGAAAGGGCAGTTTGTTACCACCACCTTAATATTACAGGGGCTATCTTTTAATAAAAGAGCTTGAAATGGGTTGGATACAGTCCTAGGAGATCTCATAGTTTCATACACCTCTTTTCAGGGAAATTGGAGGCTTTAAAGTACTTTCAATTCAAAAATAGTTAAATCAATATGAATCTTATTTTCTGGACAAATAAGACTGTAGGCTAATTTCTGGACGCCTTTGCACAGATTTTTTAAAAATTTTCCTTTATCTCCTAAACACAAAGCGAAGCAGCTTTCTAAACAGTCTTCATTAACATTTTTCTTCCATTTTGCTGCTGCATCATCTGAAAGTCTCTTATCTAACTGAGCAGTCTGCAAAAAAAAGACACAAATTTGTCAGTGCTCCTTCTCCTGACAAAATGGTATACGTGAGTTCCGTGACCTGAATAAAAACCTCCCCAACCCCTTAAAACGGGACCCCTTGCATTTATTCGCCTTATAAAATTAACACCTCTTCCATGCCCCAATAAACAGACAGAGACATATGTTTGGATTTAATTGGCCACAGCAACCATTTTATTAAGATAAAGTATAACACAAATTTCTTTAACAACCAAAATTAGGAGGGGTGGTCCTCGAAGCCCCAAAGTTATAAACCTCAAATATCCAAATTCCACATTGTTCCCCGAGGTTAAGTCTTACCCCCAGCCGTAAAGCACCAGCTCAGGGATAGATAACTTCTGATTTGGTTCCGTTGTTTTTTCAGCATGTGGTCCGTTTGCATGGTATTCCTGAGAATATTGTGTCCGACAGAGGTTCCCAGTTTGTTTCTAGGTTTTGGCGGCCTTTTGTGCTAGGCTGGGCATTGATTTGTCTTTTTCTTCTGCATTTCATCCTCAGACAAATGGCCAGACCGAGCGTACTAATCAGACTTTGGAGACTTATTTGAGATGCTTTGTGTCTGCTGATCAGGATGATTGGGTGGCTTTTTTGCCATTGGCCGAGTTTGCCCTTAATAATCGGGCTAGTTCGGCTACTTTGGTTTCGCCTTTTTTTTGTAATTTTGGTTTTCATCCTCGTTTTTCTTCTGGGCAGGTTGAGTCTTCTGACTTTCCTGGTGTGGATTCTGTGGTTGACAGGTTGCAGCAGATTTGGGCTCAGGTGGTGGACAATTTGGTGTTGTCTCAGGAGGAGGCTCAATGTTTTGCTAACCGACGTCGCTGTGTTGGTTCCCGGCTTCGGGTTGGGGATCTGGTTTGGTTATCTTCCCGTCATGTTCCTATGAAGGTTTCTTCTCCTAAGTTTAAGCCTCGGTTTATTGGTCCTTATAGGATTTCTGAGATTATTAATCCGGTGTCTTTTCGTCTGGCGCTTCCGGCCTCTTTTGCTGTCCATAATGTCTTCCATAGATCTTTGTTGCGGAAATATGTGGAGCCCGTTGTTCCCTCTGTTGATCCTCCGGCCCCTGTGTTGGTCGATGGGGAGTTGGAATATGTGGTTGAGAAGATTTTGGATTCTCGTTTTTCGAGGCGGAAGCTTCAGTACCTTGTCAAATGGAAGAATTATGGCCAGGAGGAGGATAATTCTTGGGTTTCGGCCTCTGATGTCCATGCCGCTGATTTGGTTCGTGCCTTTCATCTTGCTCGTCCTGTCCGGCCTGGGGGCTCTGGTGAGGGTTCGGTGACCCCTCCTCAAGGGGGGTACTGTTGTGAATTCTGCTCTTGGGCTCCCTCCGGTGGTTGTTGATGGTAATGCAGTTATTCCTGAGCAGCAGTCTTGGACAGGTGTTTCTGCTAATTGCAATTCTGACTGGGGTATTTAGCTGTGCAGGACTCATTAGTCCTTGCCAGTAGTCAATGTTCCTTTGGAAGTGTTGGTCCTCTGCCTGGCCTCTCCTGCTTGCTGCCAATTCAGCAAAGATAAGTGTTTTCTTCATTTTTTTAGACACACTGCTGTGTGTTTATTTTCTGTGCTTATCTTGTTTCTATTTTGTTCCTGCTAGACTGTGCCTGATGTTTTTCTCAGTCTAGTTGGACTCGCTGGAGTCGCAGATATACTCTCCACATCTTTAGTTAGGTGGTGGAGTTTTTGTATTTTTCTGCTGTGGGTATTTTGCAGTGTTTTATGCTGACCGCATAGTATCCTTTACTATCCTTTCCTATCTAGGTAGAAGTGGCCTCCTTTGCTTATCCCTGTTTTCTGTCTGTGTGTGTCTTTTCCTCTCCTACTCACAGTCATTATTTGTGGGGGGCTACCTATCCTTTGGGGGTCTACTCTGAGGCAAGAGAGTTTTCCTATTTCCATCTTTAGGGATATTTAGTCCTTAGGCTGTGTCGAGGTGTCTAGGTCTGGTTAGGCACACCCCACGGCTACTTCTAGTGCGGTGATAGGATCAGGGGTTGCGGTCAGTAAAGTTACCACTGCTCCAGCGAAGGTCATTTCATGCTGCTCCAAGGCCACCTGATCATAACACCTATGATTCTCATTTGGTCTGACATGCACTGTGAGCTGTGAGGTCTTATATAGACAGGTGTCCTATCAGTTTAATTAAACATAGCTGGAATCCAATGAAGGAGTAGTACCATCTCAAGGAGGATCACAAGGAAATGGACAGCATGTGACTTAAATATGAGTGTTTGAGCAAAGGGTCTGAATACTTATGACCATGTGATATTTCAGTTTTTCTTTTTTATTAAATTTGCAAAAATGACTACATTCCTGTTTTTTTCAGTCAAGATGGGATGCAGAGTATACATTAATGTGAAAAAATGAACTTTTTTGAATTTACCAGATGGCTGCAATAAAACAAAGTGAAAAATTTAAAGGGGTCTGAATACTTTCCGTACCCAATCACTCTCTCTTCTGCAGTGTGTGAGCTCTTATGGTGACCAGAGACCTCTCTCTCCTCCCACGTGTATTTTTTGAGCAATTACAAGCTTTACAGAATTGAGATTCAAGTAAATTTATTCAGCAAGAGTCAAAAATTTTTGGGAAAAATTTTAAATGATCCACTGCTCCCTGTTTACATGTCCTTCAACTGCAACCACAATACTTAGGAGACTCCATGACTTTATACAAGTGTAAGGAGGAGGACAAGAGGAAAGACAAGACAAGTTGATTCGTAGCTGCGTAACTACAAGCAAACATACTTTGGCACTGTATGATTGGTCATGTGAATAAAATATTTTTCGGGGCATTGAAATCTGAATTTTTGCCTCAGGTTAATCCAGCAGTTACAAGCAAACATCACCATCTACTGGTCAAAGGTGAAAGTAATGAAAGAATTACAGTAGTAGAAACCTAATAGTGGGAACCTATGTTCCCCACAGGAAGAGATTGAAGATGACACCAGCTCAGGCAACACCTGTGTTGCAGTGACTAATTTTAACCCTAGCCGGGCCAGAAAGGGCAGAGTTAGAGCCAGAGCCTGGACCAGGGTAGGTCATGTGGTTGTGAGGTGGGCTTACAGCCATCGCTACAGATGGATCCAACACCGATTAGATGCTGGAGAAGGCCAGTAGAATACCATAAACAGAGCCAGTAGAAGACCATAACCAGATTCAAACTAGGCTTGAGAGATGATCCTGCTCTAGCAGGGGACTGTTCCTGTAGTCCGTTACTTCCAGCAAAGCTTTAGGGTACAGGGTGTGGGCTGGGGTCATGAATCAGGGAACAGAGATGGCTAGTGTGGCGAGCACACTTTATACCCAGTGACTCACATATCTAGGACATGCGGCCTAGCTGGAAATACCAGTAACCCCTGCTAGGGTCAGTGTAACGACCAAAGGTGTTTTTTTGCTTTGGTCCAATGCACGCACAGGAACTAAACATGTGCATAACAAATATGTGTAATTGCAATAATTTTCTGGGAGAAATACTTAATTTTCTGGAACAATTTCAAGGATGCCAACACTTTCGACCATGACTGTATATCCATGAGGCTACTGTCATCACTTGCTTTCATTTTTCAGCACTGCTTTAGAACTGCATTGATTTGCTCTCCAAGTGCTTTCCTCCTTGGGTGCAACATGTTAACTTTTCTCCCCATAAAACTTTAGATACTTTCCCCTATTTACACTCTCTGTACAACCATATTTTTCTCCTTCCTCCTGTCACTGAAACTAAGGTAAGTAAGGGACAGAGCAGTCAAGAGAGGCCGTACTGGGCCCACGGCACCTAAGGGGAGGCCGACATGACATGGTTACGTGGGACCTGGTGAGCTGATGCAGAGTTATAGCTAGGAATTTGAACAGTGGGAGGTTAAGTGGAATGCGAGGGGAGGGTTAATGGCCACGGTTTAAACTGGGAAGGAGGTGGGATTAAGGGGCGAGGGGAGGGGGAGTATAAAAGAGAGCACGTACCTCACGCAGGCATCCATTTTAGGTACCTGCTAGACGTGAGTGGAATCTGCAGGGTGCGGCCTTAATGGATGTGGAAGCCTTACTTTAGCACCTGAGGGTTGCAGTCAGCTCTCAGGTCACGGGCTGGCTACAAGCGTCCATCGACAGCCTCATCCAGGGGACACCTGATGCCTCTTCCCAGACTTTACAAGATGGGCGCCGGCCGCGGAGGTCCTGGCCTCTGGTGCGCTTAAGCCCTGATTTCGTTCCCAGGGTCCGGCGCCGAAACAGAAGCCCCTCCGGGCACCCTCCGGTAAGCAGCGCAGGACCCCCTGCCTTGCAGCGCTGCACGAGGAGGAATCCATCTGAGCGGCGGGGCCTACATCAGGGGGAGGAGCCATCCTCCCCTCCATCGGTGAGCGCGCAGCATGGGGCGGCAGGAGCAGGAGCTGCGGGCTTCTGTCACCAGCACAAGGGATGCGTCTGTGGCAAGGAGCCACACATCTTCGAGCAGGCAGCAGGTTGCTGGCTCGGTCTCTTCATCACTGCCTGCTTCAGCTCAGACAGCGGTACCGCAAGGACGGCGGTCCACAGATCCGGCGAGCATCAGTCGTTCAGACGCCATCGCGGACCAGACCGGGCCTGGAGTGGGACATCCTCATCTGGAAGCTGGATCTTTGGCTGCTGGATTCACAGCACCCAGGCAGCTAGGTGAGAGCATTTTCCCTCTTTTTAATATCCGAGGCATAGTTTCCCCTGATAGTAGGAGTGCAGATGTTATTTCTGGGTCCGCTAGCAGAGGTATTGGTTTAATCCTTAGAGGTTTAGGTGAGCTATCGGGGTTGTGGGGGTCAGGGCTTAAAAGGGGGGCTCTGCCGTCAGCAGCTTGGTTGGGGAATACTGGGTCACTCACAGGGGCCAGAGAGTCAGCGGAGGCTGTGGGTACGGCCAGCAATGTAGGGTTAACTGTGAGTGTAGCGTGTTCTTCAATGGAGAGTGGTGGGGCATCTACAGCCTTGACACTAGGGGTCGGGTCAGGGATCGACACGTCTGTCGAGGGAGCTTCAGGGGAAAAAGAAAAAGAAGACACGATTCGCTTGGACGACGCGGCTAGGGGGGAAGTTTACGTGTGCTTTGAAGGTCCATTGGGGGTTCACTTAAAGCAGAAAGTCAGGGAAAAAATCTGGAAGGGGGATTACATAGAAATATTTTCTCTTTTACCTCTGGAGAGATTTAATTTGGACAGACCTAGAAGGGAGGATTCGAAGAAAGAGGATGAAGAAAAAAGGAGGTATAGGTTAATTCCCAGATCGTTTTCGAATTGGCTGCAGACTTTTGCTATTCTAGCTAGCGTTATTGGGGAAAAGGCTCCGGAAAACAGTCTTTTCATGGGAGTGCTGGGATTTCAGGGCAGTCAGGACACTCGGCAGCATTGCAGAAAGGACTGTGTTTTTCCTTCAATGATGTAGTATGCAGATTCGGTAGCAAGTGTAAATTTAAACACAAGTGTTCATCCTGCGCGGGCGTGCACAGTGCAGCAAAATGTTTCAGGAGTAATAAGCAGAAAGGAGGCGATTCAGCTGAAAAAAAAGGGTGACTCCGATGCAATGGGATGTGATGGAAGGCTTTCTAAGTAGATACCCTAATAGGTCGGCAGCGACTTTACTACGCAACGGTTTTAGGGAGGGTTTCAAAATTCCTTTTGTGGAGCAGGAAGTTTGTTTAACTAGAAATAATTTGAAATCAGTGTCACAATTTCCAGAAGTAGTCTCAGAAAAGTTGAGTAAGGAGATGGCTTTGGGAAGGATGGCTGGGCTGTTTGTTGAGCCTCCTTTCGCTAATTTGAGGGTTTCCCCTCTTGGTGTGGTCCTGAAGAAAGAACCTAATAAATACAGGCTGATCCATCTTATCTTTTCCGAAAGGATCTTCGGTTAATGATGGTATTGACCCTCAATTGTGTTCAGTAATGTACACGTCATTCGATTCGGCTATGGAGTGGGTTCGGGGGTGCAGTAGTGGGTCCAAGCTAGCGAAAACTGACATCGAAGCAGCTTTCCGTTTACTGCTGGTTCACCCCGATAGTTTGCATTTGTTGGGTTGTTTCTGGGATGGCAGCTTTTTTGTCGATCGATGTCTTCCCATGGGTTGCTCACTTTCCTGCACTTACTTCGAGGCGTTCAGTACGTTCCTGGAATGGGTGGTGAAAGACGTGTCCGGGTTACGTTCGTGTTCCCATTATCTGGATGATTTTTTGTTTGTTGGCCCTGCAGAATCAGCGGATTGTTCTATTTTGTTGCACACAATGGAGAGTGTGGCAAAGAAATTCGGAGTCCTATTGGCAGAAGATAAGACAGTGGGCCCGGTGACGGTGTTGGCTTTCTGGGAATTGAAATTGACACGTTGGCAATGGAGTGTAAGGCTACCGGTAGATAAGCTTACGGCTTTACGACAGGAGGTGGTTAATGCAATTGGCTTGAAAAAGATAAACTTACGTGGCTTGCAATCATTGTTAGGAAAATTGAATTTCGCCTGCAGGATCATGCCGATGGGGTGAGTGTTCTGTCGGCGTTTATCCCTGGCAACGGTAGGGGTGAAGTCCCCCTTGCATTTCATTAAAGTGAAGAGAGAATTTCGTGAGGACTTGAAGGTGTGGGCAGCCTTTCTTGATGAGTACAATGGGAGATCTCTGTGGATTCAGCCAGTGGCATACGCCGCCTCCTTGGGCATTTTGGTTCATGTTATTGAGGAGAGTGGTTTTGGTCTTTTCTTTCAGGGAAGCTGGTCAGCAGCGGCTTGGCCTAAAGAGTGGAAGGAGGAGGGTTGGACAAAAAAATCAGATATTGATTCATTTGTTCCCTAGAGTTGTGGCGTTGGCCTTGTGGAGTGACAATTAAGGAATTCGAAGATCTGTTTTCCTTGCGATCATGTAGGGACCTTAACGGCCATAAACTCGCTGTCAGCTGATCTTTGGCCTTTGGCAAGGCACAGATCTGGCCAAGGTTACAACAGAATTTCTGCAGTACTCAAGGTTCCTAAGAGCACAGTGGCCTCCATAATCCTTAAATGGAAGAAGTTTGGGACCACCAGAAGTGTTCCTAGACCTGGCCATCCAGCCAAACTGAGCAATCGTGGGAGAAGAACTTTGGTGAGAGAGAGGTAAAGAAGAACCAAAATATCACTGTGGCTAAGCTCCAGAGATGCAGTAGGGAGATGGGAGAAAGTTCCACAAAGTCAACTATCACTGCAGCCCTCCACCAGTCGGGCCTTTATGGTAGAGTGGCTCCTCAGTGCAAGACATATGAAAGCCCGCATAGTTTGCTAAAAAAACCACATGAAGGACACCCAGACTATGAGAAATAAGATTCTCTGGTCTCATGAGACGAAGATAGACCTTTTTGGTGATAATTCTAAGTGGTACAACTACTCATCACCTGGCCCAATACAATCCCAACAGTGAAACATGGTGGTGGCAGCATCATGTTATGGGGGTGTTTTTCAGCTGCAGGGACGTCTGGTTGCCATTAAAGGAAACATGAATGCAGCCAAGTACAGAGATATCCTGGATGAAAACCTCTTCCAGAGTGCTCTGGACCTAAGACTTGGCCGAACGTTCACCTTCCAACAAGACAATGACCCTAAGCACACAGCTAAAATAATGGAATGGCTTCGGAATAACTCTGTGACCATTCTTGACTGGCCCAACCAGAGCCCTGACCTAAACCCAATTGAGCATCTCTGGAGAGACCTGAAAATGGCTGTCCACCAATCCGCACCATCCAACCTGACGAAACTGGAGAGGATCTGCAAGGAAGAATGGCAGAGGATCCCAAATCCAGGTGTGAAAAATTTGTTGTATCATTCCCAATAAGACTCATGGCTGTACTAGCTCAAAAGGGTGCTTCTACTCTATACTGAGCAAAGGGTCTGAATATTTATGACCATGTGATATTTCAGTTTTTCTTTTTTAATTATTTTGCAAAAATTACTACATTTCTGTTTTTTTTCCAGTCAAGATAGGATGCAGAGTGTACATTAATGAGAAAAAAAAGAACTTTTTTGAATTTACCAAATGGCTGCAATGAAACAAATAGTGAAAAATTTAAATGGGTAAGAATACTTTCTGTACCCACTGTATAATCTATAGGAAGGAGAGAGAGGAATCCACTGATCATAAGAGCTTTTGTCAGGACTCGAACCCACCAGTTCTGGTGCACCAGATGGCAGCTCTCCCCTTCCAGCTATTTCAGCACACTAGACAGTTCCTTGCTAACTCAGATACTAGTAGCCATCGAGTTCCTGATTTAGCTCCACCTTGTAAATTCCTAATTGGCTCCAACTTGTAAATCTCCTGCTTGAACACCCTATTTAAATCTGGCATTGAACTTCCTTCCTTGCGAGGTTATTGAGCTTCCAGCCCTTAGTCAAGCTCTCCTTTCATGTGCTGCTTCATCCAAGACTATACTGCTGCAGATGAGTCGGTCGCCAGAGCCGTGGGGTCCTCTGGGGTGATGTTATGGCATGTAGATGGTATAACTTCCCACAGGTGAATTACATCCCCAGGGCTCCCGGTGTATAGATGGAAGATGGTGAATGTGCAATAAAGAACGAGGACACAGGTTTGCAGTCTCTTTACCTGGTTTACTGTAGGCTTCAGGCAGCCACAGTACAGGGTACCAGATCACAGGGCAGGCAGGGTCCGGCTGGCTTGGAAGCGAATCCAGAGTCCCCTTTACCAGGTGGAGTTAAAAGCCTTCCTCTAGCGCGGTGGTGTTGTAGTCCCTTACTGCCTATGGCTTCAGATAAGGTCCTCACAGTTCTCTCTGTCCCCCATATAAGATAGGACAATACCTACATGACAGGTAACTCGAGCCTTTTTACAGGGACTCTAGCACGCCCCAGGCTCTATGTGTTACTGTGTCTTCAGGTGTGTGTGGGAACAGATAACTTGCAGTTCAGCTGTCCTGCCAGTCTCTGCTGTAAGACGTAGAGTCCCTTACAACCTCGGTGGTCCGGCTACCCGTAATCTGCACTTCAGAGGGAGGCAGCCTGCTCATAGCTGGTCTCCTCTGATGTCACTTCTCCTGTGCTTTGCTCTCCTGCACGCTCACTCAACAATGTTCGGCTTTCTGTATGTCTCTTTCTCCAGGAGCTGTAGTGCTTCAGACTACACGGCCCTTTCAGACCCTCTAGGTCGGTCTGCTCTCTTCTGTCTCTCTGACAATCTGCTCTCCCTTTCCCTCCAAACCACAACATATATAGGGGAGTCACCTAGTAAATAGGATCAAAAGCTCCCCCTTGTGGCCTGGAGTGTGAACATGCTGTGTGTATGGTGGTTACTAGGGTTGAGCGACCTTCACTTTTATAGGATCGGGTCGGGTTTCACGAAACCCGACTTTTGGAAAAGTCGGGTCGAGTGAAATCGGCCGATCCTATAAAAAAGTCGGGGTCGGGGTCGGCCGAAACTCGAAACCCAATGCAGTGCATTGGGTTTCCATGGTTCCCAGAGTCTGAAGGAGCGGAAACTCTCCTTCAGGCCCTGGGATCCATATTTAAGTGTAAAATATAGAATTAAAATAAAAAATATTGCAATACTTACCCTCTGACGCGCCCTGGTACTAACCGGCAGCCTTCCTCCTTCGAATCCGCGCTTCTAGGACCTTGCCGTGACGTCGCGGTGACGTCGCGGCTTGTGATTGGCCGCGCGGCCGCCCATGTGACCGCTCGCGCGGCCAATCACAAGCCGCGACGTCACCCGCGACGTCACCGAAGGTCCTGGAAGGGCTGATTCTTAGGAAGGAAGGCTGTCGGAAGGAAGCAGGGCGCTTCCGAGGGTGAGTATATTCCTATTAGGTATATACTCACCCTCGGAAGCGCCCTGCTTCCTTCCGACAGCCTTCCTTCCTAAGAATCAGCCCTTCCAGGACCTTCGGTGACGTCGCGGGTGACGTCGCGGCTTGTGATTGGCCGCGCGAGCGGTCACATGGGCGGCCGCGCGCCAATCACAAGCCGCGACGTCACCGCGACGTCACGGCAAGGTCCTAGAAGCGCGGATTCGAAGGAGGAAGGCTGCCGGTTAGTACCAGGGCGCGTCAGAGGGTAAGTATTGCAATATTTTTTATTTTAATTCTATATTTTACACTTTAATCTGAATTCCGATACCAATTCCCGATATCTTAAACATATCGGGAATCGGGATCGGAATTCCGATTCCAGATTCAAAAGATCGCCGACTTCATGGCCGACCCCCCACTGGGGTCGGGTCGGGTTTCATGAAACCCGACCTTGCCAAAAGTCGGCGACTTTTGAACAATTTCGACCCGTTTCGCTCAACCCTAGTGGTTACCTGATAAGAGTTGTCCTTCATCACTTCCAAACGTAACATCACTCACCCCATGAGGAAAGCAATGCTACTGTGACAACCAGAACCCTGGGGCGTCATACTAACGTGTACCGATCTCTGTCTATTTCTGACTACACAACCTGCTGATCGTTTTACTATACTGCCGCTACTATGTCCCAACCTCTAGCTATTCCTGACTACGCAACCTGCTGATCCTTCAACTATACTGCTGCTCCCGTGTACCGACCTCTTGTTTTTCCTGACTACGCTACCTGCCGGTTCTGACCCTAGTGGTTGCAATAACAATATTCCAACCAAGGTCAGTCCATAACAGCTTTACACTTTACAGAAGACAGAGGACCCTGCTTACCATAAGAGCTTACAATCTACAGGTGAAAGAGAGATGACCCTGCTGACCAAAAGAGCTTACATTCTACAAAAGATAGGACCCTGCTAACCATAAGGCCATGTTCACACTTTGCGGCGTCCCTCTGCGGGTTCTCCCACAGCGGATTTGATAAGTCTGCAGGGCAAAACAACTGCGGTTCTCCCTGCAGATTTATCGCGGTTTGTTCCGCGGTTTCCGCTGCGGGTTCCCGCCTATACTATTGATGCTGCATATGCAGCAATATGCAGCATCAATAGTAATGTTAAAAATAATAAAAATTGGTTATACTCACCCTCTGATGTCTGGATCTCCTCGGCGCTGCACCCGGCGGTCCGGTTCCAAAGATGCTATGCGAGAAGGACCCTTCGTGACGTCACGGTCATGTGACCGCGACGTCACCGCAGGCTTGGTCGCACAGCAACTCTGACCGGACGGCCACGTGCAGCGCTGAGACTTCAGAGGGTGAGTATAACATGATTTTTTATTTTTATTCTTTTTTTCACCCCAAATATGGTTCCCAGGGCCTGGAGGAGAGTCTCCTCTCCTCCACCCCGGGTAGGAACCGCACATTAGCCGCTTACTTCCCGCAACGTGGGCACAGCCCCATGCGGGAAGTAAGTGGTTCAATGCATTCCTATGGGTCCAGAATCGCAGCGATTCTGCACAAAGAAGTGACATGCTGCGAGTTTTAAACCGCTGCGTTTCTGCACGGTTTTTCCCGCAGCATGTGCACAGCGGTTTGCGGTTTCCATAGGGTTTACATGTAAATGGAAACACTATGGAAACTGCTGCGGACCCGCAGCATCAAAATCACGGGGGTTCCGCGGTAAAAACCGCAAAGTGTGAACCCAGCCTAAGAGCGTACGCTCTATAGGAGAAAGCTGACCCCATTAGTCATAAAGGCATACATGCTACAGTAGAGAGAGGGCCCCTCTGATCATAAGAGCTTAGACACTGCAGAAGAGAGAGCAAGAGGAACCTGGTGACCATAAAAGCTTACACTCTACAGGAGAGAGAGGACCCCGTCATAAGAGCTTCAACTCTATAAGAGAAAGAGAGAGAAAGGCGAGCTCAATGACCATAAGAGCTTACTATGTATGAGACAGACTGTTACCCAATGACTATGGCGTTGGAAAATTACTCTGCCATACAAATTGGGAACTGCTGATCAGTAATGGACCACTAACCACCACTGTATAAAGTATGATAATCTCCTAGATAAAATAGCTGCAGGGAATAATGAGGAAGCCCATGTGGCAATGCAAAATCACATTAGCTTTGCTCTCTCATGCTTCAGCAGTGTTGAGGGATGGTGCTGAGCATTTTTTTTTTATGTGAATCAAATGTCAAAATGTTCAAATTGGCATGAAACTATGAATTTCAGGAAATTCAACTCAAACGCGATCCTTTACTGATCGATCCGCTCATCTCTATTATCTAACCATGAAGGTTAAAAAAGTAAAAGCTAAAACTATTATTTAATGGGATTTCCTGGGCCAGGCCTACATTATTTCAGTGTCTGCATCATATTAAATCTTAAGGATGTGTAATATAAACACTGTTAGGATTCCACTCTGTTCCGGAACAAGTGGTATTCATGTGTCGGGTAATATGCGATTTGCATACTTTAAGAAGCAGGAAGGATAGCATAAAGAAGCACATTCCTTTTAAAAGGAACCTGTCACCCCGAAAATAGCGGGTGAGGTAAGCCCACTGGCATCAGGGGCTTATCTACAGCATTCTGTAATGCTGTAGATAAGCCCCCGATGTTACCTGAAAGAGGAGAAAAAGACGTTAGATTATACTCACCCAGGGGCGGTCCCGCTGCTGGTCCGGTCGGATGGGTGTCTCTGGTCCGCTGCGGCGCCTCCCATCTTCATTCCAAGACGTCCTCTTCTGAACTTCAGCCACGGCTCCGGCGCAGGCGTACTTTGTCTGCCCTGTTGAGGGCAGAACAAAGTACTGCAGTGCGCAGGCGCCGGGCGCCTCTGAGTGAGTATAATCTAACGTCTTTTTCTCCTCTTTCAGGTAACATCGGGGGCTTATCTACAGCATTACAGAATGCTGTAGATAAGCCCCCTGATGCCGGTGGGCTTACCTCACCCGCGATTTTCGGGGTGACAGGTTCCCTTTAAGGGAGACTGCAGCCCTTATATGTTTACCTTTCATTGACACCTAGTGGTGATATGGTATAATAGTTTTGTCAATATGTAGCCCTGCTGCCTTACTAACCCCTATAGACTGCTAGTGAAAGATATTGTAAGGGCAGCACTTCAATGTACAGAGTCTCTGATGTACGTCACCTGATGGACCTCACCTGTTGTGGGTTCTGTTTTTGGGCTCCCTCTGGTGGTTACTGATGGTACTGGGTGACTTGTGTTCTTTGCGGTCTCTGGTGTTCACCTGTTCCATCAGGTTATGGGAGTTTCCTATTTAACCTGGCTTTTTTGTCATTTCCTCGCCGGCTATCAATGTAATCAGCGTGTCTTTTTACCTCTGCTCCCTTCGTCTGTTATCTTCAGGACAAGCTAAGTTTTGATTTTCCTGTTCCACGTTTTGCTTTATTTTTGTCTTAGTCCAGCTTGCAGATATGTGATTCCTTGCTGCTGGTTGCTCTAGTGGGCTGAAATTACTCCTCATGTCCCATGAGTTGGCACATGAGTTCAAGTAATTTCAGGATGGTTTTTTGAAGGGTTTTTCGCTGACCGCGCAGTTCACTTTTGTATCCTCTGCTATCTAGCTTTAGCGGGTCTCATTTTTGCTGATTCTATTTTCATAACTACGTATGTGCTTTCCTCTCATTTCACCGTTATTACATGTGGGGGGCTGCTATTTCCGTGGGGTGTTTCTCTGGAGGCAAGTGAGGTCTGTGTTTCTTCTAATAGGGGAAGTTAATCCTTCGGCTGGCGCAAGACGTCTAGGAATCATCGTAGGCACGTTCCCCGGCTACTGCTAGTTGTGTGTTTAGGTTCAGGATCGCGGTCAGCTCAGGTTCCATCACCCTAGAGCTTGTTTTGTTTTTGTGCTTGTCCTTTTGTGATCCCCTGCCACTGGGATCATGACAGTATAGCCGGCCGACAGAAAAAATTGGTCATCGTTTTGGCTGAAGTAGGAGGAAAAGTAGTCTGAGGAAGTTTTTTTTTTTTTTCCCTCTTCAGTGTTTGCTGCCTAGCCTTAATTGCAGCTTGGCTGCGTCTTTCCTCCTCTTAATCCTTGAATGGCTCTGACCTCAGCTGTTTATCATGGACGTCCAGAGTTTGGCTTCCAGCCTGAATAATCTTGCTGCTAAGGTTCAAAATATACAAGATTTTGTTGTACATACGCCTATGTCTGAACCTAGAATTCCTATCCCAGAGTTTTTTTCTGGAGATAGATCTAGTTTTCTGAATTTTAGGAACAATTGCAAGTTGTTTCTTTCCTTGAAATCTCGCTCCTCTGGAGACCCTGCTCAGCAGGTCAAGATTGTTATATCTTTCCTGCGGGGTGACCCTCAGAATTGGGCATTTGCATTGGCACCAGGGGATCCTGCGTTGCTCAATGTGGATGCGTTTTTTCTGGCATTGGGTTTGCTCTATGAGGAACCTAACCTAGAGATTCAGGCTGAAAAAGCTTTATTGGCTCTCTCTCAGGGGCAAGATGAAGCAGAAATATATTGTCAGAAATTTCGGAAATGGTCGGTGCTTACTCAGTGGAATGAGTGCGCTCTGGCTGCAAAATTCAGAGATGGCCTTTCTGAGGCCATTAAAGATGTTATGGTGGGGTTCCCGGCGCCTACAGGTCTGAATGAGTCCATGACTATGGCTATTCAGATTGATCGGCGTTTACGGGAGCGCAAACCTGTGCACCATTTGGCGGTGTCTTCTGAACAGGCACCTGAGATAATGCAATGTGATAGAATTCAGTCCAGAAGTGAACGGCAAAATTATAGGCGGAAAAATGGATTGTGTTTTTATTGTGGTGATTCAGCTCATGTTATATCAGCATGCTCTAAACACACAAAAAAGGTTGATAAGTCTGTTGCCATTGGTACTTTACAGTCTAAGTTCATTCTGTCTGTGACTCTGATTTGTTCATTATCATCCATTTCCGTCGATGCCTATGTGGATTCAGGCGCTGCCCTGAGTCTTATGGATTGGTCATTTGCCAATCGCTGTGGATTTAGTCTGGAACCTCTGGAAGTTCCTATTCCTTTGAAAGGAATTGACTCTACACCTTTGGCTATGAATAAACCTCAGTACTGGACACAAGTGACCATGCGTATGACTCCCGTTCATCAGGAGGTGATTCGCTTCCTGGTACTGTATAATTTACATGATGTCTTAGTGCTTGGTCTGCCATGGTTACAAACTCATAACCCAGTCCTGGACTGGAAAACAATGTCTGTGTTAAGCTGGGGATGTCAGGGGGTTCATGATGATGCATCTCCGATTTCTATCGCTTCATCTACTCCTTCTGAGGTTCCGGTATTTTTGTCTGATTATCGGGAGGTTTTTGAGGAGCCTAAGCTCAGTTCGCTTCCTCCTCACAGGGATTGCGATTGTGCTATAGATTTGATTCCTGGCAGTAAATTCCCTAAAGGTCGTTTGTTTAATCTGTCAGTGCCAGAGCATACTGCTATGCGGAATTATGTTAAGGAGTCCTTGGAAAAGGGACATATTCGTCCATCTTCGTCCCCTTTGGGAGCAGGTTTTTTTTTCATGGCCAAAAAAGATGGTTCCTTGAGGCCTTGCATAGATTATCGTCTTTTGAATAAGATTACAGTCAAATATCAGTATCCTTTGCCATTGTTGACTGATTTGTTCGCTCGCATTAAGGGGGCTAAATGGTTCACTAAGATTGATCTTCGGGGTGCGTATAATCTTGTGCGGATAAGGCAGGGTGATGAGTGGAAAACCGCATTTAATACGCCTGAGGGTCATTTCGAGTATTTGGTGATGCCTTTTGGACTTTCTAATGCTCCTTCTGTCTTCCAGTCTTTTATGCACGATATTTTCCGTGAATATCTGGATAAATTTATTATCGTGTATTTGGATGATGTTTTGGTTTTTTCTGATGACTGGGAGTCTCATGTTCAGCAGGTCAGGAAGGTGTTTCAGGTCCTGCGGGCCAATTCTTTGTTTGTAAAGGGTTCTAAATGTCTCTTTGGAGTCCAGAAGATTTCTTTTTTGGGGTATATTTTTTCCCCTTCTACTATTGAGATGGATCCCGTCAAGGTTCAGGCTATTTGTGACTGGACGCAGCCTACATCTCTTAAGAGTCTACAGAAGTTCTTGGGCTTTGCTAATTTTTATCGTCGCTTCATAACTAATTTTTCTAGTGTTGTTAAGCCTTTGACGGATTTGACTAAGAAGGGTGCTGATGTTACTGATTGGTATCCTGCGTATGTGGAGGCCTTTCAGGAACTTAAGTGCCGGTTCTCTTCTGCTCCTGTGTTGCGTCAGCCAGATACGTCGCTTCCTTTTCAGGTTGAGGTTGATGCTTCCGAGATCGGAGCGGGGGCGGTTTTGTCACAGAGAAGCTCCGATGGCTCAGTGATGAAGCCATGTGCGTTCTTTTCTAGAAAATTTTCGCCCGCTGAATGGAATTATGATGTTGGTAATCGGGAGCTTTTGGCCATGAAGTGGGCATTTGAGGAGTGGCGTCATTGGCTTGAGGGTGCTAGACATCGTGTGGTGGTCTTGACTGATCACAAAAATCTGATGTACCTTGAGTCTGCCAAGCGTCTGAATCCTAGAGAGGCTCGTTGGTCACTGTTTTTCTCCCGTTTCAATTTTGTGGTTTCATACCTGCCAGGTTCAAAGAATGTGAAGGCGGATGCTCTTTCTAGGAGTTTTGTGCCTGACTCCCCTGGAAATTCTGAGCCCACTAGTATCCTTAGGGATGGGGTGATTTTGTCGGCTGTCTCCCCAGACTTGCGACGTGCTTTGCAGGAGTTTCAGGCGGATAAACCTGATCGTTGTCCGCCGGAAAGACTGTTTGTTCCGGATAATTGGACCAGTAGAGTCATCTCCGAGGTCCATTCTTCTGTGTTGGCAGGTCATCCTGGAATATTTGGTACTAGAGACTTGGTGGCCAGGTCTTTTCGGTGGCCTTCCTTGTCGAGGGATGTGCGTTCTTTCGTGCAGTCTTGTGGAGTTTGCGCTCGGGCTAAGCCTTGCTGTTCTCGGGCCAGTGGATTGTTGTCACCTTTGCCTATCCCGAAGAGGCCTTGGACGCACATTTCCATGGACTTTATTTCGGATCTCCCTGTCTCTCAAAAAATGTCCGTCATATGGGTTGTGTGTGACCGCTTTTCTAAGATGGTTCATCTGGTACCCTTGCCTAAGTTACCTTCCTCCTCTGAGTTGGTCCCTCTGTTTTTTCAAAACGTGGTCCGTTTGCATGGCATTCCGGAGAACATCGTTTCTGACAGGGGATCCCAGTTTGTGTCTAGATTTTGGCGGACGTTCTGTGCTAAGATGGGCATTGATTTGTCCTTTTCATCTGCATTCCATCCCCAGACGAATGGCCAGACGGAACGAACTAATCAGACTTTAGAAACTTATTTAAGGTGTTTTGAGAGGGCTCAGCAATTTGCTAATCGCCATCGCCGCATGGGTCCTCGACTTCTTGTTGGGGACTTGGTGTGGTTGTCTTCTCGTTTTGTTCCTATGAAGGTCTCTTCTCCTAAGTTCAAGCCTCGGTTCATCGGTCCCTATAGGATCTTGGAAATTCTTAACCCTGTGTCGTTTCGATTGGATCTCCCGGCATCGTTTGCTATTCATAATGTGTTCCATCGGTCGTTGTTGCGGAAGTATGAGGTACCTGTTGTTCCTTCGCTTGAGCCTCCTGCTCCGGTGCTGGTGGAGGGTGAATTGGAGTATGTTGTGGAGAAGATCTTGGATTCTCGTGTTTCCAGACGGAAACTCCAGTATTTGGTCAAGTGGAAGGGTTATGGTCAGGAGGATAATTCTTGGGTGATTGCCTCTGATGTTCATGCTGCCGATTTGGTCCGTGCTTTTCATAGGGCTCATCCTGGTCGCCCTGGTGGTTCTCGTGAGGGTTCGGTGACCCCTCCTCAAGGGGGGGGTACTGTTGTGGGTTCTGTTTTTGGGCTCCCTCTGGTGGTTACTGATGGTACTGGGTGACTTGTGTTCTCTGCGGTCTCTGGTGTCCACCTGTTCCATCAGGTTATGGGAGTTTCCTATTTAACCTGGCTTTTTTGTCATTTCCTCGCCGGCTATCAATGTAATCAGCGTGTCTTTTTACCTCTGCTCCCTTCGTCTGTTATCTTCAGGACAAGCTAAGTTTTGATTTTCCTGTTCCACGTTTTGCTTTATTTTTGTCTTAGTCCAGCTTGCAGATATGTGATTCCTTGCTGCTGGTTGCTCTAGTGGGCTGAAATTACTCCTCATGTCCCATGAGTTGGCACATGAGTTCAAGTAATTTCAGGATGGTTTTTTGAAGGGTTTTTCGCTGACCGTGCAGTTCACTTTTGTATCCTCTGCTATCTAGCTTTAGCGGGCCTCATTTTTGCTGATTCTATTTTCATAACTACGTATGTGCTTTCCTCTCATTTCACCGTTATTACATGTGGGGGGCTGCTATTTCTGTGGGGTGTTTCTCTGGAGGCAAGTGAGGTCTGTGTTTTTTCTTCTAATAGGGGAAGTTAATCCTTCGGCTGGCGCGAGACATCTAGGAATCATCGTAGGCACGTTCCCCGGCTACTGCTAGTTGTGTGTTTAGGTTCAGGATCGCGGTCAGCTCAGATTCCATCACCCTAGAGCTTGTTTTGTTTTTGTGCTTGTCCTTTTGTGATCCCCTGCCATTGGGATCATGACACTCACCTGCCTCACCCACATCCACATACAGAAATCGAACAGGATTTGAGGTAAATACATACTGGAGTTTTTGGAGCAGAAACTGATTAGAACTGCTCTTTATATCCCTCCAAATCTCAATGGCTGTGCAATGTACTGCGCGGGCTGGGCAATATACTACACGGGCTGGGCAATATACTACGTGGGCTGGGCAATATACAACGCGGGCTGGGCAATATACTACGCGGGCTGGGCAACATACTGCGCGGGCTGGGCAATATACTGCGCGGGCTGTGCAATATACTGCACGGGCTGTGGAATATACTGCGCGGGCTGTGCAATGTACTATGTGGGCTGTGCTATATACTCCGTGGGCTGTGCTATATACACTGGGCTGTGCTATATACTCCGTGGGCTGTGCTATATACTATGTGGCTGTGCTATATACTACGTGGCTGTGCAATATACTACGTGGCTGTGCAATATACTACGTGGCCAGCCGCGAACAATCAGCGACAGGCACAGTCCGGCTGCGAATTGGTGCGGGATTTGAACCACGCTTCGCTAATTGGTCGCAGCCGGTCGAATCCCCTGTATTCAATATATTATTCTAAAATCTTCATAAATAAACTATATACATATTCTAGAATACCCGATGCGTTAGAATCGGGCTACCATCTAGTTACATTTATAATGCTCTGGGGTTTGGAGAGACTCCAGAGGATAATAAGGGACATAAGATTTGCAGAGAATAATTTACCTGCGAGTCAATCTATAGGGACATTTTCGGCAAATAGGCAGATACAAATCTTGCCTGATCCACTTATCTCTAATTTTATATTATCGAAGAAAAATTTCCGTGATCTGAACTTGGTGTGTGTCCATGGTGCAGATTGGGAATCTCCATGATGCTAATCTTCCAGAGCGTAATTTTTATTTTGGTATTCATTGGGCGCAACTGCCTTGTTAAGGTTCTCTGCAGCCAATAATTCTGAGGATTGCACAAATCAGGGCTTAATAGACACTCTTCTTACTTCTGGCATTTTCCAAGTCAAGACTGATGCAAAACCAGCTGAGAGTTAAAGATAACTGTTGTAACTCTGAGCAGTGCCGGGGCATAACCTGGTGAAAACTGAAAAGGGAGGCCAGCCGCCAAAGGATAGTAGTTACTTATAAGGCCGGGGTTAGACATAACGTATAAAAATACGGTCCGTTTTTTTACGGACCTAATATGCAGAAATGTTCCCTGAACAATGATCCGTATGTCATCCGTAGGCAAGGTGTTGCTGCGTATTTTGCTCATGTAAACCTCCGTATGTCATCCGTATGGCATCCGTTTAGCGTTTTTTTTTCTCGCAACCTTGCAAAATGGACATTTAACAGTTTTGAGGCCTGAAATTAATTTAAATAATCATCAGCAACCCTATCTATTGCCTCTACAACAGGTGGCAGCCTCCAATCTGGCCATTTTGTTGCTGTTCTTGTGTTGGTGTATCGGTGGTTTGTTGGCAACATGTCAGACCTACTTCATTGCTTTGGCCAGCCATACCCAGTGATAGTGCATTCAAGGAGGAGGAGACGAAGGTGGGTCCATCCGCTTTTGAGGCAACACCTCACTAAAGGCCATTTCCACCGGCTCTATGCATCTCTGCGGACATATCCCGACAAGCAGGGGCGTAACAACTGCGGTCGCAGGGGTCGCGACTGCGACTGGGCCCGCAGTGTTTTCAGGGCCCGCCCAGTCCAACAAACAAGTTGCAGGGGAAACAAAGGAGACAAGTCACGCACGCATTCTGCTGGCCACGCCCACAGCTTCCCCAGACTTTCAGCAGTGTTCGGCGAGTGGGCATGTCCGTGAAGGACATGTGACCTAGCAGAAGGGCTGGGTGTGTCACTGACTGAAGCTGGAGAGATGGAAGGCAGCAGCTGGTGAGTGAAGTGCAGTCGCGGCTGTAAAGTGCTGATGTGCTGCTTACACCTGAAACACACACACACACCTGTTCTGTGCGCACAGGACCTGTGATGAGGTCACAGGAGGGGAGGAGTCAGGGGTCACATGATCAGTGGCCTCAGTGTATGCACTATGCAAGACTCTGCTGTGCTTGATTGTCATGGTGCTGAATGAGGGGATGTTTATGTAACAGAGCTGTGTGTGTACAAGGTGTACAGAGCGGAGCCGTGTATGTGTGTAGTGGAGCAATGTGTACGAGGTGTACGGAGCGGAGTCAGGTGTGTACGAGGTCTACAGAGCTGAGCCGAGGGTGAAAGAGTTGAGCGGATTCATGTATGTATGGGGTGTATGGAGCGGAGCCGCGTGTGTATGGGGTGGACGGAGCGGAGAAGCGTGTGTATGGAGTGTACGAAGCAGAGCTGTGTGTGTGAGGTGTAAGGTGCGGAGCCGCGTGTGTGCAAGGTGTAAGGGGCAGAGCTGCGTGTGTACAAGGTGGAAACAGGAACACATGGGCTACTTGCACAGTGAACAAGTCTGTATGATCATGTTCACACACCACCAAGAAACCTGAAGACACAAAAGAGAATAGTAAAACCAAAAACACTCAGTTTGAAAAAATGTTGCAGTAATCCGCAAGTGATAGTAAAAGATGTAAAAAACAGGGTATTTGGTTGATACGTTTTTTGCAAAAAATGTATACTAAGCTGCTCTACCAATCTTCACGGTATACCATTATCAGAGCAGTCCTAACTAATGTATGCAATCCCTATCTGATGTATTTAAAAACCTGATCATCTGTATATAACCTGTGTGAACAGGGTTCAGAGAGGAAAAATCCATGTGTGCATACAGGGTAGAACAGCTTTTGTGCAGATAGCCCAAGAGGAGTGGTGGAACTCCCCAGTCTTGTAGACACAAGAGAACAATTATGGAAACAGGAACACATGGGCTACTTGCACAGTGAACAAGTCTGTATGATCATGTTCACACACCACCAAGAAACCTGAAGACACAAAAGAGAATAGTAAAACCAAAAACACTCAGTTTGAAAAAATGTTGCAGTAATCCGCAAGTGCTAGTAAAAGATGTAAAAAACAGGGTATTTGGTTGATACGTTTTTTGCAAAAAATGTATACTAAGCTGCTCTACCAATCTTCACGGTATACCCTTATCAGAGCAGTCCTAACTAATGTATGCAATCCCTATCTGATGTATTTAAAAACCTGATCATCTGTATATAACCTGTGTGAACAGGGTTCAGAGAGGAAAAATCCATGTGTGCATACAGGGTAGAACAGCTTTTGTGCAGATAGCCCAAGAGGAGTGGTGGAACTCCCCAGTCTTGTAGACACAAGAGAACAATTATGGAAACAGGAACACATGGGCTACTTGCACAGTGAACAAGTCTGTATGATCATGTTCACACACCACCAAGAAACCTGAAGACACAAAAGAGAATAGTAAAACCAAAAACACTCAGTTTGAAAAAATGTTGCAGTAATCCGCAAGTGCTAGTAAAAGATGTAAAAAACAGGGTATTTGGTTGATACGTTTTTTGCAAAAAATGTATACTAAGCTGCTCTACCAATCTTCACGGTATACCCTTATCAGAGCAGTCCTAACTAATGTATGCAATCCCTATCTGATGTATTTAAAAACCTGATCATCTGTATATAACCTGTGTGAACAGGGTTCAGAGAGGAAAAATCCATGTGTGCATACAGATTGGTAGAGCAGCTTAGTATACATTTTTTGCAAAAAACGTATCAACCAAATACCCTGTTTTTTACATCTTTTACTAGCACTTGCGGATTACTGCAACATTTTTTCAAACTGAGTGTTTTTGGTTTTACTATTCTCTTTTGTGTCTTCAGGTTTCTTGGTGGTGTGTGAACATGATCATACAGACTTGTTCACTGTGCAAGTAGCCCATGTGTTCCTGTTTCCATAATTGTTCTCTTGTGTCTACAAGACTGGGGAGTTCCACCACTCCTCTTGGGCTATCTGCACAAAAGCTGTTCTACCCTGTATGCACACATGGATTTTTCCTCTCTGAACCCTGTTCACACAGGTTATATACAGATGATCAGGTTTTTAAATACATCAGATAGGGATTGCATACATTAGTTAGGACTGCTCTGATAAGGGTATACCGTGAAGATTGGTAGAGCAGCTTAGTATACATTTTTTGCAAAAAACGTATCAACCAAATACCCTGTTTTTTACATCTTTTACTAGCACTTGCGGATTACTGCAACATTTTTTCAAACTGAGTGTTTTTGGTTTTACTATTCTCTTTTGTGTCTTCAGGTTTCTTGGTGGTGTGTGAACATGATCATACAGACTTGTTCACTGTGCAAGTAGCCCATGTGTTCCTGTTTCCATAATTGTTCTCTTGTGTCTACAAGACTGGGGAGTTCCACCACTCCTCTTGGGCTATCTGCACAAAAGCTGTTCTACCCTGTATGCACACATGGATTTTTCCTCTCTGAACCCTGTTCACACAGGTTATATACAGATGATCAGGTTTTTAAATACATCAGATAGGGATTGCATACATTAGTTAGGACTGCTCTGATAAGGGTATACCGTGAAGATTGGTAGAGCAGCTTAGTATACATTTTTTGCAAAAAACGTATCAACCAAATACCCTGTTTTTTACATCTTTTACTAGCACTTGCGGATTACTGCAACATTTTTTCAAACTGAGTGTTTTTGGTTTTACTATTCTCTTTTGTGTCTTCAGGTTTCTTGGTGGTGTGTGAACATGATCATACAGACTTGTTCACTGTGCAAGTAGCCCATGTGTTCCTGTTTCCATAATTGTTCTCTTGTGTCTACAAGACTGGGGAGTTCCACCACTCCTCTTGGGCTATCTGCACAAAAGCTGTTCTACCCTGTATGCACACATGGATTTTTCCTCTCTGAACCCTGTTCACACAGGTTATATACAGATGATCAGGTTTTTAAATACATCAGATAGGGATTGCATACATTAGTTAGGACTGCTCTGATAAGGGTATACCGTGTAGATTGGTAGAGCAGCTTAGTATACATTTTTTGCAAAAAACGTATCAACCAAATACCCTGTTTTTTACATCTTTTACTAGCACTTGCGGATTACTGCAACATTTTTTCAAACTGAGTGTTTTTGGTTTTACTATTCTCTTTTGTATCTTCAGTGTGTACAAGGTGTAAGGCGCAGAGCCGCGTGTGTACAAGGTGTAAGGAGCAGAGCCGCGTGTGTTCGGGGTTCTCGGATCGAACCCGTGTGTGCAAGGTGTAGGGAGCAGAGCCGTGTGTGTACAAGGTGTAAGGAGCAGAGCCGAGTGTGTACAAGGTGTAAGGAGCAGAGCCGCATGTGTACAAGGTGTAAGGAGCAGAGCCGCGTGTGTACAAGGTGTACGGAGCAGAGCCGCATGTGTACAAGGTGTACGGAGCAGAGCCGCGTGTGTACAAGGTGTACGGAGCAGAGCCGCGTGTGTACAAGGTGTATGGAGCAGAGCCGTGTGTGTACAAGGTGTACGGAGCAGAGCCGCGTGTGTACGGGGTTCTCGGAGCGAAGCCGTGTGTGTAAGGTGTAGGGAGCAGAGCCGTGTGTGTACAAGGTGTACGGAGCAGAGCCGCGTGTGTACAAGGTGTATGGAGCAGAACCGCGTGTGAACAAGGTGTACGGAGCAGAGCCGCGTGTGTACGAGGTGTAGGGAGCAGAGCCACGTGTGTACGAGGTGTACGGAGCAGAGCCGCGTGTGTACGAAGTGTGTGTACGGGGTTCTCGGAGCGAAGACGTGTGTGTGCGGGCTGTAAATTTCCGAGTCGGGAAGAATGGTACACGGCTGTGGGCAGAGCCCAGCATGTGCACTGTGGGGGAGTATTGCGTGTACTCGCCAGCATCAGAATGTGCAGTGTGCATGTGTCGGAGCCAACCAGTACACCCAATACACCCCCACACTGCACAGGTCCGGAAATGACGCACTGCAGCGTCATACCAGGAAGAAACAGCACACAGATTTCAAACGCCGGGAGTGCGCTTGGAATTAGAGCGAGGGGGGACATATTACTATAGGGACATGTTAGTTATAAAATCATTTTTCTCAGCGAGTACAGGGCAGTATTAGGTCAGACTATACAACATTGCAACACAACTATAGTGAGCGAAATGAATAGGGAAAATGTGAATTTCGCTGGGAAATATTTTGGCGCGGGGGGGCCCCATTTGAAAGTTCGCATCGGGGCCCCTCACTTTGTAGTTACGCCACTGCCGACAAGTTTTTCCAATATTGTCGCATGAGCCTTGCCACCTTTGATATTTTTTGGAGACAGTGTGCCCTGGGATAATCTTTCAGAACACCAGAATGCGTAAATGTAAATCTGCAGAGGAGCGTCTTCTCCTTACGTTACGGTATGTATTCCTAATCCTCACATACTCTATGTTGATGATGTGTCTCTAATAAATGTGTTATTTAGTTATGCTTACCAGCTGATGTTAATTTATTATTAATATATGTAACAACTCTACTAATTAATAATAATAATATGTTTATTATTGATAAATTCACATAGCCAGTGTTAACTTTTTAAGCTACTGCTAGCCTGGCTTGTTAGTTCCACACAGTACTTGTGGTCTATATGAATGTTGGAAATCATTCAAACATTTTAATGTTTTTGTTTTTCTGCTTTCAGCTTCCTGACAACTGGACTTTCGTATGCTGCACTCCATCTTGAATTTTTGATTGGGAGGTCTGCAATCTCAGGCATAGTCCGGTCTACCTGTTCTGAAATCTGGTCCAGACTTCATCAACTGGTCATGCCTGTGCCCAAGATGGAAGACTGGTTGAGGATTGCCTGTGGGTTTGAGGAGCATTGCCAATTTCCAAATTGTATTGGAGCCCTTAACCCCTTTCTGCCATTAGACGTACTATTCCGTCCATGTGGGGTGGGCTTTACTTCCCAAGGACGGAATAGTACGTCATAGCCGATCGGCCGCGCTCACGGGGGGAGCGCGGCCGATCGCGGCCGGGTGTCAGCTGCTTATCGCAGCTGACATCCGGCACTATGTGCCAGGAGCGGTCACGGACCGCCCCCGACACATTAACCCCCGGCACACCGCGATCAAACATGATCGCGATGTGCCGGCGGTGCAGGGAAGCATCGCGCAGGGAGGGGGCTCCCTGCGGGCTTCCCTGAGACCCCCGCAGCAACGCGATGTGATCGCGTTGCTCCGGGGGTCTCCCACCTCCCTCCCTGCATCAAGTCCCGGATCCAATATGGCCGCGGATCCGGGTCCTGCAGGGAGGGAGGTGGCTTACCAAGTGCCTGCTCAGAGCAGGCACTTCGTAACGCTGCACTGCTCTCAGACAGATCGGTGATCTGTCAGAGTGCTGTGCAAACTGGCAGATCACCGATCTGTATTGTCCCCCCCTGGGACAAAGTAAAAAAGTAAAAAAAAAATTTTTTACAAGTGTGTAAAAAAAAAAAAAAAAATCCTAAATAATGAAAAAAAAATATATATATTATTCCCATAAATACATTTCTTTATCTAAATAAAAAAAAAAAAACAATAAAAGTACACATATTTAGTATCGCCACGTCCGTAACGACCCGACCTATAAAACTGGCCCACTAGTTAACCCCTTCAGTAAACACCGTAAGAAAAAAAAAAAAAACGAGGCAAAAAACAACGCTTTATTATCATACCGCCGAACAAAAAGTGGAATAACACGCGATCAAAAAGACAGATATAAATAATAAGGGTACCGCTGAAAGCGTCATCTTGTCCCGCAAAAAATGAGCCGCGATACAGCAACATCAGCAAAAAAATAAAAAAGTTATAGTCCTCAGAATAAAGCGATGCAAAAATAATTATTTTTTCTATAAAATAGTTTTTACCGTATAAAAGCGCCAAAACATAAAAAAATGATATAAATGAGGTGTCGCTGTAATCGTACTGACCCGAAGAATAAAACGGCTTTATCAATTTTACCAAACGCGGAACGGTATAAACGCCTCCCCCAAAAGAAATTCTTGAATAGCTGGTTTTTGGTAATTCTGCCTCACAAAAATCGGAATAAAAGGCGATCAAAAAATGTCACGTGCCCGAAAGTGTTACCAATAAAAACGTCAACTCGTCCCGCAAAAAACAAGACCTCACATGACTCTGTGGACTCAAATATGGAAAAATTATAGCTCTCAAAATGTGGTAACGCAAAAAATATTTTTTGCAATAGAAAGCGTCTTTCAGTGAGTGACGGCTGCCAATCATAAAAATCCGCTAAAAAACCTGCTATAAAAGTAAATCAAACCCCCCTTCATTACCCCCTTAGTTGGGGAAAAGTAAAAAAAATTTAAAAAATGTATTTATTTCCATTTTCCCATTAGGGTTAGGGCTAGGGCTAGGGTTAGGGTTAGGGCTAGGGCTAGGGTTAGGGTTAGGGTTAGGGCTAGGGTTAGGGCTAGGGTTAGGGCTGAGGTTAGGGCTAGGGTTAGGGTTAGGGCTAGGGTTAGGGTTAGGGCTAGGGTTAGGGCTAGGGTTAGGGCTAGGGTTAGGGCTAAGGCTAGGGTTAGGGCTAGGGTTATGGTTAGGGCTAGGGTTAAGGCTACAGTTAGGGTTAAGGCTACAGTTAGGGTTAAGGCTACAGTTAGGGTTGGGGCTAAAGTTAGGGTTAGGGTTTGGATTACATTTGCGGTTGGGAATAGGGTTGGGATTAGGGTTAGGGGTGTGTCAGGGTTAGAGGTGTGGTTAGGGTTACCGTTGGAATTAGAGTTAGGGGTGTGTTTGGATTAGGTTTTCAGTTATAATTGGGGGGTTTCCACTGTTTAGACACATCAGGGGCTCTCCAAACGCAACATGGCGTCCGATCTCAATTCCAGCCAATTCTGCGTTGAAAAAGTAAAACAGTGCTCCTTCCCTTCCGAGCTCTCCCGTGTGCCCAAACAGGAGTTTACCCCAATATATGGGGTATCAGCGTACTCAGGACAAATAGGACAACAACTTTTAGGGTCCAAGTTCTCCTGTTACCCTTAGGAAAATACAAAACTGGGGGCTAAAATATAAGTTTTGTGGGAAAAAAAAGATTTTTTCAATTTTCACGGCTCTGCGTTATAAACTGTAGTGAAATACGTGTGGGCTCAAAGTTCTCACAACACGTCTAGATAAGTTCATGGGGGGGTCTAGTTTCCAATATGGGGTCACTTGTTGGGGGTTTCTACTGTTTAGGTACATCAGGGGCTCTGCAAACGCAATGTGACGCCTGCAGACCATTCCATCTAAGTCTGCATTCCAAATGGCGCTCCTTCCCTTCCGAGCCCTCCCATGCGCCCAAACGGTGGTTCCCCTCCACATATGGGGCATCAGCGCACTCAGGACAAATTGGACAACAAATTTTGGGGTCCAATTTCTCCTGTTACCCTCGAGAAAATACAAAACTGGGGGCTAAAAAATAATTTTGGGGGGAATTTTTCTTTTTATTTTCACGGCTCTGCGTTAGAAACTGTAGTGAAACACTTGGGGGCTCAAAGTTCTCACAACACATCTAGATAAGTTCCTTGGGGGGTCTAGTTTCCAATATGGGGTCACTTGTGGGGGGTTTCTATTGTTTAGGTACATTAGGGGCTCTGCAAACGCAATGTGACGCCTGCAGACCATTCCATCTAAGTCTGTATTTCAAATGGCGCTCCTTCCCTTCCGAGCCTTCCCATGCGCCCAAACGGTGGTTCCCCCCCACATATGGGGTATCAGCGCACTCAGGACAAATTGCACAACAAATTTTGGGGTCCAATTTCTCCTGTTCCCCTCGGGAAAATACAAAACTGGGGGCTAAAAAATAATATTTGTGGGAAAAAAAATTTGTTTTATTTTTACGGCTCTGCATTATAAACTTCTGTGAAGCTCTTGGTGGGTCAAAGTGCTCACAACACATCTAGATAAGTTCCTTAGGGGGTCTACTTTCCAAAATGGTGTCACTTGTGGGGGGTTTCAATGTTTAGGCACATCAGTGGCTCTCCAAACGCATCATGGCGTCTCATCTCAATTCCTGTGAATTTTGCATTGAAAAGTCAAACGGCGCTCCTTCCCTTCCGAGCTCTCCCATGCGCCCAAACAGTGGTTTACCCCCACATATGGGGTATCAGCGTACTGAGGACAAATTGTACAACAACTTTTTGGTTCCAATTTCTTCTGTTACCATTGGGAAAATAAAAAATTGGGGGCGAAAAGATCATTTTTTTTTTCACAAAAATGATTTTTTATTTTTACGGTTCTGCATTATAAACTTCTTGGTGGGTCAAAGTGCTCACCATACCTCTAGATAAGTTCCTTAGGGGGTCTACTTTCCAAAATGGTGTCACTTGTGGGGGGTTTCAATGTTTAGGCACATCAGTGGCTCTTCAAACGCAACATGGCGTCCCATCTCAATTCCTGTCAATTTTGCATTGAAAGGTCAAACGGCACTCCTTCCCTTCCGAGGTCTCCCATGCGCCCAAACAGTGGTTTACCCCCACATATGGGGTATCAGAGTACTCAGGACAAATTGTGCAACAACTTTTTGGTTCCAAATTCTTCTCTTACCATTGGGAAAATAAAAAATTGGGGGCGAAAAGATCATTTTTTTTACAAAAAATATTTTTTATTTTTACGGTTCTGCATTATAAACTTCTGTGAAGCACTTGGTGGGTCAAAGTGCTCACCACACCTCTAGATAAGTTCCTTAGGGGGTCTACTTTCCAAAATGGTGTCACTTGTGGGGGGTTTCAATGTTTAGGCACATCAGTGGCTCTCCAAACGCAACATGGCGTCCCATCTCAATTCCAGTCAATTTTGCATTAAAAAGTCAAATGGCGCTCCTTCGCTTCCAAGCTCTGTCATGCGCCCAAACAGTGGTTTACCTCCACTTATGTGGTATCAGTGTACTCAGGACAAATTGTACAACAAGGTTTGGGGTCCATTTTCTCCTGTAACTCTTGGCAAAATAAAACAAATTGGAGCTGAAGTAAATTTTTTGTGAAAAAAAGTAAAATGTTAATTTTTATTTAAACATTCCAAAAATTCCTGTGAAACACATGAAGGGTTAATAAACTTCTTGAATGTGGTTTTGAGAACCTTGAGGGGTGAAGTTTTTAGAATGGTGTCACACTTGGGTATTTTCTATCATATAGACCCCTCAAAATGACTTCAAATGAGATGTGGCCCCTAAAATAAAATGGTGTTGTAAAAATGAGAAATTGCTGGTCAACTTTTAACCCTTATAACTCCCTAACAAAAAAAAATTTTGGTTCCAAAATTGTGCTGATGTAAAGTAGACATGTGGGAAATGTTACTTATTAAGTATTTTGTGTGACATATCTCTGTGATTTAATTGCATAAAAATTCAAATTTGGAAAATTGCAAAATTTTCAAAATTTTCGCCATATTTCCGTTTTTTTCACAAATAATCGCAAGTAATATCAAAGAAATTTTACCACTATCATGAAGTACAATATGTCACGAGAAAACAATGTCAGAATCACCGGGATCCGTTGAAGCGTTCCAGAGTTATAACCTCATAAAGGGACAGTGGTCAGAATTGTAAAAATTGGCCCGGTCCATAACGTGCAAACCACCCTTGGGGGTAAAGGGGTTAATGGTAAACACATCCGTATGCGTAAGCCGCCGAACTCAGGGTCCCAATTCTATAATTATAAACAATATTTTTCGGTAGTGTTGTTGGCTGTGGTTGACAGTCACTACAGATTTATAATTGTACACATTGGGGTCTATGTGAGAACTGGAGACTCTAGAGTCTTCAATTCTTCCATTATGGGTCGGCGGCTGCGCAATAACCAGTTGGACCTGCCACCACCACTTCAGCTTCCAGGCTCCAATCAAGAATCTGTGCCATATGTCCTTGTGGCAGATGAGGCCTTTCAGTTAACCAGGCATGTAATGAGGCCATATCCCTGTCGAAACCTGGACCATCGGCGTAGGATATTTAACTTGCGTCTATCACGCGCACGGCGACTGGTGGAGTGCGCCTTTGGCATTCTTTGTGCCAAATGGTGGGTTTTCCAGTCAGCCATTGAGCTGAGTGAAGGCAACGTTAATGAGGTCATCAAAGCTTGTGTGGTCCTACATAACTTCACCCAACTTCATGAATGCCCCTCATCTGATGGTGCTGAAGGTGTGTTGGGCAATATGGGTAGGCCTAGACCGCATGTCATCCCTCAGCATCGTTTGCTTTCAGGACTGAAAGTCCGTGATATCTTTACTAATTATTTTGTGACACCTCAGGGTGCTACTCTCTGGCAAGAGCATTCTGTCTCTATGTTGTAAGTTTAATTTTTTTGTGTATATCAATATCCTTTTTTCAGTTATGTTGTTGTGTGTGTTAATTTACTTTATTTAATAGATGATTTTAAGATTAAATTTGTATGCTGTGTTAATTATTCTAAGAGACAAAAAATTGGCTTTTGATAATTTTTTATAACGCCAAAACATAATTTTGAGAAATCCAAGCCATATTAAACTCATATGGCTTATGTGGCCTTAGAAATTTGGCCATACCCATTTTTAACATGTACTTAAACATAATAAGCAGAAAAACATCTTATTTTGCAACAGCAAAATCCAAGCGAAAATCAAAATTGAAGATTTTGATAACTTGGTGGAGGTGATGGCGGCAGTCCAGACTTTCTCTCTTGCTGGCTTTGTTGGCAAAATTGTCCTTCGCCCAGTGTGGGTGCATAATCTTGGCCATGCTGTATGTTTTGGCCATGGTCAGATTGATGAGTAGCTAAGTGACCATATGGATATTGTAGAGTAGACTCCTGGGGATTATGGAATCCACGTGACTCATACCCCCCAATATGGCTATGTCGTCCAAACCCAGGTTGGGACCAGCCTTCAACACTGGGTCTGTACAAGTGGCCATATTGGGCAGGTTGGGTATAGGATGCCATTTGGGCCTGTTGTGGCCATGGTTGATTTTGGGGGGGAATGGGTTGTGGTGTAGGCACCCGTGGAGGAGGTGCATCAGATCCCTGACAGCTGCCACCTCTCCAAGAATTCAAAGACCTCATGTGGGGTATTGGTGGGTGTGCATGCATCAATAAGGATCTGAATGCACCCTCTCACACATAGCCTCACCTCACAGGTTAGGGGACGAAGGTACCGGGTCAGACTGCGGGAGTATACCTCCTCACCCTCATCCTGGACACATGCCTCCTGATATCTGTAGCAGGGTTCGCTCTCCTTCGTCGCCCACGGCGGGATATGACAGCAGGCTGTGGGGAGGCCTCCAGAGGAACAGTAGGGCTGCTGCTGTTTCCTGGATCTTCAAGGCTGACGGGTGCTGGTGCAAATGTTGGTGCTGCTGCAGGTGCTGCTGCAGGTGGAGCTACTGGTGCTGGTGCAGTAGGAGCTGAAGGGATGCAGTTGGAAAGCTGAGAAGATGGACCAGCCACCTCTTTACCTTCCCCGACCGGATCGATAATTGGCCTCAGAATCCAACCCTGTCTCCCTCTCAGTGAGGTTGGACTGAGTTCTGTTATGAAAGTTTGAGAAAAAAAAATAAAACATATGATCATAAAATACATATGTGTAATGTGGTGTGATGTATGAACTTATGGTCTGAGATCCATACTGGGATCCAGAAAAGCAAGGCGATCATAATAAATGTACTTCCGCTGTTTGGTGCGGAAGCACCACTCCTGGCCTTTTGCTGTCGTTCCCGCCTATCTGATCGCAGATGCTGCGCCAGCATCTCATAACATCTTCTCTGCAATGACAGACAATAAAATAATGTATAAAGTCATTGCGCACAGTGGATCAACAAGTTTAATGAGATTTTACATAGCCATCTGGCCTAGTAAGCTGTATTTTTTTAACATAATCTTCATTAATAATAATAATAATAATAGGATTAAAAACATCATGCTATGATTTAAGGGTATAGTGTGAAAACCTGTTATTTAGTGCAGTTCATAATACTATTTTCAAAACATGAGTGAACTTACTTATTTTTTGCTGTCCCTCACGTGGACGGTCTGCAAAATCAGAAAAAAGTAGCCCACATATCCTCCTCCATGCCGCCTTTTTTGGGGCCCAATCAGAGTAGTGTGCATTAGAGTTGAGCGACCTTGACCTTTTTAGAGTCGAGCCGGGTTTTGCGAAACCCGACTATGTCCAAAGTCGGGTCGAGTGAAATCGTCCGATTATGACGTAAAGTCGGGATCGACCGAAACACGAAACCCAATGCAAGTCAATGGGGCAGCATAGTCGGCAGTGAGTGGGGGCCAGGAAAACACCTAGAGTGGCCATTTTAATGTCAAAACCATCCATTCTTCTTAATGAAGCTTGTCAAGCGTAATTTACCTTATAATAATTGGAAGGCATTTGAAATTGGGGGTCATTTGGCTAAAGTTGTGGGGGGTAGGGCTGGTTCAAGTAATTAGTGGGCCCAGGAAATCTGGACCACGTCACGGCAGTGGAGCAGGGAGAGGTAAGTATTTCAACTTTGCAAGTGCTGTGAACCTGAGCAAGCAGGGGGGGCCCACTCGTTGGCATTGGCACTGGCACAGGGCCCCTCAAAGTACAGCGGTGTGTTTGCACGGCGGGGGCGCCTCCCACCGGCAGCAACACTTTTGCGTACTATGAGAGGCCCTGTGCCAGTGACGTCGCCAACTAGTATTCCTCCCCCCACCTGATGAAGGAACCTGCACTTTCATCTGCACCTTCCTCTTTGTCCCCGTGTAAGGTGGTATGGTATGCGGGAAGAGCAACCTGACTTTCAGCAGGGTCACAATGTTGTTGTGTAGCGTGCACGGGGAATGTTGCGTTATGGGTCAATGTACCAGCAGACTCATCTATCACTGGCTGGGCAATGGGCACGATGAAGTGGAAACACAGATATAGGCCCAAAGAAGAAAGTGGGCTAAATGCAGTTCAAAATTGGTAACACAGGAATAACCAGGGGGCATTGCAGTGGAGGACAACTGGAATGAGAGGCTGACACAGAGAGTAGGGCCAAATCAGTAAGTAGTCGAAATGCAGTTCAAAATTGGCAACCGTAGTAAACAGGCGGCACAGCTTTGTTCAGTGGAGGAGAACAGCAAGGAGTGGCAGACACCGATAGTAGGCCCCAAACCAACTAGTACGCCAAATGCAGTTGTTCCATTTAACCACAATTTAATGAGAGCCTGAAGATAGAAGCTCAGGAAAGGCAACCTGGGGAACACCTTGGAGTGTAACACACCATCTCTCTCCACCCCATACCCATTTTGTATGGCCTAATGCAGTGTACTTTTCTACAACTACTAAACGAGAGTCGGAAGACCGAAGCAATGGCAAGGAAACCTGGGGAACACCTTAGAGTGTAACACACCCTCTCTCTACACCCCATACCCAATTTGAAGGCCTAATGCAGTGTAGTTTCCAAGAACTACTAAACGAGAGCCGGAAGATCGAAGCTCAGGAAAGGCAACCTGGGGAACACCTTGGAGTGTAACACACCCTCTCGCTACACCCCATACCCAATTTGAAGGCCTAATGCAGCGTAGTTTCCAACAACTACTAAACGAGAGCCGGAAGATCGAAGCTCAGGAAAGGCAACCTGGGGAACACCTTGGAGTGTAACAAACCCTCTCTCTACACCCCATACCCAATTTGTAGGCCTAATGCAGCGTAGTTTCCGACAACTACTAAACGAGAGCATGAAGATCGAAGCTCAGGAAAGGCAACCTGGGGAACACCTTGGAGTGTAACACACCCTCTCTCTACACCCCATACCCAATTTGTAGGCCTAATGCAGCGTAGTTTCCGACAACTACTAAACGAGAGCCGGAATATCGAAGCTCAGGAAAGGCAACCTGGGGAACACCTTGGAGTGTAACACACCCTCTCTCTACGCCCCATACCCAATTTGTAGGCCTAATGCAGCGTAGTTTCCGACAACTACTAAACGAGAGCCGGAATATCGAAGCTCAGGAAAGGCAACCTGGGGAACACCTTGGAGTGTAACACACCCTCTCTCTACACCCCATACCCAATTTGAAGGCCTAATGCAGTGTAGTTTCCAAGAACTACTAAACGAGAGCCGGAAGATCGAAGCTCAGGAAAGGCAACCTGGGGAACACCTTGGAGTGTAACACACCCTCTCGCTACACCCCATACCCAATTTGAAGGCCTAATGCAGCGTAGTTTCCAACAACTACTAAACGAGAGCCGGAAGATCGAAGCTCAGGAAAGGCAACCTGGGGAACACCTTGGAGTGGAACACACCATCTCTCTACACCCCATACCCAATTTGAAGGCCTAATGCAGAGTAGTTTCCAAGAACTACTAAACGAGAGCCGGAAGATCGAAGCTCAGGAAAGGCAACCTGGGGAACACCTTGGAGTGTAACACAACGTCTCTCTACACGACGGAAGGGCTGATTCTTAGGAAGGAAGGCTGTTGGAAATAAGCATTGCGCGTCCGAGGGTGATTATATTCTTATTAGGTATATACTCACCCTCGGACGCGCCCTGCTTCTTTATTTGGAATGAATGTTTATTTGCAATGTGGTGTTGACTTTCTCTATTATTTTGGTAATTAATGATTTTATTATTTTCATTATTTTGCATCTTCTCGGCAATAATATAAAGAAGACGCGACAGGACAACACTCGGTGGATGCCATATGTGTGTTTTCAATTTAAAAAAACTTTCAGTTAACTACTTGCAGGAGAAAGTAATTGTAGCTGGTGGCCATTTTTAGTACTGTACCAGATTAGAGTTGTGTGTTTGTTTTTAATGTTAAAATGTCTGCATTTGATATCTCACCAGTATTTTCTTTTTTATAAGCAAAATACTTATTTTTATATTTTCTGATGTTGGTTCCAGGGGTACACGGCCAGCAGTGCCCTGGTCAGTGTAGTAGTAGTTGAAAGAATGGACCGCAGACAGGCATCGAAGGCCTAAAATAATAACACATGGCTGTAGGCAATTTTAAATTGGTTCCAGGGGTACACGGACAGCAGTGGTGTGGTCAGTGGAGGCCTAGTGGAAGGAGTGACCGCAGACAGGCATCGAAGGCCTAAAATAATAACACATGGCTGTAGGCAATTTTAAATTGGTTCCAGGGGTACACGGGCAGCAGTGACCTGGTCAGTGTAGTAGTAGTTGAAAGAATGGACCGCAGACAGGCATCGAAGGCCTAAAATAAAAAAATTGGGCTGGCTGTAGGCAATTTTAAATTGGTTCCAGGGGTACACGGGCAGCAGTGACCTGGTCAGTGTAGTAGTAGTTGAAAAAATGGACCGCAGACAGGCATCGAATGCCTAAAATAATAACACATGGCTGTAGGCAATTTTAAATTGGTTACAGGGGTACACGGACAGCAGTGACCTGGTCAGTGTAGTAGTAGTTGAAAGAATGGACCGCAGACAGGCATCGAAGGCCTAAAATAAAAAAATTGGGCTGGCTGTAGGCAATTTTAAATTGGTTCCAGGGGTACACGGACAGCAGTGGTGTGGTCAGTGGAGGCCTAGTGGAAGGAGTGACCGCAGACAGGCATCGAAGGCCTAAAATAATAACACATGGCTGTAGGCAATTTTAAATTGGTTCCAGGGGTACACGGACAGCAGTGGTGTGGTCAGTGGAGGCCTAGTGGAAGGAGTGACCGCAGACAGGCATCGAAGGCCTAAAATAATAACACATGGCTGTAGGCAATTTTAAATTGGTTCCAGGGGTACACGGACAGCAGTGACCTGGTCAGTGTAGTAGTAGTTGAAAGAATGGACCGCAGACAGGCATCGAAGGCCTAAAATAAAAAAATTGGGCTGGCTGTAGGCAATTTTAAATTGGTTCCAGGGGTACACGGGCAGCAGTGGTGTGGTCAGTGGAGGCCTAGTGGAAGGAGTGACCGCAGACAGGCATCGAAGGCCTAAAATAATAACACATGGCTGTAGGCAATTTTAAATTGGTTCCAGGGGTACACGGACAGCAGTGGTGTGGTCAGTGGAGGCCTAGTGGAAGGAGTGACCGCAGACAGGCATCGAAGGCCTAAAATAATAACACATGGCTGTAGGCAATTTTAAATTGGTTCCAGGGGTACACGGACAGCAGTGACCTGGTCAGTGTAGTAGTAGTTGAAAGAATGGACCGCAGACAGGCATCGAAGGCCTAAAATAAAAAAATTGGGCTGGCTGTAGGCAATTTTAAATTGGTTCCAGGGGTACACGGACAGCAGTGGTGTGGTCAGTGGAGGCCTAGTGGAAGGAGTGACCGCAGACAGGCATCGAAGGCCTAAAATAATAACACATGGCTGTAGGCAATTTTAAATTGGTTCCAGGGGTACACGGACAGCAGTGGTGTGGTCAGTGGAGGCCTAGTGGAAGGAGTGACCGCAGACAGGCATCGAAGGCCTAAAATAATAACACATGGCTGTAGGCAATTTTAAATTGGTTCCAGGGGTACACGGACAGCAGTGACCTGGTCAGTGTAGTAGTAGTTGAAAGAATGGACCGCAGACAGGCATCGAAGGCCTAAAATAAAAAAATTGGGCTGGCTGTAGGCAATTTTAAATTGGTTCCAGGGGTACACGGACAGCAGTGGTGTGGTCAGTGGAGGCCTAGTGGAAGGAGTGACCGCAGACAGGCATCGAAGGCCTAAAATAATAACACATGGCTGTAGGCAATTTTAAATTGGTTCCAGGGGTACACGGACAGCAGTGGTGTGGTCAGTGGAGGCCTAGTGGAAGGAGTGACCGCAGACAGGCATCGAAGGCCTAAAATAATAACACATGGCTGTAGGCAATTTTAAATTGGTTCCAGGGGTACACGGACAGCAGTGACCTGGTCAGTGTAGTAGTAGTTGAAAGAATGGACCGCAGACAGGCATCGAAGGCCTAAAATAAAAAAATTGGGCTGGCTGTAGGCAATTTTAAATTGGTTCCAGGGGTACACGGGCAGCAGTGACCTGGTCAGTGTAGTAGTAGTTGAAAGAATGGACCGCAGACAGGCTTAGAAGGCCTAACATAACAAACTTGGGCTGGCTGTAGGCACTTTTAAATTGGTTCCAGGGGTACACGGGCAGCAGTGGTCTGGTCAGTGGAAGTCTAGTGGAAGGAGTGACCGCAGACAGGCTTCCAAGGCCTAACATAACAAACTTGGGCTGGCTGTAGGCACTTTTAAATTGGTTCCAGGGGTACACGGGCAGCAGTGGTCTGGTCAGTGGAAGTCTAGTGGAAGGAGTGACCGCAGACAGGCTTCCAAGGCCTAACATAACAAACTTGGGCTGGCTGTAGGCACTTTTAAATTGGTTCCAGGGGTACACGGGCAGCAGTGGTCTGGTCAGTGGAAGTCTAGTGGAAGGAGTGACCGCAGACAGGCTTCCAAGGCCTAACATAACAAACTTGGGCTGGCTGTAGGCACTTTTAAATTGGTTCCAGGGGTACACGGGCAGCAGTGGTCTGGTCAGTGGAAGTCTAGTGGAAGGAGTGACCGCAGACAGGCTTCGAAGGCCTAACATAACAAAATTGGGCTGGCTGTAGGCACTTTAAATTGGTTCCAGGGGTACATGGGCAGCAGTGTATGGTCAGTGGAAGTCTAGTGGAAGGAGTGACGGCAGACAGTCTTCGAAGGCCTAACATAACAAAATTGGGCTGACTGTAGGCACTTTTAAATTGGTTCCAGGGTAACACGGCCAGCAGTGGCCTGGTCAGTGTAGTAGTTGTAGAAAGAAGGGACCGCAGACAGGCTTCGAAGGCCTAACATAACAAAAATGTCAAAACAATGGTATTGTCAGTGCCAGGCATTGAAGGATGTCAGCGGCTAGACTACACATTGGTGAAGCTGTGAGAGATAATTTTGCTAGTGGTAGAGCACTGTTTGAGCTGGGGGGGGGAACTGTCTTGTGGCCGGCGGTACAGGCACAGGGCCCCTCATATTACAACGGTGTGTCTGACGTTGGGTGCGCACCACCACCGCCAGAGACACTTTATTGTACTATGAGGGACCCAGTGGCAGTGCCGTCGACCAAAAGCGGCCACACCCACCTCTTCAGACAAACAGCACTCTCAAGGGTCCAAGCGCAAAGTGGCGATAGCACGGCCCCGTGTGGGGAGTTTGGCCATTTCGTGAGGTGGAAACATGTCGTATGCTGGACAATCAGGTGAAGAAAATTACGAGATTGGAAAAGTCATTCAGAATAGTCCACAGGCAAGACCTTTTCATAGGAAAGCTAGGTGTCAGCCGGGCAGGGTGGGGCAAAAGATTTTGAAATCCAGTTGTGGTTCATTTTAATGAAGGTTAGATCATCTACATTTTGGGTAGCCAGACGAGTCCTTTTTTCTGTTAGTATTGAACCTGCAGCACTGAATACTCTTTCTGATAGGACACTAGCTGCCGGGCAAGCAAGCTCCTGCAATGCATATTCTGCCAATTCTGGCCAGGTGTCTAATTTGGATGCCCAGTAATCAAATGGGAATGACGGTTGAGGGAGAACGTCGATAAGGGATGAAAAATAGTTTGTAACCATACTGGACAAATGTTGTCTCCTGTCACTTTGAATTGATGCTGCAGTACCTGTCCTGTCTGCGGTCATAGAAAAATCACTCCACAACCTGGTCAGAAAACCCCTCTGTCCAACGCCACTTCTGATTTCTGCCCCTCTAACACCTCTGGTCTGCTGGCCCCTGGAGCTCGTGTGAGAACGATCACGGGCGCTGTGTGCAGGGAATGCCAGAAGCAAACGGTCAACAAGAGTTGATTGTTTTGTTGCTAATATTAGTTCCAAGTTCTCATGTGGCATAATATTTTGCAATTTGCCTTTATAGCGAGGATCAAGGAGGCAGGCCAACCAGTAATCGTCATCGTTCATCATTTTTGTAATGCGTGTGTCCCTTTTGAGGATACGCAAGGCATAATCCGCCATGTGGGCCAAAGTTCCCGTTGTCAAATCTGCGGTTGTGCTTGGTTGAGGGGCAGTTGCAGGCAAATCTACGTCACTTGTGTCCCTCAAAAAACCAGAACCCGGCCTTGCCACGCCACCAATTTCCCGTGCCCCCGGGAAAGCTTCCTCATTAAAAATATACTCATCCCCATCATCCTCCTCATCCTCCACCTCCTCTTCGCCCGGTACCTCGTCATGTACACTGCCCTGACCAGACAATCGCTGACTGTCATCAAGGCTTTCCTCTTCCTCTGGTGCAGACGCCTGATCCTTTATGTGCGTCAAACTTTGCATCAGCAGACGCATTAGGGGGATGCTCATGCTTATTATGGCGTTGTCTGCACTAACCAGCCGTGTGCATTCCTCAAAACACTGAAGGACTTGACACATGTCTTGAATCTTCGACCACTGCACACCTGACAACTCCATGTCTGCCATCCTACTGCCTGCCCGTGTATGTGTATCCTCCCACAAAAACATAACAGCCCGCCTCTGTTCGCACAGTCTCTGAAGCATGTGCAGTGTTGAGTTCCACCTTGTTGCAACGTCTATGATTAGGCGATGCTGGGGAAGGTTCAAAGAACGCTGATAGGTCTGCATACGGCTGGAGTGTACAGGCGAACGGCGGATATGTGCGCAAAGTCCACGCACTTTGAGGAGCAGGTCGGATAACCCCGGATAACTTTTCAGGAAGCACTGCACCACCAGGTTTAAGGTGTGAGCCAGGCAAGGAATGTGTTTCAGTTGGGAAAGGGAGATGGCAGCCATGAAATTCCTTCCGTTATCACTCACTACCTTGCCTGCCTCAAGATCTACAGTGCCCAGCCACGACTGCGTTTCTTGCTGCAAGAACTCGGACAGA
The DNA here is from genome assembly GCF_032444005.1 of Ranitomeya imitator. Lineage (NCBI taxonomy): Eukaryota > Metazoa > Chordata > Amphibia > Anura > Dendrobatidae > Ranitomeya > Ranitomeya imitator. The sequence continues at coordinate 722,247,668 of NC_091282.1, read as the reverse complement.
ACTTCCGCGGTGTGTCTATTGTCGCCCAAACACTTCATAGCCAATACAGCCTGCTGACGTATGCCAGTAGCTGCCCCATAATGGGAGACCTGGTGTGCAACAGTGGCAGGTGCGGATGGAGTGTTTGTGCGACTGCGGTCTGTGGACGAGCTCTTGCTTCTGCAGGAGGACGAGGAGGAGGAGGAGGAGGGGGTGCGAACGGCTACAGACAACTGTTTACTAGACCGTGGGCTAGGCAGAACTGTCCCAAACTTGCTGTCCCCTGTGGACCCTGAATCCACCACATTTACCCAGTGTGCCGTGATGGACACGTAACGTCCCTGGCCATGCCTACTGGTCCATGCATCTGTTGTCAGGTGCACCTTTGTGCTCACAGATTGCCTGAGTGCATGGACGATGCGCTCTTTAACATGCTGGTGGAGGGCTGGGATGGCTTTTCTGGAAAAAAAGTGTCGACTGGGTAGCTCGTAGCGTGGTACAGCGTAGTCCATCAGGTCTTTGAAAGCTTCGCTTTCAACTAACCGGTAGGGCATCATCTCTAACGAGATTAGTCTAGCTATGTGGGCGTTCAAACCCTGTGTACGCGGATGCGAGGCTAAGTATTTCCTTTTTCTAACCATAGTCTCATGTAGGGTGAGCTGGACTGGAGAGCTGGAGATCGTGGAACTAGCGGGGGTGCCGGTGGACATGGCAGACTGAGAGACGGTGGGAGATGGTATTGTTGCCGCCGGTGCCCTAGATGCAGTGTTTCCTACTACGAAACTGGTGATTCCCTGACCCTGAATGCTTTGGCCTGGCAAAGATACCTGCACAGATACAGCAGGTGGTGCGCTAAATGGTGGTCCTACACTGCCGGAAGGGATGTTGCGTTGATGACTAGCTTCATTGGCCGAGGGTGCAACAACCTTAAGGGACGTTTGGTAGTTAGTCCAAGCTTTCAAATGCATGGTGGTTAAATGTCTATGCATGCAACTAGTATTGAGACTTTTCAGATTCTGACCTCTGCTTAAGGAAGTAGAACATTTTTGACAGATGACTTTGCGCTGATCAATTGGATGTTGTTTAAAAAAATGCCAGACTGCACTCTTTCTAGCATCGGATACCTTTTCAGGCATTGCAGACTGAGCTTTAACCGGATGGCCACGCTGTCCTCCACCAGGTTTTGGCTTTGCCACGCGTTTTGGGCAAGATACGGGCCCGGCAGATGGAACCTGTGGCGATGTTGATGCCTGCTGCGGCCCCTCCTCCTCCTCTGCTTCAGAAATGCTGCCGCCTGCACCCTGTTCCCCCAATGGCTGCCAATCGGGGTCAAGAACTGGGTCATCTAATAACTCTTCTTGTACCTCCTGCGCAACTTCGTCTGTGTCACCGTGTCGTTCGGTGGTATAGCGTTCGTGATGGGGCAACATAGTCTCATCAGGGTCTGATTCTTGATCAGCACCCTGCGAGGGCAATGTTGTGGTCTGAGTCAAAGGACCAGCATAGTAGTCTGGCTGTGGCTGTGCGTCAGTGCACTCCATGTCAGATTCAATTTGTAATGGGCATGGACTGTTAACTGCTTCACTTTCTAAGCCAGGGACGGTATGTGTAAAGAGCTCCATGGAGTAACCCGTTGTGTCGCCTGCTGCATTCTTCTCTGTTGTTGTTTTTGCTGAAGAGGACAAGGAAGTGACTTGTCCCTGACCGTGAACATCCACTAACGACGCGCTGCTTTTACTTTTACCAGTTTCACGAGATGAGGCAAAAGAGCTAGAGGCTGAGTCAGCAAGATAAGCCAAAACTTGCTCTTGCTGCTCCGGCTTTAAAAGCGGTTTTCCTAATCCCAGAAAAGGGAGCGTTCGAGGCCTTGTGTAGCCGGACGACGAACCTGGCTCCACAGCTCCAGACTTAGGTGCAATATTTTTTCCCCCACGACCACCTGATGCTCCACCACTACCACTACCCTCATTACCAGCTGACAATGAACGCCCCCGGCCACGACCTCTTCCACTAGACTTCCTCATTGTTTTAAAAACGTAACCAAACTAACGTTATTTGTTGCAGTCACACAACTTACACGGTGAGCTATAACTTCAGTATGATTTAGCTACCCCTTTACAGGTTGGTGAGACCACAGCGAAAATCAGGCCCAATGTTACACACTCTTTTTTTGGTGGCTGCAAATTAGAGAGATGCCCCACACGCAGGACTGTCACTGAAGCACAAATGTTAATATTAATGTCACACTATTATTTTTTTTTTATTTTTATTTTTTTCAGGAACACTTTAGAAACCCCCCAAAAAAAAAAAAATAGATTTTTGCAGGGAGAATTTAGAAAACAAATGTAACAAACTATATGCTTTCTATGGGCCACTGAGTGAGAGATGACGCACACAGGAATCAGGAGTGGCACACAAGCCCAGAGGCCAATATTTTTCTACCAATGATTGATGGAGTTATTTTCTCTGGTAGATTTTGGAACCCAAATCAAGGAAAAAAAATGTAGGCTTTCTATGGACCACAATTGGAGAGAGAGAGAGAGAGAGATGGCACACCCAGGAGTCAAGACTGGCACACAAGCAGAAAGGCCAATATTAATCTCCCACTGTTTTTTTTTTGTTTTTTTTTTTTCAGGGAGACTTTAGAAAAAAAAATAATAAAAAAATATGATTTTATCAGGAAGAATTTAGAAACCAAATAAAATAAAATGATTTTTTCAGGGAGAATTTATAAAACAAATAAAAACAAAAATAGGCGTTCTATGGCCCACTGACTGAGAGATGACGCACACAGGAGTCAGGAGTGGCACACAAACCCAGAGGCCAATATTTTTCTACCAATGATTGATGTAGTTATTTTCTCTGGTAGATTTTAGAACCCAAATCAAGGAAAAAAAATATAGGCTTTCTATGGACCACAATTGGAGAGAGAGAGAGAGAGAGAGAGAGAGAGAGAGAGAGAGATGGCACACCCAGGAGTCAAGACTGGCACACAAGCAGAAAGGCCAATATTAATCTCCCACTGTTTTTTTTGGTTGTTTTTTTTTTTTTTTTTTTCAGGGAGACTTTAGAAAAAAAAATAATAAAAAAAATATGATTTTATCAGGAAGAATTTAGAAACCAAATAAAATAAAATGATTTTTTCAGGGAGAATTTATAAAACAAATAAAACCAAAAATAGGCGTTCTATGGCCCACTGACTGAGAGATGACGCACCCAGGAGTCAAGACTGGCACACAAGCAGAAAGGCCAATATTAATCTCCCACTGTTTTTTTTGGTTGTTTTTTTTTTTTTTTTTTCAGGGAGACTTTAGAAAAAAAAATAATAAAAAAAATATGATTTTATCAGGAAGAATTTAGAAACCAAATAAAATAAAATGATTTTTTCAGGGAGAATTTATAAAACAAATAAAACCAAAAATAGGCGTTCTATGGCCCACTGACTGAGAGATGACGCACCCAGGAGTCAAGACTGGCACACAAGCAGAAAGGCCAATATTAATCTCCCACTGTTTTTTTTTTTTTTTTTCAGGGAGACTTTAGAAAAAAAAATAATAAAAAAAATATGATTTTATCAGGAAGAATTTAGAAACCAAATAAAATAAAATGATTTTTTCAGGGAGAATTTAGAAAACAAATAAAACCAAAAATAGGCGTTCTATGGCCCACTGACTGAGAGATGACGCACACAGGAGTCAGGAGTGGCACACAAACCCAGAGGCCAATATTTTTCTACCAATGATTGATGTAGTTATTTTCTCTGGTAGATTTTAGAACCCAAATCAAGGAAAAAAAATATAGGCTTTCTATGGACCACAATTGGAGAGAGAGAGAGAGAGAGAGAGAGAGATGGCACACCCAGGAGTCAAGACTGGCACACAAGCAGAAAGGCCAATATTAATCTCCCACTGTTTTTTTGGTTGTTTTTTTTTTTTTTTTTTCAGGGAGACTTTAGAAATAAAAATAATAAAAAAAATATGATTTTATCAGGAAGAATTTAGAAACCAAATAAAATAAAATGATTTTTTCAGGGAGAATTTAGAAAACAAATAAAACCAAAAATATGCGTTCTATGGCCCACTGACTGAGAGAGAGAGAGAGAGAGATGGAACGCTTAGTACTGGCACACAAGCCCAAAGGGCAATATTAATCTCCCTTTTTTTTTCCAGGGAGAATTTCTGAAACCCAAAAAAAAAATAAAATAGGCTTTCTATGGCCCACTATTTGTGAGAGAGATGGGACGCTCAGGACTGGCACAGATGGCACGCTCAGGACTGGCACAGAAGCCCAGAGGCCAATATTAATCTCCCTTTTTTTCTGGGAGAATTTATAAAACCAAAAAAATATTTAAATAGGCTTTCTATGGCCCACTATTTGTGAGAGAGATGGCACGCTCAGGACTGGCACAGATGGCACGCTCACAACTGGCACACAAGCCCAGAGGCCAATATTAATCTCCCTTTTTTCAGGGAGAATTTCTAAAACCCAAAAAAAAAATAAAATAGGCTTTCTATGGCCCACTATTTGTGAGAGAGATGGGACGCTCAGGACTGGCACAGATGGCACGCTCAGGACTGGCACAGAAGCCCAGAGGCCAATATTAATCTCCCTTTTTTTCTGGGAGAATTTATAAAACCAAAAAAATATTTAAATAGGCTTTCTATGGCCCACTATTTGTGAGAGAGATGGCACGCTCAGGACTGGCACAGATGGCACGCTCACAACTGGCACACAAGCCCAGAGGCCAATATTAATCTCCCTTTTTTCAGGGAAAATTGATAAAACAAAAAAAAAAATTAAATAGGCTTTCTATGGCCCACTATTTGTGAGAGAGATGGCACGCTCAGGGCTGGCTGGCACAGATGGCACGCTCAGGACTGGCACACAAGCCCAGAGGCCAATATTAATCTCCCTTTTTTTCTGGGAGAATTTATAAAACCAAAAAAATATTTAAATAGGCTTTCTATGGCCCACTATTTGTGAGAGAGATGGCACGCTCAGGACTGGCACAGATGGCACGCTCACAACTGGCACACAAGCCCAGAGGCCAATATTAATCTCCCTTTTTTCAGGGAAAATTTATAAAACAAAAAAAAAAATTAAATAGGCTTTCTATGGCCCACTATTTGTGAGAGAGATGGCACGCTCAGGGCTGGCACAGATGGCACGCTCAGGACTGGCACACAAGCCCAGAGGCCAATATTAATCTCCCTTTTTTTCAGGGAGAATTTATAAAACCAAAAAAAAAAATAAATAGGCTTTCTATGGCCCACTATTTGTGAGAGAGATGGCACACTCAGGACTGGCACACAAGCCCAAAGGCCAATATTAATCTCCCACTGTATTTTTATCAGGGAGAATTTATACACCCCACAAAAAAAAATACAGAAAAATGAAAAGGCTTTCTATGGCCCACTATGTGAGAGAGATGGCACACACAGGGATGGCACTCTAGCAGAAATGCCAAATTGCCAATCTTAATCTCCCACCAAAAAAAAAAAAAAAAAAAAAACAGGGAATGTCCTACAATTACTATCTCCCTGCCTGCAGTAATCTCAGCCAGGTATGGCAGGCAGCTACTATCTCCCTGCCTGCAGTAATCTCAGCCAGGTATGGCAGGCAGCAATAAGGAGTGGACTGATGCACAAATGAAATAAAAAGTGTGGACAAACAAAAAAGATAGCTGTGCAGAAAGGAAGGAACAAGAGGATTTGTGCTTTGAAAAAAGCAGTTGGTTTGCACAGCGGCGTACACACAGCAATGCAGCTATCAGGGAGCCTTCTAGGGCAGCCCAATGAGCTACAGCGCTGAGGGGAAAAAAAAAAAAAAAAAAACTTCCACTGTCCCTGCACACCGAGGGTGGTGTTGGACAGTGCAAATCGCTGCAGCACAAGCGGTTTTGTGGTTAATGGACCCTGCCTAACGCTATCCCTGCTTCTGACAAAGCGGCAGCAACCTCTCCCTAAGCTCAGATCAGCAGCAGTAAGATGGCGGTCGGCGGGAACGCCTCTTTATAGCCCCTGTGACGTCGCAGACAGCAAGCCAATCACTGCAATGCCCTTCTCTAAGATGGTGGGGACCAGGACCTATGTCATCACGCTGCCCACACTCTGCGTTTACCTTCATTGGCTGAGAAATGGCGCTTTTCGCGTCATTGAAACGCGACTTTGGCGCGAAAGTCGCGTACCGCATGGCCGACCCCGCACAGGGGTCGGATCGGGTTTCATGAAACCCCGACTTAGCCAAAAGTCGGCGACTTTTGAAAATGTTCGACCCGTTTCGCTCAACCCTAGTGTGCATCCCTTTGGTCCCATAGCTCTGGCCTTTCTTGGACCAGAACAAGAAACAACTCCACATTGATTAAGGAAGACATATGGCAGGACTCCGTGGAGGCGTTCTTCCGGGATGTCTGGAGCAGTTTTTGAGCTAATTAGTATGTCTAAGCTTCCTGATAATGACTTGGCCCATTTCCTGTCATCTGGAAAAGTCTTGCGTATTTCTCGCAAGTCACAAGCATTGTCCGTGTGTAATCCATATTTTTCTCGCCCCCATAGACTTTCATTGGCGTATTTTTCTCTGAATACGCTGATAATCGCAGCATGCTGCGTTTTTCTCAGCCCGTAAAATACGGCTGAGAAATATACGGCTGATGGAAGCTGCCCCATAGAAAAACTTTGGTCCTAGTGCAATGCGTTGTTTTTGCGCCTCTCCCTCGTCCGTATTCCTCTCTAGTGTGACGCTGGCCTTAAAGGAAATGATGGCATGGGGACCCTGGGGCAGATACTGCAAATTCAACTGTAGGAGTGAGATGAGAGCAGGCTGTGGCAGGGTATTTACCTGCAGATCAACAGGCTGAAACGGTGGCAGTTATTTCAGGAAGGGGTTGTCCGCCTTTGGAATATATTTTATTTGAGATTTATGTATTTTATTTTTTTTACTTATTTGAATGTAATTGAGACAAAAAAATCATGTTTTTTGCAATCGGGTTTCAGTAAAAGTTTTGCATTATTTGCCTTTTATAGTCTGTGTTTCACTGCCTGCAGAATCATTTAAGGCTAGTTTCACATTTGCGTTACAATCCGCAGCGTTTACTCCGCAACCTCAAACGCACGAAAAACCGCATGCAAACGCGTACAAATGCAGCATTTTTTAGACGCATAAGGTATCGTATGCAGTTTAAAAAATGCAGCGTTTACATGCTTTTTCATGCGTTTTGCATGCGTTTGCGTTTTCTGTGCGCATGGTGGAAAATTTAACAGGAGAAAAATCTAGATAAACAGTCACCCCCAAAGGGACTACAGTGGGCATGTATTATGGGATATCTTTACATAGACCCTTGTACTGCTGAAATCTTAACAGTTTGCTACTGTATCCTGTGTCCTCTGTGGGCCATTTGCACTAAAGCTGTTCCATCCTGCAAGTCCACATGGATATTTTCTCTCTGAACAATGCTTATACAGGTACTATACAGATGATCAGGTTTTTAAATACATCAGATAGGGATTATATACATTAGATAGGACTGCTCAATTATGGGTATACCTTGACGATTGGTGGAGCAGCTTAGTATACATTTTTTTGCAAAAAAGTATTAACTAAATACCCTGTATTGTTTTCATTTTTTGACTAGCACTTGCTTATTTACTGTGACTTCTTTACAACAGAGTATTTTGACCTCGCTGTGCTCTTTTTGTGTCTTCAAGTTTCTTGGTGGTGTGAACAGGTTTCTACAGATTTGTTCACTGTGCAAGTAGCCCATGTGTTTTTGGTTCTGTATCCTGTGTCATGATGGATCTTCGCTTGGAGAGCTTTTATTTCAACCTGGATTTAAGCATCAAGCTGTTTCTTGCGTTTGCTTGGGAGCAACAAAGAAATAGAGAAAGACAGAGAAGGACACGGCGTAGGTGTTTTTTGGAGACACCTCATTATTGAACTTCGGGAGAGCCGTGAAGCCTATCACATGCTATATGCGAGCTTAATGCCAACCCGGACAATTTCCCGGATTATGCCAGGATGTCTCAAGACTCTTTCTGGGAATTGCTTGGTCATGTCCAAGGAGCCATCCGGAGACAGGACACCCAGCTCCGTAGAGCGATTCCAGGAGAGTTTCCTGGTTACATTAAGGTACGTAATAATTCTAAACAAATGCCAGTCATAATTATTGTTGGTCTGCATTTATTATTTGCATTTTCCTTTATGTCTTTAGCTAAACACCACCATAAATGGAATTGATTGTAATTTTCTTTTTTTTTTTTTATTTCAGATTTCTGGCAACTGGAGAGAGCTTATCATCCCTCCACTTTCAGTACCAGCTTGGAATTTCCACCCTGTCTGGAATAGTTGCGGACACCTGCCGGGCTTTGTGGAACGTTCTACGGGATGAATTTATTCCCCTACCCACGGAGGACATGTGGATTGAAATTGCGGAAAAATTCTGGAGTGTGTGTGATTTCCTCAACTGTTAGGGAGCGGTGGATGGAAAGCACATACACATTATCAAACCCACCAGACCAGGATCGGAGTACTTCAACTACAAAATATATTTTTCTGTTGTGCTCATGGCAATACCAGATGCGGACTGTCGCTTCATTGCCGTGGACATTGGAGCTTTTGGCCATGGCAAAGACTCACAGACTTTCAAGTAGGGTTGAGCGACCTTGACCTTTTTAGAGTCGAGCCGTGTTTCGCGAAACCCGACTATCTTAGAAGTCGAGTCGAGTGGAATCGGCCGATTATCGCGAAAAGTCGGGTATCGCCCGAAACACGAAACCCAATGCAAGTCAATGGGGGAGCATAGTCGGCAGTGAGTGGAGGCCAAGAAAACACCTACACTGCCCATTTTAATGGCAAAAACATCCATTCTTGTTAAAGAAGCTTGTCAATCGTAATTTACCTTATAATAATTGGAAGGCATTTGAAATTGGGGGTCATTTGGCTAAAGTTGTGGGGGGTAGGGCTGGTTCAAGTATTTAGTGGGCCCAGCAAATCTGGACCACGTCACGGCAGTGGAGCAGGGAGAGGTAAGTATTTAAACTTTGCAAGTGCTGTGATCCTGAGCAAGCAGGGGGGGCCCACTCGTTGGCATTGGCACTAGCACAGGGCCCCTCAAAGTACGGCAGTGTGTTTGCACGGCGGGGGCGCCTCCCACCGGCAGCGACACTTTTGCGTACTATGAGGGGCCCTGTGCCAGTGACGTCGCCAACGAGTAATCCCCCCCACCTGATGAAGGAACCTGCACTTTCATCTGCACCTTCCTGTTTGTCCCCGTGTAAGGTGGTATGGTATGCGGGAAGGGGAACCTGATTTTCAGCAGGGTCACATTCTTGCTGTGTAGCGTGCACGGGGAATGTAGCGTTCTGGGTCAATGTACCAGCAGACTCATCTATCACTGGCTGGGCAATGGGCAGGATGAGGAGGAAACACAGATATAGGCCCAAAGAATAAAGTGGGCTAAATGCAGTTCAAAATTGGTAACACAGGACTAACCAGGGGGCATTGCAGTGGAGGACAACTGGAATGAGAGGCTGACACAGAGAGTAGGCCCAAATCAGTAAGTAGTCGACATGCAGATCAAAATTGGCAACCGTAGTAAACAGGCGGCCCAGCTTTGTTCAGTTGAGGAGAACAGCAAGGAGTGGCAGACACCGATAGTAGGCCCCAACCCAACTAGTAGGCCAAATGCAGTCTAACATTAACAACTACTTAACAAGAGCCTGAAAATGGAATTTCAGGACAGGAAACCAGGAGAACAGCAAGGAGTGGCAGACACCGATAGTAGGCCCCAAACCAACTAGTATGCCAAATGCAGTTGTTCCATTTAACTACAATTTAATGAGAGCCTGAAGATAGAAGTTCAGGAAAGGCAACCTGGAGAACACCTTGGAGTGGAACACACCATCTCTCTACACCCCATACCCAATTTGTAGGCCTAATGCAGCGTAGTTTCCAACAACTACTAAACGAGAGCATGAAGATCGAAGCAATGGAGAGGAAACCTGGGGAACACCTTGGAGTGGAACACACCATCTCTCTACACCCCATACCCAATTTGTAGGCCTAATGCAGCGTAGTTTCCAACAACTACTAAACGAAAGCATGAAGATTGAAGCTCAGGAAAGGCAACCTGGAGAACACCTTGGAGTGGAACACATCATCTCTCTACACCCCATACCCAATTTGTAGGCCTAATGCAGCATAGTTTCCAACAACTACTAAACGAGAGCATGAAGATCGAAGCAATGGAGAGGAAACCTGGGGAACACCTTGGAGTGGAACACACCATCTCTCTACACCCCATACCCAATTTGTAGGCCTAATGCAGCGTAGTTTCCAACAACTACTAAACGAGAGCATGAAGATCGAAGCAATGGCGATGAAACCTGGGGAACACCTTGGAGTGGAACACACCATCTCTCTACACCCCATACCCAATTTGTAGGCCTAATGCAGCGTAGTTTCCAACAACTACTAAACGAGAGCATGAAGATTGAAGCTCAGGAAAGGCAACCTGGAGAACACCTTGGAGTGGAACACACCATCTCTCTACACCCCATACCCAATTTATAGGCCTAATGCAGCGTAGTTTCCAACAACTACTAAACGAGAGCATGAAGATTGAAGCAATGGAGAGGAAACCTGGGGAACACCTTGGGGAGGCAGACACCGTTAGTAGGCCCTACCAAAGTTGTACACCCAATGCAGTTTTAAAATTCCTAGAGGCTGAAAACAAGACTATTGACGCTCAGCTTTTTTCAAAGGAACACAGCTGAATTGAGTGGCGCAGACAGACACAGGTAGTAGGACTCAAACCAAAAATGTGGCTCACTGCAGCAGAAAAAAGTTACAGGGGTACACAAGCTGCAGTGCTCTGGGCAGTGGAGGACAATTTCAATAGTGAACCGCAGACAGACTTTGTACGCCTACTATTAAAAAAAGGATGCTCTATGCAATTATAAATAGGTTCCAGGGGTACACGGGCAGCAGTGGTGTGGTCAGTGGAGGCCTAGTGGAAGGAATGACCGCAGACAGGCATCGAAGGCCTAAAATAATAACACATGACTGTAGGCAATTTTAAATTGGTTCCAGGGGTACACGGGCAGAAGTGGTGTGGTCAGTGGAGGCCTAGTGGAAGGAGTGACCGCAGACAGGCATCGAAGGCCTAAAATAATAACACATGGCTGTAGGCAATTTTAAATTGGTTCCAGGGGAACATGGGCAGCAGTGGTGTGGTCAGTGGAGGCCTAGTGGAAGGAGTGACCGCAGACAGGCATCGAAGGCCTAAAATAATAACACATGGCTGTAGGCAATTTTAAATTGGTTCCAGGGGTACACGGGCAGCAGTGGTGTGGTCAGTGGAGGCCTAGTTGAAGGAGTGACCGCAGACAGGCATCGAAGGCCTAAAATAAAAAAATTGGGCTGGCTGTAGGCAATTTTAAATTGGTTCCAGGGGTACACGGGCAGCAGTGGTGTGGTCAGTGGAGGCATATTGTAAGGAGTGACCGCAGACAGGCATCGAAGGCCTAAAATAATAACACATGGCTGTAGGCAATTTTAAATTGGTTCCAGGGGTACACGGGCAGCAGTGGTGTGGTCAGTGGAGGCCTAGTGGAAGGAGTGACCGCAGACAGGCATCGAAGGCCTAAAATAATAACACATGGCTGTAGGCAATTTTAAATTGGTTCCAGGGGTACACGGGCAGCAGTGGTGTGGTCAGTGGAGGCCTAGTGGAAGGAGTGACCGCAGACAGGCATCGAAGGCCTAAAATAAAAAAATTGGGCTGGCTGTAGGCAATTTTAAATTGGTTCCAGGGGTACACGGGCAGCAGTGATGTGGTCAGTGGAGGCCTAGTGGAAGGAGTGACCGCAGACAGGCATCGAAGGCCTAAAATAATAACACATGGCTGTAGGCAATTTTAAATTGGTTCCAGGGGTACACGGGCAGCAGTGGTGTGGTCAGTGGAGGCCTAGTGGAAGGAGTGACCGCAGACAGGCATCGAAGGCCTAAAATAAAAAAATTGGGCTGGCTGTAGGCAATTTTAAATTGGTTCCAGGGGTACACGGGCAGCAGTGGTGTGGTCAGTGGAGGCATATTGTAAGGGGTGACCGCAGACAGGCATCGAAGGCCTAAAATAATAACACATGGCTGTAGGCAATTTTAAATTGGTTCCAGGGGTACACGGGCAGCAGTGGTGTGGTCAGTGGAGGCCTAGTGGAAGGAGTGACCGCAGACAGGCATCGAAGGCCTAAAATAATAACACATGGCTGTAGGCAATTTTAAATTGGTTCCAGGGGTACACAGGCAGCAGTCGTGTGGTCAGTGGAGGCATAGTGGAAGGAGTGACCGCAGACAGGCTTCGAAGGCCTAACATAACAAAAATGTCAATACAATGGTATTGTCAGTGGCAGGCATTGAAGGATGTCAGCGCATACACTAAACATTGGTGGAGCTGTGAGATAATTTTGCAAGTGGTAGAGCACTGTTTGAGCTGGGGGGGGGGGAACTGTCTTGTGGCCGGCGGTACAGGCCCAGGGCCCCTCATATTACAACGGTGTGTCTGACGTTGGGTGCGCACCACCACCGCCAGAGACACTTTATTGTACTAGGAGGGACCCAGTGGCAATGCCGTCGACCAAAAGCGGGCACACCCACCTCTTCAGACAAACAGCACTCTCACGGGTGCTGTCGCCAAGTGTCGATACCACGGCCCCGTGTGGGGAGTTTGGCCATTTAGTGAGGTGTAAACATGTCATATGCTGGACAATCAGGTGCAGAAAATTACGAGATTGGAAAAGGCATTCAGAATAGTCCACAGGCAAGACCTTTTCATAGGAAAGCTAGGTGTCAGCCGGGCAAGGTGGGGCAAAAGATTTCGAAATCCAGTTGTGGTTCATTTTAATGAAGGTTAGATCATCTACATTTTGGGTAGCCAGACGAGTCCTTTTTTCTGTTAGTATTGAACCTGCAGCACTGAATACTCTTTCTGATAGGACACTAGCTGCCGGGCAAGCAAGCTCCTGCAATGCATATTCTGCCAATTCTGGCCAGGTGTCTAATTTTGATGCCCAGTAATCAAATGGGAATGACGGTTGAGGGAGAACATCGATAAGGGATGAAAAATAGTTTGTAACCATACTGGACAAATGTTGTCTCCTGTCACTTTGAATTGATGCTGCAGTACCTGTCCTGTCTGCGGTCATAGCAAAATCACTCCACAACCTGGTCAGAAAACCCCTCTGGCCAACGCCACTTCTGATTTCTGCCCCTCTAACTCCTCTGGTCTGCTGGCCCCTGCAGCTCGTGTGAGAACGATCACGGGCGCTGTGTGCAGGGAATGCCAGAAGCAAACGGTCAACAAGAGTTGATTGTTTGGTTGCTAATATTAGTTCTAAGTTCTCATGTGGCATTATATTTTGCAATTTGCCTTTATAGCGAGGATCAAGGAGGCAGGCCAACCAGTAATCGTCATCGTTCATCATTTTAGTTATGCGTGTGTCCCTTTTGAGGATACGTAAGGCATAATCCGCCATGTGGGCCAAAGTTCCAGTTCTCAAATCTGCGGTTGTGCTTGGTTGAGGGGCAGTTTCAGGCAAATCCACGTCACTTGTGTCCCTCCAAAAACCAGAACCCGGCCTTGCCGCGCCACCAATTTCCAGTGGCCCCGGAAAAGCTTCCTCATTAAAAATATAATCATCCCCATCATCCTCCTCGTCCTCCTCCTCCTCTTCGCCCGCTAACTCGTCCTGTACACTGCCCTGGCCAGACAATGGCTGACTGTCATCAAGGCTTTCCTCTTCCTCAGCTGCAGACGCCTGATCCTATATGTGCGTCAAACTTTGCATCAGCAGACGCATTAGGGGGATGCTCATGCTTATTATGGCGTTGTCTGCACTAACCAGCCGTGTGCATTCCTCAAAACACTGAAGGACTTGACACATGTCTTGAATCTTCGACCACTGCACACCTGCCAACTCCATGTCTGCCATCCTACTGCCTGCCCGTGTATGTGTATCCTCCCACAAAAACATAACAGCCCGCCTCTGTTCGCACAGTCTCTGAAGCATGTGCAGTGTTGAGTTCCACCTTGTTGCAACGTCTATGATTAGGCGATGCTGGGGAAGGTTCAAAGAACGCTGATAGGTCTGCATACGGCTGGAGTGTACGGGCGAACGGCGGATATGTGAGCAAAGTCCACGCACTTTGAGGAGCAGGTCGGATAACCCCAGATAACTTTTCAGGAAGCACTGCACCACCAGGTTTAAGGTGTGAGCCAGGCAAGGAATGTGTTTCAGTTGGGAAAGGGAGATGGCAGCCATGAAATTCCTTCCGTTATCACTCACTACCTTGCCTGCCTCAAGATCTACAGTGCCCAGCCACGACTGCGTTTCTTTCTGCAAGAACTCGGACAGAACTTCCGCGGTGTGTCTGTTGTCGCCCAAACACTTCATAGCCAATACAGCCTGCTGACGTTTGCCAGTAGCTGCCCCATAATGGGAGACCTGGTGTGCAACAGTGGCAGCTGCGGATGGAGTGGTTGTGCGACTGCGGTCTGTGGACGAGCTCTCGCTTCTGCAGGAGGACGAAGAGGAGGAGGAGGGGGTGCGAACGGCTACAGCCAACTGTTTCCTAGACCGTGGGCTAGGCAGAACTGTCCCAAACTTGCTGTCCCCTGTGGACCCTGCATCCACAACATTCACCCAGTGTGCCGTGATGGACACGTAACGTCCCTGGCCATGCCTACTGGTCCATGCATCTGTTGTCAGGTGCACCTTTGTGCTCACAGATTGCCTGAGTGCATGGACGATGCGCTCTTTAACATGCTGGTGGAGGGCTGGGATGGCTTTTCTGGAAAAAAAGTGTCGACTGGGTAGCTCGTAGCGTGGTACAGCGAAGTCCATCAGGGCTTTGAAAGCTTCGCTTTCAACTAACCGGTAGGGCATCATCTCTAACGAGATTAGTCTAGCTATGTGGGCGTTCAAACCCTGTGTACGCGGATGCGAGGCTAAGTACTTCCTTTTTCTAACCATAGTCTCATGTAGGGTGAGCTGGACTGGAGAGCTGGAGATCGTGGAACTAGCGGGGGTGCCGGTGGACATGGCAGACTGAGAGACGGTGGGAGATGGTATTGTTGCCGCCGGTGCCCTAGATGCAGTGTTTCCTACTACGAAACTGGTGATTCCCTGACCCTGACTGCTTTGGCCTGGCAAAGAAACCTGCACAGATACTGCAGGTGGTGCGGAAAATGGTGGCCCTACACTGCCGGAAGGGATGTTGCGTTGCTGACTAGCTTCATTGGCCGAGGGTGCTACAACCTTAAGGGACGTTTGGTAGTTAGTCCAGGCTTGCAAATGCATGGTGGTTAAATGTCTATGCATGCAACTTGTATTGAGACTTTTCAGATTCTGTCCTCTGCTTAAGGTAGTTGAACATTTTTGACAGATGACTTTGCGCTGATCAATTGGATGTTGTTTAAAAAAATGCCAGACTGCACTCTTTCTAGCATCGGATACCTTTTCAGGCATTGCAGACTGAGCTTTAACCGGATGGCCACGCTGTCCTCCAACAGGTTTTGGCTTTGCCACGCGTTTTGGGCAAGATACGGGCCCGGCAGATGGAACCTGTTGCGATGTTGATGCCTGCTGCGGCCCCTCCTCCTCCGCTTCAGAACTGCTGCCGCCTGCACCCTGTTCCCCCAATGGCTGCCAATCGGGGTCAAGAACTGGGTCATCTATTACCTCTTCTTGTAGCTCGTGTGCAACTTCGTCTGTGTCACCGTGTCGGTCGGTGGTATAGCGTTCGTGATGGGGCAACATAGTCTCATCAGGGTCTGATTCTTGATCATTACCCTGCGAGGGCAATGTTGTGGTCTGAGTCAAAGGACCAGCATAGTAGTCTGGCTGTGGCTGTGCATCAGTGCACTCCATGTCAGATTCAACTTGTAATGGGCATGGACTGTTAACTGCTTCACTTTGTAAGCCAGGGACGGTATGTGTAAAGAGCTCCATGGAGTAACCCGTTGTGTCGCCTGCTGCATTCTTCTCTGTTGTTGTTTTTGCTGAAGAGGACAAGGAAGCGACTTGTCCCTGACCGTGAACATCCACTAACGACGCGCTGCTTTGACATTTACCAGTTTCACGAGAGGAGGCAAAAGAGCTAGAGGCTGAGTCAGCAAGATAAGCCAAAACTTGCTCTTGCTGCTCCGGCTTTAAAAGCGGTTTTCCTACTCCCAGAAAAGGGAGCTTTCGAGGCCTTGTGTAGCCAGACGACGAACGTGGCTCCACAGCTCCAGACTTAGGTGCAATATTTTTTTTCCCACGACCAGCTGATGCTCCACCACTACCACTACCCTCATTACCAGCTAACAATGAACGCCCCCGGCCACGACCTCTTCCACCAGACTTCCTCATTGTTTTAAAAACGTAAACAAACTAACGGTATTTGTTGCTGTCACACAACTTACACGGTGAGCTATAACTTCAGTATGATTTAGCTACCCCTTTACAGGTGAGTGAGACCACAACGAAAATCAGGCACAATGTTACACACTCTGTTGTTGGTGGCAACAAATGAGAGAGATGCCACACACGCAGGACTGTCACTGAAGCACAAATGTAAATATTAATCTCCCACTGATTTGATTTTTTTTTTTTTTTCAGGGAGACTTTAGGAAAAAAAAATAATAGAATAAAATGATTTTTTCAGGAAGAATTTAGAAACCAAATAAAATAAAATGATTTTTTCAGGGAGAATTTAGAAAACAAATAAAACAAAAAAAGGCTTTCTATGGCCCACTGAGTGAGAGATGACGCACACAGGAGTCAGGAGTGGCACACAAGCCCAGAGGCCAATATTTATCTCCCACTGATTGATGTAGTGATTTTTTCAGGTAGATTTTGGAACCCAAATCAAGCTAAAAAAATAATAGGCTTTCTATGGCCCACAATTGGAGAGAGAGAGAGAGATGGCACACCCAGGAGTCAAGACTGGCACACAAGCAGAAATGGCAATATTAATCTCCCACTGATTTGTTTTTTTTGTTTTTTTCAGGGAGACTTTAGGAAAAAAAAAAATTGAATAAAATGATTTTTTCAGGAAGAATTTAGAAACCAAATAAAATAAAATGATTTTTTCAGGGAGAATTTAGAAAACAAATAAAACAAAAAAAGGCTTTCTATGGCCCACTAAGTGAGAGATGACGCACACAGGAGTCAGGAGTGGCACACAAGCCCAGAGGCCAATATTTATCTCCCACTGATTGATGTAGTGATTTTTTCAGGTAGATTTTGGAACCCAAATCAAGCAAAAAAAATAATAGGCTTTCTATGGCCCACAATTGGAGAGAGAGAGAGAGAGATGGCACACCCAGGAGTCAAGACTGGCACACAAGCAGAAAGGGCAATATTAATCTCCCACTGATTAGTTTTTTGTTTTTTTTTCAGGGAGACTTTAGGGAAAAAAAATAATAGAATAAAATGATTTTTTCAGGAAGAATTTAGAAACCAAATAAAATAAAATGATTTTTTCAGGGAGAATTTAGAAAACAAATAAAACAAAAAAAGGCTTTCTATGGCCCACTGAGTGAGAGATGACGCACACAGGAGTCAGGAGTGGCACACAAGCCCAGAGGCCAATATTTATCTCCCACTGATTGATGTAGTGATTTTTTCAGGTAGATTTTGGAATCCAAATCAAGCTAAAAAAATAATAGGCTTTCTATGGCCCACAATTGGAGAGAGAGAGAGAGATGGCACACCCAGGAGTCAAGACTGGCACACAAGCAGAAAGAGCAATATTAATCTCCCACTGATTTGATTTTTTTTTTTTTTTCCAGGGAGACTTTAGAAAAAAAAATAATTAAAAAAAAAAAGATTTTTTCAGGAAGAATTTAGAAACCAAATAAAATAAAAATGATTTTTTCAGGGAGAATTTATAAAACAAATAAAACAAAAAACAGGCTTTCTATGGCCCACTGAGTGAGAGATGACGCACACAGGAGTCAGGAGTGGCTCACAAGCCCAGAGGCCAATATTTATCTCCCACTGATTGATTTATTGATTTTTTCAGGTAGAATTTAGAACCCAAATCAACCAAAAACATAAATAGGCTTTCTATGGCCCACTATTTGTGAGAGAGATGGCACGCTCAGGACTGGCACACAAGCCCAGAGGCCAATATTAATCTCCCACTTTTTTTTTTTTTTCAGGGAAAATTTATAAACCCAATAAAAAAAATAATAAATAGGCTTTCTATGGCCCACTATCTGAGAGAGAGAGATGGCACGCTTAGGACTGGCACACAAGCCCAAAGGCCAATATTAATCTCCCTTTTTTTTTTCAGGGAGAATTTATAAAACCAAAAAAAAATAAATAAATAGGCTTTCTATGGCCCACTATTTGTGAGAGAGATGGCACGCTCAGGACTGGCACACAAGCCCAGAGGCCAATATTAATCTCCGACTTTTTTTTTTTTGTTCCAGGGAAAATTTATAAACCCAATAAAAAAAATAATAAATAGGCTTTCTATGGCCCACTATCTGAGAGAGAGAGATGGCACGCTTAGGACTGGCACACAAGCCCAAAGGCCAATATTAATCTCCCACTGATTGATTTATTGATTTTTTCAGGTAGAATTTAGAACCCAAATAAAGCAAAAAAAAAAAAATTGAGTGAGTGATGATGCACACAGGAGTCAGGAGTGGCACACAAGCCCTGAGGCCAATATTTTTCTCCCACTGATTGATGTAGTGATTTTTTCAGGTAGATTTTAGAACCCAAATCAAGCAAAAAAATAAATAGGCTTTCTATGGCCCACTGACTGAGAGATGGCACACACAGGAGTCAAGAGTGGCACAAAAGCCCTGAGGCCAATATTTTTCTCCCACTGATTGATGTAGTGATTTTTTCAGGTAGATTTTATAACCCAAATCAAGCAAAAAAATAAATAGGCTTTCTATGGCCCACTGAGTGAGAGATGGCACACACAGGGATGGCACTCTAGCAGAAATGTCAATCTTAATCTCCCACAAAAAAAAAAAAAAAAAACAGGGAGTGTCCAACAATTACTATCTCCCTGCAGTAATCTCAGCCAGGTATGGCAGGCAGCAATAAGGAGTGGACTGATGCACAAATTAAATAAAAAGTGTGGACAAACAAAAAAGATAGCTGTACAGAAAGGAAGGAACAAGAGGATTTGTGCTTTGAAAAAAGCAGTTGGTTTGCACAGCGGCGTACACACAGCAATGCAGCTATCAGGGAGCCTTCTAGGGCAGCCCAATGAGCTACAGCGCTGAGGGGGGAAAAAAAAAAATGTAGCTTCCACTGTCCCTGCACACCGAAGGTGGTGTTGGGCAGTGGAAATCGCTACAGCACAAGCGGTTTGGTGGTTAATGGACCCTGCCTAACGCTATCCCTGCTTCTGACGAAGCGGCAGCAACCTCTCCCTAAGCTCAGATCAGCAGCAGTAACATGGCGGTCGGCGGGAACGCCCCTTTATAGCCCCTGTGACGCCGCAGACAGCAAGCCAATCACTGCAATGCCCTTCTCTAAGATGGTGGGGACCAGGACCTATGTCATCACGCTGCCCACACTCTGCGTTTACCTTCATTGGCTGAGAAATGGCGCTTTTCGCGTCATTGAAACGCGACTTTGGCGCGAAAGTCGCGTACCGCATGGCCGACCCCTCACAGGGGTCGGATCGGGTTTCATGAAACCCGACTTTGCCAAAAGTCGGCGACTTTTGAAAATGAACGACCCGTTTCGCTCAACCCTACTTTCAAGAACTCTGATATGGGCTTACGTGTATATGGCAAAAATTTTCCACTGCCACAACCTCTCCCCAACACTCAAGGCCCACAGATGCCATTTGTTATGGTTGGGGATGAGGCATTTCAGATGTATGAAAACCTACTGAAGCCATATTCCAGTCGGGACTTGAACCACACTGAAAGGATTTATAACTACAGACTGACCAGGGCCCAAAGAACAGTAGAGTGTACCTTTGGGATTCTAGTCTCAAAATGGCACATTCTTGGGACAGCCATTAATCTAAAAATGGAGACAGTCGATGAGGTGGTCAAAGCCTGTGTGGTTCTCCACAATTACATAATGGCTAAGGAGCGACCCAACATTGAACTGGATGAACCAGTTGCAAACCCATTGCCAGATTACCAGCATCACCCATTGCGGTCAACTATTGACGTTGGGGGCCGGCGCCTGAACTTTCTGGTTCTTATAGGAATCAGGTGCATCTGTCTAATCAGTTCCTGACCAATTATCAAGAGGCCTCCTGTATATAGTGCAGCTCCACCCTGTGGTCTGGGCCTGTGCAATGTGTTAGCTCAGTTAGTGTTTAGCTGCTGAGTTTGCCTGGCCTTGCTCTGAGTTGCTCCCTCTCTGGAGGCTTTTCTCTGTGCTATTGCCTTGATCTTGTAGTCCGCCCTCCAGGAGGCAGAATATCCTGGTCCCTGTGTCTTTGTCCCTGTGTCTTGTTCCATTGCCTTGTCTGTACTTTGTCTTTTCTCTGTCTCCTTGTCTGTGGCTTCCTTCCCTGCTTTGTCTTTCCTTGTGTTCTCAGTCTGCTTACACTCCGCACTCTTGCGGCTCTGCACTCAGACCTTGCTTCGCACTCTCTGGCTTTGCTCTGTGGCTCCGCTCTTTGCGGTTCTATCTGGCTCCGCTCTTTGCGGTTCTATCTGGCTCCGCCTCCTGTGTTTCTGCACTTGGCTCCGTCTCTGCTCTTGGCTCCGCCTCCAGCGTCTCCGCTCTTGGCATTACCTCCAGCGTCTCCGCTTTTGGCTCCGCCTCCAGTGTCTCCGCTCTTGGCTCCGTCTCCAGCGTCTCCGCTCTTGGCTCCGCCTCCAGCGTCTCCGCTCTTGGCTCCGCCTCCAGTGTCTCCGCTCTTGGCTCCACCTCCAGCGTATCCGCTCTTGGCTCCGCCTCCAGCGTCTCCGCTCTTGGCTCCGCCTCCAGTGTCTCCGCTCTTGGCTCCGCCTCCAGCGCCTCCGCCCTTGGCTCCGCCTCTTGTGGCTCCGCCCTTGGCTCTGCCTTCTCCTTCTCTTCTCTTAGTTCCACCTTCTACTCGTACTCAGCCTCCTGCGTTTCTGTTCTTGGTTCTAGCTCTTGTGCTTTCTCTCTGCATCCGCTCTTGCGGTCTTTCTCTACTTGTTACTTAGTCCTCCTGTCTGAACAGGTTCCAACCTGTTTCACATACCTGCCTGCAGACCGGTCCCTACCGGTTCTTCCTATGTTCCAGCCGTACCCGCCTGCCTACCAGAGAGCCAGCCGTGTCCGCTGTTATGAACTGGTGATTTAGAACCACAATGGACCTGGTGGTTAAGAGCACTGAAAATGACCTGATAGTTACTAATAACATAGGACGAGCTCTGAGACGTGGGAACTCTGCTGACCGCCATCCCAAATCCTATCACACCACACTAGAGGTAGCCGTGGAGCGCTCCTGACCAGACCTAGGCGCCTCGGGCACAGACTGAGAAACTAGCTAGCCCTGAAAATAGGAAAATAAGCCTACCTTGCCTCAGAGAAATTCCCCAAAGGAAAAGGCAGCCCCCCTACGGAGGTGCTCCCTCTGCGTCCCAGAGCTTCCAGCAAGCAAGAAAAACCAATATAGCAAGCTGGACAGAAAACATAGTAAACAAAAGTAACACAAGCAGGACTTAGCTTATGCAGGGCAGACAGGCCACAAGAACGATCCAGGAGAGAGCAAGACCAATACTGGAACATTGACTGGAGGCCAGGAACAAAGAATTAGGTGGAGTTAAATAGAGCAGCACCTAACGACTTAACCTCGTCACCTGAGGAAGGAAACTCAGAAGCCACAGCCCCACTCACATCCACCAGAGGAAGCTCATGGACAGAACCAGCCGAAGTACCACTCATGACCACAGGAGGGAGCTTGACCACAGAATTCACAACAGTACCCCCCCTTGAGGAGGGGTGACCGAACCCTCACCAGAGCCCCCAGGCTGACCAGGATGAGCCAAATGAAAGGCACGAACCAGATCAGCAGCATGAACATCAGAGGCAAAGACCCAGGAATTATCTTCCTGACCATAACCCTTCCACTTAACCAGGTACTGGAGTTTCCGTCTCGAAATACGAGAATCCAAAATCTTCTCCACTATATACTCCAACTCCCCCTCAACCAAAACCGGGGCAGGAGGATCAATGGATGGAACCACAGGTGCCACGTATCTCCGCAACAATGACCTATGGAATACATTATGGATGGAAAAAGAGGCAGGAAGGGTCAAACGAAAAGACACAGGATTAAGAACCTCAGAAATCCTATACGGACCAATAAAACGAGGCTTAAACTTAGGAGAGGAAACTTTCATAGGAATATAACGAGACGACAACTAAACCAAATCCCCAACACGAAGTCGGGGACCCACACAGCGCCTGCGGTTAGCGAAACGTTGAGCCTTCTCCTGGGACAATGTCAAATTGTCCACTACATGAGTCCAAATCTGCTGCAACCTATCCACCACAGTATCCACACCAGGACAGTCCGAAGACTCAACCTGCCCTGAAGAGAAAAGAGGATGGAAACCAGAATTGCAGAAAAACAGGGAAACCAAAGTAGCCGAGCTGGCCCGATTATTAAGGGCGAACTCAGCCAAAGGCAAAAAGGACACCCAATCATCCTGATGAGCAGAAACAAAACATCTCAGATATGTTTCCAAGGTCTGATTGGTTCGTTCAGTTTGGCCATTTGTCTGAGGATGGAAAGCCGAGGAAAAAGACAAATCAATGCCCATCCTAGCACAAAAGGCTCGCCAAAACCTCGAAACAAACTGGGAACCTCTGTCAGAAACGATGTTCTCCGGAATGCCATGTAAACGAACCACATGCTGGAAAAACAATGGCACCAAATCAGAGGAGAAAGGCAATTTAGACAAGGGTACCAAATGGACCATCTTAGAGAAGCGATCACAAACCACCCTTTATGACCGACATTTTTTGAGAGACAGGGAGATCTAAAATAAAATCCATAGAGATATGTGTCCAGGGCCTCTTCGGGACCGGCAAGGGCAAAAGCAACCCACTGGCACGAGAACAGCAGGGCTTAGCCCGAGCACAAGTCCCACAGGACTGCACAAACGAACGCACATCCCGCGACAGAGATGGCCACCAAAAGGATCTAGCCACCAAATCTCTGGTACCAAAGATTCCAGGATGACCAGCCAACACCGAACAATGAACCTCAGAGATAACTCTACTCGTCCATTTATCAGGGACAAACAGTTTCTCCGCTGGGCAACGGTCTGGTCTATTAGCCTGAAATTTTTGCAGCACCCGCCGCAAATCAGGGGAGATGGCAGACAAAATTACCCACTCTTTGAGAATACCCGCCGGCTCAGGTAAACCCGGAGAGTCGGCCACAAAACTCCTAGACAGGGCATCCGCCTTCACATTCTTAGAGCCCAGAAGGTACGAAACCACAAAGTCAAAACGGGAGAAAAACAGCGACCAACGAGCCTGTCTAGGATTCAACCGTTTGGCAGACTCGAGATAAGTCAAGTTCTTGTGATCAGTCAAGACCACCACACGATGCTTAGCTCCTTCAAGCCAATGACGCCACTCCTCGAATGCCCACTTCATGGCCAGCAACTCTCGATTGCCAACATCATAATTACGCTCAGCAGGCGAAAACTTCCTGGAAAAGAAGGCACATGGCTTCATCACCGAGCCATCAGAACTTCTTTGCGACAAAATAGCCCCTGCTCCAATCTCAGAAGCATCAACCTCGACCTGGAACGGGAGCGAAACATCTGGCTAGCACAATACAGGGGCAGAAGAAAAACGACGCTTCAACTCCTGAAAAGCTTCCACAGCAGCAGAAGACCAATTGACCACATCAGCACCCTTCTTGGTTAAATCAGTTAACGGTTTAGCAATACTAGAAAAGTTATTGATGAAGCGACGATAAAAATTAGCAAAGCCCAGGAACTTTTGCAGACTCTTCAGAGATGTCGGCTGAGTTCAATCATAAATGGCCTGAACTTTAACAGGGTCCATCTCCATAGTAGAAGGGGAAAAAATGAAACCCAAAAATGAAACCTTCTGAACACCAAAGAGACACTTTGACCCCTTCACAAACAAAGAATTCGCACGCAGGACCTTGAACACCATTCTAACCTGCTTCACGTGAGACTCCCAATCATCCGTGAAGACCAAAATATCATCCAAGTATACAATCAGGAATTTATCCAGGTACTCTCGGAAGATGTCATGCATAAAGGACTGAAATACTGATGGAGCATTGGAAAGCCCGAATGGCATAACCAGGTACTCAAAATGGCCCTCGGGCGTATTAAATGCTGTTTTCCATTCATTGCCCTGTTTAATACGCACAAGGTTATACGCACCACGAAGATCTATCTTGGTGAACCAACTAGCCCCCTTAATCCGAGCAAACAAATCAGACAGCAGCGGCAAGGGGTACTGAAATTTGACTGTGATTTTATTTAGAAGGCGGTAATCAATACAAGGTCTCAATGAACCATCCTTCTTGGCCACAAAAAAGAACCCTGCTCCCAATGGAGACGACGACGGGCGAATATGACCCTTCTCCAAGGATTCCTTTACGTAACTCCGCATAGCGGCGTGCTCAGGCACAGACAAATTAAACAGTCGACCTTTAGGAAACTTACTACCAGGAATCAAATCGATAGCACAATCGCAATCCCTATGCGGAGGTAGGGCACTGGACTTGGGCTCATCAAATACATCCCGGTAATCTGACAAGAACTCTGGGACCTCAGAAGGGGTGGATGATGAAATAGACAGAAATGGAACATCACCATGTACCCCCTGACAACCCCAGCTGGACACAGACATAGATTTCCAATCCAATACTGGGTTATGGACTTGTAGCCATGGCAACCCCAACACGATCACATCATGCAGATTATGCAACACCAAAAAGCGAGTCTCCTCCTGATGCGCAGGAGCCATGCACATGGTCAGTTGGGTCCAGTACTGAGGCATATTCTTGGCCAAAGGCGTAGCATCAATTCCTCTCAATGGAATAGGATACTGCAAAGGCTCCAAGAAAAACCCACAGCGCCTAGCATACTCCAAGTCCATCAAATTCAGGGCAGCGCCTGAATCCACAAATGCCATGACAGAATAGGATGACAAAGAGCAGATCAAAGTAACGGACAAAAGAAATTTCGACTGTACCGTACCAATGGTGGCAGACCTAGCGAACCACTTAGTGCGCTTAGGACAATCGGAGATAGCATGAGTGGAATCACCACAGTAAAAACACAGCCCATTCCGACGTCTGTGTTCTTGCCGTTCAGCTCTGGTCAAAGTCCTATCACATTGCATAGGCTCAGGTTTATGCTCAGATAATACCGCCAAATGGTGCACAGTTTTACGCTCACGCAAGCGTCGATCGATCTGAATGGCCAAAGACATAGACTCATTCAGACCAGCAGGCATAGGAAATCCCACCATGACATCCCTAAGGGCTTCAGAGAGACCCTTTCTGAAAATTGCTGCCAGCGCACATTCATTCCATTGAGTGAGCACAGACCACTTCCTAAACCTCTGACAATATATCTCTACCTCATCCTGACCCTGACACAGAGCCAGCAAATTTTTCTCGGCCTGATCCACTGAATTAGGTTCATCATACAGCAATCCGAGCGCCAGAAAAAATGCATCAATATCACATAATGCAGGATCTCCTGGCGCAAGGGAAAATGCCCAGTCTTGAGGGTCACCACGTAATAAAGAAATAATGATCTTAACTTGTTGAACTGGGTCACCAGAGGAGCGGGGTTTCAAAGCCAGAAACAGTTTGCAATTATTTTTGAACTTCAGAAACTTAGCTCTATCTCCAGAAAATAACTCAGGAATAGGAATTTTAGGTTCTAACATAGGATTCTGAACCACTAAATCTTGAATGTTCTGTACACTTATAGTGAGATTATCCATGAAAGAGGACAGACCTTGAATGTCCATGTCTACACCTGTGCTCTGAACCACCCAGATGTAAAGGGGAAAAGAAAGACAAAACACAGTGCAAAGAAAAAAAAATGGTCTCAGAACTTCTCTTTTCTCTCTATTGAGAAGCATTAGTACTTTGGGCCTCCAGTACTGTTATGAACTGGTGATTTAGAACCACAATGGACCTGGTGGTTAAGAGCACTGAAAATGACCTGATAGTTACTAATAACATAGGACGAGCTCTGAGACGTGGGAACTCTGTTGACCGCAATCCCTAATCCTATCACACCACACTAGAGGTAGCCGTGGAGCGCTCCTGACCAGACCTAGGCGCCTCGGGCACAGCCTGAGAAACTAGCTAGCCCTAAATATAGGAAAATAAGCCTACCTTGCCTCAGAGAAATTCCCCAAAGGAAAAGGCAGCCCCCCACATATAATGACTGTGAGTAAAGATGAAAATACAAACACAGAGATGAAATAGATTTTAGCAAAGTGAGGCCCGACTTACTGAATAGACCGAGGATAGGAAAGATAGCTTTGCGGTCAGCACAAAAAACTACAAACAACCACGCAGAGGGCGCAAAAGGACCCTCCGCACCGACTAACGGTACGGAGGTGCTCCCTCTGCGTCCCAGAGCTTCCAGCAAGCAAGAAAAACCAATATAGCAAGCTGGACAGAAAAAATAGGAAACAAAAGTAACACAAGCAGGACTTAGCTTATGCAGGGCAGACAGGCCACAAGAACGATCCAGGAGAGAGCAAGACCAATACTGGAACATTGACTGGAGGCCAGGAACAAAGAACTAGGTGGAGTTAAATAGAGCAGCACCTAACGACTTGACCTCGTCACCTGAGGAAGGAAACTCAGAAGCCACAGCCCCACTCACATCCACCAGAGGAAGCTCATGGACAGAACCAGCCGAAGTACCACTCATGACCACAGGAGTTAGCTTGACCACAGAATTCACAACAGTCCGCCTGCCCGCCAGTGTCTCTGTTGTACCCGTCTGCCTGCCTGTGTCCCAGCCGTGCCCGCCTGTCAGCCAGAGTGCCAGCCGTGCCCGCTCCGTTCCTTAGTGGGATCAGCAGCCACAGCCAGACATCACCCTGGAGTGGCACCTGGTAGCTTCCTATTGCACAAGTCTGACCTCACCATCAGAGGCTCCAGCGAACACCTAGGAAGCTACTTAGTTACGCCCCTTCCAGGGAAGTTTGGTCTGTGGTCCAGTGGGGCCACACCCCCGTATGCCCGCGCCAACCAGTCTGGGCGCGTGCGTGACAGACAATCTGATATGATCCTTTCTTACGATCATTGCTACAAGCATCGCCAAAAATTCCAGATGAGGCACAAAAACAGCAGGTGCTTGAACGAATATCAAGTGCTCGTTCAAGTGGGCTCTCCTCCATGTCAACTTCAGCATCACAACTACTCCAGTCCTCAGAGTTGTCACCCCAATCGCACTTGCTTCCTCACAGCTCCCAAGTCTCCAGATGCCCGTCTGAGCATGGGGTAACACACATGGTTGAGTCTGTAGCGCTGTTTACGCATACTATAGCCTGGGAATCAGAGGTCTGCTCCAGAGCTTCTGTGATTCCAGATGAGGAAATGATCTGCACTGATGCCCAGAATCTTTGAGAGTCGGATCCAGGCCCAGATGAAGAAGGTTCTGAGCATAATGTAGACCCTCGTTCCCAAACTGTAACTCCTGTTGGTGGAGGCAATGAGGAAGATGATGATGAGACTGAGATACCTGATTGGAACAAAAATTTGACTTTTCGGTCAGGGCAGGAAGAGGTTGGCTCTGAGGACGACGGGTGTGAGAATACACAGGATGATGTTGACGAGGTTGTAGACCCCACTTACTGTCAACCCCCAGTCCGCCAGTCCATGAGGTCAGCAGAGGAGGTAGAGGAGGATGCTAGTGACGAGTCTGACGACGAGGTAACGGTGCGCCTTCCTGGACAGATACAGAGTACTGGAAGCACGTCAACAACTGCATCCTCAACCCCAACTGTGCCTCAGACCAGAAGTCGTGGTGGCTCTTCAGGTCGCACGGGCTCTAAGCCTTGAATAGCCTGGGCATTTTTTGACATTGCAAAGGATGACCCAACTCATGTTGTCTGTAAGATTTGTAAACAAAATCTCAATAGAGGCCAAAAAATCACTAGCTTGAGAACTTCATGCATGAACCGTCACATGGATATGAGGCATAAGTTGCAGTGGGAAGCTCACCGTGCTACAATGCGGCCTAGTGGGCCGGGTCAACCACCGTCTGCCCCATCAAGTGCATTCGCGTCCTCTTCATCCTCTGTGACTGTGGGGACAGCAGTTGTTTCCTCATACTATGGCCTCGGATTCAGAGGTTAGCCCAGCCACCCACCGCCTGTTTACCTAAGTACTATTTTTAACGGCATCTAGCCCAGGAAATCCTTTTGGGCCTAAAAGAATTTGGTGCTACTCAGCAGCGTACTTCACCCATGAAGCAAGCTACACCCCCTGTTTACCTAACTACTATTTTGTAATGGCATCTAGCCCAGGAAATCCTTTTGGGCCTAATAGAATTTGGTGCAACTCAGCAGCATACATCACCCATGAAGCAAGCTACACCGCCTGTTTACCTAACTACTATTTTGTAATGGCATCTAGTCCAGGAAATCCTTTTGGGCCTAGTAGAATTTAGTGATACTCAGCAACGTACCCCACCCATGAAGCAAGCTACACCGCCTGTTTACCTAACTACTATTTTGTAACGGCATTTAGCACAGGAAATCCTTTTGGGCCTAGTAGAATTTGGTGCTACTCAGCAGCGTACCCCACCCATGAAGCAAGCTACACCGCCTGTTTACCTAACTACTATTTTGTAACGTCATCTAGCCCAGGAAATCCTTTTGGGCCTAATAGAATTTGGTGCTACTCAGCAGCGTACTTCACCCATGAAGCAAGCTACACCGCCTGTTTACCTAACTACTATTTTGTAACGGCATCCAGCCCAGGAAATCCTTTTGGGCCTAATAGAATTTGGTGCTACTCAGCAGAGTACCCCACCCATGAAGCAAGCTACACTGCCTGTTTACCTAACTACTATTTTGTAACGTCATCTAGCCCAGGAAATCCTTTTGGGCCTAATAGAATTTGGTGCTACTCAGCAGCGTACTTCACCCATGAAGCAAGCTACACCGCCTGTTTACCTAACTACTATTTTGTAACGGCATCTAGCCCAGGAAATCCTTTTGGGCCTAATAGAATTTGATGCAACTCAGCAGCGTACCCCACCCATGAAGCAAGCTACACCGCCTGTTTACCTAAGTACTATTTTTTTACGGCATTTGGCCCAGGAAATCCTTTTGGGCTTAGTAGCAATTTCTGCTACTCAGCAGAGTACCCCACCCATGAAGCAAGCTACACCGCCTTCTTTCTTTCTCAATCTAACCCCTCGGCTCTGGGGTGTCCACTCTCCCTCCAGCTCTCTCCTGCTCACAGGTGGACTACCGCGTGTTTTCACACTGTGGCGAATCTTTTGGGCCCAGGCATAAGAAGTCGTCAAGGTAATGGATAATATGTGCCGCCTTACAAATGTCCATGACGACACATTCGAGGAAGCAACTAAACGCCTCAAATAGTGAGCAGGATATGGAGCATCCCATGGGCAAACAGCGATCTATGTAGTATGCTCCTTCACAGAAGCAGCCCAATGGGAGGACACTATTCGGAGGCACAGGTAGTAACAGAACGCCCCCTCAATGTCTGTTTTGGCCATTAGGATGCCCCTTACCAACTTCTTGACCCGCCTGATTGCCTCATCAAAGGAGGTACAGTACATAGTACTATACTTGGTTCCGCGTCGATGTTGTCGTTTACTGACCTGCCCCTTGGATATGACAAATGGTGGATTAGTCTGAATGTATTGGGTTCATTTTTTGGCACAACTCCCAACGGGGGTACCACTACGTCTTTTAAGGAAAGTGTTCTGAATGGACCTGCCACCATTCTACCTAAAGATATTTCTTTTTTTCTTTTTTTGTCAAGACGTCTGGGTGTTGGTAGAGTGAGTTTAGATTTTTACTCCAGCCTTTCTTGATTTTAGAAGGGCATGACATGCCTATATCTGTGTCTCCTCCTCCTTTTACTCCTCCACCTCTTTTCTTTTCGCATGACTATATGTAGTTGCAACTTTTCCATGTGTTTGTTGTGTCTTCTGTTGTGAATTCTGTGGTCAAGCTCCCGCCTGTGGTCATGAGTGGTACTTCGGCTGGTTCTGTCCTTGAGCTTCCTTTGGTGGATGTGAGTGGGGCTGCGGCTTCTGAGTTTCCTTCCTCAGGTGACGAGGTCAAGTCGTTAGGTGCTGCTCTATTTAACTCCACCTAGTTCTTTGTTCCTGGCCTCCAGTCAATGTTCCAGTATTGGTCTTGCTCTCTCCTGGATCGCTCTTGTGGCCTGTCTGCCCTGCATAAGCTAAGTTCTGCTTGTGTTACTTTTGTTTGCTATTTTTTCTGTCCAGCTTGTTATTTTGGTTTGTCTTGCTTGCTGGAAGCTCTGGGACGCAGAGGAAGCACCTCCGTACCGTTAGTCGGTACGGAGGGTCTTTTTGCGCCCTCTGCGTGGTTGTTTGTAGGTTTTTGTGCTGACCGCAAAGCTATCTTTCCTATCCTCGGTCTATTCAGTAAGTCGGGCCTCACTTTGCTAAAATCTATTTCATCTCTGTGTTTGTATTTTCATCTTTACTCACAGTCATTATATGTGGGGGGCTGCCTTTTCCTTTGGGGAATTTCTCTGAGGCAAGGTAGGCTTATTTTTCTATCTTCAGGGCTAGCTAGTTTCTCAGGCTGTGCCCGAGGCGCCTAGGTCTGGTCAGGAGCGCTCCACGGCTACCTCTAGTGTGGTGTGATAGGATTAGGGATTGCGGTCAACAGAGTTCCCACGTCTCAGAGCTCGTCCTATGTGATTAGTAACTTTCAGGTCATTTTCTGTGCTCGTAACCACCAGGTCCATTGTGGTTCTGAATCAACAGTTCATAACAGTTTTCTGAGCAGTTTGTCAGCTTTTGGGCACCTTTTAAGGTGTTTTCTATGTATTTTCCATGTGTTTATATGTGTTTGTGTTTGCCTGCCATTGGTTTCCATGGGGTTCGACGGTGTTCGTCGAACGTTCGACGAACAGTTCAGCGAACACGTCCCTGTTCGACGAACCGAACCCGAACACTAGGGAGGTGGCTCAACACTATTTATAGTGCCATTTCATGTTTTTGTAACCACCAAACCTATTGCTCTACTTAATGCATTTGTAAACACCAAACATATTGTGACACTTCATGCATTTGTAACCATCAAACTTATTGTTCCAATTCATGCATATGTAACCACCAAGAGTTTGTGCCTCTATTCTGCAGAGAAGTTAACATATCGGTTCAAAGTGAATCTGTCAGCACGATTTTGTAATGTAAAGTCATGGCTGTAATGGAGCTGTATTACTGACTGCATTAATACTGTTGGTGAAGAAATCCACTTTGCTGTTCTTTTTTAATCACCATTTGAAGTTTTCTAATTAGATTTCTGTGCACTGTGCACTGAGTCTTCTCTTCACTGTCTGTGATTCCCCAGCCCCTCTTCCTGCCTCCAGTTTGTGATTCCCCAGCCCTTCTGCTGTGTTTAGTTTTGGAATAATTGGTAACTGCTGAGTTTTCAAACAGAGGAAATAGGTCATTCTATGGCGGGAGGCAGACAGAGGGGCCCGGAATTACAGACTGGGAGAAGACCCAGTGCACAGTCCAGCCCCTGTGCACCAAAATCAGCAGAAAACTTCAAATGGTGATTAAAGAAGAACCACACAGCAGATTTCTTCACCAAAGGTATCAATGTAATAAGTGTTCCATTACAGACATGTACTGTATTACTTTATATTACAAAATCGTGCTGACCGGTTCTTTTTAACCTCTTCAATTGTTCTTTTAAAGGGGAACCTACAACTTAAAGACTAACCATAGTGGAGTTGGATTTTTGCATTAGAAAGAAAAATTATGAATTTATTCAATTTGGAAGGATTATTTTATTTTTATTAGTGTCGCAGACTAACTTTTCCTTACCTTTATTTGTGAATTGCATAATCCAGCTTTTTAGTCTTGCTGAAACATTGATATGTCACTTAGCAAATGCAAAGTCTGCACCTTTTTACTAATGTACTTTTAAGAGCAGCAAGGCTAATTTTCTGGCATCTGTTATGTAGTTTTTCAATTTATTGCATGCATTCTTTTATCAACTAGAGTCTTGGATGTACAGATGATCACGGTAACACATACATAAAATCAATCATTGTGCCTTGCTACGGTACATGGAATCCTACAACATCTTACTATCATTTTACAGTATACTGAAGCTTATTAATGACTTGCTATTCCAGTAAGAAGCTGTGGTTGCAGAGCACTATCCCCAAGGGTGTGATGGCTAGCGGGGAGTGGTGCATTATGGGAACATAGCCCTTACCCTCTCTGCAGCTCCCAATGTCACCTTTGGCTTAAAAACACTAACCAGAACAAGCTTATCAGCCCACAGAGTAGTAGAAGTGGCTTGGTAATGCTGTTGAGAAAGTGATCTGATTCCGTCTACATTTCATTCATGGGCTGTAAGGATTAAGGGGAGGTTTATCCAGCCTGGCCTACATAAGTGCTGCTTTCTAATGAGACAATATTGTTCTCAAACAGGGTCACATAAGGGAGAGAAGTCAGAAAGATGGAGCATGGAGAGTTCAGACTCTCAACATAATTTAGGAATTGTGCACACTTGCATTATTATTCACCCGATTCAGAAAAAAAGTAAACAGATGGCGGAAGAGTAATAGAAAAGGGATGAAACTGACACAGACGATGGCTTTGCTTTTTCTTTGTATTTTAGAACAGTAACAAATTTAGGTTGAAAACTGAAGGAAAGCAGGTCCAGAAATGATAGTCCTCTCGTAATTGATGGAAATAGATGTACCTAAAATCTGACACCTTGTAAATAACATGTCATAAAGCGCTCGGTTTATCTCCACAAACAGAAGTCCTTGAGGCTTCCTCTGTATCATTGCTACACGGTCTTTTGTGCAATTTCTTAACTTCTCCACATACAGGAGTGGAAAAGTTGATCAAAAGCCAAGAATTGTTGTGGACAAAACACACCCATCTTGTGTGTATGGAGGTGTGCTGAAAATTTGCTTAGGTTTGTTCTTCTGGGCAGAACTATCAAAGGAAATACTACTTCTCATCATGACCAGATTAGAGTCATAGAATCAGAATGTTAAAGATGGAAGGGACAACAAGAGTCATCGTGTCCAACCCCCTTGCTCAATGCAAGATTCACTAAACCATCTCAGACAGGTGTCTGTCCAGCCTGCTTGAAGACTTCCATTATTAATGGGAACCTGTCAGTCGATCCATGCTGACCAACCCATGGGCAGCATGAATCAGAGCCTGGCTGCACAATGGCAGCTCTAGTTGGTTGACCGGTTTCTCCAATCTGTGTACATAGCCAGATAGCTGTAAACTAGAGCGGTGAGAGAAGAATCCAGCCCGGATGTTGTTTCTGTCTAAGGTCTCTGGCATGATGTTTAA
Organism: Ranitomeya imitator; assembly: GCF_032444005.1. NCBI lineage: Eukaryota > Metazoa > Chordata > Amphibia > Anura > Dendrobatidae > Ranitomeya > Ranitomeya imitator. The sequence goes on along the minus strand of NC_091282.1, from coordinate 722,214,133 downwards.
ATTATGCTTCAGAGAAAAAGATACCTGACTACGTTCATGCAGCCGGGCTCTGATTTATGTTGTTCATGGTTTGGGCAGCATGAATCAATTGATAGGTTCCCCTTAATAATAACATCAGAAAAAGTCAGAACCAAATTTTAGAAATATCGGAACCCCTAATATAACAAAAAGTCAAAGTAAAAAGATCTCCTGGCAAATAGGTAGTATTACCTAATAAATGAAAAAAAAAAATAGATTCAGCTCACTCTTGTAGAGGACTTCAGAAGTTCCATATTTTCGGGCACAGGATCTCGTTTCTGCCAAACGTGGATTGAAGTGAAGATCCAGCAAAATCATATAAAATAGTTAATCTTTATTTGAGACATCAAAGATCAAATTATTGGCATTGTTGTGATGAGCCAGTAAAAATTTATAGGAATGAGTGGAAGACATGGTCTTGACCTGACCAAGACTTTGTCTTCCACTCATTCCTGTTAATTTTTACTGGCTCATCAGAACAACGCCAATTACTATTTTATTTGATTTTGCTGGAGAAGGATCTTCTCTTCAATCCACGCAGTTAAGTGTTTGGTGGTCTTTTTTGTGATTTTTTAAAATTTATCTTTAAAGCATTAATCTATCTTCCCTCCCCCCAATATCATACTTACCAACAACTGTCTTCTGTTATCGGCGCTGCTCTGGTTGGTCTCCAGCAGTTAGTGACCTGCCGGATGGCTCCAGTGTTTGCTGGGTGATCTAAAGGTCACTACTCGACGTGAATCTATGAAAACCAAAATGAGGGTCTCATGGACTTATACTGAGAACTTATGATCGTTACCTCTGACTCCTTGTCAGTCTGGAGTTGTAGTTACAAGGTGTCGGTGCGGAAGTGAAGCGACGCTGGGAAGTGCTGAAGACGGCAGCTGTTAAGTATAATTTTGGGGTCAGGGAACTTAGATTTATTGCACCACTCCAGTGATTAAATTTAAACAAATAGCTGGAGTGGTGCATTATACTTAGTGTAATCATCATTTTATTTATTTAACCATAAATCAATAATATACGGTATGATAAAATAAAAAAACTTTGAATTATATCTCATCATAGAAATCCGTTTTCTTCTTTCTTCTCCTTCTGGACTAAGCATTCCTTCTCTAAATTCTCAATTCACAGGCAAAATCTTTCCCATTACTGAGATAGGAGAAGGCAGATAGTGCTTATAAAGTTCTATGGAAAACTGTAATTGAGGTTTCAGGGGAACTTACATCAGAATATCTGTGTCTGCCTCTAGGTCTTTTTCTCTTCATAGAATTTTAAAACAGGAAAGAAATATATCTTGGGACCGTGTTAGCCAGTAGATAGAAAAATATTTAGAATTGAGAGTCCTCAGTGGTTGATACCTTTTAATGGCTAACTGAAAAGATGGTAACTACACAGGTCTCTTCATCAGGCAAAGACTAAAACAAATTCTGAAGAATCACATATTTATGCACAACATGGCATAGAAAAAAAGGGAAAAACAATGGATAAGACAGGTGACATGAAGCAGAATTACCATGGGTGATAAACAGTTACGTCCATAAATGTTAGGACTAGGGTTGAGCAACTTTTACTTTTATAGGATTGGGTCGGGTTTCACGAAACCCGACTTTTTCAAAAGTCGGGTCAAGTGAAATCGGCCGATCCCATAAAAAAGTCGGGGTCGGCCGAAACTCGAAACCCAATGCAGTGCATTGGGTTTCCAATGGTTCCCAGGGTCTGAAGGAGAGGAAACTTTCCTTCAGGCCCTGCGATCCATATTTAAGTGTAAAATAAAGAATTAAAATAAAAAATATCGCTATACTCACCCTCGGACGCGCCCTGGTACTAACCGGGAACCTTCCTTCCTTCGAATCAGCGCTTGCAGGACCTTGCGGTGACGTCGCGGCTTGTGATTGGTCGCGCGACCGCCCATGTGACCGCTCGCGCGACCAATCACAAGCCGCGACGTCACCGCAAGGTCCTGCAAGCGCTGATTCTTAGGAAGGAAGGCTGCCGGAAAGAAGCAGGGCGCGTCCGAGGGTGAGTATATTCCTATTAGGTATATACTCACCCTCGGACGCGCCCTGCTTCTTTCCGGCAGCCTTCCTTCCTTCGAATCAGCGCTTGCAGGACCTTGCGGTGACGTCGCGGCTTGTGATTGGTCGCGCGAGCGGTCACATGGGCGGTCGCGCGACCAATCACAAGCCGCGACGTCACCGCAAGGTCCTGCAAGTGCTGATTCGAAGGAAGAAAGGCTGCTGGTTAGTACCAGGGCGCGTCAGAGGGTGAGTATAGCGATATTTTTTATTTTAATTCTTTATTTTACACTTAAATATGGATTCCGATACCGATTTCCGATATTGCAAACATATCGGAACTCGGGATCGGAATTCCGATACCAGATTCAGAAGATCGCCGACTTCATGGCCGACCCCACACAGGGGTCGGGTCGGGTTTCATGAAACCCGACTTTGCCAAAAGTTGGCGACTTCTGAAAATGGCCGACCCGTTTCGCTCAACCCTAGTTGGGACAATTCTTAGATAAGGATTGTTTTATTGTCCTGTGATTTGGGTCTCTGTTGTGATGACCCCACATGGTCTGAGGGGCAAGTTCCTTAGTTGATGTAAAAAGAAATAAATCCATGCGACACATTCATTCCTGCAGTGTGAGTGTCAATGGTCGTCATCAACTGCAGACTTGTGAATCTTCACATTGTGGGCACTGCGGGCTGTGTGGATTCTCCGGGCAGGCACATGACCGTAAGTATGCAATTTGCATACATGCGGTATCCTACTGACTAGACGTGATTGATCTCACTCAATGCTAGTATACTGAGCAATTTTGGAAAAGTCTAGCTGAAATGTGTTCAGAAGTATACAAAATTGAATACTTGAGGTCACATGACCATCCACTCTCGCCGCCAGCATCGGAGAATCATAAATATAGAGTGACTTCAGACTTGTAGCCTTAAAGCTGAACAACCCCCTTTATCATTACAATAGGCAGAAGAAGCATTGTAATTTTTATTTTTTTTGTATGTGAAAATCATTGAAGAAACACTGATGGCAAAAACTGACACTGACCCAACACTGATGACACTCAGACCATTTCTTACGCACGTGAAAAATCACTGACTTCTTAATGAGACCTTAGATATGTTTTCCATAGATATGAGTTGGTATACACAACACAATTGTATGTTACCTTCTATATTATCAAGATTTGTTTCTTCACCCTTTAAGAACAAAGAACGCTACTAAAAGTGAAATATTAAGGCCATCATTAGCAGCTTTCTTTAGAGCATTTAATTTCTAAGCAGATTTAATATCATCTCCATAGCAACTCTTAATGTAAAATCTTCTGGATGTGGCGGTCATCTCTAATGCATCCATTGGAAGAAATGTGTTTATTTAACCCCTTAGCGACCGCCGATACTCCTTTTAACGGCGGCCGCTAAGGGTACTTAAACCACAGCGCCGTTAATTAACGGCGCTGTGGAAAAAGTCAATAGCGCCCCCCAGAGGCCGATTTTCTCCGGGGTCTCGGCTGCCAGGGGTAGCCGAGACCCCAGAGAACATGATTCGAGGGTTTTTTAACCCACCCCGCATTTACGATCGCCGGTAATTAACCGTTTACCGGCGATCGCAAAAAAAAAAAAAAAAAGCGATCTCTTTTTAATTTCTCTGTCCTCCGATGTGATCGCACATCGGAGGACAGAGAAAAGGGGTCCCAGGTGGCCCCCCAATACTCACCTAGCTCCCCCGATGCTCCTCGTGTCTCCCATTGGGCGCCGCCATCTTTAAAATGGCGGGCGCATGCGCAGTGCGCCTGCCGGCCGGCACCGTGAGAATCTTTGGGGTCTCGGCTGCCGGGGGTAGCCGAGACCCCAAAGAGCATGATCTGTTTACCGGCGACCGCAAAAAAAAAAAAAGTAAAGTGTATTTCTCTGTCCTCTGATGTGATCGCACATCAGAGGACAGAGAAATAGGGGGATTCGGGGACCCTAGCATACTCACCTAGGTCCCTGGATCCTCTTGCTGCTCCTCCTGGCCGCCGGCAGAAGAAAATGGCGGGCGCATGCCCAGTGCGCCCGCCATCTGTCTCCATCTGCCGGCCGGCAGGAGAACAGCAGTTGGGGCTAAAATTAGGGTTAGGGGTAGGGTTAGGGTTAGGGGTAGGGTTAGGGGTAGGGTTAGGGTTAGGGGTAGGGTTAGGGTTAGGGGTAGGGTTAGGGTTAGGGGTAGGGTTAGGGGTAGGGTTAGGGTTAGGGTTAGGGGTAGGGTTAGGGGTAGGGTTAGGGCTAGGGGTAGGGTTAGGGGTAGGGGTAGGGTTAGGGTTAGGTTAGGGTTAGGGTTAGGGTTAGGGGTAGGGTTAGGTTAGGGTTAGGGGTAGGGTTAGGGGTAGGGTTAGGGGTAGGGTTAGGTTAGGGATAGGGGTAGGGTTAGGGGTAGGGTTAGGGGTATGGTTAGGGGTAGGGGTAGGGTTAGGTTAGGGGTAGGGTTAGGGGTAGGGTTAGGGTTAGGGCTAGGGTTAGGGCTAGGGTTGGGGCTAAATATAGGGTTTGGGTTGGGGCTAAATTTAGGGTTAGGGTTGGAGCTAAATTTAGGGTTAGGCTTCTTTCACACTTACGTCGGTACGGGGCCGTCGCAATGCGTCGGCCCGACATACCGACGCACGTTGTGAAAATTGTGCACAACGTGGGCAGCAGCTGTAGTTTTTCAACGCATCCGCTGCCCAATCTATGTCCTGGGGAGGAGGGGGCGGAGTTACGGCCACGCATGTGCGGTCAGAAATGGCGGATGCGACGTACAAAAAAACGTTTCATTGAACGTTTTTTTGTGCCGACGCTCCGCCAAAACACAACTGATCCAGTGCACGACGGACGCGACGTGTGGCCATCCGTCACAATCCGTCGGCAATACAAGTCTATGGGCAAAAAACGCATCCTGCGGGCACATTTGCAGGATCCGTTTCTTGTCCAAAATGACGGATTGCGACGGAATGCCAAACGACGCAAGTGTGAAAGTAGCCTTAGGGCTAGGGTTAGGGTTGGGGCTAAAGTTAGGGCTAGGGTTGGGGCTAAAGTTAGGGTTAGAGCTGGGATTAGGGTTAGGGTTTGGATTAGGGTTGGTATTAGGGTTAGGGTTGGCATTAGTGTTACGCTTGGGATTAGGGTTAGGTTTGGGATTAGGGTTAAGGTTAGGGTTGTGATTAGGGGTGTATTGGGATTAGGGTTAGGTTTGAGGTTAGGGTTGAGATTAGGATTAGGGGTGTGTTGGATTTAGGGTTTTGATTAGGGTTATGGTTAGGGTTGACATTAGGGTTGTTTTGGGGTAAGGGTTGTGATTATGGTTAGGGTTAGTGATTAGGATTATGGATCAGGTTGGGATTAGGGTTAGGGGTGTGTTGGGGTTAGGGTTGGAGCTAGAATTGGGGGGTTTCCACTGTTTAGGTACATCAGGGGGTCTCCAAACACGACAGCCAATTTTGCGCTCAAAAAGTCAAATGGTGCTCCCTCCCTTCTGAGCTCTGCCGTGCGCCCAAACAGTGGGTTACCCCCACATATGGGGCATCAGCGTACTCGGGATAAATTGGACAACAACTTCTGGGGTCCAATTTCTCTTGTTACCCTTGTGAAAATAAAAACTTGGGAGCTACAATATCTTTTTTGTAAAAAAAAAAATATTTTTTTTTCACGACTCTGCATTCTAAACTTCTGTGAAGCACTTGGGCATTCAAAGTTCTCACCACACATCTAGATAAGTTCCTTGGGGGGTCTAGTTTCCAAAATGGGGTCACTTGTGGGGGGTTACTACAGTTTAGGTATATCAGGGGCTCTGCAATCGCAACATAATGCCCACAGACCATTCTATCAAAGTCTGCATTCCAAAAAGGCGCTCCTTCCCTTCCGAGCTCTGCCGTGCGCCCAAACAGTGGTTTACATCCACATATGGCGCATCAGCGTACTCGGGATAAATTGCACAACAACTATTGCAGTCCAATTTCTCCTGTTACCCTTGTGAAAATAAAAACTTGGGGGCTACAATATCTTTTTTGTGGAAAAAAAAATATTTTTTTTTTCACGACTCTGCATTCTAAACTTCTGTGAAGCACTTGGGCATTCAAAGTTCTCACCACACATCTAGATAAGTTCCTTGGGGGGTCTAGTTTCCAAAATGGGGTCACTTGTGGAGGGTTTCTACTGGTTAGGTACATCAGGGGCTCTGCAAACGCAACATAATACCCGCAGACCATTCTATCAAAGTCTGCATTCCAAAACGGCGCTCCTTCCTTCCGAGCTCTGCCGTGCGCCCAAACAGTGGTTTACCCCCACATATGGGGTACCAGCATACTCAGGACAAATTGGACAACAACTTTTGGGGTCCAATTTCTCTTGTTACCCTTGTGAAAATAAAAACTTGGGGGCTACAATATCTTTTTGTGGAAAAAAAAATATTTTTTATTTTCACGACTCTGCATTCTAAACTTCTGTGAAGCACTTGGGCATTCAAAGTTCTCACCACACATCTAGATAAGTTCCTTGGGGGGTCTAGTTTCCAAAATGGGGTCACTTGTGGGGGGTTACTACAGTTTAGGTATATCAGGGGCTCTGCAATCGCAACATAATGCCCACAGACCATTCTATCAAAGTCTGCATTCCAAAAAGGCGCTCCTTCCCTTCCGAGCTCTGCCGTGCGCCCAAACAGTGGTTTACCCCCACATATGGCGCATCAGCGTACTCGGGATAAATTGCACAACAACTATTGCAGTCCAGTTTCTCCTGTTACCCTTGTGAAAATAAAAACTTGGGGGCTACAATATCTTTTTTGTGGAAAAAAAATATTTTTTTTTTCACGACTCTGCATTCTAAACTTCTGTGAAGCACTTGGGCATTCAAAGTTCTCACCACACATCTAGATAAGTTCCTTGGGGGGTCTAGTTTCCAAAATGGGGTCACTTGTGGAGGGTTTCTACTGGTTAGGTACATCAGGGGCTCTGCAAACGCAACATAATACCCGCAGACCATTCTATCAAAGTCTGCATTCCAAAACGGCACTCCTTCCTTCCGAGTTCTGCCGTGCGCCCAAACAGTGGTTTACCCCCACATATGGGGTACCAGCATACTCAGGACAAATTGGACAACAACTTTTGGGGTCCAATTTCTCTTGTTACCCTTGTGAAAATAAAAACTTGGGGGCTACAATATCTTTTTGTGGAAAAAAAATATTTTTTATTTTCACGGCTCTGCATTATAAACTTCTGTGAAGCACTTGGGCATTCAAGGTTCTCACCACACATCTAGATAAGTTCCATGGGGTGTCTAGTTTCCAAAATGGGGTCACTTGTGGGGGGTTTCCACTGTTTAGGCACATCAGGGGCTCTCCAAACGCGACATGGCGTCCAATCTCAATTCCAGCCAATTCTACATTGAAAAAGTAAAATGGCACTCCTTCTCTTCCAAGCTCTGCGGTGCGCCCTAACAGTGGTTTACCCCCACATATTGGGTATCAGCGTACTCAGGAGAAATTGCACAACAACTTTTGTGGTCTAATTTTTCCTGTTACCCTTGTGAAAATAAAAATTTGTGGGCAAAAAGATCATTTTTGTAGAAAAAAATGCGATTTTTTATTTTCACGGCTCTACGTTATAAACTTCTGTGAAGCACTTGGGGGTTCAAAGTGCTCACCACACATCTAGATAAGTTCCTTAAGGGGTCTAGTTTCCAAAATGGTGTCACTTGTGGGGAGTTTCCACTGTTTAGGCACATCAGGGGCTCTCTAAACGTGACATGGCGTCCGATCTCAATTCCAGCCAATTCTGCATTGAAAAAGTCAAACGGCGCTCCTTCACTTCTAAGTTCTGCGGTGCGCCTAAAAAGTGGTTTACCCCCACATATGGGGTATTGGCGTATTCAGGAGAAATTGCGTAACAAAATTTATGGTTACATTTCTGTTTTTACACTTGTGAAAATAAAAAAAATGGTTCTGAATTAAGAGGTTTGCAAAAAAAAGTTAAATGTTAATTTTTTCCTTCCACATTGTTTCAGTTCCTGTGAAGCATGTAAAGGGTTAATAAACTTCTTGAATGTGGTTTTGAGAACCTTGAGGGGTGTAGTTTTTAGAACGGTGTCACACTTCATTATTTTCTATCATATAGACCCCTCAAAATGACTTCAAATGTGATGTGGTCCCTAAAAAAAAATGGTGTTGTAAAAATGAGAAATTGCTGGTCAACTTTTAACCCTTATAACTCCCTAACAAAAAAAAATTTTGTTTCCAAAATTGTGCTGATGTAAAGTAGACATGTGGGAAATGTTATTTATTAACTATTTTTTGTGACATATCTCTCTGATTTAAGGGCATAAAAATACAAAGTTTGAAAATTGCAAAATTTTAAAAATTTTCGCCATATTTCCGTTTTTTTCATAAATAATCGCAAGTAATATCGAAGAAATGTTACCACTAACATGAAGTACAATATGTCACGAAAAAACAATCTCAGAATCAGCGGGATCCGTTGAAGCGTTCCAGAGTTATAACCTCATAAAGTGACAGTGGTCAGAATTGCAAAAATTGGCCTGGTCATTAAGTACCAAATTGGCTCTGTCACTAAGGGGTTAAGCTGAGACTTAAAAATTATTATATATATATATATATATATATATAGATATATATATATCTATATATATATATATACATACATACTGTATATATATCTTGAAAAATCTTATATTGCTTAATGATTATTTTAATGAGTTGATGCCATTTATTGAACATAAATTACACTGACTCATTACATTATGTGAGAAGAGAAAGACATGCAGAAACCCCCCCAAGACCATCCATACAGTATGCTACAATTTTAAAAGCACAGGACTGACTCCAAATACATTCCTGAAGGGTTAAAAAAAAATCCACACTGTCATTTATATAGAATTATATGATATCTAGTTGCTACTGTTTTGGAAGGAAAAAGAATTGGTTGAATACCCCCCATGGGAATCCCTTAAAATAATGTGCACTCCAGGTGTGAAGCCGGTCTAATTTGTATCTCTCACTTTAAAAGTTTTTTTTTTACATTTCATTGTGCTCAAGATTACCAGATTAGCATGCCAGAGCCGGTATGTCGCTCTCCACAAGGAGAAACTTTAGCCCTTAGACACCAGTCCAGAACCTCCCACCTAGCCAAATCAGTTCTCATACTTTGCACTAATGAGGGGCAATACCCTGAAACACTGTGTCTGCAAATTGAGATTCTGATTTGGCTTTTGTCCTAAGTCATATTGCAAGGCTCATTAAAAGGTCGACAGTGACTTGTAAGATTACTGCTTCCAACAGGTGGCGCAATAGAGTTCAGGTCCTCTTCCTCTCTGAAGAGGCAAATTTGTATGCAAGGTTACTGGAGAAATTTGAAGATCATGGGGATAAAGCTTGGAATAACTCTTGGGATGCTAGTGATTGTGTCCCAACTAACAGTTTCTAATATAAAGTTATGTTACGGTGACAGGGAAGAAGTTTTCTTAAAGGGGCTGTCCAGGTCAGCACCACAACTGAGCATTTGCAGCCTTCATCTGCACTGGAAACATGAGGCAACTCCACGGATCAGATGCTGATAACCTATCCTAAGGATACTTCTGCTACAATAAAAACAGTGCCCGTACACCTTTAGCATTAAATTAATATACAAGTGCACATGTACTCTATGTGACCAATATACAAACATATACATATATACGATGCATCAACTCCATTATTGTTGTAAACTTTAAAAACATAAGGTACTTAGTGTTTTCTGATCTAAGAGCACAAAAGCCATCCAACCACTTCAAGGTGTGCCAAAATTTGGATGGTCCCTACTAGTATTAGTGATGAGCGAATATATTCGTTACTCGAAATTTCTCGTGCATGCTCGGGGGTCCACCGAGTATTTTATAGTGCTCGGAGATTTAGTTTTTCTTGCTGCAGCTGAATGAGTTACATCTGTTAGACAGCTTAAGTACATGTGGCAACCAGGCAACCCCCACATGTACTTATGCTGGCTATCAGATGTAAATCATTCAGCTGCAGCAAGAAAAACAAAATCTCCGAGCACTAAAAAATACTCGGAGGACCCCCAAGCATGCTCGAGAAATCTCGAGTAACGAGTATATTCGCTAATCACTAGTCCCTATCACTGATGTCCTACCTCTCCATGTGCCAAACCAGACCTCATCTGAATGGGAACGTGAAAGAAATCCATGCGTAGGTTGCAATTAAAGCTTTGTGTGGGAAAGATGGGTGGATAAGGGTGCTGAGCCCTAGAGGGGGCCACACACCTCGATGTATACGCAAAAAAAAGAAAAAAAATATGTATATCTGTGTGAGCTACACCTGGTTTCATGTTTAGGTACACCTTGACGTGGTTGGATGGCTTTAGCTCTCTTTAACAAAAAAAAGCACTAAGTACCTTACATTTTTAACATTTATAACACTATTGGAGTTCTTGCATTCATTAATTGAAGTGTTTCGATTCATCATGTATGTATATCTATCTTTAGGATAGGCCATCAGTATAGAAATTCCCAGACAACCCCTCTAATAACTTAAGTACATTTTGTGTTTTGTCAAAAAGTAAAAAAATAAATAATGCGATTTTAACATGAGCATTTATGTAGAGAAATTATTTACACATCATTTTCAAAGGTGACATCAACCCCACAACTATTACCCCACTTGCCACCGCTAAAGGGCAAGTGGGAAGAGCGAGGCGAAGTGCCGGAATTGGCGCATCTTAGAGATGCGCCTTTTCTGGAGCAGCTGAGTGCTGATGTTTTTAGCCAGGGGAGGCAATATATAAACATCTGCCCCCAATCGCTGGCTTTCCCTCTGCTGGTTCCAAAAATTGCTCTGGAGACCATGCCATTTTTTCCCCCAAAATAATAATTACATACATGTCCCATAATTTGCACACACACTGTACTAATTGGATTGGTCACTGATATCTATATATCTACCTATTCCGCTTCTATTTACTGTATGTAAACCATGTCTTCTATCCTGTCGGCTCCTGCTGTGATTTTGCAGAAACCGACAAATGAATTACCGGCTAATCTTCTATCTATTTCTCTATAAAGTATAAAGACATATATATATATATATATATATATATACTAGCTATTGAACCCGTTCTACGCCCGAGCATTTATATTGGTATATGGTCTCCTGTTGTGAACAGGTGATTCAGAACCACAATGGACCTAGTGGTTAAGAGCACACAAAGTGACCTGATAGTTACTAACATAGGACGAGCTCTGAGACGTGGGAACTCTGCTGACCGCAATCCCTAATCCTATCATACCACACTAGAGGTAGCCGTGGATTGCGCCTAACGCTCCCTATGCAACTCGGCACAGCCTGAGAAACTAGCTAGCCCTGAAGATAGAAAAATAAGCCTACCTTGCCTCAGAGAAATTCCCCAAAGGAAAAGGCAGCCCCCCACATATAATGACTGTGAGTTAAGATGAAAATACAAACACAGAGATGAAATAGATTTTAGCAAAGTGAGGCCCGACTTACTGAATAGACCGAGGATAGGAAAGATAGCTTTGCGGTCAACACAAAAACCTACAAACAACCACACAGAGGGGCAAAAAGACCCTCCGCACGACTAACGGTACGGAGGTGCTCCCTCTGCGTCTCAGAGCTTCCAGCAAGCAAGAAAAACCAATATAGCAAGCTGGACAGAAAATATAGCAAACAAAAGTAACACAAGCAAAACTTAGCTTATGCAGGGCAGACAGGCCACAAGAACGATCCAGGAGAAAGCAAGACCAATACTGGAACATTGACTGGAGGCCAGGAACAAAGAACTAGGTGGAGTTAAATAGAGCAGCACCTAACGACTTAACCTCGTCACCTGAGGAAGGAAACTCAGAAGCCGCAGCCCCACTCACATCCACCAGCGGAAGCTCATAGACAGAACCAGCCGAAGTACCACTCATGACCACAGGAGGGAGCTTGACCACAGAATTCACAACAGTCTCCATCCTGGTATGTGCTGCTCCATCCTGCGTCCCCATCCTGTCATGTGCTGCACCCATCCTGCGTCCCCATCCTGTCATGTGCTGCACCCATCCTGCATCCCCATCCTGTCATGTGCTGCACCCATCCTGCGTCCCCATCCTGTCATGTGCTGCACCCATCCTGCGTCCCCATCCTGTCATGTGCTGCACCCATCCTGCGCCCCCATCCTGTCATGTGCTGCACCCATCCTGCGTCCCCATCCTGGTATGTGCTGTACCCATCCTGCGTCCCCATCCTGCGTCCCCATCCTGTCATGTGCTGCACCCATCCTGCGTCCCCATCCTGTCATGTGCTGCACCCATCCTGCACCCCCATCCTGTCATGTGCTGCACCCATCCTGCATCCCCATCCTGGTATGTGCTGCACCCATCCTGCGTCCCCATCCTGGTATGTGCTGTACCCATCCTGCGTCCCCATCCTGCGTCCCCATCCTGTCATGTGCTGCACCCATCCTGCGTCCCCATCCTGTCATGTGCTGCACCCATCCTGCGCCCCCATCCTGTCATGTGCTGCACCCATCCTGCGTCCCCATTCTGGTATGTGCTACACCCATCCTGCGTCCCCATCCTGTGTCCCCATCCTGTCATGTGCTGCACCCATCCTGCGTCCCCATTCTGGTATGTGCTGCACCCATCCTGCGTCCCCATCCTGCGTCCCCATACTGTCATGTGCTGCACCCATCCTGCGTCCCCATCCTGTCATGTGCTGCACCCATCCTGCATCCCCATCCTGTCATGTGCTGCACCCATCCTGTGCCCCCATCCTGTCATGTGCTGCACCCATCCTGCGTCTCCATCCTGGTATGTGCTGCACCCATCCTGCGTCCCCATCCTGTCATGTGCTGCACCCATCCTGCGTCCCCATCCTGGTATGTGCTGCACCCATCCTGCGTCCCCATCCTGTCATGTGCTGCACCCATCCGGGGGCCTGAGCAGGCGGGGACACCGGCGCGCTGTGGGGGTCAGGTGCCGGTATCGCCGCCAGCTCAGGCCCCCCAGCACTTACTATATTCACCTATCCTCCGTTCCACCGCTGGGCGCCACCATCTTCCCGGTCTCCTGGCTGTGACTGGTCAGTCAGAGGGCGGCGCCGGCGCGCATTAAGCGCGTCATCGCGCCCTCTGAAATGAAGGTCACAGGCCGAAGACCGGGAAGATGGCGGCGCTCAGCGGTGGAACAGAGGACAGGTGAATATGGCCGATACTCACCCTCCTGGCGGTCCCTGCTTCTCTGTTGGAGATCGCGGTGTGCGTTCAGTGTGAACGCATACCGCAATCTCCCAGGAGCGTCACTCTGTGAGGCCCAGACTGCGCCGGCGCTTGCGCCAGTGCAGTCTATAAAGGCTTCGGACAGAGTGACGCTCCCAGCATTATATTATAGATATATATATATATATGTGTGATTTTACTGTACCTGCATATGAATTGCCAGATTTTCAAAGGACAAATAACATTTGCTTTTAACCCGCTTGCCTGAGATAGGGAATTTTTCTTCTACTTAGCCCTTGCTTTAGGCCCCCTTCCCTAGCATAAGAAATCCTTCAGCTACTTATTACTTGGTTCCTTCAGGACATGTTATCCGATAATTGTCTCCCTTCTTTGCACACAAACACCCGTTTCAATGCAGGTCTGCACATAACTAGACCATAAGACCTTTTCCTTCACAATACTTTTCCCTGTCTATCAACAGGAAACTGCATTTCCTATCCCCACTTAACTCCTCCAATCCTGGGCTGGTCTCACTAGTTAACCCTGTCTGGACCTAACCCACTGCTGCAGAACACAAATCAGATACAACAGCATTCAAACTATGGCAATGCATTATATAATCATAATATCTTCAAGTGGGAGCGGGCAGCCTCTACACTCTTTTTATATTTGAACCTTGACAATATGAAGAACTAGTATGCCAGCCTCCTTCGCACACAGTAGGGTTGAGCGAAACGGGTCGGCCATTTTCAGAAGTCAACGACTTTTGGCAAAGTCGGGTTTCATGAAACCCGACCAGACCCCTGTGTGGGGTCGGCCATGAAGTCGGCGATCTTCTGAATCTGGTATCGGAATTCCGATCCCGAGTTCCAATATGTTTGCAATATCGGAAATCGGTATCGGAATCCATATTTAAGTGTAAAATAAAGAATTAAAATAAAAAATATCGCTATACTCACCCTCTGACGCGCCCTGGTACTAACCGGCAGCCTTTCTTCCTTCGAATCAGCGCTTGCAGGACCTTGCGGTGACGTCGCGGCTTGTGATTGGTCGCGCGACCGCCCATGTTACCGCTCGTGCGACCAATCACAAGCCGCGACGTCACCGCAAGGTCCTGCAAGCGCTGATTCGAAGGAAGGAAGGCTGCCGGAAAGAAGCAGGGCGCGTCCGAGGGTGAGTATATTCCTATTATTCCTATTATTTCCTTGCGGTGACGTCGCGGCTTGTAATTGGTCGCGCGAGCGGTCACATGGGCGGTCGCGCAACCAATCACAAGCCGCGACGTCACCGCAAGGTCCTGCAAGCGCTGATTCGAAGGAAGGAAGGTTCCCGGTTAGTACCAGGGCGCGTCCGAGGGTGAGTATAGCGATATTTTTTATTTTAATTCTTTATTTTACACTTAAATATGGATCGCAGGGCCTGAAGGAGAGTTTCCTCTCCTTCAGACCCTGGGAACCATTGGAAACCCAATGCACTGCATTGGGTTTCGAGTTTCGGCCGACCCCGACTTTTTATAGGATCGGCCGATTTCACTCGACCCGACTTTTGAAAAAGTCGGGTTTCGTGAAACCCGACCCGATCCTATAAAAGTAAAAGTCGCTCAACCCTAGCACACAGCACTAATGAATTCATTCAGTGATATACTTCACTTATTCATGTAGACTGCACCACGAGATTGAAGATAATGAGTGAGAGCATAAAGCGATCACTTTAACAGGGGTTTTCTTCTCTCAACATTCTCCATGCCAATGGTGTGATCATGTTAAAAATAATACCCAAGTCCTGCATTTTATCTCAATCCTTCTGGTGAATGATTACAGGCTGCAGCCAACAACACTGATAATACATACAAATATCCTCATAATGTCAATAAGACCCCTCCATCAGTATATAATGGGCATAAATAGAGAAAGAAATGAAGAGACTGGATCAAGGGTAAATGTAACAATAAAAACAAACTATTTATTAATTAACAACAAGATAAAAACAGCTTCACATAACACCAATAATAAAGTGAGAAACAGTCACATGAACGGAGTCATCACAGAGCCAGAGACTGAGATGACCTCCCCCTAGTACAAGTATCTGCCAATCAAGGCACGGCTAGCTTAACTGTATATGCACGGCATACTATAGGAGAACATCACAGATCTAATCTCATAAATAGTTACATCAAATATATAGGTAATCTAAACCTTGCTAAGTATAGATGCTCGTCCTACATTAATCAGATGCCGGTTAAAAAGCCAAGGCTACACATGCGGTAAAGATGAAAATGGTTATAATACCTGCAGTCATGTTGTACAGCCGCAAAAGGGGGGGGTCACACAGCCTAGAATGCACCTCGACGCGCGTTTCGCCGGACAACCGGCTTCGTCAGGAGGTGGAGTCTAAGTGCTGCCTCGGTCTTTATATAGTGGACCTATCTACCTAGATCCCCGGCATGTGTGGAAAGCGGCGCAGCGACGTCATGATGCGCCGCCGCTGAGAGAGACGGCGCTCAATGCGCGTGTCATCCGGTCATATGTCCGGATCACATGACCCGGCAGGTAACCAAGACGACGCGTCGCAACTATAGAGCGCCTCCCCACAGCGGCAACGCAGCGGATGCGCGTCGTGCGCCCACACACAAACCGGCAGGATGTAAGTATCAAAGCGTTACCGTCCATATTGCCGCTATTATGGCATATCCGCTGCTCAGAAATAAGGGGCAGATATAAGAACGCCCCAGTAGATATAATATACAACAACATCCAAAATATATTACTAAAAATTTCCACAGCCCACCAAAGAACCAAATACAAAAAGAAACATATAACAATGTGGGATTCGTAGGTAACAACAACCTCTCATAGGTATAAAGAGGTGTGTACATACTGCAGAATAAAATAACAACAGAAAAGAACATGTTTAGTTTCTGTCCAGTATGCATACGTCTGGCGGTCATAGGTATATCTTCATCATTGTTGCACGTGTAGAGATGATGAACGTGTTCACCTCCAGAAGAGTACTATAGCTGATGAAGTAAGCATCATCCACCAGATATGCCAATGATCAATAGTCGCTGTTACAATACTAGGGTAGAATGCAGATGATAATTAGCAAACATTGAACAACCCACATAGACATGATAAAAATGGTAAAAAAAACAGAAACGATAAAGCATAAACAAACAACAATATATACAAAAAAGACAGCCTAAAATTCGCGCTACCCTAAAAAGGATTTGAAACTAACGTACTCATTGAGACCCTTGGGGGCAACCGTATCCAGATCTACCATCCATCTGGTTTCTCTTTTAAGTAGCTCTTTTTTATAGTTGCCACCTCTGATCCCCAGCTGGACACGATCTATACCTCTAACCTTGAGCCATTTGGGATTACTGTTATGGTGTATTCTGAAATGTTTGGGTATTGTTTTTAACATGTTTATGTCTACCGCTTGGGCTCCATTTTTTATATCTCGTACGTGTTCAAGAACACGCACACGTAATTCCCGTGTCGTCATTCCAATGTAGATTAAGCCGCATGCACATTTAGCATAATATACCACATTCTCGGTTTTGCAGTTGATATGATGTGTGATAGAAAAGGTTTTAGTGGAATCACTATTTTCAAATGAAAAAGTTCTTTCCATAAATTTGCACGCAGAACATCCTCCACATTGGAATGACCCCCATTTTGGACCCGCTGATGCCGAAAAAATTGGCCTGTGAGGAGCCACATAATGGCTTCTGGTCAGCAGATCTTTAAGGTTTTTAGATCTACGCCAGGTAATTGACGGATGGTGAGAGATGTGTGGTTCAACATCCTCATCTGCCAAAAGCACCGGCCAGTATTTCTTTAAGATGCCTGATATCTCTTTCCATTCTGAATTAAACGTAGTTATGAACCGCACGGGCTGGTTCATAGGGCTTTTTCTAGGCAACTCGTGTCTAGAATGGGCCAGAAGTGTTTCTCTTGCTGTAAATTTAGCCCTCCTATAGCCAGCGCGTATGGTTCTATGATTATAACCTCTCTGCTGAAGATTACTTTTCAATATTTTAGCTTGCTGTTCGAAAGTCTCATCATCTGAGCAGATGCGTCTAATGCGGAGGAATTGGCTAATGGGCACGGAACGAAAAGTTTGGGGGTGATGTGATGACTTAGCATGTAATAATGCATTGGTAGCAGTAGACTTACGGAAAACGTTGGTAGTGACAAATCCTCTGTCATCTTTGTTAAGAGTGACATCCAAAAACTCAACTGTGTATTTGCTATATTTCCATGTCAAATTGATATTCAGTTGGTTATCATTTAACCTATTGAGAAAAGAAATAAGGGAAGACTCAGACCCCTGCCATATAAACAAAACATCATCTATATAGCGAGACCATGAGACCACGGCGTCAATACCCTCGGTGTTGTGGACGACCTCCCTCTCCCACAGCCCCAGGAAAAGATTCGCGTATGAGGGCGCACAAGTCGCCCCCATCGCTGTTCCCTGGAGCTGTAGGAAATAACGGTCCTTAAAAACAAAAAAATTGTTTGTTAAAGAAAAATGTAACAGTTCTAAAATAAAAGAACCCAAATCCTCATCCAAATTAGCCATACTCAAAAAGAAACTACACGCCGTGATCCCATGGTCATGCCCTATAGATGTGTATAGGGACTCGACATCACATGTTACAAGATACATGTTATCCTCTAGTTGTACACCATTCAGGCGGTTCAGAATATCAGTCGTGTCGTGGATAAATGAAGGTAGTGTCTCGACACATTGTTGAAGGTAAAAGTCGATAAATCTACATACACCTTCAGTCAAACTACCTATCCCCGACACGATAGGCCGACCTGATGGATTGTTGGCGTTTTTATGTATCTTGGGTGTCAAGTAAAACGTAGGGATCACTGGGAATTCGACTGTAAGACCATCTAACATTTTTGTTGAGATGACACCACTATCTCTTGCCGATGTTAACAGGCTATCTAACTCTCTTTTGAAACGTTCAAGTGGATTGCTTTCTAGACGCTTATAACATTGTGGAACATTAAGCTGTCTAAATGCCTCACGTTCGTACATCTCTGCTGGCCAAACCACAACATTTTCCCCCTTGTCAGCAGACTTTATTACTACGTATTGCATATTTTTAAGTTCTTTTATAGCTCGATTTTGTGCTGCTGACAGATTATATTGCTTAGGCCTCTTTGAAATTTCAGCCATATCTCTTTTCACTAGTTTTACAAAGATGTCAACATTAGGGCACACGCCACCAGGGGGGAAATGTTGTGATACGCCATGCAAAAACGTAGGAACACCCATCTGCACCTGAGTATCTTGTTCAACCAGCAAATCTTCCAGATCAGCCAGTGCTCTGGCATCAATGTCACAGGGTGACATATTTTTAGCCTGATTAGCAAAAGATACGTAAGTTCCATAGAGACCAGCAAGATTATGAGCAGAAAAGAATTTACAGGTGGCAATACAACAATAAAAAGCGAGACCGGACAATAGTATCACGATCATCATCTGTTGCTTCCAGTCTATCAGAGGAATCATGTGGAGAGTCTTTTTTAGAAAAACGGAGTGGGGGAGGCGAGGGAAGTCATTTAGATCAACTGCCCCACACATCCGGTACCCAGCTCCCTCCAATGCGTACCAGGAATACAGCAAGAAGAGACAGGAGACCACGTCGGTTTTGAAGGTAATTAACCTTTCAGATAGAGTACTTACATCCACACAAATACAAGTACTAGAGAAGGGATTGACTTTTGCACCCGTGGCCACCTTCAACTCTTTTACCCTGGTGAAAGACTTGGAGCTTTTTGCCAGGAAGCTGAATTTCAAAAAGTTTTTTGCTAATCAGGCTAAAAATATGTCACCCTGTGACATTGAAGCCAGAGCACTGGCTGATCTGCAAGATTTGCTGGTTGAACAAGATACTCAGGTGCAGATGGGTGTTCCTACGTTTTTGCATGGCGTATCACAACATTTCCTCCCTGGTGGCGTGTGCCCTAATGTTGACATCTTTGTAAAACTAGTGAAAAGAGATATGGCTTAAAAATATGCAAGACATAGTAATAAAGTCTGCTGACAAGGGGGGAAATGTTGTGGTTTGGCCAGCAGAGATGTATGAACGCGAGGCATTTAGACAGCTTAATGTTCCACAATGTTATAAGCGTCTAGAAAGCAATCCACTTGAACGTTTCAAAAGAGAGTTAGATAGCCTGTTAACATCGGCAAGAGATACGGTAGAGGTGTTATCTCAACAAAAATGTTAGATGGTCTTACAGTCGAATTCCCAGTGATCCCTACGTTTTACTTGACACCCAAGATACATAAAAACGCCAACAATCCATCAGGTCGGCCTATCGTGTCGGGGATAGGTAGTTTGACTGAAGGTGTATGTAGATTTATCGACTTTTACCTTCAACAATGTGTCGAGACACTACCTTCATTTATCCGCGACACGACTGATATCCTGAACCGCCTGAATGGTGTACAACTAGAGGATAACATGTATCTTGTAACATGTGATGTCGAGTCCCTATACACATCTATAGGGCATGACCATGGGATCACGGCGTGTAGTTTCTTTTTGAGTATGGCTAATTTGGATGAGGATTTGGGTTCTTTTATTTTAGAACTGTTACATTTTTCTTTAACACACAATTTTTTTGTTTTTAAGGACCGTTATTTCCTACAGCTCCAGGGAACAGCGATGGGGGCGACTTGTGCGCCCTCATACGCGAATCTTTTCCTGGGGCTGTGGGAGAGGGAGGTCGTCCACAACACCGAGGGTATTGACGCCGTGGTCTCATGGTCTCGCTATATAGATGATGTTTTGTTTATATGGCAGGGGTCTGAGTCTTCCCTTATTTCTTTTCTCAATAGGTTAAATGATAACCAACTGAATATCAATTTGACATGGAAATATAGCAAATACACAGTTGAGTTTTTGGATGTCACTCTTAACAAAGATGACAGAGGATTTGTCACTACCAACGTTTTCCGTAAGTCTACTGCTACCAATGCATTATTACATGCTAAGTCATCACATCACCCCCAAACTTTTCGTTCCGTGCCCATTAGCCAATTCCTCCGCATTAGACGCATCTGCTCAGATGATGAGACTTTCGAACAGCAAGCTAAAATATTGAAAAGTAATCTTCAGCAGAGAGGTTATAATTAGGGTTGAGCGAAACGGGTCGTTCATTTTCAAAAGTCGCCGACTTTTGGCAAAGTCGGGTTTCATGAAACCCGATCCGACCCCTGTGCGGGGTCGGCCATGCGGTACGCGACTTTCGCACCAAAGTCGCGTTTCAATGACGCGAAAAGCGCCATTTCTCAGCCAATGAAGGTAAACGCAGAGTGTGGGCAGCGTGATGACATAGGTCCTGGTCCCCACCATCTTAGAGAAGGGCATTGCAGTGATTGGCTTGCTGTCTGCGGCGTCACAGGGGCTATAAAGGGGAGTTCCCGCCGACCGCCATGTTACTGCTGCTGATCTGAGCTTAGGGAGAGGTTGCTGCCGCTTCGTCAGAAGCAGGGATAGCGTTAGGCAGGGTCCATTAACCACCAAACCGCTTGTGCTGTAGCGATTTCCACTGCCCAACACCACCTTCGGTGTGCAGGGACAGTGGAAGCTACATTTTTTTTTTTTCCCCCTCAGCGCTGTAGCTCATTGGGCTGCCCTAGAAGGCTCCCTGATAGCTGCATTGCTGTGTGTACGCCGCTGTGCAAACCAACTGCTTTTTTCAAAGCACAAATCCTCTTGTTCCTTCCTTTCTGCACAGCTATCTTTTTGGTTTGTACACACTTTTTATTTAATTTGTGCATCAGTCCACTCCTTATTGCTGCCTGCCCTACCTGGCTGAGATTACTGCAGGGAGATAGTAATTGAAGGACACTCCCTGTTTTTTATTTTTTTTTTGTGGGAGATTAAGATTGACATTTCTGCTAGAGTGCCATCCCTGTCTGTGTCATCTCTCACTCAGTGGGCCATAGAAAGCCTATTTATTTTTTTGCTTGATTTGGGTTATAAAATCTACCTGAAAAAATCACTACATCAATCAGTGGGAGAAAAATATTGGCCTCAGGGCTTGTGTGCCACTCTTGACTCCTGTGTGCATCATCACTCACTCAGTGGGCCATAGAAAGCCTATTTATTTTTTTGCTTGATTTTGGTTCTAAAATCTACCTGAAAAAATCACTACATCAATCAGTGGGAGAAAAATATTGGCCTCAGGGCTTGTGTGCCACTCCTGACTCCTGTGTGCATCATCACTCACTCAGTGGGCCATAGAAAGGCCATTTTTTTTTTTTTTTGCTTTATTTGGGTTCTAAATTCTACCTGAAAAAATCAATAAATCAATCAGTGGGAGATTAATATTGGCCTTTGGGCTTGTGTGCCAGTCCTAAGCGTGCCATCTCTCTCTCTCAGATAGTGGGCCATAGAAAGCCTATTTATTTTTATTTTTTTTTATTGGGTTTATAAATTTTCCCTGGAAAAAAATAAAAAAGTGGGAGATTAATATTGGCCTCTGGGCTTGTGTGCCAGTCCTGAGCGTGCCATCTCTCTCACAAATAGTGGGCCATAGAAAGCCTATTTATTTATTTTTTTTTTTGTTTTATAAATTCTCCCTTAAAAAAAAAAGGGAGATTAATATTGGCCTTTGGGCTTGTGTGCCAGTCCTAAGCGTGCCATCTCTCTCTGTCTCTCAGATAGTGGGCCATAGAAAGCCTATTTATTATTTTTTTTATTGGGTTTATAAATTTTCCCTGGAACAAAAAAAAAAAGTGGGAGATAAATATTGGCCTCTGGGCTTGTGTGCCACTCCTGACTCCTGTGTGCGTCATCTCTCACTCAGTGGGCCATAGAAAGCCTTTTTTTGTTTTATTTGTTTTCTAAATTCTCCCTGAAAAAATCATTTTATTTTATTTGGTTTCTAAATTCTTCCTGAAAAAATCATTTTATTCTATTTTTTTTTTTCCTAAAGTCTCCCTGAAAAAAAAAACAAAAAAACAAATCAGTGGGAGATTAATATTGCCCTTTCTGCTTGTGTGCCAGTCTTGACTCCTGGGTGTGCCATCTCTCTCTCTCTCTCCAATTGTGGGCCATAGAAAGCCTATTATTTTTTTAGCTTGATTTGGGTTCCAAAATCTACCTGAAAAAATCACTACATCAATCAGTGGGAGATAAATATTGGCCTCTGGGCTTGTGTGCCACTCCTGACTCCTGTGTGCGTCATCTCTCACTCAGTGGGCCATAGAAAGCCTTTTTTTGTTTTATTTGTTTTCTAAATTCTCCCTGAAAAAATCATTTTATTTTATTTGGTTTCTAAATTCTTCCTGAAAAAATCATTTTATTCTATTTTTTTTTTCCTAAAGTCTCCCTGAAAAAAAAAAAAAAAAAAACAAATCAGTGGGAGATTAATATTGCCCTTTCTGCTTGTGTGCCAGTCTTGACTCCTGGGTGTGCCATCTCTCTCTCTCTCTCCAATTGTGGGCCATAGAAAGCCTATTATTTTTTTTAGCTTGATTTGGGTTCCAAAATCTACCTGAAAAAATCACTACATCAATCAGTGGGAGATAAATATTGGCCTCTGGGCTTGTGTGCCACTCCTGACTCCTGTGTGCGTCATCTCTCACTCAGTGGGCCATAGAAAGCCTTTTTTTGTTTTATTTGTTTTCTAAATTCTCCCTGAAAAAATCATTTTATTTTCTTTGGTTTCTAAATTCTTCCTGAAAAAATCATTTTATTCTATTTTTTTTTTTCCTAAAGTCTCCCTGAAAAAAAAAAAAAAAATCAAATCAGTGGGAGATTAATATTTACATTTGTGCTTCAGTGACAGTCCTGCGTGTGTGGCATCTCTCTCATTTGTTGCCACCAACAACAGAGTGTGTAACATTGTGCCTGATTTTCGTTGTGGTCTCACTCACCTGTAAAGGGGTAGCTAAATCATACTGAAGTTATAGCTCACCGTGTAATTTGTGTGACAGCAACAAATACCGTTAGTTTGTTTACGTTTTTAAAACAATGAGGAAGTATGGTGGAAGAGGTCGTGGCCGGGGGCGTTCATTGTCAGCTGGTAATGAGGGTAGTGGTAGTGGTGGAGCATCAGCTGGTCGTGGGAAAAAAAATATTGCACCTAAGTCTGGAGCTGTGGAGCCAGGTTCGTCGTCTGGCTACACAAGGCCTCGAACGCTCCCTTTTCTGGGAGTAGGAAAACCGCTTTTAAAGCCGGAGCAGCAAGAGCAAGTTTTGGCTTATCTTGCTGACTCAGCCTCTAGCTCTTTTGCCTCCTCTCGTGAAACTGGTAAATGTCAAAGCAGCGCGTCGTTAGTGGATGTTCACGGTCAGGGACAAGTCGCTTCCTTGTCCTCTTCAGCAAAAACAACAACAGAGAAGAATGCAGCAGGCGACACAACGGGTTACTCCATGGAGCTCTTTACACATACCGTCCCTGGCTTAGAAAGTGAAGCAGTTAACAGTCCATGCCCATTACAAGTTGAATCTGACATGGAGTGCACTGATGCACAGCCACAGCCAGACTACTATGCTGGTCCTTTGACTCAGACCACAACATTGCCCTCGCAGGGTGCTGATCAAGAATCAGACCCTGATGAGACTATGTTGCCCCATCACGAACGCTATACCACCGACCGACACGGTGACACAGACGAAGTTGCACACGAGCTACAAGAAGAGGTAATAGATGACCCAGTTCTTGACCCCGATTGGCAGCCATTGGGGGAACAGGGTGCAGGCGGCAGCAGTTCTGAAGCGGAGGAGGAGGGGCCGCAGCAGGCATCAACATCGCAACAGGTTCCATCTGCCGGGCCCGTATCTTGCCCAAAACGCGTGGCAAAGCTAAAACCTGTTGGAGGACAGCGTGGCCATCCGGTTAAAGCTCAGTCTGCAATGCCTGAAAAGGTATCCGATGCTAGAAAGAGTGCAGTCTGGCATTTTTTTAAACAACATCCAATTGATCAGCGCAAAGTCATCTGTCAAAAATGTTCAACTACCTTAAGCAGAGGACAGAATCTGAAAAGTCTCAATACAAGTTGCATGCATAGACATTTAACCACCATGCATTTGCAAGCCTGGACTAACTACCAAACGTCCCTTAAGGTTGTAGCACCCTCGGCCAATGAAGCTAGTCAGCAACGCAACATCCCTTCCGGCAGT
Organism: Ranitomeya imitator; assembly: GCF_032444005.1. Lineage (NCBI taxonomy): Eukaryota > Metazoa > Chordata > Amphibia > Anura > Dendrobatidae > Ranitomeya > Ranitomeya imitator. The sequence continues at coordinate 722,189,693 of NC_091282.1, read as the reverse complement.
GTAGGGCCACCATTTTCCGCACCACCTGCAGTATCTGTGCAGGTTTCTTTGCCAGGCCAAAGCCGTCAGGGTCAGGGAATCACCAGTTTCGTAGTAGGAAACACTGCATCTAGGGCACCGGTGGCAACAATACCATCTCCCACCGTCTCTCAGTCTGCCATGTCCACCGGCACCCCCGCTAGTTCCACGATCTCCAGCTCTCCAGTCCAGCTCACCCTACATGAGACTATGGTTAGAAAAAGGAAGTACTTAGCCTCGCATCCGCGTACACAGGGTTTGAACGCACACATAGGTAGACTAATCTCGTTAGAGATGATGCCCTACCGGTTAGTTGAAAGTGAAGCTTTCAAAGCCCTGATGGACTACGCTGTACCACGCTACGAGCTACCCAGTCGACACTTTTTTTCCAGAAAAGCCATCCCAGCCCTCCACCAGCATGTTAAAGAGCGCATCGTCCATGCACTCAGGCAATCTGTGAGCACAAAGGTGCACCTGACAACAGATGCATGGACCAGTAGGCATGGCCAGGGACGTTACGTGTCCATCACGGCACACTGGGTAAATGTGGTGGATGCAGGGTCCACAGGGGACAGCAAGTTTGGGACAGTTCTGCCTAGCCCACGGTCTAGGAAACAATTGGCTGTAGCCGTTCGCACCCCCTCCTCCTCCTCTTCATCCTCCTGTAGAAGCGAGAGCTCGTCCACAGACCGCAGTCGCACAACCACTCCATCCGCAGCTGCCACTGTTGCACACCAGGTCTCCCATTATGGGGCAGCTACTGGCAAACGTCAGCAGGCTGTATTGGCTATGAAGTGTTTGGGCGACAACAGACACACCGCGGAAGTTCTGTCCGAGTTCTTGCAGAAAGAAACGCAGTCGTGGCTGGGCACTGTAGATCTTGAGGCAGGCAAGGTAGTGAGTGATAACGGAAGGAATTTCATGGCTGCCATCTCCCTTTCCCAACTGAAACACATTCCTTGCCTGGCTCACACCTTAAACCTGGTGGTGCAGTGCTTCCTGAAAAGTTATCCGGGGTTATCCGACCTGCTCCTCAAAGTGCGTGGACTTTGCTCACATATCCGCCGTTCGCCCGTACACTCCAGCCGTATGCAGACCTATCAGCGTTCTTTGAACCTTCCCCAGCATCGCCTAATCATAGACGTTGCAACAAGGTGGAACTCAACACTGCACATGCTTCAGAGACTGTGTGAACAGAGGCGGGCTGTTATGTTTTTGTGGGAGGATACACATACACGGGCAGGCAGTAGGATGGCAGACATGGAGTTGTCAGGTGTGCAGTGGTCGAAGATTCAAGACATGTGTCAAGTCCTTCAGTGTTTTGAGGAATGCACACGGCTGGCTAGTGCAGACAACGCCATAATAAGCATGAGCATCCCCCTAATGCGTCTGCTGATGCAAAGTTTGACGCACATAAAGGATCAGGCGTCTGCAGCTGAGGAAGAGGAAAGCCTTGATGACAGTCAGCCATTGTCTGGCCAGGGCAGTGTACAGGACGAGGTAGCGGGCGAAGAGGAGGAGGAGGACGAGGAGGATGATGATGGGGATGATTATATTTTTAATGAGGAAGCTTTTCCGGGGCCACTGGAAATTGGTGGCGCGGCAAGGCCGGGTTCTGGTTTTTTGAGGGACACAAGTGACGTGGATTTGCCTGAAACTGCCCCTCAACCAAGCACAACCGCAGATTTGAGAACTGGAACTTTGGCCCACATGGCGGATTATGCCTTACGTATCCTCAAAAGGGACACACGCATAACTAAAATGATGAATGATGACGATTACTGGTTGGCCTGCCTCCTTGATCCTCGCTATAAAGGCAAATTGCAAAATATAATGCCACATGAGAACTTGGAACTAATATTAGCAACCAAACAATCAACTCTTGTTGACCGTTTGCTTCTGGCATTCCCTGCACACAGCGCCCGTGATCGTTCTCACACGAGCTGCAGGGGCCAGCAGACCAGAGGAGTTAGAGGGGCAGAAATCAGAAGTGGCGTTGGCCAGAGGGGTTTTCTGACCAGGTTGTGGAGTGATTTTGCTATGACCGCAGACAGGACAGGTACTGCAGCATCAATTCAAAGTGACAGGAGACAACATTTGTCCAGTATGGTTACAAACTATTTTTCATCCCTTATCGATGTTCTCCCTCAACCGTCATTCCCATTTGATTACTGGGCATCAAAATTAGACACCTGGCCAGAATTGGCAGAATATGCATTGCAGGAGCTTGCTTGCCCGGCAGCTAGTGTCCTATCAGAAAGAGTATTCAGTGCTGCAGGTTCAATACTAACAGAAAAAAGGACTCGTCTGGCTACCCAAAATGTAGATGATCTAACCTTCATTAAAATGAACCACAACTGGATTTCGAAATCTTTTGCCCCACCTTGCCCGGCTGACACCTAGCTTTCCTATGAAAAGGTCTTGCCTGTGGACTATTCTGAATGCCTTTTCCAATCTCGTAATTTTCTGCACCTGATTGTCCAGCATACGACATGTTTACACCTCACTAAATGGCCAAACTCCCCACACGGGGCCGTGGTATCGACACTTGGCGACAGCACCCGTGAGAGTGCAGTTTGTCTGAAGAGGTGGGTGAGCCCGCTTTTGGTCGACGGCACTGCCACTGGGTCCCTCCTAGTACAATAAAGTGTCTCTGGCGGTGGTGGTGCGCACCCAACGTCAGACACACCGTTGTAATATGAGGGGCCCTGGGCCTGTACCGCCGGCCACAAGACAGTTTCCCCCCACCCCAGCTCAAACAGTGCTCTACCACTTGCAAAATTATCTCACAGCTCCACCAATGTTTAGTCTATGCGCTGACATCCTTCAATGCCTGCCACTGACAATACCATTGTATTGACATTTTTGTTATGTTAGGCCTTCGATGCCTGTCTGTGGTCACTCCTTCCACTAGGCCTCCACTGACCACACCACTGCTGCCCGTGTACCCCTGGAACCAATTTAAAATTGCCTACAGCCATGTGTTATTATTTTAGGCCTTCGATGCCTGTCTGCGGTGACTCCTTCCACTAGGCCTCCACTGACCACACCACTGCTGCCCGTGTACCCCTGGAACCAATTTAAAATTGCCTACAGCCATGTGTTATTATTTTAGGCCTTCGATGCCTGTCTGCGGTCACTCCTTCCACTAGGCCTCCACTGACCACACCACTGCTGCCCGTGTACCCCTGTAACCAATTTAAAATTGCCTACAGCCATGTGTTATTATTTTAGGCCTTCGATGCCTGTCTGCGGTGACTCCTTCCACTAGGCCTCCACTGACCACACCACTGCTGCCCGTGTACCCCTGGAACCAATTTAAAATTGCCTACAGCCATGTGTTATTATTTTAGGCCTTCGATGCCTGTCTGCGGTCACTCCTTCCACTAGGCCTCCACTGACCACACCACTGCTGCCCGTGTACCCCTGGAACCAATTTAAAATTGCCTACAGCCATGTGTTATTATTTTAGGCCTTCGATGCCTGTCTGCGGTCACTCCTTCCACTAGGCCTCCACTGACCACACCACTGCTGCCCGTGTACCCCTGGAACCAATTTAAAATTGCCTACAGCCATGTGTTATTATTTTAGGCCTTCGATGCCTGTCTGCGGTTACTCCTTCCACTAGGCCTCCACTGACCACACCACTGCTGCCCGTGTACCCCTGGAACCAATTTAAAATTGCCTACAGCCATGTGTTATTATTTTAGGCCTTCGATGCCTGTCTGCGGTCACTCCTTCCACTAGGCCTCCACTGACCACACCACTGCTGCCCGTGTACCCCTGGAACCAATTTAAAATTGCCTACAGCCATGTGTTATTATTTTAGGCCTTCGATGCCTGTCTGCGGTTACTCCTTCCACTAGGCCTCCACTGACCACACCACTGCTGCCCGTGTACCCCTGTAACCAATTTAAAATTGCCTACAGCCATGTGTTATTATTTTAGGCCTTCGATGCCTGTCTGCGGTGACTCCTTCCACTAGGCCTCCACTGACCACACCACTGCTGCCCGTGTACCCCTGGAACCAATTTAAAATTGCCTACAGCCATGTGTTATTATTTTAGGCCTTCGATGCCTGTCTGCGGTTACTCCTTCCACTAGGCCTCCACTGACCACACCACTGCTGCCCGTGTACCCCTGGAACCAATTTAAAATTGCCTACAGCCATGTGTTATTATTTTAGGCCTTCGATGCCTGTCTGCGGTGACTCCTTCCACTAGGCCTCCACTGACCACACCACTGCTGCCCGTGTACCCCTGGAACCAATTTAAAATTGCCTACAGCCATGTGTTATTATTTTAGGCCTTCGATGCCTGTCTGCGGTCACTCCTTCCCCTAGGCCTCCACTGACCACACCACTGCTGCCCGTGTACCCCTGTAACCAATTTAATATTGCCTACAGCCATGTGTTATTATTTTAGGCCTTCGATGCCTGTCTGCGGTCACTCCTTCCACTAGGCCTCCACTGACCACACCACTGCTGCCCGTGTACCCCTGGAACCAACATCAGAAAATATAAAAATAAGTATTTTGCTTATAAAAAAGAAAATACTGGAGAGATATCAAATGCAGACATTTTAACATTAAAAACAAACACATACAACAAAAATCTGGTACAGTACTAAAAATGGCCACCAGCTACAATAACTTTCTCCTGCAAGTAGTTAACTGAAAGGTTTTTTCAATTTTAAACACAGATATGGCATCCACCGAGTGTTGTCCTGTCGCGTCTTCTTTATATTATTGCCAAGAAGATGCAAAACAATGAAAATAATAAAATCATTATTTACCAAAAAAATAGAGTAAGTCAAAACCACATTGCAAATAAACATTCATTACAAATAAAGAAGCAGGGCGCGTCCGAGGGTGAGTATATACCTAATAAGAATATAATCACCCTCGGACGCGCCCTGCTTCTTTCCGACAGCCTTCCTTCCTAAGAATCAGCCCTTCCGTGGTGTAGAGAGAGGGTTTGTTACACTCCAAGGTGTTCCCCAGGTTGCCTTTCCTGAGCTTCGATCTTCCGGCTCTCGTTTAGTAGTTGTTGGAAACTACGCTGCATTGGGCCTACAAATTGGGTATGGGGTGTAGAGAGATGGTGTGTTCCACTCCAAGGTGTTCCCCAGGTTGCCTTTCCTGAGCTTTGATCTTCCGGCTCTCGTTTAGTAGTTGTTGGAAACTACGCTGCATTAGGCCTACAAATTGGGTATGGGGTGTAGAGAGATGGTGTGTTCCACTGTAGAGAGATGGTGTGTTCCACTCCAAGGTGTTCCCCAGGTTTCCTCTCCATTGCTTCGATCTTCCGGCTCTCGTTTAGTAGTTGTTGGAAACTACGCTGCATTAGGCCTACAAATTGGGTATGGGGTGTAGAGAGATGGTGTGTTACACTCCAAGGTGTTCCCCAGGTTTCCTCTCCATTGCTTCGATCTTCCGGCTCTCGTTTAGTAGTTGTTGGAAACTACGCTGCATTAGGCCTACAAATTGGGTATGGGGTGTAGAGAGATGGTGTGTTACACTCCAAGGTGTTCCCCAGGTTTCCTCTCCATTGCTTTGATCTTCCGGCTCTCGTTTAGTAGTTGTTGGAAACTACGCTGCATTGGGCCTACAAATTGGGTATGGGGTGTAGAGAGATGGTGTGTTCCACTCCAAGGTGTTCTCCAGGTTGCCTTTCCTGAGCTTCGATCTTCCGGCTCTCGTTTAGTAGTTGTTGGAAACTACGCTGCATTAGGCCTACAAATTGGGTATGGGGTGTAGAGAGATGGTGTGTTACACTCCAAGGTGTTCCCCAGGTTTCCTCTCCATTGCTTCGATCTTCCGGCTCTCGTTTAGTAGTTGTTGGAAACTACGCTGCATTAGGCCTACAAATTGGGTATGGGGTGTAGAGAGATGGTGTGTTCCACTGTAGAGAGATGGTGTGTTCCACTCCAAGGTGTTCCCCAGGTTTCCTCGCCAATGCTTCGATCATCATGCTCTCGTTTAGTAGTTGTTGGAAACTACGCTGCATTAGGCCTACAAATTGGGTATGGGGTGTAGAGAGATGGTGTGTTCCACTCCAAGGTGTTCTCCAGGTTGCCTTTCCTGAACTTCTATCTTCAGGCTCTCATTAAATTGTGGTTAAACGGAACAACTGCATTTGGCGTACTAGTTGGTTTGGGGCCTACTATCGGTGTCTGCCGCTCCTTGCTGTTCTCCTGGTTTCCTGTCCTGAAATTCCGTTTTCAGGCGCTCGTTAAGTAGTTGTTAATGTTAGACTGCATTTGGCCTACTAGTTGGGTTGGGGCCTACTATCGGTGTCTGCCACTCCTTGCTGTTCTCCTCCACTGAACAAAGCTGTGCCGCCTGTTTACTACTGTTGCCAATTTTGAACTGCATTTAGACTACTTACTGATTTGGGCCTACTCTCTGTGTCAGCCTCTCATTCCAGTTGTCCTCCACTGCAATGCCCCCTGATTAGTCCTGTGTTACCAATTTTGAACTGCATTTAGCCCACTTTATTCTTTGGGCCTATATCTGTGTTTCCTCCTCATCCTGCCCATTGCCCAGCCAGTGATAGATGAGTCTGCTGGTACATTGACCCATAACGCAACATTTCCCGTGCACGCTACACTGCAAGATTGTGACCCTGCTGAAAGTCAGGTCCCCCTTCCCGCATACCATACCACCTTACACGGGGACAAACAGGAAGGTGCAGATGAAAGTGCAGGTTCCTTCATCAGGTGGGGGGAGGAATACTAGTTGGCGACGTCACTGGCACAGGGCCTCTCATGTTACGCAAAAGTGTTGCTGCCGGTGGGAGGCGCCCCCGCCGTGCAAACACACCGCTGTACTTTGAGGGGCCCTGTGCCAGTGCCAATGCCAACGAGTGGGCCCCCCCTGCTTGCTCAGGTTCACAGCACTTGCAAAGTTGAAATACTTACCTCTCCCTGCTCCACTGCCGTGACGTGGTCCAGATTTCCTGGGCCCACTAATTACTTGAACCAGCCCTACCCACCACAACTTTAGCCAAATGACCCCCAATTTCAAATGCCTTCCAATTATTATAAGGTAAATTACGCTTGACAAGCTTCATTAAGAAGAATGGATGGTTTTGACATTAAAATGGGCACTCTAGGTGTTTTCCTGGCCCCCACTCACTGCCGACTATGCTGCCCCATTGACTTGCATTGGGTTTCGTGTTTCGGTCGATCCCGACTTTACGTCATAATCGGGCGATTTCACTCGACCCGACTTTTGAGATAGTCGGGTTTCGCGAAACCCGGCTCGACTCTAAAAAGGTCAAGGTCGCTCAACTCTAGTTATAATCATAGAACCATACGCGCTGGCTATAGGAGGGCTAAATTTACAGCAAGAGAAACACTTATGGCCCAGTCTAGACACGAGTTGCCTAAAAAAAGCCCTATGAACCAGCCCGTGCGGTTCATAACTACGTTTAATTCAGAATGGAAAGAGATATCAGGCATCTTAAAGAAATACTGACCGGTGCTTTTGGCAGATGAGGATATTGAACCACACATCTCTCACCATCCGTCAATTACCTGGCGTAGATCTAAAAACCTTAAAGATCTGCTGACCAGAAGCCATTATGTGGCTCCTCACAGGCCAATTGTTTCGGCATCAGCGGGTCCAAAATGGGGGTCATTCAAATGTGGAGGATGTTCTGCGTGCAAATTTATGGAAAGAACTTTTTCATTTGAAAATAGTGATTCCACTAAAACCTTTTCTATCACACATCATATCAACTGCAAAACTGAGAATGTAGTATATTATGCTAAATGTGCATGCGGCTTAATCTACATTGGAATGACGACACGGGAATTACGTGTGCGTGTTCTTGAACACGTACGAGATATAAAAAATGGAGCCCAAGCGGTAGACATAAACATGTTAAAAACAATACCCAAACATTTCAGAATACACCATAACAGTAATCCCAAATGGCTCAAGGTTAGAGGTATAGATCGTGTCCAGCTGGGGATCAGAGGTGGCAACTATAAAAAATAGCTACTTAAAAGAGAAACCAGATGGATGGTAGATCTGGATACGGTTGCCCCCAAGGGTCTCAATGAGTACGTTAGTTTCAAATCCTTTTTAGGGTAGCGCGAATTTTAGGCTGTCTTTTTTGTATATATTGTTGTTTGTTTATGCTTTATCGTTTCTGTTTTTTTTACCATTTTTATCATGTCTACTAGCTGAAGAACCCGGCGTTGCCTGGGCATAGTAAATATCTGTGGTTAGTTATAGCACCTCACTTCTCTTATTTTCCCATCACGCCTCTCATTTTCCCAATCACATCTTTCATTTTCCCCTCACATCTCTCATTTTCTCCCTCACACCTCTCATTTTCTCCCTCACTCCTCTCATTCCCCCCTAACACTTGTCATTTCAACCTCACATCTGTCATTTTCTGATCACTCCACTATTTTTCCTCACTCCTCTCATTTTGCACTCACACCTTTTCATTTTCACCTCATCACCTCAGTATATACATGTTTGTCATCTCCCTTATATATAGTATACATCTGTATGTCATCTCCTGTATATAGTATATACCTGTATGTCATCTCCCCTGTATATAGTATATACCTGCTGTGTGTCATCTCCCCTATATATAGTATATACCTGAATGTCATCTCCTTCTACAGTATATATAGTATATACCTGTATGTCATCTCCTCCTGTATATAGTATATACCTGTGTGTCATCTCCCCTGTATATAGTATATATCTGTGTGTCATCTCCTCCTGTATATAGTATATACCTGTATGTCATCTTCTATATATAGCATATACCTGTATGTCATCTCCTCCTGTATATAGTATATACCTGTAGGTAATCTGCTCCTGTATATATATATACCTGTGTGTCATCTCCTCCTGTATATAGTATATACCTGTATGTCATCTCCTCCTGTATATAGTATGTACCTGTATGTCATCTCCTCCTCTATATAGTATATACCTGTGTGTCATCTCTCCTGTATATAGTATATATCTGTGTGTCATTTCCCCTGTATATAGTATATACCTGTGTGATCTCCTGTATTAGACCTCGTTAACACGTTATTTGCTCAGTATTTTTACCTCAGTATTTGTAAGATAAATTGGCAGCCTGATAAATCCCCAGCCAACAGGAAGCCCTCCCCCTGGCAGTATATATTAGCTCACACATGCACATAATAGACAGGTCATGTGACTGACAGCTGCTGTATTTCCTATATGGTACATTTGTTGCTCTTGTAGTTTGTCTGCTTATTAATCAGATTTTTATTTTTGAAGGATAATACCAGACTTGTGTGTGTTTTAGGGCGAGTTTCGTTTGTCAAGTTGTGTGTGTTGAGTTGTGTGTGGCGACATGCATGTAGTGACTTTTGTGAGATGAGTTTTGTGTGGCAACATGCGTGTAGCAACTTTTTGTGTGTCGAGTTGCATGTGACAGGTTAGTGTAGCAAGTTGTGTGCAGCAAGTTTTGCGCATGGCGAGTTTTACGCGTGGTGAGTTTTATGTCTGGTGCCTTTTGAGTATGTGCAAGTTTTGTGTGAGGCAACTTTTGCATGTGTTGCAAATTTTGTGCATGTGGCAATTTTTCCGCGTGTGCAAGTTTTGCGTGTGGCGAGTTTTCCATGAGGTGAGCCTAGTTTTTGCATGTGGCGAGTTTTGCGCGTGGCGAGTTTTGAGCGGCGACTTTTGTGTTTCGACTTTTATGTGGCGAGGTTGGTGTATGTGTGGTGAAATGTGTGCTGAGGGTGGTATATGTGTTCAAGCACGTGGTAGTGTGTGGCGCATTTTGTGTGTGTGTTCATATCCCCATGTGTGGTGAGTATCTCATGTCGGGGCCCCATCTTAGCAACTGATCGGTATATACTCTTTTGCGCCATCGCTCTCATTCTTTAAGTCCCCCTTGTTCACATCTGGCAGCTGTCAATTTGCCTCCAACACTTTTCCTTTCACTTTTCCCCATTAGGTAGATAGGGGAAAAATAGTTTGGTGAATTGGAAAGCGCGGGGTTAAAATTTCACCTCACAACGTAGCCTATGACGCTCTCAGGGTCCAGACGTGTGACTGTGCAAAATTTTGTGGCTGTAGCTGCGACACCTCCAACACTTTTCCTTTCACTTTTTTCCCCATTATGTAGATAGGGGCAAAATTGTTTGGTGAATTGGAAAGCACGGGGTTAAAATTTCACCTCACAACGTAGCCTATGACGCTCTCAGGGTCCAGACGTGTGACTGTGCAAAATTTTGTGGCTGTAGCTGCGACGCCTCCAACACTTTTCCTTTCACTTTTTTCCCCATTATGTAGATAGGGGCAAAATTGTTTGGTGAATTGGAAAGAGCGGGGTTAAAATTTCACCTCACAACGTAGCCTATGACGCTCTCAGGGTCCAGACGTGTGACTGTGCAAAATTTTGTGGCTGTAGCTGCGACGCCTCCAACACTTTTCATTTCACTTTTTCCCCATTATGTAGATAGGGGCAAAATTGTTTGGTGAATTGGAAAGCGCGGGGTTAAAATTTCACCTCACAACGTAGCCTATGACGCTCTCAGGGTCCAGACGTGTGACTGTGCAAAATTTTGTTGCTGTAGCTGCGACACCTCCAACACTTTTCCTTTCACTTTTTTCCCCATTATGTAGATAGGGGCAAAATTGTTTGGTGAATTGGAAAGCGCGGGGTTAAAATTTCACCTCACAACGTAGCCTATGACGCTCTCAGAGTCCAGACGTGTGACTATGCAAAATTTTGTGGCTGTAGCTGCGACGCCTCCAACACTTTTCCTTTCACTTTTTTCCCCATTATGTAGATAGGGGCAAAATTGTTTGGTGAATTGGAACGCGCGGGGTTAAAATTTCGCCTCACAATATAGCCTATGACGCTCTCGGGGTCCAGACGTGTGACTGTGCAAAATTTTGTGGCTGTAGCTGCGACGGTGCAGATGCCAATCCCGGACATACACACATGCACACACACACACACATTCAGCTTTATATAGTAGATGTGGGTTGTTCAATGTTTGCTAATTATCATCTGCATTCTACCCTAGTATTGTAACAGCGACTATTGATCATTGGCATATCTGGTGGATGATGCTTACTTCATCAGCTATAGTACTCTTCTGGAGGTGAACACGTTCATCATCTCTACACGTGCAACAATGATGAAGATATACCTATGACCGCCAGACGTATGTGTGGCACCCCTAGGGGTATTTGCCACAAAAATAGTTACTGACAGTAAATGCAAATACTAAAATGGCAAGACTGCACTACCACCTCCGGCCAGAAGGGGGAGCTCCAGAGACTCCCCTTGATCCATTCTGGTCTGAGAGAAGAACTGGCAGTTGGGCTAAGGAGCTGAAAGTGAGAGGTCATACAGTTGAATCTCTAACAGCCCTATGACGGTTTCCAGGCCTAAATCACCGGCCTGAGGAGAAGAGGGATAGAGAAAAAGGACATTGTGAGAACCGGGTAGCATTAATCACTACCCAGAACAGGCGCAAAGACGGATACCGGATCCGTGGCTGTATTCATTACATATCATACAGCAACCGGAAAAACGTGAGGTGATATCAGCTTCACTAGGGTCGGACGCAGCAACAGACACAGAGTTCAGCGGTACTCCTGGAGGGGGTAAGCCGATAAAAGGACTCGGGTTGCCCGTCGAACCAGGACCCGGAGGGGACAGATTGGGCCGGCAGCCAGTTCACATACAGCAGCAGGGCCACACAGATATTGCGTACAATAAGAGGCGAAGACCCCGGCAGGGTCAAAGTAACTCAGAGTTCCCATACAGACTCCGGTGACAGGACTGGTTGTAAATCCTTTTATGTTAAAGTAAACTGGTTAAACGTTTCAGTGCCTCAGTCTTTCATTTGGACAATAGCCATCTATCCAGGATTGGGATCATCACCGCTGGGAGAACCTGCTGCTGATCAAGTAAGTGCCTGTTCCCTCACGATACCCTTTACACTGTGCATTGCCTGAGGCCACAGCACCGGGTCAAGCCACCCGTGACACCCCCCTCAAGAGACAGACCCCATTGGTCCGGTGCTGGGTACCCCGGTCTCTTGGGCGTCACAATTGGCGTCACGAACAGGATCTAGCCAGCCCGTATACCGGGTATTGTGTGCCGTGATTGGAGCCCAAAACTGTGAAAACTTGGATGAAAAATCTTGAAAATTGACTTTATTAAAGAAAAATCCATTCTCCATTGAAAACTATTGAAAGTGACTTTTCCCCATTGGTTATAATGGAGTAAAGATGGCCGCCATCCCCTGAGGTAATCACTTCATAACCGTTAGGCACGAGACTGTTAATTGAGCTACACCATCACCTGAGCCCCAGTCCAACTGAAAAACTTCAGAATCCGCCATTACAGAGCGCGGTGGGTGGGAGCAGCAGGGGGCGTGTCATTGTGGGCGGCACCAAGCTGAGCGCTCTGACATCAGAGCAAGGGGAAAATCGATCCTGCAGCACAGCGGAACGAATCTACACTATCCCGACGGAAGCGGAGGACCGGAAGGGTCCGGATTAACTAAGGGGGCACAGTATGTCGCAGCACGGAGACGCCGCAGCACCCGGCGACGCTAATGCAGCTGAAAGACAGAGTGTCGATAGAGAGTCCGGCAGCGCAGCGGTGCAAGGAGTGGCGCCCATCATGCCGGTGCTGATGCCATATACCCCGGGTGGCCCATGGCTTCCAATGTATGAAGGTGAGCCTAATACCCTTGACGATTTCAGAGAAAAGATGCTGGCCCATTTTGACATGTTCCCTGTGGGTGAAGTTCAGCGTGTTAGTCTCCTGATGATGCAGTTAAGTGGCCATGCTAAGCGAGAAGTCACAGCATGGGCAGCTGATCTAAAAGGCACTGTTGAACGCATATTGGCTGGATTAAAAGCTACATTTGAAACCACTGCCAGCAGCAAAGCTAAAGTACGATTCTTTAATTGCAAACAAAAAGTTAATGAGGGCGTGAGAGACTTTGCCTTAAACCTGCAGGAAGCCCTTAAATCACTTACACTGGCTGAACCCATTTTTAACACCGGAGCGGATAAACTGCTAAGAGATCAATTTATTGAGGGACTCTACACCCCTTCCCACCGGGGGCATGTGAGCATGCTTGTTTTTAAGAACCCTGAATTGACATTTGCCCAATTAAAGGAGAGCGTTATACGTCTCCAGCTGGCAGAGGCACCTCGGGATCAGGATCCTGCGCAACTCATGGCAGAGGCTCCTCAACAACATGGAGTACCAGTGACATCAGCTATGTCCGGGGCCATTGCTAAGCCCCTGGGGCCCAGTACTAATGAGGCTCTTCAACAAAAGCTTGACTCTTTAACTGATGTTGTTGCTTCAATGGCTAAAACCATGCAGGAGATGAGAGGACCCAAGATGGAGTTGTCAAACCGTAGAGAAGGTGTTCCATGGATGAGACCCTGGAGATACCCGACATGGAGAGGACGACCCCGCGACCGCTACCAACCGGATGGACAGCCCATTTGCCGCCGTTGCCAGCAGCCAGGCCACTTTGCACGAGATTGTGATTTAAACGGGAATCCCCTGGGAATGCGGGCCGCTTCGCAGGAATGAACTTTCAAGGCCCAACACCCTGGCACGACAAGTACATCGGAGGACGACCCATTATCCCTATCGTGCTGGACGGAATGCCCCTCAACGCTTTGCTGGACACAGGTTCCCAGATTTCATCTATACCGTATATCCTTTATAAGAGGTACTGGGCTGATGCAGATATTGATAAAGGGCCCTCTGATGTTGAACTAGATATATGGGCCAGTAATGGTAAGTTGGTACCGAAACTAGGATTCAGGGAGATGACCATAAAGATTGGTAAAGTAGAATTGAAGAAACAGGGTATAATTGTTGTTGATGTTGAGCGGCGGAACTGTGAACCAACTGTATTGATAGGAATGAATGTGTTAGAGAACTGCTTTTCCAAAGTCATTTCTGTCTTACAGCAAATTGCTGAAACTGCCCAATCCTGCCAGCAGAGAGTTCTCTGGAGGGAAATAAAAGTATTGATGTTAAGGCAACAGGTAGAAGTTGCAGGTGGAGAAATCGGCAGTGTGAGGGTAAGTGATCCAACATCTATTGTAATCCCACCAAAAACAGAAATGCTGGTATGGTGTAGAGCAGCCATTGGTACTAAGGGACGAGATTATCAAGCCTTAATAGAACCAGTGTACACCGACAGCAGGCCCACTATACTCACAGCACGAGGGATAGTCGAGGTACACCGGGGACGAGTGCCGGTACGACTTTTGAACTGTGGAGAGGAAGAGGTCACTTTGCCAAGGTATGCTACAATGGCAAAGCTATATACTGTTGACAACAATGCCATCACAACCATTGAGCCCTTAGAACCAACCTGTCAGGTGGAAGGCAATTGCTCAGATGGAGAAATGGAGGATTGGTGCCAACAGCTACACGTGGGCATAAATTCAACACCTACCCATCAAAAACAAGGGGTGTATAGGCTAGTGACGGAATATGAACAAGTCTTCAGTAAACACCCATTGGACTTCGGACGGATAGAAGGGGTAGAACACACAATCCCCACCAGTGACCATCCCCCAATAAAAGAAAGATATAGACCCATACCGCCCGCTCACTATCAATGTGCAAAAGATATGCTGAGGGAGATGAAACAGGCCGGGGTAATAAGAGACAGCTGTAGCCCCTGGGCGGCCCCTCTAGTGATTGTCAAAAAAAAGGACGGAACCATGAGAATGTGCGTAGACTACCGGAAGATTAATAACATCACACATAAAGACGCCTACCCCTTGCCTAGGATAGAAGAGTCCTTAACTGCTTTGAAATCTGCTAATTATTTTTCCACCTTAGACTTAACAAGCGGGTATTGGCAAGTCCCTGTGGCTGAGCGAGATAAGGAAAAGACGGCATTCACCACACCAATGGGTCTATGTGAATTTAATCGCATGCCGTTCGGACTCTGCAACGCATCCGGTACCTTCCAGCGGCTGATGGAATGCTGCCTCGGACACAAGAACTTCGAGACCGTCCTCCTGTACCTAGATGATGTGATCGTCTACTCAAAGACTTACGAACAACACTTAATAGACCTGGCAGAAGTGTTCGAAGCCTTATCCAGGTATGGCATGAAAGTCAAGCCATCCAAATGTCACCTTCTCAAGCCAAAGGTACAGTACCTGGGACACATCGTGAGTTCGGAGGGAGTAGCACCAGATCCCGAGAAAATAAGCGCCATAAGGGATTGGCCAAGACCTACCAGCGCAAAAGAAGTGAGACAATTCCTGGGATTGGTGGGTTACTATCGCAGATTTATAAAAGGATTTACCAAGTTGGCAGCACCCTTGCAAGACACCTTGGTAGGGCAGACGAAGAAACCTTCAAACCGAAACCCTCCTTTTCAGTGGAACGACGAAAGGGAAGACTCCTTTGAACAACTAAAGAAGGCACTAACCGGAGAAGAGGTTCTGGCATACCCAGATTACCATCAACCTTTCATCCTCTACACCGATGCCAGTAATGTGGGACTAGGAGCGGTGCTGTCACAAAAGCAAGAAGGTCGGGAGAAAGTCATCGCCTTTGCAAGTAGAAAGCTCCGGCCTACTGAAAGAAATTCAGAAAATTACAGCTCCTTCAAATTGGAACTACTGGCAGTAGTTTGGGCTGTGACTGAACGTTTCAAACACTATCTGGCCGCTGCAGAATTTATTGTCTATACTGACAACAATCCGTTGACCCACCTGGACACAGCCAAATTAGGTGCGTTAGAACAGCGATGGATAGCCCGGTTATCTAATTACAACTTCAAGATCAAGTATCGAGCAGGTCGCAAGAATGGAAATGCCGATGCCCTATCCCGGATGCCACACTTGAGAGATGTAGAAGAAGAAATGGGGGAGCTTGAAGAAATTGAACTACCAGCCTTCCATCATCCCAAGGCAAAACATCATCAGTCAAGTACCTATCAGAAACAACAAGAGGTGAATTTTAATCCGTTAGCACACCATAGATGGGCTGACACCCAAGACAGCAATCCGGCTGTGAAGTTGGTGAAGGAACTGTTAACTGAGCAAAGTGCATATCCCGATGAGGATGCCCCAGAAGAGACGCATCAACTCTGGAAAGAGAGAGGCAAAATGTTCCTGTATCAAGGGAAGCTCTGTAGAAGGTACACCAATCCGAAAACACATGAATTGGTTTGGCAGATTATCGTGCCTAAACAAGATGTCAAGATGGTCCTCGAAGCTTACCATAATGGTGCTGGTCACTTCGGTTGGAAAAAGTTAGAAGTACTTCTAAGAGAAAGATTTTATTGGGTCGGGATGAGAAAATCAATCGAACAGTGGTGCAGAAATTGTGGCCCGTGCAACCTCAGAAGAAACGATCAAAAGAACCAAAGAGCACCACTGCAGCCCATAATCACCAAACAACCACTTGAACTTGTAGCCATGGACCACGTGAAGTTGACACCAAGCCGGTCTGGCTATGTCTATGCCTTGACCATCGTGGACCATTATTCACGCTTCTTGGTAGTAGTACCCGTAAAAGATCTGACAGCAAAAACAGCAGCCAAAGCGTTCCAAACGTACTTTTGTAGACCCCATGGATATCCGGAACAGGTTCTCACCGACCAAGGTACAGCCTTTGAATCAGAGATCTTCAGAGAATTCTGTAATATGTATGGTTGCAAAAAGATCCGGACGACGGCCTATCATCCACAAACAAACGGCTTATGCGAGAAGATGAACCATATTGTAATAGAACTACTAAAGACTTTACCTGAGGCAGAAAGGAATCAATGGCCAGAGAAATTGCCTGACTTGGTGGATCTGTATAATCATGTCCCGGTGAGTTCCACCAATTGCACCCCAGCTTACCTTATGCGTGCAAGACCCGGCCAATTACCAATCGATCTAGAAATGGGAATTCTGAAACCAGACGCAGAAGTCCAAGACTCCAATTGGGATATCATACGGCAAAAGCAGTGTCGCCAAGTGCAAGAGAGTGTGGAAAGAAGCCTTCAGCAAACTAGAGAAAGACAAGAGCGAACTTTCAACCAGAATGCTCTAGCGACCCCATTAAGACCAGGTGACCAAGTGCTCAAGAGAAATCGTCGAACCAATAAACTGGACAATCAGTGGGAAGCCGTACCCTACACAGTTTTACCAACAAGAGTGGATAATCCTAAAATGTGTCTCATTAGCAAAAACGGAGGCTTAACATCTGTACTAGTGTCAAGAGACAATCTTAAATTATGTCCGGAAGCATTGAAAGAGCCAGACGTTGTCCAGCCAGAACCAGAAGTTATTCAACCCATACAGGTTCAACCAGTAAAGGAAAAAGAAGAGGAAGTGTATCACACCTGTATAGGAGACTTTCCCAAAACCCTACTAACATACCATGGTGCAGTAGTGGTTCCCATGGTGGCCTTTTACCCAACACCAAACCCAATACCAGAAGTCCCAAGACAGGAAGAGGCTGACCCCGTACTACAGGAGGTTCCAGGCCAGGAAGAACAGATTCCTGGTCAGAGTAATCCCATTCACGGTGGACTTGCCAACTCCATAGTCGTGGAATTATCTTTAGCAGAGCGGGCAGATACTACATCCGCAGTAGACAGTAGTACACCACATGAAGAGACACCGCTATTACGTAGATCACAGCGTAGTACCCAGGGTCAATTACCGGCCAGGTATGCAGATTACCAACTATAAAGCTCATAATGTGAATTGTATATATGTTATGCCGTATATAGTTAAACAGAAAATGTAGTATAGTCATTGTTATCAGTCTGCAACGTTTAAGCCCAGTGCCTACAGAGACTTGTCTGTATGAACTTCTTGCATATTCTTGAACTTTTTATCAGCCCGGAGGCACTAAATCAAAGCTCTGGAAAGACTGCTTTTTGAACTTTGCTCCTCGCTCTTTTTGAACTTTCTTTAGACTTTATATTGATAACTCCGTTGGAAAAATGGAACTAAATTCCTGGACACAAAGTGCAGTGCCTTTCCTAGTACCTTCAGGGATAGAACTGTATTAATGGACGCTATTTGAAGTGACTTTGTACAGAACTATATTTTTGTTTCCTCGAGTGGTTTTTGTAACTTTTCATTTTTAAGACTCTGTACATATTAATTGTTATTTCAAAATGTTATTGTCCCACAGTCCCGGAGTACTGTTCTTAACTAAGGGGGAATGTGGCACCCCTAGGGGTATTTGCCACAAAAATAGTTACTGACAGTAAATGCAAATACTAAAATGGCAAGACTGCACTACCACCTCCGGCCAGAAGGGGGAGCTCCAGAGACTCCCCTTGATCCATTCTGGTCTGAGAGAAGAACTGGCAGTTGGGCTAAGGAGCTGAAAGTGAGAGGTCATACAGTTGAATCTCTAACAGCCCTATGACGGTTTCCAGGCCTAAATCACCGGCCTGAGGAGAAGAGGGATAGAGAAAAAGGACATTGTGAGAACCGGGTAGCATTAATCACTACCCAGAACAGGCGCAAAGACGGATACCGGATCCGTGGCTGTATTCATTACATATCATACAGCAACCGGAAAAACGTGAGGTGATATCAGCTTCACTAGGGTCGGACGCAGCAACAGACACAGAGTTCAGCGGTACTCCTGGAGGGGGTAAGCCGATAAAAGGACTCGGGTTGCCCGTCGAACCAGGACCCGGAGGGGACAGATTGGGCCGGCAGCCAGTTCACATACAGCAGCAGGGCCACACAGATATTGCGTACAATAAGAGGCGAAGACCCCGGCAGGGTCAAAGTAACTCAGAGTTCCCATACAGACTCCGGTGACAGGACTGGTTGTAAATCCTTTTATGTTAAAGTAAACTGGTTAAACGTTTCAGTGCCTCAGTCTTTCATTTGGACAATAGCCATCTATCCAGGATTGGGATCATCACCGCTGGGAGAACCTGCTGCTGATCAAGTAAGTGCCTGTTCCCTCACGATACCCTTTACACTGTGCATTGCCTGAGGCCACAGCACCGGGTCAAGCCACCCGTGACACCCCCCTCAAGAGACAGACCCCATTGGTCCGGTGCTGGGTACCCCGGTCTCTTGGGCGTCACATATGCATACTGGACAGAAACTAAACATGTTCTTTTCTGTTGTTATTTTATTCTGCAGTATGTACACACCTCTTTATACCTATGAGAGGTTGCTGTTACCTAGGAATCCCACATTGTTATATGTTTCTTTTTGTATTTGGTTCTTTGGTGGGCTGTGGAAATTTTTAGTAATATATTTTGGATGTTGTTGTATATTATATCTACTGGGGCGTTCTTATATCTGCCCCTTATTTCTGAGCAGCGGATATGCCATAATCGCGGCAATATAGACGGTAACACTTTGATACTTACATCCTGCCGGTTTGTGTGTGGGCGCACGACGCGCATGCGCTGCGCCGCCGCTGTGGGGAGGCGCTCTATAGTTGCGACGCGTCGTCTTGGTTACCTGCCGGGTCATGTGATCCGGACATGTGACCGGATGACGCGCGCATTGAGCGCCGTCTCTCTCAGCGGCGGCGCATCATGACGTCGCTGCGCCGCTTTCCACACATGCCGGGGATCTAGGTAGATAGGTCCACTATATAAAGACCGAGGCAGCACTTAGACTCCACCTCCTGACCAAGCCTGTTGTCCGGCGAAACGCGCGTCGAGGTGCACTCTAGGCTGTGTGACCCCCCCCCTTTTGCGGCTGTACAACATGACTGCAGGTATTATAACAATTTTCATCTTTACCGCATGTGTAGCCTTGGCTATTTAACCGGCATCTGATTAATGTAGGACGAGCATCTATACTTAGCAAGGTTTAGATTACCTATATATTTGATGTAACTATTTATGAGATTAGATCTGTGATGTTCTCCTATAGTATGCCGTGCATATACAGTTAAGCTAGCCGTGCCTTGATTGGCAGATACTTGTACTAGGGGGAGGTCATCTCAGTCTCTGGCTCTGTGATGACTCCGTTCATGTGACTGTTTCTCACTTTATTATTGGTGTTATGTGAAGCTGTTTTAATCTTGTAGTTAATTAATAAATAGTTTGTTTTTATGGTTACATTTACCCTTGATCCAGTCTCTTCATTTCTTTCTCTATTGCAGCCAACAACACTGCAGACAATCACTTGGCTTATTGGCTAAAGCAACCCAGCACTTCTGAGCCAGAGATTGGCTACAAAGCTGTTGCCATGATGTTATGGCTGCAGCCGGCAAACAGTCCCCGAGGCAGCAGTGGAAATGCAATGCTGGGGAGTATGAGTACTATTTTAATAATTTTTTAACACCGGCACACTAATGGTCTGCAGAATACTGAAAGGGGAACATCCCTTTAATGATGATGTTTGCCATGCTAGTTGCAACACAGAGTACAGGAGCATGTTACTGGCACATGAGGTCAGGCAATCAGATCCCCATAAATATAAGCTGGTGAGCTCTTTTCTTTTGACACAGCAAAACAATTTTGCTACAGTGCATAGAATTACATCTCTGTGCATTAATAAATATATAAGATGCTGTAAACAGCTGTGACCCCCGACCGATCCATGCTGATGTCTGTAGCTCGTATTATCCACTGAAGGGTTTTGCTCACTCTGGACTTATCAAATCCACTCAGTAAAAACCTTCTGACAAGCGAGTTTTCGTGCCATGAAAAATGACCAGCTTTAGGCAAATGTGCTATTTCCAGCAGTTATTCCAGCAAACGCTTTGTGTTCAGGTTCTTATCTTCTTCCCAGGCTCAGAACACCTGAGGTTCACTGGTTACCGTGTGATGGGTATTAGTCAGCATGAACATGCGAAGAGTGTCTGCATCCCAGTCATCATCTATCATGCTAATGTCTGCCATTGTGCAATGCATCCCCCTTATTTTACAGAATTAAAGGGAACCTGTCACCTGATATGTAGGCAGGAGGTTATAACGCAGGAGGAGCTGATAGACATTTCTGTGGGAAACGTTTCAGGAATATTTAGTATTTTATTAACTGAAGTCCCTAATGTTTGTCTGCATGAGTCCAGTGGGCATCTTATTAGTGATTGACAGTCTTCCCTGTATGACTGTGCAAGGAGAGATAGCTGGCAAATGTATAAAAGGAATCTATGTTCTATGAATCAATGTTGATCACAGTATTTAGGGGGTTAACCTTCGTCAGGCTGCATAATTTTACAACGTTAACAGGCTGCAGAGGTACAATTGTACCTTCATGTATTTTTTATTGAAGTTTGGCCAATATATTCTGGACCAAAACTGCAGAGATGTCACGAAATTTCAGCCCTTTTTTTAAAAAAAAAAAAGTTATTGCAATTTTAAAACAGAATAGTTACAATTGTACCTACTCAGCCGGACGAAGGTTAAAGCACCGGGAGTGGGGCGGGCACTGCTCCTGCACTGAGTGCCAGGTATCACCTGTCAGAATCAGCTGACATTCAGTGGCGATCACGCACGCACACATCTTTGCGTGCCCAAAATCGCCATGACATATCCATAGGTCCAAGGTTGTTAGGTACCAGGTGACCTGAATGCATGGATATGTCAAAGGTCATAAAGGGGTTAAGCTTCATTAGCTGTAATGCTACAACAGTGAGTTTTCTTCTGCTCAGCCAATGTGAAAGATGACAAGATTCCAATCAGAAGGTGGTGAATAGAGATGAGCGAACCCAGGCTTAAAAGAGATAAAGATTTTCCAGCTCAAAGGTTCGGGTCATCATTGATTTTAATGGGGTTTGGCTTCGTGATCAAGTTCAGGTAAAGTTCTGGTACTCAAACCTAACTTTGGAATAAAGTTTGGGTAGGGTACCAGAACCCAAACTTCCACAGGTCTACTCATCCCTAGTGGTGAGATCCTAATTTTAGGTAAACAATCTATTCATGTCATCACAGAAGACTTCAACCAAATTCCCATTCACCAAAAATCTGTTGGCAAAATTCTTGCCATTTTCCAAGAAATAGATCCTATAGCCAATAAACTGAAAGCTGTAAAATAAAAAAAAATGCAACATTGTGCAGCAAAAGAAACTGTGGTTCTAGACTTCTTCAGCGAAACGACGCATGCGGAAGCATCCGCATACAGCCTCACGACCTGCGTACCTAATGTTAAAGATAGGTACGCAGGCCGCATGCAGGCTGCATGCAGAAGTAGGCGGAGCTAGCGGCGGAGCTAGCGGCGGAGGTGCGGCCGAGGGCGAGGCTTCATGGAGGAAGTCCACAGCCCACCGCAGATCAGGTAAACACTAGTGTGAAACTAGCCTAACACTGGTACGTGAACTGTTGTGAATTCTGTGGTCAAGCTCCCTCCTGTGGTCATGAGTGGTACTTCGGCTGGTTCTGTCTATGAGCTTCCTCTGGTAGATGTGAGTGGGGCTGCGGCTTCTGAGTTTCCTTCCTCAGGTGACGAGGTTAAGTCGTTAGGTGCTGCTCTATTTAACTCCACCTAGTTCTTTGTTCCTGGCCTCCAGTCAATGTTCCAGTATTGGTCTGGCTCTCTCCTGGATCGTTCTTGTGGCCTGTCTGCCCTGCATAAGCTAAGTTTTGCTTGTGTTACTTTTGTTTGCTATATTTTCTGTCCAGCTTGCTATATTGGTTTTTCTTGCTTGCTGGAAGACCTGAGACGCAGAGGGAGCACCTCCGTACCGTTAGTCGGTGCGGATGGTCTTTTTGCCCCCTCTGCGTGGTTGTTTGTAGGTTTTTGTGCTGACCGCAAAGCTATCTTTCCTATCCTCGGTCTATTCAGTAAGTCGGGCCTCACTTTGCTAAAATCTATTTCATCTCTGTGTTTGTATTTTCATCTTAACTCACAGTCATTATATGTGGGGGGCTGCCTTTTCCTTTGGGGAATTTCTCTGAGGCAAGGTAGGCTTATTTTTCTATCTTCAGGGCTAGCTAGTTTCTCAGGCTGTGCCGAGTTGCATAGGGAGCGTTAGGAGCAATCCACGGCTACCTCTAGTGTGGTATGATAGGATTAGGGATTGCGGTCAGCAGAGTTCCCACGTCTCAGAGCTCGTCCTATGTTGGTAACTATCAGGTCACTTTGTGTGCTCTTAACCACTAGGTCCATTGTGGTTCTGAATCACCTGTTCATAACAGTGAACAACTGATATGTGAATGAGCCCTTAAACATATATTAGCAATTATACAACATCCTGTATACTTGCCTCTTGATCCCGTATATTAATTGCTGCCTTATAAATCACTTAGCCATGTTCCCATATGGTGTAAATACTGTTGGGTCTTTTTCTTTTCTCTGCAGTAAATCTTTCGTATTTAACTGTTGAAACAAAATGGATGTAATTTCATGAATACTCCTGCTCCCTGTGCATCTAAAAGCACTGTTGAACTGTAGATTTTTGGTGCATTTTTTCACTTTAGAATTCAATATGGAGCCTGAGAAAATGTATATTTTTATATTTATATATACAGTTATATGAAAAAGTTTGGGCACCCCTATTAATCTTAAGCTTAATGTTTTGTAAAAATTGTTTTTTTTGCAACAGCTATTTCAGTTTCATATATCTAATAACTGTTGGGCACAGTAATGTTTCTGCCTTGAAATGAGGTTTATTGTACTAACAGAAAATGTGCAATCTGCATTCAAACAAAATTTGACAGGTGCATAAGTATGGGCACCCCACCAGAAAAGTGACATTAATATTTAGTAGATCCTCCTTTTGCAAAAATAACAGCCTCTAGTCTCTTCCTGTAGCTTTTAATGAGTTCCTGGATCCTGGATGAAGGTATTTTTGACCATTCCTCTTTACAAAACAATTCCAGTTCAGTTAAGTTTGATGGTCACCGAGCATGGACAGCCCTCTTCAAATGATCCCACAGATGTTCAATGATATTCAGGTCTGGGGACTGGGATGGCCATTCCAGAACAGTGTAATTGTTCCTCTGCATGAATGCCTGAGTAGATTTGGAGCGGTGTTTTGGATCATTGTCTTGCTGAAAGATCCATCCCCTGCGTAACTTCAACTTTGTCACTGATTCATGAACATTATTGTGAAGAATCTGCTGATACTGAGAGGAATCCATGCGTCCCTCAACTTTAACAAGATTCCCGGTGCCGGCATTGGCCACACAGCCCCAAAGCATGATGGAACCTCCACCAAATTTTACTGTGGGTAGCAAGTGTTTTTCTTGGAATGCTGTGTTTTTTGGCCGCCATTCATAACGCCTTTTTGTATGACCAAACAACGCAATCTTGGTTTCATCAGTCCACAGGACCTTCTTCCAAAAAGAAATTGGCTTCTCCAAATGTGCTTTTGCATACCTCAGCCGACTCTGTTTGTGGCGTGCTTGCAGAAACGGCTTCTTTCGCATCACTCTCCCATACAGCTTTTCCTTGTGCAAAGTGCGTTGTATAGTTGACCGATGCACAGTGACACCATCTGCAGCAAGTTGATGCTGCAGCTCTCTGGAGGTGGTCTTAGGATTGTCCTTCACTGATCTCACCATTCTTCTTCTCTGCCTTTCTGATGTTTTTCTTGGCCTGCCACTTATGGCCTTAACAAGAACTGTACCTGTGTTCTTCCATTTCCTTACTATGTTCCTCACAGTGGAAATTGACAGGTTAAATCTCTGAGACAGCTTTTTGTGTCCTTCCCCTGAACAACTATGTTGAATAATCTTTGTTTTCAGATCATTAGACAGTTGTTCAGAGGAGATTCAAACAGGAGAACAACTTGCAAGTGGCCACTTTAACCCCTTAATCCCATATGATGTACTATCCCGTCGAGGTGCCCTGGGACTTAATTCCCAGTGACGGGATAGTACGTCATATGCGGCAGCTGACATCCGGCACTATGTGCCAGGAGCGGTCACGGACCGCTCCCGGCACATTAACCCGCGGCACACCGCGATCAAACATGATCGCGATGTGCCGGCGGTACAGGGAAGCATCGCGCAGGGAGGGGGCTCCCTGCGTGCTTCCCTGAGACGATCGGTACACAGTGATGTACTCACCGTGTACCGAGTGTCTTCTTCCTGCAGTCCCCAGATCCAAAATGGCCACGGGGCTGCATCCAGGTCCTGCAGGGAGCACTTCCGGGTCGCCTGCAGGCACTTGGTAACGCTGCAGCGATGAATGAGATCGCCGATCTTACAGAGTGCTGTGCAAACTGTAAGATCGGCAATCTGTGATGTCCCCCCCTGGGACAAAGTAAAAAAGTAAAAAAAAAAATTTCCACATGTGTAAAAAAAAATAAAAAATTACTAAATAAATAAATAAATAAAAAAATATTATTCCCATAAATACATTTCTTTATCTAAAAAAAACAAAACAAAACAATAAATGTACACATATTTAGTATCGCCGCGTCCATAACGACCCGACCTATAAAACTGTCCCACTAGTTAACCCCTTCAGTGAACACCGTAAAAAAAAAAAACGAGCCAAAAAACAACGCTTTATTATCATACCGCCGATCAAAAAGACGGATATAAATAACCATGATACCGCTGAAAACGTCATCTTGTCCCGCAAAAAATGAGCCGCCACAAAGCATAATAAGCAAAAAAATAGAAAAGTTATAGTCCTGAGAATAAAGCGATGCCAAAATAATTATTTTTTCTATAAAATAGCTTTTATCGTATAAAAGCGCCAAAACATAAAAAAATGATATAAATGAGGTATCGCTGTAATCGTACTGACCCGACGAATAAAACTACTTCATCCACTTTACCAAACGCAGAACGGTATAAACGCCTCCCCCAAAAGAAATTCATGAATAGCTTGTTTTTGGTCATTCTGCCTCACATAAATCGGAATAAAAAGTGATCAAAAACTGTCACGTTTCCAAAAATGTTACCAATAAAAACGTCAACTCGTCCCGCAAAAAACAAGACCTCACATGACTCTGTGGACCAAAATATGGAAAAATTATAGGTCTCAAAATGTGGAGACGCAAAAACTTTTTTGCTATAAAAAAAAGCGTATTTTAGTGTGTGACGGCTGCCAATCATAAAAATTCGATATAAAAAACGCTATAAAAGTAAATCAAACCCCCCTTCATCACCCCCTTAGTTAGGGAAAAATAATAAAATAAAAAAAATGTATTTATTTCAATTTTCCCATCAGGGCTAGGGTTAGGGCTAGGGTTAGGGCTAGGGTTAGGGTTGGGGCTAGGGCTAGGGTTAGGGCTAGGGTTAGGGCTAGGGTTGGGGCTAGGGTTGGGGCTAGGGTTGGGGTTGGGGCTAGGGTTAGGGCTAGGGTTGGGGCTAGGGTTGGGGCTAGGGTTGGGGTTAGGGTTGGGGCTAGGGTTAGGGCTAGGGTTAGGGCTAGGGTTAGGGTTGGGGCTAGGGTTAGGGTTGGGGTTAGGGTTGGAGCTAAAGTTAGGGTTAGGGTTGGGGCTAAAGTTAGGGTTAGGGTTTGGATTATATTTACGGTTGGGATTAGGGTTGGGATTAGAATTAGGGGTGTGTCAGGGTTAGGGGTGTGATTAGGGTTAGGGGTGTGTTAGGGTTAGGGTTTCAGGTAGAATTGGGGAGTTTCCACTGTTCAGGCACATCAGGGGCTCTCCAAACGCGACATGGCGTCCGATCTCAATTCCAGCCAATTCTGCGTTGAAAAAGTAAAACAGTGCTCCTTCCCTTCCGAGCTCTCCGGTGCACCCAAACAGGGGTTTACCCCAACATATAGGGTATCAGCGTACTCGGGACAAATTGGACCACAACTTTTGGGGTCCAATTTCTCTTGTTATCCTTGGGAAAATAAAAATGTGGGGGGCTAAAAATCATTTTTGTGGGAAAAATAAGATTTTTTTTATTTTTGCGGCTCTGCGTTGTAAACTGTAGTGAAAAACTTGGGGGTTCAAAGTTCTCACAACACATCTAGATAAGTTCCTTGGGGGGTCTAGTTTCCAATATGGGGTCACTTGTGGGGGGTTTCTACTGTTTGGGTACATCAGGGGCTCTGCAAATGCAACGTGACGCCTGCAGACCAATCCATCTAAGTCTGTATTCCAAATGGCGCTCCTTCCCTTCCGAGCTCTGCCATGCGCCCAAACAGTGCTTCCCCCCCACATATGGGGTATCAGCGTACTCAGGACAAATTGGACAACAACTTTTGGGGTCCAATTTATCCTGTTACCCTTGTGAAAATACAAAACTGGGGACTAAAAAATCATTTTTGTGAAAAAAAAAAAGAATTTTTATTTTCACGGCTCTGCGTTATAAACTGTAGTGAAACACTTGGGGGCTCAAAGCTCTCAAAACACATCTAGATAAGTTCCTTAGGGGGTCTACTTTCCAAAATGGTGTCAATTTTGGGTGGTTTCAATGTTTAGGCACATCAGGGGCTCTCCAAACGCAACATGGCGTCCCATCTCAATTCCAGTCAATTTTGCATTGAAAAGTCAAATGGCGCTCCTTCCCTTCCGAGCTCTGCCATGCGCCCAAACAGTGGTTTACCCCCACATATGGGGTATCGTCGCACTCAGGACAAATTGCACAACAACTGTTGTGGTCTAATTTCTTCTCTTACCCTTGGGAAAATAAAAAATTGGGGGCAAAAAGATCATTTTTGTGAAAAAATATGATTTTTTATTTTTACGGCTCTGCATTATAAACTTCTATGAAGCACTTGGTGGGTCAAAGTGCTCACCACACATCTAGATAAGTTCCTTAAGGGGTCTACTTTCCAAAATGGTGTCACTTGTGGGGGGTTTCAATGTTTAGGCACATCAGGGGCTCTCCAAACGCAACATGGCGTCCCATCTCAATTCCAGTCAATTTTGCATTGAAAAGTCAAATGGCGCTCCTTTCCTTCCGAGCTCTGCCATGCGCCCAAACAGTGGTTTATCCCCACATATGGGGTATCAACGTACTCAGGACAAATTGTACAACAACTTTTGGGGTCCATTTTCTCCTGTTACCCTTGGTAAAATAAAACAAATTGGAGCTGAAATAAATTTTGTGTGAAAAAAAGTTAAATGTTTATTTTTATTTAAACATTCCAAAAATTCCTGTAAAACACCTGAAGGGTTAATAAACTTCTTGAATGTGGTTTTGAGCACCTTGAGGGGTGCAGTTTTTAGAATGGTGTCACACTTGGGTATTTTTTATCATATAGACCCCTCAAAATGACTTCAAATGAGATGTGGTCCCTAAAAAAAATGGTGTTGCAAAAATGAGAAATTGCTGGTCAACTTTTAACTCTTATAACTCCCTAACAAAAAAAAATTTTGGTTCCAAAATTGTGCTGATGTAAAGTAGACATGTGGGAAATGTTACTTATTAAGTATTTTGCATGACATATCTCTGTGATTTAAGGGTATAAAAATTCAAAGTTGGAAAATTGCGAAATTTTCAAAATTTTCGCCAAACTTCCGTTTTTTTTTTCACAAATAAACGCAAGTTATATCGAATAAATTTTACCACTAACATGAAGTACAATACGTCACGAGAAAACAATGTCAGAATCGCCAAGATCCATTGAAACGTTCCAGAGTTATAACCTCATAAAGGGACAGTGGTCAGAATTGTAAAAATTGGCCCGGTCATTAACGTGCAAACCACCCTTGGGGCTTAAGGGGTTAAGTAGCTTTTCTCATGATTGCATACACCTGGCTATGAAGTTCAAAGCTCAATGAGGTTAGAAAACTAAAAGTGCTTTAATAAGTCAGTAAAAAGTAGGTAGGAGTATTTAAAACAAGAAAATGATAAGGGTGCCCATACTTATGCACCTGTCAAATTTTGTTTGAATGCAGATTGCACATTTTCTGTTAGTACAATAAACCTCATTTCAAGGTAGAAACATTACTGTGTCCAACAGTTATTAGATATATGAAACTGAAATAGCTGTTGCAAAAAAAAACAATTTTTATAAAATATTAAGCCTAAGATTAATAGGGGTGCCCAAACTTTTTCATATAACTGTATGTATATATATATATATATATATATATATATATACAGTGGGGCAAAAAAGTATTTAGTCAGTCAGCAATAGTGCAAGTTCCACCACTTAAAAAGATGAGAGGCGTCTGTAATTTACATCATAGGTAGACCTCAACTATGGGAGACAAACTGAGAAAAAAAAATCCAGAAAATCACATTGTCTGTTTTTTTAACATTTTATTTCCATATTATGGTGGAAAATAAGTATTTGGTCAGAAACAAAATTTCATCTCAATACTTTGTAATATATCCTTTGTTGGCAATGACAGAGGTCAAACGTTTTCTGTAAGTCTTCACAAGGTTGCCACATACTGTTGTTGGTATGTTGACCCATTCCTCCATGCAGATCTCCTCTAGAGCAGTGATGTTTTTGGCTTTTCGCTTGGCAACACAGACTTTCAACTCCCTCCAAAGGTTTTCTATAGGGTTGAGATCTGGAGACTGGCTAGGCCACTCCAGGACCTTGAAATGCTTCTTACGAAGCCACTCCTTCGTTGCCCTGGGGGTGTGCTTTGGATAATTGTCATGTTGAAAGACCCAGCCACGTTTCATCTTCAATGCCCTTGCTTATGGAAGGAGGTTTGCACTCAAAATCTCACGATACATGGCCCCATTCATTCTTTCATGTACCCGGATCAGTCGTCCTGGCCCCTTTGCAGAGAAACAGCCCCAAAGCATGATGTTTCCACCACCATGCTTTACAGTAGGTATGATGTTTGATGGATGCAACTCAGTATTCTTTTTCCTCCAAGCACGACAAGTTGTGTTTCTACCAAACAGTTCCAGTTTGGTTT
Source organism: Ranitomeya imitator (assembly GCF_032444005.1). Classification (NCBI taxonomy): domain Eukaryota; kingdom Metazoa; phylum Chordata; class Amphibia; order Anura; family Dendrobatidae; genus Ranitomeya; species Ranitomeya imitator. The sequence goes on along the minus strand of NC_091282.1, from coordinate 722,159,968 downwards.
CATCAGACCATAGGACATTCTCCCAAAACTCCTCTGGATCATCCAAATGCTCTCTAGCAAACTTCAGACGGGCCCGGACATGTACTGGCTTAAGCAGTGGGACACGTCTGGCACTGCAGGATCTGAGTCCATGGTGGCGTAGTGTGTTACTTATGGTAGGCCTTGTTACATTGGTCCCAGCTCTTTGCAGTTCATTCACTAGGTCCCCCCGCGTGGTTCTGGGATTTTTGCTCACCGTTCTTGTGATCATTCTGACCCCACGGGGTGGGATTTTGCGTGGAGCCCCAGATCGAGGGAGATTATCAGTGGTCTTGTATGTCTTCCATTTTCTAATTATTGCTCCCACTGTTGATTTCTTCACTCCAAGCTGGTTGGCTATTGCAGATTCAGTCTTCCCAGCCTGGTGCAGGGCTACAATTTTGTTTCTGGTGTCCTTTGACAGCTCTTTGGTCTTCACCATAGTGGAGTTTGGAGTCAGACTGTTTGAGGGTGTGCACAGGTGTCTTTTTATACTGATAACAAGTTTAAACAGGTGCCATTACTACAGGTAATGAGTGGAGGAAAGAGGAGACTCTTAAAGAAGAAGTTACAGGTCTGTGAGAGCCAGAAATCTTGATTGTTTGTTTCTGACCAAATACTTATTTTCCACCATAATATGGAAATAAAATGTTAAAAAAACAGACAATGTGATTTTCTGGATTTTTTTTTCTCAGTTTGTCTCCCATAGTTGAGGTCTACCTATGATGTAAATTACAGACACCTCTCATCTTTTTAAGTGGTGGAACTTGCACTATTGCTGACTGACTAAATACTTTTTTGCCCCACTGTATATATATATATATATATATATATATATATATATATATATAAAACACCATTTCCTTTTACAGCACAGAATCCAAACTTTTCTGTTCTTAAAAAGAAAATTATGTATTAACAATGTTTCTTCAAATCAGCATCAAAAATGCATCAAGTAAAGGGGAAAACATATTTAATAACAATCTTCTCTGATTAGTGCATTTTTTATATTATGGTGCCAGTAGTGTAGTTACCGGGAGAGGCAGAGGGGGCGGTCGCCCCAGGTCCCGTGCTCCTAGGGGACCCACCTGAAGCTACGCTACTGTAACATTCTGCGGCAGAGCAGGAAGAATCGATCTCCCTACAATGTCACCTGGCTGCTATGGGGCCGCTGAGCAGGTGGGGGGGCCCAGTGCCAGCAGTGGACTCCCCACCCGTGATCACAAGATCAACTGTAGCGGCTGGATGCCGATATAGCTGACTGCATTGAAGAGAGAAGGAGCATTACACTCCCTCTTCCATCATCCCTCTCTCAGCATCTGACATCACCGACGCTGACACTGAAAGGAGTCACGATGATGTCACTACTCGGCGCCTGCGGTCCAGAGATGTGCAGAGGCTGAGAGCAGGGGAGGAACCATGAGGAGAGGTGAGTATTGTATGTATTTTTTTCTAGGGCTGCATTTTAGTATATTATTATTCTATAGAGGCTGACTATGGAGGTGCATTATATTAAGGGCTGCATTTTACTATAGCATTTGGCTATGGAGGGGAATTATATTAGGGGCTGTATTATACTATATATGCTGCCTATGGGGGTGCATTATATTAGGGGCTGCATTATACTATAGAGTCATTATATTAGGGACTGCATTATACTATAGAGTCGGCGTATGGGAGTGCATTATATTAAGGGCTGCATTATACTATAAGGGCTGCCTATAGGGTGAATTATACTATATAGAGTCTGCCTATGGGAAGTGCATTATACTTTAGAGTCTGCCTATGGGGGATACATTATACGATAGAGCCTGCCTATGGGGTGCATTATACTATAAAGAGTCTGCCTATGGGGAGTGCATTATGCTATATAGAGTCTGCCTATGGTGAGTGCATTATACTATAGAGTCTGCCTATGGGGAGTGCATTATACTATATTGATGACTATATTGAGGATTGTCTGGTGCAGTATACTATATGGAGGCTATCTAGGGGGGCATCATACAGTGTGGAGATTACAGTGTAGGACCTATCAAACAGTTTGGGGGATACTAAAGGGTCTGTATATATACAGAGAGGGGGCATTAGACTGTGCATAAGAGAGCATCATACTGTGTATAGGGGAGCTGTACAGGGGGAAACTCTGGACATTATTAAGTGTAAAGTGGGCACTTATTGTTATAGGGGAACTCCGGTTACTCTGACTGTCAGAGGGGCACACAGAGGGCATTATTACTTTCTAGGGGACAAAATGTAGGCACTGTTTTCTAGGGCACTTGCACCTGGCATTACTATATTCTAGAGGGCTGTTTTAGAATTCAGAGGGCACACAGTACTACACAGTAGGTGCAGTAATAGGGACACATACGGCAGCAGCAGCTCAGTATTGGGGTATCAGCAGGATGAGGAGTTTGTGGAGGTTGGGCATGGTCCCATTGGTGAGAGTTCTGAAAATGTGAGAAGTGAAATGTCTTTGTTGTAATCTCTGCAGCCGATTCCTGACTGGAAGAAGTTGTCATGTCGGTCTGGGCCAGGTGGAAAAGACAAAAGACTTTTCCAGATGGAAAAGAGAATGATTCCATCAGAAAGGACGTCAGCGCTAAGTCATTGTCTGTAACTGTGCTGTGATCTCTTATATGTTCTGTAGGACTGGTATCTACCACTGACCATATGGTGATAATATCAATATTGGTCTTTATATAGAAATTATTTTCAGCAACAGCGCGGTCATCTACTGAGGTTCTCCTCCACTATTAGGGTGTGTCACCGAGTTGTAATCAAGGTTACCTGCCTAGGGGCCCACTGAGAAGTTACGCCCCTCCTGAACCAAAACCCTAGCTACGTCTCTGTATGGTGCATACCTAGGGCCAGGATGAGAAGTAGGCAAGGTAGGCAACTACCTAAGGAATAGATCCTACCTCCCCCAGGGGGCGCAGTTTTTTGGGGGGTGTAATGACATTGATGAATTCCTGTGGCTAAACAGCACTTCTTCTAGCCGCAGACATTTAGCACAATGACAGCTGTGGTGTATGCACAGTGGGCAGTGTCACTCACTAACACCTCTCACCCCTCTCTTTACCTGCATCCCGACCGTCGCTCCCTCCCTCCACTTAAATGTATTCACATCTATCAGATGCGAATACACTTGCTGTGAGCACCGCCCACGGCTGTAGCAGAGGAACTGTAATTAGCTCCTTGTTCCACCAGGAACTCCGTCAGAATGCAGGCCACTTCCGGCCTGCACACAAAAGGAAAATGTGCATGCAGGGGAGGTCACATGGCGCGATGCACTGACATAATCGCGCTATTCATCACCCACTGCTGTACAGAATAGAAGAGGAGGCGGAGCTGTTCTGGATGGGGAGCTTGTATTAGATGAGTATAAGCTTTTTTTATTTATTGCATATTAGTTTGCCAATGTATGGGAGCATAACAAGAGGGGCTGGCTTTTGGGCCATATATGTGGGGCTGGTAGTGGGGCCACATACAGAGGGTATGGAAAGTATTCATACTCATTTAACCCCTTAATCCCATATGACGTACTATCCCGTCAAGGTGACCTGGGACTTAATTCCCAGTGACGGGATAGTGCGTCATATGCGATCGGCCGCGCTCACGGGGGAGCGTGGCCGATCGCGGCCAGGTGTCAGCTGCCTATCGCAGCTGACACCCGGCACTATGTGCCAGGAGCAGTCAAACATGATCGCGGTGTGCCGGCGGTACAGGGAAGCACCATGCAGGGAGGGGGCTCCCTGCGTGCTTCCCTGAGACCCCCGCAGTAATGAGATGTGATCGCGTTGCTGCGAGGGTCTCTTACCTCTCCTCCCTGCAGCAGGCCCGGATCCAAAATGGCTGCGGCATCCGGGTCCTGCAGGGAGGGAGGTGGCTTACCAAGTGCCTGCTCAGAGCAGGCGCTTGGTAAGCCTGCAGCCCTGTCAGTAAGATCGCTGATCTGACAGAGTGCTGTGCAAATTGTCAGATCAGCGATCTGTGATGCCCCCCCCCCCCCCCCCCCCGGGACAAAGTAAAAAAGTAAAAAAAAAAAAATTCCACATGTGTAAAAAGATAAATACTGTATTTTCTGGCGTATAAGACTATTTTTTAACCCTTGAAAATCTTCTCAAATGTCGGGTATCGTCTTATACGCCAGGTGTCGTCTTATAGGGCAGGTGCGGAGTAATCTGCGGTCGCCGCATATTGTAGGGGGAGCGATCCCAATGACGAGGTGAGGGGGCACCTCACCGGGAAGGTGTAAGTGAAGCAGAGGCAGAGAAGGAGATAATAGGATACAAGGGCGAGCCAGATTAGTGAAAGAGGAGTGTTTTTCTAGGCACAGCACCGCTCTCTCTCTCTCTTTTTTGCATAACCCTGGCATCCCAGACGCTGACAGTTTGCTTCACTTACACCTTCCTGGTGAGGCGCTCCCTCACCTCGTCATCGGGACCACTCCCCCCCACTATATACTTCGACCGCAGATTGCTCCGCACCCACCCTATAAGACGACACCCGGCATATAAGACAACCCCCGACTTTTGAGAAGATTTTATATTTTAACTGTAAAAGTTGGGGGTCATCTTATACACCCAGTCGTCTTATACGCCAGAAAATACGGTAAATAAAAAATTCCTAAATAAAGAAAAAAAAATATTATTCCCATAAATACATGTCTTTATCTAAATAAAAAAAAACAAACAATAAAAGTACACATATTTAGTATCGCCACGTCCGTAATGACCCAACCTATAAAAATGTCCCATTAGTTAACCCCTTCAGTAAACACAGTAAGAAAAAAAAAAGAGGCAAAAAACAATGCTTTATTATCATACTGCCGAACAAAAAGTGGAATAACACACAATCAAAAAGACAGATATAAATAAACATGGTACCGCTGAAAACGTCATCTTGTCCCGCAAGAAACGAGCTGCCATACAGCATCATCAGCAAAAAAATAAAAAGTTATAGCCCTGAGAATAAAGCGATGCCAAAATAATTATTTTTTCTATAAAATAGTTTTTATCGTATAAAAGCGCCAAAACATGAAAAAAAGGTATAAATGAGAGATATCGCTGTAATTGTATTGACCCAAAGAATAAAACTGCTTTATCCATTTTACCAAATGCGGAACGGTATAAACGCCCCCCCCCCCCCCAAAAAAAAAAAAAAAAGAAATTCACGAATAGCTGGTTTTTGGTCATTCTGCCTCACAAAAATCGGAATAAAAAGCGATCAAAAAATGTCACATGCCCGAAAATTTTACCAATAAAAACGTCAAGTCGTCCCGCAAGAAACAAAACCTCACATGACTCTGTGGACCAAAATATGGAAAAATTATAGGTCTCAAAATGTGGAGACGCAAATACCTTTTTGCTATAAAAAGCGTCTTTTAGTGTGTGACAGCTGCCAATCATAAAAATCTGCTATAAAAAACGCTATAAAAGTAAATCAAACCCCCCTTCAATACCCCCTTAGTTAGAGAAAAATAATACAACTTTAAAAAATTTATTTATTTCCATTTTCCCGTTAGGGCTAGGGTTAGGGCTAGGGTTAGGGCTAGGGTTAGGGCTAGGGTTAGGGCTGGGGCTAGGGTTGGAGCTAAAGTTAGGGTTGGGGCTAAAGTTAGGGTTAGGGTTGGGGCTAAAGTTAGGGTTGGGGCTAAAGTTAGGGTTGGAGCTAAAGTTAGGGTTAGGGTTGGGGCTAAAGTTAGGGTTTGGATTAAATTTACGGTTGAGATTAGGGTGTGTCGGGGTTAGGGGTGTGGTTGGGGTTACTGTTGGGATTAGGGTTAGGGGTATGTTTGGATTAGGTTTTCAGTTAGAATTGGGGGATTTCAATGTTTAGGCACATCAGTGGCTCTCTAAACGCAACATGGCGTCCCATCTCAATGCCTGTCAATTTTGCATTGAAAAGTCAAACAGTGCACCTTCCCTTCCGAGCTCTCCCATGCGCCCAAACAGTGGTTTACCCCCACATATGGGGTATCAGCGTACTCGGGACAAACTGCACAACAACTGTTGGGGTCCATTTTTTCCTGTTACCCTTAATAAAATAAAACAAATTGGAGCTGAAGTAAATTTTTTGTGAAAAAAGTTAAATGTTCATTTTTAATTATATATTCCAAAAATTCCTGTGAAACACTTGAAGGGTTAATAAACTTCTTGAATGTGGTTTTGAGCACCTTGAGGGGTGCAGTTTTTAGAATGGTGTCACACTTGGGTATTTTCTATCATATAGACCCCTAAAAATGACTTCAAATGAGATGTGGTCCCTAAAAAAAAATGGTGTTGTAAAAATGAGAAATTGCTGGTCAAATTTTAACCCTTATAACTCCCTAACAAATAAACATTTTGGTTACAAAATTGTGCTGATGTAAAGTAGACATGTTGGAAATGTTACTTATTAAGTATTTTGTGTGACATATCTCTAATTTAATTGCATAAAAATTCAAATTTGGAAGATTGCGAAATTTTCAAAATTTTCGCCAACTTTCCGTTTTTTTCACAAATAAACGCAAGTAGTATCAAAGAAATGTTACCACTATCATGAAGTACAATATGTCACGAGAAAACAATGTCAGAATCATCAGGATCCGTTGAAGCGTTCCAGAGTTATAACCTCATAAAGGGACAGTGGTCAGAATTGTAAAAATGTATCCGGTCATTAAAGTGCAAACCACCCTTGGGGGTAAAGGGCTTAATTTTTGCCAGAGCGGTAGATCTCCACACTGTGTACCTGGCACGCTAAACTCTCTCCATACTGTGCCTCCTTACCATATTCATTCTGTGTTCCCTATTCATACTATGCCATCATACTGCCTATCATGTTCTCTTCTCTAAGCTGTACCCCTCCTCACGCTGAATTTTTATGCCCTTAAATCACAGAGATATGTCACACACAATACTTACTAAGTAACATTTCACACATGTCTACTTTACATCAGCACAATTTTGGAAACAACATTTTTTTTGTTAGGGAGTTATAAGGGTTAAAAGTTGACCAGCAATTTCTCATTTTTACAACACCATTTTTTTTAGGGACCACATCACATTTGAAGTCACTTTGAGGGGTATAATAGAAAATACCAACGTGTGACACCATTCTAAAAATTGCACCCCTCAAGGTGCTCAAAACCACATTCAAGAAGATTATAAACCCTTCAGGTGTTTTATTCACAAAAAAATTACTTCAGCTCCAATTTGTTTTATTTTACCAAGGGTAACAGGAGAAATTGGACCCCAACAGTTGTTGTGCAATTTGTCCCGAGTACGCTGATACCCCATATGTGGAGGTAAACCACTGTTTGGACGTACAGCAGAGCACGGAAGGGAAAGAGCGCCATTTGACTTTTCAATACAAAATTGAATGGAATTGAGATAGGACGCCATGTTGCGTTTGGAGAGCCCTTGATGTGCCTAAACTTTGAAACCCCCCACAAGTGACACTATTTTGGAAAGTAGACCCCCTAAGGAACTTATCTAGATGTGTGGTAAACACTTTGACGCACCAAGTGCTCCACAGAAGTTTATAACGCAGAGCCGTGAAAATAAAAATTATTTTTTTTCGACAAAAATTATTTTTTAGCCCCTAGTTTTGTATTTTTCCAAGGGTGACAGGAGAAATTGGACCCCAGAAGATGTTGTCCAATTTGTCCTGAGTACGATGATACCCCATATATGGGGGGGAACCACCGTTTGGGCACATGGCAGAGCTCGGAATGGAAGGAGTGCCGTTTGTAATGCAGACTTAGATGGATTGGTCTGCAGGGTCACTTTGCATTTGCAGAGCCCCTGATGTACCTAAACAGTAGAAACCCCCCATAAGTAACCCCCTATTGGAAAAAATTGGAAAATAGACCCCCCAAGGAACTTATCTAGATGTGTTGTGAGAACTTTGATCCCCCAAATGTTTCACTACAGTTAATAACGCAGAGCCGTGAAAATAAAAAATCCTTTTTTTTTCCACAAAGATTATATTTTAGCCCCCAGTTTTGTATTTTCACAAGGGCAACAGGAGAAATTAGACCCCAAAAGTTGTTGTCCAATGTGTCCTGAGTATGCTGATACCCCATTTGTTGGGGTAAACCCCTGTTTGGGTGCACGGGAGAGCTCAGAAGGGAAGGAGCACTGTTTTACTGTTTCAACGCGGAATTGGCTGAAATTGAGATCGGACGCCATGTCGCGTTTGGAGAGCCCTGATGTGCCTAAGCAGTGGAACCCCCAATTCTAACTGACACCCTAATCCAAACACACCCCTGTCCCTAATCCCAATAGTAACCCTAACCACACCCCTAACCCTGACACACCCCTAACCCTAATCCCAACCTAAACCCCAACCGTAAATGTAATCCAAACCCTAACCCTAACTTTAGCCCCAACCCTAACTTTAGCCCCAACCCTAACTGTAGCCCTAACCCTAGCCCCAAACCCTAACTGTAGCCCTAACCCTAGCCCCAACCCTAACCCTTGCCCTAACCCTAGCCCTAGCCCCAACCCTAACTTTAGCCCCAACCCTAACCCTAAAAATGGGAAAATGGAAATAAATACACTTTTTACATTTTATTATTTTTCCCTAACTAAGGGGGTGATTTACTTCTATAGCGGATTTTTTAGCAGATTTTTATGATTAGCAGCTGTCACACACTTAAAGACGCTTTTTATTGCAAAAAATAGTTTTTGTGTTTCAACATTTTGAGAGCTATAATTTTTCTATATTTTGGTCCACAGAGTCATGTGAGGTCTTGTTTTTTGCGGGACAAGTTGATGTTTTTATTGGTACCATTTTCGGGCACGTGACATTTTTTTATCGCTTTTTACCCCGATTTTTGTGAGGCAGAATGACCAAAAACCGTCTAATATCAGAAACGGGTTAAGAGACCACTGCAAAATGTTTAGTTTGCCTAATTTTTCGCTTTATAGGTAGATTTTTGAGTAAAATGTAAATTGTTCATTTATTCTATAAACTTCTGACAACATGTCTCTGAATTTCCAAGCAATACATTTTATATTTTTTCTGAAAAGGAGAAATAGTCAAAATTAAAAAAAAACAGTGCTTTCAGACCTCAAATAATGCAAAGAAAACAAGTTCATAATCATTGAGAAACAACAATACTAATGTTTTAACTCAGGAAGAGTTCAGAAATCAATATTTTGTGGAATAATCATGATTTTTAATCACAGCTTTCATTCGTTTTGGCATGCTTTTCACCAGTCTTTCACACTGCTTCTGGCGCAAAAATGTAAGCAGTTCTTTGATCGCTTGTGAGTATCCAATATCCTCTTCATTACATTCCAGAGGTTTTCAATGAGGTTCAGGTCTGGAGATTGGGCTGCCCATGACAGGGTTTTGATGTGGTGTTTTTTTTGCCAGAGCTGTAGAGAGTGTAAGGTCTTTACATAGAAATTATTTTCAGCAACAGCGCGGTCATCTGCTGAGGTTCTCCTCCACTATTAGGGTGCATTACCCTGTTGTAATCAAGGTTACCTGGTTAGAGGCCCGCTGAGAAATTTCACCCCCCTCAACCAAAACCGTAGCTAAGCCTCTGTATGGTGCATATATCCAGGGCCAGGATGAGAGGTAGGCAGGATAGGCACCTGCCTATGACATACAAATAACAAAAGACTGACCGTCACATCCAAACATAAATGGGTCTGAACAGGTGCTTACCTAGAGTCACCAACTCATATACATTCAAACAAAAAGCAGCACACTAACACTAAAACATGAAATATGAAAATGGAATTGCATTACTGCACTAGAAATATGAACATTTGAGAATGCTTAGGGCATAAATTGGCCAATTCATGTGTACCCTGCTGCCACGCTAAGGCGATTCTCGTTAGACTGAAGCCTATATCTCTTATGGAACCTAATATTAATCCTCTCTTAGACTGAAGTCCTGTACTGATGATGGTCCTGGTGATGAATACAGTACCAAAACCATCATCGCTGCATGAATAGATCAGCAGAGCCATCAGTAGTATTTGATTAGAGCGCCAGAACAACCATCACTACATGAATAAATCACAGAGCCACCATTAGAACAGTAATACAACACAAGAACCATCATCAGTACAGGAATGTGGCACCAGAACCATCATTAGTATAGGAATACGGCACCAGAACCACCATCAGTTTTGTTGCAAACAGGACTGACATAAAAACCATTATAAGTATCCCTTTATCTATAATAGGGTCTGTTAAGTTTCCATCAAGGTATCCAGCAAATGCTGGACACCTTAATTGAAACCAATTCACCCCAATTATAGTTGTATTAATTTCCGTAATTGTCCTTGTGTCTGACATAAAATAAAGGATGTCAGGGATGAGTATCACTATTTGTCCCTGGTATTGTGTAAATGGTTCCTAAATAATGAAAGATTCCATAGCTAACTTTAAAAACGCACTCCCAGGGTCGGGGTCTGGCAAGGAGTAGCGTGCCACGAGGTTATAAGCAGGGATCACCATATATCTTGGTAATATGCATTTATTCGGGTTATTTAGCCCATTTATTTTGTGTGTATTCACTTATGCTGTGAGTAACATCTGACTACAGTGATTCTATTAAAGTGGGACAATTTGTCTGTAATATACAATTATACTGGTCTTATGGTGCTGACACACTGGATAAATAGGAAACGGCATATTATTGGGTACTTTTAAACTTATTCTATATAACTTGGGCTTTAATGCCCAGAATACGAAGGCACTTTGGTAATATAAAAATAATTTTTGCACTAGTTTTATAATGATTGAAATGTTGATTAATGTCTACATAATTTTAGTGTAGATGGGTACTGCACCTATATAACTGAGATGGGTACTGTACCTATATAATTGTGGTTTTAGTGCTTTGATTAAAAGGGCATTTTTTGTCATTTATTTGGTCTGTTTACTATAACACATATTGCATGTAGCTAGAGGCTATAGCTTATTGGGGATATTTAGAGCACACAATAGTGACATAAAAAATTGAGATACTTTGTCTGTACGCTGTAAAATTTAAAGTGCTATTTAAATTTCTCCAATCTACCAAACGGTGATCCGCTAATATTGCATGCTTTGCACTTACCTGCCATTATTTTTGATACTTTACGTGGTTCAGAGGCATTGTTTTAAATGTTATGTGTAATGTGTGTATTAATAAAGTTATAACTTTTTATATAAAAAAAAGCAAGAACATTTTTTGATTCAGCGTGCGGTTTAATAACTGCTGAGTTGGTCAGTATGTGGATAGATTTGGTAGAGTGTTACTCACCCCAAGTTTGAGGGTATGTGTTTGGGTCATATGTTTACAAATTATAATTTTTGTAAAATTCGAATAGCATTCAATTCGCTCATCTCTAGTAATAATGTCATCTTTCTATCAACATTGCAACAATTAAGAATAGCAGCACAGTCTTTTAGTGGGTTCAATAGTTTTTTAAGTTACCAGCTAGTAACCTCCAAATGTAGCTAGGATACATTTATTTTTCACGCACACAAGTGCTATCAGTTTATTTTTTGTCACTGATAGCACTATTACCTATGATAGTCTATGGGGCTACCACAGAGACTTGTCCAATATTGATCAGGGTGTCCGATCACAATTGGCAATGCAAGTCTATGGGTCAGTGAAAAAAATCGGACAGCACTCAACAAGGTGGAGAAACGTTTTGTGTTTTTCTCATCACTTTGATGAAGAGCTGATGAAACTGATGTGTATTACTGATGAAACTTGGTCCGTTTTTCTCGTATGTGAAAAAAACTGACTACTGAATGAGCCCTTAGAAGCAGGACTCCAGTAGATATACAGTAGATGAACATTAGTGAATTTTACTCATCCAGTGTTTCAGCTTCTCATTTGAACCCTTTATCAAGCATGTCCTTTCTATCAACAAAGATATAATATTTACATCACTGTAGCATTTATCTTCTAACATTGATCCATTTTACAAAAATGTCAATAAAAAGTGCAGCGATATTGATGGTCATTTTCGTCATTGCCATCATAAATAGTTGTCCTGTTGCTGGGTTTCATCACTGGGAAAATAGCTTGGCCGACCCTATAAAACATTACATATGTTCAGATCAATGGGTCATGTGAGTGATAAATGTATTACTAGGTCATCCAGAGTGAAAGTGGATACAGCGATTTCCTGCACAGGGTTTCCAGTCGGCATATGACAACTGTCACTGGGGACATAGCGCTCTCCGATTTCTATTTCCAAATGATAGGTTAATGCACTTTTATTGCTTTCAAGGGACATTGATCAGAGTGTTCATTAGCAACACATGGAGAAAATTATTATTATAGCGTCGTCGTAATTCACAAAGTTCCATAAAACTAAAGTTGTGTGACTGAATAAATGTTACATAAATTAAACTTCTCATCCATGACCATCATCCTGCATCTGCCATCTGAGGTTGAAGGAGAATAAGAGTCATTGGTTGTCTTGGGTACGGTAAGGCCATGCCATACACAGTTATGCTGATCTGTTGCATAGCAGCCGCTCTGCCCACATGGTTTAACCTTTATCACATCTTATTATTTTTGCTGCTGTTTTGAAAATGTTAAATAAAGTTACGATATCTGCAATTACATAATAAGCTTGCCTTTAACTAGAAAATGCTAACAATAATAGTCTACAGCTGCTCTATCTACACTCGAATTATGTGCAGACAAACACTCTTACTCGCTTGTAGAAGCAATAGTAGATAAATAGTATCACTGAGACATCAGTAGTATTTCAGGCCATGTTCACATTTACATCATGGCTTTCTTTCATAATGGAAACACCAATTCTCGATTGGATCCAGCATTTGACAAATCCAAACCCTGTCCGATATATATCCCACTTACATTGTAAAGAAGTGGAAGTCCTGTTGACACCTTGCTTGAAGATCTTTTAGTAATACAATGCATTGATATGTGTTGTATGTTGTTTTTATATGTTCTGTGGCCTGCAGCACTTAGTTACCCTGCAAATGGGGGTTAACTAATAGGCCGGCCCAAGCTGAGGGAAGTTTAAAGGTGAGTTAGTGTTTTGTTGGAGAGTATTGAAAGGTGAAGGAGCATTTTGCAGACCAGCCATGAATAAGGGTGTTGTGTGTGTGGAGATGAGATAAGACTTTGCCCAAGTAGCAAGTCCTGAATTAACCAAGCACCAATTGTTAGAAGTAGTCCTGCATAGCAGCAGGGCCGGCGTTAGGGACAGGCAGACCAGGCAGCTGCCTAGAGCCCCCGCTCCTCCAGGGGCCCCAGCCAGTGGCTGCTATGGGGCCCCTGAGTGAGAGGGGCCCAACGCCGCCCCCTTCCTGCATTCAACTTATCGGCATCATAGATGCCAATACAGTTGAAAGCAGTGATGGAGGAGAGAGCATCATGTGACTCTCCTCCCATCACTGACACTCCCCCTCTGCCGCTGACTCAGCGTGTTTCAGCAGTGTAGCTGATGAGAAGCTCTGCAGAAGTCAGAGCAGCTGTGGAACAAGGATTAGAGGTAAGTATTGTGCCTGTGTGCCTGCATTATAGTGTGTGTGTCTGCATTAAAGTGTGTGTATGTTCGTGCATGCGTCTGCATTATAGTATGTGTGTGTCTGCTGCACAATTGTGTATGTGGGGGACTGCACTATACTGTGTGTGGGGGGACTGCATTATACTGTGTATGTGGGGGGCTGCTTTGTACTGTGTGGGGGCTGTGCTACTCTTTGTGTGGTGGGGGCTGCACTATACTGTGTGTGGGGGGACTACATTATACTGTGTTGGGGGCTGCTGTTATGACCTGGTGGTCAGGACAATAATGGACCTGGTGGTTAAGAGCACACAGAATGACCTGATAGTAACTGATAATAAAGGACGAGCTCTGGGACGGGGGAACTCTGCTGACCGTAATCCCTAATCCTATCAAACACACTAGAAATAGCCGTGGATTGCGCCTAACGCTCCCTATGCAACTCGGCACAGCCTAAGGAACTAGCTAGCCCTGAAGATAGAAAAATAAAGCCTACCTTTTCTCAGAGAAATTCCCCAAAGGAAAAGGCAGCCCCCCACATATAATGACTGTGAGTAAAGATGAAAATACAAACACAGAGATGAAATAGATTTAGCAAAGTGAGGCCCGACTTACTGAACAGACCGAGGATAGGAAAGGTTACTTTGCGGTCAGCACAAAAACCTACAAAAAGACCACGCAGAGGGCGCAAAAAAGACCCTCCGCACCGACTCACGGTGCGGAGGCGCTCCCTCTGCGTCCCAGAGCTTCCAGCAAGCAAGACAACAATAAAAATAGCAAGCTGGACAGAAAAATAGCAAACCAAAGAAATACAAGCTGGAACTTAGCTTCTGCTGGGAAGACAGGTCACAAGAACGATCCAGGAGTGAACTAGACCAATACTGGAACATTGACAGGTGGCATGGAGCAAAGATCTAAGTGGAGTTAAATAGAGCAGCCAGCTAACGAATTCACCTCGTCACCTGTGGAAGGAAACTCAGAAACACCCACCAGAGGAAGTCCATGGACAGAACCAGCCGAAGTACCATTCATGACCACAGGAGGGAGCCCGACAACAGAATTCACAACAAAGGGCCAAACGAAATGACACAGGATTGATAACCTCAGAAATCTTATACGGACCAATGAAACGAGGCTTAAACTTAGGAGAGGAAACCTTCATAGGAACAAAACGAGACGACAACCAAACCAAATCCCCAACACGAAGTCGGTGACCCACACAGCGCCGGCGGTTAGCGAAACGTTGAGCCTTCTCCTGCGACAATGTCAAATTGTCCACCACATGAGTCCAAATCTGCTGCAACCTATCCACCACAGTATCTACACCAGGACAGTCCAAAGACTCAACCTGCCCTGAAGAGAAACGAGGATGAAAACCAGAATTGCAGAAAAACGGCGAAACCAAAGTAGCCGAGCTGGCCCGATTATTAAGGGCGAACTCAGCCAACGGCAAAAAGGACACCTAATCATCCTCATCAGCAGAAACAAAGCATCTCAGATATGTTTCCAAAGTTTGATTAGTTCGTTCGGTTTGGCCATTTGTCTGAGGATGGAAAGCCGAGGAAAAAGATAAATCAATGCCCATCCTAGCACAAAAGGATCGCCAAAACCTCGAAACAAACTGGGAACCTCTGTCAGAAACGATGTTCTCCGGGATACCATGTAAACGAACCACATGCTGGAAAAATAATGGCACCAAATCAGAGGAGGAAGGCAATTTAGACAAAGGTACCAAATGGACCATCTTAGAAAAGCGATCACAAACCACCCAAATGACCGACATCTTTTGAGAGACGGGGAGATCCGAAATAAAATCCATAGAAATATGCATCCAGGGCCTCTTCGGGACCGGCAAGGGCAAAAGCAATCCACTGGCACGAGAACAGCAGGGCTTAGCCCGAGCACAAGTCCCACAGGACTGCACAAAAGAACGCACATCCCATGACAAAGACGGCCACCAAAAGGATCTAGCCACCAAATCTCTGGTACCAAAGATTCCAGGATGCCCAGCCAACACTGAACAATGAATCTCAGAGATAACTCTACTAGTCCATCTATCAGGGACAAACAGTTTCTCCGCTGGGCAACGATCAGGTATATCAGCCTGAAATTTTTGCAGCACCCGCCGCAAATCAGGGGAGATGGCAGACAAAATTACCCCCTCTTTGAGAATACCCGCCGGCTCAGGAACACCCGGAGAGTCAGGCACAAAACTCCTTGACAGGGCATCAGCCTTCACATTCTTAGAGCCCGGAAGGTACGAAACCACAAAATCAAAACGGGAGAAAAATAACGACCATCGAGCCTGTCTCAGATTCAACCGTTTAGCAGACTCAAGATAAGTCAAATTCTTGTGATCTGTCAAGACCACCACGCGATGCTTGGCTCCTTCCAGCCAATGACGCCACTCCTCGAATGCCCACTTCATGGCCAACAACTCTCGATTGCCAACATCATAATTGCGCTCAGCAGGCGAAAACTTTCTAGAAAAGAAAGCACATGGCTTCATCACCGAGCCATCAGAACTTCTTTGCGACAAAACAGCCCCTGCTCCAATCTCAGAAGCATCAACCTCAACCTGAAACGGGAGCGAAACATCTGGCTGGCACAACACAGGGGCAGAAGAAAAACGACGCTTCAACTCCTGAAAAGCCTCTACAGCTGCAGAAGACCAATTGACCACATCAGCACCCTTCTTGGTCAAATCAGTCAACGGTTTAGCAACAGTAGAAAAATTAGCGATGAAGCGCCGATAAAAATTAGCAAAGCCCAGGAACTTTTGCAGGCTCTTCACAGATGTCGGCTGAGTCCAATCGTAAATGGTCTGGACTTTAACAGGGTCCATCTCGATAGTAGAAGCGGAAAAAATGAACCCCAAAAATGAAACCTTCTGAACTCCAAAAGAGACACTTTGACCCCTTCACAAACAAGGAATTCGCGCGAAGGACCTGGAACACCATTCTGACCTGCTTCACATGAGACTCCCAATCATCCGAAAAGACCAAAATATCATCCAAATACACAATCAGGAATTTATCCAGGTACTCTCGGAAGATGTCATGCATAAAGGACTGAAATACTGATGGAGCATTGGAAAGCCCGAATGGCATAACCAGTTACTCAAAATGGCCCTCGGGCGTATTAAATGCTGTTTTCCATTCATCGACTTGTTTAATACGCACAAGATTATACGCCCCTCGAAGATCTATCTTGGTGAACCAACTAGCCCCTTTAATACGAGCAAACAAATCAGACAGCAACTGCAAAGGATACTGAAATTTGACTGTAATTTTATTAAGAAGGCGGTAATCAATACAAGGTCTCAAAGAACCATTATTAAAACTTAACCTTTAATAGATCTAACTTAAAATATAAGAACCCAACAAACAAACACATAAATATATAGAAAAGTGCCCAAAATAACCAGTGCTCAAAAAATAAAAGAATGGAACGGTCTCACCATTCAGGACGGACACATGGATCTTTCTCAGCCAATGGGGCTTTGAAGAATGACGGTCCAGGGGAAAAGAAAGCCACGGGCCAGGGCACCAATCCTGTCTACCCTGTAAACCCTGTGTAGCTCCTGTCCTTACAAGGACAGGCCCCAAGTAGACCCTGCTATGGACAACCACCAGATGATTAGGTGTAGATGAATGAATATCCTCTTCTCCCTACGCGTTTCATCACCAGTGTAGGAGACTCATCAGGGGAGTTTGAAAAAGTATATGTGCTACAATGCACAAGAGTCCAAGCAAAAAACAGAAGACAAAGTCCGTATTTCAATATGGGTCCCGCAGTGGCTGGGTACCCATCAGCAAGGTATGGCTGTGTTTGCAGCCAGTCTAGACTGCAAACACAGCCATACCTTGCTGATGGGTACCCAACCACTGCGGGACCCATATTGAAATACGGACTTTGTCTTCTGTTTTTTGCTTGGACTCTTGTGCATTGTAGCACATATACTTTTTCAAACTCCCCTGATGAGTCTCCTACACTGGTGATGAAACGCGTAGGGAGAAGAGGATATTCATTCATCTACACCTAATCATCTGGTGGTTGTCCATAGCAGGGTCTACTTGGGGCCTGTCCTTGTAAGGACAGGAGCTACACAGGGTTTACAGGGTAGACAGGATTGGTGCCCTTGCCCGTGGCTTTCTGTTCCCCTGGACCGTCATTCTTCAAAGCCCCATTGGCTGAGAAAGATCCATGTGTCCGTCCTGAATGGTGAGACCGTTCCATTCTTTTATTTTTTGAGCACTGGTTATTTTGGGCACTTTTCTATATATTTATGTGTTTGTTTGTTGGGTTCTTATATTTTAAGTTAGATCTATTAAAGGTTAAGTTTTAATAATGGTAATCCTCCATAGCTGATGGTATCTGTTTCCCCAGAGGGTGTCGTACAGTGTAGATTAGTCTGCACTATTGCTTTTTGCGTCTCAAAGAACCATCCTTCTTGGCCACAAAAAAGAACCCTGCTCCTAACGGTGATGACGACGGGCGAATATGGCCTTTCTCCAAGGATTCCTTTATATAACTCCGCATAGCGGCGTGTTCTGGCACAGATAAATTGAACAATCGGCCCTTAGGAAACTTACTACCAGGAATCAAATTAATTGCACAATCGCAATCCCTATGAGGAGGTAGGGCACTGGCTTTGGGCTCATCAAATACATCCCGATAATCCGACAAAAACTCTGGAACTTCAGAAGGAGTGGAAGACGAAATAGACAAAAATGGAACATCACCATGTACCCCCTGGCAACCCCATCTGGACACAGACATAGATTTCCAGTCCAATACTGGATTATGAACCTGTAGCCATGGCAACCCCAAAACGACCACATCATGCAGATTATACAATACCAGAAAGCGGATATCCTCCTGATGTGCAGGAGCCATGCACATGGTCAATTGGGTCCAGTACTGAGGCTTATTCTTGGCCAAAGGCGTAGCATCAATTCCTCTCAAAGGAATAGGATACTGCAAGGGCTCCAAGAAAAAACCACAGTGCGTAGCATACTCCAAGTCCATCAAATTCAGGGCAGCGCCTGAATCCACAAATGCCATAACAGAATAGGATGACAAAGAGCAAATCAGAGTAACGGACAATAGAAATTTAGACTGTACCGTACCAATGGTGGCAGACCTAGCGAACCGCTTAGTGCGCTTAGGACAATCGGAGATAGCATGAGTGGAATCACCACAGTAAAAACATAGCCCATTCCGACGTCTGTGTTCTTGCCGTTCAGCTCTGGTCAAAGTCCTATCACATTGCATAGGCTCAGGCCCATGCTCAGATAGTACCGCCAAATGGTGCACAGCTTTACGCTCACTGTTATAATAAGGTAATTCAGTACCACAATGGACATAGAGGTCAGAGCACATACAGTGACCTGACAATAACCCAAAAACATAGAACGAGCTCTGAGACGTGGGAACTCTGCTGACCGCAATCCCTAATCCTCTCCAACCACACTAGAGGCAGCCGTGGATTGCGCCTAACGCTTCCTATGCAACTCGTCACAGCCTGAGAAACTAGCTAGCCTGAAGATAGAAAATAAGCCTACCTTGCCTCAGAGAAATACCCCAAAGGAAAAGGCAGCCCCCACATATAATGACTGTGAGTTAAGATGAAAAGACAAACGTAGAGATGAAATAGATTTAGAAAAGTGAGGCCCGACTTTCTGAACAGAGCGAGGATAGGAAAGGTAACTTTGCGGTCAACACAAAACCCTACAAAAACCACGCAAAGGGGGCAAAAAGACCCTCCGTACCGAACTAACGGCACGGAGGTACACCCTCTGCGTCCCAGAGCTTCCAGCAAGCAGGAAAAAACAAATAGACAAGCTGGACAGAAAAAAACAGCAAACAAAATAGCAAAGCAGAACTTAGCTATGCAGAGCAGCAGGCCACAGGAACGATCCAGGAGGAAACAGGTCCAATACTAGAACATTGACTGGAGGCCAGGATCAAAGCACTAGGTGGAGTTAAATAGAGCAGCACCTAACGACTTCACCACATCACCTGAGGAAGGAAACTCAGAAGCCGCAGTACCACTTTCCTCCACCAACGGAAGCTCACAGAGAGAATCAGCCGAAGTACCACTTGTGACCACAGGAGGGAGCTCTGCCACAGAATTCACAACAGTACCCCCCCCTTGAGGAGCGGTCACCGAACCCTCACCAGAGCCCCCAGGACGACCAGGATGAGCCATATGAAAGGCACGAACAAGATCGGGAGCATGGACATCAGAGGCAAAGACCCAGGAATTATCTCCCTGAGCATAACCCTTCCACTTAACCAGATACTGGAGATTCCGTCTTGAAACACGGGAATCCAAAATCTTCTCCACAATATACTCCAACTCCCCCTCCACCAAAACCGGGGCAGGAGGATCAACAGATGGAACCATAGGTGCCACGTATCTCCGCAACAATGACCTATGGAATACGTTATATATGGAAAAAGAATCTGGAAGGGTCAGACGAAAAGACACAGGATTAAGAACCTCAGAAATCCTATACGGACCAATGAAACGAGGTTTAAATTTAGGAGAGGAAACCTTCATAGGAATATGACGAGAAGATAACCAAACCAAATCCCCAACACGAAGTCGGGGACCCACACAGCGTCTGCGATTAGCGAAACGTTGAGCCTTCTCCTGGGACAAGGTCAAATTGTCCACTACATGAGTCCAAATCTGCTGCAACCTGTCCACCACAGTATCCACACCAGGATAATCCGAAGACTCAACCTGCCCTGAAGAGAAACGAGGATGGAACCCAGAGTTGCAGAAAAACGGCGAAACCAAGGTAGCTGAGCTGGCCCGATTATTAAGGGCGAACTCAGCCAAAGGCAAAAAGGACACCCAGTCATCCTGATCAGCAGAAACAAAGCATCTCAGATATGTTTCCAAGGTCTGATTGGTTCGTTCAGTCTGGCCATTAGTCTGAGGATGGAAAGCCGAGGAAAAAGACAAGTCAATGCCCATCCTACCACAAAAGGCTCGCCAAAACCTCGAAACAAACTGGGAACCTCTGTCAGAAACGATATTCTCTGGAATGCCATGTAAACGAACCACATGCTGGAAGAACAATGGCACCAAATCAGAGGAGGAAGGTAATTTAGACAAGGGTACCAAATGGACCATCTTAGAGAAGCGATCACAGACCACCCAAATGACTGACATCTTTTGAGAGACGGGAAGATCTGAAATAAAATCCATAGAGATATGTGTCCAAGGCCTCTTCGGGACCGGCAAGGGCAAAAGCAACCCACTGGCACGAGAACAGCAGGGCTTAGCCAAAGCACAAATCCCACAGGACTGCACAAAAGTACGCACATCCCGCGACAGAGATGGCCACCAAAAGGATCTAGCCACTAACTCTCTGGTACCAAAGATTCCAAGATGACCAGCCAACACTGAACAATGAACCTCAGAGATAACTTTATTCGTCCACCTATCAGGGACAAACAGTCTCTCCGCTGGGCAACGATCAGGTTTATTAGCCTGAAATTTTTGCAGCACCCGCCGCAAATCAGGGGAGATGGCAGACACAATTACTCCCTCTTTGAGGATACCCGCCGGCTCAGATAAACCCGGAGAGTCGGGCACAAAACTCCTAGACAGAGCATCCGCCTTCACATTTTTAGAGCCCGGAAGGTACGAAATCACAAAATCAAAACGGGCAAAAAACAGCGACCAACGAGCCTGTCTAGGATTCAACCGCTTGGCAGACTCGAGATAAGTCAAGTTCTTATGATCAGTCAAGACCACCACGCGATGCTTAGCTCCTTCAAGCCAATGACGCCACTCCTCGAATGCCCACTTCATGGCCAGCAACTCTCGATTGCCCACATCATAATTTCGCTCAGCAGGCGAAAACTTCCTGGAAAAGAAGGCGCATGGTTTCATCACCGAGCAATCAGAACTTCTCTGCGACAAAACAGCCCCTGCTCCAATCTCAGAAGCATCAACCTCGACCTGGAACGGAAGCGAAACATCTGGTTGACACAACACAGGGGCAGAAGAAAAACGACGCTTCAAATCTTGAAAAGCTTCCACAGCAGCAGAAGACCAATTGACCACATCAGCACCCTTCTTGGTCAAATCGGTCAATGGTTTAGCAATACTAGAAAAATTGCAGATGAAGCGACGATAAAAATTAGCAAAGCCCAGGAACTTTTGCAGACTTTTCAGAGATGTCGGCTGAGTCCAATCATGGATGGCTTGGACCTTAACAGGGTCCATCTCGATAGTAGAAGGGGAAAAGATGAACCCCAAAAATGAAACCTTCTGAACACCAAAGAGACACTTTGATCCCTTCACAAACAAAGAATTAGCACGCAGGACCTGAAACACCATTCTGACCTGCTTCACATGAGACTCCCAATCATCCGAGAAGATCAAAATATCATCCAAGTACACAATCAGGAATTTATCCAGGTACTCTCGAAAGATGTCATGCATAAAGGACTGAAACACTGATGGAGCATTGGCAAGTCCGAATGGCATTACTAGATACTCAAAATGGCCCTCGGGCGTATTAAATGCAGTTTTCCATTCATCGCCTCGGTTAATACGCACAAGATTATACGCACCACGAAGATCTATCTTGGTGAACCAACTAGCCCCCTTAATCCGAGCAAACAAATCAGATAACAACGGCAAGGGGTACTGAAATTTAACCGTGATCTTATTTAGAAGGCGGTAATCTATACAAGGTCTCAGTGAACCATCCTTCTTGGCTACAAAAAAGAACCCTGCTCCTAATGGCGACGATGACGGTCGAATATGCCCCTTCTCCAAGGACTCCTTCACATAACTCCGCATAGCGGCGTGCTCAGGTACAGATAAATTAAACAGTCGACCTTTTGGGAATTTACTACCAGGAATCAAATCGATAGCATAATCACAATCCCTATGCGGAGGTAGGGTATCGGACTTGGGCTCATCAAATACATCCTGGTAATCAGACAAGAACTCTGGAACCTCAGAAGGGGTGGATGACGAAATAGTCAGAAATGGGACATCACCATGTACCCCCTGACAACCCCAGCTGGACACAGACATGGATTTCCAATCTAATACTGGATTACGGACTTGTAGCCAAGGTAACCCCAACACGACCACATCATGCAGATTATGCAACACCAGAAAGCGAATAACCTCCTGATGTGCAGGAGCCATGCACATGGTCAGCTGGGTCCAGTACTGAGGCTTATTCTTGGCCAAAGGCGTAGCATCAATTCCTCTCAATGGAATAGGACACTGCAAGGGCTCCAAGAAAAACCCACAACGCCTAGCATACTCCAAGTCCATCAAATTCAGGGCAGTGCCTGAATCCACAAATGCCATGACAGAATACGATGACAAAGAGCAGATCAAGGTAACGGACAGAAGAAATTTTGACTGTACCGTACCAATGGTGGCAGACCTAGCGAACCGCTTAGTGCGCTTAGGACAATCAGAGATAGCATGAGTGGAATCACCACAGTAGAAACACAGCCCATTCAGACGTCTGTGTTCTTGCCGTTCAACTCTGGTCAAAGTCCTATCGCACTGCATAGGCTCAGGTTTAAGCTCAGGTAATACCGCCAAATGGTGCACAGATTTACGCTCACGCAAGCGTCGACCGATCTGAATGGCCAAAGACATAGACTCATTCAGACCAGCAGGCATAGGAAATCCCACCAAGACATCCTTAAGGGCTTCAGAGAGACCTTTTCTGAAAATAGCTGCGGGCGCACCTTCATTCCATTGAGTGAGTACGGACCACTTTCTAAATTTCTGACAATATACCTCTACCTCATCCTGACCCTGACACAGAGCCAGCAAATTTTTCTCTGCCTGATCCACTGAATTAGGTTCATCGTACAGCAATCCGAGCGCCAGGAAAAACGCATCGATATTACTTAATGCAGGATCTCCTGACGCAAGAGAAAATGCCCAGTCCTGAGGGTCGCCACGTAAAAAAGAAATAATGATCCTAACTTGTTGAACTGGGTCACCAGAGGAGCGAGGTTTCAAAGCCAGAAATAGTTTACAGTTATTTTTGAAACTCAGAAACTTAGTTCTATCTCCAAAAAACAAATCAGGAATAGGAATTCTCGGTTCTAACATAGAATTCTGAACCACAAAGTCTTGAATATTTTGTACTCTTGCCGTGAGCTGATCCACACATGAAGACAGACCTTTAATGTCCATCGCTACACCTGTGTCCTGAACCACCCAAATGTCTAGGGGAAAAAAAGGCAAAACACAGTGCAGAGAAAAAAAAATGGTCTCAGAACTTCTTTTTTCCCTCTATTGAGAATCATTAGTACTTTGGGCCTCCAGTACTGTTATAATAAGGTAATTCAGTACCACAATGGACATAGAGGTCAGAGCACATACAGTGACCTGACAATAACCCAAAAAACAAGAACGAGCTCTGAGACGTGGGAACTCTGCTGACCGCAATCCCTAATCCTCTCCAACCACACTAGAGGCAGCCGTGGATTGCGCCTAACGCTTCCTATGCAACTCGGCACAGCCTGAGAAACTAGCTAGCCTGAAGATAGAAAATAAGCCTACCTTGCCTCAGAGAAATACCCCAAAGGAAAAGGCAGCCCCCACATATAATGACTGTGAGTTAAGATGAAAAGACAAACGTAGAGATGAAATAGATTTAGCAAAGTGAGGCCCGACTTTCTGAACAGAGCGAGGATAGGAAAGGTAACTTTGCGGTCAACACAAAACCCTACAAAAACCACGCAAAGGGGGCAAAAAGACCCTCCGTACCGAACTAACGGCACGGAGGTACACCCTCTGCGTCCCAGAGCTTCCAGCAAGCAGGAAAAAACAAATAGACAAGCTGGACAGAAAAAAACAGCAAACAAAATAGCAAAGCAGAACTTAGCTATGCAGAGCAGCAGGCCACAGGAACGATCCAGGAGGAAACAGGTCCAATACTAGAACATTGACTGGAGGCCAGGATCAAAGCACTAGGTGGAGTTAAATAGAGCAGCACCTAACGACTTCACCACATCACCTGAGGAAGGAAACTCAGAAGCCGCAGTACCACTTTCCTCCACCAACGGAAGCTCACAGAGAGAATCAGCCGAAGTACCACTTGTGACCACAGGAGGGAGCTCTGCCACAGAATTCACAACAGCTCACGCAAGCGTCGATCGATCTGAATGGCCAAGGACATAGACTCATTCAGACCAGCAGGCATGGGAAACCCCACCATGACATCCTTAAGGGCTTCAGAGAGACCCTTTCTGAAGATTGCTGCCAGGGCACATTCATTCCACTGAGTGAGCACAGACCACTTTCTAAACTTCTGACAATATATCTCCGCTTCATCCTGACCCTGACACAGAGCCAGCAAGATTTTCTCTGCCTGATCCACTGAATTAGGTTCGTCATAAAGCAATCCAAGCACCAGGAAAAACGCATCAACATCACGCAATGCCGGATCTCCTGGCGCAAGGGAAAATGCCCAGTCTTGAGGGTCACCACGTAACAAAGAAATAATGATCTTTACTTGTTGAACAGGGTCACCTGAGGAGCGAGGTTTCAAGGCAAGAAACAATTTACAATTATTTTTGAAATTCAAGAACTTAGATCTATCACCAAAAAACAAATCAGGAATAGGAATCCTAGGCTCTGACATCGGATTCTGAACCACAAAATCTTGAATGCTCTGTACCCTTGTAGTGAGATTATCCATCCAAGAGGACAGACCTTGAATGTCCATGTTTACACCTGTGTCCTGAACCACCCAGAGGTAAAGGGGAAAAGAGAGACAAAACACACTGTAAAGAAAAAGAAATGGTCTCAGAACTTCTCTTATCCCTCTATTGAGATGCATTAGTACTTTGGGCCACCTGTACTGTTATGACCTGGTGGTCAGGACAATAATGGACCTGGTGGTTAAGAGCACACGGAATGACCTGATAGTAACTGATAATAAAAGACGAGCTCTGGGACGTGGGAACTCTGCTGACCGCAATCCCTAATCCTATCAAACACACTAGAAATAGCCGTGGATTGCGCCTAACGCTCCCTATGCAACTTGGCACAGCCTAAGGAACTAGCTAGCCCTAAAGATAGAAAAATAAAGCCTACCTTTTCTCAGAGAAATTCCCCAAAGGAAAAGGCAGCCCTCCACATATAATGACTGTGAGTAAAGATGAAAATACAAACACAGAGATGAAATAGATTTAGCAAAGTGAGGCCCGACCTACTGAACAGACCGAGGATAGGAAAGGTTACTTTGCGGTCAGCACAAAAACCTACAAAAAGACCACGCAGAGGGCGCAAAAAAGACCCTCCGCACCGACTCACGGTGCGGAGGCGCTCCCTCTGCGTCCCAGAGCTTCCAGCAAGCAAGACAACAATAAAAATAGCAAGCTGGACAGAAAAATAGCAAACCAAAGAAATACAAGCTGGAACTTAGCTTCTGCTGGGAAGACAGGTCACAAGAACGATCCAGGAGTGAACTAGACCAATACTGGAACATTGACAGGTGGCATGGAGCAAAGATCTAAGTGGAGTTAAATAGAGCAGCCAGCTAACGAATTCACCTCGTCACCTGTGGAAGGAAACTCAGAAACACCCACCAGAGGAAGTCCATGGACAGAACGAGCCGAAGTACCATTCATGACCACAGGAGGGAGCCCGACAACAGAATTCACAACAGGCTGCACTATATTGTGTGTGTGTTTGTGGGGGGCTGCATTATGCTGTGTGTAGGACTGTATAATACTCTGAGGGGCTGCTTTATACTCTGGGGGGCTGCATTATACTGTGTGTGGGACTGCATTATACTGTTAGGGAGCTGCATTATACTGTGTATGTGGGGGGCTGCTTTGTACTGTGTGTGGGGGCTGCGCTACTCTTTGTGTGGTGGGGGCTGCACTATACTGTGTGTGGGGGGACTACATTATACTGTGTTGGGGGCTGCCCTATACTGTGTGTGTGTTTGTGGGGGGCTGCATTATGCTGTGTGTAGGGCTGTATTATACTCTGAGGGGCTGCTTTATACTCTGGGGGGCTGCATTATACTGTGTATGGGACTGCATTATACTGTCAGGGGGCTGCACTATACTGTGTGTGTGTTTGTGTGGGGGCTGAATTATACTGTGTAGGGTGGGGCCTGCATTATACTGTGTGTTTGTGGGCGGTGCTGCAATTTACTCTGAGGGGCCTGCATTATACTCTGGGGGATTGCATTATACTGTATGTGTGGGGGCTGCATTACACTGTGTGTGAAGGGGCTGGGCTGCACTATACTGTGTGTGTTTGTGGGGGTGGGGCCTGCATTATACTGTGTGTGCGTGAGGCTGCATTATATTCTGAGAGGGGCTGCATTATACTCTGAGGGGACTGCATTATACTCTATGAGGGGGGCTGCAGTATACTCTGAGGGGGCTGCAGTATACTGTATGAGGGGGGCTGCAATATACTGTATGAGGGGGGCTTCAGTATACTCTATGAGGGGGGCTGCAGTATACTCTGTGGGGGCTGCATTATACTCCACCAAGGACCATGGGGAGTGCATTTTACTATAAGTACTATATGGGACCTGCATTATTACTATATCGAGGACTATCTGTACCAATCATTCTTGCTCAGAGTAAGGGTAGGTGCACACGGTCAGTAAACGATACAGGGTTGGACGTTGTGTACTTGTACAGCATCTAGATGTTACAGCATAATGGATGGGATTTCAAGAAATCCCATTCCCACTATGCGTGCACAGACGCCCACAGCTCACCAGCGGAGACGGACAGGTGGCGCATCTTTCCAGACTGTAGCATGTCAATTTATTTTAATTTGTCTCTGCAAGATAAATTTGACCCGTACAATGTATTGGAAGCAGTGAATCCGCACAGTTCAATGAACACATGTGGATTCACCTGCGTTCATTAGCCGGCAGCTGACCTGTGCTGCATCCAAAGCGTTGCCAATTACTGAATGTGTGCACCTACCGTAAAGAGGTCGGGAAACAAGCATCAAACGACTTCAATATTGTCGATTACGCTCGTTTAGCGGCCTGAACCTTGCGCTTGTAAATACAACAGAAATGTTTCTGTGTGATGGTGCGATATGTTAGCATTTGGGGCACTTTGTCTAAAACCGGCCCTGCATAGCAGGCGAGTAGGACACAAGCATTATCTATACTAGATGAGGAAGCTTGAGTGTAGACAGAACTTAGGTTCAAAGAAAGATTGGCTACAGTGGAACAAGTTATTTCCTAAGTTGCAGCAAGCATAAAAAGATACTAAGATGGAACAGTGCACCCGGATGCTGGTGGCCCACATCAATCGGAAGTTGAGAATAGTTGTGAGGGTCTTCAGCAACCAACAACCAACAAGTGCAGCACTTACAAAAAAAGATGGAGGCTCCCTTAGTAATATGCTGCTTCAATATAACAAGCAACATCAGAAATGTGCCTCCACATGTTACAGTCAAGCCTGTACCTTTGATCTGTGCAGGAAATGTATTCTATAAGTGCCATGCCTGCTACTGGAAATACATTTGTATCACCAATTAAGTTAGTAAAGAAAAGTTTATTTTCACTTCTTGTCGCTCTCATACATCTCTACTTCATCGGGTCCTGGCCTGCCATGTCATGTCTACAAAAGGTAACAACACACAATCAACTAGACCCCTTTTTATGTAGCATTCCAGAGCATGGAAGTGACCCTTTGCCAGCCTGTCCCCAGGCGTTACAACATGACAAAGAAGGGGCTAGCTTATCTATAGAAATGAACCAGTCAGCCAGCACTCTTCACACAGCACTGATGACATACTGACATAGAAAATTCTCTCTGGTGTTGACCGCACGCCCACTGCTTCCCACTTCTATGTCTAACATTAGCTCTCATGGTTGCTAATCTTCGCCATGTCAATGAGTACATTCTTCGCTTACAAGAATAAGCTTCTTTGCTCCCCTCTTTGTTTGCGATCCTCACCCTTGCTCATCCTGGAGGGCAGGTGTCTTCCTCCTGGGGAAAAAACTGCAGAGCACAATGGCACATATTTCCTAGCGCGGCACACCAATTGGCAAGCATTACTCACCCCTACTTGCTAGCTTTCTAACCTGCCTCCTTTTCTTATTTATACATTGTTTGCAAATAACATCTAAGATCAAACAACACATTGCAAAATGAAAACACAGTCTCATTCTGCTGTGCATAGGTTATGTGCCTTCTTCTGTAGCTAGTCACTAAGAATGATATACTTTTTAATCTTTTAAACTTGTATATACTTAACTATTGAAGACTATTTGGAATTTCTTAGCTTCGTTTACCATTTGAATGCACATATAATAATACAAAGAAATGTTTTACCGAAAAACCTTGGATTTTAGGACAAGGGATATTTGTTTCAACGTTCTTTTACCATATAACCATATTAGTTTTTCAGTGTCTGTCCGTTAAGACACTAAATTTAGGGCTTCTACAGTATAACAAAAACTTTATTATCTGTTTTTCTCAAAGCAATACATGTACAATATTTTTTTCTGACCACCCATTTGGCTACAGTTGTGCAGTACAGTATGAAAATAAACTGTAATGTTACTCTGGAAATACACATTGTAATGCACCTAAAATGCAGAATTCTGATCTTTCTATTTAATAAAGATAAGTAAAACATAATCCCACAAGTAGAAGCTCTGAGCCAAGCACATGAAAAACCACCTCCGTGTGGATTACTGTCTGTTCGTTGACTGATAATCCAGTTGTACTGTTGGATATTTATTTTTAGGTTTAATATTCACGTTCATATATCATTTTCTTTGGGGATTTATGGTTTTTCAATTTAACTCTATAAATTTGAATTTTAAAATATATCATTTTAATTTTAGTGGTTTGTAGCAACAAAGAAAGCGATCTCCATGTGAATGAAGATCACAAAGTCATACACCATACAATCAGACCAATTAAAGATTTACAGTTGGTGCTCATAAAATTCTATGCAGACGGGAGGGAGGAGCTAGAGGCAGACACAGACAATGTGCTGCAAGTTTTCTTGAAATGACAGTCATCTATCACCAGGTTAAAAGTGGCCACTTTTTGCTGTTATTTTAAGCAGTGTAAATGAAATAAGAGCATGAACTGGAAGTTTCACATCCTTTCTAAGGGTGCATTACTAGAGTAGCTCTCAGGGCCATCATTATAAATATGCCCATAGTGTTTGTCATCAGTACATTTTCTGAGCACAAATCTCTTTTCCGATCAATGATAAAATCCTTACCTCCCCTTTGTTTGGTGTCTGCATTAAAGGGAATCTGTTGCCAGGTTTTTGTTGCCATATGAAAGCAGCGTAATACACGGGCAGAAACCGTGATTCCAGCAATGTGTCACTTACTGTTACTTACTGTGTCACTTACTGTGTCACTTTAGTTTTGATAAAATCCCTGAATGTGTGCACTTACCCTAAAGAGGCTGGGAAACAAGCATCAAACAATCTACCAGTTCTCTGAATGCTGAGCTGTCTATAACCCCACCCACTTCACTGATTGGCAGATTTCTGTATACACTGTGCATAGGCAAAAAGTTCTCAATCAGTGGTGGAAGTGGGGCTATACATACTAACATGTAGTCCTCCATATTTATGAGCGATGCATAATGCAGCGCCCCAGGGTCCTGGTCGTTGCAGTAATATCATTCTCCTCTAGGGGGAGTGATGTTACGTTTGGAGGCAAAGAAGGACAACCGGATCCAGGTATCACAAACATGCAACACATTTCGCACTCCAGGCCACCAGGGGGAGCTATGCTCCTATTTATTAGGGCACTCTTCACATTGAGGTAAAACTGGTTGCCTGGGGAGGAAGTTAGGCAGTTGCTGGCTGAGCTTGGCTCAGGTAGTTGGTCCCTGACAGGGGTGGGAGCCTGTCAGAGGCCGAGACAGAAGGACACGGGGCTGTGCCTGCCCTAAGTGTGGCAGCTTCTAAGGAAGAGACATTGAAAGAGAACTGTATTGTAGAGTGGGTGAAGAAGTCATAGCAAAGGAGTGGATACCAGGAGGAGTTCTGCCCTACACAGGCTGCCTCCTCCTGAGGCGCAGGATCCCGGTAGCTGGAACACCGAGGGAGCAACAGTTCTTTATGCCTTGCTCCAGAGACCGGCAGGACAGCTAATTTCACATTACTGATCCGCCCCTACACCCAGAAGGCAAGGTGGCACCGCTTAGAGGCTGGGGCAAGATAGAGTCCCTGTAAAACGCCTCAAGCCACCGGTCATACGGTATTGTCCTATCCATCTGGGGGACAGAGAGAGAGACATAACATCTACAACATCTGTGAGGACCTTATGAGACGCTTAGCAGTAAGGTACTACAACACCACGGCGCTAGAGGAAGGCGACTGTTTTCTACCTGGATAAGGGGACTCTTTATTTGCCTCCAAACCGGCCGGACTCTGCCTGCCCTGTGGTCTGTGCTCTGGACTGTGGATGCTGAAGCCTTCAGTAAAAGGTAAAGAGACTGCAACCTTGTGTCCTCGTTCTTCACTGCGCATCACACCATCCACCATCTATAAACTGGGAAGCCCTGAGGACATACTTCACCTGTGGGAAGGTATACCATCTAGCTGCCATACCATCACCCCAGCGGACTCCTTAAAGCAGCGTCGGTCACTTTGACCGAATACCACAGGTGGCGTCACAAACATATCCCTTTAAAGACCTTTCCCTTTAACACGGACGTATCAAGGGCCACCACTGATTGGCAGCTCTCTGCCTATAAATAGTGTATACAAAAAGCTGCCACTAAGTGGTGGGAGTAGGGTTATACATAACTCATACTGTAAATATGGAGGACTACATGTCAGTAGGTTTACTAGTCCTCTAGTGAGGATCTCCTATCGATAAAACAGTGACTATCAAAACTACAGCAAGTAGCCCAGTAAGTGAAATATTGCTGGAATCAGAGTCTCTGTCTCTGCATTGTGCTACTTTCAGATTAGGTGGTAGAAACCTAGTGACAAATTCCCTTTAATACAGATAGTAAATTGAGAAATGTTTAATAATTTTAAACATAAATCTGAGTTTATTGTAAGGTTTTTGCCATATAGACTGGCTTAGGCTATGTGCGCACGTCGTGTATTTGCTTGCAGAAAGTTCTGCAAGGTTTCTGCATCTCTTGGCAGAAAAACTCAGCTGAAAATACAGTACGTGCATTTTTTATGCGTATTTGTAAATCCATAGAGCTAAATAAAGATAAATTATTTAAAAAAAATTGTGATGTAATTTCCTTGTTCAATCTCTTCAGCCAGATACCCTCATTAATATTAAATAAAGACACACACCAGCCTAAGTAGGGGCACTAACATAATTAGCCTACATATGCTGTAACAAAAAAGCAACTGTCACAAATCTGCATGAAATGCAATATCTGTTTATTTAAAAAAAAAATAAAAAAAATTGCGTGGGCTCCCACATAATTTTAATAACCAGCAGAGGGAAAGCCGATGGCTGAGGGTTTGATGTTAATATTCTGGGAAGGTGAAAATTGCCAATGGTTCCCAGGCTATTAATATCAGTTCACAGCTGTTTGCTTAGCTTTTACTGGCTAGTTTGCAGGGGAACACCAGAAAAAAATTGACATGGGCCCCCCTATAAAAATCGAACCAGCAAAGGCTAAGCAGACAGCTGTGCGCTGATATTAAAAGCCTGGGAAGAGGTCATGGATATTGGCATCCCCCTAGGCTAAAAACATCAGCTCTCAGCCGCCCCAGAAATGGTGCATCTTATAGATTCGCCAATTCTGGCACCTAGCCTCGCCCTTCCCACTTGCCTTGTAGTGGTGGCAAGTGGGGTTCATATTTGCGGTGTTGATGTCACCTTTATATTGCCAGGTGACATCAAGCCCACAAGTTAGTAATCGAGAGGCATCTGTAAGACACCTATCCATTACTAATCTTATAGTTACATGGTAAATAAAGACACAGCAAGAATAAAGTCCTTTATTTGAAATAATCACACAGACTCCTTTATTGAATCTAAATTTACCATACTTACTGAACGCTTAATCCCAACGCCCTCGTCTCCTGCAAACAATCAAAACATAAACCAACATATAATACTATCCTGTCCAACATAGTCCATTTAATACCGAGTGTTCCACGGCGATCTCACATGTACAGTAGAACAGTCGACTGCTCTATCTGGCCGCTGGCGATACACTGACAGGAGGTAATCGCTCCCACAGTGTATCACTGAGCCGCCGTGAGAGTTCACCGGAGTTCATCAGCTGATCAGCTTCGGTGCCCTCTCTTACAGCATCGCTGCATGAGAAAGTTCTCACACAGTGGTAGTGCCGTAAGTGCGAGCATCGGCGATGATGAACTCTGGTGAACTCACGGCGGCTCAGTGATACACTGCAGGAGCGATTACCTGGTGTATCGCTGGAGGCCGGGTAGAGTGTGTGACTGTTCTACATGTGAGATCGCCATGGTACACTCAGTGTTAAATGGGCTATGTCGGACAGGATAGTATTATATCTTGGTTTATTATTTTTTGATTGTTTGCAAGAGACGAGGGTGTCGGGGATTAGGCGTTCAGTAAGTATGGTAAATTTAGATTCAATAAAGGAGTCTGTGATTATTTCAAATAAAGGACTTTATTCAGGCCGTGTCTATATTTACCATGTAACTATAGGATTAGTAATGGATAGCTGTCCTATAGACGCCTCTCCATTACTAACCTGTGGGCTTGATGTCACCTGACAATACAAAGGTGACATCAACCCCGCAAATATGAACCTCACTTGCCACTGCTTTCTGGCAAGTGGGAAGAGCGAGGCTAAGTGCCAGAATTGGTGCATATATAAGATGCACCATTTCTGGGGTGGCTGAGAGCTGATGTTTTTCGCCTGAGGGATGCAAATATCCATGGCCCCTTCCCAGGCTATTAATATCAGCCCACAACTGTCTTGTCTGTCTAGCCTTTGCTGGTTTGATTTTGTAGGGGGACCCCATGCCAATTTTTTTCTGGGGTTCCCCTGTAAACTAGCCTGTAAAGGCTATGCAAACAGCTGTGAGCTGATATTAATAGCCTGGGAACCTTTGGCAATTTTCTCCTTCGCAAAATATTAACATCAAGCCCTCAGCTGTCGGCTTTCCCACTGCTAGTTATGAAAATTATGCTGGAGCCCACGCAATTTTTAAAAAAATGTTTTTGAAAAATAAACAGATATTGCATTTCATGCAGATTTCTAACAGTTGTTTTTTTTGTTACAGCATATGTAGGTTAATTATGTTAATGCTCCTACATAGGCTGGTGTGTGTCCTTATTTAATATTAATGACGGTATCTGGCTGAAGAGGTTGAACAAGGAAATTACATCACAATTCCTTTTTTTTTTAAATAATATATCTTTATATAGCTCTATGGATTTAGCAAATAGGCAAAATGCGCACATAGCCTAAAGTGTAATATGGCTTCCACTTCCATATCAGGATGTGAGTGATATTTGTGAAATCACATACACAAATATATGCCAGGACCAGATGTAATTCGGTGAATTTTCCCCCAAAAAAATGATATGCAGTGAATAAATTAAATTCTGGAAAGTTTGTAATTACTTAGAAAATGCACATGGGCAATAGGAGAGAGGACCCCGCTGCTCATAAGAGTTTTCTCTTTACAGGAGAAAAAGCCCTGGTAACCATAAGAGCTTACACTCTACAAGAGAGAGAGAGAGAGTAAACCCCGCTGACCATAAGAGCTTACACTCTACAGGAGAGAGAGGACCCAGCTGACCATAAGAGCTTACACTCTACAGGAGAGAGAGGACCCCTCTGACCATAAGAGCTTACACTCTACAGGAGAGAGAGGACCCCGCTGACCATAAGAGCTTACACTCTACAGGTGAGAGAGGACCCTGTTGACCATAAGAGTTTACACTCTACAGGAGAGAGAGGACCCCGTTGACCATAAGAGCTTACACTCTACAGGAGAGCGATGGGACACCGCTGACCATAAGAGCTCACACTCTACAAGAGAGAGAGTGGACCTTGCTAACCATAAGAGTTTACACCCGACAGAAAAGAGAGGACCCCACTAACCATACAAGCTTACACTCTGCAGGAGAGCAAGCACTTCACTGACCATCTGAGCTTACACTCTTCAGGAGAGTGCAGTCTTTTTGCCACCTGGCAGTCACACAATTTGTTCTGTACCTATTGTGATCTATTAGATAAAGTATCCAACCTAAAGGTACCTTCACACATAACGATTTCGTTAACAATATCGTTGCTTTTTGTGACGTAGCAACGATATCGTTAACGAAATCGTTATGCGTGACAGCGACCAACGATCAGGCCCCTGCTGGGAGATCGTTGGTCGCTGGGAGTGATCAGGACCTTTTTTTGGTCGCTGATCACCCGCTGTCATCGCTGAATCGGCATGTGTGATGCCAATCCAGCAATGTGTTCACTGGTAACCAGGGTAAATATCGGGTTACTAAGCGCAGGGCCACGCTTAGTAACCCGATATTTACCCTGGTTACCATTGTAAAAGTAAAAAAAAAAAAACAGTACATACTCACATTCCGATGTCTGTCACGTCCCCCGGCGTCAGCTTCCCACACTGACTGTGTCAGCACCGGCCGGCCGTAAAGCAGAGCACAGTGGTGACGTCACCGCTCTGCTTTACGGCCGGAGCTTACACAGTGCAGGGAAGCTGACGCCGGGGGACATGACAGACATCGGAATGTGAGTATGTGTTTTTTTTTTTACTTTTACAATGGTAACCAGGGTAAATATCGGGTTACTAAGCGCGGCCCTGCACTTAGTAAGGCCGGTTTCACACGTCAGTGGCTCCGGTACGTGAGGTGACAGTTTCCTCACGTACCGGAGCCACTGACACACGTAGACACATTGAAATAAATGCATGTGTGCAGATGTCATTGATTTTTTGCGGACCGTGTCTCCGTGTGCCAAACACGGAGACATGTCAGTGTTCGTGGGAGCGCACGGATTACACAGACCCATTAAAGTCAATGGGTCCATGTAAAACATGTACCGCACACGGACGTTGTCCGTGTGCAGTCCGTGTGCCATGCAGGAGACAGCGCTACAGTAAGCTCTGTCCCCCCCACTGGTGCTGAAGCCTCCATTCATATCTTCTCTGCAGCAGCTTTTGCTGTAGAGAAGATATGAATATTCCTTTTTTTTTGTCCTCGTGTTTAACATAAAGATCCATGTCCTCACCCCCCTCCCACCCCCTGTGCGCCCGCCCACTGTTCTTAAAATACTCACCCGGCTCCCTCGCTGGCTGGCGCTGCTTCCTGTCCTGGCCGCACCTTCTACTGTATGAGCGGTCACGTGGGGCCGCCGATTACAGTCATGAATATGCGGCTCCACCTCCCATAGGGGTGGGGCCGCATATTCATTACTGTAAATGAGCGGTCCCACGTGACCGCTCATACAGGAGAAGGTGCAGCGAGGACAGGAAGCAGCGTCAGCCAGCGAGGGAGCCGGGTGAGTATTTTAATAACAGCGGGCGGGTGCACAGGGGGTAGGAGGGGGGTGGGGACATGGAGCTTTATTGTAAACATGAGAAACAAAAAAAAAAAAGGAATATTCATATCTTCTCTACAGCAAACGCTGCTGCAGAGAAGATATGAATGGAGGCTTCAGCACCAGATGCAGGGGACAGCGCTAAACTTTAGCGCTGTCTCCTGCACGGTGCGTGTGGTACCCAGTGGGGACATGGGCGGCACACGTGTACCGCACATGTGCCACACTGATGTGCCACAGAAACGCAGGGGTACACGGACACGGATAATTCCGGTACCGATTTTTCCGGTACCGGCATTATCTGGACGTGAGGGACTGCCCTAACCCGATGTTTACCCTGGTTACCCGGGGACTTCGGCATCGTTGAAGACAGTTTCAACGATGCCGAAGTTGTTCCCCTGATCGTTGGTCGCTGGAGAGAGCTGTCTGTGTGACAGCTCCCCAGCGACCACAGAACGACTTACCAACGATCACGGCCAGGTCGTATCGCTGGTCGTGATCGTTGGTAAATCGTTTAGTGTAACGGTACCTTAAGATACATATACCTTACAATTAATAGTGCTGCTATGATGGTACCATTATTTTCCAACATATAAAAAATGCATGTATTTGCCATTAATTTTAAAAATCATTGTGTCCATTATTTGATCCCCAGGGGGATCAAAAATAATCTAATGAAAACAAAAATACTTTTGCATGCTGAGAAATGTGTTAACGTAGCTGCATTTGATGTTGTAAACAGGATTATCTTGCCAAGTTGTCACCTCCGTCTTCATGCATAGACCCGTGAAAGCAGAGACCCCCAAGAGGTTTAGTCCAAATGGAAAGATTTGCGATACATCAGTTCAGCTAGCTTAATTTGATTTTTTTAGTCAATAAAAAAATGACCAAAACACACTATATATATATATATATCTCAAAACCAGGGAGTCCGAGGCTGGGAGCCCTGTGTGAGTAGATGACGTGTTTCTTAAAGGTGCTATTCATCTTGCAAATTATATTTATTCGTTGGATAACTCAATCATTTCACTGTCCTGAAGAATCGAGCAGAGTCATCCCGTCTGTAAAGAATTCCTCCAGTTTTTATCTGCATTTATTCATATATGTGACACCCAATGTGGCTGCTCTGTTGGGATTTTAGTTTGAAGTTCAAGATGAATGTTCTGATTTATTAAGTTATTAGGGTGATAATTAAATAAAATGAAGCCAGAAATGTTCTACTCTTTAGCTGAGTAGTAAATGACTGCAGTGCAGCCCAAACTTCTTAATACTTGTCTTAAAATGGCCGAATATTAGATTATGTCTTGTTGCAGAATACATAATGAAACGCGTGATGGCTGTGCTATACTCTGCATATAGTGCATAATAAGTTTTACTCTTCTGCAATAACTCAATGATTTATTGAAAGGGAAAACCTGAACAGAAACTTTATGAGGGAAGAAAAAAAAACTTCTCACCTAAGATGATCTATTGCTGCTGTGAAACACAAGCAATCACACAAAGCATTCATTATCGCGCCGGTGTCAGGTGCAGAGATGCAACTGATTTGCTAAATGCTTATATGGGGATAATGGAACATGCTGTAACGACAGCCGCAGACTCAGTGATTGAACTCTAATTCACCTCGATCACGGACACGGGAAAAATTCTGATCTGCTTCCTAAAAGAATCACTGGCTGGAGTCTTGATCTTGTCTTCATGCATTACTTAAATAAAACATGAATGTAGAGCTTGAAAAAAGTTGTTACAAATGTTAGAACATGTATCCAGGTGTAAAGGCAATCAGTGGCATGTACTGTCATGTAATAAATAAATATAGTTATTCCTTTTCTAAGGCCGGGTTCACATTGGGTTTAGGCCTCAGTCAAACATCTGTGGTTTTACTAGTACTTAAAAACACAGACCGTACAAAAACCTGAATCATCCCCTGTACTTTGCAATGTTAGTCACAAAGAGTTGTGACATTCTTCTTCTATTATTTTTTTCTTTAAAAAAAATGGTATTTTAACTGATAAATACAAAGATCAAACTTACCAAATGGAATTCTCAGAACCATATCGAAGTGTTTCGCTGTGTGCTTCTTCATGGAGTGATTTTAACTTGCCCATGAGTTTATGATCGTTTTTCACTCTGTGGATAATCAGTTTTTATAATCAAGGATATTATGTTGAAAATACATGGCTTAATCTATTCGATATAGAATTATGGTATTATGTAGGGGCTTATTGATTAGTTTGCACCTCAGTATCATTATGTCCAATACTGGTAAAGAAAAAAAAATACAGTTGTATGCCCATTCTTTTTGGTTGTTTTCATAAAGAATCAGGTGAGGGGATGGAACTGAATTATTGAACATCTCTATAATCCATAGATACATTAGATGCATTTTTTTTAAAAAGGAAAATCAAAAGAACCCCAGAGGCACCCTAACAAGTTAACTATTGTATTTTTTTTAGCAGGGACTTTTTAAACTCATTTTACTGAAAGAGAAGATATAGAAAGGATATATCCATACAATCAAAAGTACATTACATTGGTATTGTCGACCACCGTGAATAAGTGTCTCCCCAAGGGGAGCGGGAAGTGATTGGCTCCCCCCCCCTCTCACCCCATACCCTCTCAGGCCAGCATTAACCCTCCCCTAGGAGCGAAACCCCACGCCCCCTTTCTTCCTGCTCCAAACCCCCTGTCATGGCGGCTTCCATGTACGCTGCCCGGGGGAGGGGGTGGGCGGCTCGCTCCAGCCTGGTCTTGACATTGGTATTGTCAACCACCGTGAATAAGTGTCTCCCCAAGGGGTCTCCCACCCCCTTTCCTTCGCAACATCCGAATAATGACATGAGTCTCAAGTTGGATATAATTGGCCACAGCGGCCTTTATTATAAACAAACAAAACATATAACCGTAACATGATCTGGGAAGGGGTCCTTGAAGCTAAAAGTCTGGTGTTAACCATAGTATAAACAAGTGGACAAGAGACCAACCGTAGATTACTCTCAGCCGTTACCCCACAGGCTCGAGAGCACCAAAATACCCCGAAGGGTTACCCTTGTCCACTTCCAACTTAGGAATCTGGCCCACCGTTACCAAGATTCCCCCAAATCACCAGACCCGCAACCAAAACTTATACCAACTGG
The DNA here is from genome assembly GCF_032444005.1 of Ranitomeya imitator. Classification (NCBI taxonomy): domain Eukaryota; kingdom Metazoa; phylum Chordata; class Amphibia; order Anura; family Dendrobatidae; genus Ranitomeya; species Ranitomeya imitator. The sequence continues at coordinate 722,120,805 of NC_091282.1, read as the reverse complement.
AGAATCCGTATCCCGACGGACCCCCCAGGCCAATTTAGCACCAACTCCAAGGACCCCTCCCCACGCCACCACGAGGATACTTGACCCCCTCAAGTACCCGAGACCCCACCAACCTTAACCGCTATGGCCCGCTCAATTCCAGACTGCAGCCCAAGGGCCCACAAGTCAATGCCCACCACGTTCAGATGAACGCCATCACCCAAAAGATATTGGTCACCACCACGCTCCAACTCAAAATGGCGCACGGCAAAGCCCCCATTCCGTATGACAAAACCAGACATGGCCCGATTCACCTTGATGCGGGCCTTATTAATCTTGTCCACCGACCTAGCGTGCCTCCAGGATTTCTGTGCAACAATCTCCGACCACACAATAGACATGTCCCGAAAGGAAACCCATAACCGTAGCAAGTCATGTTTAATGTCCCGGATCAAGTCACGACAAGTACGAACTCCCAAGTCATTTCCCCCAACGTGTAAAACCAAAATGTCGGGAGGCCTGTCCAACCGAACGCCATTGTGTACCTCTGCCAGGACTCTGTTCCAACCTAAGCCCCGAAACCCCAACCACCTGATGATGGCCACATCCCTGGAAAAGCCGAGCTGTCTTCCATCCTTTCGGACGTCTGCTCGCTTTGCGCCCCAGTACACGTAAGAGTGGCCAACAATCCACACCAACAGCGAGGATGAACCTGAAAAACATAAACAACTTAGACACGCGCCAACAACGAGTACAATGACCGACAGTCACCAGCCTCTCAGGGCCTCACATAACTCCGATAACGGCTGGACTCCCACCAGCCTATCCTCTGTACCACCGCAGGAGCCAATCCACTCCACGCCGCTTCTGTAGCGGCCCCGATCTGAAAAAAATGCGAGGCGAACCTGGAAGAATCCACACCAATGGCCTCCAAAGACTGCCGAAAAACCATAACAAAGGCCCATCACCACGCGGGTGAAGCCTATCAAAATCCTGCCAGCAAAGGACAGGACACATAACGGAACCGGGAACGGCGCCCAAAACCACCCTTTTACCCTGTCCCTTCTGATCTGTCTTAGACTTCCGAATCCAAAATTGCAACGACCCCTCAGAAACAAAAAAAAGTCCCCCGCCCAAAGGCCCCCCTGACGAACTGTAGTGGGGGACACCAACTCCCCCACCCTCAAGGCCAAATAAAAGGCCAACGAAAAATAGCGCAACCTCAAACCCGGAAACACATATATCACCCAGACGTGCCCCCAACTGCTCCAACATCTCAAAAGGCACCCGGCGCCTGCAATCACCATGGCTACCAAATCTTCTCAACCCCTTCGCAGCTTGCTTTACCAAAAAGGACTTCGTCAAGTCTTGCAGGCCCCGGAGCCTGAAACCAAAAGCTAAAGCCGCTATAGTCCTATCAACCTTTGCTGCCGACCATCCCTGGTCCGCCTCATGCCTCATCCACAACAACAACGCTCCCACTTGGTCCCGACCAGTACCCGCAACACCACAAGACGCCAACCAGCTCTCCCACGTGCTCCATACCGCCTGATAACACGACCACGTACTCAGCGCCAAGGACGCTTGAATTAAAGGTTCTGCAGCCCGGACTCCACGCTCCAAAGCTCCACTGGGCATTCGATCCCCATCTCCTCGGCCTCCGGAGCCAGCGACCGAAAACGCTCCCACTGGAAACGAGACAGAGAATCGGCAATGCAGTTATTAACACCGGGCACGTGTGATGCCGTGAAATAAGCATTCAAGGATAAACAAGACAAAACCAACTGCCGAAGAACTGTGATCACGGGGGCGACACTGTCGTCAAACTGTTAATGGCACACACGACCGCCATATTATCACAATTAAAGCACACCCTTTTGTTTTGAAAATCGTCACCCCAAAGCTGCACTACCACCAAAATCGGGAAAATCTCCAACAAAGTAATGTTCCGTACCAACCCTGTTTCAAACCAAGCTTCCGGCCATCTAGCAGCACACCAATGGCCTGAAAAAGGCCCCAAATCCAATACCGCCTGACGCGTCGGTAAACAAGTCCAAATCCGCGTTACCACTGCTTCCTCCATCAACAATGAACGCCCGTTGTAACAGGACAAAAAACGGTCCCAAACCTCCAAGTCGGCCTTGTGTTCAGACGACAAACAAACAAAATGATGTGGGGCGGTAATACCGGCCGTAGCGCTAGCCAATCTACGTGAAAAAATCCTCCCCATTGGGATAATTCGGCATGCAAAATTTAATTTTCCCATAAGCGACTGCACCTCTCGCAGCAGCAATTTCTTCAAACGTATAGCACGGGCCACCTCATCTCTCAAGCCCAACACCTTATCAATCGGCAACCTAAACTCCCACGGAATCGATAACAATACCCAAAAAAGACAGACTCTTGCACAGATGCTCAGTCTTGCCCGGTGCCAGTGGGACCCCAAAACGCTCCGCAACCCAAACAACCATCCTCAACAGGACCTCACAACATTGCGACTGATCAGGACCTATGCACAAGAAGTCGTCCAGATAATGAATCACCGAATCCAAACTGGACACATCCCGCACCGCCCACTCCAAAAAATAACTGAAGGCCTCAAAATAAGCGCACGACAGCGAACAGCCCATCGGCAAACAACGGTCAACATAAAACCCGCCGTCCCAATAACAGCCTAACAACCTTACGCTATCGGGGTGAACCGGCAATAAACGAAAGGCAGACTCAATATCGGTCTTAGCCAACAATGCCCCTTTACCATAACTGCGCACCCACCTGGCTGCCTCATCAAACGACGCATACACCACCGAACAAAGCTCTGGATCAATCCCATCATTCACGGACCTACCTTTCGGGTAGGACAAATACTGAATGATCCTAAATTCATTAGGCTCCTTCTTGGGGACCACAGCCAATGGCGACACCACCAAATCGTCCAAGGGAGGAGTGGGAAATGGTCCGGACATCCTACCCAAAGCCACCTCTTTGCCTAACTTTTCCGACATGACTGATGCGTGCAACAAGGCCGATCTGAGGTTCTTCAAACTCGGTGGTACCACAAAATCCGGGGCAGGTATACGAAAACCAACACTAAAACCAACCTGGAGCAACCCCGCACTCTCTCTGTCGGGAAACCTATTTAAATAGGGGGCCATCGCATCCAACCTCACCAGAGTCACCCCCTTTGGAATTACCCTCTGGCTTCCCTTTTTTCTTAAAACACTTGGAGGCTCTGTGTGAAGCGCCGTTGCAGTTCGAGCACAAATGCTTGAACCTACAAGTCGCTCCGAACTTAACCTGGCCCTCATTGAACTGCCAACACACTCCGTGCTTCTGACCGCCGGATTGTCCCGACTGACCCCCGGTTCCTGAAGATGAACCTTGCGAAGTGCTTTGGCCGGAAGTTCCGGCCCCGCTTTGAAAGGAGTGACCAAACTTTGTAGGCGCCATCACCCGCAACCACAAACCAATGTCCTTCTGATCCCACCGGATCGCAGGACGAACTGCCTTCCGCTGCTGGAACTGCTCATCGTATCGTAACCATGCTTGACCACCATAGGCCCTATGCACCTCACCTATGGAATCCATATAACAAAACAAGGCAGAGCAATTCTCGGGAGCCTTCTCGCCAATAACGCTTGCCAAAATCGCGAATGCCTGAAGCCAATTTACAAAAGTCTGAGGAATAAGGCGCCATCACCGCTTTTCCTCATCCTCCTTCTTACTATCCTATCAATGTTAAATTTTTCCAACAGCAAGAGCGAAAATATCACGACATACTCGTCCTTCCAAATCTTTTCACGCACCTCCTTTTTCAAGTGCGCCCCTAACGGCTCTTCAAAGCAAACCTTCACCTCGCCACGTGCCTTATCATCCAGCCGAATGCCCCCTTCCTTCTCTTTCTCAGTCTGCACAGATACCGAGACCGGCTTGGTCAACCTGCCCGATTCTGCAGACCCGCTGCCGGATAACGCCAACCCCGGATCAGACGATCCGACCCAAGCTGACAAAAGGGATTGCCCTGGCCTACCACTGCCCAACCGCGACAACAGTTCTCGTACCCCTGACAACAACTCCCCCACCCCCTCACAACTCGCATCCGCCTGCATACCGACTCCATCGCCCCGCTCCACGTACCCCTCAACCCGATTCACAGAAGTCAAAGTCGGCGTCGAAAACACCGGGGACAAACAATACATAGATGGATTCTCACCAGGCTGCAGGGGAGCTGTGATCCCCCCAGCTGCAGACGCTGTCGCCGTCCATCCATCTCTTGATCCCGAAGCCGTGCTTAGGCACTCCCGGATGTGAACTTCGCTCCGCAATACCGCTCCAACCGATCCGCCCCCTGCGGAGGGGACCGAGCCGAATCCGTCAGCGGAGGTGACCGCCTGATGTCCTGTAGGCCCAGACCCGGACCCGCCGTTCAAAATGCTGCCATCTGATGCTGCTACCGGAGAGGATGCAGGCCCGGTCGCAGATGCTTGAGGGGAATGGTGCCCCCTAGCCGTGTCCAGCAGCCCCGCTGGGTCTGGGGTGCTGCCCGCTGCTGCCACTGGGATGCTCCCCTGCCATCTCGCGCTGCCGCAGGAAGCAAGCCGCCTGGCCTGGTCATCACCGTGGCGGCCCACCGTGACATCGCTCCGGCCAATAGGAGCTCTGGCGCGCATAGGCCCTGCCCCCCGTCATGCTGTGGGAGAAGGCCCAACTGCTGCCGCAGGCCTCAGCGCAGCTGGCGGATTCCTCCCAGACCGCGGCCTGCTGGGGAGCTTCTGAGCAGGCACGCGGCCTGGAGGGTCCCCTGAGGGGCTCCTGCGCCGCCACTGAGACACCGGGATGACATTGGGGGATAGGCGCTCCGGGGGCCGCACTCGCCTGGACCGCCGCTCACCGGGCCCGACTGCCGGGGGATCCACACCGCCGCTGCCACCACCGAGGATGCTGGACACTTGAGCCTCCAACCAGCCTGGAGGCTGTGACGCCGCCGCCACCCGCAGCTGTGCCAGGACTCTTTTAATGGCCGCCATGTAAGCTGTTGGTGCTTCCTGCTCACAGGTCCTCAGAGCGGGAAGTGATCAGCTCCTACCCCCCACTCACCCCATACCCTCTCAGGCCAGCATTAATCCTCCCCTAGGAGCGAAACCCCACGCCCCCTTTCTTCCTGCTCCAAACCCCCTGTCATGGCGGCTTCCACGTACGCCGCCCGGGGGAGGGGGTGGGCGGCTCGCTCCAGCCTGGTCTATAAAGTCCAAAATCACCAAATGATGTTACTTAAGCAGCACTAAAAGTATAATTAACAGGCTGTAAGACATATCGTATGTATGTATGGGTGCTGATGTATTTGGTGCTATGTTATATTCTGACAATTGTACGGTGGCTCAGTGGTTAGCACAGCAGCCTTGCAGCGCTGGAGTCCTGGGTTCAAATCCCGCCAAGGACAACAACTGCGAGGAGTTTGTATGTTCTCTCCGTGTTTGCGTGGGTTTCCCCCGGGTTCTCCGGTTTCCTCCCACATTCCAAAGACATAGTGATAGGGAATTTAGATTGTGAGCCCCAACGGGGACAGTGATGATAATGTGTGCAAACTGTAAAGCGCTGCGGAATATGTTAGCGCTATATAAAAATAAAGATTATTATTATTATTATCGTGACAAGTATACTTAACACAGTATCTCAACCTAATTTAGGGCATGTAATATGCATTGTATAAAATGGAATTACATCAAAATAGAAATTATATTAGTTAAGGAAGAGGATAGTTAGTAGTGCAACACCGCCCTAGCGAGGGAGGTAGTCTATAACACCTTATTTCTTGGGATAAATGAATAGTATTGCCTGATTGGCACCAGTGATCCCACACTTCCAGTCATTTCTTAGAACATTTCCTGAACAAGAAAACTAGTCTCTCATAAAAAAAAAAGTGTCTTCAAGCTTTATCCAAGAAGTGGTTCTATGGGAGTTTCTATCTATCCACTTTAAACCAACTGCAATTTCTTAAAGAATTTGCAAAAGTGCTGAAACCATTCCTCTTCATCAAGTATCCCAAATAAGCAAATTAGCGGATTTTTATAGAATGACAGTTCCATTATTGTAGACATAGAAGAACAGAAGGACAGCCTAGAGTAGATCTGACCACTGGTGTGGTAATTCATGTGAGTTGTTAGGGTACCGTCTCACAGTGGCACTTTGGTCGCTACGACAGCACGATCCGTGACGTTCCAGCGATATACTTACGATCTCGCTGTGTCTGACACGCTACTGCGATCAGGGACCCCGCTGAGAATCGTACGTCGTAGCAGATCGTTTGAAACTTTCTTTAGTCGTCAAGTGTCCCGCTGTGGCGGCATGATCGCATCGTGGAACAAAGGTGTGCATGATATTCTCCACCTCCTCTGCTGATTCTACATCGCAAATACGTCATGAAATTATCACTCCAGCGCCATGCATTGCGAAGTGTGACCGCAGTCTACGACGCTGGAGCGATAACGGTGTGACGCTGGAGCTTCACGGATCGTGCCGTCGTAGTGACCAAAGTGCCACTGTGAGACGGTACCCTTACACTCACCTAATCCTGCTGTGCAAGGCAGGCACAACACTTTGAATAGCCTGTGCGGTTTCTCTGTCAGCTGCAGTTGCTCCCGCTGATTCCTGGGTAAAAGGAATGGATTGGCTGAGCGCTGCCAAGGAGGTGAAGATCCAAGGGAGGCAAGTGTAAATATTTATTGAACTACGCATTTCGAGGTCGATCAGATTCCTTTATCAGGTATAACAGAATAGGAAATTGTTCATGACCTTTATATGAGTCATACAATGACGTAATTACTTGGATATATAAAACATATATAAAAAAGTTTATACAACCCCACAGGATCTCATAAGTCCCTATTTCTAAACAGATTTACTTTAATTGAGTATGATGGGAATGTTATTACTTAAAAAACATCACCTATCATGCGTATCCTACTCACAGTATTGATATAGGCTACTAACAGACCAGTTTCTCATATTAAGGGTAAATATTAACTCCTAAACACTAATAAATATTTAATCTTACCTCCCTTGGATCCTCACCTCCTTGGCAGCACTCATCCAGCCAGTTCCTTTTGCTCCATATCATCATTATTGTGGACAAGAAATCTACAAACTCAGCCCAAAATCTAGTTTTAACAGGGCAAGCCCAAGCCATATGCCAGAAGTCTGCAAGAGAGAAGATATTTGGGCTGGAGATCCTACCAATTTTATTAAGTCTTAAAGTAGTGAGTCAACACTAGTGGATGTAGTACAGTTACATGAGCTTGTTATTTAATGCATGGGATAAGTGAGATTCATAGGGTCATCATACAGCTCAGGGTATCAGTTGTTTCTATGAATCTAAGACCGAGAGACGAGTGATGGCTTATTTAGCTCTAAAGAGATACACAAAATTAGAATATCATCAAAAAGTTAATTTATTTCATTTCCTCAATACAAAAAGTGAATTTTATAAATTATATAGTCGTTACAAATAGAATGATCTATTTCAAGTGTTTATTTCTGTTAATGTTGATAATTATGGCTTACAGCCAATGAAAACCCAAAAAGTCATTATCTCAGTAAATTAGAATAATTAACAAAAAATCACCTGCAAAGGTTTCCTAAGGGTACCGTCACACTCAGCAACTTTCCAACGATCACGACCAGCGATACGACCTGGCCGTGATCGTTGGAAAGTCCTTGTGTGGTCGCTGGAGCTGTCACACAGACAGCTCTCCAGCGACCAACGATGCCGAAGTCCCCGGGTATCCAGGGTAAACATCAGGTTACTAAGCGCAGGGCCGTGCTTAGTAACCCGATGTTTACCCTGGTTACCATTGTAAATGTAAAAAAAAAAAAACACTACATACTTACATTCCGGTGTCTGTCACGTCCCCGCCGTCAGCTTCCCGCACTGACTGTGAGCGCCGGCCGTAAAGCAGAGCACAGCGGTGTCGTCACCGCTGTGCTTTATGGCCGGCGCTCACAGTCAGTGCGGGAAGCTGACGTCGAGGGACGTGACAGACACCGGAATGTAAGTATGTAGTGGTTTTTTTTTACATTTACAATGGTAACCAGGGTGAACATCGGGTTACTAAGCGCAGCCCTGCGCTTAGTAACCCGATATTTACCCATGGTTACCAGTGAACACATCGCTGGATCGGCGACACACACGCCGATCCAGTGATGTCAGCGGGTGATCCAGCGACGAAATAAAGTTCTGGCCTTCTAGCTCCGACCAGCGATGTCACAGCAGGATCCTGATTGCTGCTGCGTGTCAAACACAACGATATCGCTATCCAGGACGCTGCAACGTCACGGATTGCTATCGTTATCGTTGTAATGTTGTTCAGTGTGAAGGTACCTTAAGCGATTAAAAAGGTCCCTTAGTCTTTTTTAGTCGGCTCCACAATCATGGGGAAGACTGCTGACTTGACAGATGTCCAGAAGGCAGTCATTGACACACTCCACAAGAAAAGTAAATTTTCATTTCATTTGGAAATCAAGATTCCAGAGTCTGGAGGAAGAGTGGAGAAGCACACAATCCAAGCTGCTTGAGGTCTAGTGTGAAGTTTCCATAATCAGTGATGGTTTGGGGAGCCATGGCATCTGCTGGTGTAGGTCCACTGTGATTTACCAAGACCAAAGTCAGCGCAGCCGTCTACCAGGAAATTTTAGAGCACTTCATGCTTTTTGTAGATTGAAATTTCATTCTCCAGCAGGACTTGGCACCTGTACACACTGCAAAAAGTACCAATACCTGGTTAAAAACAACAGTATCACTGTGCTTCATTGGCCAGCAAACTTGCCTGATCTTAACCCCATATAGAATCTATGGGGTATTACCAAGAGGAAGATGAGAGACACCAGATCCAACAATGCAGATGAGCTGAAGGCTGCTATCAAAGCAACCTGAGCTTCCATAACACCTCAGCAGTGTCACAAACTGATTGCCTCCATGCCATGCCCCATTGATGCAGTAATTGATGCAAAAGGAGCCCCGACCAAGTAGTGAGTGCATTTACTCAACATACATTTCAGTAGGCCAACATTTTGGAGCTTGAAATCATTTTTCAAGCTGGTGTTATGAAGTATTTTAATTTACTGAGATAATGACTTTTGGATTTTCATTGGCTGCAAGCCATAATCATCAATATTAGCAGAAATAAACACTTGAAACAGATCACTCTGTTTGTGTTGACTCTATATAATATCTGAGTTTTACTTTTGTATTGAAGAACTGAAATTAACTTTTTGATGATATTCTAATTTTGTGAGAAGCACCTGTATGAATAAATCAATGAGACAAGTCGCTGGCGCCATGAGAACGAATAATTCCCATTAGAAAATAGATATATACTGGTAATCTGGGAATTGTGTATTTAGGACAGGCCTATTTAGAAGCTACTGTATCTTTAGAAATGTAACATAGTAACATAGTAACATAGTTATTAAGGCCGAAAAAATACATTTGTCCATCCAGTTCAGCCTATATTCCATCATAATAAATCCCCAGATCTACGTCCTTCTACAGAACCTAATAATTGTATGATACAATATTGTTCTGCTCCAGGAAGACATCCAGGCCTCTCTTGAACCCCTCGACTGAGTTCGCCATCACCACCTCCTCAGGCAAGCAATTCCTGATTCTCACTGCCCTAACAGTAAAGAATCCTCTTCTATGTTGGTGGAAAAACCTTCTCTCCTCCAGACGCAAAGAATGCCCCCTTGTGCCCGTCACCTTCCTTGGTATAAACAGATCCTCAGCGAGATATTTGTATTGTCCCCTTATATACTTATACATGGTTATTAGATCGCCCCTCAGTCGTCTTTTTTCTAGACTAAATAATCCTAATTTCGCTAATCTATCTGGGTATTGTAGTTCTCCCATCCCCTTTATTAATTTTGTTGCCTTCCTTTGTACTCTCTCTAGTTCCATTATATCCTTCCTGAGCACTGGTGCCCAAAACTGGACACAGGACTCCATGTGCGGTCTAACTAGGGATTTGTACAGAGGCAGTATAATGCTCTCATCATGTGTATCCAGACCTCTTTTAATGCACCCCATGATCCTGTTTGCCTTGGCAGCTGCTGCCTGGCACTGGCTGCTCCAGGTAAGTTTATCATTAACTAGGATCCCCAAGTCCTTCTCCCTGTCAGATTTACCCAGTGGTTTCAATGGATGTTAGCTATTTGATATTTTTCTAGTACTTGCTAAAAAGAGTATCATTCTGAAAAAAAAAAATCAACAGAACTTCACAGTGTCCAAAATGGCTGTCTGGTAGCATGTTAATTTAAGGCAGATCTGTATTGTTCCACAAAGAGGTATCATCATGTATGCCAATATAAGAATTAAAGTAGCACTCACATCAAAGTTTATATCCTCTTAATATATTGCAATCATCATATTATATGGCACTGGGTACTTACAATTGCTCATTTTGCCTTTCTATCCACTTCATTCATTTTTTTTCTCTGCTCTATGTAGAAACAGGAAGTCTTTTGTTATCATTTCCCCCTTCAAGACCTGAGGCAGGCGCTCCCTCCCCTCCCTGCCAAGGAGTTTTGCATTTACTCATGACTTGTACACAGAAAATTGACCTCCTGTTTCTATATAGAGCTTAGAAGCATTCATCTACTCAGTGTTTTTAATCACGTGATATCAAAAACCTAATGGAAAAGAGATTAATTAGTTGGATAGACAGGCAAAATAAGCAATTAAAAGTACATAGTGCTATATAATATGATAATTGCATTATATTAAAAGGATAACAATTTTGATGGTAAGAGAAAGAGGGCTTCTTTAATTAGTTTAAAGGCGTATTCCCATCTCCAAAATCTTATCTCAGTATGTAGTAGGTATAATAATAATATTAGCAAATACCTCCAATTAAAAACATATAGTTCTCCTGATTTGCAATGTCGCTTGCACCATGTGCAAGGCATTGCAGTAACTTAGGTATCCATGGTTTCAACTACTAGCCACTAACTAACTGTCACTATAAGAGTGGTTGTAACCAGGGATACTTAAGCTACTGTAATGCCCTGCACATGGGGTAAACGCCAGAGCGAATTAGAAGAACTGTACTACATTTCTAATTGGAGGTATTTGCTTATATTATTATCACACCTGGTCAAAGAGGTATTCAGACTGCATGGAATTCCTGACAATGTCATTTCTGATAGAGGTGTTCAGTTTACATCAGGATTTTGTAAAACCTTCTGTACAGCCTCCATAGCATTCTCCCCTCCTCATGTTCTGCATACCGTGCTTCCCCCTTCATGTTCCCCATACCATGCTTCACCCCTTATGTTCTCCATACTGTGCTTCCCCCTCCATGTTCTTCATACTATGCTTCCCTGCTCATGTTCTCCACACTGTGCTAACCCCCTCCATGTTCTCCATATTGTGCTGCCCCCCTCATATTCTCCACACCGTGTTTCTCCTATCACGGTCTCCATACCGTGCTTCCCCCTCCATGTTCTCCATACCGTGTTTCCCCTAATGTTCTTCATACCATGCGCTCTCCCCTCATGTCCTCCATACCGTGCTTCACCCCATTTTATCCATACTGAGCTTTGCCCCAAGTTCTCCATACCATGCTCCCTCTCATGTTTTCCATACTGTGCCCCCACTCTTGTACCTCATATTGTGCTCACCCCCGCTTTCATGTTCTCCCTACTAAAGCTCCCCCACCAGGCTGCATTTTTGGCTCTGTGAACACTTTCCTGCTCCAGGATCTGGCTCGTCCTACTCTGTGTCACGCTGCATTGATGTCAACAGCGTGATGAGTTCTCCACATCGCGCTCCCGTGGCGTCAGCAGCGTGGGCACACCACCACACATTGGGTCAGGAAATTGATTGGAGCTCCACTAACCGAGGAAGTGGTGGTGTTCACAAAGGATCATTTGTATTCGTGTCTTAAAAAGACACTCTGGTGCCGCCCCATGCAACCCGCCACTGTTGGCACCGGAACTCCGGTGCCTAGTGGCAAATAAGGGCCTGCATATGACCATATTTTAGATAATGGTAACTTTCAGTGTTGCGGCAACAGTTTGGAGATGATCCTTTCAGATTCCATCATGATTGTGCTCCAGTACACAAACATTCCCATAAAAACAAAATTACAAATTTAGTGTGTAGAAACTTGAGTGTACTGCCCAGGTCCCTGATCTCATTCCTCTAAGTCAGACCTTCTCATCGAACATCAGTGATTTGTGCTTGACTCAACAAAATTTTTCTTTAACTTTTAGTTAACATACATTCTCATAGACACCCTCCAAAATTGTCTGGTAATACTTGTAGGTTGATCAAAGTTTTATAATAGTTACATAGTAACATAGTTATTAAGGTTGAAGTAAGACTTTAAGTCCATCTAGTTCAACCCATAGCCTAACCTAACATGCCCTAACATGTTGATCCAGAGGAAGGCAAAAAAAAACATGTGGCAAAGAGTAAGCTCCACATTGGGGAAAAAATTCCTTCCTGACTCCACATACGGCAATCAGACTAGTTCCCTGGATCAACGCCCTATCAAGGAATCCAGTGTATATATCCTGTAACATTATACTTTTCCAGAAATGTATCCAGTCCCCTCTTAAATTTAAGTATTGAATCACTCATTACAACATCATACGGCAGAGAGTTCCATAGTCTCACTGCTCTTACAGTAAAGAATCCACATTTGTTATTATGCTTAAACCTTCTTTCCTCCAAATGTAGAGGATGCCCCCTTGTCCCCGTCTCAGGTCTATGTTTAATAATGGGATGCCCAACAAGCTCATCAGTAGGGAACTACATACTTTTGGCCTTATGCTATAGATATAGTCCTACTTGCATTTTAAGCTTAGCAGCATTTGAGTGTCCTTTATAATTGAAGTAATGAGGGGACAAGGTGACAGGAAAAGAAACACAATCTGGACAAAATCATCTATCGGTCATGTTATTGATCATTTGGTGCTGTTCTTGTTGTTTTAATCCCTTCCCCAATTAACTTCTTCACATCTGTTTAAAATAAAATCAAAGAACTGTCACAAGTCTCCCAGTGAATGAGACTAATTGCCACTGTCTACTGATAAAATGGCACTATGTGCAGGACTGCAGGACTTGTCCCCATGTCATTATTCATTATAGATTGCTCAGTGCTGCCATCGGTTTCATATATTTTCTTACTATAATTAATGTCTTCTAAACTGTGTTCTCTGTGTCACGATAAGCCAAGCTGTATAGTATAATTTCCTGAAGGTGCATGGTTATATTTGATATACCGACTGCCTATTAGCTGGGGCATGTATTGCCATATATACAGAATCTTTAATGTAATATCCCTTTTACTGACAGGCTATCATTTACATTAATGGCTAATTATGTTTGCATGTCCATATTCAGCTTATAGCACTTTAATTCTCTTTATCCCTGATAATACACAGCTTTTCATTTTTTCGACTGCGTACACACATTGTTTTTTTTCAGTACATATTGATCCAATACCTGATCTGCCAACTAGTCATGCTACTTCAATTATTAATGGGAGTGATTTGTGAAATTATCATAGATGAGTGGATTGATCCACGGAGTATTCAAGGAGAATTTCCTGAAATTTGCAGCTCCAGTTTGAGAAAAGATTTGCAGATCACAAAAAAAACAACTTTCCTGGCACCATTTCCCACTTTGGTGAAGCATCAGAGAGTGGGCTCGTGCCATATGGGCCTCACCAAAATGCCCTGCAGTTAGGACTTCTTATACCTTGTACGTGGTGGTCAGTGCCTGGGTAATCACAAATCAGTGGTTCCCACTGGAGCACAGTTGTTTTCCATCTCCAGCATCTCTCTTCAGCATTTCTCTGTCCTCAGGCCATCTACTCGGCGTTCATCTCTGTCCTCAGGCAGTCTTTCTAGTGTTCGTTTCTATCCTCAGACCATCTCTTCAGTGTTCCTTTCTGTCTTTAGGCCACCTCCTTAGTGTTCCTCTCTGTCCTCAGGCTGTCTCCTCAGTGTTGCTCTGCGACATCAGGTCATCTTTTTACCGTTCCTACCATACCATTCCATCCCTCACATAGTCCCTTATATTCAGTGTGAGTCCTCACATAATACACAGGTACTATTTACAGGGTGCAGTATACACAAGTACTATATACAGGGTGCAGTATATATTTGGTGCTGTACACACAGGTACTATATACAGGGTGCAGTATACACTGTGTATACTGCACCCTATATATACTGCACCCTGTATATAGTACCTGTGTACTATATACAGGGTGCAGTATACACAGGGTGCAGTATACACAAGTACTGTATACAGGGTGCAGTATATACAGGGTGCAGTATACAGAGTATATAGTACCTGTGTATACAGCACCCAATATATACTGCACCCTGTATATAGTTCTTGTGTATACTGCACCCTGTATATACTGCACCCTGTATATAGTACTTGTGTATGCTGCACCCTGTATATACTGCACTCTGTATATAGTACTTGTGTATACTGCACCCTGTATATAGTACCTGTATATACAGCACCGAATATATTCTGCACCCTGAATATAGTGCCTGTGTATTATACACAGGTACTATATATTGGGTGCAGTATATGCAGGGTGCAGTATACACAAATACTATATACAGGGTGCAGTATATATTGGGTGCTGCATACACAGGTACTATATACAGGGTGCAGTATATATTGGGTGCTGATCTATTGTTAAAAGATCAATATATCATGAGAGAATATGATGAATAGATCATGTCACATGAGCACTGCTGCAGATGGCCACTAACAGCAGTATGTGCAGGATATGGACGTGGGACTCAGACTGGCCCTCTCTCTCTCTCACATTCTAATGGCGGCCGCCAGCCTCTCAGACAGTAATGGCGCATCGATGCCGGTCTTCACAGCTCTCCGCTCCAGAGGGTTCAAACATACTTCAGAGGTGTGCATGTGAAGCGTGCTCTACAAAACATGCCTCTGAACCCTGTCTGAACCCCGGCTTATCCAATCCCAGTGCGCTGCCGGGTTCCATAGCAACAGAACGCTGCCTGCCTCGAGTCCAACGGCCCTGTCAGCCTGCAGTGAGTCCCACCCGCTGTCAGGTGTGTGTGCCCGGCCGCTCTCCCGAACTACCACGGGCTGTGGCCAAGTCTTTCATAGTACATGCTGCAGGGCAGGCGGGTGGCCATGAACTGTTGCTAATTTACCGGTGCAGGGGCAAATGCCTCTCTGCCACCTGGCCCAGCCTGCCACTGCTGTACATCTTTTCAAACTGGATCAGCAAAAAAAATTGTAGCCCATAATTCTTTGGAGCTTTAAATACACTTAATGAAAAGATTGAAGGAAGTTAGGGATAGTGGGTTTGGAGATGTTTCTTGGACAGGTCCAGGGACATCAGCGTTAAATACAAATGGAACTGTGAGTTTGATAAAACAAAATGCTTTGTGAGGTTTTTTCTAAAATTAATGTATTAAGAGGTCCATTTGGGCATAAAGTGAGTCCTTTTTGCAACAATTTATGTTGTGCTGAAGAAACATTTCTGGACCCCCTTTCGTTTCAGGATGGTATTGTTTTTTCTTGATCCTTTCCACTGACTATGAAACACGTAGACGTCTTGCTGTAGTGATCCTGTGGCTGCAGAACCTGTTAAAGCCACATTTTTGTGAGGAATTTTGAGCAAAGATCCCATCGTTAGGCCTCATTCACGTGACAGTATTTTTGCATCAGTGGAGCATTGCAGCTTAAGTCTCCTCATCTCGGCATGCTTAACATGTCACTCTCCACAAGGAGAAACATTATCCCTTGGATCCCGGTCAGACGCCTCTCACACAGCCAAACTAGATATCACACTTAGCACTGATGAGGGGCAATACCCCAAACACAGTGTCTGCAAATTGAGATTTCCTAGAGGAGCATTGCAGCTTAAAAGTCTCATCTCAACATGCATCAGTGTTTGTATGCCAAAACCAGGAGTGGAACTTACTATAATTGAGAGACTGACACCGGTTGTGTCACTTGGGGACACTCCTGGTTTTGACATACAATACCGACATGTGAATGAGGCCTTAATGAAAAGGATTGGATGTAGTCTAACCCAGAAGCCACATGGTTTCAGCTGAGATCTGTAGTACTCAGGTAGCGTGGAACAATGTAATTCATAAGGGATTAAGCTCTTATTCAGTCAGTTTTTAATCATGTGATGTCATAGACCTAATTGAAAAGAGAATAATTAGCTGGGTAGAAAAGCAAAATGAGCAATTTTAAGTGCACAGTGCTATATAATATGATGATTGCTATATATTAAGAGAATAAAAACTTTGATGGGAGAAGGAGGAGTGATTCTTTAACGTCTATTTATCTCTCAACCAGTCTTCTTATATGCAGGCTTTGATAATGTTCATTATATGTTAAATCACTCATGACTCTCCCTTTTTCATAGACTTTTGCCCTAATAGTTTAATCTAACCTATTTTGCGTTATTACTCGTTAAGGCTCTGGTCATTGTTCAAATACTGAGCTGTTGTCATATTAGTCATTTCAAGGCTGCGATCAAGGTCCGAGAGGACACACATGTTGGTCGTTATATGCAATGGGGATATACTTAATCTTTACTCTGCTGAACTATTAATACATTTACTGAATTAAATCTAAAAATTTTGAGAGGTTTATATCTTACTACTAATTAATACATGGGGAAACTAAGAGCAAATGTTCAATTCCTTTGTAACAAAACAACTACGGTATATTGAAATACAGTGAAAAAAATCTGCAGCAGATTGTATGCCTTATACGCAGTGGATTTCCCCAATTTCAATAAGAAATACACTTGCCAGCTCCTCTATCCTCTATCTATCTATCTATCTATCTATCTATCTATCTATCTATCTATCTATCTATCTATCATTTGGTAATGCAGAATTCAGTTCTTTCCCTCAAAGATTCCTGTGCTTGCAATTAAGTAATGTTGTGATCTAGTTGATATTCCCGGAGCTTCACTGTGACCCGAAGTTTAAGGACACATATTAGGATCTGTTTCAGTGTTCTAATAAGATGTCAGTTGTCTCCCTCACATATTTGCCTTTTGCTGTAGGATGCGTTTGAATGTTAGTGCTGCTGACATTCATGATCATTAAGGATAAAGATTTATTAATGACCGCCACGTCCTGGAGAAGATGGCAGGCACCCATTAGCAGACGAACCAGTGTGAATCTTGTCCTGGCAAGTTGGGATGAGCAAGATTTTTTTTTCTTAGATGTTTAAAGGGAACCTTTTACATTCAAAAAAATGCTATTTACCAGCAGATAAATAGTGTTTGAGCTTTGTGTAGCTGCCAGCTTATAGGAGCTTCGGCTACAGTGGGAAAGTAAAGTTTCATTCTCCCTGTAGCCACTCGCTTCCAATCAGGACGGTATAGTCACCACTCACTATACAGCGAGTAATCACTCCCCGGCACTGCAGAGAGGGTGTCATCAGTGTGATGGGGAGTGACTGCAATGCACTCAATGTAAAGTGAGTGGTGAGTGTAACAGCTTCATGCACCGCCCACGATGACTAGAAGCAAGCGACTGCAGGGAAAATAAAAGTTAATTTTCTCTATGAAGCCGCACTTTCAGTCAGCCGGCTACTTAGTGTTTAAGTGCTATTTACCTGCAGATGAACCTTACATCTGCAGGAAAATAGCATTTCTCAAGGTAACAGGTTCCCCTTAACTCCTTGAAGATTTGGAGAATGGGTTTTTTGGTGTATAATAATCTTAATATTCTTTATTTTTATATAGCGCTAACATATTCCGCAGCGCTTTACAGGTTGCACACATGATCACCGCTGTCCCCGATGGGGCTCACAATCTAAATTCCCTATCAGTATGTCTTTGGAGTGTGGGAGGAAACCGGAGTGCCCGGAAGAAACCCACGCAAACACGGGGAGAACATACAAACTCCTTGCAGATGTTGTCCTTGGTGGGGTTTGAACCCAGGACTCCAGCGCTGCAAGGCTGCAGTGCTAACCGCTGTGCCACCGTGCTACCCTGGTGTATGAAAGCAGGATGATGCTTGCCTATAGCCAGTCAAAAGTATCTCTGTAAACATCAGAGACACAGAGATGTATCCTGATTCCTGTTTTGTTATAAAATCTGTTTAATGCAAACAAAACCCAAGATGTAAGCAAAATGAGCATATACTCTGCTATAAGAAAATAGTAATATTACACATACACAGAAATAATATAGGGTACTTAGTAAACACTGTTTTTAATCAAAAAAGCGTAAAAGTCATCCCACCACGACAAGGTGTACCCCAATTGGAAAAAGTCCTTTCCCCTCACCTTTCGTCAGACGACCTTAATAAAGATAGGGGCAGAACAGGATTGGGGTTCCACGGGTCATACACCTGACCATGGAAAGCTATATAAATGAAATGCCTAGCTCAAAAAGGGGAGCCACACCCCTGTGTTTACAAGAAACTACAGCAAAACCAAGGAAATGAGCCGGAGCACAAGTTGGTATACATGCAGCGTATAAGAGCATGTTCACACTGGCCATTTAATAGACAAAACCTAAGATAGAAACAAAATAAGAATATAGCCTGCTCTAATAGTAACAGTACATAGAAATAACATTTACTCCAGCAGTATATTTGCTAAGTTTTTTTTATTATCTTAGGTTTTGTATGTGAAATGGCCACAGTGTGAACATGCTTTGATAAGTTGCGTGTATACCAACTTATGCTCGGACTCCTTTCTTTGGTTTTCTTCTGTTTAATACAAGCAAGATGTTCCTCTCTATAATTTATAGGTCTGACAAGCTCTCCTAAGGCCTGTCCCACACGTCCAGATAATTCCGGTACCGGAAAAATCAGTACCGGAGTTATCCGTGTCCGTGTGTCCGTGTGCTCACGAGCCGTGTGCCGTCCGTGTGCCGACTGGGTACCACACGCACCGTGCAGGAGAGAGCGCTACAGTTAAGCGCTGTCCCCTGCTTTGGGTGCTGAATCCAGAATTCATTTCTTCTCTCCAGCAGCGTTCGCTGGAGAGAAGGTATGAAAAATCTTTTTTTTTTTTTGTTGTAAAATAAAGTTCCTGGTTATCTCCCCCTTCCCTTCTCCTGTGCGCCCACCCGCTGGCATTAAAATACTTACCCAGCTCCCCGATGACTCCTCTCAGCGTCGCATCTCTTCCTGTATGAGCGGTCACGTGGTGCCGCACATTACAGTGATGAATATGCGGCTCCACCTCCCATAGGGGTGGAGCCGCATATTCATCACTGTAATAAGCGGATTTCATGAAATCCCATCTCCACTATGCGGTAAAACACGCAGGCGGCAGACCCACGTAAACGGACATGCGGCGCGTCTTTTCAGAACGCAGCATGTCTGTTTACAATGCGGCGACGCTCTGTCGCCGCGACGCAAATGTACCATAGACTATCATTGGATGCGATAAAATCGCATCTAATGATTAGTCACATGCGTAGAAACTGCGTAAATGCAGCTTACTACGCATGTCTGCCGGCTCACCTGTCCCACCGCCGGAAGTCCCTCGTCCACTGCAGTTCTCGCAATAACTAATTGTGAGAACTGCCGTGCACGTGACCAGGACTTATCTCCGGTCACTAGTCTGGTTCTCACAAACAGCTGATCAGCTGATTGTGAGAATGCTGCAGTGTAGGTGATCGGTGGAGACTGGAGAGTTATCTCCGGCGATCATCTACTGGCTCTGCTACATCTAGATGTCACATCAGGCATCCAGATGTAGCAGAGCCGGACTCGTCTATCTACACTGTGTGCATATACACCATACAACATGCAACAACATGTAACATGCGACAAGCTGCGACGACATGCGACAACATGCAATTCAGTAGATTCATAACTGCCTCAGTGATCGTAGTCAAAGAGTGGTAATAAATGGTTGCACATCCAATTGGAAGAGTGTTTTAAGTAGTGTACCACAAGGCTCTGTCTCAGCCCATGTTGTTCAACATTTTTATAACTGATCTAGATAAGGGAACTGAAGGTAAACTATAGGTACCGTCACACTAGACGATATCGCTAGCGATCCATGACGTTGCAGCGTCCTGGCTAGCGATATCGTCCAGTGTGACAGGCAGCAGCGATCAGGCCCCTGCTGTGATGTCGCTGGTCGGGGAAGAAAGTCCAGAACTTTGTTTCGTCGCTGGATCTCCCGCTGACATCGCTGAATCGGCGTGTGTGACGCCGATTCAGCGATGTCTTCGCTGGTAACCAGGGTAAACATCGGGTTACTAAGCGCAGGGCCGCGCTTAGTAACCCGCTGTTTACCCTGGTTACCATCGTTAAAGTAAAAAAAACAACCACTACATACTTACCTACCGCTGTCTGTCCCCGGCGCTCAGCTTCTCTGCACTCCTCCTGCACTGACTGTGAGTACAGCGGCCGGAAAGCAGAGCGGTGACGTCACCGCTCTGCTTTCCGGCTGCCCGGCGCTCACAGCCAGAGCAGAGAAGCACAGCGCCGGGGACAGACAGCGGTAGGTAAGTATGTACCGTTCGTTTTTTTTACTTTAACGATGGTAACCAGGGTAAACAGCGGGTTACTAAGCGCGGCCCTGCGCTTAGTAACCCGATGTTTACCCTGGTTACCGGCATCGTTGGTCGCTGGAGAGCTGTCTGTGTGACAGCTCTCCAGCGACCAAACAGCGACGCTGCAGCGATCCGGATCGTTGTCGGTATCGCTGCAGCGTCGCTTAGTGTGACGGTACCTTAATCAAATTTGCAGACGATGCAATGCTAGGAGGGATAGCTAACACTAGAGAAGACAGAGAAAGGATTCAGAAGGATCTAGATAAGCTTGAACAATGGGCAGGACTAATAGAATGGTATTTAACAGGAAGAAATCTAGGATTCTACATCTGGGCAAGAAACTGAAAATTACATCTATAGAATGGAAGAAATAGAACTAAGCAACAGCACGTGTGAAAAAGACTTGGGTATACTAATAGATTGCACATGAGTGAACTGTGTGATGCAGCAGCAAAAAAGTGGAACACAGTTCTGGGATACATTAACCCCTTAGCGACTGCCGATACGCCTTTTAACGGCGGCCACTAAGGGTACTTAAACCACAGCGCCGTTAATTAACGGCGCTGTGGAAAAAGTGAATAGCGCCCCCCAGAGTCGGATTTTCGCGATCTCTTTTTAATTTCTCTGTCCTCCGATGTGATCGCACATCGGAGGACAGAGAAAAGGGTTCCCAGGTAGCCCCCCGATACTCACCTGTCTCCCCCGGTGCTCCTCGTGGCTCCCGGCCGGCCCCGCGAGAATCTTTGGGGTCTCGGCTGCCGGGGGTAGCCGAGACCCCAAAGAGCATGATCAGGGTCGGTTTTACTGACCCCTGTTTTGCGATCGCCGGTAATTAACTGTTTACCGGCGACCGCAAAAAAAAAAAAAAAAAGGTAAAGTGTAATTCTCTGTCCTCTGATGTGATTGCACATCAGAGGACAGAGAAATAGGGGGATTCGGGGACCCTGTCATACTCACCTGTGTCCCTGGATCCTCCTGCTGCTCCTCCTGGCCGCCGGCAAAAGAGAATGGCGGGCGCATAGTGCACCCGCCATCTGTCTCCATCTGCTGGCCGGCAGGAGAACAGCAGTTGGGGATAAAATTAGGGTTAGGGTTAGGGCTAGGGCTAGGGTTAGGGCTAGGGTTAGGGCTAGGGTTAGGGCTAGGGTTAGGGCTAGGGTTAGGGTTAGGGCTAGGGTTAGGGTTAGGGCTAGGGTTAGGGTTAGGGTTAGGGCTAGGGTTAGGGCTAGGGTTAGGGCTAGGGTTAGGGCTAGGGTTAGGGCTAGAGCTAGGGTTAGGGTTAGGGTTAGGGCTAGGGTTAGGGCTAGGGTTAGGGTTAGGGCTAGGGTTAGGGTTAGGGCTAGGGTTAGGGCTAGGGTTAGGGTTGGGGCTAAATTTAGGGTTAGGGATGGGGCTAAATTTAGGGTTGGGGATAAATTTAGGGTTAGGCTTCTTTCACACTTACGTCGGTACGGGGCCGTCGCAATGCGTCGGCCCGACATACCGACGCACGTTGTGAAAATTGTGCACAACGTGGGCAGCGGCTGTAGTTTTTCAACGCATCCGCTGCCCAATCTATGTCCTGGGGAGGAGGGGGCGGAGTTACGGCCACGCATGTGCGGTCAGAAATGGCGGATGCGACGTACAAAAAAACGTTTCATTGAACTTTTTTTTGTGCCGATGGTCTGCCAAAACACAACTGATCCAGTGCACGACGGATGCGATGTGTGGCCATCCGTCACGATCCGTCGGCAATACAAGTCTATGGGCAAAAAACGCATCCTGCGGGCACATTTGCAGGATCCGTTTCTTGTCCAAAACGACGGATTGCAAAGGATGCCAAACGATGCAAGTGTGAAAGTAGCCTTAGGGCTAGGGTTAGGGTTGGGGCTAAAGTTAGGGCTAGGGTTGGGGCTAAAGTTAGGGTTAGAGTTGGGATTAGGGTTAGGGTTTGGATTAGGGTTGGTATTAAGGTTAGGGTTGGAATTAGGGTTACGCTTGGGATTAGGGTTAGGTTTGGGATTAGGGTTAAGGTTAGGGTTGTGATTAGGGGTGTATTGGGATTAGGGTTAGGTTTGAGGTTAGGGTTGAGATTAGGATTGGGGTGTGTTGGATTTAGGGTTTTGATTAGGGTTATGGTTAGGGTTGACATTAGGGTTGTTTTGGGGTAAGGGTTGTGATTATGGTTAGGGTTAGTGATTAGGATTATGGATCAGGTTGAGATTAGGGTTAGGGGTGTGTTGGGGTTAGGGTTGGAGCTAGAATTGGGAGGTTTCCATTGTTTAGGTACATCAGGGGGTCTCCAAACACGACAGCCAATTTTGCGCTCAAAAAGTCAAATGGTGCTCCCTCCTTCTGAGCTCTGCCGTGCGCCCAAACAGTGGGTTACCCCCACATATGGGGCATCAGCGTACTCGGGATAAATTGGACAACAACTTCTGGGGTCCAATTTCTCTTGTTACCCTTGTGAAAATAAAAACTTGGGGGCTACAAAATCTTTTTTGTGGAAAAATATATATATATATTTTTTATGACTCTGCATTCTAAACTTCTGTGAAGCACTTGGGCATTCAAAGTTCTCACCACACATCTAGATAAGTTCCTTGGGGGGTCTAGTTTCCAAAATGGGGTCACTTGTGGGGGGTTACTACAGTTTAGGTACATCAGGGGCTCTGCAATCGCAACATGTTCAGACTGGCCTACCGCCTCAATGCGTTAACCTAACGATCCCTGTGTGGCCTATTTATATATAAAAAAAAAAAAAAACAGGTTCCTCGCATCATGTTCTAATTCACTTTATGCAGTTAATAGCCCTCTGTGTCTGTACTGCTACATACTTAGGCAGTTAACTGGTTCATGCAGCTTTACATGAACACCCGAGCCTTACACTATGGCCGGTCCGAATAACTAAAGCAATTGTTACCATCCACCTCTCGTGTCTCCCCTTTTCCTCATAGTCTGTAAGGCTACGTTCACATTAGCGTTGCGCCGCCGTGCGTCGGCGACGCAACGCGCAACGCACGCTAAAACGCGCGCAAACGCGCGCAAAAACGCGCGCGTTTTGCGACGCGTGCGTCGTTTTCCGACGAAAATCGGACGCACAGAAAATGCTACATGTAGCGTTTTCTTGCGTCCGACGCTAGCGTCGGAAACGACGCACGTGGCGAAAAACGCCACCAAAACGACGCACGCGTCCCCTATGTTAAACATAGGGGCGCGTCGCCGCTGCGTCGCCGCTGCGTCGCCGGCGCAACAGCGACGCACATTGGCGGAACGCCAATGTGAACGTAGCTTAAGCTTGCGAGCAGGGCCCTCATTCCTCCTGGTATCTGTTTTGAACTGTATTTCTGTTATGCTGTAATGTCTATTGTCTGTACAAGTCCCCTCTATAATTTGTAAAGCGCTGCGGAATATGTTGGCGCTATATAAATAAAAAAATTATTATTATTAACATAATGCCCACAGACCATTCTATCAAAGTCTGCATTCCAAAAAGGCGCTCCTTCCCTTCCGAGCTCTGCCGTGCGCCCAAACAGTGGTTTACCCCCACATATGGCATATCAGCGTACTCGGGATAAATTGGACAACAACTATTGCAGTCCAATTTCTCCTGTTACCCTTGTGAAAATAAAAACTTGGGGGCTACAATATCTTTTTTGTGGAAAAAAAAATATTTTTTATTTTCACGACTCTGCATTCTAAACTTCTGTGAAGCACTTGGGCATTCAAAGTTCTCACCACACATCTAGATAAGTTCCTTGGGGGGTCTAGTTTCCATAATGGGGTCACTTGTGGAGGGTTTCTACTGGTTAGGTACATCAGGGGCTCTGCAAACGCAACATAATGCCCGCAGACCATTCTATCAAAGTCTGCATTCCAAAACGGCGCTCCTTCCTTCCGAGCTCTGCCGTGCGCCCAAATAGTGGTTTACCCCCACATATGGGGTACCAGCATACTCAGGACAAATTGGACAACAACTTTTGGGGTCCAATTTCTCTTGTTACCCTTGTGAAAATAAAAACTTGGGGGCTAAAAAATCTTTTTTGTGGAAAAAAAAAGTTTTTATTTTCACGACTCTGCATTATAAACTTCTGTGAAGCACTTGGGCATTCAAAGTTCTCACCACACATCTAGATAAGTTCCATGGGGGGTCTAGTTTCCAAAATGGGGTCACTTGTGGGGGATTTCTACTGTTTAGGCACATCAGGGGCTCTCCAAACGCGACATGGCGTCCGATCTCAATTCCAGCCAATTCTACATTGAAAAAGTAAAATGGCACTCCTTCTCTTCCAAGCTCTGCGGTGCGCCCAAACAGTGGTTTACCCCCACATATTGGGTATCGACGTACTCAGGAGAAATTGCACAACAACTTTAGTGGTCTAATTTCTCCTGTTACCCTTGTGAAAATAAAAATATGTGGGCAAAAAATCATTTTTGTAGAAAAAATGCGATTTTTTTTTTTCATGGCTCTACGTTATAAACTTCTGTGAAGCACATGGGGGTTCAAAGTGCTCATCACACATCTAGATAAGTTCCTTAAGTGGTCTAGTTTCCAAAATGGGGTCACTTGTGGGGGGTTTCCACTGTTTAGGCACATCAGGGGCTCTCCAAACGCGACATGGCGTCCAATCTCAATTCCAGCCAATTCTACATTGAAAAAGTAAAACGGCGCTCCTTCACTTCCAAGCTCTGCGGTGCGCCCAAACAGTGGTTTACCCTCACATATGGGGTATCGACGTATTCAGGAGAAATCGCACAACAACTTTTGTGGTCTAATTTCTCCTGTTACCCTTGTGAAAATAAAAAAAAATGGTTCTGAATTAAGATGTTTGCAAAAAAAAGTTAAATGTTCATTTTTTCCTTCCACATTGTTTCAGTTCCTGTGAAGCACGTAAAGGGTTAATAAACTTCTTGAATGTGGTTTTGAGAACCTTGAGGGGTGTAGTTTTTAGAATGGTGTCACACTTCATTATTTTCTATCATATAGACCCCTCAAAATGACTTCAAATGTGATGTGGTCCCTAAAAAAAAATGGTGTTGTAAAAATGAGAAATTGCTGGTCAACTTTTAACCCTTATAACTCCCTAACAAAAAAATATTTTGTTTCCAAAATTGTGCTGATGTAAAGTAGACATGTGGGAAATGTTATTTATTAACTATTTTTCGTGACATATCTCTCTGATTTAAGGGCATAAAAATACAAAGTTTGAAAATTGCAAAATTTTAAAAATATTCGCCATATTTCCATTTTTTTCATAAATAATCGCAAGTAATATCGAAGAAATGTTACCACTAACATGAAGTACAATATGTCATGAAAAAACAATCTCAGAATCAGCGGGATCCGTTGAAGCGTTCCAGAGTTATAACCTCATAAAATGACAGTGGTCAGAATTGCAAAAATTGGCTCGGTCATTAAGTACCAAATTGGCTCTGTCACTAAAGGGTTAAGAGAAGCATAGAAACAAGATCATGTTAAGTAATTATCCCCCTCTACTCTTCCTTGGTCAGGCCTCATTTGAAATACTGTGTCCAGTTCTGAGCACCGTGTTTTAAAAAAGACGTTGAAATACTAGAACAAGTTCAGAAAAGAGCTACTACCAGTATGGTAAGCGTACTGCAAAGTATGTCCTACAAGGAACGATTAAAGGATCTGTGAATGTTTACCTTGCAAAAAAGAAGGCTAAGAGGAGACTTAATAGCTGTCTACAAATATCTGAACAGATGTCACAGTGTAGAGGGATCATCATTATTCTAATTTGCACATGAAAACATGAAAGCAATGGAATTAAACTGGAAGGAGCTAGTTTATTTCGACTGCTAACAACTAGTGATGAGCGAGTATATTCGTTACCAGGGTTTCCCCGAGCATGCTTGGGTGGTGTCCGAGTATTTTGGCGTGCTTGGAGATTTAGTGTTCATCGCCGTAGCTGCATGATTTACGACTGCTTGACAGCCTGAATACATGTGGGGGTTGCCTGTTTGTTAGGGAATTCCCACATGTATTCAGCCTGTCTAGCAGCCGCAAATCATGCATCTGCGGCGACGAAAACTAAATCTCCGAGCAGGTCAAAATACTCAGAGACTACCTGACGGGGTCAGACTGGGCCACCGGAGAACTGGAGGATTCTCCGGTGGGCCCAGACATTGACACCTGCTGGAAATACAGTGCCAGCAGCTGCCTAGGGCCGCCACTGCTCCAAGGGCCCCCAGCCAGTGGCATGTCGCTAATGGCGGCACACCACCTAGCTGCTATGGGGGCCCCCGATGCCAGCGGAGCAGCAGCGGGTGATAGGAATTCGAAGCCTGTTCCTCCTGCTAAAGTGAAATGAATATTCACGCTTCCCCATGCCACCATGGGCGTGGAGAGGAGTGACTTCATTTCACTTGAATAGCGGGCAGTGTTTGCCGCATGCTGCAGCTAACACTGTCTGCTATCAGGGCCCCTGCTCCCTCAGGGCCCCCAGCCCACATGGCCGCTATGGGGCCGTAAGCCAGGGGGACCCAGTGCCAGCACCGCCCCCAGTGTGCATTAATGGAGGAGAGAGTCAGATTATGCTCCCTCTCCCATCTTTCCCCTTGCCTCTGACACACAGCGGGAGCGCGATGACGTCACTTCATCCTACTGCAGCGCAACTCCTGACATTGGAACAGATCCGCTGCCGGAATCAGTGTGGGAGCGAGGAGGAGAGGTGAGTGTTGTGAAATGTGAAAGTAGCCTAAGACTAGACACAACACCTTTCAAGTTCTTTAATGCAAAAACTGCCTTACTTATGTCAAAATGACATCAACATGTATGGCTATTGGTACACAGGTGGTGAGTAGTGATGAGCGAATATACTCGTTGCTCGGGTTTTCCCGAGCAAGCTCGGGTGGTCTCCGAGTATTTGTTCGGAGATTAAGTTTTCATCGCCTCAGCAGCATGATTTGCGGCTACTAGACAGCTTGAACACATGTGGGGATTCCCTAGCAACCATGCAACCCCCACATGTACTCAGGCCGTGTAGTAGCCGTAAATGATTCAGCTACGGTGAATGCTATGAAAACTAAATCTCCAAACACTAACAAATACTCGGAGACCACCCGAGCATTCTCAGGAAAACCCGATCAACGAGTATATTCGCTCATCACTACTCACCACCTGTTTACCAATAGCCATACATGTTGATGTCATTTTGACATAAGTAAGGCAGTCGGCCGTCACAAAGCGTCGGCGCGACGTACCGACAGCGTTTGGGAAATAGTGTATATCGTGAGCAGCGGACACAGTTTTTTAATGGGTCCGCTGTCCAGGCTAAAGTCCCGGGGAGGAAAGAGAGAGAGTGAGATTTCCTGCTGGGCATGCGCAGTCGGAAACACAGGGTACAACGTACAGAAAAACATTCCCTTGAACGTTTTTTGCAAAAGACGGGTCGTCACATTTTGCAGGATCCAGTGCACAGCAGACAAAACGTGAGCCCATATATCACTAATACAAGTCTATGGGAAAATGCAGGATCCTGCAAATTTTTTTGCAGGATCCTGCATTTTCAAAAATCGACATATTGCGGCGGTAGCAAAAAGACGGAAATGTGAAAGTAGCCTAAGGCTACTTTCACACTAGCGTTTTCTGCAATCCGTCACAATGCGTCATTTTGCAGAAAAAACGCATCCTGCAAAAGTGCTTGCAGGATGCGTTTTTTCCCCATAGACTTGCATTGACGACGCATTTGCAACGGATTGCCACACGCTGCATCCGTCGAGCGACGGATGCGTCGTGCTTTTGCGGACCGTCGGGAGAAAAAAACGCTACATGTAACGTTTTTTTCTCCTGACGGACCGCTTTTTCTCCGCCCCCACCTTCCCGCACCTTACAATGGGGCAGCGGATGCGCTGGAAAAATGCATCCGCTGCCTCCATTGTGCAATGCAGCAAACGCTAGCGTCGGAATCTCTCCCCGACGCATTGCGACGGGGAGATTCCGACGCTAGTGTGAAAGGAGCCTAAGAGACCTCTGTGTCATACATTTTGTGGACAATTGGAGACTTGAGAACATTTTCAATTAGTGCTGAATCAATTTATTAGAATCTAATTTTTTGCACAAAATGAATTTCGGTAGATTTTGCTGATTTCTAGATATCCACTTTTCTATAGATATGGTTTAACTTAACATCTTGGAAATAACCCTTTACAATTTTGGTTATTATTTTAATGAAGTCAACTAGCCTTAAACCAACCACTCTACCAAAGAGATGGCATCTCTCAGTTTTCAGCTGTCCACCCACCCCCATCCCCGATTCATAGAAGGGGGCCCTAACAGGTAGCATGGGACACAGATCACATCAGAAGACATTTATGGTACAAAGCGGCTTCCTTCCTTTTTTTCCATGTCGATAGAGTGATCAGTATTGATTGAAAGATACTAGTGATGAAATGTCTTATCTTCAGTATGAGAGGGGGAGTGTATATATACCTGTGAACTCTTAGGCCGGCGTCACACTTAGCGTAGGGAATTACGGTCCATTTTTTTACAGGCGTAATATGCAGAAAAGTTCCTGAACAGTGATCCGTATTCAATGCGAGGATGCAATTTTTTTCTCAAAAAATTATCCGTGTGTCATCCGTATGGCGAGATTTTCTCGCCAGCTTGCAAAATGGACATAGAATGGATCCATGGGCTCAAATATTCGTGAAAACATATATACAGTATATATATCTATCTATAGATATATATATATATATACTAGATGGTGGCCCGATTCTATCGGGTATTCTAGAATATGTATGTATCTATGTATATAGCAGCCACATAGTATATAGCACAGGCCACTTATTATATAGGAGTTCTACTTGGCCTGTGGTATATACCATGTGACTGCTATATACATACATACATATTGTAGAATTCCCGATGCGTTAATATAGGCCACGCAATATATAACACAGCCCACGTAGTATATAACACAGCCCACACAGTATATAGCAGCCACGAAGTATATAGCAGCCACGCAGTATATAACACAGCCCACATAGTATGTAACACTGGCCACGTAATATATAACACAGCCCATGTAATATATAGCACAGCCCACATAGTATCTAACACTGCCCACGTAGTATATAGCAGCCATGTAGTATACAGTATAACGCAGCCCATGCAGTATAAAACACTGGCCACACAGTATAAAACACAGCTCACATAGTATCTAACACTGGCCAGGTAGTATATAGCAGCCACGTGGTATCTAACACAGCCCACGTAGTATTTAGCAGTATGGGCACCATATCCCTGTTAAAAAAAATAATTAAAATAAAAAATAGTTATATACTCACCCGGCGGGATCCAGCGAAGATCCAGCGAACCTCTGGCGATGCACGCGGTTGCCGCCATCTTGCGTTCCCAGGATGCATTGCGAAATTACACAGATAACTTAGCTGTCTCTCCAGCTGTCTGGGTAATTTCGCAATGCATCTCTGAGACCAGGAGCTGGCAGGAGCACATCGTCGGACTACGGAAGGTGAGAATAGAATGGTTTTTTTTTATTATTATTTTTAACTTTAGATCTTTTTACTATTGATGCTGCATAGGCAGCATCAATAGTAAAAACTTGGTCACACAGGGTTAATAGCGGCGGCAACGGAGTGAGTTACCTGCGGTATAACGCGGTCCATTTCTGCTGGCATTAACCCTGTGTGAGTGGTGACTGGAGGGGAGTATGGAGTGGGCG
The DNA here is from genome assembly GCF_032444005.1 of Ranitomeya imitator. Taxonomy (NCBI): domain Eukaryota; kingdom Metazoa; phylum Chordata; class Amphibia; order Anura; family Dendrobatidae; genus Ranitomeya; species Ranitomeya imitator. The sequence continues at coordinate 722,090,579 of NC_091282.1, read as the reverse complement.
CTGACTGCGGGACTATGGAGCGGGCATCGGGCACTGACTGCGGGGAGTATGGAGCGGGCACTGACTGCGGGGAGTATGGAGCGGGCACTAACTGTGGGGAGTATGGAGTAGGCACTGACTGCGGGGAGTATGGAGCGGGCACTGACTGCAGGGAGTATGGAGCGGGCGCTTGGCACTGACTGCAGGGAGTATGGAGCGGGCGCCGGGCACTGACTGCAGGGGAGTAGGGAGGGACTAATCGGACTGTGGCCGTCGCTGATTGGTCGCAGCAGCCATGACAGGCAGCTGGCGAGACCAATCAGCGACTTGGATTCCATAACAGACAGAGGCCGCGACCAATGAATATCTGTGACAGAAGGACAGACAGACAGAAAGACGGAAGTGACCCTTAGACAATTATATAGTACTAGATGGCAGCCCGATTCTAAAGAATCGGGAGTCTAGAATCCATATATACTTTATTTATTCAAATGTAAGAATAATACAATTAATAAATAATAGTAAGAAAGAACAAAAAATGGCTGCACTCACCAGCTCTTGACAATTCTTGTTATTTAAGGTACAGTTACACAGGATCCATGAACATGCTTATGAGGGGAGGGATGAAAGACATCAGACGACAACTTTGCGTGTTTGAATGCAGATATTAATAAATAGGCAGTTTATATTGCAGAGAAATTGCTGGGCAATAATGGACAATGTCCTTATGTGGCAAATAATAGAGCAATATACCCAATGTGGCAAAGAAGAGGTTAATAAACGGCAGTCTCTCAGTATAACAGTCAGTGAATAATAGGCAGTATATGGAGAAAACACCAAACAAAAGTTCAAAATTGGTGTGAAAATGTCACTGAACCACTTCACAACTAAATATATATAGTTTTGGTAAATGGTATTATCATTTTTTTGACGAAATTCGGCAGGAGCTTGAAGAGCAACGTCACTGGGCCCGCCTCCACGCAGTAGAAACTTGCTGTGAGGTAAAAATTCAAAAATCACACCAAAATGGCGGGCGGAGTGTGTCACGTTTCTGATTGGTCGCTCGCAGCAGGCGGCAACCAATCAGACACTGGACACTGTTGACGTCACTTATCTCCGGACATTAGCTCCGGACATTAGCTCCGGACATTAGCTCCGGACATTATCTCCGCACATTAGCTCCGACCATTAGCTCCGGACATTAGCTCCGGACAAAGCCACGGAAGTTGGCACAAATTGCAGGAAGTAGTATTCTAGGCAATTATATATATATATATATATATATATATATATATACAGTATATATATATATATCTCAGTGAGACACATACAGTACAGACCAAAAGTTTGGACACACCTTCTCAGATTTTCTGTATTTTCATGACTATGAAAATTGTACATTCACACTGAAGGCATCAAAACTATGAATTAACACATATGGAATTATATACTTAACAAAAAAGTGTGAAACAACTAAAATTATGTCTTATATTCTAGGTTCTTCAAAGTAGCCACCTTTTGCTTTGATGACTGCTTTGCACACTCTTGGCATTCTCTTGATGAGCTTCAAGAGGTAGTCACCGGGAATGGTCTTCCAACAATCTTGAAGGAGTTACCAGAGATGCTTAGCACTTGTTGGCCCTTTTGCCTTCACTCTGCAGTCCAGCTCACCCCAAACCATCTCGATTGGGTTCAGGTCTGGTGATTGTAGAGGCCAGGTCATCTGGCGTAGTACTCCATCACTCTCCTTCTTGGTCAAATAGCCCTTACACAGCCTGGAGGTGTGTTTGGGGTCATCCTGTTGAAAAAAAAAATGATGGTCCAACTAAACACAAACCGGATGCAATAGCATGCCGCTGCAAGATGCTGTGGTAGCCATGCTGGTTCAGTATGCCTTCAATTTTGAATAAATCCCCAACAGTGTCACCAGCAAAACACCCCCACACCATCACACCTTCTCCTCCATGCTTCACGGTGGGAACCAGGAATGTAGAGTCCATCCGTTCACCTTTTCTCCATTCACCAAAGATCTCAAATTTGGACTCATCAGACCAAAGCACAGATTTCCACTGGTCGAATGTCCATTGACCTGGTCTCTAATCTGAGCTGCTGTTAACCTGCTATTACTGAGGCTGGTGACTCGGATAAACTTATCCTCAGAAGCAGAGGTGACTTTTGGTCTTCCTTTCCTGGGGCGGTCCTCATGTGAGCCAGTTTCTTTGTAGCGCTTGATGGTTTTTGCCACTGCACTTAGGGACACTTTCAAAGTTTTCCCAATTTTTCGGACTAACTGTCCTTCATTTCTTAAAGTAATGATGGACACTTGTTTTTCTTTACTTAGCTGCTTTTTTCTTGCCATAATACAAATTCTAACAGTCTATTGAGTAGGACTATCAGCTGTGTATCCAACAGACTTCTGCACAACACAACTGATGGTCCCAAGTAAGTAGCACATCCTGGAATCAGGGTATCTGCTCCTACATCATGCTACAGTCAGATTACAGAGAAAAAAAACTGGCAACAGATTCGCTTTAATTATTAGGCAGTTTGTCTAATTAAAAAAAAAACATATCTCTGTATGCACTATTTGCGAAAGTCCATAAGCTAGAATGTACAGTCGCTAAGGCTACGCTCCCACGATTAGCTTTTTTTTAACCTTTTGCTGCATCGAAAACTCAGTGTCTTACTGCTGGCAAAGTGGATAGGATTTATAGAAATCTCATGTCCACTGTGCTTCTTTTTAATGCACAGCATTGTCAATTTCTTTTGCGGGTACGCTGAGTTTTCTGTGTTGGATTTCCTCAGAGACTTGCATTAGGTCCGTGAGAGCGTAGCCTACTTATAAGGCTATGTGCACATGGAGGGAGCATTTTTATTTAGATATTTTGCTCACTTATATAGCGCCACTAATTCAATTTATATTCCTTATCAAGATGTCTTTGGAGTTTAGGAGGAAAACAGAGAACCCCTGAGGAAACCCACACATACACGAGAAGAAAATCCAAGCTGCTTTCAGGCGTTGTCACTGTAAGAGTAAGATTTTTTTTTTAAAGTTTTCTGGAGCAGATCATCTCTAAGGCTGTGTGCACACGATGTCTTTTAGACAGCAGCACACAGCCTTTGAATTTTTCCAAGCAAAGTCGTTTTAGGAAAACGCCTGAGGTGGCTTTGCCATCCTTGCTGTGGCTTCACCAATAGCGGATTTTATTCTGTATGCATACAGACAATTTTTGCTAAGCAGAACCTCAAATTTTTAAGAAGTTTTGAGATTTGGAGGAGGATTTGAGAATTTCTACTCTGTTTATGCTTCAAAAACTCCTGGAAATCCTTTGTATGCGCACATAATCAGGAAAAGAAAAACTTCTCCAAAGACACCTCCATTAACCCCTTTACCCCCAAGGGTGGTTTGCACGTTAATGACCAGGCCAATTTTTACAATTCTGACCACTGTCCCTTTAGGAGGTTATAACTCTGGAACGCTTCAACGGATCCCAGTGACTCTGACATTGTTTTCTCATGACATATTGTACTTCATGATAGTGGTAAAATTTCTTTGATATTACCTGCGTTTATTTGTGAAAAAATGGAAATTTGGCGAAAATTTAGAAAATTTCGCAATTTTCCAACTTTGAATTTTTATGCAATTAAATCACAGAGATATGTCACACAAAATACTTAATAAGTAACATTTCCCACATGTCTACTTTACATCAGCACAATTTTGGAACCAATTTTTTTTTTTGTTAGGGAGTTATAATGGTTAAAAGTTGACCAGCAATTTCTCATTTTTACAACACCATTTTTTTTAGGGACCACATCTCATTTGAAGTCATTTTGTGGGGTCTATATGATAGAAAATACCCAAGTGTGACACCATTCTAAAAACTGCACCCCTCAAGGTGCTCAAAACCATATTCAAGAAGTTTATTAACCCTTCTGGTGCTTCACAGGAATTTTTGGAATGTTTAAATAAAAATGAACATTTAACTTTTTTTCACAAAAAATGTTTTTCAGCTCCAATTTGTTTTATTTTACCAAGGGTAACAGGAGAAAATGGACCCCAAAAGTTGTTGTACAATTTGTCCTGAGTACACCGATACCCCATATGTGGGGGTAAACCACTGTTTGGGCGCATGACAGAGCTCGGAAGCGAAGGAGCGCCATTTGACTTTTCAATGCAAAATTGACTGGAATCGAGATGGGACACCATGTTGCGTTTGGAGAGCCCCTGATGTGCCTAAACATTGAAACCCCCCACTTTGCGCTCGCTATAGTCCCTTGCTGCCTGAAGTGTCCTAACAAGGCCCTGGTCCTTTTTCTGTCCTGGGACAGTGCCTGTATGATAGGCATCTTGAGCCGTTCTTTCTTGGGTCTCTGCACGGTGACACCAGGTTCCAGAATGCTGCTGTACCACAGGCTTAATGAGGGCAGTATACATATAGTCCTATGCCCTCCGGTTTTGCTATGGGGCTTGCAGCTCCCCACAGCCTGGGGCTCCCGGTCCCCGGTCTCTGCACTCTGGCTCCTCTGAGGCCCACTTGCAGCCTCTTTGAGCCCTATTCTCTCCTCTGTGCTCCTTTCTCTTCACTGTCTGCTCCAGGGTTTTGAGCTACCCCTCCTGGCCTGGATTCAGAAGGTGTTGTGTGTGAGGTTTACCTTCTAAGAGATCCCTCTTGTTTCCAGGCATAGCACTACCCTCCCCGAAAGGAAGGCAGCAGTACTGTGGTACCCGAACTCCTGGGGTGCCACACATGCAAAACTATTATGCCCCTATAAGCACTTGGCAAAATGGGGATAAGAGCAAAACCATCTGGGATCAGTGTCTGACTGTACTCCTAAAGTTTATATAATTGATGTCATTACATTTGGATAAGTATGCCGAGGGAGAGAACTTCTTTTTTGTGATCTTTGCTAAAATGGAAAAAGTATAGCACACCACTATCAGTGTAAGGCTTGAGTCACACGAGCTTATAACAAATCAGTACAATGTCGATTCAGAAAAGTAGGATGAGTGTCATACAAGTACAATGCGATTTTTCTCGACTAGCATCCATATGACGTGTATGCAATGCGTTTTTAACATCGTATTTTACATACTGTAATTCTCTGTCATTTAAAGCTAGTTTACAAACTAATAAAGCAATCTTATATACAGATATAGATAGAATAGAGAGAACAGTTAAATAGAATAAATAGAGAGAATATATAGATATCCTGTAAACATATGATTTCACAGTCCCCTACATATAATAAACTAGCACCCTTTAGTGCTTTCATGTAGCACTAAATGGTGTTCAGGCATATTTAACCTATTAAATAAATACATAATTTTAAAAAAAATCTCGTGAGACCGCAATGCACTCTTCAGACCGGAGCGCGCGAGGAGCGTTGGTAACTGCTTCAATCCGGGGGCCAACGGAGGGTGATTATATCACTATTTTTTATTTTAATTCTTTTTTTTAACAGGGATATGTTGCCCACATTGCTATATACTGCATGGGCTGTGCAATATATTACGTGGGCTGGGCAATATACTACGTGGGCTGGGCAATATACTACGTGGGCTGGGCAATGTACTGCACGGGCTGTGCAATGTACTGCGTGGGCTGTGCAATGTACTGCGCGGGCTGTGCAATGTACTGTGCGGGCTGTACAATGTACTGCTTGGGCTGTGCAATGTACTGCGCGGGCTGTGCAATGCACTGTGCGGGCTGTGCAATGTACTGCTCGGGCTGTGCAATATAGTATGCGGGCTGTGCAATATAGTACGCGGGCTGTGCAATATAGAACGCGGGCTGTGCAATATAGTACGCGGGCTGTGCAATATAGAACGCGGGCTGTGCAATATAGTACGCGGGCTGTGCAATATAGTACGTGAGCTGTGCAATGTAATACGCGGGCTGTGCAATATACTGTGTGGGCTGTGCTATATACTACGTGGGCTGTGCAATATACTCTGTGCAATGTACTGCACGGGCTGTGCAATGTACTGCGCGGGCTGTGCAATGTACTGCTCGGGCTGTGCAATATAGTACGCGGGCTGTGCAATATAGTATAGCTATATTAGATGGGAGGAGGATCTGAAAAAATCTAAGACACAGAAATTTCAGCGTGATCAGCTGGATTACGATACTAAAAGAGTATATAGATGGAGACCATTACAGAATCGTTCTCGTACCAATTCGGTTACATCCATCTCAAGCAGCTCATCACATGTGTCAGCTAATGCAAGTATCGGAGAACCAGCTATGGATCTAAGACATTATAATACTCGCCAGATGACCAACGGGCGTAATAACAATAATAAAAATAAATTTCAGGACTTCAAACAAGGCAATGAACTTAAGGTAATTAACCTTTCTGATATTGTTCTCACGTCAGCTCAACAATCTGTATTAACTTTGGGTCTGACGTTCTGCCCAACTGCCAATTTTGACACTTTTGAGGCCATCAAGGATGTTTTTCTTTTTGCCCGCAAATTGATTTTGAAAAAATTCAACAGTAAAAACAATGCCCCTTTTTCAACAGAGGCGGAATTGGAAGCGCTCCGGGTACTAGAGAGTCTTCTTCTAGAATAACAGGAGTCAGAACAGGGTAAGTTTCCTGACTTTATAAAAAAGAGGTCTAAAACATTTCCACCATTAACTTTGAATTCCTCTATTGAGGTTTTTGTAAGAATGGTCTGTAATGAGCTATATCAGTTGCAGACCAGGAGACCCTATGATAACCTGACTTCTATGAAACGGAGGGCCCTACAGGAGCTCAAGAATATGAAACAGGTGGTATTCAAACCGGCTGATAAAGGCGGGAATGTGGTGGTCTGGCCAGTACAATTATATGAGAAAGAGGCCTTTAAACAACTAAATGATGATACTTGTTATCAGAGATTGCCATCAGACCCCACATCCGCCTTTCAGCTACAACTGTTTCATATCCTTGATATTGCACTGGAGAATGGGTGCATCACAAAAACGGTGTGGGAAGGATTACGGGTCGCATTTCCAGTGGTTCCAACCATATACTTTTTACCGAAAGTCCATAAGAGTCTATTAAATCCACCCGGTAGGCCTATTGTCTCCGGGTGTGGAGGATTAAATGAAATGATTTCCCGATTTTTGGACTATTACTTAAAGCCATGTGTATTTGAACTACCATCGTACATTAAGGATTCTGGGGATGTTTTAAGGAGGATACAGGGTATCACCTTTGAACCAGACATGTTGTTCATTTCTGGCGATGTTGAATCGCTATACACTTGTATAGAACATCAGAAGGGGATAGCGGCAGTCAGATTTTTTCTGCTAAACAACGGTATGGACTCGGATTTACTGGAATTTTTGTTGGAATTATTGGAATACGTGCTTACGCACAACTATTTTACTTTCAAGGACCGTTATTTTAAACAGCAACGGGGAGTGGCGATGGGGACGTGTTTCACGCCCTCATACGCTAACTTATTTATGGGCCATTGGGAGCGAGAATATATGCTATCATATTCATCTGATGTATCGGGCCCTAATGTATTAAGTTGGATGCGTTTTATAGACGATGTCCTTATTATTTGGCAGGGGAGTAGAAGTGAATTGGATGGCTTCCTGACATACCTTAACGCAAATGACTGGAATATTAAGTTTACTTTTAAAGTGGAAGAGAACAAAATAGACTTCTTGGATTTGCAACTGTCCGTTGACCAACTGGGTAATATCCACAGCACCATTTATCGTAAAGAAACAAGTACGAACTCTTTATTACATGCAAGATCCGCACATCCCAGACATACCATTAAAGCGATCCCTAAGGGACAATTTATTAGAGCCAGGAGGATTTGTGACTCTGAGGAGGAGTTTGAGAATCAGGCTCGGGATTTGAAGCAGCGATTCTTTCGTCAAGGCTACATGCCAGATGATGTGGAAAGAGGGTACCAGCAAGCTAAGGATAGGAGTCGTGACAGCCTTCTTCATTATCAGACGGGAAAAAGAGGAGCCACAACTGCGGATGATTACGAACTATCACAGCAGATGGAGAGATATGGGTGACATTATGAATCGTCACTGGCCTATTTTGAAAGAGGATCCGGAACTGTCTAAGCTGATTGAAGGAACACCTAGGATCGTTGCGAGGAGGAGTAAAACCATAGGTGAGATGATTACACATAGTCATTATATTCCTCCTAGGTCGCAATTTATATTTAACTCCGGGGGACCAGTTTGGGGCTCACGGCCATGTGGTGGATGTAGTGCATGTAGGTACATGGTAAAAACGGATGTATTTGTGAATTCTTCAAATTCTCATACGTTCAAGATAGTACATCCCATCAATTGCAGAACTACATCAGTGGTGTGTCACATCACTTGCCCATGTGGGCTTATCTACATAGGCCTCACATCAAGGCAGTTGCGTGTACGGATCCTAGAGCATATAAGAGATATACGAGTGGCTAGATTGATTGGATTTGAGGATCTACACAGAGAGGAAGTTGCTAAGTTGAAAACGATACCTTCCCACTATCGGGAGTTTCATCCCACGGGAACAATTGAGATGCAGGTTAAAGGCATTGATATGGTCCATTTGGGGGCTCGTGGTGGCCATCTGATGAATAGGTTGGCACGGAAGGAGTGTCGTTGGATAACGACACTCAGAACAATGAAACCACTTGGTCTTAATGACCAATGGGGCTTCTCCAGTTTTCTATGATTTCCCTCTCTTGCTGATCATCGACCTCTGTGCCAAGTGATTATATAGTTATACGGGTCATTTATTTGGTTATTTTAATGATTAACAATTATATTCGGTTACATTATTGTATATTTTCTTTGCTTTTATTTTATTTTTAATTTTATTCATTTTAATCTCTTTTCTTATGGGATCTATGTGCCGTATATAATGCTTATTTATAACTGATTTTCTGTTTTAGTATAGAATAGGAGTGACCATTAACAATACTGTATTGAATATGAAGAAGTCCACTGGAGTGGAAAAATATATTTGGAAAAATTATCACCTTTTCAAGAATTTCACAGTATCACTGGATTGTGGACATGTCACATTTGGTTATAATATTATAGAATATTTTTGAAGTATATTTATTATTTTTTGTATATTATATATTTTTGTACACTGGTTATGTATTTTGTGTATATTAATATGAGTTACTGTGTATTACGGCTTTTTACTGCATGTTTGAATAGATATTTTGCGGTAATATATATATTTTGGGTGCACTTATTCACTTATATATATATCTTATTTTTGTGCTCATATTATTGTTCTTAATATATTTGGCCGCTCTGAGGTTATGCGCGTGATTTACCTTCCATTCTTGTACTTGGTCGTTTGTTCTGTTATATTTTCTTTTGCCCTCCTTTTTGCCAATACTTCCAATGGCCGCTCCGGTGTTGCGCGCTTGGTTTGCCTCCCTGCACGTGTGCCTAATCACGTGCCCTGCCTGTGACGTTACAGAGGGTGCGACTGCACCCTCTAGTGACGTTGTCGCAGGGCCGGTGACATGGCGCCGTGTTTGGTGGCGGTGAATCAAGCGCTGGATTATACGCATGTGAGTGAGAGATTAACCATTGGCTATACTTAAATATGTGGACATATATATATACGACCTTAGCCCTCATTCCCCATCACTCCCTGACGAAGCAACGTGTGAAACGCGCGTTGGAGTGCGGGGCAGCAGTAGCACCATGTGGGAAATAAATCCTGGTTAGTATATGGAGATCTTTTTTACTATGTGCTGGTTACCTTCCTATTAGGGAATACTATATGTGATTTCACTATGTGCACTTTATCAATATACCTGGAGGTTATATATACCCCGTTATTTATGCACTTTATATAATATTACCTGGATTGGATTGAATATTCATTAGCACTTTATCTATTTATTTATTTATGGTCATAAAATTTAGTATATATTTCCCTTATTATGGAAGCCGAATTTGTATAATATAAAGCATTATCTTGATTAATTACTCAGATTACGGGTGGTCCTCTGCTCCTTCTGGTTTTTAATTTGTCGTTTATGTTTTTTATTATGTGTCTGTGTTAGATTGGATTGGTGTCTCTGAATACAATTATTTATATTTGAATATTATTGTTTTTGGATTCAGTTATTTATTTTGATATTTCTTTTCAAGTGGTTCTTTTTTGGTATTGTATTTAGTTGTCTGTTTGAGCTTTACTTTGATAGTTATTTGATAGGTTCTTATTTTTGCTCCTAGTTTTTTGGGGTTAAAAACCCTACATATAATAAACTTGCACCCTTTAGTGCTTTCATGTAGCACTAAATGGTGTTTAGGCATATTTAACCTATTAAATAAATACATAATTAAAAAAAATATCTCGTGAGACCGCAATGCACTCTTCAGACCGGAGTGCGCGAGGAGCGTTGGTAACTGCTTCGATCCGGGGGCCAACGGAGGGTGAGTATATCACTATTTTTTATTTTAATTCTTTTTTTTTTTAACAGGGATATGTTGCCCACATTGCTATATACTGAATTGCCTGTGCAATATATTACGTGGGCTGGGCAATATACTACGTTGGCTGGGCAATATACTGTGTGGGCTGTGCTATATACTACGTGGGCTGTGTAATATACGCTGTGCAATGTACTGCGCGGGCTGTGCAATGTACTGCTCGGGCTGTGCAATGTACTGCTCGGGCTGTGCAATATAGTACGCGGGCTGTGCAATATAGTACGCGGGCTGTGCAATATAGAACGCGGGCTGTGCAATATAGAACGCGGGCTGTGCAATATAGTACGCGGGCTGTGCAATGTAATACGCGGGCTGTGCTATATACTACGTGGGCTGTGCAATATACGCTGTGCAATGTACTGCACGGGCTGTGCAATGTACTGTGCGGGCTGTGCAATGTACTGCACGGACTGTGCAATGTACTGCTTGGGCTGTGCAATATAGTACGCGGGCTGTGCAATATAGTACGCGGGCTGTGCAATATAGTACGCGGGCTGTGCAATATAGTACGCGGGCTGTGCAATATAGTACGCGGGCTGTGCAATATAGTACGCTGGCTGTGCAATGTACTACGTGGGCTGTGCAATGTAATACGCGGGCTGTGCAATATACTGTGTGGGCTGTGCTATACACTACGTGGCCTGTGTTAAACACTACGTGGCCTGTGTTATACACTACGTGGCCTGTGTTATACACTACGTGTGTGGTACTGCACGGGCTGTGCAATATACTACGCGGGCTGTGCAATATACTACGCGGGCTGTGCAATATACTCCGTGGGCTGTGCTATATACTCCGTGGGCTGTGCTATATAATCCGTGGGTTGTGCTATATACTACATGGCTGTGCTATATACTACGTGGCTGTGTTATTTACTACATGGCTGTGCTATTTACTACGTGGGCTGTTATATACTACGTGGCTGTGCTATATACTACGTGGCTGGCCGCAAGCAATCATCGACAGGCGCAGTCCGGCCGCGAATTGGTGCGGGATTTGAACCGCTCTTCGCTAATTGGTCGCGGCTGGCCGAATCATGTGTATTCAATGTATTATTCTAAAATCTTCATAAATAAACTACATACATATTCTAGAATACCCGATGCGTTAGAATCGGGCTACCATCTAGTATATATATATATATATATATATATACATAGAATAGATAGCTATAAAGATGTAAGTGTGTAAGTGACATCTGTACACAAGCATAGTACAGTGCTTGTGTAGCATACTGTACATGTATTTTATTACTGAATAAATTACTTTCTGAAAAAATGGCGTGGGATCCCTGGAAATGTTATTAACTCGCCGAGGGAAAGCGGACAGCTGGGGACACATGAAGCTTCCCAGGCTATTAATATCAGCTCACAGCTGTATACTTTATTAAAATTGAGAACCCCCAAAAAAGAGATAAAGTAGGATCCCTCTATAACACTGGCCAACACAAAAAAATCATCAGCAATGGTAATATGTCTGTTTTTTGGGGTTTGATGTGCTGATTCCAAAAATATGCTTAGTTTTGCTCTATCACATAAAGTTTCTGAGGTAGATGTATTTTTGTTATTACGTTATTTCTGCATTTTCAATGTATGTGGTTTTTCCTATGTTATTCCCATTTCTTTGCTTGTCATAGTTAATTGTGAATTTTCTTACAGGGACATCAGTAAAAGTTTTAGTGAGTTTTATTGGAAGGAGTATTGACAGTGCAGTCAACCAATGACTGCTTTTTTGGAAAGTCACATGTTATGGGGAGGAGCTAACTGTTATGAGGTGGTAAGATTTGAGTCAGTCAGAAAAGGATGGTGATTGCAGCAAGGACTGGTCTGTGAAACTCTGACAGGAGACAGGCCTCTACAGGGATCTGAGCCCTGCCAGAGGGAGATAGAAGGGAAGGCAGTGGACAGCCGCCATTGTGAGAGGATTTTCACTGCATTTCTGCAAGGGCAAGTCGCCTCAGGGGGAAGAAAACAGCTCAGCCACTGAGGTACAACTGAGCGAGGGTCTCCACAGAGAGAGAACCTGAAAGCAGCCAATAATACACTAAGAAACTTCCTATCTGCAAATGTACATCTGTAAGGAATAGGCTGACCCATTTACCTCACAACTGTATATAGTTATCTACTAAATTACCTCCAGTAAAATCAGTTCTAAATACAAGCTGCCTCTGTCATCTCTGGGGAAATATCTACATATAGTTGGTCGGCTCATCGCATTTTTTTTTTAGTTTGTCACCACCATTGAACTGAACTTACTCTACTGTTTGATCTCATTTAAAGGAGAAAAATGCCCTGACAGTGCATCAATATCATCCAAACAGGCCAAGTACGTGCAATCACTCATGATATTTAAAAGATGTACCAGATGTACTTTAAGTGTCCACTTGGTGATCAAGACAAAAGCTGGGCCCCTCATGTGACATGCTCAAGTTGTTGAGATGGTATTCGTGACTGATTGAATATGAGGAAAGTGGCTATGCCGTTTGCTATTCCCATTATTTGGAGAGAACCCAAAAATCATAGTGATAACTGCTACTTTTGTTCTGTCAAGCTGAAGGGCTTTTCTGCAAAGAACAGACATAAGATTAATTACCCTGAACTTGAATCTGCGATTAGGTCAGTTCCACATGATGGTAACTTGCCAGTTCCTGTACCACTGTTGTCTGGATTGGATGAAAATGAAGTAGAATATGAAGACTATGGAGCTGAAGCGACTGGCGAAGACATGGAGACCTCAAGTCAAGATGAGTATGTACCTGATGGAGCAGCCGAGCAGCCAGAACGCTTTACTGAATGAATTAAATGATCTCATCAGAAACCTTTCATTGCCAAAAGATAAAGCTGCACTTCTTGCATCTAGGTTGAAACAGAAGAATCTTATTCATGATTATGTCAAAGGGTGTTATTACCAAAACAGAAGTAACACTTTAACACAATTTTTCACAGTTGATGGATCAATGATGTACTGTAACAATGTGAATGGCCTCTTTGAAGAACTGAATCAAGAGTATTTTGTTGCAGATTGGCTATTGTTTATTGACTCATCCCAGAGAAGTATGAAAGCAGCGTTGCTTCAAAATGGAAATATGAAACCATCAATCCCTATTGCTCAATCATGTCATCTAAAGGAAAGTTATGAAAATCTGTCAGTTGTTTTGGATGCTATACCATATAAGCACCATCAATAGAATATTCACAGAGATTTGGAAGTGATTGGGCTGCTAATGGGAATTCAAGGAGGTTTCACAAAATATTATTGCTTCTTGTGTTTATGGGACAGTAGAAATACAGTAGAACATTATGTTCGTCGTGATTGGGGACAGAGAAACATCTATGCTCCATGTACAGACAATCTTCAGCATAATCTTTTAGTTGCTCCAACAAAAATCTTTCTTCCCCCACTGCATATAAAGTTGGGATTGATTACAAACTTTGTGAAAGCCATAGCAAAGACAAATTCACAAGGGTTCCAGTACATTTCACAGAAATTCTCCAGCATTTCACCAGCAAAACTGAAGGAAGGGGTATTTGTTGGTCCTCAGATCAGAGAGCTTATGAGAGATGATGTGTTTGAAGGAACTCTAAATGATAAGGAATTGAGATCTTGGAAAAGCTTCAAGTGGATCTGTGAAAACTTGTTAGGAAAAAAAAAATCTCCACAATATGTTGAAGGTGTTGAGGAACTGCTAAATGAATACCAGGGCCTTGGATGTCGCATGTCTGAAAATGCACTTTTTGCATCCACATTTAGATTTCTTCCTCAAAATCTTGGGGATGTAAGCGATAAACAAGGCGAGCAGTTTCACCAGGACACTAAAGTAATGGAACACCGCTACCAGGGTTTTTGGAATGTCTCAGTGATGGCAGATTACCAGTAGCGTAGCTACCAGGGGGGCAGAGGGTGCGGTCGCCCCGGGCCCGGAGCTCAGAGGGGGCCCACCTGGAGCTACGCTACCCTTAACTATATTAGCCTGCTGCGCACACCAATATAGTTGAGCTCTGCGGTAGAGCAGGGACAGAATCTCCCTGCTCTGCTGCGGTCTGTTCTGTAGAGGAACATGTGTCCGGGGACGCTGGGTGCCGGCACTGTACCTGCTGCCTCCAGCAGAGCATGCTGCAGACACACACACACATTGCCGGCTGTGTGGTGTCTGCTGAAGAGACTTCAGGACGCTGCTTCTTCCCTCCCTGAGCCCTGCATACAGGAGCAGCTGGACAGGAGATAGGATGACGTAGGAGCTCACGCTGCAGGTGCTGGAGGTGACTGCACTGTGCAGTGAGGAGGAGGCAGGACACTGTTTCCCTCCTGACAAGTCCCTGAGGTTTCTTGCAACTGTTTTGCTCTGTCTCTGTCAGTCTCTCTCAGTCTCACTCTCTGTCTCGCTCTGTCTCTCTCGCTCTCTGTCTCGCTCTCTCTGTCTCGCTTTCTCTCAGTCTGTCACTCTGTCTCGCTCACTGTCTCGCTCTCTCTCAGTCTCTCTCTGAGTCTCTGTCTCTCATCGTCAGTCTCTCTCTGTCTCTGTCGCTCACTCTCTGTCTCGCTCACTCTCTGTCTCGCTCACTCTCTGTCTCGCTCTGAGTCTATCTCTCTCAGGGTCAGTCTCTCTGTCACTCTCTAGCTCAGTCTTTGTCTCGCTCTCAGTTTGTCTCTGTCTTAGTCTCTTTCTCTCTCAGTCTCGCTCTCTGTCTCGCGCTCTCCCTGTCTCGCTCTCAGTCTCTGTCAGTCTCTCTGTCTCTCTCTGTTTCTTCAGTCTCTGTCTCTTTGTCTATCTCAGTCTCTGTCTGTCTCTCTCAGTCAAGGGGTCTTGCACTCTGTCTCGCTCTCTGTGTCTTTCTCTCTGTCTCTCTCAGTCTCTGTCACTCTCTGGCAGTCTCTCTCTGTGTCTCTCAGTCTCTGTCTCACTCTCTCTGTTTGTCTCAGTCTCGCTCTCTCTGTCTCGATCTCAGTTTCTGAGTCAGTCTCTCTTTCTCGCTCTCTCTCAGTCTCGCTCTCAGTCTCTCTGTCAGTCTCTCTCTGTCTCAGTCTATCTCTCTGTCTGTCTCAGTCTATCTCTCTGTCTCTCTCTCAGCATCTCTCTCTCTATCTCTTGTAATGTGGTCCTGTAGCCGGGGTCAGGGTCCTATCAGTCCAGTGTGTCTCATCTCATATCAGTAAATACAAGGTAACAAACATGAAAATGCCATTTATATAAACAATAAAAATCCCCATAAAGTTGAGGATCTACAGTTAGGGCCAGAAATATTTGGACAGTGACACAATTTTCGCGAGTTGGGCTCTGCATGCCACCACATTGGACTTGAAATGAAACCTCTACAACAGAATTCAAGTGCAGATTGTAACGTTTAATTTGAAGGGTTGAACAAAAATATCTGATAAAAAATGTAGGAATTGTACACATTTCTTTACAAACACTCCACATTTTAGGAGGTCAAAAGTAATTGGACAAATAAACATAACCCAAACAAAATATTTTTATTTTCAATATTTTGTTGCAAATCCTTTGGAGGCAATCACTGCCTTAAGTCTGGAACCCATGGACATCACCAAACGCTGGGTTTCCTCCTTCTTAATGCTTTGCCAGGCCTTTACAGCCGCAGCCTTCAGGTCTTGCTTGTTTGTGGGTCTTTCCGTCTTAAGTCTGGATTTGAGCAAGTGAAATGCATGCTCAATTGGGTTTAGATCTGGAGATTGACTTGGCCATTGCAGAATGTTCCACTTTTTGGCACTCATGAACTCCTGAGTAGCTTTGGATGTATGCTTGGGGTCATTGTCCATCTGTACTATGAAGCGCCGTCCAATCAACTTTGTAGCATTTGGCTGAATCTGGGCTGAAAGTATATCCCGGTACACTTCAGAATTCATCCGGCTACTCTTGTCTGCTCTTATGTCATTAATAAACACAAGTGACCCAGTGCCATTGAAAGCCATGCATTTCCATGCCATCACGTTGCCTCCACCATGTTTTACAGAGGATGTGGTGTGCCTTGGATCATGTGCCGTTCCCTTTCTTCTCCAAACTTTTTTCTTCCCATCATTCTGGTACAGGTTGATCTTTGTCTCATCTGTCCATAGAATACTTTTCCAGAACTGAGCTGGCTTCTTGAGGTGTTTTTCTGCAAATTTAACTCTGGCCTGTCTATTTTTGGTATTGATGAATGGTTTGCATCTAGATGTGAACCCTTTGTATTTACTGTCATGGAGTCTTCTCTTTACTGTTGACTTAGAGACAGATACACCTACTTCACTGAGAGTGTTCTGGACTTCAGTTGATGTTGTGAACGGGTTCTTCTTCACCAAATTAAGTATGCGGCGATCATCCACCACTGTTGTCATCCGTGGACGCCCAGGCCTTTTTGAGTTCCCAAGCTCACCAGTCAATTCCTTTTTTCTCAGAATGTACCCAACTGTTGATTTTGCTACTCCAAGCATGTCTGCTATCTCTCTGATGGATTTTTTCTTTTTTTTCAGCCTCAGGATGTTCTGCTTCACCTCAATTGAGAGTTCCTTTGACCGCATGTTGTCTGCTCACAGCAAAAGCTTCCAAATGCAAAACCACACACCTGGAATCCACCCCTGACCTTTTAACTACTTCATTGATTACAGGTTAACGAGGGAGACGCCTTCAGAGTTAATTGCAGCCCTTAGAGTCCATTGTCCAATTACTTTTGGTCCCTTGAAAAAGAGGACGCTATGCATTACAGAGCTATCATTCCTAAACCCTTTCTCCGATTTGGATGTGGAAACTATCATATTGCAGCTGGGAGTGTGCACTTTCAGCCCATATTATATATATAATTGTATTTCTGAACATGTTTTTGTAAACAGCTAAAATAACAAAACTTGTGTCACTGTCCAAATATTTCTGGCCCTAACTGTATAATATAACGCTGGGAGCGTCACTCTGTCCGAAGCCTTTATAGACTGCGCTGGCGCAAGCGCCGGCGCAGTCTGGGCCTCACAGAGTGACGCTCCCGGGAGATCGCGGTATGCGTTCACACTGAACGCACACCGCGATCTCCAACAGAGAAGCAGGGACCGCCAGGAGGGTGAGTATCGGCCATATTCACCTGTCCTGCGTTCCACCGCTGAGCGCCGCCATCTTCCCGGTCTTCGGCCTGTGACCTTCAGTTCAGAGGGCGCAATGACGCGCTTAAGCGGTGGAACGGGACAGACAGGTGAGTATAGTAAGTGCTGGGGGGCGATACCGGCACCTGACCCCCACAGCGCGCCAGTGTCCCCGCCTGCTCAGGCCCCCGGATGGGTGCAGCACATGACAGGATGGGGACGCAGGATGGTTGCAGCACATACCAGGATGGGGACGCAGGATGGTTGCAGCACATACCAGGATGGGGATGCAGGATGGGGACGCAGGATGGTTGCAGCACATACCAGGATGGGGACGCAGGATGGGGACGCAGGATGGTTGCAGCACATACCAGGATGGGGACGCAGGATGGTTGCAGCACATACCAGGATGGGGACGCAGGATGGGGACGCAGGATGGTTGCAGCACATACCCGGATGGGGACGCAGGATGGTTGCAGAACATACCAGGATGGGCACGCAGGATGGTTGCAGCACATACCAGGATGGGGACGCAGGATGGGGACGCAGGATGGGTGCAGCACATACCAGGATGGGGACGCAGGATGGTTGCAGCACATACCAGGATGGGGATGCAGGATGGGGACGCAGGATGGTTGCAGCACATACCAGGATGGGGACGCAGGATGGGGACGCAGGATGGTTGCAGCACATACCAGGATGGGGACGCAGGATGGTTGCAGCACATACCAGGATGGGGACGCAGGATGGGGACGCAGGATGGTTGCAGCACATACCCGGATGGGGACGCAGGATGGTTGCAGAACATACCAGGATGGGCACGCAGGATGGTTGCAGCACATACCAGGATGGGGACGCAGGATGGGGACGCAGGATGGGTGCAGCACATACCAGGATGGGGACGCAGGATGGGTGCAGCACATGACAGGATGGGGATGCAGGATGGGTGCAGCACATACCAGGATGGGGACGCAGGATGGGTGCAGCACATACCAGGATGGGGACTCAGGATGGGTGCAGCACATGACAGGATGGGGACGCAGGATGGGTGCAGCACATACCAGGATGTAGACGCAGGATGGGTGCAGCACATGACAGGATGGGGGCGCAGGATGGGTGCAGCACATACCAGGATGGGGACTCAGGATGGGTGCAGCACATGACAGGATGGGGACGCAGGATGGGTGCAGCACATACCAGGATGTGGACGCAGGATGGGTGCAGCACATGACAGGATGGGGGCGCAGGATGGGTGCAGCACATGACAGGATGGGGACGCAGGATGGGTGCAGCACATGACAGGATGGGGACGCAGGATGGGTGCAGCACATGACAGGATGGAGACGCAGGATGGGTGCAGCACATGACAGGATGGGGACGCAGGATGGGTGCAGCACATGACAGGATGGGGGTGCAGGATGGGTGCAGCACATGACAGGATGGGGCGCAGGATGGGTGCAGCACATGACAGGATGGGGACGTAGGATGGGTGCAGCACATGACAGGATGGGGACGCAGGATGGGTGCAGCACATACCAGGATGGGGACTCAGGATGGGTGCAGCACATGACAGGATGGGGACGCAGGATGGGTGCAGCACATACCAGGATGTAGACGCAGGATGGGTGCAGCACATGACAGGATGGGGGCGCAGGATGGGTGCAGCACATACCAGGATGGGGACTCAGGATGGGTGCAGCACATGACAGGATGGGGACGCAGGATGGGTGCAGCACATACCAGGATGTGGACGCAGGATGGGTGCAGCACATGACAGGATGGGGGCGCAGGATGGGTGCAGCACATGACAGGATGGGGACGCAGGATGGGTGCAGCACATGACAGGATGGGGACGCAGGATGGGTGCAGCACATGACAGGATGGGGACGCAGGATGGGTGCAGCACATGACAGGATGGGGACGCAGGATGGGTGCAGCACATGACAGGATGGGGGTGCAGGATGGGTGCAGCACATGACAGGATGGGGCGCAGGATGGGTGCAGCACATGACAGGATGGGGACGCAGGATGGGTGCAGCACATGACAGGATGGGGACGAAGGATGGGGACGCAGGATGGGTGCAGCACATACCAGGATGGGGACACAGGATGGGGACGCAGGATGGGGACGCAGGATGGGTGCAGCACATACCAGGATGGGGACGCAGGATGGGTGCAGCACATGACAGGATGGGGACGTAGGATGGGTGCAGCACATGACAGGATGGGGACGCAGGATGGGTGCAGCACATACCAGGATGGGGACTCAGGATGGGTGCAGCACATGACAGGATGGGGACGCAGGATGGGTGCAGCACATACCAGGATGTAGACGCAGGATGGGTGCAGCACATGACAGGATGGGGGCGCAGGATGGGTGCAGCACATACCAGGATGGGGACTCAGGATGGGTGCAGCACATGACAGGATGGGGACGCAGGATGGGTGCAGCACATACCAGGATGTGGACGCAGGATGGGTGCAGCACATGACAGGATGGGGGCGCAGGATGGGTGCAGCACATGACAGGATGGGGACGCAGGATGGGTGCAGCACATGACAGGATGGGGACGCAGGATGGGTGCAGCACATGACAGGATGGGGACGCAGGATGTGTGCAGCACATGACAGGATGGGGACGCAGGATGGGTGCAGCACATGACAGGATGGGGGTGCAGGATGGGTGCAGCACATGACAGGATGGGGCGCAGGATGGGTGCAGCACATGACAGGATGGGGATGCAGGATGGGGACGCAGGATGGATGCAGCACATACCAGGATGGGGATTCAGGATGGGTGCAGCACATGACAGGATGGGGACGCAGGATGGGGACGCAGGATGGGTGCAGCACATGACAGGATGGGGACGCAGGATGGGTGCAGCACATGACAGGATGGGGACGCAGGATGGGTGCAGCACATGACAGGATGGGGGCACAGGATGGGTGCAGCACATGACAGGATGGGGACGCAGGATGGTTGCAGCACATACCAGGATGGGGATGCAGGATGGGGACGCAGGATGGTTGCAGCACATACCAGGATGGGGACGCAGGATGGGGACGCAGGATGGTTGCAGCACATACCAGGATGGGGACGCAGGATGGTTGCAGCACATACCAGGATGGGGACGCAGGATGGTTGCAGCACATACCCGGATGGGGACGCAGGATGGTTGCAGAACATACCAGGATGGGCACGCAGGATGGTTGCAGCACATACCAGGATGGGGACGCAGGATGGGGACGCAGGATGGGTGCAGCACATACCAGGATGGGGACGCAGGATGGGTGCAGCACATGACAGGATGGGGATGCAGGATGGGTGCAGCACATACCAGGATGGGGACGCAGGATGGGTGCAGCACATACCAGGATGGGGACTCAGGATGGGTGCAGCACATGACAGGATGGGGACGCAGGATGGATGCAGCACATACCAGGATGTAGACGCAGGATGGGTGCAGCACATGACAGGATGGGGGCGCAGGATGGGTGCAGCACATACCAGGATGGGGACTCAGGATGGGTGCAGCACATGACAGGATGGGGACGCAGGATGGGTGCAGCACATACCAGGATGTGGACGCAGGATGGGTGCAGCACATGACAGGATGGGGGCGCAGGATGGGTGCAGCACATGACAGGATGGGGACGCAGGATGGGTGCAGCACATGACAGGATGGGGACGCAGGATGGGTGCAGCACATGACAGGATGGGGACGCAGGATGGGTGCAGCACATGACAGGATGGGGACGCAGGATGGGTGCAGCACATGACAGGATGGGGGTGCAGGATGGGTGCAGCACATGACAGGATGGGGCGCAGGATGGGTGCAGCACATGACAGGATGGGGACGTAGGATGGGTGCAGCACATGACAGGATGGGGACGCAGGATGGGTGCAGCACATACCAGGATGGGGACTCAGGATGGGTGCAGCACATGACAGGATGGGGACGCAGGATGGGTGCAGCACATACCAGGATGTAGACGCAGGATGGGTGCAGCACATGACAGGATGGGGGCGCAGGATGGGTGCAGCACATACCAGGATGGGGACTCAGGATGGGTGCAGCACATGACAGGATGGGGACGCAGGATGGGTGCAGCACATACCAGGATGTGGACGCAGGATGGGTGCAGCACATGACAGGATGGGGGCGCAGGATGGGTGCAGCACATGACAGGATGGGGACGCAGGATGGGTGCAGCACATGACAGGATGGGGACGCAGGATGGGTGCAGCACATGACAGGATGGGGACGCAGGATGGGTGCAGCACATGACAGGATGGGGACGCAGGATGGGTGCAGCACATGACAGGATGGGGGTGCAGGATGGGTGCAGCACATGACAGGATGGGGCGCAGGATGGGTGCAGCACATGACAGGATGGGGATGCAGGATGGGGACGCAGGATGGTTGCAGCACATACCAGGATGGGGATGCAGGATGGGGACGCAGGATGGTTGCAGCACATACCAGGATGGGGACGCAGGATGGGGACGCAGGATGGTTGCAGCACATACCAGGATGGGGACGCAGGATGGTTGCAGCACATACCAGGATGGGGACGCAGGATGGGGACGCAGGATGGTTGCAGCACATACCCGGATGGGGACGCAGGATGGTTGCAGAACATACCAGGATGGGCACGCAGGATGGTTGCAGCACATACCAGGATGGGGACGCAGGATGGGGACGCAGGATGGGTGCAGCACATACCAGGATGGGGACGCAGGATGGGTGCAGCACATGACAGGATGGGGATGCAGGATGGGTGCAGCACATACCAGGATGGGGACGCAGGATGGGTGCAGCACATACCAGGATGGGGACTCAGGATGGGTGCAGCACATGACAGGATGGGGACGCAGGATGGGTGCAGCACATAGCAGGATGTAGACGCAGGATGGGTGCAGCACATGACAGGATGGGGGCGCAGGATGGGTGCAGCACATACCAGGATGGGGACTCAGGATGGGTGCAGCACATGACAGGATGGGGACGCAGGATGGGTGCAGCACATACCAGGATGTGGACGCAGGATGGGTGCAGCACATGACAGGATGGGGGCGCAGGATGGGTGCAGCACATGACAGGATGGGGACGCAGGATGGGTGCAGCACATGACAGGATGGGGACGCAGGATGGGTGCAGCACATGACAGGATGGAGACGCAGGATGGGTGCAGCACATGACAGGATGGGGACGCAGGATGGGTGCAGCACATGACAGGATGGGGGTGCAGGATGGGTGCAGCACATGACAGGATGGGGCGCAGGATGGGTGCAGCACATGACAGGATGGGGACGTAGGATGGGTGCAGCACATGACAGGATGGGGACGCAGGATGGGTGCAGCACATACCAGGATGGGGACTCAGGATGGGTGCAGCACATGACAGGATGGGGACGCAGGATGGGTGCAGCACATACCAGGATGTAGACGCAGGATGGGTGCAGCACATGACAGGATGGGGGCGCAGGATGGGTGCAGCACATACCAGGATGGGGACTCAGGATGGGTGCAGCACATGACAGGATGGGGACGCAGGATGGGTGCAGCACATACCAGGATGTGGACGCAGGATGGGTGCAGCACATGACAGGATGGGGGCGCAGGATGGGTGCAGCACATGACAGGATGGGGACGCAGGATGGGTGCAGCACATGACAGGATGGGGACGCAGGATGGGTGCAGCACATGACAGGATGGGGACGCAGGATGGGTGCAGCACATGACAGGATGGGGACGCAGGATGGGTGCAGCACATGACAGGATGGGGGTGCAGGATGGGTGCAGCACATGACAGGATGGGGCGCAGGATGGGTGCAGCACATGACAGGATGGGGACGCAGGATGGGTGCAGCACATGACAGGATGGGGACGAAGGATGGGGACGCAGGATGGGTGCAGCACATACCAGGATGGGGACACAGGATGGGGACGCAGGATGGGGACGCAGGATGGGTGCAGCACATACCAGGATGGGGACGCAGGATGGGTGCAGCACATGACAGGATGGGGACGTAGGATGGGTGCAGCACATGACAGGATGGGGACGCAGGATGGGTGCAGCACATACCAGGATGGGGACTCAGGATGGGTGCAGCACATGACAGGATGGGGACGCAGGATGGGTGCAGCACATACCAGGATGTAGACGCAGGATGGGTGCAGCACATGACAGGATGGGGGCGCAGGATGGGTGCAGCACATACCAGGATGGGGACTCAGGATGGGTGCAGCACATGACAGGATGGGGACGCAGGATGGGTGCAGCACATACCAGGATGTGGACGCAGGATGGGTGCAGCACATGACAGGATGGGGGCGCAGGATGGGTGCAGCACATGACAGGATGGGGACGCAGGATGGGTGCAGCACATGACAGGATGGGGACGCAGGATGGGTGCAGCACATGACAGGATGGGGACGCAGGATGTGTGCAGCACATGACAGGATGGGGACGCAGGATGGGTGCAGCACATGACAGGATGGGGGTGCAGGATGGGTGCAGCACATGACAGGATGGGGCGCAGGATGGGTGCAGCACATGACAGGATGGGGATGCAGGATGGGGACGCAGGATGGATGCAGCACATACCAGGATGGGGATTCAGGATGGGTGCAGCACATGACAGGATGGGGACGCAGGATGGGGACGCAGGATGGGTGCAGCACATGACAGGATGGGGACGCAGGATGGGTGCAGCACATGACAGGATGGGGACGCAGGATGGGTGCAGCACATGACAGGATGGGGGCACAGGATGGGTGCAGCACATGACAGGATGGGGACGCAGGATGGTTGCAGCACATACCAGGATGGGGATGCAGGATGGGGACGCAGGATGGTTGCAGCACATACCAGGATGGGGACGCAGGATGGGGACGCAGGATGGTTGCAGCACATACCAGGATGGGGACGCAGGATGGTTGCAGCACATACCAGGATGGGGACGCAGGATGGTTGCAGCACATACCCGGATGGGGACGCAGGATGGTTGCAGAACATACCAGGATGGGCACGCAGGATGGTTGCAGCACATACCAGGATGGGGACGCAGGATGGGGACGCAGGATGGGTGCAGCACATACCAGGATGGGGACGCAGGATGGGTGCAGCACATGACAGGATGGGGATGCAGGATGGGTGCAGCACATACCAGGATGGGGACGCAGGATGGGTGCAGCACATACCAGGATGGGGACTCAGGATGGGTGCAGCACATGACAGGATGGGGACGCAGGATGGATGCAGCACATACCAGGATGTAGACGCAGGATGGGTGCAGCACATGACAGGATGGGGGCGCAGGATGGGTGCAGCACATACCAGGATGGGGACTCAGGATGGGTGCAGCACATGACAGGATGGGGACGCAGGATGGGTGCAGCACATACCAGGATGTGGACGCAGGATGGGTGCAGCACATGACAGGATGGGGGCGCAGGATGGGTGCAGCACATGACAGGATGGGGACGCAGGATGGGTGCAGCACATGACAGGATGGGGACGCAGGATGGGTGCAGCACATGACAGGATGGGGACGCAGGATGGGTGCAGCACATGACAGGATGGGGACGCAGGATGGGTGCAGCACATGACAGGATGGGGGTGCAGGATGGGTGCAGCACATGACAGGATGGGGCGCAGGATGGGTGCAGCACATGACAGGATGGGGACGTAGGATGGGTGCAGCACATGACAGGATGGGGACGCAGGATGGGTGCAGCACATACCAGGATGGGGACTCAGGATGGGTGCAGCACATGACAGGATGGGGACGCAGGATGGGTGCAGCACATACCAGGATGTAGACGCAGGATGGGTGCAGCACATGACAGGATGGGGGCGCAGGATGGGTGCAGCACATACCAGGATGGGGACTCAGGATGGGTGCAGCACATGACAGGATGGGGACGCAGGATGGGTGCAGCACATACCAGGATGTGGACGCAGGATGGGTGCAGCACATGACAGGATGGGGGCGCAGGATGGGTGCAGCACATGACAGGATGGGGACGCAGGATGGGTGCAGCACATGACAGGATGGGGACGCAGGATGGGTGCAGCACATGACAGGATGGGGACGCAGGATGGGTGCAGCACATGACAGGATGGGGACGCAGGATGGGTGCAGCACATGACAGGATGGGGGTGCAGGATGGGTGCAGCACATGACAGGATGGGGCGCAGGATGGGTGCAGCACATGACAGGATGGGGACGCAGGATGGGTGCAGCACATGACAGGATGGGGACGAAGGATGGGGACGCAGGATGGGTGCAGCACATACCAGGATGGGGACACAGGATGGGGACGCAGGATGGGGACGCAGGATGGGTGCAGCACATACCAGGATGGGGACGCAGGATGGGTGCAGCACATGACAGGATGGGGACGTAGGATGGGTGCAGCACATGACAGGATGGGGACGCAGGATGGGTGCAGCACATACCAGGATGGGGACTCAGGATGGGTGCAGCACATGACAGGATGGGGACGCAGGATGGGTGCAGCACATACCAGGATGTAGACGCAGGATGGGTGCAGCACATGACAGGATGGGGGCGCAGGATGGGTGCAGCACATACCAGGATGGGGACTCAGGATGGGTGCAGCACATGACAGGATGGGGACGCAGGATGGGTGCAGCACATACCAGGATGTGGACGCAGGATGGGTGCAGCACATGACAGGATGGGGGCGCAGGATGGGTGCAGCACATGACAGGATGGGGACGCAGGATGGGTGCAGCACATGACAGGATGGGGACGCAGGATGGGTGCAGCACATGACAGGATGAGGACGCAGGATGTGTGCAGCACATGACAGGATGGGGACGCAGGATGGGTGCAGCACATGACAGGATGGGGGTGCAGGATGGGTGCAGCACATGACAGGATGGGGCGCAGGATGGGTGCAGCACATGACAGGATGGGGATGCAGGATGGGGACGCAGGATGGATGCAGCACATACCAGGATGGGGATTCAGGATGGGTGCAGCACATGACAGGATGGGGACGCAGGATGGGGACGCAGGATGGGTGCAGCACATGACAGGATGGGGACGCAGGATGGGTGCAGCACATGACAGGATGGGGACGCAGGATGGGTGCAGCACATGACAGGATGGGGGCACAGGATGGGTGCAGCACATGACAGGATGGGGACGCAGGATGGGTGCAGCACATGACAGGATGGGGACGCAGGATGGGTGCAGCACATGACAGGATGGGGACGAAGGATGGGGACGCAGGATGGGTGCAGCACATACCAGGATGGGGACGCAGGATGGGTGCAGCACATGACAGGATGGGGGCGCAGGATGGGTGCAGCACATGACAGGATGGGGACGCAGGATGGAGCAGCACATGACAGGATGGGGACGCAGGATGGGTGCAGCACATGACAGGATGGGGGCGCAGGATGGGTGCAGCACATGACAGGATGGGGACGCAGGATGGGTGCAGCACATGACAGGATGGGGACGCAGGATGGGTGCAGCACATGACAGGATGGGGACGCAGGATGGAGCAGCACATGACAGGATGGGGACGCAGGATGGGTGCAGCACATGACAGGATGGGGACGCAGGATGGGTGCAGCACATGACAGGATGGGGACGCAGGATGGAGCAGCACATACCAGGATGGAGACCATATACCAATATAAATGCTCGCCACCCAGGCATAGAACGGGTTCAATAGCTAGTAAATATATATGATGAAGAGCCAATTAGAATAAAAATGGGAACAGCCAGTAGGTGAGTATAGATAATCACAATCACATATAGATGCATGTGTATACTCAGTCTGAATAACATGGCCCACAAATGGAGAGAAGGGAAAAAAAGAAGAGATGACATACAGGGGGTGCACTTTCTTCTTTCATTGTGTGATATTTTACCACCCCCCCCCCCCCCTCTTCTGCTTTCCTCTTTCTTTCCATTCACCTCTCTAGGGTCTTGTCCAGACAAGAGTATTCTTTTTAGGGTTATCTGGATTCATTCAGGGACCTATTCCCATATGATGGACTCTATACTCATTTACTGGTTGTTTTTATCTGCAATTTGCAGCCCACAGAAAGGGACAGAGACCAGAATCCAAGGGAGATACAATGTGGGGGCTAATGCGGGGGGCCGTTATATATTTTCAATTACAGCAGGATCATCTGCTGAGGTTCCCCCTATACCCATGATTAAAGTGTGCCATCATAGTTGTAATCAAGGTTTAGGGGCCCACGCAGATGGTTCGCCCCCCCTGAGCTGAACCCTTAGCTACGCCTCTGCAGATTACTATTGGATGTTAAATTGGGACAGCCCTGAAAAATCATATCAACGACAGTCTAATGTCAAGCACTTTTAATTTCTGCTCATATTTTGGTTTCTATTTTGCATGTGAAATTATTTTGGTTCAATAAAAACTGTTTTGTAAGGTGAAGCATTTTTTTCTGATATGTAGATTACTGTTTTCTTAATGTCTCCAGTATATTTCCTATACCTTATAATAATAATAATGCTGCTCCATGGAAACTATACGTGCTACATAAAAACTATATACATTTTTGAAATCAGGACAAAATACTCAAGCTACTTACCGGCAGCGGTGTTTTTCAGGAGCCCATGACAGCACCAATGAGAGAGGGGATCCGCCCTTCGGGGACAGGAAACCTACAGACATACAAGGGCGGTACCTCTCTCCCGCATCAGTTGGATTACAGAGCATGAGAGGACCTCCTTGGTTAGTAGCACATAAATACTTTATACATTCCACCATGTGACTAAACTTAAAATTTTATATAAACAAGTGGTGATAAGCCATACCAGCATAAACGGAGGGAATATAAGGGTGCTGTCATGGGCTCCTGAAAAACACCACTACCGGAAGTAGCTTGAGTATTTATTCAGTCGCCATGACAGCACCAATGAGAGAATCACAGAGAAAAGAGTCTTAGGGAGGGACTACTGCTTCCAGCACCCTTTTACCAAACGTGAGATCGGAGGAGCCACCCAAATCTAGTCTATAATGCTTAAAGAAAGTAGATGGAGATGACCATGTGGCCACCTTACATATGTCCTCAATCGACACCTCCGACTTTTCCTCCCAGAATGTCGCCATGGCTCGAGTGGAATGAGCTCTTATACCTTCCAGAATTTCTAGGCCACCTGCTGAATAAGCCAAAGATATCCCTTCTCTAATCCATCTACCTAAAGTGTTTTTGGACACCCTAAATCCTTTATTAACTCCCTGAAAGGATATGAATAAAGAACTATCTATTTTCCAAGGGTCTGTTAATGCAATATATCTGAGCAGACATCTTTTTACATCTAATGAATGAAGTTTAAGTTCTTTTTGATTTGTGGGATTAGGACAAAAAGTGGGGAGATTTATCTCCTGTAGTCTGTGGAACTTTGACGCTACCTTTGGAAGGTAAAGAGGATCAGTTCTTAATACTACGCTATCGTCTCTAAAGTGAATGTATGGAGGCTGTCTAGAGGGGGTTTGTAGATCACGAACTCTCCTTGCTGATGTGAGAGCGACCAAAAGAGCTGTTTTAAAGGACAGGACTTTTATAGGAGCAGATTCAATAGGTTCAAAGGGGGCTTCAGTTAGAGCTGTAAGTACCAAGTTTAAATCCCACGGGGCTAGCTTTTCCTTAACAATGGGTCTCGACCTAGCCGCTGCTTTGATGAATCTAGCTATCCAGTAATTGCTAGCTAAATTACAATTATATAGCGCCCCTAAGGCTGACACATGGACTCTAAGGGTGCTTGTAGCTAGACCCATCTCTAGACCTCCCTGCAGGAACTCCAAAATCTTAGTAATACTGACTTTTTGACCAATCACTGATCCTGAAACAGTCAAGAATTTTTTCCAGACTTTAACATAAATATTTGTCGTAGAAACCTTCCTGCTTTTTAGTAAGGTATTAACCAGTCCTTGTGAAAACCTCTTCTTTTTCAGTAATGTCCCTTCAAATTCCACGCCGCCAGATGTAAATTGGACACTCGTGGATGGAGAATTGGACCTTGGGAGAGGAGGTCTGGAAGTTCTGGGAGAATCCAAGGCTGAGCAATGGACATCTTCCTCAGCCAAGGAAACCACGGCCTCCTGGGCCAGAATGGCGCAATTAAGATTACCCGAGCTCTGTCCTCCCATATCTTCCTCAGAACAATCGGGATCAAGTTCAATGGGGGAAGGGCATAGGCTAGATTGAAATGCCATGAAATTAGGAGGGCGTCCACCGCGTACGGATTTTCCCTGGGGTTTATGGAGCAAAACCGGTGTATTTGCTGGTGAAGAGGTCTATGTCTGAGCACCCCCATAAAAGTCTGATCTGATTGAAGATGGTCTGATTGAGAATCCCCTTGTCTGAGTTTTCTGCGACTTAGATAATCGGCCATGATGTTGTGTTTTCCCTTTATATGAAGAGATGTGAGTGACAGTAGATGATTTTCGGCTATCTGAAGGATACGACCCGCCACTTCCATTAAAGATCTGGATCGAGTTCCCCCCTGATGATTAATGTAAGCTACAGTTACCTGGTTGTCTGAGAATAGCCTGACGTGTCAGCCCTATAAGGACATAAGGAAATAACTTAGAGCGCGTTCTACCGCCAATATCTCTTTAAGGTTGGAAGATAAGTTTTGCTCGGAATGTGACCAAACCCCCTGGACCCACATATCACCCATATGTGCTCTCCAGGCCCTGGGACAAGCATCTGTGGTTACTATTCGCGATATATGGTTTATCCAAGGAACGCCTGCACGCAGGTTTGGTAAGTGTAACCACCAATGTAAGGATTGTATAGAAGCATCAGACAAGGAAAAACTACTATCCAGGTGGCCATCTAAACGACGCGTATTGCACAGTATATCCCACTGTTGAACTCTGGTGTGGTACTGGGCCCAAAGAACCGCCAGGATACAAGATGTGAGTGAGCCTAAAGGTACCTTCACACAACGATTTCGTTAACGATATCGTTGCAACGTCACGCTTTTTGTGACGTAGCAACGATCCCGCTAACGATCTCGTTATGTGTGACAGCGACCAACGATCAGGCCCCTGCTGGGAGATCGTTGGTCGCTGGGGAATGATCAGGACCTTTTTTTGGTCACTGATCACCCGCTGTTATCGCTGGATCGGCGTGTGTGACGCCGATCCACCGATGTGTTCACTGGTAACCAGGGTAAATATCGGGTTACTAAGTGCAGGGCCGTGCTTAGTAACCCGATATTTACCCTGGTTACCATTGTAAAAGTTAAAAAAAAAACAGTACATACTCACATTCCGATGTCTGTCACGTCCCCCGCCGTCCCTTCACATGGAATGCTGCACAGCTTTGATCTGGCCTGCATGTCCCCGCAGCCAACATTTTAGCCAAACGGCTCTACGTGCAGCATTAGAAAGGGCCGCTGATCTGGATGCCAGCTGATGCATCTGAAAGGTAAGCTGCTGCTCCTTGAATCATAGGAAGAGAAGATAAGATCTCATTCCTCGGAGTCTTGTTTTTAAGTTGATCCTCTAAGCTATCTAGCCATATCATCAGAGAACGTGCTGTACAGGTGGCTGCAATTGATGGTCTGAGAGCTCCTGCTGATGTTTCCCATGCTCCTTTAAGGAACACATCGGCTCTCTGGTCCAGCGGGTCCTTTAAAGTCCCCAAACCCTCAAATGGCAAAGAGGATTTTTTGGAAGCCTTGGCTATGGCAGCATCGAGCTTTGGGGCTTTATCCAATGCTGAAGATGCCGCCTCCTCAAACGAATATTTTATTTTGAATGATGACGGAAGAGAACCTTTCCTTTCAGGCTTCTTCCATTCCCGTATAATAAGAGAGTTTATTTTGTCAACTACAGGGAAACATCTACGATATTTCCAGTCTAGTCCCTTAAACATGACATCTTGCATAGATCTCTCTGACGGGGTTTCTTCAATACCCATAGTCTTATTTACTGCTTTGACCAGCCGGTCTATACGGTCAAAAGAGAAACATGAATGACTGGAGTCGGTCTCTGAAGATGATGATGAAGAATGAGGAGAATCTGATCTTAGCTCCCCTGAATCAGTGTCTTCAATTGAAACCGGGGATCTGGGTTCTCTTCCCCTAATTTCTCTATCCTGAAAAAGGGATTTGACCGAACCTCTGACCTCCTGCCTGACCATCTGCCTTAGGCTGGCCGCAAAGTCTGGTGTCTCCTCTGCTATTAAACGCTGAATAAAAGGTCCGCATAGTTTCTTTATGTGGTTGTCCGGGAGAGGAACTCCACACTCAGCACATTCCCTATGCTTAGCTTTAGTGGACCGTTTCTTCCCTGATAGACAAGGAGAGAGGGAACATAAGGGGAGACACATATCACCAAATGAACTTTCTCGGAGATCACTTACCCCTAGAAACTGATTGGTACCGTAGATTGCGGGGGGTCCTTCACAGCCGGTGCGTCATCCTTACGGCTTGAGGATTTACCAGGCTTAGATCTCTGACCAGTCCTTTCACTTCCAGGGTGACTACTGCCACTAGCCCGCCGCTGGATAACCGATACTTGAGGTTCCTTCAAGGGCTGACACTGCTGCTCTGGAGAGTGCTGCAGCGCTCTTTGCTCCTGAGCTTCCATTTTCCAGTATGGATAAGAAGCGTGGCAGCCCATAAGAATTTCTTAAATAGCTGGCTCCCCCTCAGGTACCTCCCCCGGATGGGGTTAGCAGGCCAATCCAAGTGAACTGCCCAGTACGTAGTATATATGAGGTCCCTCCCCCACGAGACCGCCCCCCCCCAGCAGGCTTATATTTCCCCCCCTGCTGCACCGCGTGCTGCCCCCGCATCCTACCTAACTTTCAGCGCCAAGCCGCCCACAGGACCCGTTAAGTGCCACCGTTGTCCCGTGGTGTTCCACAGGGCCACCATATTCACCGCCATGGAACCGACCGCGCATCAGACGCGACACTAGGGCGCGCCCCTTCCTGCGCATCATTCTCCCTGTGACCGCACCACGCCAGGAACGTGCCCAGTCGAGCACGACACACCCATTACCGGCCGGAGGGAAACGCCAGCCCCATCGCACAGTCCCAGAGAACAGGGCCTCCCACGCCATACGCATCTGTACCTGTGGCGATGTGACACTCCAAGCCAGCACTCCCCCTGAAGGCTGCTTTTTCCTGCCGTTGCCTACCCCCACAGCCGTCTGTGATGCGGCACCTCCAGTACTCCAAACAACACCGAGGAAGGAGAGCTCCCGCCTCCTGTACCGGTTTGCCGGGTCTGGGCACAGTCTTCTATCTTCACCTTTCTTCTTAAGGTATGCCTGCAGGGTCCCCTGTCAGGGACAGGAAACCAACTGATGCGGGAGAGAGGTACCGCCCTTTTATGTCTGTAGGTTTCCTGTCCCCGAAGGGTGGATCCCCTCTCTCGTTGGTGCTGTCATGGCGACTGAATAAAAGATGATTCAGAAAAGTACAAGTCACCTGCGATGATTACAAAAATATTTTTTGTAGACCTGTGTAATTAATAACCATCAAGGGCTAGGCAAACAGATGCGGGCTGATATTAATAGCCTAGGAAGGGGCCATGAATATTGGCCCCTTCGCAGTGCCGCCAGAAAGGTCATTGGAGTTCAGAGCCAATGAACTCAGATCAACTCAATGATGTCAACGCGAGCACCAAACTCTGATGACCTTTCTGATGGCACCATGAGTGTGAGAACTTTCTTATGCGGTGACGTCAGTGAGGTCAAAGGAGTTCAATGGATATGAACTCCGCTCAACTTTAGCACATCACTGCGAGGCACTGAGCAAGCATGTGAAGCTGAGTGTCTCTTCTGGATGGCAAGCTGTATAGTCGCATCATGCAACAATCATCCTGCCATCTAGATGTAGCCAAGCTAGACCCTTCGCTGGACAATTGGATTATTATCTTCTCGTTGCACACTTGAGGAATATATATTGTTTATTATTTTAATTCTTTTACAGGGGACATTTGCTTTAGTGGACTGGGCATAATGTGAGTATAATTATTTTTGGTTAATTTAGAGTCAATAAAAGAGTCTGTATCATTTGTTCAAATAAAGGACTTTATTCTGGGTGTTATTTTGTTCACAATTTGAATATGGGGCTAGTAATCGGGGCGTTTTAAAGGTGCCTCTCCATTACTAACCCCTGGACTTGAAAAAGCAAGTGGGAAGAGAGAGGCTTATTACCTGATTTGACGTATCTTATGGATGCACCATTTCTGGGGCATTGAGAGGTGATGTTTTTAGTCTGGGACGGGACCGATATCCATGGCCCCTTCCTAGGCTATTATCATCCTGCAGCTGTCTGCCTAGCCTTTGCTGGTTATTAATTATTGGGGACTCTTAAGTAATTTTTTTGGGGGGTCCCCCATTTTAATAACTAATAGAGGTTTAGTATAAAGATGTGAGCTGATATTATTAGCCTAGGAAGCTTTATGGGTATTACCCCCTTTCCAGGCTATAAACATCTGCCCCAGTTGTCCATTCTCCCTCTGCTGGTTAATAATATTTTGGGGCACCCAACGCCATTTTATTTCAGAAAATAATTCATTGATAAAATACATGTACAGTAAGCTACACAGGCAAACCACTGATTAAATATTTCACATATTTATATCTTTCTGTATATCTAATCTATAGATAGAGAGAGAGAAATGTTTCCTTTGAAAACTATGTGTAAATTACATAGAGAATTGCTCTAGGTAAAAGGTCATGTTAAAATCCCATTGCAATTGGATCGCATTTGCATGTAAATCGGATATCATTTGGATGTTACATGCTAAAAATCGCATTGTACTCACAAAAACATCGCATGACATTTATCCCAAAACCAATATCGAACCTTTTTACTTTACGGTGATGGGTATAAGCCCGAAAATAAACTATTTTTTCTGTGTCTTTTTATTTTTGATTACTGGGTTAGTGATTGGGGTGTCTGATAGACCCCTCTCCATTACTAACCACTGGGCTTGATGCCAGCTGGTATCAACTCTTTAAACTATTACCACTATTGCTACTGCACCAGGACAATTGGGGAGGAGCTGAGGCAAACAGACAGAATTGGCACATCTAATGAATGCAACAATTATGGGATGGCTGCAAGCTTGTATTTTTAGGCTGGGAAGGGCCAGATAATCAAGGACCTTCCCAGCCTATTCATATCAGCCTTGTCTGATTTGCTTTTGCTAGTTATAAAAAATGAGGGGGACCCAATGTCATTTTTTTAGGGTCCTCCTCATTTTTTGTAACTAGCAAAGGCAAAACAGATGGCTGTGAACAGATATCAATAGGCTGGGAAGGTCCATGATTACCTGGACCTCTCCAGCCTGATAATATAAGCTTGCAGCGTTCTTCTTTCCCTTAGCTGGTTATTAAAAATAAGGGGGACCTGCGTCTTTTTTATTATTATTATTATTATTATTATTATTATTATTATTTATTTAATAGGTTAAATGAACAAAGGTACTAAAGTGTGCTAGTTTATTATATGTAAGGCTAGGTTCACATTGCGTTAATGCAGCCCGTTCAACACATGCGTTAAACGGGCTGTGTTAACGCAAGTGCCGAAATGTGATCGCGCTAGCGCAGATAGAGCGAGCAGATGCTCTATCTGCGCTAGCGGTGAAGAAACCGGAAATGAGTGACGGACCCTGACTCAATGACTCACGCCCATATGGGCGTGCGCTAGCGATGCGTCCAGCATGGGGCTCAATGGCAGCGTTAACGGACTGCGTTATGCCACGGTGTTTCGCAGTCCGTCTAATGGACTGGGGGGGACGCAATGTAAACCTGGCCTAAGGGGTTTGTGATGTTACATTTCTACAAGACATCTATCTATTCTATCTGTCTATATATCTATTTTATGTATCTATTTTATATATTCTGTATCTCTATTTTATCTATCTACTCTTTATTGTACTTGGCTGATGAAATATTAGATTTCCTTTTGAGATCTGTGCGTAAAATTCAGACGGCATAGATGTCCGTGTGCCTTGTGATTTTTTCTTTTTTATTGCACCCATTGGCATGCGATCCGATTCTTGCATCCACTTGCAGCATGCTGTGATTTTTTTTCTTAGTCCGATTAGAGCTGAGGAAAAACTCACAAATGAGCACTGACTCATTTAATAACATTGGTCAGAGTGCAATGCGATGTTTTCCCGCATTGCACTAGTCCGATTTATACGCTCATGTGAGTGAGTCCGAAAGATGGATTTAGTGTCGGATTTATCATCCTGTCTGATGAACATGAAGGGAATGGTCCTATATTCCTTCCCTCCCTGTGCCTGCTAGTAACATGTTCCTACTGCTAAATCAGCAGCAGATGCGGTGGATTTGTGAGGATCGTGAGCTTCTGATAGAAGACACTGCTGAAGCAGCATATCCGGGTTTGGAAGGAAATCATTGATCTGTTTTAGGAAAGCTTTGTCCCTCTGCCCTCTGCTTGAGGCCTGTGGGATATACCTGGATCCAGTTCTGCTGTGCTGGCGGAGTAAATAGCCAGTTGTTGCAGATTTGTTTATTCCATTAATAATGATTTTTTTTAAATTAACCCCTTCTGAGAAAAATAATTTGCAAAGTAGTGTGTTTGACGGTTCATAGCTTTTATCATGGTTCCTATGGTTTTATAGTTTCCTAATGCTGTAAAAATGAACAAAAACAACAGTTACATTAAAAGAAATCTTTTGCCATAGAGTCTTAAAAACAAGCAGGGCTGTCAGAATATGTACATATAAGGTGTGTATTAAAAAATATGAAAACATTTTTTTTTTTTAGATCTTATAGGAATTTCCAGTGCCTGAAATTTGAGGTCTTCTGGTGGAAACCCCAGATATTATTCTGGGGTAGTTACATAGATGATGTACTGATTTTTTGGTCTGGTGATGAGGTCTCCTCCAATTTTGTAAATGAGCTGAACAATAATGAAATTGGTCTTAAATTGAACTACGAGTTCCAATAGGAGTCCATTCATTTTTTGGATCTTAAAATTTCTAGGAATAGTATGGGCCAGATTGTTACTGAAATATTTTACAAGCCTATGGCTATGAATAATTTGTTGCGTTGGGAGAGTCATCACCCCCACAGCTTGAGAAGGGGAATACCGAGGGGCCAATATTTACATGTAAGGCTACTTTCACACTAGCGTCGTGTGACGGCCGTAGCAATGCGTCATTTTGGAGAAAAAAACGCATCCTGCAAAGTTGCCCGCAGGATGCGTTTTTTTCTCCATAGACTTGCATTAGCAACGCATTGCGATGTATTGCCACACGTCACATCCGTCGTGCGACGGATGCGTCGTGTTTTTGGCGGCCGCGACACACAAAAAAGTTCAATGTAAGGCTTCTTTCGCACTAGCGTCGTACTCGGCCCGTCGCAGTGCTTCGGGCCGATGTAACGATGCTAGCAGTGAATGCGCCGCACAACGGGGGCAGCGGATGCATTTTTCCAGCGCATCCGCTGCCCCATTGTGAGGTGCGGGGAGGTGGGGGTGGAGTTCCGGCCGCGCATGTGCGGTCGGAAACGGCGGACCGTCGGCAGCAAAAAACGTTACATGTAACGTTTTTTGCTCCCGGCGGTCTGCCACAACACGGCGCAACCGTTGCAAGACGGTTGCAACGTGTGTCAATACGTCGCAATGCATCGCTAATGTTAAATCTATGGGGCAAAAACGCATCCTGCAGATAACTTTGCAGGATGCGTTTTTTCCACTAAACGATGCATTGCGACGTATTGAAAAAAACGCTAGTGTGAAAGTAGCCTAACTTTTTTTGTGCGTCGGGTCCGCCATTTTCGACCGCGAATGCGCGACCGAAACTCCGCCCCCTCCTCCGCGGAACTCACAATGGGCAGCGGATGCATTGTAAAACTGCATCCGCTGCCCACGTTGTGCTAATCAATCACACTGTCCGTCGGTACGTTGGGCCGACGGTTTGCGACAGCCCGTACCGACGGACTAGTGTGAAAGTAACCTTAGCAGGAATTGTTCAACAGACTCTGGCTTTTTCTGACAGGCTAGAGATTTGAGGGACAAATTTATTTCTCAATGAGGCCTTAAAGTATTCAAGTACTAAGGAAAGAAGCTCACTGCTTGTAAGCAAGACTAAAGAAGAGGAAGGTAATGGTCTTAGGATGCTATCCGGAAGTATTGGGGTATCCTCAAAATTGATCCGGACCTGTGTGATATTATTCCAGACGCTTCATCAGTTACATGCAGAAGGGGGAGATCGGGTCGTGAACAATTAGTTCATAGTGCCTTTTCTCCTTCAAAAAGGCCTCCTACTTGGGTGGAAAATAGACATAATGGTACTTTCAAATGTGGAAAATGTAAATTTTGTAAGTATGTCTTCAGGGGCCACACTTTTACTAGCTCCCACACGAGAAAGGGGTATGAAATGAGGCACTTTACCAACTGTAAGACAGAGGGGGTTATCTACCTATTTCAATGCAGCTGCCCTAAGGATTATGTGAATTAGGGTACCGTCACACTATAACATTTCGATCGCTACGACGGTACGATTCGTGACGTTCCAGCGATATCGTTACGATATCGCTGTGTCTGACACGCAGCAGCGATCAGGGATCCTGCTGAGAATCGTACGTCGTAGCAGATCGTTTAGAACTTTCTTTCATCGCTGGATCTCCCGCTGTCATCGCTAGATCGGTGTGTGTGACACCAATCTAGCGATGCGATCCAGCGATGCGTTCGCTTGTAACCAGGGTAAACATCGGGTAACTAAGCGCAGGACCGCGCTTAGTTACCCGATGTTTACCCTGGTTACAAGCGTTAAACTAAAAAAAAAACAAACAGCACATACTTACATTCTGGTGTCCGTCAGGTCCCTTGCAGTCTGCTTCCAGCACTGTGACTGCCGGCCGTAAAGTGAAAGCAGAGCACAGCGGCTGTGCTTTCACTTTCACTTTACGGCCGGCAGTCACTGAGTGCGGGAAGCAGACTGCAAGGGACCTGACGGACACCAGAATGTAAGTATGTGCTGTTTGTTTTTTTTTAGTTTAACGCTTGTAACCAGGGTAAACATCGGGTAACTAAGCGCGGTCCTGCGCTTAGTTACCCGATGTTTACCCTGGTTACCCAGGGACCTCGGCATCTTGGTCGCTGGAGAGCGGTCTGTGTGACAGCTCCCCAGCGACCACACTACGATTTACCTACGATCACGGCCAGGTCATATCGCTGGTCGTGATCGTAGGTAAATCGTATAGTGTGACGGTACCCTAAGACAAAATGGGAGCTGCGTAGAAGGGTGGGGAAGCATACAGGTCCTTCTCAAAAAATTAGCATATAGTGTTAAATTTCATTATTTACCATAATGTAATGATTACAATTAAACTTTCATATATTATAGATTCATTATCCACCAACTGAAATTTGTCAGGTCTTTTATTGTTTTAATACTGATGATTTTGGCATACAACTCCTGATAACCCAAAAAACCTGTCTCAATAAATTAGCATATCAAGAAAAGGTTCTCTAAACGACCTATTACCCTAATCTTCTGAATCAACTACGGTAATTAACTCTAAACACATGCAAAAGATACCTGAGGCTTTTATAAACTCCCTGCCTGGTTCATTACTCAAAACCCCCATCATGGGTAAGACTAGCGACCTGACAGATGTCAAGAAGGCCATCATTGACACCCTCAAGCAAGAGGGTAAGACCCAGAAAGAAATTTCTCAACAAATAGGCTGTTCCCAGAGTGCTGTATCAAGGCACCTCAATAGTAAGTCTGTTGGAAGGAAACAATGTGGCAGAAAACGCTGTACAACGAGAAGAGGAGACCGGACCCTGAGGAAGATTGTGGAGAAGGACCGATTCCAGACCTTGGGGAACCTGAGGAAGCAGTGGACTGAGTCTGGTGTGGAAACATCCAGAGCCACCGTGCACAGGCGTGTGCAGGAAATGGGCTACAGGTGCCGCATTCCCCAGGTAAAGCCACTTTTGAACCATAAACAGCGGCAGAGGCGCCTGACCTGGGCTACAGAGAAGCAGCACTGGACTGTTGCTAAGTGGTCCCAAGTACTTTTTTCTGATGAAAGCAAATTTTGCATGTCATTCGGAAATCAAGGTGCCAGAGTCTGGAGGAAGACTGGGGAGAAGGAAATGCCAAAATGCCTGAAGTCCAGTGTCAAGTACCCACAGTCAGTGATGGTGTGGGGTGCCATGTCAACTGCTGGTGTTGGTCCACTGTGTTTCATCAAGGGCAGGGTCAATGCAGCTAGCTATCAGGAGATTTTGGAGCACTTCATGCTTCCATCGGCTGAAATGCTTTATGGAGATGAAGATTTCATTTTTCAGCACGACCTGGCACCTGCTCACAGTGCCAAAACCACTGGTAAATGGTTTACTGACCATGGTATTACTGTGCTCAATTGGCCTGCCAACTCTCCTGACCTGAACCCCATAGAGAATCTGTGGGATATTGTGAAGAGAAAGTTGAGAGACGCAAGACTCAACACTCTGGATGAGCTTAAGGCCGCTATTGAAGCATCCTGGGCCTCCATAACATCTCAGCAGTGTCACAGGCCTCCATGCCACGCCGCATTGAAGCAGTCATTTCTGCCAAAGGATTCCCGACCAAGTATTGAGTGCATAACTGAACATTATTATTTGTTGGTTTTTTTGTTTGTTATTAAAAAACACTTTTATTTGATTGGATGGGTGAAATATGCTAATTTATTGAGACAGGTTTTTTGGGTTATCAGGAGTTGTATGCCAAAATCATCAGTATTAAAACAATAAAAGACCTGACAAATTTCAGTTGGTGGATAATGAATCTATAATATATGAAAGTTTAATTGTAATCATTACATTATGGTAAATAATGAAATTTAACACTATATGCTAATTTTTTGAGAAGGACCTGTATAGGGGACATATTAAATGGACGTGATACCCCTATTGCAAATCATGTTAGGGATGTACATGGAGGTGATTTGAACGGTTTTAGTTTTTCTGTGATGGAAGTGGTGACACCATTAGTGCGAGGTGGGGATTGGGATCGCCTAATTCTCCAGAAAGAAGCAAAATGGATTTTTCTTATGAAGAGCATTAAACCACAGGGCTTGAATGACCAATTGCAATTTAGTTGCTTTGTGTAAACGGTCATTAGCCCATTACCCTAGAACGTGTATTATGGATCTAAATCCCTTGATCCACTGCTCCTAATGGGGTTAGGTCAGTATCAGGTACGGACTGGGGCTGAAATGCAGTCCTGGCATTTGAAATCACACAGGCCCATGTTGTCCCCGTCCCCATGAACCAGATGGGATATATTACTAATATTACCCTGGATGGAGGAAAGGAAGATTTACTACAAGACCAATATTTCTAATTATACCCGTGGCCTGCTGGGGTAAGTGACGGAGTCAACGACCTGGTGCTCCGTCACAACTCGGATATCTTGAGAACACCGATTGTGTTAGTAACATAGCAGACAAGGCAGCCCACAACCAGACAGGCCCTTCTGGCATTTGCCAGAATTGCCAGATGGCCAGTCCGACCCTGAAGTGACCCCAGTTTTTTAACTAGACCCCATAAGGAACTTATCTAGATGTGTGGTGAGAATTTTGAACCCCCAAATGTTTCACTAAAGTTTATAATGCCCGGGTATTAGTCCTCAATTTTTAATTTCCCAAGGGTATGAAGAGAAATCGGACCCCAAAAGTTGTTGTCCAATTTGTCCTAAGTATGCTGGTACCCTGTTGTGAATTCTGTGGCAGAGCTCCCTCTTGTGGTCACAAGTGGTACTTCGGCTGATTCTCTCTGTGAGCTTCCGTTGGTGGAGGAAAGTGGTACTGCGGCTTCTGAGTTTCCTTCCTCAGGTGATATGGTGAAGTCGTTAGGTGCTGCTCTATTTAACTCCACCTAGTGCTTTGATCCTGGCCTCCAGTCAATGTTCTAGTATTGGACCTGTCTCCTCCTGGATCGTTCCTGTGGCCTGCTGCTCTGCATAGCTAAGTTATTCTTTGCTATTTGTTTGCTGTTTTATTCTGTCCAGCTTGTCTATTTGTTTTTTCCTGCTTGCTGGAAGCTCTGGGACGCAGAGGGTGTACCTCCGTGCCGTTAGTTTGGTACGGAGGGTCTTTTTGCCCCCTTTGCGTGGTTTTTGTAGGGTTTTGTGTTGACCGCAAAGTTACCTTTCCTATCCTCGCTCTGTTCAGAAAGTTGGGCCTCGCTTTGCTAAATCTATTTCATCTCTACGTTTGTCTTTTCATCTTAACTCACAGTCATTATATGTGGGGGGCTGCCTTTTCCTTTGGGGATATTTCTCTGAGGCAAGGTAGGCTTATTTTCTATCTTCAGGCTAGCTAGTTTCTCAGGCCGTGCCGAGTTGCATAGGGAGCGTTAGGCGCAATCCACGGCTGCCTTTAGTGTGGTTGGAGAGGATTAGGGATTGCGGTCAACAGAGTTCCCACGTCTCAGAGCTCGTTCTTGTTTTTTGGGTTATTGCCAGGTCACTGTATGTGCACTGACCTCTATGTCCATTGTGGTACTGAATTACCTTTCATAACAGTACTGGAGGCGCAAAGTACTAATGATTCTCAATAGAGGGAAAAAAGAAGTTCTGAGACCATTTTTTTTTCTTTGCACTGTGTTTTGCCTTTTTTTTCCCCTAGACATTTGGGTAGTTCAGGACACAGGTGTGGACATGGATATTCAGGGTCTGTGCTCTTCATTGGATAATCTCGGTATAAATGTACAAAAGATTCAAGATTTGGTGGTTCAGAAGCCTATGTTAGAACCAAGAATTCCTATTCCTGATTTGTTTTTTGGTGATAGAGCCAAGTTTGTGAATTTCAAAAATAATTGCAAACTGTTTCTGGCCTTGAAACCTCGCTCCTCTGGTGATCCAGTTCAACAAGTGAGAATTGTTATTTCTTTTTTGCGTGGTGATCCTCAGGACTGGGCATTTTCCCTTGCGCCAGGGGATCCTGCATTAAGTAATATTGATGCGTTTTTCCTGGCGCTCGGATTGCTGTACAATGAGCCTAATTCAGTGGATCAGGCAGAGAAGAATTTGCTAGCTCTGTGTCAGGGTCAGGATGAGATAGAGGTATATTGTCAGAAATTTAGAAAGTGGTCTGTACTCACTCAGTGGAATGAAGGTGCGCTGGCGGCTATTTTCAGAAGAGGTCTCTCTGAAGCCCTTAAGGATGTCATGGTGGGATTTCCTATGCCTGCTGGTCTGAATGAGTCTATGTCTTTGGCCATTCAGATCGGTCGACGCTTGGGCGAGCGTAAATCTGTGCACCATTTGGCGGTATTACCTGAGCTTAAACCTGAGCCTATGCAGTGCGATAGGACTTTGACCAGAGTTGAACGGCAAGAACACAGACGTCTGAATGGGCTGTGTTTCTACTGTGGTGATTCCACTCATGCTATCTCTGATTGTCCTAAGCGCACTAAGCGGTTCGCTAGGTCTGCCACCATTGGTACGGTACAGTCAAAATTTCTTCTGTCCGTTACCTTGATCTGCTCTTTGTCATCGTATTCTGTCATGGCATTTGTGGACTCAGGCGCTGCTCTGAATTTGATGGACTTGGAGTATGCTTGGCGTTGTGGCTTTTTCTTGGAGCCCTTGCAGTGTCCTATTCCATTGAGAGGAATTGATGCTACGCCTTTGGCCAAGAATAAGCCTCAGTATTGGACCCAGCTGACCATGTGCATGGCTCCTGCACATCAGGAGGTTATTCGCTTTCTGGTGTTGCATAATCTGCATGATGTGGTCGTGTTGGGGTTGCCATGGCTACAAGTCCATAATCCAGTATTAGATTGGAAATCCATGTCTGTGTCCAGCTGGGGTTGTCAGGGGGTACATGGTGATGTCCCATTTCTGACTATTTCGTCATCCACCCCTTCTGAGGTTCCTGAGTTCTTGTCTGATTACCGGGATTTATTTGATGAGCCCAAGTCCGATACCCTACCTCCGCATAGGGATTGTGATTGTGCTATCGATTTGATTCCTGGTAGTAAATTCCCAAAAGGTCGACTGTTTAATTTATCTGTGCCTGAGCACGCTGCTATGCGGAGTTATGTGAAGGAGTCTTTGGAGAAGGGGCATATTCGCCCGTCATCGTCGCCATTAGGAGCAGGGTTCTTTTTTGTAGCCAAGAAGGATGGTTCACTGAGACCTTGTATAGATTACCGCCTTCTAAATAAGATCACGGTTAAAT
The DNA here is from genome assembly GCF_032444005.1 of Ranitomeya imitator. Taxonomy (NCBI): domain Eukaryota; kingdom Metazoa; phylum Chordata; class Amphibia; order Anura; family Dendrobatidae; genus Ranitomeya; species Ranitomeya imitator. The sequence goes on along the minus strand of NC_091282.1, from coordinate 722,046,841 downwards.
TTCAGTACCCTTTGCCATTATTATCTGATTTGTTTGCTCGCATTAAGGGGGCTAGTTGGTTCACCAAGATAGATCTTCGTGGTGCGTATAATCTTGTGCGTATTAAGCGAGGCGATGAGTGGAAAACTGCATTTAATACGCCCGAGGGCCATTTTGAGTATCTAGTAATGCCATTCGGACTTGCCAATGCTCCATCAGTGTTTCAGTCCTTTATGCATGACATCTTCCGAGAGTACCTGGATAAATTCCTGATTGTGTACTTAGATGACATTTTGATCTTCTCGGATGATTGGGAGTCTCATGTGAAGCAGGTCAGAACTGTGTTTCAGGTCCTGCGTGCTAATTCTTTGTTTGTGAAGGGATCAAAGTGTCTCTTTGGTGTCCAGAAGGTTTCATTTTTGGGGTTCATCTTTTCCCCTTCTACTATTGAGATGGACCCTGTTAAGGTCCAAGCCATCCATGATTGCACTCAGCCGACATCTCTGAAAAGTCTGCAAAAGTTCCTGGGCTTTGCTAATTTTTATCGTCGCTTCATCTGCAATTTTTCTAGTATTGCTAAACCATTGACCGATTTGACCAAGAAAGGTGCTGATGTGGTCAATTGGTCTTCTGCTGCTGTGGAAGCTTTTCAAGAGTTGAAGCGTCGTTTTTCTTCTGCCCCTGTGTTGTGTCAACCAGATGTTTCGCTTCCGTTCCAGGTTGAGGTTGATGCTTCTGAGATTGGAGCAGGGGCTGTTTTGTCGCAGAGAAGTTCTGATTGCTCGGTGATGAAACCATGCGCCTTCTTTTCCAGGAAGTTTTCGCCTGCTGAGCGAAATTATGATGTGGGCAATCGAGAGTTGCTGGCCATGAAGTGGGCATTCGAGGAGTGGCGTCATTGGCTTGAAGGAGCTAAGCATCGCGTGGTGGTCTTGACTGATCATAAGAACTTGACTTATCTCGAGTCCGCCAAGCGGTTGAATCCTAGACAAGCTCGTTGGTCGTTGTTTTTTGCCCGTTTTGACTTTGTGATTTCATATCTTCCGGGCTCTAAAAATGTGAAGGCGGATGCTCTGTCTAGGAGTTTTGTGCCCGACTCTCCGGGTGTATCTGAGCCGGCGGGTATCCTCAAAGAGGGAGTAATTGTGTCTGCCATCTCCCCTGATTTGCAGCGGGTGCTGCAAAAATTTCAGGCTGATAAACCTGATCGTTGCCCAGCGGAGAAACTGTTTGTCCCTGATAGGTGGACGAATAAAGTTATCTCTGAGGTTCATTGTTCGGTGTTGGCTGGTCATCCTGGAATCTTTGGTACCAGAGAGTTAGTGGCTAGATTCTTTTGGTGGCCATCTCTGTCGCGGGATGTGCGTACTTTTGTGCAGTCCTGTGGGATTTGTGCTCGGGCTAAGCCCTGCTGTTCTCGTGCCAGTGGGTTGCTTTTGCCCTTGCCGGTCCCGAAGAGACCTTGGACACATATCTCTATGGATTTTATTTCAGATCTTCCCGTCTCTCAAAAGATGTCAGTCATTTGGGTGGTCTGTGATCGCTTCTCTAAGATGGTCCATTTGGTACCCTTGTCTAAATCGCCTTCCTCCTCTGATTTGGTGCCATTGTTTTTCCAGCATGTGGTTCGTTTACATGGCATTCCAGAGAATATCGTTTCTGACAGAGGTTCCCAGTTTGTTTCGAGGTTTTGGCGAGCCTTTTGTGGTAGGATGGGCATTGACTTGTCTTTTTCCTCGGCTTTCCATCCTCAGACTAATGGCCAGACCGAACGAACCAATCAGACCTTGGAAACATATCTGAGATGCTTTGTTTCTGCTGATCAGGATGACTGGGTGTCCTTTTTGCCTTTGGCTGAGTTCGCCCTTAATAATCGGGCCAGCTCGGCTACCTTGGTTTCACCGTTTTTCTGCAACTCTGGGTTCCATCCTCGTTTCTCTTCAGGGCAGGTTGAGTCTTCGGACTGTCCTGGTGTGGATACTGTGGTGGACAGGTTGCAGCAGATTTGGACTCATGTAGTGGACAATTTGACCTTGTCCCAGGAGAAGGCTCAACGTTTCGCTAATCGCAGACGCTGTGTGGGTCCCCGACTTCGGGTTGGGGACTTGGTTTGGTTATCTTCTCGTCATATTCCTATGAAGGTTTCCTCTCCTAAGTTTAAACCTCGTTTTATTGGTCCGTATAGGATTTCTGAGGTTCTTAATCCTGTGTCTTTTCGTCTGACCCTTCCAGATTCTTTTTCCATACATAACGTATTCCATAGGTCATTGTTGCGGAGATACGTGGCATCCGTGGTTCCATCTGTTGATCCTCCTGCCCCGGTTTTGGTGGAGGGTGAGTTGGAGTATATTTTGGAGAAGATTTTGGATTCTCGTGTTTCTAGACGGAAACTACAGTATCTGGTTAAGTGGAAGGGTTATGCTCAGGAAGATAATTCCTGGGTCTTTGCCTCTGATGTCCATGCTCCCGATCTTGTTCGTGCCTTTCATATGGCTCATCCTGGTCGTCCTGGGAGCTCTGGTGCGGACGAGAACTCACAACAGTACCGGGGGGGTACTGTTGTGAATTCTGTGGCAGAGCTCCCTCTTGTGGTCACAAGTGGTACTTCGGCTGATTCTCGATTCTCTCTGTGAGCTTCCGTTGGTGGAGGAAAGTGGTACTGCGGCTTCTGAGTTTCCTTCCTCAGGTGATATGGTGAAGTCGTTAGGTGCTGCTCTATTTAACTCCACCTAGTGCTTTGATCCTGGCCTCCAGTCAATGTTCTAGTATTGGACCTGTCTCCTCCTGGATCGTTCCTGTGGCCTGCTGCTCTGCATAGCTAAGTTATTCTTTGCTATTTGTTTGCTGTTTTTTTCTGTCCAGCTTGTCTATTTGTTTTTTCCTGCTTGCTGGAAGCTCTGGGACGCAGAGGGTGTACCTCCGTGCCGTTAGTTAGGTACGGAGGGTCTTTTTGCCCCCTTTGCGTGGTTTTTGTAGGGTTTTGTGTTGACCGCAAAGTTACCTTTCCTATCCTCGCTCTGTTCAGAAAGTTGGGCCTCGCTTTGCTAAATCTATTTCATCTCTACGTTTGTCTTTTCATCTTAACTCACAGTCATTATATGTGGGGGGCTGCCTTTTCCTTTGGGGATATTTCTCTGAGGCAAGGTAGGCTTATTTTCTATCTTCAGGCTAGCTAGTTTCTCAGGCCGTGCCGAGTTGCATAGGGAGCATTAGGCGCAATCCACGGCTGCCTTTAGTGTGGTTGGAGAGGATTAGGGATTGCGGTCAACAGAGTTCCCACGTCTCAGAGCTCGTTCTTGTTTTTTGGGTTATTGCCAGGTCACTGTATGTGCACTGACCTCTATGTCCATTGTGGTACTGAATTACCTTTCATAACAGTACCCCATATGTGGGAGAAAACTACTGTATGGGCACACGTCAGGGCTCGGAAGGGAAGTCGTGACGTTTTGGAATGCAGACTTTGATGGAATGGTTTGTGGGCGTCATGTTCCACTTGCAGAGCCCCTGATGTGCCTAAACAGTAAAAAAAACACAAGTGACAACATTTTGGAAACTAGAACCCCAAGGAACTTATCTAGATGTGCCCCCTTTTTGGATCTAATCTGCTGTTTCCTATAAAGTAAATTAGTAGTAGTGCATGGAGGTGTGGTACAATTTGAAGCAATCCTTCATACACAGGCCTGGTTTTTCTGTGAAGGTTTCGCATTGATAAATGGTGTCCTTGCGTGTTCCCCTTTTGTAACACACTCGGCACTTTTTTTGCTGCTACTTACCTCTTTTTCCAGTTTGCGGGAAGTACTGGGGCCCGCTCCTTCCTGAGTGCCAAATATCAAGGCTTAACCACTACTTCCTGGAACTGAAGGTACGACGTATAGGTGTAGCGTGCACATCGTGACAGCAGGAAAGCGTTGAGCATTGCCATTTGTACGTTGTGCACAGCCAGCTTTTTGTACCACACCCTGGCCTTTCTCAAAGCATTGTACGGTTGGAGGAGTTGATCGGAGAGATCAACGCCTCCCATTTTTTTGTACTACCCCAGTACACAGTACGGTTTGCTGTACCTCGTACAGTGCAGAGGGCGCTGCCATCACCATGTATGATGGTCAAGAGAAGGACATCCCTCTTGTCCTTGTACTTGACCACCAGCAGGCGGTCGCTACATTTGGCTCTGCTGTCACCTCTTCTGAGCATCTGCCCAAGTAGCGTTTTCGGGAGGCCTCTCTGATTTTTGTGGACAGTACCGCTGGCTGCGGTACCTAGCGCAGAGAGGGATTTGAAGAGTGGGATGCTGGAATAAAAGTTATCGGTGTAGAGGTGATAACCTTTATCCAGCAGTGGGTGCACCAAATCCCACACAATTTTCCCACTCACTCCCAGGACAAGGGGACACTCGGGGTTCAATTCTGGTGTCCTTTCCTTCATATACTCTAAAGCTGTAGGTGTACCCTGAGGTACTCTCACACAGCTTATAGAGTTTGATTCCATACCTGGCCCTCTTGCTGGGCAGGAACTGACGGAATCCGAGCCTTCACTTAAAATGAACCAAGGACTCATCCATGCAGATGTCCCTTTGGGGCACATACACTTCAGCAAACTTTTTTGATGACCGGCTGAACTTTGAAAAGACGGTCAAAGTGGGGGTCATCTCGTGTGGGACACTGTGCATTGTCGGTATAATGCAGGAATTTGTGGTTTGCCTCAAAACGCCTCTGGGCTATGACCATTTGGAACACTGGAGTGTTATATATAAGATCAACACTCCAATATTGCTGAAGTTCTAGTTTCTTCAGGATCCCATATGAAGGACCAGGCCCCAAAACTGCATAATTTCGACTGTGTCCACAGGAGACCAGTTAGAATATGATGAACAGGGGTTTTGTTCCAAAAATTGAAGAGCGTACAAATTAGTTTGCTCCACCATGAGGTTAACAAAATAATCAGAGAAAAAGACTTTGAAAAAGTCTAATTCTGTGAGGGTGGTGGTGTCAAACTTGATTCCTGATTCTGCCACAAAATTAGGGATCAGTAGCTTGTAATTTTCAGGGGGTCCATACGGGGTCCAAAGAGGGGTGCGCTGGATCACCTTCAGGAGTGGGCGCTGCCTCATCTTCTGTCCTGGGACGTCTGCATGGCGATTTCACAGGACCCGAGGAGGAAGATGAGGAAGAGGATGAGGAGGAGGAATCTGAAAAGTATAGAAATGTGGGATCCTCTCCCTCGCTATCAGTGTCGGAGGAAAGGAAAGCATGTGCCTTCTCCAATGAATAGCACTGTTGGGATGTACGTGATAGCTGGGACATTTTTTTTGTGAATATGGTGCTTTGTGTGTACCTTATTTATAACTGCATGTGTATGTGTGGGGGGGGGATAGTGTTTGGTGCAAACTATTGTCCGGAAAGAAAAAGCTAAAAGAAAAAAAGCAAATAGAGAAAAAAATGACTGTGAAAAGAAAAGTCTAAAACAGCAGGCCCTGCGTCACTTATCAAAATTCGGCAGCTGCTGGATGTGCGAACAGGGGTGGCGCAAGGGGGGTGAAAAAGAAAATGGAAAACAGCCAGCACAAGCTGTGAACTGTGTCATTTATCAAAGTTTGGCGGCTGCTAAAAGTGCGCACGGAGGTGGCGCAAAGAGGGGTGGAGGGGGGTAAAAAGAGGGGGAAGGAGGATGGGGGGATTGGGGTGGATGAAGAGAGATCGGGCAGGGATCAACACTTACGGTTGTAGTCAGGTGGCGCAAAGGGGATTGAAAAAGAAAGGAAAACGGCAGGCACGATCTCTGATAAGTGAACTGAGTCACTTATCAATATTCGGCGGCTGTGGGATGTGCGTACGGAGATGGCGCAAAGGGGGCTGAGAAAAAAAAAGCGAGCACGAGTGTTGATCGATGAACTGCATGAAGGTGGCGCAAAGCGGGGTGGAGGGGGGTAAAAAGAGGGGGAAGGGGGATGAGGGATTGGGGTGGATGAAGAGAGATTGGGCAGGGATCAGGGATCAACACTTACGGTTGTAGTCTCTCTTCTTTCTTTTGTCTTCTTTCTTCAGCAGGAATTGTGGTGTCACAGGCTTCTGTGGCACCACAAGGTCCATTTCAGGAGGAGCTCTGGCAGTGTGACCGCTCTGCAGGAATCCTCAGCTAGTGTAAGGATTCCTGCAGAGCAGTCAGACAGGTCACAGACAGGTGACAGACAGGTCACAGAGCGGTCATACCGCTCCTGTGACCTGTCATTGGTGGGATTGATGATCACATCGATCCCACCAATTAGAAGTGGCCCTGGTAACACCGGTGTTGCTAGGCACCAGCCTAGGATCGGAGCTTGCAGCTCCGATCCTTGGCAGGTCACCAGCAGGGCACAGCGCGGTCACACCACTGCTGTGCCCTGTGATTGGCGCTATCGATGATTACATCGATTGAGCCAATCAGCAGCTGCAGGCCATACTAGGCCTATCCTAGGCACCGACCTAGGATCGGTGCTATTACAGCACCAATCCAGGCAGGTACAGACAGGCCACAGCGTGGTAACACCGCTTCTGTGCCCCGTGATTGGCGTGATCGATGTGATCATTGATGGCACCAATCTAAGCAGTTTGGCCGATGCCTGGAATTGCCAGGCACTGACCTAGGATCGAGTACATCGGTACTCGATCCTAGCCTGGGACCTCACTGTTTCAGCCAATCAGATTGGCTGAAAAAAGTGAAAGGCTACGATTGGCTGTTCAGAACTGAACAGCCAATCACAGCAATCAGGAGGCCGGATGGGGAGGAAGCAGCCTGGGATGCCGACACCATCTTCCCACAGGTAAGATGGTGTCGGAATTTTAATGCGATCACCGCGACTTAAGTTGCAGTGTCGCATTAAAGGGCAAGACATACTATTCCATCCATGGGGATTAAGTCCCAGGTCACATGGATGGAATAGTACAGAAAGGGGTTAATGAATGTAAGCTTGTTCATGTTTGCTGTGGACAGGCAGATATGCCTGTCTGTGATCTCACCCCCTGCCATGCTAAGCACAAATTCTGACAGTACACTTGTCTTGGGACAGGCCAGCACCTCCAAGGTGAAAAGGGAAAGCTCAGGCCATGTGTCCAATTTGAAGACCCAGAAGTTAATTGGGGCAGACCAATCAATACGTGGAGACATGTGAACATGTGTTCTTCCACTATATTGTTCAAGCGCTGTCTCCTACTAATACAGACCGTATTAGATGGTGGTGTCTAATGTTGTGGCTTGCTGTTTTCCAGATTTCGCCATGCTAACCCTTTCTTCCGAGGTGGTGCCCATGCCCTAGTTGTGTTACTGACATCCTCCTACTTTTACTTCCACTGAACCCCCGCTGTCAGGTGGGAACACCGTCAGTAGTGCATGTGTAAGCAGGTTGCGGGATGCTTTGACGCAAGAAAGGCAGAACAAGGGTTAACAATTTAATTTAACAGTGAAGGTACTCCTCGCAGGGAGATAAACAGTTAAATAGAAAATGAAGGAAAGGAAAACAATGACAATGCAGTGACAGTTCACTTAATAAACTTATTGTGTCCTTGGTTTTCTCAGCCTCAGATGATTCGATGAGAGTTGTAGTTCCAGCAACAGCCAATGAAATGTCCTCAGATGGGGTCCTTTAAGCGATGGTCCGTCTTCTGGCAGCAGCGGTCAGTCATTAGTACCTTCCGCTGAGCCCTAGTCCATAAACACGTGCGGCCGAAATAAACAAGGATGCTGCACTCTCAGAGTCAAACGTAAACGGATGGGAAGCAAGTGGCAAGTTAGGAAGCAAAAGTCTATCCGGTACTCGGTCTTCTCTCCTCTGTACGTGCACGGAACTCACGGTTACTGAGCGGACGGCACTTCTGTCTCTGGCAGCGGTCCCGCTGGAGGCGGCGGAGACCAAACAATGCAGATTGTCGTGGCGCCAGTGCTCAGAGGACGGAGCACGCTGCTCACTCAGCTGCCCGCTGCTGCTGGTTCATGCCAAACTGCCCGACATGCGCTGCTCTACGCATCCTCCGATACCAGAAAGTTTCTCACGCAGTAAGTCTCTCATGCAGCCATCCTGGATCTGTGCTCTGCGGTCCTTATCTCTGCTGCTCGCCCTATCACTGCTCATGGCGCTGGTCCTCATTCAATGTCCTGCTCGAGTGCTCAGGAGACCTCGGCCATAGTACGTCTCTGCGCTGTCTGTCACTTTGCGGAGTGTGCTGCACGCCTGCTTCTGCTCTTGCTGCCGGTGGGAAATTGACTGTTTCTTCGCGTGCTTTCTCCTCATTGCCTGGCTTAGTCACACCCCCTCTTCCCGGGTCATGGGGCCTGTCCTGTCCCCTATTCTTTCCCCCCCGGTAACATGGGACGCAGCCTCAGCAGTTCCGGACCCAGTATGATGTAGGCACCTGCAGCCCGGTCTTTCTTCTTATACATGTATCAGCATGTGCTTGTATTCCCATATTTTCCCCCACTCCAGTGAAGAACGTAAGAATGGTACATTGTCCTTGTAGCGAGGGTCCAGCAGGGTGACCACCCAGTAATCAGCACTGGAAATAATCAGGGCAACTTGATGGTTGTTGCGCAGCCACAACAGCATGTATTTGCTCATCTGTGCAAGGCAAGAGGCAACGACGAGCTGTCCTTGGTGGGAGGTGTATCATCTGGGTGCTCTGTATCCCCCACCAGGCACTCTCCCGCTTCCTGTGAACTGCTTTGAATGCCACCCTGCTGTGAATACTTTTATTACTCCTCCTCGCTCCAAAACTGTCCCCTGGCTGTTGATATAGGGACTAACCCTTCCGAGCCACGTGTAGACGACCTGCCTGATAATTATGTGAATATTCCCTGTTACTCCTGCTCTTGCTACTGTGCCACCATCATCGCCTGAAGGTTTTATTCAAGGAAGCATAGAAGTGGGATTGTAACGCACTTGCCATGTTCATGGAGTACTCGAAGGACATGTGTCAAAACGCTTTCTGCCTCAGGCCCAGCCGTCGCACAAACGGCAGCATTCAGAAAGTGTTTGCTCTGGGAATCGAGCACCATCAATCACAAGCGAAGGACTTGCTCCAATGTGCAACAGAGGTGACATAACGATGCACCAAACTCTTGACCATGCCAAGGGTGCACTGACTCCTACTCATTTGCATATGAATTGTTATTTTCTCAGGCACTGTATTAATAGTGATACAGTACCAGTATGGTTGTTACAAGGGCTAAATTCCCTAGAACACTGTATAGCCCATTTAATATGTATTTTGTGGGTGACTGACTCCCTTTAACAGTAGTTTCGTACTGACTGTATCCTCCTAATTTAATATATAGTAGCCATCAATTTTGTTAATCTCAGTGGTCTCATTGACTTTTCACTAGGGTTGTATGGGTATATGTGTGTCCCTTACCCTGGACTTGGGATGCTTTCACATTGCACTTTTCTTCACATTCATGGGTCTCGTTGGGACTTGCTTCTGAACTCCCATGCAAAACGGCATTCGGACATATGCGTTGACAGTGCCATAGACTGTAATGGACTTCAGAGCTTATGTTCAATTTGACGGCACCATTTTAGTCTATGACCACGTCGGCGCATACACCTGAATCCCGTTTTGTGTGGGGGTTCAGACGCAAGCCACAACATATAAAGTGACTAGCACACTCCCACTTACACATTTATCTCTAGTGTCCCGGCGTACTGACAGCTCTATTAAGCCTCAGCGCCACCTATTATTCTGACTCACCGTCAATTGATGCAAATCCGAGTATTCTATTGTTTTTGGGGCCATACAAGTATACAATTATACCTAGCACACTGATGAAGGTCCAGTATCGACCGAAACGTTTGTGATTTACTGTATGTAATAAATCCCCACTTTTTTGCATCACAACACCCTGGAGTGTGCTAGTCACTTTATATTGTATACGTTCAGGTTTGGGCACCTATGACTGTGCACCTCCCCTATTTAGGCTGTGCTTAGCATCTTCTATATCGCAAGCCACAACAAGACTCATGAACATGCGGAAAAGTGCAATGTGAAATCACCCTTACAGCTCTTGTTTCTTTCCACAGCAGAACTTTGCTCAGTATTTTCCATGTGACACAGAGCTGCACTCATGCCATCCTGCTGAACCACTTAATTGAATTACAGCTTAAGATCTAATCTCCCATGAATTCCCTGCAAACAAACATTTGCTGATATCCATTGTCGGGAGTGTTTTAATTCTTCTAATGGATCCTCTTTAGGCGGCGGCACATGCTACCTACACGCTTGCAAAACCGATAAACTTGTCAGCCTGCCGTGAGATGACTATCTTGGGAGACATGATATCAAATATAAGTAAAGTTTTTAGGTTGGTTTGGAGTTAATGACGTCCACGTGTTTCATCTCATAGCAACAACCTGAATTTTCAGCCTATGTGATACTTACCACAGCATGACGGCTTTAGCTGTTGGTGAACCCTGGGTGGGAAATGCATTAATGACTGAGTTGTCCACAAATTCCGAAAAAAAATCATCCAAATGAGTTCTTAGCATCTAAAGGGGTCTCCAGGCACTTGACACACATTAATTAGTGTGTTGCGTGCTGTTTACTTGTGTAGATTCTTCTTCTGCTTAAAGTAATACAAAGCAATTTATTAAAAAAGGAACATCAGAGCTTGATAACATTGGGTATGCTCAGCTGGAAGATAGAAGTCAACGTCACGGGAAAATATAAGAAGCTGACGTTGTCTTCAAATTATATATATATATATACAGTGGGGCAAAAAAGTATTTAGTCAGTCAGCAATAGTGCAAGTTCCACCACTTAAAAAGATGAGAGGCGTCTGTAATTTACATCATAGGTAGACCTCAACTATGGGAGACAAACTGAGAAAAAAAAATCCAGAAAATCACATTGTCTGTTTTTTTAACATTTTTTTTGCATTTTATGGTGGAAAATAAGTATTTGGTCAGAAACAAACAATCCAGATTTCTGGCTCTCACAGACCTGTAACTTCTTCTTTAAGAGTCTCCTCTTTCCTCCACTTATTACCTGTAGTAATGGCACCTGTTTAAACTTGTTATCAGTGTAAAAGACACCTGTGCACACCCTCAAACAGTCTGACTCCAAACTCCACTATGGTGAAGACCAAAGAGCTGTCAAAGGACACTAGAAACAAAATTGTAGCCCTGCACCAGGCTGGGAAGACTGAATCTGCAATAGCCAACCAGCTTGGAGTGAAGAAATCAACAGTGGGAGCAATAATTAGAAAATGGAAGACATACAAGACCACTGATAATCTCCCTCGATCTGGGGCTCCACGCAAAATCCCACCCCGTGGGGTCAGAATGATCACAAGAACGGTGAGCAAAAATCCCAGAACCACGCGGGGGGACCTAGTGAATGAACTGCAGAAAGCTGGGACCAATGTAACAAGGCCTACCATAAGTAACACACTACGCCACCATGGACTCAGATCCTGCAGTGCCAGACGTGTCCCACTGCTTAAGCCAGTACATGTCCGGGCCCATCTGAAGTTTGTTAGAGAGCATTTGGATGATCCAGAGGAGTTTTGGGAGAATGTCCTATGGTCTGATGAAACCAAACTGGAACTGTTTGGTAGAAACACAACTTGTCGTGTTTGGAGGAAAAAGAACAATGAGTTGCATCCATCAAACACCATACCTACTGTAAAGCATGGTGGTGGAAACATCATGCTTTGGGGCTGTTTCTCTGCAAAGGGGCCAGGACAACTGATCCGGGTACATGAAAGAATGAATGGGGCCATGTATCGTGAGATTTTGAGTGCAAACCTCCTTCCATCAGCAAGGGCATTGAAGATGAAACGTGGCTGGGTCTTACAACATGACAATGATCCAAAGCACACCGCCAGGGCAACGAAGGAGTGGATTCGTAAGAAGCATTTCAAGGTCCTGGAGTGGCCTAGCCAGTCTCCAGATCTCAACCCTATAGAAAACCTTTGGAGGGAGTTGAAAGTCCGTGTTGCCAAGCGAAAAGCCAAAAACATCACTGCTCTAGAGGAGATCTGCATGGAGGAATGGGCCAACATACCAACAACAGTGTGTGGCAACCTTGTGAAGACTTACAGAAAACGTTTGACCTCTGTCATTGCCAACAAAGGATATATTACAAAGTATTGAGATGAAATTTTGTTTCTGACCAAATACTTATTTTCCACCATAATATGCAAATAAAATGTTAAAAAAACAGACAATGTGATTTTCTGGATTTTTTTTTCTCAGTTTGTCTCCCATAGTTGAGGTCTACCTATGATGTAAATTACAGACGCCTCTCATCTTTTTAAGTGGTGGAACTTGCACTATTGCTGACTGACTAAATACTTTTTTGCCCCACTGTATATATATATATATTATTATTATTATTATTATTATTATTATTATTATTATTATTTATTTATTTATTTTTAAATCCACCACACTGTTCCAGAGATTTTTTATTTGGTGATACATTTTATGGTCTTTACCATGAGGGGCGCGGATCACGGAGTAATTATGCAGAGCAAGGTAAAAATACACACACACATAGAATTCTGAGCCACACCCCCTGATACAGACCAAACAATATCGCACTAAATAAAAAGGCCCATATCCACTGTGTGGTGGAATTTAAAGAAAAAAATATACATAAAGCAAAAAAACAAAACATAATCATGGGAAAAAGCAGAAATCAAGTTATCACTTAATTCTGCTTCGTATGACCTACATACCCATATAGACATCTCTTCAAGGTTGATCCTTCTGACAGATTCTTTTTAAAGATGTTCTTACATTGGATCAATTTATATTATTGTCTCTACTCTGGATCAAGTTCCATCTCCTACATGTAAACGACTTTCCTTTTGAAAAATTTGGGAAAGATAAGGGCTTAATTTTTATAAACCAAGTTCTTTCCCACAATAAAAGTTCGATATTTGATGCCTAGTCTAGCCATCTGTCATTAAGATGGAAATACAGTACATCTTATTTTATGTAATTACAACTTTATTATGTGATATTTTTTAGTAACCTGATTATGACATACCAAAATAAGCTTATCGTGGTCACTTTCTATCCATCATAGATCAATATTACAAATACAAGTCTACAGGTCCATAAAAATTTACTGACAGCACATGGATGTTATCCATGTGCTGTTATCCATGTGCTGTCCATTTTTAACAATGCAATGGGAAATAACAGCTTTGCAATTCATTTATGTATTCATACGTGAAAATCACTGATGCGCTGAAGGTAAAAACTGATTCTAACCAAACACTGATGGAGTTTGGATCCAAAACACCAATGAAAATAAGATAACTTTACGTAAAAGAAAAATTACTAATGTCTGAATGAGGCCAAAAGTTTGAGTCTTGTCGTGTCTGAAATAAATAGGACACCAAAGCCTCCTAAATTAAGTAATCGCTGCATACTTCTTCTCCCACAGGAGGGCGCTAGAATTAAATCAGTCCTTGGTTTCTTTAACCAGCTGTAACAAAAACATTTGAACCCTGGTTGAACCAAGTGATGTACAACATCCAGCCTCAGAATCTTGAGTTTTGGGCCCCAATGAATGCTTTTATTAATAATTTAGCCAGCAACCTGAAGCTACCTTTTGTGTCTAGTAGAAGTAAATATATTCATCGTATAACCTGTATCTGCAACTTTAAAAAGTTCAAATATTAGCTACCATATATTTACGAAGCACTGAGGGTTGCAAAGAGAACCCTAAAATTCACTGCTTTGACTATACTGTACATGCACTGACTTATAGATATTTCTGAAACAGAGCACTGTAAAGTATAAACAAACACATTTTGTGAAGCAAAAGTAACTTTTTCATAAAATACTTTAGAATAGGACATTTGGCAATATCACCATTAGAGATGGGTGGACATCTGGATGTTTGGGTCTGACGGGTTCGGTCGAACAGTTACAAAAAGTTCAGGTTCGGGTACCAGATAGGACCCGATTCACTTGAATGGGGGGCTTGAACAGCCAGTGTTTGCCACACTGTAACAATGTCCCCAGACTGTAAACAATTGCGACCACCAGTCATCTTACCCAATCCGTGGTTACAGCACTTCGGTGACTTTTGGTCGTGACTTTGTTTCCCCTTTGGCAGAGACCATTGGAATTTCAGTGATGGTTGGGAAAACAGATTTTCGGGGTGAGTAAAACTTCTTTGCTTATTTTATCAACAAAATTACCTAGAAAATCTCTTTAAATCAAATAGGATACAAATGATGTACCAATCTCAAGTCGTCATTCAATTAAATTTACTGCCTAATATTGTATCTGGCGTGCCTCCATGCTATTCTCCGTTCTATCGGGTTGAAGGACAGCGTTCTCTCCTGGTTGATCTCCTACCTCTCAGTCAGCTCCTTCACTGAATGTGAGATACTTAGAACTCCTAGAGTGAACCCGCAGATCCACGGCAACGAACCTCCCCCGGGTGAGATAGCCAGATAGACCACCCCCTATACAGGGAGCGTTAGGGGCAGCCCCGAGGGAGACTATCGCCACGGAAGCTGGCACCAGGGGACAAGCAGTAGGAGATCCCAGAGAAAGGAGCGATGGGTAGGACAGACTGGGGGTAACAGGATGCTGGGCGGATTGGTAGGAAGGCGACACACGACGGAGAAGGGATGGAGAGGTAACAAGACGGACTGAGCAGTAACGGCGAGGCAAGGAAGGCTAGGAAGGGTGGGGAAGCTAGTCTGGCTGGGCTGAAAGAGACACAGGGCAGACCGAGCAGAGACAAAGGAGAACCTGGGTCAAAAGAGCACAAATGACAGACAGGCGAGGAGTAGAGGAAGGAATCACTTTAAATACACGGCGTGCAGGAGGACTTTCGGGTCAGGATCCTCCAGGATCACCGAGAGATTGTATGGAGCGCCTGTAGATCAGAAAGAGGAGGTGCACGTGAGCAGAGGGAGCTGGAGTGAGAGGTGCGCACGTGCACCCAGCGAGATCCCGGAAGTAGCGGTGAATCATGAAGAGGAGGACATGAGCCTGCAGGAAGAGCGCACCGGAGTCAGTAAGTATGTCGGCGAGCGGAGAAGGAGGCGGCAGGCACGGCAGCAGGAACGGAGGCCGTGACACTGAATCTTTTACAGGCTGCTCTTCCCCTTACTGTCAGGGTTCCCCTTTTTTCAATACCATCTCCTTGCTGATGACACGTAATTATACACATGGTCTCTTGATATCACAATGCATTATAACAAACACATCAGTGATTGTCTTTCCGCTGTCTCCAACATCATGTCCTTCCTTTATCTGAAACTGAACCTGTCAAAAACTGAACCCCTCCACTAACCTACCTATGCCCGATATTGCTATTTCTGTGTGTGGCTCTACCATTACTCCTCAGCAACATGCCCGCTGTCTTGGGGTTATATTTGACTCAGATTTTACTTTCACTCGACACATCCGATCACTTGCCCACTCATGTCATCTACACCTCAAAAACATTTGTGGAATTAGCCCTTTTATTACATTTGACTCAACAAAAACTCTTACGGTCGCTCTTATTCATACTCGTCTGGACTATTGTAACTCTCTACAAATCGGCCTCCCTCTTACCAAACTCTCCCCACTCCAATCTGTCCTGAATGCAGCAGCCAAGATCATATTCCTTTTCAACCTCTACACCAATGGTGCTATAGAAATAACCAAAAACAGGCAGAGATGCTTACCTGTCTAAATGGGCCTCAATACAATTGCACTACCAGGGTGCAGCGGACCCAAGTAAAATGGTATATTTTTTTGCATTGGTGTACCACGCGGCCAATCCCTGTTTCAAGGCTGGCTGTTTAATTTGGTATTGCACCTGTGCAGTTGCCATTTTACTTGGGTCCGCTGCACCCTGGTAGTGCAATTGTATTGAGGCCCATTTAGACAGGTAAGCATCTCTGCCTGTTTTTTTTTTCTTGAATATTGGAGGATTTTTTCCTCTTTTTGTGGTTTTCATCTTAGAGTAGGACTGGCAAATGTAAGGACCCTTGACGCGGGTTTGCCAGCTTACATATTACAGCCAGAATATCAACCAATACCTTACATATATTGATATGGTTTTTTTTTTTTTTGCACGTTGTATTTTTTTCAGGGTGCAGTTGGGCCCAAATGGTTCTGTAAACTGTGGCCTCTGTTCACACAGGATGCATCATAGTTAGCACTGGGCAGCCTGCCATATGGTGTCATTAATAGGCTGAGAACCAGATGCTCTGCATTTCTTGTGTGAACATTGCCACATTCAGAGTATATTTTTTTGCATTGGTGTACCACACGGCCAATCTCTGAATGAAGGCTGGCTGTTACCTTTGGTATTGCACCTGTGCAGTTGCCATATTACTTGGGTCCGCTGCACCCTGGTAGTGCAATTGTATTGAGGCCCATTTAGACAGGTAAGCATCTGTGCCTGTTTTTTTTTTTTTCTTGAATATTGGAGGATTTTTTCCTCTTTTTGTGGTTTTCATGCTATAGAAATAAAAAGTATTATTAATTATTATTACTTGTACCATCAAAACAGTTCTGGTATATTAAGGGATGGACTGTAGTGTCTGCCACCAAGGTGTTAGTGGAGCGCCCCGTCGGGGCAGCGGGGTACTCGGTATCGGGTCCTGCGGTTCACAGGGGGATGTCACGGTGGCTGACCCGGTCCGTGGCCCTGGGACATCCGTATTAAAGGGGAACGGTCTTTAAAGGGATAGAGTTTATGTTCGTGACGCCACCTGTGGTATTCGGTCAGGGTGACCGACGCTGCTTTAAGGGGTCCGCTGGGGTGATGTTATGGCAGCTAGATGGTATACCTTACCACAGGTGAAGTGTATCCCCAGGGCTTCCCGGTGTGTAGATGGTGGTATGGCGAGAGGCGCAGAGAAGAACGAGGACACAAGGTTGCAGTCTCTTTACCTTTACTGAAGACTTCAGCATCCACAGTCCAGGGCACCAGATCACAGGGCAGGCAGAGTCTGGCCGGTTTGGAGGCAAGTCCAGAGTTCCATTGTCCAGGTGGAAATCAGTAGCCTTCCATTGTGCTGCAATGGTGTAGTCCCTTACTGCCTATGGTTTCACATAAGGGTCTCACAGATGTGGTGTTTCATTCTCTCTGTCCCCATATAGGATAGGACAAAACCTGTATGACTGGTGACTTGAGCTTGTTATAGGGTCTTTTAGATAACCTGGCTTTGTAGGTGTCACCGTGCCTCCTGGGTGTAGGTGCGGACAGGTAACCTGCAATTAGCTGTCCTGCCGGTCTCTGAAATAAGGCGTAGAGGTCCTTGCTCCCTTGGTGTTCTGGCTACCGGGATGTTGCGCCTCAGAAGGAGACATCTTGAGCGGGGCTGGTCCCCTTCTGGTATCCTCTCCTTTGCTTTGACTTCCTTCACGCTTGCGGCAATACAGTTCTGCCTTTCAATGTCTCTTTCTGGGAGCTGGAGCTCTGAGGGCATGCACAGCTCCTTTGACCTTCTGTCCTCCTCAGACTCTGGTCTGGAACTAACAGAACTCCTGTCTGGAGTTCTGCCATGAACTGAACTAACTCTCCCTACAGACTACCAGATTATATATATATATATATATATATATATATATATATATATATATATATATATATATATATATAGTGACCTAATAAATAGGAGCAGAAGCTCCCCCTGGTGTTCTGGAGTGTGAAATGTGTTGCATGTTTGTGATACCTGGATTTAGTTATCCTTCTTTGCCTCCAAACGTAGCATCACTCTCCCTGAGAGGAAAGCAATACCACTGTGACGACCAGGACCCTTGGGCGCTGTACTCCTCCCCAGCCCCCCTCTTCCCCCCCCCCGTTAAATCCAATATTCCTGGACTGGGGAGAGAAAGCAGCAGTTACAGGTTAGCAAGAAGACAACAATTTTTGAAATGCAATAAACTTATAAAACAAATTAATATTATAGCTAAAGCTTCCTTTTATGGGAGGTGAGGTCACTTGAACGTTGCATTAACTATTTACATTGCAGGCTTACGTTTAAGAACAATTTAGCATAACAGTATAATGATTAACTACTATGAAATGCAATGACCCTTAGGCCGGGATCACACATGCGAGAAACACGTCCGTGTCTCGCATGTGAAATCCAAGCTCTGGCGCCAGCACTCCAGAGCGGAGCGTGCGGCTCCATGTGTTGCTATGCAGCCGCATGCTCCGATCCACAGTGCCGGCGCCAGAGCTTGGATTTCACATTCGAGTCACGGACGTGTTTCTCGCATGTGTGATCCCGGCCTTACGGGTATACTATCTCTTAAGTGCAAAGTCTTCGTCCACTTTATTCTCTCCATTTTATCAAAAGTGCATCAGGATATCAGCTACATAAAACACGATCCTATCTAAAGTGAAATCTCAACTTCCATCACTATTAACTATATTAACTCTTTAATATAATCTAGCAAAGTGCAACGATTAAACATTCCCTTTAAGGGTTCCAACAATATTCAAGTCTCTTTTAATGAGGTAGTGCAAAGTATCAATCACATTAATATTCAAGTCAATCAAAACTTAGTGTTGCTCTTCATGTCCTGTGGAAAAAGATTTTCCACAGGACATGAAGGAAAAAAAGAATTCCCAGCCGTTTTTTGGATAAAAAAAAAATTTCAAAAGATGTTTATTTGTAGAATTGATTAAAACAGAACATTCCTAGTACTAAAGAAAAAAATAATAAATGTGAAAGCTTTTTCTACATGATTCAAACTGAACCTCAGTCCTTACTCATGTACACATGAGTAAGGACTGAGATTTTGTTTAAAACACGTAGGAAAAGCTTTCGCATTTATTTTTTTCTTATATTTTTAACCCAGAAGGAGGAGCATAAAAACAATTTAGTTTTTGAAATGACAGTCACACTTAGATGTCAGTTTTTCATGTTCAAATTCTACCTCTGTTCATGAATTTTTATGACCCGACTGCACCAAAACATGAAGACATGTCCAATTTTGATCCGAGCAAGTCTATGGATCCGTGAGAAAATCAGACGGCACTTGGATGCCGTTTATGCTTCGGCCATGTTTTAGAATTGCTCGATAGGAGAAGCTTGGGAAACCTCCATTAGTTTTGGGGGGTTTTCCATATAAGAAAAACTGATGAAAATGTTATGATAAAAATAGAGACTGATGAAAGTCGGAATTTTTTTTTATGTAAAACAAAAATCACTGACGTCTGAATGAGCCCTAAAGTAGAAAAGAAATGTGCAAGATTTCTTGAAACAGTTACTACAGCCAAAAAGGGAAATTACACTGACTAAAATAAAATAAATGCAGTGATTTAAAAGAATTTAAAAAACATTAAAATCTTCTCGAGTTGCGTGTTTTAAGCACATTTATTTTATGAACCGAATATTAAAACTTTAAATCTACTTTATATTGGATATTTGTACTAATAGTGTTCAGAATAAATTTGTACAGGTCGCCTGCCTTGCGAGGTTCTTTTAGTCTCCTTTCAGTCTAATTATATAACTACTTTTTTTCTGTGTGCAGTAGTTAATCCAGATGTGCCAATCTCTCCATGGAGGATCCTGAAAGTGGTGTTGAAGCTATCTGGGTCACGGGAGAATTAACCTAGTGCAGGAGATTAGTTGATTTGTAGCTCATAAGCCATTTGACACAGACAATAATATCACTACAGAGATGCTGCTACTAACGCGTTGTCTATCATATTGAAACTGATAGAGGCAATTTTTCACATGGATTAAAAGATTGCTGAAAATTAGGATTCTCATGTGGGAACCTATAGTACATAAACATGGGCTTTAATAGCGTAGCCGTAGGGGGTAATATTGGCTCCAGGAGATGAACAATATAGACATACATTTTGGTGACTTCACTGTAAGTAGGGGCAGACATACCTTTGGTGCAGCAAGGGCCCAAGAGGTAAGAGGGCCCAAACTAGGTGGATGTCAAATATAAAATACAGTCTGTATAGAGTCTTGTGCTTGGGTGCAAGGAAACACAGAAGACACAGGCTTGTTTAAGTAGTTCTTGTATTACTTCATACAAGTAAGGGTTAACACAGTTTCAGGCAAGAGACAAGACAGGCAGGAATAAACCTTAAGTCCATCTAGTCACAGAAACAGGTTAAAGGTTCTCTCTCTACTTCCCTTGCCAATGTTGATGGTAAGCTGAGGGATTCCTGAGTCCACACATGTCCAAGGACCTGCAGTAGAAGGTGGTTAGGATATCAAGTCCAAGTCTTCCAGGAGCAAGGAGACAGGTAAACTGCAGACTGGATTCTGAAGCAATGATTAAACAGCTGCTGCTGCTTAAAAGGGCAAGTGGCAGAGAACAGGGGCGGAAACATTGAAACTGCCAACTCCATGCTGGTTAAGGGCAAAGTAGATACAGCAGAGCAGAAAGCAAAATGGCCGACAGGAAAAAACTAGGTTCTATTAATAATAACAGCAGATATAGCAAATTGACTAAAACCTTACAGTGGAATTGTTCATTATGATCACAGCAAAGGGCCCATAAACTGTTCTTGCACAGGGACCCTTTCCTGTCTCTGTCTGCCCCTACCTATAAGGGCTTATGCACATGGCCGTATTTTCAATCCGAGTGCTATCTGGCAAAACATTGGATCGCACCTGGACCAATGCATTCCGGGCTGGCACTTTATTATTATTTCTGTGAGTAAGAAGCAGCAAAGAGGCACAAAACTAATAAACGTTTACTTGGTAAGATACGTTTTACTAAGTTTACTTTTGGCCTTTTTTTAGTCCAAATTCACGTATTTTTTAAATCTTGGAAAACATTTCAGTGATCTTCCTTGGCCTATGACTTAATTCAGTACTGTCTGACTACATCTATAAAAAAGCTCACAATGGCACAATGCACCAGTAGGAAAAAACTTTGAAGATAGTTTCCATAACTGGATAAAATAGTTGTTGCTGCTGTAGTGGTGTTAAATAGGAAACCTATTTTCTAATGCATTTCACCGCCAATGCAGCATCTTTGTCAAGTTTAAAAAATTAACAAAACTTGAGAAAGAAGTCAGTTCTGCGCCGAAACGCATTGTTGAAAAACGTTATTTAATTTTGAACCTTTTTTTGCTCAAGATTTGTGTGTTTTTTAAACTTGAGAAAGATGCCGATTTGGTTTAGAAACGTATTAGATAATAGGTTTCTAATTTAACGCCAAAACAGCAGCAAGAGCTACAGCATATCTTCAAAGTGTTTTTTTTCCTGCTGGTGAATTTTATCTGTGAATTTTCTCCCTGCCACGAGGTAGCAGTAACTATTATTTTTAAGGAGTCACTCCAAATTCTTCTAGGTGAGCAATATTATTTTTGGATTTATTTCCTGTGATCTAATAGGGTTACACTAGTTGTGTGCACTTTACCCCTCACAGCACTTCCACAATGGCACAATATGAGAGGGCCGTGTTTTGAGGACCATAAAAAAAACTATTCTAAAGGCAAGATTAAACCAATAGGGGAAATATACTGAAATATAAAGGGATGTTTCAAGAAAAAAAATTCTTGCACCAAGAAAGGGAATAAAAACCATGTTGCTTACATGATAATACCCCGTGCTTTTAATCTGCGGTCTTTGATTATTGTGCTGATCAGATGATATCCCCAATTAGCCACACAACTACTGCAGCCGATCACAATAAACTGATACATTAAAATCTAGTTTTTACATAAAATGTGCTCTTATTTTTCAAAATTGGTAAAACATAAAGAAAGTTTGTATCATTGTAATTATACTGACAAAAAATAAACACATTACCGTATTTTTCAGACTATAAGACCCTCCGGATCATAGGATGCACCTAGGTTTTAGATGAGAAAATTAGAAGCAAAACTGAAGCAAAAAATGTGGTCAATTCTGTACTAATATCCCCTATCCTGGTAAATATCTCCCCAGTCCAGGTATACAGTACATGTCCCCTCATCCCTATCCTGATATGCACGGCCACCTGATTCCCATCCTGGTATGCATGGCCCCCTCACATCCATCCTGGTTTGCATTTTCCCCTCATCTTCATCCTGGTATGCATGGCCTCCTCATCCCTATCCTGGTAGGCATACCCCCCCTCATGCCTATCCTTTTATGCATGGTCCCCATCTCCATACTGGTATGCATGGCCCCAACCCCATCCTGGTGTGCTTGGTCTTCTCATTCCCATTCTGGTATGCATAGCACCCTCATACCTAGCCTGGTAGGCATAGCCCCCTCATCCCCATCCTGGTATGAATGGCCCCCTCATCCCTATTCTGGTATGCATGGCCCTTCATCAGAAAAAAAACAAAACATAAACCATTCTACTAAAGGTACCTTCACACTAAACGATATCGCTAGCGATCCGTGACGTTGCAGCGTCCTCGCTAGCGATATCGTTTAGTTTGACACGCAGCAGCAATCAGAATCCTGCTGTGATGTCGTTGGTCGGGGCTAGAGGGCCAGCACTTTCTTTGGTCGCTGGACTTCCTGCTGACATCGCTGAATCGGCGTGTGTGACACCGATTCAGCGATGTCTTCGCTGGTAACCAGGGTAAACATCGGGTTACTAAGCGCAGGGCCGCGCTTAGTAACCCAATGTTTACCCTGGTTACCATCCTAAAAGTAAAAAAAACAAACGCTTCATACTTACCTTCCCCTGTCTGTCCCCGGCGCTGTGCTTTTCTGCTCTGGCTGTGAGCACAGCGGCCGGAAAGCAGAGCGGTGACGTCACCGCTGTGCTTTCCGGCCGCTGTGCTCACAGCCAGTACAGAGAAGCACAGCGCCGGGGACAGACAGGGGAAGGTAAGTATGAAGCGTTTGTTTTTTTTTACTTTTAGGATGGTAACCAGGGTAAACATCGGGTTACTAAGCGCGGCCCTGCGCTTAGTAACCCGATGTTTACCCTGGTTACCGGCATCGTTGGTCGCTGGAGAGCTGTCTGTGTGACAGCTCTCCAGCGACGCTGCAGCGATCCGGATCGTTGTCTGGATCGCTGCAGCGTCGTTTAGTGTGAAGGTACCTTTACTTTGCCTACGCTCCCTTGCAGTGTCCTGTTCCAATGATGGCAGCTGATTTATGTGTGTAAGCAGCGCATGGCAGTGACATCATCTGCTGCCTACAAGTAGAAGACAATTGTTGGAATACTCACTGCGCCCCACGTCAGGTCTATGGGCGTGTGCAGCAGTGAATATTCACTGATCTTTAACAGCAGGCACAGTCTTAGCTGTAGTCGCCGGCTTCCTGCAGCTGCCAGGTGCTCACTTGTGCCCGCTGATAAAGAGAATTAATATTCACTGCTCTCCACTGCCATAGGCATGGAGAGCACTGAGTATTCATTCTCTTTAATAGCAGACACACGTGATCCCCCAGCAGCTGCAGGAAGCCATTGGCTGGTGCTACTGTGCCTGCTTTTAAAGATCTATGAATATTCACTGCTCTCCACATCTATGGGAGTGGAGAGCAGTAAATATTCATTCTCTTAAGTAGTGGGCACATGTAAATGCGTAGTAGCTTCAGGAAGCCGGCGGCTGCAACTAACAGTGTGTCTGCTATTAAAGAGAAATTAATATTCACTGCTCTCTTTACTGCTCTCCACTCCCATGGGCATGGAGAGCAGTGAGTATTCATTTCTCTTTAGCAGTGGGCACGAGAGTTAGCCGCAGCAGCTAATTTTTGGAGGAACAAAGGGTGTCTAATAGTCTGAAAAATGTGGTATTTGTTATTTATGCCACATGGAGAAAAGAGTAAATTAGAAATACAAAAAATAAAAATCTAGTGAAATTTCTTTATTGTTTTCCATTTCTTTTAGAAAAAAGTTATTAACCCCTTTACCCCCAAGGGTGGTTTGCACGTTATGGACCGGGCCAATTTTTACAATTCTGACCACTGTCCCTTTATGAGGTTATAACTCTGGAACGCTTCAACGGATCCTGGTGATTCTGACATTATTTTCTCGTGACATATTGTACTTCATGATAGTGGTAAAATTTCTTTGATATTACCTGCGTTTATTTGTGAAAAAAATGGAAATTTGGCAAAAATTTAGAAAATTTCGCAATTTTCCAACTTTTAATTTTTATGCAATTAAATCACAGAGATATGTCACACAAAATACTTAATAAGTAACATTTCCCACATGTCTACTTTACATCAGCACAATTTTGGAACCAAAATTTTTTTTTGTTAGGGAGTTATAAGGGTTAAAAGTTGACCAGCAATTTCTCATTTTTCCAACACCATTTTATTTTAGGGACCACATCTCATTTGAAGTCATTTTAAGGGGTCTATATGATAGAAAATACCCAAGTGTGACACCATTCTAAAAACTGCACCCCTCAAGGTTCTCAAAACCACATTCAAGAAGTTTATTTACCCTTCAGGTGCTTCACAGGAATTTTTGGAATGTTTAAATAAAAATGAACATTTAACTTTTTTTCACAAAAA
The DNA here is from genome assembly GCF_032444005.1 of Ranitomeya imitator. NCBI lineage: Eukaryota > Metazoa > Chordata > Amphibia > Anura > Dendrobatidae > Ranitomeya > Ranitomeya imitator. The sequence goes on along the minus strand of NC_091282.1, from coordinate 722,022,475 downwards.
ATTTACTTCAGCTCCAATTTGTTTTATTTTACCAAGGGTTACAGGAGAAAATGGACCCCAAACGTTGTTTTACAATTTGTCCTGAGTACGCTGATACCCCATATGTGGGGGTTAACCATTGTTTGGGCGCATGGGAGAGCTCGGAAGGGAAGGAGCGCTGTTTGACCTTTCAATGCAAAATTGACAGGAATTGAGATGGGACACCATGTTGCGTTTGGAGAGCCACTGATGTGCCTAAACATTGAAACCCCCCACAAGTGACACCATTTTGGAAAGTAGACCCCCTAAGGAACTTATCTAGAGGTGTGGTGAGCACTTTGACCCACCAAGTGCTTCACAGAAGTTTATAATGCAGAACCGTAAAAATAAAAAATCATTTTTTTTTCACAAAAATTATCTTTTCGCCCCCAATTTTTTATTTTCCCTATGGTAAGAGAAGAAATTGGACCATAAAAGTTGTGGCACAATTTGTCCTGAGTACTCTGATACCCCATATGTGGGGGTAAACCATTGTTTGGGCGCATGGGAGAGCTCGGAAGGGAAGGAGCGCCGTTTGACCTTTCAATGCAAAATTGACAGGAATTGAGATGGGACGCCATGTTGCGTTTGGAGAGCCACTGATGTACCTAAACATTGAAACCCCCCACAAGTGACACCATTTTGAAAAGTAGACCCCCTAAGGAACTTATCTAGATGTGTGGTGAGCACTTTGACCCAATAAGAGCTTCACAGAAGTTTATAATGCAGAGCCGTAAAAATAAAACAAAAATTTTTTCCCACAAAAATAATTTTTTAGCCCCCCGTTTTGTATTTTCCTGAGGGTAACAGGAGAAATTGGACCCCAAAAGTTGTTGTGCAATTTGTCCTGAGTGCGCTGATACCCTATATGTGGGGGAGAACCAGCGTTTGGGCGCATGGGAGGGCTCGGAAGGGAAGGAGCGCCATTTGGAATACAGACTTAGATGGAATGGTCTGCAGGCGTCACATTGTGTTTGCAGAGCCACTAATGTACCTAAACAGTAGAAACCCCCCACAAGTGACCCCATATTGGAAACTAGACCCCCCAAGGAACTTATCTAGATGTGTTGTGAGAACTTTGAGCCCCCAAGTATTTCACTACAGTTTATAACGCAGAGCCGTGAAAATAAAAAAAAAAAATTCCCCTCAAAATTATTTTTTAGCCCCCAGTTTTGTATTTTCTCGAGGGTAAAAGGAGAAATTGGACCCCAAAAGTTGTTGTCCAATTTGTCCTGAGTGCGTTGATACCCCATATGTGGGGGGAACCAGCATTTGGGCGCATGGGAGGGCTCGGAAGGGAAGGAGCGCCAATTGGAATGCAAACTTAGATGGAATGGTCTGCAGGCGTCACATTGCGTTTGCAGAGCCCCTAATATACCTAAACAGTAGAAACCCCCACAAGTGACCCCATATTGGAAACTAGACCCCCCACGAACTTATCTAGATTTGTTGTGAGAACTTTGAGCCCCCAAGTGTTTCACTACAGTTTATAACGCAGGAAACAGGAACACATGGGCTACTTGCACAGTGAACAAGTATGCACACATGGATTTTTCCTCTCTGAACCCTGTTCACACAGGTTATATACAGATGATCAGGTTTTTAAATACATCAGATAGGGATTGCATACATTAGTTAGGACTGCTCTGATAAGGGTATACCGTGAAGATTGGTAGAGCAGCTTAGTATACATTTTTTGCAAAAAACGTATCAACCAAATACCCTGTTTTTTACATCTTTTACTAGCACTTGCGGATTACTGCAACATTTTTTCAAACTGAGTGTTTTTGGTTTCACTATTCTCTTTTGTGTCTTCAGGTTTCTTGGTGGTGTGTGAACATGATCATACAGACTTGTTCACTGTGCAAGTAGCCCATGTGTTCCTGTTTCCTTAATTGTTCTCTTGTGTCTACAAGACTGGGGAGTTCCACCACTCCTCTTGGGCTATCTGCACAAGAGCTGTTCTACCCTGTATGCACACATGGATTTTTACTCTCTGAACCCTGTTCACACAGGTTATATACAGATGATCAGGTTTTTAAATACATCAGATAGGGATTGCATACATTAGTTAGGACTGCTCTGATAAGGGTATACCGTGAAGATTGGTAGAGCAGCTTAGTATACATTTTTTGCAAAAAACGTATCAACCAAATACCATGTTTTTTACATCTTTTACTAGCACTTGCGGATTACTGCAACATTTTTTCAAACTGAGTGTTTTTGGTTTCACTATTCTCTTTTGTGTCTTCAGGTTTCTTGGTGGTGTGTGAACATGATCATACAGACTTGTTCACTGTGCAAGTAGCCCATGTGTTCCTGTTTCCTTAATTGTTCTCTTGTGTCTACAAGACTGGGGAGTTCCACCACTCCTCTTGGGCTATCTGCACAAAAGCTGTTCTACCCTGTATGCACACATGGATTTTTCCTCTCTGAACCCTGTTCAAACAGGTTATATACAGATGATCAGGTTTTTAAATACATCAGATAGGGATTGCATACATTAGTTAGGACTGCTCTGATAAGGGTATACCGTGAAGATTGGTAGAGCAGCTTAGTATACATTTTTTGCAAAAAACGTATCAACCAAATACCCTGTTTTTTACATCTTTTACTAGCACTTGCGGATTACTGCAACATTTTTTCAAACTGAGTGTTTTTGGTTTCACTATTCTCTTTTGTGTCTTCAGTTTATAACGCAGAGCCGTGAAAATAAAAAATCTCTTTTTTTCCCACAAAAATTATTTTTTAGCCCCCAGTTTTGTATTTTCCCAAGGGTAACAGGAGAAATTGGACCCGAAAAGTTGTTGTCCAATTTGTCCTGAGTACGCTGATACCCCATATGTTGGGGTAAACTCCTGTTTGGGCACACGGGAGAGCTCGGAAGGGAAGGAGCACTGTTTTACTTTTTCAATGCAGAATTGGATGGAATTGAGATCGGTCGCCATGTCGCGTTTGGAGAGCCCCTGATGTGCCTAAACAGTGGAAACCCCCGAATTATAACTGAAACCCTAATCCAAACACACCCCTAACCCTAATCCCAACGGTAACCCTAACCACACTTCTAACCCAGACACACCCCTAATCCTAATCCCAATCGCAAATGTAATCCAAACCCTAACCCGAACTTTAGCCCCAACCCTAACTGTAGCCTTAACCCTAACCCTAACCCTAGCCCTAACCCTAGCCCCAACCCTAACCCTAGCCCTAGCCCTAACCCTAACCCTAGTCCCAACCCTAGCCCTAGCCCTAACCCTAGCCCTAACCCTAGCCCTAACCCTAGCCCTAGCCCTAACCCTAACCCTAGCCCTAACCCTAGCCCTAACCCTAACCCTAACCCTAACCCTAGCCCTAACCCTAGCCCTAACCCTAACCCTAGCCCTAACCCTAGCCCTAACCCTAGCCCTAGCCCTAACCCTAGCCCTATCCCTAGCCCTAGCCCTAACCCTAGCCCTAGCCCTAACCCTAGCCCTAACCCTAGCCCTAACCCTAGCCCTAACCCTAATGGGAAAATGGAAATAAATACATTTTTTTCATTTACTTTTATATCGGGTTTTTTAGCGGATTTTTATGATTGGCAGCCGTCACACACTGAAAGACGCTTTTTATTGCAAAAAATATTTTTTGCGTTACCACATTTTGAGAGCTATAATTTTTCCATATTTGAGTCCACAGAGTCATGTGAGGTCTTGTTTTTTGCGGGACGAGTTGACGTTTTTATTGGTAACATTTTCGGGCACGTGACATTTTTTGATCGCTTTTTATTCCGATTTTTGTGAGGCAGAATGACCAAAAACCAGCTATTCATGAATTTCTTTTGGGGGACGCGTTTATACCGTTCCGCGTTTGGTAAAATTGATAAAACAGTTTTATTCTTCGGTTCAGTACGATTACAGCGACACCTCATTTATATAATTTTTTTTATGTTTTGGCGCTTTTATACGATAAAAACTATTTTATAGAAAAAAATAATTATTTTTGCATTGCTTTATTCTGAGGACTATAACTTTTTTATTTTTTCGCTGATGTTGCTGTATGGTGGCTCATTTTTTGCGGGACAAGATGACGCTTTCAGCGGTATCATGGTTATTTATATCCGTCTTTTTGATCGCGTGTTATTCCACTTTTTGTTTGGTGGTATGATAATAAAGCGTTGTTTTTTGCCTCGTTTTTTTTTTTTCTTACGATTTTTACTGAAGGGGTTAACTAGTGGGCCAGTTTTATAGGTCGGGTCGTTACGGACGCGGCGATACTAAATATGTGTACTTTTATTGTTTGCTTTTTTTTATTTAGATAAAGAAATGTATTTATGGGAATAATATTTTTTTTTTTTTTTCATTATTTAGGATTTTTTTTTTTTTTTTACACACTTGGAAATTTTTTTTTTTACTTTTTTACTTTGTCCCAGGGGGGGACAATGCAGATCGGTGATCTGCCAGTTTGCACAGCACTCTGACAGATCACCGATCTGTCTGAGAGCAGTGCAGCGTTACCAAGTGCCTGCTCTGAGCAGGCACTTGGTAAGCCACCTCCCTCCCTGCAGGACCCGGATCCGCGGCCATTTTGGATCCGGGACTTACTGCAGGGAGGGAGGTAGGAGACCCCCGGAGCAACGCGATCACATCGCGTTGCTGCGGGGGTCTCAGGGAAGCACGCAGGGAGCCCCCTCCCTGCGCAATGCTTCCCTGCACCGCCGGCACATCGCGATCATCTTTGATCGCGGTGTGCCGGGGGTTAATGTGCCGGGGGCGGTCCGTGACCGCTCCTGGCACATAGTGCCGGATGTCAGCTGCGATAAGCAGCTGACACCCGGCCGCGATCGGCGACGCTCCCCCCGTGAGCGCGGCCGATCGCGCTGGACGTAATATTCCGTCCTTGGGAATTAAGGCCCACCCCACATGGACGGAATATTACGTCCAATGGCAGAAAGGGGTTAAAAGTACATTCCTATTCCTAAATTAGATGTACGCCAAAACAATGCAATTGAAAAATACACATTAATTAGCAAAAAGTAAACTAATGTAGTTGTCACAGTTCCACCCATCAGTGTGTCTGGGATACAGTTACTGACAGCTCAGCCATCCAATCTGTTACAGGGGTATGCTGAACTTGTCAGTATTTTGATTGACAGCTCGGCTGTCTAATCTGAGACTGGCTGTTTCCAGGTGTTCCTTGTCCCAGGTGATTGCCAGGCTACTTAACTGGGCTGTTTCTCACTGAACTTTGCCATACATACATTCAGCTACTGCGTGGTTTGTCGCTCTGAGCCTTGTGTTCTGTATGTTGGTCTTTCGTTGTCTGACCTTGGACCTCATTCTGACCATCTGTCTGTTTAACCCCTTCTGCTCTGATCCACTATCCTCCTGGTATTCTGGCCTTGGAAAGTTACCTGACTACTTCTTTGTGTTTTCCTTCTGTTTAGGACGTACTTTCCTGGCTTCTGACCTTGGACTCCTTGACTATCCTGATTCGTGCTTTGGCTGTGAGATGTGACTTAGTGTCACAGTAGTAGGCTAAAACTCCGGTACTGAAGTAATTGAAGGGGTAGCTCTGTTCTGCTGAGGACAACCAGCAGAGGGCGCCCTCTTATGATCTCGAGCCTGGGAGCTTTCTAGGAAAGTTCCCATGATCTAGGGACAACCAGCAGAGGGCGCCTCACCGCAAATAAAGGTAAATATAGGTCATTGACCTACTTTACCTACATTCTCCGGGATTTTGCAGACATGAGCAACGTTGCATTAGCAAAGCTCGTGCCTGCAAAATATTTTAACCCCTTCAGATGGATTTACATCATTGGACTTTACAGATCTGCGGAAGGTAAGGATATTGTTGGTTTATTATGTTTTTTTTGTTACAGAACGAGGGTCTTCAGTGATTGGATTGGGCGTTCAATAAAATATTAAAACAACCTTTGTTTTTATTTTATTAAAATAAATTTTAATAATGTGTTTGTGTATTTTTTTAACCCTTTACTACTATTGGATTAATAATGGATAGGTGTCATAATTGACGCCTCTCCATTATTAATTTGGCTTAATGTCACCTTACAATAGCAAGGTGGCATTAACCCTTCATTACCCCATATCCCACCGCTACACGGGAATGGGAAGAGAGTGGCCAAGTGCCAGAATAGGCGCATCTTCCAGATGTGCCTTTTCTGGGGTGGCTGGGGGCAGATGTTTTTAGCCAGGGGGGGGCCAATAACCATGGACCCTCTCCAGGCTATTAATATCTGCCCTCAGTCACTGGCTTTACTACTGTGGCGGAGAAAATTGCGCGGGAACCCACGCCAATTTTTTCTGACATTTAACCCCTTAATTTACTAGCTAGAACGGCCAAATTTTGCATAGACACACTACTAACATTAGTAGTGTGGAATATGCAAAAAAAATGGTGATATGAGATGGTTTACTGTATGTAACCCATGACTCATATCATGTCGGGTTTAGGAAGGAGATAGCAAAAGCCGGTAATTGAATTACCGGCTTTCTGCTATATCGCGTGGGATTTGTCCGCTACTGGACCACCCCAGCTTAATTATTTTAGAACCTCAATTAAAACATTGCACCACTGCAGAAGGTGGGAATACAGTTTCTGCATTGTCGGCGCTGCTATCCCCAGAGAGTGATGTGACTTGTTGTGCCACATGCCCCTGCAGCTAGTTATAGGCTGCTCATCAGCTGCAGCCATTTACTTTTTTGTCTGTGTGGATGTCCACCCTGCAGGAATTTTGATTAGCTGCAGTGGTACGTGATACAAGTCATGTTCCTCTCTGGGCACAGCAGCGCCGACATCACAGAAACGCCACCAGTGTGGGAGGTGACATGAGATTTTTATTTTTATTTGTCTCCTAAAATAATCAATTTGTTATAGAGGTGCAGGATTTTTTTTTGTAAGATTATGTACACTCATGAATGCTCAAAGCTTGTTGCCAAAGAAGACCAACTATAGCACAAATGTATTAAGGGTTTAGATATGCCATAAATGTACAGTAGATGTCAATTCCGGAATCCATCAATGGGACCCGCATCTATCTAAAAATGGGGGACCTGTTGTGTGTTGATTTCAATGGAGTCACTGATGTCAGTGTGCATCAGCGCCAAATGTGGATCCAATTGATGGGATCCACATCTATTATACATTTTATAGCATGTCCTGGTAATATACTGTATTCTAAGTCTACAAGATGAAATTGTTGATTGGTGTCAAAATATATAGTGGTCCGCATCTTGCTGCAAAGTGAGAGTGCCCATGCTTACTCCAGTTCCCCGCTGAAAGCAACGACAATGGGCATTAGAATTGAAACTTGGAGCAGTTGGAAACAGGGGCCTGGAAAGATCCATCATGTTTTCTTCTACATTATGTATACATGTGGGTGTGTGATGCTTACCTTGGGAAGAGACGGCACCAGTATGAACTATGAGAAGAAGGGAGAGCTTCTGGAGGCAGTGAGATACTCTAAGTCAGGGGTCCCCAACCTGTAGCGTGGGAGCCACATGTGGCTCACGGTCCCATGAATTGTGGCTCGCGGCTGTCTGCCATCTTGGTGCATTAGCTCCAGACTTGGTAAACTGGTATGAAGAGCACATCTCAAAATGGTGAACTTTGTGAGTAGCCGTGCACAGAAGGGCAGATTTGGGTACACTTCTACTGGTCTTGGGGGTTTAGAGATAATTTACGGTAAGTATGATACACTGGAGACAGGATGATACTACCAGTCAGAGGAGGTGCTTGAAGATGGATGTGACTGTGTTGGGAGTGCATGATGGGAAAATGCTGAATGTGGTGGGAACCCCTGGATCTTGGTATATTGCTTCAGGGTGATTTGTGTGGAAAAGCTTTAGTTATCATTGTACCCGTAATGGTGGCTTTGGTTGCCACAACTGTGAGGGGGGACAGGAGCTGAATGTGGCTTGCGACCCTCTTGCAGAGCTGAATGTGGCTCTCAAGGTCAGAAAGGTTGGAGACCACTGCTCTAAGTAATGTTTTGATGGGAAAATGGAGTCCTTACATTTTGTGTGCATTGTTTGTTGACACTTTTTACCTACCTAAATATTGTATAGACCAAGTACACCTATGGCAATGGTATTCCCTAATGGCAAGGTTGTCCTTCATTAACCCCTTTCTGCCATCCGACGTACTATTCCGTCCATGTGGGGTGGGCCTTAATTCCCATGGACGGAATAGTACGTCCAGGGCGATCAGCCGCCCCCGGCACATTAACCCCCGGCAAACCGCGATCAAACATGATCGCGGTATGCCGGCGGTACAGGGAAACATCGCGCAGGGAGGGGGCTCCCTGCGGGCTTCCCTGAGACCCCCGCAGCAACGCAATGTGATCGCGTTGCTGCGAGGGTCTCCTTACCTCCCTCCCTGTAGCAGGCCCGGATCCAAGATGGCCGCGGCATCCGGGTCCTGCAGGGAGGGAGGTGGCTTACCAAGTGCCTGCTCAGAGCAGGCGCTTGGTAAGCCTGCATAGCTCTCAGACAGATCGGTGATCTGACTGAGTGCTGTGCAAACTGTCAGATCAACGATCTGTGATGTCCCCCCCGGGGCAAAGTAAAAAAGTAAAAAAAAAAAATTTCCACATGTGTAAAAAAAATTTTTTAAAAAATTCCTAAATAATGAAAAGAAAAAAAAATATTATTCCCATAAATACATTTCTTTATCTAAATAAAAAACCAAACAATAAAAGTACACATATTTAGTATCGCCGCGTCCGTAACGACCCAACCTATCAAACTGTCCCACTAGTTAACCCCTTCAGTAAACACTGTAAGAAAAAAAAAACGAGGCAAAAAACAACGCTTTATTATCATACTGCTGAACAAAAAGTGGAATAACACGCGATCAAAAAGACAGATATAAATAACCATGGCACCGCTGAAAGCGTCATCTTGTCCCGCAAAAAATGTGTTGCCACACAGCATCATCAGAAAAAAATTAAAAAAGTTATAGTCCTCAGAATAAAGCAATGCAAAAATAATTATTTTTTCTAGAAAATAGTTTTTATCGTATAAAAGCGCCCAAACATAAAAAAATGATATAAATGAGGTATCACTGTAATCATACTGACCCGAAGAATAAAACTGCTTTATCAATTTTACCAAACGCGGAACGGTATAAACGCCTTCCCAAAAAGAAATTCATGAATAGCTGGTTTTTGGTCATTCTGCCTCACAAAAATCAGAATAAAAAGCGATCAAAAAATGTCACATGCCCGAAAATGTTACCAATAAAAACGCCAACTCGCCCCCCCGCAAAAAACAAGACCTCACATGACTCTGTGGACTCAAATGTGGAAAAATTATAGCTCTCAAAATGTGGTAACGCAAAAAATATTTTTGCAATAAAAAGCGTCTTTCAGTGTGTGACGGCTGCCAATCATAAAAATCCGCTAAAAAACCCGCTATAAAAGTAAATCAAACCCCCCTTCATCACCCCCATAGTTAGGGAAAAATTAAAAAATTAAAAAAAATGTATTTATCTCCATTTTCCCATTAGGGTTATGGTTAGGGCTAGGGTTAGGGCTAGGGTTAGGGCTAAGGCTAGGGTTAGGGCTAGGGTTAGGGTTAGAGCTAGGGTTAGGGCTAGGGTTAGGGCTAGGGCTAGGGCTAGGGTTAGGGTTGGGACTAGGGTTAAGGCTACAGTTAGGGTTGGGGCTAAAGTTAGGGTTAGGGTTGGGGCTAAAGTTACAGTTAGGGTTTGGATTACATTTACGGTTGGGAATAGGGTTGGGATTAGGGTTAGTGGTGTGTCTGGGTTAGAGGTGTGGTTAGGGTTACCGTTGGGATTAGGGTTAGGGGAGTGTTTGGATTAGGGTTTCAGTTATAATTGGGGGGTTTCCACTGTTTAGGCACATCAGGGGCTCTCCAAACGCGACATGGCGTCCGATCTCAATTCCAGCCAATTCTGCGTTGAAAAAGTAAAACAGTGCTCCTTCCCTTCCGAGCTCTCCCGTGCACCCAAACAGGGGTTTACCCCAACATATGGTGTATCAGAGTACTCAGGACAAATTGGACAACAACTTTTAGGGTCCAATTTCTCCTGTTACCCTTGGGAAAATACAAAACTGGGGGCTAAAAAATAATTTTGGGGGGAATTTTTTTTTTATTTTCACGGCTCTGCGTTATAAACTGTAGTGAAACACTTGGGGGCTCAAAGTTCTCACAACACATCTAGATAAGTTCCTTGGGGGGTCTAGTTTCCAATATGGGGTGACTTGTGGGGGGTTTCTACTGTTTAGGTACATTAGGGGCTCTGCAAACGCAATGTGACGCCTGCAGACCATTCCATCTAAGTCTGCATTCCAAATGGCGCTCCTTCCCTTCCGAGCCCTCCCATGCGCCCAAAGGGTGGTTCCCCCCCACATATAGGGTATCAGCGCACTCAGGACAAATTGGACAACAACTTTTGGGGTCCAATTTCTCCTGTTACTCTCAGAAAAATACAAAACTGGGGGCTAAAAAATAATTTTTGTGGGAAAATTTTTTTGTTTTATTTTTACGGCTCTGCATTATAAACTTCTGTGAAGCCCTTGGTGGGTCAAAGTGCTCACCACACATCTAGATACGTTCCTTAGGGGGTCTACTTTCCAAAATGGTGTCACTTGTAGGAGGTTTCAATGTTTAGGCACATCAGTGGCTCTCCAAACGCAACATGGCGTCCCATCTCAATTCCTGTCAATTTTGCATTGAAAAGTCAAACGGCGCTCCTTCCCTTCCGAGCTCTCCCATGCGCCCAAACAGTGGTTTACCCCCACATATGGGGTATCACCGTACTCAGGACAAATTGTACAACAACTTTTGTGGTTCAATTTCTTCTCTTACCATTGGGAAAATAAAAAATTGGGGCAAAAAATAATTTTTGTGAAAAAAAATGATTTTTTATTTTTTCGCTTCTGCATTATAAACTTCTGTGTAGCACTTGGTGGGTCAAAGTGCTCACCACATGTCTAGATAAGTTCCTTAAGGGGTCTACTTTCTAAAATGGTGTCACTTGTGGGGGGTTTCAGTGTTTAGGCACATCAGTGGCTCTCCAAACGCAACATGGCGTCCCATCTCAATTCCAGTCAATTTTGCATTGAAAAGTCAAATGGCGCTCCTTCGCTTCCAAGCTCTGTCATGCGCCCAAACAGTGGTTTACCTCCACATATGGGGTATGGGCGTACTCAGGACAAATTGTACAACAACGTTTGGGGTCCATTTTTTCCTGTTACCCTTGGTAAAATAAAACAAATTGGAGCTGAAGTAAATTTTTTGTGAAAAAAAGTTAAATGTTCATTTTTATTTAAACATTCCAAAAATTCCTGTGAAAAACCTGAAGGGTTAACAAACTTCTTGAATGTGGTTTTGAACACCTTGAGGGGTGCAGTTTTTAGAATAGTGTCAAACTTGGGTATTTTCTATCATATAGACCCCTCAAAATGACTTCAAATGAGATGTGGTCCCTAAAATAAAATGGTGTTGGAAAAATGAGAAATTGCTGGTCAACTTTTAACCCTTATAACTCCCTAACAAAAAAAAATTTTGGTTCCAAAATTGTGCTGATGTAAAGTAGACATGTGGGAAATGTTACTTATTAAGTATTTTGTGTGACATATCTCTGTGATTTAATTGCATAAAAATTCAAAGTTGAAAAATTGTCAAATTTTCAAAATTTTCGCCAAATTTCCATTTTTTTCACAAATAAACGCAGGTAATATCAAAGAAATTTTACCACTATCATGAAGTACAATATGTCACGAGAAAACATTGTCAGAATCACCGGGATCCGTTGAAGCAGATTATTGGGAGGGGCTGGTGAGGACCCAGCGGTCATGGTGCACATTGGCACTAATGACAAAGTTAGAGGTAGGTGGAAGGTCCTTAAAGATGATTTCAGGGAATTAGGCTGAAATACTGCCGGTACCACGTGCCACGTCAGAGAGGCAACGGGAGATTAGGGAGGTTAATAAGTGGCTCAAGAATTGGTGTAGGAAAGAGGGGTTTGGGTTCCTGCAGAACTGGGCCGACTTCTCAGTTGGCTACAGGCTCTACGCTAGGGACGGGCTGCACCTCAATGCGGAGGGTGCAGCTGTGCTGGGGGAGAGAATGGCTAGAAGGTTGGAGGAGTGTTTAAACTAGGAATTGGGGGGGAGGGTATTCATTTTATAGGAGGGGAAGATAGTGCAGACAGAGACCTGGGCACAAATAAGGAAGTTGGGGGTGGCGGTGGCATGGGGGGTGGGGTCAGAACAGTTAATAATTTAAGAAACAGAAGTACAGAGAGGAACATAAAGTGCATGTATACTAATGCCAGAAGCCTCGCCAACAAAATGGACGAATTAGAACTAATGTTGTTGGAGCATAATTATGACATGGTGGGGATATCTGAAACGTGGCTGGATGAGAGCCATGACTGGATTGTTAACTTGCAGGGCTATAGCCTGTTCAGAAATGACCGTACATATAAGCGAGGGGGAGGGGTGTGTCTGTATGTAAAATCGTCCTTAAAACCCATCCTGCGCGATAATATAGGTGAATTTAATGAAAATGTAGAATCCCTGTGGGTGGGGTGGAGATAAGGGGAGGGGGAAAAAATAATAAATTACTGATAGGGGTTTGCTATAAATCTCCAAAAATAATGGAAGCAATGGAGAATATCCTCGTAAAGCAAATAGATGAAGCTGCGACTCAAGGAGAAGTCATTATTATGGGGGACTTCAACTACCCTGGAATAGATTGGGGAACAGAAATCTGCAGTTCCAGCAAAGGTAATCAGTTTTTGACAACTATGAGAGACAATTACCTTTCACAACTGGTTCAGGACCCAACAAGAAGGGGGGCACTGCTAGACCTAATATTAACCAACAGGCTAGACCGCATATCAAATATAAGGGTTGGGGGTCACTTGGGCAATAGCGATCACAAAATAATAGGTTTTCATGTATCCTTTAAAAGGATGTGTAGTAGAGGGGTTACAAGGACACTAAACTTCAGGAGGGCAAATTTCCAACGGATGAGAGAGGATCTTGGTGCAATTAACTGGGACGATATCCTGAGACACAAAAATACACAAAGAAAATGGGAGACGTTTATTAGCATCCTGGATAGGACATGTGCACAGTATATACCGTATGGGAATAAACATACTAGAAATAGGAGGAAACCAATATGGCTAAATAGAGCTGTGAGGGGTGCAATAAGTGACAAAAAGAAAGCATTTAGAGAATTAAAGGAAGTAGGTAGTGAGGAGGCATTAAATAAATACAGAAAATTAAATAAATTCTGTAAAAAGCAAATCAAGGCAGCAAAGATTGAGACAGAGAGACTCATTGCCAGAGAGAGTAAAAATAATCCTAAAATATTCTTTAACTACATAAATAGCAAGAAACTAAAAAATGATAGTGTTGGCCCCCTTAAAAATAGTCTGGGTGAGATGGTGGATGAGGATGAGGAAAAAGCCAATATGCTAAATGACTTTTTTTCATCAGTATTCACACAAGAAAATCCCATGGCAGACAAAATGTCTAGTGATAAAAATTCCCAATTAAATGTCACCTGCTTAACCCAGCAGGAAGTGCAGCGGCGTCTAAAAATCACTAAAATTGATACACCCTCGAGTACTGCAGGAATTAAGTACAGTCATTGATAGACCATTATTTTTAATCTTTAAAGACTCCATAATAACAGGGTCTGTGCCACAGGACTGGCGTATAGCAAATGTGGTGCCAATATTCAAAAAGGGAACAAAAACTGAACTCGGAAATTATAGGCCAGTAAGCTTAACCTCTACTGTGGGTAAAATCCTGGAGGGCATTCTAAGGGACGCTATACTGGAGTATCTGAAGAGGAATAACCTCATTACCCAGTATCAGCACGGGTTTACTAGGGACCGTTCATGTCAGACTAATTTGATCAGTTTCTATGAAGAGGTAAGTTCCGGATTGGACCAAGGGAACCCAGTGAATGTAGTGTATATGGACTTTTCAAAAGCTTTTGATACGGTGCCACACAAAAGGTTGATACATAAAATGAGAATAATGGGGATAGGGGAAAATATGTGCAAGTGGGTTGAGAGCTGGCTCAGGGATAGGAAACAAAGGGTGGTTATTAATGGAGCACACTCGGACTGGGTAGCGGTTAGCAGTGGGGTACCACAGGGGTCAGTATTGGGCCCTCTTCTTTTTAACATATTTATTAATGACCTTGTAGGGGACATTCAGAGTAGAATTTCAATATTTGCAGATGACACTAAACTCTGCAGGGTAATCAATACAGAGGAGGACAATTTTATATTACAGGATGATTTATGTAAACTAGAAGCTTGGGCTGATAAATGGCAAATGAGCTTTAATGGGGATAAATGTAAGGTCATGCACTTGGGTAGAAGTAATAAGATGTATAATTATGTGCTTAATTCTAAAACTCTGGGCAAAACCGTCAATGAAAAAGACCTGGGTGTATGGGTGGATGACAAACTCATATTCAGTGGCCAGTGTCAGGCAGCTGCTACAAAGGCAAATAAAATAATGGGATGCATTAAAAGAGGCATAGATGCTCATGAGGAGAACATAATTTTACCTCTATACAAGTCACTAGTTCGACCACACTTAGAATACTGTGCACAGTTCTGGTCTCCGGTGTATAAGAAAGACATAGCTGAACTAGAGCGGGTGCAGAGAAGAGCGACCAAGGTTATTAGAGGACTGGGGGGTCTGCAATACCAAGATAGGTTATTACACTTGGGGCTATTTAGTTTGGAAAAACGAAGACTAAGGGGTTATCTTATTTTAATGTATAAATATATGAGGGGACAGTACAAAGACCTTTCTGATGATCTTTTTAATCATAGACCTGAAACAGGGACAATGGGGGATCCTCTGTGTTTGGAGGAAAAAAGGTTTAAGCATAATAACAGACGCGGATTCTTTACTGTAAGAGCAGTGAGACTATGGAACTCTCTGCCATATGATGTTGTAATGAGTGATTCATTACTTAAATTTAAGAGGGGACTGGATACCTTTCTGGAAAAGTATAATGTTACAGGGTATATACACTAGATTCCTTGATAGGGCGTTGATCCAGGGAATTAGTCTGATTGCCATATGTGGATTCGGGAAGGAATTTTTTTCCCCAATGTGGAGCTTACTCTTTGCCACATGGGTTTTTTTTGCCTTCCTCTGGATCAACATGTTAGGGCATGTTAGGTTAGGCTATGGGTTGAACTAGATGGACATATAGTCTTCCTTCAACCTTAATAACTATGTAACTATGTAACTATATAACTATGAAGCATTCCAGAGTTATAACCTCATAAAGGGACAGTGGTCAGAATTGTAAAAATTGGCCCGGTCCATAACGTGCAAACCACCCTTGGGGGTAAAGGGGTTAAAATAAACTTCCCAAATGGGTCGAATACAATGACAGGTATTTCATGGTTTGTCTTGACCTGTAAAGTTCTCAGTACAATCAACATTTGGTGGGATCTGCTAAAAAAAAATCAAGTCGAATCCATGGTGCTTCACCATGCAACTTACCTCCTTTTAATCTCTTGGATATTAAAGAAAAAATTGGAACAGCATCCAATACTACCTCAATAGCGTGCAAAGCTTTCCCAACCAGCAGTCCAAAAAGCCTCCAGTTATAGTATCAAAAAAAGAAAAGCAGCACAAAAAAAATGATAAAAAATGTGGACTTAATTGCCTGAACGGCGTGGCAAATCCTTTTTCAAGCTTGAAAAATGATTTGCCACGCCGTTCAGGCAATTAAGTCCACATTTTTTATCATTTTTTTGTGCTGCTTTTCTTTTTTTGATACTATCTCTTGGATATTAGTTACCTGAATAAACCTTCTTAGGTTTTCTGAAGACCATGAATTAAAGCCTCGATACATATTAATGTTAACCAAAACCGCTGATAATAGACATTAGTCTAATGTCTTTGGGGCCCCCAACAGATATAAATCCAGCTTGTCTGATTTTGGACTGATGATCATTTTGGGTTTTTTGAGATAAGTCGTCAGAGGTGCTTGACAATGGCTCTCACATCCAGGACAAGTTGGGACCGTTGGGCGAAATAGCTGCCAGTTGAATCGTTTGCCTGGCTGCTATCTAATGTTAATGGGGGCATTGGAGCTATTTTGCCAGCATGAAGGGGATCTATGCAATATTAGACAGGTAGTCACTCTTAAGGTACCGTCACACTCAGCGACGCTGCAGCGATATAGACAACGAGCCGATCGCTGCAGCGTTGCTGTTTAGGTCGCTGTAGAGACGTCAAACACAGCAGCTCCAGAACGATGCAGGAGCGATCCAGTGACGTAACGGCGACTCACTTGTCGTTCTCGCTGGTTGTTAGCTCCATGTAAAACATTGCTGGCATCGTTGCTTTTGCTGTCAAACACGACGATACACACCGACCTGATGACCAAATAAAGTTCTGGACTTCTAGCTCCGACCAGCGATATCACAGCAGGATCCAGATTGCTGCTGCGTGTCAAACATAACGAGATCGCTATCCAGGACGCTGCAACGTCACAGATCGTTGTTGTTTTCATTGTAAAGTTGCTGAGTGTGAAGGTACCTTTAGACTTTGTAAGTCACGGGATGACATTGATAATTCTTGCTTGTTTTTTTAAGGCTGGTTTTACATTTGCGCTTAAAAACGCAGCGTTTTAAACGCAAACGAATGTGGTGAAAAAAACGCATGTAAACGCGTTAAAATGCCGTGTTTTTTAGACGCATGCGTTTTTGCATGTTTTAATACAAACGCGGCATTTTGACGCGTTTACATGCGTTTTTTCCTGCGTTTGCATTTTTAAGACGCATGATGAGAAGTGTCTGACAGCTGCCAATCATCAAAATCAACAAGAAAACCCACTTTAAACAGAAATAGCTAGGGTTAGGGTTAGGATCCCTAGTAACCCTAGGGATCCTAACCCTAACCTTAACCCTAAGGGATCCTAACCCTAACCCTAAGGGATCCTAACCCTAACCCTAAGGGATCCTAACCCTAACCCTAAGGGATCCTAACCCTAACCCTCCCTGCTGTATCCTGCTTTTTTAACATGAAGCCTCAATAAAGGACAGACTTTTTGCACAGATGGTGAGTGCTCGTTTTCTTGTTTATTGCACTATTGGAGATATCTTTTTCTGTTTTCTACGAGCACCCAAGTCTGTGGTGGCAAATACAACGCTCAGCTATCTGGAGGTGGAGCACAGGTGTGTCGGAGCTGATTGTGCGTCTGACTTTTTTAGGGTTAGGGTTAGGATCCCTTAGGGTTAGGGTTAGAGTTAGGGTTAGGGTTAGGATCCCTTAGGGTTAGGGTTAGGATCCCTTAGGGTTAGGGTTAGGATCCTGTTATGAAAGGCAATTCAGTACCACAATGGACATAGCGGTCAGAGCACATACAGTGATCTGACAATAACCCAAAATCATAGAACGAGCTCTGAGACGTGGGAACTCTGCAGACCGCAATCCCTAATCCTCTTCAAACAACACTAGAGGCAGCCGTGGATTGCGCCTAACTCTGCCTATGCAACTCGGCACAGCCTGAGAAACTAACTAGCCTGAAGATAGAAAATAAGCCTACGTTGCCTCAGAGAAATACCCCAAAGGAAAAGGCAGCCCCCCACATATAATGACTGTGAGTTAAGATGAAAAGACAAACGTAGAGATGAAATAGATTCAGCAAAGTGAGGCCCGACTTTCTTAACAGATCGAGGATAGAAAAGGTAACTTTGCTGTCTACACAAAACCCTAAAGAAAACCACGCAAAGGGGGCAAAAAGACCCTCCGTACCGAACTAACGGCACGGAGGTACACCCTTTGCGTCCCAGAGCTTCCAGCAACAAATTAGACAAGCTGGACAGAAAAAATAGCAAACAAATAGCAAAGAAGAACTTAGCTATGCAGAGCAGCAGGCCACAGGAATGATCCAGGGAAAAGCAAGTCCAACACTGGAACATTGACAGGAAGCCAGGATCAAAGCATTAGGTGGAGTTAAGTAGAGAAGCACCTAACGACCTCACCAGATCACCTGAGGGAGGAAACTCAGAAGCCGCAGTACCACTTCCCTCCACCAACAGAAGCTCACAGAGAGAATCAGCCGAAGTACCACTTGTGACCACAGGAGGGAGCTCTGACACAGAATTCACAACAGGATCCCTTAGGGTTAGGGTTAGGATCCCTTAGGGTTAGGGTTAGGATCCCTTAGGGTTAGGGTTAGGGTTTGGGGTTGGCTTATCAGTGTGCATTCTTGTGTTTTTCTATTAAAACGCATGCGCTTAAAAACGCATGCAAACGCATGTGCTTAAAAACGCATGCGTTTACATAGACAGCAATAGGTTTTTTGCCGCAAAAAAAGCATGTTTTTTTGCGGCAAAAAAACGCCGCTAGAAATTACTGGGGAGTTCCACCACTCCTCTTAGGCTATCTGCACAAAAGCTGTTCTACCCTGTATGCACACATGGATTTTTCCTCTCTGAACCCTGTTCACACAGGTTATATACAGATGATCAGGTTTTTAAATACATCAGATAGGGATTGCATACATTAGTTAGGACTGCTCTGATAAGGGTATACCGTGAAGATTGGTAGAGCAGCTTAGTATACATTTTTTGCAAAAAACGTATCAACCAAATACCCTGTTTTTTACATCTTTTACTAGCACTTGCGGATTACTGCAACATTTTTTCAAACTGAGTGTTTTTGGTTTTACTATTCTCTTTTGTGTCTTCAGGTTTCTTGGTGGTGTGTGAACATGATCATACAGACTTGTTCACTGTGCAAGTAGCCCATGTGTTCCTGTTTCCATAATTGTTCTCTTGTGTCTACAAGACTGGGGAGTTCCACCACTCCTCTTGGGCTATCTGCACAAAAGCTGTTCTACCCTGTATGCACACATGGATTTTTCCTCTCTGAACCCTGTTCACACAGGTTATATACAGATGATCAGGTTTTTAAATACATCAGATAGGGATTGCATACATTAGTTAGGACTGCTCTGATAAGGGTATACCGTGAAGATTGGTAGAGCAGCTTAGTATACATTTTTTGCAAAAAACGTATCAACCAAATACCCTGTTTTTTACATCTTTTACTAGCACTTGCGGATTACTGCAACATTTTTTCAAACTGAGTGTTTTTGGTTTTACTATTCTCTTTTGTGTCTTCAGGTTTCTTGGTGGTGTGTGAACATGATCATACAGACTTGTTCACTGTGCAAGTAGCCCATGTGTTCCTGTTTCCATAATTGTTCTCTTGTGTCTACAAGACTGGGGAGTTCCACCACTCCTCTTGGGCTATCTGCACAAAAGCTGTTCTACCCTGTATGCACACATGGATTTTTCCTCTCTGAACCCTGTTCACACAGGTTATATACAGATGATCAGGTTTTTAAATACATCAGATAGGGATTGCATACATTAGTTAGGACTGCTCTGATAAGGGTATACCGTGAAGATTGGTAGAGCAGCTTAGTATACATTTTTTGCAAAAAACGTATCAACCAAATACCCTGTTTTTTACATCTTTTACTAGCACTTGCGGATTACTGCAACATTTTTTCAAACTGAGTGTTTTTGGTTTTACTATTCTCTTTTGTGTCTTCAGGTTTCTTGGTAACATAGTAACATAGTTAGTAAGGCCGAAAAAAGACATTTGTCCATCCAGTTCAGCCTATATTCCATTATAATAAATACCCAGATCTACGTCCTTCTACAGAACCTAATAATTGTATGATACAATATTGTTCTGCTCCAGGAAGACATCCAGGCCTCTCTTGAACCCCTCGACTGAGTTCGCCATCACCACCTCCTCAGGCAAGCAATTTCAGATTCTCACTGCCCTAACAGTAAAGAATCCTCTTCTATGTTGGTGGAAAAACCTTCTCTCCTCCAGACGCAAAGAATGCCCCCTTGTGCCCGTCACCTTCCTTGGTATAAACAGATCCTCAGCGAGATATTTGTATTGTCCCCTTATATACTTATACATGGTTATTAGATCGCCCCTCAGTCGTCTTTTTTCTAGACTAAATAATCCTAATTTCGCTAATCTATCTGGGTATTGTAGTTCTCCCATCCCCTTTATTAATTTTGTTGCCCTCCTTTGTACTCTCTCTAGTTCCATTATATCCTTCCTGAGCACCGGTGCCCAAAACTGGACACAGTACTCCATGTGCGGTCTAACTAGGGATTTGTACAGAGGCAGTATAATGCTCTCATCATGTGTATCCAGACCTCTTTTAATGCACCCCATGATCCTGTTTGCCTTGGCAGCTGCTGCCTGGCACTGGCTGCTCCAGGTAAGTTTATTATTAACTAGGATCCCCAAGTCCTTCTCCCTGTCAGATTTACCCAGTGGTTTCCCGTTCAGTGTGTAATGGTGATATTGATTCCCTCTTCCCATGTGTATAACCTTACATTTATCATTGTTAAACCTCATCTGCCACCTTTCAGCCCAAGTTTCCAACTTATCCAGATCCATCTGTAGCAGAATACTATCTTCTCTTGTATTAACTGCTTTACATAGTTTTGTATCATCTGCAAATATCGATATTTTACTGTGTAAACCTTCTACCAGATCATTAATGAATATGTTGAAGAGAACAGGTCCCAATACTGACCCCTGCGGTACCCCACTGGTCACAGCGACCCAGTTAGAGACTATACCATTTATAACCACCCTCTGCTTTCTATCACTAAGCCAGTTACTAACCCATTTACACACATTTTCCCCCAGACCAAGCATTCTCATTTTGTGTACCAACCTCTTGTGCGGCACGGTATCAAACGCTTTGGAAAAATCGAGATATACCACGTCCAATGACTCACCGTGGTCCAGCCTATAGCTTACCTCTTCATAAAAACTGATTAGATTGGTTTGACAGGAGCGATTTCTCATAAACCCATGCTGATATGGAGTTAAACAGTTATTCTCATTGAGATAATCCAGAATAACATCCCTCAGAAACCCTTCAAATATTTTACCAACAATAGAGGTTAGACTTACTGGCCTATAATTTCCAGGTTCACTTTTAGAGCCCTTTTTGAATATTGGCACCACATTTGCTATGCGCCAGTCCTGCGGAACAGACCCTGTCGCTATAGAGTCACTAAAAATAAGAAATAATGGTTTATCTATTACATTACTTAGTTCTCTTAGTACTCGTGGGTGTATGCCATCCGGACCCGGAGATTTATCTATTTTAATCTTATTTAGCCGGTTTCGCACCTCTTCTTGGGTTAGATTGGTGACCCTTAATATAGGGTTTTCATTGTTTCTTGGGATTTCACCTAGCATTTCATTTTCCACTGTGAATACCGTGGAGAAGAAGGTGTTTAATATGTTAGCTTTTTCCTCGTCATCTACAACCATTCTTTCCTCACTATTTTTTAAGGGGCCTACATTTTCAGTTTTTATTCTTTTACTATTGATATAGTTGAAGAACAGTTTGGGATTAGTTTTACTCTCCTTAGCAATGTGCTTTTCTGTTTCCTTTTTGGCAGCTTTAATTAGTTTTTTAGATAAAGTATTTTTCTCCCTATAGTTTTTTAGAGCTTCAATGGTGCCATCCTGCTTTAGTAGTGCAAATGCTTTCTTTTTACTGTTAATTGCCTGTCTTACTTCTTTGTTTAGCCACATTGGGTTTTTCCTATTTCTAGTCCTTTTATTCCCACAAGGTATAAACCGCTTACACTGCCTATTTAGGATGTTCTTAAACATTTCCCATTTATTATCTGTATTCTCATTTCTGAGGATATTGTCCCAGTCTACCAGATTAAGGGCATCTCTAAGCTGTTCAAACTTTGCCTTCCTAAAGTTCAATGTTTTTGTGACTCCCTGACAAGTCCCCCTAGTGAAAGACAGGTGAAACTGCACAATATTGTGGTCGCTATTTCCTAAATGCCCAACCACCTGCAGATTTGTTATTCTGTCAGGTCTATTAGATAGTATTAGGTCTAAAAGTGCTGCTCCTCTGGTTGGATTCTGCACCAATTGTGAAAGATAATTTTTCTTGGTTATTAGCAGAAACCTGTTGCCTTTATGGGTTTCACAGGTTTCTGTTTCCCAGTTAATATCCGGGTAGTTAAAGTCCCCCATAACCAGGACCTCATTATGGGTTGCAGCTTCATCTATCTGCTTTAGAAGTAGACTTTCCATGGTTTCTGTTATATTTGGGGGTTTGTAACAGACCCCAATGAGAATTTTGTTACCATTTTTCCCTCCATGAATTTCAACCCATATGGACTCGACATCCTCATTCCCTTCGCTAATATCCTCCCTTAAAGTGGACTTTAGACAAGACTTTACATAGAGACAAACCCCTCCTCCTCTCCGATTTTTACGATCCTTTCTAAACAGACTGTAACCCTGTAAGTTAACTGCCCAGTCATAGCTTTCATCTAACCATGTCTCGGTTATTTCCCACTATGTCAAAGTTACCTGTAGATATTTCTGCTTCTAGTTCTTCCATCTTGTTTGTCAGGCTTCTGGCGTTTGCGAGCATGCAGTTCAGAGGATTTTGTTTTGTTCCAATCTCCTCACTGTGGATTGTTTTAGAAATGTTCTTACCTCCCTTCTGAGTATGTTTTCCTGGGTCGTCTTTGTTCGAGTCTAATGTTTTTCTTCCCGTCCCCTCTTCTTCTAGTTTAACGCCCTCCTGATGAGTGTAGCGAGTCTTCTGGTGAATGTGTGTTTCCCAGGTTTGTTGAGGTGTAGTCCGTCTCTGGCGAGGAGTCTATCGTACAAGTAATTCACACCGTGGTCCAGGAATCCGAATCCTTGTTGTCTGCACCATCGTCTTAGCCAGTTGTTTGCATCAAGGATCCTGTTCCATCTCCTGGTGCCATGCCCGTCTACTGGAAGGATAGAAGAAAAAACTACCTGTGCATCCAGTTCCTTTACTTTCTTCCCCAACTCTTCAAAGTCCTTGCAGATTGTCGGTAGGTCCTTCCTTGCCGTGTCATTGGTGCCAACATGTATCAGAAGAAATGGGTGGACGTCCTTGGAGCTGAAGAGCTTTGGTATCCTATCGGTCACATCCTTGATCATCGCACCTGGAAGGCAGCATACTTCTCTTGCAGTTATGTCCGGTCTGCAGATGGCTGCTTCTGTGCCTCTCAGTAGTGAGTCTCCCACCACCACCACTCTTTGTTGCTTCTTGGCTGTACTTTTTGCTGTCACTTGTTGCTGTGTGCCCTTTTCTTTTTTGCTTGCTGGTATTGCTTCATTCTTGGGTGTGCCATCTTCATCCTCTACAAAGATTTGATATCGGTTCTTCAGTTGTGTGGTTGGTGATTTCTCCATGGTCTTCTTGCTTCTTTTGGTCACATGCTTCCACTCATCTGCTTTTGGAGGTTCTCTGACACTTTTTGCACCTTCTGTGACCAGTAGAGATGCTTCTGTTCTGTCTAGAAAGTCTTCATTCTCTTTGATGAGTTTCAAAGTTGCTATTCTTTCTTCCAGACCCCGCACCTTTTCTTCTAAAAGGGCCACTAGTCTACACTTCTGACAGGTGAAATTGGATTCTTCTTCTGGTCGATCTGTGAACATGTAGCACATGCTGCAGCTCACCATGTAGGTTGTCACATCTGCCATGTTGCTCCTGGATCCTGCTGACTTGCTGTGTGTTTTCCTTCTTGTGTAATCTACTCAGCCAAGCTCTCTTGCAATAATGTCCTACAGGCAAAAATTTGGTGATGCTTTCGAAGCAGCTGGTCCCGGCTGTACCCAACGATCTTCTAGCTTAGGGAGACTTCGCTTCTCCCAGAAGGCACCTGGAATATGCAAATTAGCCTCCTGAAGCTTGAATCCCTGGTTTGGTGATGCTTTCGAAGCAGCTGGTCCCGGCTGTACCCAACGATCTTCTAGCTTAGGGAGACTTCGCTTCTCCCAGAAGGCACCTGGAATATGCAAATTAGCCTCCTGAAGCTTGAATCCGTGGTTTGGTGATGCTTTCGAAGCAGCTGGTCCCGGCTGTACCCAACGATCTTCTAGCTTAGGGAGACTTCGCTTCTCCCAGAAGGCACCTGGAATATGCAAATTAGCCTCCTGAAGCTTGAATCCCTGGTTTGATGGTGTGTGAACATGATCATACAGACTTGTTCACTGTGCAAGTAGCCCATGTGTTCCTGTTTCCATAATTGTTCTCTTGTGTCTACAAGACTGGGGAGTTCCACCACTCCTCTTGGGCTATCTGCACAAAAGCTGTTCTACCCTGTATGCACACATGGATTTTTCCTCGCTGAACCCTGTTCACACAGGTTATATACAGATGATCAGGTTTTTAAATACATCAGATAGGGATTGCATACATTAGTTAGGACTGCTCTGATATGGGTATACCGTGAAGATTGGTAGAGCAGCTTAGTATACATTTTTTGCAAAAAACGTATCAACCAAATACCCTGTTTTTTACATCTTTTACTAGCACTTGCGGATTACTGCAACATTTTTTCAAACTGAGTGTTTTTGGTTTTACTATTCTCTTTTGTGTCTTTAGAAATTACTACATGTTGCATTTCTGAAACAGAACGCATGCATAGAAAAGACACATGCGGCGGCAAAACGTATGCAAAAAAACGCATGCGTTTTTAATGTTAAGTATAGGGGAAAAAATGTATGCGTTTTTTAGCGCTATAACGCAGCGGCAAAAAACGCAAATGTGAAACCAGCCTAACACAGAAAAACTATGGTTAGCTTTCAAGATTGCCAACACATGGATAGCTGAGACACAGAGCAATGTTTTCTACTGAATGTTTATGTCTCAGTAAGTGGATTACTCAGTGCTCACAGGACATGTGATACAGTCCTCTAGCCACAACAAGAGGTCACCAGGAACCTGGCAGATGTGAATCAGCAGCCCACAAAGGACCTTCACAGTCCATCATATCAAGAGAGTGATTGTAATATCCTCTTAATTCATATGCATTGGCTTAAAGTCTTAGCTGTATCAGAACAGAAGGCCAGCCAGCTGCAAAGTGAAGGTTACAGTATGTCCTCCTGTGTGACTTCTAGTGGTGTGTAAAGCACACACATAACATTGGATTTCCGTTCTGCATAAATAAAAGCACATGACAATCTCCGAAGATGCTTTAATGCATCACATGTCTTTTATTGCAGATATTGGTTGTCACTTTCCCATAGTTTTCCAACAGAAAGGCCAAAATGGGTGAAACTATTATTTAGGTTATTTAGCTTGGTAAGGGGCATGTGATCCCAGAATAACCTTTGGGTCTACCACAAATCTATAAATTGGGATAACCCTTTGATCCTGTATATACGAGTATTACTACGGTAGTTATGTTTAGCAAAATTACGTATATCAATAAATAGACTTATTGGTCAAGATTAGTGCTGACCCCTGATCGTTAAACTGTATATTCAAACTTCTTTCTATTCTGCCTGGAATAGCTAATGGTATTGGAAAGCCCACCAAGGCCGTGAGGTACTCAGTACTGGGCCTGGTACTTAAAGGGATGTGTCACGGTGGCGGTGACCTGGTCCGTGGCCCTGGGCTCCCAAGTAAAAGGGCATGGTCTTTAAAGGGGTTTGTGAAATAATAAATGTTTGTGACGCCACCTGTGGTACTTGGTCAGGGGTGACCGACACTGCTTAAAGGGGTCCTCTGGGGTGATGTTATGGCAGCAGGGATAGTATGGCTTCTCACATGTGAAACTGGGTCCCAGGGCTCCCGGTGTGTTTGTCAAGGATGGTGTGGTGCCAGAAAATAAATGGAGGACACAGGGTTGCAGTCTCTTTACCTGGTTTACTGATGGTAGACAGCAACAGGTGTTAGTGAGGTCCGGTCGGCCTGGAAGCAATTACAGATCCCTTTCCTAGGTGATGTTCATAGGCCTTCCGTCTTGCGCTTTTAAGCGAGTTCCTTGCTGCCTGTGTCTTCTGTCAATGTCCTCTCTCTCCTGTCCTAGGATAGTACCTGCATGGTAGGCGACTCAAGCCTTTTTAGAGAGTCTTTATCACTACTCGGGCTCTGTGTATTGCTGTGCCTTCAGGTTGGGGTACGGACAGTCGACTTAAAATCTACTGTCCTCCGGTTCTGCTGTGGGACATAAAGTACTACACAGCCTTGGGCTCCTGGTGCCCAGTTCCTGCGCTTCAGCTTGGAAGGAGCACAACCGCAGCTCCCTTCCAGCTCCTTTGTTCTCCTGTGCTTCTCCCCTCAGGCTCTTGCTATCAATGCAACATTCCTGCTTTTCCTCTCTGGCCTGGAGCTGCAGTACCACACGTGGCTGAACGACCCCAGATCTGCTCACACTCCCCTCTCCTCCACTGTCTCTCACAATCTCTACTCAACTAATTAACTCCTCCTCCAGACCAGAATATATATATATATATATATATATATATATATATATATATATATATATACTGTATATATATATATATATGTGAAGCTCCCCTGAAACAGGGTTCAGAGCTCCCCCTTCTGGAATCAGAAAGTGTTGCACGTAGGTGTACTACCTGTTAAAGGGATCTTCCTTGCTTCCAGGCATGACACCACCCTCCCCGAAGGGAAGGCAACATCACTGTAACAATCGGTTACCTGGGGTGTTACAGTAGAGTATAGGCTTGATTCATGTAATGCATATGGTTCATGGCAGAAAAGTCTTGTCTTCAATGTGTAATATAATAATAATAATTTTATTTATATAGCGCCAACATATTCCACAGCGCTTTACAAATTATGTGTACTATAAAGTGCAGAGATTTCATAATGTTTTCTAGATTAAAGGGAAATCATCAGCAGGTTTACGTCAGTCTCTATATTTAGGGGCTAAGAGCCTGATTACATTGATGTGTCACTTACTAGGCTGTGTGTTGTTTTGATAAAATCAGTGTTTTATCAGCAAGATATTAGTGCAGCGCCCCAGGGTCCTGGTCATTGCAGTAATATTGTTCTCCTCTGGGAGGAAGTGATGTTACGTTTGGAGACAATAAAGGAGATCTCACTACCAGGTAACACCAACACACAACACACTTCATACTCCAGTCCACCAGGGGGAGCTATGCTCCTATTTATTAGGGCAATCTTCACAATTAGGTAAAACTGGTGGTCTGGATAGAAAGTTAGGCAGATGCTGACTGAGCTTTGCTCAGGCAGTTGCTATCTGAGCTCCGCTCAGGTAGTGGGTCCCTGACAGGTGTGGGATCCTGTCAGAGGCCTAGACGGAAGGACACGGAGCTGAGCCTGCCCCACGTGCGGCAGCCCCTAAGAAAGGACACGAACAGAGAACTGTATTGTAGAGGGTGAGAAACGAAGTCATAGCAAAAGGAGAGGAAACCAGGAGGAGTTCTGCCCTGCATAGGCTGCCTCCTTCTGAGGCGCAGGATCTGGTAGCCGGAACACCGAGGGAGCAACAGTCCTTTATGCCTTGCTCCAGAAACCGGCAGGACAGCTAGTTTCAAGTTACTGATCTGCCCTATACCCAGGAGGCACGGTCGCAACTTGTGGGGGCCGGGGCGTGCTAGAGTCCCTGTAAAAAGCTTCCTGCCACCAGTCTTACCGGTTTGTCCTATCCATCTGGGGGACAGAGAGAAAGAGACATAACATCTACAACATCTACAACAGTTGTGAGGACCTTATGAGAGGCTCAGCAGTAAGGTACTACAACACCCAGGTGCTAGAGGAAGGCTACTGATTTCCACCTGGTTAAGGGGACTCTGGATTTGCCTCCAAACCGGCCGGACTCTGCAACCTTGTGTCCTCGTTCTTCACTGCGCCTCTCACCATCCACCATCTACACACTGGGAAGCCCTGGGGATACACTTCACCTGTTGGAAGGTATACCATCTAGCTGCCATAACATCACCCCAGCGGACCCCTTAAAGCAGCGTCGGTTACCCTGACCGAATACCACAGGTGGCGTCACGAACATTATCCCTTTAAAGACCTCCCCCCATTTAATACGGATGTCCCTAGGGCCACGGACCGGGTCAGCATCCCCCTTGAGAACCGAAGGACCTGGTACTGAGTTCCCCTAGCCCTTGGAGAGCTCCAACCAACTTTGGCGTCACGAACAGGATCTACTTAAGCCTGAAAATCGGGTCATGTGCGCCTAAGAACTGTGCCAGAATTGTACTTGAACTGTTTTGTGATAAAGGACTGTGTATTGCAAAAGACCGCCAAAATTCTCACCAAAACTGCCGCCATTACAGCGCCACGAGGAGCGCAGGAGAAGAAGAAGGGCATGTCGTTGTAGGCGTGAACGAACTGAGAAGCGCGAAAAATAATGGCCACCCAGTCTAAATATCTCTGTACCTTGAGGACGTGCCCGTCAGCAGCCGAGATCCGCCTCCTGATCCTCAATGGTGGGTGGAGACAGAGAAACAGAAACCACCCCTGGAGAAGAGAGCAGGAAAAGGACGAGGAAGAAGCAGACATGGTGACCCCCGGGCACCTGAGAGGAAATGATCTGGCCCAGCGCAGACCTCCGTCACCGGAGGAGTACCGAGGCATGCCGCCTCTCAGAGCTGTCCATGGAGGAGTCGCAGTCCATGCCACCGCTGATCCTAGCGCCTTCCTTGGAGGAGTGGAACGGCATCGGTGGAGTTGCATCCTGTGCAGGTATCCGAAACGGCCACATCCCGGGGATCTGCTTGCCCCCCGTGACTGCTCCTTCCCCTGCTATGGCTGCTTGAACCCGACAGCCCCTCTTCCAGGCTCCGGACTACAGGGGCATGACATTAGAGTCCTCCCCTGGGGAGAGTACCAACAACATTTAATATCACAGTGGAGGGAGGAAGCGGAACAAGAGGCCCGGGGTGACCTGCAGAACAACCTTTCACTAAAATGGGGTGTCATGGTGTTCTTCCATCTCCAGAAGGGGAAGGGTTTCATCCAGGAGATTGGATTGCAAGTGAGGGTGCATGTCACCAGGGATGAAGTGGAACCCTGTCTTAGGGGGGGACACCCAGACTCGGACCTTTACCCCGGGGATGCTGTGACCTACACCCGGCACCAAAAAGGAAACAATTGGTGGGCTCGGGATATCCAGAATTGCGCAGCCCTTTTAGCGTCAACTAGGGCCCATGAAAACGAACTCATCAATGAGACAGCAGCTGCAGCCCCTGTTGTAGCAAATGCCCACACCAAAGCTACACAGACCTCCATCGCTTTCCATGATCTAACAATTCACGAAAGACAGACTAACGGTGTTTACCTGGCAACAGGTGTGACCCTGGATCCAACCCTTCCCAGGCCAGGAAGGATTCAGTGCCAAGTGAAGCCCTGGAAGACGTCTGATTAGAAGAGATCTGAAGTAAAGGTAAATAGTTAACGGTTCATCCTTTGCTGCTACTTTCAAGTACTGAACCCATTTAGGGTTATCTCTTAAAGGGGTCCCATGCTTAAAGGATCCTCAGTTTGCACAAGTTTCATTTTGCATCAAAGATATTTTGAATCATGGACGGTGAATTATTCACAAACTGTCCTTGTATATAGTTGGCACCTTCTTAAGGTTGCTTCCTAATGGTTTTACAAAGGAGGCTTTTACACAGACTGCCTCCATTGGAGACTACTACTAATCTTATTGTAAGAATTACTTTGCCTTTCAGACCTGAAGAAAAACCCGTTGGTGTGGCAGAATTCCGGGACAGGATACACGCCTTGTAGCCCACCCAAGACCAACGTTGGGGGTTCGTTACGGGTCCATTGCATCACATCACCTTTGTTGCTAAACTGACTTGAATATTGATGATGTGATTAATATGTTGCACTACCTCAGAAAAGATTTGAGTTTACCCTTAAAGGGAATGTTTACTTGTTGCACTTTACCTAAAAGTGATAATTTTTGAAAGTATTGAGTAGTTAGGTAGAATTGTGTTTTACATAGTCTATAGAATGTAGTTAACAAATATAGAGTTAAAGTTAGATAGTCTAATATGATGTACTTTGAATAAATTGACAGAAAATGCAGTGAGCCCATGGGGTTGATAGACTGATCTGCAATTAAATAAAGTGGACCCATGGGGGTTAGTTAGAAGTTTTGCACTTAGAAAAGAATAATTGCTTTGCACTTGAATAAAAATAAAATGTTTGCCTTTGCACTGAATAGATAGTATAGCCGTATGGGTAATTACATTTCATAGTTAATACATCTGTTATTAAAATGTTCTATTTCTAAAAGTAGGCTGGCAATGCAAATATGCTTATTGTTATGTAACTTTCAAGTGTCCTCACCTCCCATAAAGGGAAGCTTAGCATGTATTAACTTTGCATGTCTTTTTGCTAATGTATTATTGTTTTCTTTTCCCAGTCCCGGAGTACTGGATTTAACAAGGGGGAGTGCAGCTCCCCAGGGTCCTGGTCGTTGCAGTAATATCGCTCTCCTCTGGGGGGGAGTGATGTTACGTTTGGAGACAATAAAGGAGATCTCACTACCAGGTAACACACTTCATACTCCAGTCCACCAGGGGGAGCTATGCTCCTATTTATTAGGGCACTTTTCACAATTAGGTTAAACTGGTGGTCTGGATAGAAAGTTAGGCAGACGCTGACAGCTTTGCTCAGGCAGTTGTTATATGAGCTCCGTTCAGGTAGTGGGTCCCTGACAGGTGTGGGATCCTGTCAGAGGCCTAGACGGAAGAACATGGAGCTGCGCCTGCCCCACGTGTGGCAGCCCCTAAGAAAGGACACGAACAGAGAACTGTATTGTAGAGGGTGAGAAACGAAGTCATAGCATAGGCTGCCTCCTTCTGAGGCGCAGGATCCGGTAGCCGGAACACCGAGGGAGCAACAGTCCTTTATGCCTTGCTCCATAAACTGGCAGGACAGCTAATTTCAAGTTACTGATCCGCCCTATACCCAGGAGGCACGGTGGCAACTTGTGGGGGCCGGGGCGTGCTAGAGTCCCTTTAAAAAGCCTCAGGCCACCAGTCATACGGGTTTGTCCTATCCATCTGGGAACAGAGAGAAAGAGACATAACATCTACAACAGTTGTGAGGACCTTATGAGAGGCTCAGCAGTAAGGTACTACAACACCCAGGCACTAGAGGAAGGCTACTGATTTCCACCTGGTTAAGGGGACTCTGAATTTACCTCCAAACCAGCCGGACTCTGCAACCTTGTGTCCTCGTTCTTCACTGTGCCTCTCACCTTCCACCATCTACACACTGGGAAGCCCTGGGGATACACTTCACCTGTGGGAAGGTATACGATCTAGCTGCCATAACATCACCCCAGTGGACCCCTTAAAGCAGCATCAGTCACCCTTACCGAACCACAGGTGGCATCACGAACATTATGCCTTTAAAGACCTTCCCCCATTTTAATACAGACGTCCTTAGGGCCACTGACCGGTTCAGCTACCGTGACATCCCCCTTGAGAACCAAAGGACCCCGCACTGAGTACCCCACTGCCCTATGGGGGCGATCCATTATCACAGAAGACTAGATGTCTTGTTCCTCCTAGTCAACTGCTCTGCTTAACCCCACCCCGAACACTGATTGGCAGCTTTCTGCGTATGCACAGTGTAAACAGAATACTGACAATCAGTGGTGTGAGCGGGGTTACAGAGTTCGGCATTCAGAGAACTGCTAGATTTGCTACATCTGTGACCTCGTCTCCCGGTACTTTCCTGCACGCAACCTCCGATCCTCACAAGATCTTCTTCTCTACTCCCCTCTTATCTCCTCTTCCCACAATCGCATACAAGATTTCCCCCGCGCATCACCCCTACTCTGGAACTCTCTACCACAACATATCAGACTCTCGCCTACCATCAAAACCTTCAAAAAGAACCTGAAGTCCCACCTCTTCCGGCAAGCTTACAACCTGCAGTAATCACCGATCGACCAAACCACTGCACGACCAGCTCTGTCTACTGTATTCTCACCCATCCCTTGTAGATTGTGAGCCTTCGCGGGCAGGGTCCTCTCTCCTCCTGTACCAGTTGTGACTTGTATTGTTCAAGATTATTGTACCTGTTTTTATTATGCATACCCCTCCTCACATGTAAAGCGCCATGGAATAAATGGCGCTATAAAAATGAATAATAATAATATGCAGCAGAGAAAATAGCAAATTACAGCAAACAGCCCTGCATATGATACATTGCTGGAATCAGGATCTCTGCCCCTGCATCAGGGTGCTGTCTGCATCCATAGCAAAAACCTGGTTCCAGATTCCCTGAAAGATTTTCAATGCAGTAAATTAAAAATACCAGAAACGGGTATGCCAACACCTCCCTCATGGGTGTTATATGGACCCTTGTTTAGTCAGGACATAGTTTATAGATTAATTCAGTGCAAACAAGGGAAACTTATCACGTTGTATACCTTGAATGTGCACTATAAATCCCAGAAAGCTCTAAGGGTATGTTTCCACATGCCGGATTACATCATGATTTGCTGCGGATTGGACGTTGCATACAGCCGCAGCGTACAATCTGCAGCATCCATATGTTACAGCATATTGGAGGGGATTTTATGAAATCCCGTCTCCATTATGTAAGCACGGCCGCATCTGGAGGCCTTGCATATCCGAACATGCGGCGCGTCTTTACAGACCGCAGCATGTCTATTTATCTTGCGGAGATGCTCCCTCTCCGCAAGATACATAACCCAGTCTATGACTACGATGCGGTGATTCCGCATGGTTCAATGAGCACATCCGGAATCACCACGCGTACAACAGGGGGCGGAACGTGGAAACATATCCTAAGACTTTCCATATGTCCAGTTTTACAAGTTCATAAAAAAAAAAAAAAAATGGACTGGACTCAGATTGGAATCGGAATAACCAGCTCTAATGTGGAGTCTCCTGACCTAAGCTTATATACGTCTGAAGCAGACAGCTCAGGAGACTGTAGTTGCTCCTGGTGTTGCGATTTGAGCACAGTGTGTGTTTCATGAACATATGAAACCAGCCTAAGGGTATGTACACACAGCATCTATAGACGCAGGCGTACCTGCATAACTTGCGAAGCAGAAGATGCTTCAGGAAAATACCCTCAGTGTATCTTCTTTGATGTGTTTTTACATGTGACTTTGCTGCAGAAGTTTTTTTTTTCTAAATTCCATATATAACAAGCAAAAGCTGCTAGAAGAAAGGACCATTTACTTCTTCTAGCAGCTATGTGACTTTTTAAGCATGAAGTGGTTAAAAGAAGTGACAATGGATGGAACATTTGATGTTGCTGTGCATATTTTCATTCTTTTTGGCATTTTTATTAGCACCGTGTGCACACACCCTAAGAAGGGAGGCGGACAATTGTGGGCCTACTCTGTTAGCAGGGATATTGTACAAGCAGTGTTCGGAGGGCAATGAGCTATCCGCTAGGAAATTGATCTATGCTAACATAGGGATGATGCAATGGTGAATAATAAATAACTTTGTATGTCTACGTTCTAGATTACAGACACGATGATATATTTTTGAATATATTGACATTTAGAAGTGTCTTATTAGGCTTGTGTTATGTTGATCTCCAACCTTTCATGATTTGCAGGTTTGGGCAACTTGTGGACATCTGACTCGTGGAGACCGATGGATGGCATTTTACTGTTATTTCGTTTTCTACAGTAGTGAGTATTTAGGCCAAAAATGACTTATACTGTATATTTTTTATTTTAGCATATTGTAATAAAATGAAATTCCGACTTCCAATGCCTTCATTCAGATTTTAAATCCCGTTAAGCTACTATTTCAGATGTCCGCTATCATTGGTCCCATCTCGGACCACAATGCATGGACTGACCGCGCATCTTCTGAAGTGAGAAATATATGAAGCTGTCATGCTTAGGTCAGGAGACTCAGCCAGTCTGTGCATTGTGATCCAAGATGAGACAGATGATCACGGACATCTGAAAGAGCCATAATCTGCATTTATGACCCAAGGGCAGATTGGAAAGAAGCCTTTTAGGCTTCAATTTGTGTGTTCTTTTACATAGATCAGATGGCTCCTATCTTATTGTTAAAGTAAGATCCCAGGCGTAGAAAATAAGACAGGCGAACGGGTGGACTTAATAACGGCATTGGTTTTATTTATAAAGTAATAAATATGATGGAGTGTAAACAAACTGTACAATGGCTGCCCAATGTCTTGTTGCTCTGAGTTGGAGGTACTGTGTATAAGGTGACGAAGGAAAGGATGAACTTTTTAGAAGCACTTCCTGTGCACAATGGAGGGTCCAGCCTCATCGTATTCCTGCTTGCTGATCCACATCTGTTGGAAGGTGGATAGAGAAGCCAGGATGGAGCCACCGATCCATACAGAGTATTTACGTTCAGGTGGGGCAATGATCTGCGAGAAAAAGAAAAGAAATGTAAAAACATAGATCCTGGCTCGAAGTATTGTGGCCAAAAAGGATTTACAATTAGAATCTGGGAATGTTGTAGGCTTGTATTGTATTTTTGGCCTAATTTTTCATAGCCTTTGCTCCTTTTTCTTGGTTCTAAAGCCATGTTCAGAATTTTACATCAGTAAGCTAAAAACCAGTAGTGGGTGAAAAATGCAGAAGTGGTGACTTATTTTTATTACACTTTTCTTAATTATTCCACTCGTACAAATACTTATATAAAATACTGAACGTGTGACCTAATAATGACTTTGAAATTTGCCCCGTATTCATTATTTAATTTGCACCTATTTTTAATTGAACTTTACTTGGCTTCCTCTGCTTTGTTTTGTTTTTTTTTTTTGTTGCCCCAAAGTGGTCATAGTTTTCCTTACTCAGATGTTTTAGTTAACTTTTCAATCAGTTGCCAACTTTTTGAGCAATTGTGCTCCAGTACCCTACTGAAGAACAAAACCTGTCTAATTTTATATTTGCGCTATTAAAAAACATTTTAAAGGATTGATCAAAATTTTTAAAAAATTGGCAAAAAAAAAAAAAAAAGTATGAGGCAAATATAACGAGAAACTTTCATTTGGCCCAAAAGCGGCAATGAATGTCGCAAGACCAAAAAGGAAAGCATTTTAAAAAGAAAGCTTTGTGCTGCCTTTTTGAATATAAAGACAGGATGATTCTCAGTTCTCACCTTGATCTTCATGGTGCTGGGAGCCAGGGCGGTGATTTCCTTCTGCATTCTGTCAGCAATACCTGGGTACATGGTGGTACCACCAGACAGGACGTTGTTGGCGTACAGGTCCTTGCGGATGTCAATGTCGCACTTCATGATGCTGTTGTAGGTTGTTTCATGAATACCGGCAGATTCCATACCTGAGATTTAGAAGAGTGAAATAATGATTTGTTGGCAGAGTGAATACTGAACAGGAGTTATTGGTGCCAGAGGCTGTATATAACATGCCCTGCCAACTGGTAAGCAACTGTCCAAAGCACTAAGCAGGTGTCAGAGCTTTAACATGATAAAAGGGTCTTTGTTGGAGTAGCAGCTTGTGTTGGCCAGGAGACATGGCATGGGGGCCCTTTGTACGCTCTGTAGAATAAATCTATATTAAGTAGACTGGATATGAAGTGGCGTAATACCGTAACAAGTCTGATGCATTCATAGGGACTTATTAGATCGCTGCCAATAATGGAGCAGCATTCAGTAGTAGGTATGTGTTTGGCATGTCTGCTATGATGCCAGTGTTTGGGGTAGTTTGTGAGTACCCATTATAAATCATCAGTTATCAGACTTTGTGAAGCACAGTAATGGTCAGGGATTCGGGAAGCTTGCGGTGTGTTGTGTTCATACATCTTTCTGCTACATGATGTGAATGGCTAGGAGCATAGAGGCTCACCAATGAAGGATGGCTGGAAGAGGGTCTCGGGGCAACGGAAACGTTCATTGCCAATGGTGATGACCTGACCGTCGGGCAATTCATAGCTCTTCTCCAGGGAAGATGAGGAGGCAGCAGTTGCCATCTCATTCTCAAAGTCCAGAGCCACATAGCACAGCTTCTCCTTGATGTCACGGACAATTTCACGCTCAGCTGTAAAGACGAAAATGTTGAACTAAACCTTCTTTTAACCAGGATAACGTTTAAAAAAAAAAATATGATGTCGTGACACATTTAACTAACTGTTAATATATGTGTACAGACACCCAAATTACTTTTTATGTCTGTCTTTAACTACACATATAACAAAAGGTTAAATATATCTCTAGATGTCATAGAAAACACATAATTTCCAGTTATCGCAAGGTAATGCAACAAGGAGAACGTATATTAGATGTCTCCAGAGAGGAGAGAGCTGTGATTCAGCCCTTGGCTGACATGAATTTGATTTGTACAGTATGTGCGATGTAAGGATTGTGCAGGAGTTACAAATACCGTATCCACAAATCACATGGAATATGTAGCGTGTGCCTCCGAGAGCACTGTCAGAGTCTTAAGACTGCCACTGACTCCTAGTGAGCCTCAGGCATACCAAATTGCACACACGGGAGCCGCTATGTCCTTGTGCTGTGGCTCCTGAAATTTTTGCACAAACCTTGACATGGCACTTTTTCAGATCTGGAACCTACTGTTCGAAAATTCTAGGAAACCAGAAAAACTTGCCTGTGGTCACGAAAGAGTAGCCACGCTCAGTCAGGATCTTCATGAGGTAATCTGTGAGGTCTCT
Source organism: Ranitomeya imitator (assembly GCF_032444005.1). NCBI lineage: Eukaryota > Metazoa > Chordata > Amphibia > Anura > Dendrobatidae > Ranitomeya > Ranitomeya imitator. The sequence continues at coordinate 721,985,938 of NC_091282.1, read as the reverse complement.
GCCAGCCAGATCGAGACGCATGATGGCATGGGGCAGAGCATACCCTTCATAGATGGGGACATTGTGTGTGACACCATCACCGGAGTCAAGAACAATACCTGCAAAGCACAGACACAATCAATAGATTAGCAATGGAAGGCGGATTTAGACAATGCAAGGTTGTACACTGTGATACTTGATTTTGCGGGTGATAAATATGTGTGGTATGAAAATACAAAAAAAAAAAAAAAAAACTAAATGGGACCATGTCAGCTGCCATCAGAACGCAGAAACTGTCAGCCTACAGACGGCATACAAGAGATTATTATACTTGCACTACTTTCTCTACTCTTATCAGCATGAAAGCTTAAGGGATTTTAATTTTTACAAAAATGATAGGGTGATGGAGGTGCTAGGCATTCAGTGTCATTTCTCCCCATGCTATTTATATACTAGACAGATGTTTGTGCCCCGTGTACTGCGAAAGCCAGAGTGGGGTCATAACCCTCCATTACCCTCCTATGTGACATTCTATTCCTGTAAGTATAAGCCAGTATTTCAGGAGCACTAAATAGGCTAGATTCAGAGACAAGATGCCCGTGTCACCAGAATAAGAAGATTAAGGCTCCCAGCGCATTTTGTGTTTAAACTCGCAATGAATTAATTTGACTTTGATGTATTATTAAGGGCAGGGTGGAAATAAAAATAATAATTTACAGCCAATTTGTTGACCCTTTTCTTTCTGCAACATTTTTGGGTTTTGCTCAGAGTGATTGAGATATGTTAACCCATTGTGGTACCACTTAGAGTAAGGGCAGGGGTAGACTATGGTATTTTCTGTCCGACAGTGATCCAACAAAACATCGAATCACGCTCGGACCAATATTAGACTATAGGACCAAGCACATGTCCAATTCTTTCATCAGAAAGAGTCCGTGCCAGGAAAAAAAATAAAATAAATAAAAAAAATAAAAAAATAAAAAAAAATAAATAACAAGATTCTAGATTTTCAACCGATATTCCGATGGCACCTGACTATGCTAGTCAATTGAAAAAAAAACGGACTGCATTCGAATGACATCTTAGAGTGCTGCAATTTCTACGGACTGAAAGGATGGAGGAGATGGAGACATTTTTTTTCCCCATCTTCTTCTCATCCTAAAAAATTGGATTACATTGATCAGAGTGTGAATATCATAATCAACCCCATTCACTTAGATGAGAGAAAATACTGTTGGGTGGCCCTAGCCGAATTATTAGAAATCACCATTGGGACTGCAGTGAAAAAATAAGATGTGTAAAGATTTCTTATGATGAGTGTTCTCACCTGTGGTACGACCAGAAGCGTACAGAGACAGCACAGCCTGGATGGCGACGTACATGGCTGGGACGTTGAAGGTCTCAAACATGATCTGGGTCATCTTTTCACGGTTAGCCTTGGGGTTCAGTGGGGCTTCAGTGAGCAGGGTGGGGTGTTCCTCAGGAGCTACGCGGAGCTCATTGTAGAAGGTGTGGTGCCAGATCTTCTCCATATCATCCCAGTTGGTGATGATACCGTGCTCAATGGGGTACTTCAGGGTTAGGATACCTCTCTTGCTCTGAGCTTCATCACCTACGTAGGAGTCCTTCTGACCCATACCCACCATGACACCCTGTATAAAAATAAAAGATTGAAAATTGATGTTATATTTGTTAAAATTGATTGACAGGTCATAGTCTGTTGCATATTTAGAAAAATCCACACATTTCCCCTTATGGCTTGGGCAGTGGCGCCACTTGAACCTCTTGGGCCCCAATACAAAATTTCCAATCGTACTCCCAATTATCACAGGTTTTTAATAGTATTAAATATGGGTCAAAAAGACTTTTTTGGCCTCCTAGACTGTAATCTGCTTAGGAAAATCTGCAGCATATCTGTCAAGTGTGAACATATCTTTACAGCATAAAATATGAGCTTGAGTAAATATGGAGGATACATATAATTGTATCAGCCAGTTCTTTTTATATGGTGTTTATAACCCCGGATCTAAGTTACTCTGACCTACAACTGAAGGTGACAAACTCATGACTCAGTTGGCATTAATATATTTTGGCCCCATAAACTGTTCAGCTCTTCTTCGCTATGGCCTTAGCGCGCCACTGGTTCCAGTATATTCCCAGTTGAGGACTTGGCAGGACCTAACAGTTAGTGACACTAATAGGCTGTTGGCAAAGCTTAATTGTAATATGCTGAGCTTCCCCTCATGAGTATTGGGATGTTAGCAATGCTTCTGCTGATATTTCAGCTATGGCAAAGCCATTCAGTGTGTGCCAGCATTGACTGTATAACAAGGCCAATATCACCCAGCTCGCAATACCACGGGAGAAAATGAGGAGGCTCAAAGCTGCCTATTAATAACTGGCTTATCTTATCACTGGACCTTGTGGCACACGGTCTGTGCTATTTCTATTATTATCTCCCTGTAGTCGGAAAACAAGGAAAGATTTAGAGATGTAATATCTGTTATAAATAACCACTGAATAATATAGCTGTCGCCTGTCACTGTTACTGTATGGACGACTAGAAACGCCTCTTACAGGGTCGAGCATTAACTGATACTTGAACCATTTTATAATCCACTATAGAAAGAAAAACACATACTACATCATTACCTAATACACAAAATAATATTAATACTTAGAAAAAGATGTATACCTGGTGACGAGGGCGACCAACGATTGAGGGGAACACAGCACGAGGGGCATCATCCCCAGCGAACCCAGCCTTTACCAGCCCTGAGCCGTTGTCGCACACCAAGGCGGTAGTCTCCTCATCGTCACACATGTTGGCAGGTTAGGTTCTGGAAAAGATAGTAATAAGAATAAAACGCATCATTGGATTTGAAATGGCAAGGCAATATTTCTTCTGCCACCCATGGTACTGGGGCACTATGTAGATTGGGCATTACATAGACCTCAGTCGTTTACTTTTCACTGTGTTGATCATACTATTGTTATCCTCTGAAAATAATTTAAAAAATCCACAAAAATTAAATAGAATCAATTGGCAAAATAGCATGTACTATGATACTTTTTTTTTTACTCTAAGTTAAAGATCACTTTTGAAACTTTTTCCCATTACGTGAACATCCACAAGGAACATAAATTAAGCACTGAAAACTCTGCAGCATATCCGCCTCATGTGAACATAAACTCCGAGTATGTTCACATAAAGTTTTTTTTTTTTACAAGGATTTCTAAGCGAATCCACATTAAACAATATTTGAAGCTGATTTATGTGGATTTTGGAGCAGAAGGTACACTAACAGTTAGTAATTTCTATGTTTATGATTGGATTCTTAGCAAACATCAATTCAAAATTCTGAGTCCGATTATAAAGAAAAGCGCGTACTGCTGTATGGTTTTAGATTTTGTTCTCATTTATTATCTAAAAAAAAAAAAAAAGTTGATCTCTAACTTGTGACTCTATGAAACTATGGAGCCACAGGTAGGAGCCCAATGTTCTACTGCATTTAATAGCGACTCCTAAAAGAGACCTCCACCCCCCTCTTCAGCCTTCAACAGCCGTCTTCACAACAGCTGTTTCTCAGACACAAGCCTGCACTGTGCCCATCTCCTCTCTACCCTCGCACCAGTGAAAAATGGAGTTTCATGTTTCGCCACCTGACGCTGCAAAGTACTTGCGGAAACACGGCACGGTGCCAAAAGAGTTTAATGGCCCACTACAGCGAGTACGGATTTGGCATGAGAGGGTTAAGCTTGTGCATTTGGAGTTATAGCTTCTGCCTAAAGAAAAGTAATACAGTTGTGGATATTACAGCTACGACGGACACATACATACTGAACGAATTAATAGACTATAAAAACCGGGGCGTAAAAGTAGGGAATAACTCATTGGAAACTCGTAATGCCAAATTAACCGAGTAAGATATATGGCATCATAACTATCTGTATGTATATCCATAGAAGTGGTAAAAACTGCAGAAATTGCTGTAACCACTGTAAAAAAAAAAATTTAAAAAAAAATCACTAAAAAAGATGAAAGTTTCCAGTTTGTAAAGCCGAAAAAAAAAAAAAGCCTTGGGTCCAATCATTCAGCCTTCCCTGTGTGATAATCCTGTTGTGTTGAAGCTTGTAGAGTCGGCCGAGTGTTGTATATCTGAAGAGTTAAAAAAAAAAGCCTTTCCAATGTCTCCAAAGAAACTGAAGCAAGTCTTTATCCCCATAGTCTAAGTGCCGAAATCCAAGGAAGGAGCAACAAGCCTCCTACAGGTCCCTGCTGGTACTCACCTGGTCAGCACAAGAGAGCTGGCTGCTGTGATTGAAATTGGCTGGGTACTGCCTAGGGGACTGAGCTGTCCATTTATACCCTGCCTGAAGATGTGGAGGCAGTGGGGAGCTCCACAGGGAAAGGCAGACGGTCTAGCCTTATTTGGTAGCTTCTGGGCCATTGAGTAGCAAAGAGGCCATTAATGGAGTAGGTGAGGGGGGAGGGCAGGGTCCATGGACCCCTTAGCCCATGTATGGATGGTGTGGAGGTGGGGAGAGCACTACGAGGGATGGCCAAATAGGGTTTCCCGAAAAAGCATGTCTGCAATGCTGGGTGACAAAAAATAAATAAATAACGGCACAATGAAAGAAATGGCATACTGCTAAGGGGCAGACAGGTGCAACACAATTGGAAGGAAGGAGGAGGCAAGTCACTACCGAGCCCCAGACCGGGGAGCGTTGGGCAACAGATCTAATTTGTACATTAATAATGAACTAAGAAAGCTCCGTGGAATGGCAGACTGCGCTCGCCTGGTGCTGTACATGTTCCTTGTGAGCCCGGGTCGTCATATTACTATCGTCTTCCTAGTCCCACTAATATCTTGGGGGTCTGCGCTCATCACTTTAGAGATACCTGCTACAGTTACATTCTGCAGATGTTTCCACCACTGGATAGCAGGACAAATGGGAATGGGGGCAAATGTAACCACTACAGGACAATGAACTTTATGTTGCACCTTTTGCTTTCCTTGGACATCACTTTTATGGCATTCGGCCAGAGGAGGCCATACAGGACCCTGTATTATCGACAAAACATCAAATCACACCCGGCCCAATTTTTGCCTATGGCTTATTTTTTTCATAGGACAGAGTCTGTTCAAAGAAAAAAAAATCACTGTATGTCCAGGTTTGATTCAATATTCGGATCGCAGTCATCCGCAAGTCAATGAGCCTGTGGAAAACACTGGACTGCATTCGGATGACATCTGAGTGCAGAAGTGGAAAATATGGCCCGTTCACGTGTAAAGCGCCATGGAATAAATGGCGCTATAAAAATGTATAAGAATAATATCTAGACATTTTTTCTCTATCTTCTCCACATCCGAAAAAATTGGATCACACTCTGATCAAAGTCTGATAAGTGTGCTTAGTATGATTGATCCGAATTTCTCAGATGATAGCAAATATGCATGTGTGACCCAGGCAGATATGGAAACCTCCGAACACGCAGTCATCTCTCCCTTCACACTGGGAATTCTTAGGAGGAAGCCATGAGTATTTTCCTAGGAGAAATCAATTATAGTAATATAGTACTTTCCTCCATAAATACATAACAACTCTGCTCTGCTGTATTTTACCAACCCAGTGCTGCTCCATCCGTAGAATTTCATGAGATCCGACGCTCAACATGAATTCCCTTACGGTGTAAAGTGAATTTCAACCTTTCAGAAGATATCATATATGGAAATAGTTGTTCTTTGGCAGAGCAAGGTTAAAGTTTTGCCCTGGGACAAGAAGTCGTGCCAGCATTCAGAGTGGAAATCCCCCTCCTCTTCTCTTTCGGGGGTACATGGCTTCATTGATACAACATTCCTGCCATCACAAAGGAGGATGGCAGAGAATAATGTACTGGTTTATGTGCGATACATTGTTTGCAGTTATTACTACAGTACTTTAGTGCATTAATACAGTGTTTTGTTTTCCACTTCTTAAAGGGGCTTCTTGTATTAAAGGGGAGGTGTGAGCATTCAGTTTGCAACACAGACTGGAATAAAATGTGTTGCATACAGTACATTACTGCACATTCACGTAGGTCGCTATGATGACAACACTTATAAAATGCTGCAGAAAAGCTGCGGCCCCCAGGATCTAAGGCTACTTTCACACTGGCGTTTTTTGCCAGACGTCGCAATGCGTCGTTTATGGCAAAAAAACGCATCCTGCAAAGTTGTTTGCAGGATGCGTTTTTGCCCCATAGATTAACATTAGCGACGCATTGCGACGCTTTGCCACACGTCGCAACCGTCGTGCGACGGTTGCGCCATGTTGTGGCGGACCGCCGGGAGCAAAAAACATTACATGTAACGTTTTTTGCTCCTGACGGACCGCTTTTTCCGACCGCGCATGCGCGGCCGGAACTCCGCCCCCACCTCCCCGCACCTCACAATGGGGCAGCGGATGCGCCGGAGAAATGCATCCACTGCACCCGTTGTGCAGTGCGTCAAACGGTAGCGTCGGAATCTCTGCCCGACGCATTGCGACGGGGAGATTCCGACGCTAGTGTGAAAGTAGCCTAAGCTAAGTGTGACCGGATAAACAGCTGGAATGGTGCAGCAAGAAAACTGTTTCGGGGTGGCACCACACTAGACTCATCTCTCGCTATGGTCTTTCAAGTTATTATGTCTGACGCCGAAGTGTTTCAAAGTACTGCAGTCTGGCAGCCAGGCTCCGATTCCTGCTGTCCATGATTTTGGGTAGCATAAATAAACTAGAATGAAGTCAAATAAATAAGCATAAAGTTCCATTTAATGCAGAATACATTTTATAGCAAAGTATGCCACAATATAACTGTTGGTACCTTTAGCTTTGTCTGCACCGCATCTTTCCCCAATTACACTACTAAGCAGTGATGGAGATGACCAGATTGATCCACAGAGGACTGAGTTTCAGTTAAATTTCCTGAAATTTGTGGGTTCTCTGGAATTTAAATAGTTTGAGAGTCGATTCAAGTTTCTCAAAAGAGAAAAAAAGCTAAGCTCTTACAGTTTGCAGGGCTCTCTCTCCTGTAGAGTGTAAGCTCTTATGCTACGCGGGGTCCTCTCTCTCCTGTAGAGTGTAAGCTGTTATGGTCAGCAGGGTCCTTTCTCTCCTGTAGAGTGTAAGTTCTTATGATACGCCGGGTCCTCTCTCTCTCCTATAGAGTGTAAATTTTTATGGTTAATGTGGTAATCTCTTATGATTAGTGGGGTACTCTCTCCTGTAGAGTATAAGCTCTGATGGTCAGCAGGGTCCTCTCTTTCTCTCCTGTAGAGTGTACACTCTCATGGTTATCAAGATCCTTTCTCCTGTAGAATGTAAGCTCTTATGGTCAGTGGATTCCTCTCTGTCTCCTGTATAGTGTAAGCTCTTATGATTAGTGGAGTCCTTTCTCCTGTAGAGTGTAAGCTCCTAAGATCAACGGGGCCCTAACTCTCCTGTACAGTGTAAGCTCTTATGGTCAGTGGGGTCATCTCTTCTGTAGAGTGTAAGCTCTTATGGTCAGCTGGGTCCTCTCTCTCCTGTAGAGTGTAAACTCATACAGCTAGCAGGGCTCTCTCTCCTGTAGAGCGTAATCTATTATAGTCAGTGGGGTCCTCTCTCTCCTGTAGATTGTAAGCTCTTATGGTCAGCGGGGTCCTCTCTTTCCTGTACAATGTAAGCTCTTATGGTCAACACAGTCCTCTCTCCTGTGAAGTGTAAACTCTTATGGTTAGTGGGGTGCTGTCTTTGATGTAGAGTGTAAGCTCTTATGGTCAGCATGGTTCTCTTTCTCTTCTGTAGAGCATAAACTTTTATGGTTAGCAGGGTCCTCTCTCTCTCCTGTAGAGTGTAAACTCTTATGGTCAGTGAGGTCCTCTCTCTCTCCTGTAGAGTGTAAGCTCTTATGGTCAGCAGGGTCTTCTCTCTCTCCTGTAAAGTGTAAGCTCTTATGATCAGCATGGTTCTCGCTCTCCTGTAGAGCGTAAAATTTTATGGTTAGCGGCGTCCTTTCTCTCCTGTAGAGTGTAAACTCCAATGGTCAGTGAGGCTATCTCTCTCTCCTGTAGAGTGTAAACTTTTATGATCAGTGAAGTTCTCTTTCTTTCACTTGTAGAGTGTAAGTGCTTAAGATCAGCGAGGTCCTCTCTCTCTCTCCTGTAGAGTTTAAGCTCTTATAGTCAGCGAGGTCCTCTCTTCTGTAGAGTATAAACTCTTATGGTCAGCGGGGTCCTCTCTCTCTCCTGCAGAGTGTAAACTCTTATGGTCAGCAGAGCTCTCTGTCCTGCATAGTGTAATCTCTTATAGTCAGCGGGGTCCTCTCTCTCTCTCCTCTAGAGTGTAATTTCTTACAGTCAGAAGGGTCCTCTCTCTCCTGTAGAGTGTAAGCTCTTATGGTCAGCGGGGTCCTCTCTCTCCTGTAGAGTGTAAGCTGTTATGGTAAGCAGAGTCCTCTCTCTCTCCTGTAGTGTGTAAGCTCTTATGATCTGCGGGGTCCTCTCTCTCTCTCTCCTGTAGAGTGTAAACTCTGATGGTTAGCAGAGCTCTCTGTCCTTCATAGTGTAGTCTCTTATAGTCAACAGAGTCCTCTCTCTCCTCTAGAGTGTAAGCTCTTATGGTCAGCGTGGTCCTCTTTCTCTCTCTCCTGTAGAGTGTAAGCTCTTATGGTCAGTGGGGTCCTCCCTCTCCTGTAGAGTGTAAGCTGTTATGTTAAGCGGAGTCCTCTCTCTCCTGTACAGTGTAAGCTCTTATGATCTGCGGGGTCCTCTCTCTCTCTCCTGTAGAGTGGAAGCTCTTATGGTCAGCGTGGCCCTCTCTCTCTCTGCTGTAAAGTGTAAACTCTTATTATCAGTGAAGTTCTCTTTTCTCTCACCTGTAGAGTGTAAGCTCTTTTCTCTCACCTTTAGAGTGTAAGCTCTTATGGTAAGTAAGGTCCTCCCTCTCTCTCCTGTAGAATGTAAGCTCTTATGGTCAGCAGGATCTTCTCTCTCTCCTGTAGAGTGTAAGCTCTTTTGGCCAGCATGGTTCTCTCTCTCCTGTATTGTGTAACCTCTTATTGGCCAGCGGGGTCCTCTCTTTCCTATAGAGTATATCCTCATATGGTATGGTCAGCAGTATCCGCTATCTCTCCTGTAGAGTGTAAAATCTTATGGTTAGCAGGTCTCTCTTGTAGAGCGTAATCTCTTATAGTCAGCGGGGTCCTCTCTCTCCTGTAGAGTGTAAGCTCTTATGGTCAGCAGGGTCCTCTCACTCTCCTGTAAAGTGTAAGCTCTTATGATCAGCATGGTTTGCTCTCTCTCCTGTAGAGCATAAACTTTTATGGTTAACGGGGTCCTCTCTCTCTCCTGTAGAGTGTAAACTCTTATGGTCAGCAGGGTCTTCTCTCTCTCTCCTGTAGAGTGTAAGCTCTTATGGTGAACAGGGTCTTCTCTCTCTCCTGTAAAGTGTAAGCTCTTATGATCAGCATGGCTCTCTCTCCTGTAGAGCATGAACTTTTATGGTTAGCGGGGTCCTTTCTCTCCTGTAGAGTGTAAGCTCTTATGATAAGCTGGGTCCTCTCTCTCTCCTATAGAATGTAAAATTTTATGGTTAGTGTGGCTCTCTCTCCTGTAGAACATAATCTCTTATGATTAGTGGGGTACTCTCTCCTGTAGAGTATAAGCTCTGATGGTCAGCAGGGTCCTCTCTTTCTCTCCTGTAGAGTGTACACTCTCATGGTTATCAAGATCCTTTCTCCTGTAGAATGTAAGCTCTTATGGTCAATGGATTCCTCTCTGTCTCCTGTATAGTGTAAGCTCTTATGATCAGTGGAGTCCTCTGTCCTGTAGAGTGTACGCTCCTAAGATCAACGGGGTCCTAACTCTCCTGTACAGTGTAAGTCCTTATGGTTAGTGGGGTCATCTCTTCTGTAGAGTGTAAGCTCTTATGGTCAGCAGGATCCTCTCTCTTTCCTGTAGAGTGTAAACTCTTACGGTTAGCGGGGCTCTCTCTCCTGTAGAGTGTAATCTATTAGAGTCAGTGGGGTCTTCTATCTCCTGTAGTTTGTAAGCTCTTATGGTCAGCTGGGTCCTCTCTTTCCTGTACAGTGTAAGCTCTTATGGTCAACACAGTCCTCTCTCCTGTGGAGTGTAAGCTCTAGTTGGAGCGCCCCCAGACACAGGGCCACAGGTTACTCGGTATCGGTCCTCTCTGTCTCAATTCTGGGGTTGTCACGGTGGCTGGACCCGGTCCGTGACCCTGCTAAGGGGCGTCCAATAAAAGGGGTGATGGTAGTTTGTCAAGGGTTCGTGACGCCACCTGTGGTATTCGGTCAGGGTGACCGACGCTGCTTAGGGGTCCGCTGGGGTGATGGAATGGCAGCTAGATGGTATACCTTCCCACAGGCGAAGTGTGTCCCCAGAGCTTCCCAGTAGTGTAGGTGGCGATGGTGTGAGGCGCAGTTAATAACGAGGACACAGGGTTGCAGTCTCTTTACCATTTACTGAAGACTTCGGGATCCTCAATCCAGAGCACTGTTAACTGGGCTGTCTGTTGTAAAACAATAGGGATCCCGGGTCAACAAAGGGATCCCCTTAAGAAATAACCCTAGACGGGTTTAGCAGCAAAAGAGCAGGAAACAGTTAACTATGTACAGTTGTCGGGGTTTCGAGGTTTATTCTCATAGTAAGCGACAAGACAGCAGCCGGTAGTGAACACTTCGTGGCCGGGGAAGATTTGGCTCTGTGCTCTCATCCGTTACTGCATTGACATCTCTGGATTGTCTTTCAGGCATAATCAAGTCATTAATAGTCTGGGCACGGTCGGCAGTGCTAGTGGCAGACTCCGTAAGTAGAACGCCACACACAGAAGTAGTAGTACTGGGTTCCGTAGGTTCGGGGGTCGGCGGAGTATCGGCACTAGTTTCGGTCGTGGGAAGATCTGTGTTCGACTTCTCATCCGATGCGGTATCAATGTCACTAATCGGTTTTTCAGGTATAATTTGGGTTCGAATGTCAATTTTGGTAGTAGGTTCAGTAGCGGCAATAATGCCTACTGTGGTAGTAGTATTAGGATTTGTCAGTTCAGAGTTCGTCTTAGTCATGGCAGCAGGTGGCGCTGCTACGGGGCCTACCAGTAGATCCTCTGTCACTGGGGCAGGGTCGTTCTTCATACCTGCTTCAGATGCGGTCCTTCCGGAGCTGGCCTGCTCCTTCTCCGCTGGGATCTGGAATGCTGACTGCGGATCCTTGCGCTGTGGCGTTGTCATCTCTGTTTGCAGTATCCCGCTTTCCGGCAGGGCCTTGCTTTCTGGCTTCGGAGCGCTGGAACTTCTTTCTTGCTCTGGACCAGATGAGGCTGCCGACAGACGTCTGGTGAGGTCCCCGATGACGGTCTCCTTCCACCCGGCCTCAGTGCTCAGCTGCGTCCGCCGGAGTTGATCGCTGAGCTCGTCCACTCCGGACTGCAGGAAGTCGGGGCCAACAGGTGATGCCTGGCTGCGGTATCTTTCTGGGTAGCTGGGGGAGTCCTCGGCTCCAACCCCACACTCCGATCCCAGGCGGCTGGCCATGGCGTCTCCCACGTGGCTCACTTCTTCTCCCTCCTTGTCCTTTTCCCGCTCTCTCCTCCGTGGGTGGTTTCATTTCTTTGGTCTCCGCCCCCCATTGAGGATCAGGAGGCAGATCTTGGCTGCTGACAGACACGTCCTCAAGGTACAGAAATATTTAGACTGGGCGGCCATTACTTTTCGCGCTTCTCAGTTCACTCACGCCCACAACTCCACGCCCTTCTTCTTCTCCTGCGCTCCTCGTGGCGCGGCAATGGCGGCGGTTTTGGCGGGAATCTTGGCGGCAAAAAGCAATACACAGTCTTTGCAATAAATCACAGTTCAAGCACAATTCATTCACAGTTCCAAGGCACACATGACCTGATTCTTCAGGCTTAAGTACATCCTGTTTGTGACGCCAAGTTGGAGCGCCCCCAGACACAGCGCCACAGGTTACGCGGTACCGGTCCTCTCTGTCTCAATTCTGGCGTTGTCACGGTGGCTGGACCCGGTCCGTGACCCTGCTAAGGGGCGTCCAATAAAAGGAGTGATGGTAGTTTGTCAAGGGTTCGTGACGCCACCTGTGGTATTCGGTCAGGGTGACCGACGCTGCTTAGGGGTCCGCTGGGGTGATGGAATGGCAGCTAGATGGTATACCTTCCCACAGGCGAAGTGTGTCCCCAGGGCTTCCCAGTAGTGTAGGTGGCGATGGTGTGAGGCGCAGTTAATAACGAGAACACAGGGTTGCAGTCTCTTTACCTTTTACTGAAAACTTCGGGATCCTCAATCCAGAGCACTGTTAACTTGGCTGTCTGAGACTGGCCGGTCCGAAGGCACATCCAGAGTTCCCTTTGCAAGTGGAAATCAGTGCCTACCACTAGCGCCTGTGTGTTGTAGTTCTTCCCTGCTGAGCATTCGGGATAGTCCTCACAACTTCTGTTCTCGTTCTTTCTCTTTCTCTCTCTCTCTTCTCTCAACCTATAATTAACTGTCCTCACAACTTCTGTTCTCGTTCTTTCTCTTTCTCTCTCTCTCTCTTCTCTCAACCTATAATTAACTGTCCTGCGATATTGGAAGTAAGGCATAGAGTCAGTTACTTCCTCGGTGTTCCGGTCACCGGCTACGCGCCTCAGTAGGAAGTTGCCGTTCTCGAGGCACGACTCCTAATGGCTCTCCTTTGTGCTTGATCTTGTTTCTCACTTTCCACAATATCCTTCTCTTCTTGTCCTTTCTTAGAATACCGCCGCAAGGTAGTGCAGGCACGGTTCCGTTGCTTTCTATTCATTCTGCTAGGCCCCTATCAGGAACCCACTCCTGTCAGGTCCTCCCTGGAGCTCTCCCAGGCTGCGTTCTGTTCTAATTTCCTATCCGACCCCCAGTTTTACCAGTGTGAGGAGTGGCCTAATACATAGTGCCTTTTGCTGCCCCTGGTGGCCGGAGTGTGAAGTGTAATGTGTGCTTGTGATACCTGGTCAGGTGAACTCCTTTAGTGCAATCAGACATAACATTACTCCCCTTAGTGGCAGAGCAACGACCAGGACCCTGGGGCGCTGCACTATGATCAGCGGGGTCCTCTCAATCTACTGTAGAGTGTAAGCTCTTATGGTCAGCAGGGTCCTCTCACTCTCCTGTAAAGTGTAAGTTCTTATGATCAGCATGGTTCGCTCTCTCTCCTGTAGAGCATAAACTTTTATGGTTAACAGGGTCCTCTCTCTCTCCTGTAGAGTGTAAACTCTTATGGTCAGCAGGGTCTTCTCTCTCTCTCTCCTGTAGAGTGTAAGCTCTTATAGTGAACAGGGTCTTCTCTCTCTCCTGTAAAGTGTAAGCTCTTATGATTAGCATGGCTCTCTCTCTCTCCTGTAGAGCATGAACTTTTATGGTTAGCGGGGTCCTTTCTCTCCTGTAGAGTGTAAGCTCTTATGATAAGTTGGGTCCTCTCTCTCTCCTATAGAGTGTAAACTTTTATGGTTAGTGTGGCTCTCTCTCCTCTAGAACATAATCTCTTATGATTAGTGGGGTACTCTCTCCTGTAGCGTGTAAGCTCTTATGATCAGCGGGGTCCTCTCAATCTCCTGTAGAGTGTAAACTCTTATGGTCAGTGGGGTGCTCTCTCTCCTGTGGAGTGTAAGCTCTTATGGTCAGCATGGTTCTCTTTCTCTTGTGTAGAGCATAACCTTTTATGGTTAGCAGGGTCCTTTCTCTCCTGTATAGTGTAAACTTTTATGATCAGTGAAGTTCTCTCTTTCTTTCACCTGTAGAGTGTAAGCGTTATGGTTAGCGGGGTCCTTTCTCTCCTGTATAGTGTAAACTTTTATGATCAGTGAAGTTCTCTCTTTCTTTCACCTGTAGAGTGTAAGCGCTTAAGATCAGCGAGGTCCTCTCTCTCTCCTGTAGAGTTTAAGCTCTTATAGTCAGCAAGGTCCTCTCTCTTCTGTAGATTGTAAATTCCTATGGTCAGTGCGGTCCTCTCTCTCTCCTGTAAAGTGTAAGCTCTTATGATCATCAGGGTTCTCTCTCTCTCTCTCTTGCAGAGTGTAAGCTTTTATGATCATCAGGGTTCTCTCTCTCTCTCTCTCTCTCTTGCAGAGTGTAAGCTCTTATGGACAGTAAGGTCCCCTCTCTCACCAGTAGAGTGTAAGCTTTCATGGTTAGTGAGGTTCTTTCTCTCTCTTGTAGAATGGTAAATAAAGATTTTTAAAAAATGTAAGTTCTTATGGTCAGTGGGGTATTCTCTATCTCAACTGTAGAGTGTAAAAGCTTATGGTTAGCATAATATGGGTCAATTGGCATCTGCCTTATGGGTTTTGTTTTCTTCTGGATCAACTTTAGGCTATATGTTGAACTCAATTTGTGTTTTCTTTCAACCTTAAAACTATGAAACTCTTTTAATATGAGAACCAGAAGATGATTCACGCAGCATGGGCTCCCAACAAATTAAGCTTAACAGACCATCACTTTAATGAATAACCAACCATATCATATAGGGGCAGCCTAAATCTGCGCCTGCTTGTTACTGGACACCCATCCGTGAGGTCTACATGCCCTAATTTGGTCCTATGGGCGGGGGTTGTCCTGACAGAAGAATCCACGATAAAGCTCATTACCTTTTAATAAGGAAAATTATGTCAGTGAAAACTGCATTGCTGCAAAGTGTTTTCAAGAAACATTTAAAAAAATACATTTCTTTATCAAAAAAGTATTAATGCAATCACAGCAAAATCTTCATGTAAGTTTTCAACATTTTGTCAGCTTAGTGCTTACAGGAGGAGGGAGATATGTTTTGCATTGATTTTGTTATTTTGGCTCTTTTATTCCAGTTTATTGCCTCCAGTAAAGTCATGTGGCAGATCAGACATAAAACTGACAACACACAACAGCTTATTTGTTACGTTTCTGCTTCTCACCACTGTTTCTTTATGTCACGTTGCTGTGTGTATCCATATATACCATCACTGCAGTATTAGTTTTAGCGTGCTGGACTTCTAATTATTTGTTGTTTTTTTTTAAATAAAACATTACACGGAACACAATTGTGCCAAGGCGGATTTGTTATTTTGGTGGATACTCCATAGTGTAATATAATGGTGAAGCATGGAGGTTGTTCGTTGTGAGGGGTTGGCATTGACTAAATTACATATAGATCATGTATATGTATTGGCAATCCTAAGGAAGCATGATCTTTTATGATACATGTAAGTGGATACCAATAACATGGAAGGGCTGTTTCTACTCTTTTCTAAGAATATGGCTAAACCTTAGGGAAAAAAAAGTTATAGGAGTGGCATGTACCCCAAAATAACATGTTGACTGGAAATTGAATAGAAGAAAAATGTCTTCTTTCTAATCACAGATCCAATAATTTATTCAAGGAAAGCGCAGTAAGCAGCTGAAGTAAATATTCGTGTCAAGGAATGTATGAGTCCTCAAGATCATTTTTTATTATTGACAAAAAGTCAAGATTGCCTCCATACATTATCATATATTTTCTCCCCTGATTGGCGAAAGCCTTACATGACCAAGAGAGATGCACAATTCTTTTAGGTTGAGGTTCTTGTTTTTAGCAAATGTTTATTCTTTCCTTGTATGGGATACTACCTGAAACAAATGGGTATAATATTGAGAAGAACTTCCAGGAACATTTCTTCTTATGTCTCTTAAAACACCCTAAGTTTTAGCAACAACAGCAAAAAAATGAAATGTGTAACATATTTATTGGCTTATTTTTTCTTTCGCTTACTCCAGGGTCGCACCAGTTTAAATTCTCTCAACCGATAGAATTGGGACGATTACCCTACACGCACTCCGATCAAATTCTTATCAGAGTGTGGTCATAGTGTGATCCGATCTTCTCGGATGAGAAGATGGAAAAAAAATGTCTTCTCCATTCTGTCAGTCCATGGAAATCGAACTACACTGCAATGTCTTCAGAGTGCAGTTCGATGGCTTCCACAAACTCAATGGCCGAGTGCGATCCAATAATCGTATCCAACTCGGGCATGAAGCAATTTTTTTCCTCGGTCCCATAGACCAAAATTGGTCTGGACCGATCCGATGTTTTGTTTGTAAAAGCCGTCATATTCTGCACATTGTCATCGTCTCTGGCCACATTGGGGCTCAAAATCTATATTCCCTATCTGTATGTACATTTTTGTATTTAGCTCTTATTTTAGGTTTTGTTTATTAGTAGGGGATCCTCCCATTTGAACCCTGTCAAGGCTCTGCTAATATTAGAATCATGGTTCTGTTAATAACACAACCATGACCGCAATGCCAAATCCCTTTTTAAATTAGTTCTGTTGACTTCTGACTATAGTGGTTCCATCATGATTTTGGTATTTTTTTGACAAGAAGATAGTGCTAACAGGAAGAATATAAAGGGCTTGTGCATCTACAAATATGAGTATGTAGAACACTATGGCCTCCTGTGTACATTTTACATATAATGGAGAGGAAAGAAAAGAAGAACCGCAGCATCAATGCAGACCATAAACATGAGATAGCTGTTGGCCAAATGTTCCTTAGGCAGACGGCTATCCCTCCCAACTCCTCTTCACACATGCACAATCGGCTTGTCGTAGCATTGATATGTTTTCAATGGGGAGAAAGATGCTGCCAGACATCCCTGACTGCTGTCCATCTCCTCTTAAAACAAAGGGATTGCGCATTTATTTTCCAGCTTCCCGATCCTTATTTCCCAACACTTCGCTCTCGAGGGAGCAGCAAAAGGCATGCATACACGTCAGATGGTTGGCCAGTCCTGCCCAAAATAGGCTGGTTTGGTTAACTTTTAGCAAAAATTTATGGGGGCTTAACAGAGAAGATATAGTTGGGGGAACATGATACTGGGGGCCATGTTTGTTTTTTTTACAGTGGAAGACGGTGATGATAGTGGGGAGTTTATGTGGCATCTGGGAATCATTCTGACACTAGGCGGCCATGGTTGATAAAAGAACGCACAAAGGCTAACACAGGGGTGGCACTTTCAGTCTGGCGCTGTATGTTGGCTATTTTATCTGACATTCTATATGGTAAGCACACAAGGCTAGCATTTCTCATTTCTCCTCACACATACACCATAGCTGCAGAGAAAGCAACTTTCTCTCGTGCAACATTTTCCTAGAACTCTAATATTTTTATCATTTATAGTAGTGTAACGATTTTAGGGTGTAATGATCGCAGTTGCAGAAGGAGAGACCGCAACTGGATCCATGTGGGAGGGGGACCCGCTAACGCCAGCACATTGCACCAAATGGCTCCTTGAACTGCAATCCATGCTACCAACCAATCAGAGGTTGACAGCAGACATTGGCTTGCCCATGATGGGAGCTGCATGGCAGCAGCTTCATACGCTACTCGTACCAGCATGCTGAAGTTAGCTGACGGCTTCTGTGCTGGTTGTAGAGGAGAAAACTGCATCTCCTGGAAGTGGGGGGAAGGTAAGAATAATGGTTTCTTACTTTTTCAAATGTTCTAGAAAAGGACAAAAGAGTCCAAGGATGGGGGACATTATTACTGGAAGGGAGCAGGATGGGGGACATAATTATTGAAGATTGCCCAGGATGGAAGACATTATTATAAGTGGTCCAGGACGAGGAGACATTATACCTGAGTGAGGGACATTGTTATAGTATGGGGCAGAGGATGGTGGCCATTATTACGTGAAGGGTCCAGGACAGGGGGGCATTATTACTAGAAGGGGCCAGTATAGTGAAGATTATTGCAGGAAGCAGCCAGGATGGGAGGCATGATTACATTGGGGGCGAACACACATGTCTTTATAGGATACAAAATGCTACAAAAGACTGTTTTTTCCAGCAAGACAATGCGCCATGCCACACAGCTACGTCAATCAAGGTGTGGATGAAGGACCACTACATCAAATTCCTGTCGTGGCCAGCCCAATCTCCAGACCTGAACACAATTGAAAACCTCTGGAATGTAATCAAATGGAAAATGGATAGACACAAGCAGAGGCATAGCTAGGGTTTTAGCTTAGGGGGGCGAAAAATCTGAGTGGGCCCCTAACCAAGTACCCCTGACTACAGTTACGTGGTGCACCCTAATTGTGAGCATAGAGGAACATCAGCAGATGACCGCACTCTGACTGAAAATACATCTATAGACAAAAACGAACACTGATATTACTATATGGAGACCATATAGTGGTAGATATCAGTCCTGCAGACCATATAAGAGATCACTGGACAGTTTTAGATGGTGACTTAGCTGATGGTCTTTCTTATGGAGTTGTTCACTTTTCCCATCTTTTCCATCTGAAGTTCTCCAGCCAGGACTTGTCTGCAGAGAGTACAACAAAGACACATCATACGTCTCACATTTCCAGCACTGTCCATATCTATTCCCAACCTGCAGAAGCTAATCATTCTGCTGATACCCCAATACTGAGCCGCTTCTGCCTTATGTGTCCCTATTACTGCACCTGCTGTGTAGTACAATAATAGTGCCGCCACACATAATAATGCCACCACTGAGCCCCTTACATAGTAATAATGACTCATTTGTGCTCTCTAGATAATAAAATTCACCCCTAGAAAACATTAATGCCCTGTGCTAGTGCCCTCCACATTTTGTCCCTAAAAAGTAATAATACCACATATGAAATTTTGATGGTCTGAGTGCCCCAATAACAATAATGTTTAAAGGGCCACTGTCACCCCCTCCAGCCGTTATAAACTAAAAGAGCCACCTTGTGCAGCAGTAATGCTGCTTTCTAATAAGGTGGCTCTTTTAGTTTTGGTGCATGTATTCCCAAAATAAAGTGTTTTATAACTTCTCCAAAATACCTTTCTTTAGACCTGGAGGCAGGTCTTAACCCTCCTGCTTGAAACGCCACACTGCCGTCACTCAAATCTTCAGGGGCTCCGTGCGCCGCCCCCTCCGCGCTGTTTTTGCATGAAATCCGGCGCCTGCGCTGTGTAGTAGTGTCTGGTGCAGGCGCAGTGAGCTCTGGCCATCTGATGTCACAGCCAGGCTTGCAGACTGCGCCTGTGCGACCACCCACCTTGGTAATCCCAGCCCTGCAGTGTGTTATGCGGTGCGGAGCTGGGATTCATAGGCAGAGCCAATCGTGCTGTGCCTGCTTCTAGCCTCCCATGGAGGCTATTGAAGCATGGCAAAAAGTAAAAAAAAAAAGTAAAAAAAAAGTGAAAAAAATAAAAAAAATATAAAAGTTTAAATCACCCCCCTTTCACCCCAATCAAAATAAATCAATTAAAAAAAATCAAATCTACACATATTTGGTATTGCCGTGTTCAGAATCGCCCGATCTATCAATAAAAAAAAAGCATTAACCTGATCGCTAAACGGCGTAGCGAGAAAAAAATTCGAAATGCCAGAATTACATTTTTTTGGTCGCCGCGACATTGCATTAAAATGCAATAACGGGCGATCAAAAGAACATATCTGCACCAAAATGGAATCATTAAAAACGTCATCTCGGCATGCAAAAAATAAGCCCTCAACCGACCCCAGATCATGAAAAATAGAGATGCTACGAGTATCGGAAAATGGCGCAATTTATTTTTTTTTTTTAGCAAAGTTTGGAATTTTTTTTCACCACTTAGATAAAAAATAACCTAGTCATGTTAGGTGTCTATGAACTTGTACTGAGCTGGAGAATCATAATGTCAGGTCAGTTTTAGCATTTAGTGAACCTAGCAAAAAAGCCAAACAAAAAACAAGTGTGGGATTGCACTTTTTTTGCAATTTCACCGCACTTGGAATTTTTTTCCCGTTTTCTAGTACACGACATGCTAAAACCAATGATGTTGTTCAAAAGTACAACTCGTCCCGCAAAAAATAAGCCCTCACATGGCCAAATTGACGGAAAAATAAAAAAGTTAAGGCTCTGGGAAGGAGGGGAGTGAAAAACGAACACGGAAAAACAGAAAATCCCAAGGTCATGAAGGGGTTAAAATGTAATTGGATGTATAAAAAAAAAAACACTAAGCCATCAGCGTGCTGTCATTTAACGAAAATGGACATTGAGTAGAAAGACCTATTTTACTATTCCTTTTCGTTTGGTTGTGGCATTGTAGTCCTATGTGGCCGGCTTCACACTCAGCGTATGAAAATACGGTCCGTATATTACGGCCGTAATACGCTGAAATGTCCCGAAAATAGTGGTCCATAGCTCCTCCGTAGGCAGGGTGTGTCAGCGTTTTTTTTGTGCATGGCATCCTCCGTATGTAATCCGTATGGCATCCGTACTGCGTGGTTTTCTCGCAGGCTTGCAAAACCAACATACCGCTATAGAAGTGATCCATGTGTCCCAAAAAGAAAAAAAATATATATATACTGTCTATATATATATATATATATATATATATATATATATATATATATATATATGTCAGTAGACACATATATGTATATATATTAATATTTTTTCCAGCGCTATACAGCTTGAAAGTCGGTAATTCAATTACCGGCTTTTTCTTTCTCCTTCCTAAAACCCGACATGATTTGAGACATGGTTTACATACAGTAAACCATGTCTTCTCTCCATTTTTTTTGCAGATTCCACACTACTAATGTCAGTAGTGTGTATCTGCAAAATTTGGCCGTTCTAGCTCTTAAAATAAAGGGTTAAATGGCGGAAAAAATTGGCGTGGGCTCCCGCGCAATTTTCTCCGCCAGAGTAGTAAAGCCAGTGACTGAGGGCAGATATTAATAGCCTGGAGAGGGTCCACGGTTATTGGCCCCCCCTGGCTAAAAATATCTGCCCCCAGCCACCCCAGAAAAGGCACATCTGTAAGATGCGCCTATTCTGGCACTTGGCCACTCTCTTCCCATTCCCGTGTAGCGGTGGGATATGGGGTAATGAAGGGTTAATGCCACCTTGCTATTGTAAGGTGACATTAAGCCTAATTAATAATGGAGAGGCGTCAATTATGACACCTATCCATTATTAATCCAATTGTAGTAAAGGGTTAAATAAAACACAAACACATTATTTAAAATTATTTTAATGAAATAAAAACAATGGTTGTTGGAGTATTTTATTCTACGCCCAATCCAGTCACTGAAGACCCTCGTTCTGTAAGTAAAAAAACATAATAAACCAACAATATACTTACCCTCCACAGATCTGTAACGTCCAACGATGTAAATCCTTCTGAAGGGGTTACAACATTTTGCAGCAAGGAGTTCCGCTAATGCAGGCTGCTCCTTGCTGCAAAACCCCGGGGAATGAGGCTAAATATAGATCAATGATCTATATTTAGCTTCATTTGCGGTGAGGCGCCCTCTGCTGGATGTTCATAGATCGTGGGAACTTTCCTAGAAAGCCTGGGAGCTTTCTAGGTAAGTTCCCACGATCTATGAACATCCAGCAGAGGGCGCCTCACCGCAAATGAAGCTAAATATAGATCATTGATCTATATTTAGCCTCATTCCCCGGGGTTTTGCAGCAAGGAGCAGCCTGCATTAGCGGAACTCCTTGCTGCAAAATGTTTTAACCCCTTCAGAAGGATTTACATCGTTGGACGTTACAGATCTGCGGAGGGTAAGTATATTGTTGGTTTATTATGTTTTTTTACTTACAGAACGAGGGTCTTCAGTGACTGGATTGGGCGTAGAATAAAATACTCCAACAACCATTGTTTTTATTTCATTAAAATAATTTTAAATAATGTGTTTGTGTTTTATTTAACCCTTTACTACAATTGGATTAATAATGGATAGGTGTCATAATTGACGCCTCTCCATTATTAATTAGGCTTAATGTCACCTTACAATAGCAAGGTGGCATTAACCCTTCATTACCCCCTGGGAGCCTGGGAGCTTTCTAGGTAAGTTCCCACGATCTATGAACATCCAGCAGAGGGCGCCTCACTGCAAATGAAGCTAAATATAGATCATTGATCTATATTTAGCCTCATTCCCCGGGGTTTTGCAGCAAGGAGCAGCCTGCATTAGCGGAACTCCTTGCTGCAAAATGTTTTAACCCCTTCAGAAGGATTTACATCGTTGGACGTTACAGATCTGCGGAGGGTAAGTATATTGTTGGTTTATTATGTTTTTTTACTTACAGAACGAGGGTCTTCAGTGACTGGATTGGGCGTAGAATAAAATACTCCAACAACCATTGTTTTTATTTCATTAAAATAATTTTAAATAATGTGTTTGTGTTTTATTTAACCCTTTACTACAATTGGATTAATAATGGATAGGTGTCATAATTGACGCCTCTCCATTATTAATTAGGCTTAATGTCACCTTACAATAGCAAGGTGGCATTAACCCTTCATTACCCCATATCCCACCGCTACACGGGAATGGGAAGAGAGTGGCCAAGTGCCAGAATAGGCGCATCTTACAGATGTGCCTTTTCTGGGGTGGCTGGGGGCAGATATTTTTAGCCAGGGGGGGGCCAATAACCGTGGACCCTCTCCAGGCTATTAATATCTGCCCTCAGTCACTGGCTTTACTACTCTGGCGGAGAAAATTGCGCGGGAGCCCACGCCAATTTTTTCCGCCATTTAACCCTTTATTTTAAGAGCTAGAACGGCCAAATTTTGCAGATACACACTACTGACATTAGTAGTGTGGAATCTGCAAAAAAAATGGAGAGAAGACATGGTTTACTGTATGTAAACCATGTCTCAAATCATGTCGGGTTTAGGAAGGAGAAAGAAAAAGCCGGTAATTGAATTACCGGCTTTCAAGCTGTATAGCGCTGGAAAAAATATTAATATATATACATATATGTGTCTCACTGACATATATATATATATATATATATATATATATACCTATTCTATGTGTACACATTTATTCTACCTATTGGACTGTAAGCTGTCAGTGTGATTTTACTGTACACCGCACTGAATTACCGGCTTTTCTCTCTAACAGCGCTGCGTATTTCTCGCAAGTCACACTGCTTGTCCGTGTGTAATCCGTATTTTTCACGCTTCCATAGACTTTCATTGGCGTATTTCTTGCGCAGTACGGTGACAAACGCAGCATGCTGCGATTTTGTACGGCCGTAGAAAGCCGTATAATACTGATCAGTAAAATACGGCAGATAGGAGCAGGGGCATAGAGAATAATTGTGCCGTATTTTTTGCGAGTTTTACGGACGTAGTTTCTGCGCTCTTACGTCCGTAAAACTCGCAAGTGTGAAGCCGGCCTGTGAATACGGCCTAGATATTGAATGGTCTTATTCAGCCCTTCAGCAATGAGAAATTCAGAGCATGTGAGTTGAAAGTGGTGTAATATAGCCTAGTGGACAGCCAGGCTCGGACTGGCCCACTGGAGAACCGGAGGATTCTCCGGTGGGCCCAGGCACCGACACAGGGCCCCCACTGCTCCAGGGCCTCCCTCCCACCCTCCTTGAAGACGATACTCACCTGACCCAGCTCCAGCGATGCCTGGTCTCGGCATCTGCAGCTCCTCCTGAATGAGCGGTCACGTGGTACCGCTCATTAAAGTCATGAATATTCGCATATTCATGACCTTAATGAGCGGTATCACATGACCGCTCACGCAGGAAGAAGGTGCTGCGCTGGGAGTTGGGACAGAGCCAGAGGGATGTCGGCGTATGGGACAGGTCAGGTGAGTATGAGGGATGGGGGGATGAAGCATGGCGGTGTTCTCCACACTGTGGTATTTCCTTATTGACTTTGCCAACCTCATGACCGTGTGAGATGATGTCACGGGAAGAAGCGGGGCGTCCTCCAGTGCAGCGCTGATTGCAGGAGTCGGAGACCACCTGTGCTGTGGAGAGAGGCTGAGGAGCGGCGCAATGGCGGGGGCTCTGTACACAGGACTCCATGGGGCTCATGATCTGAGGGTTGTGGGGGCACAGATAAGCAGACGTTCCTACATGGGGGCTGTACAGAGTGCAGCGTGACTTTTGAATGTGGGGGAGGGGAGGGGGTGCTGTCACATGGGGGTCTGTGGGGAAGGAGGGGGTGCTGTCAAGTCGGGGTCTTTGGGGAAGGAGGGGGTGCTGTCACGTGGGGGTCTGTGGGGAAGGAGAGGGTACTGTCACGTGGGGATCTGTGGGGAAAGAGGGGGTGCGGTCACGTGGGGGTCTGTGGGGAAGGAGGGGGTGCTGTCACGTGGGGGTCTGTGGGGAAGGAGGGGGTGCTGTCACGTGGGGGTCTGTGGGGAAGGAGGGGGTGCTGTCACACATGGTGGGTCTGTGGGGAAGGAGGGGTGCTGTCACACACATGGGGGGTCTGAAGGAGGACATAAGCCAGCGCGCCATGCAAGATGGGAGCGGGAGCAGGGGGGTGGAGAGATAAGCCATGCATACAGGAGGGGGGAATATGAGCCATGCATTCGGGGGGGGGAATATGAGCCATGCATACAGGAGGGGGATATGAGCCATGCATACAGGAGGGGGGGTCATTATACAGTACTGAGCATCATGTGGGATCATTATACAGTATGGAGAACTGTGTGTGGCCATTATACAGTATTGAGCATCATGTGTGGCTGTTATACAGTATGGAGCATCATGTGTGGCCAATGGACATTATACAGTATTGAGCATCATGTGTGGCCGTTATACAGTATGGAGCATCATGTGTGGCCGTTATACAGTATGGAACATCATTTGTGGCCATTATACAGTATTGAGCATCATGTGGGATCATTATACAGTATGGAGAACTGTGTGTGGCCGTTATACAGTATGGAGCACTATGTGTGGCTATTATACAGTATGGAGCGCTATGTGTGTCCATTATACAGTATGGAGCACTGTGTGGCCATTATACATTATGGAGCATCATGTATAGCCATTATACACTATGGAGCATCATGTGTGGCCATTATACAGTATTAAGCATCATGTGGTATCATTATACAGTATGGAGAACTGTGTGTGGCCATTATACAGTATGGAGCATCATGTGTGGCCATTATACACTATGGAGCATCATGTGTGGCCATTATACAGTATTGAGCATAATGTGTGGCCATTATACAGTATGGAGAACTGTGTGTGGCCATTATACAGTATGGAGCATCATGTGTGGTTGCCATTATACAGTATTGAGCATAATGTGTGGCCATTATACAGTATGGAGAACTGTGTGTGGCCATTATACAGTATGGAGCATCATGTGTGGTGGCCATTATACAGTATTGAGCATCATGTGTGGCTATTATGTGTGGCCATATTTTTTCTTGTTTTTAATTATTGTATATAAAACAGTGTGATCAGCAGTGCTAAATGGCTGTGGTTGGGACGTGGATATGGGTGTGACTAGTTGTGAAATGGATGTGGTCAGAGGCGTGGCCTAAAACTTTATACCTCCTTCCCTTCAAAAGTTGGGAGGTATGGTACCGCATTTGCCAGATCACAGCAAGTGCCGCAAATCCCATAGGGAATGAATGAGGCCGAATGCAGTGCTGCTGTAAGTGATCCGTTACGTGGCAGATGCAGAAAAACTGCCCGATCTGCTGTAAAAGGCGACTTTCACATCAGTGATTCTTGCCAAAGTCACTGCCATTATATTCTGTGGTGGAGCTGCATTCTCTCAGGGGACTACATTATATTCTGTGGTGGGTTGCATTATACTATATGAGGGGGGCTGCATTATACCCTATGGGGGTGCTACATTATATTCTATGGTGGGGACTGTGTCATACCTGAGGGGGTTGCATTATATTTTGTGGGGTGCTGCATTATATTCTATGAGAGGGGACCGCATTATATTTTATGAGGGGACTACATTATATTCTGTGAGGGGGCTACCCCAACCCTTGCTACATTATTAAGACGTGAACTACCTTATATTATACCCTGATATTAGCGCTTTTTACTGCACAATTGGTGGTCTTGTATCTATTTCTATGTAGCTACATAGTGGGCCCCAAGAATGATTTTCTCTGGTGGGCCCAAGGTGCTCCAGTCCGACGCTGTGGACAGCTGACGGCTATGGCTTTGGGTGGCTGGATATCACCTACCCTTTATCAGTAGCGAGGCCTTAAAGATCCATTTATCTGAAGTTATTTTTTTGCTATTAATAGCATTTGTTGAGGCAGCATTCCTAGCAGGGTGTTTGGCTATATCTAGGTACAGATTGTCAGCTAAATCCCTGCAGGAAAGAGAATTCTTTTCTCGGAGGTAGAAGACGAAGGTAGGGGAATGTTGAGTTCTGACTAAATCCCTCCTCCATCTTGCCCTTGAGCAGGTCTGGAGCACTGCATGGGTCACAGAAGTCTTTTTGGACCTCTCATAGTATCAGGTGTTATTGTATATACAAATGTGACAATAATAAGGGACATATGCTATAAGAGGAAACGTGAAAGGTGTCACCTAATATAAGGAAAAATTGATAAAGTCCTTGACTTGTCTTTCTAAGTTTGCTCTGCCACAATGGGCACCATTACAGCTCCCAGGAGAATAATCATCCAGTTTTTTCAGACTCCTCTTATCTGCTCACTTACTGCATAAAATTTTAATTTACTATTTGGAACTTGGTAAATATTTCTGTTATATTGTTTAAACCAGAACCGGTCACTTGCCACAAATATCCTTTTTTTCTGTTGTAAATGCCACCGTTCTCCTGAATCTGGCATAGATTAGTTTTTGTTCTTGCTCCTCTCCATTCCTGAGAATTAAGCCCCTCTTCCCTGTATAGTTGTCTAGTCTTTTTAAGTAGGAGGGATCATAAGATGATAGTGGACCACACCCACTTGGCTTAAGAGACTTGATTTACTTACAAGATAGAGATTCCATAACAGGAATTGAAAGACACCTGAACAAATGAAAAATGATGCAAGATTTAGGTGATATGTGGCATGTACACCAGGTAGAAAAAAACTGCACACATCTGGCAAGTGATACGTCCTTTTTAACCCCTTCCCGACCTTTGACGCCATGTAGGCGTAATGAAAGTCGGTGCCAATCCGACCCATGACGCCTATGTGGCGTCATGGAAAGATCGCGTCCCTGCAGATCGGGTGAAAGGGTTAACTCCAATTTCACCCGATCTGCAGGGACAGGGGGAGTGGTAGTTTAGCCCAGGGGGGGTGGCTTCACCCCCCCGTGGCTACGATCGCTCTGATTGGCTGTTGAAAGTGAAACTGCCAATCAGAGCGATTTGTAATATTTCACCTATTATAACTGGTGAAATATTACAATCCAGCCATGGCCGATGATGCAATATCATCGGCCATGGCTGGAAACAATAATGTGCCCCCACCCCACCCCACCGATCGCCCCCCCCAGCCCTCTGATCTGTCCGGTACACTGCTCCGGCTCCCCTCCGTCCTGTGCTCCGCTCCCCCCGTGCTCTTGTCCGCTCCCCCCGTGCTCCAATCACCCCTCCCCGTGCTCCAATCACCCCCCCTGCACTCCGATCCACCCCCCCCGTGCTCCGTTCCACCCCCCCGTGCTCCGTTACATCACCCCCGTGCTCCGTTCCACCCCCCCGTGCTCCGTTCCACCCCTCCCGCGCTCCGATCCCCCCCCCCGTGCTCCCCCCCACCCCATCATACTTACCGATCCTGCCGGGGTCCGTCCGTCTTCTCCCTGGGCGCCGCCATCTTCCAAAATGGCGGGCGCATGCGCAGTGCGCCCGCCGAATCTGCCGACCGGCAGATTCGTTCCAAAGTGCATTTTGATCACTGAGATATAATCTATCACAGTGATCAAAATAAAAAAAATAATAAATGACCCCCCCCCCCCTTGTCACCCCCATAGGTAGGGACAATAAAAAAATAAATAATTTTTTTTTCCACTAATGTTAGAATAGGGTTAGGGTTAGGGCTAGGGTTAGGGTTAGGGCTAGGGTTAGGGTTAGGGCTAGGGTTAGGGTTAGGGGTAGGGTTAGGGGTAGGGTTAGGGTTAGGGTTAGGGGTAGGGTTAGGGGTAGGGTTAGGGCTAGGGCTAGGGTTAGGGTTAGGGCTAGGGTTAGGGCTAGGGTTAGGGTTTCGGTATGTGCACACGTATTCTGGTCCTCTGCGGATTTTTCCGCAGCGGATTTGATAAATACTCAGTGCTAAACCGCTGTGGATTTATGGCGGATTTACCGCGGTTTTTCTGCGCATTTCACTGCGGTTTTACAACTGCGATTTTCTATTTGAGCAGTTGTAAAACCGCTGCGGAATCCGCACAAAGAAGTGACATGCTGCGGAATGTAAACCGCTGCGTTTCCGTGCAGTTTTTCCGCAGCATGTGTACAGCGATTTTTGTTTCCCATAGGTTTACATTGAACTGTAAACTCATGGGAAACTGCTGCGGATCCGCAGCGTTTTCCGCAGCGTGTGCACATACCTTTAGAATTAGGCTATGTGCACACGGTGCGGATTTGGCTGCGGATCCGCAGCGAATTGGCCGCTGCGGATTCGCAGCAGTGTTCCATCAGGTTTACAGTACCATGTAAACCTATGGAAAACCAAATCCGCTGTGCCCATGGTGCGGAAAATACCGCGCGGAAACGCTGCGTTGTATTTTCCGCAGCATGTCAACTCTTTGTGCGGATTCCGCAGCGTTGTACACCTGTTCCTCAATAGGAATCCGCAGGTGAAATCCGCACAAAAAACACTGGAAATCCGCGGAAAATCCACAGGTAAAACGCAGTGCCTTTTACCCGCGGATTTTTCAAAAATGATGCTGAAAAATCTCACACGAATCCGCAACGTGGATAGCCTTAGGGTTAGGGTTGGAATTAGGGTTGTGGTTAGGGTTGTGATTAGGGTTATGGCTACAGTTGGGATTAGAGTTAGGGGTGTGTTGGGGTTAGTGTTGGAGGTAGAATTGAGGGGTTACCACTGTTTAGGCACATCAGGGGTCTCCAAACGCAACATGGCGCCACCATTGATTCTAGCCAATCTCGTATTCAAAAAGTCAAATGGTGCTCCCTCAGTTCCGAGCCCCGACGTGAGCCCAAACAGTGGTTTACCCCCACATATGGGCTACCAGCATACTCAGGATAAACTGCGCAACAATTACTGGGGTCCAATTTCTCCTGTTACCCTTGTGAAAATAAAAAAATGCTTGCTAAAACATCATTTTTGAGGAAAGAAAAATGATTTTTTATTTTCACGGCTCTGCGTTGTAAACGTCTGTGAAGCACTTGGGGGTTCAAAGTGCTCACCACATATCTAGATAAGTTCCTTGGGGGGTCTAGTTTCTAAAATGGGGTCACTTGTGGGGGGTTTCTACTGTTTAGGCACACCAGGGGCTCTGCAAACGCAACGTGACGTCCGCAGACCATTCCATCAAAGTCTGCATTTCAAAAGTCACTACTTCCCTTCTGAGCCCCGACGTGTGCCCAAACAGTGGTTTACCTCCACACATGGGGTATCAGCGTACTCAGGAGAAACTGGACAACAACTTTTGGGGTCCAATTTCTCCTGTAACCCTTGGGGAAATAAAAAATTCTGGGCAAAATAATTATTTTTGAGGAAAGAAAACGTATTTATTATTTTCACGGCTCTGCATTATAAACTTCTATGAAGCACTTGGGGGTTCAAAGTGCTCACCACACATCTAGATAAGTTGCTTTCGGGGCCTAGTTTCCAAAATGGGGTCACTTGTGGGGGGTTTCTACTGTTTAGCCACATCAGGGGCTCTGCAAACGCAACGTGATGCCCGCAGAGCATTCCATCAAAGTCTGCATTTCAAAACGTCACTACTTCAATTCCGAGCCCCGGCATGTGCCCAAACAGTAGTTTACCCCCACATATGGGGTATCACCGTACTCAGGAGAAACTGGACAACAAATATTGGGGTCAACTTTCTCCTGTTACCCTTGGGAAAATTAAAAAATTCTGGGCTAAATAATTATTTTTGAGGAAAGAAAACGTATTTATTATTTTCACGGCTCTGCATTATAAATTTCTGTGAAGCACTTGGGGGTTCAAAGTGCTCACCACACATCTAGATAAGTTCCTTTCGGGGTCTAGTTTCCAAAATGGGGTCACTTGTGGGGGGTTTCTACTGTTTAGCCACATGAGGGGCTCTGCAAACGCAACGTGACGCCCACAGAGCATGCCATCAAAGTCTGCATTTCAAAACGTCACTACTTCACTTCCGAGCCCCGGCATGTGCCCAAACAGTGGTTTACCCCCACATATGGGGTATCAGCGTACTCAGGAGAAACTGGACAACAACTTTTGGGGTCAAATTTCTTCTGTTACCCTTGGGAAAATAAAAAATTGCAGGCTAAAATATCATTTTTGAGAAAATAATTTTTTTTTTCATGGCTCTGCGTTATAAACTTCTGTGAAGCACTTGGGGGTTCAAAGTCCTCACCACACATCTAGATTAGTTCCTTTGGGGGTCTAGTTTCCAAAATGGGGTCATTTCTGGGGGATCTCCAATCTTTAGGCACACAGCGGCTCTCCAAACGTGACATGGTGTCCGCTAATGATTGGAGCTAATTTTCCATTTAAAAAGCCAAATGGCATGCCTTCCCTTCCGAGCCCTGCCGTGCGCCCAAACAGTGGTTTACCCCCACATATGGGGCATCAGCGTACTCAGGACAAACTGGACAACAACATTTGGGGTCCAATTTCTCCTATTACTCTTGGCAAAATAGGAAATTCCAGGCTAAAAAATCATTTTTGAGGAAAGAAAAATTATTTTTTATTTTCATGGCTCTGTGTTATAAACTTCTGTGAAGCACCTGGGGGTTTAAAGTGCTCATTATGCATCTAGATAAGTTCCTTGGGGGGTCTAGTTTCCAAAATGGGGTCACTTGTGGGGGAGCTCCAATGTTTAGGCACACAGGGGCTCTCCAAACGCGAAATGGTGTCCGCTAACAATTGGAGCTAATTTTCAATTCAAAAAGTCAAATGGCGCGCCTTCCCTTCCGAGCCCTGCCGTGTGCCCAAACAGTGGTTTACCCCCCACATATGAGGTATCGGCGTACTCGGGAGAAATTGCCCAACAAATTTTATGATCCATTTTATCCTATTGCCCATGTGAAAATGAAAAAATTGAGGCGAAAATAATTTTTTTGTGAAAAAAAAGTACTTTTTCATTTTTACAGATCAATTTGTGAAGCACCTGAGGGTTTAAAGTGCTCATTAGGCATCTAGATAAGTTCCTTGGGGGGTCTAGTTTCCAAAATGGGGTCACTTGTGGGGGAGCACCAATGTTTAGGCACACAGGGGCTCTCCAAACGCGACATGGTGTCCGCTAACGATGGAGATAATTTTTCATTCAAAAAGTCAAATGGCGCTCCTTCCCTTCCGAGCCTTACCATGTGCCCAAACAGTGGTTTACCCCCACATGTGAGGTATTGGTGTACTCAGGAGAAATTGCCCAACAAATTTTAGGATCCATTTTATCCTGTTGCCCATGTGAAAATGAAAAAATTGAGGCTAAAAAATTTTTTTTGTGAAAAAAAGTACTTTTTCATTTTTACGGATCAATTTGTGAAGCACCTGGGGTTCAAAGTGCTCACTATGCATCTAGATAAGTTCCTTGGGGCGTCTAGTTTCCAAAATGGGGTCACTTGTGGGGGAGCTCCAATTTTTAGGCACACGGGGGCTCTCCTAAACGTGACATGGCGTCCGCTAAAGAGTGGAGCCAATTTTTCATTCAAAAAGTCAAATGGCGCTCCTTCCCTTCCAAGCCCTGCCGTGCGCCCAAACAGTGGTTTACCCCCACATGAGGTATCAGCGTACTCAGGACAAATTGGACAACAACTTTCGTGGTTCAGTTTCTCCTTTTACCATTGGGAAAATAAAAAAATTGTTGCTAAAAGATAATTTTTGTGACTAAAAAGTTAAATGTTCATTTTTTCCTTCCATGTTGCTTCTGCTGCTGTGAAGCACCTGAAGGGTTAATAAACTTATTGAATGTGTTTTTGAGTACCTTGAGGGGTTCAGTTTTTAGAATGGTGTCACTTTTGGGTATTTTCAGCCATATAGACCCCTCAAACTGACTTCAAATGTGAGGTGGTCCTTAAAAAAAATGGTTTTGTAAATTTCGTTGTAAAAATGAGAAATCGCTGGTCAAATTTTAACCCTTATAACTTCCTAGCAAAAAAAAATTTTGTTTCCAAAGTTGTGCTGATGTAAAGTATACATGTGGGAAATGTTATTTATTAACTATTTTGTGTCACATAACTTTCTGGTTTAACAGAATAAAAATTCAAAATGTGAAAATTGCGAAATTTTCAAAATTTTCGCCAAATTTCCGTTTTTATCACAAATAAACGCAGAATTTATTGACCTAAATTTACCACTAACATGAAGCCCAATATGTCATGAAAAAACAATATCAGAACCGCTAGGATCCGTTGAAGCGTTCCTGAGTTATTACCTCATAAAGGGACACTGGTCAGAATTGCAAAAAACGGCAAGGTCTTTAAGGTCAAAATAGGCTGGGTCATGAAGGGGTTAAAGGGGTTCTCTACTACCTGTACAATCCCTTTTTAAATGAAGTAGCCCCTCTTGTATAATAAAAAATAACATACATCCCACACGGAGGTCTTTCCAGTAATGTCAACTCGGGGTCTGATGGGACACGTTATACCACAGGAGCCATACAACTAATATGTGGCTGCTGGTGGGCTGTTTTGTTCTAGCTTCTTCCATTTATGCGTGGGAAGTGAGAGCAGCAGCCCATTAGTGGCCACTGATTGGCTTCAGGGCTTACATAGCATAACAAAGTTATGCCATCCCTGAGAGACCTGACGTCTGTGCATGAGGTGAGTATGTGGTGTTTTTATTTTAGAAGTCGGGAATACTTTTAAAAAGGAATTATCCAAAGTAGTGAACTACCACTTCAAGATACTTTCTAAAGATACAAGAAATTATAACCTTCAAGGTTAGTGGGAGAGCTGACCTGTTAGGGCTCATACTTGCGCGAAACTCGGATGAGTCTCGCACGGCAATACCCGGCACTGCTGCCGGCACTCAGATCGGAGCGTTGTTGGATATGGAAGGAAACCATAGGCATAGATAAACATAGAGAAGATCATGGTGTTTTGATTGTCGTAGTGGCTGAAAAACTACAATTCTGTCTTTTTGATTTTCATTGTACCGTTATGCTATGATTTGAACTTTTTTATTTTTTCATTTTGTTTCATAATCTTTACACATTTTTTTATATTTTCCACTGTATTTATTAGTCCCTATAGAGTTGCTGTATATATAAAAAAAATCAGTCTCCTATGAATACCAGCCACTGGCTAGCTTTCAGAGAGGTACCGTAATGACAGGCAAGGTGGTCTTCAGCAGACCCCTGGCCAACGTGCCAACCCATTGGTGCCCCACAATCACATGATGGGAGCGCCGATAGGCTCATAGAATCTCACGCTACCCTCTCGTTGTAAGGCTGGCGTCACACTAGAGAGTTTTACAGACGTATGAGAGGCGCAAAAACTACGCATTGCACACGGATCAATGATTCTCTATGGGGCAGCTCCTATCTGCCGTATATTTCTCAGCTGTATTTTACAGGCATAGAAAATCGCAGCATGCTGCATTTGTCAGCGTATTGCGCAAAAAATCCGCCAATGAAAGTCTATGGGGGCGAGAAAAATACGGATTACACACGGACCATCAGTGTGACATACAGTAAACCATTTCATATCCCTTTTTTTTTGCATATTACTCACTAATAATGTTAGTAGAGTCTGTCTGCAAAATTTGGGGGCTCTAGCTGTTAAAATAAAGGGTTAATTCACGGAAAAAACTGGCGTGGGCTCCCACGCAATTTTCTCCGCCAGAGTAGGAAAGCCAGTGACTGAGGGCAGATATTAATAGCCTAGAGAGGGACCATGGGTATTGCCCCCCCCCCCCCCACTAAAAACACCTGCCCCCAGCCACCCCAGAAAAGGCACATCTGGAAGATGCGCCTATTCTGGCGCTTGGCCACTGTCTTCCCACTCCCGTGTAGCGGTGGGATATGGGGTAATAAAGGGTTATCGCCACCTTGCTATTGTAAGGTGACATTAAGTCTGGTTAATAATGGAGAGATGTCAATAAGACACCTATCCATTATTAATCCAATAGTAGTAAATGGTTAATAAAACACACACATTAGGAAAAATGTATTTTATTGAAATAAAGACACAGGGTGGGGAATGGGGAATGAATTGAAAGCAGGGGAATGTAGCATCGTAGACTTGCGATGCTGCGCCCCCTGCTGGCATAAACTCATATGAACTTTAGCGTGGGAATTTTTATGAATATTTTCTCACGCTAGAGTTCATATGAGTTTATACCAGCAGGGGGCGCAGCACCACAACTCTACGATGCTACGTTCCCCTGCTTGTAATTAATTCCC
Organism: Ranitomeya imitator; assembly: GCF_032444005.1. Lineage (NCBI taxonomy): Eukaryota > Metazoa > Chordata > Amphibia > Anura > Dendrobatidae > Ranitomeya > Ranitomeya imitator. Next base: position 721,951,697 of record NC_091282.1, on the reverse strand, counting down.
CAGATTTTACAGTCAGGAGCACAGCTGCATTAACAGGCTCCTGCTTGTAAAATTATTTAACCCCTTCAGATGGATTTACAGCGTGGGACATGACTGAGCGCCTGAAAGGTATGGGATATTGTTGCTTTTTTACTTTTTTTCTTTTACAGAACGAGGGTCGTCATTTGGATTAAGAGTATAATAAACTATTACAACACCCTGTGTCTTTATTTCAATAAAATCCATTGTTCCTAATGTGTGTGTGGTTTATTAACCATTTACTACTATTGGATTAATAATGGATAGATGTCTTATTGACACCTCTCCATAATTAACCAGGCTTAATGTCACCTTACAATATTGAGGTGATATTACCCCTTTATTACCCCATATCCCACTGCTACTCGGAGGTGGGGAGAGAGAGGCTAAGTGCCAGAATAGGCACATCTTACAGATGTGCCTTTTCTGGGGTGGCTGGGGGCAGATGTTTTTAGCTGGGGGGCCAATATCCATGGTCCCTCTCTAGGCTTTTAATATCTGCCCTCAGTCACTGGCTTTCCCACTCTGGCGGAGAAAATTGCGCGGGAGCCCATGCCAGTTTTTTCCGTGAATTAACCCTTTATTTTAACAGCTAGAGCCCCCAAATTTTGCACACACACACTACTAACATTAGTAGTGAGGAATGAGCAAAAAAAAAAAGGGATACGAAATGGTTTACTGTATGTAAGCCATGTCTCATATCCTGTTGGATTTGGGAAGGAGATAGCAAAAGCTGGCAATTGAATTACCAGCTTTTCTGCTATCTAGCGCTGTATGAAATATAAATTTATATATATGTGTCTCACTGATATATATATATATCAGTGTATATGACTGTATATATGTTTTCACGAATATTTGAGCCCATGGATCCATTCTATGTCCATTTTGCAGGCCGGCGAGAAAATCTCGCTGTACGGATGCCATACGGATTACATACGGAGGTTTACATGCACAAAATACGCAGACACACCCTGCCTACGGATGAAGTACGGAACACTGTTTTGGGATCATTTCTGTGTATTCCGCCTGTAAAATACGGACCGTATTTCACTTCGCTGAGTGTGACGCTGACCTAAATGTTACTTTAAATGTCCGCTCTGCCCACAGCTGTTAGAGGCAGATGATAGCCAATTATCACACCCATCATCTGCAGGCAAAGATGTGGGTTAAAAGCAGTCTGTCACCAGATTTTTTTGCTACCCCAACTGAGACAGCATGTCCCTGATTCCAGCAATGTGTGATTTACTGGGCTGCTAGCTGCAGTTTTGATACAATCCCTGTTTTCTCTGCTACAGATCTAGCAGTTCTCTGAATGCTGATCTATGTTTAACCCCGCCCACACCCTTTATTGGCAGGTTTCTATGTACACTGTGCATAGGCAGGACACTGCCAATCAGTGGTGAAGGTGGAGTTGGACTACCTGGCAGCAGTATCCCAGTGACACATCGCTGGAATCGGAGTCTCTCTCTCTACATCATGCTGCTGTAAGATTAGGTGGCAAACCCTGGTGACAGGGATGAAATGTGTGCTTATGTAACAGTATATATGGCAATTCTGACAGTATGGTCAGTGGGGCAAAGACCACATGGGTAGTTAACCCTCAAATGGCCAGGAAACAAGACAGTGTCTAGCAGGTCTGTGTGGCGCTTGTGGTGTTAATATTGTAGGGTGTTTTAGTACAGGACTCATTGTGTTATCGCAGCTGTCCCAGCAGTGGGGGTGTGAGTGGATTCTTATACAAGCCACCAGAATTCTTTCCCCCTACTTAGAAGCATCCCAGTCACAAATTGCATTCCCAGGGAGGGGAGAAAGATAAGAGTGAAGGGATTTAAAAGGAGACAGGGAGAGACTCTGCTGCATTCTATGTCACTATTTTCACCACATGGTTTCCAGATCTAGAGAATATTCTGCGCAGTAAATTCAGTATGTGGCATTGAGCCTTCTGATTGCATATGTATGTTCCTATATATATCTACGATGATTTTTATTTTTACCAGTCATACCTTTCCTGGAAGATCAAAACAGACAACCTTCTATGGGCTTCAATCTCACACACTTTTATTCGGTTTGTTTTTGTTGGCACCCTAAAAAAACACCTGTAAATATATCAGCATCGGTTATTAAGGTGCATGCTCAATTACAATTTGTAATGTCAAAAAATAGAACAAAATTGCACGGTAAGGGCTTGTGTAGACAATTGTATTATCAATCCAAATGAACATTGACAAAACATCAGATAGTACTCAGCCAATCTTATTCCATGGGGCCATGCACACATCCGATTTTTTTTCCTCAGACCAAGTCTGTCCAAGGAAAAAAGTGCAGCATGTCCAAATTTGATCCGATATTCGGATCCAACTCGGCTATGCAAGTGAGTGCATGAAAAACATCGAACTGCACTCGGATGACATCCGAGTGTAGTCCGCTTTTCAACTGGATCACACTTTCATCACATCAGAGTTGATTAGCATAATCGGCCCTATTTTTTCGGTTGAGAGAAGATACAGTTCCTTGCAAAAGTATTTGGCCCCCTGGAACTTTTTAACCTTTTCCCACATATCATGCTTCAAACATAAAGATACCAAATGTAAATTTTTGGTGAAGAATCAACAACAAGTGGAACACAATTGTGAAGTTGAACAAAATTTATTGGTTATTTTACATTTTTGTGGAAAATCAAAAACTGAAAAGTGGGGCGTGCAATATTATTCGGCCCCTTTAACCCCTTTCTGACATCGGACGTACTATCCCGTCCATGTGGGGTGGGCCCCTATGACCATGGACGGGATAGTACGTCCAGCGCGATCGGCGGCGCTCACGGGGGGAGCGCCGCCGATCGCGGCCGGGTGTCAGCTGCCTATCGCAGCTGACATCCGGCACTATGTGCCAGGAGCGGTCACGGACCGCCCCCGGCACATTAACCCCTGGCACACCGCGATCAAAGATGATCGCGATGTGCCGGCGGTGCAGGGAAGCACCGCGCAGGGAGGGGGCTCCCTGCGGGCTTCCCTGAGCCCCCCGCAGCAACGCGATGTGATCGCGTTGCTGCGAGGGTCTTACCTCCCTCCCTCCCTGCTCGAGCCCCGGATCCAAGATGGCCGCGGATCCGGGTCCTGCAGGGAGGGAGGTGGCTTCACAGAGCCTGCTCAGAGCAGGCACTGTGAAGGCTGCAGCGCTGCATGTCAGATCAGTGATCTGACAGAGTGCTGTGCAAACTGTCAGATCACTGATCTGTGATGTCCCCCCCTGGGACAAAGTAAAAAAGTAAAAAAAAAAATTTTCAAATGTGTAAAAAAAAATAAAAAAAAATATTCCAAAATAATGAAAAAACAAAAAAATATTATTCCCATAAATACATTTCTTTATCTAAATAATAAAAAAAAAAACAATAAAAGTACACATATTTAGTATCGCCGCGTCCGTAACGGCCCGACCTATAAAACTGGCCCACTAGTTAACCCCTTCAGTAAACACCGTAAGAAAAAAAAAAAAAACGAGGCAAAAAACAACGCTTTATTATCATACCGCCGAACAAAAAGTGGAATAACACGCGATCAAAAAGACAGATATAAATAACCATGGTACCGCTGAAAACGTCATCTTGTCCCGCAAAAAACGAGCCGCCATACAGCATCATCAGCAAAAAAATAAAAAAGTTATAGTCCTGAGAATAAAGCGATGCCAAAATAATTATTTTTTCTATAAAATAGTTTTTATCGTATAAAAGCGCCAAAAAATAAAAAAAATATAAATGAGGTGTCGCTGTAATCGTACTGACCCGAAGAATAAAACTGCTTTATCAATTTTACCAAACGCGGAACGGTATAAACGCCTCCCCCAAAAGAAATTCATGAATAGCTGGTTTTTGGTCATTCTGCCTCACAAAAATCGGAATAAAAAGCGATCAAAAAATGTCACGTGCCCGAAAATGTTACCAATAAAAACTTCAACTCGTCCCGCAAAAAACAAGACCTCACATGACTCTGTGGACCAAAATATAGAAAAATTATAGCTCTCAAAATGTGGTAACGCAAAAAATATTTTTTGCAATAAAAAGCGTCTTTCAGTGTGTGACGGCTGCCAATCATAAAAATCCGCTAAAAAACCCGCTATAAAAGTAAATCAAACCCCCCTTCATCACCCCCTTAGTTAGGGAAAAATTTAAAAAATGTATTTATTTCCATTTTCCCATTAGGGCTAGGGTTAGAGTTAGGGCTAGGGTTAGGGTTAGGGTTAGGGCTAGGGTTAGGGCTAGGGTTAGGGCTAGGGTTAGGGTTAGGGCTAGGGTTAGGGTTAGGGCTAGGGTTAGGGCTAGGGTTAAAGCTAGGGTTAGGGCTAGGGTTAGGGTTAGGGCTAGGGCTAGGGCTAGGGTTAGGGCTAGGGTTAGGGCTAGGGTTAGGGCTAGGGTTAGGATTAGGGTTAGAGCTAGGGCTACAGTTTGGGTTGGGGCTAAAGTTACAGTTAGGGTTTAGATTACATTTACGGTTGGGAATAGGGTTGGGATTAGGGTTAGGGGTGTGTCTGGGTTAGAGGTGTGGTTAGGGTTACTGTTGGGATTAGGGTTAGGGATGTGTTTGGATTAGGGTTTCAGTTATAATTGTGGGGTTTCCACTGTTTAGGCACATCAGGGGCTCTCCAAACGCGACATGGCGTCCGATCTCAATTCCTGCCAATTCTGCGTTGAAAAAGTAAAACAGTGCTTCTTCCCTTCCGAGCTCTCCCGTGTGCCCAAACAGGGGTTTACCCCAACATATGGGGTATCAACGTACTCAGGACAAATAGGACAACAACTTTTGGGGTCCAATTTCTCCTGTTACCCTTGGGAAAATACAAAACTCGGGGCTAAAACATATTTTTTGTGGGAAAAAAAAAGATTTTTTATTTTCACGGCTCTGCGTTATAAACTGTAGTGAAACACTTGGGGGTTCAAAGTTCTCACAACACATCTAGATTAGTTCCCTGGGGGGTCTAGTTTCCAATATGGGGTCACTTGTGGGGGGTTTCTACTGTTTAGGTACATTAGGGGTTCTGCAAACGCAATGTGACGTCTGCAGACCATTCCATCTAAGTCTGCATTCCAAATGGCGCTCCTTCCCTTCCGAGCTCTGCCATGCGCTCAAACGGTGGTTTCCCCCAACATACGGGGTATCAGCGTATTCAGGACAAATTGGACAACAACTTTTGAGGTCGAATTTCTCCTCTTACCCTCGGAAAAATACAAAACTGGGGGCTAAAAAATAATTTTGGGGGGAAAGATTTTTTTTTTTTAATTTTCACGGCTCTGCGTTACAAACTGTAGTGAAACACTTGGGGGTTCAAAGCTATCACAACACATCTAGATGAGTTCCTTAGGGGGTCTAGTTTCCAAAATGGTGTCACTTGTGGGAGGTTTCTACTGTTTAGGTACATTAGGGGCTCTGCAAATGCAATGTGACACCTGCAGACCATTCCATTTAAGTCCTCATTCCAAATGGAGCTCCTTCCCTTCCGAGCCCTCCCATGCGCCCAAACAGTGGTTCCCCCCCACATATGGGGTATCAGCGCACTCAGGACAAATTGGACAACAAATTGTGGGGTCGAATTTCTCCTGTTACCCTCGGGAAAATACAAAACTGGGGGCTAAAAAATAATTTTTGTGGGAAAAAATTTTTGTTTTATTTTTACGGCTCTCCATTATAAACTTCTGTGAAGCCCTTGATGGGTCAAAGCGCTCAGCACACATCTAGATAAGTTCCTAAGGGGGTCTACTTTCCAAAATGGTGTCACTTGTGGGGGGTTTCTACTGTTTAGGTACATTAGGGGCTCTGCAAACGCAATGTGACACCTGCAGACCATTCCATCTAAGTCTGCATTCAAATGGCACTCCTTCCCTTCTGAGCCCTCCCATGTGCCCAAACAGTGGTTCCCCCCACATATGGTGTATCATCGCACTCAGGACAAATTGTGCAACAAATTTTGGGGTCCAATTTCTCCTGTTACCCTCAGGAAAATACAAAACTGGGGGCTAAAAAAATAATTTTTGTGGGAAAAAAATTTTGTTTTATTTTTACGGCTCTGCATTATAAACTTCTGTGAAGCACTTGGTGGGTCAAAGTGCTCACCACACCTCTAGATAAGTTCCTTAGGGGGTCTACTTTCCAAAATGGTGTCACTTGTGGGGGTTTCAATGTTTAGCCACATCAGGGGCTCTCCAAACGAAACATGGCGTCCCATCTCAATTCCAGTCAATTTTGCTTTGAAAAGTCAAACGGCGCTCCTTCCCTTCCGAGCTCTCCCATCCGCCCAAACAGTGGTTTACCCCCACATATGGGGTATCATCGTACTCAGGACAAATTGTACAACAACTTTTGGGGTCCAATTTCTTCTCTTACCCTTGGGAAAATAAAAAATTGGGGGCGAAAAGATAATTTTTGTGAAAAAATATGATTTTTTATTTTTACGGTTCTACATCATAAACTTCTGTGAAGCACTTGGTGGGTCAAAGTGCTCACCACACCTCTAGATAAGTTCCTTAGGGGGTCTACTTTCCAAAATGGTGTCACTTGTGGGGGGTTTCAATGTTTAGCCACATCAGGGGCTCTCTAAACGAAACATGGCGTCCCATCTCAATTCCAGTCAATTTTGCATTGAAAAGTCAAATGGCACTCCTTCACTTCCGAGCTCTGCCATGCACCCAAACAGTAGTTTACCCCCACATGTGCTGGTCAACTTTTAACCCTTATAACTCCCTAACAAAAAAAAATGTTGGTTCCAAAATTGTGCTGATGTAAAGTAGACATGTGGGAAATGTTACTTATTAAGTATTTTGTGTGACATATCTCTGTGATTTAATTGCATAAAAATTCAAAGTTGGAAAATTGCGAAATTTTCATAATTTTCGCCAAATTTCCGTTTTTTTCACAAATAAACGCAGGTACTATCAAAGAATTTTTACCATTGTCATGAAGTACAATATGTCACGAGAAAACAATGTCAGAATCACCAGGATCCATTGAAGCGTTCCAGAGTTATAACCTCATAAAGCGACAGTGGTCAGAATTGTAAAACTTGGCCCGGTCATTAACGTGCAAACCACCCTTGGGGGTAAAGGGGTTAACTTAATACTTTGTTTTGCCACCTTTTGCTGCGATTACAGCTGCAAGTCGAGAGACTGAAATTCTTGCACATTCTTCCTTGGCAAACAGCTCGAGCTCAGTGAGGTTTGATGGAGATCGTTTGTGAACAGCAGTTTTCAGCTCTTTCCACAGATTCTCGATTGGATTGAGGTCTGGACTTTGACTTGGCCATTCTAACACCTGGATACGTTTATTTGTGAACCATTCTATTGTAGATTTTGCTTTATGTTTGGAATCATTGTCTTGTTGGAAGACAAATCTCCGTCCCAGTCTCAGGTCTTTTGCAGACTACAACAGGTTTTCTTCAAGAATGGTCCTGTATTTCGCTCCATCCATCTTCTCATCAATTTTAACCATCTTCCCTGTCCCTGCTGAAGAAAGAAAGTAGGCTCAAACCATGATGCTGCCACCACTATGTTTGACAGTGGGGATGGTGTGTTCAAAGGTGATGAGCTGTGTTGCCTTTACGTCAAACATATCATTTGGCATTGTTGCCAAAAAGTTCGATTTTGGTTTCATCTGACCAGAGCACCTTCTTCCACATGTTTGGTGTGTCTCACAGGTGGCTTGTTGCAAAGTTTAAACGACATTTTTTATGGATATCTTTTAGAAATGGCTTTCTTCTTGCCACTCTTCGATAAAGACCAGATTTGTGCAGTGTATGACTGATTGTTGCCCTATGGACAGACTGTCCCACCTCAGCTGTAGATCTCTGCAGTTCATCCAAAGTGATCACGGGCCTCTTGGCTGCTTCTCTGATCAGTCTTCTCCTTCTTTGAGATGAAACTTTAGAGTTGATGGCCGGGTCTTGGTAGATTCTGCAGTGTATGATACTCCTTCCATTTCAATATGATCGCTTGCACAATGCTTCTTGGGATGTTTAAAGTTTTGGAAATCATTTTGTATCCAAATCCAGCTTTAAACTTCTCCACAAAGGTATCACGGACTTGCCTGTTGTGTTCCTTGGTCTTCATGATGCTCTCTGTGCTTCAAACAGAACCCTGAGACCAGGGCCGGCTCCAGGTTTTTGAGGGCCCCCGGGCGAAAGAGTCTCAGTGGGCCTCTCCTTTAACACATACCACGATTCATGATCGCATATAAACACAGCCATGTAGTATATAACACAGCCCAGGTAGTATATAGCACAGCCACGTAGCATGTAACACAGCCATGTAGTATATAACAGCCCACGTAGCATATAACTCAGCCACGTAGAATATAGCACAGCCCACATAGCATATAACAGCTCATATAGTATATAGCACAGCCACATAGTATATAACACGGCCCACGTAGTTTATAGAACAGCCATGTAGTATACAGCCCAGCCCACATAGTAATATACAGCACTGCCCACACAGTAGTATACAGCACAGCCCACACAGTAGTATATAGCACAGCCCACACAGTAGTATATAGCACAGCCCACACAGTAGTATTCACTGCCCACATAGTAGTATACAGCACTGCCCACATAGTAGTATACAGCACTGCCCACATAGTATATAGCAGCCCACGTAGTATATAACACAGCTCACGCAGTATATAACACAGCCCACGTAGTAAATAGCAGCCCCCATAGTAAATAGCAGCCCACGTAGTATACAGCAGCCCACGTAGTGTACAGCAGCCCAGAGCCCACCCAGTATATAAGACAGCCCACATAGTATATAGCATTCCACATAGTAAATAGCAGCCCACGTAGTATATAGCAGCCCACGTAGTAAATAGCAGCCCGCGTAGCATATAGCAGCCCACGTAGCATATAGCAGCCCACGTAGTGTATAACACAGCCCACGCAGTATATAAGAGCCCATACCTTGTCCTCCCAGCCAGGCTCTGCATCCCCCCGCAATCCTTTGCTCCAGGTGGCAGGTGCTGCAAACTTCCTGTTTGGCGACGCGCGGCTCATTCTCCGGGCACTGGATGGTCGGAAGTCACTCTGCGTATCCATGGCGATGCATTGTGGGCGGATCTCCAGCAGCTGCGAAAGTCCCAGAGCTCCTTGCTGCCTCCTCTCTTCTAGCATGCACCACGGGCTTTCCAGCAGCTGTAAAAGTCGCAGAGCTCTGTGCTGCCTCCTCTCTTCTAGCGTGCACCTCGGGCCGCAGATGCCTGCCTCACGGCAGGGCCGCATGTAGGCAGCCTGCCCCTAACACCGGCTCTGAATGGGCCCCCCTGTCTCGCCAAGGCCCAGGCACTTGCCCGGGTACGCCGGGTGCTGACGCCGGCCCTGCCTGAGACTATCACAGAGCAGGTGCATTTATACGGAGACTTGATTACACACAGGTGGATTATATTTTTCATCATTAGACATTTAGGACTACATTGGATCATTCAGAGATCCACAATGAACTTCTGGAGTGAGTTTTCTGCACTGAAAGTAAAGGGGCCGAATAATATTGCACTCCCCACTTTTCAGTTTTTGAATTTCCACAAAAATGTAAAATAACCAATAAATTTCGTTCAACTTCACAATTGTGTTCCACTTGTTGTTGATTCTTCACCAAAAATTTACATTTGGTATCTTTATGTTTGAAGCATGATATGTGGGAAAAGGTTGAAAAGTTCCAGGTGGCCGAATACCCTGACAGGTGCCCTTTAACCCCTTTATACCCCCAAGGGTGGTTTGCACGTTAATGACCAGGCCAATTTTTACAATTCTGACCACTGTCCCCTTATGAGGTTATAACTCTGGAACGCTTCAACGGATCTTGGCGATTCTGACATTGTTTTCTCATGACATATTGTACTTCATGGTAGTGGTAAAATTTCTTCGATATAACTTATGTTTATTTGTGAAAAAACGGAAATTTGGTGAAAATTTTGCAATTTTCCAATTTTGAATTTTTATGCCCTTAAATCACAGAGTCATGTAAAATAATTAATAAGTAACATTTCCCACATGTCTACTTTACATCAGCACAATCTTGGAACCAAAATTTTTTTTTGTTAGGGAGTTATAAGGGTTAAAAGTTGACCAGCAATTTCTCATTTTTACAACACCAATATTTTTTAGGGACCACATCACATTTGAAGTCATTTTGAGGGGTCTATATGATAGAAAATAGCCAAGTGTGACACCATTCTAAAAACTGCACCCCTCAAGGTGCTCAAAACCACATTCAAGAAGTTTATTAACCCTTCAGGTGTTTTACAGGATTTTTGGAATGTTTTAAACAAAAATAACATTTAACTTTTTTTCACAGAAAATTTACTTCTGCTCCAATTTGTTTTATTTTCCCATGGGTAAGAGAAGAAATTGGACCCTCAAAGTTGTTGTGCCATTTGTTCTGATTACGCCGATACTCCACATGTGGGAGTAAACCACTGTTTGGGCGCATGGCAGAGCTCGGAAGGGAAGGAGCACCGTTTGACTTTTCAATGCAAAATTGACTGGAATTGAGATGGGACACCATGTTGCATTTGGAGAGTCCCTGATGTGCCTAAACATTGAAACCCCCCACAAGTGACACCATTTTGGAAAGAAGACCCCCTAAGGAACTTATCTAGATGTGTGGTGAGCACTTTAACCCACCAAGTGCTTCACAGAAGTTTATAATGCAGAGCCGTAAAAATAAAAAAAATCATATTTTTTCACAATATGATCTTTTCGCCCCCAATGTTTTTATTTTCCCAAGGGTAAGAGAAGAAATTGGACCCCAAAAGTTGTTTTGCTATTTGTTCTGAGTGCGCCGATACCCCACATGTTGGGGTAACCCACTGTTTGGGCGAATGGCAGAGCTCGGAAGGGAAAGAGTGCCATTTGTCTTTTCAATGTAAAAATTGACTGGAATTGAGATGGGACACCATGTTGCGTTTGGAGAGTCCCTGATGTGCCTAAACATTGAAGTGACACACCATTTTGGAAAGTAGACCCCCTAAGGAACTTATCTAGATGTGTTTTGACAGCTTTGAACCCCCAAGTGTTTCACTACAGTTTATAATCCAGAGCCGTGAAAATATATATATTTTTTTCTCAAAAATTATTTTTAGCCCCCAGTTTTGTATTTTCCTAAGGGTAACAGGAGAAATTCGACCCCAAAAGTTGTTATCCAATTTGTCCTGGGTACGCTGACACCCCATATGTGGGGGGGAATCACCGTTTTTGTGCATGGCAGATCTCGGAAGTGATGGAGCGACATTTGGAATGCAAACTTAAATGGATTGGTCTGCAGGCGTCACGTTGCATTTGCAAAGCCCCTGATGCACCTAAACAGTACATACCCCCCAAAAGTGACACCATTTTGGAAACTAGACCCCCCAAGGAACTTATCTAGATGTGTTATGAGAACTTTGAACCCCCAAGTGTTTCACCACAGTTTTTAACGCAGAGCCGTGAAAATAAAAATGTATTTTTTTCCCACAAAAATGTTTTTTTTTAGATTCTCAAATTTTTATTTTCCCAAGGGTAACAAGAGAAATTGGACCCCAATAGTTGTTGTCCAGTTTGTCCTGAGTATGCTGATACCCCATACGTTGGGGTAAACCCCTGTTTGGGCGCACAGGAGAGCTCAGAAGGGAAGGACCACTGTTTTACTTTTTCAACACAGAATCGGCTGGAATTGAGATCGGACGCCATGTCGCGTTTGGAGAGCCCTGATGTGCCTAAACAGTGGAAACCCCCAATTCTAACTGAAACCCTAACCCCAATACACCCCTAACCCTAATCCCAACCATAACCCTAACCACACCCCTAACCCTGACACACCCCTAACCCTAATCCCAACCGTAAATGTAACCCTAACTTTAGCCCCAACCCTAACTTTAGTCCCAACCCTAACTTTAGCCTCAACCCTAACTTTAGCCCCAATCCTAACTCTAACTTTAGCCCTAACCCTAACTTTAACCCCAACCCTAACCCTAGCCCCAACCCTAACCCCAACCCTAGCCCCAACCCTAACCCCAACCCTAGCCCCAACCCTGGCCCCAACCCTAACCCTAGCCCTAACCCTAACCTTAGCCCTAATGGGAAAATGGAAATAAATACATTTTTTTTTTTATGTTTGCCTAACTAAGGGGGTGATGAAGGGGGGTTTGATTTACTTTTATAGTGTTTTTTTAGTGGATTTTTATGATTGTCAGCCGTCACACACTAAAAGACGCTTTTTATTGCAAAAAATATTTTTTGCGTTACCACATTTTGAGACCTATAATTTTTCCATATTTTGGTCCACAGAGTCATGTGAGGTCTTGTTTTTTGTGGAACGAGTTAACGTTTTTATTGGTAACATTTTCGGCCACGTGACATTTTTTGATCGCTTTTTATTCCGATTTTTGTGAGGCAGAATGACCAAAAACCAGCTATTCATGAATTTCTTTTGGGAGGAGGCATTTATACCATTCCGTGTTTGGTAAAGTGGATAAAGCAGTTTTATTTTTCGGGTCAGTATGTTTACAGCGATACCTCATTTATATCATTTTTTTATGTTTTGACGCTTTTTAAACAATAAAAAATATTTTATAGAAAAAATAATTATTTTTGCATCGCTTTATTCTGAGGACTGTAACTTTTTTATTTTTTCGCTGATGATGCTGTATGGTGGCTCATTTTTTGTGGGACAAGATGACGTTTTCAGCGGTACCATGGTTATTTATATCCGTCTTTTTGATCGCGTGTTATTCCACTTTTTGTTCAGCGGTATGATAATAAAGCGTTGTTTTTGCCTCTTTTTTTTTTACGGTGTTCACTGAAGGGGTTAACTAGTGGGACAGTTTTATAGGTCGGGTCTTTACGGACGCGGCGATACTAAATATGTGTACTTTTATTGTTTTTTTATTTATTTAGATAAAGAAATGTATTTATGGGAACAATATTTTTTTTTCTTTATGTAAAAATTTTTTTTTTAAAATTGTTACACATCTAAAAAAAATTTTTTAACTTTTTTACTTTGTCCCAGGGGGGACATCACAGTATAGTGACAGATCGCTGATCTGACACTTTGCAGAGCACTGTGTCAGATCAGCGATCTGGTGTACCCTGCTGCTTAGTTACCAGAGCCTGCTCTGGACCCGGAAGTACTCCCTGCAGGACCCGGAAGTAGCCCCGTGGCCATTTTGGATCCGGGGCCTGCAGGGAGGAGACGCTCGGTACAAGGTGGGCACATCGCCTTGCACTGATCGTCTCAGGGAAGCCCGCAGGGAGCCCCCTCCCTGCGCGATGCTTCCCTATACCCCCGGAACACTGCAATCATGTTTGATCGCGGTGTGCCGGGGGTAATGTGTCGGGAGCGCTCCGTGACCGCTCCTGGCACATAGTGCCAGATGTCAGCTGCGATAGTCAGCTGACACCCGGCCGCGATCGGCCACGCTCCCCCGTGAGCGCGGCCGATCGCATATGACGCACTATCGCGCTGGTCGTACTATTCCGTACTTGGGAATTAGGGCCCACCCCACATGGACGGAATAGTACGTCCAATGTCAGAAAGGGGTTAAGGCTAGAAGCCAAGGTGAGTAAGTGCAAGGATTTCTGCATGTGGTGCTCATGTTTTGTAAATTTTATTCCCATGTTTTCTACATTTGCATATGATTAATTTGTCTATCACTCCTGTGCCGGTTTTAGATAAAGTGGGGTTCTAAATGTTAACATATTGCACCATCACACTAAAACATTAACGACAATATTAAAGTCGTTCGGAGCATGTTCAGCTGCCTCTTTACATAGGCTGAAGAAGAATGATGTGCATGCAGCAATCACTAGTAGATCAATCTGTCCCCATAAAGTTTCATGTTATCAGCAGCTCGTCTGCAGTTTACATCAGGCGATGTGCTGCTGAGAACAATGACTTTTGCTCCACCGTAAACAATCCAATCACCCGATGAATGTGCAGCATTTTGCTCGTTCAGTGGGGCAATTACCCACAAATTTACTCCTCCAAACTCTTGTCTGTGCAGCCGGTATTTATAAATGAATTCTACACGCACACAGTATGTGATGTAGTCACTGTATGTTACCCACACATCTGTACATACACATAGCACGCGTGTATACACAGAGCACATACATATACATGAACAGTGGCTTGCGAAAGTAATCACCCCTGCCATTTTTCATGTTTTGCTATATCAGAACCTGGGATTTCACTGTTTTGTTTTATTTTTATGGTTTGCATCAGTTCATGTTAATAGCATGTCCACAACTGTGAACAATTTTTTTTTTTTATTGTGACACAAACCACTCTCTTGTTTTCCTTTAGCAGTATGCTTTGGGTTATTGTCTTGGAAAGTGAGCCTCCGTCCCATTCTCAAATCAGTGACAGACTGAAATAGGTTCTGCTTAAAAATTTCACTGCCTTTTACAGCATCCATCTTCCCCTTGACTCAGACCATTTTCCCTGTCCCTGCTGCCGAAAAAGATCACCACAGTATCAAGCTGCCACCACCATGTTTCATTGTGGGTATGGTGTTCTTAGAGTGATGAGCTGTGTTGGCTTGGCACCAGACATAGCATTTACCTTGGTGGCCAAAAAGAAAAGTTACATTTTGGTCTCATCTGATCATAGCACCTTCCTCCATACATTTGGCAAACCTCCCACATGTCTTTTGGCTAACTAAAAATGAGTGGGATTTTTTTGCCCACTCTTCCATAAAGGCCACCTATATGGAGTGTAAGGCTTATTGTGATCAGATGGACAAATACTCCAGTCTCTGTTTGGGAACTCTGCAGCTTCTTCATGGTTACCTTTGGTCTCTGTGTTGCCTCTCTAATTAATGCCTTCCTTGCCTGAGCTGGGAGTTTTGGTGAGCGGCCCTCTCATGGCAGGACTGTAGGGGTACCATGTTCTTTCCATTTGATGATATTGGATTTGATTGTGTTCTGAGGGATCACCAGAGGTTTTTTCTATAACCCAACCTGACTTGTACTTCTCATCAACTTTGTCCCTGTCTTGTTTGGGGATCTCCTTGGTCTTAATAGTGTTGTTTGGTCAATGGTGCCTTTTGCTTAAGGGTGTTGTAGCCTTTGTGACCTTTCAGAAAAGGTGTGTTTATACTGACAGACCATGTGATGCTTAGATTGCACACAGGTGGACTTTCTTAAAGTAGGCATGTGACTTATGAAGGTAATTGCTTGCATCAGAAATTTTTTAGGGGCTTCATTGCAAAAGGGGTGAATGCACATGTAAATTTTTAGCCATTTAATCCCATAATATATCATTTTTGCCTATATTTCTCTCACTTCATTTCACCACCTTAGACTATTTAGTGCTGATGCATCTTCAGCGCCCCATGGTCCTGGTCGTTGCAGTAATATCATTCTCCTCTAGGGGGGAGTGATGTTACGTTTGGAGGTAATAAAGGAGATCTCTTCACCAGGTATCACAAACATACAACGCATTTCATACTCCAGTCCACCAGGGGGAGCTATGCCCCTATTTATTAGGGCACTCTTCACAATTAGGTAAAACTGGTTGCCTGGATAGGAAGTTAGGCAGTTGCTGGCTGAGCTTTGGCTCAGGTAGTTGGTCCCTGACAGGGGTGGGAGCCTGTCAGAGTCCTAGACAGAGGGTCACGGAGCTGCGCCTGCCCCACGTGCGGCAGTTCCTAAGAAAGGACACGAACAGAGAACTGTATCGTAGAGAGGGTGAAGAAGTCATAGCAAAGGAGTGGATACCAGAAGGAGTTCTGCCCTGCACAGGCTGCCTCCTTCTGAGGTGCAGGATCCTGGTAGCCGGAACACCGAGGGAGCAACAGTCCTTTATGCCTTGCTCCAGAGACCTGCAGGACAGCTAATTGCAAGTTACTGATCCGCCCCATACCATGGAGGCAAGGTGGCACCCTTGAGAGGCCGGGGCATGATAGAGTCCCTGTAAAAAGCCTCAAGCCACCGGTCATACGGGTTTGTCCTATCCATTTGGGGGGGCAGAGAGAAAGATAACATCGATAACATCTACAACATCTGTGAGGACCTTATGAGAGGCTTAGCAGTAAGGTACTACAACACCAATGCGCTAGAGGAAGGCTACTGATTTCCACCTGGATAAGGGGACTCTGGATTTGCCTCCAAACTGGCCTGACTCTGCCTGCCCTGTGATCTGGTGCTCTGGACTGTGGATGCTGAAGCCTTCAGTAAAAGGTAAAGAGACTGCAACCTTGTGTCCTCGTTCTTCACTGCGCCTCACACCACCCACCATCTACACACTGGGAAGCCCTGGGGATAAACTTCACCTGTGGGAAGGTATACCATCTAGCTGCCATAACATCACCCCAGCGGACCCCTTAAAGCAGCGTCGGTCACCCTGACCGAATACCACAGGTGGCGTCACGAACATCGTCCCTTTAACCCCTTCACGACATGCGCCGTACTAGTACTGCGCATGCCGTGTCACCCCCTTTGATGTGGGCTCCAGCGGTGAGCCCACATCAAAGTCGCGACATGTCAGCTGTTTTGTACAGCTGACATGTGTGCGCAATAGCGGCGGGTGAAATCACTATTCACCCGCCGCTATTAACCTGTTAAATGCCGCTGTCAAATGCAGACAGCGGCATTTAACCGGAGCTTCCGGCCGGGCGGCCGGAAATGATGTCATCGCCGACCCCCGTCACATGATCGGGGGTCGGCGATGCATCAGGAAGGTAACCATAGAGGTCCTTGAGACCTCTATGGTTACTGATGCCGGCCTGCTGTGAGCACCCCCCTGTGGTCGGCGCTCACAGCACACCTGCATTTCAGCTACATAACAGCGATCTGATGATCTAGCCTCCCATGTTTTTAAAAATATGAAAAAAATATAAAAAATATAAAAGTTTAAATCACCCCCCTTTCGCCCCATCCTAAATAAAACAATTAAGAAAAAAAACTACACGTATTTGGTATTGCCACGTTCAGAATCGCCCGATCTATCAATAAAAAAAAGCATTAACCTGATCGCTAAACAGCGTAGTGAGAAAAAAATCCAAAATGCCAGAATTACGTTTTTTTGGTCGCCGTGACATTGCATTAAAATGCAATAACGGGTGATCAAAAGAACGTATCTGCACCAAAATGGTATCATTAAAAACATCAGCTCGGCACACAAAAAATAAGCCCTCACCCGACCACAGATCACGAAAATTGGAGACACTTCTGGTATCGGAAAATGGAACTTTTTTTTTTTTTTTTTTAAGCAAAGTTTGGAATTTTTTTTCACCACTTGGATAAAAAATAACCTAGACATGTTAGATGTCTATGAACTCGTAATGACCTAGAGAATCATCCCGAGGGCCACAGACCGGGTCAGCCACCGTGACATCCCCCCTGAGAACCGAAGGACCCGGTACCGAGTTCCCCTAGCCCTTGGGGGCGATCCACATCACACACCAATTGGATAACAATAATATTTAAACACCGAAGGTTCGGGAACAAAACATGTACAATCTAACAGAAACACTTTTACTGTGCTGCTAGGTGAACTATAAGTACCAGATACTCTAAGCAAGGGTTCCTTTAAGTCCAGGACTGCAGAGTGCATAGTGCATAGCCAAATGCAAAATTATAGTTTAATATAAGAGCATCGTTTGGTGTTTTCCTTACTACCTTCCATTGTTTTTTTCTACTTTTATCTGTACAGTTTATCCCTATTGAATATATGCAATGTAGGAAGATGGAACAGAATAGTGGTCTCTCTTGTGTGTCCGGGCCGGAATTGTTGGGGCTGTCACCATTGCTGCCAGGGGAAACACTTTTTGACCGGAGCAGACCTCTGCACCTGATTGTTGGGGGCGAGTGTGATATAAAAGAGACTGAGCGTGCAGGAACGGGGCTTTTGATGGGTACCCAGCATGTGCGACAAGAGAAGGTTGACTCCCTCTCCGCTGACCAATGCCAACCAGCATGCCCGCTTTGCACCTTTCCATCCCCTGCGCATACAGACTGTGCATCTCCAGAGATCATCTCCCCGTTACCCTCTGACCACTACAGTACTAACCGGTCGGTACCGCTGAAATCTGCCGACACTCTTTGCAGCACTGATCCTATGTTGCAAGCAGTTTGTAGTAGTGAGACTGCAGCCTCCACTCTGGGACTTTGTGCATCATTGGCGGTGCATCAGACCTCCCCTCGGTCAGTACCTCATTCCAGTACCACAAGACCATGTGTATGAAGACCAGGATACTTCGTCGCTGTTCGGAGACAGTGCTTCACTTTCCTCCAGGACCGGCTCAGAGACTTCTCACGTCACCTACGGCGCCATTGTGGGATTTTTCAGCCTCCATCGTCAAGCAACCAGAGACTGATAAGTTAACTCGTTATTTGACCCTTTGTTATTACTTGATTTCCGTTTACAAGTTGTGCGACTATTTCCCTTCACCCCCTTACTCCCTGCATGGAGTGGCCTGGTTTATACACTACGTGGCCTGTGTTATACACTGCGTGCGTGGTACTGCGTGGGCTGTGCAATATACTATGCGGGCTGGGCAATATACTACGTGGCTGGGCAATATACTACGTGGCTGGCCAATATACTACATGACTGGCCAATATACTACGTGGCTGGGCAATATACTACGTGGCTGGGCTATATACTACATGACTGGCCAATATACTACGTGACTGGGCAGTATACTACGTGACTGGGCATTATACTACGTGACTGGTCAGTATACTATGTGTCTGTGCTGTATACTACTTGGCTCTGTGCTGTATACTACGTGACTGGGCAATATACTATGTGGCTGGGCAATATACTACAGGCAGAAAAAGAAAGTCGAGCGGGCACCACCTAAATATTTCTCACCATATATGCCCGGTGCTACCAATGCGCTTATAAATGCAGTACTATAAAGAAAGAAGAAAGGAGAAGCGCAAAGAGGTGCACACTGAGCCAATGTGATCAATATAAACAAATCTTTATTGAGACCAAAATTTAAGTGCTAAACTTTAAAAACATACATTAAAAACAGCATAAAACATATGCCTATACACGCTACTTTCAATGTCCTCTGTATGGGGACATGATAGAAACCAGACCCATTAGGAAAAATAATCCTGTGGCGTAGCTCCGTGAGTTGCAAAATAGTATAAAGTCAGAGCAATGCAGATAAGTGTCCTGTGGTGCCGTCCTGGCGTGGTTTAATAATGTCCAAAATAGATATCCGGCTCTTGTTATATATAATAATAGATAATACTATGATATCCCAAGGTTTAGATGACTAATTAAGAACATGCAGATATCCATTTAATATGTTCACTAAGTACTAAACAATGAGCCCTTCATATATTGTGGGCATGGAAATGCACATAAACAATATTATGATACATTTAGAAAAAAAAAAAAAAAAAAAAATGCCAGAAATGGAACCACAGGCATCACCCACTGCATGTGAAGATAAATAAGTAATATACTCACTAGGAGACAGGGTCTGGAGGCTCCCTACGCGTATCGCCACTCCTGGTGGCTTCGTCAGGGGAAGTGATGATATACAAGTCGTGTCATGACACGACTTGTATATCATCACTTCCCCTGACGAAGCCACCAGGAGTGGCGATACGCGTAGGGAGCCTCCAGACCCTGTCTCCTAGTGAGTATATTACTTATTTATCTTCACATGCAGTGGGTGATGCCTGTGGTTCCATTTCTGGCATTTTTTTTTTTTTTTTTTTTTTTTCTAAATGTATCATAATATTGTTTATGTGCATTTCCATGCCCACAATATATGAAGGGCTCATTGTTTAGTACTTAGTGAACATATTAAATGGATATCTGCATGTTCTTAATTAGTCATCTAAACCTTGGGATATCATAGTATTATCTATTATTATATATAACAAGAGCCGGATATCTATTTTGGACATTATTAAACCACGCCAGGACGGCACCACAGGACACTTATCTGCATTGCTCTGACTTTATACTATTTTGCAACTCACGGAGCTACGCCACAGGATTATTTTTCCTAATGGGTCTGGTTTCTATCATGTCCCCATACAGAGGACATTGAAAGTAGCGTGTATAGGCATATGTTTTATGCTGTTTTTAATGTATGTTTTTAAAGTTTAGCACTTAAATTTTGGTCTCAATAAAGATTTGTTTATATTGATCACATTGGCTCAGTGTGCACCTCTTTGCGCTTCTCCTTTCTTCTTTCTTTATAGTGGGCAATATACTACGTCACTGGGCAATAAACTATGTGGCTGGGCAATATACTACGTGGTTGGGCAATATACTACGTGGCTGGGCAATATACTACGTGGCTGGGCAATATACTACGTGGCTGGGCAATATACTACGTGGGCTGTGCAATATACTACGTGGACATGCATATTCTAGAATACCCGATGCGTTAGAATTGGGCCACCATCTAGTAATACCATAATTATAGTGCAGGCACCTGTGACTTTTTGCTGTCTCCTTCCCATTAATTTTTGGAGGTATTTTGCCCTGGTTTTTTCCCCTGTCTTTTTAGTGTTACCTTTTACTATTGTAATAAATAAAGATATTATTTTAATTTACTTTGCTCTTCTGGTCACTTCTTACTGTTATGGTATTCTCATAACAGCATGGTGCATATTAAGTATATTGAAGTGCTTTCAGCCAGTTTATAACTAAGGACCATGGGATTTATCAACTAGGAAAACTGTAGGAAGGAGAGAAATGGGAGTGCAGCAAAGGCCAGAAAGATGTTGGTGGTTGAGGACTCTATAATTAGGAGGACAGACAGGGTCATCTGCTGCTGAGACCGTGAATGCCGAACAGTGTGTTGTCTGCCAGGTGCTCGGGTTCAACACACTACGGATCCTTAAGAATGTTTACAGGGAACTATGAGAGAAGCTGAAGGCCAGGACCCCCAAGGTGGTGTTTTCAGAAATAATACCAGTGTCACGAGCATCACTAGAAAGACAACGGGAGCTTATGGAGATAAATAAGTGGCTTAGAAATTGGTGAAGGAAGGAAGGGTTCGGGTTCCTGGAGAACTAGGCTGACATCTCTGTCAGCTACAGTCTCTATTGTAGGGACGGGTGCACCTCAATGGGGAGTGTGCAGCTGTCCTTGGAGGGGAAAAATGGTAAGACAGATGGAGGAGCTTTTAAACTAGGATCTGGGGGGAAGGGAGAGTAGTTGTGCTAATAAGGGGATAGATAGAGTGAGGCCGTAGGGGTAAATGAGGATTTAGGGGGCTGGGATATGTAAGGAAAGCAGGAGGCTCAGTAGGAGTAACAAATGTGGTAATAAGATTAAATGTATGCTGGCAAATGCAAGAAGTCTCGCAAACAGAATGAATGAGCTGGAGACTCTATTGTCGGTCACAGAATACAATGTGGTGGGCATTATGGAAACCTGGCTTGATGAGAGCCATGACTGAGTAATAGAGAAGTACACTACATCTAGAAAGGATAGGAAAAAATAAAAAAGGTGGAGGGGTATGCATTTTCATAAAATCCACATTAAAACCTGTGCTCAATGAAGACATTGGGGGGAGTTACGCCAATGTAGAGTCACTATGGGTAAATGTACATGGGGTTGGCAATAATGGAAAGATGCTTATTGGAGTTTGCGACAAGCCTAATATGGCTGAACAGGTAGAGGATGAAATGCTGCAAAAAAATGAAAAGGCAGCATACAGTAATATGGTTCTTATAATGGGGAATTTTAACTATCCAGACATTCAATGGGACATAGAACCTTCTGGTTGTGCTAAAATGTACAATGTCTTATCCACAGTACAGGACAATTACCTCTCTCAGTTGGTTGATGAACCAAGCAGGGAGGTAATCTGCTGGATCTAGTTCTGTCAAATAGACCAGACACAATTTCAAATCTACAGGTCAGGGAGCATTTCGGAAGCAGTGACCATAACATGGTAAGTTTCAATGTAATTTTCAATCAGACATTCAAAAGGGGAAATGCCAAAACCTGGAACTTTAGGAAAGCCAATTTCAACAAACATGTAGACTGCGACCATGTCACGGTAACTGCGGATACCGAACATAAATGGGCCATTTTAAAAGAAATACTTCTAGAATCCTGCAGAAAACTTATAACCTCTTGTAATACAGTAAATTGTCAAGGAATAAAAAGAAATCATTATGGATAAATTAGACAGTACAAAGTTTAATAAGACAAAAACAAAGGGCATTCAAAGTCTTGAAAGCCAAGAATACTGAAATAGCATTTCAGAAGAATAAAGATCTAAATAAAAAATTTAAAAAAGAAATCAAGCTAGCAAAGTTATCTACAAAGAAACAAATCGCTAACATTAAAATAAATCACAATTTTTTTAAATAAAAACATCAATGCCAAAAAGAAAAAAACAGATGGTATTGACCCCTTAAAAGACGACAATGATGATAATTATAGAGGACAAAGAAAAGGCTGAGATATCAAACAGGTTACAGGGATCATTCAAAAAGCCAAAAATCAAAGTTCACAGCCTGATATAACTAGTTTGACACAAAAAGAAGTATACCTACAGTACAGACCAAAAGTTTGGACACACCTTCTCATTTAAAGATTTTTCTGTATTTTCATGGCTATGAAAATTGTACATTCACACTGAAGGCATCAAAACTATGAATTAACACATGTGGAATTTATATACTTAACAAAAAAGTGTGAAACAACTGAAATTGTCTTATATTCTAGGTTCTTCAAAGTCGCCACCTTTTGCTTTGATGACTGCTTTGCACACTCTAGGCATTCTCTTGATGAGCTTCAAGAGGTAGTCACCGGGAATGGTCTTCCAACAATCTTGAAGGAGTTCCCAGAGATGCTTAGCACTTGTTGGCCCTTTTGTCTTCGTTCTGCGGTCCAGCTCACCCCAAACTATCTCGATTGGGTTCAGGTCTGGTGACTGTGGAGGTCAGGTCATCTGGCGTGGCACCCCATCACTCTCCTTCTTGGTCAAATAGCCCTTGCACAGCCTGGAGGTGTGTTTGGGGTCATTGTCCTGTTGAAAAATAAATGATGGTCCATCTAAACGCAAACAGGATGGAATAGCATGCCACTGCAAGATGCTGTGGTAGCCATGCTGGTTCAGTATGCCTTCAATATTGAGTAAATCCCCAACAGTGTCACCAGCAAAGCACCCCCACACCATCACACCTCCTCCTCCATGCTTCACAGTGGGAACCAGGCATGTAGAGTCTATCCGTTCAACTCTTCTGCGTCACACAAAGACACGGTGGTTGGAAGCAAAGATCTCAAATTTGGACTGATCAGATCAAAGCACAGATTACCACTGGTCTAATGTCCATTCCTTGTGTTCTTTAGCCCAAACAAGTTTCTTCTGCTTGTTGCCTGTCCTTAGCAGTGGTTTCCTAGCAGCTATTTTACCATGAAGGCCTGCTGCACAAAGTCTCCTCTTAACAGTTGTTGTAGAGATGTGTCTGCTGCTAGAACTCTGTTTGGCATTGACCTGGTCTCTAATCTGAGCTGCTGATAACCTGCGATTTCTGAGGCTGGTGACTCAGATAAACTTATCCTCTGAAGCAGATGTGACTCTTGGTCTTCCTTTCCTGGGGTGGTCCTCATGTGAGCCAGTTTCTTTGTAGCGCTTTATGGATTTTCCCACTGCACTTGGGGACACTCTCAAAGTTTGCCCAATTTTTCTGACTGATTTACCTTAATTTCTTAAATTAATGATGGCCACTCGTTTTCTTTACTTAGCTGTTTTTTTCTTGCCATAATACAAATTCTAACAGTCTATTCAGTAGGACTATCAGCTGTGTATCTACCAGACTTCTGCAGAACATAACCGATGGTCCCAACCCCATTTATAAGGCAAGAAATCCCACTTATTAAACCTGACAGGGCACACGTGTGAAGTGAAAGCCATTCCCGGTGACTACCTCTTGAAGCTCATCAAGAGAATGCCAAGAGTGTGCAAATCAGTCATCAAAGCAAAAGGTGGCTACTTTGAAGAACCTAGAATATAAGACATAATTTCAGTTGTTTCACACTTTCTTGTTAAGCATATAATTCCACATGTGTTATTTCATAGTTTTGATGCCTTCAGTGTGAATGTATAATTTTCATAGTCATGAAAATACAGAAAAATCTTTAAATGAGAAGGTGTGTCCAAACTTTTGGTCTGTACTGTACGTCTGAGCAATTTAAACATTGACAAATCCCCTGACCCATATGGCATTCATCCAAGGATACTGAAGGAATGAGTTCAATAATTGACAGAACACTGTTTCTCATATTCTTAGACTCTCTTGTAACAAGGGTGGTGCCATGGGATTGGGGGATGACTCACGTGGTACCGATGTTTATGAAAGGTAAGAAGGTGGATCCAGGCAACTACCATCCGATAAGACTGACATCAGTAGTATGCAACATTTTTGAGGGCATTATAAGAGATTACCTGCAAAAATATATTGTAGATAATAATATAATAGCTGAGAACCAGCATGGATTCATGAAGAATAAGTCGTGTATAACTAACATGTTGGGTTTCTATGAGCAGGTAAGTGCAAATCTGAAGGCTGGTAATGCATCTGATGTAATTTATCAGCCTTATGCTGAAGCTGCAGAAGCAAGGACTGGGGAAACCATATTGCAGATAGGTAAGGAATTGGCTAAATGACAGGAAACAAAGAGTCGTCATAAATGGTGCGTTCTCTAAATGGGATATAGTCCACAGTTGAGTACCGCAGGGATTTGTGCTAGGACTGATTCTTTGTAATATCTTTTTAATGACCTTGTGGATGGGATTGAGAGTAAAGTGTCAGTCTTTGCTGATGACTCCAAACTATGTAGGATATTAAAATCTGACCTTGACATTACAATATTGCAAAACGATCTGAATAAGATGACTGAATGGGCAAACACTTGGCAAATGAGATTTAAGGTAGATACATGTTAAGTAATGCACCTAGGACTGAATAATCCTATTGCTACTGTAGTGCAGCAAGGTTGGTGCAGTGTGACAGACAGGCAGTGACCAAGGAAAGTTCAAAAACAAAGTCTCTTTTAATGGTCTGTGAACTCACAAACAGAAAGTAAATAGTATCCGCCGGATCGCAGCCGGGAAAACAAGATAGTCCGGGGCCACTGCACCGCCGAGTACGCTGAGGGGTGCCAGGCCTTTTGCCTCCACTTGACTCCATGCTGCTTAACACAGGTTGAAGCTATGGCAGAGCCATCAGCTTTGCAGGTTTGCAAAACAAGACTGACACACCTAACCTTTTGTTGCAGGGCTTTTACAAGGAACCTGTGGCTGTAGGCCACATGAAAGACCCTGCTGGGAGGAAACGGACCGCCCCACTACCATCCTGCAGTCCGTTTCAAAAAATAAAAGCCCATAGCAGGTTTTCCTAAATCTGTCTTGGACAAATAGCTTGTCAAAGACCAACGCTTACTTTTATTTTGAATTGCAATCACATGCCTGTGATAGCAATGCACTCCCGTGGCCTCAATATGCTTCTGAACGCATCCTGAAGGACACACTACATATACATTAAATGGGAGTACACTCGAGACTTCAGAACAGGAAAAGGACTTTGATATTCTCGATACAAGTAAGCTGAGCTGCAGTACTCAATGTCAAGCAGCAGCCGCAAAGATTTAAAGATGTCTAAAAAGGGATATACAATCCCGCGATCCCAATATATTATTACGCCTTTACAAATAACTGGTGAGGCCACAACTAGAATAAGGAATCTGGTTTTGGACTCCATATGTTAAAAAGGATATTCAGAAGTTAGAATTAGTTCAAAGATGGGCAACTAGATTATTACAAGTGTAGTGCAGTGGTAGCACCCTATGCAGTGATGAGGCAGTGTCTCAGGAAAGTTCAAAACAAAAGTCTCTTTAATTCTCAACTCACAAAAACACAGCACACGATATCCTCCGTATCGCAGCCGGGAACCATATCCTCTGGATTGCCACCTTCGTGACCTGTTGCCATGGGAGACTGCACCGCGGTGTTAATGTTCAACTCACAACACTACACAGTACACAATATCCTACGAATTGCAGCCAAGAACCATATCTTCCAGTTTTCACCCGATAAACACACCAGTCCACCTCTTGAGACCAGTTGCCATGGGCGACTGCACTGTTGTGTACGCTGTGGGTGCCAGGCCTTCCAGCTGCCTTGGCTGTTTGGCTCTGCTTGCCTGTGTTGCCTCACACAGGTGAAGCTCTGCAGAGCCTTCAGCTCTGTTCTCCTCCAAACACCAGACTGACACTGACACTGAACCTGACACACCTAACCCTCTGCTTCAGGGTTTCTACAAGCAACCTCTTGCCTTCAGCCACATGGAAAACCCAGCCAGGAATGAAACGGACTGCACCACTACCATCCTGTAGTCTGTTTCAAAACACAAAAGCCCAGAGCAGTTTTTATTAAATCTGCCTTGGACAAATAGTTTGCCCAAAATGTATACTCACTTTTATTATGCATTGCTCTCACAGCTATGCCTGTGACTGCAATGCACTCCCATGGCCTAAATACACCCCTGTGCACATTCTGGGGGGAACATACAGTGACGAAAGGTTGGAAAAGTTGGGCTTGTTTAGCATAGAAAAAAAAAACGCCTCAGAGGAGATCTCCTTTACATGTATAAATATATGTGTGGCCAGGACAAAACACTGGCACATGACTTATTCCTTCAAAAGTCCATACCAAGGACTAGGGCGCACACATTGAGAGTGGAAAAATGGCGATTCTGGCACTTAAATAGGAAAATAGGAAAGGGTTCTTTACATTTAATGCAGTGAGACTGTGGAATACCCTACCGCAAGAGGTAGTAATGGCAAACTGAATAACAGCTTTTAAAAAAGGGCTGTACAATTTCATTGATACGCATAACATTGCGGGTTATAGTTAAACTAGATGGAGGCCCGATGCTATCGCATCGAGAGGGCGGTAATGTCATGATGGGGGCAGGCTTTGCAGCATTGAGAATCTCTCCCCCCGTGCTCACCCACCTATCCACTCTCTGTTTCCCCATGTGCTGACCTCTCCCATCTGTGCTTTCTTCTTTGACCCATGTGCTATCCCCTTGTCTGCTCTCTCTCCACCACTGTGCTGTATTCTTCCCTCATGTGTTCTCTCGTTTGAGCTGTCTCCCCCCTGTATGTCCTCTTTGCTATGTGCACTCATAGGAATGTCTAATAATACCCACCCGCTCCTGGCGCGGTCCCTGCAGGTCCCTGGCTCCCCGACGCCGCAGCTTCTTCCTGTACTGAGCGGTCACATGGTACCGCTCATTACAGTAATGAATATGCTGCTCCACCTCCCATAGGGGTGGAGCCGCATATTCATTACTGTAATGAGCGGTAACGGTGACCACTCAATACAGGAAGAAGCTGCGGTGCTGGGGAACCAGGGACTGCACAGCGCCAGGAGCAGGTGAGTATAATGGGGAGGGGAACGCTGTGCGATATTCACCTGCTCCCTGTTCCGGGCGGGGCGCCGCTCCATCTTCAGCGTCTTCTGCAGTGACGCTCAGGTCAGAGGGCGCGATGACGTGGTTAGTGCGCGCCCTCTGGCTGAACGTCAGTGCAGAAGACGCTGAAGATGGAGCGGCGTCGGAACGAAGTCAGGTGAATATTGAAAGTGCCGGGGGCCTGAGCGACGGAGAGGTGAGTATGTGATTTTTTTTATCGCAGCAACAGCAAATGGGGCTAGTGTCTGTATGGAGCATCTTATGGGGCCATAACGTTTGTGCAGCACTATATGGGGCAAGTGTCTGTATGGGGCCATAACGTTTGTGCAGCACTATATGGGGCAAGTGTCTGTATGGCCATAATCAACGTTTGGGCAGCACTATATGGGGCAAGTGTCTGTATGGAGCATCTTATGGGGCCATAACGTTTGTGCAGCACTATATGGGGCAAGTGTCTGTATGGAGCCATAACGTTTGTGCAGCACTATATGGGGCAAGTGTCTGTATGGGGCCATAACGTTTGTGCAGCACTATATGGGGCAAGTGTCTGTATGGGGCCATAACGTTTGTGCAGCACTATATGGGGCAAGTGTCTGTATGGCCATAATCAACGTTTGGGCAGCATTATATGGGGCTAGTGTCTGTATGGAGCATCTTATGGGGCCATAACGTTTGTGCAGCACTATATGGGGCAAGTGTCTGTATGGGGCCATAACGTTTGTGCAGCACTATATGGGGCAAGTGTCTGTATGGCCATAATCAACGTTTGGGCAGCACTATATGGGGCAAGTGTCTGTATGGAGCATCTTATGGGGCCATAATTAACATTTGTGAAGCATTATATGGGGCAAATGTCTGTATGGAGCATCTTGTGGGGCCATAACATTTGTGCAACACTATATGGGGCAAATATCTTTATGGAGCATCTTATGGGGCCATAATCAAGGTTTGTGCAGCACTATGTGGGGCAAATATCTTTATGGAGCATCTTATGGGGCCATAATCAATATTTGTGCAGAATTATATTGGGCAAATGTGTCTATGGAGCATCTTATGGGACCATTATTACCCTTTATGCAGGATTATATGGGGCATATTTTAATATGGAGCATCTTATGGGGCCATCATAAACTGTATGGAGCATTATATGCGGCTCCTGATTCAATATGGATATTCAAAAACACTTAACCTACTGATGTCTCAATTAATTTTACTTTTATTGGTATCTATTTTTACTTTTGACATTTACCGGTAGCTGCTGCATTTCCCACCCTAGGCTTATACTCGAGTCATTAAGTTCTCCAAGTTTTTTGTGGCAAAATTAGGGGGGTCGGCCTTTACTCGGGTTGGCTTATACTCGAGTATATACGGTATACACATTCTCACAAAATTAGAATATCATCAAAAAGTAAATTTATTTCAGTTCTTCATATAAAGTGATCTACTTCAAGTTTTTATTTCTGTTAATGTTGAATATTATGGCTTACAGCCAATGAAAACACAAAATTCATTATCTCAGTAAATTAGAATACTTTATAACACCAGCTTGAAAAATTATTTTAAAATCCGAAATGTTGGCCTACTGAAATGTATGTTCAGTAAATGCACTCAATCCTTGGTCGGGGCTCCTGTTGCATCAGTTACTCCATCAATGCGGCGTGGCATGGAGGCTGTCAGCCTGTGGCACTGCTGAGGTGTTATGGAAGCCCAGGTTTCTTTGATAGCAGCCTTCAGCTTGTCTGAATTGGGGTTGGTGTCTCTCATCTTCTTAGCAATACCTAATAGATTCTCTATGAGGTTAAGGTCAGGCGAGTTTGCTGGCCAATCAAGCACAGTGATACTGTTGTTTGTAAACCAGGTAATGGTACTTTTGGCAGTGTGGACAGGTACCAAGTTCTGCTGGAGAATGAAATTTCATCTCCATAAAGCTTGTCGGCAGAGGGAAGCATGAAGTGCTCTAATATTTTCTGGTAGACGGCTGCGCTGACTTTGGTCTTGATAAGACACAGTGGACCTACAAAAGTAGATGACATAGCTCCACAAACCATCACTGATTGTGGAAGCTTCACACTAGACCTCAAGCAGCTTGGATTGTGGCCTCTCCACTCTTCCTCCAGACTCTGGGACCTTGATTTCCAAATGCAATACAAAATTTACTTTCATCTGAAAACAACACCTTGGACCACTGAGCAACAGTCCAGTTCTTTTTCTCCTTGGCCCATGTAAGACGCTTCTGGCTTTGTCTATTGGTCATGAGTGGCTTGACACAAGGAATGTGACACTTGTAGCCCATGTCCTGGATACGTCTGTGTGTGGAGGCTCTTGAAGCAATGACTCCAGCAGCAGTCCACTCCTTGTGAATCTCCCCCAAATCTTTACTAATATATACCCACCAGGAGCCCATACATTCTGATATCTTCACTAATATATACCACCAGGAGCCCATACATTTTGTAGTCCTCACAAATATATACCACCAGCAGTCTGTACATTCTCTAGGCCTCACTAGTATATTCCACCAGGAGCCCATACATTGTGATGTCGTTGCTAATATATACTACCATGAGCCCATACAGTCTGATGTCTTTGCTAATATATACCACACATGCAGATACACACAGATAAAAACACAGAGACACACACATAAAGACCATAAAGGACTTACCACCAGTCCATCTACTGTTCAGTACTTTCGACTCCCACACCACAAGGGTACATGGATGTGATGTCGCCAAATGTCCTGAAGCAGTCTCCACATCGGAAGCTACACTGATAATGTAGTGTAGCTCCAGCTGTAAATGCTGGGGGCCCCCAAGGGTGTGACAACTGCCCAGTATGCCACCCGCCTCAACGCCGGCCCTGCATCCATCCTGTGATTTCCATAACTCCACACTTTTTCCTTCCTGAATTTCCAATTTCAAAGTTAGTCATATTTTCATGGTGCCCAACTTTCTCTAGAGGAGCCTACTATGGTTTTCTATACAGTTGAATTAAAGGTGAACTGTCACATACTGGTCAGACGAAGGTTAAAAGCACACTCTTTTGGCCACTGTCTGGTTAATAATACCATTCACGTGTACGCCGGTAGTTTCCCAGGATACATGTTAGAGGTACTGCACAGATCTTCTTCTGGAGTTTGGGAATTCAAATATGCATTTTTTATACAATATAGGAAAAAGTCAATGTCTGGACAAACTGTTCTGTCAGATCAAATTGTTCCTTACTTCATTCAATATATAATTAATTAAATGTGAAGTCTTGCTAGTTAATATGCAGATTGCGTTTTATTGTAACATTGTAGCTGTAATGAAAGACAATACAATCTCCAGTTGCTGCAGGGTGGAGGAACAATCCATATTCCGATCTCTGGAGTGGTATTGGGAATCACTCCAGTCTCCAGTACACTGTCTGGTATGAGTGAATATTTCATATGTCCAAACTGTTAAGACTGCATCATTTACCATATCGCTTTATTATTATTTATTATGCTTTGCTTATGTAGCGCCATCATATTCCGCAGTGCTTTACATACATTATCATCACTGTTCCCATTTGGGCTCACAATCTAACCTCCCTTTTAGTAAGGGTACCGTCACACAGTGGCACTTTGATCGCTAGGACGGCACGATCCGTGACGTTCCAGCGATATCCTTACGATCTCGCTGTGTCTGACACGCTACTGCGATCAGGGACCCCGCTGAGAATTGTACGTAGTAGCAGATCGTTTGAAACTTTCTTTCGTCGCTGATCTCCCGCTGACATCGCTGAATCGGCGTGTGTGATGCCGATTCAGCGATGTCTTCACTGGTAACCAGGGTAAACATCGGGTTACTAAGCGCGGCCCTGCGCTTAGTAACCCGATGTTTACCCTGATTACCATCGTTAAAGTAAAAAAAACAAACGCTACATACTTACCTACCGCTGTCTGTCCCCGGCGCTGGGCTTCTCTGCTCTGGCTGTGAGCACAGCGGCCGGAAAGCAGAGCGGTGACGTCACCGCTGTGCTCTGCTTTCCGGCTGCCCGCCGCTCACAGCCAGAGCAGAGAAGCCCAGCGCCGGGGACAGACAGCAGTAGGTAAGTATGTAGCGTTTGTTTTTTTTACTTTAACGATGGTAACCAGGGTAAACATCGGGTTACTAACCGCGGCCCTGCGCTTAGTAACCCGATGTTTACCCTGGTTACCAGCGAAGACATCGCTGAATCGGCGTCACACACGCCGATTCAGCGATGTCAGCGGGACCTCAACGATCAAAAAATGGCCCAGGCCATTCCGACACGACCAGCGATCTCACAGCAGGGGCCTGATCGCTGCTACGTGTCACACATAGCGAGATCGCTACTGAGATCGCTGTTGCGTCACAAAACTTGTGACTCAGCAGCGATCTCGCTAGCGATCTCGCTATGTGTGACGGGGCCTTTAGGTAAATGTATAAAGTACACTTCATTTAAATTTTTATTTCAGAAATCAAGACTGCACATGAAAATAAGGAACTGTGTATTAATATAAAACAAAATTAAAACCTGCTAATTTTCAAAAGTTTTACCAATCTCAGCCTGTTATAGATGAAACGGGAATACGTCCTACCAAGCTCTGACCACTGGAGAAGGTTCTATGGAAATATCAGAGAGTGGCTGATCTACACGGTCTCGGTAACTTTCCCAGAATTTAATAGTTACGGTATGTTGCTTCCATATTGCGTTGTGTGTGCCTGTCGGGGTATACAGCCACATACACAGAGGCGCTCACTCCGCCAAGCACTCTTAGTGTTCTCTGGGAGCTGCTGCCAGACATTTCTGACAGTGACCTATCTCTGAGAGAGCAAAGGCATCTGCAGTCAGAAATCAGATGTGCCAGATATGTATTTCTCTCTCTTCAATATCTCTTTTATATTAGGCTCTCTGCCGAATCCATAGATTTTGGCAGGTTTAGCCACCGTTAGTCTAATGTGTATGGGGGCATTAACTACTAGCGAACGGATATGGGTGCTGTTAGTCTGACATACTAGTAGGGGTCGTAACAACTCTTAGAGCAGCACGAACGCCAAATATAGCCCAATCTGGACCATCTTCTTTCTTCAAAGCTGACTACTGTATGTTACACCCATAGTCTATATATTTTCATATATTTTTACGCCACCATGTCCCTAACTAGCTACCCCTGTTGTGTCACTGCACTTTTTACCAGTGTCAGTCCAGCACTGTCTGGAGAACAGGTTCATACAGTTATATTTCCATTCCTATTGACAACATAAGGTTCCTGTAACCAATCTAGCACAATGTGACGCTGAGTCACTTCTCATAGACAATCCGTCAGGTGGGGAAGTCAAGGAGTCTGAGGTCAAAAGCCATGATGGTACATAAAAGACAAAGGGATAAGACAAACATCAAAGTCCAGAGTCAGGTAACTAAGGCCAGAGTGCATCAAAGGCAAAAGGAGTTATACAAACAAGTAGTCAAAAGGCAAATCCAAGCTCCGGCAACAAATATCAGAACACAGAGCAAGGTACAATTGGCAGTGTTCTGATCATTGCCAGCCAGGTAAATAGCCAGATAACGAGTGACACCTGGAGTAAACCCTGCAGGCCCAGCCAGGTTGGACATCTGGGATATCATTCACAATAGTGACAGTCCAGCACGTCCCTGCCTCAGATTCCATGACTGGGCTGTCACTCACCATACTGATAGGGCAGCACGCCCCTGGTCCTATAGGGTGGCTGAGCTGTCGCTCACAGCGTCCTTAGGACATTTTGAGTGGTGGAATCATGACACACCATGTGATTATCTCATTTACATTGTAAGTCCTTCCTTTCTGCTTTTGTCTCTTATCATTTTACTGTCTAGATTGTACAGTGCTGCAGAATATGTTCATGCCATAAATAAATAGAGATTATTAATAGATGATTCATGGAACAGATTATAAGAAATGTATAGTAGCGGCAAGGGATTTCCTCCAAAGTCACCTTCAAATTAAACTGCCGTGTTCGCCGCTCATCATTGTATCATAGCTTGAGCCCAACAGAGGATTTCTTGTCACTCTACAGGGCCAGTTCATCCTTGGATGCAGCATCTTTGTAATGAAGGAGAATCTGTCAAATTAAAGGGAGTGTGTCCAATTTCTGTTACACAAATAACAGCACTGGATAGGTAAAAAAGGGTGAAAACAAACATTCCTTTCTTGTTTTTATGCTGAAAAAAATACAATTTTAGTCTGAATGCAAATATGGTTGCAAGAGTCTAGTGGCCGTTCCCACAACAGACAAAATTGACCAGTGATCACGAAACCCTCCCTAACGTGCTTCTGACTGAAATTCTTTGCAGTTATTTCATGGAGGTGTAAGCACATAGACTCCCAGTTGAGGGCATCAGTCTCATTGAACTACAGCGCAAGCTGGACATGATGGCAACAGACAGCGCTAGTGCTGTCAATCAGAACAAACAGGGAAGTGTTAGGCAGGGTTTTGTGATGACAGCAGGGGCGGATTATAATAGGGTCAATCTGGGCGGTAGTCCAGGGCCCAGTGGTGTGGGGGGGCCCTGGGCTACCGTTCAGATTGCCCGCCGCCATCAGGGCATTACTGCCCTAACTGGCGTATGGGCCCGGTGGGCAGAGAGGGCCCGCATCAGGCCCCATCTCATCTGCTCACCGGGCCCCTACCGGCGCTGTGGCAGTTTAACGCTATTGACGAGCGGGCGCGTGCCCGCACGTCAATAGTTAACAGCCGCCAACCAATCGGAGGCTGGCAGCTGACATTAGCCGCAGTGCGCACGTCGCCAGCGTCTGATGTCATTGTCAGTCGACGGCGAGTGCGCGCTTCAGCTGCGAGGAGAGAGCTTCACCGAAAGAGCGCAGACAGGTGAGGAGAACTTTTTTTTATTTTTTTTATTGCAAACGGCAATCCAGGGGGCCCGGGCCAGAATGCTGGAGACACTGGGGGCAATATGCTGGGCACACTGGATACACTGGGGGCAATATGCTGGAGACACTGGGGCAGACTGCTGGACACACTGAGTGCAATATGCTGGAGACACTGGGGCAGGATGCTGGACACACTGGGGGCAGGATACTGGACACATTGGGGGCAGAGATGCTGGACATTGGGGGCAGAGATGCTGGGCATTGGGGGCAGGATGCTAGGCACACTGGGGGGCAGGATGCTGGACACATTGGGGGCAGAGATGCTGGACATTGGGGGCAGAGATGCTGAACACTGGGGGCAGAGATGCTGGACGCTGGGGGCAGAGATGCTGGATGCTGGGGGCAGAGATGCTGGACGCTGGGACAGAGATGCTGGACGCTGGGGGCAGAGATGCTGGACGCTGGGGGCATAGATGCTGGGGGCAGAGATGCTGGATATTGGGGGCAGAGATGCTGGACACTCTGGGGGCAGGACTGGAGACAGATGGGGCAGGATTGGAGACATGGGCAGAATGTAGATACGGGGCATGATTGAAGACACGGGGCAGAATGAAAGACATGGGGCAGGATTGGAGACAGATCATGCAGGATCACGGGGCAGGATGGATACGATGGAGACTGATGGGGCAGGATGGGGGGATCATATGGGGCAGAATGGATACTCATGAGGGCAGGATGGGAGAACTTATGGCTGGAGCCAGGAATGAGATACATGGGGCCAGGATGGGGGATATTATTACCATAGGGGCTAATTAAGGGATATTACTGCAGTGATGTATTTATTTTATTTTTGAGGACACTGTTTTAAATGGGGGGGCGGTCCTGTTACTATGTAGAGTGACACTATGTTGCCTCTTTTTCTTCATGTGGTGTAATGTAGAAGTTGGGAAAAATTAAGTAATGTGTTCTGCAAGCGGAGCTCGAGATAACTGTGTTATTTCCTGTAGAGAGGAGTCCTGGCTGGATGAAGTGATGGCGGTCTGTGCTGGATGAAAGATGAAGGACTTCACCTAGAGACGTCACTGGTGAGTCAGTGTGTTACCTATACACTGACACTATACACTGTATACTATATACAGAGGTCCTGTCTATAATGTCACCGGTGATCACTGTATTACCTCTACACAGACACTGCATACTTAGTACAGATCTCCTGTGAATACTGCCACTTATGGTGATAGTATTGTGTTTTTTTTTTGTTTTTCTTTTCTTCCTAACTGAAGGGTAAATTGACTAGATCAATGGATGTTTGACAGGCTATAGTTTCACACAGCAACTATTTTTCTGGAATAATCTGGTTCAGGTATATGATGACCCCGTCGCATGACCCCGTCACATGACCAGGGGGCCCACAGTGTCTGAACAGCCCAGGCCCTGGCTACCTTTAATCCACCCCTGGATGACAGTCACAGCACTTGACTGCCTTGAGACTTCAGAATCTCCTAGACCTGCTCATGTAGTGATGACTGTGGTTGCCTGCACAAGAAGATATCACAGCTAAGAAGGCAGTAACATAAAGAAGAAGAACCAGGCGGCGGGTACCTGTTCTATGCCGGGTCCGGAACTGTCGGGACTGTCTACTTTGTTGTCCGGGGGATAGAGTCAGAGACTGGACAGACCTTTGCACTTGGAAATAGGGAGTGTGGCTAAGTGGCAACCGCCGCAGCGCACGTCAGTCAGTCTTGGCGGGAACAGGCAGTGCGCAGGACAGAGAGAGAAGAGCTCCAGCCCTTGAGCGCTGAGTCTGCGCTGGCCCGCGTTTGTGTACTCCCGCCGTGACCAGTGAGGACTGCAGAGAGAGAAGTGCAGCACCCCCGGTAACTGACAAAGAGCGAGGTATCGTGCGCTTCGTGACCGTGAGTACACCGCCCATGCCACAAAGAGAGAACCAGCTATTGGACAGACATTTGCAGCCCACCTTAACATCAGATGCCTTCCCGCCTGCAGAGGGCCTTGATCATGCTGAGACCTTGTTTGCTCCGGCCACATATGTTCATGGACTAGGGGCTCAACGAAAGGTACCGGAAACAGACCGTTGCCACCAGAAGACAGACCGCCATTATCAGCTGGATCTTCTTGGATCAACACCGCACCAGCTGTTGACGGCGCTGTCCACCCTCCAAGTGATACCTGCATTCTGAAGAACATCTGACATGATAAGTGCATCACCAAACTACTGTCCCTTTGTTTATTTACCCTGCATATTTCCCACAAATGGACTGCTATTACCCTGTTTAACCCTTCATCTCCCTGCGAGAAGTTAACCCCTTGTTAAAATTAAAACTGTTAAAATCTGTTAACCCTTGCTCTGCCTTCTGTCTGTCACTGCATTCCGCACGCAAACTGCTTACAGTCACAGTAAATCACTTGACAGCTGCCATTTTGGGAACTATTGACGTGGTGACTGCCGCGTACATTCTTATTGCACATTGTCCTGACATTACATATCAGGTTATAGGTTATAACTAGTGATGAGCGAATATACTCGTTACTCGAGATTTCCCGACCACGCTCTGGTGTCCCCCAAGTATTTTTTAGTGCTTGGTGATTTAGTTTTCTTCGCCGCAGCTGAATGATTTACATCTGTTAGCCAGCATAAGTACATGTGGGGTTTGCCTGGTTGCTAGGGAATCCCCACATGTAATCTAGCAGTCTAGTAGCTGTAAATCATTCAGCTGCGGTGATGAAAACTAAATCTCCGAGCGCATACAAATACTCGGAGGACACCTGAGCGTGCTCGGGAAATCTCGAGTAACGAGTATATTCGCTCATCACTAGTTATAACATTTCTAAAATTTTATTTAAAAAATCCCTGTTAAGGTCTTATATATCAATTGCCAAATATTTGATTACTACATAGCAGGCAATGTATGTTGTTATTACCAGGCTTCTTGCTACATTATGGTGGAAAAGAACTGCCAAATAATAATAGTCAAAGACTGTGTGTTTAATCACTGGGTGACAAAGAGTTAATATGCTGACCCTGTCCTGTATCCATGTGTGTGTGTGTGTGTATACCCAGGCATGGATGCATGCAGTTGTTCCAGCACCTGTTCGCTGCACATGTCTGCAACTGGGGGCCCAGAGGGCAGTTTGTTCAGCTGGACACCCGCCGTGGACAACAGGCGTCAGAATGTCAGCCATTGAATATTGAAAGTCTCCTTAAGTTTTTGAAGCTATCGGGTTTCCACTGTAAATAGTTTTCCTTGGATTGTCTATGGTCTTGACCTGGTTAATATTCTAGTATCAAACCCCCAAATTTACTGCCATCTGATAAGTGTGATTTACATTGAGAAATTACTAAAAAAAAACAAGACTGATGGGAATATTCTTATTATTTATAATGAAGTCATACAAGCAAAAATTGGTAATACAGTTAATACAAAGATATGACAGGTAATACAACAGTACATATAACCCCCACCAGGAGACATCCCACAAAGCAATACACTCTCCAGATACGACTGCTGGCGTTCATCAGGAAAATGAACATCTCTGTTTAGACCGGTGAGGTGGTATTGGTACTTAATATGAAGCTTTGTCCAAGTTGGTGAGGGTCCATATCTTTAGCTCAACAAAGTGATTTGCCTGCACGTGCATATTCTGCACAGGTCCTGCCCAAGTTAACCCCCTGGAGCAGCAAGTCCGTCACCTTGTCCAGTCCCACACAGGTGGTGAGGGGTGCCAGAAAGCCATACAGAGCTCCAAAAAAGATACTGAGCGGCCAGGCCACGAAAATTAGGACTATAATCCAAAAAATGCACCATAGAATGCAAGAACAACTGGCCATTGTGGATCTGTGGACAAAAGGATATAGAGGGTGAAAAACACAATAATCTATTTAATAACATATTATACAGAATAACTCAAGTAAAATTAACAGAGACTAAAGATGAAACACCGAAATGTAAGAAGTGACTGATCATAAAATGGTATGTGTGGAGAAAAAAGGGCACAGAACTTCAGGAAAAGAACATCTCACCAACCATTAGGCAAGGGGGTGGATCAATCATGCTTTGGGGTTGTATTGCAGCTAATGGCACAGGGAAAATTTCACGGATAGAGGGAAGAATGGATTCAATTAAATGTAAACAAATTCTTGATGCAAACATAACATCATCTGTAAATAAGTTGAAGTTGGAAAGAAGATGGCTTCTACAAATGTATAATAATTCTAAACACAAATCATAATCCACAATAGACTCCCTCAAAAGGTGCAAGCTGAAGGTTTTATAATGGCCCTCACAGTCCCCTGATCTGAACATCATAGAAAATCTGCGGCTAGACCTCAAAATAGCAGTGCATGCAAGACGACCAAGGAATCTCACAGAACTGGAAGAATTTTACAAGGAAGAATGGATGAAAATCCCTCAAACAATAAATAATAGGTACTAACCATGCAGGGTGCAAAACTTTAGCATCGGCCCATTTTCCTCTATGTAATTTTTAAAATGTAAAAAATGGCATTTTTTTGTGTGCCTAAAATACAATGTAAATGTGTCATCTGTAACTTTAGACCTTTTAGAGATCATTTCATCTTCAGCTTGCTTAAAGGTTTATTCACACTTTGCGGATTTTGCTGCGGATCCGCAGCGGATTTGACCGCTGCGGATCCGCAGCAGTTTCCCATGAGTTTACATTTCAATGTAAACCTATGGGAAACAAAAAACGCTGTGCACATGCTGCAGAAAAATCCGCGCGGAAACGCTGCGGATTACATTCCGCAGCATGTCACTTCTTTTCTGCGGATTTTCAGCTGCTCCAATAGAAAACTGCAGTTGAAAATCCGCAGAAGAAAACGCAGTAAAAACCGCGATAAATCCGCAGTAAAAACCGCGATGGGTTTTCACTGCGGATTTTGCAATTCCGCTGCGGAAAAATCCGCAGTGGAATCTGCAAAGTGTGCACATAGCCTTACTGTTCACAGCAACAGTAATATTGACCAGGGGTGTCCTGGTCAATAAAACTTTTACATGCCACTGTATATATTCCTCTGTGTACGCATAAAGTATTGGCAGAATTGAGGCACAGGAAGCAGATTTGCTGCAGGGTTGTATGTGGTAAATCTGCAGTATAATAAACTACCAAAATAAGTAAAATCTAAAAAAAAAACCCTCATCTACTCATAGTGGAAATGTTTTACACCTAGTTGACAGTAACGTGCAGTGCGGATTTTAAAATGTTAATTTTCGCGACAGGTATGCATTGCAAAATTCATCTACTTCAATGTGGGGGGGTGAGGTACAGTAGGGAGAAAAGTATTTAGTCAGCCACCAATTGCGCATGTTCTCCCTCTTAAAAAGATGAGAGAGGCCTGTA
Organism: Ranitomeya imitator; assembly: GCF_032444005.1. Lineage (NCBI taxonomy): Eukaryota > Metazoa > Chordata > Amphibia > Anura > Dendrobatidae > Ranitomeya > Ranitomeya imitator. Next base: position 721,912,015 of record NC_091282.1, on the reverse strand, counting down.
ATTGGCATCATAGGTAGACCCCAACTATGAGAGTCAAAATGAGAAAGCAAATCCAGAAAATCGCCTTGTCTGATTGGCAAGATTTATTTTGCAAATTATGGTGGAAAATAAGTATTTGATCACCTAAAAACATGCAAGATTTCTGGCTCTCACAGACCTGTAACTTCTTCTTTAAGAGGCTCCCCTGTCCTCCACTCATTACCTGTAGTAATGGCACCTGTTTGAACTTGTTATCAGTATAAAAGACACCTGTCCACAACGTCAAATAGTCACACTCCAAACTCCACTATGGTGAAGACCAAAAAGCTGTCGAAGGTCACCAGAAACAAAATTGTAGCCCTGCACCAGGCTGTAAAGACTGAATCTGCAATAGGCAAGCAGCTTGGTGTGATGAAATCAACTGTGGGAGCAATAATAAGAAAATGGAAGACATACAAGACCACTGATAATCAATCTGGGGCTCAACGCAAGATCTTATCCCGTGGGCTCAAAATGATCACAAGAACGGTGAGCAAAAATCCCAGAAGCACATGGGGGACCTAGTGAATAACCTGCATAGAGCTGGGACCACCGTAACAAAGACTACTATCAGTAGCACACCACGCCGCCAGGAACTCAAATCCTGCAGTACCAGATGTGTCCCCCAGCTTAGGCCAGTACATGTCCGAGTCTGTCTGAATTTTGCTAGAGAGCATTTGGATTATCCAGAAGAATATTGGGAGAATGTCATATGGTCTGATGGAACCAAAGTAGAACTGTTTGGTAGAAACAAAACTCGTCGTGTTTGGAGGAGACTGAGTTGCATCCAAAAAACACCATACCTACTGTGAAGCATGGGGGTGGCAACATCAGGCTTTGGGGACGACTGATCCGTGTACATGAAAGAATGAATGAGACCATGTATCGTGAGATTTTGAGTGCAAACCTCCTTCCATCAGCAAGGACATTGAAGATGAAACGTGGATGGGTCTTTCAGCATGATAATGATCCCAAGCACACCGCCAGGGCTACGAAGGAGTGGTTTCATAAGAAGCATATGAAGGTCCTGGAGTGGCCTAGCCAGTCTCCACATCTCAACCACATAGAAAAACTTTGGAGGGAGTTGAAAGTCCATGTTGCCCAGTGACAGGCCCAAAACATCACTGCTCTAGAGGAGATCTGCATGGAGGAATGGGCCAACATACCAACAACAGTGTGTGGCAACCATGTGAAGACTTACAGAAAAAGTTTGACCTCTGTCATTGCCAACAAAGGATATATATCAAAATATTGAGATGAACTTTTGTGAATGACCAAATGCTTATTTTCCACCATAATTTGCAAAATAAATCTTGCCAAATCAGACAAGGTGATTTTCTGGATTTGTTTTCTCATCTTGACTCACATAGTTGTGGTCTACCTATGATGTCAATTACAGGCCTCTCTCATCTTTTTAAGTGGGAGAACTTGCACAATTGGTGGCTGACTAAATACTTTTTTTTCCCCACTGTAAGCACCGAATCTGCAGCAAAAGCAGCATGATGATTTTTTTTTTTTAAACTGGCATGCCATGGATTTAAAGGGAACCTGTCACCAGGTTTTTCCTATTTAAACTGTAACCTCCACTTTTCAGTCTTTAGAAGCACTCCTCTTTCTTAAGAGCTCAGCTCCCGCATACCTAAGAATATGTCCTTTATAATTGTTCCTTTTCATATACTAATCGGCTGAATGCTGAGTTGTTGTTTTCTTATACCCCGACCCCAACAGTAATTGGAAGTTTTCTATGTATGCTGTGCATTGGCAGAAAGCTGCCAATCAGGGGTGTGGATGGAGTCATAAGGAGATCAACATGCAGAGAACTGGGAGATCTCCAGCAGACAAAACAGTGATTTTATCACTACAGCAAGCAGCCCAGTAAGTGTCACATCACTGGAACCAGGGTGTTTGTCAATATAGTATATGTTATACTATATGAAAGGCTATGTGGGGCACATTATACTACGTGGAAGGCAACATGGGGTGCATTATATTATATGGAAGGCAATGTGGGGCGCATTATGCAATGTGGGTGCATTATACAATGTGGAAGGCAATGTGAAGCGCATTATACAATGTGGAAGGCAATGTGGGGTGCATTATACAATGTGGAAGGCAATGTGTGGTGCATTATACAATGTGGAAGGCAATGTGTGGTGTATTATATTATGTGGAAGGCAATGTGGGATGCATTATATTATATGGAAGGCAATGTTGAGAGTATTATATTATGTTGGAGGCAATGTGGGGGCACTTTATATTGTATGGCAGGCAGGCAATGTGGGTGGGGCATATTATACTACATGGAAGGCAATACGGGGCTCTTTGCATTATATGGAAAGCAATGTGGGGAGTATTATACTACATGGATGGCAATGTGCGGTGCACTACAATATATGGAAAAGAATGTGTGGTGCATTATACTATGTAGAAGGAAATATGGGGTACATTATACTGCATGGAAGCCTATGTGGGGTCCATTATACTATATAGAAGACTATTAGGGCCATTTATACTATATGGAAGGCTGTTTGGAGGGCGCTGTGTGGGCCATTATACTATATGGAGAGCTATGTGGGAGCCTTTAAACTTTATAGAGGGCTATGTAGGGTCCATTATACAGTTTGCAGGGCTTTTGGGGGTCCATTATGCGGTTTGCAGGAATAAATGGAGGGCCATAATACTCTATGGAGGGCTGTGTAGGGATCACAATTGGGGCATCATACTGCTGACGGATTCCCTTTAATAAGCGGTAGGGCCTGCACCCGCTCTCACACAGTCAGAATCTGTCCTTCCACAGTCAGATCACACAATCTGCCTTTATAGATTATAATAAAGCTGGCAGAAGGGCAAAATGGAGATAATTATTCCTGCTCTTGATCGGAGACGTTCCAATAGAGGGACATTTTGAGTATGTTGGGGGGGTTTTAGCTATATTTTAGTTTGGAGAAACAATTGATTTGCATTATAGCCACATATAATATAGCATAGAGAGCCAAATCTAAGCTGTGCTGTACCAAACTACACTTCAAAATAAATAAGGAAAGAAAGAAAAAACAACATGTAAAAAAAATAGGTAATAGTGAAGACAATAGGCTATATTCACACTTAGCGGTTTTTACCGCGGAACCGCCGCGATTTTGATGCTGCGGGTCCGCAGCAGTTTCCATAGCGTTTACAGTAACATGTAAACCCTATGGAAACCGCAAACCGCTGTGCACATGCTGCGGGAAAAACCGCGCGGGAACGCAGCGGTTTACAACCCGCAGCATGTCACTTCTTTGTGCAGAATCGCTGCGATTCTGCACCCATAGGAATACATTGAACCGCTTACTTCCCGCATGGGGCTGTGCCCACGTTGCGGGAAGTAAGCGGATAATGTGCGGGTGGTACCCGGGGTGGAGGAGAGGAGACTCTCCTCCAGGCCCTGGGAACCATATTTGGGGTTAAAAAATAAAAAATCTGGTTATACTCACCCTCTGATGTCCGGAGCTCCTGGGCGCTGCACGCGGCTGTCCGGTCAGAGTTGCTGTGCGACCAGGACCTGCGGTGACGTCGCGGTCACATGACCGTGACGTCACGAAGGGTCCTTCTCGCACAGCATCTCTGGAACCGGACCGCCGGGTGCAGCGCCGAGGGATCGGGACGTCAGAGGGTGAGTATAACCAATTTTTATTATTTTTAACATTACTATTGATGCTGCATATTGCTGCATATGCAGCATCAATAGTATAGGCGGAAACCCGCAGCGGAAACCGCGGAACAAACCGCGATAAATCTGCAGGGAGAACCGCAGTTGTTTTGCCCTGCAGATTTATCAAATCCGCTGCGGGAGAACCCGCAGGGACCCGACGCAAGGTGTGAACATAGCCTAAGAGAACTAGAACTAGAGAACAGCCACCAGAAACTGCAGCCAAGCGTGGTAGACACAGTTAATAGGAGCGAGCTGCTTTACCATCATCACTGAGCCGCACACCTGCAATGCCTGGAAAGCAGAAGTCCCTGGTAACTGACATTTATAACTGCAGTAACATAAAGTGTTTACACCCCGCTGATAATCATCCTGCACAGGGAAGACTACGACAATGCAAAGTGCCGGATGATGTCAGTCATCACCAACTCAATAAAGAAAAGAATCTCTTGTCTTATGGCATTTTACATAATGGTGCCTGGGACACTATTGTCCTCATATAGTATCATCATGTAAGACACAATGTATGCTGTACTGTCAGCGAGGGGCACTAGGGGTGCATCCTTCTGGCATTTTAGTTTTGCACCAAAAGAGGAAACTAGTAAAAGTAAATGAGAATTTTGAAATCTCACGTACCTGTCATTCACATAAATTGACACGCGGTTCGGATTTTTAAATTATTTTGCCTTTTTAAAAAACAAAAATTCTATGGACTTTAATAGAGATTTTATTTTTTGCATTAAAAAAAACACGTGCAAGTGTTGCTGCTTAGTTATATGTCCTACATGCATTTCCACAACAACAGAAAGCACAAGTGTGGTTTATTCCAGGAAAGGGATGTGATGTCACAGCAGCTGGAAGGACATGAAAAAGACAGCTTGAAACTGCAAGAAGATAAAAAAAGCTGATGTGGAATTTAATTGCTTTTGTGCATTTTTTAAATGAACTAAAAATGCATTATGCGCCTTAACCCTTAAAGGGAGCCACATATATTATGTAGAAGTAGGTTGATGGTTGAGCAATTGTTGAACTATTGATTACGGTAACTGGTGGACTTCTGTTTCGGTGATGCAGTCATACGCATTTTAGGCCATACAGCCATTCAGACTGTCCATTAGTTGTCCAATAATACTAGATCAATAAAAATCTTTGTCAAAAAACCTCAATAGACAAATAGAGGAATACCCACCCACATGTAATAGTAGTACCAGTGATATACCAGTGTTAACATTCACTTAGTTATATAGATGTGCAGATGTAAGTGCAATTTCCCTAGACGCTATACAACACCTGTATATATATGCCTACCTAGATGCGGAGGTTGGCACCCTAAGAAATTCGAGAATGTCGCCCCCGCTCATGCGATGGCTGTCCCTATTCTCCTAACTACAATCTATAAGGAGACAGTCAGAAATAGAAGGCCAGATGGCTTGTAATATCTTGTAATGGCATATCGTGTGTTAAAGCGAACATAAGGCCCACCCACAATGTGATGTGAGTAAAGAGACAGATACTAAAAAACTATGCACACAGATGTATATACACAGGGAAATAGTTTAGGTACTCTGCAGCATCATAATGACTTCAATATGGTACCAGAGAAAAACTCATTACAACTGGTACTACTCCAAGGAAACATGTTTGTAACCAACAAATATAAAGATAGATACCACAATCCACATTTTATATTGCGTCACTAAACCCCCCAACTACAAGCACAAGGCCAAATTATATAACGTTTGTTCCTGCAGAAAAAATATATCCTCAGTGTGCAATTTTGCACTCATCTGTTAGATATAGGCAGTTGTGGGTCCAGATAAAGTGACTCCTCGCATAGATCAACACATAACTCTCGACGCATTTCCCCCAGACATGGGTTCATCAGGAGAGGTGATACCGTGGTAGTATGAAGTTGTCCATAAAAAGGCTGCAACTACATACCTATGAATCCTCCTTAAATACTTTAACAGGTGCATGTAAAACTACTTCCTGTTTAGCGGACACTAAACTGCCGCTATAAATTGTCTGCCCACGGCGCCCATGTAGGACTATCTGGCGCCATTACCCTGGAGTCCACTGTCCTACCTACTATTTAGGCTGAGGGTACGTTTTTCTTGTTATTTAATAAAGTACATATTTTAAGGTTTTTTTTTTTATTTTGTAAACTTGTCCTTACCCTTGTTTCATATTTAGCTTAAGTCTCCAATAATACTAGGTCAAGGATGAACAATCCTTCTGTGAACATTTTTCCAGATAAATATATAAAAATCTTTTGTACGTAAACCATGAGAAATTTCAACATAATCAACTTTGTTCCGGGCAATGATGGTCAGCCTCCGGTCAGCTAAAATGATTTACTGTTGTGGTCGGTCAATTTTGGTCTAATGTGTATGGTCATCTTTAGGGCTATAGATCACAGATTTTGACTAAAGAAGTCCAACTGTAAGGGTATGTGCACATTTTGCGGATTTGTGTGCAGATTTTTCCACACAGATTCAGAAAAATCCGCAGGTAAAACACCCTGTATTTTACCCACATTTACCGTGGTTTTTGTGCGGATTTCACCTGCGTTTTTACACCTGCGGATTCCTATTAAAGAATAGGTGTAAAACGCTGCAGAATCCGTACAAAGAATTGACATGCTGCAGAAAATAAACCGCAGCAAATCTGCATCGAATTTTCTGCAGCATGTGCACAGCAGATTTGGTTTTACATAGCTTTACATGCTACTGTAAAGCGCATGGAAAACAGCTGCAGATCCACAGCGTCAAATCCGCTGAGGATCTGTAGCCAAATCCGCAACGTGTGCACATACCTTAAAGCCCCCCATATATTTTTTTAATCCAACAGCTTCTGTATGTCTCCTGATTTCCTCATACATAGGAGCATTCAGCACAGCCAAGCGCTCTTAAGCTTTCTATGAGAGAGCCGATGCCAGACTCCTCTGGTGGTGACTTATCTCCAGGAGAACAAAAAGTATCCGTAGTTCAAAATCAGACATGTTAGATCCTTCGCTTCCCCGACAGATGATGTTTGGGAGGAAAGAGGCCCCCATACATCCAATTTTGGCAGGTCCATCCAACATTAGTCTAATATGCGTCAGGGCCTTAAAATACGTGCTACTATGAGATACAGGAGGAACGCGGGATGCAGTGAGAAGCCGGAGGCAGAACAAGAGTTAACGGGTTTATTACAAGGATTACGCCATGCAGGCAAAGTAAGGGTTAAGGGGGAAATAAACTTGGGTTTGGTATCTGGGTAGGAACAAACGGTTAGGAAACTGGTAAACTTATCAATCCAATGATTTCCCGGCGCTGGGAGCTTGAAATCCCACGGTGGCACCGTAGGCAACGCACAAAGTCTCTGGCCTGTTCCTGGAGGAAGGTGAAGCACTGTCTCCCAACAGAAATGGCGTATCCTGGCTTTCTCAGACGAGGTAGCGAGTTGCCGGGGCAAAATCCACTAAGTGTTGCAGTCTTTGCCTCCGCTGGAAGATGCTGCTGAACAGCGCTGGTGTCGGGGATGTAGGTCCCAGGTTCTCGACGATCTGCCTGGTAAGCTCCAGGCCACACACTCAAGGCCAGTAGTGGAGCGGTCGGGGCAGAGGTCCCGTAGTCAGGGTGGATAGGCACACCACCTCAAGTCTCTCACGGTTAGTCTGCACAGGGTAATTAAGATTACTAAAGGAGTCTGTGTCATTATTTAAAATAAAGGATTTTATTCTGGGTGTCTGTGTTTTTATACAATATCACTGTGGGGTTACTAATGGATAGGTGTCTTATAGATGCCTCTCCATTACAAACCTGTGGGCTTGATGTCACCTGGCAATACAAAGGTGACATCAACCCCACAAATATGATCCCCTCTTGTCACGGGGTACAGGGCAAGTGGGAAGAGCGAGGCTAAGCGCCAGATTTAACTCCTCTTATGGATGCGCCTTTTCTGTGGCTTTTTCATCAGCTGAGAGCTGATATTTTTAGTCTCCTTCCTAGGCTATTAAAATCAGCCAGCAGTTGTCTGCCTAGCCTTTGCTGGGTAGATTTTATAGGGGGGCCCTATGTCAATTTTTTTCTGGGGTCCCCTGTAAACTAGCCTGTAAAGTCTAAGCACACAGCTGTGAGCTGATATTAATAGCCTGGGAACATTTATGGCTATTGGCTCCTTCCCAGAATATTAACATCACCCCTCAGCTGTCAGCTTTCCCTCTGCTGGTTATTGAAATTACGTGGAAACCCATGCAATTTTTTTTTCTCTTTAAAATTAACAGTTGCTGTTTGGTTACAGCCTATATGTGTTCGTTCTGTTAACCCTCCTGCAAGTGCTTCTCACTAAATTAGAATATCATCAAAAAGTTAATTTTTTCAGTTCTTCAATACAAAAGTGAAACTCTATTTAATATCAGAGTCATTACAAACAAAGTTATCTATTTCAAGTGTTTATTTCTATTAATGTTAATGATTATGGCTTACAGCAAATGAAAATCCCAAAGCCATTAACTCAGTAAATTAGAATAATTAACAAAAAACACCTGCAAAGGCTTCATAAGTGTTTAAAAAGATCCCTTAGTCTATATCAGTAGGCTCCACAATCATGGGCAAGACTGCTGACTTAACAGATGTCCAGAAGGCAGTCACTGACACACTCCACAAGGAGGGTAAGCCACAAAAGGTCATTGCTAAAGAAGCTGGCTGTTCATACAGTGCTGTTTCCATATTAATGGAAAGTTGAGTGGAACGAAAAAGGGGGGTAGAAAAAAAAGGTGTACAAGCAACAGGGATAACCGCAGCCTTGAAAGGATTGTTAAGAAAAAGATATTCAAAAATTTGGGGGAGATTCACAAGGAGTGGACTGCTGTTGGAGAAATTGCTTCAAGAGCCACCACACACAGACGTATCCAGGACATGGGCTACAAGTGTCGCATTCCTTGTGTCAAGCAACTCATGACCAATAGACAAAGCCAGAAGCATCTTATCTGGGCCAAGGAGAAAAAGAACTGGACTGTTGCTCAGTGATCCAAGGTGTTGTTTTCAGATGAAAGTAAATATTGCATTTCATTTGGAAATCAAGGTCCCAGAGTCTGGAGGAAGAGTGGAGAGGCACACAGTCCAAGCTGCTTGAGGTCTAGTGTGAAGTTTCCACAATCAGTGATGGTTTGGGGAGCCATGTCATCTGCTGGTGTAGGTTCACTGTGTTTTATCAAGACCAAAGTCAGTGCAGCCATCTTCTAGGAAATTTTAGAGTACTTTATGCTTCCCTCTTCTGACAAGCTTATTGGAGATGGAAATGTCATTCTCCAGCAGGACTTGGCACCTGTCCACACTGCCAAAACTACCAATACCTGGTTTAAAAACAACAGTATCACTGTGCTTGATTGGCCAGCAAACTCGCATGACTGTAACCCCATAGAGAATCTATGAGGTATTGTCAAGAGGAAGATGAGAGACACCAGACCCAACAATGCAGAAGAGCTGAAAGCTGCTATCAAAGCAACCTGGGTTTCCATAACACCTTAGCAGTGCTGCAGATTGATCGCCTCCATGCTATGCCGCATTGGTGCAGTAATTGATGCAAAAGGAGCCCCGACCAAGTATTGAGTGCATTTACTGAACATCCATTTCAGTAGGCGAACATTTCGGATGTTAAAATAATTTTTTCAAGCTGGTGTATTATAAAGTATTCTAATTTACTGAGATAATGACATTTTTTGGCCAAATCATGTGCTAAGCATCTCATGTGTTTTTTCATAGATTTCACAAGCCATTATGCTATTCACATTTCATGTATCGCACATTTCCTTGCTTTAGTACAGTTGAGTGCAGCCATTGATCTATTTGCTTATCAAGACCAAAGTCAGCGCAGCCATCTACCAGGAAATTTTAGTGCACTTCATGCTTCCCTCTGCCGACAAGCTTAAGGGTATGTGTCCACGTTCAGGCTTGCATCAGGATTTGGTCAGGATTTTACTTAAGTATTTGTAGCCAAAACCAGGAGTGGAACAATTAGAGGAAAAGTATAATAGAAACATATGCACCACTTCTGCATTTATCACCCACTCCTGGTTTTGGCTTACAAATACTGATGAAAAATCCTGACCAAATCCTGATGCAATCCTGAACGTGGACACATACCCTTATGGAGATGGAAATTTAATTCTCCAGCAGGACTTGGCACCTGTCCACACTGCCAAAAGTACCAATACCTGGTTTAAAAACAACAGTATCACTGTGCTTGATTGGCCAGCAAACTCGCTTGACCTTATCCCCATAGACAATCTATGGGTTATTGTCAAGAGGAAGATGAGAGACACCAGACCCAACAATGCAGACGAGCCGAAGGTTGTTGTCAAAGCAACCTGTGCTTCCATAACACCTCAGCAGTGCCACAGGCTGATCGCCTCCATAATACGCCACATTGATGCAGTAATTGATGCAAAAGGAGCCCCGACCAACTATTGAGTGCATTTACTAAACATACATTTCAGGAGGCTAACATTTCGGATTTTAACCCCTTCCCGACCTTTGACGCCACGTAGGCGTCATGAAAGTCGGTGCCAATCCGACCCATGACGCCTATGCGGCGTCATGGAAAGATCGCGTCCCTGCAGATCGGGTGAAAGGGTTAACTCCCATTTCACCCGATCTGCAGGAACAGGGGGAGTGGTAGTTTAGCCCAGGGGGGGTGGCTTCACCCCCTCGTGGCTACGATCGCTCTGATTGGCTGTTGAAAGTGAAACTGCCAATCAGAGCGATTTGTAATATTTCACCCATTATAACGGGTGAAATATTACAATCCAGCCATGGCCGATGCTGAAATATCATCGGCCATGGCTGGAAATACTAGTGTGCCCCCACCCCACCCCTCCGATCGCCCCCCCACCCGCCCGATCTGGCCGGTACACTGCTCCGGCTCCCCTCCGCCCTGTGCTCCGCTCCCCCCCGTGCTCGTGTCCGCTCCCCCCGTGCTCCAATCACCCCCCCGTGCTCCAATCACCCCCCCTGCACTCCGATCCACCCCCCCCCGTGCTCCGTTCCACCCCCCCGTGCTCCGTTCCAGCCCCCCCGTGCTCCGTTCCACGCCCCCCGCGCTCCGTTCCACCCCTCCCGCGCTCCGATTCCCCCCCCCCCCGTGCTCCGATCCCCCCCCCGTGGTCCCCCCCCACCCTATCATACTTACCGATCCAGCCGTGGTCCCGTCCGTCTTCTCCCGGTCGCCGCCATCTTCCAAAATGGTGGGCGCATGCGCAGTGCGCCCGCCGAATCTGCCGGCCGGCAGATTCGTTCCAAAGTGCATTTTGATCACTGAGATATAATCTATCTCAGTGATCAAAATAAAAAAAATAATAAATGACCCCCCCCCCCTTTGTCACCCCCATAGGTAGGGACAATAAAAAAATAAAGAAATTTTTTTTTTTCCACTAATGTTAGAATAGGGTTAGGGTTAGGGGTAGGGTTAGGGGTAGGGTTAGGGGTAGGGCTAGGGGTAGGGTTAGGGGTAGGGTTAGGGGTAGGGTTAGGGTTAGGGTTAGGGCTAGGGTTAGGGTTAGGAATGTGCACACGTATTCTGGTCCTCTGCGGATTTTTCCGCTGCGGATTTGATAAATCCGCAGTGCTAAACCGCTGCGGATTTATGGCGGATTTACCGCGTTTTTTTCTGCGCATTTCACTGCGGTTTTACAATTGCGATTTTCTATTGGAGCAGTTGTAAAACCGCTGCGGAATCCGCACAAAGAAGTGACATGCTGCGGAATGTAAACCGCTGCGTTTCCGTGCAGTTTTTCCGCAGCATGTGTACAGCGATTTTTGTTTCCCATAGGTTTACATTGAACTGTACACTCATGGGAAACTGCTGCGGATCCGCAGCGTTTTCCGCAGCGTGTGCACATACCTTTAGAATTAGGCTATGTGCACACGGTGCGGATTTGGCTGCGGATTCGCAGCAGTGTTCCATCAGGTTTACAGTACCATGTAAACATATGAAAAACCAAATCCGCTGTGCCCGTGGTGCGGAAAATACCGCGCGGGAACGCTGCGTTGTATTTTCCGCAGCATGTCAATTCTTTGTGCGGATTCCGCAGCGTTTTACACCTGTTCCTCAATAGGAATCCGCAGGTGAAATCCGCACAAAAAACACTGGAAATCCGCGGAAAATCCGCAGGTAAAACACAGTGCCTTTTACCCGCAGATTTTTCAAAAATGGTGCGGAAATATCTCACACGAATCCGCAACGTGGGCACATAGCCTTAGGGTTAGGGTTGGAATTAGGGTTGTGGTTAGGGTTAGGGGTGTGTTGGGGTTAGTGTTGTGGTTAGGGGTGTGTTGGGGTTAGGGTTGTGATTAGGATTATGGCTACAGTTGGGATTAGGGTTAGGGGTGTGTTGGGGTTAGTGTTGGAGTTAGAATTGAGGGGTTACCACTGTTTAGGCACATCAGGGGTCTCCAAACGCAACATGGCGCCACCATTGATTCCAGCCAATCTCGTATTCAAAAAGTCAAATGGTGCTCCCTCACTTCCGAGCCCTGACGTGTGCCCAAACAGTGGTTTACCCCCACATATGGGGTACCAGCATACTCAGGACAAACTGCGCAACAATTACTGGGGTCCAATTTCTCCTGTTACCCTTGTGAATCTAAAAAAATGCTTGCTAAAACATAATTTTTGAGGAAAGAAAAATGATTTTTTATTTTCACGGTTCTGCGTTGTAAACGTCTGTGAAGCACTTGGGGGTTCAAAGTGCTCACCACATATCTAGATAAGTTCCTTGGGGGGTCTAGTTTCTAAAATGGGGTCACTTGTGGGGGGTTTCTACTGTTTAGGCACACCAGGGGCTCTGCAAACGCAACGTGACACCCGCAGACCATTCCATCAAAGTCTGCATTTCAAAAGTCACTACTTCCCTTCTGAGCCCCGACGTGTGCCCAAACAGTGGTTTACCCCCACATATGGGGTATCAGCGTACTCATGAGAAACTGGACAACAACTATTGGGGTCCAATTTCTCCTGTAACCCTTGGGAAAATAAAAAATTCTGGGCTAAATAATTATTTTTGAGGAAAGAAAACGTATTTATTATTTTCACGGCTCTGCATTATAAACTTCTATGAAGCACTTGGGGGTTCAAAGTGCTCACCACACATCTAGATAAGTTCCTTTCAGGGTCTAGTTTCCAAAATGGGGTCACTTGTGGGGGGTTTCTACTGTTTAGGCACATCAGGGGCTCTGCAAACGCAACGTGACGCCCGCAGAGCATTCCATCAAAGTCTGCATTTCAAAACGTCACTACTTCAATTCCAAGCCCCGGCATGTGCCCAAACAGTAGTTTACCCCCACATATGGGGTATCACCGTACTCAGGAGAAACTGGACAACAAATATTGGGGTCAAATTTCTCCTGTTACCCTTGGGAAAATTAAAAAATTCTGGGCTAAATAATTATTTTTGAGGAAAGAAAACGTATTTATTATTTTCACGGCTCTGCATTATAAACTTCTATGAAGCACTTGGGGGTTCAAAGTGCTCACCACACATCTAGATAAGTTCCTTTGGGGGTCTAGTTTCCAAAATGGGGTCACTTGTGGGGGGTTTCTACTGTTAAGCCACATCAGGGGCTCTGCAAACGCAACGTGACGCCCACAGAGCATTCCATCAAAGTCTGCATTTCAAAACGTCACTACTTCACTTCCGAGCCCCGGCATGTGCCCAAACAGTGATTTACCCCCACATATGGGGTGTCAGCGTACTCAGGAGAAACTGGACAACAACTTTTGGGGTCAAATTTCTCCTGTTACCCTTGGGAAAATAAAAAATTGCAGGCTAAAAGATCATTTTTGAGAAAATAATTTTTTTTTTTATTTTCATGGCTCTGCGTTATAAACTTCTGTGAAGCACTTGGGGGTTCAAAGTCCTCACCACACATCTAGATTAGTTCCTTTGGGGGTCTAGTTTCTAAAATGGTGTCATTTCTGGGGGATCTCCAATGTTTAGGCACACAGGGGCTCTCCAAACGTGACATGGTGTCCGCTAATGATTGGAGCTAATTTTCCATTTAAAAAGCCAAATGGCGTGCCATCCCTTCCGAGCCCTGCCGTGCGCCCAAACAGTGGTTTACCCCCACATATGGGGTATCAGCGTACTCAGGACAAACTGGACAACAATATTTGGGGTCCAATTTCTCCTATTATCCTTGGCAAAATAGGAAATTCCAGGCTAAAAAATCATTTTTGAGGAAAGAAAAATTATTTTTTATTTTCATGGCTCTGCGTTATAAACTTCTGTGAAGCACCTGGGGGTTTAAAGTGCTCAATATGCATCTAGATAAGTTCCTTGGGGGGTCTAGTTTCCAAAATGGGGTCACTTGTGCGGGAGCTCCAATGTTTAGGCACACAGGGGCTCTCCAAACGTGACATGGTGTCCGCTAAAGAGTGGAGCCAATTTTTGATTCAAAAAGTCAAATGGCGCTCCTTCCCTTCCAAGCCCTGCCGTGCGCCAAAACAGTGGTTTACCCCCACATATGAGGTATCAGCGTACTCAGGACAAATTGGACAACAACTTTCGTGGTTCAGTTTCTCCTTTTACCATTGGGAAAATAAAAAAATTGTTGCTAAAAGATAATTTTTGTGACTAAAAAGTTAAATGTTCATTTTTTCCTTCCATGTTGCTTCTGCTGCTGTGAAGCACCTGAAGGGTTAATAAACTTCTTGAATGTGGTTTTGAGTACCTTGAGGGGTGCAGTTTTTAGAATGGTGTCACTTTTGGGTATTTTCAGCCATATAGACCCCTCAAACTGACTTCAAATGTGAGGTGGTCCCTAAAAAAAATGGTTTTGTAAATTTCGTTGTAAAAATGACAAATCGCTGGTCGAATTTTAACCCTTATAACTTCCTAACAAAAAAAAATTTTGTTTCCAAAATTGTGCTGATGTAAAGTAAACATGTGGGAAATGTTATTTATTAACTATTTTGTGTCACATATCTCTCTGGTTTAACAGAATAAAAATTCAAAATGTGAAAATTGCGAAATTTTCAAAATTTTCGCCAAATTTCCGTGTTTATCACAAATAAATGCAGAATTTATTGACCTAAATTTACCACTAACATGAAGCCCAATATGTCACGAAAAAACAATCTCAGAACCGCTAGGATCCGTTGAAGCGTTCCTGAGTTATTACCTCATAAAGGGACACTGGTCAGAATTGCAAAAAACGGCAAGGTCTTTAAGGTCAAAATAGGCTGGGTCTTGAAGGGGTTAAAATAATTTTTCAAGCTGGTGTTATAAAGTATTCTAATTTACTGAGATAATCACTTTTGGGTTTTCATTGGCTGCAAGCCATAATCATCAACATTAACAGAAATAAACACTTGAAATAGATCCCTCTGTAATGACTCTATATAATATATGAGTTTCACTTCTTGTATTGAAGAACTGAAATTAATTAACTTTTTGGTGATATTCTAATTTTGTGAGAAGTACCTGTACATAGGCTGGTGGCAATGTGTGTGTTTGTGTTTACTTATCGGCGTAGAAATGAGGGTGTCAGGTTGACACCTTTTCATTACTAAGCCTAGAGCTAGGTGTCAATGACCGCTGCTAAAGGTACCGTCACACTGAACGATATCGCTAGCGATCCGTGACGTTGCAGCATCCTGGCTAGTGATATTGTTCAGTTTGACAGGCAGCAGCGATCAGGATCCTGCTGTGATGTCGTTGGTCGCTGCAGAAAGTCCAGCACTTTATTTCGTCGCTGGACTCCCTGCAGACATCGCTGAATCGGCGTGTGTGACGCCGATTCAGCAATGTCTTCACTGGTAACCAGGGTAAACATCGGGTTACTAAGCGCAGGGCCGCGCTTAGTAACCCGATGTTTACCCTGGTTATCAGCGTAAAATTTTAAAAAAACAAACACTACATACTTACCTTCCGCTGTCTGTCCCCGGCGCTGTGCTTCTCTGCACTGACTGTGAGGGCCGGCCAGCCGGAAAGCACAGCGGTGACGTCACCGCTCTGCTTTCCGGCCGCTGTGCTCACAGTCAGTGCAGAGAACCACAGCGCCGGGGACAGACAGCGAAAGGTAAGTATGAAGTGTTTTTTTTTTTACTTTTACGATGGTAACCAGGGTAAACATCGGGTTACTAAGCGCGGCCCTGCGCTTAGTAACCCGATGTTTACCCTGGTTACCGGCATCGTTGGTCGCTGGAGAGCTGTCTGTATGACAGCTCTCCAGCGACCAAACAGCGACGCTGCAGCGATCGACATCGTTGTCGGTATCGCTGCAGCGTCGCTTAAGGTACCTTCACACATAACGATATTGTTAACGATATCGTTGCTTTTTGTGACGTAGCAACGATATCGTTAATAAAATCGTTATGTGTGACAGCGACCAACGATCAGGCCCCTGCTGGGAGATCGTTGGTCGCTGAAGAAAGTCCAGAACTTTATTTAGTCGCTGGATCTCCCGTGGACATCGCTGGATCGGCGTGTGTGACACCGATCCAGCGATGTCTTCACTGGTAACCAGGGTAAACATCGGGTAACTAAGCGCAGGGCCGCGCTTATTAACCCGATGTTTACCCTGGATACCATCCTAAAAGTAAAAAAAACAAACAGTACATACTTACCTACCGCTGTCTGTCCTCCAGCGCTGTGCTCTGCACTCCTCCTGTACTGGCTGTGAGCGTCGGTCAGCCGGAAAGCAGAGCGGTGACGTCACCGCTCTGCTTTCCGGCCGCTGTGCTCACACAGACAGTACAGGAGGAGTGCAGAGCACAGCGCTGGAGGACAGACAGCGTTAGGTAAGTATGTACTGTTTGTTTTTTTTACTTTTAGGATGGTAACCAGGGTAAACATCGGGTTACTAAGCGCGGCCCTGCGCTTAGTTACCCGATGTTTACCCTGGTTACCGGCATCGTTGGTCGCTGGAGAGCGGTCTGTGTGACAGCTCTCCAGCGACCAAACAGCGACGCTGCAGCGATCCGGATCATTGTCGGTATCGCTGCAGCGTCGCTTAATGTGAAGGGGCCTTTAGTGTGACGGTACCTTAAGCCTAGAGCTAGGTGTCAATGACAGCTGCTAAAGGTACCGTCACATTTAGCGACGCTCCAGCGATATAGACAACGATCCGACCGAAGCTAGATCGCTGCAGCGTCGCTGTTAGGTCGCTGTAGAGATGTCAAACACAGCAATTCCAGAACGATGCAGGAGCGATCCAGTGACGTACTTATCGTTCTCACTGGTTGTTAGCTCTGTGAAAAAACATTGCAGGAATCGTTGCTTTTGCTGTCAAACATGACGATACACGCCGACCTGACGACCAAATAAAGTTCTGGACTTTCATCTACGACCAGCGATGTCACAGCGGGATCCTGATCGCTGCTGCGTGTCAAACACAACGAGATCGCTATCCAGGACGCTGCAATGTCACGGATCGTTGTCGTTCTCATTATAAAGTTGCTCCAAGCCCTAATCCCATTGCCCTGATGCTTCTGCATCAGCATGAAAAAGGTGGTGTTGAACCAAGAAATTAGGAAGCAAAACTTTTTTTAAAATATCTTTATTTACCTAAAAAAAAAAAACATTCATTGCTGTATAAAAAACACATACAAAAATTTGGCAAAAACTAGCATTTTTTCCCGCAGCGTTTTTCCTGTCAAGAAATGCAGAAACCTTGCAGAAATTTCTGCAAGCAAATACTCAACATGCGCACATAGCATGTGTTATTTTATTAGAAAATTAGGCTAGCAAATCGCATCTTCTCAACAATAGGAATTAGCGGTATTCCAGAGTAACCAACAAGGATATTTTAATTAAGGTCATAGAGTTTGTGTGGCATCAATCCTTAAATTTGGATAAGAAGCTGATGGGCCTACAACGTTTTAACCCTATTACATTCCATGTGTCAGCACTCAGATCTGCGGCTGTAATCGGTAGGATGCAGTGTAATCGCTACTTCGCTATAAGTTTTAGTTTCTGCTACATTCATTTTCTGTAACTGAATCTCATGATGTACGAAATTACACACTTTCATATGCTGAAATTTTTGGTTAGACATCTAATGACAGGTAATGGCCAAAGTTCATGTTACAAGGGTGTAATTTTCGTTCTTTACTTGCTCGGTGTGCTGTAACTGATATGAGAGAATGCCGAGCTTCTGTCTACTCCTGTATGTACAATGGCTGTGCATGTAGGATTGCTGTTTTAAGGTCTTTGTGACCTTGGGGAGCAAACACATGATAAGGTTACCAGGGAACCGGAAAGGAAGTTCTCTGCCAGTTGAAAAAAAGCCACTTCTCCCATGACACAGAACAGAGTACTTCAAGGGTGCATCCACGCAAAAAAATTGAAAAATCCACCGCCCTGCAAAACGTAAAATACTTATGTGGAAATTTCTGCATCTGATTTTTCTGCTCTGAAAATTACGCCAAGTTTTATCCCATCCTGACAGTCCAGGAAAATTCTCATTAATAGATACACACATGCTGCATTGGCTAATGTAAGGGAAAGATACATGGAGATAAGTGAATGTTATGATGACGGCACCGTGATGGGGTGCATATTGGATAGTGTCAGCGACGGGATTAACCAGTTCTTTAACAATAAATGCCTCTAGTCAGTGTATCTGGTGTAGGCTGGCATTAGGGCTCTGTTCTTCACGATTTCTGCTGCTCCAATGCCAAGAATAATGTAGACAGCTGAGCTATTCTTTTCTATAAAAAAAAAAAAAATACAGAAACCTGAAACAGAAAATGGGATTGTCCTGTTTTTTCCTTTTTTTGGCCATGTCTTATGATTTTGTTCTCCCATCGCTGAAACTCTGAGCAGGAAAACCTGGCAGCAAATATTCAGTTTGCATGCACTGCCTCCGGAGGAAAGATGAAGTATTACAATTTCTCATCTTGCACACAAGTACAGGTCCCCCAAAGCGAGAGTTGCTCCCCTCTTCAGGACCCCCCATCTATCTCTTGATTTTTTTATAGACTACTTGATAATATATTTTCTAGTTTAGACACCTCCTAGCTTCAATTAACTTAATGTAATCTCTGTGTTTTGAAATTCATAAATAAGTAACAATATTTTAATATGTGTGTGAAAATATACCAACTATTTTCTGACCTTCGGGTGGGAGTACATGCTTGATTTAGCAGTTGATGAAAATCTTTTTAATTTTTTTACAAAATGCAGCGATAATTTCTATGACCTCAAGCTGCTCACAAGCTCATAAGGGGACGTTCACATATTGCCTTTTTGCAGCGGTTCTTTATGCATTTTTTATGCAAATTAACCCCTTATCCCCCAGGCCATTTTCCGTTTTTGTGTTTTCGTTTATGCTCCCCTTCTTGCCAGAGCGATAACTTTTTTCTACCTTTATTCACCTTTTTTTTTTTACTGCCAAGAGAGCAGGTTTTGGCTGAAGAAAAAAACGCACCAAAAGAGTAACGTGTGAACATAGCCCAATGTTATTTTCCGACCACTCCCACCATGCCTTGTAATATAACACGACTGTATTCAACTGATTACACTGGGGAACACAATTTTTTAGGAGTTAGGTCAGACAACTGTTCTTAACTAAATTTTGGATGCTGAATCCAGAAATGATTTCAGTTTTTCTCTATCACGTCAAGTTTTTGAACTATAGGATTTTTGTCTTCTCAAAAATATGTAAACTACTGTACCTAAAAAGTGTTTTTTTTTTAAATAGTACAAATAGGCATTCACGACGAGAAGAAGGAGCAGACATGATCTGAAACAAAGGAAATATGTACATATGTAAATAAAACACCGAGATGGAAAGTTACAAGCTTTGAAAACGAACAAAGAAAAAAATCATAAAAGATATATAAATTACAACTAAGCGCCCAATGTAAAGAGAAAAGCTATCACAAATCCTATTTATTCCTACTATGAAAATTTTTTTTGTGTAAAGATATTGATAATTATGACGTATTGGGAGCTGCACACACCTCTCACCACACTGTCTCAGTTGTGACTACTCTTACAAGTTGCCACGTAGCTCTATATGAGTCGAATTGTAATCAGATAACAAGTCTTATTACAGATATCAGTGCAATTGTGCTTCTCTGGCAGGTAAGTTGTGGAGGAAAAACTTGACGTGCTAGAAAAAAACTGACTACATTTTTGGAATCAGCATGCCAATTTTAGTATAAATTAGCTCAAAAACCTAACTCAACAGAAATTTTTTTTCAAATTGTTCCCCAGTGTTATCAGCCTCTCTGCACAGAGAAAAGGTAACGGGTCTACTTACGATCTAGGGTTCATGGCAATACAGTCGCTTACAAGTAAGTTATAGCATACTCTAGAAATGTGCTGTAACACACTTTTATGAGACTAGCTCATTTCTATGATTTGGCATGCTAAAAAAAAAGTTTCTCATGAAAGACAAGTAACTATGAAGTCTCTTGACAGAAATATGGAATCGTGGCCCATTCTAGCCTGATCAGCATTAGCAGTATGAATTTGGACGCTCTTGAAACTAGTTTTGAGTACAGAACATAATACCTCCGACCCACCGAGGGGTCTCCTTCGCAGAACTCAACAGCTTCATATATGCCAATGAGGATGTTAAGGCTAGATCAGGAGATATACGGCCGATGTGGACATCAGGGAATGTACTCACATCGTATCTCATGGACAACTGGTTTTTGTATAAGGGTTCAAACACATGGTCATAGTATGCATCCATGCGCAAGCCAGATATCTATTGGCACCAGTTGGAAAGCAAAATAAGTTGCTTTCCTTGGCTCACAATACATTACTCATGTACATAACAAGTGGGCTGACTTGTTTATCAAGTTCAACTACTTAAAGTTCCTAACTCTAGCTGATCCTAGGGAAGATGAAGCCACCCTGACAATTTTCCTATTGAGTAGAAATATTTATTCCTCATCTCTACAGGCTATAGGCACAGTGTGCTCACAGCTCTAAAGGGGTTATTCACTACTTTCAATTAGCCCCCCAATGTATCCCCACGGGGCCCTTAATGGATTTTGTAAATACCTTCTGTTGCCATTTTAGCCTGTGAGCGGCGCTATGCCGGCAGCTGAGTCCAAGTCACGTGACCCCCAGGCTGCAGCCGTCGCTAATATCCGCCGACGTCACGTCAATTTCCTGACACTGGAAATTGATATGACATCATCAGCAGGTGTGACCCAGCCTTCACAGACTAGACTCTTCAAGATTGACTGGCCTGTGGGCGGTGCTAGGGTCTGCAGACTGTGTGGGGCTGTCCGGGGGTCTGCGGGCTGTGCGGACCTGTCCAGGAGTCTGGGGGCAGTCCGGGGCTGTGCAGACCCATCTGGGGGGTGTGCAGGGCTGTCCGGGGGCTGTGTGGGCCTGTCCGGGGGCTGTGCGGGGGCTGTGCGGGCCTGTCCAGGCCTGTCTGGGGGATCTGCGGGCTGTCCGGGGGCTGTGTCAGTGTGTGTGTGTGTGTGTGTGTGTGTGTGTGTGTGTGTGTGTGTGTGTGTGTGTGTGTGTGTGTAGGTATCGTCTGATGGGACTACACCGTCAGTGAGTGACATATTAGCCAATGATGGAACAGTCGTAGTCCCATCATCCGGATAATGTGTTGAATGCAAAAAAAAAAAAAACATACAGAACATACTGTGAAGAAACCAGATTGTATTTTAATTTCCCAGACAACCATGCTTTTGTAAACCAAAAAGAACTGATTTTTTTTATCTGTATATTGGCTTGTGAATTTAAGTGTTTATGTCTGGTGGGTCAAGAAGACAGACATGCCAAATGATATACTATCTAACATACTGTGTAAAGGTACCGTTACACTGAACGATTTACCAACGATCACGACCAGCGATACGACCTGGCCGTGATCGTTGGTAAGTCGTTGTGTGGTCGCTGGGGAGCTGTCACACAGACAGCTCTCTCCAGCAACCAACGATCAGGGGAAAGACTTCAGCATCGTTGAAACTGTCTTCAACAATGCCGAAGTCCCCGGGTAGCCAGGGTAAATATCGGGTTACTAAGCGCAGGGCCGCACTTAGTAACCCGATATTTACCCTGGTTACCATTGTAAAAGATAAAAAAAAACAAAAACAGTACATACTCACATTCCAATGTTTGTCACGTCCCCCGGCGTCCACTGTGTGAGCGCCGGCCGTAAAGCAGAGCACAGCGGTGACGTCATGACGTCACCGTTGTGCTCTGCTTTACGGCCGGCTGGCGCTTAGTAACCCGATATTTACCCTGGTTACCAGTGAACACATCGCTGGATCGGCGACACAGACGCCGATCCAGCGATGACATCGGGTGATCAGCGACCAAAAAAAGGTCCTGATCACTCCCAGCGACAAACGATCTCTCAGCAGGGGCCTGATCGTTGGTCGCTGTCACACATAACGATTTTGTTAACGATATCGTTGCTAAGTCACAAAAAGCAACGATATCGTTAACAAAATCGTTAAGTGTGAAAGTACCTTTAGTCTGTAATAGTGACTGTACATAGGGTGTATTAAGCTTTGTTTATTGATGTGTGCTGATATGCTAATAGTGCATTATACTCTGGAACCAGCTTGGTAACTTGGAAAGCAGAGAGGGAAAGACTGTACAAATAGATTGAGTGGATCTCATCACTATTGTTTACCTTATCTTGATGTTGGTCTGAAGGACCCTGGGTAATTCTAAAAATAGCTTACAGACCTCGGGTATAAAAGAGACTTCTTTTCTTCTGGTAGGGGACTCTTCAGGATCTTAGCCGAGGGTCTGTCGGACCCGGCTGAAGATCACCGGACTGCTCTCCGATATCTCCCTACACTTGTAGTTACCTCCTCTCTGTGTGCATACCACAGATGGAGTAGTGACCCTGGGAGCTCTGACATAACATCTACCATTATCTCGGTGAGTCAGTGGAAGCGTGAGGCCCTGTAATGTGCGCCATCTTGGGGTAATTGCTGGGATTGTTCTGTTTGCTATTGTGTGTTGTGGTTCAATAAAGTACTGCCAAACTGTTTTACCTTAACCCTGTGTTGTCTGTGCAGTGTATTGCCCACCGGGAGATAGAGCGGGCGTTCAGTGGTATGAACCCTGGTCCATGCAGTCTTGCTAGAGACAGCCGAGCCAGCGGACGAGAGCACCCACTGACCCCATTCCTCCACAAATACATATAACATACAACACATAACATGGATTACATACTTACCAATCACCTAAGTCCTTGAAGCCTTCATCTCCTTTAATAAAAATAACATAATAAACCAACCTATACATACCTTTCAGCCGCAGTCCAATTGATAACGAGGGTCCCACAACAATCTACTATGTAGAACCTTGACATCGGGTGATGTCAGTGCTCTCCAGGGGCTCCAGCGATGAAATGACAGGCGGAGGTAATCATCCGCTGTGCATCCCTCCGCCGCCGGGAAAGAGGTCCCATAGCCCTAATCCTAATTCTCACACAGCATTGTTGTAAAGTGAGAGCCTGAACTCAGGTAACCTCAGTGATGCACCGCAGGAGCCATTGTCTCCTGTCATCATCGGACCGCACTCTGATATCTGAGTGCAGTCTGATTTCCGAGCACTGACACAATGAAGAAGATGGAGACATTTTTCTCTCCATCTTCTCCACCACAGCGTGCTCCGATTCTCTAATTCGTGAGAATCATATCACAATTTGTTGACACTCTGATCAGAATGTAATCTGCATAATCGGTCTGATTCTGTCGGATGAGAGAATCTATGGCCTTCTGACCCTAGCCTAAGGGTATCGTCACACTAAAACGACGCTGCAGCGATACGACAACGATGTCGATCGCTGCAGCGTCGCTGTTTGGTCGCTGGAGAGCTGTCACACAGACAGCTCTCCAGCGACCAACGATCCCGAAGTCCCCGGTAACCAGGGTAAACATCGGGTTACTAAGTGCAGGGCCGCGCTTAGTAACCCGATGTTTATCCGGGTTACCAGCGTAAACGTAAAAAAAACAAACACTACATACTTACATTCCTGTCGCGTCCCTTTGCGCTGTGCTTCTCTGCACTGACAGTGAGCGCCGGACAGCCGGAAAGCAGAGTGGTGACGTGACCGCTGTACTTTACGGCTGGCCGGCGCTCACCAGTCAGTGCGGGAAGCTGAAGGCGAGGGACATGACCAGACACCGGGAATGTAAGTATGTAGTGTTTTTTTTTACATTTACACTGGTAACCAGGGTAAATATCGGGTTACTAAGTGCGGCCCTGTGCTTAGTAACCCGATGTTTACCCTGGTTACCAGTGAAGACATCGCTGAATCGGCGTCACACATGCCGATTCAGCGATGTCAGCGGGAGATCCAGCGACGAAATAAAGTTTCAAACGATCTGCTACGACGTACGATTCTCAGCGGGGTCCCTGATCGCAGTAGCGTGTCAGACACAGCGAGATCGTAAGGATATCGCTGGAATGTCACGGATCGTGCCGTCCTAGCGACTAAAGTGCCACTGTGTGACGGTACCCTAAGTTTGACTGATATCTTAATATTGCTATTAATCAATCTATGGCCTCATTCACATGTTATTTTTCATGTACGTGTTCGATCTGTGGTTTTCTCAGATAGAACTTGTGCCCTTTATAATCTATGGAACTGTCCACATGTCTGTGGTTTTTACACGAACCATGTGTCCACAAAAGAAAATCACGGACACATGTTTGTTTTTGATTGCAATTTTGGCTTATATGCAGATCTATGGGTCTGTGAAAATTACAGACCGCACACCGATGGCATCAGAGTACAGTCTATGTGCAACCGGCATGCAGAGATCAGTGAAATCACTTGTGACGTTCGTTTCAGGGAGGGTGCAGAGGTTGCAACAGTCACTGCAGCCTTGCCCCCTGAGGACACTTCATTTGAGTATCCCAGCATGCACTGGGACTCTCAAACGAAGCAACATAAAAAAGGAAGTCAGAAAAGATAGATAGAAAAGCAGTTTGATTGTGTGTAGTTTGGGAAGAATAGGTGATTTTTTTAATGCAAGTATATTAAAAAATAGTTTAGATTATGCCATTAAATAGGTCAGGATTTAAAATGAAAATTACTTTGCCTTCAGACCATCCCTTTAAGACGCTGGTTGGAGAAACAAGCTCAAAAGGCATTGGTTGTTAGGCACTCTGAGGGTGACAAAGCACTTACCATCTAATTTACCTATGAATTAAAATAATCATTTCTCAGAAATGCAGCAACAGATAAAAGATATAAAGGTGTCTATTGATTTCCATTTCAAAGACCTAGTTGCAGTTATGGGGGGGATTTTGGTCTGTCTTACTTATAGATTTCTTTTAAAAGAATCATTGTATCAATCCAATCAGAAAAGACCTTAGCATTTTACGATTTTGTAAATGTCAATTTTTTATTGTGTTTTGCCGTTATATAAAGTCTATTTTCAAATTTTCTCTAAGGTTAAAACCACATTATTTGCACCAATTGTCAAAATGAACTCAATAATGTTTTTTTAAAACTTGGAAGGAAATAAGATATTTCACAACGGACACCCAGGGCAGAGGAGCAAGGGAATGTTAACTTCTATATAAAATGCGGTAAGAAGATCAGCACGTCTGCTGTTTAAATAGCAGCGTGGAGTGTGGAGCTGTCAGGGTGTGCCGAGCCATGGTGGGAGAGTCCAGGAATGTGCTTGAAAAGGACAAAACGAGAAATGCGAATATGTGAGTGTGTGTATGGGACGCATGAAGTCATCACGAGGACAACCGATCTGTCATCGACCAGGGTGTGACCGGATCCGTCCCGAATCACAGCCATTCTGATGCATTTCAGTGCCATCATTTTCCTATAATTGCAGCTTGGCAAAGTTGCCTAAATATTGATCCTCTTCACGCGTGGCCTGGATCTATGGTGACGTGGTGACAATGATTTTATTTTATTGCCTTCAAGAAGATGAGCAAAGATGAATAAATCATTGGATAGTGTTGTGCAAGGCATTGGTAATTGCTGCAGATTGCACATAAAAGTGCAATAAAAAGGTACATAAATGATAATGATGAGCGTCCCCCGAAAACAGACCGTAACCTAGACTGTACAGTGGAGGCCATGCACTGATCACGTGGGCACGACTTGGTGAACTAGTGAAAGAACTAATTACTCCCAACATTGTTAATTAATAGCTTATAATTATAAGAGGGTATCTAATCTGAAAAGTCTTCTGAATGTTCAAGTCCATTTTGAACATTTGTATCTAAAAAGTGGACTATATCTAATCTAAAAACTGTAGTCTGTTTGGATTTATGGAGTGTACCTAATCTGGAAACTCTTCCCCCACTACATGTGGTGTATCTAATCTAAAAACTGTTATCCGAAGGCTGCTCTTATATATATGGAGTGTATCTAATCTGGAAACTCTTCCCCCACTACATGTGGTGTATCTAATCTAACAACTGTTATCCGAAGGCTGCTCTTATATATATGGAGTGTATCTAATCTGGAAACTCTTCCCCCACTACATGTGGTGTATCTAATCTAACAACTGTTATCCGAAGGCTGCTCTTATATATATGGAGTGTATCTAATCTGGAAACTCTTCCCCCACTACATGTGGTGTATCTAATCTAACAACTGTTATCCGAAAGCTGCTCTTATATATATTGAGTGTATCTAATCTGGAAACTCTTCCCCCACTATGTGTGGTGTATCTAATCTAACAACTGTTATCCGAAAGCTGCTCTTATATATATTGAGTGTATCTAATCTGGAAACTCTTCCCCTACTACGAGTGGTGTATCTAATCTAACAACTGTTATCCAAACGCTCCTCTTAGATATATGGAGTGTAACTATTCTGGAAACTCTTCCCCCAGTATGTGTGAAGTATCTAATCTAACAACTGTTATCCGAAAGCTCCTCATAGATATTTGGAGTGTATCTAATCCGGAAACACTCCTCCAATATGTGTGGAGTATCTAATCTAAAAACATTTGTGAAATCTCCTCTCCTCTTAGACATGTGCAGTGTATCTAATCTAGAAACTCACTCCCAGTATGTTTAGTGTTTCCAATTTTACAACTGTTATCTGAAATCTCTTCTCAGTTATGTGCAGTGTATCTCATCTGAAAACTTCACCCCCAGTATGTGTAGTGTATCAAAGCTAACAACTCCAGTATTTGGAGTGTATCTAATCTGGAAACATTTCTCCAAAATGTATGGTGTATCTAATCTAAAAACTTTTGTGAAATCTCCTCTTAGATATGTGCAGTGTATCTAATCTGGAAACACTCCTCCAATATGTGTGATCTATCTAATCTAATCTAACAACTGTTATCTGAAAGCTCCTCTTCTGTATATGGAGTGTATCTAATCTGGAAACTCTTCTCCAATATATGGACCAAAGTCTTTTTTTCAACCTATATAACTCTGTAACTATGTATCTGAGGTGTATCTAATCTGAAGGTGCGTCCAATTTGTGGTGGTTGAGTTGTATCCAAAACGCCAAACGTTTTTCTTCTACCGTGTGAATTGTGAGGTCTATATTTACAGCTGTAGGGGGTTAGCAAACCTGAATGTTCTCCTCTCTAGTATGTAGGGGAGTATCGCACATAAAGGTTCCCTAGGTACGTGGGGTGTATCCAAATTCTTCTCCGGTGTGCGAAGTATTGAATTAGGTATCTGGCCCCGAGCGGAGAGTGCAGGTAATATGAGCAGATGAATGGGTGAGATTACAGAAAGTAGCACAATCTGATAGTGCTCATCCAAAGGAATCCAGAGACAGAGGGAAATGGGGGGACACAGAGGAGCTGGGGCCACAGAGAAGAGAGGAGCCGGGGCCACAGATGGCCCAATAAGTTACTTACTAGTTTATTCTTCTTCCAGATGACTTATCCCCCAAGTTAAGACAGTGAGCCAGTGTATGGTAGCTCCAGCCCAGGACTCGCTGCTCTCTACTTCCGTCCCTCGACTTGCTGTAATATTTCCTCTCTCAGAATGTTTTCTTTCTTTGGCTGAGTCCCACAGCAGCGAGTGTGACCAACCCTGGGTGTAACGCGTCCCACTGCTGAACCAAGGGCTGACAATCAGATCTGCTTATCAGATGACTGATTGTTTCCCTGGTGCCTTTCTGGGAGCATGTATGTTTGTCATTAGGAAGGAACCCTGCATGACCACTGTGGTGTGCACATCTGGAGGCATCGCATCCGGCAGCCATAGAATTTTATGTGTTATGGGTGTGCACAGTGCCACGTTGTACAGCAGAAATCTCATACAGATCCTGACTTTCTGAAGAAGGGGGGGGGTCTACTTTATATATATACTAGATGGCAGCCCGATTCTAAAGAATCGGGAGTCTAGAATCCATATATACTTTATTTATTCAAATGTAAGAATAATACAATTAATAAATAATAGTAAGAAAGAACAAAAAATGGCTGCACTCACCAGCTCTGCATTATTAGTATACTTTCTATCAGACCTAATCTTACGTGCGCCATCAGCAGCTTTGGGCTCTGTGTCATTAGTATCCTTACTATTAGAGCTCATGTTGGCTAAGCTAAACAGCTTTAAGCGTGGTGGTGGCAAACAGCAGGTTAATAAGAGGCAGTGTCAGGTAGTAGGAAAATAGCCAGTTAATAATAGGCAATAGTTCTTTGCAGGAATGCAGATATTAATAAATAGGCAGTTTACATTGCAGAGAAATTGCTGGGCAATAATGGACAATGTCCTTATGTGGCAAATAATAGAGCAATATACCCAATGTGGCAAAGAAGAGGTTAATAAACGGCAGTCTCTCAATATAACAGTCAGTGAATAATAGGCAGTATATGGAGAAAACACCAAACAAAAGTTCAAAATTGGTGTGAAAATGTCACTGAACCACTTCACAACTAAATATATATAGTTTTGGTAAATGGTATTATCATTTTTTTGACGAAATTCGGCAGGAGCTTGAAGAGCAACGTCACTGGGCCCGCCTCCACGCAGTAGAAACTTGCTGTGAGGTAAAAATTCAAAAATCACACCAAAATGGCGGGCGGAGTGTGTCACAGTACGGCACGTTTCTGATTGGTCGCTCACAGCAGGCGGCAACCAATCAGACACTGGACACTGTTGACGTCACTTATCTCCAGACATTAGCTCCGGACATTAGCTCCGGACAGGAAGTTGGCACAAATTGCAGGAAGTAGTATTCTAGGCAATTATATATTAGATATATATATATATATATATATACTGTATACAGTGGGGCAAAAAAGTATTTAGTCAGTCAGCAATAGTGCAAGTTCCACCACTTAAAAAGATGAGAGGCGTCTGTAATTTACATCATAGGTAGACCTCAACTATGGGAGACAAACTGAGAAAAAAACAACCAGAAAATCACATTGTCTGTTTTTTTATCATTTTATTTGCATGTTATGGTGGAAAATAAGTATTTGGTCAGAAACAAACAATCGAGATTTCTGGCTCTCACAGACCTGTAACTTCTTCTTTAAGAGTCTCCTCTTTCCTCCACTCATTACCTGTAGTAATGGCACCTGTTTACACTTGTTATCAGTATAAAAAGACACCTGTGCACACCCTCAAACAGTCTGACTCCAAACTCCACTATGGTGAAGACCAAAGAGCTGTCAAAGGACACCAGAAACAAAATTGTAGCCCTGCACCAGGCTGGGAAGACTGAATCTGCAATAGCCAACCAGCTTGGAGTGAAGAAATCAACAGTGGGAGCAATAATTAGAAAATGGAAGACATACAAGACCACTGATAATCTCCCTCGATCTGGGGCTCCACGCAAAATCCCACCCCGTGGGGTCAGAATGATCACAAGAACGGTGAGCAAAAATCCCAGAACCATGCAGGGGGACCTAGTGAATGAACTGCAGAGAGCTGGGACCAATGTAACAAGGCCTACCATAAGTAACACACTACGCCACCATGGACTCAGATCCTGCAGTGCCAGACGTGTCCCACTGCTTAAGCCAGTACATGTCCGGGCCCGTCTGAAGTTTGCTAGAGAGCATTTGGATGATCCAGAGGAGTTTTGGGAGAATGTCCTATGGTCTGATGAAACCAAACTGGAACTGTTTGGTAGAAACACAACTTGTCGTGTTTGGAGGAAAAAGAATACTGAGTTGCATCCATCAAACACCATACCTACTGTAAAGCATGGTGGTGGAAACATCATGCTTTGGGGCTGTTTCTCTGCAAAGGGGCCAGGACGACTGATCCGGGTACATGAAAGAATGAATGGGGCCATGTATCGTGAGATTTTGAGTGCAAACCTCCTTCCATCAGCAAGGGCATTGAAGATGAAACGTGGCTGGGTCTTTCAACATGACAATGATCCAAAGCACAGCGCCAGGGCAACGAAGGAGTGGCTTCGTAAGAAGCATTTCAAGGTCCTGGAGTGGCCTAGCCAGTCTCCAGATCTCAACCCTATAGAAAACCTTTGGAGGGAGTTGAAAGTCCGTGTTGCCAAGCGAAAAGCCAAAAACATCACTGCTCTAGAGGAGATCTGCATGGAGGAATGGGCCAACATACCAACAACAGTGTGTGGCAACCTTGTGAAGACTTACAGAAAACGTTTGACCTCTGTCATTGCCAACAAAGGATATATTACAAAGTATTGAGATGAAATTTTGTTTCTGACCAAATACTTATTTTCCACCATAATATGCAAATAAAATGTTAAAAAAACAGACAATGTGATTTTCTGGATTTTTTTTTCTCAGTTTGTCTCCCATAGTTGAGGTCTACCTATGATGTAAATTACAGACGCCTCTCATCTTTTTAAGTGGTGGAACTTGCACTATTGCTGACTGACTAAATACTTTTTTGCCCCACTGTATGTATGTATGTATATATATATATATATATATATATATATATATATATATATATATATACACACACACACAAAAATAATACACATGCTAGCATACAGTACAGTGCACACCTTTTAGACAGGTGTGGACAAAATTCTGCAAAGTAAAAATATTTTCAAAAATAAAAGTACTAATATTTTATTTTATCAATTAGAAAATGCAAAGTGAATG
Organism: Ranitomeya imitator; assembly: GCF_032444005.1. Taxonomy (NCBI): domain Eukaryota; kingdom Metazoa; phylum Chordata; class Amphibia; order Anura; family Dendrobatidae; genus Ranitomeya; species Ranitomeya imitator. The sequence goes on along the minus strand of NC_091282.1, from coordinate 721,881,327 downwards.
AACCAACAAAACCTAAATGATATCAATATTTGGTGTGATCTTCCTTTGCATTCAAATTATCATCAATTCTTCTAGGCAAACTTGTACAGGGTTTTTAAGGAATTCAGAAGGGAGGTCGTTTCCAAACATCTTGGAGAACTAATTACAGATCTTAATACTCCTGTCCTTTAATGTAATCCTAGACAGACTTAAGGCACCTTCACACATAACGATATTGTTAACGATATCGTTGCTTTTTGTGACGTAGCAACGATATCGTTTATGAAATCGTTATGTGTGACAGCGACCAACGATCAGGCCCCTGCTGGGAGATCGTTGGTCGCTGAATAAAGTCCAGAACTTTATTTCGTCGCTGGACTCCCTGGAGACATCGCTGGATCGGCGTGTGTGACACCGATCCAGCGATGTCTTCACTGGTAACCAGGGTAAACATCGGGTAACTAAGCGCAGGGCCGCGCTTAGTAACTCGATGTTTACCCTGGTTACCATCCTAAAAGTAAAAAAACCAAACACTACATACTTACCTACCGCTGTCTGTCCTCCAGCGCTGTGCTCTGCTCTCCTCCTGTACTGGCTGTGAGCGTCGGTCAGCCGGAAAGCAGAGCGGTGACGTCACCGCTCTGCTTTCCGGCCGCTGTGCTCACACAGACAGTACAGGAGGAGTGCAGAGCACAGCGCTGGAGGACAGACGGCTGTAGGTAAGTATGTAGTGTTTGTTTTTTTTTACTTTTAGGATGGTAACCAGGGTAAACATCGGGTTACTAAGCGCGGCCCTGCGCTTAGTTACCCGATGTTTACCCTGGTTACCGGCATCGTTGGTCGCTGGAGAGCGGTCTGTGTGACAGCTCTCCAGCGACCAAACAGCGACGCTGCAGCGATCCGGATCGTTGTCGGTATCGCTGCAGCGTCGCTTAATGTGAAGGGGCCTTTAATGATGTTGGGATCAGGGCTCTGTGGGGGCCAGATTTTCACTTCCAGGACTCCTTGTTCTTCTCTACTCTGAAGATTGTTCTTAGTGACTGTGGAGAAACGGGGTCAGTGGGTGCTCTCGTCCGCTAGCCCGGCTGTCTTTAGCAAGACTCCATGGATCATGGCTCATACCACTGAACGCCCATGCTCTCTCCCCGTGGGCAATACACTACATAGACAATACAGGGTTAGGGTAAGACAGTGTGGCAAAACATTATTGAACCACAACACGCAATAGCAAACAGAACAATCCCAGCAATAACCCCCAAGATGGTGCACATTACAGGGTCTCACCCTTCCGCTGACTCGCCGGGATAATGGTAGATGTTATGGAGCGCCCGCTAGGACCATGGGGCACTCGGGCCCAGTTCGGTGGCCATTAAAGGGGTAGTCACAGTGGCAGTGACCCTGTCCATGGCCCTGGGCATCCAAATTAAAGGGAAGGGTTTTAAGGGGGTTGTGGAATAAAGAATGTTCGTGACGCCACCTGTGGTATTCGGTCAGGGTTGACCGACTATGCTTAAAGGGGTCCACTGGGAATGACTGGGAATAATGGTACTGCAGCAGGGATGGTATGGCTTCCCACAGGTGAAGCTGGATCCCCAGGGTTCCCGGTATAGTGAGTAAAGATGGTAGATGGTGTAGTGCCAGAAAGGATCATAGGACACAGGGTTGAAGTCTCTTTGCCTTTTGCTGTTGGTAGTCTGCCACAGTCCAGGGTAAGGATCACAGGTGATGGTGAGGTCCGGCCAGCCTGGAAGCAATTCGGAATCCCACTTTGCAAGTGGGGTTGAAAGCCTTCCTTCCTGTGCTGTTGTGTGCATCCCTTGTTGCATAAGGCACATGTGTAACCCCCTGAATGAACGTCTTCACCTGAGGATTTGTCGTAATACTACGTTGGAATAAGACCGATAAGACTGATATCTGTTCCTTGAGCGAGCCGAGCGCCAGGCCTGAGTCAAGACCGGTCTGTAGGAAATCTAAAATGGTGGGAATAGAGAAGGTGAGGGGAAGATGTCCACGAGCCTTGCACCAAGCAAAATACGGTTATAAATGCATACCGATGCAGGCTTACGAGCACTGATCATTGTGGATGCGACCTGTTGTGAAAAACCAGCCTGGGTCAGAATCCAGTATTCAATGGCCAAGCCGTTAAACACTGGGCCGCTGTGTTCTGGTGGTAAATCGGTTCCTGGAAGAGAAGATCTGAATGATCTGGCAGTCACCAGGGTATGTCGGAGACAAGGCGCACCAACTCTCCGAACCACGCCGGGTGTGGCCAATCCAGAGTGTCCAGGATCACTGGAACCCCTTCCGCCTTGATCTTCCTGATGACTCTCAGAAGAAGCGGCAGCGGGGGAAAAATGTACAGAAGACAGAACTGGTGCCACGGAAGAACCAGAGCATCCAATCCTATGACTCTTGGATCTCGAGACTGAGCTATTAACCTGGAAACTTTGGTGGTTAGTCTGGATGCCATCAGATCTACATCTGTGGTCCCCCAACGAAGACAGATGTTGGAAAACTTCTGGATGAAGTTCTCACTCCCCCGAGGGAAGACCCTGACAGCTGAGGAAGTTTGCCGCCCAGTTTTCCATACCTGGTATGTGCACTGCTGAGAGCACCGAGTGGTTCCTCTCTGCCAATCGAAGAATGCGAGTTACTTCGTACATGGCCGCCCTGCTGTGGGTACCCCCTTGATGGTTGATGTATGCCACAGCCGTGGTGTTGTCCGATTGAATTCCGATGGGGTGACCAGCTAAGGCTACGTTCACATTTGCGTTGTGCGCCTCTGCGTCGGCGCCGCAACGCACAGCGCAAATAAAAACGCACCAAAACGCACGCAAAAATGCTGCGTTTTGCGACGCATGCGTCCTGTTTTGCCGAAATTTGGACGCCAGAAAAATGCAACTTGTTGCGTTTTCTGCGCCCGACGCTTGCGGCAAAAAAAACGCATGCGTCGCACAACGCAGCACAACGCATGTCCATGCGCCCCCCATGTTAAATATAGGGGCGCATGACGCATGCGTCGCCGCTGCGTCGCCCGATGCAAACACGCAAAACGCTAATGTGAACATAGCCTTAGAGATAATGAAACTGCAGTAGCATTAGCCATATAGCTTGGATTTCCAAGATATTGATTGGAAGTTTCGATTCCTGAGAAGACCAGTGGCCCTGAGCGGTGTGGCGACGAAAAACTGCTCTCCAGCCCAGAAGACTGGCATTGGTAGTCCTCGCTAGCCATTGGACCGGGAGAAAGGACTTCCCCTGGTTGAGGGAAGAACTCGATGTCCACCATCTGAGAGTCTGCCTGACCCGCGGGGATAGGTGGCACCGGCAGTAGATGAGAAAGGGTTCCTGTCCCAAGCCGCTAGTAAAGCATGCTGTAGGGGTTGGAGGTACATCTGTGCGAAAGAAACCACTTCCATTGCTGTCACCATTTTCCCCAGTACTCTCATCACAATGTGCATGGAATGAGGGGATGACTGAGAAAGTGCGGGGGCTCCTTGCTGAAGGGCTAGGACCTTGTCTTGAGGGAGAATCTCCGACCCTCGGGAGGAGTCCAGGGTCATGCCTAGAAAGGATATCTGCTGCTCAAAGCCGTGAATTGAAAGTGCTGTTCACGAATGGCGAAACACAGGAACCTCTGGTGGGAGGGAAAAATCGGGATGTGCAGGTAAGCATCTCGAATATCGATGGATGCTAGAAACTCCCCTTTTCCATTGAGGTAATGACCAAATGCAGAGACTCCATTGCGGCGCAAAGAGTCTATGGCTCGGGAAAGAGCCTTTGCCCTTGCGCTTGATGCTGGGAGTCGGGAAGGAAAGAAATGAGCTGGGGGACGCCAAGAAAAATGGATTTTGTATCCAGAAGACACCAGGGCTCTGACCCATTCATCGAGAACGACTGAGCGCCAGACCGGGTGAAACAGAAGTAGACGACCGCCTACCCTGCTGGTGTTGACCGGATAACCCCAGTCATTGGGTGAAAATCTCTGGGACCTAGATCCCTTAGATCCAGACTGTTTGGGCCGACCCTTCCATTGGTGATTGGACCTATAGGATGTCTGGAGATCTCTGTTCCTGCGTGGAGAGCGTCCTGATGCTGAAGAGGTAGTGGACCAAACCGGATTGGTGTGGAAGGATCGGAAACGGATTTGTTGTTGACGCTGAAAAGGACGCAAAGCCTCTGCTGGGGAAGAAATTTGCTCTTTCCTTCCGTAGCATCCAAAATAAGCTGATCTAGCTTCTCTCCAAACAAACGCCCACTCTGGTAAGGAAGAGCTGTCAGAGACTTTTTTAACACAGAATTCACCTTCCATTCTCTGAGCCATAAAGATCTTCTGATCATGATGGCATTTGCCGGCGATAGAGCCGCACAGTTGGCCGCATCCAAAGAAGCGTGTACCAGGTAATCTGCCTGAAAAATTTGGCTAGCCTGCTGCGCTGCCTCCAGAAGATTACTGCTCTGAATGGAATTAGCCAAGGTGTCTGACCAGGAAACCATTGCTTTAGCTACCCACGCTGCAGCGAAGGAAGGACATAGAGCCGCACCTGAGACCTCGAAAAATAGATGGAGCCAAATTTTATATCTGGCGGTCTGTGGGATTTTTAATAGTTGATCTGTCCAGCAGGGATAAAAAGGATTTGGATGCCAGGCGAGAGACTGGCAGGTCTACTACAGGGGACTCGGCCCAATCTTTTCAGATCGGCTGAGAAAGGGTACTTCGCCTCAAGCGGTTTTTGTCCTGTAAAGCGCTTATTCGGTTGTTCCCTGTGCCGATTAACTATGTCCCGAAACTCCAGGTGAATGGCGAACGTTCTATGAGGATGCTTAGCTTTTTTTAAATACATAGTGTGATCCAGAACAGAGCCGGAGTCTTCATCAACCTTCAGAGTTTGGTTGATGGCTTCAATCAGAGAATCAAGCCTCCTCTGAAAGTCTGGCGAATCCGGATCTAAGGAGACGTCTAATTCAAACTCAGAATCGAGTTCGCTACCAAAGTCTGGAGAGGGAGAACAAGTGGAGAAACTTCACACTAGACCTCAAGCAGCTTGGATTGTCTGTCTCTCCACTCTTCCTCCAGACTCCGGGACCTTGATTTCCAAGGTCTAGTGTAAAGTATCCACAATCAATGATGGTTTTGGGAGCCATGTCATCTGCTGGTGTAGGTCCACTGTGTTTTATCAAGTCCAAAGTCAGTACAGCCATCTTCCAGGAAATTTTTAGAGTACTTTATGCTTCCCTCTTTTGACAAGCTTATTGGAGATGGAAATTTCATTCTCCAGCAGGATTTGGCACCTGTCCACACTGCCAAAACTACCAATAACTGGTTTAAAAACAACAGTATCACTGTGCTTGATTGGCCAGCAAACTCGCATGACTGTAACCCCATAGAGAATCTATGAGGTATTGTCAAGAGGAAGATGAGAGACACCAGACCTTACAATGCAGAAGGGCTGAAAGCTGCTATCAAAGCAACCTGGGCTTCCATAACACCTCAGCAGTGCTGCAGACTGATTGCCTCCATGCTATGCCACATTGATGCAGTAATTGATGCAAAAGGAGCCCCGACCAAGTATTGAGTGCATTTACTGAGCATACATTTCAGTAGGCGAATATTTCGGATGTTAAAATAATTTTTTCAAGCTGGTGTATTATAAAGTATTCTAATTTACTGAGATAATTACTTTTGGGTTTTCATTGGCTGTAAGCCATAATCATCAACATTAACAGAAATAAACCACTCTGTTTGTAATGACTATCTAATATATGAGTTTCACTTTTTCTATTGAAGAACTGAAATAAATTAACTTTTTTGATGATATTCGAATTTTGTGAGATGCACCTGTAGTGTTCCAATGCTGAAAGGACCTCTTACTAAAAGTGTGGCTACATGGAGAAAATAAACTTCTTTCCTCCTCCAAGATGCCGGCTTTCAGTTATGGGAGTGTGCACAGGGTGGCTACAGTGTCGGAGGCTCATGGGAGAGTACTAGTTAATTTTTTTCTTGTTAGCTACATTTTCAGTAAGATGGGCAAGCAGCATTGCAATACTATTTACCTATGTCGACAAGTAAATAGCGTTTTCCAAAGTGTCAGGTTCCCTTTAAATTGTCACTGTTATTTCAACAAGCTCTGCATCGATCAATGGTAGAAGTGAATGTATATTGCGCTATGCCTTATTCCTGTCCATCCACATCCCCCTGGTTCCTAAATGAGTTGTAGAATATAAAATGAATAGGATTGTAGATGTGTCATTTATAATAAACAGGGGAAAGTTTGGTGACAATCAATATGGGTCTGGGAATAGCTTCCTGAAAGCACAAATGATCAATCTATCAATCGACAGAAATGAAGTAGACGTTGCTGTAAAAAAAAAAATATAGAAAAAAATCTCAAAATAGCCCCAATAATAACATAGCCTGTACTGGGAAGGAAATCAAGCTAATCCGATCCCTGCAGTCTGCGGAACAGCCAAGTAAGCATATATACATTACCTTACATACAAATACAGGAGGACTCGCTGATCATCCAAATCCTGCAGAATGGGTTAAGAATGACAATGATATATGCATACTTTGCCCCAACGTTCTGCACCGCTCTCTACTAATAGAAGTTGCTGACCCGGTGCCCGCAGCGCATTTTAGGTGAATTCCCCAATGATCCTTTCACCTGTGTTCTCTGCTAGTTCTGTGTTCTCATCACTATATCCTGCCTATTCAAAGTCCTTCTCCGCACCCGATCAGGACGGTGTACAGTAATGTGATTAGTGATTTGGGGTTTAACTAGGTAGCACCATACTGCTTAAGGCCTCATTCAGACATCCATTATTTCCACGAACGAGAAAAAATGCAGATCTATTACTCTGATCAGAGTTTGATCACACGACTTTCTGGCACATAAAGTAATTTAAAAAATTCTCACCTTCTCCATTCTTACAGTCCATGAAGATTGGACCACACTCGGATGTCATCCAAATGCAGTCAGATTTTTTTTTCACAAACCAATTGACTTAAGATTGTCGATTCTTGATCCACTCTCAGATAAAAATTGGACATGTCCCTGCTAAAAATAATGAACATGTGAATGGTCCCATAGACTACACAGGTACGAGTGCTATTTGTGAAAATTATGGATGGCACTCTTATGCAAAAAATGGATGTCTGAATGAGCCCTTAGGCAGGATTAGCACATTTCACCTCCACGGTCTGAGTGCAAAGCATGAGGGCCCAATACCCTGTCTCCTCGCTTGAACTCAACCGTCACTTATATGGTTATCGAATTCAAGGAGGAGACCAGCGACCAATTTGGATACCATGGCCCTTACTCGGATTGTGAAGGTTGGATGTGGTAAACTGGAATTAGTGATGAGCGAGTATACTCGTTCTTCAGGTTTTCCCGAGCACACTCGGGTGGTCTCCGAGCATTTGTAACTGCTCGGAGATTTCGTTTTCCTTGGCTCAGCTGCATGATTTACAGCTGATAGACAGCTTAATAATCTTTATTTTTTTATATAGCGCTAACATATTCCGCAGCGCTTTACAGTTTTGCACACATTATCATCACTGTCCCCGATGGGGGCTCACAATCTAGAATCCCTATCAGTATGTCTTTGGAATGTGGGAGGAAACCGGAGTGCCCGGAGGAAACCCACGCAAACACGGAGAGAACATACAAACTCTTTGCAGATGTTGTCCTAGGTGGGATTAGAACCCAGGACCCCAGCGCTGCAAGGCTGCAGTGCTAACCACTAGCAACCAGGCAACCCCCACATGTACTCAGGCTGGCTAGCAGCCGTAAATCATGCTGCTGCGTCAACAATAAATAAATCTCTGAGCAGTTACAAATACTCGGAGATCACTCGAGCGTGCACAGAAAAACCCGAGCAACGAGTATACTCGCTGATCACTAACTGGAATCCATTTTTTTTTGCCATGTCCATCAAGATTAAATCTCAACAGCAGACTGCGGCTTCAGTCATCCATAGGTTTACGTTTTAAAAAGAAGCATACTGCATAGTAGAAATTTTTGGCTGGATGCATCTATTCTATTCAGCAATGAAATGTTATACCCCGACTTATACCGACCTGTCAGAGGCTAAAAGGCAAAGACCTGTGGGTAAGCTGACACACTGCTAAATGCAATGTGAAGGTAGCCTACTCACTGTTATGTATAGTGGGAGGTGCGGACTGTCCCTCGTTATATACGAATATTGGCCTCAGTGGAAAGCCAATGTAGGTGTAAGGAGGTTGCTTTCCCTGCTCCTTGCCTGGAACCACTTAGTCAGACAGCTGGGTTGTTGGAGGGGAAGACTTTCTGCCCTGGACAGAGGGGACAGAGGGGACGAGGTGACTGCTGGGAAGAGAGAGGGGTGTGGTCAGAAAAAGTGCGGGAGAGCAGAGAGAGTGCAGCGCGCCAAAGAGAGGGCAGGCTGCAGCGCCGTGCTCCCCTAAAAGTAGTGCTCCCCGTGAGGGCACTGAGGCTGAGATACCCACCATAGTGAAGGCTGGATGTGAGGGTGTAGACTTGGAAGCCTCCTGAATCAGAGAAGACTCTTCACCTGACAGCGCAGAGACAGTGACCAGTGACCGCTATGACAAGTAAGGCCATGTTCACACCATCCTTTTTTTAATGCGGAATCGCCGCGATTTTCCCGCAGCTGTTTTCCATGCAGGAATGTACCCTATGGAAAACAGGAACTGCTGTGCCCACATTGCGGAAAATCCCGAAAAAAGCCGCGCTGAATAGCTGCGGTAAAAAAGAAGTACCATGTCACTTCTTTTTGCGGAACTGCAGCGGTTCTGCACCCATAGACCTCCATTATGAGGTCAAACCCGCAGTAAAACCCGCAGATGAAAAAAATATCTGCGGGTTTTCTGCGGTTTGTGGTGCAGAACCGCTGCAGTGTGGCTGCCCCCCCGTGCTCCAATCCCACCCCCCCATGCTCCGATGCCACCCACCGTGCTCCGACGCCCCCCCCCGTGCCCTCATCTCCCCCCCTTATACTTACCCGGCCTCCCGGTGTCCGTCCGTCTTCTCCCTGGGCGCCGCCATCTTCCAAAATGGCGGGCGCATGCGCAGTGCGCCCGCCGAATCTGCCGGCCAGCAGATTCGTTCCAAAGTGCACCCCCATAGGTAGGGACAATAAAAAAATAAAGAATTTTTTTTTTCCACTAAGGTTAGAATAGGGGTAGGGTTAGGGGTAGGATTAGGGGTAGGGGTACGGTTAGGGTATTTTCAGCCATTTTAACCCTAAAAACTTCCTAGAAAACACACAGACTCTGCATAGAAAACTGCATTAAAAAACGCACTAAAAACGCATCAAAAAACGCACCAAAAACGCATCAAAAAAAGGACCTGCGTTTTCTGCCAAGAGCTGCGGTTTTTAGTCCTGAAAAAAAGGAAAAGGAGGGAAATCAGGAACGTGTGAACATAGCCTAAAGATCCCTGAGTGTGATTTCTGCCCAGTGTGTATGTGACATTGTTACATACAGAGACTCCTGCAGCAGTGACCAAGACTGTGCTACTTCCTGGTTCAAGTTTCACTTTGAGAAGAACAGACTGCAAAAGGTTTAACCCCGGAGTCTCCAGTTCTCAGAAGACAGGAAAGACTTCAGAATCTTCAAGTGCTGCTGGTGACTGTACCCACATTGGAATAAGGACCCTCCAGTCAGGATTTCCCTGGACTGATAGGTTACAAGAACACTCGTTTTTTTCCATTTCTATTCTGCTTAACTGTTTCATAGCTTCAGTTAACTTGTTGTGTACTGGTATACTGTTTGCTTTATCTTTGCTAACCCCCTGCTTCCTCCCTGCGAGGAGAATTTTCCCCTTTAATAAATCCCCTTCAACAGTTGGTCTGTCTGTTCCGTGATGACATACTCAACCCTGCACTTTATTACATAGGGAAGGTGGAAGACTAACAGGTGTGATGGTGAACATGGATCAGGAAGGCCCTGAATGCATTCATTGTCTAGGTGGCATATCAGTCAGTACACACATATTCACACACTTATTGCTGTGGCCACCAGCACCACTAATACATTGCTAATGTTTTAGTTTTAAAGGACCAGGCATTGATATATTCTTAGATATTCAAAAAAACTGAGCAATTTTGTATACATGAGACAGCTGACTAAAAGGGAATCTGTTGCCATGTCTATGCCATCTAAACTGAGAGCAGCATAATCTAGTGGCAAATACCCTAATTCCAGTAATGTGTCAATTACTGGGCTGCTTGCTGTAGTTTGGAAAATAAATCAAAGTTTTATCAGAAGGAGATTATATAGTGATGAGCGAGTGTACTCGTTGCTCGGGTGACCTCCGAGTATTTGTTAGTGTTCGGAGATTAAGTTTTCATCACGGCAGCTGAATGATTTACAGCTATTAGCCAGGCTGAGTACATGTGGGGGTTGCCTGGTTGCTAGGGAATCCCCACATGTAATCAAGCTGGCTAATAGCTGTAAATCATGCTGCTGAGGCGATGAAAACGTAATCTCCGAGCAGTCACAAATAGTCGGAGACCACCCGAGCGTGCTCCGGAAAACCAGAGCAACGAGTACACTCGCTCATCACTAGAGATTATCACTACAGGACTAATAAACCTGCTACCATTTAGCCCTCCATACTAATGAGCTCTGTGTAATATCACCCCCACCACTGATTGGCAACTTTCTGATTATACATAGGGTACACAGAAAACTACCAATCAGTGGTGTGGGTGGGGTTATACAGAGCTCAGCATTCAGAGAACTGATAGATCTGCAGCAGAAAAAACACTGCAACAAGCAGTCACGTAATTGACAGATCTTGTTCCTGCCCCTATATTATGCTGCTCTCAGATGTGTTTGGTGCGCCCGCCAGGGCCTAGGGGTACTCGGTACCGGGTCCGGTCGTCATTAAAGGGGTGCTCATGGTGGCAGCGACCTGGTCTGTGGCCCTGGGCGTCCAAGTAAAACGGGGTTATTGAATAAATAATAAAGTTTGTTTGTGATGCCACCTGTGGTATTCGGTCAGGGATGACCGACGCTGCTTAAAGGGGTCCATTGGGGTGATGTTTTAGTAGCAGGGATGGTAGAGCTTTCCACAGGTGAAGCTGGGTCCCCCAGGGCACCCGATGTAGTGGATAAAGATGGTGTAATGCCAGAAAGAACTAGAGGACACAAGGTTGCAGTCTCTTTACCTTTTTACTTGTGTAAGGCAGCCACAGTCCAGGGTACGGAGCACAGGTGCTGGTGTGGTCCGGCCGGCTTGGAAGCGATTCAGGAATCCTCCTAGCCAGGTGGGGTTGGAAGCCTTCCTCTCTGCGCCGTTTTGTAGTCCCTTGCTTGCCTCACACAAGGCCCTCACTTTCTCTCTGTCCCCTTTATTGGTAGGACACGACTCGCACGGCAGGTAACTCAAGCCTTTTTACAGGTGTCTCTCAGATGACTTCGGGTTCTATGTGTTACTGTGCCTTCGGGTGTTGATGGTGGACAGGCGACCTGCAATCTCCTGTCCGCCGGTTTCTGCCGTGTGGCATAGTGTTACCCCCCACAAGCTTGGTCTTCTGGCTACTGGAATTCTGCGCTTCAGCTTGGAGAAAACGCAGCCGCAGCTTCCCTCCAGCTCTTTACTTCTCCTGTCCTTCTCTTCCCCTTTCAGTCTCCTACAGACTGCTCTGTTCTTTCTCCTTCCAGGAGCTGCAGAACCACTCATCTGCATGGCCCCAGCTTTCCTCTCTCAGACTCTCTCTGTCTGACTCCTCTCACAAACTCACTAACTCTTCATCCACCCAGAATATATAGGGAAGTTCCCCCGAATCTGGGTCTCGAGCTCCCCCTTCTGTCCTGGAGTCAGAACAGTGTTGCATGTACTGGTTACCTGTTAAAGAGATCCTTCCTCGCTTATAAGCATGGCATCACTTGCCCCTTGAGGAAAGCAGTACAACTGAAACAATCGGTTACCTGGGGTGTTACACTCCCCCCGTTAAATCCAGTACTCCCAGACTTGGAAAACAAAAATAACAATAACAGGCTAGATACATTGCAAAACATTTTTGAAATATGCATTACAACAGGTTATTTAACTTTTGCTTCCCTTTATGGGAAGTTATTTTGCTTTAAACGCTACATAACTGTATATAAAGTGCAAAACATTAACTTTGCCCAAAAAAATATTATATATTAACTAGAAAATGCGATTCAATTCCCTTATGGGTAAACTTCTTTAACAATATCAAATTCTATCACTTTTAATAAAGTGCAACAAAGTCAACACCTTCTAAACCGAAGTAGGGCCAAATTTAAGGGTATTAGCACACGTTGCGGATTTGGCTGCGGATCCGCAGCGGATTTGACCCTGCGGATCCACAGCAATTTTCCATGCGGTGTACAGTACCATGTAAACCTATGGAAAACAAAAACGCTGTGCACATGCTGCGGAAAATTTCAAACAGAAACGCAGCAGTTTATTTTCCGCAGCATGTCAATTCTTTGTGCGGAAACGCAGCGTTTCTGCACCCATTGACTATACATTGAGTAAGGCAAATCCGCACATCAAAAAATGCAAGACAATCGGCAACAAATCCACAGGAAATCTGCAAGAAATCCGCATCAATTCCGCATTAAATCCGCAACGATTTTGGACTGTATTTTCTGCCAAGAGATGTGGATTCTGTGCAGCCAAATTCGCAACATATGCACAAACCCTAAAGGTGCAAACATTCAAGTACTTCAACATCACATTAGTAACAGTTTCATTCAACAATAGCAATGATGCGGTGGACCCGTTCTAAACTCCCAACTTATGCTTGGGCGTGCTGCAAGGCTTAAGTGGTCTCCTTTCTGGACCGCTCCTTTGGCTACGCCAAACGTGTTTTTCTTCTTGGTCACTTTGAGACAAATAAACTTTTTTAATGCAAACAGTATCTTCATAGGTTATATGTAATGCCAGTAAGAGGTGCCAACTATTTACAATGGAAAGTTTATGGACCATTCACTGTCCATGGCCTCAGTATCTTTTTAAATAAATTAACTCATAGGCTATGTTCACACTTTGCAGATTCCACTGCGGATTTTTCCGCAGCAGAATTCCAAAATCCGCAGTGAAAACCGCAGCGCGTTTTCACTGCGGATTTATCGCGGTTTTTACTGCGTTTTCTTCTGCGGATTTTCAACTGCAGTTTTCTATTGGAGCAGCTGAAAATCCGCAGAAAAGAAGTGACATGCTGCGGAATGTAATCCGCAGCGTTTCCGCGCGGATTTTTCTGCAGCATGTGCACAGCGTTTTTTGTTTCCCATAGGTTTACATTGAAATGTAAACTCATGGGAAACTGCTGCGGATCCGCAGCGGTCAAATCCGCTGCGGATCCGCAGCAAAATCCGCAAAGTGTGAATATAGCCTTAGGGTATGTGCACACGTCCGGATTTCTTGCAGAAATTTCTTGAAGAAAACCGGAAATTTTCTGCAAGAAATCCGCATTTTTTTTGCAGTTTTTTTTCGTGTTTTTTTTAGCATTCTGCAAGCGTAATTAGCTTGCAGAATGCTAAAGTTTTCCAAGCGATCTGTAGCATCGCTTGGAAAACTGACTGACAGGTTTGGTCACACTTGTCAAACATAGTGTTTGACAAGTGTGACCAACTTTTTACTATAGATGCTGCCTATGCAGCATCAATAGTAAAGGATAGAATGTTTAAAAATAATAAAAAAAATAAAAAAATTGGTTATACTTACCTGCAGACAGCCGATCTCCTCGGCGGCGTCCGTTCCTATAGATGGTTTGTGTGTGAAGGACCTTCGATGACATCGTGGCTTGTGATTGGTCGCGTGAGCGGTCACATGAGCGGTCACGCGACCAATCACAAGACCGCGACGTCATCGCAGGTCCTTCACACAGACCATCTAAAGGAACGGAACCGGCAGCATGCACCATAGAGGCGGGAACACTCCGGGGCCATCAGAGGGTGAGTATATCACTATTTTTTATTTTAATTCTTTTTTTTTTTACCAATTATATGGTGCCCAGTCCGTGGAGGAGAGTCTCCTCTCCTCCACCCTGGGTACCAACCGCACATAATCTGCTTACTTCCCGCATGGTGTGCATAGCCCCATGCGGAAAGTATGCAGATCAATGCACTCCTAGGTGTGCGGAATCCCCGCAATTCCGCATATTTAATGAACATGTTGCTTTTTTTTCCGCGATGCGATTTTTTCGCGGAAAAAAATGCAACATTTGCACAAAAAATGCGGAATACCCTGCAAATAATAGGAGGCATATGTTAGCGTTTTTTTTTTGCGTTTTTATCACGTTTTTATAGCGAAAAATCCTGAACGTGTGCACATGGCCTTAAACTTTAGCAGTCATTTTAAACTCTCAGCAACAATTAGTTAACCCTCTAATTCTTGTTATGCTGCCTGATGGGCCAGGGATTGCTGCCTCTCCTGCTCCTTCCATCATCTACGGTGCCCCCGCCAGGTTATAATGGGGATTTCTCCTTGGAGCGCTATCATGTCTGCCCCTTCAAACACCACGGGTTCGGTATAGTTAACCTGGGGCCCACTGGTTGGAACTAGCGGAGCTGTCATCTGGTCCAGGCTGCCGTCCCCCTGATCCCAGTGTAGTCGACGACCTGTTCCTCCGGGCCTTAGAGTTGGCGGGGTCAGAAAGGGGCCCACCAGAGTGTCGTCTGGCACAGGGGTTGCAGCGGGACTTGAGGCCGGGGGTACCCTGAGTGTATGGTGACATGTTACCGAGGGACCCAAAACCCTGGTTGGGTGTGTACAGCGGTGGGGGTGACTCGGGCCTAGCCGTTGGACTTAAAAAGACCTCAGAACAAACACCATTCAAGGCAAGTATGTTAGTTGGAAACTACTAACACATATTTGTCTTACAAGACTGGATAGGATCTACCTCAAGAAAATACAGCATGGTGTATTAAGCAATAATTAGGCTGGCAACAGACCGAACATGATTTAGTATAGTAGAAGTCTAACTTCCTGCAGGGTTTATTATTTTATGGTTGTTTTAGAAATCACCTCCCCCCAAAAAAAAGAAAAAGAAACCCCTGAAGCTTGTGCTAAACGGGCATTGGGGTACATAAGGGGTACACAATCTTCTACCTCTATTTAAGTGAGTCTACACTCTGGGATTTACATTTAGTTTGCATTGCAGGTGTTTGGATACCTCAGATTCATTCTATACTATTCAGTTACTAAGGTGTCGCTGTCTAATTCTATCATTGCTGTGGGGTCATTGACAACAAGTGGACTGAGTCAGTTGTTATGTGTACGATTAAAACGGGGGTAGGAAATGGGATTCCGCACACTGGATGTTTTCTCTAATATATTGAAACAGTTTTTTAGGTGATTTTCAATAAATTGAATTTTTATTAGAAGATTCAAGTTTTAATGTATTTTGGTTTATTAATATTATTACACATTTTTATAGCGTCATTTATTCCATGGCGCTTTACATGCAAATGGGACAAATATAGACAAGTACAATAAACATAAGTAAAACAAGGCACACACAAGTACAGGAGGAGAGAGGACCCTGCCTGCGAGGGCTCAGAGTCTGCAGGGAATGGATGAGGCTAGGAGAGGGTAGAGCTGGTCATGCGGTGGTTCAGTAGACTGGGGATCACTGCAGGTTGTAGGCTTGTTGGAAGAGGTGGGTCTTCAGGTTCCTTTTGAAGGTTTCCGTGGTAGGTGAGAGCCTGATGTGTTGGGGTAGAAAGTTCTAGAGTATAGAGGAAGCACGGGAGAAGTCTTGGATGCGGTTGTGGGAGGAAGAGATGAGAGAGGAGGAGATCATGAGATGATCGAAGGTTGCTTGTAGGTAGGTACCGGGAGACCATGTCACAGATGTATGGAGTCAGGTTGTGAATGGCTTTGTATGTCATTGTTAGTGTTTTGAACTGTAGCCTCTGGGCAATAGGAAGCCAGTGAAGGTTTATGATCTTAGTTTGACGTGACCTGCCACAAAAGCTCAGTTTGTCATGCCAGTGCACATTTTTCAATTACCTATAGCCAATAGGTGGGCGCTCAGACCTGCCAGATGAGGATATTCGGAAGTGCTCCAATATGCAGTCAAATTAGCGTTTCTTTCTACAAGGGACTATTCTCGTAAGTTAATTGGCTTCAAGTGTGGCGTAACGCCCTTAATATCGCCATGTTATCAGACAATCTTTATCTTCTTTATTCTTTTTTTTTATACAGCGCTAATATATTCCGCAGCACTTTACAGTTTGAATACATTATCATCGCTGTCCCCGATGGGACTCACAATCTAAATTCCTTTTCAGTATGTTTTTGTGTTTTTTTTTTGTTGTTTGTTTGTTTTTTTAGAGTGTGGGAGGAAACCCGAGTACCCGGAGGAAAACTACGCAAACACGGGGAGAACATACAAACTCCTTACAGATGTTGTCCTTGGTGGGATTTGAACAAGGCTGCAGTGCCGACTACTGAGCCACCGTGCTGCCCTATGACTACATGACTACAACATGATTAGAGCTCGCTAAGGGTTGTAATTTCACAAACAATGGTCACAATTCACCATATAAGTCGAAAATCCATGGGAGGAGTCAGTCAAGACAAGACTCCCAAATTGATCCAGATCTCAAAACAGCATTCAGATCCCCAGACGTCCATTCGAAGCGAAAAGCATGGAGCTTGCTACAAAACTTTGTCCTGCACACTGGGTTATTGACATACATAGAGTTTTACGGTGCATGTGTATTCATCAAACACTGTAAATTCCTTACTACTCTTCTACACCTTCTCATTGGTTGGGCTTCTTTATTGCCTTTTTTATATTACCTTGTCCACGTAACTTTACTTCTCACTCTATGTAACCAACATTCATTCACAGACTCGCCCATAGGAACATAACTGTACTTGATAGATACAACTAGACACACTATGGAGCACCACAAACACTTCTATGTTTTCCTAAATGGGTTTTCTGGGTTTAAAAGAAATTTCTGCACTTGTTCTATATCTAATGCCAAATTGCGATGTCGTGCAATGTGCAGACCGTCAGGATTCCTCTCATATGTTTGCAAATCTCTCTATGATCTCTTTCAGTCAAATGAATTTGTGACTGCTCCGGACAATTACTAGCACCTGTGGTAATGCGTGATAAGCTCTGTCTCCCCCACATACAGACCCCCAGTTGGAGATTAAGTACAAATGATTAGGTACACCACATTAGAAGTGGCACAGCTGAAAGTACCTTGTAACTTGTAGTCCTGATGTGAATTGAGGATCTTTATCTTGTTCGTGGTCATTATAAATGGACAGGTTTTACATTTTTTTCTGATTTCAAGGAAAGGTACCTGCAGCTGTTGGAGAGGACAGGGAGCTTTTGACAATGTTGCTTCTTAGATTTGGGGGCTGCCTAAATCACAGTAGTGGGGGTCTGGAAAAATGGATTGTAAGCGGGCATCTTTTTGCAGTAAAGGTTGTAATTTCCGTGCAGCTCCCCTTAGCACCTTCAGATTTGGATTGTAGGTAACGACTAGAGGTACCCGGTTATTTTCTTCTTTAGCTTTGCAATGTAGCAGGTGATTCCTTGATATTCTGGTGGCTCTTGCAATCTGGTTTTCAATCGTTCTTGGATGGTAGCCCTGATTCAAAAAGGTCTTTCTGAGGCGACCAAAGTGTTCATCCCTATCCATGGAGTTGGAACAGATGATTGTATCTGAAGACTTGGCTGTAGGCAATAGAGTTTTTTTATGTGTTTTGGATGGAAATTGTCCAATTTAAAGTATATTGGACGGTCGATTGGCTTCTGATACAGAGATGTTTCAATTTCATTGTTCTGCAGCTTAATGATGGTGTCCAAAAAGTTAATTTCAGCACAGGAGTAGTTGAGTTTCAAGTTGATGAAACTGTTCATGGAATGTCTTTAGCTGTGGCTCAGACTCCGTCCAGATGATTAAATATCATTAATGTAGCGGTAGTAGGCCAGAGGCCTGATGGGACATGAGGACAAAAAGTCGCTTTCAAGCCTAGCCATGAAATGATTTGCATACTGTGGGGCCATTTTACTTCCCGTTGCTGTGCCAGTCTTCTGTAGATATATCTTGTTGTCAAATTCAAAGTAATTGCGGGTGAGAATGCATTTTATTAGTTTCAGCATAGAATCAGCATCAGTCCCTGTGTTTTCCAGGAAGAATATGCATGCATTTAATCCATCCTGGTGTGGGATATTGGAGTACAAAGATTCCACATCCATGGTGGCCAGGATGGTTCCTTCTGGTAGAGGACCTATTGCTGATAGTTTATTCAATAGGTCAGTTGTACCTAATCATTTGTACTAAATGTCCAACTGGGGGTCTGTATGTAGGGGAGACAGGGCAGAAACTGAGAACAAGAATGAACTCTCACCACCATACAATAAGAGAAAAAAGAATGGATCTACCTGTGGCAATACATTTCTGTCTCCCAGGTCATAACATTATGGACATGAAATTACTAAAAGGTAGCTTCAAATCTCAGAGAGATAGAAGAATATGGGAATATAAACTGATGATGACATTTGACAGTCTTAGTTCAGGAATGAATGTGTCGCATGGAGTTATGTCTTTTTACATCAACTAAGGAACTAAGGAATTTGCCCCTCAGACCATGTGGGGTAATCACAACAGAACCAGACCCCAGAGGACAATAAAACACTCCTTATCTAAGAACTAGTCCAATATTTAGCGACATAACGGTTTATCACTCTAATTAATTAAGTAATTCTGCTTCATGTCACCTGTCTTATCCATTTTTTTTTTCTGTGACGTTTTGTGCATAAATATGTGATTCTCCAGAATTTCTTTTAGTCTATGTCTGAGGAAGAGACCTGTGTAGTCTCAAAAGCTTGCAATTTGTTACCATCTTTTCAGTTAGCCATTAAAAGGTATCAACTACTGAGGATTCTCAATCTACTATATAATTGTCTAAGGGTCACTTCCTTCTTTCCTTCTGTCTGTCTTTCTGTCATGGATATTCATTGGTCGCGGCCTCCGTCTGTCATGGAATCCAAGTCGCAGCGTATCTCACCCAATCCAGGACCCCCCCTCTTTGCTTCTGCTCACTTGTCCCCATACACCAGTAATGGCAGTAATGCTATGATGGTGGACCTGAAGAGGTTCATGAAGGAAATTTTTTCTATTTTTGTGAATTCTAGAATAAAACAAGAACTGAAGACAAGTCCGTATGATGCCTTAAAATATTAATTTATAGGTAAATCATTCAGGAAATTTTGTGGGATTCTGGACACCGACAGTATGAATTATCTCCCAACATCTTGTTCATGGCAATGGCCATTTATATAACGAGAACATGCCCTTCATATGTGCCTGTCTAGTAAATGGATGCCAAACGCCAACATACACGGGTTCGTCAGATTGCGATACCTCAGTGGTCATAGGTAAAATTTTGAAATGTCTGTCACATTCCCAAGCTACAACTATATATTACTGTAAATACGTATTCTGACAGCAATTAAGTCGAGAATTCCAGCTAATGATTATGGGTTCACCACTTGACATTGATTTTATTGAGTCACGCCCTGTAATAAAGTTTTATATATTTTCAGAAGATACATCCGCTAGTGCGGAGCCTCGTTCACACAAGCATGGGCACACTAACACTGTAAAACGCTGCCATGAAGTATGGAATGTGTTGTCTGCATTTGTTTCTGTAAATTTCCTTGTTTGAAGTGGTTTTACAGTCACCAAAATTTTTCAGATTAATTTTTACGTCCCCATTTTATAAGAGCCAAATCTTTCATAATTTTCCATTGACATTTGTTTTTTTTTTTCGTGGGACCATTTAATCTACCATATGCCAATCTAAAAACGAGGAGAAAAATGTATTGGGGGTGACATGTTAGGCGGACTTAAAATATACAGACTAATAGGAAATGTTGAAAAATAAAGAAATAAGCTTTACTTACTCCTTAAATCTACCAATGCTCCGGTTGTCCCTATTGGTGCCAGGAGTGACGACATCCTATACATCAGTCGTCTGAATGCTGCAGTCAATCACTGGCCTCAACTGTGACCTGCAATAATAGCAAACATTACCCCAAAAGCCATTACCGGGCATTATCACTTCTGGTACTGGAGGGATCTTTCCATGCTGGTGGGGCAGGGGTTTCATAGTCGTCACAGCTTATTTAATTTTATGGGATTTTTATTTATGGACTGTATTCATCATCCATCCATCCATATTTTTCTGTTTTGTGGAATTGGTGTTAGAATATGTTCAAACTGCATCTTTTCATGTCATTATTTTTGCGTGGAAAATGTTCCCAAAATGCTTTAAAAAAATGAATATAATTTCTATGAAGAAATATCTTGATGTTCATATGTTCATATTTTTTAGCTTTTTTTAAATGCTTCAGGCTTCTGAAAAGCACCAAGGGGCTAAAAGACGTGTCTTACATTTCTTCAGGCTTTTTCCGCTAGGGGAAGATTTATTAAGATCCATGTCCGCTTCTCGGCTTAACTTTCCATGCTACCGGGGCTGATTTCTGGCCTGATATAATCCTGTTAATGGTCTGAGCTTATATCTAACGAGGAACTTATGGCAGTCCTACCAGGCTTGCAGCATTCTGTTTCACTGGTGTTAGTGAATGGGGCCTCCCAGCTTGTCAGGGTTGTGGGCGAGTATGGTGCCACATCATCTCTTCGTGTTTCCCTGGGCCCGTGTGGACAGCAGGTGTCTTTGTAAAACTGTACCAAGCTGAGCTTACGTGTCACCAGAGGATACAGAATGTCACATTAGTGCATGTGGGGAAATGTCACTATTACGTCAGAAGGATCAAGTAGTGCAATCAGGCGAGGTGCTGGTTCATCTCAATAGGCCACTTAAGTAGCGTAACGTTTGATGAATACTGCACTGCCATACCCTGTCAATGCTTTGTCCAGCTGGCCCGGAATTGGCGTTAGAACTTTGCGCTGCACAAAAACTTCGAGATTTTTCATAATAGTTTTGCAAAAGAAATACAAGTCAAGGAAAAGGCTACAAAAAATGCCTGGAAGACACCCCATTGCTTTTTTTCATTAAATGTTTTGTAATAACTTCCACTGCAAAAACACTAGTGTTTTCTTCATTGGTTGAGTTGATTTAAAAAAAAAGATCGGAAAAGGTAAAAAAAAAAAAAAAGCAGAAAAAAAGGTGAACAAATGCTACGTGACCCAAACATGCTAAAGCCAAAGATTACAAAACGCCAGAGAAAAATGATTCCGAAGGCATTTTCTGCTTGAAAAATTGACATTTTGTGACCTCCAGAAAGAATCTGTGAACATACCCTTAATGTATAGAGCTTTTTACATGGCATATAAAATCCACAGTGAACGAGAGCATTGATATGCAGATACAAAATGCCCCTCGTAGGGAATGGAGGTGGCGTTAAGCACAGATGCTCCCATGTATTACATCCATATATCATTGAGGCTGTCTTAGGTTTCCTGTCCCATAAAACTGATCTAGTAGGGTGGATGTATTGTGTGTGCTGTTGGGCCATGTAGACGAGAGACCCTCTCATAGGGAAACATATTAGTTAAAGATCTTCTTGTACAATGTGATATTTAATGCCCGCCACAACTGACAGCAGGTTTCTACTGTTCTTTATGATTTTAAATCAATGTTCAAAGTTTGTTGTATGTGCCAGAAAAATATCATCCCATATATATACCTTATTGGCACATACTGATGTGTTGCTACAATGTGCCATATTTAAACTGTGTGCTGTCCCTTTTTTATATTTAGCTGGATCCCCTGTATTAAATTAGACTTTTTAACAGTGAAAAATGTCCGTTAACATGGTATGCAGAACCCTCTGTCACTATGTGTGGCAAATCATAGATCTGGGGGTGAATCCAGTTACTTTCTGCAGCAGATACAGGCACACGGCATTGCACCTATTGCATATTGGGCACCATCCAGATCTGCACAGTGACACAGCATGGCGGTATCAATAAAGCAACATCTGTGTGTTGTCTGCATTGGTGATAAATACAGTGTCCTTATGGCACCAGAGAGAGCTGCGGAGCTCTGCAGTCCTATTACTGCTGCCTTATTTCACAGAGAACATTTACCTTGCATTACCTCTGGGCTGGCAGGAGCAGCCCATGGTCTGAGTAATATTTAGCTTCTGGGATAATAAGTTATCTTCTTGTTGCAGCAAAGCACTTGGCACTTCTCCTTCCCCTCATTATGTAGACTGAGAAAAAAAATCTTGTTTTAAAGGGAACGTTCTCTCCTAAAGACGTATCACTAATGAAAAGACGAACGTGTCCGGGGAAACTCCTGACTCTGAAATGTAAAGTAGTTGGGACTTTCTAGCAATGTCTATATGGCATGTATTTCTTTGTTTAACCCCTCCACCCCAAAGCCTGTTTTCACCTTCCTGACCAAGCCAATTTTTTCAATTCTTACCAGTGTCAGTTTATGTGGTTATAACTCTGGAACGCTTCAATGGATCCCACTGATCTGAGAATGTTTTATCATCATTTACTATACTTCATGTTAGTGGTAAAATTCTTTTGATATGACTTGCGTTTATTTGTGAAAAAATTGGAAATTTGTCAAATTTTTAAAATTTAGCATATTAGCCGATACCCCATATGTGGGGGTAAACCACTGTTTGGGCACATGGCAGAGCTCGGAAGGGAAGGAGCGCTATTTGACTTTTCAATGCAAGATTTGCTGGAATTGAGATCGGAGCCCATGTCACGATTGGAGAGCCCCTGATGTGCCTAAACAGTGGAAACCCCCACAGGTGACACCATTTTGGAAAGTAGACCCCCTAAGGAACTAATCTAGATGTGTGGTGAGCACTTTGAACCTCCAAGTGCTTCACAGAAGTTTATAATGTAGAGCCGTAAAAAAATTTTTTTTATTAATTTTCACAAAAAATGATCTTTTTGCCCCAAATTTTTTATTTTCCCAAGAGTAAAAGGATAAATTGTACCCCAAAAGTTGTTGTGCAATTTGTCCTGAGTACGTCGATACTTCATATATGGGGATAAACCACTGTTTGAGCGCATGGCAGAGCTCGGAAGGGAAGGAGTGCCATTTGACTTTTCAATGCAAAATTGGCTGGAATTGAGATCGGACGCCATGTCGCATTTGGAGAGCCCCTGACGTGCCTTAACAGTGGAAACCCCCCACAAGTGACCCCATTTTGGAAAGAAGACCCCCTAAGGAACTTATCTAGATGTGTGGTGAGCACTTTTAACCCCCAATTGTTTCACTAAAGTTTAGAATGTAGCATTGTGAAAATTAAAAAATCATTTTTTCTTTCCACAAAATGATGTTTTAGCCCGCAATTTTTTTTTTCCCAAGGGTAACAGGAGAAATTGGACCACAAATGTTATTGTCCAATTTGTCCTGAGTACGCTGATACCCCACATGTGGGGGGGAACCACCGTTTGAGTGCATGGCAGAGCTCGGAAGGGAAGGAGCACCGTTTGAAATGCAGACTTAGATGGAATGGACTGCAGGTGTCATGTTGCATTTGCAGAGCCCCTGATGTACCTAAACAGTAGAAACCCACCACAAGTGACCCCATATTGGAAACTAGACCCCCCAAGGAACTTATCTAGATGTGTTGTGAGAGCTTTGAACCAACAAGTGTTTCACTACAGTTTATAACGCAGAGCCGTGAAAATAAAAAATATTTTTTTTTCCACGAAAATGATATTTTATCCCCTATGTTTTTATTTTCCCAAGGGTAACAGGACAAATTGGACCCCAAAAGTTGTTGTCCAACTTGTCCTGAGAACGCTGATACCCCATATGTTGGGGGGAATCACTGTTTGGGTGCACGGCAGAGCTCGAAAGGGAAGGAGCGCCATTTGAAATGCAGACTTAGATGGATTGGTCTGCAGGCGTCATGTTGCATTTGCAGAGCCCCTGATGTACCTAAACAGTAGAAACCCCCCACAAGTGACCCCATATTGGAAACTAGACCCCCAAAGGAACTTATCTAGATGTGTTGTGAGAGCTTTGAACCAACAAGTGTTTCACTACAGTTTATAACGCAGAGCCGTGAAAATAAAAAATATTTTTTTTTCCACGAAAATGATATTTTATCCCCTATGTTTTTATTTTCCCAAGGGTAACAGGACAAATTGGACCCCAAAAGTTGTTGTCCAACTTGTCCTGAGAACGCTGATACCCCATATGTTGGGGGGAACCACTGTTTGGGTGCACGGCAGAGCTCGGAAGGGAAGGAGCGCCATTTGAAATGCAGACTTAGATGGATTGGTCTGCAGGCGTCATGTTGCATTTGCAGAGCCCCTGATGTACCTAAACAGTAGAAACCCCCCACAAGTGACCCCATATTGGAAACTAGACCCCCAAAGGAACTTATCTAGATGTGTTGTGAGAGCTTTGAACCAACAAGTGTTTCACTACAGTTTATAACGCAGAGTCGTGAAAATAAAAAATATTTTTTTTTTCCACGAAAATGATATTTTATCCCCTATGTTTTTATTTTCCCAAGGGTAACAGGACAAATTGGACCCCAAAAGTTGTTGTCCAACTTGTCCTGAGAATGCTGATACCCCATATGTTGGGGGGAACCACTGTTTGGGCACACAGGAGAACTCGGAAGGGAAGGAGCCCTGTTTTACTTTTTCAAAGCAGAATTGGCTGGAATTGAGATTGGACGCCATGTCGCGTTTGGAGAGCCCCTGATGTGCCTAAACAGTGGAAACCCCCAATTATAACTGAAACCCTAACCCCAACCCTAACCCTAGCCCTAGCACTAATGGGAAAATGGAAATAAATACATTTTTTTACATTTTATTATTTTTCCCTAACTAAGGGGGTGATGAAGGGGAGTTTGATTTACTTTTATAGCGTTTTTTTGGCGGATTTTTATGATTGGCAGCCGTCACACACTAAAAGACACTTTTTATTGCAAAAAATAGTTTTTGCATCACCACATTTTGAGAGCTATAATTTATCCATATTTTGGCCCACAGAGTCATGTGAGATCTTTTTTTTTGCGGGACGAGTTGACGTTTTTATTGGTAACATTTTCGGGCAGATGACATTTTTTGATCGCTTTTTATTCCGATTTTTGGGAGGTGGAATGAACAAAAACCAGCAATTCCTGAATTTCTTTTAGGGGGGGCGTTTATACCGTTCCACGTGTGGTAAAATGGATAAAGCAGTTTTATTCTTCGGGTCAGTACGATTACAGCGATACCTCATTTATGTAATTTTTTTTATGTTTTGGCGCTTTTACACAATAAAAACTATTTTATATAAAAAAATAATTGTTTTTGCATCGCATTATTCTGAGAGCTATAACTTTTTTATTTTTCTGCTGATGATGCTGTATGGCGGCTTTTTTTTTGCGGGACAAGATGACGTTTTCAGCGGTACCATGGTTATTTATATCCGTCATTTTGATCGCGTGTTATTCCACTTTTTGTTCGCCTGTATGATAATAAAGCGTTGTTTTTTGCCTTTTTTTTTTTTTTTTTTTGCGGTGTTCACTGAAGGGGTTAACTAGTGGGATAGTTTTATAGAGCGGGTCGTTACGGACGCGGCGATACCAAATATGTGTACATTTATTGTTTTTTTTTTTTTTACATAAATAAATGGATTTATTGGGAAATGTTTTTTTTTTTTTATTTGGGGATTTTTTTTAATTTTTTTTTTACACATTCTATTTTTTTTTTTTTTTTACTTTCTAACATTGTCCCAGGGTGGGACATCACTGTATTAGATCAGATCGTTGATCTGACACTGTGCATAGCACAGTGTCAGATCAACGATCTGACAGGCAGCTTAGCTGGCTCTCCAGCGCCTGCTCTCAGCAGGCGCCGGCTAGCCAGGTCACTTCATGACCCGGAAGGAGTCCGGCGGCCATCTTGGATCCGGGGACTCCTTCCAGGTCACCGGAGCAACGCGATCTCATTGCGTTGCTCCGGTGGGAGAGCGCAGGGAACCCCCGTCCCTGCGCGATCCCCCTCTATGCCGCTGTCACTACTGACAGCGGCATCAGAGGGGTTAAATGCCCGCGATCGGCGATAGCGCCGATCGTGGGCATTGCTGCGGGGTGTCAGCTGTCATATACAGCTGACACCCGCACCCGATCACCGCGGCGCTCAGCGCGAGACCGCGGTGATCGGTGCGCCGTACTTGTACTGCTGCTGGCACTAATGCAGTGCCGGCAGCGCAGTACTAGTACGGCGCGTGTCACGAAGGGGTTAAATCAGAGATTCATATCACGCAAAATAGTTAATAAATAACATTTCCACATGTCTACTTTACATCAGCACAATTTTAGATATAATTTTTGTTTGCTAGGATGTTATAAGGGTTAAAAGCTGACATTTTTACAACAAAATTTGCAAAATTATTTTTTTTAGGCACCGCCTCACATTTGAAGTGACTTTGAGAGGCCTGTATGACAGAAAATACCCAAAAGTGACACCATTCTAAAAACTGCACCCCTCAAGGTGCTCAAATCCACATTCAAGAAGTTTATTAACCCTTCAGGTGCTTCACAGGAATGAATGGAATGTGGAGGCAAAAAAAAAAAAAGAAACATTTAACTTTCTTTCGCAAAAATTTTCCTTTAGACCTATTTTTTTTTTTTTTTAACTTTTGCAAGGGTAACAGGAGACAATGGACCAATTTGTTATTCAATTTTTCCTGAGCATGCAGATACTCCATATGTGGGGGAAATCTACTGTTTGGGCGCACGGCAGGGCTCGGAAAGGAAGGAGGGCCATTTCACTTTTTGAATGTAAAATTTGCTGGCATAAGTAACCATGTCTAGTTTGGAGAGCCCCTGATGTGCCTAAACAGTGGAAACCCCCCACCAGTGACCCCATTTTGAAAACTAGACCCCTCAGGGAACTTATGTGGTGAGCACCTTGACCCCACAGAAATTTATGTTGAGAAATGAAAAAAAAAAAATCAAATTTTTCCCACAAAAATGTTTTTTTTTTCTGTACTGCAGAGCATTGAAGCATCTGACAGGCAGGGAAGGAGGCGTGTCAGCTCCTACTCTGAGCAGGCACTGAGAAGCCACCGTCCCTGAAGGACTCCGTGGCCATCTTGGGGCCAGGGGTCTCCATAGAGACTATCAGAGCAACGCAATTGCATTGCTTGTTCTTATGGGAGCACTCAGGAGCCCCCTCCTTGTGTGTAACTCCTCAGATGCCGCTGTCAATAGTGACAGTGGCATCAAGGAGATTAAACGCTCACAATCGGTGCTAGCACCAATCGAGGGCGTTGCTGCAGTGTCAGCTCTCATACAGAGCTGACACTCGTACCTGATCATGGCAGCACTCAGCGTGAGCCCCTGCGATCGCTGCGCTGTACATGTACTTAGCTTTGCGGGAACGCAGCTCCCGTAGTGCCATACATGTACAGCGCATGTCTTGAAGAGGTTAAACAACCTTTTAAAGGGGTAATCTCATGCTATTAAATTTATTTGGAGAGCATCAAAATAAGCAAGTTTGCAATTGACTTGCTTTATCTATCAGCTGTCACTTTACTGCAATGAAAGATTTTACATTTCATAGTGTACTGGTTTACCTGGAGACCACCAGAGCCTGGTCAAGGATGCTCAATAGTTAAGCTCCAGGAGAAGAGTTAACTCCTAACATTCCAGCTCTCTGCAGGCCACTGATTTCAAAGCAGCAAATATCTGCTCACCTCCTCCCCCTACGTATCACTCCTACATAATCAACAGCTACCAACGGTTTCCAGAGCAGTTCTACTAATCACAACTCTCACTTTCCTGAGCTGTGTGCTTGTTAAAGTGCACTGTTATCTCTATATGTAAATATAGTGACTCCCCCAGAAAAAGGCACGCCAGCCAAAACGCACATTACATGATTAAGGTACTCTGGGCCGGTTTTAGACAAATTCGGGCCCTAGGCAAAATTCAAAGTGGGGCCCCCATGTCCATAAAAAAAAACGTACGTGTTACACCGATATCGATGTCACCAGTGTTTTCAATTAGTGTGCCATCCGTGCTTTTCTGGTATGGATAATGGAAATGAAAGACGCTAATCTAGAAGTCTAGAGAACTTTGTACATTTTTAATATATTGGATTCAATAAATATTATTTTTATTTTTCTACTCAGGTTGTTTTGTGCAAATTTTTCCACATGCTATAGTGATAATAGTGTAGACTGAGAACAAACACTGACATACCATAAAGGCCCTCTGTTTGAACAGCCATTCTGTGCTGACAAAGCATAGATGTTCGGTGTACCGTAGCGTGGCCAAACATTTACGTTTACCTTCATACCTACTGGTTTTCCGTCCTTTTCTGGCTTTGTAAAGTCAGAGCTGTCAATTAAAGAAGGCTGATGGAAATTAATGAGAAAACAGGTAGGTAGAAAGGTCTCACTGAAATTTTGGGCCACACCAAAGGTGCACCGAGCGCCTGTACTTGGTTCGAACAGTTATTCTGTGCAGACAGACTTCCTTTAATGTATGGAAGCAAGACAAAGCTCCTGACCAGAACTGTCGACAAGGAGGAGCACTTGCCTCCCAAGCAACCCAGGGGGAGGTCACTTGCGTAGGTCCGTGAGTAATCAGGTTGGCACTAGAGATGAGCGGTGTTCGAGTCGAACTGTTCGCCAATTTCAAATTCAAGCTGTTTTGGGCGGTGTTCGAGTCGTTCGACGAACTCGAACAATTTGCTTAAAATTCGGCTGTTCGAGTTTCTGTTCGATAAATGTTTGTTCACCAAAAGCCTAACTTGATTTGCACATTAAAACTGTTTATCATTGTTAATAGACTGTTTCAGTGTATAGAGGGCGGGGGGGCGGGGGATAGATCTGTGCTGAAATAATGCCGATCTCCATTTTTTTTCTTTCCCGCATTTACAGTGGGGCGGTGCAGTCTCTCAGCCTATCAGCAGTGCACACACACAGCAATGTGCATGTGATGCACACAAGCAAGGGCATCTGTCATTGGCTGTGTATGTGACATGTCCTTGCCCTATAAGAACCAGCCATTTGCTCCGTCACCACCATTTCCTCACTTCTGCAGCTTATTGTTAGACAGCACCGCTGCTGCTGTGGGTGCTATACAGTCTAAGAGTGTTTTTTGGAGCGAATTTTCAGAGAGATAGGTTTAGGGAGTCAGGAGGAGTCGGGACTAGTTGTAATATCAGCCCTTTTCAGGGTAGGTTACAGCAGTTCGTAGCACTGTTTGCCAGGCAGGTTTGTGCCAGTGCTGTGCAAGTGTTTGTCACAGCATTTGGTGTAATCTAGCTCAGCCAATCCTTTTGGGCTAGTAGCATTGTTTCATAACAAGAACAAGATACACGGCACTCTATAGTTTTGTGAGTAGAGGTGCTCAAGTAGGGTTTCCAGCCCCTTAAATCAACTGTATCAAAAAGCTTGGCACTCAATAATGCTTGTAGAAAATAAAGTCATTTATTTTGCATCAGGACAAACAGATCAGCTGTAGCCTGTATCTTGCTAAACGTTTTCGGTCCTTTGTGGACCTTCCTCAGAGCAAGTTTATCTGGAGCGTAGGATCTGGACATATACCCAGATGCATGAGTATGCTGACACTATATGTAGAGGCAAATTTCAGAGGCACTAATGGAGACCGTGACTGGTGCTGAGACGCTGAGGGAGTCACACTCCCTCAGCGTCTCAGCACGCCACCAGCACTCCAGGCAACAGAACGTGCACAGTGTGGGCACATCGTATGCCCAAGCAGCTTTATCTGCTCAGTCACGGTCT
Organism: Ranitomeya imitator; assembly: GCF_032444005.1. Taxonomy (NCBI): domain Eukaryota; kingdom Metazoa; phylum Chordata; class Amphibia; order Anura; family Dendrobatidae; genus Ranitomeya; species Ranitomeya imitator. Next base: position 721,851,634 of record NC_091282.1, on the reverse strand, counting down.
CCATTAGTGCCTCTGAAATTTGCCTCTACATATAGTGTCAGCATACTCATGCATCTGGGTATATGTCCAGATCCTACGCTCCAGATAAACTTGCTCTGAGGAAGGTCCACAAAGGACCGAAAACGTTTAGCAAGATACAGGCTACAGCTGATCTGTTTGTCCTGATGCAAAATAAATGACTATTTTCTACAAGCATTATTGAGTGCCAAGCTTTTTGATAGCATTGTTTCATAGTCATCTGAGTAACCCGCCTGTGAAGCTAGCTACACCGCCTGTGTATCACAATTTTTACTGCATCTAATCCAGTTAATATTTTTGGGCCTAGGAGCATTGTCTGCACGTCAGCAGAGTAGCCCACCTGTGAAACTAACTATACCGCCTGTGTATCTCTATTTTTACTGCATCTGATCCAGTTAATAGTTTTGGGCCTAGGAGCAGTGACTGCACGTCAACAGAGTAGCCTGCCTGTGAAACTAACTACACCGCCTGTGTATCTAAATTTTTACTGCATCTAACCCAGGTAATAGTTTTGGGCCTAGTACCACAGTTTGGCCACTCAGTTCTGCTCGGTTTTCATCCATCGGTTGTTGTGCCAACAACTACAGATACAGAGTTCAAAGTGGAATTCAACTCTGCACATGTTACAGCGACTGTGGCAGCAACGACGAGCCCTGGTGCAATACGTTATGACGTATAGCCTGGGCCAACAAGATCAAGAGGTGGGGTAAATCACGCTGCAGGAATGGTCTCAGATCAGGGACCTATGCACCCTTCTGCACAGTTTTGAAATAGCAACGAAGATGTTTAGTGCTGACGATGCCACCATCAGCATGACCATTCCGGTGATTTACATGCTGGAGCACACCTTAAACAGTGTTCAGAGTCAGGTGATGGAACAAGAGGAGGATGAGGAGGAACAGGAGGAGTCGTATGCGGAAGGGATAATATCTCCAAGGTCAAGGATGGCAGCACCAAGGCGGCTGGCATTGGAGGCTGGGGGAGAGGGATTACCGAGGGCGCATGGTAGCAGCCAAACTGTTGAGGAAGGTGCAGGAGGTGAGGAAGAAGTGGAGGACGAACTGGCGCTGGGCATGGAAGACTCATCAGATGAGGGAGACCTTGATCAAATTTCTGTTGTGCAAGGTTGGGGGGAGAGGGCAGATGAAGGAAGCATGATTCTCACCTCGCCACCACCAAGACAACAAGGACTTGGTCCTCCTGGATGCGCAAGACACATGAGTGCCTTCTTGCTGCACTACCTGCAACATGACCCTCGGATTGTCAGAATCTGAAGTAATGCCGACTACTGGGTTGCCACACTCTTAGATCCCCGGTACAAAAGTAAATTTGGCGAAATAATTCCTGCCATAGAAAGGGATTCACGCATGCAGGAGTATCAGCAGAGACTGTTACAGAATCTAACATCTGCACGTAGTGAATCTATGAGTTCTAACTTGCCAACCATGGGACTATTGAGTCATCACTCAAACCGTAACAGTAACATCGTATCTGGTGGTAACAGCAATTTTTTCCAATCGTTTCAAGATTTTTTTAGACCATCCTTTGCAAGGCCACAGGAGACAAGAAGTCTGATGCACAGCCAATGCCTAGAGAGGATGGCACAAGAGTATCTCCAAGTTAACATCGATGCCATGACCATGGAACTGGACCCTTGCTCATTTTGGGCTTCCAATCTTGAAAAATGGCCTGAGCTCGCCACTCACGCCTTGGAGATCTTGTCGTGCCCCGCAGCCAGCGTTCTCTCTGAACGTGTGTTCAGCGCTGCTGGTGGTCTGCTGACAAATAAGCGCACGCAGCTGTCCAGTGACAATGTAGACAGACTAACGTTCATAAAGATGAACAAAACCTGGATCTGCAAGGACTTTTCTACCCCGGTGTCATCTTGGGGAGACTAAAAGCTTGATGATTTTTGAAAATCACCTTACCAACCATTTTAAAAAACTCTGGCGAAATTGAAGCCACTTAAGTGGTGTCTGTGGCCAAATTTTTGGAAAAAATTTAGACTTTTTTAGTCCCCTTGCTGAGTTTTACATGACGTTGCCATCGTCAATTCCAGGTGGGTGGGGTCGTCTGAGGAGTTGTTTATTCCTACTATGGCCTGGGATTCAGAGGTCTGCTCCAAAGCTTAAGTGCTAGTCAGCAGAGTAGCCCTGCCACCCACCGCCTGTTTACCTAACTACTATTTTGTAACGGCATCTAGCCCAGGGAAATCCTTTTGGGCCTAGTAGAATTTAGTGCTACTCGGCAGCGTACCTCACACATGAAGCTACACTGCCTCTTTACCTAACTACTATTTTGTAACTACATCTAGCCCAGGAAATCCTTTTGGGCCTAGTAGAATTTAGTGCTACACAGCAGCGTACCCAACCCATGAAGCAAGCTACACCGCCTGTTTACCTAACTACTATTTTGCATCGGCATCTAGCCCAGGAAATCCTTTTGGGCCTAGTAGAATTTAGTGCTACTCAGCAGCGTACCCCACCCATGAAGCAAACTACACCACCTGTTTATCTAAGTACCATTTTGTAACGGCATCTAGCACAGGAAATCCTTTTGGGCCTAGTAGAATTTGGTGCTACTCAGCAGCGTACTTCACCCGTGAAGCAAGCTACACCGCCTGTTTACCTAAGTACTATTTTTTAACGGCATCTGGCCCAGGAAATCCTTTTGGGCCTAGTAGCAATTTCTGCTACTCAGCAGAGTACCCCACCCATGAAGCAAGCTACACCACCTTCTTTCCCCTCGGCTCTGGGGTGTCCACTCTCCCTCCAGCGATCTCCTTCTCACAGGTGGACTACCGGGTGTTTTCACACTGTGGCGAATCTTTTGGGCCCAGGCATAAGAAGTCGTCAAGGTAATGGATAATATGTGCTGCCTTACAAACGTCCATGACGACACATTCGAGGAAGCAACTAAACGCCTCAAATAGTGAGCAGGATATGGAGCACCCCATGGGCAAACAGCGATCTATGTAGTATGCTCCTTCACAGAAGCAGCCCAATGGGAGGACACTATTCGGAGGCACAGGTAGTAACGGTAACGCCCCCTCAATGTCTATTTTGGCCATTAGGGTGCCCCTTACCAACTTCTTGACCCGCCTGATTGCCTCGTCAAAGGAGGTACAGTACATAGTACTGTACTTGGTTCCGCGTCGATGTTGTCGTTTACTGACCTGCCCCTTGGATATGACAAATGGTGGATTAGTCTGAATGTATTGGGTTCATTTTTTGGCACAACTCCCAACGGGGGTACCACTACGTCTTCTAAGGAAAGTGTTCTGAATGGACCCGCCGCCATTCTACCTAAAGATATTTATTTTTTTATTTTTTTTGTCAATACGTCTGGGTGTTGGTAGAGTGATTTTAGATTTTTACTCCAGCCTTTCTTGATTTTAGAAGGGCATGACATGCCTATATCTGTGTCTCCTCCTTTTACTCCTCCACCGCTGTTCTTTTCGCATGACTATATGTAGTTGGGACTTTTCCATGTGTTTGTTGTGTCTTCTGAGCAGTTTGTCAGTTTTTGGACACCTTTTATGGTGTTTTGTATGTGTTTTGTATGCGTTTTGTATGCGTTTTGTATGCGTTTTGCATGTATTTGCCTGCCATTGGTTTCAATGGGGTTCGTCGAACGTTCGACGAACATTCGTCAAACACGTCCCAGTTCGACGAACCTAACCCAAACACTAGGGAGGTGGCTCAACACTAGTTGGGACACAGACAGTATGGATTGTAAAATGAGCTTTTCTGAATGAGCCCTAAATCATGGACTTTTGTTTAGCATAATTTGGTAAATCAGCCTCTTCCACAAAAATGTTTCCATAAAGCTCTGACACTTCACAGTTGTATATAGTTCTACGCTAACCAAATGGATGGCTATTCCAAAACTTATTTTGCCTCATTGTCTGTCTTGGGAAATGTCCTGATAAATGGATCAAATAGAATCACACCGCCTCCCATTCAACACTTTTCCCCATAACTTTTTAAATAGAGAAGAAAAAGAAGTGGCGATTTTTTATGGGCAATTATGGTATTTTCCAAAATTTGCATTTTTATCTAAGGAAAACTGGCCCAAAGTTTCTGGTCTGATGAATTATCTCCAAGTTATCGCAATAGTCTGAAATGGCTTAAAGCCTCTTTGGAGTTACAAGCACGTTTTGTATGATAAATTACCGTAGATTAAATCTACAGAGGATCATGCATTGTTACAAGTGGTTTTTTAAGTCATAAAAATCTGCTTATTTTTACAACCACCATTTACTTGCCTCCTTTTCTATTTTCCCAAACCATTATGCCATGTGTGAACTTTGCCTTTACGTAAATATTTAGATGAAGACCATTTTGATAAGGTGAGAATGTTCTTTGTTGAATTTACAAACGCCGAGACCTAAGGTGGAAGTAGTTTTTCCGCTAATGTCTTTCAGCTGCATTGTCCTTATGCTAACAAGTTCCCCGAAGACTACCTTGCATGGGCAATCATGAATATATTTGCATATATACTCCTGAACTCTGCGATGAAGCAATTTCAATGCAAACAAATCCAATTTGTTTGTACCTTGTTATTAAAATCGTCATTTTGCTTAATGAACTCTATACATTTGCAACCATTCATTTCATCCTGCATTTATGGAACAGTCAGGGACTGATTAGCGCCGTAATGTATGATATATGATATATGGGAAGAACTGGCAGAATTACACGTACTCAGCTTTTTTGCACGGTAGTTTATATATAATCTAATAAGACCATTTAATAGCTTATAAAGGTAAAAGCATCAATCGAGGACAAGCTGGAGAGTGCAGTGGTCCCACATCGCTGTACTCCTTCCCCGCCTGCTCTACCCATCAGCCCCGATTTTATATGGATACAATTTTATCCATTTTCATAAGTTCAGCCTCATTTGCCTCGCACTCTGATTTAACTTTTCTATCTATATTCTAACGTTCTCATCCCGGGTTCCTAAAGATTTCCTATCACATGTCCAGTGGCGCGTGTATATATCTTGTATAAATGATCTGTTGAGGCTCTCTGTTCTGTAATGTCAATGTGCTGCATATTTATCAACAGCTAGACCTACCCCAATAAAAGAATAGTTTTTCAGAAGTTAAGGCCCCCCTATACAGAGGCGTATCTAGGGTTTCTGGCACCCGGGGCAAGAATACATTTTGGCACCCCCGGGACATATGCGATTTGCACTTAGTTGTGTACCCACGAGCTCCTCTCCCTAATGCTCTCAATATTCAGTGAAAAACTGAGAGAAGCAGAAGAGAAGCTCATTGTCACAGGACCACAAGTATGAAAATCACATATGAATGAAGTGTCCATGTGATGACTACTGGACCCTGCAGAGCTGAATCCTGACATCGCAGCTTCTGAATTCTCACAACTAATGCACTGCACACTTTTAGGATTCTCCCTTGCCGGTGGACAGTCATGTCAGCACAAGCATGTGATTTGTATACCTCTGGCCACATTCCGACTAGATGTGCCTGACCTCACTCAGTTCATTTTCATTGGCTGAGGCCACACATGTCTAGTCAGCACGTGACTGCATTACTGTAAATCGCCAGCACGAGAGAATCCTGACAGTGTGCAGTGCGCACTGTGAGAATTCAGAAGTCTGCAGTCACAAAGAATGACTGCAGACTCATTACAAACCTGGACAATCCCTTTAATGCTCCTAACATAAATAAAAACATGAGTTAGTCAGTATCACAAATAACATTTACATCCAGGTACCTTATAGATGACGTCGCCTCTCGAGTCATTCTCCTTTTCTTCATCTTGTCCAGACCCCATGATGAGTTATCTCATACACAGCCGTCTCTGCAGACTTCCATCTTCTCCGCTCTTTTGCAGAAAGTCTCCACATGATGCCCTTAAAGATAGAAGTGTCATTATAATGCTCCTGAATAAAAAATTGCCCCTCACTATATTGTCTGCACAAAATATGACCCCCACATTGTCCCTCTTATGGTACATGCTCTTCACACTGACCTCTCCTTTCCATACCGGCCCCCCTCTTCACACTGTCCTCTCATACTGTGTCACCTCTATAGGGCCCAGTATTTATACTGAACTCTCTCATCACACTCCCCCTCCTTGGTATACTGTCCACTCCTGGCTGTGCCTTTACACTGTCCCCCATGCTACGCCCCCACTACTCAGTTTCTATTCTGTGCCCACTCACTTTTCTCCCCCATACTGTCTCCTCACACTATTCCCCTCCCTCCTCATACTGTCTACCCTCACATCCCTCCTGTTCACCATACTGTCTCGTCATATATTTACCCCCTAACTTTCTATACTGCCTGCTCACCTGACTCCCCATACTGTCTGCACACATCCCATCACCCTCACTCCCCGTACTCTGTCCACATACATTTTTTATCGCTACTCATACTGTGTCCACATACATTCTCCCGTTCGCTCCTCATACTGTCTGCACCCAACCCCCATTCTGTTTCCTCAGATATGCCCCCCAGTCTCCTGTACTGTTTCCTCATATATACCCATTATTTTCCTCTACCCCACCCCATCATTGCTCTCTTCACCACCTCCATCTTTGCCTTCTCCACCACCATCATTGCTTTCTTCCCCACCACCCCATAATTTCCCATTCCACCACCTCCATCATTTCCTCCTTTGCCTTTTCCACCATATCCATCATTTTATCTTCCCCCACCATCCCCATCATTGCCCTTTCCACCACCATCATCATTGTCCTTTCCGCCGCCATCACCATACTTGCCCATTCCACCACCTCCATCATTTCTTCCCCCTTCATTATTGCCCTTTCCACCACCTCCATGATTTCCTCCTTGCCACCATCATTGCATTCTCCCCCCACCACCATCATTGCCCATTCTAATTTCCACCCCATCATTGCCCATTCCACCACCTCCATCATTTCCTCCCCCCCACCCCCATCATTGCCCATTCCACCTCATCCATCATTTCCTCCTCCCCCTCCATCCCAATTATTGCACTCTTCCTGTCAGTCCCATCATTGCCCTCGCCTCTCCTCCCCATACGCACACACACACAAAACCATTTACATCTCTGCACATTCACCCGCAGCGCTACGCATGCACGCACAAACACACACACATTGCATACAGTATAATGGCCACACCTAGTTACTCCTACACACGCAGCTGGGCTCCGTACACCTTGCACACACGGCTCCGCTCCGTACACCTCGTACACACATGGCTCCCCGCCTGTGACCTCATCACAGGTCCTGTGCGCACAGAGCAGCGGCAGCAACAGCTGTGGTGTGCGGCTCTCTGCGGTGGAGGGGCTCTGCTGTGGGGTAGTTACGCCGCTGGGATTTGAAGTGCAGCACTTTCTCTGAGCTGGCTGTCAATTTGACAGCCGGCTCAGAGAACGGGACTATCTCAGTGTGGGGGCGGCAGAATGCCGCCGACGAGGAGCCTCCTTGGACCACCACATCAGGCGGCCCACTGGCGCCCCCCTGTCGGCTGCGCTCGGGGCACATGCCCTGGCTGCCCCCCCTGGATACGCCACTGCCCCTATACATTAGACTAATGTCTGCCAAACCTGCCGATATTGATCGGTTTGGCCAATGGTCTGATATGTATGGGGGCACTGGTTAACTGATGGGCGGGAGTCAGTTGCATAGCTACTTGGGGGGCAGAGGGGGCCGTCGCCCCGGGCCCTGTCACATAAAGGGGCCCACCGGGAGCCAGGGCCAGTTCTGTGACGAGGCAGAACACAGCATAGGAGCAGAGCAGTATAATGTCTGCTCCTATCTGACAGAGACTCTGCAAGCTGGTTATTAGCACAGTGGTCGGCTGCAGTCTCCCTCCTGCAGTGAATGGTTTCTCCTGTCTGACCTGAGCATGAAGCTTTTCCCTGGTTGCAGTTTTCTTCACTAGTCTGTGCATGCTAGAATTGGCTCAGGCACGCTGGGTCCTAGTGTCCACACCTTGCATTTCACCTAGACACTTCCTGGTCCTGCCTGCAAACTTTATCAGTAAGTGGGGATGGAACATTTTAGATTTATTAAATTCAGGTATGTCACTGTGATGTGAATGTGATACTATTGGGGTATTGTGGGGGCTGAAAGTGGGTGAAGGGGGACAGGGTACTGAGGGGGTGGATGTGAGATGATGGGGGTATTGGGTACTGAAGTGGGGGAGGGGAGACAGGGCACTGGGGGGTAAATGTGAGACCATGGGGTATTGTGGGGGCTGAAGTTGGGTGAGGTGGGACAGGGCACTGAGGGAGTGGATGTGAGTTGATGGAGGCATTGGGGCTGAAGTGGGGGAGGGGGGACAGGGCACTGGGGGCTGAATATTATAATGTTTTGTTATGATATTATATGTGCTCCATCACGTAATATTTGCTGGCTGGAGATATGGGGGGGAGGGTAGGGGGCTTTTGATACGTACCACCTGGTTCTTTTATGAGTATTAGTGTACGAAGCCCCCATACAGTAACCAAGAGCTGAATCACATTTACAGCACCACTCCAGCATTTTTTTTAATTTCACTGCTGGAGCGGTGCTGAAAATCCAAGTTCGCTGCCCCCAGTCTGATACTCCTCTTCTGGCGTTTTCATCTGTTTTTGTCTCGGTGTACAGTACCATGTAAACCTATGGAAAACCAAATCTGCAGTGCACATGGTGTAGAAAATACCGCATGGAAACGCTGCGTTGTATTTTCCACAGCATGTCAATTCTTTGTGCGGCGTTTTACACCTGCTCCTGTATAGGAATCCACAGGTGTAAAAACGCAGGCGAAATCCTCACAAAAAACGCAGGAAATCCGCAGGAAATCCACAGGTAAAACACAGCTCCACTGCCGGCATAGCATGTTGCGTGATGAAGTGACGTCATTACGCACCCGCTGCGTCAGAGGTAGAGGGGAATGATGGGGGAGGGAGCATCTTCTGACACTCTCTCCTTCATCATTGCTTTCAACTGTATTAGCATCTACGATGCTGATACAGTTGAATGACTCACAGGTCCCATAGCGGCCCGTGTGGTGTGCTGCTATTAGAGGCATGCCACTGGCTGCAGGCTACTGGGGGAGCGGGGACCCTAGGCAGATGCCTAGTTCGCTTGCCCTTAACGCATTATGATGGTCACCACTGACCTCCACACAGTCCAACACACATTAGCTAACCCACAGCCCACCACATAGTGTGATGGTACTGCCACAGCTCTTCATATATTGGGTTCTCTCCCAACCATAATACAGTATGATCGTTCATCCTCACAATATAATGATCCTCCCACAGCCCTTCACATAGTATGATGGTCTCACAGCCCTAATACATTAAGATGGTACCCCCACACACTATGACAGACCCGCACAAAGTATGATGGTTCCCCACAGATGCAATACAGATACCATATAGTATGCCAGCCCCCTTAAGGCCCCTATAAAGTATATTGGTTCCCCACAGGCTCATTAATAGTATGATTAATAGTATGATTGTACCCTCCACAGGAACCTATATACAATGATGGTTCCCACAGCTTACCATATATGCTAATCTTCCCACAGGCCCCTATATAGTATGATTAACCCCTCATACAGTGCCCTATATAGTATGACAGTACGGCCAAAGCTTTCCATTTAGTATGAGATTTCTGCCACCGACCACTATTTAGAATGTTGGTCACCCACAGGCATCATTATAATATGATTGGCCCTCACTGCTTTCCGCATAGTTTTATGGTCTCCCCACAGGCACCTATATAGTATGATGGGTCCCCCACAGCTTTCCATATAGTATGATAGTCTCTCCACAGCCACCCCCGTCATATGCTGGTGCTCTTATACAGTATGATGGTCCCCATCAGACTGAATACAGTATGATGGTACCCGACACAGTATGACAGTCCACCACAAAATATGATGGTCCAATGAAGCTTCCCATATAGTGTGATGGTGACTACACACAATGTAAGTCTCCCAGAGCCCCAATACTTTGATTATCCCACACATACATTATGTTAGTCCCCTCCCCCCCAAAGTCGCCTATGTAGTATGTTGGTCCCCCACACAGCCCTCAGTGTATAATGGTCCACCCATGGGCCCCAATATAGTACACAAGCCCTTGTACAGTATGACGGTAGTCTCATAGCTTTCCATATAGTATGATGTTCTCCCCATGGGCCCCTCTATAGAGCGACGGTCCTCCACAGCTTTTCGTATAGCATGATGGTCTTCCCCCACAAGCTCCTTATAGCACAGGAACCTATACAGTATTATGGTCTCCCACTGCTTTCTGTATAGTTTGAAGATCCCCCTCAAGCTCTTATATAGTATGATGGTCTCCCCAAAGCTTTCCATATGATGATCCCCCACAGCCCCAATACAATATAGTGGAACCCCCACAGCATCACAAAGCATAATGGTCCCCCTCACAGGCTCCTTGATAGTAGGATAGTTCCCCACAGGCACCTACAGTGGCTTGCAAAAGTCTCCCCAGAGACCCGTATTTAGTATGTTGGTCTTCTCACAGACCACTATATAGTTTACTAGCTGAAGAGCCCAGCGTTGCCTGGGCATAGTAAATATCTGTGGTTAGTTATAGCACCTCACTTCTCTTATTTTCCCATCACACCTCTCATTTTCCCCCTCACACCTCTCATTTTCCCCCTCACTCCTCTCATTCCCACCTAACACTTGTCATTTCGACCTCACATCTGTCATTTTCCTATCACTCCACTATTTTCCCTCACTCCTCTCATTTTGCACTCACACTTTTTCATTTTCCCCTTACACCGCTCATTTTCACCTCACACCTCTCATTTTCCCCTCAGTATATACAGTCATGGCCAAAAGTATTGACACCCCTGCAATTCTGTCAGATAATACTCATTTCCTGAATATGATTGCAAACACAAATCATTTGGTATTATTATCTTCATTTAATTTGTCTTAAATGAAAAAACAAAAGAGACTGAAGCAAAAAGCTTACTTGGTTGCACAACCTTTAGCCAAAGTAACTGCGACCAACCGCTTCCGGTAACCATCAATGAGTTTCTTACAATGCTCTGCTGGAATTTTAGACCATTCTTCTTTGGCAAACTGCTCCAGGTCCCTGATATTTTTAGATCTCTCCACGGGTTTTCTATGGGATTCAGGTCTGGACTCATTGCTGGCCACCTTAGAAGTCTCCAGTGCTTTCTCTCAAACCATTTTCTAGTGCTTTTTGAAGTGTGTTTTGGGTCATTGTCCTGCTGGAAGACCCATGACCTCTGAGGGAGACCCAGCTTTCTCACACTGGGCCCTACATTATGCTGCAAAATTTGTTGTTAGTCTTCAGACTTCATAATGCCATGCACACGGTCAAGCAGTCCAGTGCCAGAGGCAGCAAAGCAACCCCAAAACATCAGGGAACCTCCACCATGTTTGACTGTAGGGACCGTCTTCTTTTCTTTGAATGCCTCTTTTTTCTCCTGCAAACTCTATGATGACGCCTTTGCCCCAAAAGCTCTACTTTTGTCTCATCTGACCAGAGAACATTCTTCCAAAACGTTTTAGGCTTTTTCAGGTAAGTTTTGGCAAACTCCAGCCTGGCTTTTTTATGTCTCAGGGTAAGAAGTGGGATCTTCCTGGGTCTCCTACCATACAGTCCCTTTTCATTCAGATGCCGACGGATAGTATGGGTTGACACTGTTGTACCCTCGGACTGCAGGGCAGCTTGAACTTGTTTGGATGTTAGTTGAGGTTCTTTATCCAACATATGCACAATCTTGCGTTGAAATCTCTTGTCAATTTTTCTCTTCCGTCCACATCTAGGGAGGTTAGCTACAGTGCCACGGGCTTTAAACTTCTTGATGACACTGCGCACGGTAGACACAGGAACATTCAGGTCTTTGGAGATGGACTTGTATAGCCTTGAGATTGCTCATGCTTCCTCACAATTTGGTTTCTCAAGTCCTCAGACAGTTCTTTGGTCTTCTTTCTTTTCTCCATGCTCAATGTGGTACACACAAGACACAGGATAGAGGTTGAGTCAACTTTAATCCATGTCAATTGGCTGCAAGTGTGATTTAGTTATTGCCAGCACCTGTTAGGTGCCACAGGTAAGTTACAGGTGCTGTTAATTACACAAATTAGAGAAGCATCACATGATTTTTCGAACAGTGCCAATACTTTTGTCCACACCCTTTTTATGTTTGGTGTGGAATTATATCCAATTTGGCTTTAGGACAATTATTTTTGTGTTTTTTCATTTAAGACAAATTAAATGAAGATAATACCAAATAATTTGTGTTTGCAATCATTTTCAGGAAGAAACTGAGTATTATCTGACAGAATTGCAGGGGTGTCAATACTTTTGGCCATGACTGTACATGTTTGTCATCTCCCTTATATATAGTATACTTCTGTATGTCATCTCCTGTATATAGTATATACCTGTATGTCATCTCCCCAGTATATAGTATATACCTGTATGTCATCTCCTCCTATATATATATATATAGTATATACCTGTATGTCATCTCCTGTATATAGTATATACCTGTATGTCATCTCCTCCTGTATATAGAATATACCTGTATGTCATCTCTTCTGTATATACCTGTACGTCATCTCCTCCTATATATAGTATATACCTGTATGTCATCTCCTCCTGTATATAGTATATATGTGTGTCATCTCCTCCTGTATATAGTATATACCTGCATGTCATCTCCTCCTATATATAGTATATACCTGTATGTCATCTCCTCCTGTATATAGTATATATCTGTAAGTCATCTCCTCCTGTATATAGTATATACCTGTGTGTCATGTGCTCCTGTATATAGTATATACCTGTGTGTCATCTCCCCTGTATATAGTATGTACCTGTATGTCATCTCCTCCTGTATTAGACCTTGTTCACAAGTTATTTGGTCAGTATTTTTACCTCAGTATTTGTAAGCTAAATTGGCAGCCTGATAAATCCCCAGCCAACAGGAAGCCCTCCTGGCAGTATATATTAGCTCACACATATAATAGACAGGTCATGTGACTGACAGCTGCTGTATTTCCTATACGGTACATTTGTTGCTCTTGTAGTTTGTTTGCATATTAATAAGATTTTTATTTTTGAAGGATACCAGGCTTGTGTGTGTTTTAGGGCGAGTTTCATGTGTCAAGTTGTGTGTGTTGAGTTGCGTGTGGCGACATGCATGTGGCAACTTTTGTGAGATGAGTTTTGTGTGGCGACATGCGTGTAGCAACTTTTTGTGTGTTGAGTTGCATGTGACAGGTTAGTGTAGCAAGTTGCATGCAGCAAGTTTTGCGCATAGCGAGTTTTGCACGTGGCGTGTTTAAGTGTGGTGCGTTTTGACTATGTGCAAGTTTTGTGTGAGGCAACTTTTGCATGTGTTGCAACTTTTGTGCATGTGGCAATTTTTCCGCGTATGCAAGTTTTGCATGTGGCTAGTTTTCCATGAGGTGAGTTTTGCACATGTGGCTAATTTTGCGTGAGTCTAGTTTTGCATGTGGCGAGTTTTCCATGAGGTGAGTTTTGCACGTGTGGCTAGTTTTGCATGAGCCTAGTTTTGCATGTGGCGAGTCTTGCATGTGGCGAATTTTGCGCGTGGCGAGTTTTGAGACTTTTGTGTTTCGACTTTTATGTGGCAAGGTTGGTGTATGTGTGGTGAAATGTGTGCGGAGGGTGGTATATGTGTTCAAGCCCTTGATAGTCTGTGGCGCATTTTGTGTGTGTTCATATCCCCGTGTGTGGTGAGTATCCTATGTCGGGGCCCCACCTTGGCAACTGTACGGTATATACTCTTTGGCGCCATCGCTCTCATTATTTAAGTTCCCCTTGTTCACATCTGGCAGCTGTCATTTTGCATCCAACACTTTTCCTTTCATTTTTTCCCCATTATGTAGATAGGGGCAAAATTTTTTTGGTGAATTGGAAAGCGGGGGGTTAAAATTTAACCTCACAACATAGCGTATGACGCTCTCAGGGTCCAGACGTGCGACTGTGCAAAATTTTGTGGCTGTAGCTGTGATGGTGCAGATGCCAATCCCAGACATACACACATACACACACATTCAGCTTTATATATTAGATAACAGAAAACAAAATGTATTATGGTCCTCCAAAGCCCCAATACAGTTCATTAGTCCCCACCAAAGCACCCCATAGAGTATATTGGTCCTCCGACAGGCACCTATATAGAATGATGGTCACCCACAGCTTTCCATTAAGTATGATAGTCCCCCCACACAGTATGTTTATCCCCACATGCAGTTTTACAGTCCCTCCACCCCCTCCTATCCTCAAGGCCCCTGTTTATGAGTGCCTGTGTTGAGACCAACACATTAAAGTATAATGGTTCCTCCACAGGCTCCTTGATAGTATGATGCCCCTTCCACACACAGGTACGTATATAAATTGATGTTGATGGTTCCCCCCACATCTTTCCATATAGTATGATGCCCACCCTCCCGAATTATACACTACCGTTCAAAAGTTTAGGGTCACTTAGAAAAAGTCTTATTTTTTTAAATAAAAGCATAGTTTTTTCTAATGAAGCTAACATTAAATGATTCAGAAATTATCTCTATATATTGTTAATGTGGTAAATAACTATTCTAGCTGTAAACGTATGGTTTGTAATGCATTATCTTCATAGGTGTATAGAGGACCAATTGCAACAACCATCACTCCACAGTGTTCTTATGGTACTTTGTGTTTGCTAACTGTGTAAGAAGGCTAATGGATGGTTAGAATACCCATGAAAACCCTTGTGCAAGTATGTTAGCACAGCTGAAAACAGTTTGGCTGATTAGAGAACCTATAAACCCTGACCTTCCTTTGAGCTATTTGAGAATCTGGAGCATTACATTTGTTGGTTCCATTAAACTCTCAAAATGGCAAGAAAAATAGGGATTTTTGTGTACTCTCCGTAAAATCCTTTTCTCCGAGCCACTAATTGGGGGACACAGGACCATGAGTGTTATGCTGCTGTCACTAGGAGGCTGACACTAAGTTGAGACAAAAAAAGTTAGCTCCTCCCCTGCAGTATACACCCTCATGCTGGCTTCCAGAGACCCAGTTCAGTGTAAAAGCAGTAGGAGATTATTAATAAGATATAACATGACAACATTAGGGTACAACATGACAGAGTAAGCAAAGAGCCAAAAAGAAAACAAGGCTAACAGGGTGGGAGCGGTGTCCCCCAATTAGTGGCTCGGAGAAAAGGATTTTACAGTGAGTACACAAAAATCCCTATTTCTCCTTCGCCACATTGGGGGGCACAGAACCATGGGACGTCCCAAAGCAGTCCCTGGGTGGGGAACAATATAACCCAATAACTCTGTGTACCAACTGACTATAAATGTGCAACAGCCGCTTGCAGAACACGTCTGCCAAGGGCCACATCCGCAGAAGATTGAGTGTGGACATTGTAGTGCTTCGTGAAGGTATGCAGGCTGGACCATGTTGTGGCCTTGCAAACCTGCTCTGCTGACGCCTGGTGCCGAATGGCCCAGGAAGCACCCACCGAGCGAATTGAGTGTGCCCTAATCCCCGCCGGGATAGGACTGCCCCTGACCCGATAACATTCTTGAATAGCTGTCGTGGCTTTAGAAGCGGCTAAACCCTTTCTGTGACCCTCTGGGAGCACAAAGAGGGAGTCAGACTTGTGGAAGGGGGCAGTTCTAGAAACGTACCTCCTGAGGGGGTCCCTTACCACGTCCAAGGTGTGAAGGGCCTTTTCAACCCTATGTCTTGGCTGCGGGCAGGAGGAGGGAAGAACGATATCTTCATTAAGGTGGAAGGATGAAACCACCTTGGGAAGAAAAGACGGAGATGGACGCAGGACCACTTTGTCCTGGTGGAAGGAAAGGATGGGCGCCCGGCAAGAGAGGGCAGCCAGCTCTGAGACTCGCCTGATAGAGGTTACTGCCACAAGGAAGGCGACCTTCCAGGAGAGGGCAATCAGCGGGACATCCTGTAGAGGTTCAAAAGGGGACTCTTGAAGAACACTCAGAACCAAATTGAGATCCCAAGACTCCAACGGCATTCTGTAGGGGGGTACCATGTGAGAGACCCCCTGAACGAAAGTCCTGAGCTGCAGGTTAGCAGCAATCCTTTGTTGGAACAACACGGATAACGCCGAGATCTGACCCTTGAGAGAACTGAGCGCCAGACCGGAATCCAAACCGGACTGGAGAAATTCCAGAATGGAGGGAATAGAAAAGGCGAGAGGAGGACGTCCACGGAGCCTGCACCATGAGAAGACTTTCCAGGTGCGGTGATAAAAGCGAGCAGAAGACGTCTTGCGAGTGCTAATCATGGTGGCAATGACTTGCTGGGAGAAACCAGCTTGAGTTAGGATCCAGGTTTCAACAGCCACGCCGTTAAACATAGGGCCCCTGAGTTCTGGTGGTAGATCGGCCCTTGGCGAAGCAGATCTGGGCGATCTGGTAGCCACCAGGGAACGTCTGATACGAGTTGCACAAGCTCTGCTTACCACGCACGACGTGGCCAATCCGGGGCGACTAGGATCAAAGGAACCCCCTCTGTCTTGATTTTCCGGATTACCTTCGGAAGTAAAGGAAGTGGAGGAAACACGTACGGGAGATGGAACTGATGCCATGGGAATATCAGTGCGTCTACCCCGATGGCTTGAGGGTCCCGAGAACGCGCTATGAAGTTGGGAACCTTTCCATCAGTCTGGACGCCATCAGATCCACGTCCGGAGTCCCCCAGCGAAGACAAATCTGCTGGAAGATCTCCGGATGGAGTTCCCACTCCCCCGAGGCGAGACCCTGACGGCTGAGAAAGTCCGCCGCCCATTTTTCGATGCCCGGAATGTGCACTGCAGAAATGGTGGAGCGGTTGTGCTCGGCCCAGCGGAGAATGTGAGAGACTTCCCGCATCGCTGCCCTGCTGCGGGTACCCCCCTGAGGGTTTATGTACGCCACAGCTGTGACGTTGTCTGATTGAATTCGAATTGGGTGACCAGCAATCTCCAAGATGTTAATCGGAAGTCTCGATTCTCGTATCGTCCAACATCCCTGGGCAGTGTGGTGGCAAAATACCGCTCCCCAACCAAGTAGTCTGGCATCGGTAGTTACCAGCCTGTGAATTGGGAGAAAAGACCTTCCCTGGCTGAGAGATGACTCCAAAGTCCACCATTTGAGCGCTTGCCTGATCTGCGGGGACAGGGCCGATCGAGAGATAAGGGACTCCTGTCCTAATTGTCCAGTAGTTAAATAAATAGTACCCATTCAGATGGAGACGTTTATTCTCAGTGAGGTAGGTCAAACTTAGGACCTCGTATAAGAGAGATGCCTTAACGTGGCTACGAGGTACACATAAAATTGGCCATTTTTGTGCGCTAAAAGCTCTCATTTTTCATGTTTCTAGTGCAGTAATGCAGTTCAAATTTCGTTTTTTCAAGTTTACATATTTTGGCGCTGCAGTGTGCTGCCCTATTTATTTAACTATATACGAGTTGGCGACTCTGGGTTCAGCACCTGTTCACACTCAGTCTATGTTTGGATGTGCAGGTCAGGTTTTTGAAATCTAATTGTCCAGTAGAGCCTGTTGTAAGGGATGGAGATGCAGTTGGGCGAAGGGAATCGCTTCCATTGTGGCCACCATTTTCCACAGGATCCGCATGGCAAAACGAATGGAATGAGGGAAGGGATGACAAAGTGTCCTGGTTCCCTGTTGAAGCGCTTGGGCCTTGGACCGAGGAAGTAGAACCAGCCCCTTGGACGTGTCCAGGATCATGCCTAGGAAGGAGATCCGTCGGGATGGAACGGGGGAGAACTTGTCTAAGTTGATTAGCCAGCCAAGGCGTGAAAGGGTATCCAAGGTAATGCGGATGCTTGCTTTGCAGGCCTGATAGACGACCTCCTGATCAAAGGTCCGTCCTAAGTATGGCAACACGACCACTCCTCGGGAATGGAGAATGGCCATGACCGCCGCCATGACCTTTGTGAATTCCCTGGGCGCGGTGGCAAGGCCGTGAATTGAAAATGGTCCTCTTGGATGGGAAAAAGCGGGAACCTTTGATGTGGCGGGAAGATTGGGATATGGAGATAAGCATCTTTGATGTCTATTGATGCTAAAAATTCTCCTCTCTCCATTGACGAGATGACTGACCATAGGGATTCCATCCTGAAATGCCGGACCTTTACGTATTTGTTTAGGAGCTTTAGATCCAAAATAGGGCACACCATCCCGTCCTTTTTTGGAACGACGAAGAGGTTTGAGTAAAAACCTCTGTACTTCTCGTGTTCTGGAACCGGAACAATGACCCCGTTTTGGCGGAGAGACTCGATGGCGCGGTGAAGCACGTGAGACTGAGCTCCTGAACTTGGAAGACGAGAGGGAAAAACAGAGCTGGATGGGAGGCGATGAATTCTATTTTGTAGCCGGAAGACACCAGGTCTCTGACTCATTCGTCGTGAATGACGGAAAGCCAGACATGTTGAAAGAGAAGCAGGCGTCCGCCTACTTTGGTAGTGTCGACCGGAAGACTTCCCGAGTCATTGTGAAGGAAATCTGGAGGTCCTGGATCCCCTAGTTCTGGGTTGCCTAGGCTTACCTCGCCAGGACTGATTTGGCCTGTATGAGGGCCGAGAGTCTCTGTCTGTACGTGGAGATCGTTCTGATCTAGACGAGGCTGTGGAGGAGGACCAGAAGGGGCTACTGCGAAAGGGCCAAAAACGAAAATGTTGCGGACGATGAAAAGCAGTTTTAGGCCTGTGCTGCGGGAGGAATTTGCTTTTCCCTCCTGTAGCATCGGAAATAAGCTGGTCTAGTTTTTCTCCACACAGACATCCGCTCTGAAAAGGCAGAGAAATCAGAGACTTTTTAGAAGATGAATCCGCACGCCACTCTCTAAGCCATAGTGCTCTCCTAATGGTGACGGCCTTTGAGGCAGCAATTGCCGCACAGTCGGCTGTGTCTAAAGACGCGTACATCACAGTCTCCAGCCATAGCGATTTGTTTGGTGAGATCCGCCGCCTCAGACCGAAGAGCCTGGTCCTGAATGGATTTTGCAAGGGCTTCTGCCCAGAAAACCACTGCTTTTGCGACCCATGCCGCAGCGAAGGAAGGGAATAGCGAGGAACCTGATGCCTCATACACTGAGCGAGCCATGGACTCTATTTGGCGTTCTGTGGGATTTTTGATTGAAGCAGCATCAGGTACAGACAAAAGTGTTTTGGTAGCCAAACGTGATACCGGAGGATCTTCTAGTGAAGGTTCCGTCCAATCTTTGACAAGATATGCGGAAAAGGGATACTTCGTTCCCAGGGTCTTTTTACCCATAAAATGCTTATCCGGTCGCTCCCTGTGTCGCCTGACTATCTCCAAAAATTCGGGATGAGAGGTGAACACCCTATGAGAACGCTTGGTTCTTGTAAAAGAAACCGCATGATCCGGAGCTGAATTAGGGTCATCACTGACTTTTAGCGCATGATTGACAGCTTCAATGAGAGAATCCACAGTAGCTTGAAACTCCGGAGAATTTGGGTCCAAGGATGCCACAGACTCATATTCAGAGTCATGATCGCTGCGAACCCCTGGAGAGGGTGAGCGAGAAGTGTAGCTACCAGAGGCTGAATGGCGTGGTGAATGCTCAGGAGAGGTAGTGCAGATCCGTTTTTTGGATGTCCGTACCTCCTTAGGGTGAGAGCGGCCCCTGCTGGCCGATGATTCCCCTGTAATGAAGGGGTCTCTTAACCCAGTTAGACAAGTTCCCATCGCCCCAGAGGGGTCATGGAGGGATTCAATCGCTTTGGCCAGCGAAGCCATAGATTGTGACAGTGACGCGGCCCACTCAGGGGGGCTAGATACACTGGGGTCGGTAGCGGCAGAGGGCTCCTGTGGCTCATTGGGCATCACAGGCTAGGCAGCGAGGAGAGCTTTGAGGCCGAGGGAGAGGAGCCTGGCAGGTGGTACACGCAGTGAAAAAGGTAGTATGTACCTTTGTAGTCTTCTTAGACTTTGACTGTGACATGATGTACCCCAATATAAGTGAAAAAACACTGCTAGTGAAAGCGATGAGGGGTAAAGCTGCAGGGAAGTACCTAGAGCCGTCTGCTTACCCAGGTCCTGTGTCCCGCAATACAAAGATGATGGCGCTGAGTAAACCGGCATCCAGGGCGACACGTGCAAAGGGCGGCAGAGCTGCTTGCAGTGGGAAAAAACAAAGATGGCTGCCGAGAGCTGGGAGGTAGTCTTGCAAGGAGTGAGAAGTTCCAGTACTGGGGGTGGAGCCGCTGGAGTGATGCGAGCGGAGGGTGGAGCTTACTGGGATGCGGCCTACACAAGGCCGAGCCGGGGACTAAATTTATAGCTTTGGCCAGCGCGCACCCACGGACCACCGGGAAAAGTGCCGCGGAGCTCTGTGGGGACCCCGCCGCTATGGAGCCATCGTACCGCCGAAGAAACGACCCCAACTGGTGCACTTACCCCTATAAAGCAGTATGGACGGTGCCGGGTTGGGGGAGCCTCCATCCACCATCCCCTGAAAGGGGGGTGGAGAGGAACCGTCCACCTCCTTCCATCATCCACTTTCAGTGGTGATGCAGTGGGGGCTGCACGGTCGCCACAATGGAGAGTGCCTCTGAACAGCCGAGGGTAAAACCTGGTGGGCAGGGTGAAATGTCCGGCAATATGGCCTGGCTGCAGAAGAGGATACTGGAGGTACCACTCCAGTGTTCGTCTGAAGAGAGGTGGAGAGATCGGTGGCCTTGAAGGGGCCTGTCACCCCTAAAATCAGCCCAGGCAGTGGCATCCCACGTCGCAGGAGAGGATACGGAGAGATAATACTTCCGTGCTCGCCTGTTGTTGGTTTGGGGAGATTGGAGCCTTGAAAGTTTCCATCGCCCCTTCGTTCAGGTAAATGGATAAATTGTGGGAAAAAATCCGAAAAGCTCTGGTCTGAATAGCAGACCCAGTGTGCCTCCTATGGACACTAAGCTTGAACTAGGTCTCTGGTTGAACTAGGTCTCTGGAAGCCAGCATGAGGGTGTATACTGCAAGGGAGGAGCTAATTTTTTTTGTCTCAACTTAGTGTCAGCCTCGTAGTGACAGCAGCATAACACCCATGGTTCTGTGTCCCCCAATGTGGCGAAGGAGAAAAAGACCTTTCATGTGAAACTCAACAGTATTCTTGTTCTTAGAAATGAAGGCTATTCCATGCGAGAAATTGCCAAGAAACTGAAGATTTCCTACAACGGTGTGTACTACTCCCTTCAGAGGAGAGCACAAACAGGCTCTAACCAGAGCAGAAAGAGAAGTGGGAGGCCCCGCTACACAACTGAGCATCAAGACAAGTACATTAGAGTCTGTAGTTTGAGAAATCGACGCCTCACAGGTCCTCAACTGGCAGCTTCATTAAATAGTAAACGCAAAACGCCAGTGTCAACGTCTACAGTGAAGAGGGAACTCTGGGATGCTGGCCTTCAGGGCAGAGTGGCAAAGAAAAAGGCCTATCTGAGACTGGCTAATAAAAGGAAAAGATTAATATGGGCAAAAGAGCACAGACATTGGACAGAGGAAGATTGAAAAAAAGTGTTATGGACAGACGAATCCAAGTTTGAGGTGTTTGGATCACACAGAAGAACATTTGTGAGATGCAGAACAACTGAAAAGATGCTGGAAGAGTGCCTGACACATCTGTTAAGCATGGTGGAGGTAATGTGATGGTCTGGGGTTGCTTTGGTGCTGGTAAAGTGGGAGATTTGTACAAGGTAAAAGGGATTTTGAATAAGGAAGGCCATCACTCCATTTTGCAACACCATGCCATACACTGTGGACAGCACTGGATTGGAGCTAATTTCATCCTACGACAGGACAATGACTCAAAGCACAGCTCCAAATTATGCAAGAAGTATTTAGGGAAGAAGCAGGCAGCTGGTATTCTATCTGTAATGGAGTGGCCAGCGCAGTCACCAGATCTCAACCCCATTGAGCTGTTGTGGGAGCAGCTTGACTGTATGGTATGCAAAAGTGCCCATCAAGCCAGATCAACATGTGGGAGGGGCTTGTGGAAGCATGGGGTGAAATTTCTCCAGATTACCTCAGCAAATTAACTGCTAGAATGCCAAAGGTCTGCAATGCTGTAATTGCTGCAAAGGGAGCATTCTTTGATGAAAGCAAAGTTTGAAGGAGAAAATTATTATTTCAAATAAAAATCTATTTTTCGAACCTTGTCAATGTCTGGACTAGATTTTCAATTCATTTGGCAACTCATTTGATTAATAAAAGTATGAGTTTTCATGGAAAACACAAAATTGTCTGGGTGGCCCTAAACTTTTGAACGGTAGTGTAGAATGATGGTCCCCCCCACAGACATCAATATAGCATGGTCTGCCACTACTTTCCATATAGATTCATAGCCTTCTATATACTATCATGGTTCACCACAGCCTATTGTAGGATTTTCCTTTCACAGGCTCCTACAGTGCCTACAAGTAGTATTCAACCCCCTGCAGATTTAGCAGGTTTACACATTTGGAATTAACTTGGCATTGTGACATTTGGACTGTAGATCAGCCTGGAAGTGTGTAAGGCACTGCAGCAAAAAAGAATGTTATTTCTTTGTTTATTTTTTTTTTAAATTGTGACAAGTCTTTTCAGAGGGTCATTTATTATTCAACCCCTCAACCCACCAGAATTCTGTTTGGTTCCCCTAAAGTATTAAGAAGTAGTTCAGGCACAAAGAACAATGAGCTTCACATGTTTGGATTAATTATCTCTTTTTCCTGCCTTTTCTGACTATTTAAGACCCTCCCCAAACTTGTGAACAGCACTCATACATGGTCAACATGGGAAAGACAAAGGAGCATTCCAAGGCCATCAGAGACAAGATCGTGGAGGGTCACAAGGCTGGCAAGGGGTACAAAACCCTTTCCAAGGAGTTGGGCCTACCTGTCTCCACTGTTGGGAGCATCATCCAGAAGTGGAAGGCTTATGGAACTACTGTTAGCCTTCCACGGCCTGGACAGCCTTTGAAAGTTTCCTCCCGTGCCGAGGCCAGGCTTGTCCGAAGAGTCAAGGCTAACCCAAGGACAACAAGGAAGGAGCTCCGGGAAGATCTCATGGCAGTGGGGACATTGGTTTCAGTCAATACCATAAGTAACGTACTCCACCGCAATGGTCCCGTAAGTTACCTTTACTTTCAAAGCGTCATGTCAAGGCTCGTCTACAGTTTGCTCATGATCACTTGGAGGACTCTGAGACTGACTGGTTCAAGGTTCTCTGGTCTGATGAGACCAAGATCGAGATCTTTGGTGCCAACCACACAAGTGACGTTTGGAGACTGGATGGCACTGCATACGACCCCAAGAATACTATCCCTACAGTCAAGCATGGTGGTGGCAGCATCATGCTGTGGGGCTGTTTCTCAGCCAAGGGGCCTGGCCATCTGTTCCGCATCCATGGGAAGATGGATAGCACGGCCTACCTGGAGATTTTGGCCAAGAACCTCCGCTCCTCCATCAAGGATCTTAAGATGGGTCGTCATTTCATCTTCCAACAAGACAACGACCCAAAGCACACAGCCAAGAAAACCAAGGCCTGGTTCAAGAGGCAAAAAATCAAGGTGTTGCAGTGGCCTAGTCAGTCTCCTGACCTTAACCCAATTGAAAACTTGTGGAAGGAGCTCAAGATTAAAGTCCACATGAGACACCCAAAGAACCTGGATAACTTGGAGAAGATCTGCATGGAGGAGTGGGCCAAGATAACTCCAGAGACCTGTGCCGGCCTGATCAAGTCTTATAAAAGACGATTATTAGCTGTAATTGCAAACAAAGGTTATTCCACAAAATATTAAACCTAGGGGTTGAATAATAATTGACCCACACTTTTATGTTTAAAATTTATAAAAATTTAACTGAGCAACAAAACTTTTTGGTTTGTAAGATTTATGCATCTGTTAATAAATCCTGCTCTTGTTTGAAGTTTGAAGGCTCTAACTTATTTGCATCTTATTAAACCTGCTAAATCTGCAGGGGGTTGAATACTACTTGTAGGCACTGTATATAACATGGTGGTCCCTCCCCAGCCTCCAACATGTTGGTGCCATTATACAGTTTAATGCCCCCCATATAATATGGCAGTGCCCCCACAGACCCCTATTTAGTATGTTGCTCCCCCCCACATCCCTCAAGTTTCATTGTTCCCCCCACGGGCCTCTATATAGTATGATGGGGTCCCAACAGCTTTCCATATATTCCCCCAAAGCTTCCCATAAAGTATGGTGATCCCCCCACAGGCCATTATTTAGTATGAGGGCGTCCCCTCAGCTTTCCATAAAGAATAATGGTCATCCACAGGCTCCCATATAGTATGATAATCCTCCACATCGGCCCCTATAAAGAATGATCGTCCAAAAAAATGATGGTACCCCCAGAAACCCAATACAGTAGGACAGTACCCCCACATAGTAGAATGGTTCCTCACAGGCCCCTATATAATATGATGGCCACGCCGCACAGTATTACCGGCACCACAGCCCAGAAAAAAAACAATACCTAATCCAGCCTTCGTGCCCACTGTATCTTCTACAATCCGGTCTTCCAGTGCAGGGTAGCGTGATACAGTGATGACACCGCTTTCCACAACATCACCTGCGTGGCGCTGGCCTCCAGCAGACCATAGACCGGAAGTATCCTGTTGCCTGACGGAACTGGTGACGGAGCATGAAGCCGCCTCTCTGTGCAGCCCCATAACTCTTTACAGTATTGGCGTCTTCAGAAAACTGGTACTGTTAAAGGTACCGTCACACTAGACGATATCGCTAGCGATCCGTGACGTTGCAGCGTCCGGGCTAGCGATATCGTCCAGTGTGACAGGCAGCAGCGATCAGGCCCCTGCTGTGCTGTCGCTGGTCGGGGAAGAAAGTCCAGAACTTTATTTGGTCGCTGGACTCCCCGCAGACATCGCTGAATCGGCGTGTGTGACACCGATTCAGCGATGTCTTCACTGGTAACCAGGGTAAACATCGGGTAACTAAGCGCAGGGCCGCGCTTAGTAACCCGATGTTTACCCTGGTTACCATCCTAAAAGTAAAAAAAAACAACACTACATACTTACCTACCGCTGTCTGTCCCCGGCGCTGTGCTCTGCACTCCTCCTGTACTGGCTGTGAGCGTCGGTCAGCCGGAAAGCAGAGCGGTGACGTCACCGCTCTGCTTTCCGGCCGCTGTGCTCACAGACAGTACAGGAGGAGTGCAGAGCACAGCGCTGGAGGACAGACAGCGGTAGGTAAGTATGTAGTGTTTGTTTTTTTTACTTTTAGGATGGTAACCAGGGTAAACATCGGGTTACTAAGCGTGGCCCTGCGCTTAGTTACCCGATGTTTACCCTGGTTACCGGCATCGTTGGTCGCTGGAGAGCGGTCTGTGTGACAGCTCTCCAGCGACCAAACAGCGACGCTGCAGCGATCCGGATCGTTGTCGGTATCGCTGCAGCGTCGCTAAGTGTGACGGTACCTTTACAGCCACAATTGATGACGCCCACGGCTAGACCATCCCATCTGGCATTTACCAAAATTGCGAGATGTAGAGTGCCGCCCTAGCTGGGAGGTGTCGGTTGGATTTGTCAAATTTTGGACTGCTGATCGCATTGTTCTCCCCGAGATAAGCCTTCAGCTGGCAAATCAGTCGGCTGCTTTCTCATAATTAACATAGGAGAGCCAGCTTAGATGGCTGTAGGCACACAGCCATCTAATGCGTTTGGCCAGTTTCTGCAGGGAGAGAAGACAAGGCGCAAATAGGGTCATATCTGGGTAACAGTGTTAGGGGATATGCACCATTGCGCTCACCTGATCTGGTCGGGTGCACAACTTAAGGCTGCTGCAGACCCACGAAAAAATGAATGTATAAAATGGAAAAAAAAATGGGTTATTCTGTGCTGCAGTGGAAGAAGGATGTGAGATGCCATAGACAATTTGAGGCGGTTTATTCGTCGAAGTATATAACTTCTTCATTGGGACAAACCTCAAATTGGATTTGGAATCGCTCATCCTTCTTCCAAGGCCAGTTTATGGGATTATTTACACGTCGTGGCTAAGTTGCAGTATTTGGCAAACTTTTTTTTTCTAAATTGTGGCAAAATCTTGGCAAAACTCCTAAAAATATAAGGTTGCACATCACGTCTTTTAGATATAGATGTACCTGCCGTCGTTTTTGAAGCAATGGACGCTTCAGGAAAACACTTGCAAGAAAACTACAACTTCGGTTGGCATACACACATTAGCAAAAAGTCGTTAATCATGATCACGTCATTGTCGTGGATAATACACAACGTCAGCATTTTATATTGATGTAATGTCAAAACTTTTTTTTTTCCCCAGAGTGAGGAAGCTAAATTAAAATCAGACTCTGCTCAACATGATTGATGTCTGCAGCAATGTTATGTGGTTAGCGCGTAAAGGTTTTTGCCATTTTGTCTGACAGCAGCATAATGTAGGCACAGAGACCCTAATTCCAGATTTGTCTCTCTTACTGGGCTGCTTGCTATAGCTTTAATAATCTCCTGCTGATAAAACTGTGATTTTATCCTTAGAGGACTAGTAAACCTGCTGCAGTCATCCACATTTATGAGATGTGTAACCCCCCCTCACAACCGATTGGCTGCTATATGTGTACACTGTGCATTGGCAGAAAGCTGCCAATCAGTGGTGTGGGCAGGATTATACACAGCTCAACGTTTAGAGAACTGTTAGATCTACAGCAGATAAAGTGTTTTTACTAAAAAAAAAAAAAAAAATACAACAAGCAGCCCAGCAAAGTGATACATTGTTGGAATAAGGGTCTCTGCCCCTACATCAGCAGCATGAATCATAAACTAATTCAGTTATTGCAGAAATATATGCTTTACTCAAATGCTGCAACCATATATCATAAAATAAACATACTTTAAAATTACGTCATCCGTATTGTTGTTTGTATGGCATCTACTATATAATTGTCTAAGGGTCACTTCCGCCTGTCTGTCTGTCACAGTTATTCATTTGCTGATTAGTCTGGAAGAAAATGCCGCTCCTTACTCCCCGCAGTCAGTGCCTGTCGCCTGCATACTCCCCTCCACTCACCGCTCACACAGGGTTAATGCCGGCGGTAACGGACCTCGTTATGCCGCGGGTAACGCACTCCGTTACCGCCGCTATTAACCCTGTGTGTCCCCAACTTTTTACTATTGACGCTGCCTATGCGGCATCAATAGTAAAAAATGTAATGTTAACAATAATAGTAAAAAAAAAAACCTGCTATACTCACCCTCCGTAGTCGCTCGTGTCTACGTGGCTCGTGTCTACACGTATACTACGTGTCAGGGCAATATACTACGTGTCTGGGCAATATACTACGAGGCTGGGCAATATACTACGTGACTGGGCAATATACTACGTGACTGGGCAATATACTACGTGGTTGGGCAATATACTATGTGGCTGCACAATATGCTACGTCACTAGGCAATATACTACGTGGTTGGGCAATATACTACGTGTCTGGGCAATATACTACGTGGCTGGGCAATATACTACGTGACTGGGCAATATACTACGTGTCTGGGCAATATACTACGTAGCTGGGCAATATCCTACATGACTGGGCAATATACTACGTGACTGGGCAATATACTACGTGACTGGGCAATATACTATGTGGCTGCACAATATACTACGTCACTAGGCAATATACTACGTGGTTGGGCAATATACTACGTGTCTGGGCAATATACTACGTGTCTGGGCAATATACTACGTGGCTGGGCAATATACTACGTGACTGGGCAATATACTACGTGTCTGGGCAATATACTACGTAGCTGGGCAATATCCTACATGACTGGGCAATATACTACGTGACTGGGCAATATACTACGTGACTGGGCAATATACTATGTGGCTGCACAATATACTACGTCACTAGGCAATATACTACGTGGTTGGGCAATATACTACGTGGCTGGGCAATATACTACGTGGACATGCATATTCTAGAATACCCGATGCGTTAGAATCGGGCCACCATCTAGTCTGTTTATATACATTAGCAATTAACACTTACAAGATCAATAACCATTTCCTACTAACTGCAATGTATCCATAAGAAACAGATGATATACAGTTGCTCCTTATGGGCTCCGATTTGTTTTTGTCTTTGGGCAATTATAGACCTGAATACGTGAGTCTCATATAAAATATAGAAGAGACTATTGCATGCTGCCATTTTTTTTTTCATGCGCAGGTTCGGTCCCTGCAATAAAAAAAAATGATGCTCATTTGAACAGCCAATGGACAGAATTCGGACTGAAAATAAGCTTACGTGAACGTAGCCTTAGAGGCAATAATACTCCTACATGGCAGACTTTAAACTTTTTTTTGCCCTGATCTAATCACCAAAAGGAGGATGAGTATTCATTAGATATAGTGGGTGCCTCTCTGTGAGCTGATAACACTTAAAAATGGCCAACCTGAAACATCTGGAGATCGTAATTTTAGGGTGGCATCCAGGCCTTATTTTATAGAAGGTGATCAACACACAACCAAGCAATTCATACAGGTTTACACCCCTGCGCTGATCAGACAGATCAGAGACAGGCAGGAGGAGACAGTAGTTCTCTCGGTGATGGGGAAGTTCTTCTCCTTTTGACTTGGATTTTCTTGCTAGGGACTGCATCTCTTAAGTCATGCCTCTTTATGTGAAACCAATCCTTTTATACACATTTTTGATTTTGACAAAGGGACATAGTATGTATACCACGATTATGGGACATTTTACATAGTAAAATCTGCACCATAAAGTAGTACTCTTTTGCGAGTTAGAACACTCATACCTTCTGGTTAAAGGGAACTTGTCACGTCTGATAACACTATTAACCTGCAGATTAAGGTTAATCTGAAAAGTAATAGTGATGTGAAGGTGCTTGCTGGCTGCACTGAAAGTGCGGCACCCAGGAGAAAATGAACTTTATTCCTCCCAGGAGATGGCAGCTTTCAGTAATGGAGGTGTGCCCAGAGCAATCACAGTCCCTGTAGGCCGGCGCTCCAGTGCATCACTCACATGCAGATATCAGGTCTGGTACATGGGTAAGCATCAGCTACATTCTTACATTTACTATTTTTTTCAGTTTGCTAAGGAAAAAGAAAGTCAAGAAGACAGTTTTGTACAAAATAATCTTTACTGCCAAGTTTGTAAATCAAAACAATATACCTGTGGTTTTGGGTGGACCTCAAGAAATTCACTGTGAATCATGCCTGTCCGCCTCATTCTGCCTGGCAGCACGGTGCATGAACAATACATACATTAACCTTTTCTTAGCAGCACACCGATAGCATGCTTTTCTCTTGCAGATGAAACGTCATGAGATTGTTCACTGTAAGGATGGCTCTTCCTCCAGGAGGCTCTTGCTCCAGCACATACCATTCCAGCCCTTCCAGACAATTAAGCATTGTCTCGCTCTATAAAAAAGCTTCTGCATATTGCTGACTATAATTGGGTATATAAAGAATCAGACTCCTCCATGTACATGGCAGGCAGCTAAAGCTGACAATGGTACTGTGTCTCCCACCAGGTGCTGTGGTCCTCTAGTCCTCGGTCCCTTCGTCCTCGCTGTATTCACTGTCGCTATCCCTTCCTGGATGAGCGGGCATTTTTGGATGTTCCTCCTCCCCTGGCTGACTGGTTCCATGCTCCACATTTTCTGTTACAACTTTTACTTCTGTGGCCTCCATGTCCATCTGTGGCTCGCTCATGTCTAGACCCGTCTCTGATATTTTATCTGGTGTGTCCGGCCTGTGAGGTTCAGACTGCTCTGCTGACACCTGACAGGTCTGTTCCGTACCCTTTGTTTCCTGCTCGTCTCCTTTGTCTTGTCCCCCTGCAGGATCCTCTGTTGCATTTGCCTTTGGATCTCGATTTTTGGACTCAGCTTCGATGTTTTGTGATATGCTGTCTTCCACTTCCATCTCCTCATCTTGAAGGGGAGTGATGTCGCTTCCTTTTCTGGCCGCAGGTGGAGGCAAGAGGCCCTACAGAATGACAGATATATATATTAGTGATTATGGTGGTCAATCACACAAATGCTAGGCACTACTATTGGGCATTTTTTTTTTGATTTTACCACTGGAGTGGTGCTACTAATCTAAGTTCCCTGCCTCTAGTCTTCTAGTTACCAGCCGTCTCCATCTTTTATCGGCACCACTCCGGTCGGTCTCCTGCACGGTGTGACCTGCTGGATTGCTCCAGTGTTTGTTGGGAGATACAGAAGTCACAACTCAATGTATGTCTATGAGAGCCAGAACGATGGTCACAGACTTGCATTGAGAACCTGTGACCATTACTTCTGGACAGTCAGAAGTTGCGGTCACAAGATGGTGGTGTGGAGTATATTACTAGTGGCAGGGAATTTACATTAGTGGCACCTATCGGTCCTTTAAGGAAGTGTTCTGATCTCGTATTAATTGGTGGTCGGTAACAGACCCCCACTGATTATATTTTTCCGATATATCTGTGCACTATATTTTGAAGGTGTAATATATATTTGCCATGACAAAAGTATGCCACAAAATTAAATGTAAATTCACCCCAAATAGACAGCATGCAGATGCCATCCATGCTTTTTTTATTTTACCCATTCATTAAAATGGACAAAGTATGTCTACAAGTGGGAAATGTGACCCCATACAATGTTTAGAGAAGACTGGCTACATTCACTTGTCCGTGTGTTGACGGTAGAAGACTTTCGTTAGAAGTGTCTTAGAAGATTGTAAAGGAAAGGGTTAATTCGAGAAGAGATCCTTGCAGTAGACAAGCTGTTCTGAATCAGTAAGGTTGGATTTCCCTGGGAAGACACCAGCATTTTCCATTCTCAGCTGCACACAATCATTAGGATTAGTGCACCGGCAGCACATTCAGACTGCTGTGTAACGACTTCCAAGATTCTGCGGAAAGATTTAGTGCTGAACTGTTGGGGAAACGCCAAGAACAAGGGGGAAACTCCCGCTGCTTTCTGTCTGTGCTCCTAATACACACTTCATGTGTGCTGCATTCCCGGATGAGCTGCTGCAGTCGTATCGGGGAGGTCACCGTCTGCTCCCAGAATATCATGTGCCAATGAGAACAAATGCACGGAGCCCCGACAAATCACATGTACATAACGGAAGAGGGAGTCTAATGTATGTGGAAATTGAGAAAACAACATCCATGCTGTGTGTGTGTGAATGAAGCCCAAACCTGGATGTTACCCTGATCTGAGTTTCATAGTCCATGTATGGACCGCAGCCTTATAAGCCGCAGTCTGGCACTCACGGATTTCTGAAATAATGCATTTGGGTAATAAATGGCTGGGACCCTGCCAATCACTACAACAGTTACCCTGTTTTCCCTGTGTTACCAGCAATCCTACAGACAGTGAATGGAGAGGTGATGATACAAGCTGACTGCCCCGTTCACATGGGGGATGTTCCCGTGAATCCAGCACTTACACATACATTACTGATCTTCTGGCTGTTGCCGGCACAGCACCTCTAACATTACATGGTGATGTGGTGTAAAGTCATTTTCAGGAAAGCAATTACTACTTTCTGGGGACTAAATCCATAGAAAGGCATTGAAAAGCTTAAAAATGTCCTCAAAGTTGTTGTAGTTAAGTGATGTCAGTAATTGTTAAATGAAGCCATCTCAGAGGGATTTGGAATGCCTCCCAAAAGTCACAACCCTATCAATCTCTAACGTAAAGTGATAATCTGGGGCCAGACTAGTATCTTTCTGAATCCCAACAATGTGTACTATACCCTCTGTTGGGATTCTGCTCTGTTCTGACAGATTGAGCAGTCATCAGGTGAACCCCTTTATATATTCATATTTCCGGACCCCCTTTCACCCTGCACTTGTCTCTGTCATTACTGGTATGTGTTTTTTTTTCATGCATGTTTATCACTTTAATTCCTTGATGCTAAAAAGTACTTGCCTTTATCTGTCTATTTGGGTCTGACTATTTCCTGATTGCAATTTCACTTCTGACTCCTATTTTTCCCTCCTGTGTCTGTGACCAGTCTCCCTGCCTCCCAATCACACCTGGCCTATTTCATGTGCACTTAAATTGTACTAAATTCAGAGTCCCAGGTCTGACTGACCGTGGTCTGGCTCCATAACTATGACCCCGTAAGTATGCAGCAGAAATATGCCAGAAATGGACCAAAAGTGAACGGAAGGTACAACTAAGCACTATTATTAAATGTACTAAATTTTTCTCTTTCCCCACACTTACTGTCATCATGCTGACATGCCCTAACAGTTTTGGCACCATTACTCCTCACTCTCCTTCAATATCCACAAACCCCAGCACCCTCTAACCAAATAATAATTCCTCCTTCCCTCTGACCTCCTCTGCTGACCTGCTCCTCAACATCACATCTTTCTTGCTAAAACATAAAACAAGCCGACCACTCTCATTCTCCCACCTGCTCTCCCTCTCCTCACTGATGGCGATATATCTCCTAATCCTGGACCCCCACACCTAATACCTCCCATTAATTACCTCTCTTATAGCTCCCAACCTAATATAAACATCCAAAATCTCACCTACGTCAAACCCGTGCCCTTGACGCCCACCACCCTGCTCCCTCCCTCTCTCTGGATCACTCTGGAATGCCCGCTCTGTCTGCAATAAAACCATGTGATTCACAACCTCTTTACATCACTGAATTTTTCCTCCCTGGGCCTCACCAAAACATGGCTGACACCCTTTGACACAGCCTCCCCTGCTATGTTACAGCGGCCTCCACTTCACATACACCCCTTGCCCTGCCAACAGACATGGTGGAGAAGTGGGCCTTCTCCTTTCTACCAACTGTATCTTTAACACAATTCCACCTCTTCCTACCCTCATCCTCCCTTCTTCTGAAGTCCACATCTACAGTACTCTCCTTGCAACCTCCAAGTGGCTGTCATATACCAACCTCCAGGCCCGAACACTCCCGTTATTGACCAGTTCTTCACCTGGCTTCTTCAATTTCTCTCTGCTGACTTTCCCACCATCATCATGGGTAACTTCAACATCCCCATTGACACCCACCAGTCTCAACTCCTGGTGCTCACTTCATATTTTGGCCTCACTCAGTGGTCCTCCTCAGCCACCCACACAGACATACATTAGTCCTGCTCTTCACCCGTCTCTGCTCCCTTATCTAACTTCACAACCTCTCCTCTCCCCTCTATCTGACCACCATCTACTCACATTCTCATCCCTGTCCTCCTCACCTGTCACCCATGTCCAAAAACTAGCGCACTGCGTAGAAACCTCGCACATCTGGACTTTTGCACACGCTCTGACGCTATTCTACCGCTGTCCTCCATATCTTCACTCCACAACACTGCCACTAGTTTCTACATTACCATTTTTTGCATCGGCTATCGACTCGGTCGCCCCTGTCATGCATAGCAGAGAGTGACGAATCAATAGACAACCCTAGTACAATAACAATGACTTGTTTGCCTCAGTACCTTGTGGGTCATAATGCAGCCCCATGTACCTGTATTAAACTGTGATTTAACAGTAACAAAGTTGGATTTTTGGCCACGTAGCTCCAAAATAAAAAAAACTTAAGAGCTCAATCCATCATCCATGCAGCTGTCCCTCAACTATCATAGTAATAATCTGTCTCCCTTTTCAACAGGTCGGCTCACCAGCAAGCTGCCCATGGGTGATTGGCTCTCTCACCCAAATCTGCCCTTCTGTGATCTAGTGTAACACGATTTTATGTATTACCTCAGCTACTGTGATGGTGTGAGCCGGCCCTCTCCAAATATGGTTACACTATGTTGTATCACTGATCGGACATTGTGGAGAATGAAGACACAATCACAGCATTGTTACCTGGTGGTACTGGTATTGCTGACTGCTTTGCATCATATGCAAATACATGTTGTACACATAAGCGGCCATCTCTGGCATATTTTTGATAACTTGTGCTGGGTAGGGGGGTACATCTCCGTTCTGAAAAGAAACAGACATATTCATGAAAGCTCTTCTTCTAGAATTATGGTATGAATATGTGAAGGCCTAACAAGACTAACATAGCAGGACACATGCACGCTCATCACATTGGTTCAATAGTATATATTATGATATAGGTATATACACTATGGCCCCGTTTCATACTCCAGCCTTAATGAGGGGTGTGAAGGAATAAAACGCACATCACTTCATCAACTCCGCACAACTGATCAGTGGTGCTTGCCTTACCAGAAATGTCACACCACTCAGGGACTTGAGAGACATATCTGGAGTAAGAATCGCCCCACTATTGATGAATTTGGCCGGCGGGCATAGTCACCTTCTGTTCTGTCCCCACCCATTTTGAAAGTAGTATGAAAAAACAAAAGTCGCAACATTTTTTTTATGCAACTCCAATTTATGGAAATATTTTTGCAACTATTTAAAGGTCCCAATTCATCAAAACCGGACATCTTCACACCAGTCTTGATGAATGGGCAGGGTGTAGTGAGAGGCTTGTAGTTCAGTAAGAGGTGTGTGCCTTCCCGCTGGAGTAAGATTTGTGAAGTAGCAAGCATTACTTCTCGTCATTAATTTATTGATCGACCCCCCCCCCCACCCTTCGCTGCGCCTACTTTGCAGAGCTGGGCAAAAAAAAGGTGGGAGGACACCAAAAGTGCAAAGTTTAGTTTTACTAGAGCTTTGAGTTGTGCCAAAACTTTGTAACTTTTCTAAGCTTTTTAGGTCAAAATTCTGGTGTAAAAGCTTAAATGAATCAGTCCCTATTGTGACAGCCTGTGCCTACTCAGGGGTGACTGACACGCCATAGATATTTAAAGCAAACATGTCAGCAGGATTGTGCTCAGTAAAACTACAGACAGTGTCAGGTTGCCACTGATATACTGATTAAAATGATATCTAAGGTTACGAAATCTTGAGTCTTGTGGTTCTTGTGTAATCAGTGAGAGAAGTTTTCAGTTAATGATATGGCTGTGCTCCGATTACGGACGTTTCGACCCCTCACAGGTCTTGCTTATAGGTCACTGAATCCAGGTGTAGTATGGGAGCAGAACTTAAGAAGAGGGAAGGGATGACCCTGTAGTATCCAGGGGCTATTAATCCCAGAAAATCAGTTGTGGTATAGGGTGCCTATTGTGGCTGTGGACCTTGTTTGCAGTGTGAATCAGTGGCGCTCCTGCACAAGTCAGTGACCTGTCATAAGCCCATACAGATGAATATGTAAGCAGAGCACCACATGAAGACCCCGCGCAGGCCGCCTGAATCACGAGAATCTCATTAACTGAAAACTACATGAACAGATTAAACAACAACCACAAGACGGATTTCATCAACCAAGGTATCATTGTAATCAGTATAACGGTGCTGACCGGACCCTGTCTGTAGGTTACTCTGCACAGTCCTGCTGACAGGTTCCTTTTAAAGTTCCCATTACTGCTCTTCCCTATTATGCTAATGCCCCCATTCATAACCTGAGAACTGAAATAAATAATAAACAGCAGAGAAACAAGAACATGATCAGACAAAATAACCATGATGTTAGGATGTTTTGTGGGTGTGAAGTGTTCAGTATTACATGCAGTAATGTGACTCTACAATGTAAATCAATGGCAAAAAAAAATGCTGTGCTAATGGTGCGGAAAAATCTGCATGGAAAACGCAGCAGATTCAAAAAAGGAGCATGTCACTTCTTTTGTGCAGTTCTGCAGCGTTTCTGCACTCATTCCATTGTAGAAATCTGCAGGGGTAAAAAACGCATAAAATCCCCAGCAAAAACGCACAAAATCCGCAAGAAAAACGCATCAAATCTGCACCTGCGTTTTCTGCCAGGAGATGCAGATTTTGTGCAGAAAATTCTGCACCCAAATCTGCAACGTGTGCACATAGCCTTACTGTTCAGGTTCAGCCCCAAGAACGCCGGGCGTTTGTCGTGCTGTCTTGTGCTTGACAGCGCAGCAAACATGGTTTCTGAACAGCGGTGAAATCATCACTGCCGGACAGCCACGGTTCCCCATCAGCCCCTCCTGCTCTCACTGTTATTAGCAGCAGCAGGTGTCGGATGATGGGAGCAGTAGTCCCAACAGCCGACGCCAGTGACCGGAGGTAAACTTTATAACTCTGATCACAGCTGCGGGCTCATGTTGTCATTTGACAGCGTGGGATCCGTGGCTCTCTGATCGCAGGTAGAGATTATACCGCCGTTCAGAAGTAATGTTTGCTGCACTGTCATGTACATGACACTGTGGCAAATACTGGATGTTCAGGCCCCCCATTCCAGTGAATGGGGTCCAGGTTCGGGTACTGTTCTGTTACCCAAACTTTTTTTTTTTTTTTTTTTTTAACTGTTCGGCCGGACACGAAAAACCAGGTCCGCCCATCTCAAACAGTCACCAATCACTATAAACTGAGAGCATTTCAATCACTCCCCAGCACAGTGATTGTCAGCCTGCTTTGCAGCATGTGTACGCAGCAGGCTGTCAATCACTGTGCCAGTAGGGATTAAAGGACGTGCCTGCAAAAGCGCTGAAAAGAAGAATATGTGCACAGTAATGTCAAAATGACTTGCTGTTCATATGCTCCGTATTTTGTCACTTCTTATAACCGTTTCAGGCTTCAAAAACTGTGAAGCAGCTAAAAGAGCTGACCGGAAGTGATGAGCTAGCGTGCTGAGATAAGGTGTTATCTGAGCATGCTTGTGTTCTAACCCAGTTTTTTCGGCATGATTGAATAATATGTTCAAGTGCCCGCGGCTGCATGTCTTGCGTCTGTTCAACAGCCGCAACACATGAATGGATTGTCTAACAAACAGGAAATCCCTGCATGTGTTATGTCTGTCAAAAAGCTGCAAGACATGCAGCTGCGGGATCATATTTTTGGAGCACGGGGAAGACACTCTGTTAGCACCCGAGCATGCACGGATAACAATCCGAGCACGTTCATTCATCACTACTGACCGCTTGATTCTTCTTTTGGCTTTCACTTGGAAGAGACCACTGTATACCAAAAAAATAGCTAAGATGTTCAAAATGACGAGAATGCAAAATAAAAGACGCTTTCAGGGAATAACAGTGCCTGACAGCTAATTGTATTTTTTTACTGCAAATTGTTTATTTCATAAATTAAAATTTTTTTTGACTTTTTTATATGTGAAAAATAACGTTCAGATGAGTTCTCATTTTCAGATGATCCAAGGGAAAATCAATTCAGTGCCTCAGTACTCACTTTCACATTTTTGTTGCTGTTGTTTAAAAAAAAAAAAAAAAAAAAAAAAGGAGAAATGTTTATATTAAAAGAAAACTAGAAAATAGCAATATAATAAAGATTTGAAATCTAGTGACTTCTTGTTATTTATTACTATTTTTTTTAATTCATTCGCTACTTACCCTCCTCTGTGTTGGGAAGGATTCTCCGGGCAGCATGTGGAGCCGCAGAGGTCGCGCCGTCAGCTGTCTGAATGCAGGGGTCAGCTCAAAACAGTTCTGGAAGAGGGAAACTCGAGCGAATATGTAGAGGCCAAGTCGAGCTCTGGACATCGCAACGACTAACCGTCTCACATCCCTGCAAGGCGAGGAGTCCAATAGTCACATATGGCATTACCCGGAAACATGAAAAGCTGCTGTTACCCCAATGACGCCTTTCACCAGTCGCTTTGTATCAGGAATATGGCGACTCTGGCACATGTGACCACTTCACGCTAATGGGAAGTTCCACAATATACTAGCACATATATTCTCATTACAAAATGCTCATATTAACTGCAGGCAAAAATGGAGCTTCAATGAATAATCAACCATGAGCGCGCAGAGTATTTCAGCATCCCAATTCACACATGATCCCCGATCCTCTGAATGTACCAACGGAGACATGTTTCATGTAATGATATGCTGCCAGCGAGTCCGCAATCACATCTGGCACGGATAAGACAAATTGGTTATGTTCACACATTGCACCAAATACGTGCGTTTTTATGCGTATTTTTCACTTATTAATGTTAATGGATGAAAAGCGCTGCAAACTGCTGAAAGAATTGACATGCTACATCTAGGCCAAAAAATGCATACAAGTAGGCACAGAAAATAAAGCAGCGTCTGCATGAGGTTTCAGAAATTTCCTGGTTAAGACTGGTACTGTAAAACGCTGCGTATTTAACGCGCTCCATAAAATACGCAACTAAAATGCCAGGTGTTAACATACCTATTGGGTAAAAGGTACATATAATGGCACAATACAGTCATGGCTGAGAGTGTTCTAGAAAAGGAAGTATTTCTCTCAGAAAATGTTTGCTTTCACACATGCTTTGATATATACATGTTTATTTACTTTGTGTGTAATTAGAACACAAAAAAAACAGAGAAAAGGGCAAATTGGACAATTTCTCACACAACCCCCAAAACGAGCTGGACAAAAGTGTTGCAGGAAGCAGTTGAGTATAATGTTAAGTGTGCTAACAAACAGCGAGCTTCTTACACCTCGGGAATTTCAAACCACTCTCATATTTGAAGACGCCTTCTCCTATCAGCAATTTTAAGATCGCTCCACGTGTTCAATAGGATTTAGATCTGGACTCATTTCTGGCCACTTCAGAACTCTCCAGCTCTTTGTTTCCATCCATTTCTGGGTGCTTCTTGAAGTATGTTTGGGGTCATTGTTCTACTGGAAAACCTATGACCGTGGATGCAACCCAAGCTTTCTGACACTGGGCACTACATTGTGACCCAAAATCCTTTGGTAATCTTTGGATTTCAAGATGCCTTTCACCCAGTCAAGGCACCCAGTGCCAGAGGCAGGAAGGCAACTCCAAGACATATCTGACGGATTTTGGCTTACTCACGCACATTTTGGCACACTGCAGTCTAGCTTTTTATGCCCATGTCAGCAGTGGGTTCCTCCTAGGTCTCCGGCCATAGCGTTCCATTTCATTCTAATGTTGACAGACAGTTCACGCTGACACTGATGCACCCTGAGCCTGCAGGACAGCTTGAATTTCTTTGGAACTTGATTGGAGCTGCTTCTCCAACATCTGGACTATCCTGCGCTGCAATCTTTCATCAATTGGTTCTCTGCCGTCAAGGGAGATTAGCTATAGCTCCATGGGTTGTAAACTTCTTGATTATGTTGGGCACCGTGGACAAAGGAACATTAAGATCTCTGGAGATGGACTTGAGAACCAAAATTGTTGAAAAATATCAACAATCTCAAGGTTACAAGCCCTCAGACAGTTCTCTTCTCCTATTTCTGGTCTCCATGCTTAGTGTGGCACACACAGACACAAAATGCAAAGACTGAGTCAACTTCTCCCCTTTTTATCTGGTTTCAGGTGGGATTTTCATATTGCTCACACCTGTTCCTTGCCACAAGTGACTTTGAATGAGCCTCACATGCTAGAAACAAAATTCTTTACCCACATTTTTGGAAACGTGCTAACAATTTTGCCCCGGTCATGCTTGGGACTCTGTGTGAAATTATGTCCAATTTGCCTTTTTCTCCTCTGGTTTTTTTGGTTTTGTTCCAATATGCACAAAGGAAATAAACACGTGTAACTGCAATAATGTCCTGGGAGAAATACTTCATTTTCTGGAACAATTTCCACACTTTCAGCCATGACTGTATAAGCAGCGTCTTACAGACACTAGTGATCATCCCGGGACACTTGTGAAAGACGCAGGCAGGATTCCTACACTTATCGCCAGGGATTTCTTAGGCTCAGGAGATTTGGCCAACAATGCAGTTGAGGAAGTTTTCCCTGGGAGATCAGACGTCCTCCTTCATGAACATTTGCTAGCTTGCTCACGTCTCCCTGCAGCTTTTCCTATATTACAACCTCCTGGGCCGGGGTTGTGTTCTGTCTCCTTCTGGCATGGAATGACACAGCTGGGAACATCGCAGCGCTCCCTGTAAGATCCCGCATGTTATAAACACCACCTCCTGATGGTAATAAATGTCAGGACGGGAGATTAGCCAGGAGCCAGGTAGTCACAATAACTATTTTATTACTTATTGTAATTGATGCTAATGGTTAAATGTCTTCCTCCGACTCTGGCTGTGTGTAATGTGTCTGAGCGCTTCTCACATTAAAGGGATGGTGATCCTAAAAGGAATAAAAGCAATACCGGCTTCATCGTTTTGTTCGGAACGCACAGCTTCCTACAAGCTCCCGGAATTGACGTTTAAAAAAAAAAACAACAAAAAACACATCTTCTCCTGGTCCTTCTTAGTGATCAGGGGAAGCGGACAAGTGGCAACCAAGTGTCTGACTTTTGTTTTTCTTAACAGCAGAGAAATTGCAGGAAGTGGAAAGGGTCTTTTTCTCTTTGCTCCTGTTCTTCATTTCAGGACATGAAAGCTACAAAACAATAGCAGGAGCAAAGCAGGCTGGGGCATGATGGAAAGGAAGTTCCAGCTCCTATAGGGCTGTCACACTACTGATGACGAGGAACCATCTCCCCAAAAGAAAAAAAAAAGATGATCTTCTGTCAGAAAATTAGAATAAGAACAGTTCCTGGAAACAAACTGATTTGTGCACCAAAACTGGGCAGTAAGCATTTCAACAGGTTGTGTTAAAAAGGACAAGTGTGCTTTACGTAAAAAGGCCAAAGGTCATCTTGCTTTGTCTCCAGATCCTAGAGGGAAGCATCGCATACTCTTCTCATTTCTCCCCCAAGCATCATATCTGACTTGCAATAGCAAAGGAATAATATAACGTTATGGTACACATCCATAAGTGGAGAGAGAACAGTGTCAGCAAAGGATATCTGTGGCCTGCCCCCTCTTCTACTCCTCCTTCCATCAAAGTATATTGCAGTCATCATATTATACAGCACTGTGTACTTACAATTGCTCATTTTGCCTTTCTACCCAGATAATTCTTCTCTTTTCCATTAGATCTATGATATCACGTGATTAAAAACGGACGAGCTGAATCATTCTAAGCTCTAAGTAGAAATAGGAGTTCAATTTTTCCTACTGTAGCCGTAAGTCACTACAAAAGTCTAAGGAGGGGGAAAGGAGGTGAAGAGGGGGATGATACATGCAGAGAAAAGAGACTTCCTGTTTCTACATAGAGCACAGAAAATAGAACAATTAGCTGGGTAGAAAGGCAAAAGGAGCAATTCTAAGTACACAGTGCTATATAATATGATGACTGCAATATATTAACAGGATAAAAACTTTGATAGGAGTGCGTCTTTAAAAGGGTTTTCCATTTTCAGGAAAGTGTACCCCAAATGCTCTGTACATAATGTATACAGCAGGTATTCACTTCACCATGTACCTCCACACAGCTGCTGACCTCAATGATTGCCTACAGTTGGGTGATGCGCATTGTGGACAGGACGTCACCGCTGCAGACAGAACACCAAGACCCAAGCAACTCTGGGGAGTCGGTGCTGGACCAGGAGAGGAGTTAATACCAGCTCTGTGTTTTTTTACAGGCTTTGGAGTACATATTCCTGAAAGTGGAAACCCCCTTTAAAAACACTCTTCCCTGAAGTTACTGGCCACATAGCTGGACATGATGTCAGAAATTGATTCCCTTATTTTTCAATCTAGAAAAACCCTGTATATACAAGAGTAATGTATGCCATAATCTGTCACCCCTGTTCTTGCAGACATACATTGCAGCCCGTGCTGTAATGGCGCACATGTATGGCAGAGACTGCACATCTGTGTCTGCAGTGGGGTGGTTCAGTCCACAATCACACAGCTGGCTGTACCCCGAGCCGAAGTCATTGCACATGAAGAATATCACATCGGTAATAAGTATTTCC
Organism: Ranitomeya imitator; assembly: GCF_032444005.1. Lineage (NCBI taxonomy): Eukaryota > Metazoa > Chordata > Amphibia > Anura > Dendrobatidae > Ranitomeya > Ranitomeya imitator. The sequence continues at coordinate 721,809,855 of NC_091282.1, read as the reverse complement.
ATTACATTCTAAGACATTCAATCCGAGAAGACGGGAGCTGTCAGGATACAATTATCCGTACTGCAGCACTATTACAGTAAGTGCAGAGCGGTTCAGGCTCAGGACAATGGCGGCCTAATTCTTTTTGTTCTTCCAGTTCCTCTCTTTAGGAATATGCAGAGAGATAATAAAGCCTGTCTGTGGAAATACGTCATGTATGACAATCAGATGTGAGGTGCTGGGCACATGGCCAGATGTGGGAGGCTGGGGAGCACGTACGGGGACATGACGGCAGATCGCCTACATACTGCTAATCATACAGCATCGACAATCAAGGGCGTATTGACATGGGGCAGCGATGGTCGCCCTCTCTGCTCGACCATCAAAGCAGTCAAAAATGTGAACATAGATTTCTGCTTCTAGAGCAAAACGGAATCTATTGTTACAAAACATATTTCTATCTAAGCAGTGCCAACAAAAAAATGTATCATTTTATTTCTTACAGATGCACAAAACAAGAAAGTTTATGAACTCAGCCTATCACCCTGCGGGGCCATATATGAGCCACTGGTTCATCCTCACAGGTTCAGTCCTGTCCGGGCGCTCACAAGTCACCATACGGTTCGCATTACCGGGACTGACCACTGCAAACCTAATCTCATAGTCCACTAATGGGAAAAGATTTAGGATGCTGGGAAGCCCAGGAGGAAAATCTGCAAAATGTGCTTGAATGGACAGGAAAACTGCATGCAGCAAGAAGCAGCATCTGAATATACCCCAAATTCTGTGGGGCCTCCATGGATCAGAATTGTTTTCCAACACATTCCACAATACTGCGGCCATGGAGCAGTGGGAAAAGGTGGCATGGTCTGAGGAATGACATTTTCTTATTGTTATGAGAATGTCAGAGTTGGTGAAGGAGTGGTGCTAGGATGGACGATACTGCCTGTCTGCTAACATTGTACCCATCATCTATTCTAGCACCACTTCTTCACAAACTCAGACATCCTCATAATAGTAAGAAAACGGGATTCCTCAGACCAGGCTGCCTTTTCCCACTGCTCCATGGCCACTTCTGCTGCTCATTAACCCAATGTAGGTGCTTTCAGCCAGCAACCCCCCCCCAATAAACTAATGGGTATTGCTAAGTACACAAATGGGAGAGTGGCATCAGCACAAAAAAACAACTACATACCAGTAGAAATCTGCACAATAAAAGACGTGCCCACCTTACAGATTATGGTATTTGTTGTCATGCAAACTACTAAAAAGACAAACACCAAAAATGACTTAGAGATTGTCAGTAAGTTATAACCCCCCCATAAACCCCCCCATAAATATGGGTATGCAGGTCTTTAAAATGTAAATTCACTGACACTTTTATATTTTCTATCTGTTGCTGCATTCTTGAAAAAAATAGTGTTGATATGCAAATGAGGTGTTAAGTGCTTTGGGCACTTAATGAGCCTCCACATCTAGAGCTTGTTTCCCACAAACAAGCTGAGGGGTCAGAGACTGGCTATGTGTTATGTCACACTCAGAGCACTTCACATATTATTTCCATAAAAACTAAAATTATGCATATCTCGGAATGCAGCAACAGATAGAAGATACAAACATGTGGGGGCATGGTCCATCAGGGTGCACAGATTTACTATAATGTTAAGGCAGGAGACATTGTAACTATAATTTGGCGTAGAATACTCCAAAAGGTATACTGGCGAACTAAACATCAGTCCTGATGTTCAATATCTTCAAAAAAGAACAGTTTACTCTTTGACAGGTGTCATCTTCAGCAAGAATGCTATTCACTTTACCTGTCGTATGTGCATACAGATGGTCAGATGACCCTCGACACACTGATACCACAATGTAGCAAATCTTGCTGTGACATTTTCAATAGCTTGTACTGTGCTAACTGGAAAACTAAAAGGGAAACTGCCCCCTCGGAAAATGCTACTTACCTGCATACATAGGATCAATCTTCAAGTAAATAGCGTTACGTTGCGGCTACCTAGAGAAAATTAACTTAGTCCCGCCTGGGAGCCGTCGGCTTTTAGTTACTGGGGCGGGTATAAAGAGGGTACAATAACATTATACTGTGAGCGATGGCTGTAACACGTCCTTGTACTTTGATTGCCAGCTCGTTCTGCACAGATGCGATGTCAAATTGTCGGGGCGTGCATACAGTTGGTGCTCACAGCATGGTAAATGGTGAATGTAGCAGCTCTGGGCACGCCCCATGACTGAAAGCCGGTGGCTCCCGAGAGGAAATAGTGTCATTTTCTCTCAGTAGTTGGACATTTAATAAGACTACTGGACAACATTGTAACGCTATTTACCTGCTATTAACCCTATGTCTGCAGGCAAATAGCGTTTTCCGAGGTGACATGTTCTCTTTAAGGATTGCTGCATCATGGTATATAATGCGTTAATCTTCTAGTTAACGCTGTAATGATATATTCCCTATACAGAAATATACACACTGTTATGTTGGAGACAAACAATTGTTCTTGCTCTGCTCGCCTTACCTCAGGTGACCCACCGCCTTGGTTCTGACAAGTGACAAGATAATATAGTCATTTTGTTGTCCCTGGAATCGGTCCACAGTGGTGACCTACAAGAACAGAAACACGATTATCCTTGTTTTAGAGGGTAATGCTGAATCTTGGAAGAAAAGAACATCTTCGAGTCTAGAAGATAATGTCTGATAATGCAATGACAGCATGTTCAGGGCAGAAAAAAAAAAGCTACAATAATTTAATAACCCAGCAGAAATTTAAAGCTGGTGCTTGCCATTAATTAATGCCAGCTCCACGCTATAGCGAATACTGCAGCAAGACCACACTTCAAATCACACCCGAAAATAACTGAAGCCGCTTCCCAGCTAATGTTTAATTGCCTAATCCCTTGTTATTATGTCTGCAGTGTAGTGTATCAGTGTTAAAATACTTAATGATCGCCGTCTTCTCTGGTTGCCAGCACCGCTCCAACCTCTTCTGGGGCATGTGACCGCTCTGCAGCTTCGCCAGATCACACACGTCTGCTGTATGTAGCGGGATTTTCTTACCCGCTCTAAGTCGCCTCTAGTCTTACACTGAGAAAGCAACACACATGGCCGCCCCGTGTAAGCCGGCTAGTCATGTGAATAGCGATCACGTGGTCCAGACGAGGATGGGAGCGGTGCTGGAAACCAGAGAAAACAGCGATTGTTGAGTGTTTTAACAACATATACTCCCTACACTACAGATACAGTCATGGCTGAAAGTGTTGGCACCCTTGAAAATGTTCCAGAAAACGTAGCATTTCTAAAAAAAAAAAAAATTATTGCAATTACACGTTTTGTTATACACAAAGGAACATCAAGATCTCTGAAGATGGCCTTGCAACCTTGAGACTGTTGAGAACCAAAATTGTTGAAAAATATCAAGTCCTCAGACAGTTCTCTTTTCCTCATTCTGTTCTTCATGCTTAATGCGGCACAGACTCACAATCCAAAGATTGCGTCAACTTCTCCCCTTTTTACCTGGTTTCGGGCATTATTTTCATATTGCCCATACCAGTTACTTGCCACAGGTGAGTTTGAACAAGCATCACATGCTTGAAGCAAGGTTGTCTACCCACATTTTGGGAAAGATGCCAACAAGTTTGTCAGGCCCATTTTTGGGGTTTTACAACTTACGTTCAGTAAAGGGACAGGGAGAATAAATCAGTGTATGTAACAATACATGTGTAGTTGCAATAATTTTCTGGGAGAAATACGGTATTTTATTTTTTGAAACAATTTCAAAGGTGCCAACACTTTTTGCCAGCCATGACTGCAAAAGAATAGTAAAAAAATAACCCTGTGAAAGCATCTTTTAAAGAGAATCTGTCAATTTGACAATAGAGTGCAATCTGTGGGTGACATCTGATAAATCCAGAAGAGCACAACAGACTGATATGTAGATCAGTGGGGAAAGAATCAGAACAACTTCTATTCTAAAAAACCCTGTTAATTCTGGGATTAGAAGTCAAGTGGTGGTCCTACTCCCTGGCTAGGTCTGTGTGCACATGTACAGTATACTGGGAAGCCTGTCAATCACTGATTAGTACTATGCCTCTGACTGAGAAGCCCAGAGCTTCCTGCAGAGAGTCCTTCATGGTCAGAGTGAGGATGGGCTCAGACGGCTGCTGGAATATGACGTGACTGGGCCTATGTGCACCTCTGTGCGCTTGTTGACTTTGGAGCAATCTGCCATTGCGTTCACTACTGTCAGCTGTAAAAAGGACCAGAATAATGCACGCTGCCATCTTTTGCAACCCAATTGAATATTGCCCTTGCACACTAACACAAAGGCTACCATTTGTCCATGCGTACATTTCTCTTTTAGATCAATAAAAATAATCAATACAATTTCGACTGAACAAAAATTACAGGGGTTAACCCTTGCTGATCCTTTTCAGGGTATCATAGAAAATACAGTATATACTCACTTATCGCGGTGGTGCTGTTCCAGGTATGTCAAACCTGTTATTCCCATTCCCTGTCATGTGACCACTGCCGCTAATTAGCGCCAGCAGCACATCAATGTTCCATCCGATTGGACATCCACTCTGACAAACTAGTAAAGGCTGCAGCTGGTCAGCGGTTGATGATTAGCTGCAGTGGTCACATGACACAACAATGTCAGGTCACCCCATGGGAATAACAGCTTTGACATCACTGGTACAACGCTGCTGCTGGAGTTGAGTATACATAGTTTTTATTCTCTGGGGTTCCCCGAGTTGATTAAGCAGGGGCTATCCACTAGTAGACAACCCTGTTAAAGAAGCCCTTGAATATTTTTTTTTCATTAAGCCTGTGTATATGTAGTGTAGTGTGTTCACCGCGACCATCTCCAGCGCCGCTCTGCTCCTCTTCTCAGTGACATCACCGCTCCTCAGATTCTCCGGATCACTCTGTTCTCTGCGTGATCCGAAAGTGGCTTTTACAATGTAAGTCCATGGAGCGTAGACCAAAGCTCCATAAGCTTACATTGCAAAAGAGTGATCTGGAGAGTCTGAAGAACGGTGATGTCACTGAGAAGAGGAGCAGAGTGGCGTTGAACACTGGAGATGGTGGCGGTATGTGACTATATTAACACACTGACACTACACTACATGCACATATACACAGATTTAATAAAAATAATTCATGGGGCCCTCTATATTTCATGTCTAGATTTTAGACTATTAGTATGCATAGATGAATGTCATGGTCCAGCACGTTACTACTCGCCTTACTAGGCTGTCCTATCACAGGGTTCTTCCTACAGCGCTGGTTGATGATGTCTCGGATGAGATGCTTCTGTCCGTTGTATGTGGTCAGGATGCTGATACGATTGGCAGGATACCCCAGCAGGCGCATGTACATAAACAAGGCGACCGCATACTCGGCCTCAGCAAGATTCTGCATGGGAATAATAGGAATTAGTGTTTTCTGTAGAGGGCAGTAACTATCTTCAATCAGAAAAGCGTAAAAATAATGAAAAATATCACAGTTCAGTCAATAATGTGCCATTTACTTGTACTAAATAATTGTGAACTCAGCAGAAGCCTTTTTAATACATGTAGGTGTATGGCTCGCTCCATAAGGGATTGTAAATGACTTTTCTGTACCCATCCACTTATCCAGAATACCTGAAAAACTGGTGTATTTTTAGGTTGTATTGGTGCGAGATGAAAGTTACTTTACTGTATATAAGCCTATGACCTATACCTGGTAAAAATAGGGGTTGGGCTCAGACTCCCCTACTCCATTGAAGTCTTCTACGTTTATGAGTTGGAAGTCGTACAGAAATCCGGCGTTAGCGGCTCGGAACTCGGGCAGCAGCTGCACATGAGGGAGGTTCCCCAAACTCTTGTAACGCCAGTTGTACAGGTTGCACAGACTAGAATTGAAGGATAAGTGTATTTGACATATTTAGAGTTTTCCCAAGAAACAGATTAAAATGAAAGCTGAAAATACACAATTCTACCTTGCTCTGGCTCGCCCTTGGGCATCGAGGTCCACAGTCGGCACACCGAGCCTGACAAATCGTGTGAAGAGTGACTGCTCCATGTTTGAGTATTTCTGGAAGGCCATGTTCTTGATCACAGGCGGCAACTGGTGATGGTCTCCAATCATGATCCATCGCTTCAACCGGCTGAAGCCATCTTCTGGATTCTACAGGGGAATCGTACAGTCACATACAGACTCGCCTAGCTATGTTTACAGGTGGCGGAAAACGTCCACAAATCCACAAAGAACCTGCATGTTACATGAGGATCGTGGCTTGGATTTCACCATACACACTGCACGAGATAAAATCCTCGGCTTTTCTGCCCAAAAATGAACATTGAGATTTGAAAAGCCAAATAACACTCTAATGGTTATGTCATTTTTTCTGTTAGGTATCTATGAGGTTTTGAACAGCCCATTTACTTGTATTGTAATTTGCTGTGGATATGTGATCCGCACGACAAGTCCGTGCCAAATGTGAAAATTCTTGGCGGTGATAACAGGCGTTGTGCCATATGTCTTTGAACAGATTTATAAATTGAACCTCTCAGGACGGGTGCGAACGGCCGTATCACACTTAAAGGGATTCTGTCAGCAGTTTTTTGCAATTTAACCTGAGAGCAGCAGAATGTAAGGGCAGAGTGCCTGATTTTAGGGATGTGTCACTTGCTCAGCAGTTTGCTGTAGCCTCAATACAATGATTGTTTTATCAGCAGAAGATTATCACTGAATGACTCAGGTAGTCCAGCTAATCTGGGTATCCCCGCCCTCACTACTAATTGGCAGTTTGCTGACAAAGTACATAGGAAGCTGCCAATCAGTGGTGGGGGCGGGGTTATACACAGCTCAGCATTCTTAGCTCTGATACATCTACAACAGAGAAACCGGGGATTTTATCCAAACGGCACTAAGCACTCCACTAAGTGATACACTACTGGAATCCGGGTCTCTGCCCCTACACCATGGAGCTTTCAGATTCCATAGCAAAAACCTGCTGACAGATTCCCTTTAATAAAAAAAAAGACCATTTACACTTTTTGGTTTTCCTTATTATTATTTTTACATCAAAGCCTTCACTTTTGAGGGAGGAGAAGACATTTTTAATGTATTGCTTTATAGCAATTTGGGGAGGAATAAAAATTTGGATAATGGTTGGAATGGGTAAAAAGATTTGGTGAATACTTCCGAAAAGATAAAAAGGTGGGCTTACGCTGAATTAATATTTCCCATTAGATTTCCAACAGTGACTTGGTCCTGATATATCTTGCGAATAAGGTCACGAGGCCAATAAATCACCTGTGTGCATACGATATGCCATGAAACTCTCAGTACCCCAACCTTGAGAGATGATGAAAGATCAGTAAGAAGACACCGGCATTCCGCTCTGTCTATGAACACGTCAGGTTCACCTCAGGATATCTAGCCCAGCATATTTAGCGATGTTCAAGTGCCTGGGTACAGGCTTTCTGGTCAACTGTTAGAACATGGTTCAGGGGGTCAGAGGCTCATATATTGTACCTGCAGGAGGAGGGGGATGAAGGTCTCAATCTCCAGAATCTGAGCAGCTTCTTCCATCAGGATGTTATCATACTGCAGAGAAAAGACAGGAACCAAGAGTCAGCAAGATAGGAGAGAACTTCAAGGTGACCGTCTGCAGACGATTTACAGAACAGTCTGAAGCTGCAAAAACATCTGGACCAATAACAAAATAAAGCATATTTTGTTGCTAAAGCAGGTAACAATGCCAAAGGAGTCTGGATGAGGTTACCTTAAAATACCTCGCACGATCGCTGGCTGCTGTATCATTGTATCCACGGAGAGGCTGTCATCGTCCATTTTTAGGCTAATCAATTACTGCAGCCTCACGGCAAGTTGCGAGCATTAGCAGTAAGCAGAAATGACATATATGCATAATATATAAACATGCCATCCTTTTTAATACACTAAAGGAGATGTTCTCTTTGGAGGACGATACATCAAAAATGATCCCATCACAGAAGTCCTGCTGAGACCTGTAATGGGAGAAATCCACTGGAAACCGCTCAATCCCTCCTTGAAAACAGTCGCGGGGCAAAGGTAAAGTGGATTTTTACCATGCACGTTCATGGTGTATCCATACATTTTATTGCTTAGTTCCAAGTACTGGAGCAAAGTGGTCTATGGCTTATATCATGGTCCCCTTAGCTGTGAAAGAAGAGGCAACACCATGTCTCCATTGTCTTTGTGAAAGGTCAACATGAATTGGCATCACAGGACATCTGTATGGCCGAGAAATGACGGACAAAATGGTTGGACCTTCATCAGTATGCATCGGCCATAAATGCTGGAAAGGGAATACCCGAGCCAAGAACGGACACACACAGAGGAAGCCCCTGTGCACCAACTAAATATGGTTTCATTGCAGTCCAACAACTCATCATAATGCCCAACTACATCTACTTTGGAGGTAGAAGTGGCCCCCTGACCACCTGGTTCCACCAATGGTATGTTTGCCCTAACCTAAGCAGAACATGGGGTACTACTAAAATCCTTGGGAGGTCAGTGGAAGTCCTTCAGGCCTTTTAGAGCAAGAGACGTTCTAAAAGATGTCAATTGTGAACAAGAGTCCCTCTTTAATCGCTAAGGCCGGTTTCGCACTAGCGTTTGTGCCCGCAGCGTAGGGCTGCGTACCTCTTTCCTTCAGATCCGCATCCGTCCTTCGTACCTATCTTTAACATTGGGTATGCAGGGACATGCTTTGTATGCGGATGCGTCCCCGTGCATCGTTTTGATGTGAGTGCTGAACGCAACATGTTGCAATTGGCGGGGACATCAAAACGACGCACGGGGACGCATCCGCATACAAAGCATGTCCCTGCGTACCCAATGTTAAATATAGGTACCCAGGATGGATGCGGATCTATGCAGAGCTGAAGGAAAGAGGTACGCAGCCCTACGCTGCGGACACAAACGCTAGTGCAAAACCGGCCTTACTGGTCACTTTTCGGTTCTCTTTCACAATGTTTTCAGAGTTTTATGTATTTCAATTATTCCTGCCAATATGTTAGATGTACCTTGAAACCTAGATCCACAAGGTCATGACGTTTTAGAGCTGCATGCGTACAGGTCATGGCGATGATCTTGGCCTCCTTCACAAGGAGATACTTGGAACGATCCAGTCCGCTGCGTAGCAATTCGAAAGCTCGAAATTCCTGCGCAGGTAGAAAAAAAAAGGAGCTCAGACTATAGTAACCTACCTGCTCGTTATTACAGTGTTTGTCATCTACCTGAATGACCTAACTGCTAAAGAACTCTATGCCAGATGTAAAAAGCATTGACGTGAGTAGTGTCTGCTGATTATAGCTCACCCTCACTCCAGCCACTGATGCTAACCAGTTACTGTCCTTTACCTGAACCTCAGCATTGAGGCTGTGATTTATCTCCTCAACCTACAGTACAGACACAATCACCTAACAATGCCGGCGGTAAACATTTCCTGCTCGGTGCAGAGTTTGCTTTCAGTCATGCTGCGGAGCTGACCGCGGGAGAGATCACCTTACAGAACTGTGCTCCATCCAGGACAATACTCACCTCCAGCTGAGTAAAGATTTTCTTAATATGTCGGAAACATCCTTCAGCAATCTCCATGTCTTCCTGATATGAGCATCCTTTGAATATAGGTTGGGGTGCATTGGAGAAATACTGGTGGAAAGGGAAGAACTTGGCAATGTCGCCGACCTCAGGAGCTGGAGACAACTTGGTTTTCACCTTGCTCTGGTAAGCCTCCCATCGTGACATTATCTGCAGGGATGCCAGAAAATACGACTGAAAAGTTTAGAAGTCATGAGACCAATAACAATTGGGCATTAAAGGCGTTGTTTCAAGTAAAAAAACTTGTCTATGGTCTATGTCCACCATAGTGTGGACGCTTTTACAAATCGCATCTCTTTTCTCGATCATGAGCGGGCAACCCCCTCACCCCATTAGGAAATATCACCAGGGCTAGCTCCTAGTAGTGGGCAGCAATGCAACGCTGGGGTCCTGGGTTCAAATCCCACCATGGACAACGTCTGCAAGAAGTTTGTTATTGTGAGTGTTCTCCGATTACCTCCCACACTCCAAAGACATACTGATAGGGAACATAGATTGTGAGTCCCAATGGGGACAGCGATGATGATGTCTGTAAAGCGCTGTGGAATTAATGGTGCTATATAAGAGTACAAAATAATAAAAGTTAGATTTTTACCTGGTACAAAAAGAAGTGGCCAGCTGTCTCACAAGTATAAGACACATCTCCAGGGACCCCCAGACTCTCCTGTAGACGTCCCACTTCATGCAGTAACTCCAGCCTGCGGGCCAGCACATAGTTCACTCGTCCGTACCTGGAAAGATTAGAAGATATTTACATATATGATACCTGGGATCATACGGCATTTACAATGGTATAAAATAATCCACGACATGACAAATGCCAGAAGAAAATGCACGAGGCAGATCTAAACTAAACAGGCATGTGGCTGAATATAAAGTACACAAGTATGTAAGGTCATGGCTGTCTTAGCTCAGATCACCGTTGGGGCTCAGTACAAAGCCATATATATTTGCTGACCAACCAGAGATCACATCTTATCAGGAGAAAGTAGGTAAAGCACGGTGGCTCAGTGGTTAGCACTGTTCCTTTGCTCCACTGGGATCCTGGGTACATATCCCACCAAGGACAACATCTGCAAGGAGTTTGTATGTTTTCCCCGTGTTTGCGTGGGTTTCCTCCCACACCCCAAAGACATATTGATAGGGAATCTAGATTGTGAGCCCCGATGGGGACAGTGATGATATCTGTAAAGCACTGTGGAATATGATGGTGCTATATAAGTGAGTAAAACAAATATAACCCCACAAAATATTTGCCATTGGCAACGGTCTATGTTCAGACCATTGCCTTCACCCCGATGACCCATGACTAGAGCCAATAAGTTCGGAAAACGATCGCTGAATACAAATTTGCCATATTCATGCCATATTTGTACCATATTCGTGCTGATTTTATTATGTTTCCGAACATTTTTGCTCATCTGTACTCCCACCGACTCCAATGGCATTCGGCTATGTTTGGCAACTACTGCAAATACGGCGATCGTAATCCAAATCAAACCGAGTACTAAAATATTCGCTCATCTCTACCCATGACCAAAACTTGCTCTAAAGAGAACTGGGTGGAACCGTTCGGACAGCACAGCTAAACCATCGTGAGATGTTGGATACTGTGACTGTAATTATTGACACCATACTTCTTTCCGTGGTCACAACATTAACACATCATCCTTTATTATGGTCTCGGTGTTGGAGGACTCCAGCGCTGAATGAGTTCATCCCGGTTGCTCCCTGCGGCTCACCTGCTGAAATCCTTCTCCGTCTCCAGCTCCTCCTCTCCGTGCCCAAGACGCAGGAGATGCCTCTCGTCAATATCCAGGGCCATAATCTTCTCAAACAGCTGGTTGAGCGCCTGCAGATTGATGGGGACAGGAGGGGAGAGGCATTTACAGACCGCATGTGGGTGTTCTAGGAAAACCGGGGAGGGGGCGGCGTGGGCAAGCATGGAAATGCCAAGGTGAACAGGTCTGGAAGTGATCAGCTAGGTGGCATTAGACAGATGGCACCGGTCACACATCCAGGCTACAGGAGAGAAGAGAGCAAGACCCGACTCCAGATGTAGAAACAACCAGTCTCTTCAGATTATCTAATAAGCCAAACTGAAAACAAACTTTCCTTCCTTCTGCACTGCTTTGATATTAAGTGAAAGTAGAAGGGAATCTGCAATTTCACCATATTAATAAACTAAGGAATGAGAACTAACTTGGAGCCTACTCTTTAAGGGTGATAACGCCAAAGTAAAATATTAATTGCTTAGTAAGTCTAAAAAGATATGTATTTTAATGGTAACCAACTCTCGTAGGAATTGTTCCACTGTACACTGAGTAGGGGGTTGTCCACCTTTTGGGATAATTATATAAATAAATATATATTTTTTATGTTACATGAATGCATGTAACGTGCTAAAAATCATTTTTTTACAATTGGGTCCCTTTAAAAATTGTGCACTATTTGCCTCCTATAATCTCTATGATCCATTATCTATTGGTGGCTGCTGAATGGGGGTAGGGGGGTGGGGCGGGGATTGCGCACACATATGTCTTAATTGGTCTTGATGACTGAGTGGATTGCGGCTGTGTCAAATGAGGTCATGGGTCGTGCCAATGGGGGGTGTTGGGGACCTGATGTGACTACTGGGAAGGAAAGCCGCGTGCACAGGCCGATTGCAGTGCAGCATTTCTGCGCCACAGCAAAACCACACAAGTATTGTAGGTTTTATACTGGTTAAATAATGGGACACCCTTCCTGTACTGTTTGAATGCCCCGGGATCACGGAGTGGACAAGACAGTGGCTGAAGGCCCTGCTGTGACTACTAGGAGGAGCTCCACTCTTACTCGGTACACTGGGGAAAGCAGGCCCTCACAAGTTGTTAGGGGCAAATAACTTTTGGAACTGGCTACTACACCTAGTTCGCACAGACAATTGTTCCAGCACTAAATCACACAACATTTGGTGGACAGACGTGTTCGCATGAGAGCGAAAGGTCTACAGATACAGTACAGATGGCTCCGAACTGCAATATGGCGACAAGAAGCCACTCCAGCAGAACTTGAGCTACAAAGAGTGCTCCTTCTCTTCTGAGCCGTGCATGGCCATGTAATGATTATTTCCAGACTCTGAAGACCAAACACCACTGAATTATTATTATTATATTTTTTTAGACAATTTTTCCCATTATTCTTTCTGAAAATGAAAAATTGGAAGCTAAAGTTACATTTTAATGAAAATTAAATTAGCATTTTTAATTTATTTACTCCACTTTACATTACGTGAAGCGCCTGAAGGGTTAAACTTGCAAAACAGTATAATGAATAACATTAAGGATGCGCCTTATTAAATGGGACCTTTAGAATTGAATAAATACGTCCCTATAAATTAGGTGTCAAAAAGTTTCTTGAAATTTTAAAAAGTTGCTGCTAAATTTGTAATGGGTGTTAAAGAAATGATGCCATCACTAAGTATATATGGGAGATTGCCAGCACTGGCCAAGGTGGTGTGTGTGGACTCTGCACAAGCTGAAGGGAATCTATTGGCAGGCATTTGCTATGTAATAGACAGTAGCATAATGCAGGGGCAGAGACCCTGATTCCTGCAATGTGTCACTTAGTTTACTAGGTGTCATAGAATCCCGATTTTCTCTGCTGCAGAACTAGCAGAGCTCAGAATGATGAGCCCTGTATAACTCAGCCCACACCATTGATTGGCAGCATCAGTATACTATGTACTAAACGGCCAATCAGTGGTGGGGGTGAGGTTGTACCACAAAACCATTAATCAATTAAACGGTTACAAAATCATTATGTGTGTATAGAGAGGATATTAAAATACACTTACACATTGCTCACACAGCGTCTTTAGGCCACATTCATACGTCAGTTTTTCTTTTTGAGTGCCATCTACGTTTTTCACGGAGAGCACTCGTACCAGTAGTCTATGGGTCTGTTCACATGCCCAATTTTTCCATCCAACTGAGACATGTCCGAATATGATCTAAGATTCGGATACGGTCCTTTTTTCTGTACATGGAAAATACCGATGTCTGAATGAGGCCCGAGTCTAAAACATTTAAGAAGACTATAGGAGCCACAGTCCAAACGATAACCGACCCTCACATCTTCCTAAACAGATAACTTTATTGATCTAGAAGTAAAAAAAAGGCACAAAAAATAGTTGAACACAACAGCACAAAATTAAAAAGACAGAAAAGAAACATCCGCTGCGCTCCCAGGGAACATGTTTCAGACCTGCAATGTCCTTTGCCAAGCCAATGCAGGTGTGAAACGTGTTCCCTGGGAGCGCAGCGGACATTTCTTTTCTGGCTTTTTAATTTTTGTTCAACCATTTGTTGTGCCGTTTATACTACTGGATCAATAAAGACATTTTTTTTTAAGAAGACGTGAGTTTCGGCTATGGTTTGGACTGTTGCTATTGCTGGACAGGTGAGCCGATTGCTCCTTTTTTACAAGATTACGAGTCTTATTCTGCCTCTCGCAGACTTACACTGAGAAAGTGACCACCGGTGTACACAGATGATGCTCTTTGCAGGAGAGGACTTGGATTGTGTGGGAAACAGCAAGATACGGTTACGGGTAAGTATTTTTATACGTTTTGTACACACACGATTGTTAACATTCAGAGCAATAAATAAATGCTTGAGTGCTCCTTTAATATATTTTTTTTATTATTTTTTGCATTTATGCTTTACTTGTACAAGTCAAAAGTGTAAAAAATTGTGCTGCCTACCAAAAATAATAAATGTAAAAAAATAAAAACTGGTAGTGTAAGGGTTATAAAAATGTAAGAAAAGCATTAAGCAGGGTTCTAAGAGACCATGATGGTAAGTAGTGGGGTCTTGTACAGTTATTAATTCCTCTTATGGGCAGAGAGGAGATAAAACTCCGTATGTCTATTATTGGGGACAGTCGGAGGACGGCTTTGTGGGTCGGGACTGGGCAACAACAAGATTACATTAACCAATAGCAATCAACATGCCATAGAAAGCGAGGATGGACACATGCGGGGAGGGGGGCCAGTAACCCGCGGAGATCAGATAACCTAAGGGGGCAGGCACGTCCTTCACTATAGAAAGCACTTTACTTGAAGGCAAATGCAAGTTGGTTTCCAAACATAGTGGTACAATGAAGCCTGGGAGGTGATGGCAGAGAGCAGGGGGCGCAGTCTCTACACGGCCCCCTCCTCACTGACACAGACCCTTTCCCTGACCTCCCTGTCTGATGGCATCTACTAGAAAGCAAGAAGTGGATTTTTTCTTATTTGCATAAAAAAACAACCTTTACCTGGTTAGAGTGAGTGACAATAAGAGTCCGCTGCTCGGGGAAATTGTGGTAAAGATTAGAAATTATCTGAACGGCTACATCTGTTTTTCCAGTCCCGGGAGGTCCGACAACCTGTTGTACAGCGGGAAAAACATCTCATGTAAATTCAACTTTTCTCTAAAGACATTGAATATGTAGTCCTGTGAGCGAGACCCCTAGTGAGCAGGGCTATGGGGATATTCTTACAAAGGACATGCTGAATACACCACATACTGCCACACAATAATACATAGAGGACTGTGGATTCCTGCAGATTGACTCCATTAATATACCTTATTTTCAGTTCCAACTACCATGTCACTGTGTATCTGGAGTAGTCCTATTGCACCCCCTAGTGGCACTATATGAACTGCAGTCTCAGTAAGGTCCCGGCCGAGCCCTCTCTACGATGGGATGAGCCAGAGCCGTGGATGCCAACGTGGTTATAATTCATAGTAACAGGGAACAGAGCACACAGCTGGAGCGGACACTGAACAGAGCGAGGGCACGGCTCGCTGCTGGTGTACTGCGACTAAACACTGCACCATCAAAGCGCAGGAGCATGTGTGATCATCGGGGGGGTCAGAGCGTGGCAATACAATGCAGAGCCATTGTGACACCATAACGGAAAAGTTGTGCACTTGTGGAAGTCACAGGATGGATAGACATGTTAGTGATATGCAAATGATGAACAACCTGGAGATAGCATTTTCAAAACATTTCAATTTAGTCAGCATCAAGTATGAGTGCCACATCCAGAAATCTCCGCACTTACAGCCTTGGCTGCAGTCACTGAGGTTATTAACCCTTTTACCTCCAAGGGTGGTTTGCACGTTAATGACCGGGCCAATTTTTACAATTCTGACCACTGTCCCTTTATGAGGTTATAACTCTAGATGCACGGATCCTGGTGATTCTGACAATGTTTTCTAGCGACATATTGTACTTCATGATAGTGGTAAAATTTCTTTGATATTACTTGCGTTTATTTGTGAAAAAAATGGAAATTTGACGAAAGTTTTGCAATTTTCCAACTTTTAATTTTCATGCCCTTAAATCACAGAGATATGTCACACAAAATACATAATAAGTAACATTTCCCACATGTCTACTTTACATCAGCACAATTTTGGAACCAAATTTTTTTTTGTTAGGGAATTATAAGGGTTAAAAGTTGACCAGCGATTTTTCATTTTTACACCACCATTTTTTTTTTCTTGGGACCACATTACATTTGAAGACACTTTGAGGGGTGTATATGATAGGAAATACCAAAAAGTGACACCATTCTAAAAACTGCACCCCTCAAGGTGCTCAAAGCCATATTCAAGAAGTTTATTAACCCTTCAGGTCCTTCACAGGAATTTTTGGAATGTTTAAAAAAAAAATGAATATTTAACTTTTTTCACAAAAAATTTACTTCAGATCCAATTTGTTTTATTTTACCATGGGTAACAGGAGAAACTGAACCCCAAAAGTTGTTGTCCAACTTGTCCTGAGTACGCTGATATCCCATATGTGGGGGTAAACCACTGTTTGGGCGCATGGCAGAGCTCGGAAGGGAAAGAGAGCAGTTTTTTTCCAATGCAAAATTGGCTGGAATTAAGATCAGATGCCCTGTTGCGCTTGGAGAGCCCCTGATGTGCCTAAACAGTGGAAACCCCCACAAGTGACACGATTTTGGAGAGTAGACCCCCTAAGAAACTTATCTAGATGTGTGGTGAGCACTTTGAGCCCCCAAGTGCTTCACAGAAGTTTATAATGTAGAGCAGTAAAAATAAAAAATAATTTTTTTTTTTCACAAAAATGATCTTTTCACCCCCAATTTTTTATTTTCCCAAGGGTAACAGGAGAAATTGGACCCCAAAAGTTGTTGTGCAATTTGTCCTGAGTATGCGGATACCCCATATGTGGGGGTAAACCACTGTTTGGGCGCATGTCAGAGCTCGGAAGGGAAGGAGCGCCGTTTGACTTTTCAATGCTAAATTGGCTGCAATTGAGATCGGACGCCATGACACGTTTGGAGAGCCCCTAATGTGCCTAAACAGTGGAAACCCCCCACAAGTGACACAATTTTGGAAAGTAGACCCCCTAAGGAACTTATCTAGATGTGTTGTGAGAACTTTGAACCCCAAGTGTTTCACTAAAGTTTATAAAGCAGAGCAGTGAAAATAAAAAATCATTTTTTTTCCACAAAAATGATTTTTTTAGCCCCCAATTATGTATTTTCCCAAGGGTAACAGGCAATATTGGACCCCAAACGTTGTTGTCCAATTTGTCCTGAGTACGCTGATACCCAATATGTGGGGGGAACCACCATGGCAGAGCTCGGAAGGGAAGGAGCGCCGTTTTGGAATGCAGACTTGATGGAATAGTCTGGGCTTCACGTTGCGTTTGTAGAGGCCCTGATGTACCTAAACAGTAGAAACCCCCCACAAGTGACCCCATATTGGAAACTAGACCCCCCCAAAGAACTTATCTAGATGTGTTGTAAGAACTTTGAACCCCAAGTGTTTCACTAAAGTTTATAACGCAGAGCCGTGAAAATAAAAAATCATTTTTTCCCACAAAAATGAATTTTTAGCCCCCAAATTTGTATTTTTCCGAGGGTAACCTGCGACATTGGACCCCAAAAGTTGTTGTGTTGTTGTCCAATTTGTCCTGAGTACGCTGATACCCCATATGTGGGAGGGAACCACTGTTTGGGTGCATGGCAGAGCTCGGAAGGAAAGGAGCGCCGTTTGGAATGCAGACTTAGATGGATTGGTCTGCAGGCGTCACGTTGCATTTTCAGAGCCCCTGATGTACCTAAACAGTAGAAAACCCCCACAAGTGACCCCATATTGGAAACTAGACCCCCCAAGGAACTTATCTAGATGTGTTGTGAGAACTTTGAACCTCCAAGTGTTTCACTAAAGTTTATAAAGCAGAGCCGTAAAAATAAAAAAATCATTATTTTTCCCACAAAAATGATTATTTAGCCGACAAATTTTTATTTTCCCAAAGGTAACAGGAGAAATTGGACCACAAAAGTGGTTGTCCAATTTGTCCTGAGTACGCTGATACCCCATATGTGGGGGTAAACCACTGTTTGGGCGCACGACAGAGCTCAGAAGGGAAGGAGCACAGTTTTACTTTTTCAACACAGAATTGGCTGGAATTGAGATCGGGCACCCCTGATGTGCCTAAACAGTGGAAACCCCCCAATTCTAACTACAACCCTAACCCCAACACATCCCTAACCCCGACACACCCCTAACCCCGACACACCCCTAACCCCGACACACCCCTAACCCCGACACACCCCTAACCCTAATCCCAACGCTAATCCCAGCAGTAAACGTAATCCAAACCCTAACCCCAACTCTAGCCCCAACCCTAATTTTAGCCCCAACCCTAACTTTAGCCCCAACCCTAACCCTAACTTTAGCCTGAACCCTAATCCCAACCTTAACCACAACCCTAACCCCAACAAAACCCTAACCCCAACACACCCCTAACCCTGACACACCCCTAACCCTAATCCCAACCCTAATCCAAACCCTAACCCCAACTCAAGCCCCAACCCTAATTTTAGCCCCAACCCTAACTTTAGCCAAAACCCTAACGGGAAAACGTAAATAAATACATTTTTCTTTATTTTATTATTTTTCCCTAACTAAGGTGGTGAGAAAGGGGGGTTTGATTTACTATTTATAGCGGGTTTCTATGTTTGGCAGCTGTCACACGCTAAAAGACAATTTTATTGCAAAAATAGTTTCTGCATCACCACATTTTGAGAGCTATAATTTTTCCATATTTTGGCCCACAGAGAAATGTGAGGTGTTGTTTTTTTGCGGGACGAGTTGACGTTTTTATTGGTATTATTTTCAGACACAACATTTTTTTATTGCTTTTTATTACGATTTTCGTGAGGCAGAATGAACAAAAACCAGTAATTCATGAATTTCTTTTGGGTGGGGCAATTATACTGTTCCACGTTTGGTAAAATTGATAAAGCAGTTTTATTCTTTGAGTCAGTACGATGACAGCGATACCTCATTTATATCTTTTTTTATGTTTTGGCGCTTTTATACAATAAAAACTATTTTATATAGAAAATAATTGTTTTTGCATCGCTTTATTATGAGAGCTAAAACTTATACTTTTTCACTGATGGCGTGGTATGCCGGCTCATTTCTTGTGGGACAAGATGACGTTTTCAGCGGTACCATGTTTATTTATATCTGTCTTTTTGATCGCGTATTATTCCACTTTTTGTTAGGCGGGATAATGATAAAGCATTGTTTTTTGCTTCGCTTTTTTACGGTGTTCACTGAAGGGGTTATACAGTGGGACAGTTTTATAGGTCGGGTCATTACGGATGCGGTGATACTAAATATGTGTACTTATTGTTTTTTTTATTTACATAAAGAAATGTATTTATTGGAACAATATTTTTTTTTCTTTATTTAGGATTTTTTTCAAAAATATTTTTAAACGTTATTTTTTTTTTTTCCTTTGTCCCAGGGTGGGACGTCACTATATATTGTCAGATCGCTGATCTGACACTTTGCACAGCACTGTGTCAGATCAGTGATCTGACATGCAGTGCAGGAGGCTTGCCGGCGCCTGCTCTCAGCAGGTGCTGACAAGCCACTTCCCTGCAGGACCTGGAAGGACCCCAGCGGCCATTTTGGATCCGGGGCCTGCAGGGAGGAGGATGGAGGAGATGCTCGGAACAACGCGATCACATTGCATTGTTCTGAGGGTCTCAGAGAAGCACGCAGGGAGCCCCCTCCCTGCGCAATGCTTCCCTATGCCGCCGGAACGCTGCAATCTTGTTTGATCGCAGTGTTCGGGGGGTTAATGTGCCGGATGTTAGCTGTGATAATCAGCTGACACCTGGCCGCGATCGGCCGCACTCCCCCCGTGAGTGCGGCTGATCGCATGTGACGTACTATCCCATCGAGGGTCAGATAGGCCCAGGTCACCTCGACGGGATAGTATGTCTAAGGTCACAGTTCTGCCACAGTAACTGCACTTGGGAAAATAATCAAGATCCACTGCTGGCAGCTCCCTATGCAGTTCCCAGCCAATGATGTCCCAGGTGTGCTCAATAAGAGACAAGACCGGAGACGTTGTAGCTCAGTGTTACATTATTTTGATCTGGAACCAGGTGTACGGTCATTTTCTCCGAAGTGTCCAAATGGTCATTTCTCATCCTAAGACCAGATGTTCCTTATGCTACTGTGAGAAGCCTTTGTGGCCTAAATATGATACTATGGACTGCAGCGTCTCCGGACTTATTTATCATCAAGCACATCTGGGACATCATTGGTTCGCAATAGCAAAGGGAGCTGCCAGCAATGGATATTGATGATTTGTTCTCCCAAGTGCATTCAGTATGGCAGAACATTTCTCAGACATCCATTAAGAACCTGACTGATAGCAGCTAAGACCTTTGGGTGCAGGGATTTCTGCATGTGGAGCGCATGCTCTACATTGAATAAATCTAGGATGCTTTGAAAATGTAGTTTCCGTTTTTCCATCATTTGCAGATCACTAACATGTCTATCCATCCTGTGATTTCTATAACGACTTTTCCTTTTTGAGATTGCTGTTTGTTGTTCGAGTCCTCCATGGGGTGTGAGTGGGGTGTAATACACCTTAATGTTATATGCACGTACAGGTGGTTTTATTTTCTACTGCACATAAAAATCAGACATAAAATCATTGGATGTCATCTATATGAAGCTCATGCAAGTGATCTGGTTAGTGAAAATTGCAACTTTTGACAATATGGCAACGGTAAATGCTTTTATTGCTTTCAATGGCAAATGCAGCTTCTTACCATGGTGAGTCCAGGTTGCATTCCTGCACGAATGGCTTCCGTCTGTGTAGCAGTGAACTGGATGGTATTCCTGGACAAAAGACACATTGAAGATTTTACAGGTCAGTATCAATGCAAAGGCACAAAACAAAGTTACAAAACCACAAAGCTAATTAAGTTTAACAGAGACAACATCAACCAAGTACCCTGCCCTGATGTGTGCCATGGTGTCCAGGGGGCTCATGTATCAGTACGCAATCAAAACAAAGACCCAACAGATAAGCGAGCTGTTACCGCTTAGGCTGGTTGTAGGGGTAAGGACCTCGATTGGGAATAACGTGAGGCTCCACAATTAATGTAGGTGGCTCATCTTGTATGGTTCCGTCTTCATTGCCTTCTTTTCGCTTTTTCCCTTTTCCACCATGGACAGGAAAAGTAATCCTGAGAATAAACAGGAGATTACCATGAAATATTGGGACATGCAAGGCTCCAACCATACAGCGCCAAGCATTATTCCGTCCCTTGTAGGGAAATGTTACCTAAAAGGGGCCTGGTGCAAGGATGGGTCTTCCACAGTGACCTTCACCTGATGCCCTGGAAAACAAGCCTTCAGGTGGTCCAGGCTCAGAAAAGTATCATTGAAATCCAATGTTGGGATCTGATTTGGCATTTTCGTGTAGTGGGCGCTTCCTGGATCGCCATACCCCAATATAATATCATGAAGCCAGTCAGGCACCACACAATCAGTATTCATCAGTTTCCTGATGGTTTCCAAGACTGCCTGCAAAAGTACATTCAGATTAAACTCGGAAAAGGCAACACATTAAAGTAAAATTCCCTGTATATTAAGACTTATCTATAGCCAGTGTTAATAAAAGAGTCTTGACAGCTATGCAGGAAGCATTTATTATCTGCACTGGATACCATCGACTTAGAATAGGACCTTACTATCATGATATTTTTGACAGCAAGAGTAGCTCTGAAGAATGCACATTACTTGCCATAATAAGACATTAAATGGAACCTGTCAGCAGGCCTCGACCAATCAGAGATGCGGGATTTCTACATCGATACCGTGCCCGTCGCTGATTGGTCGAGCCCTGGCGGCATCGACCAATCAGGGACGTGGGATTTCCAGGACAGACAGAAAGACAGACGGAAAAACCCTTAGACAATTATATATATACTAGATTGTGGCCCGATTCTAACGCATCGGGTATTCTAGAATATGCATGTCCCCGTAGTATATGGACAATGATGATTCCAGAATTCGCGGCAGACTGTGCCTGTCGCTGATTGGTCGAGGCAACCTTTATGACATCATCGTTGCCATGGCAACCATTATGACATCTACGTCGATACTGTGCCCGTCGCTGAATCAGAAACGTGAGATGTCTACGTCCTTTATGACATCATCGTCGCTGTGCCCGTTGCTGATTGGTCGAGGCCTGGCGGCCTCGACCAATCAGAGACGCGGGATTTCTACGTCGATGCTGTGCCGGTCTCTGATTGGTCGAGGCCTGGGGGCCTCGACCAATCAGAGAGCCGGGATTTCCAGGACAGACAGACAGACGGAAAAACCCTTAGACAATTATATATATAGATACTAGATTGTGGCCCGATTCTAATGCATCGGGTATTCTAGAATATGCATGTCCCCGTAGTATATGGACAATGATGATTCCAGAATTCGCGGCAGATTGGTCGAGGCAACCTTTATGACATCATCGTCACCATGGCAACCATTATGACATCTATGTCGATATTGTGCCCGTCGCTGAATCAGAGATGCGGGATGTCCACGTCCTTTATGACATCATCTTCGCTGTGCCCGTTGCTGATTGGTCAAGGCCTGGCGGCCTCGACCAATCAGAGAGGCAGAATTTCTACGTCGATACTGTGCCCGTCGCTGATAGGCAATTATATATATATAGATATAATCTCACTCGATGATGAGAAGTCAGTGCTTCAATTTGATGCTGCAAGTGAGGCTGAAGAGCTATCGTAGATCTGAAGCCTCTCTCGCACCAACTCTATTCCCGCTCAGCGCCATCGCCTCCTGCTTGACCCATGGCTTTTTAGGTTGAAGACACACAGCATAGAGGATATCAGACAAGCAGGAGGCGGCGACGCTGGGGAGGGGAATAGAGCTGGAGTGACAGAGGGTTAAGATCTACCATAGCTCTTCAGCCTCATTTGCATATCAAAGCAAACGCTGATTCATTAGTAACAGAGCAAGGATTACAAATAATTAAATACGAATTATCATTTTTCACAAAACTATTCAGCAACCTGTTGTATAATTTGCTGCTCATAAATTATACAGCATTTTGAAATTACAGGTTTGCATTAGGTATTATACAGATGAATTTTGGAATCCAAAGGTTATAAGGATATTTTATTTAAAGTGCCACTCCAGAAATTTTTTGATTTCACTAGGAAGTGGTGCTACAAATCTAAGTTCCCTGAATCTAGCCTTATACTTAACCAGCCACGGTCTTCAGCTCTTCCCACCGCCGTTCCAACAACTTCTGACTGACTGGAAATCAGAAGGAACAGTCCGAAGCTCTCAGTGTAAGCCTACAAGACCTTCGTTCTGGCTCTGCTAAATTACACTGAATAGTCACCTCCGGCTCACCCAGCAAACACTGGAGCGATCCGGCAGGTGACAAACTGGGACCTATCAGAGCAGCGTTGGGAACAGATGAAGACAGCAGCTGATAAGTATAAAACTAGGGGCAGGGAACTTAGATTAGTAGCAAGGAGATATTAAGATCAAGATTAGTGATGAGCGAGCGTGCTGGGATGAGGTGCTAATCAAGTGTCTTCGGCATGCTCGAAAAATATATTTGAGTCCCCGCGGCTGCATGTCTCGTGGCTGTTCAAAACCTACAACACATTGAGGGGTTGCCTGCTTGTTAGGCAATCGTTGCATCTGTTGCGGCTGTCAAAACAGCGGCGAGACATGCAGCCGTGGGGACTCAAATATATTTTTCGAGCAGGCCGAAGACACTCAGTTAGCACCCGAACATGCTCGGATAACACCTTACCAGAGTACGTTCGATCATCAATAATCAAGACCTACAATGACAAGGTGCAAAAAGTTTAGTTAAAGTAGTAGTCCAGCGATTATTTTTTACTATTTAGTTCTACCTGCTGCCAGTCCCGCAATATCTACAATTGCAATCAAAATGATCCAACCCCCTTTTCAAAATAGGTTTATTAGCAAAAGTTACAAACGTTTTATGGTTTGCAATTAAATAATCAAACAAGAATAATATAAGTAGCTCAACACAACTAATGTAAGATGTGGAGTCTCCACATTCAAAACAAAAAGCCACTTATAATGACTACTGCAGTCTCAGGATTATTCAGCCCCTTCAGTCATCTGCTTCTGGCAGCAATCCTGCTGTGGCAATGGCCTCCTGTTCACCAAGATTCTTGGGGTTGTCAAAGAATGGATGAGATGATTGCCTTGCACAATCAAGGAGATGGATTCAAACAGCAAAGTCATCGAATGATCCTAGGAGATACTACTGGAAGCAGAGTTTGCAAGTTCAAGGGATACCAGCTACATTAACAGGTCATAGCGGAAAAAAAAACCATCACTGACTGCCACCAAATTACTGAGGAGGCAGGTGATCAAAAACCCTAAGTGACCGCAAAATACCTGTAGCAAAATCTGGTGGCAGCAGGTACTGAGGTTTTTGGTTTTAGTTAGATCATCCATTTTTTGCATATGAGTGCTATTCGTGATTTTCACGGGTAGTCCTTGAACCTAAGATAATGAATGGCACTATCCGCATGTCCATGATTCTTCAGGGACTGAATGTTCCACACAAAATCAAGGGTACATGTCCGATACTGATCCGAGTGTTGGACCAAATGGGCAATGCAAGTTTATGGGTAAGTAGAAGACTTATAGAAGATGTAGAAACATTTTTTTTCTTTTCTCATCCAAGAAAAACTAATGGTAAAAACAGACACTGATAAAAAAAAAAAAAATTACTGATGAAACTCGGACTAACTTTTTAGTATGAGCTGAAAGCTCAAGGAATACATGCCCAAACTCAAAGGGATACACCTCTACTGACCAGGGAAAAGAGGCACTAAAAGGGCTTAAAACCAAATAAGTCACAGAACTTTGGAGCTTCTGTTCTGTGTAGTGATTAAAGAAAACTGGAACTTTTTGGGTCTACATATTAGTGGTATGTCTGGAGGAGAAAGAATAAAGCATATGACGAAAAGAACACCCTGCCTACAGTCAAGCATGTTGGGGTCTCGGTGATGCTTTGGGGCCGTTTTGCTTCCTTTAGCCCTGGAAATCTGAAGTATGTGCAAAGCAAGCTGGACTAACTCAAGTTGCAGGAAACATCATAACCACATTTCATTAAAGATGGAATTTTAAATATTAGCCTTAATGAGGAGGCTGCAGGCATAAGATGCACTAAATTCATTAAGAAGCACACACCTCCTAGTACGGTCCGATTTTCATGTACTCAGATATGAAAAGATGTAGATTTTTTTTTTCATGTACAAGAAAAAAAATGATAGAACTTGGGCCAAACGCTGAGAGAAATCAGTGGTGAAGCTCTGGTAATACATGGAAAAAACTGACATGTCAATGAACCCTAAGGCAGTTTTTAATTAAAGCCATCCTCACTTTGAAGTTGTAGCCCTTTAGCCCCGGAAAGGCATGTTTGATAAGTATTAGGTTTAGGGTCACATCAAAGAAAGGTTAAGTCATGACATGGCTGGGGGGGCTCTCATGACTTGGCCAACTTATACACCAAGTGACTTCATCTTAGAAGTGTATTCTATAGCAGTAATACCGCCCTAAAGTCATATATTCCATGTTTGCAGACATCTTAGCGCTTACAGAGGGTGCTGTACCGTTATGTTTATTTCTGTGTGTGGCGCTCATATATCGATACCGAATAAATTCCAATGTTGTTTCCATGTTTTCATCATATGCATATTACCAACATGTCCTTCGATACAAAGATTTCTATAAATCTGGGACTTTTCCTTTTTAGTGATGCAATTTCAATGTTGAGGAGTGTACTGAATCTAAAATCAGCCATAAAACTTCTTATATGATGGAAACCTAGGTACATAACATACATAACGCATCTTTCTTGCCCCTCGAATTACTGCGCATCAGCTTCATCTGGCTGTCACATCATATTCTCATACAAGAAAGATGCTTCTTTAAGTTCTAAATCCCCACAGGGCAGCGATCGTGGCAAAGCCGGAGCAGCCGTCTTCCTCCAGATCACTCTACATTAACCTGATTATTTTTTTGAGAACACTTTATAAAAAAAAACCTACCACTCATCTACCAATTCATGGTAAAGTGAGCACAAATTAGGCTAGACTATAGACCCGAGTGTAACCCGTATACCAATAATAAGAAGCCTAAACTCTAACCCCTACTTTATACTACTTTATTCTCTTCTGAGAGTAGGACCATTAATCACTAACGTAGCAAACTCCATAAGGATAACATGTTCCAAAATAAGTTAATTGATTGTGCCTTATTTCCGAGTGCATTTGAGCTACTAAAAAAGCTACCGTGTACATCAGACACAAGGTCCGGAATATCCTCAATGTGCCGCCTCCCGGTCTTGTCAGCCTGGTAAACCTCACCTCTCTCTTTTTGGTTGTGCAGTAAAATAAAATAGACATCTATTTTATTGTGAAGCACGTGTTCTCTTCTTTAGCTGCATGGATATTGGCAGAAACTGCTCAGCGCCGTGTATTGCACAGTCATCAGATCAATAAAGGAGCCAACGCCGCACATGAAAAGAACATTACAGGACACATGCCATTAACGGATCAAAGTCCTGCTAAGTGGAGCAGGCACCCATGCATGTGCGTCTGTGCTGGGGGGAGATGGAGACAACAAACATCTCCTGATCTTAAAAAGAATCTGTCAGCAAGTTTTCTTTACCTAGTCTGAGATCAGCAGAATCTAAAGACAGAGAGCCTGATTCCAGTGATGAGTCACTTACTGGGCTGCTTTGTGTGGTGTTGATAAAAAGCCATTTTATCAGCGGATTATCACTAGAAGGCTAGTAAATCTACTACCAGGTAATCCTATATATTCATGAGCTCTGTATAACTTGGCCCCCAACCACTGATTGCCAGCTTTCTGCCTATGCACAGTGTACACATTTATCAGCCACTCAGTGGTGTGGGTGGGGTTATACACAGCTCAGCATTCAGAGAACTGCAACAGCAGAGAAATCCAGGTTTGTATCAAAACGGCAGCAAGTAGTGCTGGTAGTGACAGATCGCTGGAATCAAAGTCTCTGTCCCTATATCCTGCTGACATTTCTTCTATAGGATAGGGCCACACGATAGAGATGGGATGAGAGAGACAGGAGAACAGTGAGGCAAGTATAGGGTCTTTTTATTCTTTTAACCATGTGACTGTCGGATGTGTGGGCATGACATACAACATAGCCTTATTACAGTTATGTGCACACGTTCAGGATTTCTCGCAGAAAATTCCTGAGAAAAACCTGAAATTTTCTGCAAGAAATCCGCATGAGTTTTTGCCGCGTTTTTGGTGCGTTTTTTTCCGGACATTTCCCAATGTGTTTTGTAGTGGGAAATCCGCAAAAAAACCTGCAAAATTAATGAACATGCTGCGTTCTTTACCGCGATGCGTTTTTTTCGCGGAAAAAAACGCATCATGTGCACAAAACATGCGGAATTCGTTCTAAATGATGGGATGCTTATTGTATGCGTTTTTTTTCCGGTTTTATAGGGAAAAAAACGCGAAAAAACAGAAACGTGTGCACACAGCCTAAGGAATGCACCAACTTCGGGGGAAATGGTTAGCCTCATCCGAAGAGAAAAGGTCCAATCATCCCAGAGTGCAAAGGGTTTGCTATGTTTCTTCAAACTTGTTGTGATTTGTGCAGTCCATACCCCATTAGGGACCAACATCCTGCGTGTGAAGTAATCCTTATAGCTAGCGACTTATCGGAGTATAAAGCAGAACTGCATGAGGAGGGCAGAGAGCAGCAGCCAAAGCTACAGGTTATACAATAGATGGATATACACTGTGTGCAGAATTATTAGGCAAGTTGTATTTTAGAGGATTATTTTTATTATTGACCAACAACTATGTTCTCAATCAACCCAAAAGACTCAAATATCAAAGCTTAATATTTTTGGAATTTGGAGTGGTTTATTTTTTTTAGATTTGGCTATCTCAGGAGGATATCTGTTTGTGCAGGTAACTATTACTGTGCAGGATTATTAGGCAACTTAATAAAAAACAAATATATTCCCATCTCACTTGTTTATTTTCACCAGGGAAACCAATATAACTGCACAAAATTTAGAACTAAACATTTCTGACATGCAAAAACAACCCCCCCCCAAATTAGTGACCAATATAGCCACCTTTCTTTTTGATGACACTCAGCAGCCTCCATCCATAGATTCTGTCAGTTGCTTGATCTGTTTACGATCAACATTGCGTGCAGCGGCCAGCACAGCCTCCCAGACACTGTTCCGAGAGGTGTACCGTTTTCCCTCCCTGTAGATCTCACATTTTATGAGGGCAGCACGGTGGCGCAGTGGTTAGCACTGCAGCCTTGCAGCGCTGGAGTCCTGGGTTCAAATCCCACCAAGGACAACATCTGCAAAGAGTTTGTATGTTCTCTCCGTGTTTGCGTGGGTTTCCTCCGGGTTCTCCGGTTTCCTCCCACATTCTAAAGACATACTGATAGGGAATTTAGATTGTGAGCCCCAATGGGGACAGCGATGATGTGTGCAACCTGTAAAGCGCTGCGAATTATGTTAGCGCTATATAAAAAAAATAAATAAAAAAAATAATAATACATTTCTGACATGCAAAAACAACCCCCCCCCCCAAATTAGTGACCAATATAGCCACCTTTCTTTTTGATGACACTCAGCAGCCTCCATCCATAGATTCTGTCAGTTGCTTGATCTGTTTACGATCAACATTGCGTGCAGCGGCCAGCACAGCCTCCCAGACGCTGTTCCGAGAGGTGTACGGTTTTCCCTCCCTATAGATCTCACATTTTATGAGGGACCACAGGTTTTCTATGAGGTTCAGAGCAGGTTAACATAGGGGCCATGTCATTATTTTTTCTTCTTTGAGACCTTTACTGGCCAGCCACGCTGTGGAGTAGTTGGAGGCTTGTGATGGAGCATTGTCCTGCATGAAAATCATGTTTTTCTTGAACGATACCGACTTCTTCCTGTACCACTGCTTGAAGAAGTTGTCTTCCAGAAACTGGCAGTAGGTCTGGGAGTTGAGCTTCACTCCATCCTCAACCCGAAAAGGTCTCACAAGTTAATCTTTGATGATACCAGCCCATACCAGTACCCCACCTCCACCTTGTTGGCGTCTGAGTCGGAGTGGAGCTCTCTGCCCTTTACTGATCCAGCCTCTGGCCCGTCCATCTGGCCCATCAAGAGTCACTTATTTCATCAGTCCATAAAACCTTTGAAAAGTCAGTCTTAAGATATTTCTTGGCCCAGTCTTGATATTTTATCTTATGTTTCTTGTTCAAAGGTGGTCGTTTTTCAGCCTTCCTTACCTTGGCCATGTCCCCGAGTATCGCACACCTTGTGCTTTTTGTTACTCCAGTAACGTTGCAGCTCTGAAATATGGCAAAACTGGTGGCAAATGGCATCTTTGCAGCTTCACGCTTGATTTTCCTCAATTCATGGACAGTTATTTTGCGCCGTTTTTGCCCAAAACGCTTCTTGCGACCTTGTTGGCTATTTGCCATGAAACGCTTGATTGTTCGGTGATCACGCTTCAAAAGCTTGGCAATTTCAAGACTGCTGCTCCCTCTGCAAGACATCTCACAATTTTGGACTTTTCAGAGCCCATCAAATCTCTCTTCTGACCCATTTTGCCAAAGGAAAGGAAGTTGCCTAATAATTAAGCACACCTTATATAGGGTTTTGATGTCATTAGACAACACCCCTCCTCATTACAGAGATGCACATCACCTGATTTACTTAATTGGTAGTTGGCTCTCAAGCCTGAACAGCTTGGAGTAGGACAACTTGTATAAAAAGTATCATGTGATCAAAATACAACTTGCCTAATAATTCTGCACACAGTGTATAGTTTAGACTACCTCTTAAAGTCACTATACATTGCTTTGTGTAAAAGAGAACCACATCAAAAATGAATTGTGTTACATTATCAGACTTTTACCAGTCTCTATTTGCCTCATTTGCCTCTGACCCCCAGATTCACAAGTCAGAAGGGATATCACAGATGACCCAGGAACACAGCCTGAGCCCATTTGGGTCCTAACACCCATAGAGAGCACAGTCTTCACACCAGCCATCTCTCCGATTTCTACTATTAAAAAGCCACCGATTTGTCTTCAGTGGAATTCAAACCGACCCAGAACCTCTAATGAATTACAAGGACCCCCTTGAGGACCCTGTACTTTGGGCAGCTAAAATAGTTCTGCAGAAAGCAGCACTCTTATCATAGAAAATAGTGACCCTCCACATAGGCTCCTGGCGCTAGTGTGAACAGGCCCCTGGCTCCATTTGAAAAAGCTACCGCGAAACGCATGTCAGGGATCTTGTCGGGTTCTGTGCAATTCAAAACAATACGGGAAAGCACTTCATTGAAACGGTCATGATTACTAGGGGCTAATGTATTCTATTTGACATTGGGGTGACTAGATTCTATTATTCAGGCTTATCTGACATACTATTGATTTGAAATTAGTGATGAGCGAATATACTCGTTACTCGAGGTTTCCCGAGCATGCTCGGGGGTCCTCTGAGTATTTTTTAGTGCTCGGAGATTTAGTTGTCAGCGCTGCAGCTGAATGATTTACATCTGTTAATCTGTTCTCCAGCGATGCTCTAGGTGTGCTGAACGCTTATGGAGGAAAAACACGCACACCAGAAGACTTCATACACTTCAAATTTATGTTAAGGACCTATAACTTTGCCCTTCACTTCGCTAAACAGACCTACTTTACCACTCTGATCTCCTCACTATCCAACAACCCCAAGAAACTTTTTGACACCTTTCACTCCCTCCTCAGGCCAAAAGCACAAGCCCCTATCACAGATATTTGTGCTGGTGACCTGGCCTCCCACTTTATAGAGAAAATAGACAATATCCGTCAGGAAATCCGCTCCCAACAACTAAGTTCAGTGACTCCCATCCCTCCCCTCATTGCCCCTGGCTCACTCTCCACATTCGATCCCATCACAGAAGTAGAAGTCTCCAAGCTCCTCTCCTCGTCCGACTACATGCACTACCGACCCCATTCCCTCACATCTCCTCCAGTCTCTCTCTCCAGTTGTCACAAGTCACCTAACTACAATCTTTAATCTCTCCCTCTCCTCTGGCATTTTCCCCTCCTCCTTCAAACAATCTATCATTACTCCATTACTAAAGAAACCCACCCTCGACCCATCCTGCACAAACAACTACAGACCGGTCTCCAATCTCCCCTTCATCTCTAAACTCTTGGAGCGCCTGATATACTCCCGCCTTACCCATTACCTCTCCACTCACTCCCTCCTAGACCCTTCACAGTCCGGTTTCCGCCCCCTACATTCAACAGAAACTGCACTCATCAAAGTGACCAATGACCTTCTGACAGCAAAACGTAATGGCGACCACTCTCTGCTCATTCTTCTCGACCTTTCTGCAGCTTTTGACACTGTTGACCACCCTCTCCTTCTCTCTAGGCTCCAGTCACTAGGCATTAAGGACACTGCTCTCTCCTGGTTCTCCTCCTACCTTTCTGACCGCTCCTTCAGTGTTTTGTTCTCTGGCTCCACTTCATCTCCTCTTCCTCTCACTGTTGGGGTACCTCAGGGCTCAGTCCTTGGCCCCCTTCTGTTCTCTCTCTACACTGCCCCAATTGGACAGACCATCAGCAGATTTGACTTTCAGTACCATCTTTATGCCGACGACACACAACTATATACGTCATCCCCTGACCTTACCCCCGCTGTCCTACAGAACGCCACTGACTGTCTGTCCGCAGTCTCCAACATCATGTCCGCTCTCTATCTGAAACTCAACCTCTCCAAAACTGAACTTCTTCTGCTCCCACCATCTACTAACCTCCCTAAATCTGACATTTCCCTCTCCGTGGGTGGCACCATAATAACACCCTGGCAGCAGGCGCGCTGTCTGGGTGTTATGTTTGACTCCGATCTCTCCTTCACATCCCATATACAATCTCTTGCCCGCTCGTGCCGCTTACACCTAAAGAACATCTCTAGAATCCGCCCTTTTCTCACCATGGAGACAGCTAAAACCCTCACTGTCGCCCTGATCCACTCCCGCCTGGACTACTGTAATGCTCTACTAATTGGCCTCCCCCTCACTCGACTTTCCCCTCTCCAGTCCATCCTTAATGCAGCAGCCAGGGTCGTCCATCTGGCTAATCGTTACTCGGACGCGTCCGCTCTTCGCCAGTCGTTACACTGGCTACCCATTCATTACAGGATACAATTCAAAGTACTTGTTCTCACCCAAAA
Source organism: Ranitomeya imitator (assembly GCF_032444005.1). Taxonomy (NCBI): domain Eukaryota; kingdom Metazoa; phylum Chordata; class Amphibia; order Anura; family Dendrobatidae; genus Ranitomeya; species Ranitomeya imitator. The sequence continues at coordinate 721,777,564 of NC_091282.1, read as the reverse complement.
AGCTCTCCACAGTGCGGCACCCCCTTACATCTCCTCCCTCATTTCTGTCTATCAGCCTAACAGACCACTGCGCTCTGCAAATGACTTTCGATTAACCTCTGCACTAATCCGTACCTCCCACTCCTGACTCCAAGACTTCTCCCGTGCTGCGCCAATCCTCTGGAATGCTCTACCCCAAGATATTAGGACCATCCATAATTTGCATAGTTTTAGGCGCTCGCTCAAAACACATTTGTTCAGAGCGGCCTATCACGTTCACTAATCAAAGTTATGTTATGTATGTGTGTGTGTAGCCCATTCACTATCCCCATCTATTCCCCAACCCCTGAAGATGGCTGGACCATGATTGTAAATACATCATTGTAAATACACACCTGTACTTTGCATCTCCCCCACCTCATTGTAGATTGTAAGCTCTCACGAGCAGGGTCGTCTTATTTTGCTTTAATTATTGTATTGTTAACGTTGTTACTTATGAGTTTTGTGTTTGAAACTGTTAAATTGTAAAGCGCTGCGGAATATGTTGGCGCTATATAAATAAAAGATTATTATTTATTATTATTTATCTGTTAGCCAGCATAAGTACATGTGGGGATTCCCTAGCAGCCAGGCAACCCCCACATGTACTCATGCTGGCTAACAGATGTAAATCATTCAGCTGCGGTGCTAAAAACTAAAACTCCGAGCACCAGAGTGTGCTTGAGAAATCTCGAGTAACGAGTATATTCACTCATCACTATTTGATATACCATTTGATCCTTCTGTCAGTGTGATGGTGGTTTTTGGTCTGATTACTTTGTGGAGCACATTATTATTATTAGTTATTTATATAGCACCATTAATTCCATGGTGCTGTACATGAGAAAGGGGTTACATACAGAGTTATAGATATCGTTTACAGTAAAGAAATTTACAGTGACAGACTGGTACAGAGGGGAGAGGACCCTGTCCTTGCGGACTTACATTCTATGGGATAGTGGGGAAGAGACAGAAGGTAGGGGCGAGGCGGCGGCTCTGGCGATGGCGAGGCGGCAGAATGGTTATTGCAAGCTTTAGGCTTTCTTGAAGAGATGGGTTTTCAGGTTCCGTCTGAAGGAGCCGAGGGTGGTGGATAGTCGGACGTGTTGAGGCATGGAATTCCAGAGGATGGGGGATATTCGGGAGAAATCTAGGAGGCGGTTGTGTGAGGAACGAATAAGTGTGGAGGAGAGTAGGAGGTCTTGGGAGGATCGGAGATTACGTGAGGGAAGATATTGGGAGATTAGTTCAGAGATATAAGGAGGGGACAGGTTGTGGATGGCTTTGTAGATCAGTGTTAGTAGTTTGAACTGGATTCGTTGGGGAATTGGGAGCCAGTGGAGGGATTTGCAGAGGGGAGAAGCAGGGAAGTAGCGAGGAGAGAGGTGGATTAGCCAGGCAGCAGAGTTGAGGACAGACTGGAGTGGTGCAAGAGAGTTAGCGGGGAGGCCACAGAGGAGGGTGTTGCAATAGACGAGGCAGGAGATGATGAGGGCATGCACAAGAGTTTTGGTAGATTGTGGGCTGAGGAAGGAACGGATTCTGGCAATATTTTTGAGTTGGAGGCGACAGGAGGTGGCAAGAGTTTGGACGTGCGGTTTGAAGGACAGGGCAGAGTCGAGAGTTACCCCGAGGCAGCGGATTTCAGGTGCGGGAGAGAGCATGATGCCGTTTACCATAATAGATAGGTCAGGTAAGGGGGATACGTGAGATGGGGGAAAGATGATGAGTTCGGTTTTGTCTACATTGAGTTTTACGAATCGAGAGGAGAAGAAGGAGGATATGGCTGACAGACACTTTGGGATTCTGGACAGCAGAGAGGTGGCATCTGGGCCAGAGAGGTAGATCTGAGTGTTGTCCGCATACAGGTGGTACTGGAAGCCGTGGGATTTTATGAGTTGTCCTAGGCCAAGAGTATAGATGGAAAAAAGTAGGGGCCCTAGGACGGAGCCCTGAGGGACTCCAACAGAGAGAGGGCGGGATGAGGAGGTGGTGTGGGAGTGGGAAATGCTAAATGTGCGGTCGGAAAGGTATGAGGCAATCCAGGACAGGGCAAGGTCTTTGATGCCAAGGGAAGAAAGAATCTGTAGCAGTAGGCAGTGATCGACTGTGTCGAAAGCAAAGGACAGGTCAAGAAGGAGGAGGATGGAGAACTGTCTGTTAGCTTTGGCTGTGAGTAAGTCATTAGTAATTTTTGTCAGGTCAGTTTCGGTGGAGTGGTGGGGGCGGAAGCCAGATTGGAGGTTGTCAAGGAGAGAGTTTGATGAGAGGTGGGACATTTAACTGGTTATTCAGCATGATATTGCGATGACCGTATGACATTTGAAAACTCATCTCTCCAGAACAGCTTACAGCCTGCAATGACCCCGCAGCCACCTCACCACCACCGGATCTGCTGAGACCCCTTTATCCTGAAGAAGGCAAGGCCGCAAGAGCAGGGTCTTCTCCCCTCTGTACCAGACTGTCATTGCTAGGTTGTTCATTGCCATTTTTCTACTTGTGTTTTGTATGCAACCCCTCCTCATCTACAGCACCATGGAATCAATGGTACCATATAAATAATAATATAACTGTACACCTAAACAAAAGTACAGATATAGGAGCATACCTATATAAAAGTACATCTACGTTATACAACAATACACTGATATAAAAATACACCAAAACTAAAGTATACTTATATGAAAGTAAACCAATATAAAAGTACACTTCTACATCCAACTAAAAGTACTTGTATAAATGTACACACAAATGAAAGTACACCCACAAAAATGTACACTTATATAAAAGTACACCCAAATAAAAGTACATCCAAATAAAAGTTAAAAGTACACTTATGTAAAAGTACACCCAAATAAAAGTTCACCCACATAAAAGTACACATATAAAAGTGCATCCAAATAAAAGTACACTTATATAAAAGAACATCCAAATAAAAGTACACCCACATAAAAGTACAATTAGATACAAGTGCATCCAAATAAAAGTTCACCCACATAAAAGTACACATATAAAAGTGCATCCAAATAAAAGTACACTTATATAAAAGAACATCCAAATAAAAGTACACCCACATAAAAGTACAATTAGATACAAGTGCATCCAAATAAAAGTGCATCCAAATATAAGTACACCTATATAAAGGTAAACCCAAATAGAAGTACACCCAAATAAAAGTACATCCAGCTTAAAGTACATTTATATAAAAGTACACCCAAATAAAAGTACACTTATATAAGTATATCCAAATGAAAGTACACTTATATAAAAGTACACACACATAAAAGTACACGTATATAAAAGTGCATCCAAAAAAAGGACACATATATAAAAGTATACCCAAATAAAAGTATTTATATATAAAAGTACCCCCAAATAAAAGTACCCCCAAATAAAAGTACCCCCAAATAAAAGTACCCCCAAATAAAAGTACACTTGTATAAAAGTACACTTATATAAAAGAACACCCAAATAAAACTACACTTACATAAAAGTGGACTTATATAAAAGTACACCCAAATAAATGTACACTTATATAAAAGTACACCCAAATAAAAGTACACTTATATAAAAGTACACCCAACTTAAAGTACACCCACATAAAAGTACACATATAAAAGTGTATCCAAATAAAAGAACACTTATATAAAAGTACACCCAAATAAAAGTACACTTATATAAAAGTACACCCAACTTAAAGTACACCCACATAAAAGTACACATATAAAAGTATATCCAAATAAAAGAACACTTATATAAAAGTACACCCAAATAAAAGTACACTTATATAAAAGTACACTTAAGGTACCGTCACACTCAGCAACTTTCCAACGATCACGACCAGCGATACGACCTGGCCTTGATCGTTGGAAAGTCCTTGTGTGGTCGCTGGAGACAGCTCTCCAGCGACCAACGATGCCGAAGTCCCCGGGTAACCAGGGTAAACATCGGGTTACTAAGTGCAGGGCAGCGCTTAGTAACCCGATGTTTACCCTGGTTACCATTGTAAATGTAAAAAAAAAAAACACTACATACTTATATTCCGAGGGCCTGTCACGTCCCCGGCGCCCGCTTCCCTGCACTCCTCCTGCATCCTGTGTAAGCGCCGGCCGTAAAGCAGAGCGGTGACGTCACCGCTGTGCTCTGCTTTACGGCCGGCCGACGCTGACACAGGATGCAGGAGGAGTGTGAGTATGTAGTGTTTTTTTTTTTTTCTTACATTTACAATGGTAACCAGGGTAAACATCGGGTTACTAAGCGCGGCCCTGCGCTTAGTAACCAGATATTTACCCTGGTTACAAGTGAAGAGATCGCTGGATCGGCATCACACACGCCGATTCAGCGATGTCAACGGGTGATCCAGCGACGAAATAAGGTGCTGGCCTTCTAGCTCCGACCAGCGATGTCACAGCAGGATCCTGATCGCTGCTGCGTGTCAAACACAACGATATTGCTATCCAGGATGCTGCAACGTCACGGATCGCTATCGTTATCGTTGTAATGTTGTTCAGTGTGAAGGTACTCTTAGGCTAAGTGCACACGTTCATGATTTTTTGCGTTTTTTCGGCAGTTTTCTGTGGAAAAACGCTAACAAAAGCTTACATTAAGCATCCCATCATTTTAATTTATTGCGCAATTTTTGTGCACATACTGCGTTTTTTTCCACAAAAAAAATGCATCGCGGTCAAAAACGCAGCATGTTTATTAATTTTGCAGATTTTTCACCTCTTTGCCACTATATTATTGCATTGGAAAGCTTTGGAAAAAAACCTTGAAAAAGCCACAAAAAAAAACAAACAAAAAAAAAAACTGCGAGCGGATTTCCTGCAGAAGAACCCCGATTTTGTTAAAAAAATTCTGCAGACATTCCTGAACGAGTGCATATAGCCTTATACATCCAACTAAAAGTACTTATATAAAAGTACATTCAACTAAAAGTACACTTATATAACAGTCCACCCAAATAAAAGTACATTTATATAAAAGTACACCCAAATAAAAGGACACTTATATAAAAGTGCATCCAAATAAATGGACACTTATATAAAAGTATACCCAAATAAGAGTACACTTATATAAAATACACCCAAATAAAAGCACACCTATATAAAAGTACACCCAAATAAAAGTACACCCAAATAAAACTACTTACATCCAATTAAAAGTACATAATATATATAGTACAGACCAAAAGTTTGGACACACCTTCTCATTTAAAGATTTTTCTGTATTTTCATGATTATGAAAATTGTACATTCACACTGAAGGCATCAAAACTACGAATATATATATATATATATATATATATATATATATATATATATATATATATATATATATATATATATATCAGCAATTACAGCATTGCAGACCTTTGACATTCTAGCAGTTAATTTGCTGAGGTAATCTGGGGAAATTTCACCCCATGCTTCCAGAAGCCCCTCCCACATGTTGGTCTGGCTTGATGGGCACTTTTTGCGTACCATACGGTCAAGCTGCTCCCACAACAGCTCTATGGGTTGAGATCTGGTGACTGCGCTGGCCACTCCATTACAGACAGAATACCAGCTGTCTGCTTCTTCCCTAAATAGTTCTTGCATAATGTGGAGATGTGCTTTGGGTCATTGTCCTGTTGTAGGATGAAATTGGCTCCAATCAAGCGCTGTCCACAGGGTATGGCATGGCGGTGCAAAACGGAGTGATGGCCTTCCTTATTAAAAATCCCTTTTACCTTGTACAAATCTCCCACTTTACCAGCACCAAAGCAACCCCAGACCATCACATTACCCCCACCATGCTTGACAGATGGCGTCAGGCACTCTTCCAGGATCTTTTCAGTTGTTCTGCATCTCACAAATGTTCTTCTGTCTGATCCAAACACCTCAAACTTGGATTCGTCTGTCCATAACACTGTTTTCCAATCTCCCTATGTCCAATGTCTGTGTTCTTTTGCCCATATTAATCTTTTCCTTTTATTAGCCAGTCTCAGATACGGCTTTTTCTTTGCCACTCTACCCTGAAGGCCAGCATCCCGGAGTCGCCTCTTCACTGTAGACGTTGACACTGGCGTTTTGTGTGTACTATTTAATGAAGCTGCCAGTTGAGGACCTGTGAGGCGTCGATTTCTCAAACTACACACTCTAATGTACTTGTCTTGTTGCTCAGTTGTGCAGCAGGGCCTCCCACTTCTCTTTCTACTCTGGTTAGAGCCTGATTGTGCTCTCCTCTGAAGGGAGTAGTACACACCGTTGTAGGAAATCTTCAGTTTCTTGGCAATTTCTTGCATGGAATAGACTTCTTTCTAAGAACAAGAATAGACTGTCGAGTTTCACATGAAAGTTCTTTTCTTCTGGCCATTTTGAGGTTTAATGGAACCAACAAATGTAATGCTCCAGATTGTCAACTAGCTCAAAGGAAAGTCAGGTTTATAGGTTCTCTAATCAGCCAAACTGTTTTCAGCTGTGCTAACATACTTGCAGAAGGGTTTTCAAGGGTATTCTAACCATCCATTACCCTTCCTACAGAGTTAGCAAACACAAGGTACCATAAGAACACTGGAGTGATGGTTGTTGTAAATGGGCCTCTATACATCTATGAAGATATTGCATTACAAACCAGACCTTTGCAGTTAGACTTGCCATTTACCACATTAACAATATACAGAATGTATTTCTGAATCATTCATGTTAGCTTCATTGAAAAAAACTGCATTTCTTTCAAAAATAAGGAAATTTCTAAGTGACCCTAAACTTTTGAACTGTAGTGTATCTATACATATAATCCATATAAAAGTACACCCATATAAAAGTACATCCAACTAAAAAATACACTTATAAGTCTCCCATAGAAAAGTGCATACATGAATTGGCCAATTCATGTATGCCCAACCACCACGGCAAGGTTGCCTCCCTCTGATGGGTCCCTGTTCTACTGTATATGCCACTCTTGGGCTATCAACTTACAGTTAAATAAACGCTCAGGTCTCTCCTGGATATAGCTTACAATTTATGGGCAGGTGGAACTGATTATGGCCACCTGCAGGTCAATGGGAGGAGTGCAGAATCAGGCTGGAGGCAGCCAACATCCAATAGTTAAATATACAGAAAAAAAAATGACCAGCACCAAGTACGAACATGTGCAAGCTGCGAGATCCAGCCTAATTCTGCACTCCTCCCATTGACCTGCAGGGGGCCGTAATCAGTTCTACCTGCCTATAAATTGTAGGTTAAACCCAGGAGAGTTCATTTAACTGTAGGTTGATAGCCCAAGAGTGTCATATACAGTACAACAGGGACCCATCAGAGGGTGGTCACCTTGCCGTGGTTGATGGGCATACATGAATTGACCAATTTGTGCGCTAAGAACCTTTATTTTCATTCATTTTTGTAAGTACATCTTTTTGAGTAGTAAAATCTATATTGAATGTTTTTCAGAGTTTTCACATGACCTAAACTTATGCATAGTGCTGCTGTTTTTTCCCTTCTCTCTCTATATATCTATATCTATATATATATCTACATATATATATATATATATATACAGTGGGGCAAAAAAGTATTTAGTCAGTCAGCAATAGTGCAAGTTCCACCACTTAAAAAGATGAGAGGCGTCTGTAATTTACATCATAGGTAGACCTCAACTATGGGAAACAAACTGAGAAATAAAAATCCAGAAAATCACATTGTCTGTTTTTTTAACAATTTATTTGCATATTATGGTGGAAAATAAGTATTTGGTCAGAAACAAACAATCAAGATTTCTGGCTCTCACAGACCTGTAACTTCTTCTTTAAGAGTCTCCTCTTTCCTCCACTCATTACCTGTAGTAATGGCACCTGTTTAAACTTGTTATCAGTATAAAAAGACACCTGTGCACACCCTCAAACAGTCTGACTCCAAACTCCACTATGGTGAAGACCAAAGAGCTGTCAAAGGACACCAGAAACAAAATTGTAGCCCTGCACCAGGCTGGGAAGACTGAATCTGCAATAGCCAACCAGCTTGGAGTGAAGAAATCAACAGTGGGAGCAATAATTAGAAAATGGAAGACATACAAGACCACTGATAATCTCCCTCGATCTGGGGCTCCACGCAAAATCCCACCCCGTGGGGTCAGAATGATCACAAGAACGGTGAGCAAAAATCCCAGAACCACGCGGGGGGACCTAGTGAATGAACTGCAGAGAGCTGGGACCAATGTAACAAGGCCTACCATAAGTAACACACTACGCCACCATGGACTGCAGTGCCAGACGTGTCCCAATGCTTAAGCCAGAACATGTCCGGGCCCGTCTGAAGTTTGCTAGAGAGCATTTGGATGATCCAGAGGAGTTTTGGGAGAATGTCCTATGGTCTGATGAAACCAAACTGGAACTGTTTGGTAGAAACACAACTTGTCGTGTTTGGAGGAAAAAAAATACTGAGTTGCATCCATCAAACACCATACCTACTGTAAAGCATGGTGGTGGAAACATCATGCTTTGGGGCTGTTTCTCTGCAAAGGGGCCAGGACAACTGATCCGGGTACATGAAAGAATGAATGGGGCCATGTATCGTGAGATTTTGAGTGCAACCCTCCTTCCATCAGCAAGGGCATTGAAGATGAAACGTGGCTGGGTCTTTCAACATGACAATGATCCAAAGCACACCGCCAGGGCAACGAAGGAGTGGCTTCGTAAGAAGCATTTCAAGGTCCTGGAGTGGCCTAGCCAGTCTCCAGATCTCAACCCTATAGAAAACCTTTGGAGGGAGTTGAAAGTCTGTGTTGCCAAGCGAAAAGCCAAAAACATCACTGCTCTAGAGGAGATCTGCATGGAGGAATGGGCCAACATACCAACAACAGAGTGTGGCAACCTTGTGAAGACTTACAGAAAACGTTTGACCTCTGTCATTGCCAACAAAGGATATATTACAAAGTATTGAGATGAAATTTTGTTTCTGACCAAATACTTATTTTCCACCATAATATGCAAATAAAATGTTAAAAAAACAGACAATGTGATTTTCTGGATTTTTTTTTCTCAGTTTGTCTCCCATAGTTGAGGTCTACCTATGATGTAAATTACAGACGCCTCTCATCTTTTTAAGTGGTGGAACTTGCACTATTGCTGACTGACTAAATACTTTTTTGCCCCACTGTATATACAGTGCCTACAAGTAGTATTCAACCCCCTGCAGATTTAGCAGGTTTACACATTTGGAATTAACTTGGCATTGTGACATTTGGACTGTAGATTAGCCTGGAAGTGTGAAATGCACTGCAGCAAAAAAGAATGTTATTTCTTTGTTTATTTTTTTTTTTTAAGTTGTGAAAAGTCTTTTCAGAGGGTCATTTATTATTCAACCCCTCAACCCACCAGAATTCTGTTTGGTTCCCCTAAAGTATTAAGAAGTAGTTCAGGCACAAAGAACAATGAGCTTCACATGTTTGGATTAATTATCTCTTTTCCAGCCTTTTCTGACTATTTAAGACCCTCCCCAAACTTGTGAACAGCACTCATACATGGTCAACATGGGAAAGACAAAGGAGCATTCCAAGGCCATCAGAGACAAGATTGTGGAGGGTCACAAGGCTGGCAAGGGGTACCAAACCCTTTCCAAGGAGTTGGGCCTACCTGTCTCCACTGTTGGGAGCATCATCCGGAAGTGGAAGGCTTATGGAACTACTGTTAGCCTTCCACGGCCTGGACAGCCTTTGAAAGTTTCCTCCCGTGCCGAGGCCAGGCTTGTCCGAAGAGTCAAGGCTAACCCAAGGACAACAAGGAAGGAGCTCTGGGAAGATCTCATGGCAGTGGGGACATTGGTTTCAGTCAATACCATAAGTAACGTACTCCACCGCAATGGTCTCCGTTCCAGACGAGCCCGTAAGGTACCTTTACTTTCAAAGCGTCATGTCAAGGCTCGTCTACAGTTTGCTCATGATCACTTGGAGGACTCTGAGACTGACTGGTTCAAGGTTCTCTGGTCTGATGAGACCAAGATCGAGATCTTTGGTGCCAACCACACACGTGACGTTTGGAGACTGGATGGCACTGCATACGACCCCAAGAATACCATCCCTACAGTCAAGCATGGTGGTGGCAGCATCATGTTGTTGGGCTGTTTCTCAGCCAAGGGGCCTGGCCATCTGGTCCGCATCCATGGGAAGATGGATAGCACGGCCTACCTGGAGATTTTGGCCAAGAACCTCCGCTCCTCCATCAAGGATCTTAAGATGGGTCGTCATTTCATCTTCCAACAAGACAATGACCCAAAGCACACAGCCAAGAAAACCAAGGCCTGGTTCAAGAGGCAAAAAATCAAGGTGTTGCAGTGGCCTAGTCAGTCTCCTGACCTTAACCCAATTGAAAACTTGTGGAAGGAGCTCAAGATTAAAGTCCACATGAGACACCCAAAGAACCTAGATAACTTGGAGAAGATCTGCATGGAGGAGTGGGCCAAGATAACTCCAGAGACCTGTGCCGGCCTGATCAGGTCTTATAAAAGACGATTATTAGCTGTAATTGCAAACAAAGGTTATTCCACAAAACATTAAACCTAGGGGTTGAATAATAATTGACCCACACTTTTATGTTTAAAATTTATAAAAATTTAACTGAGCAACAAAACTTTTTGGTTTGTAAGATTTATGCATCTGTTAATAAATCCTGCTCAAGTTTGAAGGCTCTAACTTATTTGCATCTTATTAAACCTGCTAAATCTGCAGGGGGTTGAATACTACTTGTAGGCACTGTATATAAACACATAACACACAGTAGGAAGCAGCCAATGATATCTAAATTCTAAACTAATTTAGAAGTGTGCACTGAGGGCTGAATCAATTTAGGCGTCCGATTCTAAAGGTACCGTCACACTAGACGATATCGCTAGCGATCCGTGACGTTGCAGCGTCCTGGCTAGCGATATCGTCCAGTGTGACACGCAGCAGCGATCAGGCCCCTGCTGTGATGTCGCTGGTCAGGGAAGAAAGGCCAGAACTTTATTTCGTCGCTGGCTCTCCCGCTGACATCGCTGAATCGGTGTGTGTGACACCGATTCAGCGATGTCTTCGCTGGTAACCAGGGTAAACATTGGGTTACTAAGCGCAGGGCCGCGCTTAGTAACCCGATGTTTACCCTGGTTACCATCGTTAAAGTAAAAAAAACAAACACTACATACTTACCTACCGCTGTCTGTCCTCGGCGCTCTGCTTGTCTGGTCTGGCTGTGAGCGCCGGGCAGCCGGAAAGCAGAGCGGTGACGTCACCGCTCTGCTTTCCAGCCGCTGTGCTCACAGCCAGACCAGAGAAGCAGAGCGCCGAGGACAGACAGCGGTAGGTAAGTATGTAGCGTTTGCTTTTTTACTTTAACGATGGTAACCAGGGTAAACATCGGGTTACTAAGCGCGGCCCTGCGCTTAGTAACCCGATGTTTACCCTGGTTACCGGCATCGTTGGTCGCTGGAGAGCTGTCGGTGTGACAGCTCTCCAGCGACCAAACAGCGACGCTGCAGCGATCCGGATCGTTGTCGGTATCGCTGCAGCGTCGCATAGTGTGACGGTACCTTTAGGGAAAACGTGGCAGAATTGGAAGACAAAAGTAGAAAAACCAGTAAGCGACCATATGTACAAAGGTTTCCGGACCTACCTTAAAGTTATTCTCTTTTGGTTTCCTCCTCATGATCACATTGAAGGTTTCATACACATCCTCGGCCCCATTCTGGATGGTGTTTGTCATGTCCTGCTGATACTGATTGGGGTCAAGAAAGACCCGGAATGTCCTTGAATCGCCTTTAAGTTTAGGTTTTGGCTCAGGTCCTAAAAATAATAAAATAAAAACTGGATCAGCAAATAAGGTTTTTCTGGTTTTTCCAAGACTACGTCTCTGCTATTTCTTCCTTAGGCATGCCCTTATGGTTTACATCAGAGACCAGTACGATAACTTTACTGCTAATGCTCTCCATACAGCTCAGTGAAGGTAGTCTTTAGAGTAATTTACCTTCCTCGATGACGCGTCCCTTCTCATCCAGCATGCCTTGAATCTCACAACCCCGCACATACATCAGACCCGTCTGCTCCACAATAGACTGTCTCCTATCAATCTTTGTGCCATACAGTAACATGGGCCGTAGGGTGACCAGGAAGCAAACGTCATGTTTCCGGAGACCTAGAATAGAAAAGACTTCTTAAGTATTGCTTATACCTGCCATCTAATAAATCCGAGCAAATTATTCATGTTTTCCAATAGTTCAATGCACAACTGTCAGTTACCAACAGTAATAGTCGTTTCAAGCTATGCGCTAAAAGCACCTGTAGATATGTAGTCAGAAAAGGATCAGTATCAAAGACCATGTAAATCACAGTAAAATTTATATTGCCCGGAACTTAAACTTTAAGGAAGGGAACAGCAAGACTATACTGCTCATATCAGAGACTTTAGTGTTGAAGAGAGCGCCGAAAACCTAGAGCAGTGTCAATCACCATCAAGGAGGTAGCACATGACAGGGCTGACCAAGGAGACCCACTGGGTACAAATATTGGTTTAAAGAGACTTTCAGCACAGAATGACTGTTCAAACCAAGTACAGGCGCTCGGTGCTCCACGGCGGGGCCAATCATTTATACACACCTTCCCACCTGGATTGGTTTCTATCCATCTTCACCCTTCCTTGCTCTATGAAGCCAGAGCTGTCAATCTAAGAAGATGGAAGTGAGATTGAGGGAAAATAAGCAGGTGGGTCGGTGTATATAAATGATTGGCCCTGCCGTGAAGCACCGAGTGGCGGGACTTTGAATAGTCATTTTGCGCTGACAGGGTCCCTTTAATGGACAAAAGGAGTTGGTCCCTTCTTTGGACAGATCCAGTTGAATACTGGGCAAAAACGCAAAGTAACCAGAGCCCAACTAGCATCATGTGCGTTACTTGTATCCTGTAGATCATTTTCCTCACAAAACAAGTACTATGATTGGACTAGGGTTAAAATAAAATACTCATTACGAGCGTCACAGACTGAAAGCGAATCCTAGACAGATCTATTCGATTAAACACTTTAGATGGCCATCAACACAATCTTGCTTTGTACCACTGCCAGGCATGTTAGGATGAAGAGGGGCACACATACTGCCCAGCTGTTGGCGTGGCTCACTCCGTAATGGTCAAACATACTGATGTTACTTGCCAGCAGAGGTCACCTTAAATGCGATGCTTTGGCCAGAGGACCTACGGGAGTATGTTATGCTGCTCGGTGCCAGCTGGCACTATTCAGCACGCTACTAACCGGACCCTTAACATATAAATTACATTTCGCCGTATCAGCAGTGCTGACATCCCATAACCTAAAACATGCTTATTTATAGAGTGGAGTACCAGGGCAAGACCTCTTGAAACAGATACACAATTCCCTTAACACCGCTATTATAAAACCATCAGTGCAGAAACAAAGTGACCAGTTCAGTACAGCAGAGCTCTGCGGGCGCTAATGACATTAATGAGAGGAAATCAACAGAACTCATACCAGCCCATGGCCCACATTGGCCCATGCCTCACGCCAGTAGTGTTTTTGCCTTCCTCTGAATCAACATGTTAGGATATAGGTCGATCACAATTGACTTGTGTCTTCTTTCAACCTTAAGGCCACATTCAGTATTTGGTCAGTATTTTACATTAGTATGTGTAAGCCAAAACCAGGAGTGGAACAATCAGAGGAAATGTATATTAGAAACGCGTCACCCACTCCTGGTTTTAGCTTACAAATACTGATGTAAAATACTGACCAAATACATTAAAACTATGCAGTACGAAGGCACAATAGAGACATAGGACCTCTGTATGCATGGTTCTGAAGTATTTAAGAGGTCCTCCGATGTACATTAACACAATTTGTGAAAGAAGAATGGAGTAAAGAAGCTCTGATATTCTGCTTTGCTCACACTAGGATTGTAACCCCTGTTTGTGGTGTGCATTAGAAAGCCAATATGCAATATTCTATTTTTACAGGGATGGTTCATGTTAGCTTTTGAGAAGGAGCTTTAAAACCTGCAGCACCCTGCACACAGTGCTTGTTATATATAACTAAGAAATGTGGGTAGCAATTAAGTCCTAGTGGCAGCATCACAGATAACAGGAGAGTATGGACACTTCCTAAGGTTAACAAAGGTCTAGTATGGCAGGAACACCGAACGTTAAAAAAACGACGTACCACTACAGATCACCGGACGTTAAAAAAAAATGATGTACCACAAAAGGTCACGGACAGTTGTCCTTCTATGATAGAATCACTGACTGGGTGCATCAACGAAATGTGGAACATATAGTATATCTCGATTTCAGCAAAACATTTGATAAAGTATCTCATACTATACTTATTTAAAAAAAAAAAAATGACCGAGTATGGAACTGACAAGGCAGACATGTAACACCGCCTGGGGCGATGACAGGCGGATCTGTATGTACACACATTGGGAGACCTGGAGTAGGTCAGAGACCATTAGACTTTGTTTTCTCTGAAACGCCTGTGGTTTGGGCAGTATGAATTGGACAACAGGTTCCCTTTAATAGGACATGACAGAACACTGACTGGCGAGGTCAAGCTGCCTTACCACGGGCAGAATACAGCAAAACATTACCTGTCATATGTGGCATGGGCTGAAATACATCTACTCCCAAGCTTCATGTGAAGGAGGAAAATGCATGAATTGATAGGTTAATGCAGCCGATTGAAGATCAGCTGAATGTTGTTCTTACGGTCTCACCAGGACTTTTTTCATCAAAACCAGTTGTACAGAATTGGCTAAATCTTAAGGTTTTTTTTAAAACGTGGTATAAATAAGTGTAAAACATGCAAATACGCTGAAAAAACGAAACTCTTCTGTAATCATAATGAAACACAATCTTACAATATAAATCAATTCATAAACTGTAATTCTATGAATGTAGTTTACAAAATAGTGTACAATGCGCCATTTAGCATATGTGGGATGTACGACTAGAAAGGTAAAAACTCACTTCTCAGAAAACATTAGGGATATAATGAATTTAAATAATGCCACTCGCAATATATTATTATTTATTATTATGGTGCCATTTATTCCATAGCACTTTACATGTGAGAAGGGGTATACATAATAATTAAAAAAAAAAAGTACAGTAATCTTACACAATACTACAAGTCACGACTGGGACATGAGGAGAGAGGACCCTGCTAGCGATGGCTCACAATCTACAAGGGATGGGTGAGAATACAGTAGGCGAGGGTAGAGCTGGTCGTGCAGCGGTTTGGTGGATCGGTGGTTACTGCAGGTTGTAGGCTTGTCGAAAGAGGTAGGTCTTCAGGTTCTTTTTGAAGGTTTCCAAGGTAGGTGAGAGTCTGATATGTTGTGGTAGAGAGTTCCAGAGTAGGGGGGATGCGCGGGGGAAATCTTGTATGCGATTGTGGGAAGAGGAAATAAGAGGGGAGTAGAGAAGGAGATCTTGTGAGGATCGGAGGTTGCGTGCAGATAAGCACCGGGAGACGAGGTCACAGATGTATGGAGGAGACAGGTTGTGGATGGCTTTGTATGTCATGGTTAGGGTTTTGAACTGGAGTCTCTGGGTAATGAGGAGCCAGTGCAGGGATTGACAGAAGGGAGAGGCCGGGGAATAGCAGGGGGACAGGTGGATTAGTCGGGCAGCAGAGTTTAGAATAGATTGGAGGGGTGCGAGTGTGTTCGAGGGGAGGCCACAGAGCAGGAGGTTACAGTAGTCGAGGCAGGAGATGATGAGGGCATGGACTAGAGTTTTTGCAGATTCTTGGTTGAGGAATGTACGGATCCGGGAAATATTTTTGAGTTGAAGTCTGCAGAAAGTGGAAAGGGCTTGGATATGTGGTTTGAAGGAGATATCAGTGTCAAGGATTACACCAAGGCAGCGAGATTGTGGGACTGGGGAGAGAGCGCTGCCATTTACTTTAATGGATAGGTCTGTTGGGGGAGTCAAGTGAGACTGGGGAAAGATGATGAATTCGGTTTTGTCCATATTAAGTTTTAGAAATCTAGCAGAGAAGAAGGATGAAATAGCAGACAGACATTGAGGAATTCTGGTTAGTAGGCTGGCGATATCTGGTCCAGAGATGTAGATCTGTGTGTCGTCAGCGTAGAGATGATACTGAAAGCTGTGAGATTCTATGAGCTGTCCCAGGCCGAAGGTGTAAATGGAGAAGAGCAGGGGCCCTAGGACTGAAACATGCGGGACTCCGACAGATGGGGACGAGGTGAGGAGGTGGTGTGCGAGTGGGAGACGCTGAATGTCTGGTCTGTTAGGTATGACGAGATCCAGGATAGGGCCAAGTCTGTGATGCCAAGGGATGAGAGGGTCTGTAATAATAGGGAATGGTCCACTGTGTCAAAGGCAGAGGACAGGTCCAGGAGGAGCGGGACAGTGTAGTGTCGCTTGGCCTTGGTGGTTAATAGGTCATTGGTGACCTTAGTAAGGGCAGTTTCAGTGGAGTGGTGTGACCGGAAGCAAGATCGTAAGCGGTCGAAGAGGGAGCAAGAAGAGAGGTGGGAGGACAGTTCAAGATGGACGTGTTGCTCCAGTAGTTTGGAGGCATAGGGGAGAAGTGATATGGGGCGATAGCTAGATACAGAGGATGGTCAAGAGAGGGCTTTTTGAGGATAGGTGTGATTGAGGTATGTTAATAGCTTGAGGGGAAGACACCAGTTGTTAGTGATAGGTTGAAGAGATGGGTTAGGGTTGGAATGAAGACTGTGGTGAGGTTTGGGATGAAGTGGGATGGGATCGGGTCGGGTCAAGTGCACAGGTGGTGAGATGGGATCTTGAGAGTAGAGTGGAGAGTCGATCTTCTGTAATGGTGGAGAAGTTGGTTTTGGAGGAGGAGGGCTGGGCAGTTAGGAGAAAGGGCTCTGGGGGGTGTCGACTAAAACTGTCTCTGATGTTCTCAATCTTCTGCCTGAAAACTGAGGCAAAGTCTTCGGCTGAGATGAGTGGATAGGGATGGGTGCTGGGGGACAGAGGAGAGAATTGAAAGTGTTGAATAACTGTTTAGGGTTGTGAGAAAGGGAGGATATGAGAGATGAGAAGTAGGCTTGTTTTGCTGCAGCGAGTGAGGCCTTGAAAGTAGTGAGGGACTGTTTGAATTTGATGAAGTGCTCATTGGAGTGGGATCTTTTCCATCTCCGCTCAGCAGCCCTGGAAGCCCACCTCACTTCTTTAGTCAGGCTGGTGTGCCAGGGCTCTGTTGATTTTGCGAGCTTTGGTATGTGTGAGAGGGGCAACCGAATCCAGAGCTACAGCTATTGTGGTGTTATACAAAGTGGCAGCAGAATCCGCATTGTGTAGCGAACTTATGCCTGTAAGAGGGAGAAGGGATGGCTGCTAAGCATTTTATTTAACACCATAATAGAGAGGTTTCATCCCTAATAGTATCAGGTATAGAGCAGTTGACAAACTCCAAATGAGGAGGAAACATAAATAATAATAATCTTTATTTTTAAATAGCGCTAACATATTCCGCAGCGCTTTACAGTTTTGCACACATTATCATTACATTACATTACATTACACATTACATTACACATAAAAAGACACCTTTTGACACGAGAAGCGATCTGGATTTATAATTTGGGCACAAGATATCCTATTGGTTTAAACAAAAAGAATGAAATTATGTTTCACTACTGCTGTTGTTTTTAATGTTATTTTTTTTTTGTTTTATTTGTATATTTTGTACACTGCCTTTTTGGTGCAATGTATCAGCTTGCACATAAGAGATTCTAAGGACAATGAAGAGTTAAATCACATGATGTGTATAATTCATCTGATTGGTCTGCCATATGTATAAAATATCCTTGCTGTGACCCGTAGTTTAGCTGTGACAAAGATCCGCCATAGGATCGAAACACGTAGCTGGACTGTCAGTGTTTGGCCTGTGCTTATGTATCCACTGGGGATTATGACTATCAACATGTTTTAATCGTTGACAATTAAAGAATTTGTTTTAAGAAAATGGGACTATCCCTGGCTCACGTGACTTAAGTAGCCGCTGACAAAAGTCGAACCCAAACCACTGACACCAAAACACTGAGGAAACTTTGATTTTTTTTTTTTGGCACAAGTGAAATATCATGGTCATTTGAATGAGGCCTAAACTGCGCTTGCTCTGGCACCTCCTGGTGTCCTTCAATACATTTTCTCAGAATACTACTTAAACATTTACCTAGCCCCTCTAAAAACACGCCAGCGGAAAACTGTATTATTGGTTGAGAAAACGACTTATTTCATGTGAAACTATGGAAGCCACTTGCAGAGCCCCCAAGGTGCCAGAACAGCAGAAACCCCCCCAAAGTGACACCATTTTGGAAACAATACCCCTCATGGAATTCATGTAAAAGGTGTGATCAGCATTCTGACCCTACAGGTGTTTCACCAATTTATTTTGTCATCGGGCTATGTGAAAATGGAAATTTTACATTTGACACAATAATAAGTGAATTTAGATCAACATGTTTCATCGAAAACCTCCATCTTTCCACTGACAGATGACAGAGTTGTGTTCTGTGACATGAGTTGAAGGTTTTATTGGTGCCATTTGGGGGGACATAACATTAAATGCACCAATTTCCAAAAATGAATTTGTTTTTGCATCGTTGAATTCTGATGTGACTTATTTTTTCATGGACCGAGCCGTATATAGGATTGATTTTGCAGGATGACATTTATTAAAAAAAATTATGATTTATTAATCTCTTTATTCCATTTCTTGGAGTCTCACAATGATGAGGAAATTATATTTTAATGCATATAATTATTCATTTTTTAGGGTGTTCACCATTCGGGTTAAATAATTAGAGTTTTATATTTTAGGTTGCTCTGGAAGCGGCGATATGATACCAATTAGGTGTTTTTTGTTTACCGCTACTCTTAACAGTAAAATAGCGTTTTTAGTTGAAAAAACATTATTCCTCTATTATTCCACACACTGCTGCAGCATGCGCTGCTGATTCCGAGCGCTCGTTTTTGCCTGTAACCCTGTGCACACTGCAGTCTGTCTGACTGATGAAGGTCATTGTACGACTGATACGTTTCTTTATTTTTGGATTGCCTGCACAAAATAAAATGATCTGCTTACAACATTTACCTGAGTGACAATTTTCTACAAGATTTACATGGGATAGGATCCTACTTGGGCACCATCCACAGAAGTGCTGTAATTACCAATTTCAGTCTTCTATCATCTTAGGGCGACCAATCAAAAAACAGCAACTCTGCTCCAATGCCGTAATCCTAATTACAGTTCCATCACTTACTTTTAGAAATGCTCTCAGTGTAAGGTATACAGTTTTAGGATTTCTTAGCAAATTTTCATGTTTCTCTCTTTTTTTCAGATTTTCCTCATTCTTGCGTTAACAAAGAAGATAGTTTTTGCTGTATTTGCGGAGAAGTCACTTTTGCATTATAAAGGTGAAACTTGACTATCATGATAGGGAAAGCCCACAACCTGTATTTTGGCTGCAGAATAGGATATCGGGACAAGAGTTTTGCTCCACACATATGCTGCAATACAGTAGATGCGCATCACATTTTCCTCAGTGGTTGCATGGGAAGAGGCAATCTATTGCCTTTTGCAGTCCCAATGACCTGGAGAGAGCCAACCAATCACAATACCAATTGCTATTGATGTTCAGATTTCTTGTTTCATAACCGTGATACAGATCTTGACCAATACTTCATCATGGAGCGCGATCTGGCGGCATGCAACATCACCAACAGTTTACTGGAAGCTCTGAAGACAACTCATAATCCAGAGGAATGGAGGCTCTTTATCGATTCACCCAAAAACAAGCCTAAAAGCTGCTTTGCTGCAAAATGGCAATGAGCGACTTTCAATTCCAGTTATGCCGCCCACATGAAAAAAACCTATGACAACATGAAATAACTGTTGGGGCACCTGAACAATGATCAACATTTGTGGCACCTCTGTGGTGACTCAAAGGTGGTTGCCTTCTTACTTACCGTATATACTCGAGTATGAGCCGAGATTTTCAGCCCAAATTTTTGGGCTGAAGTGCCCCTCTCGGCTTATACTCGAGTCAAGGTGGGTGGCAGGGTGGGGGGGTGAGGGTGCTGAGGCATACTTACCTGCTTCCAGCGATCCTGACGCTCCCCGCCTGTCCCACGGTGTTCGGTGCTGCAGTTCTTCCACTGTTCAGCGGTCACGTGGGACCGCTGATTAGAGAAATGAATATGCGGCTCCACCTCCCATAGTGGTGGAGCCACATAGTCATTTATCTAATCAGCGGTAACGGTGACCGCTGATAGAGGAAGAAGCTGCGGCACCGAAGACAGCTGTGCGGGAGAAGGAGCCGGACGCCGGGACCAGGTAAGTATCACATACTCACCTGTCCCCGTTCCAGCCGCCGGGCGCCGCTCCATCTTCCCGGCGTCTATCCGCTCTGACTGTGCAGGTCAGAGGGCGCGATGACGCATATAGTGTGCGCGGCGCCCTCTGCCTGATCAGTCAGAGCAGAGAGACGCCGGGACCGGACGCCGGAACGAGACGCCGGGAGCTGCAAGCAAGAGAGGTGAGTATGGCATTTTTTTTTTTTTTTTTACTGCAGCAGCGGCACAGATTTATGTGGAGCATCTATGGGGAAATATGAACGTGCAGAGCACTATATGGGGCACAGCTATGGGGAAATATGAACGGTGCAGAGCACTATATGGGGCACAGCTTCTATGGGGAAATATGAACGGTGCAGAGCACTATATGGCAGCTATGGGGAAATATGAACGGTGCAGAGCACTATATGGCACAGCTATGGAGAAATATGAACGGTGCAGAGCACTATATGGCACAGCTATGGGGAAATATGAATGGTGCAGAGCACTATATGGCACAGCTATGGGGAAATATGAATGGCGCAGAGCACTATATGGCACAGCTATGGGGCAATATGAACCGTGCAGAGCACTATATGGCACAGCTATGGGACAATAATGAACGGTGCAGAGCACTATATGGCACAGCTATGGGACAATAATGAACGGTGCAGAGCACTATATGGCACAGCTATGGGGCAAGAATGAACGGTGCAGAGCACTATATGGCACAGCTATGGGGCAATAATGAACGGTGCAGAGCACTATATGGCACAGCTATGGGGCAATAATGAACAGTGCAGAGCACTATATGGGGCAGAGCTATGGGGCAATAATGAACGGTGCAGAGCACTATATGGCACAGCTATGGGACAATAATGAATGGTGCAGAGCACTATATGACACAGCTATGGGACAATAATGAACAGTGCAGAGCATTATATGGGGCACAGCTATGGGGAAATAATGAACATGATGAGCACTATATGGCACAGCTATGGGGAAATAATGAACGGTGCAGAGCACTATATGGCACAGCTATGGGGAAATAATGATCTATTTTTATTTTTGAAATTCACCGGTAAATGCTGCATTTCCACCCTAGGCTTATACTCGAGTCAATAAGTTTTCCCAGTTTTTTGTGGCAAAATTAGGGGGGTCGGCTTATACTCGGGTCGGCTTATACTCGAGTATATACGGTAGTCTCCAGGGTAGATATAGAAAGTACTGCTGTTTTCTGTGTGAGTGGGATAGTCGTGCAAGAGACTATCACTACAAGAAATGAGACTGGCCTCTCTGACATTCGCATCAGCCAGGGAGTAAAAATTATAGATGAGCGAATATGTTCGGGTTGCCACTTATTTGGCAAGCTATAGCACTTTCCGAATAAGCTGCAGAGGGAACCCGGCTATCTGGATCGCGCCGGCCGATGAGCTGCATGAGTCCCGGCTGTGTGACAGTCAGCACATGCATGGACAGCCTGTGTGTTGGGATCTCCATGCATGTGTCGTGACGGACACAACCGTGAAACATGCAGCTGCGGCACCGATCAGCTGACCGGCCGGCGCGCTCCATGTATCCGGGTTCCCTCTGCAGCTTATTTGGCAAGCGCTATAGCTTACCGAATAAGAGGGAACCTGAACATATTCGCTCAATTCTAGTAAAAATGTCCTGCATCCAGCACTTTTTGACCCACATATGATTTTGACACCACCATTGCATATCAAGTTGGGGGTAATGAAGAACTTTGTTAAGGCAATGGATAAAAATGGAAAAGAACTCAAGTATCTCGATGATAAATTTCCAAGGCTGAGTGTAGCAGAGATAAAGGAAGGAGTCTTTATTGGACCTCAGATTCGTAAGCTTCATCAAGATGAGGAGTTACTCAGGAAGAGGCTGCACGGGTAGCGCTCATATTAGTGGTAACAAATTTTTGGGGAAACTCAAGAGCAGATAACTATAAGAGTTGGTGGAAAATCTCTTCAAAACATATAAAGATCTTGGCTGTAACATGTCCTTAAAGATTCACTTCTTACATTTGCACCTGGACTTTTTTCCGCAAAACTGCAGAGCAATGAGCAACGAACACGATGAGAAATTTCACCAAAATATTGTGGCTATGGAAAAAAAATATCAAGGAAAATGAAATCCAGCAATGCTTGCAGATTATTGCTGGACAATGCAGAGAGATGATCTGATGAAGGAGTACAAGAGACAAGCAAAAGAAGAGTTGTCACTTAATCAGGACCAAATTTTGCAGCGCAATTTCTGTAACTGTTTATAGTGTGCAATAATGTTGACATGTTTTAGTTATTTGAATTGTTGCCAAGTTTCCTTTAAATAAATATGAGAAAATTTGAGTAACAAAATATTCTGCTTCTTCACATTTGCAAAAATAATGAGGTTTCAAAGTACTGAAAATGTTGTGCATTAATCATATTTACAGCTTACGTATTGTATTGCTGTTATTCATTCTCGTCTGAACTACTGCAACTCTCTTCTGATCGGTCTCCCTCTCACCAAACTTTCTCCTCTGCAATCCATCTTGGATGCTGCAGCCAGGGTCATATTTCTGTCCAGCCGCTTCACCGATGCCTCCATCTTGTGCCAGTCATTACACTGGCTACCCATTCGCTACAGGGTCCAGTATTAACTCATCTCTCTCACCCACAAAGCTCTCTACAGTTCTGCACCGCCTTATATCTCCTCTCTCATCTGTCTATCGCCCTACATGTGCCCTCCGTTCTACAAATGACCTAAGACTAACTTCCCCCGTAATCTGAACCTCGCACCTCAGTCTCCAAGACTTCTCTCGTGCTGCGCCAGCTCACTGGAATGCACTTCCCCAGACGATCAGACTGATACCTAGCCCCGACCTATTCAAGCGCGCTTTAAAAACCCATCTCTTCAAACAAGCCTACCACATCAACTACTCAGTAAACTAACTTTGTCCTGTTCCCTCCTTCAAAATATTATCTGCATGTGAATCTGCACCCTACTATTCTTCTGTCTCCACACCCTCCATGCACATGATAACTGCACTTGATACTTGACTATTGCACTTAAACACACGGGCTGATGACCGGATCATGCAGCTTTATATGAAAATCCCTATTTATTATAATTGCCAGACCTGAAATAACAATCACTTTTCACCTATTGTGTCCCCCCCATTTACTTGTAGATTGTAAGCTTGCGAGCAGGGACCTCACTCCTAATGTCACTGTTTAAATTGTCTGAACTTGTACTGAATTTATTGTCTGTACATGTCCCCGCTTAATTGTAAAGTGCTGCGGAATATGTTGGAGCTATATAAATAAAAATTATTATTATTATAATGGCCATAATATGAACTAATACCTTACATATATTGATATGTTCTTGTGCACTTTATTTATTTTAACTTTTTGAGGTGCAGGTGGGCCCTGATGGCTTTGTAAGTGGTGGCCTCTGTACACACAGGACGCATTACAGTTAGCACTGGGCAGCCTGCCACAGGGCGTTGCTAATAGGCTAGGATCCAGATGCTGTGCATACTCTGTGTGAACACTGCAGCAGATTATTTGCACTGGTGTGCCAAGCGGCCAATCCCTGATTGTAGGCTGGCTGTCTCATCAGTATTACCGCACCTGTGTAGTCGCCATCTTTATTTGGGCCCGCTGCACCATGATAGTACATTTGATTTGAGGCCTAGACAGGTAAGCATCTTTGCCTGTTTTTTGGTGCTTTCTCATTAATCATATTTAGCAGTAAAAGTACATCTCTTTGATATCATAGAAACAAGAGCCAAAAAAAAAAATTCATTGTCAGATTTGAATTCAGGAAGTCAAAATCATTAAGAAATGACTCATTTGATAACTAAAGCTGACAACTTTTGAAACTACGTAGAATAGTGTAATCAGGAGCGATACTAAAGTACAAAAGTAAACAGGTGATAGGACCGAGCTCCTGAGAATATCTCACCACCAGCATTCAACACGTTAGGTTGATATTCTCAGAGGAAAGGCAGGAAACAGCACTTTGAATTTTGCTGCTGACAATTCATGTGCACATACCCCCCAAAAAAATGTACTAAAAAAAGCTCAAGAAAGATCTCATTAATTCAGATTATGCTATAAATAAAATCTGTCATTGTAGATCGATAATATGTAAAAATATATATCAACAAGATAAAGTTGATTAGTAGTGATGAGCGAACGTGCTCGGATGAGGTGTTATCTCAGCATGCTCGTTTGATAACCAAGTGTCTTCGTTGTGCTCGTATAGTATGTTTTTAGACCCCGTGGTGGCATGTCTCGTGGCTATTTGACAACCGCAACACAATGCAGAGACTGCCTGTTTGTTAGGCAATCCGTACATGTGTTGTGACTGTCGAACAGCCAAGAGACAAACAGCGGGGGGGGGGAACTCTAAACATATTTTTCAAACATGCCGAAGACACTCACGTTCGCTCATATCAAAGCTCAGACAAGCTCCTGTTAGTTGGACTTTATCCATACCTTCCCATTCATCTTTTATCTGGTCTCTGACATTCAAGTTGATTGTAAAGTCTGCCCGTACTCGAGTCGGACAATCTTCTCCAATATTTGGCTTTGCCACTTCGACCACGGAGAAAGCAACAATGGGTTGGGCCATGCGAGCCCATCCACCAAAAACCACACCACCATATTCAGACTGCCTGTGAGGACAAACAAGCAAGGAAATATCTGTCAGCTTAAATAATAACAACCTGATGCATACAAAATCAGTATGAGCAGTTAAGCTTTTTTTCCTATAGTGCTGTGCAAACGTTTAGGCAGATATGGGGAAAAAAAGCTGTAAAGTAATAATTCTTTCAAAAACAGAAGTTTCTTTTAAAAATAATTTATTTTTATCAATTCAAAAAAGCAAAATTAAACAAAAAAGAAATCTAAACCAAATCAATATTTGGTGTGACGGTCCTAAATCTTCAAACCAGCACCAATTCTTCTAGGCATACTTGAACTTGCACACAGTTTTTCAAGGAACTCAGCAAGGAGGTTGTTCCAAACATCTTGGAGATCCAACCACAGATGTGTGGATGTCGCTTGTCCAAATCCTTGTTTCTTTATATAATCCCAGGCAGACTAGATGATGTTGGGATCACAGCTCTGTGGAGGCAATATTACCACTTCCAGGACTCTTTGTTCTTCTTTACACGGAAGATAGTTCTTAGTGACATTGGCTGGATTTTTGGGATCATTGTTCCTCTGGAGAATAAATTTGGAGCCAGATACCTTCCTAATGGTACTGCATGATGGGTAAGTATCTGCCTGTATGTCTCAGCTTTGAAGACATCATAAACCTTGAAGAAACCCCTAATTCCATTTTCTTAAATGCAGCCCCAAACTTGCAACAACCCTCCATCATGGGTCACTGTTGATTGCAGACACATTATTGTATTGTTCTCCAGACCTTCGGCAAATAAACTGCCTTCTGTTACAGCCAAATATTTCACATTTTGACTCAACAGTCAAGACACTTGCTTGCTATTTTTCTGCATCCAAGCTCCTTTGCTCTTGTGCACAATTGAGTCACTTGGCCTTTTTTCATGACAAAAGAATGGCTTTTTGGCCACAATACTTCCACTTCTGGCCATTAAAAGGGTGTAACCCTGGGTCCCACCAGTAGCTGCCAGTTCTGAACTGATGGAAATCTTCCGATTTAGAAGAAAAAGTACACATGATTTCTCTTTCATCTGCTGTTTCCTTAGTCGACCACTGCTTCTACAGTCTTTAACGTTGCATATTTTGTTGAGTCCTCAATGCTGAGAATTACAGGTAGATACTTTTTCATCATAAAATTCCATCAGGGAAGTGTCCGACTAGCTCCAAATTTATTCATCAGCAGGACAATAACCCCAAACATACAACCAATGTCATTAAGAACCATCTTTAAAGAAGAACGTTTGAGCTCTTGGGGTATGTGCACACGTATAATGCTCCACTGCGGATTCTTCCGCAGCGGATTTGA
Organism: Ranitomeya imitator; assembly: GCF_032444005.1. Lineage (NCBI taxonomy): Eukaryota > Metazoa > Chordata > Amphibia > Anura > Dendrobatidae > Ranitomeya > Ranitomeya imitator. Next base: position 721,751,206 of record NC_091282.1, on the reverse strand, counting down.
TAAATCTGCAGGGCAAAAACGCTCCGTTTTTGTTGCAGATTTATCGCGGATTTACCTTGGTTTTTCTGCGGATTTCACTGCAGTTTTACAACTGCGGTTTTCTATAGGAGCAGCTGAAAGGCTATGTGCACACGTAGGAAAAGAGGTGCAGAATTTTCTGCACAAAATCCGCATCTCCTGTCAGAAACCACAGGTGCAGATTTGCTGCGGATTTTATGCGGATTTTGTGCGGTTTTTAGGAGGAATTGATGCAGATTTTGTGCAGTTTTTACCACTGCGGATTTCTATTAATGGAAGGGTGCAGAAAAGATGCAGATCCGCACAAAAGAAGTGACATGCACTACTTTTAAATCTGCAGCGTTTCCGCGCTGATTTTTCCGCACCATCTGAGCAGGTTTTTCCTAAGAGCACAGTGGCCTCCATAATCCTTAAATGGAAGAAGTTTGGGAAAACCAGAGGTCTTACAATACCTGGCCGTCCAGCCAAACTGAGCAATCGTGGGAAAAGAGCCTTTGTGAGAGAGGTAAAGAAGAACCCCAAGATGACTGCGGTTGAGCACCAGAGAGGTAGTAGGGAGATGGGAAAAAGTTCCATAAAGTCAATTATCACTGCAGCCCCCCACCAGTCAGGCCTTTATGGTAGAGTTGCTCGACGGAAGCCTCTCCTCAGTGCAAGACATATGAAAGCCCACATAGAGTTTGCTAAAAAAAACACATGAAGGACTCCTACTAAACAATGAGAAATAAGATTCTCTGGTCTGATGAGACGAAGATAGACCTATTTGGTGATAATTCTAAGCGGTATGTGTGGAGAAAATCAGGCACTGCTCATCATCTGCCCAATAAACAATCCCAACAGTGAAACATGATGGTGGCAGCATCATGCTATGGGGGTGTTTTTCTGGTGCAGGGACAGGACAACTGGTTGTCATTCAAGGAAACATGAATGCGGTCAAGTACATTGATATCTTGGATGAAAACCTCTTCCAGAGTGCTCTGGACCTCAGACTTGGCAGTAGGTTCACCTTCCAACAAGACAATGACCCTAAGCATACAGGTAAAATAACAAAGGACTGGCTTCAGAACAACTCTTGACTGGCCCAGCCAGAGCCCTGACCTAAACCCAATTGAGCATCTCTGGAGAGACCTGAAAATGGCTGTCGACCAACGTTCACCATCCAACCTGATAGAACTAGAGAGGATCTGCAAGGAAGAATGGCAGAGGATCCCCAAATCCAGGTGTCAAAAACTTGTTGCATCATTCCCAAGAAGACTCATGGCTGTACTATCTCAAAAGGGTGCTTCTACTCAATACTGAACAAAGGGTATGAATACTTATGACCATGTGATTTCAGTTTTCCTTTTTTAATTAATTTGCAAAAAATTCTATATTTCTGCTTTTTCCAGTCAAGATGGGGTGCAGAGTGTACATTAATGTGAAAAAACGAACTTTTTTGAATTAACCAAATGCCTGCAATCAAACAAAGAGTGAAAAATTTAAAGGGGTCTGAATACTTTCCGTACCCACTGCAAGGTATAGGGTACATCTGGGTAAATATAAAAAGGACTGATTATTAATTTTTATACAATTCAAGTGTTACATGATAAAGTTATCTTTTACAGTCATCTACACAGAAGAATAGGATTCATATTTTTATGTCATAAATGTACAAAAAAATATTTTATACTAAGTATATTTTTGGATTCTTTTTGTGCCAATTTTTATTCCATTTTTGTCTGTATTCCATGCTTTTTTTAATCCAGTGAGGGATTTCTAGCCAACATCTTTATTTTATGTTTACAAAGCATTACCCATTACCATACTTCTGTGGGCAGTGTAGGACTCTTGTACATGCAGCCCAGATGTCCTTTTTAGGTCCCCAGGGCTGACTGTCAGTGTGAAACCTAGCCATCGCTGGGTTAAAAGGCAGGGATCAGAAGTTTCTCTCATCCAGCACTTGGAGCAGGAGGCGGCTCTAAAAACAGGAGCTGTTAATGACAGAGTGTCACTGAAACAACCCCCCTCACTGCTTTCAAGCGGCAATGCCAAAAGATGCCGCTGCACGCAGAGGACCAGCACCGCTGGGGATTAAAAGGTTTAAAAACCACTAATAAAATTAACGATAGAATAAAAACAAAAATCCTTATAGTAAGTGGCTGGTTATTAATAAAAGAAGAGAAAAGCAATATTTAGATATGCACCCACGGAATATCTCAGGCTTGGAGCAACGTCAGGCGTGGAGGTGCACAAGTATGCCTTCTTGCTTAGAATAGCAGATTCGAGCTGTGAAAGTGTAACAGATCAAAAGACAAGCAAGCTCAGCACACTGAAATAGCCGTGTAATATGACACAGCAGCCGTGGCTCAGGTTCCAGGAGTCATTCCCCCACATTAGCCAGGGCTACCAAGGGGAATTATACTAATCCGTGCCTAGAACATAGCATTAACCATTTATTGTTCAAGATCTGGAGGCTGAAGGCTTCATCCTGTGACATTCATCATTGTCGGAGGCTGCTATAAGTATGGGTTCTCAATTTCCCCCCAAACTGCACAGTAAAATGAGCCGTGACCTCACATGCCCCTCTAAAATCCTTCGATCAGCTGCTGCCTGTGCCTGTCGGTGACTGGCTTAACCCTTCCCTTTACAAGTATGAGCAGTGGTCTATGTATGACTGGCTAACCTGTCAGAGCAGCGCTCACTTGGTAGATGTAATCATGTAATCCTTTATAATCTCCGCAATGGACACATCTTGTACTAGAATTTTTCAATAGGTACAAAGCCAAAACTATTCATCATCCTGTACTTAAAGGGTAACTCCATTTCGCTAACCATTTTGTGTGGATGAATCAATTCTAATGAGTTTTATTGGATTATACATAAAGAAAGATGGATTCAGCTCAAGTGTTGGATCTTCACACATTTTGGACATCGATCTTACTGGGGGCCTAGAGTTTCCTTAAGGTACCGTCACACTAGACGATATCGCTAGCGATCCGTGACGTTGCAGCGTCCTCGCTAGCGATATCGTCCAGTGTGACAGGCAGCAGCGATCAGGCCCCTGCTGTGCTGTCGCTGGTCGGGGAAGAAAGTCCAGAACTTTATTTGGTCGCTGGACTCCCCGCAGACATCGCTGAATCGGCGTGTGTGACACCGATTCAGCGATGTCCTCACTGGTAACCAGGGTAAACATCGGGTAACTAAGCGCAGGGCCGTGCTTAGTAACCCGATGTTTACCCTGGTTACCATCCTAAAAGTAAAAAAAACAAACACTACATACTTACCTACAGCCGTCTGTCCTCCAGCGCTGTGCTCTGCACTCCTCCTGCTCTGACTGTGAGCGTCGGTCAGCCGGAAAGCAGAGCGGTGACGTCACCGCTCTGCTTTCCGGCCGCTGTGCTCACACAGACAGTACAGGAGGAGTGCAGAGCACAGCGCTGGAGGACAGACAGCATTAGGTAAGTATGTACTGTTTGTTTTTTTTACTTTTAGGATGGTAACCAGGGTAAACATCGGGTTACTAAGCGCGGCCCTGCGCTTAGTTACCCGATGTTTACCCTGGTTACCGGCATCGTTGGTCGCTGGAGAGCGGTCTGTGTGACAGCTCTCCAGCGACCAAACAGCGACGCTGCAGCGATCGGGATCGTTGTCGGTATCGCTGCAGCGTCGCTAAGTGTGACGGTACCTTTACTCTTGTACAAGGGTATTAGGTTTAAACAAATTAGGTTTGAATGGCTAAACCCACCTCCCCTTTTACAGACAAGGATGGCAGAGACAAGAAGTGATTAGTCATTGTTTTTGTGCCTTTTTTCTTATGTAAAAATGGTTTTATTAGCATCTTATTCATTACTAGATGGTGGCCCGATTCTAACGCATCGGGTATTCTAGAATATGTATGTATGTATATAGCAGCCACATAGTATATAGCACAGGCCACGTAGTATATAGGAGTACTACGTGGCCTGTGGTATATACCATGTGGCTGCTGTATACATGCATACATATTGCAGAATACCCGATGCGTTAATAGAGGCCACGCAGTAAATAACACAGCCCACGTAGTATATAACACAGCCCACACAGTATATAGCAGCCAAGCAGTATATAGCAGCCACGCAGTATATAACAGAGCCCACGTAGTATGTAACACTGGCCACGTAATATATAGCACAGCCCATGTAGTATGTAACACTGGCCACATAATATATAGCACAGCCCACATAGTATCTAACAGTGGCCACGTAGTATATAGCACGCAGTATAGAACACAGCCACGTAGTATATAACACTGCTCACGTAGTATATAGCAGCCATGTAGTATATAACGACGCAGCCCACGCAGTATAGAACACAGCCCACATAGTATCTGACACTAGCCAGGTAGTATATAGCAGCCACGCGGTATCTAACACAGCCCAAGTAGTATTTAGCAGTATGGGCACCATATCCCTGTTAAAAAAAATAATTAAAATAAAAAATAGTTATATACTCACCCGCCGGCGGGATCCAGCGTAGATCCAGCAAATCTCTGGCGATGCAAGCGCGGCTGCCGCCATCTTGTGTTCCCAGGATGCATTGCGAAATTACCCAGATCACTAAGAGGTCTCGCGAGACCGCTAAGTCTTCTGGGTAATTTCGCAATGCATCTCTGGGACCGGAAGCTGGCGGCAGGCACGAGCGCATCGTCGGACTACAGAAGGTGGGAATAGCAGGTTGTTTTTTTTTTTTTTCTTATTATTTTTAACATTAGATCTTTTTACTATTGATGCTGCATAAGCAGCATCAATAGTAAAAACTTGGTCACACAGGGTTAATAGCGGCGGTAACTGAGTGAGTTACCCACGGCATAACACGGTCCGTTACCGCTGGCATTAACCCTGTGTGAGCGGTGACTGGAGGGGAGTATGGAGCGGGCGCTGACTGCGGGGAGTATGGAACGGGCGCCGGGCACTGACTGCAGGGGAGTAGGGAGGGACTAATCGGACTGTGGCCGTCGCTGATTGGTCGCGGCAGCATGACAGGCAGCTGGCGAGACCAATCAGCGACTTGTATTTCCACAACAGACAGAGGGCGCAACCAATGAATATCTGAGCCAGACAGAAACACAGACGGAAGTGACCCTTAGACAATTATATAGTAGATCTGATGCATTATGGTCATGGCTGTGCTTTAACCCAATTCATCATTTTCAACACGCCGCAACATCTGTGCATAATTGTACTTCAGTACCCTTAGGCTGTGTGCACACGATGCAGATTTGGTGCAGAAAAATCTGCTGCAGTTCTGCACTAAATCTGCATCTCCTGGCAGAATCTGCAGGTGCGTTTTTGGTGCGTTTTTGATGCGTTTTTTGAGCACAAATCTGCACAAAAAACGCATCAAAAACGCACCAAAAACGCATCAAAAACGCACCAAAAACGCACCTGCAGTTTTCTATTATGGAGGGGTGCAGAAACGCTGCAGAACTGCACAAAAGAAGTGACATGCACTTCTTTGAAATCTGCAGCGTTTCTGCGCAGATTTTTCTGCACCATGTGCACAGCTTTTTTTTTTCACATTGATTTACATTGTACTGTGATCACAGTGCAGTTCTGCAGCGTTTCTGCTGCAGAAAAATCTGCTGCAGTTCTGCACTAAATCTGCAACGTGTGCACATACCCTAAAGGTACGTACACAGGTTTCGGGATTTGCCTGTGGACTTTTCTGTGCTGATTCTGCATCTCTTGGCAGAAAATGCAGGTCAAAATTTGCGCGTTTTTTAATGTAGATTTTGTGCGTTTTTGTTGCTAACTTACTGCGGATTCTGTGCGGATTTCATGTGCTTTTACCCCTGCGGATTTCTATAATGGAATGGGTGCAGAAACGCTGCAGATCCGCACAAAGAATTGACATGCTCCTTCTTTTAATCCGCTGCCTTTCCCTGCAGATTTTTCCGCACCATTAGCACAGCATATTTTTTTTACTTTGATTTACATTGTACTGTAAATCACTTGCGGAGCTGCACCGTTTCGGCACGGAAAAAAAAGCTGCGGATCCGAAGGAAATCTGCAACTTGTGTACATAGCCTAATGGAGTACGCAATCTATCCAATTTTTTTTTTTTACTTGGCTGTGTTGTGGACCAAGGTGTGACATTTTTACTCTAAAAAGGCGAACAGAAAAAAAAAAAATCACTGAACTTACGGCCAGTTCATCAAACCCTGTGCCTCCATTTTTTAGGAATTTGGAGAAAAATCTGACAGTACAAAAAGTGAGACAAGTGACAGTTTAAAAAAAGAAAAACATGAATGCAAATATACCGCAAATGATAAATTGCGGCCAAAGATTTAAAGGGGTTGTCCAAGATCTTTTCCTATTCTGTTTGTGTACCTAGGCTGCAGAATGCTGACAGTTTGTAATCTACTCCTTGTCAGCACTCTGCACTGTTGCCTATATACCACACTTCAGTATGTGACCAGCTCTCTCCTGATTCTTGAGGAGCTGCTCACAGCCATCTAGTTTTTTCCTGGAAATAACAACACAATAGACACCAGGTCCCGAATCTGTGCCAGATCCCCCACCATTCTCCTGCCTCCATGTGCTGGCACATCAGTGTAAGCTATTAATAGCAGGACTCAGCTGACTGGAATAATAAAGTCCACAGGTAAATAGTGTTACACTGCTTCCTGGCCGACTTGCTGAAAGTGTGGCTACTGGGAGGAAATTAACTTTATTCCTCCCGGGAGTTGCTAACTTTCAGTTATAGAGGCGTGCCCAAAGCAGCTTCACACAGCTTAGTGCACACTGAGCGACGGCTGAACACATGCGCTGGCACTTCGATACACAGCTCACTCTGCAGCACATCTGTGTAGAGTGAGCTGCCAATCAAAAGTGCCAGTATATGCGTACAGCCATAGCTCACAGTATACTTAGCAGTGCTATCATTGCTGACTGTAGCCATGCGTCTATGACTGAAAGCTGACAGCTCATGGATGGAAAATACAGGAATTTTTGTGTACTCACCGTAGAATCCTTTTCTCCGGGCCAATCATTGGGGGACACAGGACCATGGGTGTTATGCTGCTGCCACTAGGAGGACACTAAGTAATACAGAAAAAATAGCTCCTCCCCTGCAGTATACACCCTCCTGCTGGCACCAAGTGAACTAGTTCAGTAACAAAGCAGTAGGAGCCTAACATTTAACCAGGATGAACTATGTCAAAACCAAGCCAACACAGAAAACCAAAGCCATTAGGCCAACAGGGTGGGTGCTGTGTCCCCCTATGGTTGGCTTGGAGAAAAGGATTTTATGGTGAGTACACAAAAATCCCTGTTTCTCCTACGCCTCATTGGGTGACACAGGACCATGGGACGTCCTAAAGCAGTCCCTGGGTGGGGAACAATGAACTGTAATTGCTCCTTGAACCCACAGGTTACAGATGCGGCACAGCCGCCTGCAAAATTCATCTGCCGACGGTCACATCTGCCGAGGCCTGAGAATGAATATGGTTATGTTTTGTAAACGTATGCAGACTTGACCAGGTCGCAGCTCTGCAAACTTGTGCTGCCGAAGCTTAGTGCCGGATGGCCCAAGACGCACCCAGTGACCGAGTGGAATGAGCCTTAATCCCTGCTGGGACAGGATGACGTCTGACTCGGTAGGACTCCTGAATAGCTGAACGAATCCATTTGGCTATTGTCACCTTGGAAGCGGGAAACCCCATCCTTGGCCCTTTTCGGGAGCACAAACAGGGCATCTGACCTGCAGAAGGACGCCGCTCGCGAGACGTACCTCTTGATAGCTCTCACTAAATCCAGTGTGTGGAGGGCCTTCTCGAAGCGATGTACTGGTGCCGGACAGAGTGACGGTAAGACAATCTCCTGATTGAGATGGAAGGATGAGACAACATTTGGCAAAAAGGACGGGGATGTTCTCAAAACCACCTTATCCTGATGAAAATTCAGGAACGGAACTTGACAAGACAAAGTCGCCAGCTCTGAGACTCATCTAATGACGTGACCGCAACCAGGAAGGAAACCTTCCATGAAAGAAAGGACAGGGAAACCTCCTGTAGAGGTTCGAAAGGAGCTTCTTGCAAGACTCCTAGGACCAGATTAAGGTCCCATGGTTCCAACGACATCTTATAGGGCGGCACCTTATGGGAGACTCCCTGAATGAACGTCTTCACTTGTAATCTGTTGGCAATCCTGCGTTGGAAAAGAACAGACAGGGCTGAAATCTGCCCCTGAGAGAACTAAGGGCGAGACCTAAGTCCAAACTGGTTTGTAAATATTCGAGGATGGAAGGAATGGAAAATTCAAGAGGAGAAAGTCCCTGGTCGTTGCTCCAGGAAAAGAAGGCTTTCCAAGTGTGATGATAAATACGCATAGACGTAGGCTTTCTAGCTCTGATCATGGTAGAGATGACTTCTGGAGAGAAACCTGCTTGGGTTAGAACCCAGGACTCAACGGCCATGCCGTCAAATACAGGGCCTTGGAGTTCTGGTGGTAAATGGGGCCCTGTGATAGCAGGTCTGCGCGATTCGGTAATCGCCAGGGAACATCGGCGACTAGTTGATCTAGTTCCACGTACCACGCCGGCGCGGCCAATCTGGCGCAATCAGGATTACTGGTACTGCCTCTGCTCTGATCGTCTTGATGACCCTCGGCAGTAAGGGGAGCGGGGGAAGTATGTACGAAGCCGAAAATGATGCTATGGGAGTACGAGTGCATATGCTCCGATGGCTGTTGGATCGTGGGACCGAGCTATGAAGTCGGGAACTTTGGAATTTAGCCGTGAGGCCATTACATCCACGGATGGAGAGACCACTCCCCAGAGTCGAGGCTTTAACGACTGAGGAAATATGCCTCCCAATTGTCCACTCCCGGGATGTGAAGCGCCAAAATCATTGAGCGGTTTTCCTCGGCCCAACGGAGAATGTAGCCTACCTCGCTCATGGCTGCCATGCTGCAGGTTCTCCCCTGTCGGTTGATGTATGCCACGGCAGTGGCATTGTCGGACTGAATCCTGATGGGACAACCCGCCAGGGAGGGATGGAACTGGAGAAGAGCTAACCTGATTGCCCGAATTTTTAAGATGTTGATCGGAAGGCGTGATTCCTGAAGTGACCAGCGGCCCTGAGCAGTGTGATGTAGGAACACCGCTCCCCAGCCTAGAAGACTGGCATCTGTTGTCACAACTAGCCAATGTACTGGAAGAAAAGACTTCCCTTGATTTAGAGAGAACTTCAATGTCCACCACCTGAGAGACTGTCTGACTCGCTGGGGAAGAAAGAACTGACGGTCGAGGGAGGACGGGTTCCTGTCCCAAACAGCCAGGAGGGCATGCTGTAAGGGACGGAGGTGTAATTGGGCAAATGGAACCGCCTCCATAGCTGCTACCATCCTGCCGAGGAATCTCAGACTGAGAGCGCACAGAGTGAGTGGGAGGTTGAGAGAGCTTCTCAGCTTCCCGCTGTAAGGCTGAGATCTTTTTCGGGGGAAGAAGCACCAACCCCTGGGACGAGTCCAGTATCATTCCTAGAAAGGAAATTCGCTGAGCTGGTACTGGGGAAGATTTTTTGAAGTTTATCTTCCAACCCAGGCGAGAAAGAGAATCCATTGTGATGTTCACGGCCTCCTTGCAGGCGCAGAAAGAGGGGCCTTTGATGAGGATATCTTCTAGATACGGTAGCACCACCATGCCTCGGGTGTGAAGGATGGCCACGGCAGCCGCCATGACCTTGGTGAATGCCCCGGGAGCAGTGGGGAGGCCGAAGGGCAAAGCAACGAATTGGAAGTGTTGTTCCTGAACTGTGAAGCGAAGAAATCTCTGGTGAGAGGGGAAAATTGGAATGTGGAGGTACGCATCCTGGATGTCTATAGACGCCAGGAACTCGCCTTTTTCCATGGAGGCGATGACAGAACGAAGCTATTCCATTCAGAACCGTCGTACCCTGATGAACTTGTTCAGCAGTTTTAGGTCCAGTATGGGCCGTACTGTACCGTCCTTCTTTGGAACAATGAACAGGTTTGAACAAAAACCTTGAAACCTTTGGCTCTGAGGGACCGGGATAATAACCCCGCCTTCTTTTAGAGAGCTTATGGCTTGGAAGAACTCTGATGCCTTTGCCCTGGGAGGAGAAGACAGGAAAAAACGATTTGTTGGGAGAGAGGAGAATTCTATCTTGTATCCAGAGGACACTAGGTCGCAGACCCATTCGTCGTGAACGACCGAGAGCCACGCGTCGCTGAAGGAAAGCAGGCAGCCGCCTACTTTGAGGGTGTTCCCCGGATACCACAGGGAGTCATTGTGTGGGAGATCTGCCCAGTCTGGACCCCCTGGATCCTGACTGCATAGGCCTGCCTCTCCATGAAGGGGAAGGTTTGTAAGAGGTCTGAGGACCTCTATCCCTGCCTGGCAGTGTCCGGAAGATGTGGAAGTAGAGGACCAATTTGAGTTGGAACAAAAAATCGGGACCGAGCCTGCTGTTGCTGGTTGCGAAAGGGCCGAAAGGGTCTCTGTTGTGGGAGAAATTTACTCTTCCCTCCAGTGGCGTCGGAAATGAATTGATCGCGTTTTTCGCCAAAAAGGCGGCCGCTCTGATATGGTAAAGAAGTCAATGACTTTTTGGAAGCAGAATCCGCACGCCAGTCCCTGAGCCATAAGGACCTCCGAATGGTGATGGCGTTTGCTGCTGCTTGAGAAGCGCAGTCAGCAGCATCCAGAGACGCGGTCACTAGAAAATCCCCAGCTCTGGCTGAGTAGCAAGGTCTGCTACCTCGGGGGAAGATTGGTATCCAGAACAGCTGACGACAACACCTCAGCCCAATGGGTCATAGCCTTAGCCACCCACGTAGCGGCAAAAGATGGAAAGAATGCAGCTGCTGAGGCTTCAAAGGCTGAACGAGCCATATTGTCGATCTGACGATCGATGGGGTTTTTAATCGAGGCACCCTCTGAAGAGGATAAAATAGATTTAGTAGGGGGCGTGGCCTGAACGTTCATGTGAGCGGACGCGTGACAGAGCGCTCCCGCTGCCAAAGTTAATATTATCCTTATAAGCCGCAGCTGAGCGGCGATTCACAGCGCTTACCGGCTGCAGGAGAGTCCCGGGAGTGCGGCGGTGAATAGCGGCGGCCCCGAGGTCGGTGAACATGACCAGGAGGAGACAAAGAGGCGAGGCAGGGACCGGCCAAGATGGCGCCGACGCCAGGGAGAAGGCGGAGAAGGACAACGCGGCATGCCAGAAGAGAATGTCGGCGGCGGCAAAGCTCCAGCAGTTTGCTAGAGTGGAAGCCGCAGGGAACACAGGAAAAGCAGAGGAGGACGACGGAGTGGACACAGACACAGAAGGAGAGGAGGAAAGCCCAGCAGAGGAGCAGGAGGTACAACAGGGGAGCAGGGATGGTGACATGGCGGTGGTAGTAGGGGGACCTGAAGATAAGGAGTCAGGAGCAGAGCCCACCCTTAGAGATGTCTTTGCACTGGTATCATCCTGCAAACAATCCCTGACCCAGCAGATACAGGAGGTTAAAGGGGATACAGCCCAGATAAATGCAGCCCTGCAGAAGATTGACAAACGTGTGGGGGCTGTGGAGGAAAGAGTGAGCACGGCAGAAGACCATATAGTGCAGCTGCAGAAAGCGGAGAGGAAGTTTGCTCAAACAATATCGGAGCTAGCTGCAAAAAATGAGGATCTGGAGAATAGGTCCAGAAGAAATAACATTCGCATAGTGGGTGTCCCTGAAAAAACTGAGGGGAGGAATCCCACGGAGTATATTGAAAGCTGGCTCCTTGAGACTTTTGGTGATGCAGCACTGACAAAAGTATTTGCGGTAGAGAGAGCCCACAGGGTCCCACCGAAACCACCTGTCCCTGGAGCAAGTCCCCGTACCATGCTTGCCAAAATCCTAAACTACAGAGACAGAGACATTATCCTGAGGAAGGCTAGAGACATGACGGATCTGACAATTGGAGGTCAAAGAATTGCTATTTACCCTGACTATTCCGCCCTGGTACAGAAACAACGGATGATGTTCACGGGTATCAAGAGACGGCTGAGAGAACTGGGAGTGCAATACTCCATGATGTTTCCGGCACGACTGAGAGTGGTAGCGATGGATAAGATTCACTTTTTCCAGACGCCGGAGGACGCTACCCAGTGGATAGATCTTAACGCTAAAAAACTTAAAGGGAAAGGAGATTGAAAATGTGGGGCGGGTTGGTCGGGAGGTATCTTAATTCTTTCAAAAAGGGAAAAAAAGAGATTGACTGACAGTACACTGGTAATTGAAATGTGAAGGTTGAAGGGTGGAGTTGGGTATTACTCAGGGAACGCACTGGGAGAGCTGGTGCGGCGGTGAAATATGAGGGAGGAAGGGTGTGCAGCGTACTAAAAAGTTTATTTAGTTTCTTGCAGTTGTAATATAATACAGGTTTAATTATACTGTTCTTCTAAGAATTGCGCCGAATTCTGTTATAAACGGTAGCGGGAGGCGGAAAGAGAAGGTTTAGCAAGAGTGTTCGCAACGGGTGATGGTGCCCCACTCTTGATAAGAGGCAGAATGTATAATATTGGGGGGTGTGGGGGAGGGGGGGGGAGGGGTGAGGGTGGGGAGGGAAGTTAGACAGCTCAGAACCGGGAGTATTGACATAACTAAGGATGATGAGTCACATAATAGGGGACCGCTTTAAGATATTGAGCTGGAATGTGAGAGGCCTGGCGGATAAGTCTAGGAGAGCTGCGAGCTTGCAGTATGCGAAGGATCAACGGGCTTCTATGATATGCTTGCTAGAGACGCACTTGATACAGGAGAAAGTGGACGTACTAAATAGACGTTGGATACAGAAAGGGTATCACTCTACCTTCTCGACGTACTCAAGAGGTGTGTCAGTGTTGGTGCCGGTGGGAGTGCAGTATGAAGAGGTGAAAGTATGCGTGGATGCTGAGGGTCAGTATGTGGTGATACAATGTATATTGTATGGAGTGAGATTGTGTGTTGCGGCAATGTATATTCCACCTCCATATTCAAGTAAGAAGATCAGGGAGGTATTGGAGAGGGTGGAACGATGGGAACCACTGCCACTCTTAATTATTGGGGATTTGAACAATATATGCGATGACTTTTGGGATAAAAATAAGAACGCCCAGAATAGGTCGGAGGGGCACACTACAACATTTGGAACCTATGTGCGTGAATTAGGCATGATTGATCTATGGAGAGTCAGACATGTTGGGGAGAGAGGATACTCGTGCTATTCGCCGGCTCATGCTACGCTATCCAGAATTGATATGGCACTGGGTAACCGCCTGTTGGACACAATGGTGGGGGAGGTGCGTTATCTGCCGAGGGCCCTTTCGGATCATAGTCCAATTGAGGTGGAGGTTAGGTTGTTGGGGACACGGACTACAAGCGGGAGAGAATGGAAGATCCATCCTAACTGGTTACAGAGTATTGACTTGGACGGTATAGGGAAGGAGGTGACGGAATTCTTTGCGTTAAATGATGGGAGTACTGATGCTCTGACTGTTTGGGATGCAATGAAAGCGTACCTGAGAGGGCTACTTTTTAGAGACATTAGTAGGTGTAAGAGGAGGACAAGGGAAGCGGAGAGAGTGGCATTGGAAGAGTTGAAAGCCGCGGAGGACGAGATGGTAGTACTGGGGACCTCCGAGGCAGAGAAAAGGTTGAGAACAGCGCAAAATTGTATGGAAAAGATTCTGCTGGGAAAAGCTGAAAGGAAGCGGGAGTTTCAGAGGGTGGCTTATTTTCAGGAGGGAGAAACAGTGGGACACATGCTATCGGTGGTAGCCGCGGCTCAGCGTAGTACCTCATATGTACACTCGTTGGTTTCGGATGGGGGGAGCAGGGTATCTGAAACACCTGATATTATAAAGGTCTTTGCGGACTTTTACGCGGACTTATATTCCTCCAGGGTCAATGAGTCAGCCGGAGATACGGAGACTTTCCTTGAGAGTCTGGGTCTTCCGAAATTGAGTGAGGAGGATAGGGTGAGCCTCGATGCCCCTATCACCGAGGAGGAACTGAGTCGGGCGCTGAAGTCTATGGCCAATGGGAAGGCACCTGGGGTTGATGGGTTACCAGCCGAAATCTATAAAAGTTTGGAGGAAGTGCTGATTCCCAGATTAAAGTTAGTACTGGAGGAGGCTGGATGTAAAGGGTATCTCCCAGCATCTATGAGGGAGGCTATTATAGTGGTTATTCCGAAGGAGGATAAGGATCTGGGGAAGCCTGAGTCATATCGGCCAATCTCTCTGTTAACCATTGATGTCAAACTCTTGGCCAAGGTGTTAGCTACCCGTCTGTCTAGTGTCATTACTAACCTTGTGCATCCGGATCAGTCTGGTTTTATGCCTGACAGATCTACAGCGGTTAATCTGCGGAGGCTGCATATGAACCTGCAGCTGAAGTCTGACAATTGTGGCCGAAAGGTTATTGCATCCTTGGACGCCCATAAGGCGTTTGACAGTGTGGAGTGGGGATATCTCTGGCGGGTGTTGAAATGTATGGGTATTGGCCCGCAATTTGTGGCGTGGACTCAACTGTTATATTCACTACCAACAGCTAGAATTAGAGTGAATGGGGAACTTTCTCAGCCTATAAAGCTGGCCAGAGGTACGAGGCAGGGTTGCCCACTGTCGCCCCTTCTGTTTGCCTTAGCTGTGGAGCCATTGGCCGCCAAGATCCGACAGTCGGATGAAGTCCCTGGGTTCAGTTATGGGAGTGTTGAGGAGAAGATTGCGTTATATGCAGACGACATCCTACTGTTCCTAGCGGACCCGGATGAAGCCTTGAATGGGGCTATCGAGATCGTTGGGAAATTTGGAGACTTATCGGGATTGAGGATAAACTGGGATAAATCGGTCCTCTTTGAGGTGGATGGGGTGGAGGAGAGCAGAAGTGAGCCATTGGGAGAGGGGCGGCTTAGGGTAGTATCCCTTTTCAGATACCTGGGAATATGGATCTCGATGCCAGTTACAGAGTTTCTGTATAGGAATTTGACACCTCTCGTGGGCGCCCTTAAAGCAAAAGTGGATGCATGGAATAAATTGCACTTATCGGTGGTGGGGAGGGTTAATCTAATTAAAATGGTTCTGATGCCCAAATTACTCTACGTCCTACATAACGCGCCAGTTTGGATTCCACGTGGGAAATTCCGGCAGATTAATGCTCTATTTAGAAGTCTGATATGGGGGAGGCGGTACCCACGTATTCGCCTGGAGACGCTTCAGCGACCCAAGGAAGATGGAGGATTGGCTTTACCCAATCCTGAGTTATATTTTCTTGCAGCCCAGAGCCAACATTTGAAGGGCTGGGCACGGGAGGTGTCCTCCAGTGCGGTACAGCACTTGATGGAGAGGGTGACAGACCGACGACCGGTAGCGCAGTGTCTGGAGGATGGTTCCTTGGGAGTATTGGGGAAATTATACCCAACTATGTTTTTGATATATAAATTATGGACCAGACTGCGACAGATTCGGGGGGTTACGGGGCTGACTAAATTTACACCGATATGGTTTAATAATAATTTGGTTGAGTTTGCGGCCCTTGGAGTGCTGGCGGAGTGGAGGGCCAAAGGAATCCACTTGGTGGCTCAGATAGTTCAACAACGAGGATTAAAGTCCTTTTCGCAGCTGCAAGGGGAGTTTGGACTGAGACCGACTGGGGAGTATCAATATGCTCAGATGAAACATGCTTTTAAAGCTCAAAACAGGGGCGGTGGTGTTGAGATCCAAGAGGACATAGTTCTGGAATACGTGTGTGGGGAAGGGTCCACAAGGGGAGTCATTACCACCCTTTATAAGGACCTTCTACATGCATATTTGTTAGACTTCCCTTTAAAAGCGAGAGCGAAATGGGAAAGAGATTTAGGCCCAATGGAGGATGAAACCTGAGAGTCG
The DNA here is from genome assembly GCF_032444005.1 of Ranitomeya imitator. Taxonomy (NCBI): domain Eukaryota; kingdom Metazoa; phylum Chordata; class Amphibia; order Anura; family Dendrobatidae; genus Ranitomeya; species Ranitomeya imitator. The sequence goes on along the minus strand of NC_091282.1, from coordinate 721,735,305 downwards.
GTGTTGGAGTCGGTTCCACGAGTGTCGCTGAGCGAGCCGTATAGACTATCGCAGCTGTACATCTTGCACAGAGTCTATAAATCACCGGAAGTGTTGTGCAGAGCGGGGTTGCGTGCTGACTCCGAATGCCCGAGATGTGGGACTGAGAATGCAGGAATATACCACATGATGTGGACATGTCCAAGACTGGTTGCTTTCTGGTTGGTGGTAATGAGCCGTGTGGAAGGGGCGTATAAATGCAGAGTGCCGAGAGATCCGATAGTGTGTATACTAGGATATGTAGAGGAAATTAGAGTGGATAACATCTGGAAGATAGCAATAGCTAGGCTATTATACATGGCAAGGAAGGTAATAGCAAGGAACTGGATCAAGGAGGAACCGCCTACAAGGGGTGAATTCCTGAATTATGTTAAACATGGTCTCAATCTGGAAAAGGGGGTCTATAAAAGACGTGGGAAAATAGAAACGTTTGACAAAATGTGGTCTCCGTGGCTCGAGCTGGGATGAGTAGTTATGGGAAATGGGAGAGTGAGAGCCTCTGAAAGGAAGAGAGTGCTAGAGGAACAAGCGAACATAAGTGAGTCAAATGGCTCAAGGAACCATCAATACTGGTAACAAAAGTATAACTGGGAAGGAGCTGTCAGGGGAGGGGGAGGTTTGGGTATGGTTGGGATTGTTGGGGGTTTGGAAAATGTTAAAATTTTTGTAAAATACTGGACAGTGCATAAATTGTATTGTGCATGTTTGCTTTCAATAAAAAAACTATTTAAACAAAAAAAAAAATAGATTTAGTAGCTAGGCGCGATACTGGAGGATCTATCGGAGGAGACTGTGACCAATCTTTTCTTAGATCAGGAGCAAAGGGATATTTTGACTCCATGGGCTTTTGCCCTGTGAAGCGTTTATCTGGACGGATCCTATGAGATTCAACGATTTCCTTAAATTCAGGATGATTGGTGAACACTCTGTGAGCCCGCTTGGTCCTCTTAAAGGACACAGCATGATCCGTTTTAGATAAAGGTTCCTCATCTAGCTTCAGGGCCTTGTGTACTGACTCAATAAGAGAGTCGAGAGTCTCCTGATAGTGTTGAAATTCTCTAGGAAGGTGTCAGAATCGTCCTCCGAGACAGGGTCTCTACTAGGAGAGAGAAATGGAAATCTCAGAACCCGATACCCGGTGATGGTCTGGGGACAAGGCATGAGTCCTTTTCCTGGAAGAGCGAGAGCTCCTTGCTAAGGTACAACACCTAGTATACTAGGGGTTCTGATCATTGAAGTTGTCCATAAGAGTGCCCTGGTTAGAGGAAGGGTCTTGGAACGAGTCTAACGCTTTGGCCAGGGAATCCATAGACCGGGTAAGGGAGGTAGCCCACTCGGGGGGACTAGGCTCACTGGGTTCGGTATCAGTAACAGGTGGTTCCTGAGCAGTCACCGGTTCACAAGCTAAGCATAATGCAGTATTGTGACCCCGGGGTAGAGATACCTTACAAGAGGTACAAGCAGCAAAAAAACACAGTGTGGGTTTTCCTAGACTTTTTGTTAGGCTTTGATTGAGACATAGTGTAGCCTTGAGGAGATCGCTTACTAGCAGGGGAAGGGTTAAGCTTTGTTTCTGCAGCTTACCCAGGTCCTGTGTCTTGAGTCCCCGGGGAAGGTCTGCAATGTCCACAGAAATCCCAAAGATCGCCGCTGAGATCAGGAAGAGAAGGCGCTTCTCGAAGAACGAGAAGCGCCAAAGAGAGTGGGCGGCGGTAACTGCCGGTGGGCGGAGTCAACATTCCGGCCTGGAAGAGGGAAAAGCTGGGGGCTAAATTTTAAGCCTGCGGTTGCGGCCTGTAGCGCCGCTACCGCTATTTGTGCGATATGACCCACGGACCCGGGCTTTAAGGTATCTGCGGACCTCCCTTATCCCAGGGACCAGAACCCCCAGCGCCTCGGCCACGCAGGTGTACACACGGCAGATGCGATGGGCCGGTGCTCAATCCACCGTCGCCATAGTCAGGGAGGGGGCGGAGAGCTTCTGCCGCCTTCCATTATCCGCTATAACAGTGGTGACGCAGCGGGGGGCTGCATGGATGCCATAAACATGTCTGGCTATGCACCTGGCTCCAGGAGAGGTAAATGGAGGGCTACTCCATGTGGTCGCCTGCTATGGAGAGGGGGGGAGGAGATCGGAACGCGAAGGAACTGTCGCCCGTAAAGTGAGCTCAGGGCTGGCATCCAACGGTGCAGGGAAGAGTACGGGGAGGGACGCTCCACGTTCTTGCTTGTTGATGGTTCGGGGGAGATCGGAACGTACAAAAGGGTCTGTCGCCCCCATTCGCTCGTTAAGGGAAAAATAGAATAAAAACAAAAACGGTGGGGTCTGGAAGCAGACCAAAGTGCCTCTTACAGACACTAAGCAAGAACTAGTTCACTTGGAGCCAGCAGAAGGGTGTATACTGCAGGGGAGGAGCTATTCTTCCTGTATTACTGAGTGTCCTCCTAGTGGCAGCAGCATAACATCCATGGTCCTGTGTCCCCCAATGAGGAGTAGGAGAAAAACAGCCAGACACGTAGGATTTCAACATGTCTGACCCTTTTACTCTGCTGGAAGAGGCTTGTACCCAGTCCCAAATAAGAATGCATGCATGGGGGGGGGGGAAATACTCTGTATTGAAAATGTGAATGTAACATGTTAATTGTCTTGTTATTCTTAAGAAAAATTTATTTGAACAAAAAAAAAAAAAAGAATGCATGCATACTCTTTCGAGATGAGTGTGTAGGTGTATGAAGGGGTCAGGAAAAATAGATGCCAGCCAAATGAGCATTTGGCACACTGCTGCTGTATCTAAAGTGTATGGCCACCTTTAGTAAGGTACAACAAAAGATGGCACAACTATTGCTTACCAGGGCTTCAGCCGGCAAACAATATCTTCAATATCCTGACGAATCTCATAAGTAGACTCCAAGCGGAAAAGGTTGAAATTTCGAAGAAGGTAGTCATGTAGAGTAAGAAACTGCAGATTCAACTTCGGCAATGCCAAACAACCTAAAGAGAAAAGCATAGTTTAACATTGCATACAGGAGACAAAAATTGTGACCATCTCAGTGGGAGGACAACGTTAAAGGTTTAAAGTACAGCTCCAAATTTAGAGCCCCTTTTATGTACTATTTCTATTTGGGAATTACATTGTGAGCAGTTCTCTTCTAGTTATTGAGCTCACGCTTGGTACACATGGGAGTCCATCTGGAAATCGTAGAGAGTGCACCGACTTTGGTGGTGGCACTGGGAGAGCTGCAGCGACAAGGTGGATTTAGGGAGTTCTTCACTCTCTCGTCTGTTGCTTAGAAAAAATGTAACACGGCAATTGTCCTAACCAATATCAGCTGCAGTAAGCGGTTGTATGTAATGCATGAACTTGGTAGCTGAAGTGTTAAAGTGTTAAGTGCTGGAAGTGCTAGAAGTCACATCCGTGTAAGCTGCTCCGAGCAGCATGGCTAACACACAGATTACATTTCAAAGCTGGAGATATATTGGTGGATTTTGTGCTATTAGAGCTTATTACAGCAACGAAAATGAGGCTTGAATATCAGTTTACGGCCTCACCTTCCCCAGAATAGTACTCCGTGGGCACAATGTTCTCATCCCATATGATCTTCTCTGTGGGATACAAGGGCATCTGGTTCAGCTGCTGGATTTGGGAGATCCGTCGCTCGTGACGGGATACCTGGACAATGGGAAGACAGAACAGGGTTATGCCAGAGCTCGGTACATGGTATTGTCTGCAGGACAGCACCATTCACCATTCTTAAAGACCTATGGATTGAAGTTGTATGGTCAAAATCTTTCTTACTGGCTATCTTTTACTTTCACTGGGTCCTAAGGGTCTTTTTTCAAATAAAATTTAGTGAAGTTGTCCTGTGTGTTGACTGGTATGGGGAAACAACCTTTCAGCACATCAGCCACTTTCATATTCGTCTTTCATCACCGCCTTGCAAGTGGAAAAAAAATTGAGAAATGCTATGATTTAAAAATATATATTTTTAAAGGAAGTCTGTCACCAGATTTTTTGCTACCTTGTGTGAAAGCTGCATTAACCAGAGACTCTGGTGAATCTCCTGCTGATATAAAAGTGATTTTTATCAAAGCTACAGCAAGCAGCCCACTAAGTGGCATCACTGGTATCAGGGTCTCTGCCACTACATCAAGCTCCTCTCAGATTACAGAGGAAAAAACTGCTGACAGATTGTCTTCAAGGTCTTCACAGTGGAGGATACATCTATATACATAATTGTCTAAGGGTCACTTCCGTCTGTCTGTCCTTCTGTCACGGTTATTCGTTCGCTGATTGGTCTCGGCAGCTGCCTGTCATGGCTGCCGTGACCAATTAGCGACGGCCACAATCCGATTAGTCCCTCCCCTACTCCCCTGCACTCACTGCCCGGCGCACGCTCCATAATCCCCTCCACTCACTGCTCACACAGGGTTAATGGCAGCGGTAACGGCCCGCGGTGTAACGCGCTCCGTTACCGCTGCTATTAACCCTGTGTGTCCCCAACTATTTACTATTGATACTGCCTATGCAGCATCAATAGTAAAAATATGTTATGTAAAAAATAATGATATATATATAAAAAAAAACTGCTATACTCACCATCTGCCGCCTTTCCCGCTCCTTGCCACGCTCCCCGGACCGCTCCATTGCAAGCGGCAGCTTCCGCTCCCGTCCCAGCGCTGGTGTGCGACAAGGACCTGTCGTGACGTCACGGTCATGTGTCCGCGACATCATCATAGGTCCTGCGCACACCAGCCCTGGGACTGCAAGCTGCCGCTTGCAATGGCGCGGTCCCGGGAGCGTGGCGAGGAGCGAGAAAGGCAGCGGATGGTAAGTATAGCAGGACTTCCAACGGGCCTTCGGAAGGTGAGTATATGTTTATTTTTTTTCTTAAGTCTCTATACTACGTGGCTCTGTGCTGGCCAATATACTACGTGACTGGGCAATATACTACGTGGTGGGCAATATACTACTTGGCTCTGCTATATACTGTGTGACTGGCCAATATACTATGTGGCTGGACAATATACTACGTGGCTGGGCAATATACTATGTAGCTGGGCAATATAATACGTGGCTCTGCTATATACTACGTGACTGGGCAATATACCGTACTACGTGGGCTGTGCTATATACTATGTGGCTGGGCAATACGTCACTGGGCAATATACTACGTGGCTGGGCAATATACTACGTGGCTGGGCAATATACTACGTAGATATGCATATTCTAGACTACCCGATGCGTTAGAATCGGGCCACCATCTAGTTATATGATATTTTACTAGTTGCATATCGAAGTGACAAAGAGAGATTTTTGGTTCTTACCGTAAAATCTCTTTCTTGGAGCCTTCATTTGGGGACACAGGTAATCATGGGTGTATGCTGCTGTTGCTAGGAGGCTGACACTATACAAATAAAGAAAAGTAACTCCTCCCTGGCAGTATACACCCTCCGACAGGCACCAGGCAACTCAGTTGGTGCAAAAGCAGTAATAGGAACAAGTATAAACAACTCAACCTATGTACCAACCCACAACAACGGCACATTGGCCAATACGGTACAACTTAAAGGGAGGGTGCTGTGTCCCCCACTGAAGGCTCCAAGAAAAAGATTTTACGGTAAGAATCAAAAATCCCTCTTTCTTTCTCGCTTCATTGGGGGACACAGGTAACCATGGGACGTCCAAAAGCAGTCCCCAGGGCGGGATAATAAGAATAGAGAACTAGGTCAGCCAGTGCGAAACCGCCGCCTGCAGGATCTTCCTACCCAGGCCTGCATCCGCAGAAGTCTGAGTGTGCACCTTGTTGATCTTCCTACCCAGGCCTGCATCCGCAGAAGCCTGAGAGTGTACCTTGTAGAATTTCACAAAGGTGTGGATGGACGACCAAGTTGCGGCCTTGCAAACCTGCGAGGCCGTAGCTTGGTGACGAACTGCCCAAGAAGCTCCCACAGCCTGGGTAGAGTGAGCCCTCACCCCCAGGGCTGTTTGTCTTGAACACATTATGCCTCTAGGACCGCCAAACGGATCCACCGAGCAATTGTGGACTTGGAGGCGGGGAGCCCCTTCTGACGACCTTCCGAGACAAACAGAGGGTCGGACAGACGAAAAGGAGCAGTTCTGACAAGGTAGACTCGGATAGCCCTGACCACATCCAAATTGTGGAGAGGCTTCTCCAAAGGATGAACTGGGGAAGGGCACAAACAAGGAAGGACGAGGTCTTCATTGATGTGAAAAGCCGAAACCACCTTTGGCAAAAAAGGTGGGAAAGGCCGAAGGACAACTTTGTCCTGATGAAGGACCAGAAAGAGAGAACGACAGGACAACTCCGCTAACTCAGAAAGTCTCTTGATCGAGGTGATGGCGACCAAAAAAGCTACTTTCCAGGAAAGAAGCGAAAAAGATGTCTCGAATCGGTTCAAAAGGCATACACTGGAGGGTGCCGAGCACAAGGTTGAGGTCCCAAGGAGCTACCGGATGGTGGGAAGGAGGTGCAACATGAGCAACCCCCTGAAGGAAGGTTCTCACCTGGGGGAGAGAAGCAATGTCTCTTTGAAAGAGAATCGACAAGGCAGAAACCTGACCTTTTAACGTGCTCTTATCATGTGGTTTGTATGACACGTTGAGAAAAACCTGCGTCCTTCAGGATCGCGGCCTCAATGGCCATACAATTAAATTCAGAGACCGAGATCTTCGGGTGGAAGAGGGGACCCTGCGATAGAAGATCCGGATGGTCTAGGAGCCTCCAAAGTACGTTCGATCACATGATCACTAGCTCCGTGTACCAGGGGCCAATCTGGAGCTACTAAGAGAACAGGAACCCCCTCTGATTTTATCTTCTTTACGACCCTTGAAAGTAAGGGGAGAGGCGGGAACAGGTAAGGCATCTGAAACTGGGCCCACGAGATCACGAGAGCGTCGCAGCCGACGGCCCTCGGATCCCGGGATCTGGGTAAGTACTGGGGAACCTTGTGGTTTGCTCGGGAGGCCATTAGGTCGACGTCCGGCACGCCCCACCTTTGGCGAATGTGGTTGATGACAGCGCAGAGAAGAGCACACAACTGACATGAGCCCCTGACGGCAGAGAAAATCGGCTTCCCGATTGTCCACCCAGGGATGTGGACAGATGATATGAAGGGAATGTGGTTCTCTGCCCACCGCAGAATTTTTTGTCACCTCTGTATGACCTGCTTGTTGCGAGTCCCTCCCTGATGGTTTATGTAAGCCACAGCTGTGGCGTTGTCCGACTGAATGCGGACTGGTTTTCCTGAGAGGGCTGCCAGTGGAGGAGGGCTAGAAAAATAGCCCTGATTTCCAAGAGATTGATTGGGAGGCGAGCATCCTGAGCAGTCCAGCGCCCGTGGGCTGAGAGGTGGAGAAAGACCGCACCCCACCCCTGGAGACTGGCATCGATGGAGATGACCTGCCAGTGGAGGGGGAGAAATAATGTCCCACGCAGAATGGAAGTCCACCAAGTGAGAGACTGTCTCACATCGAGAGGGAGGCGAACTGGGCGGTCTAAGGAGAGTGGATTCCTGTGCCAAACTGACAGAAGGGCCAGCTGGAGAGGGCAAGAATGGAACAGAGCATAAGGGACCGCTTCCATGGAAGCGACCATCTTGCCCACAACCCTCATGCCGAGCCATAGAGGTAGAGGGGTAGGACGCCTTAGGGCTTTGATGCCCCTCCGAAGAGAGAGGTATTTCTTCTTTGGGAGGAAGACCTGAGCTTGAATAGTGTCGAACTCCATTGGCCAGTAATGCTAGACACTGGGTCGGAATCAAGGTGGACCCTTGTTCGATGATTATCCAACCGAGGCGGGTTAACGTGTCCAGAGTGATCTGGAGACTGTGACCGCAGTCGCGGCGAGACGGACCCTTTACAGGGATATCATCGAGATAGGAGATTCTTGTAATCCCCTTCGACCGAAGGATGGCCATGACCGCCGCCATTACCTTCGGAAAGACTCTGAGGGCGGACGCCAAGCTGAAAGGAAGAGCCGTGAATTAGAAATGTTGGTCCTGGATCGCGACATGAAGGAACCTCTGATGCTGAACACAAATTGGAATGTGCAGATACGCAGCCCGAATGTGTACAGAGCACAGAAATTCTCCCGGTTCCATGGAGGCGATCACCGAGAGCAAGGACTCCATCTTGAAGTGCCGAATCCGGAGTTGGCAGTTCAACCCTTTGAGGTCCAAAATTGGGCGAAGAGAGCCGTCTTTTTTCGGAACTACAAATAGTAGTAGAGTAAAAACCGGAAAACCGCTGGTTGGAAGGTACTGGGACGATTACCCCTAAGGCCAGAAGGGAATCGACCGCCTGAAAAAGCCCTGGGACCTGGGAGGGCTGTTTGGGTGGGCGGGAGAGGAAAAAACGTCTTCCTGGGGGCGCCGAAAATTCTATTTTCTAACCTGATGTGATAATCTCCCTAACCCAGGTGTCGTCGACCAGAAGCCTGCCTCTCACCCTGGAAAGATTTCCAGGTGGGGGTGACCTGTCATTTGGAAGAAAATCTGTGGTTGCGAGAACAGGAAGAGTTGGAGGAGCGGCCTTTAGCTCTCCAGTGAGGGGTAGGCCTGAAAGAAAGCTTCCTTCGGTCGCTTTGAGTGGAAGACCGGTCATGCTGAGGCACCACCTGAGGAGGCGAAGGAGTGAAAGGGATGAAAGGAATGGGGTCCCTTCTATTGAAGGGACGCCTAGGCCTAGATTGCGGAAGGAAAGTGCTCTTACCGCCCGTGGCGTCCGAGATCATTTGGTCTAGCTGCGCTCCAAAGAGCCTGGATCCTTGGAAAGGCAAACCTGTGAGGGATTTTTTGGAAGCGGATCTGCGTTCCATGCCTTCAGCCAGAGGACATGGCGAATGTAGACAATAATGCTGCTTGCCCTTGCAGAGCAAGCAGCCGCATCCAGAGAAGCATTCAGAAGGTACTTTCCAGCCAGTGAAATCTGATCTGCTAAATCCGCTAGCTCCTGTGCGGGAGCCGAAGCTACAATGCTTCTGCGTGGGGTTTTGGCCCAGGCTGATACCGCTTTCGCCACCCAGGTAGAGGTGAAATTGGGGCAGAGAGAAGTACCAGATGTGAGGATAATGTATAATATAAGTTTTAGTTTCTCTTGCCAGCACATATAGGGCGGGCGTTGACCCCCCTTCCCTCTGTGTTTTGCTTTCTGGAATGTGTGTGTAGAAGAGGTTTTATTGCTCTAGCTGTAAATTCCAGGGTCCGGGCAATTGTGCTGATGCAGGCTCAAATCTCCCTCCAGCTAGAACTGGTATACAATTTCTCTAAAGACAGGAAGTTCTTTGTTCTAATATTGTAAGATATTGGGTCACCGGTTTAGGCTAGGAAAATAATAAGTCCATGTTGCGAATCTCCATCGGCGGATCTGTCAGCCACTGTAAGCGCGAGCCTCTGATTCCAACAGGTACAGAGTATGGATTTCTCCTGAACTGAGTGTCCCAACTAGCCCGAATTAGATGAATGAGGGGTGTGCTGTGATTCTGACACGTTCTGGAGCGGAGATACAAGCATTATAAAACTTTGTGTTAAATTTGGTAAGTTTGAGGAGAGGGGAGGGTCTGAGGAAACCAACCCTTTTAGTGATGTCACCAGGCTGAGCTATAAGTTTTATGCAAGGCACCCAGCGGGCAGTCTTACCTGAGGAGCCCTTACTGCTAGCCCTGATGAACTGGGATATTTGGGAACTCCGCCGACTAGCCAGGTTGCCTGCAATGTCCTGAACACATGTAAGTGTTAATTTCTCATTTAACCCGTTATTTTTATAATTACCTTGTACATATTTTCAATTGTCTCTTTTGTAACATCCTTGTAATATTTTTTATAAACACTGCCTTATCTTTCGGAGTAAAATATCTAAATTACTAGTTTCGTTCTTCCTGCTCTAAAACGTACCCTAAGTATTCTGAAGGGAATTACGCTACTGTTTTGGGTTAGCTTCGGACCCGTATAATCGAAGCTGTGGCAGTATACCTTGTTCTGTGCCTTTGGGAGTCGTTGTAGCGACGGCTGCGTTGATAATTATTGTTCCTGCCTGAGTGGGAGTAGTTATATCGCCTCGCTGCAGCGTGCCCAATAGCCAGTACATAGCAGGGAGCCTTTCTGGCGACCAATTACCCTACGTGCAGTACCTAATCTGACCTGAGGGTAAGGGGGCGCCAGAGAGCTGCAAATTCAAGCGGAACTGTAAATCGGGATATACATAAATCCCAGCAGTTCGTGGTATATTGAAGAGCAGTGGGATAACTAAAATAAGCCCCTGCTGTAAACTAAGAGGTCAATAGCCTTGTGTGTGTTTTCATCACATTGTAGCAGTGGAGGGATAACGAAGATAAGCCCCACTGCACATGTGATAGCCGTCTGTTGGCCTAAAATCACCCTGATCCGTGACGTAGGGGTGACGGTCACGGTGTGAATCGTGACACCAGAAGCTTCAAAAGCTGATTTAGTTAGAGCCACAATTTGTCTGTCCGTGGGGTCCTTTAGAGACACCGCGTCAGGAATGGACAGTGCTGTCTGGGAGGATAATCTAGACACAGGTGGATCTACCTTAGGAGATTCGGACCATATGCTAACAAGGTCAGCAGCAAACGGGTATAAAATGTGTAAACGTTTCCTCCCTGGAAAACGTTTACCAGGGTGTTCGCAGTGTCTAGACGTAGTGTTATCAAATTCCTTATGATTGGGAAAAACTCTAGAAGGACGCTTCATCCGTTTGAAAGAAACGGAGATGTCCTGAGACGCTGCCTCCTCCTCCTTAAGCTCAAGCGTTTGAATAATGGTTGAGATAAGGCTGTCAACCATATCCTGCGTTGCGGAAGCCTGATCTGCATCTGAGTCCGAATCCGACTGAGAGGATACATCTGACCAGACGTCCGCCTGCGAAGAGGGGGAACGGGTAGAGAACGGTTTTCCGGCTGACGCAGTTGGATCCGGAGAAGTGGGTGAAGAACTAGATAGAAAACGCTTTCTGGTTCTTTTCTCAAGTCTGCCATTGTGAGGGTCTTGGACATGTGCGAACGAATCGCTGTGAGAAGCGTTCGTGGCACTGGTGGCAGTAGTTAGCAGTGGAATACGTTCTAGTACCTGAAGCAGGGACTGAGACACTTTAGTCAGGTCGGAGACCGACTGAGACATTGCAACATCTCACTCCGGGGGAGTGCACTCATCCCGAGCATTAGGGGCATCCTGAGAGACGGACATGATGGAGGAACTGTCGCGATGCACAGGAGGCAGCTGGCCGGGAAAGCGCAGGCTGCGAGCGTCTGCCCGTGCAGAGAACGCGCCAAACAGTGGGGCGTGGCCGCTGAAGAGAAACCAATCGCCCGATTGGCCAGCAGGGAAAAGGGGGTGTGGCCCGCCGGAGCGCGGTCAATACCAGTGATGGGCTGCAAGCGAGGTTGTCCAGAGCTGGGGACGAGGACGAAGAAGGGGAGCGGCCTCCCGGGGCAGAGACTTGCCGGAAAGGAATATGGTGGAAAAAGCGCGTGAGGAAATAAGCGCGAGATTTAAATAAAAGAGCGCCCGATGGCCCCCGAACCCCCTAACCCGGTGACGGAACGTCCGTGCAGCAGCGAGTGCTGTTGGATAATAAGGTTAATTGCCCCTGCATGGAGATTGCGACAATGCGGGGATAGGGGCTGCTGTTGCTTGAAGATCTACCTGAAGATGAGGAACGCATCAGGATCCCTTGATGGCAGAAAGAGTCCTGGGAAATGTGGTCCTCCTTCCCGCGCTATATCAACTGGCGCAGAAAATGGCGTCAACCCCTTAAAAGGGGGGAGGTCACCGCAGGCGACCACCGTCTTCCTCTCAGCCCACTCCGATGAGAGGGATGAGGGGGGGAAAAAGGCAAGGACTGGCCAACGAAAGTCAACATGAACACCCCAGGGAGACATGAAACAAAGTCCTGTCAGCCTCCTAGCGACAGCAGCATACACCCATGGTTACCCGTATCCCCCAATGAAGCGAGAAAGAAAACCTATTCTGTTCACTGATAACATTTTTATTTTGTAAATGGAGTGATATAAACTTTTATATTTGGTCGGGTTTGAAACAGGTCTGTGTGTGCATTTTTATTTTTTTGTATTTTTCTGGGCTACAAAGAAACTGGCTCACATGAGGACCGCCCCAGGAAAGGAAGACCAAGAGTCACCTCTGCTTCTTCGGATAAGTTTAAATAGATACAGAAAGGACAGGCTAACGGAGCGCCAAGCTGGCGGTCAGGGGAGATGTTGATTGAGAAAGGTCCAATGCAGCTCCTGCCGGGTGCCTCAGGAGAGGAATAAACAGTGAGTTGCAAAATACTCCAGTCACATGGAAGCGCACAAGACACAGATGAAAGGATTAAAAGTTTCTTTGTTTATTGAAATCCACAACGCGTTTCGACGGAACAGCTCCGTCTTCATCAGGTGGCAGTACTGCAACTCTCTTCGGATAAGTTTATCTGAGTCACCAGCATCAGAAATCGCAGGTTAACAGCAGCTCAGATTAGAGACCAGGTCAATGCCACACAGAGTTCTAGGAGCAGACAGATTTCTACAACAACTGTTAGGCTGGGATCACACACAGCGAGATACGGCCGAGTCTTGCAGGTTAAAAACAAGCTCTGGCACCGGCACTCCAGAGCGGAGCGTGCGGCCGCACACCAATATATGGAGCTGCACGCTCCGCTCCAGAGTGCCGGTGCCAGAGCTTGTTTTTAACCTGCGAGACTCGGCCGTATCTCGCTGTAGTGTGACTCCAGCCTTAAGAGGAGACTTTGTGCAGCAGGCCTTCATGGTAAAATAGCTGCTAGGAAACCACTGCTAACAAGCAGAAGAAACTTGTTTGGGCTAAAGAACACAAGGAATGGACATTAGACCAGTGGAAATCTGTGCTTTGGTCTGATGAGTCCAAATTTGAGATCTTTGGTTCCAACCACCGTGTCTGTGTGCGACGCAGAAAAGGTGAATGGATGGACTCTACATGCATGGTTCCCTCCGTGAAGCATGGAGGAGGAGGTGTGGGGGTGCTTTGCTGGTGACACTGTTGGGGATTTATTTAAAATTGAAGGCATACTGAACCAGCATGGCTACCACAGCATCTTGCAGCGGCATGCTATTCCTTCCGATTTGCGTTTAGTTGGACCATCATTTATTTTTCAACAGGACAATGACCCCAAACACACACACACACACACACACACACACCGTGTATAAGCCGAGATTTTCAGCCCTTTTTCTAGGCTAAAAGTTAGCCTCTCGGCTTATACTCGAGTCATTGTCCCAGAGGGTTGGCGGAAAGGGGGAGCAGCAGGAGTGGTGGCTGTCACATCGTACTCACCTGCTCCCGGCATGGCCTCTGCACTTCCCTGCTTCTCCGATGGTCTCCGGTGCCCGCAGCTCTTCCTGTGTTCAGCGGTCACGTGGTACCGCGCATTAAAATAGTGAATATGGACGCGACTCCACTCCCATAGGCGTGGAGCGCATATTCATTACTTTAATGAGCGGTAACACGTGACCGCTGAACACAGCTATTTTACCATGAAGGCCTGCTGCACAAAGTCTCCTCTTAACAGTTGTTGTAGAGATGTGCCTGCTGCTAGAACTCTGTGTGGCATTGACCTGGTCTTTAATCTGAGCTGCTGTTAACCTGCGATTTCTGAGGCTGGTGATTTGGACAAACCTATCCTCAGAAGCAGAGGTGACTCTTCGTCTTCCTTTCCTGGGGTGGTCCTCATGTGAGCCAGTTTCTTTGTAGCGCTTGATGGTTTTTGCCACTGCACTTAGGGACACTTTCAAAATTTTCCCAATTTTTCAGACTGACTGACTTTCATTTCTCAAAGTAATGATGGCCACTTGTTATTCTTTACTTAGAATTTGTACTATGGCAAGAAAAAAAGCAACTAACAGTCTATTCAGTAGGACTATCAGCTGTGTATCCACCAGACTTCTGCAAAACACAACTGATGGTCCCAACCCCATTTATAAGGCAAGAAATCCCACGTATTAAACCTGACAGGGCACACCTGTTACGTGAAAACCATTCCTGGTGACAACCTCTTGAAGCTTATCAAGAGAATGCCAAGAGAGTGCAAGCAGTCATTTAAGCAAAAGGCGACTACTTTGAAGAACCTAGAATATAAGACATAATTTCAGTTGTTTCACACTTTTTTGTTAAATTATATAATTCCACATGTGTTAATTCATAATTTTGATGCCTTCAGCGTGAATGTACAATTTTCATAGTCATGAACATACAGAAAAATCTTTAAATGAGAAGGTGTGTTCAAACTTTTGGTCTGTACTGTATATATATGTCTACTATATAATTGTCAAAGGGTCACTTCCGTCTGTCTGTCTTTCTGTCTGTCACGGATGTTCATTGGTCGCGGCCTCTGTCTGTCATGGAAATCCAAGTCGCTGATTGGTCGTGGCAAAACGCCCACGACCATTGCCACGACCAATCAGCGACGGGCACAGTCCGCCGGCAACATGGCCGCTCTTCCCCCCCCCCGCAGTCAGTGCCCGCTCCATACTGCACTCCAGTCAGCCCTCACACAGGGTTAATGGCAACGTTAATGGACCGCGTTATGCCGCGGTGTAACGCACTCCATTAACGCAGCTATTAACCCCGTGTGACCAACTTTTTACTATTGATGATGCGTATGCAGCATCAATAGTAAAAAGATCTAATGTTACAAATAATAATAATAATAATAAAAAAACGTTATTCTCACCCTCCGACGTGGGCGGTGTCCTCGGCAGTGCAAGCGGCAGGCTCCGGTGCCAAGTATGCTATGCGAGAAGGACCTTCCATGACGTCATGGTCATGTGACCGCGACGTCATCACAGGTCCTGCGCTCATTCCAACCCTGTGACCGGAAGCTGCCGCGTGCACCGCACACAGCCGCCAGGACTACAAGGGGCCCCTCAGAAGGTGAGTATATGTTTATTTTTTATTAAGTCTTTTTTAATCTGTTATATACGTGTCTGGGCAATATACTACGTGACTGGGCAATATACTACGTGTCTGTGCTGTATACTACATGGCTCTGTGCCGTATACTACGTGGCTGGGCAATATACTACGTGACTGGGCAATATACTACGTGACTGGGCAATATACTACGTGACTGGGCAATATACTACGTGACTGGGCAATATACTACGTGACTGGGCAATATACTACGTGGGCTGTGCAATATACTACGTGTACATGCATATTCTAGAATACCCAATGCGTTAAAATCGGGCCACCATCTAGTATGTATGTATGTATGTGTGGCACCCCTAGGGGTATTTGCCACAAAAATAGTTACTGACAGTAAATGCAAATACTAAAATAGCAAGACTGCACTACCACCTCCGGCCAGAAGGGGGAGCTCCAGAGACTCCCCTTGATCCATTCTGGTCTGAGAGAAGAACTGGCAGTTGGGCTAAGGAGCTGAAAGTGAGAGGTCATACAGTTGATCTCTAACAGCCCTGTGACTGTTACCAGGCCTAAATCACCGGCCTGAGGAGAAG
Source organism: Ranitomeya imitator (assembly GCF_032444005.1). Classification (NCBI taxonomy): domain Eukaryota; kingdom Metazoa; phylum Chordata; class Amphibia; order Anura; family Dendrobatidae; genus Ranitomeya; species Ranitomeya imitator. The sequence goes on along the minus strand of NC_091282.1, from coordinate 721,719,742 downwards.
AGGGATAGAGAAAAAGGACATTGTGAGAACCGGGTAGCATTAATCACTACCCAGAACAGGCGCAAAGACGGATACCGGATCCGTGGCTGTATTCATTACATATAATACAGCAACCGGAAAAACGTGAGGTGATATCAGCTTCACTAGGGTCGGACGCAGCAACAGACACAGAGTTCAGCGGTACTCCTGGAGGGGGTTAGCCGATAAAAGGACTCGGGTTGCCCGTCGAACCAGGACCCGGAGGGGACAGATTGGGCCGGCAGCCAGTTCACATACAGCAGCAGGGCCACACAGATATTGCGTACAATAAGAGGCGAAGACCCCGGCAGGGTCAAAGTAACTCAGAGTTCCCATACAGACTCCGGTGACAGGACTGGTTGTAAATCCTTTTTTGTTAAAGTAAACTGGTTAAACGTTTCAGTGCCTCAGTCTTTCATTTGGACAATAGCCATCTATCCAGGATTGGGATCATCACCGCTGGGAGAACCTGCTGCTGATCAAGTAAGTGCCTGTTCCCTCACGATACCCTTTACACTGTGCATTGCCTGAGGCCACAGCACCGGGTCAAGCCACCCGTGACACCCCCCTCAATAGACAGACCCCATTGGTCCGGTGCTGGGTACCCCGGTCTCTCGGGCGTCACAATTGGCGTCACGAACAGGATAGAGCCAGCCCATATACCGGGTATTGTGTGCCGTGATTGGAGCCCAAAACTGTGAAAACTTGGATGAAAAATCTTGAAAATTGACTTTATTAAAGAAAAATCCATTCCCCATTGAAAACTATTAAAAGTGACTTTTCCCCATTGGTTATAATGGAGTAAAGATGGCCGCCATCCCCTGAGGTAATCACTTCATAACCGTTAGGCACGAGACTGTTAATTGAGCTACGCCATCACCTGAGCCCCAGTCTAACTGAAAAACTTCAGAATCCACCATTACAGAGCGCGGTGGGTGGGAGCAGCAGGGGGCGTGTCATTGTGGGCGGCACCAAGCTGAGCGCTCTGACGTCAGAGCAAGGGGAAAACCAATCCTGCTGCACAGCGGAACGAATCTACACTATCCCGACGGAAGCGGAGGACCGGAAGGGTCCGGATTAACTAAGGGGGCACAGTATGTCGCAGCACGGAGACGCCGCATCACGGAGACGCCGCAGCACCCGGCGACGCTAATGCAGCTGAAAGACAGAGTGTCAATAGAGAGTCCGGTAGCGCAGCGGTGCAAGGAGTGGCGCCCATCATGCCGGTGCTGACCCCGGGTGGCCCATGGCTTCCAATGTATGAAGGTGAGCCTAATACCCTTGACGATTTCAGAGAAAAGATGCTGGCCCATTTTGACATGTTCCCTGTGGGTGAAGTTCAGCGTGTTAGTCTCCTGATGATGCAGTTAAGTGGCCATGCTAAGCGAGAAGTCACAGCATGGGCAGCTGATCTAAAAGGCACTGTTGAACGCATATTTGCTGGATTAAAAGCTACATTTGAAAACCACTGCCAGCAGCAAAGCTAAAGTACGATTCTTTAATTGCAAACAAAAAGTTAATGAGGGCGTGAGAGACTTTGCCTTAAACCTGCAGGAAGCCCTTAAATCACTTACACTGGCTGAACCCATTTTTAACACCGGAGCGGATAAACTGCTAAGAGATCAATTTATTGAGGGACTCTACACCCCTTCTCACCGGGGGCATGTGAGCATGCTTGTTTTTAAGAACCCTGAATTGACATTTGCCCAATTAAAGGAGAGCGTTATACGTCTCCAGCTGGCAGAGGCACCTCGGGATCAGGATCCTGCGCAACTCATGGCAGAGGCTCCTCAACAACATGGAGTACCAGTGACATCAGCTATGTCCGGGGCCATTGCTAAGCCCCTGGGGCCCAGTACTAATGAGGCTCTTCAACTAAAGCTTGACTCTTTAACTGATGTTGTTGCTTCAATGGCTAAAACCATGCAGGAGATGAGAGGACCCAAGATGGAGTTGTCAAACCGTAGAGAAGGTGTTCCATGGATGAGACCCCGGAGATACCCGACATGGAGAGGACGACCCCGCGACCGCTACCAACCGGATGGACAGCCCATTTGCCGCCGTTGCCAGCAGCCAGGCCACTTTGCACGAGATTGTGATTTAAACGGGAATCCCCTGGGAATGCGGGCCGCTTCGCAGGAATGAACTTTCAAGGCCCAACACCCTGGCACGACAGGTACATCGGAGGACGACCCATTATCCCTATCGTGCTGGACGGAATGCCCCTCAACGCTTTGCTGGACACAGGTTCCCAGATTTCATCTATACCGTATATCCTTTATAAGAGGTACTGGGCTGATGCAGATATTGATAAAGGGCCCTCTGATGTTGAACTAGATATATGGGCCAGTAATGGTAAGTTGGTACCGAAACTAGGATTCAGGGAGATGACCATAAAGATTGGTAAAGTAGAATTGAAGAAACAGGGTATAATTGTTGTTGATGTTGACCGGCGGAACTGTGAACCAACTGTATTGATAGGAATGAATGTGTTAGAGAACTGCTTTTCCGAAGTCATTTCTGTCTTACAGCAAATTGCTGAAACTGCCCAATCCTGCCAGCAGAGAGTTCTCCAGAGGGAAATAAAAGTATTGATGTTAAGGCAACAGGTAGAAGTTGCAGGTGGAGAAATCGGCAGTGTGAGGGTAAGCGATTCAACGTCTATTGTAATCCCACCAAAAACAGAAATGCTGGTATGGTGTAGAGCAGCCATTGGTACTAAGGGACGAGATTATCAAGCCTTAATAGAACCAGTGTACACCGACAGCAGGCCCACTATACTCACAGCACGAGGGATAGTCGAGGTACACCGGGGACGAGTGCCGGTACGACTTTTGAACTGTGGAGAGGAAGAGGTCACTTTGCCAAGGTATGCTACAATGGCAAAGCTATATACTGTTGACAACAATGCCATCACAACCATTGAGCCCTTAGAACCAACCTGTCAGGTGGAAGGCAATGGCTCAGATGGAGAAATGGAGGATTGGTGCCAACAGCTACACGTGGGCATAAATTCAACACCTACCCATCAAAAACAAGGGGTGTATAGGCTAGTGACGGAATATGAACAAGTCTTCAGTAAACACCCATTGGACTTCGGACGGATAGAAGGGGTAGAACACACAATCCCCACCAGTGACCATCCCCCAATAAAAGAAAGATATAGACCCATACCGCCCGCTCACTATCAATGTGCAAAAGATATGCTGAGGGAGATGAAACAGGCCGGGGTAATAGACAGCTGTAGCCCCTGGGCGGCCCCTCTAGTGATTGTCAAAAAAAAGGACGGAACCATGAGAATGTGCGTAGACTACCGGAAGATTAATAACATCACCAATAAAGACGCCTACCCCTTGCCTAGGATAGAAGAGTCCTTAACTGCTTTGAAATCTGCTAATTATTTTTCCACCTTAGACTTAACAAGCGGGTATTGGCAAGTCCCTGTGGCTGAGCGAGATAAGGAAAAGACGGCATTCACCACACCAATGGGTCTATGTGAATTTAATCGCATGCCGTTCGGACTCTGCAACGCATCCGGTACCTTCCAGCGGCTGATGGAATGCTGCCTCGGACACAAGAACTTCGAGACCGTCCTCCTGTACCTAGATGATGTGATCAAAGACTCAAAGACTTACGAACAACACTTAATAGACCTGGCAGAAGTGTTCGAAGCCTTATCCAGGTATGGCATGAAAGTCAAGCCATCCAAATGTCACCTTCTCAAGCCAAAGGTACAGTACCTGGGACACATCGTGAGTTCGGAGGGAGTAGCACCAGATCCCGAGAAAATAAGCGCCATAAGGGATTGGCCAAGACCTACCAGCGCAAAAGAAGTGAGACAATTCCTGGGATTGGTGGGTTACTATCGCAGATTTATAAAAGGATTTACCAAGTTGGCAGCACCCTTGCAAGACACCTTGGTAGGGCAGACGAAGAAACCTTCAAATTGAAACCCTCCTTTTCAGTGGAACGACGAAAGGGAAGATTCCTTTGAACAACTAAAGAAGGCACTAACCGGAGAAGAGGTTCTGGCATACCCAGATTACCATCAACCTTTCATCCTCTACACCGATGCCAGTAATGTGGGACTAGGAGCGGTGCTGTCACAAAAGCAAGAAGGTCGGGAGAAAGTCATCGCCTTTGCAAGTAGAAAGCTCCGGCCTACTGAAAGAAATTCAGAAAATTACAGCTCCTTCAAATTGGAACTACTGGCAGTAGTTTGGGCTGTGACTGAACGTTTCAAACACTATCTGGCCGCTGCAGAATTTATTGTCTATACTGACAACAATCCGTTGACCCACCTGGACACAGCCAAATTAGGTGCGTTAGAACAGCGATGGATAGCCCGGTTATCTAATTACAACTTCAAGATCAAGTATCGAGCAGGTCGCAAGAATGGAAATGCCGATGCCCTATCCCGGATGCCACACTTGAGAGATGTAGAAGAAGAAACGGGGGAGCTTGAAGAAATTGAACTACCAGCCTTCCATCATCCCAAGGCAAAACATCATCAGTCAAGTACCTATCAGAAACAACAAGAGGTGAATTTAAATCCGTTAGCACACCATAGATGGGCTGACACCCAAGACAGCAATCCGGCTGTGAAGTTGGTGAAGGAACTGTTAACTGAGCAAAGTGCATATCCCGATGAGGATGCCCCAGAAGAGACGCATCAACTCTGGAAAGAGAGAGGCAAAATGTTCCTGTATCAAGGGAAGCTCTGTAGAAGGTACACCAATCCGAAAACACATGAATTGGTTTGGCAGATTATCGTGCCTAAACAAGATGTCAAGATGGTCCTCGAAGCTTACCATAATGGTGCTGGTCACTTCGGTTGGAAAAAGTTAGAAGTACTTCTAAGAGAAAGATTTTATTGGGTCGGGATGAGAAAATCAATCGAACAGTGGTGCAGAAATTGTGGCCCGTGCAACCTCAGAAGAAACGATCAAAAGAACCAAAGAGCCCCACTGCAGCCCATAATCACCAAACAACCACTTGAATTTGTAGCCATGGACCACGTGAAGTTGACACCAAGCCGGTCTGGCTATGTCTATGCCTTGACCATCGTGGACCATTATTCACGCTTCTTGGTAGTAGTACCCGTAAAAGATCTGACAGCAAAAACAGCAGCCAAAGCATTCCAAACGTACTTTTGTAGACCCCATGGATATCCGGAACAGGTTCTCACCGACCAAGGTACAGCCTTTGAATCAGAGATCTTCAGAGAATTCTGCAATATGTATGGTTGCAAAAAGATCCGTACGACGGCCTATCATCCACAAACAAACGGCTTATGCGAGAAGATGAACCATATTGTAATAGAACTACTAAAGACTTTACCTGAGGCAGAAAGGAATCAATGGCCAGAGAAATTGCCTGACTTGGTGGATCTGTATAATCATGTCCCGGTGAGTTCCACCAATTGCACCCCAGCTTACCTTATGCGTGCAAGACCCGGCCAATTACCAATCGATCTAGAAATGGGAATTCTGAAACCAGACGCAGAAGTCCAAGACTCCAATTGGGATATCATACGGCAAAAGCAGTATCGCCAAGTGCAAGAGAGTGTGGAAAGAAGCCTTCAGCAAACTAGAGAAAGACAAGAGCGAACTTTCAACCAGAATGCTCTAGCGACCCCATTAAGACCGGGTGACCAAGTGCTCAAGAGAAATCGTCGAACCAATAAACTGGACAATCAGTGGGAAGCCGTACCCTACACAGTTTTACCAACAAGAGTGGATAATCCTAAAATGTGTCTCATTAGCAAAAACGGAGGCTTAACATCTGTACTAGTGTCAAGAGACAATCTTAAATTATGTCCGGAAGCATTGAAAGAGCCAGACATTGTCCAGCCAGAACCAGAAGTTATTCAACCCATACAGGTTCAACCAGTAAAGGAAAAAGAAGAGGAAGTGTATCACACCTGTATAGGAGACTTTCCCAAAACCCTACTAACATACCATGGTGCAGTAGTGGTTCCCATGGTGGCCTTTTACCCAACACCGAACCCAATACCAGAAGTCCCAAGACAGGAAGAGGCTGACCCCGTACTACAGGAGGTTCCAGGTCAGGAAGAACAGATTCCTGGTCAGAGTAATCCCATTCACGGTGGACTTGCCAACTCCATAGTCGTGGAATTATCTTTAGCAGAGCGGGCAGATACTACCTCCGCAGTAGACTGTAGTACACCACATGAAGAGACACCGCTATTACGTAGATCACAGCGTAGTACCCAGGGTCAATTACCGGCCAGGTATGCAGATTACCAACTATAAAGCTCATAATGTGAATTGTATATATGTTATGCTGTCTATAGTTAAACAGAAAATGTAGTCTAGTCATTGTTATCAGTCTGCAACGTTTAAGCCCAGTGCCTACAGAGACTTGTCTGTATGAACTTCTTGCATATTCTTGAACTTTTTATCAGCCCGGAGGCACTAAATCAAAGCTTCCGAAAGACTGCTTTTTGAACTTTGCTTTTTGCTCTTTTTGAACTTTCTTTAGACTTTATATTGATAACTCCGTTGGAAAAATGGAACTAAATTTCTGGACACTAAGTACAGTGCCTTTCCTAATACCTTCAAGGATAGAACTGTATTAATGGACGCTATTTGAAGTGACTTTTTACAGAACTATATTTTTGTTTCCTTGAGTGGTTTTTGTAACTTTTCATTTTTAAGACTCTGTACATATTAATTGTTATTTCAAAATGTTATTGTCCCACAGTCCCGGAGTACTGTTCTTAACTAAGGGGGAATGTGGCACCCCTAGGGGTATTTGCCACAAAAATAGTTACTGACAGTAAATGCAAATACTAAAATAGCAAGACTGCACTACCACCTCCGGCCAGAAGGGGGAGCTCCAGAGACTCCCCTTGATCCATTCTGGTCTGAGAGAAGAACTGGCAGTTGGGCTAAGGAGCTGAAAGTGAGAGGTCATACAGTTGAATCTCTAACAGCCCTGTGACTGTTACCAGGCCTAAATCACCGGCCTGAGGAGAAGAGGGATAGAGAAAAAGGACATTGTGAGAACCGGGTAGCATTAATCACTACCCAGAACAGGCGCAAAGACGGATACCGGATCCGTGGCTGTATTCATTACATATAATACAGCAACCGGAAAAACGTGAGGTGATATCAGCTTCACTAGGGTCGGACGCAGCAACAGACACAGAGTTCAGCGGTACTCCTGGAGGGGGTTAGCCGATAAAAGGACTCGGGTTGCCCGTCGAACCAGGACCCGGAGGGGACAGATTGGGCCGGCAGCCAGTTCACATACAGCAGCAGGGCCACACAGATATTGCGTACAATAAGAGGCGAAGACCCCGGCAGGGTCAAAGTAACTCAGAGTTCCCATACAGACTCCGGTGACAGGACTGGTTGTAAATCCTTTTTTGTTAAAGTAAACTGGTTAAACGTTTCAGTGCCTCAGTCTTTCATTTGGACAATAGCCATCTATCCAGGATTGGGATCATCACCGCTGGGAGAACCTGCTGCTGATCAAGTAAGTGCCTGTTCCCTCACGATACCCTTTACACTGTGCATTGCCTGAGGCCACAGCACCGGGTCAAGCCACCCGTGACACCCCCCTCAAGAGACAGACCCCATTGGTCCGGTGCTGGGTACCCCGGTCTCTTGGGCGTCACATATGTATATCTATATATATAATTGCCTAAGGGTTTTTCCGTCTGTCTGTCTGTCTGTCTGTCTGTCTGTCCTGGAAATCCCGCGTCTCTGATTGGTCGAGGCCGCCAGGCCTCGACCAATCAGCGACGATAATGTCATAAAGGACGTAGACATCCCGCGTCTGATTGGTCGAGGTCGCCAGGCCTCGACCAATCAGCAACGGGAACAGCGATGATGATGTCATAAAGGACGTAGAAATCCCACGTTTCTGATTCAGCGATGGGCACAGTATCGACGTAGATGTCAAAATGGTTGCCTCGACCAATCAGCGACGGGCACAGTCTGCCGCGAATTCTGGAATCATCATTGTCCATATACTACGGGGACGTGCATATTCTAGAATACCCGATGCGTTAGAATCGGGCCACCATCTATATATATATATATATATATATATATATATATATATATATATATATATATATATATATATATATATATATATATATCTATAATTGCCTAAGGGTTTTTCCGTCTGTCTGTCTGTCCTGGAAATCTCGCGTCTCTGATTGGTTGAGGCCGCCAGGCCTCGACCAATCAGCGACGGGCACAGCATCGACGTAGAAATCCCACGTCTCTGATTGGTCGAGGCCACCAGGCCTCGACCAATCAGCGACGGGCACAGCGACGATGATGTCATAAAGGACGTAGACATCCTGCGTCTCTGATTGGTCGAGGCCGCTAGGCCTCGACCAATCAGCAACGGGCACAGCGACGATGATGTCATAAAGGACATAGAAATCCCACGTTTCCCTCCTATCTTATACATTTTAAAAATTACAAAACTGGACAGATACAAAAGATTGGGCACCCTGCATGGTTAGTACCTAGTATCTCCCCTCTTTGAAAGTACCGTAGCTTGTAAACGCTTTTTTGTAGACAGACAAGAGTCTTTCAATTCTTGTTTGAGGGATTTTCATCCATTTTTCCTTGGAAAATTCTTCCGGTTCTGAGTGACTCCTGGGTCGTCTTGCATCCTCTGCTATTTTGAGGTCTAGCCACATATTTTCAATGATGTTCAGATCAGGGTACTGTGAGGTCCATTGTCAAAACCTTCAGCTTGCACTTTTTGAATTTGTCTATGTTGTTTATTGAGGATTTTGACCTGTGTTTAGGATCATTATCCATTTGTAGAAGCCATCCTTTTTTCAACCTCATTTTTTTTTACCGATGGTGTTATGTTTGTATCAAGAATTTGTTGAAATCTCATTGAATCCATTCTTCCATCTACCCGTGAAATGTTTCCCGTGCCACTGGCTGCAACACAGTCCCAAAGCATGATTGATCCACCCCCGTGCTTAAGGCCATGTTCACACGTTGCGTCCTGTCCCTGCGGGTTTTCCCGCAGCGGATTTAATAAATCTGCAGGGAAAACCCGCTGCGGTTATCCCTGCAGATTTATCACGTTTTGTCCTGCGGGTTCCGCTGCGGGATTTTACTCCTACTATTGATGCTGCATATTCAGCAATATGCAGCATCAATAGTAATGTTAAAAATAATAAAATCATGATATACTCACCCTCTGATGTCCCGATCTTCTCGGCGCTGCAGGCGGCGGTCCGGTTCCAAAGATGCTGTGCGAGAAGGACCTTCGTGACGTCACGGTCATGTGACCGCGACGTCACCGCAGGCCCTGCTCGCACAGCAACCCAGACCGGACGGCTGCGTGCAGCGCTGAGACTTCAGAGGTGAGTATAACATTATTTTTTATTTTAATTCTTTTTTTTTACCCACAAATATGGTTCCCGGGGCCTGGAGGAGAGTCTCCTCTCCTCCACCCCGGGTATAACCCGCACATTATCCGCTTACTTCCCTCATGGTGGGCACAGCCCCATGCGGGAAATAAGCGGATCAATGCATTTCTATGGGTGCAGAATCGCTGCGATTCTGCACAAAGAAGTGACATGCTGCGGGTTTTTAACCGCTGCGTTTCTGCTCAGTTTTTCCCGCAGCATGTGCACAGCGGTTTGCAGTTTCCATTGGTTTACATGTAAATGTAAACGCAATGGAAACTGCAGCGGACCCGCAGCGGCAAAATCGCTGCGGTTCCGCGGTAAAAACCGCAACGTGTGAACATGGCCTAATGGTGGGCAAGATGCTCTCTCCTGAAATTCTGTGCCTTTTTTTCTCCACACATACCTTTGATAACTCTGGCCAAAGAGTTCTATTTTAACGTCATCGGTCCACAGGACTTGTTTCCAAAATGCATCAGGCTTGTTTAGATGTTCTTTTGCATACTTCGGATGCTGAATGTTATGTTGAGGACGCAGAAGAAGTTTTCTTATGATGACTCTTCCATGAAGGCCATATTTGTGCAGGTGCCTCTGAACAGTAGAACAATGTATCACAACTCCAGAGTCTGCTAAATCTTTCTGAATGTCTTTTGCAGTAAAGTGGGGGTTCTGAATTGCCTCTCTAGCAATGCAACAAGCAGCCAAGAAATTTTGCTTGGTCTACAGGCCTTACCTTGAAGCACCACTGTTCCTGTTAACTGCCATTTCTTAATTACACTGAGGAAAGGGCAACATGAAAACACTTTGCTTTCTTCTTATAGCCTACTCCTGCTTTGTGGGCCTCCACCATTTTCATTTTCAGAGTGCTAGGCAGCTGCTTAGTAGAACCCATTGCTGCTGTTTTTTCGGCATAAGGTTAGAGGCGGCTGGGTTTTTATGAAGCTGGGAAATTTGCATCACTTGTCCTTTCCTAACGATGATAGTGAACAAGCCATAACCCCACAGGCTAATTAAGGTCAAAGTTATCTGAGCACACAAATCTCCAAGGGTGCCTACACTTTAGCATCGGTCTATTTTATTTTTTGTAATTTTTAAAAAAGATAATATCTAAAAAAAATGACTATCTATATTTTTTTTCCCCTACCATACCAAGGAAATGTGTCATCTTTAACTTTAGGCCTTATAAAGATCTTTTCATGTTCAACTTGCTTAGGCTACTTTCACACTTCTGTCTTTTGTCCTCCGTCACAATCCGTCGTTATGGGCAAAAAACGGATCTTGCAAATGTGCTTGCAGGATGCGTTTTTTGCCCATACACTTGTATTACCGACGGATCGTGACGGATGGGCACACGTCGCATCCGTCGTATTTTGGCGGACGCAACGCACAAAAAATATTCAATGTAACTTTTTTTTGTGCGACGTGTCCGCCATTTTCGACCGCGCATGTGCGGCCGAAACTCCGCCCCCTCCTCCCCGGACTGCATCCGCTGCCCACATCTTGCAGTTATTTCACAACGTCCGTCGGTACGTCGGCCCGACGCATTGCGAGGGGCCCGTACCGACAGAAATGTGAAAGTAGCCTTAACTGTTCTTACTCCGACGTGGTTGTTAGTCACTCACAGTTCTCAGTACTTCTTTCTCAAAACGCATTGTACTTCTGCTCACATGTGAATGCAGGATGGATTGACAGCTAGCGGACAATTTAAAAGCTACAGTAAAGAACAAATACCGAGATACAGTAAATGATGAAAAAAGAAAGTCCTGCCAAAAAAAAAAAAACTGTCTAGAACAGGGGTCTCAAACTGTATTCCTGGAGGGCCGCAAACCGTGCGTGTCTTCAAGATTTCCTTAGCATTGCACAAGGTGCTAGAATCATCTGTGTAGGTGATTAAATTATCACCTGTGCAATACAAGGAAATCCGGAAAACATGACCTGTTTGCAGCCCTCGAGGAATGCAGTTTGAGAGCTCTGGTCTAGAATATGCCATGACTGTCCTGAAAACAAGGTACAGTTAACCCCTATGTTGGTCTGACGGGGAGTTTGCAGCTCTTTTCTGTCTTGATGCTCCTCTTAGCTGATTTATGATCACAGTGAAGTTGAATGTGAAGAGAAATAAAAGTCGAAGGGTGCATCATTCTTAATTAAACCCATTTGCAAAAATGATTTATAGCCTCAAAAACAAACATACACTTAATGGATTTAAGTTGTTTTTTTTTAAATACCGAAATATCATTAATCCTCAAATAAAAAAAGCAATATGACTAGAAGCTATGAGTAATTCCACAACCTTCCTCTTGCCAAATCTAATGTTTTAGTCACTGTGGGGATTCATTGATGAATGCATACAAATATCCTCTGGGTCTTCTGCTTTTGAGAAGACTGCTTTGGCATAGCTCATTAACCCCTTCACCCCGGGCCATTTTCAATTTTCAGTTCTTGTTTTTTGCTTTCCTTCTTCCAAGAGCCACAACTTTTTTTTTTTCCGGTCAATATGGCCATATGAGAGAGCTCTTGCTTTTTGTGGCATGAGTTGTACTTTTAAATGACACCATAGATTTTACCATATAGTGTACTGGAAAACTGAAAAAAATTCCAAGTGCGGTGAAATTGCAAAAAAAAGTGCAATTCTACAATTATTTGTTGTTTTTTTAAAATTTTTACTTACCATGTTCAATATATGGTAAAACTGACCAGGAAATATTATTCTTCAGGTCAGTACAAGTATGCAGATACCAAACATGTGTAGTTTAACCCCTTCACGACATGCGCTTTACCAATACGGCGCATGTCGTGTCTCCCTCTTTGATGTGGGCTCCGGTGCTGAGCCCGCATCAAAGCCGGGATATGTCAGCTGTTTTGTACAGCTGAAATGTGCGCGCAATAGCTGCAGGTGGAATCGCGATGCACCCGCCGCTATTAACTATTTAAATGCCGCTGTCAAACGCTGACAGCGGCATTTCCTACTGCTTCCGGCCATCGGACCGGAAATGCGCGCATCGCTGACCCCCGTCATGTGATCGAGGGTCAGAAATGTGTCGGCATGACAACCAGAAGTCTCCTTGAGTCCTCTATGGTTGTTGATGCCGGATTGCTGTGAGCGCCACCCTGTGGTCAGCGCTCATAGCAATGCAGGAATTCAGCTACATAGGATCGATCTGAGCATAGCGCTTAAGTAGCTGAGCTGATCGAGTTGTGCCAGCTTCTAGCCTCCCATGGAGGCTATTGAAACATGGCAAAAGGAAAAAAAATGTTTTGAAAAAAAAAAATAAAGTTTAAATCACCCCCCTTTCGCCCCATTCAAAACAAAATAATAATAAAAAAACCAAACCTACACATATTTGGTATCGCCGCATTCAGAATCGCCCGATCAATAAAATAAAAAAAGGATTAACCTGATCGATAAACAGCGTAGCGAGAAAAAAAATCAAAACGCCAGAATTTCTTTTTTTGGTCGCCGCGACATTTCATTAAAATGCAATAACAGGCGATCAAAAGGACGTAGCTGCACAAACGTGGTATCATTAAAAACGTCAGCTCGGCACGCAAAAAATAAGCCCTCATCTGACACAAGATCCCAAAAAATGGAGACGCTACAGGTATCGGAAAACTGCTCAATTCTTTTTTTTGCAAAGTTTTGAATTTTTTTTTCACCACTTAGATAAAAAATAACCTAGACATGTTAGGTGTCTATGAACTCGTAATGACCTGGAGAATCACAAATCACAGGTCAGTTTTAGCATTTAGTCACTTATCAAAAAAGCCAAACAAAAAACAAGTGAGGGATTGCCTTTTTTTTTTTTTTTGAAATTTCAGATTTGGAATTTTTTCCCCATTTCCTATTACAAGACATGGTAAAACCAATGGTGTCGTTCAAAAGTACAACTCGTCCCACAAAAAATAAGCCCTCACATGGCCATATTGACGGAAAAATAAAAAAGTTATGGCTCTGGGAAGAAGGGGAGCGAGAAACGAAAACGCAAAAAAGAAAAAGGGCTGTGTCTTCAAGGGGTTAATTTATATTTAAGTGGTGAAAAATAATTCCAAAATTTGCATGAAAAAGTTGTGTCTCCATTTTTCAAGAGCTGTAGTGTCTCCATTTTTCAGGTTCTGGGGCCGGTGAAGGCTTATTTTTTGCACCCTGAGGTAATGTTTTTATTGATACCATTTTGGGTTACATACGATGTTTTAATCGCCTCTTACTGCTTTTTATTATAATGTTGCAACTACAATAAAAAACGTAATTCTGGAGTTTCGATTTTTTTCTCATTACGCCGTTTGCCGATCTGATTAATTTACGTTATATCTTGATAGATCGGATATTTCTGAATGCAATGATAGCAAATATATGTATTTATTTGTTGTAGTTTCAATGGGGCAAAAAGGGGGGTGCTTTGAACTTGTAATTTTTTTTTATTTTTTTTCATATTGTTAAAAACATTTTCCCCCCACTTTTTACTATATTTAATAGTCTCCTTAGGAAACTTGAAGCTGCGATCAATCAATCGCCAGAGATATACATAACGGGGGCTTCAGAACTGCTATGTGTAGCAAAAATCACGATTTCCTATGAACGTTGGCCCCAAGATGGTGAAATTCACAGTGACAGGCGTGGGGAGGTCTCCTGCAGACCCCAGGCGGTCATGACAACCCATCAGTGCCCCCCCGATCACGTGACAGGGCGCCGATGGGCGGGATTTGTGTCAAGCTTCTGGCTGGTGCGTTAAGTCCCGCTTTCAGAGAGTGACAGTGGGATTTAGCTGGTTAACAGCTTAGGGGGAGGGGTAGATCCACCCATCGCTGTTAAAGGCTGATTTACTCAGCTACTATGTATGGGGAAAGATGTGGGCTCAGCGTCGAAGTTGCATCAAAGTCGGGGGCATGATATAGGGCATAAATATACGTCTTTTGTTGTGAAGGAGTTAAAGGGTCAAACTTTGACTAACTGGTGGCAGTGGGGAGGTACTGGTCTTCCTCCTGGAGGGCAGATAATTTGCATGCCTTTATCTCTCTATAGACAATGTGATTGTTTACTTCTTGCACTATAAGAACATCTTTAGTAATTAATGTATGCTTTACCTCTAAAATCAAGTTACATGCAATGCATCTAATGCAAGTACATCCACTAATGACAAAATCCCACCCAGCGCAGAAGGCTACACCCACAACACGCTGCCCCAATGGAGTGTCAAGTGTTATTTTAATGGAAAGGTTAACTGTAGAAATTTTAGTTAAACTAAAACACAATAAATATAATAATAAAACCCATGTAAGGAACCAAGAGAAAGATGTACCATAAATATAGGAACCTACCAGCAGCTCCAGCAGGACCTCACGGTTGTATTTCGTTTCTTCCCCTTCAGCCAAAGCCGGCAATAAACACAGGTACGAGGCCACTTGGTGGAGAGTGTTAGGACTGGGGGAAAAAAAAATAAATAAAAAAAATAAACTGGGCAGAATCCACAAGACACTGTACTCTACCAGCCCACTGGAAGCAAACCTTTGTACATCGCCCCAGAATATGTAAGGCGTGTATGAAGAATAACAAGCTCTACCTGACTTTTCTCCTTCCAGGACAGTGCTATGATGGCACGGGGGCTACTCTTGCATACAGACCTGTGTGACCCGGACATAGCAATAATCTGGTACAAGGGCTTGTGTTTGCAGACAATGGAGCGTGAACCTGAAATGTCCTTTCAACATTGCAATGAACAGATGTTTCGCTGAGTGCCATTTTTGATGTGTTTATCACATTTTCTTGCCACACTATTGAATTCAGTCTCACTGTACTCCCTCTTCAAATATTATTGTACCTGAGGTCTAAAATAACAAACGGAGCTGTTACTTACCGTCCCCAGGTCCTGTGATGCCTCTAGGCTGCAGTGATGACATCACATCTTCAGCACTTGTAACCGCTGCAGACAGTCACTGTGCTCTGAAGTCTACCACAGCAGAGCCTCTGTGCACAGTGATTGTCTGCATTGGTTCTAATTGCAATAGATGTGATAACACTGCAGCCCATCACTTGGCTTAGAGGTGCTAAGCTGAGCGACTGACTGTAGCAGTATATATGACGTCACCTACATGGCCTATCAATAAAGACTGAGGCTGTGCAAGACCCGGGGAGGTGGAGTTACAGCTCTGTTAGTTATTTTAGTCCTCTGCAACAAAATGGTGCAATAAAATGTGAAAATATAATGGAGTAGCAGCACGTGGAAGAGTCTACAGAGATCCCTTTAATTATTAACCCCATGTTAAAGCGACAGCACTATAGCAGCATGAGTTACACTGGGAAATGCTGTAACAAACCATCCGTCCTGCAGCTCGTGCCCATATAATGCAGCATTAACGGATGTGGCATTTAGAATTGTCTATGGGCATCTGGCACAGGGAATAAGGGGCTCCTAGTTATCTGCAGAGGGACCCACTCACACGTGTGCTGATGGTTTACTGTATCATAAAACTGCAGGCTGAGGGCATTTATGCAATTTAGGGAACTCAGAGGGGACTCCGAGTGTAATCATAATCTCCATCTCACCAGACATTAGATGCTGCAGAACAGCTTTCTGAAGTGCAAGACAGATTCCAGGTCATTAATGATTGATTATAAAGAAATTGTCCGGCCATAGGATATTGTTCAACAGTATCAGATTGTGACAGGTCTGTGCAGCGCGGCTCTGTTCAAAGTTTACGATCCTAAGGGTGCAGCTGTATAACTTTGGCAGTGTACCAACTGGCCGGCGGCTCTCCCGACCCGAGCGTGGCAGCTGACAAGAACCGCCGGCCAGTCCATGCAATATGTTCCTATCACGGCCGTCTGACTGCGCCTTTAACCCCTTCGCGCCAGCCGCCGTACTAGTACTGCGCTGCCGGCACTGCATAAGTGCCAGCAGCAGTACTAGTACGGCGCACCGATCACCGCGGTCTCGCGCTGAGCGCCGCGGTGATCGGGTGCGGGTGTCAGCTGTATATGACAGCTGACACCCCGCAGCAATGCCCACGATCGGCGCTATCGCCGATCGCGGGCATTTAACCCCTCTGATGCCGCTGTCAGTAGTGACAGCGGCATAGAGGGGGATCGCGCAGGGACGGGGGCTCCCTGCGCTCTCCCACCGGAGCAACGCAATGAGATCGCGTTGCTCCGGTGACCCGGAAGGAGTCCCCGGATCCAAGATGGCCGCCGGACTCCTTCCGGGTCATGAAGTGACCTGGCTAGCCGGCGCCTGCTAAGAGCAGGCGCTGGAAAGCCAGCTAAGCTGCCTGTCAGATCGTTGATCTGACAGTGTGCTATGCACAGTGTCAGATCAACGATCTGATCTAATACAGAGATGTCCCACCCTGGGACAATGTTAGAAAGTAAAAAAAAAAAAATAGAATGTGTAAAAAAAAAATTTAAAAAAATCCCCAAATTAAAAAAAAAAAAACATTTCCCAATAAATACATTTATTTATGTAAAAAAAAAAAAAAAACAATAAATGTACACATATTTGGTATCGCCGCGTCCGTAACGACCCGCTCTATAAAACTATCACACTAGTTAACCCCTTCAGTGAACACCGCAAAAAAAAAAAAAAAAAAACAAGGCAAAAAACAACGCTTTATTATCATACAGGCGAACAAAAAGTAGAATAACACGCGATCAAAACGACGGATATAAATAACCATGGTACCGCTGAAAACGTCATCTTGTCCCGCAAAAAAAAAGCCGCCATACAGCATCATCAGCAGAAAAATAAAAAAGTTATAGCTCTCAGAATAATGCGATGCAAAAACAATTATTTTTTTATATAAAATAGTTTTTATTGTGTAAAAGCGCCAAAACATAAAAAAATTACATAAATGAGGTATCGCTGTAATCGTACTGACCCGAAGAATAAAACTGCTTTATCCATTTTACCACACGTGGAACGGTATAAACGCCCCCCCTAAAAGAAATTCAGGAATTGCTGGTTTTTGTTCATTCCGCCTCCCAAAAATCGGAATAAAAAGCGATCAAAAAATGTCATCTGCCCGAAAATGTTACCAATAAAAACATCAACTCGTCCCACAAAAAACAAGACCTCATATGACTCTGTGGGCCAAAATATGGATAAATTATAGCTCTCAAAATGTGGTGATGCAAAAACTATTTTTTGCAATAAAAAGCGTCTTTTAGTGTGTGACAGCTGCCAATCATAAAAATCCGCCAAAAAAACGCTATAAAAGTAAATCAAACCCCCCTTCATCACCCCCTTAGTTAGGGAAAAATAATAAAATGTAAAAAAATGTATTTATTTCCATTTTCCCATTAGGGTTAGGGCTAGGGTTAGGGCTAGGGTTAGGGCTAGGGTTAGGGTTAGGGCTAGGGCTAGGGTTAGGGTTAGGGTTGGGGTTAGGGTTTCAGTTATAATTGGGGGTTTCCACTGTTTAGGCACATCAGGGGCTCTCCAAACGCGACATGGCGTCCGATCTCAATTCCAGCCAATTCTGCTTTGAAAAAGTAAAACAGGGATCCTTCCCTTCCGAGTTTTCCTGTGTGCCCAAACAGTGGTTCCCCCCAACATATGGGGTATCAGCGTTCTCAGGACAAGTTGGACAACAACTTTTGGGGTCCAATTTGTCCTGTTACCCTTGGGAAAATAAAAGCATAGGGGATAAAATATCATTTTCGTGGAAAAAATTTTTTTTTTATTTTCACCGCTCTGCGTTATAAACTGTAGTGAAACACTTGTTGGTTCAAAGCTCTAACAACACATCTAGATAAGTTCCTTGGGGGGTCTAGTTTCCAATATGGGGTCACTTGTGGGGGGTTTCTACTGTTTAGGTACATCAGGGGCTCTGCAAATGCAACATGACGCCTGCAGACCAATCCATCTAAGTCTGCATTTCAAATGGCGCTCCTTCCCTTCCGAGCTCTGCCGTGCACCCAAACAGTGGTTCCCCCCAACATATGGGGTATCAGCGTTCTCAGGACAAGTTGGACAACAGCTTTTGGGGTCCAATTTGTCCTGTTACCCTTGGGAAAATGAAAGCATAGGGGATAAAATATCATTTTCGTGGAAAAAAATATATTTTTTATTTTCACGGCTCTGCGTTATAAACTGTAGTGAAACACTTGTTGGTTCAAAGCTCTCACAACACATCTAGATAAGTTCCTTGGGGGGTCTAGTTTCCAATATGGGGTCACTTGTGGGTAGTTTCTACTGTTTAGGTACATCAGGGGCTCTGCAAATGCAACATGACACCTGCAGTCCATTCCATCTAAGTCTGCATTTCAAACGGTGCTCCTTCCCTTCCGAGCTCTGCCATGCACTCAAACGGTGGTTCCCCCCCACATGTGGGGTATCAGCGTACTCAGGACAAATTGGACAATAACATTTGTGGTCCACTATCTCCTGTTACCCTTGGGAGAAAAAAAAATTGCGGGCTAAAACATCATTTTGTGGAAAGAAAAAATGATTTTTTAATTTTCACAATGCTACATTCTAAACTTTAGTGAAACAATTGGGGGTTAAAAGTGCTCACCACACATCTAGATAAGTTCCTTAGGGGGTCTTCTTTCCAAAATGGGGTCACTTGTGGGGGGTTTCCACTGTTAAGGCACGTCAGGGGCTCTCCAAATGCGACATGGCGTCCGATCTCAATTCCAGCCAATTTTGCATTGAAAAGTCAAATGGCGCTCCTTCCCTTCCGAGCTCTGCCATGCGCTCAAACAGTGGTTTATCCCTATATATGAAGTATCGACGTACTCAGGACAAATTGCAAAACAACTTTTGGGGTCCAATTTATCCTTTTACCCTTGGGAAAATAAAAAATTTGGGGCAAAAAGATCATTTTTTGTGAAAATTAAATATAATTTTTTTTTTACGGCTCTACATTATAAACTTCTGTGAAGCACTTGGAGGTTCAAAGTGCTCACCACACATCTAGATTAGTTCCTTAGGGGGTCTACTTTCCAAAATGGTGTCACTTGTGGGGGTTTCCACTGTTTAGGCACATCAGGGGCTCTCCATCGTGACATGGGCTCCGATCTCAATTCCAGCAAATCTCGCATTGAAAAGTCAAATGGCGCTCCTTCCCTTCCGAGCTCTGCCATGTGCCCAAACAGTGGTTTACCCCCACATATGGGGTATCAGCGTACTCAGGACAAATTGTACAACGTCTTTTGTGGTCCAATTTCTCCTGTTACCCTTGGTAAAATGAAACAAATTGGACCTGAAGTAAAAATTTTGTGAAAAAAAAGTTAAATGTTCAATTTTTTTAAACATTCAAAAAATTCCTGTGAAGCACCTGAAGGGTTAATAAACTTTTTGAATGTGGTTTTGAGTACCTTGAGGGGTGCAGTTTTTAGAATGGTGTCACTTTTGGGCATTTTCTGTCATATAGACCCCTCAAAGTCACTTCAAGTGTGAGGTGGTCCGTAAAAAAATGGTTTTGTAAATTTTGTTGCAAAAATGAGAAATCGCTGGTCAACTTTTAACCCTTATAACGTCCTAACAAAAAAAAATTATGTTTCCAAAATTGTGCTGATGTAAAGCAGACATGTGGGAAATGTTGTTTATTAACTATATTATGTGATATAACTCTCTAATTTAAGGGCATAAAAACTAAAGAGTTTGAAAATTGCTAAATTTTCATAATTTCCGACAAATTTTTGTTTTTTTCACAAATAAATGCAAGTCGTATCGAAGAAGTTTTACCACTATCATGAAGTACAATATGTCACGAGAAAACAATGTCAGAATCACCAGGATCCGTTGAAGCGTTTCAGAGTTATGACCTCATAAAGTGACAGTGGTCAGAATTGTAAAAATTGGCCCTGTCACTTAGGTGAAAACAGGCTTTGGGGTGAAGGGGTTAATGAAGGTCATTAATAGCATAACAACATATGACCTAACAATCCTTAAAATATTCCTGCTTTTTTAGTAAGATCTGTGGCATCTGAGTTGGGTAATATGATGTGCTGCAGCAGCAGGGACACAGAGCTGTATATTACACACTGTAATAGAGAAGTTAAAAAAAAAGAGATGGTGCACAAAGTCAAATCAGTGGCTGATAGATAAAAAGGAAAAGCCCAATGTGCAGCTTGTGTTCACGTACCTGAGTGCTCCAAAGCACTTCACAAGGGATTCCCGAGTGTCCACAGCTGCCACATTGCGGAGAGCAAAACTGTAGAGCTCTGGGAAGTGGGCGAAAGCGGCTCTCTG
Source organism: Ranitomeya imitator (assembly GCF_032444005.1). Taxonomy (NCBI): domain Eukaryota; kingdom Metazoa; phylum Chordata; class Amphibia; order Anura; family Dendrobatidae; genus Ranitomeya; species Ranitomeya imitator. The sequence continues at coordinate 721,699,120 of NC_091282.1, read as the reverse complement.
TGTGGACAAATGTGTGAGAATGAGTGACGTGGAAAGACACACAATCCCTGCACATTACAGCTGAAGGTACACAAGCTTTCCAGTGCTCATATAATGATGACCAGTGGGACAGCCGGCAGCCCCAGTGATCAGCTGTCATCATCTCCAACAGTGGCAGCATGGACCAGTGTACAGAGGTAACACAGCATGTCCGTATACAGTGCATTGTGCTGGCACAGCAACTTTAGTCACCGCTCAGTACATGGTGAGCAAAGGCTGTAAGCATGTCCACAGCCGGCTCAGAACTGAGCTGTCAATGTGCCATGACATGCCTACAATGTGCACTAAGCGGTGAATAAAGGTGTGCCACCACAACTCTGTGACTGAAGCACGCCTGCAGAATCCTGACACTGTGTGGTATGCACACTGTCGAGATTCACCAGTATTGTCAATGAGACCGGGGGGTCATGTGACAGCAAGTATGCGTACGTGTCGTCACATTCCTACTAGTCGTGCCTGGCTTCTCTCAATACAAGTGAACTGAGAGAGGACGAACACATCTAGTTGGCATGTTATTGCATGCATACAAATCGCTCACCATCACCAGCAATAACGATTTATCCTCAAAGAGTGTGTACCACACATTGTAAGGATTAAGAAGTGACTGCAGACTTATTAGAAGACTGGACAACCCCTTTAAAATGTACGGTATTCTTTAGTATATATATATATATATATATATATATATATATATATATGCATATGTGTATATATATATATAAAAGTTAAATGTTACACTCTGTATTAAATATAAAAAAAATAGAAATCTTGCCATTTTCACACCGGCCACTGTTTTTTTTTTTTTTTTTTTTTTTTTAGACTTAACTTTATATTGTTTCAGGAAACAACATATGTACATAGTCACAATGGTAAGCTCCCAAATACTACTGTTTGCAATGACGTGTCTAATAAGGCTGTTCAAAGGAGCCAAAATTCTTTAAAAAAAAAAAACCACGTAATACAAAAACCTGATTTAAACAATAGGTCGTTTTCTGAAGGCAGCTCCCCTTTAAGATTCTAAACATTTTTTTCACGTACAGTTTGTAGGGAACAAAGGAATAATTTTCAACAGTGGTATGGAGCAGATTTTCAGCAATGATTAGTCAGTGTCGTGTCAGATTTTACAAGCAGTTTTTCATCAATGATGTGAAATATAAATAAAATGACAAAGCTTTTCCTAGCCTTTGCAATGTTAAAAATGTACAGCAGTTAGCACATGGATGGCCTCTGTGTGCTATTTGTGATTGTAACAGACCTATAGACTTGTAGAGATTATTCTACTCCATGATAATCTCCTGCTGCTAAAACACTGATTATATTGAAACTACAGCACTACAGCACACAGCCCAGTAAGTGACACATCACTGGAATCGGGCTCTCTTGCTCCATATTATGCTGCTCTCAGACGAGGTAGAAAGTTAACACCTACACAATTTACCCTTACCTGTAGTGAGGTGATACGGTCATAATGAATTGTTGTCATCTCGTTTTCTGTGAGAGCGTTTCCTGTCTGGTCATTGATTTCGAAGCCAGTGTAAAACTTCAACATGTCCAGGAGCTGTTCAGGCGAGTATTAAAACAAATATTAAAGCAAGTTTAAAAATGAAAACATACATGTGGGTTTCTTTTAAAGCAGAAAATACCTGAGAAAATAAATGTCCTTCTTGTTCTCTCTTGGAGAGGCTGGATAAGTAGCAGTGGACCACAAGGTGGGAGTCATCCAGCACTGTATTAAACCAGCGACGGGTGGGAAGTAAAGCCTGGGGGGAATAGAATTACTAGTTTAAGGCTGACACTTAATACCTATTCTCTACTTCTAGTGAGTACAGTCCAGCTTTCCTTTATGAAATTGAACAGTGAAGGTGGGAAAAGCTGCAGCCATGACAGTCAGACCAGCTCATACAGCACCTGAGATATGTCTAGGCCTCTCTAGAAGTCTCCAAATAAGTCTAAATAAGTAACTAAACAAACCGATGGCGCTGAACCTGGTCTATAGAGAGCGGGAATTCAGCGCCAGATAGTGGTCCAACACCAAGGACACAAAGAAGTAGGGACAGCCTTGGACAGTAGACAGTGGGAGTGAGCATCTTATCATAGCCGATGTGGTAGTGTAAAGACTCCTCAACGCGTGGAGGAATGGGACCTGGAAGACAGTGCTCAAGGGTGAGGAACATACAGTGACCAAATCAGTCGCCTGCTTGTCTTTATGCGATACTGTAGAAGGAGGGCCAAACACTGAAACTTTCTAAATAGCCAATAAACATCTTAAAAACACGTGTTGCCGTCTATCTGGATATTTGGCTGCAGCTGCAGGGAAAAAATGAAGTTATAGACAAGTGTGTGTCAGCAGAGCTGTGAGCAATCCCCCAGTCTGCTCCATCATGGACATCCTGCTCCATATGTACACTGTGTGCTGAGCAAAATGCTACTCAAGGAGCAGGGTGGGGGATTAAAGTGGGCTATATACACGTCATAGCTCCGCGACCACACGACACAGCAACGACACACATCAGAGCTCCGCCGCCACACACTTGTCTGAACGCAATCGGCTATAGGGAAAATATCACTTCATTTTCTCCCAGCAGCCGAACTTCCAGTTAGTTGGCCACATGTGCTAACGATGGGAATTGGCACTAGGACTACCAGCAAATACTATTATTTGGATGACAGGTTCCCTTTAATCAGTTCGGCATCCTAACCATACCATCATGAAGCACTTTTCTCACTAAGGTCTTCTATGAGATAGCGCGGAGTTGTAAGACCACAGACACACATACGTAACATACTATAGTTCATCAATCTCTTTCCACGTTACCTCCAGGTCAATGATCAGTTCTATGAAACGTTCGCAGTAATGTATTTTCTCCACAGAGACGGGACCTAAAGAATGAGAAGATCTTGTCTCAGGCAGTAGCATATGAATAAACCTTGAAGGAGCTGCTGCAATCTCTATACAATACTAGAAATAAATCCTTACTGATTGGCATCTTAGATGGGTCTTTATTTTATGAAAAAAAGAGCAGAAGCTGTATTGCGAGTGTTTTATTGCCACCCATGGATGAAAAAACTTTTTAACATTCAGGAGGCTTCAAACCTATAGTTGTAATCCTGCTCTCAGCTGAGAAGTGAGTACACCTGCTAGAGGCTAGGAAATGCTCTGTGAGCTACATCCGCAGGTCTTCTGAGAGATATGGGGGCTACACAGAACAGCTGCTGACGTACCTGTCTCTGGGATTGACTGAAGAACAGACAAGAACTTCTGTATGAGGTGCCTTAGAAATTTTCTCTCCTGGGTGGCTCTATAAGGGTGATGGCAAAAGGAACATTGTGAGAAAAACATGCAGTGAGTTTATACATGCATAGCGTTGTACATGAGCAGCACCGCCATTATACACACAGACCTCAGCGGCACTCCATCTACAAAGATCATGAGAGACGTCAACAGTAGTGATGAGCGAACGTGCTGGGATAAGGCATTATCATGCTCAGGTGCTAACAGGGGGTCTTCGGCGTGCTCGAATACTATGTTCAAGTCCCTGCGGCTGCATGTCGCTGTAGCAACACATGCAGGGATTGCCTTTTTGTTAGGCAATCACTATATGTGTAGCGGTGGTCGACATGAAGCCACGGGGACTTAAACATATTTTACGAGCACGCCGAAGACCCCCTGTTAGCACCTGAGCATGATAACGCCTTATCCCAGCAAGCTCGCTCTTCACCAGTCAACATGAAAAAGAACATGAAATTAGCCAGTGGTAAATCCAACTAATATAATGTGTCAGCGTTTTGGATTAAAATGTAACCTTTATTTTATATCTCTAAAAGGTAAAATACTCAAAACAACAAAAGAAAAAAAAAAAAGGAAAATAGGGGGGAAATAGGGATTTTGTGTACTCACCGTAAAATCCTTTTCTCCGAGCCACTCATGGGGGAACACAGGACCGTGGGTGTATGCTGCTGCCACTAAGTAAATACAAACAAAGTTAGCTCCTCCTCTGCAGTATACACCGCCCACTGTCTCCGGATATTACCAGTTCGGTAACAAAGCAGTAGGAGATTAACAAAAAATTAACCGTAGGTACAACATGCCAGAAGACTAGGAACGCTCATCATAGGCAACAGGCTATAAGGGGTAGGTGCTGTGTCCCCAATGAGTGGCTCTGAGAAAAGGATTATACGGTGAGTACACAAAAATCCCTATTTCTCCATCACCACATTGGGGGACACAGGACCGTGGGACGTCCCAAAGGAGTCCCTAGGTGGGAAACAACAACATAACAGTGAAAACTCATGGCACCTGCTGTCTACAGGTGCGCTACCGCTGCCTGCAGAATACGCCTACCCAGGCTCGCATCTGCAGAAGCCTGAGTATGGACATTATAAAGCTTTGAGAAAGTGTGCAGGCTAGACCAGGTCGCAGCTTTGCAAACTTGCTCTGCAGACGCTTGATTCCGAAGGGCCCAGGAAGCACCCACCGACCGAGTGGCGTGTGCCCTGATACCCGCTGTGATAGGCTTGCCTCTGACGCGATAAGCCTCTTGAATAGTCGAATGAATCCATCTGGCGATTGTCGACTTAGAAGCGGCCAGTCCCTTCCGGTGTCCCGCCGAGCATGGACAGAGCTTCCGTCTGTCGAAAGGGTGCCGTCCTAGACAAGTACTTCCTGAGAGCTCTTACAAGATCTAGGGAGTGAGGAGCCTTCACCACGCGGTGCGTCGGAGCAGGACAAAATGACGGAAGTACGATATCCTCGTTAAGGTGGAAGGAAGACACCACCTTGGGAAGAAAGGTAGGGGATGGTCTGAGGACCACCTTGTCTCGGTGGAATGTAAGGAAAGGCGTCCGGCAGGAAAGGGCAGCCAATCCGAGACTCGTCTGATTGACATAATAGCGACAAGAAAAACCACCTTCCATGAAAGGAGAGATAGAGAGATGTCCTGCAACGGCTCAAAGGGAGATTCCTGCAGGACACCTAGGATCAGATTAAGGTCCGAAGCCTCTAGAGGTGCTCTATAGAGAGGCACCACGTGGGAGACTCCCTGAAAAAACGTTCTCACCTGAGGCTTTGAAGCAATTTTTTCGCTGGAAGAGGACGTTGAAAAACAACAGAGGGCGACCTCTACTTCTGCACCATTCAAAGAAAGTCTTCCAGGTCCGATGATAGAAGCGCAATGACACCGGCTTTCGGGCATTGATCAAGGTGGAAACTACTTCGCGAGAAAAACCTGCTCGACTCAGAACCCAGGATTCAACAGTCAAGCCGTCAAATACAGGGCCCCTGAGTTCTGTTGTAGATCGGACCCTGAGAAAGCAGATCCGGACGATCTGGAAGTCGCCATGGAACATCTGCGACGAGCTGGCCCAGCGAGGCCAATCTGGAGCGATGAGAATCATCGGCACCCCCTCCGCCCTGATTACTCTCGGAAGCAAGGGCAGGGGCGGAAATAGATAAGGAAGGAGAAACTGACTCCAAGGAAGGACCAGCGTATCCACTCCGATTGCTCTCGGGTCCTGAGACCGGACTATAAACTGAGGTACCTTGGCATTGAACTAGGAAGCCATCAAGTCCACGTCCGGAGTACTCCTACGAAGGCAGATCTGTTGGAAAATGTCTTGATGGAGAGACTACTCTCCTTAGGCAAGACCTTGACGGCTGAGAAAGTCCGCGGCCCAATTTTCCACTTCTGGAATGTGAACGGCCGATATGCACGAGTGGTTGTTTTTGGCACAGCGAAGTATGTACTAAACCTCGCGCATTGCAGTTCTGATGCAGGTGCCCCCCTGATGATTTATATAAGCCAGAGCTGTGGCATTGTCCGACTGGATACTGACAGGGTGGCCTGCTAGGAGATGATGGAACCGCCTCAGGGACAGCCAAATCGCACGGATCTCCAGGATATTGATTGGAAGGCGAGACTTGTGATAAGTCCAGGTCCCTTGTGCAGTGTGATGCGAAAAACCGCTCCCCAGCTGAGTAGGCTGGCATCGGTAGTGACTACCAGCCAATGGACTGGGAGGAAGGACCTCCCTTGGAGAAGAGAGGTTCGGAGCAACCACCATTGGAGTGTCTGCTTGACCTGAGGGGTTAGAGGACACGGTCAGTCGAGGGAGAAAGGACTCCCATCCCATGCGTCCAGCAGTGCGTGCTGAAGGGGACGAAGGTGCAGTTGCGCAAACGGAATTGCCTCCATTGCGGCCATCTTCCTGAGAATCCTCATGCCGAAACAGATGAAACAGGGGGATGGTTGACGGAGCCTCCGGACCCCTTGTTGAAGAGATAGGACCTTGTTCCGAAGGAGAAGCAAAAACCCGCGGGAAGTGTCCAAAGTCATGCCCAGGAGGGAGATCCACTGAGGTGGAACAGGAGACGACTTTTTTAAGTTGATCAACCAGTCCAGCCGAGAAAGAGTATCCAAGGAAATGAGGACGCACTCCTCGCAGGCTGGGAAGGATGGAACTTTGACTAGCAGGTCGTCTAGATAGGGGAGCACGACTAAACCCCGAGTAGAATGGCCATGACAGCCACCATGAGTTTGTGAAAACTCTGGGGGCGGTGGCAAGGCCGAAAGGTAAGGCTGTGAACTGAAAATGTTCCTCGCGGACAGCAAAGTGAAGGAGCCTTTGGTGAGGCGGGAAGATTGGGATGTGAAGATACGCATCCTGAATGTCGATAGAGGCTAAGAACTGGCCCTGCACCATCGAGGCAATGATGGAACGGAGAGACTCCATCCTGAAATGTCGGACCTTGACAAATCTGTTTAAAAGCTTTAGGTCCAGGATGGGCCTGACTGTTCCATCCTTTTTGGGGACCATGAACAGATTTAAATAAAAACTGTGGAACCTTTCGTCTTCTGGGACAGGGACAATGACCCCGTCTCGACGGAGTGACTCGATGGCCTGGGAAAAAGCCAGAGCGTGAGTTCCCGCTTCGGGAGGCCAGGATGCAAAGAACCGGGTTGGAGGGGGAGAGGAAAATTCGATCTTGTATCCGGAGGACACCATATCCCTGACCCGCCCGTCGTGAACGACAGCAAGCCAGGTATGGCGAAAAAAAAGAAGGCATCTGCCTACTCTGCTGGTGTCGTCCGGATGAGATTGCGAGTCATTTAGTAGAAGATCTTTGGGGTCTGGATCCCCTAGATCTAGGCTGCGTGGAGCGGCCCCTCCAGGAGTGGTTGGGCCTGTGCGAGGCCTGTGAGCTTTTGTCTCTGACGGTACGGAGCCCCGAACCAGGGGAACTGGCCGATGAGGACCATGCGTAATTGCCACGAAAGGACCGAAAGCGAGCCTTTGGCTGTTGGCGGAACGGTTGTCTGAATCTCTGCTGGGGAAGGGAAGTACTTTTCCCTCCTGTAGCGTCTGAAATCAGTTGGTCCAGCTTTTCACCAAATAAGCGGCCACTGAGATATGGAAGGGTCGTTAAGGACTTTAGATGCAGCCAGTTTCTCAGGCATAGTGCTCTTTTAATCGCCACAGCGCTTGAAGCTGTAAGTGCAGAGCAATTAGCTGCGTCCAGGGAAGCGTTTACTAAGTAATCGCCAGCCAAGGAAATTTGATTAGCTAGCTCCGTTATGTCAGAGGGGAGATCACTGTTCTGTAAGGCCTTATACAGAGAGTCTGCCCAAAGAGTCACGGCTTTGGCTACCCAGGTAGCAACGAAAGAGGGAAAGAGTGCCGAGCCTGATGCTTCAAACACTGAGCGGGCGAGGCTGTCAACTAGGCGATCCGTGGGATCTTTGTTGGAAGATCCGTCTGGCAGGGATAGACGAGTTTTGGAGGACAAACGTGAAACAGGAGGATCCACAGGAGGGGATTCTGTCCATTGTTTGCGGAGGTCAGGAGAAAAAGGATATTTGGACTGCAGAGACCTCTGACCTGCAAAGCGTTTGTCCGGACGCTCCCTATGTCGCTGAACTATGCCCTGGAATTCCGGGTGATTGGCAAACACCCTGTGAGGACGCTTGGTCCTTTTGAAGGACACCGAATTATCTGTATTAGAGGTCGCAGGCTCCTCATCAACCTGAAGTGACTGGTTGACGGCCTCAATGAGACTATCTATAGTGCTCTGATAGCCTGGCAACTCTAGATCAAGAGGCCCATCAGACTCAGCTTCAGAGTCCTGGTCAGCACAGGTGCCTGGGGAGCGAGAGCGGGAAGCAGAGCTAACGGACGCCAAGGCATCAGAAGGCCTGGGGGACGAGCTACGAACGCACATCCTAGATGCCCACTTGTGTCTGGAATGAGAGCGGCCCCTGCAGGACGAACATTCCCCTGCTGTAGGGAAAGTTTCCTGAGCAGGCGGATTAGTGGTCCTGCTCCTGGATGGATCCTGGAGGGACTCGATTGCTTTAGTCAAGGAAGCCATAGATTGCGAAAGTGACAAAGCCCACTCAGGGGGGCTGGTCACCGCAGGCTCGATCGCGGCGGGGGCTCCTGAGCGCATTTAGGGTCACAAGCATGACAGAGCGGAGCAGTATGCCAGCTTGGTAGCGCAGCCTGACAGGAGGTGCAAGAAGTGAAAAATATCGTATGCGTTTTTACAGATTTTTTGGAGGGTTTAGGCAGAGACATGTTGTACCTGCTACCTCCAAAAGAGACTGCAGGACTGTTGAGGGGCACTTTATGTGCAGCTACAATAGCAGGGCACTCAGTTTGTAAATGCAGGAGGAGGAGGGCCTGTGTCAGTGTGCAGAGCACCTACCCAGGTCCTGGTGTCCAGTCGCAGCGCTGTGCCTTATGCTGCAGTCAGTAGCCGGCGTCCAGAGGCTCATTTGCTCCAAAGATGGCCGCCGAGAGTTTGTGGAGCGCTTCACGCAGTGTGCGAGAAGCGCTAAACCAGTGGGTGGGGCCTCAGGTGTGACGCGCGGTGGACGTAGTTGTGGCCTAGCTGGGGCCAAAGTCGGGGACTAAATTAGCGGCCAGGCCCGCGGTGTGCTCGGGAGCCCTCCACCCCCCTCAAGACTCACCGCTGAGGTCCTTTTCAGGCGAGGTATGAGGGGAGGTGCAGTAACCCTCGATCCGTCGCCCTCTTGATGAGGAGGTGGAGAGGGACTAAGGAGCTCCATGCAGCACCGCTGTTATTCAGTTGTGGCGCAGAGGGCGGCCGGACTATCAAAAGGTGGCCTCTGTGTATCTGAAGGGTTCGCTCTCCTAGGATTTCACAGGGCTATCTCGGCCATGAATCCCACATCACAGGAGAGGATACGGGGAGCTGAAACTCGCCTGTTGAGGTTTTGCGGGAGATCGGCCCCCTTAAAAGGGGCCGTCGCCCCAATAATCCTTTTGCGCAAAAGGCAAAAAAAGAATAAAAAAATAAATATAAAATAAGAATGTCTGAAAAAAACAGATGCAGTGTGCCTCCTACAGACACTAAGCAAGAACTGGTTAGCTGAGAGCCAGCAGGAGAGTGTATACTGCAGAGGAGGAGCGAACTTTCTTTGTATCACTTAGTGTCAGCCTCCTAGTGGCAGCAGCAAACACCCATGGGCTGTGTCCCCCAATGTGATGGAGAAACCCACTTTCTCAAAGTGCAAGGTGCACAAGTCAAACAATACTCAAAAGCTGTGGAGTGCATATAGATTTATGGAGTTATAAGTGTATAAACTCCTATTAGAATATATTGGTCTGTGCCTTATAAGTATTACTGCATTATTAGGATTGCCCATTGGGTCTTATCCAGTGAGTCTAGTCTGTATATATAACCCATGCACAGAGGAACTTGCGGGGACTGCCTGTAATGCAGTAATACTTATAAGGCACAGACCAATATATTCTAATAGGAGTTTATACATGTATAACTCCATATGTCTATATGCACTCCACAGCTTTTGAGTATTGTTTGAAGTATGCACCTTGCACCCCTATTTTCCTTTTTTTTCCCTTTGTTGTTTTAAGTATTTTAACTTTTAGAGATATAAAATAAAGGTTACATTTTAATCCAAAACGCTGACACACGAAAAAGAAGATCCCCAGCCTGAACTAGTACATTGTGAATTACTGGTCTCCATGACCTACTGATATATTTACATACACTTCACGAGCCTTATCGTCCATTTTAGCATCAGTTTTCTTAATAAGGTTCCAAAACTTTTTCAACTTTGGACTTTTCTTCAATTCTTGCTCCAGCCGAGCCTATAAATGTAAGAAGGTATCAGTGCACATTAGGAAATTAACCACTGCATCATTACACATAGAGCCCATGTAACAATGGTGTATAAATCAGCCTGCCTATACTTACAGGCTGCAGGCAGATCCACATAGGCAGGGAAATCAGCTGCTGGATCTGGCCACGGATTAAATCAACTTCCTGAAAAAAGAAAAAAAGAGCAGGTTATCAGAAAATATAGTGTCCAACAACGACAGATAGGATTTGCCAAAAATGGAGGGGGCACTGCATCTTCTGCTATAGTTACCATAATTCACTACAGATGGTAATCTGTACACACCCTGCCACGGGCGAGGAGTGTCAAGTGAACCGTAAAGTATGGGGCGATGAACATTCACTTCATATTAGGGAACATGACAGTCATGGCACAAGATTCATATGGCCATCATGTCCGGGAGCTGCACATCCCACGATGCCAGACCAGAGAGGAGAGGAGCTGCACATCCCAACGATGCCAGACAAGACAGAAGAGAGAGGGGCTGCACATCCAAACGATGCCAGACCAGACTGAAGAGAGAGGGGCTGCACATCCCAACAATGCCAGAACAGACAAAAGAGAGAGGAGCTGCACATCCCAACCATGCAAGACCAGAGAGAAGAGAGAGGAGATGCACATCCCTACCATGCCAGACCAGACAGAAGAGAGAGAGAGGAGATGCACATCCCAACCATGCCAGACCAGAGAGAAGAGAGAGGAGCTGCACATCCCAACCATGCCAGACCAGAGAGAAGAGAGAGGAGCTGCACATCCCAACCATGCCAGACCAGAGAGGAGCTGCACATCCCAACCATGCCAGACCAGAGAGAAGAGAGAGGAGCTGCACATCCCAACCATGCCAGACCAGAGAGAAGAGAGAGGAGCTGCACATCCCAACCATGCCAGACCAGAGAGGAGCTGCACATCCCAACCATGCCAGACCAGAGAGAAGAGAGAGGAGCTGCACATCCCAACCATGCCAGACCAGAGAGGAGCTGCACATCCCAACCATGCCAGACCAGACAGAAGTGAGAGGGGCTGCACATCCCAACCATGCCAGACCAGACAGAAGAGAGAGAGGAGATGCACATCCCAACATAAATTCAGACACTTACCAGACTGTTGAAGCAGTGATCTAAGAACAGAAGTAAAATTGTGCGCTCGTGTAATGAGAAGTCGTTCTCGGACTCTTCAGCCACAGACGCCTCTAGAATACACTTGAAGAATGAGGGGAAATACTCTGGTTTCTTTTTGAAAGTCTGAAAATTACAGATAATACATTTTTCAGAGAAAGCAAAGTACATTTATGAACACAAGATGATATTTTGTAATACTCCAAGTGATGCAGTAGTACAAATGTAAACCACACATTATACAACATATCATCTGTGCTATATTTTAAAGGGGTCGCCTGGTGAAAACATGCTGTCATCTGTACGCAGTACAGCTATAACTTACTGATCGGGGGGGATCTGACAGCTGGGATTCGGACAGATTGGAAGAATGGGGACTATTTATCCCCATTACAGGAAAAAATTATTAGGTCTGATGACCAACTGCTAATCTAGTCATTTTGGAGCTGCCAGGAAAACTAGAGCGCAGCGCCTATAGGCAACGAATGGATCAGCGGTCAAACAAGCGCACTGCCACTCCAGTTTTAAGGGGATAACGGCAGATCCCAGCTGTTGGACTCCAACTAATCAACAAGTTGACTCCTATCATAACTAGTTTACAATGGACAAGCCCTTTAATCTCTTAACATAAAATGAGGTTTAGGTACAAACTGAAGCAGTCCATGTAGGTGTGCGTACTGAAATCTTTTTTAAGCCTATGCTCATCAGTTATGCCAGGCACGCCCCCACAGGGTAGGCTATCGATCACTGATTAGCACCGCCCACAGGACTGATGAGCACCGCCCACTGGACTGATGAGCTCAGAATGAACAGGGATTTTAATGAATAAGTGACAGGGTATAATAAAACTTTTTCTAACAAAACTACATAGGACTCTGCTCAGCTCTTTCTGATCTATAACCTGCAGACTGCACAACCTCACAGACTCAGAAGATCCTAAGGCCTCATTCATCTGTCCATGAAACATGTACAAGTTCCTTCTGTGATTTTCACAGATAGAACATGACCCAGTACAAAGTACACAGCTGTTCATTTCTTTGTTTTGGGGGGGGGGGGCACCATATCCTGAAAAAGAATCATGGAGAAACATCCATTTTTTATTTGACTCCAAGAGCAAAATCACCAGTACAAGTCTGCGTCTGTGAAAAGTACAGACAGTGCGGGGATGTCATTCGCGCGAGGTCCAATTCTAGCACTATAGTGTAAATGAGAAGACATACAATTTGATTAAAAAAAGAAAATCACCGGTGATAAAAACTGAAACGGCTCAAACGCTGATGAAAATCTAATCCGCTTTTCATTTTTCACGTACAAATAAAGTCACGAACATTGAATGACACGTAGCAGAGAATAGCATGTGTCGCACATATAATAAGCTGTCGTTTAGGCATTTATATATCACTTATCTGTTTTGTTTTTTTTAAATAAAACACTAGTTAACATGATGAAAAATAATTACAAGCCCTACTACCAAGGCAAAACATAAACATGTGTTAAATTCTTTTTAAATAAAGGAAGTGTCAAGACTTCACAGCTCTTACCTCCCAGGCAGGGACATTCTCCCGAAATTTCTCATTTACCATACAGCAGATGGACATAAGGTACGCTTTACTGGATACGTCAGGTGAGTAATTCAACCACAGGTAGTTTTCCAAGTATTGACTGTTGTAAATGCAAATTACATTGTTTAGGACTTCAGACAAACTAAGCGAAGTATTAAAATGGGCAAGATGAATGAAGTGGCCACCATACATTTCCTAATGACCCTCCTTGTTACAAGTCTTACAGAGTGATGCAGCACTCCTGAAATTGCTATGATATTGGGCCATGCTAACAGAAACATCAAAAGTTTAGTTACAAATAGTCACCAGGGTTACAAAACATGTGTTCATAAAAAAAGACGCTCATTAACTGCCGAAGATGTGAGAAGAACCGATCAGGAAGCTATTATCCTCAAGGGCTATCAAATTCCAGAACTGCAACCTCCCTGGAGGCCCAGAAGTACAAGGTGTTCAGTGCTCAGAGACATGGCTAAGGTAAGGAAGGCTGAACACGACCACCACTGAGCAACATACAGAAGTACAAGGTGTTCAGTGATCAGAGACATTGACGAGGTAAGGAAGGTTGATACCGACCACCAATGAGCAAGACACAGAAGAACAAGGTGATCAGTGCTCAGAGACATGGCGGAGTTAAGGAAGGCTGAACATGACCACCACTGAGCAAGACACAGAGGTACAAGGTGTTCAGTGCTCAGAGACATTGACGAGGTAAGGAAGGTTGATACCGACCACCAATGAGCAAGACACAGAAGAACAAGGTGTTCAGTGCTCAGAGACATGGCCGAGGTAAGGAAGGCTGATACCGACCACCAATGAGCAAGACACAGAAGAACAAGGTGATCAGTGCTCAGAGACATGGCCGAGGTGAGGAAGGCTGAATCCGACCACCACTGAGCAAGACACAGAAGGGGAAATGTCAAAATTTGGCCAAAAAATATTTGAAGATAGATTGTTCAAAGGCTTTATGGACTGATAAGATGCGAGTCACTCTTGACACCCAAGATGGGTCAAGGCTGGACCAGCAAAGGACACACACCTCCACTTCTACACAGACGCAAGTAGGGTGGAGGTGGGCACTGTTATGGGCTGGGAATATTAAAGATGAGATAGTTGAACCTTTTTGGGTTGAACATGTACTCAAAATCAACTCCCAAACCTACTGCCAGTTTTAAAAGAATCTTTCGTCAAGCAGTTATAACGAAAAAGTCTGCATCTTTCAACAAAACCATGATTTTTATGCAGGACAATGGTCCATCGCAGCATCGAAGTCTCTACAGCTCGGCTGACGGTAATGGCCCTAAAGGGAACCTGTCAGCAGTTTTAGCCAATATAAGATGCTGCCACTGCCTTTCAGGGCTTATCTACAGCATTCTATAATGCTGTAGATAAGCCCCCGATCCAACCTGAAAGATAAGAAAAATAAGTTTTATTATACTCACCCGGAGGGGAGGTTTGCGGCAGTCTGGTCCATTGGGTGTCGCAGGTCCGGATCCGGCACCTTTAATCTTCTTATGATTGCTGCCCTCCTGTTGCTTCATCTCTCCCCGACACCGAGCTCCTGTGCAGGCATACTTATCTACCCTGTTAAGGGCAGAATAAAGTACTGCAGTGCGCAAGTGCTGGGCATCTCGGACCTTTCCCAGCGCCTGCGCACTGCAGTACTTTGGTCTGCCCTCAACAGGGCAGATTAAGTACGCCTGCGCAGGAGCGCAATGCCGGGGAGCGATGAAGCAACAGGAGGGCGGCATCACAAGAAGAAGGGACGCGCCAGACGCGGACCTGCGACACCTATCGGACCCGACCGCCCTGCACCGGACCGCCCCCCGGGTGAGTATAATAAAAAATATTTTTCTTATCTTTCAGGTTGGATCGGGGGCTTAGTGGCCACATGTTATATCAGCCAAACCTCCTGACAGGTTCCCTTTAAAGATGAAAGAATATGACCCGGTCCCATCCTCACCTGACCTAAACCCCATTGAGAACTTATGAGCCCTTCTTAAATGGGAAATTTATGGTGAAGTAAAACAGTCACCTCTTTGATCAGTGTCTGGAGGATGTGGTTGGTGCAGCCCAAAAAGTTGATTAAGAAACTGACATACTCCATGGATGAAGCTTTTTTGTGAAATGTCAGAAATGTATTTTTGTACATTGAGTTATTTAGTTATCACTGTAACAGATGAAAATAAACAACTGAGATGGAAAACTTTACGATTTTCTTTAGGTCGCCCAATAATTCCGCAAGGGGAGACAAGGATAGTGGCACTCTGTTGGAGCACTTGTGACTGTACTCTACTTGACTCATTGACACAGTCATTTATGAAATATAGTTTGAAATTATCTGTATGTATACAACTATTTGTGCACTAAGGTTTCTTTTGGTGTGATTTTAGGGTCAATATATGTATATTTTAAGAGTTATATGTTCGCATTCGCATGGCCCAATAATTCTGTACAGATATTCTAAGAAAGACAAAACCTCACTCACTTTAGCCTTCTTCAATATTAAGGTTTATCATCACAAATTGCCTAATACGTGAGCACACAGTGTACGGAGGAGGGCAGAGACTTTACGTGGCATTATAAGATGGCAACAAATAAAACAAGTACCGCAAGTATGCTGCAACAGCCACGAGTGCTACCAGGATAGATACAGTCGACATCGACCACAGCATGGAGTGTCGCTGATGGGTTTTAATGATTTTAACCAATATGTAGAAGGTGGAATACAAATCTCAAAAAGTGCGGGTTGGAAATAATCAAGAAAAATCGTAACACAAAAGTCTCAATTTATTAAAAACGTTTCCAGAAAAAATAACTAAAAAGGACAGAACAAAGCAGAGTCTAATAAAAACTGCTCCAGACTGTTTTTTTCAGGTCATTTAAAAAGTAAACCATTTCTACTTTTTTTTTTAATTGCAAGCAGATCGGTGGGGATCTGAGGCCCGAGACCCCCATCGATCACTCAAAAAAAAAAATAAGATGTGTGCTACTCAGGAGACAGTAGTACACAGTTCACACGGAGCAGAATGTATATATAATACTGAGCAGAGGCTTTCTACTGCATCCATGCTCCGCTCTGTGTGAGCTCCTGTCTGGAGCTGCACACATCTCAGGATTTGAGCCATCGGTGGTACTCTCAGAGTGCAGACCCCACTGATTTTCTTGCAACTAAAAAGACACACAATTGGTGATAAGAAACTTTGGAGTGTCTTGTTACACAGAGAAGTCTCTTTCTCAGAACATGCCATGAATTCCCCCTGGCAAGTGAGGGGTCAAGAGTGGAAAAGGAAAAAGGGGCTAGTGACTGCCACAATCTCCATACATGTTTGTGGCTTTTGGATGAAGGGAAGGAAAAAAATGAATGAGAAAAAAAAAAAAATTGCCATGACGGGAAGGTTAAAATCTTAACGGCAAACAACACACGACATAAGATTTCCTCCTCACCTGAATTCCAGAAGCATTATCTTCCTTATAGCAAATCTGTAACAGAAAGTATAGAAGAGAAATAAGTAACTCACGCACCAACGAGACCACAAAACAAGGCTTTGCTTCACTCCCCCAGATATCCGGAGGTGGACAGTATCTGTGGGGTAGATGAGCTGTATGGGCATACCGCATGCCTACAAATCAACACCTACAGGCCCAGCCTAATAAACCCCAGAGCATTCTGGCTGTAAAGGGATTGTGTAGTACTTCAATCATTTCCTATAGGCAGGGCAACAAAAACACCGCTGCAGGCCCTGCCTGTCTCTGAGGGGCCCCGCCCCTCACTGAAAGGTCCTGCCCCATCCAGGCGGACCCAGCCCCATCCAGGCGGACCCAGCCCCATCCAGGCGGACCCAGCCCCATCCAGGCGGACCCAGCCCCATCCAGGCGGACCCAGCCCCATCCAGGCGGACCCAGCCCCATCCAGGCGGACCCAGCCCCATCCAGGCGGACCCAGCCCCATCCAGGCGGACCCAGCCCCATCCAGGCGGACCCAGCCCCATCCAGGCGGACCCAGCCCCATCCAGGCGGACCCAGCCCCATCCAGGCGGACCCAGCCCCATCCAGGCGGACCCAGCCCAATCAGGCAGGCCCAGCCCATCAACGTGGGCCCAGCCCATCAATGTGGGCCCAGCCCATCCATGTCAGGGAGTAACCATCACTGTCCAACAGTTAAAAGAAACTGTAGCTACCAAATCCTGAATGGGCAGACATTGTTTTATCATACACCTTGCCTTTTTATATTTTTTCTATAATGGACAACTCCTTTAAAAGAGATTCTCTCATGTTCATAAATGGCTAAGACTTCGAAGAGCCAGTTAAAAACAAGCAAATTTGCAATTTACCTCCTATTAAGAATCTTCTGTGTTCTCAAAAACTGAAAGATTCTTCATTCTATAGTTAACTGCTCATTGCCCGGGTTATCAGCCACTATACGGTCTATGACAGTGGCCGGTTTCCTAGGAAAGGAGCACACGCTTGAAGGCTGTTTGCTATACAGCTTGTACACACAGCATGATCCGGACAGCAATTGTGCCCCTGCGATGCTGTCGAGGATGCTGGCAGCATCAGATGGGGCGCAATTGGGATCAGCACCTTGCACCAAGTTCTCTATTAAAGGGATTGTCCAATAGTTTGATAATAATTGATATCAGCTTGTCTAAATGAATCTTCACCCAGTAGGAGAGCAAAATCTGTGCTGCTACGGTGATGGACAAAAGCTCAGGATTAGCAAAGAGCAGAGATGAGCTGATCTATTCGTCGGATTCCGGCCCAGAGTTCAGGTCAGTGGTACCAGGCAGCTGGATAGGAGGCTAGCGAATCTCCTACCTTCCTGCATCACTGGGGTGGCATTTGATTTGTCAGGGCTGGAGCAACGTTACTTGTGCGATGTGACACACAGATGCCAGCCCCAGCTAATCAAAAGCCGTGACGGGGATGCTATTGTGCCCACATGAGCAGACAAGAGTTTCATCACTTGTAAAGAATCAATGAAAATTCCTTTTAAATCGACTGCAAGAAGAAATCTTAAAAAAAGATGAAAATAAATTTTCAAGAAAGTTTGGAAAATTGTACACCTTTTCCACAGCCAAACAATACTATTTGATGCAGTTCCCATTTCATCATTAGGCAGCAATGTATAATAATGGCTGATACTAAATGAAAGCTTTATACTGTAAACAAACTGACCAAAGAGGCAAATTCAAAGACTTAGACTTATGAGGAAAAAATAAAAAAAATATTAATCCATACCGAGACTTGACAATTTCTTTGACGTATATGTCTTCTATAACCTAAAACAAAACACATAAATGCAGAGAGATGACGGGAGGACTCACGGCCATGTGCTTATCATTAGTAGTGGACATCACTGAACTTTCATTGATTGTTTTTGATGTCAGGAGAGAAGTCATTTCCTTTTGTGTGAATCCTCATCTCATATTGGGAGGGATTGGGGTAAATAACCATGGAGGATGTTACATGCTATACACTGGTATTAGTGCAGCTTCCTAACAAAGCTGAGCTGAACCATGCATCCCGTCCACTCCCAATGCTTGACCGCACAAACATCTGCCACCATCATATCTTCTAGTGCAATGACGTGACAGATGCTTCGGATTCACAAGACATGAAGGGTTGTTTCTAAAAGACAGGAGCTGGAGGAACTTAGTCAGTAACTTCATCTCTGACAGTCAGAATCTGAAGATAATTTCTATACATTACTTCCACGAAGTCTTCTGGAGCTGCGGCATGGTAAGAAATTACATTTATCGATTAGGGGGTTTCACTGCTGGGTCCCGCATCAATGCTGAAAACTGGGCTGTAAAATGCCAAAGAAAGTCTCCAGTACCCCACAGAGAATGAATAGTGGTGGTGCCTGTACGTGGCCACTGTTCCACTATCTTTAGTACACCACAGAGAATGAATAGTGGTGGTGCCTGTACGTGGCCACTGTTCCACTATCTTTAGTACACCACAGAGAATGAATAGTGGTGGTGCCTGTACGTGGCCACTGTTCCACTATCTTTAGTACACCACAGAGAATGAATAGTGGTGGTGCCTGTACGTGGCCACTGTTCCACTATCTTTAGTACACCACAGAGAATGAATGGAGTGGTGCCTGTACGTGGCCACTGTTCCACTATCTTTAGTACACCACAGAGAATGAATAGTGGTGGTGCCTGTACGTGGCCACTGTTCCACTATCTTTAGTACACCACAGAGAATGAATAGTGGTGGTGCCTGTACGTGGCCACTGTTCCACTATCTTTAGTACACCACAGAGAATGAATAGTGGTGGTGCCTGTACGTGGCCACTGTTCCACTATCTTTAGTACCCCACAGAGAATGAATAGTGGTGGTGCCTGTACGTGGTCACTGTTCCACTATCTTTAGTACACCACAGAGAATGAATAGAGTGGTGGTGCTTGTACGTGGCCACTGTTCCACTATCTTTAGTACACCACAGAGAATGAATAGTCGTGGTGCCTGTACGTGGCCACTGTTCTACTACTTTAGTACACCACAGAGAATGAATAGTGGTGGTGCCTGTACGTGGCCACTGTTCCACTACTTTAGTACACCACAGAGAATGAATAGTCGTGGTGCCTGTACGTGGCCACTGTTCCACTATCTTTAGTACACCACAGAGAATGAATAGTGGTGGTGCCTGTACGTGGTCACTGTTCCACTATCTTTAGTACACCACAGAGAATGAATAGAGTGGTGGTGCTTGTACGTGGCCACTGTTCCACTATCTTTAGTACACCACAGAGAATGAATAGTCGTGGTGCCTGTACGTGGCCACTGTTCCACTACTTTAGTACACCACAGAGAATGAATAGTGGTGGTGCTTGTACGTGGCCACTGTTCCACTATCTTTAGTACACCACAGAGAATGAATAGTCGTGGTGACTGTACGTGGCCACTGTTCCACTACTTTAGTACACCACAGAGAATGAATAGTGGTGGTGCTTGTACGTGGCCACTGTTCCACTATCTTTAGTACACCACAGAGAATGAATAGTCGTGGTGCCTGTACGTGGCCACTGTTCTACTACTTTAGTACACCACAGAGAATGAATAGTGGTGGTGCCTGTACGTGGCCACTGTTCCACTATCTATAGTACACCACAGAGAATGAATAGAGTGGTGGTGCCTGTACGTGGTCACTGTTCCACTATGTTTAGTACACCACAGAGAATGAATGGAGTGGTGCTTGTACGTGGCCACTGTTCCACTATCTTTAGTACACCACAGAGAATGAATAGTCGTGGTGCCTGTACGTGGCCACTGTTCCACTACTTTAGTACACCACAGAGAATGAATAGTGGTGGTGCTTGTATGTGGCCACTGTTCCACTATCTTTAGTACACCACAGAGAATGAATAGTCGTGGTGACTGTACGTGGCCACTGTTCCACTACTTTAGTACACCACAGAGAATGAATAGTGGTGGTGCTTGTACGTGGCCACTGTTCCACTATCTTTAGTACACCACAGAGAATGAATAGTGGTGGTGCCTGTACGTGGCCACTGTTCTACTACTTTAGTACACCACAGAGAATGAATAGTGGTGGTGCCTGTACGTGGCCACTGTTCCACTATCTATAGTACACCACAGAGAATGAATAGAGTGGTGGTGCCCGTACGTGGTCACTGTTCCACTATGTTTAGTACACCACAGAGAATGAATAGAGTGGTGGTGCCTGTACGTGGCCACTGTTCCACTATGTTTAGTACACCACAGAGAATGAATAGAGTGGTGGTGCCTGTACGTGGCCACTGTTCCACTATCT
The DNA here is from genome assembly GCF_032444005.1 of Ranitomeya imitator. Classification (NCBI taxonomy): domain Eukaryota; kingdom Metazoa; phylum Chordata; class Amphibia; order Anura; family Dendrobatidae; genus Ranitomeya; species Ranitomeya imitator. Next base: position 721,678,461 of record NC_091282.1, on the reverse strand, counting down.
TTAGTACACCACAGAGAATGAAGAGAGTGGTGGTGCTTGTACATGGCCACTGTTCCACTATCTTTAGTACACCACAGAGAATGAATGGAGTGGTGGTGCTTGTACGTGGTCACTGTTCCACTATCTTTAGTACACCACAGAGAATGAATGGAATGGTGCTTGTACGTGGTCACTGTTCCACTATCTTTAGTACACCACAGAGAATGAATGGAGTGGTGCTTGTACGTGGTCACTGTTCCACTATCTTTAGTACACCACAGAGAATGAATGGAGTGGTGGTGCTTGTACGTGGTCACTGTTCCACTATCTTTACTACACCACAGAGAATGAATGGAGTGGTGCTTGTATGTGGCCACTGTTCCACTCTCTTTAGTACACCACAGAGAATGAATGGAGTGGTGCTTGTACGTGGTCACTGTTCCACTATCTTTACTACACCACAGAGAATGAATGGAGTGGTGCTTGTACGTGGTCACTGTTCCACTATCTTTAGTACACCCCAGAGAATGAATGGAGTGGTGCTTGTACGTGGTCACTGTTCAACTATCTTTAGTACACCACAAAGAATGAATAGAGTGGTGGTGCTTGTACGTGGTCACTGTTCCACTATCTTTAGTACACCCCAGAGAATGAATGGAGTGGTGCTTGTACGTGGTCACTGTTCCACTATCTTTAGTACACCAAAGAGAATGAATAGTGGTGGTGCTTGTACGTGGTCACTGTTCCACTATCTTTAGTACACCACAGAGAATGAATAGAGTGATGGTGCTTGTACGTGGTCAATTCTCCACTATCTCCAGCACCCCACAGAGAATGAATGGAGAGGTGGTGCTTGTACATGGTCACTGCTCAATTCCGTCTGGGCACTTCAAAGCCACGCTCTCTGGATTAGCGGAATTCCCAGCATTCAGACCCCTAAACTGTGAAGCGGTGATGACATTAAATATTGTGAATAACCATTTTAAGTGGTTCTCAATAAGACGCAACTTCCGAATTAAGTATGTATGCTAAGCATGAGACCTACTTCCCAACACATCACATCCGAGCAGATGTCCTCAGTCTATCAAACGGTACGAAAAGATATTACGCTGATTTCTTACCTTACAGTCAAAAGGAAGTTTCTTCTTCGAATGAGGGGCCCAATAGGATTTAGCCAGCTGAAATGAACATGAAATATGCAATTATTTTACTCATGTATGTCCCACAGCGCTTTACAGACCTCATCCTTACCAGTATGCCTTTGGAATGTGGGAGAAAAATGGAAAACCAGGAGTAAATCCACGGAAACAAGAGAGAACATACAAACTCCTTGCAGATGTTGTCTTTGGTTGGGCACTAAGTAAGGACCCCAGCGCTGCAACAGTGCTAACCACAGAGCTGCCATGCTGCCCTAGATATAATTTATACATTATACACACACTACAGGGTGGGCCATGTATATGGATACACCTAAATAAAATGGGAGTGGTTGATGTTATCAACTTCCTGTTTGTGGCACATTAGTATATGGGAGGGGGAAACTTTTCAAGATGGATGGTGAATATGGCGGCCATTTTGAAGTTGGCCATTTTGGAACCAACTTTATTTTTTCCAATGGTAAGAGGGTCATGTGAAACATCAAACTTATTGAGAATGTCACAAGTCCATTGCCTACCCTTAGGATAGGTCATCAATGCCAGATAGGTTGGGGTCCAATACCCAGCAGCCCTGATGATCAGCTGTTGTCAGTGTTGGTGGCCAGAAGTACTTACTTGCGGAGCTGGCCATCCGCCTGTAGTAGCTGCCTACCACAGGGCACTACAATCACTTCTGCAAGAAAGAGTTGTTCAACATTTTTATAAATGATCTAGATAAAGGAACGGAATGTAAACTAATTAAATTTGCAGACAATGCAAAGCTAGGAGGAATAGCTAAAGGTACCGTCACACTCAGCAACTTTACAACGAGAACGACAACGATCTGTGACGTTGCAGCGTCCTGGATAGCGATCTCATTGTGTTTGACACGCAGCAGCGATCTGGATCCCGCTGTGCCATCGCTGGTCGGAGCTAGAAGTCCAGAACTTTATTTGGTCGTCAGGTCGGCGTGTATCGTCATGTTTGACAGCAAAAGCAACGATGCCAGCAATGTTTTACATGGAGCTAACAACCAGCGAGAACGATAAGTGAGTCACCGTTACGTCACTGGATCGCTCCTGCATCGTTCTGGAGTTGCTGTGTTTGACGTCTCCTAGCGACCTAAACAGCGACGCTCCAGCGATCGGCTCGTTGTCTATATCGCTGCAGCATCGCTGAGTGTGACGGTACCTTTACACTAAAGAGAGAAAAAGGATTCAGAATGATCTAGATAAGCTTGAACAATGATAAATACCATTCTATTAGTCATTGCCCAAAGAGAAGTACAAGTATCTATATCAGGCCAAGAAAAACAAAAATTACATTTACAGAATGGGAGGAATAGAACTAAGCAGCAGCTCGCGTGAAAAAGACCTGGGTATACTGCACATGAGTCAACAGTGTGATGCAGCAGCAAAAAGGGCAAACACAGTTCTAGGATGTATTAAGAGAACCATAGAGTCTTCATTACATGAAGTAATTATCCCCCTCTACTCCTCCTTGGTCAGGCCTCATCTGGAATACTGTGTCCAGCTCTTGGCACCAATTTTTAAAACAGACATTGAAAAAGTGGAGCAACGTCAGAGAAGAGCTACAAGTCCTATGAGTAGCGATTAAAGGATCTGGGAATGTTTAGATTTCAAAAACAAAGACTAAGGGGAGACTTAACAGCTGTCTACAAATAAAAGGGCTGTCACAGTGTAGAAGGTTCATCATTATTCTCATTTGCACATGGAAACACGAGAAGAAATGGACCGAAACTGAAAGGGAGAAGATACAGATTAAATATTAGAAAAAACCTTTTTGACAGTGAGGGTGATCAATAAGTGGAACAGGCTGCCACGAGAGGTGGCGAGTTCTCCTTCAATGGAAGTCTTCAGAGGCTGGACAGACATCTGTCTAAGATGGTTTAGTGACTAATGCATTGAGCGGGGGGTTGGATCCGATGACCCTTGAGGTCTCTTCCAACTAAAATTCTATGAAGTACTTTTGGACGATGGCTGCCAACACTGATAACAGCTGATCGGCAGCCAACTGATCAGACATTGATGACCTATCCCAAGTATAGGCCATCAATGTAAAAGTAGTGGCCCACAGCTCTAGAATAAAAACCTCCCGTATTACATGAATAACACGCCCAACAGCACAATGCTAGAAAGGCCACGCTGCAGGTTTAAAAACTGAAGAAAACTTGGCTACTGATTTACAGATTCCACTGCGATAACACCAGATTGTGGGGTTTCTTCTGTACTATAAGGCAAAATTCACACATTCAATATTTGGTCAGTATTTTACACCAGTATTTATAAGCGAAAACCAGGAGTTCTGATTAACCCCCCAAAGTTTAGCTGTTCTAGTAGGATTTTCATAACATTTTTTTTAGTTGCAATTTCATGAAAGCTTTTAGGCCATAAATCTGGAGAAAAAAATATTTAAAAAGTCACAAAACTTTGCGGCTTTTGTCAGTCTCACACCATTTTCACCCAGCTCCGATAAAGTGGGCAGAGGTAGGCGTGGGATAGAGAGTGGGCCACCTCCGCTCATCAAATTCACAATCAGCAGCGGCATTACTTACGCCACAAATCTTACTCCAATGCCCAACCGGAGTGAGACTTCTGGCTAGGCGCTTGCCACTTTTCAAATGCGTGAGATTCACTAAAGGACATGCGCCTTTTCAAAAAAAATCTTCAGGCCTCTGCTAAAAAGGAGAAAAAGAATTTCACATTTCAGCTAGACAACATTAAGCATTCCTCTAAATCAGCAGGAGAATGGCTTCACCAGAAGAAGATTAAAGTGGCCCGGATCAGAGTTTCATTGAGCATCTGTGCGTTATCTGAAGAGGGTGCTATACACACTATACACAGGAAATACCCTCACAATCTGACAGATTTGGAGCTACTGCATGGACAAGCGGGCAAAGATTGACAATTTTAGATGTGCCATACTTATAGACTCCGACCCAAAACGACTGAATGCTTCCATGTAGATTGTAAGCTTGCGAGCAGGGACCTGTGCAGGGGGTGTGCAGTCCTTCTAGGACACCCTGGACATACAGGATGATGGGGTGCGCAGTCCCTCTAGGACACACTAGGCATACAGGATGATGGGGGGTGCAGTCCTTCTAGGACACCCTGGACATACAGGATGATGGGGGGCGCAGTCCTTCTAGGACACCCTGGACATACAGGGTGATGGGGTGCGCAGTCCCTCTAGGACACACTAGGCATACAGGATGATGGGGGGTGCAGTCCTTCTAGGACACCCTGGACATACAGGATGATGGGGGGCGCAGTCCTTCTAGGACACCCTGGACATACAGGGTGATGGGGTGCGCAGTCCCTCTAGGACACACTAGGCATACAGGATGATGGGGGGTGCAGTCCTTCTAGGACACCCTGGACATACAGGATGATGGGGGGTGCAGTCCTTCTAGGACACCCTGGACATACAGGGTGATGGGGTGCGCAGTCCCTCTAGGACACACTAGGCATACAGGATGATGGGGGGTGCAGTCCTTCTAGGACACCCTGGACATACAGGGTGATGGGGGGCGCAGTCCTTCTAGGACACCCTGGACATACAGGGTGATGGGGGGCGCAGTCCTTCTAGGACACCCTGGACATACAGGGTGATGGGGTGCGCAGTCCCTCTAGGACACACTGGACATACAGGATGATGGGGGGCGCAGTCCCTCTAGGACACACTGGACATACAGGATGATGGGGTGTGCAGTCCTTCTAGGACACCCTGGACATACAGGGTGATGGGGTGTGCAGTCCTTCTAGGACACCCTGGACATACAGGATGATGGGGTGCGCAGTCCCTCTAGGACACCCTGGACATACAGGATGATGGGGTGCGCAGTCCCTCTAGGACACACTGGACATACAGGATGATGGGGGGCGCAGTCCCTCTAGGACACCCTGGACATACAGGATGATGGGGGGCGCAGTCCCTCTAGGACACACTGGACATACAGGATGATGGGGGGCGCAGTCCCTCTAGGACACCCTGGACATACAGGATGATGGGGGGCGCAGTCCCTCTAGGACACACTGGACATACAGGATGATGGGGTGCGCAGTCCCTCTAGGACACCCTGGACATACAGGATGATGGGGGGCGCAGTCCTTCTAGGACACCCTGGACATACAGGATGATGGGGGGTGCAGTCCCTCTAGGACACCCTGGACATACAGGATGATGGGGGGTGCAGTCCTTCTAGGACACCCTGGACATACAGGGTGATGGGGTGCGCAGTCCTTCTAGGACACCCTGGACATACAGGGTGATGGGGTGCGCAGTCCCTCTAGGACACACTGGACATACAGGATGATGGGGGGCGCAGTCCCTCTAGGACACCCTGGACATACAGGATGATGGGGGGTGCAGTCCTTCTAGGACACCCTGGACATACAGGATGATGGGGTGCGCAGTCCCTCTAGGACACACTGGACATACAGGATGATGGGGGGCGCAGTCCCTCTAGGACACCCTGGACATACAGGATGATGGGGGGTGCAGTCCCTCTAGGACACCCTGGACATACAGGATGATGGGGGGCGCAGTCCCTCTAGGACACCCTGGACATACAGGATGATGGGGGGTGCAGTCCTTCTAGGACACCCTGGACATACAGGATGATGGGGGGCGCAGTCCCTCTAGGACACCCTGGACATACAGGATGATGGGGGGTGCAGTCCTTCTAGGACACCCTGGACATACAGGGTGATGGGGTGCGCAGTCCCTCTAGGACACACTGGACATACAGGATGATGGGGGGCGCAGTCCCTCTAGGACACCCTGGACATACAGGATGATGGGGGGGCGCAGTCCCTCTAGGACACCCTGGACATACAGGATGATGGGGGGGCGCAGTCCCTCTAGGACACCCTGGACATACAGGATGATGGGGGGCGCAGTCCCTCTAGGACACCCTGGACATACAGGATGATGGGGGGTGCAGTCCTTCTAGGACACCCTGGACATACAGGATGATGGGGGGCGCAGTCCCTCTAGGACACCCTGGACATACAGGATGATGGGGGGTGCAGTCCTTCTAGGACACCCTGGACATACAGGGTGATGGGGTGCGCAGTCCCTCTAGGACACACTGGACATACAGGATGATGGGGGGCGCAGTCCCTCTAGGACACCCTGGACATACAGGATGATGGGGGGGCGCAGTCCCTCTAGGACACCCTGGACATACAGGATGATGGGGGGGCGCAGTCCCTCTAGGACACCCTGGACATACAGGATGATGGGGGGCGCAGTCCCTCTAGGACACCCTGGACATACAGGATGATGGGGGGCGCAGTCCCTCTAGGACACCCTGGACATACAGGATGATGGGGGGCGCAGTCCCTCTAGGACACCCTGGACATACAGGATGATGGGGGGTGCAGTCCTTCTAGGACACCCTGGACATACAGGGTGATGGGGTGCGCAGTCCCTCTAGGACACACTGGACATACAGGGTGATGGGGTGCGCAGTCCCTCTAGGACACACTAGGCATACAGGATGATGGGGGGCGCAGTCCCTCTAGGACACCCTGGACATACAGGATGATGGGGGGGCGCAGTCCCTCTAGGACACACTGGACATACAGGATGATGGGGGGCGCAGTCCCTCTAGGACACCCTGGACATACAGGATGATGGGGTGCGCAGTCCCTCTAGGACACCCTGGACATACAGGATGATGGGGGGCGCAGTCCCTCTAGGACACCCTGGACACACAGGATGATGGGGGGCGCAGTCCCTCTAGGACACCCTGGACATACAGGATGATGGGGGGCGCAGTCCCTCTAGGACACCCTGGACATACAGGATGATGGGGGGGCGCAGTCCCTCTAGGACACCCTGGACATACAGGATGATGGGGGGCGCAGTCCCTCTAGGACACCCTGGACATACAGGATGATGGGGGGCGCAGTCCCTCTAGGACACCCTGGACACACAGGATGATGGGGGGCGCAGTCCCTCTAGGACACCCTGGACATACAGGATGATGGGGGGCGCAGTCCCTCTAGGACACCCTGGACATACAGGATGATGGGGGGGCGCAGTCCCTCTAGGACACCCTGGACATACAGGATGATGGGGGGCGCAGTCCCTCTAGGACACCCTGGACATACAGGATGATGGGGGGCGCAGTCCCTCTAGGACACCCTGGACATACAGGATGATGGGGGGGCGCAGTCCCTCTAGGACACCCTGGACATACAGGATGATGGGGGGGCGCAGTCCCTCTAGGACACACTGGACATACAGGGTGATGGTTTGGGCACCGCGCGCTCTCACAATCCGCCAGTCTTATGTGGCTGCAGACTATTGCCCCAACACTGGACAACCTCACTAAACAGCAGAAGGTGCGCCGTTCAGATTACAACCAACATGGATGCAATTAGAAGTCCTACAGAGTTGTCACCCAGCTTTACCAGGTGCCTGAATGGTAAACTTAAGGGAAGATATTCACCAACAGGATCCTGGCAAACATGAATGTCCAAACCTGAGGCTCCACACAGGTGATGGCAGCCCTGGACCACACAGCAAGCCACGGTGCCGGTAACCAGCCGCAGAGCGCTCACCTGGGAGACAAACTCCGCGTTCATCTGTGTCACTGTAGGGGTCACCATTTTTCTGGCAGGGGGCTGTGTCGCTGTCACCCGGGTTTCCATGGTAACACCGTAGAAAACTGAACCTCATGGGTACAGAATTGAACGTTCCCACGTCCCTCACACCGGAAGTTGCAGGTGTGCGGCTGCCCGGATGTGACGTCATGTGTAAGTGCCGTCATGTGACTGCAGAAGACGTCCGGTCTCCACTGGCGGCCATGTTGTTGGAGACCACTGGATGTCCTCATGATTTGGGTTTATCACATCCTCTGCAGACACGTATCATACCGGGAGTCTCCGCCGATATCGCTGTTTCCGAGTGTTACATGTGTATAAGCTGCAGATACTCAGCAGTCAGGTGACCTGACATTGTGGGTGCACCTGTATACCGCCCTGTGGGACCTATGGATTGTGTCAGGGGCTTTAATCTCCGGATACTGAACCCCTTCTTTTATTATCCAGCTGCCAGACAGATACAAATCACAGTGCTCCAATAGAATCATCCTGCCACGTTTCGCTGCTTCACTGGCTTCTTCAGGGGTTGGGGAAACTACTGGGAAATGTAGTGCAGGCGGGTTTCACATTTCAGAGCATTCTGACAAGCACCGATTGGCTACAGCCGTCGCTCAGCGCTGGTTCACCGGCCTATATACACAGACTGAGCCCGATGACGGGGACAGAGCACTAATATGACCTTCTGGTCCCCATACTGCTCATCTATAAGCAGCATAAATCATGTCCTAGAATGCCTCCTGGTCAGCCCCCGAATGCTCTCACAAAGTGACGCGGAACCTTTGCATCTAACTCTTCGCCAATTTTTACAATTCTGACCACTGTCCCTTTATGAGGTTATAACTCTGGAACACTTCAACGGATCCCGCTGATTCTGAGATTGTTTTTTCGTGACATATTGTACTTCATGTTAGTGGTAACATTTCTTCGATATTACTTGCGATTATTTATGAAAAAAACAAATATGGCAAACATTTTTAAAATTTTGCAATTTTCAAACTTTGTATTTTTATGCCCTTAAATCACAAAGATATGTCACAAAAAAATAGTTAATAAATAACATTTCCCACATCTCTACTTTACATCAGCACAATTTTGGCAAAAAAATTTTTTTAGGGAGTTATAAGGGTTAAAAGTTGACCAGCGATTTCTCATTTTTACAACACCATTTTTATTTAGGGACCACATCACATTTGAAGTCATTTTGAGGGTATGTGCACACGTCCGGATTTTTCGCGGTTTTTTTGCGGATTTTCCCGATAAAAACGCTATAAATCCGCATAAAAAACGCTCAAATTATGCATCCTATCATTTAGAATGCATTCCGCATTTTTTGTGCAGATGTATGCGTTTTTTTCCGCAAAAAAAACGCAATCCGCAAAAAGAATGGCCATGCTCATTCTTTTTGCGGATTTTCTGCGGATTTCATGCATTCAGGAAAAAAAAAAAAAAAAACGCAAAAAATCCGCAAAAAATCCGCGCAAAAAACGCGAGACAAACGCGAGAAAAACGCGAGAAAAACGCGCGGAAAAAAACGCGATTTTCTAGCAGATTTCTCCGGATTTTGTCAGGAAAAAAACCTGACGTGTGCACATAGCCTCAGGGTTCTATATGATAAAAAATACCCAAGTGTGACACCATTCTAAAAACTACACCCCTCAAGGTGCTCAAAACCACATTCAAAAAGTTTATTAACCCTTTACGTGCTTCACAGGAACTGAAACAATGTGGAAGGAAAAAATGAACATTTACATAGTAACATAGTTAGTAAGGCCGAAAAAAGACATTTGTCCATCCAGTTCAGCCTATATTCCATCATAATAAATCCCCAGATCTACGTCCTTCTACAGAACCTAATAATTGTATGATACAATATTGTTCTGCTCCAGGAAGACATCCAGGCCTCTCTTGAAGCCCTCGACTGAGTTCGCCATCACCACCTCCTCAGGCAAGCAATTCCAGATTCTCACTGCCCTAACAGTAAAGAATCCTCTTCTATGTTGGTGGAAAAACCTTCTCTCCTCCAGACGCAAAGAATGCCCCCTTGTGCCCGTCACCTTCCTTGGTATAAACAGATCCTCAGCGAGATATTTGTATTGTCCCCTTATATACTTATACATGGTTATTAGATCGCCCCTCAGTCGTCTTTTTTCTAGACTAAATAATCCTAATTTTGCTAATCTATCTGGGTATTGTAGTTCTCCCATCCCCTTTATTAATTTTGTTGCCCTCCTTTGTACTCTCTCTAGTTCCATTATATCCTTCCTGAGCACCGGTGCCCAAAACTGGACACAGTACTCCATGTGCGGTCTAACTAGGGATTTGTACAGAGGCAGTATAATGCTCTCATCATGTGTATCCAGACCTCTTTTAATGCACCCCATGATCCTGTTTGCCTTGGCAGCTGCTGCCTGGCACTGGCTGCTCCAGGTAAGTTTATCATTAACTAGGATCCCCAAGTCCTTCTCCCTGTCAGATTTACCCAGTGGTTTCCTGTTCAGTGTGTAATGGTGATATTGATTCCCTCTTCCCATGTGTATAACCTTACATTTATCATTGTTAAACCTCATCTGCCACCTTTCAGCCCAAGTTTCCAACTTATCCAGATCCATCTGTAGCAGAATACTATCTTCTCTTGTATTAACTGCTTTACATAGTTTTGTATCATCTGCAAATATCGATATTTTACTGTGTAAACCTTCTACCAGATCATTAATGAATATGTTGAAGAGAACAGGTCCCAATACTGACCCCTGCGGTACCCCACTGGTCACAGCGACCCAGTTAGAGACTATACCATTTATAACCACCCTCTGCTTTCTATCACTAAGCCAGTTACTAACCCATTTACACACATTTTCCCCCAGACCAAGCATTCTCATTTTGTGTACCAACCTCTTGTGCGGCACGGTATCAAACGCTTTGGAAAAATCGAGATATACCACGTCCAATGACTCACCGTGGTCCAGTCTATAGCTTACCTCTTCATAAAAACTGATTAGATTGGTTTGACAGGAGCGATTTCTCATAAACCCATGCTGATATGGAGTTAAACAGTTATTCTCATTTAACTTTTTTTTTGCAAACATTTTAATTCAGAACCTTTTTTTTATTTTCACAAGTGTAAAAACAGAATTTTAACCATAAGTTTTGTTGTGCAATTTCTCCTGAATACGCCGATACCCCATATGTGGGGGTAAACCACTGTTTGGGCGCACCGCAGAACTTAGAAGTGAAGGAGCGCCGTTTTACTTTTTCAATGTAGAATTGGCTGGAATTGAGATTGGATGCCTAAGGCTACTTTCACACTTGCGTTGTGTGGCATCCATCGCAATCCGTCATTTTGGTCAAAAAACGGATCCTGCAAATGTGCCCGCAGGATGCCTTTTTTGCCCATAGACTTGTATTGCCAACGGATGGCCACACGTCACGTCCGTCGTGCACTGGATCCGTTGTGTTTTGGCGGACCATCGTCACAAAAAAAACGTTCAATGTAACCTTTTTTTTTTGTACGTCGCGTCCACCATTTCCGACCGCGCATGCGTGGCCGTAACTCTGCCCCCTCCTCCCCAGGACATAGACTGGGCAGCAAATGCATTGAAAAACTGCATCCGCTGCCCACGTTGTGCACAATTTTCACAACATGCGTCGGTACGTCGGGCTGACGCATTGCGACAGCCCCATACCGACGCAAGTGTGAAAGAAGCCTAACCTTAAATTTAGCCCCAACCCAAACCCTAAATTTAACCCTAACCCTAATTTTAGCCCAAACTCCTCCAGCTGCCGGCCGGCCATTTTCTTTCCCGATGAAGAAGCCGGCAGGCAGGAGGGGACGCAGGAAGTTCCAGGGAGACCGGTAAGTATAACAGAGTCCCCGAATCCCCCTATTTCTCTGTCCTCTGATGTGCGATCACATCAGAGGAAAGAGAATGACAGATCGCTTTTTTTTTTTTTGCGACCGCCGGTAAACAGTTAATTACCGGCGATCGCAAAACAGGGGTCAGTAAAAACAGACCCCGATCATGTTCTTTGGGGTCTCGGCTACCCCTGGCAGCCGAGACCCCAAGGGTGCCGTCCGGCAGGCGCACTGCGCATGCGCCCACCATTTTTTTGCTGGAAAAAGATGGTGGCGCCCATCGGGAGCCACGAGGAGCACCGGGGGAGACGGGAGAGTATCGGGGACCCCATTTCTCTGTCCTCTGATCTGCGATCACATCGGAGGACAGAGAAATTAAATGGGAAATCGCGTTTTTTTTGCGACCGCCGGTAAACGGTTAATTACCGGCGATCGCAACCCGGGGGTTCGTAAAAAAAAACCCTGAATCATATTCTCTGGGGTCTCGGCTACCCCCGACAACTGAGACCCCAGAGAAAATCCGACTCTGGGGGGGCGCTATTCACTTTTTCCACAGCGCCGTTAATTAACGGCGCTGTGGTTTAAGTACCCTTAACTGCCGCCGTTAAAAGGCGTATCGGCAGTCGTTAAGGGGTTAAAAGGGCTGTCCATTGTAAAATGACAAGTCTGCAGTCACTTTATAATCACATTGAATAAAAGGGATAAAACAAGAAAAGTACTAAACTTGCGTCACAGAAATGGCTCAGCGCTTAGTGGAGAGGAGCAACAGCACCACGAGTACTGTGTTTTCCAGAACTGACAAATTACAAAAAGAAAAACTCTAATTTTTATTAGATCAAGGTTACACCCACATACCTGCCAGAAAAGGGGTCCAATTGTAGGATGTGATAGGTCTTTAGAAGATTGAGATCCCCAAATTTCAGAATATCTTCACTCCTGGAGGTCTCAGGTGGGAGATATTGTTGTCATGTTTCGTACCACGATTGCACCTTTCTATATAGATGAAACATGGCATGGATAGCATCATCTGATAGTAAGTTGGCGATGTTAGGCTGGCCTAATGGTGATGTAAGTGAATGCATTATATTTTCGGTGTTTTGGTGAAGTGACAAACATATTTCCCAAAAACATTGGATTGATGTAAACCCCACTATTCATAACTCACAACTGGATCCTGAGTGTCTAAGACAATTCCTTACAAGAGAGGAAACCCCTACCTCGGGAATTGTACTTCTACGCCTCTGAGTATACAAATCCTAGATTTGGTGACTGACTTCTCAGATCCCCTGTTGTAACTAAAGGTACCGTCACATTTAGTGACGCTGCAGCGATACTGACAACGATGTCAATCGCTGCAGCGTCGCTGTTTGGTCGCTGGAGAGCTGTCACACAGATCGCTCTCCAGCAACCAACGATGCCGGTCCCCGGGTAACCAGGGTAAACATCGGGTTACTAAGCGCAGCGCCACGCTTAGTAACCCGATATTTACCCTGGTTACCAATGCTAATGTAAAAAAAAAAAAACACTACATACTTACATTCCGGTGTCTGTCCCCCGACGCTGTGCTTTCCTGCACTGACTGTGAGCGTCGGCCAGCCTGAAAGCACAGCGGTGACGTCACCGCTGTAATCTGCTTTACGGCCAGCTGGCGCTCACAGTCAGTGCAGGAAAGCACAGCGTCGGGGGACAGACACCGGAATGTAAGTAGGGTTTTGTTTTTTTTAACATTTACACTGCTAACCAGGGTAAACATCGGGTTACTAAGTGCGGCCCTGCGCCAGATCGCTGTTGCGTGTCAAACTCAACGATATCGCTAGCCAGGACGCTGCTAGCGATATTGTTCAGTGTGAAGGTACCTTAACTGTTCATGGCAGTAGATAAGACCTGCAATGGAAGTTTAATTGTCAGCTTTTTCTCACTTCCCCAGTTGTAATTATATCTCCTCTCTGGAGATGGCTTTATGGATTTACTTCAACACACCTCCCTCTTTTAGAAGTGGCATTAGAGACTGATTTACACATCATTTCCCAAGTCCATCTCTCCGGAACTCTCCCGGAGGAACAGCCTGTCACCGTTGCCATGTTCGCTACCCTTCTTGTGCTAAATTGTAAAATCGTACTGGTGGAGAGCCATGCTCCACTGCAGTTGCTTACTGATGCAGCCGGCTGAGAGGGTTCCGTTAGGTCATTATATTGAAGTTGTCCGCGTATAGGTGCTACTTCCAGGGATAAGAGCATGCGGCTGAGGAAAATCACCATCTGCCCCAGTTTACCTTGCTGAGCACAGCGACAAGGCCAAACACACTGGCATCTATTTGAACTACAGACCACCAGGTGAAATCTGGGGCTTGTAGGACTGGGGAACTGCCGAGGACCGCTTTCAGCGCTGTGAAGGACCACTCACAGACATCGGCCGGTTGGCTGTTTGCAGTATCTTCTTTTGGTGAGGCCCGTCAGAGGCGTAGAAAAGGCACTATAGTTAGGGACAAACTTCCTATAGTACCCTGAAGTATCCAAGATGGACATCACCTGCATCTTGGTCTTGGGGATAGCACCAACCTTCCCAGGCTCTAGTTTCACAGTTCTGCCACCCACTCGGTGACCAAGGTACTGCACCTCCGTCATGCCTATTTGACATTTTCCCAGCTTTACAGTCAAATCAGTGCCCAGGATCTGCCTGAGCACCTGGTCTAGGTGGAACTGAAGTGAGATCGTGGTCCAGGTAAGTGACCTCAAACCCATCTAGTCCCTCGGCAGCCGTTTGACCAATCGGTGAAAAGTGGCAGTAGCATTTCCTATGCCAAAGGGCATGATGGGGAATTCATACAGTCTGGTGTAATGAAGGCTGACCTCTCCTGTGCCTGTTTGGACATGAGAGGGTTGTGGTTGGTCACTATGGTGAAGTTGCACCCATATAGGTAGGGCTGCAGCATCCACAGGGCCCACACTATGGCAATCATACGACATTCATGGATTTGAGTCAGGGTTACCAGCAGATTTCTCTGTGCCTCCTTGGACATAGGAATCTGCTTGTAACCCTGACTCAAGTTCATGATTGTCAAATACCAGGCAGTGGCTAAGCGATCCAGCAGCGTTACCTTGGGTACGCATCAGTGTCTGTGACGGCATTTAGCCTCCTGTAGTCCACACAGAACTGGGTTGTTGCAGACTGGGGGATGACTTCCTGTGTCCTCCTGACTGTTGGCTAGCTGCGTCTTCCCTGGTATATACACACCGATACGATCACTGCACACTCCTCAATAATAAAAACAACTAGCTGCCTCCACTAGGCCGATTGGACACCCATTGAGAAAGCTATTGCTTCAGAGTTTACAGAGCAAGAGAAACAGAGCTATTACACTTTCTCACTTTATACATTTAATCCGGAAAAGTATGCAGTATTTATAAAAAAAAATATGCAAAGATGTTACAAATATAGAAAAAAACAATATGGTATATACAATCACATGGCATAAAAGGGATAACAAAAGGAAAGTACTACTGTGTGATGGAAATGGCTCAGAATGTAGCAGAGGGAAACACTCCTTAGAGCAGTGTTCCCCAACTCCGGTCCTCAAGTGCCACCGACAGGTTATGTTTTCAGGATTTCCTTAGTATTGCACAGGTGATAATTGCATCACCTGCACAGGCAATAATTCCATCACCTGTGTAATACTAAGGAAATCCTGAAAACATGACCTGTTGGTAGCTCTTGAGGACCGGAGTTGGGGAACACTGCCTTAGAGCAACAGACAGAATCACAGAGTTCTGTGTCTGCCAGAACTGACAAATTACAGCCAGATACCTTCCCTTGGTGAGCTCATATGGGGGGCTGGTCGTGGGATGTGCTAGTTCTTTAGAAGATTATGAGATCCCAAACTTTCACAATATCTTCTACCCTGGAGGTATTATAATAAATACAGCCCACAGTGGACCAAAAAATATGCGATCTCATACACATGCATGTAGCCATGTGTTCATACTATGAAAAAAGAGACTGCATATATGCTAATGCTAAGGACACTCCAAGAGACAATCATAGAAACCGAAGAGAAAAAATAGGAGTAGACGTCCGTAATTTAAATATAAAGTTACTTTCCAATTTTTATTACATAAAATAAATATATAAAAAAAAAAACATCACATAACAATACAAGTAGTATTGGAGTAGTGGAGTCTGGTAATGTGGAGGCGGATGTGCGTGAACTGGTGTTGGAGCTGTTGGATTTTATTTTAACACATAACTTTTTTGTTTTCAAGGACCGTTTTTTTCTCCAGAGGCAGGGCACTGCCATGGGGGCGGCCTGTGCTCCGTCGTATGCTAATTTGTTTTTGGGATTTTGGGAGCGCGAGATCTTCTACGGCGGAGCACAGGCATCCCCACAGATTCTTGGATGGTATCGATACATCGATGACATCCTGTTTATTTGGCATGGCCCTGTCCTGGAGTTACAGCAGTTTATGGTCGACCTCAACAGAAACGACTCCAACATCAGGCTCACGTACTCCTACCACCACAAAGAGATTTCTTTTCTCGATATCACACTGAGAGTGAACGATGATGGTCTCATGTATACGGACATGTATCGTAAGGATACCTCAGTGAATGCCCTCCTGCACTCCATATCCTCGCATCCGCCCTCCACGATAAGAGCCATCCCCATTGGACAGTTTCTTCGGGCTCGAAGGATCTGTACCTCTGATGCCTTATTTGAGGAGCAGGCCAGGGACCTTGGGGAGAGGTTTAAACAACGCGGGTACAGTGGTCGTGTAATCAAAAAAGGATATGTTAGAGCTAAAAAAACTAAGAGAGATGATCTTCTGGTGGCAACTAAAAAGGACAGAAAGAAAAATACTTGGGATGGTCAACCAAGGTTTATATCCACCTACAATCATAGGTGGGATATGATGAGAAACATCATCAGATGTCATTGGTCAGTACTACAGACAGACCCGATTCTGGGTAAACATCTGCCTGACCAACCCCTGATGACTGCACGGCGGAGTAGCAACATATCTGATATGTTGGTACATAGCCACTATGTGGCTAAAACCCCTGATTTCTTTGGCGCGGGTCAACAACAAAAAAAAGGTTTCTTTCCATGTGGTGGTTGCTTGGCGTGCAAAAACCTGTTGAGGGCCACATCCTTTACATCCTCGGGTGACAAGAAACAGTTCCAAATTAGAGAATATATCACGTGCAGTACAACATTCGTAGTATATTATGCTATATGCACGTGTAAACTGATTTATATTGGACTCACGTCACGGGAACTACGTGTGCGCGTGCGTGAGCACGTAAGGGACATTATGGCAGCCCGGGATGTGGAGGATGTGGATAACCTGAAACCAATACCAAAACATTTCTGCCAGCATCACCAATGTAATCCCAAATTTTTGAAAATCTGGGGTATTGATAAGGTCCGTGCAGGCATCAGGGGTGGCGACCTGAAACGAAAGTTGGCACAATGTGAATGTAGGTAGATAACCCTGTTGAATACCATGTCCCCACACGGGCTTAATGAACAATTGAGCTTTAGTTCCTTTTTATAGTGTGGCAGTTCTGGTTCTTCATTTTATTGTTATTTTATTTGTGTCTGTTGTTGTGTGTTTTGTTATGGCCGGCAATCAGGCAACACAGCGTGCAGTAATCAGCGCACATACAGAGATCTGGCAATAACCAAAAACAATAGGACGAGCTCTGAGACGTGGAATCTCTGTAGACTGCAGTACCTGATCTATCCTCACACAACTATAAGCAGCAGTGGATTGCGCCTATCACTACCTATGCAACTCGGCACTGCCTGAGGAGCTGACTAGCCTGAAGATAGAAATACAAGCCTGACTTACCTCAGAGAAATACCCCAAAGGAATAGGCAGCCCCCCACATATAATGACTGTTAGCAAGATGAAAAGACAAACGTAGGAATGAAATAGATTCAGCAAAGTGAGGCCCGATATTCTAGACAGAGCGAGGATAGCAAAGAGAACTATGCAGTCTACAAAAACCCTAAAACGAAAACCACGCAAAGGGGCAAAAAGACCCACCATGCCGAACTAACAGCACGGCGGTGCACCCCTTTGCTTCTCAGAGCTTCCAGCAAAAGTTAATAGCAAGCTGGACAGAAAAAAACAGAAAACAAACTAGAAGCACTTATCTAGCAGAGCAGCAGGCCCAAGGAAAGATGCAGTAGCTCAGATCCAACACTGGAACATTGACAAGGAGCAAGGAAGACAGACTCAGGTGGAGCTAAATAGCAAGGCAGCCAACGAGCTCACCAAAACACCTGAGGGAGGAAGCCCAGAGACTGCAATACCACTTGTGACCACAGAAGTGAACTCAGCCACAGAATTCACAACAGTACCCCCCCCCCCTTGAGGAGGGGTCACCGAACCCTCACCAGAACCCCCAGGCCGACCAGGATGAGCCACATGAAAGGCACGAACAAGATCTGGGGCATGGACATCAGAGGCAAAAACCCAGGAATTATCTTCCTGAGCATAACCCTTCCATTTGACCAGATACTGGAGTTTCCGTCTAGAGACACGAGAATCCAAAATCTTCTCCACAATATACTCCAATTCCCCCTCCACCAAAACAGGGGCAGGAGGCTCCACAGATGGAACCATAGGTGCCACGTATCTCCTCAACAACGACCTATGGAATACATTATGTATGGAAAAGGAGTCTGGGAGGGTCAGACGAAAAGACACCGGATTGAGAATCTCAGAAATCCTATACGGACCAATAAAACGAGGTTTAAATTTAGGAGAGGAAACCTTCATAGGAATATGACGAGAAGATAACCAAACCAGATCCCCAAGACGAAGTCGGGGTCCCACACGGCGTCTGCGATTAGCGAAAAGCTGAGCCTTCTCCTGGGACAAGGTCAAATTGTCCACTACCTGAGTCCAGATCTGCTGCAACCTGTCCACCACAGAATCCACACCAGGACAGTCCGAAGACTCAACCTGTCCTGAAGAGAAACGAGGATGGAACCCAGAATTGCAGAAAAATGGAGAGACCAAGGTAGCCGAGCAGGCCCGATTATTAAGGGCGAACTCAGCCAACGGCAAAAATGACACCCAATCATCCTGGTCAGCGGAAACAAAACATCTCAGATATGTTTCCAAGGTCTGATTGGTTCGTTCGGTCTGGCCATTAGTCTGAGGATGGAAGGCCGAGGAGAAAGATAGGTCAATGCCCATCCTACCACAAAAGGCTCGCCAGAACCTCGAGACAAACTGGGAACCTCTGTCAGAAACAATATTCTCAGGAATGCCATGTAAACGAACCACATGCTGGAAGAACAAAGGCACCAAATCAGAGGAGGAAGGCAATTTAACCAAGGGCACCAGATGGACCATTTTAGAAAAGCGATCACAGACCACCCAAATGACCGACATTTTTTGAGAAACGGGAAGGTCAGAAGAGAAATCCATCGAAATATGTGTCCAAGGCCTCTTCGGGACCGGCAAGGGCAAAAGCAACCCACTGGCACGTGAACAGCAGGGCTTAGCCCTAGCACAAATTCCACAGGACTGCACAAAAGCACGCACATCCCGTGACAGAGATGGCCACCAGAAGGATCTAGCAACCAACTCCCTGGTACCAAAGATTCCTGGATGACCGGCCAGCACCGAACAATGAAGTTCAGAGATAACTTTACTAGTCCACCTATCAGGGACGAACAGTTTCTCGGCCGGACAACGATCAGGTTTATTAGCCTGAAATTTCTGCAACACTCTCCGCAAATCAGGGGAGATGGCAGACACAATGACTCCTTCCTTGAGGATACTCGCCGGCTCAGATAACCCCGGAGAGTCGGGCACAAAACTCCTAGACAGAGCATCCGCCTTCACATTTTTAGAGCCCGGAAGGTATGAAATCACAAAATCAAAACGAGCAAAAAATAACGACCAACGGGCCTGTCTAGGATTCAAGCGCTTGGCAGACTCAAGATAAGTAAGGTTCTTATGATCAGTCAATACCACCACGCGATGCTTAGCACCCTCAAGCCAATGACGCCACTCCTCGAATGCCCACTTCATGGCCAGCAACTCTCGGTTGCCCACATCATAATTACGCTCAGCAGCAGAAAATTTCCTGGAAAAGAAAGCACATGGTTTGAACACTGAGCAACCAGAACCTCTCTGTGACAAAACCGCCCCTGCACCAATCTCAGAAGCATCAACCTCGACCTGGAACGGAAGAGAAACATCAGGTTGACACAACACAGGGGCACAGCAAAAACGACGCTTCAACTCCTGAAAAGCTTCCACGGCAGCAGAAGACCAATTAACCAAATCAGCACCCTTCTTGGTTAAATCGGTCAATGGTCTGGCAATGCTAGAAAAATTACATATGAAGCGAAGATAAAAATTAGCAAAGCCCAGGAATTTCTGCAGACTTTTTAGAGATGTCGGCTGAGTCCAATCCTGGATGGCCTGAACCTTAACCGGATCCATCTCGATAGTAGAAGGGGAAAAGATGAACCCCAAAAATGAAACTTTCTGCACACCGAAGAGACACTTTGATCCCTTCACGAACAAGGAATTAGCACGCAGTACCTGGAAAACCATTCTGACTTGCTTCACATGAGACTCCCAATCATCTGAGAAGATCAAAATGTCATCCAAGTAAACAATCAAAAATTTATCCAGATACTCACGGAAAATGTCATGCATAAAAGACTGAAAAACAGATGGAGCATTGGCAAGTCCGAACGGCATCACCAGATACTCAAAATGACCCTCGGGCGTATTAAATGCCGTTTTCCATTCATCTCCCTGCCTGATTCTCACCAGATTATACGCACCACGAAGATCAATCTTAGTAAACCAACTAGCCCCCTTAATCCGAGCAAACAAGTCAGAAATCAATGGCAAGGGATACTGAAACTTAACAGTGATCTTATTAAGAAGGCGGTAATCAATACACGGTCTTAGCGAACCATCCTTCTTGGCTACAAAAAAGAACCCTGCTCCCAATGGTGACGACGATGGGCGAATATGTCCCTTCTCCAGGGACTCCTTCACATAACTGCGCATAGCGGTGTGTTCAGGTACGGACAAATTAAATAAACGACCCTTAGGGAATTTACTACCAGGAATCAAATCGATAGCACAATCACAATTCCTATGCGGAGGTAGGGCATCAGACTTGGACTCTTCAAATACATCCTGAAAGTCCGACAAGAACTCTGGGATGTCAGAAGGAATGGATGACGAAATAGACAAAAATGGAACATCACCATGTACTCCCTGACAACCCCAGCTGGTTACCGACATAGAGTTCCAATCCAATACTGGATTATGGGTTTGTAGCCATGGCAACCCCAACACGACCACATCATGCAAATTATGCAGTACCAGAAAACGAATAACTTCCTGATGTGCAGGAGCCATGCACATGGTCAGCTGGGCCCAGTACTGAGGCTTATTCTTGGCCAAAGGTGTAGCATCAATTCCTCTCAACGGAATAGGACACCGCAAAGGCTCCAAGAAAAATCCACAACGTTTAGCATAATCCAAATCCATCAGATTCAGGGCAGCGCCTGAATCCACAAACGCCATGAGAGAATACGATGACAAAGAGCACATTAAGGTAATGGACAAAAGGAATTTGGACTGTACAGTACCAATAACGGCAGAGCTATCGAACCGCCTAGTGCGTTTAGGACAATTAGAAATAGCATGAGTAGAATCACCACAATAGAAACACAGCCTGTTCAGACGTCTGTGTTCTTGCCGTTCTACTTTAGTCATAGTCCTGTCGCACTGCATAGGCTCAGGTTTACTCTCAGACAATACCGCCAGATGGTGCACAGATTTACGCTCGCGCAAGCGACGACCGATCTGAATGGCCAAGGACATAGACTCATTCAAACCAGCAGGCATAGGAAATCCCACCATAACATCCTTAAGAGCTTCAGAGAGACCCTTTCTGAACAAAGCCGCTAGTGCAGATTCATTCCACAGATTGAGTACTGACCACTTCCTAAATTTCTGACAATATACTTCTACATCATCCTGACCCTGGCATAAAGCCAGCAGATTTTTCTCAGCCTGATCCACTGAATTAGGCTCATCGTAAAGCAATCCCAGCGCCTGGAAAAATGCATCAACATTACTCAATGCAGAATCTCCTGGTGCAAGAGAAAACGCCCAGTCCTGTGGGTCGCCGCGCAAAAAAGAAATAATAATCAAAACCTGTTGAATAGGATTACCAGAAGAATGAGGTTTCAAGGCCAAAAATAGCTTACAATTATTTCTGAAGCTCAGGAACTTAGTTCTGTCACCAAAAAACAAATCAGGAATCGGAATTCTTGGTTCTAGCATCGATTTCTGATCAATAGTATCTTGAATCTTTTGTACATTTACAACGAGATTATCCATTGAGGAGCACAGAGCCTGAATATCCATGTCCACAGCTGTGTCCTGAAGCACTCTAATGTCTAGGGGAAAAAAAAAGACTGAAGACAGAGCTAAGAAAAAAAAATGATGTCAGGATTTCTTTTTTCCCTCTATTGGGAATCATTGGTGGGCTCCTTGTACTGTTATGGCCGGCAATCAGGCAACACAGCGTGCAGTAATCAGCGCACATACAGAGATCTGGCAATAACCAAAAACAATAGGACGAGCTCTGAGACGTGGAATCTCTGTAGACTGCAGTACCTGATCTATCCTCACACAACTATAAGCAGCAGTGGATTGCGCCTATCACTACCTATGCAACTCGGCACTGCCTGAGGAGCTGACTAGCCTGAAGATAGAAATACAAGCCTGACTTACCTCAGAGAAATACCCCAAAGGAATAGGCAGCCCCCCACATATAATGACTGTTAGCAAGATGAAAAGACAAACGTAGGAATGAAATAGATTCAGCAAAGTGAGGCCCGATATTCTAGACAGAGCGAGGATAGCAAAGAGAACTATGCAGTCTACAAAAACCCTAAAACGAAAACCACGCAAAGGGGCAAAAAGACCCACCGTGCCGAACTAACAGCACGGCGGTGCACCCCTTTGCTTCTCAGAGCTTCCAGCAAAAGTTAATAGCAAGCTGGACAGAAAAAAACAGAAAACAAACTAGAAGCACTTATCTAGCAGAGCAGCAGGCCCAAGGAAAGATGCAGTAGCTCAGATCCAACACTGGAACATTGACAAGGAGCAAGGAAGACAGACTCAGGTGGAGCTAAATAGCAAGGCAGCCAACGAGCTCACCAAAACACCTGAGGGAGGAAGCCCAGAGACTGCAATACCACTTGTGACCACAGAAGTGAACTCAGCCACAGAATTCACAACAGTGTTTACTAATTTTTTTTTTTTTTTATTAATTTTTTAGTGTTTTGTAAGATGATTTCCTTGTTCATATGTTGAATGTTATTATCCCGGTTAATGAGAGACCATTATCCTCATCGTGGTTGCTGCTGTTGAATGACTTCACTATCAATGGCTCCGTCTGATCCCCTAAAGATGATCATCAGAAGTTTTCACATGTGCACCGTGCACCCTGTATTTCCATATTGGATAGATATATATGGACTTTATTATTCTTCTTTTTTAATTATGTTCACCTTTATATCACTGTATTTATCCATGTTAATGCAATGGAGGATTCCACTTTTGTCTGTGTTTTGTTTTTTTATTTTTTCTCTGTGACCTATAACTTTGTATGTTATTTCCCCGTTTTGGGGGTATGTTCTAAATTATGGCTTCATCTTTAGCATTTTTGATGTATACTTTGTCTATGCCGCACTTATGCAATGTAATATGGATGGGTTTTATGTATGTATTGTAGTATTATAGTGCCTTGGTGGGCCGTGGGATATGTGGGGTACAATATACCTTTATTATTTTCTCTCTCTGACGTGATGTCATTAGGTGGGGTTGGGTGTTGTTCACTGTGCGCATGTCCCTGGTGGTGCGAATTCCGGGACAACGTGGGCGCTCCATTGGCGTTGTTGCGACGCCTAGGTGCAGCTTACGTCATGAGTGCGCCGCAGCGTTGTAGTTTCCTGGCGCACTATACATTGGACATGCGCCATTATGTGTGACACCTTCTCTGATGGGCGGGGATTGGGTGGTCCTCTATGGGCGTTCTTTTCATGTGATCCTCACTATGCGACATCGCCGTGGTCGCGACGTGTGCGTTCCATTAACGTCATTTTGGCGCCAATTTCGAGGCTTGGTGTCATGGTGTGCGCCGCAGCGTTGTAATTTCTGACGCACTGACGTCATAGATGCGCCAGGATTGGGAGCACCTGATGGGAGTTTTGGATCTCTTAAATACCGGGCTAACACACAATACAGCACTGCCCCCTGACGAAGCCCACGCGAAAAGTGCGTTGGGGCTCCGGTGGTCTCTCTTGGTGGTCCGGAAAATGGGTAAGAGTCTGATAGGGATTGTGAGCGTTTAGTATGTCACTTGAACGGTAACCCCGGTTTCGGGTATTAGTATTTAGTACAGCATGCTTACTCCCTCTAACCCTTTTGCTTGCCCATTTGTATGATATGCACTTGTGGCACTTTACTTGTTTATACGGACATTCCTTGGGACGTCCTCCCGGATGTGTGTTGTTTTTTTCAGTGTTGTTCTAGTTTTTCCCTCTTTCTCACTTTGTAGTACTTGTATTGTTATGTGATGGTTTTTTTTTTTATATTTATTTTATGTAATAAAAATTGGAAAGTAACTTTATATTTAAATTACGGACGTCTACTCCTATTTTTTCTCTTCGGTTTCTACCCTGGAGGTATTGTTGTCATGTTTACTACTATGATTTTACTTTTCTACAGAAATGAAACATGGCATGGATAGCATCATCCATCCGTCAGATATTAAAGGGACACCTGAATTTGGTGGGACTGGTTTTGGGTCATATGGGTGGAGTTTTCAGGTGTTTGATTCACCCTTTCCTTACCCGCTGGCTGCATGCAGGCTGCAATATTGGATTGAAGTTCATTCTCTGTCCTCCATAGTACACGCCTGCGCAAAGCAATCTTGCCTTGTGCAGACATGTACTACGGAGGACAGAGAATGAACTTCAATCCAATATTGCAGCCAGCATGCAGACAGCGGGTAAGGAAAGGGTGAATCAAACACCCGAAAACTCCGCCCATATGACCCAAAACCAGTCCCGCCAAATTCAGGTGACAGGTTCCCTTTAAGTTGGAGATGTTAGGCCGACCTTATGACAATGTGAGTGAATACATTATGTTCGTAACTTTGCCACAATGCTGAAAATATATCTCCCATAAATACTAGATTGATGCAAACCCCAATATTCATCAATGACCTTTGGCTCCAGACTGTCTTCTTTGATTGACAGAATCATAGAATCGAAGGAGATAGAGGGAAAAGAAGCAGGTTAGGTGTATTTAAATGAATTGCCCCACTATGATGCACCGAGCGCCTCTTCTTGGTTTGAACTTTCATTCCTTGCGGACAGAGTTTCTTTAAAGGGACACTGTCACCTGAATTTGGAGGGAACAATCTTCAGCCATGGAGGCGGGGTTTTTGGGTGTTTGATTCACCCTTTCCTTACCCGCTGTCTGCATGCTGGCTGCAATATTGGATTGAAGTTCATTCTCTGTCCTCCGTAGTACATGCTTGCACAAGGTGCAATCTTGCCTTGCGCAGGCATGTACTATGGAGGACAGAGAATGAACTTCAATCCAATATTGCAGCCAGCATGCAGCCAGCGGGTAAGGAAAGGGTGAATCAAACACCCAAAAACCCTGCCTCCTTGGCTGAAGATTGTTCCCTCCAAATTCAGGTGACAGTGTCCCTTTAAGAGCACCTTAAAGGGATTGTCTTGGCCATGATTAGAACTACAGCGTGTGTTTAACATGCTAATGCTATAATATATTCACCATTAGGATTCTGCTCTTTGTGTAGTCTTGTCACTTGTCACGTGACTGCTCATGCGTGATCTGCATACTTGAAACCAGGGGTTGACCACTTTCTCTTTAGCTTCTCCCTGTGGTGTAACTTGATTGTTCACAACTCATTTTTTTGGCTATATCAAAGGTAAACATTGGGAGCGTGCCATGACATAACACTGTAGGGGCATATGGCAGCCAAGAACTCCCATAGACAAAACAAAAACAGTAATATATAATTGTATCAATCTATTCTGCAGTGAACAAAATGATATGCCCATGCATAGCGGCCCAGAGAGTCCCAAAGGAACACTTTTTGGCAAACATGAAGTGTATGAAAGATACAGTAGAGGTATAATATGTCAATCAGGGAATACTCTACATGTATTCCTCCAGTATAGCCAAAAACAAGATGTGATCAGAGCCTTACCTGTTAAAAAAAATAAAAACACAAAGAGGGCTTAAAGTTTTTTCAACAAGTATCTTCAGAAGAATGACAGCCCAGACGGGTGGCATGGTCATGTAGCTGGCATGAGCTGAATTGTGTCCCAGGTTGTTAGGCTAGGTTCACATTGCTTTAGTGGGTGTCAGCTGACGGAATCCGTTACATAGCACCACTAACGCAATGTAACGGATCCGTTAGTGCACCCATTGACCGCAATGTATGTAACGCATCCCTAACGCATGCTATTTTTGGCATGCGTTAGCGATGTTCCGTTATTTTCTGATGGACCTCGAACGCTGTCTGCAGCGTTTTTGGGTCCGTTCTCGCTAGCGCAGATTGGGCATCTGCGCTAGCGCGATCGCTAAACGCGATGCCTTTTTAGACATTGCGTTAACGCAGTCCGTAAGCGTATGCGCTAGACGGTCTGCACAATGCAAATGTGAACCTAGCCTTAGGGATAAGTGCAGAGAAACTGAGATTGGTCAGATCCTGCCAGCATCAGAGTGATGCTACCTGGCTGTACAGCATAGAGCCTACTCGTGCCATGGGCAGCTTGTCAAGGTAATCAGCCAAGCTGGAACTGCAGGGTGGCTGTAGTCTAGGCACCTAACTGTACACTATAAAACAAAAAATCCTTTTGCTCTAGAGACCATAATTGATTTTTAATAATGGGTAAATAGCACAGCTGATTTACAAGCACCTTGTAACTTCACCCATTTGTGAACGTATTACTCTTTTAAGTTCATATTTAGATTATATATTGCGCTACCCCCAAAAAAGCTTCTTAAAAGTAGTAGCCCAACTCCTTAGCTGCCATCTGCCCAAGTCTGGATTATAATGTATGAAGTAGTAGTATGATGTGTAGTAAGCATTACAAAGGCCTAAACATCATCATATAAAAGTGAGATTAAATTTTCACTTTAGGAACATACAGGAAAAATATATACAGTATCTTTGTACTGTGTTACCTAGTATATTGAAAAATATTAAGATTTGAGAGTCCTCAGTGGCCGATACATCTTAATGGCTAACTAAAATGATAAATTGCAAGGTTTCGAGTCTACTCAGTCTATGCCTGATGAAGAGACCTGAGTAGCCTCAAAAGCTTACAATTTGTTACCATCTTTTTAGTTAGCCATTAAAAAGGTATAAACCACTGAGGAGTCAAGTTTTATGATTTAGGAACATATTAATTCTAAGGATGATGTCATGAGAGCGTCAATCATCCAAACTACAGCCTGCATATGGTTCCAGATACGCTAGCCGCACATTACAGGGGAGCCTCGTGCCCGCTACATGCAAGGTATCGAATACAACAGTCGTAGATGAGATGAGTAAGAGCACAAGGATTTATTTACCACGTGTGCGACACTTCCACTCCACAATGACCCTTTCTCGAGATTCTTGTTCATTAATGTTCATCACAGATTTTTGTGGGATATGACTAATAAAATGTGTTTGTGTGACTGCAGACTTTCCATTTTTCTCGCTTGTATTTTAAAGCAAGCCTCCAGCCTTTTTTTTTATTTCAATGTTGGAGTGGTGCTATTAAACCAAGTTCCCTGCTCCTAATCTTATACTTACCAGCCAGTCTTCAGCTCTTCCCGGCACCGCCATTTTCTGACCTCAACATCTGACTGACCAGACATCAGCAGTAATGGTCATGACAGTAAGCAAGCCATTAAAAAAATCTCCTGTAAAGATTTATCCAAAAGCTGCTTCTCAGAAGACGCACCTCGAATGTGTGCTACAAGAGTGACGTGCATTGTGTGTGACCTCAGCCTCAAGCCCCTTTGATTGAACATTCTTAGAAATACTCGTTCCATATCATTCCCATGTAGACATGCCAACAATCAGCCGACAAATAAGATAGTCACTTGTGTGGCCTTAAATCGCCTTTGGTGGCAGCACACCCCTTTGAGTAACCAAGAAATGTGCTACCAAAATTTTCACACTGCCTGGGAGATGAATGACTATAGGAGCCATACAATTTGCAAATTGTTGCCGCATTAAAAGGAAAATATCACAAGTCATCCTAAAACGTCATCAAATGATGACTGTCAAGTGAACGTTCCCACGAGGCGTAAAGATTTCCAAGTGGATCTTACAACAGTAGCATTGTGCAAATTTTAGGGATCTCACGCACACAATTTGGCAAATATTAACAGCGTCCATTTCTGCTGCCAATGTTACCTTGGATTTCACTCTGTACAAGTGTGTGGACCATTTTAACAATGCTATCTACAGTATTTTCCACTGCAACACTTTCAGTCCAAGAGATCCACAGCAGAAAGGCCCCATGGGGACATTCCCTGACTCTCCTGCCTACATTTATCTGATAAACATAATATACAATCGTGACTTATAGAGGATGGCTCTTCTTCATTCTTCACATATATTCCACTCTCTTTCCTCCAGGCTTCCTTGAGGTTGAGGAAATTGTTAGATTGGTCTGCTTGTCACAGCTGAAACCAAGGCGATTGTTAAAATCAGTCAAAATGGGTAATTACAGCACTCCTGTGGATGATGCCCAAGAAGGATCGTATCCCATGTAAATCTTGTAGAAAACTTGGCACACTGGTAAATGGAAGCAAATAATTTTATTGTGTGCAGGCAATCCAAAAATAAAGATGATGTTTTGGTCCTACAATGACCTTCATCAGTCAGATTGCAGAGTGCACAGGGTTACAGGCAGGAACGAACGGTCAGGATCAGCAGCAATTGCTGTAGCACGAGACTTGTGCTGCACTTGCCTACCTTCATTCTTCAGTGCCGGACACTTAGCGAAACCCTTTAAGAGCTAGACAGACATTAATCCTGCAGTGCGCCATGACACATCTTTGTGTATGCGTAGGTTGTTTCTCTTCTCCCACCAGAGTATCCTTTGTAGAGTTGAGCAGACCCCTGGATGTTCAAGTTCGGCCAAACAGTTTAAAAAATAGTTTTGGTACCAGAACAGTATCCGGACCGTGGGGGCCCAAACATTCAGTGTTTGCAACGCTGTCATGTGAATGACAACAAAGCCAACACTGCTTTTGGTCAGACAGCTGCAGTTCCCATGCTGTCAATGAAAAAATGTCAAAAAGTTTACTTCTGGCGTCGGCTGATGGGACGGCAGCCGACGCCTGCTGCCTCTAATAACAGCGAGAGCAGGCAACAGCTGATGGGAGTATTTATCAGCCGGAGCCTGCACTATAAATAAATAAAAAAACTGGATGGGTTTCCTTGTATTTTAGATAACCAGCCAGGCAAAACTGACAGCTGGGGGCTGTAACCCTCAGCTATCAGCGTTAGCAAGGCATTGTGATCAAGAATAGAAGGGTCCCCATGCTGTTTTTTTAACTATTTAAATAAAAAAAATAAAAAATTGACCAATAGCAGCTCACAGCCACTCAGAAAAGACACATCTATTAGATGAGCCAATTCTGGCGCTTTGCCCGACTCTTCCCACTTGCCCTGTAGCGGTGGCAAACTGGGGTAATATTTGTGGGGAAGATGTCACCTTTGTATTGTCTGGTGACATCAAGCCCCCTGCTTAGTAATAGAGAGGCGTCTATAAGACGCCCATCCATTACTAATCCTATAATTGGATGGCAAATAAACACACAGCCAGAATAAAGTATTTGAAATAAAACAAAACACATTTTTTATTTTTTTATTTAAAAATAACAAACACAGTTATACTAACTCACCTAACGCACATTCCACTGAATCCCTTGCCTCCTGTAATAAAACTAAAATAAACAACAACAATATCCCTCACCTTTCCGATGTTTTGTTCCATGTTGTAATCCATGGGTGGGGATTAATAGTTTTCAGCCTGGACGGTGCCAAGATGGGGTCCAGGCTGAGAACCACTGATGAATGAGCTGCTGCGAGCGCAGCATCAGTGACTAGGGGTGATATCATTGAGGTTACCACCTGTCATTGAGGTCGTGCTCCCAGCCACGCCAATGAACTGCGGTTACCTCTGCACCGTGAGAAAAAGTCTGAGGTCACCGTAGCTCATTTGCCCGGCTGAGAACGTAACCTCACTGACCGGCAGTAACCTTGATGACGTCACCGCTAGTCACTGAGGCTGCACTTGCAGCAACTTATTCACCAGTGGTTCTCAGCCTGGACGGTCGCATCTTGGCACCGTCCAGGTTGAAAACTATTAATCCCCAGACATGTATTACATTGTGTGACAGAACATCGGACAGGTGAGGGATAATGTTTTTTATTTTTGTTTTATTACAGGAGACAAGGGGATTCAGTGGATTGGGCATTAAGTGATAAAAACTGCGTTTGTTATTTTTAAATAAAAAAGGAAAAATGTGTTTTGTTTTTTATTTCAAATAAAGGACTTTATTCTGGTGGTGTTTTTATTTAGAATATAACTATAGGATTAGTAATGGATAGGTGTCTTATAGACGTCTTTCCATTACTAATTTGTGGGCTTGATGTCACTAGACAATACAAAGGGGACATCAACCCCACAAATATGAACCCCACTTGCCACCGCTACAGGGCAAGTGGGAAGAGCAGCGTAAAGCATCAGAATTGGCGCATCTAATAGATGTGAGTTTTCTGGGTGGCTGTGTGCTGCTATTTTTAGGCAGCGAGGCAATACCCATGGCCCCTTACAAATTTGAGAATACCAGTCCCCAGCTGTATGCTTTAACAAGGCTGGTTGTCAAAAACGGAGGGGGGGCACTCCACAAGGTTTTTTTTAAATATACCTTTATTTAAATAATTAAAAAAAACAGAATGGGGACACCTCTACTCTGGATAACCAGTCTTGCTGAAGCTGACAGCTGAAGGTTTACAGGGGAACCAACGCTTTTTTTAAATTTATTTATTTACAGTGCAGGCTGATGAATACTCCCATTAGCTGGCGCCTGCTCTCCCGATTAGCGGCAACAGGCGTTGGCTGACGGGAGTAGTAGTCCCATTAGCTGACGCCAGTGACCGGAGATGTTGGAGGCAGCACGATGCTTTGGAGCGTTAATTCAGAAGCTGGAACTAGAGCTTTAGGGTATGTTTCCACGTACAGGAAACGCTGTGGATTGGACGCTGTGTACAGCCTCAGCAACCAATCCGCAGCGGCCAGATGTTACAGCATAGTGGAGGGGATTTTATGAAATCCCATCTCCACTATACATGCAGGAACGCCCCCGGCAACCCTGCGCATACGCACATGCAACGCATCTTTCTAGACCGCAGCATGTCAATTTATCTTGCGGAGACGCTCAGTCTCCACAAGATAAATATGCAGTCCAATGTATAGGATGCAGTGATTCTGCATGGTTCAGTGAACACATGCGGAATCACCGCGTGTACAAAAGCCGGCAGCGCTTTGGACGAAGCTGCGTCCAAAGCCCTGCCAATACTGACCATGGAAACATACCCTTAGTCAAGTTGGGTGAAATTATCAATACTTCCAAATATAAATACATTTTTCAACAAAACCTTCATTTCTCTGCTTAAAAAAAAAATCACCTTTCAGCACATCAGTGACCCTAAGCATACCTAAAAAAGTTTAAAAAAAATGGTTTCATGAGAAAAGGATCAAAAATTGGAATAGCCCAGCCAGTGCCCGAACCTGAATCCAAATGAAAATCTGTGGGTGACCTGAAGAGGGCGCTGTATACAGGAGATTGCTTTGCAATCTGACAGATTTGGAGCTGCTGCAAGGAAGATTGCCAATTCTAGATGTGCCATACTGGTAGAGTCCGATACAAAAAGAATGAATGATGTCAAACTACTTCCACAAAGTTCGTTAAGGGTGTGCATATTTATGCAACCATATTATTTTAGTTCTTTTTCATTTTCCACCCGAAAAGATTTCAGTTAGTTTCACAATGGACTTGTATTGATTATGGGGAACATTAAAAGGTGGAAAAAGTTCAGAAAATTATTCTTCTTGGTATTTTTTTTTAATGACAAAAACGTGCCATTTGAACAGGGGTGTGTGAAGGCACTACGTACATAGTACTGAGTACATTCTCTGTGTGATATGCGCATTGCCAATGATCCATGCTCAAGGTCAATCTCACAAATGAGGCACTCGGATTTCTTTTTTTTTTAGAACTTTAGAAGATATTTTATAGAAGAATGGCAGAGGTTACATATAAATATTCAAATTTTGTCCAGAAGTTATATTAACAAAATAGAGCCATTTGATACAAAAAAAAAAATTGTATGGCGGTAAGTCCATTTATTACATGCCAAAATCATGAGCAGATGACGTCAACTAAGGGGCTGTTCACACTATAGGGATTCTGGCATTGTACAAGACAAGAAGCCCTATTTGTGCCATCATATCCGTGCTATGAACAGAGCCCACCTTCCCCAAACTAAAGGATTTCCGATCATGGGATCTGCTCCATATTTTGGCAATATATATAAGAACATGCAGACATGTCAACATTTTCTCATTCTTCAAGAATCATGTGAAAAATACGTCCACGATAAAGACCAGGTGAATTAAACATCAAAAGAATCTAATACACAACGTAACACACCAAAGAAATAAATAGTTATTTTAGTCATCTAGATATTTTTGCATTTTCAGTTGCTTAAAGGGGTTATCCACTTTTATAAAATCTTGGTCTTCGGGCAGTTTGTTATACTATCACTACAGCTGTACTCCCCGTCCCCAGGTCCAGGAACAAATCCCCGCTGCTGCTTCCCGTTTCCAATATTGGCTGCGGCATTAATGTCACAACAAGAGCGCGGCAGGCAAAGACAGAGCACCCCACTTAGAGCCACTGATTGGCTGTCGGCCAAGGTTAGCGCCGCAGTTGACACCGGAGGCTCCGCACTGGACCTGCAGACAGTGAGTACAGTGCAGTTTGTTGTTTTTTTTTTAAACAAACTACACCTAGGGACCAAGATTTTCTGAAAGTGGAAAACCCCTTTAATTTTTATGTTATTGCTATATAACCAGCCGAGTAAACCTACAAACACAATGTGAAGCTGTCTGACACACAATCCAGCCTTGACATTTCCAACTTTGCAAGTTCTTACCAATCTGCTAAATAAGGGATAGTGAGGGTCCGAGCACTGGGACCCCCCCAATAAAGGGGCTATAAAATGCCCGGTTGGAATGGAGCTATAGCTGCGCATCCATTCACTGTCGACGGGACCACCGAGCATAGACAAGGACAGCGCACGGCTTTCTGTCTTTCAGCAAGTCATCTGGTTGAAATGTTGCTAATGGACATTTAACAACCAACCACAATTCATTTCTTAAACTCTTCTCGAAATACAAAGGTTAAGCTGTGATCGGCTGCTTAGCATGAGGCCAGGTCGTTTTGTTGCACAACTTTTGGAAATCCGCCTGTAAAATTAATATTTTACAAATAAAATGCTATGTTAACGTTTGCAACCAATTTTTTTTTTGCTATTGACCCAATATACGTAAAAAAAAAGGAACATGGTATAAACTCCTTTTATTTTGTTTCTCCAGCCCCCATGCAGATGATGTGTATCCATGGCAACCGACAGTAAACAAAAGTTCTGTGCAGTGTAATTCTTCTGCCGCCCTGTGGTCTCACTGCTTGTAACATAAATGTGGTAGGCAAGTCCCAAGTAGAAAACCAATTGAAAGGAAAGAAAGAACTGCAGGGCCCAACTACACAGAACTTATTCGTAGTCTGTTACTTTGGAGATGCACGGTCTGCATAGAAGCTGTAGAGACAAAACGTGATGAATTACTAATTAATACGTATGGTAAAAGTGCTTATTATAAATGCATTGAGAGAATAAAGAATAGATTGCCATGGAGGACACAATCAAGAGAAGCGCTCTGAAAATGATCTTTTGTTTACATCAGGTTTTTGTGATACATGTATTTTTAAACATTTTGGGGGAATGTTTACATTCTTTTTTTCTAATATATGTTTCAGGAAACAACACATGTACAGAGCCACAATAGTCAGACCCTGACCCTGTATTTTGTACTGAAGGACCTAATGAGCATGTCAATACTAAGAAAAGGGGAATAGGGTCATATGTATTTTAATAATCTTGCAATTTATCACACAATCTTTTTAGACTCAAATTCCTGTCTTTATAGGAAGAGTTTACAGGAGTTTTCCTTATCAGCAGAGGGAGGGTGACAATGACAGGTAACACCTCTATAGACAGGATTCAATCAATCACAATGCTATGTCACATCTGACCCCCAATTCCCCTCACTTCACAATCATAGGATCATTAGATGCTTTAGTACAAAAGACATGGTCAGGATCTGACCATTATGGCTATGTACACGTGTTGTTTCCTGAAACAAAAGGAAGTTAGTCTAAAAAACCTCAGTGATAAGTGTGAAAGATTTCTATTGTTTTAATACAGATTCTTTTATAAAAAAAAACTATTGCTCAAATGTAAAAAAAAATACATTTAACTCAAAAACCTGACTAAGGGGTTGTCCACTACTATCCGTCATGAATCCTTATGTTTTCTCCTTGTAAAATAATAGCATCTATACCAGTGTTTCCCAAACACCAGTCCTCACGGACCCCACAGGTCTTGTTTTCAGGATTTCCTTAGTATTACTCAAGTAGTGGAAGTATCATCAAGGCATCAGGAATTGTCTCACCTGTGCAAGATTATGGAAATCCTGAAAACACGACCGTGGGGTCCGTGAGGATTGGAGTTTGGGAAACAATGATCTATACTCACCTCCCATGCAGACGCCATTCCAGCGGTAACAGCAATGGCTCTCCCAGTGATCCCTGTGGCCAGTGTTGTCAGAGCTGCGGTTGCTCCCTCACTTCCTCTGGCTGTATGTGATTTGTTTGAAGGAGGGGAGAGTGAACCCAGGACCGTTTGGCCA
The DNA here is from genome assembly GCF_032444005.1 of Ranitomeya imitator. Classification (NCBI taxonomy): domain Eukaryota; kingdom Metazoa; phylum Chordata; class Amphibia; order Anura; family Dendrobatidae; genus Ranitomeya; species Ranitomeya imitator. The sequence goes on along the minus strand of NC_091282.1, from coordinate 721,643,709 downwards.
CAGGGATCGTGTGACATAATGTGATGCGATCCCTGGGAGAGCCAGTGTTGACACCACTGGAAAGGCGCAGGAGGTGAGTACAAGTGTTATTTTACAAGGGGTTATTCAAGTAGTGGACAATCCCTAATATAATAGATCATTTTCTGATGATAGCTTCCCTTTAATAAAGGTTTTGTGATCATCCCATAAAAATTCGAGACAAAGTCATGGCCTTTTAAGAGACACCGACATCCTCAATTTTCTTCTTCATTCGAAAGTGTGTCACCATGTGTCGCTTCAAGTGAGGATCCTGACGAAAAGATTGCCCACACTCTGTACAATGGAAGGGCTTCTGCCCGGCGTGCATGAGATAGTGGCGCTCGAGTTTGGAGGGGGAATGGAAGTTTTTTGAGCACACACTGCACTTGTAACTTTTGTTTACAGCTCGAGTCCTCACTTTCTGCTCTGGATTTGATTTTGCACTGCGTTCCTTACAGACACTCGTCCTTGCCTTCTTACATGGCCCTGGTTTTTGGCTCCCAGAAGACAAGTCCATTGATTCACTTTCTACTTTCATGTCGGGAACGTCAATAGTTTTTACTTGATCGAGCTCATCAGTGTTTACCGTGGGGTCATAATGTTGGGATTGGGAAAAACTTATGGTCTGTTGGCAGAGTGTAGAATAATAATCTCCCAGCGTACCCTCTGACCCCAGCACAGGAGCCTTTAGGTCATGAATTAATAGGTGGCGTTTTAGATGTGCAGTTTGTCGAAATGTATTCCCGCATTCAGTGCACATGAAAGGCTTCTGCCCAGTGTGGATGAGGTAATGTCTACGTAACTTGGACATTGACGGGAACGTTTTGCTGCACTGGTCACATTTTACCACTCTGTGCTTCCGCACCAAAACGCCTTGTGCTCCTTGAAGAAACTGGTGAAGAGAATGACTCTGCTGGCCATGCTGGTCTTGATCATAGGCATGGAAGGTGCTGCAAATGGTTTCACCTCTACCGTTTTCCAACAGTCCATGAAAATTCATCTCAAGTTCTTGTGGTTGAAAATATCTTTCCAAGTCTGTCCCAGGCTGCTGAATATTTCTCTCCTGCGGTTTCCTGATATGAAGAAAATTCTTGGGGACACTGTGATGTTGTGTTTCCACTCTGCCGACATGCATATGATTGGGTTCCTCCAATGTCTCTGCTTTCATCACTCTCCCATCTGGGAGGATCTCATTATCCAGGAGATATTCCGGTATTTTAGATCCTCCTTTATATGTTCCCCTGGAGGAGGTGGCAGCTTGAGAGACATCTGCTTCTGTTATACATTCATGGTTGTCCAGATTTTCCTGCTTCTCGAAACATTGTCCACATGAAGAACACTGGAAAGGAATGACAAAGCTGGAGAAGGCTTCCTCGGCCTCCTGCTTCACCTCCACAGGTTCACCGCTGGGAGACCTCTCCCTCCTGGGTATAGTAGAGGAGATTTTGTGCACGGCTTGGTGTCTGAGAAGCTTTGCTGCCATCTTGAAGGCCTTGGGACATTGGAGGCACTGGAAGGGCTTCTCCTCAGAGTGAGTCAGCTCGTGGATCTTCAGGTGCGTCTTCTGCCTGAACGTTCGGTCACAAAGTGAACAGGAGAAGGGTTTCTGGCCCGTGTGGATCATTAGGTGCCTCTCCAGCTTCGAGCGGGTAGGAAACACTTTGTCGCAGAACTCACAGCACCGCGTTTGGACTTTATGGATGGCGGCCAGGTTCAAGAACTCACACTGATGAAGTAAACGCTTCTCCTCACTGGCGAATGTCCTCTGGCAACCGAAACAGTATTGAGGCGTAGAGCGGACACTCCTAGGAGCAAGGGCTGGAGATCCCTTGGGGGCCCTCACCTCCTCTACGGGGCCCGCACAAGGCAGCTGCTGGTGTTTGGAAAACGTCTTAAATGTCTTAAAGTGGCGGTGACAGGTATCGCACCGGAGTGGGAGCATGTGCGTCATCATGTGCCTCTCCAGGTGCGCCAGCTGGCGGAACGTCTGGCTGCAGTCCGGGCACGGGAAGGGCTTCAGGCCGGTGTGGCTCAGGTAATGTCTAGCCAGCTTGGAAGGCGTTTCGAACTGCTTGGTGCAGGCATCGCAGAAGTACGGCCGCGGTCTTGGGGTCTCCTTAAGATTCCTGGACTGACGGCTGCTAAGCATCTTTGCAGGTACAGAATGCATGTTTGCAAGCAGGAACCTAGCTGCACTTACATGCCTGCCTATGTGTCCCTATGAGGGGGTCCTGCCACCTCCACACACCGCCTGCAGGACCACTATGCCGGATCTCTACAGACAGCAGGTGGTGGGCGGCATCATCCGTGTAGATCCTCACCTGGGGGTAACCTGAGGACAGCAGCAGCCATCAGCTTCTCCATCCGGAAGTCCTGTCCCTGCAGATCGTGTCAGAACGTCTTCTATACATGACGTCATCAGAGGGCGTCCGCATCCCGCGCGGCCATATTGGATGTGGCAGCCGCCTGTACTTAGACTTCTCTGCTGCTTCTGTTTGGCTGGACTGGCACCACGGAGAATGGAGGTCGCCAGGGAGTATCAACATCTGTGCAACAACGTCAGCTGCTCCGGAACTACAACTCCCAGACTCTCTGGTGATAGCACGTCACTGCCATCGGAAAGGATGTAAGACCAGATCAGTGGGATCCTACTGCTCCCCTTTAAGAAACTGTTAATTTGGAATTGCATCTTTACTAATAAAGGGGTGCGCTTTGGTTGGATCTTGTGTTGCCATTTAAAGGTACAGGCACTCTCCTAAATTATTTTCCCTTATCACCCTTTTTGTTTACATATTGCGATCTTTGCACAGTGGTGCTTCCTGGTTACTCTCCACACTGTTTAGTTGCACTATTGCACCTTTTTTTGTGGTTTGGCCTTGTGGCCAGAGTATATTACATTATGGGTTATTAATTTTTTATAAACCCCATAGACACTTATGTGTGATATTTGTATTTATTTATCTTTATCTTTTTTTAGCACTAGTGGTACACATTTTTTTTATATATTTTTATCCGCTTTTTACGAGAGTCCTTATACTAACTTCCCCCTTTTTTTGGCATACCTTATATCTACCTATATATTTTTATCCATATTTTTGTGATTTTATTGTTGTGATTGTATTTTTATATCCTTCCATATGTGCATATATATATATATATATATATATATATATATATATATATATATATATATATATATATTATTACCATTACTTAATAAAGAAATATTGTTATTATATATATACCCTTGCCACGTCTCTTATTTTGGAATTGGGTCCCTAGCTACGATGCTGAAGTTGGTCTCTTATTCGTTCAGTTTCTTATTCGGCTATTTTTTATTTTCTGTTTTTTTCAGGTTTTGGTATAAAAATAAACCATTCTGAGTATATAATATGCGGTCATGTGTCCTTTTGTGAATACACTTAAAAACAGATACAAAATTTACAAAATGGGCATCAAAGTGGGCACTGAGGTATGGTATTGAAGGGGTTAAATGCCTTTGTGCCACTGATTTAACACCTGATTTACATATTTACTGATGCCCCACATGAAATGCATGTCACTCCAGCCTGGCACAAATGGGTTCTGGGCATCAAAACTGGCATCAAAGTGGTCAGAGAAACAATTTTCACACATGCGAATAAGTAACAGCTATTTTTAAGGGGTTAAATGCCTTTGTGCCACTAATCTAACACCTGATTTACATACCTACTGATGCCCCACATGAAATCCATGTCACTCCAGCCTGGCACAAATGGTTTCTGGGCATCAGAACTGGCATCAAAGTGGGCAAATCACCCATTTTCACAGATTTGAATAAGTAACAGCTATTTTTAAGGGGTTAAATAGCTTTGTGCCACTGATCTAACACCTGATTTACATACCTACTGATGCCCCACATGAAATCCATGTCACTCCAGCCTGGCACAAATGGGTTCTGGGCATCAGAACTGGCATCAAAATGGTCAAATCGCCCATTTTCACAGATTTGAATAAGTAACAGCTATTTTTGAGGGGTTAAATGCCTTTGTGCCACTGATCTAACACCTGATTTACATACCTACTGATGCCCCACATGAAATCCATGTCACTGCAGCCTGGCACAAATGGGTTCTGGGCATCAGAACTGGCATCAAAGTGGGCAAATCGTACATTTTCACAGATTTGAATAAGTAACAGCTATTTTTAAGGGGTTAAATGCCTTTGTGCCACTGATCTAACACCTGATTTACATACCTACTGATGCCCCACATGAAATCCATGTCACTCCAGCCTGGCACAAATGGTTTCTGGGCATCAGAACTGGCATCAAAGTGGGCAAATCACCCATTTTCACAGATTTGAATAAGTAACAGCTATTTTTGAGGGGTTAAATGCCTTTGTGCCACTGATCTAACACCTGATTTACATACCTACTGATGCCCCACATGAAATCCATGTCACTGCAGCCTGGCACAAATGGGTTCTGGGCATCAGAACTGGCATCAAAGTGGGCAAATCGTACATTTTCACAGATTTGAATAAGTAACAGCTATTTTTAAGGGGTTAAATGCCTTTGTGCCACTGATCTAACACCTGATTTACATACCTACTGATGCCCCACATGAAATCCATGTCACTCCAGCCTGGCACAAATGGGTTCTGGGCATCAGAACTGGCATCAAAGTGGGCAAATCGTACATTTTCACAGATTTGAATAAGTAACAGCAATTTTTAAGGGGTTAAATGCCTTTGTGCCACTAATCTAACACCTGATTTACATACCTAGTGATGCCCCACATCAAAGTCAAATCACTTCAGCCTGGCACAAATGGGTTCTGGGCATCAAAACTGGCATCAAAGTACTCAAATCACCAATTTTCATAGATTTGAATAAGTAACAGCTATTTTTGAGGGGTTAAATGCCTTTGTGCCACTGATATAACACCTGATTTACATACCTACTGATTCCCCACATGAAATCCATGTCACTGCAGCCTGGCACAAATGGGTTCTGGGCATCAAAACTGGCATCAAAGGGGGCAAATCGCCCATTTTCACAGATTTGAATAAGTAACAGCTATTTTTAAGCGGTTAAATAGCTTTGTGCCACTGATCTAACACCTGATTTACATACCTACTGATGCCCCACATGAAATCCATGTCACTCCAGCCTGGCAGAAATGGGTTCTGGGCACCAGAACTGGCATCAAAGTGGGCAAACAGCCCATTTTCACAGATTTGAATAAGTAACTGATGTTTTTAAGGGGTTAAATGCCTTTGGGCCACTGATACGACACTTAAAATACATAGACAGTGATGCCCTGCATCAAACCCAGGTCCCTTCAGCCTGGCCCAAATGGGTTCTGGGCACCAGAACTGGCATCAAAGTGGGCAAACAGCCCATTTTCACAGATTTGAATACGTAACTGATATTTTTAAGGGGGTTAAATGCCTTTGAGCCACTGATACCACAGTGCATATGTCAGGAAACAGGAAGAAGTCCTGATTACTTCAATTACACATACAGCGCTCTGAGCTGCAATTTCTTCTGCCTGCCCACACAAGGCTGGAATTCTAAGCCACTCTTTCTCCCTCCCCCGCTATACAGCCGTAATGTACGACGAGCCTGCCAGCGTCATTGAAGAATTTATATGGCCCTGTGCTGCTGTCACGATGATGCCAAAAAATGTCTTATTGTGAGTGTAGTTTCAGAAGGACATGGCTAACTACACACACACACTCACAATGCAGCTGCGACCCCTTTCTCTTCCCCCCACCCCTCAGCTTCACTCCTACCCGAAACAAAGCCTATGATAGAGACTGGGCAACCTGATACTAATGGTGGGCAGGGTGTGGCTTTAAACTGCAGGTGACCAATCCGGCAAAGCCACCCGTTGTCCCTCCCCTCTCACTCAGGAATGCCTTTGTCTGAGACCTTGGAATAAGGTAAAGAACTATCCGATCAGTGCATATCATTAACCAGCCCTTTAGTGATGTCACAAGCTCAGAAGTATAAGTCACTATACTCTTAGACCAGCCTTCAGTCTTGGTCGGGAAGCGATCTAACACAGCTTGGCAAAGCTGTTCCATGCATCTGGATGTATTTATCCTCCTAAGGCTCCTTTCACACTAGCGTCGTTTTGGAGAAAAAACGCATTCTGCAAAGTTGTCTGCAGGATGCGTTTTTTCCCCATAAACTAACATTACCGACGTATTGCCACACGTCGCAACCGTCGTGCGACGGTTGTGCCGTGTTGTGGCGGATCGCCCCCGTTGTGCGGCGCTTCCACAGCATGTGTCGGTACCTGGGCCCGACGCTCTGCGACGGGCCGAGCCCGACGCTAATGTGAAAGTAGCCTAAGCCACAGGCCAGCCAAGATGATACCATGACATAACCTGTAAGTTCTCTTTTCAACGTTAATCCTTTTTTATTTTGTAATCTGTAATGTACCGTATTTTCCGGTGTATAAGACGAATTTTTATCCCCTGCAAAGGGGTGAGAGGGGAGGTACAACGGGTGGCTTTGCCGGATTGGTCACCTGCAGTTTAAAGCCACACCCTGCCCACCATTAGTATCAGGTTGCCCAGTCTCTATCATAGGCTTTGTTTCGGGTAGGAGTGAAGCTGAGGGGTGGGGGGAAGAGAAAGGGGTCGCAGCTGCATTGTGAGTGTGTGTGTGTAGTTAGCCATGTCCTTCTGAAACTACACTCACAATAAGACATTTTTTGGCATCATCGTGACAGCAGCACAGGGCCATATAAATTCTTCAATGACGCTGGCAGGCTCGTCGTACATTACGGCTGTATAGCGGGGGGAGGGAGAAAGAGTGGCTTAGAATTCCAGCCTTGTGTGGGCAGGCAGAGGAAATTGCAGCTCAGAGCGCTGTATGTGTAATTGAAGTAATCAGGACTTCTTCCTGTTTCCTGACATATGCACTGTGGTATCAGTGGCTCAAAGGCATTTAACCCCCTTAAAAATATCAGTTACTTATTCAAATCTGTGAAAATGGGCTGTTTGCCCACTTTGATGACAGTCCTGGTGCCCAGAACTCATTTGGGCCAGGCTGAAAGGACCTGGGTTTGATGCAGGGCATCACTATCTGTGTATTTTAAGTGTCGTATCAGTGGCCCAAAGGCATTTAACCCCTTAAAAACATCAGTTACTTATTCAAATCTGTGAAAATTGGCTGTTTGCCCACTTTGATGCCAGTTCTGGTGCCCAGAACCCATTTGGGCCAGGCTAAAGGGATCTGGGTTTGATGCAGGGCATCACTTTCTGTGTATTGTAAGTGTCATATCAGTGGCCCAAAGGCATTTAACCCCATAAAAACATCAGTTACTTATTCAAATCTGTGACAATGGGCTGTTTGCCCACTTTGATGCCAGTTCTGGTGCCCAGAACCCATTTGGGCCAGGCTGAAGGGACCTGGGTTTGATGTGGGGCATCAGTAGGTATGTAAATCAGGTGTTAGATCAGTGGCACAAAGCTATTTAACCCCTTAAAAATAGCTGTTACTTATTCAAATCTGTGAAAATGGGTGATTTGCCCACTTTGATGCCAGTTCTGATGCCCAGAACCCATTTGTGCCAGGCTGGAGTGACATGGATTTCATGTGGGGCATCAGTAGGTATGTAAATCAGGTGTTAGATCAGTGGCACAAAGCTATTTAACCCCTTAAAAATAGCTGTTACTTATTCAAATCTGTGAAAATGGGCGATTTGCCCCCTTTGATGCCAGTTTTGATGCCCAGAACCCATTTGTGCCAGGCTGCAGTGACATGGATTTCATGTGGAGCATCAGTAGGTATGTAAATCAGGTGTTATATCAGTGGCACAAAGGCATTTAACCCCTCAAAAATAGCTGTTACTTATTCAAATCTATGAAAATTGGTGATTTGAGTACTTTGATGCCAGTTTTGATGCCCAGAACCCATTTGTGCCAGGCTGGAGTGACATGGATTTCATGTGGGGCATCAGTAGGTATGTAAATCAGGTGTTAGATTAGTGGCACAAAGGCATTTAACCCCTTAAAAATAGCTGTTACTTATTCGCATGTGTGAAAATTGGTTCTCTGCCCACTTTGATGCCAGTTTTGATGCTCAGAACCCATTTGTGCCAGGCTGGAGTGACATGGATTTCATGTGGGGCATCAGTAAATATGTAAATCAGGTGTTAAATCAGTGGCACAAAGGCATTTAACCCCTTCAATACCATACCTCAGTGCCCACTTTGATGCCCATTTTTGTGCCAGCCTTCTAAATTTTGTATCTGTTTTTAAGTGTATTCACAAAAGGACACATGACCGCATATTATTATATACTCAGAATGGTTTATTTTTATACCAAAACCTGAAAAAAAACAGAAAATAAAAAATAGCCGAATAAGAAACTGCTGAATAAGAAACCAACTTCAGCCCGAATAAGAAACTGAACGAATAAGAAACCAACTTCAGCATCGTTCCCTAGCTCTGGTGGTTGGTGCTTTACTGCTGTCAAGTGGTTTCCACTTCTCTTCTTTGTTTCCACTGGGGTCTTCATAAGTGTTTCTTTTAAGATATGTTTACCTTATATAAATATATACTGCCCCTTTAGTGCTAACAATTTGTGTCTAATAAAGTTTATTGCATTACTGTACATTGTTTACATAGTCGCTGTATTGCCAGGGTCAGCATTTCTTTGCTTGCTGTCAGTGAATAGAGCCCTGAATCCGGAAGACAGAGAACAAGAAAAATATTCCCTCTGACAACTACACCTGCCCATGTAGGGCGGGAGCGATACCACATTTATTCCTCGAGTCCAGCCTCACTGTGATCTCAACTCCGCTGTGATCCCAGACATGCTGTCATTTTGACCCCTCTGTGATCCTAGCCCCACTGTGATACGAGATATGCCGTAATCTTGGCCCCTCTGTGATCCTAGCCCCGCTGTGATCCCAGACATGCCGTCATCTTGACCCCTTTGTGATCCTAGCCCCACTGTGATACGAGATATGCCGTAATCTTGGCCCCTTTGTGATCCTAGCCCCACTGTGATACGAGATATGCCGTAATCTTGGCCCCTCTGTGATCCTAGCCCCGCTGTGATCCCAGACATGCCGTCATCTTGACCCCTTTGTGATCCTAGCCCCACTGTGATACGAGATATGCCGTAATCTTGGCCCCTTTGTGATCATAGCCCCACTGTGATACGAGATATGCCGTAATCTTGGCCCCTCTGTGATCCTAGCCCCGCTGTGATCCCAGACATGCCTTGATCTTGGCCCCTCTGTGATCCTAGGCCCGCTGTGATCCCAGACGAGCCGTAATCTTGGCACCGCTGTGATCCCAGACATGCCTTAATCTTGGCTCCTCTGTGATCCTAGCCCTGTTGTGATCCCAGACATACCGTAATTTTGGCCCCTCTGTGATCCTAGCCCCGCTGTGATCCCAGACATGCCATGATCCTAGCCCCACTGTGATCTTGGCCCCTCTGTGATCCTAGCCCGCTGTAATCCCAGACATGCCATAATCTTGGCCCCTATATGATCCTAGCCCCGCTGTGATCCCAGACATGCCATGATCTTGGCCCCTTGGTGATCCTAGCACCGCTGTGATCCTAGACATGCCATGATCTTGGCCCCTTGGTGATCCTAGCACCGCTGTGATCCTAGACATTCCTTGATCTTGGCCCCTTTGTGATCCTAGGCCCGCTGTGATCCCAGATGAGCTGTAATCTTGGCCCCGCTGTGATCCCAGACATGCCTTAATCTTGGCTCCTCTGTGATCCTAGCCCCGTTGTGATCCCAGACATGCCGTAATTTTGGCCCCTCTGTGATCCTAGCCCCGCCGTGATCCCAGACATGCTGTAGTCTTAGCCCCTCTGTGATCCCAGACATGCCATGATCCTAGCCCCGCTGTGATCCCAGACATGCCGTGATCTTGGCCCCTCTGTGATCCTAGCCCACTGTAATCCCAGACATGCCATAATTTTGGCCCCTATGTGATCCTAGCCCCACTGTGATCCCAGACATGCCGTAATCTTGGCCCCTCCGTGATCTTAGCCCCACTGTGATTCCAGACACACCATGTGTTGTGAATTCTGCTTTTGGGCTCCCTCCGGTGGTTGTAGAGGGTAATGCAGTTGTGCCTGGACCGCAGGAGTGGACAGGTGTATCTACTAATTGCAGAACGGACTGGGGTATATAGCTTTGCTGGATCCTTTAGTCAGTGGCAGTTGTCCATTGTTCTTGAAGGATTCACTTCCCTGCTGGTCTCTCCAGTTTGCTGTGTTTTTCTACAAAGATAAGTCCTGGCTTTGTTTTTGCTGTCCACCTGCAGTGGACCTTATAGTTCTGTGCATTTTCATGTTTTTGTCTTGTCCAGCTTGGTCTGTGAAGGATTTTTTGCAGCCTAGCAATTTCTCTGGAGATGCAGATATACCCCCCATGTCTTTAGTCAGATGTGGTGATCCGTATTTTCTGCGGTGGATATTTTCTAGTGTTTTTATACTGACCGCATAGTACTCTGTTCTATTCTTTCTTTTTAGCTAGTATGGCCTCCTATGCTAAATTCTGATTTCATGTCTGCGTATGTTATTTCCCCTCTCCTCTCACCGTCAATATTTGTGGGGGGCTATCTATCCTTTGGGGATTTTCTCTGAGGCAAGATAGGTTTCCTGTTTCTGTCTTTAGGGGTAGTTAGATCTTAGGCTGTGTCGAGGGGTCTAGGGAGCGTTAGGTACCCCCCACGGCTACTTTTAGTTGCGCTGCTAGGTTCAGGGTTTGCGGTCAGTACAGGGACCACCTTCTCCAGAGTACGTCTCATGCTGCTCCAAGGCCACCAGATCATAACAACCATGATCTTGGCCCCTCTGAACCTAGCCCCGCTGTGATCCCAGACATGCCATGATCTTGGCCCCTCTGTGATCCTAGCCCTGCTGTGATCCCAGACATGCCGTCATCTTGGCCCCTCTGTGATCCTAGCCCGCTGTGATCCCAGACATGCCGTAATCTTGGCCCCTATGTGATCCTAGCTCCGCTGTGATCCCAGACATGCCATGATCTTGGCCCCTCTGTAATCCTAGCCCCGCTGTGATCCCAGACATGCCGTCATCTTGGCTCCTCTGTGATCCCAACCCCACTGTGATCCTAAGCCATTGTTGTTATGGCCCTGCGGTGATCTCGACCCCACTGTAATGCTAACACCTCTGTGATCCCAGCCCCTTTATAATAGTAACTCCTCTGTGATCTTAACCCCGCTGTGATCCTAGCCCAGCTGTGATCTTCTGCTTTCAGAAAGGCGATCCCTGAGTGTTGTTCCTCTTGCCCAGGAAGGGACGTCAACTGAATTTTATAGTGAGGACACGAGATGTTTTCTTCTGATGACTCTTCCAAGAAGGCCATATTTTTGCCTGAATCTCTGAACAGTAGAACAATGTACCACAACTCCAGAGTCTGCAACATCTTTCTGAAGATCTTTTGCAGTCAAACGGGACTCCTGATTAAGCTTTTTAGCAATCCTACAAGCAGCTCTCTCTGACATTTTGCTTGGTCCTCCAAAATTTATCGACTTCCACTGTTTCTATTAACTGCTATTTATAATTTACATTTCGAACTGAGGAAAGAGCAACTTGAAAACGCTTTGCTATTTTCTTAATAGACTTCTCCTGCTTTGTGGGCCTCCACCATTTTCATTTTCAGACTGCTAGGCAGCTGCTTAGAAGAACCCATGGCTGCTGTATTTTGGCAAATGGTTAGAGGATGTTTGATCTGAAACCTTGGTCAAAGTTATCTGAGCACACAAATACTTTTGCATCAGCCCATTTTCCTGTTTGTATTTTTTAAAATGTTAAAACTATATATATATATATATATATATATATATATATATATATATATATAAAGCTGAATGTGTATATGTGTGTGTGTGTGTATGTATGTCCGGGATTGGCATCTGCACCGTCGCAGCTACAGCCACAAAATTTTGCACAGTCACACGTCTGGACCCCGAGAGCGTCATAGGCTATGTTGTGAGGTGAAATTTTAACCCCGCGCTTTCCAATTCACCAAACAATTTTGCCCCTATCTACATAATGGGGAAAAAGTGAAAGGAAAAGTGTTGGAGGCGTCGCAGCTACAGCCACAAAACTTTGCAAAGTCACACGTCTGGACCCTGAGAGCTTCATAGACTATGTTGTGAGGTAAAATTTTAACCCCGCGCTTTCCAATTCACCAAACAATTTTGTCCCTATCTACATAATGGGGAAAAGTGAAAGGAAAAGTGTTGGAGGCGAATTGACAGCTGCCAGATGTGAACAAGGGGGACTCAAAGAATGAGAGCGATGGGGCCAAAGAGTATATACCGTACAGTTGCTAAGGTGGGCCCCCGACATGGGATACTCACCACACACGGGGATATGAACACACAAAATGCGCCACAAACTACCACGTGCTTGAACACATATACCACCCTCAGCACACATTTCACCACACATACACCAACCTCGCCACATAAAAATCAAAACACAAAAGTCGCCGCTCAAAACTCGCCACGCGCAAAACTCGCCACATGCAAAAACTAGGCTCACGCAAAACTCGCCACAAGTGCAAAACTCGCCACATGCAAAACTTGCACTCGTGGAAAAATTGCCACATGCACAAAAGTTGCAACACATGCAAAAGTTGCCTCATACAAAACTTGCACATACTCAAAAGGCACCACACATAAAACTCGCCACGCGCAAAACTCATCATGCGCAAAACTTGCTGCACACAACTTGCTACACTAACCTGTCACATGCAACTCGACACACAAAAAGTTGCTACACGCATGTTGCCACACAAAACTCATCTCACAAAAGTCGCTACATGCATGTCGCCACACGCAACTCAACACACACAACTTGACAAACGAAACTCGCCCTAAAACACACACAAGTCTGGTATTATCCTTCCAAAATAAAAATCTGATTAATAAGCAGACAAACTACAAGAGCAACAAATGTACCATATAGGAAATACGGCAGCTGTCAGTCACATGACCTGTCTATTATGTGTATGTGTGAGCTAAAATATACTGCCAGGGGGAGGGCTTCCTGTTGCCTGGGGATTTATCAGGCTGCCAATTTAGCTTACAAATACTGAGGTAAAAATACTGAGCAAATAACGTGTGAACTAGGTCTAATACAGGAGGAGATGACACACAGGTATATACTATATACAGGGGAGATGACACACAGATATATACTATATACAGGAGGAGATGACATACAGGTATGTACTATATACAGAGGAGATGACACACAGGTATATACTATATACAGGAGGAGATGACATACAGGTATATACTTTATACAGGGGAGATGACACACAGGTATATACTATATGCAGGAGCAGATGACCTACAGGTATATACTATATACAGGAGGAGATGACACACAGGTATATACTATAAACAGGAGCAGATGACCTACAGGTATATACTATAAACAGGAGCAGATGACCTACAGGTATATACTATATACAGGAGAGATGACACACAGGTATATACTATATAGAGGAGGAGATGACATACAGGTACATACTATATACAGGAGGAGATGACATACAGGTATATACTATATACAGGAGGAGATGACACACAGGTATATACTATATACAGGAGCAGATGACCTACAGGTATATACTATATACAGGAAGAGATAACATACAGGTATATGCTATATATAGAAGATGACATACAGGGGAGATGACACACAGGTATATACTATAAACAGGAGGAGATGACATACAGGTATATACTATATATAGGAGATGACATACAGGTATATACTATATATAGGAGGAGATGACATACAGGTATATACATGTACAGGGGAGATGACATACAGGTATATACTATATACAGGAGATGACATACAGGTGTATACTATATATAAGGGAGATGACAAACATGTATATACTGAGGTAAAAATGAGAGGTGTGAGGTGAAAATGAAAAGGTGTGAGTGCAAAATGAGAGGAGTGAGGGAAAATAGTGGAGTGATCGGAAAATGACAGATGTCAGGTCGAAATGACAAGTGTTAGAGGGGAATGAGAGGAGTGAGGGAGAAAATGAGAGATGTGAGGGGGAAAATGAAAGATGTGATTGGGAAAATGAGAGGCGTGATGGGAAAGCATTAAGCTACTTACTGGTAGCGGCATTTTTCGGAGGCCCATGACAGCACACGAGAGAGGGGATCCGCCCTTAAGGAACAGGAAACCTACAGATACAAAAGGGCGGCACCTCTCCCCATGCATCAGTTGTATTTCAGAGCCTGAGAGGACTGCCGCGGTTAGTGGTACACAAATATACATTATATACATTATATACATTTGAAACAAAATAACCCATTATTGTAATAAGACACCATACGTGAGATTTACATATTACGCTATATACATATCAGGAAGTGCTACCCCCACGTGAATAGGGAGGGAACTAAGGGTGCTGTCATGGGCCTCCGAAAAATGCCGCTACCAGTAAGTAGCTTAATGCTTTATTCGGACTCCCATGACAGCACACGAGAGATTTACAGAGATGTAAGCTACCTTAGGGAGGGACTATAGATTGTAGCACCCTTAACCCAAAGGAAAGATCAGAGGAGGACCCCAAATCCAGCCGATAGTGTTTAAAGAAAGTGGAAGGGGATGACCATGTGGCCGCCTTACATATCTGCCCCACTGACACTCCAGATCTTTCTGCCCAGGATGACGCCATGGCCCGGGTGGAATGTGCCTTTAGGTTCTGCGGAGCTGGCCCCCCACCTGCTGTATAAGCTAGAGAGATAGTTTCCCTAATCCATTTAGCCAGTAAATATTTCGATACTCTAAACCCTTTCCTTGGACCTTGGAAGGAAAGAAGCAGTGCTCCATCTTTCTTCCAATTATCAGTAGCTGAAATATACTGAAGAAGAGATCTCCTGACGTCTAACGTATGAAGCTCCTGCTCTTTAGGATTAGAGGGATTAGGAATAAAGGACAGCAAAACTATCTCCTGTGATCTATGGAACCGTGTCGCCACCTTTGGCAGATATGCTGGGTCTGGTCTAAGGACTACTCTGTCTGACAAGATTTCAGTGTATGGAGGAGCTCTGGAAAGTGCCTGTATATCCCCTATCCTGCGAGCTGAGGTTATGGCGATCAGGAAGGTTGTCTTAAGTGTCAACATTTTGATCGAGGCCTCCTGCAGAGGTTCAAAGGGGGGTTTAGTTAGAGAGGACAGAACTAAATTTAAATCCCATGGAACTGTTCTGTCTTTATGCAGTGGTGTAGATCTACTAACTGCCTTCATAAACCTCGCTATCCAGTAGTTATTCGCTATATTACAGGAAAATAGGGCACCTAAAGCTGAGACCTGTACCCTAAGGGTACTAGGAGAGAGTTTTAACTCGAACCCCTTCTGTAGGAACTCTAGGATTTGTTGTACTGGCACCCCGTCTTGGACATTAAACTTTGAACAAGACAAGAACTTTCTCCAAGTCCTAGAGTAGATTCTCGTAGTTATTTGCTTTCTACTCTTTAGGAGCGTCTCCACCAAGTTTGGAGAGAAGCCTTTCCCCACTAATAGTGACCGTTCAAACTCCATGCCGTCAAATGGAGCCCCGCCACTTGTGGATGGGAGATCGGTCCCTGAGAAAGCAAGTCCGGGATCTCTGGCAGTACCCAGGGAACCGCTACAGACATTGTCTTGAGCCAGGCAAACCAGGTTCTTCTGGGCCAAAAGGGGGCGATAAGGATGACTTTCGCTCGATCCTCCCTGATTTTCCTCACCACTAGAGGTATCAGGTTCAGTGGTGGGAAAGCATAGGCCAGTGGAAAATCCCATTTTATGAGAAACGTGTCTACCGCCAGGGGATTCTCCCTGGGATTTAGGGAGCAAAAAAGTTTTACTTTTCTGTTGTTTCTGGTGGCGAATAGATCCACCACTGGTTGACCCCATCTGCGGACGACGAGATTGAAAATGTCCTCGTTGAGAGACCACTCTCCCTGTTTTAACACATTTCGGCTGAGGAAATCTGCTGCCACATTTTCTTTTCCCTTGATGTGAAGAGCTGTCAAAGATAGAAAATTGAGCTCTGCCACCTGGAACAACCGATCCGTGATCTGCATTAAAGTTTCGGAACGAGTTCCCCCTTGCCGGTTTATGTAAGCGACCGCCACTCTGTTGTCCGACAGAATTCTGACGTGCTGGCCCTGCAGATATACGAGGAATTTTTTAACAGCCAGTTCAACCGCCAACAACTCTCTTTGATTTGATGAAAATGTTGTGAAGGGTTCCCACTGTCCCTGGACCACCATGTCCCCCATATAGGCTCCCCACCCTGAAGAGCTGGCATCCGTGGTTATCACGTGGGTGACATCTACCATCCAGGGAACCCCTGCTGATAAATTTTGTTTATCTAGCCACCATCTAAGGGAATTCAATGTTATCGGCCTCAATGTCAAT
Organism: Ranitomeya imitator; assembly: GCF_032444005.1. Classification (NCBI taxonomy): domain Eukaryota; kingdom Metazoa; phylum Chordata; class Amphibia; order Anura; family Dendrobatidae; genus Ranitomeya; species Ranitomeya imitator. Next base: position 721,627,249 of record NC_091282.1, on the reverse strand, counting down.
TTCCCATTCAATGCGCCTCCTAAGGCTCTGTCATGGAACAGGACTTCTTTTTGTAGGGACCTGGTGTGGAACTGAGCCCACTTAACTGCTGGGATGCAAGATGTGAGTGACCCAAGTAGAGACATTGCTTGTCTAAGTGTCATGGAAGGTGTATTGATTGCTCTTAATACAAAACTCTGAATTTGGTCCATTTTCTCCATAGGGAGGAGACACTGCTGTGTCACTGAATTCAACATTAACCCCAGGAATTTTTGAACATTTAGGGGCTGTAATTTTGATTTTTCAAAGTTTATGATCCAACCCAACCGTTCTAGTTTGGTTTTAGCAATCTCCCATTGTGACAGACAATGATCTACCGAGTTACCTACAATGAGGAAATCGTCTAAGTAGGGGACTATAAGGATATTTGACTCTCTTAAATGCGCCATGACTTCCGCAATTATTTTAGTAAACACCCTAGGTGCCGAGGTGATCCCAAAGGGGAGTGCTCTGAATTGAAAATGTTGAATCCTACCCCCCATTAGTATCGCTACCCTCAGGTACCGTTGGAAATCAGCATGAATGGGTACATGATAGTAGGCATCTTTCAAATCCACTACTACCATGAAACAGTTGTTGAAAAGCATCTTTATTGCCGAATTGATGGACTCCATTTTGAAAGTGTGTTTCACCAAAAACTTATTGAGACCCTTAAGATTTATAATGGTCCTGTAAGATTTATCAGGCTTCTGGATTAGAAACAGGGGAGAGTAAAACCCTTTCCCTGCCTGAGAATACGGCACTTCTACCAAAACATTTTTGGAACAAAGAGTCCTCACTTCCTCTTCTAGGGCGAATTGTTCAGTGGGAGATGAGCGCCAGGGTGTTAAACTAAATTTGTCCTGTGGAATATGAACAAATTCCAGCTTGAGACCATGGGAAACAGTGTCTTTTATCCAAACGCTGTTTGTGATTTTCGACCACTCTGCCGAGAAACGCAATAGTCTCCCTCCCACTGGAATTGCCAGTCATTGGTCTTGTTTTTTATTTTCCGTCTGGTTACGGCGAAACATGAGACCTGTACCTCGCTTTCGCCTATCCTCCCATCTGGGACGATCTCTCCCTGGTGAAAAGGCTCGCTTTCCTCCCCGGTTGAACCTTCTTTTGTTGAAGGGACGACGGTATGGATTGAACAGGTTGGGAAACTTTTTCTTATCATCTCCTGCTTTCTCCAGGAGTTCATCCAGGGTAGGCCCAAATAAATACTCGCCTTTACAAGGGATAGCGCAGAGCTTCGCTTTTGCCTGCATATCCCCCGGCCAGCATTTCAGCCATAGGGCTCTCCTTGCAGCATTAGAAAGTCCTGCTGCTCTAGCTGCCAACTTTACGGAGTCAATTGAGGCGTCTGATAAAAAAGCCGCCCCCTCCTGGATTACAGGTAATGCTGAGAGAATGGAATCTCTAGAGGCCCCTTGTTTTAATTGGGTTTCCAACTGGTCCAGCCAGACCATCATTGACCTTGCCGTGCAGGTTGAAGCTACCGCAGGTCTTAAGGAGCCAGCTGCCATCTCCCAGGTTCCCTTCAGGAAGGTATCCACTTTCCTATCCAGGGGGTCTTTAAGTGTTCCCATATCTTCAAATGGGAGAGAAGATCGTTTAGCTACCTTGGCAATTGCTGCATCCAGCTTTGGTGCTTTCTCCCAGTTACCTACTGCTGGGTCATCAAAAGGGTATCGACGTTTTTGCGCAGGTGGTAAGGAGCCTTTTCTCTCCGGTTTTCTCCACTCCCTATTAATAAGATCTTGTATTTTCTCATTTAAAGGAAACACTCTGCGCCTCTTTTGCTCCAATCCACTGAACATCATTTGTTCTTTGGATAGTTGAGGCTTGGGTTCCGATATTCCCATTGTGCCTCTGACCGCCTTTACCAATTTGTCTATCCTTTCTAGGGGTAGGCAAAACCGAGCAGCGTCTTCTTCCGAAGAGGAGGATGATGCTGCTGAATTGTCTGATTCTTCGGACTTGTCCTTTTCCATAGACGAATCAGATTCAGTTCTCTGCCTAGAACCTCCTGACTGTGAAAGGTTTTTAAAGGACTCTTTAACCTCCATTCTAATCATCTCCTTGAGACTGGCCGTAATAGAGGAGGATTCTTCGGCTACCTACGAGGATAAGTAAGGTAGACTAGAGTGTAAGATCTACATGCTATACCCCCTCCCCTCCTTCCAGAACCTCACCGTCTGCTGGATACAGAGGTCACATAGTTTTTTAGGGTGTGAGTCAGGCAAGGGAACCCCGCAGATGGCACATTCCCTATGCTTCGCCTTACTGACGTTTTTCCTTCCCTACATAAAAACACATGAGGGGAGACTAGTCACTAAGTGAACTTTCTCGAAGATCACTTACCAGTGGCTGCTCACACCCAGAAATACCGAAGCACGAAGGGGATCCTTTTTGGCTGACCCTCCAGATCCCTGTCTGGAGGAGCTTCTGCGGCCCGAACCATCGCTCCTCTTTTCATGTTCCTTCTCCTTGGGTTTCTGGGATGCTTGTTCCAGCAGCACAACCTGCTGATCCTGATCTGAATCCATTTTCAGTAAATTGGAGCCAGAACCCGGGAACATGCTGCTGGAGCCGCCTTATAAAGCCCCTCCTTCGGTCAGCGCATCCTGCCCAGCTTGCTTGTTTAATTTTCCCGCCCTCCCGCAGCTGTGGGGAATCAATCGTCACTCCGGAGGGATTGCGGCATGATCTCCGGTGGGCGCCGCCATCTTGGAGCCCCCGCGCATGCGCAGGAGCTCACCGATCCGGAAGACGTCGCCGGCTCCGCCCCCCGACGTCACCACAGCTTTCAGCGCTTCCTGTCAGCGCTGCAGCCCTCGTGGAACGCCGAGGCCGGCCAGCTACGATCCGATCGGCGCCCCCTAGATGCCGCCGCGCCCCCCCCTGTCCAGAGAGACCCACAGCCCACGGGAAGGGCGACTTACCAGACGCTGGCCCCGGAGACCGGACACCCCCTGGCGACCGCTCCTCGCTGCCTAGTCACCGCCGTGCCGCCCTGCCAGGGCCACCGTGACTACATCAGGTACCCGCACCGGCCGAAGTGGGAGACCCCCTCGCCACCAGAATCAGTCCGGCCGGCCTGGACTCCTGTAGATTCTATAGGCATCCAGTCCCTTCAGGAACAGGAAACCAACTGATGCATGGGGAGAGGTGCCGCCCTTTTGTATCTGTAGGTTTCCTGTTCCTTAAGGGCGGATCCCCTCTCTCGTGTGCCGTCATGGGAGTCCGAATAAAATAAGAGAAGTGAGGTGCTATAACTAATCACAGATATTTACTATGCCCAGGCAACGCCGGGCTCTTCAGGTAGTATATATATATTTTGCCCAAAATAAAAAGTAAAGGCCCCTTCACATTAAGCGACGCTGCAGCGATACCGACAACGATCCGGATCGCTGCAGCGTCGCTGTTTGGTCGCTGGAGAGCTGTCACACAGACAGCTCTCCAGCGACCAACGATGCCGGTAACCAGGGTAAACATCGGGTAACTAAGCGCAGGGCCGCGCTTAGTAACCCGATGTTTACCCTGGTTACCATGCTAAAAGTAAAAAAAAACAAACACTAGATACTTACCTACAGCCGTCTGTCCTCCAGCGCTGCGCTCTGCTTCTCTGCTCTCCTCCTGTACTGGCTGTGAGCCGGAAAGCAGAGCGGTGACGTCACCGCTCTGCTTTCCGGCTCACAGCCAGTACAGGAGGAGTGCAGAGCACAGCGCTGGAGGACAGACGGCTGTAGGTAAGTATCTAGTGTTTGTTTTTTTTTACTTTTAGCATGGTAACCAGGGTAAACATCGGGTTACTAAGCGCGGCCCTGCGCTTAGTTACCCGATGTTTACCCTGGTTACCAGTGAAGACATCGCTGGATCGGTGTCACACACGCCGATCCAGCGATGTCAGCAGGAGTCCAGCGACCAAATAAAGTTCTGGACTTTCTTCAGCGACCAACGATCTCCCAGCAGGGGCCTGATCGTTGGTCGCTGTCACACATAACGATTTCATTAACGATATCGTTGCTACATCACAAATGCGGAACTTTTACCCGTTAGAATGTAGTACAGTCCACATGCTTGACTGCTGATCCGTGCATTATTTATGGGGCTGCCGAGTGCGCACTCAGCTTTTTATGGCAGCCTCACACAGAATCAGTGGAGGCCGGTTGGGTGTCCAACATGCTGCTCCATTTTGTAACAAGTAGAAATGTTCCACATCAGGGATAAAAATTACCATTCTGCCAAATGATGCGATTCCCAGTAGTCGGATCCCTGCTGATTGACAAGTTATTATCTATGTGTGTTTTCGTTGGCCAACCCTTTGGCATAGGTGCATCACCAAAAGTTTGGCCTAAAGTAGAAACCACTGGTTCTCCATGGTCTTTCAAAAGCCTTCCCAAATTTAGGATTTACTATCTTGGATGTCAGGGAAAAAGATGACAGCTAGAAAATGTCACTAAAGGCAATACTGGCGAGTGGATTGTGAAGAAAGTCATAATTTTTATACACCAATACTTCACACCTTAGTAAATAGATCTTAGACCGGTGTATTTATTTTGAAAATCTATGTCACCTAGTCTGATTGACAGCTCCTCAGCGTCCCTCCTGCTGCGGAGATCTCACACTGCTCAGTACAAGATGCAGCTATCGGTCAGGCTGGGTGGATGGAGACTGAATACACTTGGACTCATGAGCTATTTTCGTATCTATAGCTAGCCAGATCATGCTCTCGGTACCAGGATTTTATAGCTATTCTAACATCAATTTTAAAAGTAAGTGCAGCAGCCTCATCAGCTCTAAGATCTAATACATCTTAGACCTCTTTAAAGGGAATCTGCCAGCAGTTTTTTGCTACAGCATTACAGAATGCTGTAGATAAGCCCCTGATGACGGTGAGCTTAGCTCACCTTCGATTTTGGGGGTGACAGGTTCCCTTTAAATTATTTTCTACCTGCCATTCATCTTGTTTACCACCGGAGGTCAGCAAAGATACATTAAATTACATTCGGAATGCAGAAAGTGGAGCCCAAAAAATAAGGGTAAAATATCAATGTAAAGAAATGTAACAATACGTGAGCACCTGAGCCATCTGCTCCAAGTATGCAGTATAATGACAACTTATTGACCCTTCCTGGAAGATTTTTTTTGCACCACAAAACATGCAAATTTTCCAAAAAGACATTGACAGCACACTGCTCTGAATTCACCACTGGACATGGAGCAGGAGAGGGCCCACAGCGGTCAGGACAGATTTTGGTGGTGACCTTTCTCTTGGCTCGAGTAACGCTATAAGTCAACACTGTGAGTAATGTGGACAGTCCTCAAGATGTAGACTGGGCAGCATATTGGGATAATGCTGGATTATTTCTCGCCTTCTGGATTTAAATGGTACAAACACAGCGCCACTGACGACCTACTGTCCGCCATGTTCACCTGCGTTAATTCAACGGGAATAGCCTTGATCCATCTCATCTAGGGTGGGATGCCTCCTTAGCTATATTATTTTAGGTCTTTCCCTTCCATTTACTGCACCCCATTACCAATAGGAAAGTAACATGAGCAGCCATTCCAAAGAACCTGCACCCCGTTCACCACTTATACAAGCACGGGATGGGAAAGTCGTTTTGCTGTCTCGCTATTTCTATTTTTTTTTCATTTGTACGTAATCTGGAAAGTGACAAAATCACATACGTTTAGGCACAACTCTTAAAGTAAAGTTTTAAAAGAAATAATTGGATTCTAACCTGTATCTGATCCATCTTCTACAGGGTATAACCTGTCATTACACAATGGCACATCGCCAGGACATGCCGCTACTTTGTTTGGTGGTCCGTCTAACATCCAGGCCCCTCATAGCTCATAGATCCTGAGAATACAGGACTGGTTTAGAGCTACAATGGATAAAAAATAAATATATATATATATACAGTGGGGCAAAAAAGTATTTAGTCAGTCAGCAATAGTGCAAGTTCCACCACTTAAAAAGATGAGAGGCGTCTGCAATTTACATCATAGGTAGACCTCAACTATGGGAGACAAACTGAGAAAAAAAAATCCAGAAAATCACATTGTCTGTTTTTTTAACATTTTATTTGCATATTATGGTGGAAAATAAGTATTTGGTCAGAAACAAAATTTCATCTCAATACTTTGTAGTATATCCTTTGTTGGCAATGACAGAGGTCAAACGTTTTCTGTAAGTCTTCACAAGGTTGCCACACACTGTTGTTGGTATGTTGGCCCATTCCTCCATGCAGATCTCCTGTAGAGCAGTGATGTTTTTGGCTTTTCGCTTGGCAACACGGACTTTCAACTCCCTCCAAAGGTTTTCTATAGGGTTGAGATCTGGAGACTGGCTAGGCCACTCCAGGACCTTGAAATGCTTCTTACGAAGCCACTCCTTCGTTGCCCTCGCGGTGTGCTTTGGATCATTGTCATGTTGAAAGACCCAGCCACGTTTTATCTTCAATGCCCTTGCTGATGGAAGGAGGTTTGCACTCAAAATCTCATGATACATGGCCCCATTCATTCTTTCATGTACCCGGATCAGTCGTCCTGGCCCCTTTGCAGAGAAACAGCCCCAAAGCATGATGTTTCCACCACCATGCTTTACAGTAGGTATGGTGTTTGATGGATGCAACTCAGTATTCTTTTTCCTCCAAACACGACAAGTTGTGTTTCTACCAAACAGTTCCAGTTTGGTTTCATCAGACCATAGGACATTCTCCCAAAACTCCTCTGGATCATCCAAATGCTCTCTAGCAAACTTCAGACGGGCCCGGACATGTACTGGCTTAAGCAGTGGGACACGTCTGGCACTGCAGGATCTGAGTCCATGGTGGCGTAGTGTGTTACTTATGGTAGGCCTTGTTACATTGGTCCCAGCTCTCTGCAGTTCATTCACTAGGTCTCCCCGCGTGGTTCTGGGATTTTTGCTCACCGTTCTTGTGATCATTCTGACCCCACGGGGTGGCATTTTGCATGGAGCCCCAGATCGAGGGAGATTATCAGTGGTCTTGTATGTCTTCCATTTTCTAATTATTGCTCCCACTGTTGATTTCTTCACTCCAAGCTGGTTGGCTATTGCAGATTCAGTCTTCCCAGCCTGGTGCAGGGCTACAATTTTGTTTCTGGTGTCCTTTGACAGCTCTTTGGTCTTCACCATAATGGAGCTTGGAGTCAGACTGTTTGAGGGTGTGCACAGGTGTCTTTTTATACTGATAAGTTTAAACAGGTGCCATTACTACAGGTAATGAGTGGAGGAAAGAGGAGACTCTTAAAGAAGAAGTTACAGGTCTGTGAGAGCCAGAAATCTTGATTGTTTGTTTCTGACCAAATACTTATTTTCCACCATAATATGCAAATAAAATGTTAAAAAAACAGACAATGTGATTTTCTGGATTTTTTTTTCTCAGTTTGTCTCCCATAGTTGAGGTCTACCTATGATGTAAATTACAGACGCCTCTCATCTTTTTAAGTGGTGGAACTTGCACTATTGCTGACTGACTAAATAATTTTTTGCCCCACTGTATATATATATATACATACATATACATACACCGTATTTTCCGGCGTATAAGACGACTGGGCGTATAAGACGACCCCCAACTTTGTCATTGGGGTCCTCTCCTTGTCATTGGGGTCGCTCCCCCCACAATATGCGGCGACCGCAGATTACTCCGCACCTGCCCTATAAGACGACACCTGGCGTATAAGACGATACCTGACTTTTGAGAAGATTTTCAGGGGTTAAAAAGTAGTCTTATACGCCAGAAAATACAGTATATATATACCGTATATATATATATATATATATATATATATATATATATATATCTATCTATATATATAATTGGCTAAGGGTTTTTCCGTCTGTCTGTCTGTCTGTCCTGGAAATCCCACGTCTCTGATTGGTCGAGGCCGCCAGGCCTCGACCAATCAGAGACCGGCACAGCATCGACGTAGAAATCCTGCGTCTCTGATTGGTCGAGGCCGCCAGGCCTCGACCAATCAGCAACGGGCACAGCGACGATGATGTCATAAAGGACGTAGACATCCCGCGTTTCTGATTCAGCGACGGGCACAGTATCGACGTAGATGTCATAATGGTTGCCATGGCGACGATGATGTCATTAAGGTTGCCTCGATCAATCAGCGACGGGCACAGTCTGCCGCGAATTCTGGAATCATCATTGTCCATATACTACGGGGACATGCATATTCTAGAATATCAGCGACAGGCACAGCGACGATGATGTCATAAAGGACGTAGACATCCCGCGTCTGATTGGTCGAGGCCACCAGGCCTCGACCAATCAGCAACGGGCACAGCGACGATGATGTCATAATGGTTGCCATGGCGACGATGATGTCATAAAGGTTGCCTCGACCAATCAGCGACGGGCACAGTCTGCCACGAATTCTGGAATCATCATTGTCCATATACTACGGGGACATGCATATTCTAGAATACCCGATGCGTTAGAATCGGGCCACAATCTAGTCTATATATATAATTGTCTAAGGGTTTTTCCGTCTGTCTGTCTGTCTGTCTGTCCTGGAAATCCCGCATCTCTGATTGGTAGAGGCCGCCAGGCCTCGACCAATCAGAGACCGGCACAGCATCGACGTAGAAATCCCACGTCTCTGATTGGTCGAGGCCGCCAGGCCTTGACCAATCAGCAACGGGCACAGCGACGATGATGTCATAAAGGACGTAGACATCCCGCGTCTCTGATTGGTCGAGGCCGCCAGGCCTCGACCAAACAGCAACGGGCACAGTATCGACGTAGATGTCATAATGGTTGCAATGGCGACGATGATGTCATAAAGGTTGCCTCGACCAATCAGCGACGGGCACAGTCTGCCACGAATTCTGGAATCATCATTGTCCATATACTACGGGGACATGCATATTCTAGAATACCCGATGCGTTAGAATCGGGCCACAATCTAGTGTATATATATATATATGTATATATATATATATATATATATATATATATATATATATATATATATCAATCACAGCAGAGTTTTGCTGCTCTAGTAGGAATTTACTGACATTTTCTTAGGTGCATTTCATATGAAATTCATGGTCAGTAAACAGCTTACAACACAGCAAAGGGATCACATTATAGAAAGTTATCAGTCGAGAGAAAGGCACAAAAAAGCTCCAAGTCATTATATATACTATGGAACATTGTTAAGACGGTCATCAAGAAGTTACTTAAATTTGGCAAAACAGTGACATTACGTAGAACTGAAAGTCCCTCAAAACTTGATGAAAAGACAAGAAGAAAATTAGTCCATGAGACTGCCAAGAGGCCAATAGCAACAGTAAAGGAGCTGCAGGAATTTCTGGCAAGTACTGGTTGTGTACCGCATGTGACAACCTCGCATATTCTTCATGTCTGGCCTGTAGGGTAGGGTGGTAAGACAGAAGCCTCGCCTTACAAAAAAAGCTAGGTTTTGCCAAAACTTATATCCAGTCTGCTATAGCATGTGGGAAAACCTCTTATGGGCAGATGAGACCAGGTTGAACTTCTTGGCCATAATTCCAAAAGGAACATTCAGTGCAAAGCTAACATTGCACATCACTAAAAGAAAACCATACCCACAGTGAGGCACGGTGGAGGCAGGATTATGCTTTGGGGCTGCTTTTTCAGCAGATGTAAATGTGGCTTTAATCAGAATTAAGAGAATTATGAAGAGTTCTAAATAACAGTCAATTTTACATCAAAATCTTCAGACCTCCGCTAAAAAATCTGAAGATGAATTTCACTTTCAATTACAACGACGACCCTAAGCATGCATTCAAATTGGCAAAAGAACAGTTTAGCTTGAAGAATATTGAAGGTTTTGAACCAAACAGAGCCCAGACCTGAATCCAATTAAAAATCCGTTGGGGACCAGAAGAGAGCGCTGTACACAGGAGATACTCTTACGATCTAATAGATTTGGAGCTAATACAAGGAAGAGTAAAGAAGGATTGACAATTCTAGCTGCGCCACGCTGATAAACTCAGACCCCAAAACACTGAATGCTGTCAGAAATGTAAAGGGTACTTCACAGTATTTAAGGGTGTGCATATTTATGCAACCTCAATATTTTAAGCTTTTTTCCCACCCAAAATGATTTTAGTTTATTTTTCAACTGACTTGGAGAGATTATGGGTGACAGTAAAGGTGGGAAAAAATTATTCTTCTTTGTAAGATTTTTTTTACATGACATAGATCTGGCATTTAATAGGGGTGTGTAGATTTTTTAATTCATATGTAAGTTTTCTGAGTGCAGTTAGTCCTATTCAGTTGAATAGAGCCTTCTCTGCACAGCAGGTATCCGGGGGCTCCGTGCAGTAAAAGGATGCAGTGCTGCACTTGTGCTGTGTCCTAAGGGTTGGACCCCTATCAAAGTATTAGTACATCATAGTAATATGTGGATATCTTTCAATGTCTTAATAAAGCTGGACTAATGTGATATAAAGGTTTTATAGGGTAGTAGATATAATACAAGTGGAATATGATTATTAACGCTGGAGATGATATGTGCCCTATGTGCGGCTGCATTATATATGTACATCTTTACTCATTGCTGCCCTCATGTGGCCACATCAAACTTTAACCCCTTAGTGACAGAGCCAATTTGGTACTTAATGACCGAGCCAATTTTTACAATTCTGACCACTGTCACTTTATGAGGTTATAACTCTGGAACGCTTCAACGGATCCCGCTGATTCTGAGATTGTTTTTTCGTGACATATTGTACTTCATGTTAGTGGTAACATTTCTTCGATATTACTTGCGATTATTTATGAAAAAACTGGAAATATGGCAAAAAAAATTAAAATTTTGCAATTTTCAAGCTTTGTATTTTTATGCCCTTAAATCAGAGAGATATGTCACGAAAAATAGTTAATAAATAACATTTCCCACATGTCTACTTTACATCAGCACAATTTTGGAAACAAACTTTTTTTGTTAGGGAGTTATAAGGGTTAAAAGTTGGCCAGCAATTTCTCATTTTTACAACACCATTTTTTTTTTAGGGACCACATCACATTTGAAGTCATTTTGAGGGGTCTATATGATAGAAAATAACGAAGTGTGACACCATTCTAACAACTGCACCCCTCAAGGTTCTCAAAACCACATTCAATAAGTTTATTAACCCTTTACGTGCTTCACAGGAACTGAAACAATGTGGAAGGAAAAAAATGAACATTTAACTTTTTTTTGCAAACATTTTAATTCAGAACCATTTTTTTTATTTTCACAAGTGTAAAAACAGAAATGGAACCATAAATTTTGTTATGCAATTTTTCCTGAATACGCCAATACCCCATATGTGGGGGTAAACCACTGTTAGGGCGCACCGCAGAACTTAGAAGTGAAGGAGCGCCGTTTGACTTTTTCAATGCAGAATTGGCTGGAATTGAGATCGGACGCCATGTCACGTTTAGAGAGCCCCTGATGTGCCTAAACAGTGGAAACCCCCCACAAGTGACACCATTTTGTAAACTAGACCCCTTAAGGAACTTATCTAGATGTGTGGTGAGCACTTTGAACCCCCAAGAGCTTCACAGAAGTTTATAACGTAGAGCCGTGAAAATAAAAAATCGCATTTGTTTACACAAAAATGATCTTTTCGCCCACAAATTCTTATTTTCACAAGGGTAACAGGAGAAATTAGACCACAACAGTTGTAGTGCAATTTCTCCTGAATATGTCGATACCCCATATGTGAGGGTAAACCACTGTTTGGGCGCACCGCAGAGCTTGGAAGGGAAGGAGTGCCGTTTTACTTTTTCAATGTAGAATTGTCTGGAATTGAGATTGGACGCCATGTCGCGTTTGGAGAGCCTCTGATGTGCCTAAACAGTGGAAACCCCCCACGAGTGACCCCATTTTGTAAACTAGACCCCTTAAGGAACTTATCTAGATGTGTGGTGAGCACTTTGAACCCCCATGTGCTTCACAGAAGTTTATAACGTTGAGCCGTGAAAATAAAAAAATCGCATTTTTTCTACAAAAATGATCTTTTTGTCCCCATATTTTTATTTTCACAAGGGTAACAGGAGAAATTAGACCACAAAAGTTGTAGTGCAATTTCTCCTGAGTACGTCGATACCCCATATGTGGGGGTAAACCACTGTTTGGGCGCACCGCAGAGCTTGGAAGAGAAGGAGTGCCGTTTTACTTTTTCAATGTAGAATTGTCTGGAATTGAGATTGGACGCCATGTCGCGTTTGGAGAGCCCCTGATGTGCCTAAACAGTGGAAACCCCCCACAAGTTACCCCATTTTGGAGACTAGACCCCCCATGGAACTTATCTAGATGTGTGGTGAGAACTTTGAATGCCCAAGTGCTTCACAGAAGTTTAGAATGCAGAGTCGTGAAAATAAAAAATATTTTTTTTTCCACAAAAAAGATTTTTTTAGCCCCCAAGTTTTTATTTTCACAGGGGTAAAAAGAGAAATCGGACCCCAAAAGTTGTTGTGCAATTTGTCCTGAGTATGCTGGTACCCCATATGTGGGGGTAAACCACTGTTTTGGGCGCACGGCAGAGCTCGGAAGGAAGGAGCGCCGTTTTGGAATGCAGACTTTGATAGAATGGTCTGCGGGCGTTATGTTGCGTTTGCAGAGCCCCTGATGTACCTAAACAGTAGAAACCCTCCACAAGTGACCCCATTTTGGAAACTAGACCCCCCAAGGAACTTATCTAGATGTGTGGTGAGAACTTTGAATGCCCAAGTGCTTCACAGAAGTTTAGAATGCAGAGTCGTGAAAATAAAAAATATTTTTTTTTTCCACAAAAAAGATATTGTAGCCCCCAAGTTTTTATTTTCACAAGGGTAACAGGAGAAATTGGACCGCAATAGTTGTTGTCCAATTTATCCCGAGTCCACTGATGTTCCATATGTGGGGGTAACTCTCTGTTTGGGAGCACGGCAGAGCTCAGAAGGGAGGGAGCACCATTTGACTTTTTGAGCGCAAAATTGGCTGTCATGTTTGGAGACCCCCTGATGTACCTAAACAGTGGAAACCCCCCAATTCTAGCTCCAACCCTAACCCCAACACACCCCTAACCCTAATCCCAACCTGATCCATAATCCTAATCACTAATTCTAACCATAATCACAACCCTTACCCCAAAACAACCCTAATGTCAACCCTAACCATAACCCTAATCAAAACCCTAAATCCAACACACCCCTAATCCTAATCTCAACCCTAACCTCAAACCTAACCCTAATCCCAATACACCCCTAATCACAACCCTAACCTTAACCCTAATCCCAAGCGTAACCCTAATGCCAACCCTAATCCAAACCCTAACCCTAATCCCAACTCTAACCCTAACTTTAGCCCCAACCCTAGCCCCAACCCTAGCCCTAACTTTAGCCCCAACCCTTACCCTATCCCTAAGGCTACTTTCACACTTGCGTCGTTTGGCATCCGTCGCAATCCGTCGTTTTGGACAAAAAACGGATCCTGCAAATGTGCCCGCAGGATGCGTTTTTTGCCCATAGACTTGTATTGCCGACGGATCGTGACGGATGGCCACACGTCGCGTCCGTCGTGCACTGGATCAGTTGTGTTTTGGCGGACCGTCGGCACAAAAAACGTTCAATGTAACGTTTTTTTGTACGTCGCGTCCACCATTTCTGACCGCGCATGCGTGGCCGTAACTCCACCCCCTCCTCCCCAGAACATAGATTGGGCAGCGGATGCGTTGAAAAACTACTTCCGCTGCCCACGTTGTGCACAATTTTCACAACGTGCGTCGGTATGTCGGGCCAACGCATTGCGACGGCCCCGTACCGACGTAAGTGTGAAAGAAGCCTAACCCTAAATTTAGCCCCAACCCTAACCCTAAATTTAGCCCCAACCCTAACCCTAAATTTAGCCCCAACCCTAAATTTAGCCCCAACCCTAACCCTAGCCCTAACCCTAAACCTAGCCTTAACCCTAGCCCTAACCCTAATTTTAGCCCCAACTGCTCTTCTCCTGCCGGCCGACAGATGGCGGGCCATTTTTTTTTGCCAAGAAGATGCCGGCGGCCAGGAGGAGCAGCAGGAGGACCCAGGGACACCGGTAAGCATAATAGGGTCCCCGAATCCCCCTATTTCTCTGTCCTCTGATGTGCGATCACATCAGAGGACAGAGAATTACACTTTGGTTTTTTTTTTTTTTTTTGCGGTCGCCGGTAAACAGTTAATTACCGGCGATCGCAAAACAGGGGTTGGTAAAACCGACCCCGATCATGTTCTTTGGGGTTTCAGCTACCCCCGGCAGCCGAGACCCCAAAGATTCTCCCGGTGCCGGCCATTTTGAAGATGGCGGCGCCCATCGGGAGCCACGAGGAGCACCGGGGGAGACAGGTAAGTATTGGGGGGCTACTTGGGACCCCATTTCTCTGTCCTCTGATGTGCGATCACATCGGAGGACAGAGAAATTAAAAAGAAATCGCGTTTTTTGTTTTTTTTTGCGATCGCCGGTAAACGGTTAATTACCGGTGATCGCAAATGCGGGGTCGGTAAAAAAAAACCCGAATCATGTTCTCTGGGGTCTCGGCTACCCCCGGCAGCCGAGACCCCGGAGAAAATCCGACTCTGGGGGGCGCTATTTACTTTTTCCACAGCGCCGTTAATTAACGGCGCTGTGGTTTAAGTACCCTTAGCAGCGGCCGTTAAAAGGCGTATCGGCGGTCGTTAAGGGGTTAAATCTGGGGCAGAAATCCAAAAAGTCAATGGATCTGTGTTCATCACCCACTCCTGGTTTTGGCTTACAAGTACTGATGTAAAATACTGACCAAATACTGATCGTGTGAACGCGGCCTTACACATAGCAATGAGACAATGATACAGATGGAGCCGTGAAGAATATATATACTATCTATCCATAAATATATGATGATACAGATATGTTCCCAGTGCTTTCCACCTGCCAGGAGTCCAATACTGCGGACACTTCCATGTCCCTTCCCATAGGATCAGGAGCTAAACCACATAGACAGGTGCAGATGTTCTGAATTGGACAGTTCTACCACCGGCACCAAGGCCAGGCAGGGGGAATGCTCTCCCCAAACTTCTCTTAGGATCTCCGGCAACTCTGAAAATAAAGAAATATGAGTAATTACAAACATTTCGATGTATTCTCAACAACCAGCATCATTTTTTTAATTAATATATATATATATATATATATATATATATTTTTTTTTTTTAATTAATCAATGAAAAGAGAATTTTCAAACCATACAATCGAACATGACTGTAAATGTAAGGTTCCCGTCTTCTATTTACTGTTTATTTGTATACATACGAGCATGTGTTAGATGAAAGACCCCCAAAAGCACTGATTTCAGTGATGGGTGCTATCAGCTTATCAAGTCCCCAAACAGATGGGGGAAAAAAGAAAGATCAGGCATGATAAATCTCAACATGCCCAATCCTCTCCAGCTGCAGGAGATAAGCCGCTAGAGGGGTCTTGGCAACGGCTTATTTCTATCTGACCACTGAGAAAATATTCACACTCGGCCAAACCAACCATGAACAGATATGGGGGTGATGGAAGAAATAATGGCTGCTGGCCAAGCTTTCTAGACTATATGGCTATAGTTATATCAGTCTCTCAAAGAAATGGAAAGGAAGAAATACGCTCTAACAAAGGTCATCACCCAGCTTTCCTAGCCCCCTGAATGACACATCTGCCTGGTCTTCCAGCATTATGGGAACTGGGGTAGACTTCTGTATAAATGGGCATACTAGCTATCATGCAGTGGGATCACCCACAAGGAAACTCTGCACAAATACATAGAACTCAAACAGCTAAATAGAATATTACAAGATTTCCTGATTTTTGTGCTAAATAATATACAGGTGTCTATAGCTATAGGTCATGGGAGCGCTGCAGCCTTCTCAATTCTGTCCACGCCGAAGAAACAATGGTGGTGCCCAGACCGGAGCAATGGCACTGATCCAGGAGCCTAGTAGAGAGGTTTTCTATTATTTCACTATAGGGCTATGCCGTCGTAAACAACCACTTTACCTGATCATTTCTATTTTGTCATTTAGTCCGGCTTCATAAGTCAGAGTGCGGACCGCGATTTCTGAACTGTCCGCCTCTTCAGCAAATAGGAGGCTGGTAAGTTTGTGTCAGAAGAACCATAGCCAGTCTGAAAATGGAGGTTCATACAAGGACCATGAGACTCGGAAGTGTGAATCTGGGTTACTCATCATCACTGTCCCCATTGGGGCTCACAATCTAGATTCCCTATCAGTACTGTCGGAGTGTGGGAGGAAACCGGAGAACCCGGAGGAAACCCACACAAACACGGAGAGAACATACAAACTCCTTGCAGATGTTGTCCTTGGTGGGGTTTGAACCCAGGACCCCAGTGTTAAAAAGCAATAGTGCTAACCACTGAGCCAGCATGCTGCCAAATATAGTACAGTGCTACCTACTTAGCCACCGTACTGCCCTATATATAGTACAGTGCTAACCACTGAGCCACTATGCTGCAATATATACCGTATATACATATAGTATAGTGCTACCCACTGAGCCACTGTGCTGCAATATATATACATATAGTATAGTGCTACCCACTGAGCCACCGTGCTGCACTGTAGTCTTGATGGTATCCACAGGGCATCTGATTTTTTTAAGAACTCACTGAGTTTCCCTCCACGCCTCTGCAGCCAATTTTCATTCTTACATTTGCTTTTCTGCCTCCCTTTCTTCCAAGAGCCATATTTGTATTTTTCCGCCGACACAGCTATATGAAGGCGTATTTTGTGGGACGAGATGTACTTTGAATGCCACCATCCATTTTCCCTTTTAATGTACTGAAAAGAGGAAAACAATTCCAAATGGGAAAAAATGGTGAAAAAAAAAGCGCAATTCCACCATTGTTTTTTGAGGGTTTGTTTTTACAGTCTTCATTTCTTGCTAAAGTGACCTGGGAACAGGATACTTCTGGTCTGTAGATTACGCTGATTGCAAACTTGTATACTTTTTTTTATTTAATTTACCTGATAGAAAGAAAAAATGTTTGTTATTTTTAATATGTGGTTTGTGTCACCAATTTTTGGGACCTCTGATGTTTTCATTTTTCTGTTAGGGGTTTTTCTATACGTAACAAGCAGTTATTGGTGCTGATTTGGGGTATATACAGCATTTTTAATGCTTTTTATTGCATTTTTCAGGAAGGTGTGGTGGTCGATATTTTTTCTGCTTACGGTTTTTTACCTTATGGGTTAAATCATTTTATATTTTGATAGCTCAGACCATTTGGAAATGGCAACACTAAATATGTTTAGTTTTTTTTTACTGTTAATTTAAACTTCATTTTTAATGACGGAAAAGGCGGTGATGAAAATGTTTATTTTCTGTTGTTATATTTTTAACACCTTTTATTTTTTAGCTATATTTGTTTGTCTCCCGTAGGGACTTGAACTTGCGATGTTTCGATTGCTTATACTATGTACTGCTATACCACAGTCTCACAGTATATAGTAAAATCTCGGTACTCCTCTGGCTGAGCTTCACAGGAGGACCAAGATGGCAGCAATGGGGGCCTCCAGCTACCAAAGTAAGGGTGCATGTCCACGTTCAGGATGGCCGGCGGTTTTGACGGAGCGGCAAACTCGCTCCGCCCAAAGCTCCACCCCCTTCTGGAGACGCGATGATGCCGCATGTGTTCATTGCACACATCCGGAATCATCGCACCCCACACATAGGGCCCTGTGTTATACCTTGCGGCGGCGCCGGAAGGTAAACGGACATGCTGCGATCTAAAAAGACGTGCCGCATGTCCGGAATCGCAGGGCCGCTGGATGCGTGTTCATGAAATCCCCTCCACTATGCTGTAACATCTGGACGCTGCGTGTTTGACGCTGCGGCTCTATGCAGCGTCAAACACGCAGCGTTTCCTGAACGTGGAAACATACCCTAAGTCTTGAGTATCTTGTGATCACGATCTGGGGGGAGGGGGTCATAGAAGCTACAGCAAGAGTGCCCAGCCAAACAATTCATTTAAATGCCGCTGTCAAAGATCAATAGCCGCATCAAAATGTAATCTGTCAATCGGCGCTCAGATATCAGGTGTGTAACATCACCGGCATCAGTGTCAGTATTAGAGTAGTGCATGCTGCGATGTTTTATATGCATCCATCTGCTCGGTGTGAGCCTACTGTTTGGTAGATGGAGAGCAAACCAGACCAAAATATTCTTGTCTGAACAAGCTTGTAGACTTACTAATGGATAATTATTATCGGATCCTGCGTGTCACCTAGCGGTGGTCCAATCTGCCCTATACTCCAGCCTGTGCACAGGAATGTATGCCATGTGTGCTGTGCCATGCCGATGGGCACATGGGCACATACTGATGCACAGACATTGCAGGAATGAGATGTCGACACTTGATGAATACGTCTTTAGAGGATTGGTGGCCATTCTCCCAGTGTCCTGTGGCCACCCAGCATTGCATATGGCTTTCCCGGTTGTATGGGATTATTTATTTCTGAACTGCAAAAAAAAAGCCTAAAAATAAAAATTGAAATGTGGCCCAAGAGCCCACAGCGGGAGTAGACATGGTGCTCAGCAGCCGCACTGACGATACCAGCTCCAGCGAGCGGGAGCAGCGGTGGAGGATCGCTGTGTAATGATAATCTCCTTAGAAAGAGGATTTTTGTGTTGTGCTTTATTAATTCAAGGCCTGATGGGGATATTAGCAGCTCTTGAAATTGGAAAGGCCGGGAGCGCTGCAATTTGCTGAATCCCAAAATGTTCCAAATGAGCAGATAAACAGCAGCAATAATTGGGCTTTATTAAATCACAGAGTCGTTCATTACAAGTTTCCCAGCTGTACCAGCGAGGGGGGCGAGGAGGTAGCGCAGAGCTAAATGCACCGTCCTGGAATGTAAACGTGTGGGCGACGGCCCCCCAAATAATCCGGGCCTCTACGGTTCACAGCTGCCTGGCTGGGAGGGGTGCGCAGGTAACTACTGATATTGTCCATAGACGTAGATTCCTTCTATCTATATAATCGTCTAGGGGCACTTCCGTCTGTTTGTCTGTCTGTCTCGGAAATCCCAAGTCGCTGATTGGTCGTGGCCAGCGGCCGCGACCAATTAGCAACGGGCACAGTCCGGCTGCGAAATGGCCGCTCCCTACTCTCCTGCAGTCAGTGCCCCCTCCATACTCCCCCCCCCAGTCAGTGCCCGCCGCCCACATAGCGATTTAGCAGTCCGTTACCGTTGCTATTAACACTGTGTGACAAACTTTTTACTATTGATGCTGCTTATGCAGCATCAATAGTAAAAAGATATAATGTTAAAATTAAAACAAAAAAAAAAATGGTGCTATTCTCACCCTCCAGCGTCCACTGATGCACGCGAGCGGCGAGGCTGCCGCCAGCTTCCGCTCCCAAAGATGCATTGCGAAATTACCCAGATGACTTAGCGGTCTCGCAAGACCACTAAGTCATCTGGGTAATTTCACAATGCATCTCTAGGAACGGAAGCTGGCGGCAGCCTCGCCGCTCGCGCACATCTGTGGACGCCGGAGGGTGAGTAATTATAACTATTTTTTAATTTAATTCTTTTTTTTTTTAACAGATATATAGTGCCCACACTGCTGTATACTACGTGGGCTATGTTATATACTGCGTGACTGATATATACTACGTGGGCAGTGTTATATACTGTGTGGGCTGTGTTATTTACTGCGTGGGCTGTGTTATATACTACGTGGCTGCTATATACTACATGGCTGCTATGTACTACGTGGCTGCTATATACCACGTGGCTGTGCTATATACTAGGTGGCTGCTACATACTATGTGGCTCTGTTATATACTACGTGGCTCTGCTATATACTACTACGTGGCTCGCGAGACCACTAAATCATCTGGGTAATTTCGCAATGCATCTCTGGGAATGGAAGCTGGCAGCAGCCTCGCCGCTTGCGCACATCGGTGGAAGCCGGAGGGTGAGTATATAACTATTTTTTATTTTATTTTTATTTTATTTTTATTTATTTTTTTTTAACAGAGATATGGTGCCCACACTGCTGTATACTACGTGGGCTATGTTATATACTGTGTGACTGATATATACTAAGTGGCAGTGTTATATACTGTGTGGGCTGTGTTATTTACTGCGTGGGCTGTGTTATATACTACGTGGCTGCCATATACTACGTGGCTGCTACACACTACGTGGCTGCTATATACTACGTGTCTGTGCTATATACTATGTGACTGTGCGATATACTACGTGGCTCTGCTATATACTACGTGGCTGTCTGTTATATAGTACGTGGGCTGCGTTATATACTACGTGGCTGTCTGTTATATAGTATGTGGGCTGTGTTATATACTATGTGGCTGTGCTATATACTACATGGCTGTGCTATATACTGCGTGGCTCTGCTATATACGTGGCTGTCTGTGTTATATAGTACGTGTACTGTGTCATATACTACGTGGCTGTCTGTGTTATATAGTACGTGGGCTGTGTTATATACTACGTGGCTGTGCTATATACTATGTGGATGTGCTATATACTACTTGGCTGTGCTATATACTACTTGGCTGTGCTATATAGTACGTGGCTCTGCTATATACTACGTGGCTCTGCTATATACTACGTGGCTCTGCTATATACTACGTGGCTCTGCTATATACTATGTGGCTGTCTGTGTTATATACTACGTGGCTGTGCTATATACTACATGGTTGTGCTATATACTACGTTGCTGTGCTATATACTACGTGACTGCTATATACTACATGGCTATGCTATATACTACGTGGCTGTGCTATATACTACGGGCTGTGCTATATACTACGTGGCTGTGCTACATACTACGTGGCTGTGCTACATACTATGTGGCTGTGCTATATACTACATACTACGTGGCTGTGCTATATACTATGTGGCTGCTATATACTACGTGGCTGCTATATACTACGTGGCTGCTATATACTACGTGGCTGCTATATACTATGTGGCTGTGCTATATACTACGTGGCTGCTATATACTACGTGGCTGTGCTATATACTACGTGGCTGTGCTATATACTACGTGGCTGTACGATATCCTGCACCCCGAACCCCCGACATCCAGCACCCCAAACCCCCGACATCCTGCGACAAATCAGACAGACGCAGTCCAGCCGCGAATTGACACGGGATTTAAACCACGCTTCACTAATCGGCCAGCCGGCTGCAACCAATCAGCGATATTGGCACGGAATTTAACCCCCACTCACAGCGCGACGTACATATATATTCTAGAATACCCGATGCGTTAGAATCGGGCCACAATTTAGTATCTAATAATCGCATTAGATACCTACAAGACATCCACAAGGAAAACAAGATTTGCACTTTTCACTGAAATTGGCATTTTTCCCCGTTAAAGTCAAAATTGAGTTTTTCCCCACTTTTTCAATCTTTTGTTGAGTGGAATGTTGGGAGACAAGATGGAGATTACAATGCCACTAATTTACCATATTATTTATTTCAGCTTTCAAAATAATAAAAAAACAACAACTTATAAAAATGTAACATTTGGTTTGTGCCGTCATATACGGTGATGCCTAATTGTTTTTTTTCTGGCATTTTTTTGCCATTTCCTCCTTCCTTGCCGTTTTTTTTTTTTTTGCGATTGGAGAAATAATGTGATATTTCAACATTTCAAATTTTTCTGGATGCGGCCGTAATAAATGATCATTGGTTAGATTTTTTTTTTCTAAATGGATATAGAGTGGTCACTTAAATGTTTTCTTTTTTTTTTTAAATCCCCTCTTGGGGACTGGAATATATAGTGTCTTCATCACCTACATAGTATATAGCTGGCCATAGGCACTCTGATGGGATAAAAGGGCTCCTGGACATCTCAGGTGTGGAATCAGCTCCCAAATTCACTCCATTCACATACACCAGACATTTGCCATACGTACCGGATACTGCCGATGTCGGGCAAGACATATTGGAAATGGTTATGACATCCCACTACTAATTCCATATTATAACAATGCCTAGGCTGGCACACGGGACTAAAGCATACATTCTGATCTACTATATAATTGTCTGAGGGTCACTTTGTCTTTCTGTCTGTCTGTCACGGATATTCATTGGTCGCGGCCTCTGTCTGTCATGGAATCCAAGTCGCTGATTGGTCTCGCCAGCTGCCTGTCATGGCTGCAGCGACCAATCAGCGACGACCACAGTCCGATTAGTCCCTCCCCTGCAGTCAGCACCCGGCGCCTGCTCCATACTCCGCGCAGTCACCGCTCAAACAGGGTTAATGCCAGCGGTAACGGACCGCGTTATGCCGCGGGTAACTCACTCCGTTACCGCCGCTATTAACCCTGTGTGACCAAGTTTTTACTATTGATGCTGCCTATGCGGTGCCAATAGTAAAAACATCTAATGTTAAAAATAATTTAAAAAAAAAATAATCATTATATACTCCCCTTTCGCGACGCTTCGGTGACCGCTCCATGCAAGCAGAAGGTTCCGGTGCCAAGGATGGTATGGGAGAAGGACCTGCCATGACGTCACGGTCATGTGAACGCGACATCATCATAGGGCCTGCGCGAGAAGGACCTGCCATGACGTCACGGTCATGTGACCAAACTACAAGGGGCCCTCGGAAGGTGAGTATATGTTTATTTTTAATTTTTTAACCGGTGACATACGTGGCTGTGCAATATACTACGTAGCTGGGCAATATACTACGTGACTGGCCAACATACTACGTGGCTGGGCAATATACTACGTGGCTCTGTGCTGTATACTACGTTGCTGTGCAATATACTACGTGGCTCCGTGCTGTATACTACGTCACTGGGCAATATACTACATGACTGGCCAATATACTACGTGACTGGGCAATATACTACATGGCTGGGCAATATACTACGTGGCTGGGCAATATACTACATGGCTCTGTGCTGTATACTACGTTGCTGTGCAATATACTACGTGGCTCCGTGCTGTATACTACGTCACTGGGCAATATACTACATGACTGGCCAATATACTACGTGACTGGGCAATATACTACGTAGCTGGGCAATATACTACATGACTGGCCAATATACTACGTAGCTGGGCAATATACTACGTGGCTGTGCAATATACTACGTGGCTGGGCAATATACTACGTGACTGGGCAATATACTACGTGGCTGGGCAATATACTACGTGACTGGCCAATATACTACGTAGCTGGGCAATATACTACGTGGCTCTGTGCTGTATACTACGTCACTGGGCAATATACTACATGACTGGCCAATATACTACGTGGCTGGGCAATATACTACGTGGCTGGGCAATATACTACGTGGCTGGGCAATATACTACGTGGCTCTGTGCTGTATACTACGTCGCTGTGCAATATACTACGTGGCTCTGTCCTGTATACTACGTCGCTGGGCAATATACTACGTGACTGGGCAGCATACTACGTGGCTGTGCAATATACTACGTGGCTCTGTCCTGTATACTACGTCGCTGGGCAATATACTACGTGGCTGGGCAATATACTACGTGACTGGGCAATATACTACGTGGGCTGGGCAATATACTACGTGGCTGGGCAATATACTACGTGACTGGCCAATATACTACGTAGCTGGGCAATATACTACGTGGCTGGGCAATATACTACGTGGCTGGGCAATATACTACGTGACTGGCCAATATACTACGTAGCTGGGCAATATACTACGTGGCTCTGTGCTGTATACTACGTCACTGGGCAATATACTACATGACTGGCCAATATACTACGTGGCTGGGCAATATACTACATGACTGGCCAATATACTACGTGGCTGGGCAATATACTACGTGGCTGGGCAATATACTACGTGGCTGGGCAATATACTACGTGGCTGGGCAATATACTACGTGGCTCTGTGCTGTATACTACGTCGCTGTGCAATATACTACGTGGCTCTGTCCTGTATACTACGTCGCTGGGCAATATACTACGTGACTGGGCAGCATACTACGTGGCTGTGCAATATACTACGTGGCTCTGTCCTGTATACTACGTCGCTGGGCAATATACTACGTGGCTGGGCAATATACTACGTGGCTGGGCAATATACTACGTGGGCTGGGCAATATACTACGTGGGCTGGGCAATATACTACACGGCTGGGCAGTATACTACGTGGCTGGGCAATATACTACGTGACTGGGCAATATACTACGTGTCTGTGCTGTATACTATGTGGCTCTGTGCTGTATACTACGTGGCTGGGCAATATACTACGTGACTGGGCAATATACTACGTGACTGGGCAATATACTACGTGACTGGGCAATATACTACGTGACTGGGCAATATACTACGTGGGCTGTGCAATATACTACGTGCACATGCATATTCTAGAATACCCGATGCGTTAGAATCGGGCCACCATCTAGTTATATATAATATTTTACAGTTTAAAATTACAAAAAAAAATGTTATTTTTGCAACACCTTTCCATTTTTGCATCTTTGTGCCTTACATATACATAGGTACAATCTTCTGATGGCTCCTCTTTATGGCTTAAAGTTAATCTGTCACCAGATTTTCACTACCGGATCTCAGTCCAGCATGATATATAGGCAGAGACCATAATTCCAGTAATGTCACTTACTGTGCTGCTTGCTGTAGTTTTGATAAAATAACTGCTTTATCTGCTGCAGATCTACCAGTTCTGAGCCCTATATAACCCCGCCAACACCACTGGTTGGCAGCTCTCTGTGTACACTGCGCATAGGCAGTAAACTTTCAATTTTGTGGAGGGGGCGTAGTTGGACTATCAGGCAGCAGGTTCAGTAGTCCTCTAGTGAAAAATCTCCTGCTGATAGAACTCTGATTTTGTCAAAGCTACAGCAAACAGCCCAGTAAGTGACACGTTGCTAGAATCAGGGTCTCTACATTATGCTACTTTCAGATTAGGTGGCAAAAACCTGGTGACACATTCCCTTTAAGGTGGCTATACAACTGAGATTGGTGGTTGAGCATTTGATTGGAATAATTAAGCTGCTGATAGACTCTCCCGGTCCCCCAAAATCAGTGTTTGGGCCAACGTTTGTCCAATGTCTATGGCCACCTTTAGTTGTTGCTTTGTGAAGTGTAGTTTCACCCCCACAATGCATTGCTTTCTAGTAATAGGAATCAAGGAGAATTCCGAATTTTGGTTTCCGCAGCAGGAAGGATAGCCATCCCGTAGCTGCTTGTAGTAGCCTTCTGCTAAGACTCACATCCCTAAACACAAAGGTGAGAGTGCCACAAAGATGTGAACGGAAGACTAAGTAGCGGCCCTGTGGAATAGAAGAACAGACGTCTGGAGGAGCAAGACCCAGGAGGCCTCAACCCTGGGAGGGGAGCGAGCCATCCTAGCTTAGACCGACCTTCCTCATCGACAGATCGAAACCAGAGCGCAATGTCCAGAAAGACGGGTAGATCTGCACAACTCTACGTCAGATTATTGGTGCTGCCGATTGCTGAAGATGCCAATTGATTAGACATACGGTTTTATTCGATGCATTTCGAAGTCTAATACACTTCTTCCTCAGGTAAAAATACATCCTGGAACACGTGGACTGTTTTCTTTTATAAGTGGTTTGACGACTGGTGGATCCACAGCAGCTGAGTAACATTCTAGAACACACAACTCTATGGATCAGAGGAGCATAATCGGCTATTCCTAATTCTGAATGGTTATCGGATAATCTTCTTCAGATTGTGTGAGAGCCTGTCAGAAGAACAATCGCCTCCTGCACCTCGCCTGCTCTGACTGAGAGCTAAGTTAGCGTCTAACCTACCAAAGAGAAGACCGGTCCGAGACTCGGACACCTACCTGCCTTCAGCCGACACTACGTGAAACTGAAGGGGCCTGGTGCAACAGGAGAGGTATCGTCTGCTGGGGAGCACCCAACGTTTTTATGAAGGCCATAATATCAACTAATACCTCACATATATTTATATGTGTTTTTTGCACTTTTTATCCTTCAGGGTGCAGTTGGGCCCAGATGGCTCTGTAAACTGTGGCCTCTGTTCACACAGGATGCTTTTGGTCAGCACTGGGCAGCCCGCCTGTTCTAAGAGTATGGGCGTCATTAATAGGCTGTGAGGCACATGCTCTGCATTGCCTGTATGCGAACAGCGCCACACGCAGATTATTTTTTGTGCACTAATGTACCAGACAGCCACCCCCTCCATGGATTGGCAGGTTGAGAGTGGCTGTCTCATCGGTATTACTGCACCTGTGCGGCTCTCAGGTCTCCTGTCCAGGGGTCACATATTTCCCACATGGCCAGTGGACTAGGTCCTGGATATTGATCCCACCATCTCTAGTTGAAATTAATAATTCAATCATCTGCCTGGTTATTCAGCCATATGCCCCATATCACACATGGCTCTATAGTTTGTCCCACAGGACTCTGGACACATCAGCTAAAAGATAAAAACTTAGATCTAACCCTATAGAAACTGTATCAGAAAAAGACAAAATGAAGGAACTCGATTTTATAGGTGTTTTTTTGCCCATTGCAAATATTTAGCGTGCTGTGTCTTTTGTAAAGGGATAAGTATGTGAAGACTTGGAATAAATCTGCATCTCATAATAATCTTTATTTTTATATAGCGCTAACATATTCCGCAGCGCTTTACAGTTTGCACACATTATCATCGCTGTCCCCGATGGGGCTCACAATCTAGAATTCCTATCAGTATGTCTTTGGAATGTGGGAGGAAACCGGAGTGCCCGGAGGAAACCCACGCAAACACGGAGAGAACATACAAACTCTTTGCAGATGTTGTCCTGAGTGGGATTAGAACCCAGGACCCCAGCGCTGCAAGGCTGCAGTGCTAACCACTGCGCCACCGTGCTGCCCATCAAAAAAGGTAATGGACGCACCTCGCTAGCAGGCACCAACGTATTAAGGTACCGTCACATTTAGCGATGCTGCAGCGATATAGACAACGAGCCGATCGCTGCAGCGTCGCTGTTTAGGTCGCTAGGAGACGTCAAACACCGGCAACAGCAGAAAAATGCAGGAGCGATCCAGTGACGTACTTATCGTTCACGCTCCATTGAAAACCACTGCAGGCATCGTTGCTTTTGCTATCAAACATGACGAATCACGCCGACCTGACGACCAAATAAAGTTCTGGACTTTCAGTGATGACCAGCGATATCACAGCAGGATCCAGATCGCTGCTGCGTGTCAAACACAACGAGATCGCTATCCAGGACGCTGCAACGTCACGGATCACTGTCGTTCTCGTTGGAAAGTTGTTCAGTGTGAAGGTACCTTAAGTAACCTTTCCCAAAAATATATGAGGTAATGATGTCTTCCCCCTCACACGGGCACCAGGAGAGTGACATCAGCATTAAGCACAAATCCACACCCAGCCGATGGCGCCACACTGCAATACTACGTCATGCGGGAGAGTCAGCGCCCTCCAGATACTATGCTACATAGCTTACACACCTCCGTACAACAACCAGGGACCAAAATGATCCCTTCCCTTGTGCAAACAGGTGCTGTATCATCACTGATAGCACAATATGCTACCGATTTATAACTGACCGCTGCCTCCATCAGTGATTGATGGCCGCTAGGTGGCTGTAAATCAGCGGTGAATGGCAAAGAGAGGCCGAGGTCTGGTACAACAGGCCAGGGGACCTGTCATGGCAATATATTGCCTTAAAAGCAGATCTGCAATCAGAATGTGGCAGCCGCCATAGTAAATACTAAGAAAATAAAGTCTAGAAGTGTTAAGATCAACAAGATTCAAAATATCCCATTTTCCCCTTTTTGCAATACTAACAAAATTGCAAAATACTGAATTTATACAAAATGGCATTTCAGCCAGAAAAATAACTGCAAAGTGCTGTCTCTCTTATGTCTAATCTGCTGGTCGCTGTCTGTTGTCAAGTGTCATCCGTCCCTAGCAGCAGCAGATGGCGAAACAGATAAGAGGAAGCGTGCATCTCTGCTCCTGCTCTCCTGTCTGTTATAAGCCATACAGGCGTGAGCTTTCAGTTTAGGGCAGGCATGTTGTTTTACAATGGCACAGCAATGCATGCTGGGAAGTGAGGGCAATAAAGCTCCAGCACCCATAGTGCTGGCAGTATTCTGATGAAGTGGAAATCACCCATTGAAAAAGTGTATGAGAATATAGACCGATCCTGGATGTATTACACTGGTATGCTAGTTTTAACTAATAGGGTAAGAGGGCAGAAACAACAATTTTTTCGACAGGTTTGATGAGAAAGGACAGATAGGTTTAGGTATTTAGTAATATTACAAGTGCTCTTAATTAGACATCAATGAGGAGAAGAACTGGAGAGGGAAAAAAGCACAAATAGGGTGTTATCTGGGTATACAGAATTAGAGGTGATGCATAATGATGCTCACCTGGTATGTGCACACAAACACCGATAAACTGCAGATAAACTGGACACAAATGGGTTAATCTGCACTGCCGTGAAGAAATAAAAGATACAAACTCCAAGTACAGGCGGTTTATTCGTCAATGCGTTTCGAAGTTTTCAACTTCTTCATCAGGTGGTTTGTCCTGATGAAGAACTTGAAAACTTCGAAACGCATTGACGAATAAACTAACTCCACTCTATAAGCAGCAACGGCATGACCCCATAATGTTACTGGCAAACTCACGGAAGTTACAGACAGAGCAGACCCCAGATGCCAGCCGCTCTGTTCTGTAAGGCTGCACGGAGCTACATGCTACTAGTCTGCTCCATCATATAAAGGATGAGTGTTGGTCACACATACAGCGCAGAACACAGAGAAAAATAGGAAATAAGCAGGACTTTACATAATGCCGCATATAGCATGTCCGAGCATTCACTCACCTGCTATTAAGCTCTGCAAGTGTACAGCGTCACTACGGTGGAAAACTCGGCAGCATATTGGAATGAGAGGAGAATTTTGGGGAAATTCACTGGATACTTCGTGGAGGACAGTCTTCACCGTTTGGCGAACATTACACCAGTCCAAGGGATCAGCCCGAGGTGCGGGAACAGAAAGGGACAGTACAAGAGAGGCGCACGTCTCACAGCTGGATACAGAGCCACGGAGGGTGACCTGGAATCCGGGACTTTTCTCAGTCACTGATATATTTCTTCTGCCATTGGGATCACTGACAGCAGCGATGACATGCCACTCCACCACAGCGCCACGTGGGAGCCTGGGCACCACAGCCACCATAAGGGAAGTGTGGCCATCCTAAAGGGAGGATACAGGCGTACGATCAGTGGATCATAGTAATATAATTATAAAAGTATAAGTATAAAAGAGGCACAACTGCATAAATACGACATTATACATGATTTATGCTCTCGTTCCTCATAGTCACATCAGGTCCATTGCTATTGTACGCGGCTAGAAATAAGAAGTCTACAGACAATGACACAATAAGAATACGGCAGCATTTGTCCCTTATGCTAATAAAAAAATATATATATTCTTGAGTATTTATTTCCCACGCCTCTATATTAAAACGAGCAGCCTACTGCATTATTCCATGTATCCCCAAAAACTCAAGGATGTCCTAAACAACGCTCTCTTGGCCTCCAGCTGGAGAACTGGGGCCTACGGTATAGAGATGGGCGAACCCCAACAGTAAAGTTCGCCATTCGTATCGAACACTGAACCACGGACTTCACCAGGAAGTCTGTGTTACTGTTCGGGTTCGGCCACCCGAACACCCGGTGTTTCTCGTTCTGTCAAACACTGCTCCTGATCAGCAGTAAAATCATTACCGCTGGTCAGACAGCCACAGTTCCCAATTTATCAAATGACAGCATGAGCCTACAGCTGTGATCAGAGGTAAAAAGTTTACCTCTGGTCACTGGCATCGGCTGGTGGGACTACTGCTCCTATCAGCCTATGCCACAGTGAAAGCAGGCGATGGCTGATGGGAGTATTCATCAGCCGGCACCTGCACTCTAAATAAATTTAAAAATCGTCATGAGTTCCCTAGTATTTTTGATAACCAGCCAGGCAAAACTCACAGCTGGGAGCTGCAACCCTCAGCTGTCAGGTTTAGCAAGGCTGGTTATCAAGAATAGAGGGATCCCCGCCCTGATTTTTTTTTAAATTATTTAATAGCCAGTCAAGTCAAGCTAAAGCAGACAGCTGGGGGCTGGTATTCTCAGGCTGATTAGTGGCCATGGTCATTGCCCCCCCCCCAACTTAAAAATAGTCCACAGCCACCTGGAAAAGGCATATCCATTAGATGCGCCAATTCTGGCACTTTGCCTGGCTCATCCCACTTGCCTTGTAGCTGTGGCAAATGAGGTTTATATTTGTGGGGTTCATGTCAGCTTTGTATTTGTCTGGTGACATCAAGCTTTAGCTTGGCTGGTTGTTAATTTAAAAAAAAAAATCAGGGTGAGGGTTGCAGCCCCCAGCTGTGAGTTTTGCCTGGCCAGTGATCAAAAATGCAGGGGAACCCAGAGCATTTTTGTTCTTTTAATTAATTATTTATACTCCCATCAGCCGCCTGCTCTCACTGTCATTAGCGGCAGCAAGCATAGGCTGGTGGGAGCAGTAGTCCCATCAGTCGACGCCAGTGACCGGAAGTAAACTTTTTACCTCCGATCACAGCTGCGTACTGATGCTGTCATTGGACAGCATGGGAACTGCGACTGTCAGACTGGCGGTAATGATTTTACGGCTGATCAGACACAGTGTTTGCCGCGCTGTCATGCACATGACAGAGTGGACAACACTGGATGTTTGGGCCCCTCATTCAACTGAATGGGTTCGGGTACCTTGAACCCAAACTTTTTTTTTTTTTTTAACTGTTTGGCCGAACCCAAACATCCAGGGGTCTGCCCATCTTAACTAGGGATATGTTTGCAGAATGTTCCAGGATCTTTTCCACAATCGGGCCTTGCAAAGCGCAATGTAAAAGATGCTCAATGATAGCTTCTGGGCTTTACCTCATTTTCAGGAGCAGATTCCCATGCTTCCATAGCACGGCGTATGTAGGAGATCTGAGTCACATAGCAATGGGCAACCAGAACATGACTGGTAGAAGTGCCAGGACTTATCGCAGCCAAGACCTTGCCAACATGGTGCAGGGAGAGATGGCTCTGCGCCACAATTCCTCCAGGAATAAGCTGCATCGTGCACGGTATTAGCGCAATCTGTCCTGCGCAGAAAACCACACCACCAACCTGAAATGGAAGCAGAAAATCAATTTTCAGAATGCCATCCACATGCCTGATTCACTGATCACCAATTCTGAGCAAAATCCAAAAATGCAATCTAATATTTTATTTAGACAGCGAAGTCTTATTCAGTATATGCTCAGAAGCACATGGGCAGCCCCCTGTTAATCCGCGGGTCATCCTTTCCAGGGACAGGCAAACATTAGCAATTGGAATAAAACTCCATTTACAAGATTGCTCGTTCTCGATAATCATGTAGTGTAAACAGGCTGCCGATCACTCGAGAAACGAGCAAAACGCTAATTGAATAGCTGAACATACGTTCATCGTCTTCAGCAGCACATTGTCCTGTGTAAGAAAGATGTGTGCTGCCGAGAACAATGCCAGCCCATGCGCACTGGGTGAATTACTGCAGATTTAGCAACCATTGCTTACCCTGGACTGCCTGTGCACACAGGATGTTAAACCACCGCCAGATATGTTGGAGGGATCGTTTAACATTGCACCAAAAAGTTCAACATCCCTGAGCTGCAATCAGAGGAAGGTCTGTTGTTAAAGAGGTTTTCCAGTTTTGGAAAACCCCTATCCTCCGGATGCCATTTGTCTAAAAAAAAAAAAAAAAAGAACCCTAATCATCCTCCCCAGGTCCAATGCTAAGTCTCAACCATTGCTTCTGGTGTGTGTTATCAGCAGCGCTGACGTCACGATGACAGCACTGCGGCCAATCAGTGAGCTCAGCAGTTCTGAGCGGCTTGTGCTGTCTACTTTGGCAGAGCTGCTGAGCTCATTGATTGGGTGCAGCCAATAACAGACACTAGGAGCAAGAGTGCTAGACCTGGGGAGGGTGAGTAAAGGAAAATTTGGGGAGGCTTTTTAATTAAACTGCAATTAGAGGACAGAGATTTTCTGATAATGGGAAATCTTTTTACGGCCGAAACGTCACCCATGAGATTATAAATAACAGCAGATCTAGTGAGCGCTAGATCGCTAACGTCGTGTTCACCCCCTGCATCAATAGCTGATGAATGGGACGGATGTAGAAAGCTCATACACATGTAGAGCCACCCCACAAAGCAGCTCGTCCTCAGCCACTAATTATTAGGACTGGTAATTATTACCGCCATTGGGACGGGGGTGTAGGTTACATCACACACACAATATACATGGTATTGGCTTCAGTCCCTGGTTCCCAGCCATGTCACAGATTTCATCCTTTATTCCTATTTAGTCTTCTCTATAGAAAAAGAGCAAAAAAAGTATCCTAAATGTTAATTAATGTATCCATAACCATGAACTGTGGCCTTTATTTGCATATGTCCGCAATGAACGTCGTCCCTTCCAGCACAGCAGGGATTACCAATAGCAAATGCCACCTCGCCGTCCTGTTAGGACAGAAATCCTCTAATTTCTTCCTCTGTGTGACCCCACATAGATGAGCTGTCTGTAACTAAGGCTGCTCCACATCAATACCCAATAACCGGAATCCAGCTGATAAATGCAGCGCCGTGCCTGCAGAGCGTGCTCTTATCCGGGGGTCAGAGGGCAGCCAATACTCAATATGGAGGCCGGCATGTCCCCTTCATCTGGCTGCATCCCCTCAGTGGGCATCTCTGTGCATACTGAGTGACACTGAGCCCGCTCCCCTGCAGGGCACCCGTCATCTGATAGTGATGACAGGGGACAAGCACACAGTGCCATCATGGGCTCCGCACCCTACAGCAGACCACCAGCACTGACGCAGGGAGGCTTCATACCTAGATCCTAGCAGAAAATGACCTGGGTAAATATCAATGATGAGGTGGGGGCAGCATGTAAGTGGCTTCCCCCGGAGACCTAACCTCTGGCCTTGGCTCAAACCCAAATCAATAAAAGCTGTAACCTGCAGCATCAGATCCCTAACGGGATTAGGGACCTTCTCATCTCACAGTGTGTGATAATCCTGCCGGTAATTAGACTAATAGAAGCCGTCCCTGCAGGGAGCGAGCCATGCCGAGTGCAGAACACACATGCAGCCACTCCAGCTGGCACAGGGCACATCTGCACGCTGCGTCCACTACCAGCCAGAGGCCGAGGGGACCCCACTGCACATAGTGTTACATAGTGGGGACATGCGCACTACATTCCCCTGCCGACAACCATTTACCTGCACATTAATGTGGAAAATAATGGCATGTCCTCTCCAATTCAGACACATCATTGTGTGTGCGGCCAAGAATACAAGGTGTAAGCATGGGCAAAGTGTGGAAGAGGAATGGATCTATACACATGTACATACACATACCTCAATTCTGGCTAGTATTTACCGTACTTAATAATATACATTATATATATATATATATATATATATATATATCTATATACACATACACAGAAAGATAAAGACATATGTCTGAATATACACACGAATGCACAGAAATCACATCATATACAACCGATTTTCCCCTCAAAAAATTAAAGTT
Organism: Ranitomeya imitator; assembly: GCF_032444005.1. Lineage (NCBI taxonomy): Eukaryota > Metazoa > Chordata > Amphibia > Anura > Dendrobatidae > Ranitomeya > Ranitomeya imitator. The sequence goes on along the minus strand of NC_091282.1, from coordinate 721,593,526 downwards.
ATTCCTACCATATGACATTTTAGGACTCAGACTAAATCAAATTATATTAATTGCCAGACTTCTGCAGATTGCCAATGGCTAAAATATAGACAGTATATTCATTGTCTTGGCGTTTTGTACATTACGCTGTCTCCTCTTCAAAGATGCGGGGTGCTTAAGGGTGTGTGTGTGTGTGTATATATATATATATATATATATATATATCAAAATATTCCTGAAAATGTTATATATAAATATATGTATTCACAGACTTTCACGAATATATATATATATATATATATATATATATATATATATATATATACATATACATAAACACACACACACTAGCTGTACTACCCAGCTTCGCCTGGGTTAATAACTGCTGTTAGCAAAGTAGAATTTATTCTGCACACAAAAACCACAAAACAAATAGATAGAAATGTGATTATTCAAACGCAAAAACTAAGTTCATTGGCTCCTGATGAAGCAGCTCTTGTTTTCATGTCTGCAAGCGTCGCTTCCCTCTCCTCAGAAAGTTCATTGGCCCTTGAGGAAGCAGCTCTTGTTCACTTGTCTGCAAGCCTCGCTTCCCTCTCCTCAGAAAGTTCATTAGCTCTTGAGGAACCAGCTCTTGTTCTCTTGTCTGCAAGCCTCGCTTCCCTCTGCTCTGAAAGTTCATTGGCTCTTGAGGAAGCAGCTGCTGTTCTCATGCGTGTCAGCCTTGTTTCTCAGTCTTCACATTTTTCATTGTCCCGTAATGCAGCTTTTCTTTTCGTATCAGCTGACATTCGGGCCATGGAATTCCTTTTCTTATGAGGCATTATTGTGGTAAAAATACTGTAACTGGCAGTTTCTATATCCTCTCACATAGAGGTAATATGACTGATATCAGCTTTTCCACCAACACACCCTAACTGACATGCTATTACCTCACACAAGTTTTGTTAAACTATGAATGTCCTTTGTTGCCTATACTAACCAATCAGAGCTCAGATTAATTAACTGTAGCAAAATAGAAACTGAGCTGTGATTGGGTGCTATTGGCAGCCTGATAAATCCTCAGCCAACAGGAAGCCCACCACCCTGGTAGTATATATTAGCTCACACACACACATAATAGACAGGTCTTGTGACTGACATTGTTGCTCTTGTAGTTTGTCTGCTTATTAATCAGATTTTTATTTTTGAAGGACAATACCAGACTTGTGTGTGTTTTAGGGCGAGTTTCATGTGTCAAGTTGTGTGTGTTGAGTTGCGTGTGGCGACATGCATGTAGTGACTTTTGTGAGATGAGTTTTGTGTGGCGACATGCGTGTAGCAACTTTTTGTGTGTCGAGTTGCATGTGACAGGTTAGTGTAGCATGTTGTGTGCAGCAAGTTTTGCGCATGGCGAGTTTTGCACGTGGCGAGTTTTGCGCGTGGCGAGTTTTATGTGTGGTGCATTTTGAGTATGTGCAAGTTTTGAGTGAGGCAACTTTTGCATGTGTTGCAACTTTTGTGCATGTGGCAATTTTTCCGCATGTGCAAGTATTGCGTGTGGTGAGTTAATTGGCCCTTGAGGAAGCAGCTCTTGTTTTCATGTCTGCAAGCCTCGCTTCCCTCTCCTCAGAAAGTTCATTGGCTCTTGAGGAAGCAAGTTTTTTGGTGAGTTTTGCACGTGTGGCGAGTTTTGCGTGAGCCTAGTTTTGCAACTGTACGGTATATACTCTTTGGTGCCATCGCTCTCACTCTTTAAGTCCCCCTTGTTCACATATGGCAGCTGTCAATTTGCCTCCAACACTTTTCCTTTCACTTTTTCCCCATTGTGTAGATAGGGGCAAAATTGTTTGTCGAATTGGAACGCGCGGGGTTAAAATTTCGCCTCACAGCATAGCCTAGGATGCTCTCGGGGTCCAGACCGAGGCCAAAATTTTGTGGCTGTAGCTGCGACGGTGCAGATGCCAATCCCAAACATACACACATACATACACACACACATTCAGCTTTATATATTATATATATATACTAGCTGAAGAGCCCGGCGTTGCCTGGGCATAGTAAATATCTGTGGTTAGTTATAGCACCTCACTTCTCTTATTTTCCCATCACGCCTCTCATTTTCCCAATCACATCTTTCATTTTCCCCCTCACATCTCTCATTTTCTCCCTCACACCTCTCATTTTCTCCCTCACCCCTCTCATTCCCCCCCTAACACTTCTCATTTCGACCTCACATCTGTCATTTTCCGATCACGCCACTATTTTCCCTAACTCCTCTCATTTTGCACTCACACCTTTTCATTTTCACCTCACACCTCTCATTTTCACCTCAGTATATACATGTTTGTCATCTCCCTTATATATAGTATACACCTGTATGTCATCTCCTGTATATAGTATATACCTGTATGTAATCTCCCCTGTATATAGTATATACCTGTATGTCATCATCTCCTATATATAGTATATACCTATATGTCATCTTATTCTATATATAGTATATACCTGTATGTCATCTCCTCCTGTATATAGTATATACCTGTGTGTCATCTCCCCTGTATATAGTATATATCTGTGTGTAATCTCCACCTGTATATAGTATATACCTGTATGTCATCTTTTATATATAACATATACCTGTATGTCATCTCTGTTGTGAATTCTGTGGCTGAATTCACTCCTGTGGTCACAAGTGGTACTGCAGCTTCTGAGCTTCCGCCCTCAGGTGTTCTGGTGAGCTCGTTAACTGCTTCATTACTTAACTCCGCCTGATGCTGCTATCCTTGCTCCTTGTCAATGTTTCAGTGTTGGATCTGAGCTTCTCCTGATTGTTCCTGTGACCTGCTGCTCTGTATAGCTAAGTGCTTTTTGCTTTTTTGTTGCTTTTTTTCTGTCCAGCTTGTCTTTTGTTTTGCTGGAAGCTCTGAGACGCAAAGGGTGTACCGCCGTGCCGTTAGTTCGGCACGGTGGGTTTTTTTTTTTGCCCCCTTTGCGTGGTTTTGCTTTAGGGTTTTTTGTAGACTGCAAAGTTCGCTTTACTGTCCTCGCTCTGTCCTAGAATATCGGGCCCCACTTTGCTGAATCTATTTCATCCCTACGTTTTGTCTTTTCATCTTACTCACAGTCATTATATGTGGGGGGCTGCCTTTTCCTTTGGGGAATTTCTCTGGGGCAAGTCAGGCCTATTTTTCTATCTTCAGGCTAGCTAGTTTCTTAGGCTGTGCCGAGTTGCCTAGGTAGTTGTTAGGCGCAATCCACAGCCGCTTTTAGTTGTGTTTAGGATAGGATCAGGTGTGCAGTCTACAGAGTTTCCACGTCTCAGAGCTCGTTCTTGTATTTTTGGGTATTTGTCAGATCACTGTGTGCGCTCTGATCGCTAAGCACACTGTGTTTCTGGATTGCCTTCATAACACCTGTCATTAGCAAACATAACAGTACAAGGAGCCCAAACTAATGATTCTCAATAGAGGGAAAGAAAAAGTTCTGACATCATTTTTTTTTTTTTTTTTTCTGCTCTGTGTTCACTTTTTTTTTTTCCCCTAGACATTTGGGTGATTCTGGACACAGGTGTGGACATGGAGATTCAGGGTCTGTGCTCTTCAATGGATAATCTCGTTATAAATGTACAAAAAATTCAAGATACTATTGATCAGAAATCTATGTTAGAACCAAGAATTCCTATTCCTGATTTGTTTTTTGGAGATAGAACTAAGTTTCTAAGTTTCAAAAATAATTGTAAGCTATTTCTGGCCTTGAAACCTCATTCTTCTGGTAATCCTATTCAACAGGTTTTGATTATTATTTCTTTTTTGCGCAGCGACCCTCAAGACTAAGCATTTTCTCTTGCGCCAGGAGACCCTGCATTGAGTAGTGTCGATGCGTTTTTCCTGGCGCTCGGATTGCTGTACGATGAGCCTAATTCAGTGGATCAGGCTGAGAAAAATTTGCTGGCTTTGTGCCAGGGTCAGGATGATATAGAAGTATATTGTCAGAAATTTAGGAAATGGTCAGTACTCACTCAGTGGAATGAATCGGCGCTGGCAGCTTTGTTCAGAAAGGGTCTCTCTGAGGCTCTTAAGGATGTCATGGTGGGATTTCCTATGCCTGCTGGTTTGAATGAGTCTTTGTCTTTGGCCATTCAGATCGGTCGACGCTTGCGCGAGCGTAAATCTGTGCACCATTTGGCGGTACTGGCTGAGGTTAAACCTGAGCCTATGCAGTGCGATAGGACTATGACTAGAGTTGAACGGCAGGAATACAGACGTCTGAATGGTCTGTGTTTCTACTGTGGTGATTCCACTCATGCTATTTCTGATTGTCCTAAGCGCACTAAGCGGTCCGCTAGGTCTGCCGTCATTGGTACTGTACAGTCCAAATTCCTTCTGTCCATTACCTTGATATGCTCTTTGTCGTCGTTTTCTGTCATGGCGTTTGTGGATTCGGGCGCTGCCCTGAATCTGATGGATTTGGATTATGCTAAACGTTGTGGGTTTTTCTTGGAGCCTTTGCGGTGTCCTATTCCATTGAGAGGAATTGATGCTACACCTTTGGCCAAGAATAAACCTCAATACTGGGCCCAGCTGACCATGTGCATGGCTCCTGCACATCAGGAAGTTATTCGCTTTCTGGTGTTGCATAATCTGCATGATGTGGTCGTGTTGGGGTTGCCATGGCTACAAACCCATAATCCAGTATTGGATTGGAATTCCATGTCGGTATCCAGCTGGGGTTGTCAGGGGGTACATGGTGATGTTCCATTTTTGTCGATTTCGTCATCCACCCCTTCTGAGGTCCCAGAGTTCTTGTCTGATTATCAGGATGTATTTGAAGAGCCCAAGTCCGATGCTCTACCTCCGCATAGGGATTGTGATTGTGCTATCAATTTGATTCCTGGTAGTAAATTCCCTAAAGGTCGATTATTTAATTTATCCGTGCCCGAACACGCCGCTATGCGCAGTTATGTGAAGGAATCCCTGGAGAAGGGACATATTCGCCCATCGTCATCACCACTGGGAGCAGGGTTCTTCTTTGTAGCCAAGAAGGATGGTTCGCTGAGACCGTGTATTGATTACCGCCTTCTTAATAAGATCACTGTTAAATTTCAGTATCCCTTGCCATTGTTATCTGACTTGTTTGCTCGGATTAAGGGGGCTAGTTGGTTCACTAAGATAGATCTTCGTGGTGCGTATAATCTGGTGAGAATCAGGCAAGGAGATGAATGGAAAACTGCATTCAATACGCCCGAGGGTCATTTTGAGTATCTAGTGATGCCGTTCGGACTTGCCAATGCTCCATCTGTGTTTCAGTCTTTTATGCATGACATCTTCCGTGAGTATCTGGATAAATTCCTGATTGCTTACTTGGATGACATTTTGATCTTCTCAGATGATTGGGAGTCTCATGTGAAGCAGGTCAGAATGGTTTTTCAGGTCCTGCGTGCTAACTCTTTGTTTGTGAAGGGATCAAAGTGTCTCTTCGGTGTGCAGAAAGTTTCATTTTTGGGGTTCATCTTTACCCCTTCTACTATCGAGATGGATCCAGTTAAGGTGCAAGCCATCCAGGATTGGATTCAGCCGACATCTCTGAAAAGTCTGCAAAAGTTCCTGGGCTTTTCTAATTTTTATCGTCGCTTCATCTGTAATTTTTCTAGCATTGCCAAACCATTGACCGATTTGACCAAGAAGGGTGCTGATTTGGTTAATTGGTCTTCTGCTGCTGTGGAAGCTTTTCAGGAGTTGAAGCGTCGTTTTTGTTCTGCCCCTGTGTTGTGTCAGCCAGATGTTTCTCTTCCGTTCCAGGTCGAGGTTGATGCTTCTGAGATTGGAGCAGGGGCGGTTTTGTCACAGAGAGGTTCTGATTGCTCAGTGATGAAACCATGTGCTTTCTTTTCCAGGAAGTTTTCGCCCGCTGAGCGTAATTATGATGTGGGCAATCGAGAGTTGCTGGCCATGAAGTGGGCATTCGAGGAGTGGCGTCATTGGCTTGAAGGAGCTAAGCATCGCGTGGTGGTATTGACTGATCATAAGAACTTGACTTATCTCGAGTCTGCCAAGCGCTTGAATCCTAGACAGGCCCGTTGGTCGTTATTTTTTGCCCGCTTCGACTTTGTGATTTCGTACCTTCCGGGCTCTAAAAATGTGAAGGCGGATGCTCTGTCTAGGAGTTTTGTGCCCGACTCTCCGGGTTTATCTGAGCCAGCGGGTATCCTCAAGGAAGGAGTCATTGTGTCTGCCATCTCCCCTGATTTGCGGCGGGTGCTGCAAAAATTTCAGGCGAATAAACCTGATCGTTGTCCAGCAGAGAAACTGTTCGTCCCTGATAGGTGGACTAATAAACTTATCTCTGAACTTCATTGTTCGGTGTTGGCTGGTCATCCTGGAATCTTTGGTACCAGAGAGTTAGTGGCTAGATCCTTCTGGTGGCCATCTCTGTCACGGGATGTACGTACTTTTGTGCAGTCCTGTGGGATTTGTGCTAGGGCTAAGCCCTGCTGTTCTCGTGCCAGTGGGTTGCTTTTGCCCTTGCTGGTCCCAAAGAGGCCTTGGACACATATTTCGATGGATTTCATTTCTGACCTTCCCGTTTCTCAAAAGATGTCAGTCATTTGGGTGGTCTGTGATCGCTTTTCTAAAATGGTCCATCTGGTGCCCTTGGCTAAATTGCCTTCCTCCTCTGATTTGGTACCTTTGTTCTTTCAGCATGTGGTTCGGTTGCATGGCATTCCTGAGAATATTGTTTCTGACAGAGGTTCCCAGTTTGTTTCAAGGTTTTGGCGAGCCTTTTGTGGTAGGATGGGCATTGACCTATCCTTTTCCTCGGCTTTCCATCCTCAGACTAATGGCCAGACCGAACGAACCAATCAGACCTTGGAAACATATCTGAGATGTTTTGTTTCTGCAGACCAGGATGATTGGGTGTCCTTTTTGCCGTTGGCTGAGTTCGCCCTTAATAATCGGGCCAGCTCGGCTACCTTGGTTTCTCCATTTTTTTGCAATTCTGGGTTCCATCCTCGTTTCTCTTCAGGACAGGTTGAGTCTTCGGACTGTCCTGGTGTGGATTCTGTGGTGGATAGGTTGCAGCAGATCTGGACTCAGGTAGTGGACAATTTGATCTTGTCCCAGGAGAAAGCTCAACTTTTCGCTAATCGCAGACGCCGTGTGGGTCCCCGACTTCGTGTTGGGGATCTGGTTTGGTTATCTTCTCGTCATATTCCTATGAAGGTTTCCTCTCCTAAATTTAAACCTCGTTTTATTGGTCCGTATAGGATTTCTGAGGTTCTCAATCCTGTGTCTTTTCGTTTGACCCTCCCAGACTCCTTTTCCATACATAATGTATTCCATAGGTCGTTGTTGCGGAGATACGTGGCACCTATGGTTCCATCTGTTGAGCCTCCTGCCCCGGTTTTGGTGGAGGGGGAATTGGAGTATATTGTGGAGAAGATTTTGGATTCTCGTGTTTCTAGACGGAAACTCCAGTATCTGGTTAAATGGAAGGGTTATGCTCAGGAAGATAATTCCTGGGTTTTTGCCTCTGATGTTCATGCTTCCGATCTTGTTCGTGCCTTTCATGCGGCTCATCCTGGTCGGCCTGGGGGCTCTGGTGAGGGTTCGGTGACCCCTCCTCAAGGGGGGGGTACTGTTGTGAATTCTGTGGCTGAAGTCACTCCTGTGGTCACAAGTGGTACTGCAGCTTCTGAGCTTCCTCCCTCAGGTGTTCTGGTGAGCTCGTTAACTGCTTCATTACTTAACTCCGCCTGATGCTGCTATCCTTGCTCCTTGTCAATGTTTCAGTGTTGGATCTGAGCTTCTCCTGATTGTTCCTGTGACCTGCTGCTCTGTATAGCTAAGTGCTTTTTGCTTTTTTGTTGCTTTTTTTCTGTCCAGCTTGTCTTTTGTTTTGCTGGAAGCTCTGAGACGCAAAGGGTGTACCGCCGTGCCGTTAGTTCGGCACGGTGGGTTTTTTTTTTGCCCCCTTTGCGTGGTTTTGCTTTAGGGTTTTTTGTAGACTGCAAAGTTCGCTTTACTGTCCTCGCTCTGTCCTAGAATATCGGGCCCCACTTTGCTGAATCTATTTCATCCCTACGTTTTGTCTTTTCATCTTACTCACAGTCATTATATGTGGGGGGCTGCCTTTTCCTTTGGGGAATTTCTCTGGGGCAAGTCTGATCGCTAAGCACACTGTGTTTCTGGATTGCCTTCATAACACCTGTCATTAGCAAACATAACACATCTCCTCCTGTATATAGTATATACCTGTGTGTCCTCTCTCCTGTATATAGTATATATCTGTGTGTCATCTCCCCTGTATATAGTATATTCCTGTGTGCCATCTCCTCCTGTATTAGACCTCGTTCACACGTTATTTGCTCAGTATTTTTACCTCAGTATTTGTAAGCTAAATTGGCAGCCTGATAAATCCCCAGCCAACAGGAAGCCCTCCCCCTGGCTGTATATATTAGCTCACACATACACATAATAGACAGGTCATGTGACTGACAGCTGCCATATTTCCTATATGGTACATTTGTTGCTCTTGTAGTTTGTCTGCTTATTAATCAGATTTTTATTTTTGAGGGATAATACCAGACTTGTGTGTGTTTTAGGGCGAGTTTCGTTTGTCAAGTTGTGTGTGTTGAGTTGCGTATGGTGACATGCATGTAGCGTCTTTTGTGAGATGAATTTTGTGTGGCAACATGCGTGTAGCAACTTTTTGTGTGTCAAGTTGCATGTGACAAGTTAGTGTAGCAAGTTGTGTGCAGCAAGTTTTGCGCATGCCAAGTTTTGCGTGTGGCGAGTTTTATGTGTGGTGCCTTTTGAGTATGTGCAAGTTTTGTGTGAGGCAACTTTTGCATGTGTTGCAACTTTTGTGCATGTGGCAATTTTTCCGCGTGTGCAAGTTTTGCGTGTGGCGAGTTTTCCATGAGGTGAGTTTTGCAATTGTGGCGAGTTTTGCGTGAGCCTAGTTTTTGCATGTGGCGAGTTTTGAGCGGCGACTTTTGTGTTTCGACTTTTATGTTGCGAGGTTGGTGTATGTGTGGTGAAATGTGTGCTGAGGGTGGTATATGTGTTCAAGCACGTGGTAGTGTGTGGCGCATTTTGTGTGTGTGTTCATATCCCCGTGTGTGGTGAGTATCCCATCTCGGGGCCCCACCTTAGCAACTGTACGGTATATACTCTTTGGCGCCATCGCTCTCATTCTTTAAGTCCCCCTTGTTCACATCTGGCAGCTGTCAATTTGCCTCCAACACTTTTCCTTTCACTTTTCCCCATTATGTAGATAGGGGCAAAATTGTTTGGTGAATTGGAAAGTGCGGGGTTAAAATTTCACCTCACAACATAGCCTATGACACTCTCGGGGTCCAGACGTGTGACTGTGCAAAATTTTGTGGCTGTAGCTGTGACGCCTCCAACACTTTTCCTTTCACTTTTTCCCCATTATGTAGATAGGGACAAAATTGTTTGGTGAATTGGAAAGCGCAGGGTTAAAATTTCACCTCACAACATAGCCTATGACACTCTCGGGGTCCAGACGTGTGACTGTGCAAAATTTTGTTGCTGTAGCTGCGACGCTTCCAACACTTTTCCTTTCACTTTTTCCCCATTATGTAGATAGGGACAAAATTGTTTGGTGAATTGGAAAGCGCAGGGTTAAAATTTCACCTCACAACGTAGCCTATGACGCTCTCAGGGTCCAGTCGTGTAACTGTGCAAAATTTTGTTGCTGTAGCTGCGACGCTTCCAACACTTTTCCTTTCACTTTTTTCCCCATTATGTAGATAGGGGCAAAATTGTTTGGTGAATTGGAACGCGCGGGGTTAAAATTTCGCCTCACAACATAGCCTATGACGCTCTCGGGGTCCAGACGTGTGACTGTGCAAAATTTTGTGGCTGTAGCTGCGACGGTGCAGATGCCAATCCCGGACATACACACACACACACACACACACACACACACACACACACACACACACACACAGCTTTATATATTAGATATATGTACACATACATGCACACAACATAAATATACGCACGTCTTTTCATCTAGTCAAACTAACTTATGCCAGTTACATAAGATGTCATCTCTTTTAGGAGAATGGTACCCATCCCATATATAAGATGAAATCTGTGCAGATTTGTGGACTTTGGCAGTAGCTCAGGTGGAAGTAACCCTCGCTGTGTGTGCGCTGTTGGGTGGTGCTCAGTCTTGCTCTATTTGCCTGTCTGAATGCTGAATGCCCCCGTACTGGATGTGCTGTGCAGGGCAGGCAGCGCTGTCACCTCCGCTTTGTCCATGGCGCGCTGATTACCCTCTTTTTTTTTTCCCTGCCGAGCTTCGCTTTGCGAATGCTATCAAGGTCAGAAGCAGTCGCTCAGAAAAACAAAATGAGACCCCCACCTTCCATTCCTTACAATCTGGTATGTGCCTCCCTCCCCTGCAGTGTTTCACTGGGTGCAACCTTCAGGAGAAAGGACCAATCTTCCTGTACGCAGACAGCACGGATTCTTTAAGAAGCATAAAGGGAACGCAGGGACGAGCCTTATATCAGATCTCATCTATAGGCATTTACAATTAAAGCCAAAGACGAGTCAAAAGGAAACTAATGTGTCAATAACCCTGCAAAATGCCCGCTGTACCATCTGCTGCACTGTCAGCTGCACTGTCCACCGCACTTCTCAGAGCCGCAAGATAAGAACAAGCATGTGCTAGTGTGTAAATATTCATCTTCAAGCCACACTCCAAAGATGAGATCCGCCGGGCGACTCTAGAAAACATACAACCCCATACAGTGGAAGGAAGCAAAAGGAGGGAATGGCACCGACACCTTGGATAGGGTGACCCCATAGAAAGCCTCCGTAGTGACCTGCCATCCGCAGATGTCCCATCCGGGGGCTCTAAATATCTGTTTATGAAATACCCAACTATTTACGATTTCTTTCCAGCAAGGGGAACCCTGACAATATTAAGAATGGGGTTTTCAATCACTCTGGGGCACAATTTTTCATTCATTTTCATTTTTAGTTTTGGATTTAATTTTTCATCCTAAGAAAATGATTTATATCAAATGGTAAACGTCAATCCCCCCACCAAAAAAAACAAAGATATTCTTTCCATCTGACATTTTAGGACTACATGAAACCATATAGTGGTCAGCCTTTGGCAGGTAGTTACGGTAATGGTTAATATAAGGACGCTTTCTCCATTGCTTCGGGTGTTTTGAATATTACATCTTCTTGTTTCCTTCAAAAGAGGTGGAGGGTGGGGGAGCTTTAAGAAGGGGACATTATTTCTGCCAAGGTGCCTCCTGTGACCTGCCCGCCGGGGTCTCCTTCCAGGACACTGGAAATACTGACAAACCCCATCACCCCGCATTAAGCGCCTCACTCTAATACCCCTAATTCCAAGGAGTAGCAAGAGCGTCAGCTAAAGGGCACAGTGTCTGACTGACTGATGCTGAAGGGACAGTGTCTACCCAAGGCTGTCACATTCTTCTTCCCATCTATCCAGCCTTTATTTTCTTTTTTTTTTGCAACCAAAAATGACGTGCAAGTGCCGCATTCTACCACTAGGTGGCACTGTGACTCTGCCGCAATAGACACAATGCGATATTTGGAGCTATTTAAGCCAGGCGGCAGCGGCCAGCAAATAAACATGCCTGCTTAGCGCATTTGTCATTCTAGCATCTCACTCGGCACTTACAAGAAAAGCCACCAAACGCACATTTTACATTTACTCTGACACCAAAGTCTCTGATCTGTGCATGCCAGGAACTTACTACAGTTCCTTAAAAAAAAAAAAGTTTTGCAAGTTCTTCAGCGTTGATGCCTTTATTTGGGATAACTTCCCCTAAGGTCACTGACATATACACCGTAATTCTACATATGTATATATTGCTCGGACCTGCCCTGCCGCACGGCATTCACCACGTACCCGTCTGAGTGACAAGATCTGATATCCAGTGACCTGGATAACGCGAGACCCTCTCACATCCACTGGCTAACCTCAATAATAATAATAATCACGGGGGATTTAAATAATCTGAAAAGATGTATTCGGAGTCAAGAGTTTGGTATGGTGCCACGTGATTATCACAAAGTCCCTAGGGGGACAGAGACGTGTCACACTACATTGCACCACCTCCTCTGCTGCCGGCCGCTCTGCCCGGACCGCCCGTTCCCCTTCCTCCTGGATGTCAGATGCTGTCAGTAAGTGAATATTATTAATACCTCTGCACGGACGAGATTAATCAAGGTGCTAAGTGACACTAAGCTTATAGTAATGCCCCGCGTGTCTCGGCTACACGGTGCTGCTCACCCGCACGGCTTGGCTGTAGGGGCCAATGTTAGCAGGGGCCCAGTGGGAAATGCTTTGTACATGCATGGCTATCTTCTCTGGGGGGCAGTCTTCCCCATCAATGACAGGTCTCCGCTGCCAAAAGAGAACATCCATCTTCACGAGGGTATCCTGGGGGAAACAGCATTGCACACAAACCCTGCAAACACATACAAAAAAAACTATTAAGTTATGGAAATAATGGATAAAAAGTAAAAAAAAAATCTTCTGACGTCTTCTACAATGAAAATAAATATCTGCACATTACATTCATTACATTTAGCAACAGCCCAAACGTTAGCCGGCGCTCACATCTTTTTAAAAGAATTGCTTTATTGATCCAGTAGTATAAAAGGTACAACAAATGGTTGAACAAAAAGTAAAAAGGCAAAAAATAAAATATCTGCTGCGCTCCCAGGCAACATGTTTCACACCTGCATGGTCCTTTGTCTAGCCAATACAGGTCTGAAACATGTTGCCTGGGAGCGCAGCGGAATTTTTTTTTTTTTGTGCCTTTTAATTTTTGTGCTGTGTTGTGCTACCATTTTTTGTGCTTTTTATACTACTGGATCAATAAAGCAATTCTTTTAAGAAAAGGTCATTGCAGGGTATGGATGGACTGTTGCTTTTACTGGAGTATTTTGCCTTGCGCCTGGATAGGCGAGCTAATCGCTCCTTTTTCACATTCATAAAGGTAAGTTCACACAGGGCGTTTTTGCTGCGTTTTTTATGCTAATTTTCAGCTGCTTTTTCCATTACCAGCAAAGCCTATGAGATTTCAGAAATCTCATGCACACACATTGTTTTTTTTGTTTGATCAGTATTTTGTGCTTTGCTGCGTTTTTTGGACATAGAGCATGTCACTTCTTTCAGCGTTTTTTGCTGCGTTTTTTCACCCATTGACTTGAATGGGTGTTGAAAAAAATGCAGCAAAAACGCAGGTATTATTATTTGCTGTGTTTTTGCTGCTGAAAATCCAAGGACATTTGCATGGACAAAGAGAAAAAAAAACGCATTAAATAAGCACCAAAACCGCAACAAATATGTAACAAAAAACGCACCTAAACCTGTGTCTTTGATGCAGCTTCTTTCCTGCCAAGAAAATCAGGTTTTGCTGCAGAAAAAAAAGCAGCAAAAACGCCCTGTGTGATCTTAGCCTTACAATTAGTACACACCAGATGACGGGGGGCATAACTAGTCACTGCCTATTGGGTAAAGGCCACTTGCCTGCATAGTGACAGTCATATGCAATGGGGGCATGCATTACATAATTGGGGGTAGTGACAATGCCATGGCAGGGATAGCTGTATAGATACACATACTGGTCTGCTAGTGTATGTGTATATGGGTTAGATATGCATCAGACTTTCCGGATAGAAAATCTGCTGTGTATTATCATATTATCAGCACTGCAGGTGAGTGACCCATAAACTACAGATAAAATACAAAGCAGACCGGCGCAGCAGATTACAAATCCATATCACGTCAATCTGTGCTAAAGACTTCACTATTTGCAATGCAAAAGCTCAGTGTTTCCAAAGCAGAATCCAAAGCTCCAAATTGGCAAATTCATCGTTGCTCGTGTGATTTTTTTTCTAGTTTTGTGCGTTTTGTATGTGTGTTTTTGCTGTATTCATCTTTTTAAAGTCACTTATACATTCGCTCCTTTTTTTTTTTTTTTGTAGTTCCCCATTGTAGGCAGTCTTTAGGCTTTCCAGGTGTTTTCGCCCGATTCTTCCACTTGCTAGTTTTCAATATCATGCAATGTTTTTTGGAGCAAATATCCGCCGGGAATTTTTGCAACATTGTACGTTAAGATGTCGCAAAAGGTAATGTAAAAAATAAAGACCGATGTTGACTCCTTCCACAAGATTCAGCAATCACATCCGCCATTTGAAAGAATTTGGTGCAAATCATAGCAACAAATGCCGCAAGACAAATAAGAAAAGCAACTTTAAAAAATAATACATAAAAAGTGCAAACAATGAATCGGGGGGGAAGGGGGGTCTGCGAGATCAGTAATTTTGTTAAATTGAGTAAAATAGAGAAGAAAAAAAAAAGAGACGTTGCCCATAACAATAGATCAGAAGACCACAGCATTAGCGCAGGTTGGCATGCATCAAAAATGCAAAAAAAAAAGTGCAAATATTTGCTATATATTTTTCTCCGTCATCTCCTATCTCATTAATGGGAAAATCTGTCTTCACTGGAGACCGATTTTACCTGTGAATTGAAAATTTTGAGGATGATAGATCAGTTCGGGAGGTGAAAAGAAAGTGGATTTTACTGATGAGATATATTACAAAAAGTTACTTATTTTCACGTGTTCTATTGATTTACGGAAGAAACAATGGGAACGCCGTGACTAGCAGGTTTGCATGTATCCCAGCGTCAGCGTTATTATGTGAGGTGCTGTTATGGTGGGCATGCTAAGTGAAGTTTTGGCAATAGGTCGGCACTCGGGAGATGTCATCGCCTGGGAAGCTGCACACAAAGATACAAGTCGCTCACTTCTAGCTGCATGCAGTGAAGTACAAGCCATAGCAGCTGCTGAAAGGTAAAGTCAGGGTAGTTACCGAGCAGGGGGAGCCGTAGGGAAGAGCGCTGCATATTCAGTATTGATAGAAGCAAAGTCATCCATGTTTCGGACGTAGACGTGAACCAGCGCGGCGTCGCTCATCTGGAGACCAATCTCATGCGTTTGTACTGCGACAAAGAGCAAATGTACATTTAGTGAACACGTCTCCGTGATCAGCATCTCACTGTCTGGGCCTCCATGCAGCCATTGCACTGGCCTCACACACAGTCACAGGCAGTCACAAGAACCCATCATTTCACAAACATTTCACGACTTGACGTTTTCACGTCAGTTTAAATCAGCTCCGAAGAAATGGGCAAAGCTGTGGCCAAAACGGTCAGTCCGTTACATCAAAGTGTCAGTGTTTTCTGTGGCAGAAATGCTACTCCAGTCTCTGATAAGAAGATGAGCCGAATTCAATAAGTGGCTATTAATCGATTCGGTGCCTTCTACTCCGGCAACACTGAGGTAGTGCGAGTGTGTGGTGCACCAGTCTTAATGAATTGGCTCCAAAGTCCTACCCCTGTTACCTCGCCATCAGCACCAACCACTGCAGAGCAGCACAACAGTCCTCCCCGACAGCAATAAACACTCCAGAGCAGCCCAACAATCCTCCCCGACAGCAATAAACACTGCAGAGCAGCACAACAGTCCTCCCCGGCAGCAATAAACACTTCAGTGCAGCACAACAGTCCACCCCGGCAGCACCAAACACTACAGCGCAGCACAACAGTCCTCCCCTGTAGCACCAAACACTGCAGGGCAGCACAACAGTCCTCCCCTGTAGCACCAAACACTGCAGAGCAGCACAACAGTCCTCCCCGACAGCAATAAACACTGCAGAGCAGCACAACAGTCCTCCCCGGCAGCAATAAACACCTCAGTGCAGCACAACAGTCCACCCCGGCAGCACCAAACACTACAGCGCAGCACAACAGTCCTCCCCTGTAGCACCAAACACTGCAGAGCAGCACAACAGTCCTCCCCTGTAGCACCAAACACTGCAGAGCAGCACAGCAGTCCTCCCCTGTAGCACCAAACACTGCAGAGCAGCACAACAGTCCTCCCCTGTAGCACCAAACACTGCAGAGCAGCACAACAGTCCTCCCCTGTAGCACCAAACACTGCAGAGCAGCACAACAGTCCTCCCCTGTAGCACCAAACACTGCAGAGCAGCACAACAGTCCTCCCCTGTAGCACCAAACACTGCAGAGCAGCACAACAGTCCTCCCCTGTAGCACCAAACACTGCAAAGCAGCACAACAGTCCTCCCCTGTAGCACCAAACCCAGCAGAGCAGCACAGCAGTCCTCCCTGCAGCACCAAACACTGCAGAGCAGCACAACAGTCCTCCCCTGTAGCACCAAACACTGCAAAGCAGCACAACAGTCCTCCCCTGTAGCACCAAACCCAGCAGAGCAGCACAGCAGTCCTCCCTGCAGCACCAAACACTGCAGAGCAGCACAGCAGTCCTCCCTGCAGCACCAAACACTGCAGAGCAGCACAACAGTCCTCCCTGCAGCACCAAACACTGCAGAGCAGCACAGCAGTCCTCCCTGCAGCACCAAGCACCGCATTGCAACACAACAGTCCTCCCCTGAAGAGCAGCACAACAGTCCTCACATGCAGCACCAAAAACTGCAGTACAGCACAACATACCTCTCCAGTACCACCAAACACCGAAATGCAGCACAACATACCTTCCCAGAAGCACCAAACACGCAGTGCAGCTCAACATACCTCTCTAGCAGCACCAAACACCGCAGTGCAGCACAACATACCTTCCCAACAGCACCAAACACCACACTGCAGAACAATATACCTCTCCAGCAGCACCAAGCACTGCACTGCAGCACAACATACCTCTCCAGAAGCAGACACTGACGTGCAGCACAACGTTCACACCAGTGCAGCACTACATCCCTCACAGCAGCATCAAACACCGCAGTGCAGCACAACATCCCTCACAGCAGCATCAAACACCGCACTGCAGCACAACATCCTTCCCAGCAGCACCAAACACCGCAGTGCAGCACAAAATCCCTCCCAGCAGCACCAAACACCACTCTGCAGCACAAGAGGAGGACCCCTGATGCGGCTAGAACAGAACCGCTGCACTTTATAAGCTTTATCCCTAACGCTGCCCGATCTCCTAAATGACAAAGTCACTAGGCTGAAAAAGGAACCCATTTCTGACTCCCACAGACCAGATATTTATGGTATATTTTGTGGATATCCCATATTATACAAGATGGTAATACCCCTGGGCTGTATATGGGGGGGAAGATACAGAGCTTTCATTGTGAGGTATTTTGGCATTTCTTTGCCCTCGAAACCTGGAATAAAGGGACTCCTACAGTATTTATAAAGACCGGAGCACTAAACGTATTCCACCTTGGTGTCCCCTTATTTGTGGGGTGTCTGGAGTGGCTTGACTTCTTTTCTAGGGCTCCACGAGCCATGTGTGCCAGGACCCCATACGTGTGGGTATAATGGCTCCCGACAGGTAACGCTACGCAGGTGTTTCTATAGGTGCACACGGAGTTTTCATGCTCCGAAACAACACAAACAAGATAATAAAAGCTGACCTACATCAGGAACCTGAAGAATGAGAACAAAAACAGCGTCGCTCGGAAAAGTTACCTCAGCTCACAGACACAGAGTGACTCACGGCCATTACACAATGAAAACCCTGCAGCCTCCACAGTGAGAACACACGTCTGTCATGAGTCACCGTTACACCTATGCAGGCGATGTATAGTGCCACAACAATACATTAATCCCCCGAAAGTGCTGCATGTTGTCATTGTGTTTAGTGTTCTCACAGCGGCACACACCCGGATTACCAGATAACAATCACATCCAGCCTCCACAGACACTATGGTACCGCACCAAGTGGTGACAGATTACCGGGTGTCTCCCCACCATAACCCCTTATTAAAAAGAAACCCCTCCCCTAACAATCAGCAGTTTTTCTAAGGGGGAAGCTGTATCTTGTCATAAAGTCATGGCCGAAAGTGATGGCACACTTGAAATTGTTCCAGAACATTATTGCAATTACACATGTTTTGTTACACACATTTATTTCCTTTGTGTATTTTGCTACAACACAAAAAACATGAAAAAAGTCAATTTGGACATAATTTCACACAAAACCCCCAAAATGGGCCGTACAAAATTGTAGGCACCCTCAACCTAATATTTGGTTACACACCCTTTAGAATAAATAACTGTGATCAATCGCTTCCGATAACCAACAACATGCTTCTTACACCTCTCAACTGAAATTTGGGCCACTCTTCTTATGCAAACTGCTCCAGGTCTCTCATATTCGAAGGCGCCTTATCCAACAGTAATTTTAAGATCTCTCCACAGGTGTTCAATGGGATTTAGATCCAGACTTATTGTTGGCCACTACATAACTCTCCAGCACTTTTCTGGGTCCTTCTTAAAGAATGTTTGGGGTCATTGTCCTGCTGAAAGACCCATGACCTAAGATGGAAATCCAGCTTTCTGACTCTGGACACTACATTGTGACCCAAAATACTTTGATAATCTTCAGATTTCATGATGCCTCGCACACAGTCAAGGCACCAAGTGCCAGAGGCAGCAAAGCAACCCCAAGACATCTTTGAACCGCCACCATATTTGACTGTAGGTATGGTGTTCTTTTCTTTGCAGGCCTCATTCCCCTTTCGATAAAAAGTAGAATGTGCTTTACCAAAAATAACTATCTTGGTCTAATCTGTCCACAAGACACTTTCCCAGAAGGATTTTTGCTTACTCAAGTACATTTTGGTAATCCGCAGTCTAGCTTTTTTTAGATATCCGTGTCAGCCGTGAGTTGCTCCTGGGTCTCCTGCAATAGCGTTTCATTTCATTTAAATGTACAAGGACAGTTCGCACTGACATTGATACACCCAAAGCCTGCAGGACAGCTTGAATTTTGTTGGAGTTTGATAGTGGCTGCTTCTCTACCATCAGGACTATCCTGTGCTGCAACCTTTCATGAATTTTTCTCTGCCGTCCACATCCAGGGAGATTAGCTATAGTGCCATGGGTTGTAAACTTCTTGATAATGCTGCGCAGCGTGGACAAAGGAATATCAACATCTCTGGAGATGAACTTGTAACCTTTAAATTGTTGATATTCTTCAATAATTTTGGTTCTCAAGTCCTCAGACAGTTCTCTTCTCCATGCATGGTGAGACACACACAGACACACAATGCAAAGATTAAGTCAACTTCTCCCCTTTTATCTGGTTTCAGGTGTGATTTTTATAGTGCCCACACCTGTTATTTGTGACAGGTGAATTTCAAGGAGCATCACATGCTTGAAACAAAGTTGTTTATCCACAATTTTAGAACGGTGCCAACAATTTTGCCCAGCACATTTTTGGGGTTTTGTGTGAAATTATGTCCAATTTGCCTTTTTCTCTCTGTTTTTGTGTTGTTCCAATACACACAAAGGAAATAAGCATGTGGATTACAAAACATAATGTAATTGCAATAATTTTCTGGGAAGAACACTTCATTTTTTGGAACAATTTCAAGGGTGTCAACGCTTTCAACTATGACTGTATACACTATATGGAGTAAACTATTGGATCACAAGTCTTATCACTGCATTCAGATTTCTCATTGAGCCCCATTGCCCCTGATGTATAACATCCAGTCCCACTTCTCCCAGTGTATAACATCCGACCACACTGCCCCCACTATATAACATTCAGCGATTCCAGCCTCTGGCCCCCCCCCTGGAATATAACATCTGGCCCCATATCACCAGTGTTCAACATACTGACTTTCACCCCCGGTGTACAACATCCAACCTCTCGCTCCTGATGTATAACATCTGGCCCTTCACCCCTCTGGTGCATAAAGTCTGGTCTCTCACCCCCCATGTATAACATCCAGCCCCACGCCCCTAGCACATAACATCTGGCTCCTCACCCTCGGTATATAACCTCCGGCCCAACACCCCCCAGTGTACTGCATCTTTCCCCTTGCCCCTGGTATATAACATTCGTCTCCCAGTGTATAATATCTGGCCCAACAACCTCAGTGTACAACATCTGTCCCCTCGCCCCACGGTATATAACATCTGGCCTCCTCACCCCCAGTGTATAACATCCGGCCCCAAGCCCACAGCGCATAACATCTAGGTCCACCCCCCCAACATCAGGTCACTCACCCCCGGTTCATAACATCCGGACTCTTGTCCCCAGTGTATAACATCCGGCCTCTTGCCAAATCCATCTACCTTTACTACCATGTGATAGACTGGCAGGCGGAAAAAACTCACTGATACCTGCGTGGCCCTGTAATAGGAGCCACCAGTTTAACAAGTAAGGACATGAAATTTCTTCCCTCATAAATATTCCTCCATCACCTGTTATTAATATTTAGAAGTGAAGAAGCCGCAGCAACTCAGCCATGAAGTGGAGACCAATAAATTTACAGAAAGAAGTCACCGAGAGCTGTGGAACAGAGGGCAGAAAAGTCACCTACAACTCCACAAGTGATGAATCCAAACGTCCTCTGGTATTAACATCAGCATAAACACCGTGCCCCCACCAGGAGCTTCATGTTATGGGTTTCCATAGACAAGCAACCTTACATGACCAAGCACAATGCCAAGCGTCAGTTGGTGTGGTGTAAAGCCGCCAATGCTGGATTCTGGAGCAGTGGAAAAGTTCTGTATTTGTACAGTAATGGATCACACATCTCTGTCTGATGGATGAGTCTCGGTTTGGTGAATGCCAGGAGAGCGTTACCTGCCTGTTGTATTTCAGGGGTCCGCCTCGACCCCTTAATTCCAGTGAAGGGAAATCTTAATGCTTCAGCACAAGATATTTTGGACAATTGTAGATTCCAGCATTGTGGGAACAGTTTGGGGAACTCTTGGGCTCTTTTCTGTTCCCTGTGACTGAGCCCAGTGCACAAAGCAAGGTCCATAAAGACATGGTTGGGGAGGGGTCTGGTGTGGAAGAACTTGTCTGGCTGCACAAAGCCCTGATCCCAACCCCATCCAACACCATTGGAATAAACTAGAATGGAGATTGTGAGCCCGGTCCCCTCCTCCAACATCAGTGTCTGACCTCACAAATATGCTCTTCTGGATGAATGATCAAAATTCTCCAGACATCTCCAAAATCTTGTAGAAAGGCTTCTGTTTTAGGTGCAGAGGGGTAGGGCAACCTCACATTAATGTCTATGGATTGAGAATATGGTGTCATAAAAGCTCCTATAGACGTAACGTGGAGGCTTCCCAATACTTGTGTCCATATAATCTAGTTTCCATTGTAAAGGAGCAACGCAAGTAAAAAGTATGTATAAGAAAATTGCTTAATGTAAGTGTATAATTGATCACCATCTTTACAGCTCTACATTCTTACCTTTTAAAGTGGAGAGCGCAGTGAGAATGGCTTCATGGACAGTACGCCCTCTGCCGGTTATCTCACTGATCCATCTGAATCCCCCAGGTGACTGGGATGACTGCTGGATTACAGCATCTACAGACAAGCAGACATTTACTGTTATTTTGTGTGTACGCGAGTGGTTAGCAATGCTGGGGTGTGCGGCGTGAAGACGATCCAGCAGCACTGCGCCCGACAGACATACACACACACGTGGTCAAAATTGTTGGTACCCCTCGCTTAATGACAGAAAAACCCACAATGGTCACAGGAATAACTTTAATCTGACAAAAGTAATAATAAATACAAGATCTATGAAAATGAAAAAACGAAAGTCAGATATTGCTTTTCAACCATGCTTCCACAGAATAAAAAAAAAATATCAAACTCATGAAATAGGCCTGGACAGAAATGATGGTACCCCTGAAAATAATGTGACAAAAGGGACATGTTAAATTGCGGTGTGTCCACTAGCATCACAGGTGTCTACAATCTTGGAATCAGTGAGTGGGCCTCTATATAGGGCTACAGATACTCATTGTGCTGTTTGGTGACATGGTGTGTATCACACTCAATATGGACCAGAGGAAGAGAAGGAAAGAGTTGTGTCAGGAGATTAGAAAGAAAATTATAGAAAAACATGTTAAAGGTAAAAGTTCTAAGACCATCTCCAAGCACCGTGATGTTCTGGTGACTACAGTTGCACATATTATTTAGAAATTTAAGATCCATGAGACTGTAGCCAACCTCCCTGGACGTGGCCGCAGGAGGAAAACTGATGACAAATCAAAGAGCTGGATAATACGGATGGTGACAAAAGAACCCAGAAAAACTTCTAAACAGATTAAAAGAGAACTTCAAGCTCAAGGAACATCAGTGTCAAATCTCCCCATCCATCGTTGTATGAGCCAAAGTAGACTTCATGGGTGACTACCAAGGACACCATTGTTGAAAAAAATCATAAAAAAGCAAGACTAGAATTTGCCAAACTACATATTGACAAGCAACCAAGCTTCTGGGAGAATGTCCTATGCACAAATGGACAAAAATTTAACTTTTGTTTAAGGCACATCAGCTGTATGTTCACAGCCGGAAAAATGAAACCTATCAAGAAAAGAACACTGTCCCTACTGTGAAACATGGAGGAGGCTCTGATATGTTCTGGGGCTGCTTTGCTGCATCTGACACAGGGTGTCAAGGGAATCTAGAGAGATATGTGCTGCCCAGTGTCAGAAAGCTTGGTCTCAGTCACAGGTCATGGGCCTTGCAGGATAATGACCCAAAACACACAGCTAAAAACACCCAGGAATGGCAAAGAGGAAAACATTGGACCATTCTGAAGTTGCCTTCTATGAGTCCTGACCTAAATCCTATTGAGCATCTTTGGAAAGAGCTAAAACATGCCATCTGGAAAAGACTTTTGTCAGATTCAAGTTATTTCTGTGACCATTGTGGGTTTTTCTGTCATTTTCTGTCATTTTGACCACGTGTGTATACGGTCATAACAATCATTTCATGCTCAGTGTAATAATTGTGTCCAGCATCCAAACAGATAACACACCAGATTATCCTTGTGTGTTATCGATACATACTACCGTATTAGTGGCCATCTGCTGGACCAGGGGGCCAAAAGAAGCAAAATCATTTAAATTAATTTGGCTTTTATTCTCCCCCTTGTAGCCTAATGTAGCGGCTCTGCAAAGTTTCTGTAGCCTAGGCCTAAGAAAGCACAACTCCACCAATCCACTTTCACATCTGGTCCAGACGCATCAATCTGGTTTTACACCGCAGGCAGCAAAAGAGGGAATTTTGTATCTACCATACTTACCTGTAGGCCACAACTGGGGACTGAAACGTGTGGGTTGTGTTTCCAAATCTCCGTGCACTGCTGTCTCATCCGGGGGAAGATGCAAAGCATCACAGGAACATGGCTGTGCTGCAAGGGATGGACATCCAACCTGCAAGGAGAAGTTCATTTGGCATACATACACTTCTATGGATTCAGAGTATAAAAAGTGTCCTTTGGCCAGTATGCCTTGGCAGTACGGCACTAAAAGAGTATCTGTCCTTTCATCCACATCCAGTGTTAAAGCAAGGTCTTGCTTCCCTTACCCCCATAAACCAAGGTAACACTGCATGTTGCACAATTCACACTAAAAAGGCCAGTAACTAGCTTACTTGCCACCCATTCTACTGAGTAGGTGGTTCATCTTGTTCAGTATTCTGCCAGGAATATAGGTGCTGGAACTTCCTTTCCTCCATATTTCCTTATAGATATTAAGATTGTCAGACGACCCTTCACTCCTCCTGTAGCTGCTGAACTATGTGTAACTTTGTGATGTCTTTATTGTTTGTGCATGTCCCTTATCAAGTTGCCTGAAAGAGCAGGGATAAGTATTCTGTATATTTTGGGGGTATCCTACATATCAATATGGAAAGTAGCAACCAACATAGGGTTGGATTATCATGGGAAGTCTTGTCATGAAAAATTAATTTGACTTTATTTCTCATTAGGTTATTGATATTTGTAGCTTAGCAGAAGTCTGTGAATGAAATGGTGAAACTGCAATCGTTTCCTGCATTTGATTAGGGTTTTGTCTATATTTTAACTGTGAAAACCTAACAAAGAAAGCATGACAGCAACCATACATCAATACAAAAATCAATGACTTTGTAAAAATTGATAAAAACATGCTAAAATTACAATACAAGGAATCCATTGAATGTAAGGAAACAGAAAAGAGAGATGTGTGTTTCGCACAACATGCTTCATCGGGGGTGACCATAACCCACTTGAAAAAAAAGTGCTTAATAAACTAAAAAAATTGAACAAATGCACCACAATGTAAAAACTATTTGATGCTCATATGTTCAGGCTTTTGACTATCTTTTAATAACTTCAAGTTTCTAAAAACGTTAAAAAGTTAAAATAAGTGACAAGACAATTCTTTAAGTGGCTTCCACTTGAACCAAGTCAATTCTTTATAACAAAAGGTAAAAAAAAAACAAAACCAGAAACAAAAAACGGTGAAGAGTATGCAAAAAAATACAGAAGAAATGATCATAAAGAATGCTATAAAAGACGCTTCGGAACAAAAGACGTCCTGAATTATCTTCTTCCTGTAAAATTAGGTGTATATGCAAATGTCTAAAACATATTGTGTGCACATACCCTAATAGTTTATGTGGCTGCTCAGAGATGTGATCGGAAAATTCCAAGAAGCGGCTGCTGCCTCGTGTTACTCACTTTACCCTCCAAATGAAGCTTGGACACTCGGAGATAAGCCACAGGGGCAAAGGCATCATTAGAGTGCATCACCACCTCTGAGGAATCGCTGCAGAAGAAGAGACAGCAGGGTCACATCCATGAGTGGACAGAGCAGAGACGTCACAGCACATGAAGGAGAGCAAATGGGACAATCAGAGGCACTGACCATAATCTCACACTGATAAGAATAAGTTAATGAAGCAAAATCTTATGACCGGAGCCTCCTGCCATTTTAACATGCTTTTTACATATGAGCGACAATAAATGCATAAAAAACATAATCAGAACACTAGACTCAAGGATGAAATACTCAGAAATCTTTCTTTTCTCTTGGATGGTAGGAATCATGATCATGCGGGAAATCTTTGGGTAATGCATATATGCTAGTGAGCAATGGCCGGGCATCCAACATAGGAAGACGACCTCGCAGCGCTGTCGCCTGCAGCTATGATGGGAGCTTGTTAATAGTGCGGCTACAATTACCGGCAGGGGAAGGATGGAGAATTCACGAATAACCGTCTATAATTAGCTGGAGACCTATGTGAAGAACTCAGCAAATTACCAAGTTCTTAAGTGTTGCCCTTTTCTCCTAAAAAAACAAAAAAAAAAGGAAGAAATTCTGCTATATCTTATATTGGAAAAACCGTGAAAGAACCTACGGTAACCGCAGTGCCGCCCAATACCGGCAATTACTGCGGCATCAAAACAAAAAGAAGGGTCATTCCAAATCATTACCCGTCAGAAGTGCGAAATGAAAGATGGAGAATAGTTATCGTGCAGTGAGCGGTGATTGTGGTGAGATCGGTGATGGAGTTTATTACATGCCAGTGACACCTCTGTGTGAATAAAGACGAATCATTCTATCTTCAAAAGTTCAGAAACTTTCTAACATCCTCTGCTTCAATTGTTCGTTATTTATTTTCAAAATGTCTGTTTGGGTCAGTGAATTGGAACAAAGGCTCATTCTAAAATATAAATCCCTGCAAGCATTAGAACCAGCAATAAAGTCATGAAATTACATCTATCCTTTCAGCAAAAGAGAATGCTTCTGCTATTACGTTATGTTATTATTATTACATGGAATCTGTCAGCGGGATTTCATCCCTCAAACTATTTGTATGTGCCTTTAACTCTTTCAAAGACAAGTCCAGCAATATCGTTACATGGCTAGTTCGTTCACACGTTACTGAGAAATCAGCATTTGAATTGATATGCAAATGAGGCTGAAAAGCTATGGTAGATCTGAAGTCTCTGTCACTCCAGCTCTAATCCCCGCCCAGCTCCACCTCCTCCTGCTTAACCAACAGCCTCTATACTGTGTTACTTCAGATAAAGAAGCCGTCAATCAAGCAGGGGGAGGTGGCGCTGAACAGGGAATAGAGATGGAGTGACAGAGGCTTCAGATCTACCATAGCTCTTCAGCCTCATTTGCATACCAATTCAAATATTATTATTTTTTTGTAACGAAAGAACGGACTGGTGATGTAAAGGTATTACTGGACTTGTCTTTGAAAGAGCTACATGGTCATATACATAGTTTGGGGAGTGAAATCCTGCTGACAGATTTTCCATTTAATGCTTTTATTATTGGTATGTTAATAAACAAATGGGCCAGTGGTTGTAAATGCCATTAAAAAAAAGAGGAGCATTGTTCCACATTAAAGGGAACCTGTCACCCCGTTTTTTCAAGAAGAGCTAAAAATAGCATTAAATAGGGGCAGAGCTGGGCTTTACATTAGTGTATTTTGGAGCCTTTATTCCCCACCTATGCTGCTGAAATACCTTTGTAAAGTTGCCGTTTTGGGCTGTCACTCACTTCAGGAAAATGGCCGTCGAGATCGCCATCTGCGCACGCGCGGCATCCCGCGGCCATTTTCCTGAAGCCCCGGGAAGCCGAGAAGAACCATCTGCGCACGTGCGGCCTCACAAAGATGGCCGCGCCCACCGATAAACGGCTGAATAGCGCAGATCGCGCTATTTTCCTTGAAGCTGCGCAGTGGATTCACCACTTGGACATGCGCACACCACTACGCCACCAACGGAGATCTGGGGGAGAAACAGCGCTGTCACCACGCCCATATGACCTGACCAGCGTGAGTGACAGCCCAAAACGGCGACTTTACAAAGGTATTTCGGCAGCATAGGTGGGGAATAAAGGCTCCAAAATACACTAATGTAAAGCCCAGCTCTGCCCCTATTTAACGCTATTTTTAGCTCTTCTTGAAAAAACGGGGTGACAGGTTCCCATTAAGTCGCACAATTCTCCAGTGCTCCTCAACATTATCGTCTGGCTTAGACAAGACATGACTGCTCAGTAAAACATTGGCTGCAGTGGTCAAGAGACATCTCCAAAGGGAAGAGAAAGCAAGGAGACCAAGGTGGACATAGGCATGAGGAAGGAGAGAGAAGAAGGTGGACATAGGCATGAGGGAGGAGACCAATTTTGGTTATAAACATTACCACAATGAATTTTAAACAAAACAATTCAGATGCAGTTGAAGTTCAGACTTTCAGCTTTCATTTGAGGGTATCCACATTAAAATTGGATGAAGGGTTTAGGAGTTTCAGCTCCTTAACATGTGACACCCTGTTTTTAAAGGGACCAAAAGTAATTGGACAATTGACTCCAAGGCTATTTCATGGACAGGTGTGGGCAATCCCCTCATTATGTCATTCTGAATTAAGCAGATAAAAGGCCTGGAGTTGATTTGAGGTGTGGTGCTTGCATTTGGAGGGTTTTGCTGTGAAGTAAACATGCGGTCAAAGGAGCTCTCCATGCATGTGAAACAAGCCATCCTTAAGCTACGAAAACAGAAAAAACCCATCCGAGAAATTGCTCCAATATTAGGAGTGGCAAAATCTACAGTTTGGTACATCCTGAGAAAGAAAGAAAGAAAGAAAGAAAGCACTGGTGAACTCATCAATGCAAAAAGACCTGGGCGCCCACGGAAGACAACAGTGGTGGATGATCGCAGAATAATCTCCATGGTGAAGAGAAACCCCTTCACAACAGCCAACCAAGTGACCAACACTCTCCAGGAGGTCGGCGTATCAATATCCAAATCTACCATAAAGAGAAGACTGCATGAAAGTAAATACAGAGGGTTCACCGCACAGTGCAAGCCACTCATAAGCATCAAGAATTCAAAAACTAGACTGGATTTTTCGAAAAAACATCTAAAAAAGCCAGCACAGTTCTGGAAGAACATTCTTTGGACAGATGAAACCAAGATCAACCTCTACCAGAATGATGGAAAGAGAAAAGTATGGCGAAGGCGTGGTACAGCTCATGATCCAAAGCATACCACATCATCTGTAAAACACGGCGGAAGCAGTGTGATGGCTTGGGCATGCATGGCTGCCAGTGGCACTAGGTCACTAGTGTTTATTGATGATGTGACACAGGACAGAAGCAGCCAAATGAATTCTGAGGTATTCAGAGACATACTGTGTGCTTAGATCCAGCCAAACTGATTGGTCGTCGTTTCATATTACAGATGAACGATGACCCAAAACATAAAGCCAAAGCAACCTAAGAGTTTAATAAAGCAAAAAAGTGGAATATTCTTTAATGGCGTCACAGCGTCTGGTGATGTCCATGAGTTCAAGACTTCAGGCAGTCATTGCCAACAAAGGGTTTTCAATCAAGTACTAAAAATGAACATTTTATTTAAAATTATTGAATCTGTCCAATTACTTTTGGTCCCTTTAAAAACAGGGTGGCACATGTTAAGGAGCTGAAACTCCTAAACCCTTCATCCAATTTTAATGTGGATACCCTCAAATGAAAGCTGAAAGTCTGAACTTCAACTGCATCTGAATTGTTTTGTTGAAAATTCATTGTGGTAATGTCTATAACCAAAATTAGAAAAATGTTGTCTCTGTCCAAATATATATGGACCTAACCGTATGTGGGATGTCTAAGAAATCCTATTGGAATTGTACAACATGACTCATAACCTAAATAATTTTTGTTCTTAATGAGTTACTCCCAGCTTTATTGATTGATATTGTTGGATGAAATTTGTAAAAACAAGCAGTTTTGCAATTTACTGCTTATTAAAATTTGCATCCATTTTTGAGATATTAACTCTTGTTTACAGCGTGTTGTCTTGGAGACCGACCACTGCTGCTGGACATAAGCACGATGCATGTGTTTTTCTAAGATCCTGGAGGGCTCCGTTACCTCCTAATTCAGACCAACTTCAATGCAGTGCTTAGATAGCCGTGGTGGTCTGTTTCATAGTCATCGAGCTGTAAATGAAAGTGGTAAAATCTCAATAACAGCTACAAAATTTTAATAAGCAGCAGATTGCAAAAGTGTTCACGTTTTACAAGCAATATCTGAGAATATCCATTGATGAAGACGGGAACAACTCTTTGAAAGTTCAGAAAGTTACCTTTGTGAGAACTTTGAAGAATACATGTCACCAAGTAAAAGTGGCCAGTTTTTGTCCTCCTTTTATTACTTTTGCTACCCTGAGTTTTCTGGGTGGGGGGGGGGGGTATTTTTTAATCTAATACGGTTCCAGAGATGATATGGACTTTTTTATTTTGTGTTAATTTTTATGGTCTTTACTGTGGGGGCGTGGCTCTCTGGATCCTCGGGGGTGTGTCTTTATGCTGCTCAGCCTTATCACCCTGTGAGCACCGCCCCCTTTACAAAGACCATAAAAGTTAACAACAAATAAAAAAGGGCTGTATCTCTAGAACAATATGGCGGATTTCAAACAAAAAACAAACAAAACAAAAACAGACTATTCAGTGGGAACAAAATAAGAGCAAAACATGGCCACTTTTGACCTGGTGACAGGTCCTCTTTAAAGTGGCCCGGTCACTTTCATTGACACATCCTGGGTACATGTTCTGCCTTCTTAGCAGCCTCAATTCATCACATAGCTATTCTTGTATCCATTTACATCAGTTGAAAATAGCAAAATGTTCCTAATGTCAAGAACACGTCCTAACACTCAGGACAGTACAAGCAGCCAACATAAGAGTAACGGTATCCTGACTAAACGCTGTCAGGAGAGAATTATGAGCTATGATTACTGGGATTTTAATGTTAAAAAGTGAAAGCTCACAGTGAAAAGCAAACAACTGCCTGTCACCGAATGCAGGAAGGCGATTGTCTGTGATCACCGCTGTGCCATGACGGCTGCGCCAATGCCAATCACAGTGTTCAAACACCTTATGGGGTCAGCAACTTAAAAATGATCTGCTGAAATAGTCTGCAGACCCGAACATGGTGCTCGCCTGTGGAAAGAACAGACATCTCTGATGGTGTCTTATCTTTGACAGTCAATGCGGTCAGCAGTCTGAAATCGGATATGTCCGATTGACATCTTTCCGGACCATCGGTTGTCCGGTGCCCCATGAATAGTAGACTAATGTGTTTGAGGGCTTCACAGGATTTTTTCCACTCTTCCTTTAATTTAAAAAAACAGAGAACTTCCACGCTCTAAGATATTTTTTTCTTAATTTTTGTTTTTCAAATTATCTGACGCTGGAATAACATATAGCAGCTTTAGCACTACTGCAGTAGTTATTAAAGGGCCAGAGTGGCTTATAGAAACTGATAAAATCTCTTCATTTTTGTATTCGACTACAATCACATAAATGTCCATCTATTTAAAGGAAACCTGTCACATTGTACATACAGTCCAATTTGTGGACAACACGGAGTAGAGAAGGGGGAGCTGAGCAGAATAATATGTACAGTGCGCCTTGAAAAAGTATTCATACTGCATGAACTTTTCCACATTTTTCACGTTACACGCACAAACTTAAATGTATTTTATTGGGCTGTTATGCAATACCAACACAAAGTACCGTAGTAAGTATTTGTGAAGTGTAAAGGCAATGATACATGGTTATATAATCACTAGATGGTGGCCCGATTCGAACGCATCGGGTATTCTAGAATATGCATGTCCACGTAGTATATTGCCCAGCCACGTAATATATTGCCCAGCCACATAGTATATTGTCCAGCCACGTAGTATATTGCCCAACCACGTAGTATATTGCCCAACCACGTAGTATATTGCCCAGCCATGTAGTATATTGCCCAGCCACGTAGTATATTGCCCAGCCATGTAGTATATTGCCCAGCCACGTAGCATATTGCCCAGCCACGTAGCATATTGCCCAGCTACATAGTATATTGTCCAGCCACGTAGTATATTGCACAGCCCACGTAGTATATTGCCCAGTCACGTAGTATATTGCCCAGCTACGAAGTATATTGCCCAGCCACGTAGTATATTGCCCAGTCACGTAGTATATTGTCCAGCCACGTAGTATATTGCCCAGTCACGTAGTATATTGCCCAGCTACGTAGTATATTGCCCAACCACGTAGTATATTGCCCAGCCACGTAGTATATTGCCCAGTCACGTAGTATATTGCCCAGCTACATAGTATATTGCCCAGTCACGTAGTATATTGCCCAGCTACGTAGTATATTGCCCAACCACGTAGTATATTGCCCAGCCACGTAGTATATTGCCCAGTCACGTAGTATATTGCCCAGCTACGTAGTATATTGCCCAGTCACGTAGTATATTGCCCGGCCACGTAGTATATTGCCCAGCCACGTAGTATATTGCCCAGTTACGTAGTATATTGCCCAGCCACGTAGTATATTGCCCAGCCACGTACTATATTGCCCAGTTACGTAGTATATTGCCCAGATACGTAGTATATTGCCCAGTCACGTAGTATATTACACAGCGATGTAGTATACAGCACAGAGCCACGTAGTAAAAAAGTAGTTAAAATAAAAACTAGTTATATACTCACCCCCTGGGATCCACCGATGCTCCGGCGATATGCGCGCGGCTGCCGCCATCTTCTGTTCCCAGGATGCATTGTGAAATTACCCAGATGACTTAGCGGTCTCGCGAGACCACTAAGTCTTCTGGGTAATTTCGCAATACATCACCGGGAACGGAAGATGGCGGCAGGCACGAGCGGATCGTCGGACAACGGAGGGTGAGTATAGCAGGTGTTTTTTTTTTTATTATTATTATTATTTTTAACATTACATTTTTTTACTATTGATTCCACATAGGCAGCATCAATAGTAAAAAGTTGGGGACACACAGGGTTAATAGCAGCGATAATGGAGTGCGATACCCGCGGCATAACGCGGTCCGTTACCGCCGGCATTAACCCTGTGTGAGCGGTGACTGGAGGGGAGAATGCGGGCACCGGGCACTGACTGCGGGGAGTAAGGAGCGGCCATTTTCTTCCGGACTGTGCCTGTCACTGATTGGTCGTGGCTGTTTTGCCGCGACCAATCAGCGACTTGGATTTCCATGACAGACAGAGGCCGCGACCAATGAATATCCGTGACAGACACAAAGACAGACAGACAGAGACGGAAGCGACCCTTAGACAATTACATAGTAGATTTTAAAAATATAAATGTGAAAACTGTGATGTGCAGGTGTATTCAGCCCTCTTTAGTCTGATACCCCTAAAAAAAATCCTGAGTGACCAACTGGCTCCAGAAGTCATATAATTAGTAAATTAAGACCACCTATGTGTATTTCATTCCCAGGATAACCATATCTGGTCTGTGAAGGTCTCGGAGACAGACCAGATCATGATCATGAAAACCAAGGAACACACCAATAGATCAGGGATAAAGCTGTGGAGAAGAGTAATGCAGGGTTAGGTTATAAAAAAAAATAGCCTAAGCTCTTCGCATCTCGTGGAGCACTGTTCAAGCCATCATCCAAAAAATGGAGGGAGTATAGAACAACTGCAAACCTGCCAAGACATGGCCGTCCACCTAAACTGACCTCCCAAGCAAAGAGAGCCCTAATTACAGAAGTGTCTAAGAGGCCCTTGGTCACTTTGCAGGAGCTGAAGATCCGCAACTCAGGTGGGAGAATATGTCCACAGGACAACTGTTAGGGTATGCTCACATGGCCGTATATTCTCTCATGCGAGATAACGGGGCCAATTATGCTAATATTTGGCTCAAACTCTGTCAGAGTTTGATTCAAGTGTCAACCGAGTGTGCTCCCATACGAGTGTAATCCGATGTTTCACTCGAACCCAAAGACTTGAATGGGTGAGAGCGATCCGATTATCAGATACACTCGCAGCATGCTGCGATTATTTTCTCATGCCAAATTGGCATGAGAAAATAATAGCTGATCTGCCCTGCCCCATACAATAATACTGAGTGCTCTTCAATATAACATCAGATAGCATTTGGCCTCTGAGACCCACACTACACTTTATAATGAAGTTCAGCAGAGCCCTGTCTAAATGAAGCGATGGTCGAGCATTTGTATTATGGCTCCATTCACTGTCTATGGGACTGTTGGAGATAACAAAGAGTAGCACCCGTAGGCAATACAAGAGTTGTAGTGCACATGCTCAGCTGCTGTTCCATATAGAAGGTGGTCTTCAGAGCCATGGTCCCGGGATGAGTAGGGGTTCTAGTAGTTGGACCACAAGCTATCAGTAAGCTATCACCTATCCTCTGGATAAGTTATAACCCGAAACCCTGGTAAAAATATTTTAAAGGTGGATGGGGGACCAGGAGTGTGATGTTATATGTTAATTAGGAAAGTAGGTGGTGGGAATATACCCATAAATACCAGTAAAACTGAAGGCTGCATTACAAAATTATCTAAACAACCTTGTGCATACTGAGAAATAACACGCAACTAAACTTACAGAATTATTTTCTTCCTGAAGAGTGGACAGTCCAAAGTGAGAGTCTCATATTCTCCTCCTTCTCCGCATACATGGACCCCATACTGGGATGAAAGCTGAAACAAATGTAGACAATCTTTCAATTCACATTCTTGGCCTCTGCTGGAGAAACTCTGGGATCAAACACTTCCTCAGTCCCAAAATAAGTGCCCATTTACACAGGTGACCAAAGATGTTAAATGCCTGCTTATCAGCTACATGTAAACAGATTAAAGGGAACCTGTCACCCCCAAAATCGAAGGTGAGGTCCGATGGGCGTTGCGGTCCGGTGCGGGGCCTCCCATCTTCTTATGATGACGTCCTCTTCTTGTCTTCACGCTGCAGAGCAAAGTACTGCAGCGCGCAGGCGCTGGGAAAGGTCAGAGAGGCCCGGCGCCTGCGCACTGCAGTACTTTGCTCTGCCCTCAACAGGGCAGACAAAGTACGCCTGCGCCGGAGCCGCAGCGTGAATACAAGAAGATGACGTCATCGTAAGAAGATGGGAGGCCCCGGACCGCGACACCCATCAGACCGCCCCTGGGTGAGTATAATATAACCTCTTTTTCTCATCTTTCAGGTTACATCGGGGGCTTATCTACAGCATTACAGAATGCTGTAGATAAGCCCCTGATGCCGGTGGGCTTAGCTAACCTTTGATTTTGGGGGTGAAAGGTTCCCTTTAATGGCCTGTTTAGCACTTCCATGTTCCCAGACTGATCATTAATACAATCGTTCTGTATGAATAGAAGATCATGTTATCGAAGACACGGCTTTTATACACAGGACGATGTATTGCCAAGAATGATAATTTTTAGGCCTGCTTAAAAATTATTTCACCAAATTAACAAGAGTTTTGCTCATCCATCAGGTGATTGGCGATCTCTTTAGACTGAGTGGTAATTAAGAAACAAGCATTCTCGATTATCTGCCAGTGTAAATGGGTCCCAACAGTTTGGGGATATGTGTTGGAAAAGAAGAACAGGTGTTTACACAGAACATTAGAATAGTTACAAAAAGCTTGTGATCAATAAGATGGCGGTTCCTTTAATAAATGTATAACAAAGAAGGTGGGATCTGCCTGCTGGTCATTACTGCTGTTAACTTGGCCATCACAACTGAGCACAAGCTGATTATTTCCTTAAAAAAAAGAATTCATATGATGATGTACATAGAAATACTGGGATTAGTCAGCAGAACCTTCTGGAATACAGTGTCACTTCAAATTCCACTACCCTGTTGTGTTACCATACGGAACGTGTGCAGGCAAGTGAGCAGTGAGGAAGGAAGAATCAGAGGAGCGGAAGTTAACACAGTGTCCTTTCCCCTAATTACATTTATGGCTTATGGATGTGGACCAAATGTCAGACCCCAGCTCATGTAGGGTACAAAGGTCATCCATTCCCGGAAGAGAAGTGGCCGTGCATGTGCAATCACTCTGGTTTTATGCAAATAAAATGGTTAATGAGATTGTGCGACACTGAAATAAATACATTTATTTTTTTAGGCCCTGGTGGTTTTAAAATGGTAAATGGAACTACACTCACCCAAGTGGATCCATCGGAGGCTGCTCTTGAAGCCATGTCTGCTCCGTTGCAAAGTCATAAGACCGCTGCAGGTGTCAGGTTACTAGAAGAATATGTATTTGGAGAAACATCCGACGACACGCTCCTCTAGTCACCTGACCACTGCAGCAAATCGAAGATTGATTTATGTCTTCACAGTGCCGCTGGCTCCTGGACCTATCTTCGGGACACACTACAAGACTGGTTAAATCGTTACCGCTATTTTTCAGGTGTGTTCACTTTTCTACACTCTGGAGATGATGGAATGGATTTGATCAGTGTTGTGTTCAGCTCTGAATTTTTATTTCAAATTAAGGCTTCATGGCCTGCAATTTTAGAACTATGGTGTCGACTCAATGGTTTTCTCTAAGTACGTTATGTGCTCGGGTGAGACTTTTGCTGGCTTTTAATATGGATTGGACACCCACCGATCAGCATCAGGACACCCATCGATCAGCACATCATCACCTATCCTGTGGCTATGTGACAACTTGTCTTCACTGGACAACCCCCATTGCTGTGCACATGTTAAGTCACTTCTTTTAACTGCTCCAGGATTTGGAAGTCTTGCAGGGAACCTACCCATATAAATGTAGGCTATCAACCAAAGAGAGGAGTCACATTAGGATAGGCTCAGAGCATAAGAAGATCGCCTTGTCATGGCTGCTGGACATACATGAATTGTCCAATTTATGAAATAAGTTTCTTGTTTTTTTTTCTATTTTCTAGAGCATTAACACAACTCCAATTTCATATATTTCATGTTTGCATGCTATAGCATTACAGTGTGCTACTTTGCTAGTTATGTATGGATATGGCTACTAATAGTATGCATCTGTTCACACCTGTTTTCTGTTTGGAAGTGACAGTCAGTCTTTTGATACTCTTTCATACAAGCACATATCCAAACAGCAACTGGCACTATCTACCCTGATAAGTGTTCAGTCCTAACCACAATGCCCCCCCCCCCACCTCCCAAAGAAGCACATTGCAAAACGCGCGTTGGGGTCTGCCTTTCCCACGTCTGCTTGCAGGTTTGTCCCTCTTGTCTACTTATGCCTTAGCATCTTGAATCTATTTGGTATGCCGATGTAATACTTATGATCAGATATTTTTCCTATATCTATCCCATTGCCTTATAACATTAAATGTTACTATTTACTTATGTGATATACTATTTATATGTTTTGATATTCAAGCACTATGCACTTTATGTAAAACCTTATTTGTGAGTGTTTACACTTAACTCTAAAGGTACCGTTACACTAGACGACTTACCAACGATCACGACCAGCGATACGACCTGGCCGTGATCGTTGGTATGTCGTTGTGTGGTCGCTGGGGATCTGTCACACAGACAGCTCTCCCAGCAACCAACGATCAGGTGAAAGACTTCGGCATCGTTGAAACTGTCTTCAACGATGCCGAAGTCCCCGGGTAACCAGGGTAAATATCGGGTTACTAAGCGCAGGGCCGCGCTTAGTAACCCGATATTTACCCTGGTTACCATTGTAAAAGTTTAAATAAAAAAAAAACAGTACATACTCACATTCCGATGTCTGTCACGTCCCCCGGCGTCAGCTTCCCGCACTGACTGTGTCAGCGCCGGCCGTAAAGCAGAGCACAGCGGTGACGACACCGCTGTGCTCTGCTTTACGGCCGGCCAGCGCTGACAGTCAGTGCAGGGAAGCTGATGCCGGGGGACGTGACAGACATTGGAATGTGAGTATGTACTGTTTTTTTTTTTTTTTTTACTTTTACAATGGTAACCAGGGTAAATATCGGGTTACTAAGCGTGGCCCTGCGCTTAGTAACCCGATGTTTACCCTGGTTACCAGTGAACACATCGCTGGATCGGCGTCACACACGCCGATCCAGCGATGACAGCGAGTGATCAGCGGCTAAAAAAAGGTCCTGATCATTCCCCAGCGATCAACGATCTCCCAGCAGGGGCCTGATCGTTGGTCGCTGTCACACATAACGATTTCGTTAACGATATCGTTGCTACATCACAAAAAGCGTGACGTTGCAACGATATCGTTAACAAAATCGTTATGTGTGAAGGTACCTTTAATCTGACCCTATTACTATCTACATATAGAATCTGTAACAACCCTGCCGACATCATTGCATGACCTCCCATCCCCCACCTGCCTGTTACATCAACTTACTCACTCCGGGCCATGCTGTGAGTTCTGTCTGCTGCCGACTCAATGCAGTGTTCCTCATGTCTGCCTGCTCTGTGCATAGGGGGGCAGAGCAGACAAATCCAGATTCTATGGCTACGTTCACATTTGCGTTGTGCGCCGCTGCGTCGGCGACGCAACGCACAACGCAAATAAAAACACACCAAAACGCACGCAAAAACGCTGCGTTTTGCGACGCATGCGTCCTTTTTTGCCGAAATTTGGACGCAAGAAAAATGCAACTTGTTGCGTTTTCTGCGCCCGACGCTTGCGGCAAAAAAACGCATGCGTCGCACAACGCAGCACAACGCATGTCCATGCGTCCCCCATGTTAATTATAGGGGCGCATGATGCATGCGTCACCGCTGCGTCGCCCGACGCAAACACGCAAAACGCTAATGTGAACGTAGCCTAACAGACTGTCTGCACCTCCCTAATGTGTCCCCGGCCAATTGCCTAGAGGCCTCTGATATTTAAGGCATCCTCACCCTCAGTTAGTATCTTGCTGCTGAGCTGCGAGGTCCTGTCCTGTCTCTGCCTCTGGGGGCTGCAATACCAGGCCTATATCCGTGTCCAGTTCTTGTGTTCATGTCTGTACTATAGTCTAGGTCTGTTCCAGTTGTTCCTTGCTTGTTTTCCTTTCCCACTCTGCTGTTCTTACCTCTGTGTTCTCTCCCTCCTGCTCTGCGCCCCTCTGCTCGCCACCACCTGTGGCTCTGCCCCTTTCTGCTCGCCACCACCTGTGGCTCTGTGCCTCTCTGCTCGCCACCACCTGTGGTTCTGCGCCTCTCTGCTCGCCACAACCTGTGGCTCTGCAGCTTTGCTCTACTCTCGGCTCTGCACTATGTGGCTTTGCTCTGCTCTAGGCTCTGCACTCTGTGGCTTTGCTCTGCTCTAGGCTCTGCACTCTGTGGCTTTGCTCTGCCCTAGGCTCTGCACTCTGTGGCTCCGCTGTTCTGCGGATCCGCGCGGTTCTGCCTTGCTTCGCTCCTATGTTTCTGCTCTTAGCTCTGCCTCCCGTGGTTCTGCTTTGCGTCCGTTCTTGCGGTCTTGCTCTACCTCCGTTCTCCTGTCTGAACAGGTTACTACCTGTTTCCATATACTCTCCTGTCTGAACAGGTTCCTACCTGTTTCCATATACTCTCCTGTCTGAACAGGTTCCTACCTGTTTCCATATACTCTCCTGTCTGAACAGGTTCCTACCTGTTTCCATATACTCTCCTGTCTGAACAGGTTCCTACCTGTTTCCATATACTCTCCTGTCTGAACAGGTTCCTACCTGTTTCCATGTACTCTCCTGTCTGAACAGGTTCCTACCTGTTTCCATGTACTCTCCTGTCCGAACAGGTTCCTACCTGTTTCCATATACTCTCCTGTCTGAACAGGTTCCTACCTGTTTCCATATACTCTCCTGTCTGAACAGGTTCCTACCTGTTTCCATGTACTCTCCTGTCTGAACAGGTTCCTACCTGTTTCCATATACTCTCCTGTCCGAACAGGTTCCTACCTGTTCCATATACCTGCCTGTATTCCGGTATCTACCTGTCCTGTCAGAGTTCCAGTCCTGTCCGTCAGTCCTGCCAGTGTACCAGCCATGCACCCGTCCGAGTATTCCGTTCCCCAGTGGGATCAGCAGCCACAGCCAGACATCACCCTGAAGTGGTACCTGGTATTTTCCTGCCACACAAGCCTGACCTCACCATCAGAGGCTCCAGTCAACACCAAGGTAGCTACTTAGTCACGCCCCTTCCAGTGTAGTCTTGTCTGTGGTCCAGTGGGGCCACATCCCCGCACCAACCAGTCTGGACGCGAGCGTTACAGAATCATTACAGTACACCATTTTAGATCCCTTTAAGCGTGTATATAGACATTTTTTGTTACTTTCCTGCTCTGGAGTGGCACTTAGGTGTCACTTCCCTCTGTATTTTAATTGTGTTTATACTGTATCTAAACTGAATTCTGTGATTAAATATTTTGTAATAAAAATTGGCATATATTTTTTCACATAGCTCTGTTGTCCATTTTTCTTTGGTTTCCTTTCATACAAGCAAATATCCAAACAGCAACTGGCACTATCCACCCCGGTAAGCGTTCATCAGTCCTACCTCCAACATGCATACTGTATATACAGAATCATTTCTCTCACCTAAAATCGAACAATAATAAAATAAACATAAGTGCCGAAAATGAAAAAAAAAGCAAGTGCAATAGTGCTAGTACAAAAAAAAACAAAAAACAGAAAACACCTGATGTGGCCATTTATTATCCCATAAAATACAATAGCCTGAATAATCAAACTTAAATGGGCATCCTCAAATTTGGAAGAATTCCCTCGATCTGGAGAAAAGGGCTCTGAACACCTCCTTGCGACTGGAGCAGAGGTCAATTTTTCTTATAGGAGCGCCAATGACCAGCTGAGCGCAGCACTCGGCTATCTCCGGCGCGGGAGCGCCGCTCTCCACTACGTCAAGCAACAGGCACTACCAACTAGCGACAGCTAGCCTTCTACTGAACGCCTCACACATCCACTATAGCGCCGCTCTCCACTACGCTTTCAGCAGGCACTACCTCCTAGCAACAACCAGCCTCCAACTGTACGCCTTTTACATTTATTACTATAGTGCCATTCTCCACTACGCTATCAGCAGACACTGCCCCCTACTGAGCGCCTCCTACATTTGGTATAGCGCCGCTGTTCTCTACGCCATTTACAGGCCCTACCGCCTTACCACAGCTAGCTTCCTACTGAACGCTTCTTACATCTATTATAGCAGATCAGCTCAGTGCAATATTCCATCCCGGCTGGGATGTTCTCAAATCTTCTGTACTACAGTACACATTATTGTAAGCGTATTAAGATTAAGAACCCGGTTGGGTTCGAAACGTCCATTTGTGTACGCTTTCTGCTGTATTTGCACTGTCATCTTTGAGGTTTTTGTACGTGAATAAATTACTATGTGATATATTTGGAACATATTCCACCTGTGAGTGCGGTGTATTTCCTTATTATTGTCATTGAGGACTTTTTGTCCGTTACACCAGCACCTTCTCTAGTATAGCAAGAGCGCAGACTAATATTTCTCCTATCATGCAACATATGACATGGAGTATGTATGGAGTAGTATGTATGGAGTATTTTTTTTTTTTTTTTCATTCAACACATTAACCGGATGATGGGAGTACTACTGTCCCATCATTGGCTAATGTGTCAATCACTGTCAGTGTAGTAGGCATCGTCCGATGGGACTTGTAGTCCCATCGGACAATGCCCGCACTGAGACACCCCGCACGCCGCAGAGACCCCGCACACCCCGCAAAGACACCCCGCACGCACCGCAGACGCCCCCCCCGCCGCACAGAGACCATGCCCGCCGCAGTGACACCCCGCCCGCCGCAGAGACAGCCCGCACGCCGCATAGAGCTCCGGCACACACGCAGAGAGCCCCATGGTCACGCACAAACACCGCCCGCACACACACCCAGTCTCCACCCACGCACCGCCCACACTTCATTGTACTGCATAATTGCACTATAGGAACTTCCGATTCTGATTTCCGATATCGCAAAAATATCGGAACTCGGTATCGGAATTCCGATACAGCAAATATTGGCCGATACCCGATATTTGCAGTATCGGAATGCTCAACACTAGTGATGACACAACAATCTGAAGCAGCAGTACACAAACCTCCCGAAGAAGCAAATATTGCGAAATGTGCGTTCGAGCTACGTACTCAGCGGGCACCATACCCACATGAGTAAGCACTATATGCATCACCTTATTAGCACTATGCACTTCATCACAGCGTTAACACATGTTTCTGCCTAGTATTTTGCCATTTTGTTTTCAACTGGGAAACGCTGCGTGAATAAGATTTATTAGATGTTGGCCAGATTGTAACGCATCGAGTACTCTAGAATATGTATGTAGTATATAATACAGCCCACGTAGTATATAACAAAGCTCACGTAGTATATTGCAATGTGGGCACCATATTCCTGTTAAAAAAAAAGAAATAAAATAAAAAATAGTTATATACTCACCTTCCAGCGTCCTCTGCATCCAGGCCATGTCGTGACGTTCTGTTGCCAGTAATGCCTTGCGGCCATAACACGTAATGATGTAGCGGTCTCGCGAGAACGCTACGTCACATTCGGGCATTATTTGGACCGGATCGTCGCGAGTAGTGTGAAAGGCTGGCGCGGAAGGTGAGAATATAATGTCATTTTTTTTTATTACTTTTAACATCATATGTTTTTATTATTGATGCTGCATAGGCAGCATCAATAGTAAAAAATTGGGCACACAGACGACTAATGACAGCGTTAAAGGACTGCGTTACACCGCATTATGCCATGCAGAAACGCAGTCCTAAAACGCTATGTGGGCGCTGACTGGAGGGAAGTATGGAGGGGGCACTGACTGGAGGGAAGCAGTGGGGGGGCCAATTTGCGGCCGGACTGTGCCTGTATATGAGCACAAATAGTGTAAAATAAGAACACACATAATATATACATGCACACAAGTGTATGTAGATGGACATATATACCCACACATGTACTGTGTAATTTACATATCCAAGACATATACGCACTGAGATCTCTTTACAGTATATCATATATGTATACTAAACTATACTATGAAATAGATGAGAAAGAAAAAAAGCTCAAAGCTTGATCACAATGGTTGTGCAGTGCTTGGTGCTGCTTTCAGCTTGTGACCAAGATGCGACCTCTCCTTGTCAGCCTGAACACAGAGGAGGGAGGGGTTTGGGTGTGTTTTGGAGTGGGTGTGCCAGGTGCAGAGTTACAGGCGAGTGCAATGCATCATGGAACTTGTAGTATTAGAGCACAATAACTCAGGAGAAAGGAAGTCGTCGATTAACCCCATGAGAGCTGGATCCAGCACTAAAGGTGTGCTGCTACAGCATGATAACAGGTAATATTGCTGAAATAAACACAGTAGATGTTTTCAGTGGCACATAATAGCAAGATTTATGAAAAAAAAATGGTAGTTACTTGCCGATAACGGTATTTCTCTGATCCCATGATGGCACCACGGAGAGAGGGGTCTGCCCCCAGGGACAGGAAACCTACAGATGAAAAAGGGCGTACCTCTCTCCCACATCAGTTGGATTACAGAGCCTTATACAGAACTTCAGCTGCAACTCAATATTTACACAAATTAAACTTAACCTATTTAACTTAACAGAGGCACCGTGACTAAAATTAATTATTAGTACATTATCAAGTGCACACCTGTGTGTGAAAAGAGAGGGAATATACGGGTGCCATCATGGGATCAGAGAAATACCGTTATCGGCAGGTAACTACCATTTTCTCTATCCCCATGATGGCACCACGGAGAGATTTGAATAGATAGAGCTCTTAGGGAGGGACCACTGCCTCTAGAACCCTTCGCCCAAAGGTAGGATCAGAGGAGGTCAAGTCTAAGCGGTAATGCTTGAAAAATGTAGACTGGGAAGACCAAGTGGCCGCTCTACATATCTGTTGTATTGAAGCGCCAGCTCTCTCCGCCCAGGATGATGCCACTGCTCTGGTCGAATGAGCTTTTATGTTCTCTGGGATGGCTGTCCCACAGGATGAGTAGGATAGGGCGATGGCGTCTCTTATCCATCTTGCTAACGTGGCTTTTGATGCTTTTTGTCCCTTGCGTGGACCCTGGAAGCAGACAAACAGAGCCCTATCCTTCCTGCACTCCCTAGTGGCTGACAAATATTGAACCAGACATCTTTTTACGTCTAGGGTATGCAGTGTTTTTTCCCCCTCATTTTTAGGGTTGGGACAAAAGGAGGGTAAAGAAATTTCTTGCGTTCTATGAAACTGTGACGCTATTTTAGGGAGGTAAGCCGGGTCAGTTTTAAGAATGACTCTGTCATCAAGTATCTGAGTAAAGGGTGAGCATGAAGATAACGCTTGTATATCGCTGACACGACGAGCCGAAGTTAGGGCCACTAGGAGTGTGGTTTTTAAAGATAAGATCTTTAAAGGGACTTCTGTCAGGGGCTCAAAGGGAGGTTTGGTTAGAGCGTTTAATACAAGGTTTAGATCCCATGGAGGAGAGTTGTGGAGGGGAATGGGTCTGGACCTAGATGAGGCTTTAATGAATCGCATAACCCACCGATTTCTGGCCAAATCATAATTATACAGCGCTCCCAAGGCTGCTACCTGAACCTTTAGAGTGCTTGTAGCCAAACCGCTTTCCAGACCTTTCTGTAAGAACTCAAGGATTTTCCCTATAGGAATTTCCCCGGACGGGTCTGCCCCTGATACTGACGTGAATTTTTTCCAAACTTTCCCATATATTCTAGTGGTTACGGGTTTTCTACTCTGTAATAGAGTGGACACCAAGTTGGGAGAGAACCCTTTATCCCTTAGCAAGCTCCTTTCAAAAGCCACGCTGTCATGTGTAAATTCTTTATATTGGGGTGAAATACTGGACCCTGGGACAGAAGCTTCGGAGTGTCTGGTAGAACCCATGGACTT
Organism: Ranitomeya imitator; assembly: GCF_032444005.1. Classification (NCBI taxonomy): domain Eukaryota; kingdom Metazoa; phylum Chordata; class Amphibia; order Anura; family Dendrobatidae; genus Ranitomeya; species Ranitomeya imitator. The sequence goes on along the minus strand of NC_091282.1, from coordinate 721,549,999 downwards.
GATATGGACATTTTTCTTAGCCAAGAAAACCATATTCTGCGGGGCCAGAATGGCGCTATTACTATCACTGTAGCTCCCTCCTCCCGAATTTTCCTCAACACTAAGGGGATGAGTGACATTGGAGGGAACGCATAGGCAAGGTGATAGTTCCAAGGAATTGTCAGTGCGTCTAGAGCTACAGGGTTCCCCCGGGGATCGATTGAGCAGAATGTTTTTACTTTGCGGTTTTGGCTGTTCGCGAATAGGTCTATTTCTGGTAGACCCCAGAGATTCACGATTTGATCGAAGACCGACTGGTTTAGTACCCACTCCCCCTGCTTTAAGCATGTTCTGCTCGGGAAGTCTGCAGTTTGGTTTTCTGAGCCCTTTAAGTGGAGAGCTGTCAAGGACTTTAGACTGTGTTCCGCTATGTGGAAGATGGATTGGGTTACCTCCATCATTGCTCGACACCTGGTGCCCTCTTGGTGGTTTAGATATGCAACCACTACCTGGTTGTCCGAAAAGACTTTTACGTGATGGCTGTGAAGGAGATATAGAAAGTGTGTTAGGGCCAGTTTTACCGCTAACAGTTCTTTCATGTTGGAAGAGTCTAGCTCTTAACTTTTGTTCCAATTCCCCTGTGCCACTTGATCGTCTACATGTGCTCCCCAACCCCAGGGGCTTGCATCCGTCGTTAGAATCTTCTCTGTCGGTAGTGCCCACCATACTAGGGAGTGTATCGTGTTTGATGAGATACTCAACTGCCCGTCTAAATTTCCGTGCAGAGATATGCCTGAATCTAAAGTCTCCCATTGTAGGTCCCGGGAATGACATTGTGCCCACTGTACGGTCGGGATACAGGCAGTCATGGAGCCCAACAGGGACATTGCTTTTCTCAGAGTAGTGACTGGGGATACCGTCAGCTGTAACACTGCCTGTGTCATTTTTTGAATCTTCTCCTGAGGAAGATAGCACTTCTGCGTGATCGAGTCTAGGACTATCCCTAAGTACTCCTGTACCTGGGATGGCACTATTTTGGACTTGGGTATGTTTAGTAGCCACCCTAGACTCGACAGTGAAGCCATGACCAGATCCAACTGTTGTTCGCAATGTTGGAATGAGTTCCCTACCACGAGGAGGTCGTCCAGATAGGGAACTATTAGGATATTCTGTTCCCGTATGTGGGCCATTACCTCTGACATTATTTTCGTGAATACCCGAGGAGCGACAGCTATCCCGAAGGGGAGAGCTCGAAATTGGAAGTGTTTTACTTCCCCCTGGATATTCACTGCCAGTCTGAGATATTTTTGATAATCTCTGTGGATGGGCACATGGTAATATGCGTCTCGTAAATCTAGAACAGTCATGAAACACAAGGGAAAGAGTATTCTCACGCAAGATTTTATTGTCTCCATTTTGAAATGTTGTATCTCTAGGAAACTGTTTAATTTTTTGAGGTTTATGATCGCTCTGTACGATCCGTCCGGTTTCCTGCGGAGGAAGAGGGGAGAATAGAAACCCGAGCCTCTTTCCTGGTATGGGACTTCTTGCAATACTCCTTTCTGGACTAGGTTCAGAATTTCTTTCTCGAGAGCTGACTGTTCGTGTGTTTGTTTTTGAGGCGTTATCATGAAGGAGTTGCTGGGAGGGATGCGAAATTTGAATTTGAGGCCTTCTCGTATAATACCTAAAATCCAGGGACTGTTTGAAATTTTTTCCCAGGCTGGAAGAAACTCGGCTAGTCGCCCTCCGACCCGGGGAGTACCTTCATTGAGATTTTTTATTATCTGGAAGGGGGAGTTTGTTGAATAAGAAGCCCCTGTTTTTGTTCCTTCTGTCTTCCCATCCGTCTTTATTCCCTTTTGGGGGTCTTCTCCGCATGAACTTTCTGTTCCGAAAGGAACGCCTATATGACTGGTTAGGGAACCCGGGGAAAGATTTCTTTTTATCTCCCGCTTTGTCAAGGATGTCATCCAATGTTGACCCAAACAGAAATTCACCTTCGCAAGGTACTGAGCATAACTTGGTCTTTGTTTGCAAGTCCCCCGGCCAGCACTTTAGCCACAGGGCACGTCTTGCGGCGTTTGAGAAAGAGGCCGACCTGGCTGCTAATCTTGCTGAGTCCACCGAAGCGTCCGCTAAAAAGACTGCCGCCCCTTTCATCATGGACACTGACTTCTGGATTGTTTCTCTTGAGACTTTCTCCTTTAGTTGTGAATCCAAGTGCTCGAGCCATACCATTAAGGCACGGGCCGTACAAGTGGCTGCGATGGCTGGTTTTAGGCCACCTCCTGCTGCTTCCCAGGAGTTTTTTAAAAAAGTGTCCGCTTTTTTGTCCATCGGGTCCTTTAGAGTGCCCATGTCCTCGAAGGGCAGGGCAAATTTTTTGGAGGCCTTTGCTATGGCCACATCCAGTTTGGGTGCCTTGCTCCAGGATGAGCAGGCTGGGTCGTCAAACGGGTATTTTCTCTTGGGGGTCAAGAGAACTTTTTTATCCGTTTTTTTCCATTCTTTTTTGATCAAAGAATGAATTTTCTCATTTATCGGGAATACTCTTCTTTTCTTTTGTTCTAATCCGCTGAACATTATGTCCTGTGCTGTTCTTTTGGGACGTTCGTCTACCAGACCCATGGTCGTTCTGATGGCTTTTACCAGTGCGTCTGTCTCTTCGATGGGGAAGCAACTGCGTCCCCCCTCTGACGATAGTGAAGGGGTCCCGGATGTCGACGAATCGTTAGAATCGGATGATTCACTGTCTGATTCGTCTATGCTAGATTCAGGAGACTTGTGACCTGATCTGTGTTTTTTCTTCGGGACTTTAATGCCTTTGAGGGCACTCTCCACCTGATTTTTTATTAGTGTTTTTAGGTCTGATGCGGACGCCGGAGATTCCTCCTGAATGGTTTTTTCTATGCAAGGCCCGCATAGCTTTTTCTCCCAGGAGGAAGGTAGCTCTTCCAGACATATCGCACACACTTTGTGCTTTGATTTGGCTGTACATTTTCTTCCCTAGGAGAAAGAGTAATCCCGTATTACATTATTACTTTCACGTAGATCACTCACCCTTTGTGAATAAGAGATACCGTCTCTGGCCTTGGGACTATATCCACTGGATCCGTCACCGGACGTGTAGTTTTCCCAGAGACTCGGCTGCGTTGTGACCCTGAGCGTCCACTGCTGCTGCGCTGCTGAGAGGAAACGTTTCCCTTGCGCTGATGTTGTGAGTGCGGGTGCCGCTGTACCTGCACTTGCTCAGGCGACAATTGTGCACACTCCTGTGCCTCTTGCTGCTCTTTGTCACTCATAGTGGCTCTCCGCTGCGTTTTTAGCAAAGAGGAGGTATTGCCACGTATTCCCCTTAAAAAACGCTCTTTTTAAATTTGCCGCCGGTGAAAAGCGGTGATCTGCGCATGCGCGCGAGTCACTTCCGGTTCGCAGCACAGGCGTCCTATAGGGAGGATATTATTGGGGACGCCTGTGCGCGCGCTCCAACGTTCCGCCCTCGTTCTGCTGCCCCCTCACTTCCGGTTTAGGCGGCGGTGTCCGGCAGTGCTATGGGCGCTTTTGGTGCGCTCCTGCGTCCCCATATGGTAGCGTAGCCGCCGCTACCTCCATGTACCGATTAGCGGTACAGAGGCTTTATCGGTGACCGCCGTCACCTGCCTCTTTCCTCCCCCTTTTTTTTTTTTTTTTCGACGGGGGAGGCAGGCTTGATCCCCTTCACTGCCCCCCCCCCCCCTGCCACACTCACCCATAGGGCCCGCCGACCCCAGCGGTGGTGCTTCAGGGTTGGACAAAAGGGGGGAAGAAAACCTGCTGGATCCAGTCGTGACAGGGCGCCCCCAGTCAGGAACCGACCGGCCGGCTCCCTGGAATCCCACAAAGAATCCTTCAGGTACGTGCTGTAGGTTCCCCGTCAGGGACAGGAAACCAACTGATGTGGGAGAGAGGTACGCCCTTTTTCATCTGTAGGTTTCCTGTCCCTGGGGGCGGACCCCTCTCTCCGTGGTGCCATCATGGGGATAGAGAAACAAAAAACTTTATAGTAGTGGACAACTTCTTTAATGAGAAAAAAATGAGCTTTTTGGAATTTACCAAATAGCTGCAATGAAACACAGAGTGAAAAATTTAAAGGGGTCTGAATACTTTTCGCACCCACCGTAGAACTTCCAAACTTGAGACAACCCCTTTGAGGCCAGATGGTAAATGAATAATGGTGGAGGGGTATCCAAATCCTAAAATGTATTGCCTCGAGGATTAGTGAAGATATACACATGGGGCTTTAGATACCCCTTCGTCATCCTTTACCATCTTTGCTTTATGGCACTTATTTTTATTATTATTGGGGTGTCCAACTCCAGTGTTTCTATGCCTTTTTAAAAAATTTTATTGATATATTTTTTTGCTTGGGTATTTTGTATTACATGTCTAGTAATGATGCATTGGTCAGCCATGACCCATTACGTATTTAGCCCCGTTTCTCTTTGCTTTAATTTTCTATATTTTGGCTAGATAGGACATAGTACCTGCTTGGCTATTTATTGGTTGTGCCGCCTTTTACTATGCAGTCAAAGTAATAATAATTTGCAGAAAAAATAAATAATAAATACATAAAAATTAATAAATAAAAAAAACTGACCCGCATCAGGAGTGGTCTCATTTCTTCTAAGGATTTTCCAAGGTGTTTATCAGGATCTAACCCTAAAAATGAAAAGTAAAGTTCAGCTTGAATTAACGATTAGGAAGAAAGGCTAATCCTTTTTTTATTTTAGCATTTGTATAAGAAGAAACTGATTAAATGTCTACAAAGTGAAATATGGATTAGCAAAGATCATATTGGTAAAGTCTGATTTCTATACATAGTTTTTAGATATTTTTATTTGTAAATCTTTGTCAGTTTTTAAATGAAAATACAATTTGTGAATACACCGTACTATGAGTGATCAATTGCTGTTGTTAAATAGCTTAGATGCCGCGGTCAAATCGCTGACAGTGGGCTTTAAGGGGTTTAACCTTGAGTGGAGGGGTGTATATATTCGCTCATGGCCTCTCCCTATGACAAGTTTTTAGGGAACCGATGGGTTACCGCCATATCTGGCTTTTACAGGAATATTACAATTTTACAGCATTTATTACAAGTTTAGGACCCCTAGAGGAGGGGGGATGGGAGCTATAAAATGTATTAAAAAACATTTGTTAAAGAAAAAAAAAAAGTAAACTTTTTCTAATAAGAAAAAAAGAAGCAGCATATTTGGGATCATTGCATCAGTATAAGATTTTTCAACATATAAAATAATTTAACCCATACGGTAAATGCCATAAAGAAAGAAAAAAAAAATCAAAAACACAAAATTGCAGTTTTCCCCCCAAAAATAAAAACTCACACATACTCCAAAATGGTATCAATAGTCACAATAGTGTGCCCTGCTAAAAGGAAAAAACTTGTAGAGTGACATTAACGGAACAATAAAAAGCACAAACTACATTTTCTAAATTTCTGAAAGCAGCAAAATGTACAGAAAAAAAATAAAAAGACATTAAAAATTTGGTAACGTTGTAAACTGTAGTGACCTGGAGTATATAGTTATCAGGGCATTTAACCAGAAAATGAATGACACAAAAACTCAAAAAATAATGTTAGAGCATACATTTGTTCACTTTTTCACTCAATCTGGAACCTTTTTACGTTTTTTTTTTTCTTCAATAATTTTTTTAATATTTCATGTCCTTATAAATATAAATAGTGATAACTCTTGGAAGGTGGGAAGGTAAGAGGAGTATAAGTAGAGGTTGGCCTCTTTTTCTTTGCAGGCTTTCAGTTCAGGTTGGACATGCTATTGAACAATGGTATGTATAGCGCATGCTGGCAACTGAGGAGAAATGATGTTCTAGGACATATAGTGCTGGAAAATTTGATGACGATAAACTGCTAAATCAAAAAGCAGTTATTAACGCCTTAAGCCCCAAGGGTGGTTTGCGCGGCCCTGCGCTTAGTAACCCGATGTTTACCCTGGTTACCAGTGAAGACATCGCTGGATCGGCGTCACACACGCCGATTCAGCGATGTCAGCGGGTGATCCAGCGACAAAATAAGGTGCTGGCCTTCTAGCTCCGACCAGCGATGTCACAGCAGGATCCTGATCGCTGCTGCGTGTAAAACACAACGATATCGCTATCCAGGACGCTGCAACGTCACGGATCGCTAGCGATATCGTTGTTAAGTTGTTCAGTGTGAAGGTACCTTTAGATGGAATGGTCTGCAGGTGTCACATTGCGTTTGCAGAGCCCCTAATGTACCTAAACAGTAGAAACCCCCCACAAGTGACCCCATATTGGAAACTAGACCCCCCAAGGAACTTATCTAGATGTGTTGTGAGAACTTTGAACCCCCAAGTGTTTCACTACAGTTTATAACGCAGAGCCGTGAAAATAAAAAATCATTTTTTTCCACAAAAATTATTTTTTAGTCCCCATTTTGTATTTTCTCAAGGGTAACAGGAGAAATTGGACCCCAAAAGTTGTTGTACAATTTGTCCTGAGTACGCTGATACCCCATATGTGGGGGGGGGGGACCACCGTTTGGGCGCATGGCAGAGCTCGGAAGGGAAGGAGCGCCATTTGGAATGCAGACTTAGATGGAATGGTCTACAGGCGTCACATTGCGTTTGCAGAGCCCCTAATGTACCTAAACAATAGAAACCCCCAACAAGTGACCCCATATTGGAAACTAGACCCCCCCAAGGAACTTATCTAGATGTGTTGTGAGAACTTTGAACCCCCAAGTGTTTCACTACAGTTTATAACGCAGAGCCGTGAAAATAAAAAATCATTTTTTTCCACAAAAATGTTTTTTTAGCCCCCCAAAGGTTTATTTTCCCAAGGGTAACAAGAGAAATTGGACCCCAAAAGTTGTTGTCCAATTTGTCCTGAGTACGCTGATACCCCATATGTTGGGGTAAACCACTGTTTGGGCGCATGGGAGAGCTCGGAAGGGAAGGAGCACTGTTTAACTTTTTCAATGCAGAATTGGCTGGAATTGAGATCGGACGCCATGTCGCTTTTGGAGAGCCCAAACAGTGGAAAACCCCAATTCTAACTGAAACCCTAACCCTAGCCCCAACCCTAGCCTTAACCTTACCCCTAACTCTAACCCTAATGGGAAAATGGAAATAAATACATTTTTTAATTTTTCCCTAACTAAGGGGGTGATGAAGGGGGGTTTGATTTACTTTTATAGCGGGTTTTTTAGCGGATTTTTATGATTGGCAGCCGTCACACACCAAAAGAAGCTTTTTATTGCAAAAAATAGTTTTTGCCTCTCCACATTTTGAGAGCTATAATTTTTCCATATATTGGTCCACAGAGTCATGTGAGGTCTTGTTTTTTGCGGGACGGTTTGACGTTTTTATTGGTATCATGTTCAGGCATGTGACTTTTTTTATCGCTTTTTATTCCGATTTTTGTGAGGCAGAATGACCAAAAACCAGCTATTCATGAATTTCTTTTGGGGGGAGGCGTTTATACCGTTCCGCGTTTGGTAAAATGGATAAAGCAGTTTTATTCTTCGGGTCAGTATGATTACAGCGATACCTCATTTATATCATTTTTTTATGTTTTGGCGCTTTTATACAATAAAAACTATTTTATAGAAAAATAGGGATTTTTGGTTACTCACCGTAAAATCCTTTTCTCCAAGACGCTCATTGGGGGACACAGGACTGTGGGTGTATGCTTCTGCCGCCAGGAGGCTGACACTAAGTAAACTTAAAAAAAAAAAAAATTAGCTCCTCCTCCATCGTATACACCCTGACACTGGCTACCAGAGACTCCAGTTTGGTGCAAAAAGCAGTAGGAGAACAAAAGAAAACACAAAAAATAATATAACAGCATAAATACAGAAACTTTATGTCTAGAAAAGATCCTACTGACTAATGTAATCAGATATAACCAAAGCAGCCATAAGGCTACCAGGGAGGGAGCTGTGTCCCCCAATGAGCGTCTTGGAGAAAAGGATTTTACGGTGAGTAACCAAAAATCCCCATTTCTCCTTCGCCTCATTGGGGGACACAGGACTGTGGGATGTCCTAAAGCAGTCCCTGGGTGGGAAAAATCACTCACCAGAAAAAGACATCCAGATAATGTTTGTCTATAAATGCGCCACTGCCGCTTGAAGAATTCTTCTACCCAGACTTGCATCTGCAGAGGTCTGGGAATGGACATTATAATGTTTGACAAATTTATGCAGACTAGACCAGGTCGCAGCCTTGCAAACCTGTTCTGCTGAGGCCTGGTGCCGAACGGCCCAGGAAGCCCCCACTGCTCTAGTCGAATGAGCCTTGATTCCGGCCGGAACCGTCATGCCCATGGAGCGATAAGCCTCCTGAATGGTCGCCCTTATCCATCTGGCCAGGGTAGATTTTGAAGCCGCGCATCCCTTCCTGCGACCCTGCGGAAGGACAAATAGAGCATCCGTCTGGCGAAAGGGGGCCGTACGGGAAACGTACCTCCTCAGAGCCCTCACCAGATCCAACGTATGGAGAGCCTTTTCTACACGGTGTGTAGGTGCCGGACAAAAAGAGGGCAGAACAATATCTTCATTAATGTGAAATGATGAAACAACCTTCGGCAAAAAGGATGGAGCTGGTCTGAGCACCACCTTGTCCTGATGAAATCGCAAAAAAGGAGGACGACAAGAAAGAGCTGCCAGCTCCGATACCCGTCTTATGGACGTTATGGCCACTAAAAATACAACTTTCCAAGAGAGAAACATCAAAGAAACCTCTTGAAGAGGCTCAAAAGGAGCGTCCTGTAAAGCCCTTAAGACCAGATTAAGGTCCCAAGCTTCCAAAGGAGTCTTATAAGGAGGGACCTTATGAGCGACTCCTTGGAAAAAAGTCCTGACTTGACGATTAGTAACATAGTAACATAGTAACATAGTTAGTAAGGCCGAAAAAAAGACATTTGTCCATCCAGTTCAGCCTATATTCCATCATAATAAATCCCCAGATCTACGTCCTTCTACAGAACCTAATAATTGTATGATACAATATTGTTCTGCTCCAGGAAGACATCCAGGCCTCTCTTGAACCCCTCGACTGAGTTCGCCATCACCACCTCCTCAGGCAAGCAATTCCAGATTCTCACTGCCCTAACAGTAAAGAATCCTCTTCTATGTTGGTGGAAAAACCTTCTCTCCTCCAGACGCAAAGAATGCCCCCTTGTGCCCGTCACCTTCCTTGGTATAAACAGATCCTCAGCGAGATATTTGTATTGTCCCCTTATATACTTATACATGGTTATTAGATCGCCCCTCAGTCGTCTTTTTTCTAGACTAAATAATCCTAATTTCGCTAATCTATCTGGGTATTGTAGTTCTCCCATCCCCTTTATTAATTTTGTTGCCCTCCTTTGTACTCTCTCTAGTTCCATTATATCCTTCCTGAGCACCGGTGCCCAAAACTGGACACAGTACTCCATGTGCGGTCTAACTAGGGATTTGTACAGAGGCAGTATAATGCTCTCATCATGTGTATCCAGACCTCTTTTAATGCACCCCATGATCCTGTTTGCCTTGGCAGCTGCTGCCTGGCACTGGCTGCTCCAGGTAAGTTTATCATTAACTAGGATCCCCAAGTCCTTCTCCCTGTCAGATTTACCCAGTGGTTTCCCGTTCAGTGTGTAATGGTGATATTGATTCCCTCTTCCCGTGTGTATAACCTTACATTTATCATTGTTAAACCTCATCTGCCACCTTTCAGCCCAAGTTTCCAACTTATCCAGATCCATCTGTAGCAGAATACTATCTTCTCTTGTATTAACTGCTTTACATAGTTTTGTATCATCTGCAAATATCGATATTTTACTGTGTAAACCTTCTACCAGATCATTAATGAATATGTTGAAGAGAACAGGTCCCAATACTGACCCCTGCGGTACCCCACTGGTCACAGCGACCCAGTTAGAGACTATACCATTTATAACCACCCTCTGCTTTCTATCACTAAGCCAGTTACTAACCCATTTACACACATTTTCCCCCAGACCAAGCATTCTCATTTTGTGTACCAACCTCTTGTGCGGCACGGTATCAAACGCTTTGGAAAAATCGAGATATACCACGTCCAATGACTCACCGTGGTCCAGTCTATAGCTTACCTCTTCATAAAAACTGATTAGATTGGTTTGACAGGAGCGATTTCTCATAAACCCATGCTGATATGGAGTTAAACAGTTATTCTAATTGAGATAATCCAGAATAACATCCCTCAGAAACCCTTCAAATATTTTACCAACAATAGAGGTTAGACTTACTGGCCTATAATTTCCAGGTTCACTTTTAGAGCCCTTTTTGAATATTGGCACCACATTTGCTATGCGCCAGTCCTGTGGAACAGACCCTGTCGCTATAGAGTCACTAAAAATAAGAAATAATGGTTTATCTATTACATTACTTAGTTCTCTTAGTACTCGTGGGTGTATGCCATCCGGACCCGGAGATTTATCTATTTTAATCTTATTTAGCCGGTTTTGCACCTCTTCTTGGGTTAGATTGGTGACCCTTAATATAGGGTTTTCATTGTTTCTTGGGATTTCACCTAGCATTTCATTTTCCACCGTGAATACCGTGGAGAAGAAGGTGTTTAATATGTTAGCTTTTTCCTCGTCATCTACAACCATTCTTTCCTCACTATTTTTTAAGGGGCCTACATTTTCAGTTTTTATTCTTTTACTATTGATATAGTTGAAGAACAGTTTGGGATTAGTTTTACTCTCCTTAGCAATGTGCTTCTCTGTTTCCTTTTTGGCAGCTTTAATTAGTTTTTTAGATAAAGTATTTTTCTCCCTATAGTTTTTTAGAGCTTCAATGGTGCCATCCTGCTTTAGTAGTGCAAATGCTTTCTTTTTACTGTTAATTGCCTGTCTTACTTCTTTGTTTAGCCACATTGGGTTTTTCCTATTTCTAGTCCTTTTATTCCCACAAGGTATAAACCGCTTACACTGCCTATTTAGGATGTTCTTAAACATTTCCCATTTATTATCTGTATTCTCATTTCTGAGGATATTGTCCCAGTCTACCAGATTAAGGGCATCTCTAAGCTGTTCAAACTTTGCCTTCCTAAAGTTCAATGTTTTTGTGACTCCCTGACAAGTCCCCCTAGTGAAAGACAGGTGAAACTGCACAATATTGTGGTCGCTATTTCCTAAATGCCCAACCACCTGCAGATTTGTTATTCTGTCAGGTCTATTAGATAGTATTAGGTCTAAAAGTGCTGCTCCTCTGGTTGGATTCTGCACCAATTGTGAAAGATAATTTTTCTTGGTTATTAGCAGAAACCTGTTGCCTTTATGGGTTTCACAGGTTTCTGTTTCCCAGTTAATATCCGGGTAGTTAAAGTCCCCCATAACCAGGACCTCATTATGGGTTGCAGCTTCATCTATCTGCTTTAGAAGTAGACTTTCCATGCTTTCTGTTATATTTGGGGGTTTGTAACAGACTCCAATGAGAATTTTGTTACCATTTTTCCCTCCATGAATTTCAACCCATATGGACTCGACATCCTCATTCCCTTCGCTAATATCCTCCCTTAAAGTGGACTTTAGACAAGACTTTACATAGAGACAAACCCCTCCTCCTCTCCGATTTTTACGATCCTTTCTAAACAGACTGTAACCCTGTAAGTTAACTGCCCAGTCATAGCTTTCATCTAACCATGTCTCGGTTATTCCCACTATGTCAAAGTTACCTGTAGATATTTCTGCTTCTAGTTCTTCCATCTTGTTTGTCAGGCTTCTGGCGTTTGCGAGCATGCAGTTTAGAGGATTTTGTTTTGTTCCAATCTCCTCACTGTGGATTGTTTTAGAAATGTTCTTACCTCCCTTCTGAGTATGTTTTCCTGGGTCGTCTTTGTTCGAGTCTAATGTTTTTCTTCCCGTCCCCTCTTCTTCTAGTTTAACGCCCTCCTGATGAGTGTAGCGAGTCTTCTGGCGAATGTGTGTTTCCCAGGTTTGTTGAGGTGTAGTCCGTCTCTGGCGAGGAGTCCATCATACCAGTAATTCACACCGTGGTCCAGGAATCCAAATCCTTGTTGTCTGCACCATCGTCTTAGCCAGTTGTTTGCATCAAGGATCCTATTCCATCTCCTGGTGCCATGCCCGTCTACTGGAAGGATAGAAGAAAAAACTACCTGTGCATCCAGTTCCTTTACTTTCTTCCCCAACTCTTCAAAGTCCTTGCAGATTGTCGGTAAGTCCTTCCTTGCCGTGTCATTGGTGCCAACATGTATCAGAAGAAATGGGTGGACGTCCTTGGAGCTGAAGAGCTTTGGTATCCTATCGGTCACATCCTTGATCATCGCACCTGGAAGGCAGCATACTTCTCTTGCAGTTATGTCCGGTCTGCAGATGGCTGCTTCGGTGCCTCTCAGTAGTGAGTCTCCCACCACCACCACTCTTCGTTGCTTCTTGGCTGTACTTTTTGCTGTCACTTGTTGCTGTGTGCCCTTTTCTTTTTTGCTTGCTGGTATTGCTTCATTCTTAGGTGTGCCATCTTCATCCTCTACAAAGATTTGATATCGGTTCTTCAGTTGTGTGGTTGGTGATTTCTCCATGGTCTTCTTGCTTCTTTTGGTCACATGCTCTAAGGATTAGGAGCAATCCTGCGTTGAAAAAGTACTGATAAAGCCGAAGCCTGCCTTTTAAGGGTACTCGGAGCCAGCCCAGAATCCAGACCTGCTTGAAGGAAGGCTAGAATGTTAGGAACGGAGAAACGCAAAGGGGGCAGCCCGCGTTCTCTACACCAGGAAAGAAACACCTTCCAAGTGTGATAATAAATCCTGGCCGAAACGGACTTACGTGCACTGATCAAGGTATCAGCCACTTTTTGAGAAAAACCAGCCTGAGTTAAAACCCAAGATTCAACGGCCAGGCCGTCAAACGTAGGACCTCTGAGTTCTGGTGGTAGATCGGCCCTTGAGATAGAAGATCTGGCTGATCGGGGAGCCGCCAAGGAACCCCGGCTAGAAGTTTTACCAGGTCTGCATACCAGGTCCGTCGTGGCCAATCCGGAGCGATCAGGATGGCCGGCACTCTCTCTGATTTGATCTTCTTGATTACTCTCGGGAGCAGTGCCAGAGGAGGGAACAGATAAGAGAGATGAAATTGGTTCCAAGACAGTACCAGCGCATCCACGGCGATAGCCTGGGGATCTCGGTACCGAGAGACAAAACTGGGCACCTTGGCATTCACCTTGGACGCCATTAGATCCACGTCTGGAGTTCCCCAAAGATGGCATATCTGCAAAAATACCTCGGGGTGGAGAGACCATTCCCCGGAGGCTAGACCCTGACGGCTTAGGAAATCTGCCGCCCAGTTTTCTTCGCCCGGAATGTGGACCGCTGAGATCACAGAGTGATTTCTCTCCGCCCAGAGTAGAATCAGTTTTACCTCCTGCATGGCTGCCTTGCTGCGGGTGCCCCCCTGGTGATTTATGTAGGCTACCGCTGTAGCGTTGTCCGACTGAATCCGGACAGGGCGACCCGCCAGAAGATGGTGAAAACGTAACAAGGCTAGCCGGACCGCTCGAATCTCTAAGATATTGATGGGGAGTTCTGATTCCCGAGGAGACCAGCGTCCCTGAGCTGTGTGATGGAAGAACACTGCTCCCTAACCCAGGAGACTGGCATCTGTTGTGACCACTAGCCAATTGGTTGGGGGAAAGGGCTTCCCCCTGAGAAGAGATGAGCTGTTTAGCCACCAAGCGAGAGCCTGTCTGGTCTGAAAAGACAACCGAAAATTGCGGTTGAGAGAGAGAGGATTTTTGTTCCATGCTGATAGGATTGCATGTTGGAGGGGTCGAAGATGAAACTGTGCAAACGGGACCGCCTCTATGGTTGCAACCATCTTTCCTAACACCCTCATCCCGGACCGAATCGTATGAGGGTATGGTTGTAGAAGGTTCCTCACTTCCCGCCGAAGGGCTAGGACCTTGTCCTGGGGAAGGATAGTTAAGGCTTGAGAAGTGTCGAAGGTCATGCCTAAGAAAGAGATTTTTCAAGACGGCCGTAGAGATGACTTTCTTAAATTTACCAACCAACCTAGACGGGAAAGGGTGTCCAGAGTGATGTCGACATTTTCCTTGCAAGACTGAAATGTCGGACCCTTGATCAGCAGATCGTCTAGGTATGGCAAGACAACTATACCTCGGGAGTGCAGAATGGACACCACAGTCGACATGACTTTTGTGAACACCCTGGGAGCGGAAGCCAGTCCGAAAGGTAATGCCGTGAACTGGAAGTGTAGATTGTTTACGGCAAACCGTAGAAATCTTTGATGAGGCGGAAAGATGGGAATATGAAGATAAGCATCCTGAATGTCTACTGAGGCCAAAAATTCTCCCTTTTCCAGAGAGGCGATGACCGACCGCAGAGACTCCATCCGAAAGTGTCGAACGCGGACAAACTTGTTTAAGAGTTTGAGATCTAGAATAGGCCTCACTGCTCCATCCTTTTTGGGCACTACAAAAAGATTGGAATACAAGCCCTGGAATCTTTCTTCCTTTGGAACAGGAGAAATGACACCGCTGATACGGAGAGACTCTATGGAATTGAACAAGCTTTGACGAAGAGATTTGCACTTGGGAAGACGGGATGGGAAGAACCGGGGAGGAGGAAGGCAGACCAGCTCTATTTTGTAACCTGAAGATATGAGCTCTGCCACCCACTGGTCGTGGATTACCTGAAGCCAGACCTGGCGAAATAAAAGTAGACGTCCGCCTACCCTTTTGGAGATGCCCGGAAGAGGCCTCCAGTCACTTGGCCGAAAATCTTTACGTCCTAGATCCTCTAGATCTAGAAGACTGGGGACGCATTCTTCCCCCCTGACTGGCCGAATAAGGGGTCCGACTGTCTCGGTCCTGATTGGGCCGACCCTGCGCAGGAGAACCTGATGCTGGGGCCCATCTGACATAGCGAAAGGTTCTAAAGCGAGCCTGAAAATGGCGCCGAAAAGGCTGTCTGGCCCTCTGCTGAGGAAGGAATTTACTTTTCCCTCCTGTGGAGTCAGAAATGAGCTGATCCAGCTTTTCTCCGAACAAACGACCACTCTGATACGGCAGGGATGTAAGAGATTTCTTAGAGGTAGAATCAGCCCGCCAGGACCTTAACCAAAGGGCCCTTCTGATGGCAATAGCATTAGAAGCAGCCGAGGAAGCACAATCTGCCGCATCCAGAGATGCGTTAATCAGATAGCTACCGGCCATAGCTACCTGAGAAGACATTTCAGCCAGTTCTGCTGACACATTACCTTCCTGGAGAGCCTTAGATAACGAGTCAGACCAAGATATCATAGCCCTGGCAACCCAGGTTGCCGCAAAAGAAGGAAAAAGTGCTGAGCTTGAGTCCTCAAAGACGGAACGAGCCAAGCTCTCTATAAGACGATCCGTAGGATCCTTAATCGATGAGCCGTTAGGGAGAGATAGTAACGTGTTAGAGGCTAAACGGGACACTGGAGGATCTACAGAAGGATTTTCTGCCCAATCACTACAAAGTTCCGAAGCAAAAGGATACCTAGCCTTCAGAGCTCTTTGCTCTGAAAAGCGTTTGTCCGGGTGCTCACTATTGTGTCGAATGAGGTCCTCGAACTCAGGATGAGAGGAAAAAACCCTATGGGCCCGTTTAGACCGCTTAAATGAGACCTTATGATCAGAGGAAGAGACGAGCTCGTCTTCTATCCCCAAAGACTGATTGACAGCTTCAATTAGGCTGTCTACTGACTCCTGAAACCCAGGTTTATCAAAATTAAGAGACCCTTCTGACTCTTAGTCAGTCTCAACTTCACCGCTTTCTGCAGGGGAAGGAGAGCGAGATACGGAACTCCAGGATGCGGAAGCACCTGAGTGCCTGGGAGACGCTTTGCGAATCCGCCTTCCATGTGTCTGTCGAGTGAGAGCGCGCCCCCTGCAGGCCGCAGACTCCTGAGACCCCGAGGCCCTCTCTGAGACAGGCGGATTACCGGTCCCGACCGCCGGGGTCTGCAGAGATTTGATCGCTTCAGTAAGGGACGCCATGGATTGTGACAAGGACGTGACCCATTCCGGAGGAGCTACCACAGCATCTGGCTGAGGGACCGGAGCTGGAGAGACTACTGGAGGACTGGCAGGGGGGGCTCCTGGACACGTTCAGGGTCACAGGCCTCACAGAGGCGATTACTTTGGGCATGCGGAAAAAGGGCACTACAAGATACACAACTGGTAAAAAGAACCGTGTGAGTCTTAACCCTTCTAGACATAATGATCCGTAATGCTATACCCAGGGCCAGAGACTGGGAAAAAAGGAATGCTTCAGCCAGATGGAGCGAGAAGCACTTACCCAAGTCCTGTGTCCCCACGAGTACCGAGATGGATCCTCAAAGCATGATGCTGAGCCCAAAAGCGCTGTCTTATATGCATAGCAGGCCTTACGGGGGAGGGACCGCCAAACGATGCTGTGGCCTGGAGCAGGCCCGAAGCCGGGGCCTCAATTTTTCCCCCCTTAGAGCGAGGAGAGCCGGAACCGGAAGTGACACGCCGGAAGGGGCGGAGCCCCACAGCGCGGTCCGAAGGCCGGAAGTCCCGGCTCCAGGAAGCTGCTCCACGCCCGAAGTGGCCAGGCAGAGCCGATGCCTCTGGGGGGACAGCGGCGCCGATCCTAACGCCGCGCGCCGCCGGACCACGCTGCAGCGTAGCTGCGCCACAGCATCGCCCGACATAACGCCACAGCGCCGGACAACGCCGCAGCGCCACAGATCCAACGCCCCAGCGCCGGATCACGCCGCAGCGCAGTAGTCCCAACGCAGCAGCGCCGGACCACGCCGCAGCGTCGCCACACCAAGACGCCGGCCTCGGCAGCGCTGAAAAAAAAAAAAAAAAAAGGCACCGCACTCCCGGAGGACACAGCCGCCGGACCCCGCAGGTAATGCCAGGAGCCCCCCATCATACCGCACTATCGAGGGGTAGAACCAATGACGGTGCAGGAACCCTATCTCCATTATCCCCAGGATAAGGAGAGGGACCGTCCACCACCCCAGCTAACACCGCAAGGGTGTAGAATTCAGGGGGGAACACACGGACATCTTATGGGCACCTGTACAGCCTGGAGTCTAGGTACCTCAGGGTGGTCAGGGCTAAGTCCGGTGAAGAATCCCACGTCACGGGGAAGGATACGTGGAGAAAATCGCACGTACTTGTCCGTTGATGGTTTGGGGAGATCGGACCCTCAAAAAGGTCCGTCGCCCCTTCAATCCAAAGATGTTGAAAAATCGGGTCCATCGATCCAGGACCCAGAGATGTGCCTCCTTGAGACACTAAGCATAAACTGGAGTCTCTGGTAGCCAGTGTCAGGGTGTATACGATGGAGGAGGAGCTAATTTTTTTTTTTTTTAAGTTTACTTAGTGTCAGCCTCCTGGCGGCAGAAGCATACACCCACAGTCCTGTGTCCCCCAATGAGGCGAAGGAGAAAATAATTATTTTTGCATCGCTTTATTCTGAGGACTATAACTTTTTTATTTTTTTCGTTGATTCCACTTTTTGTTCGGTGGTATGATAATAAAGCGTTGTTTTTTGCCTCTTTTTTTTCACCGCGTTCACTGAAGTGGTTAACTAGCGGGACAGTTTTATAGGTCGGGTCGTTACGGACGCGGCGATTCTAAATATGTGCACTTTTATTGTTTTTTTTATAATTTAGATAAAGAAATGTATTTATGGAAACAATATATATTTTTTTTAACACATGTGAATATTTTTTTTTTTTAGTTTATAACATTGCCCCGGAGGGGGGGGCATCATGTTATAGGGTCAGATCGCTGATCTGACACTTTGCAGAGCACTTTCTCAGATCAGCAATCTGACGTGCAGGGCTGCAGGCTTACCAGCGCTTGCTCTGAGCAGGCGCTGGTAAGCCACCTCCCTGCAGGACCCGGATGCAGCCCCGCGGCCATTTTGGATCCGGGGCCTGCAGGGAGGAGACGCTCGATACAAGGTGAGCACATCGCCTTGTACCGAGGGTCTCAGGAAAGCACACAGGGAGCCCCCTCCCTGCGCGATGCTTCCCTATACCACCGGAACACTGTGATCATCTTTGATCGCAGTGTCGGGGGTTAATGTGCCGGGGGCGGTCCGTGACCGCTCCTGGCACATAGTGCCGTATGTCAGTTGCGATAGTCAGCTGATACCTGGCCGTGATCGTCCGTGCTCCCCCGTGAGCGCGGCCGATCGCTATGACGTTCTATCCTGATCCCGTCACTGGGAATTAAGTCCCAGGTCACCTTGACGGAATAGTACGTCATATGGGATTAAGGAGTTAAATATGTTCAAAAATAATATTTTATGACATATATTATCCTGACCATGAGTCTATGTTCACACCTTGGTCTTTGCTGCGTTTTTTAATGCAAATTAAAAGCTGCGTTTCACAGTGCAAATAAAAGCTATGTGATTTCAGAAATCTCACTCACACACATTGCTTTTTTTTTTCCTGACTGATTTGGAAAACTGCTGTGATTTTGCAAAGTGCAGCATGTCACTTATTTCAGAGTTTTTGCAATGTTTTTTCACCCATAGGAAACAATAGGTAAATGCAAAAAGGCAGCAAAAATCACAAGTATCAGATTTTGCTGCGTTTTTGGTGCAGAAAACTCAAACAACAGACACTAAACTGTATCAGCATGAAAAACACAGCAAAACCTGCTTTTTTAAGCAGCTTCTTTCCTGGCAAAAGAGCAGGTTTTGCCAGCAGAAAAAAACGCTGCAAAAATGCAACCTGTGAACATAGTAGGAGAGAGGACAGCGGTACTACAGGAAACCTTGATGTGTCACCCAAATCCATTATAGAGACGTGACATTTCAGACCCTCCTCGTAAAAATGTTCAAGCACCTCAAGTTACTAATATCCAAACCTAATAGGCCATTTTTTACAATCTATGCATAGAGAACACTGTTTAGTATTGGGAATTCATAGGTTTCCTCCCACACTCCAAAGACATACTGATAGGGAATGTAGATTGTGAGCCCCGATGGGGACAGTGATGATTATGTATGTAAAGCGCTGTGGAATATGATGGCGCTATATAAGTGAGTAAAGTGCTGCCAATAATAATAATATCATAATGTACAAGTCCCTCTTACCAAATGCAGCTACCTTGATGAGAATGGCATGCAAGCCACTGGAAATCATTTCATTCAACAGATCCTCTTGTTTTCGGCGCCAAAGGAAAGCAAGTGGCTGAAGGCCGAGCCGCTGACACCTGGAAGCAAAGTGCACCTTGTAAATGGTTAAAAGTTAGCTTCAAAGTCTATGGCACGAGTACATGTAATAAGGACAATGCCACAACACATCACCCTCCGCCATTAGGGATAGCTTGGAGATTTACATTAGGGGTGCACACTCCTCCTGGGCGGAGAACACTCTTCCTAGGTGGAGCACACTCCTCCTGGGCGGAGCACACCTCTTGGACAGGTTACTGCCTTCTTTTATAATAAACTTTGATGAATAGAAAAGTCTTACACGTTTTCCACCCGTACCCGCTGGTAGTCGGACAGGATAGCGCCAACTGACACAGAATCCACGGCCTCCTTATCCTTAAAAAAAAAAAAAAAGACAATTCATGAGTGGATATCAGACCCAATGAACATTCAAACACATAGTCCAGAAATCAGAGAGATAAATAAATGGAGAGAAGACCAGAGTTAAAAGGCTGTAATATATCTTGCATGGTATCTGGCCAAATAAAGAAGACACAAACTTATATCTAAGAAGTATACAGCCAAAGAATGGCCACAGAAATCCATGCATGTTACATTAACAGACGAAAGGGGTCAGTCATAAGCTGGCAGATCAATATATAGGAGATCAACTATAGCAATAAGCTATTTATACACCACAACCATCATATCCTCAATACAGGTGTCCGGATCCTTTATTGTGCAGGATTTTATTTTACCTTACATACTTCGAAAATGAATATTCATTTTCTAATTGTATTATTATTATTTATTATTATAGCACCATTTATTCCATGGTGCTTTACATGTGAGGAGGGATATACATACTGTATTTTTCGGACTATAAGATGCACATTTTTACCCCAAAAATTTTGGAGGAAAATCGGGGTGCGTCTTATAGTCAAAATATACTTACAAATACTGTGGCGGCAGCAGGAGTCGGGTGATTCTGCGGCGGTGCTGGTCCGCCGATCACACTCCCTTCCCAGGCTGGTGCGGCAGGTTCGGCAGTGGTGCTCTGTGGTGCGGGGGGCTCCGCTGGCATTTTGTGAAAGCCCGGAGGTCCCCGCACATCCATTGCTGCGATGGTGGCCTCTGGGAAAATGGCCGTTGGGGGCAGGACATACTCAGATTGAGATCTCGTTGCCGAGATCTCAATCTGCTGTAATGCGGTGGCCTCTGGGAAAATGGTCACCGGGGGCGGCGAATGCTCAGATTAAGATCTCGTCCCGAGATCTCAGGATGAGATCTCAATCTGAGTATGCGCCGCCCCCAGCTGTCATTTTCCTGGATGCCACCGCAGCGCAGCACTGGATATGCAAGGGCCTCTGGGCTTTCACAAAATGCCAGCGGAGCCCCCTGCACCACAGAGCACCACCGCCGCACCAGCTTGGGATAGGAATTCCCGGAGGCCACCACACCTTCCTCACCAGCCTGAGACAACCAAACACCCCATGTGACCATGATCCACCAGCGCTGCCTATCCCCCCTGGTAAGCTGAATTCAGACTGTAAGACGGACCCTCATTGGACACACTAATGTTTTTCCCTTATTTTCCTTCTAAACATTTGGGGTGCCTCTTATGGTCCGGTGCGTCTTATAGTCCGAACAATACGGTAATAAAAAACAAGTAATCTTAAACACCACAAGTCATGACTGGTACTGGAGAAGAGAGGACCCTGCCCGCGATGGCTCACAGTCTACAAGGGTTGGACAAGGATACAGTAGGCGAGGGTAGAGCTGGTCGTGTAGTGGTTTGGTGGATTGGGGGTTACTGCAGGTTGTAGGCTTGTCAGAGGAGGTAGGTCTTCAGGTTCCTTTTGAGGGATTCCACGGTAGGCGAGAGTCTGAAATATTGGGGTAGAGAGAGTTCCAGAGTAGGGGGGATGCACAGGAGAAATCTTGTATGCGACTGTGGGAAGTGGAGAGTAGAGAAGGACATCTTGTGGGGATTGGAGGTTGAGTGCAAGTAAGTACCAGGAGACTGGGTCACAGATGTATGCAGGAGATAGGTTGTCAATGGTTTTGTATGCCATGGTTAGGGTTTTGAACTGGAGTCTTTGGGTAATGGGGAGCCAGTGCAGGGCTTGACAGAGGGGAGAAACCAGGGAATAGCGGGGGACAGGTGGATTAGTCGGGCAGTAAGTTTAGAATAGATTGGAGGGGTGCGAGAGTGTTAGAAGGGATGCCACAGAGCAGAAGGTTGCAGTAGTCAAGGTGGGAGATGATGAGGGCATGGACTAGAGTTTTTGCAGATTCTTGGTTGAGGAATGTACTGATCCGGGAAATATTTTTGAGTTGAAGTCGGCAGGATGTGGAGAGGGCTTGGATATGTGGTTCGAAAGAGAGATCAAAGTCAAGGACTACCCCAAGGCAGCGAGTTTATGGGACTGGGGAGAGTGAGCAGCCATTTACTTTAATGGATAGGCCCATTGGGGGGGGGGGGTTGAGTGGGATGGGGGAAAGATGATGAATTCTGTTTCTGTTTGTCTATATTAAGTTTTAGAAATCTAGTGGAGAAGGATGAAATTGTGCACAGACATTGTGGGGTTCTGGTTAGTAGGTTGGTGATATCTGGTCCAGAGATGTAGATCTGTGTGTCATCAGCATAGAGGGGATACTGAAAACCGTGAGATTCTATGAGTTGTCCGAGGCCGAAGGTATAAATGGAGAAGAGCAGGGGCCCTGGGACTGAACCTTGTGGGACTCTGACAGATAGGGTGCGAGGTGAGGAGGTGGAGTGCGTGTGAGAGACGCTGAATGTTCGGTCTGTTAAGTATGACGCGATCTAAGATAGGGCAAAGTCTGTGATGACAAGGGTGTACAAAATGCAGCAATAATAAAATATTTAAGGAGACGTCCCACTTGTACACCCCTTTTCCTTATACAACATTAGGATGCTCTACTTTCACCAAAAGTAGAAAGCCAAGGGAAACTCAACCGTTTATGTGATCACCGATGAGCGGGAGTCCTATTGTCTATGGAACAAATCAAGATGGCGGAGTACAGCGCTTGGCTACATCCATGAGTCCCACAGACAATGAATGTGCAAATAAGTGTCCAGTGGTATCAGACAAGCAATGGGACCCTGTTATGTTTGCTAATGACAGGTGTTATGAAGGCAATCCAGAAACACAGTGTGCTTAGCGATCAGAGCGCACACAGTGATCTGACAAATACCCAAAAATACAAGAACGAGCTCTGAGACGTGGAAACTCTGTAGACTGCACACCTGATCCTATCCTAAACACAACTAAAAGCGGCTGTGGATTGCGCCTAACAACTACCTAGGCAACTCGGCACAGCCTAAGAAACTAGCTAGCCTGAAGATAGAAAAATAGGCCTGACTTGCCCCAGAGAAATTCCCCAAAGGAAAAGGCAGCCCCCCACATATAATGACTGTGAGTAAGATGAAAAGACAAAACGTAGGGATGAAATAGATTCAGCAAAGTGGGGCCCGATATTCTAGGACAGAGCGAGGACAGTAAAGCGAACTTTGCAGTCTACAAAAAACCCTAAAGCAAAACCACGCAAAGGGGGCAAAAAAAACCCCACCGTGCCGAACTAACGGCACGGCGGTACACCCTTTGCGTCTCAGAGCTTCCAGCAAAACAAAAGACAAGCTGGACAGAAAAAAAGCAACAAAAAAAAGCAAAAAGCACTTAGCTATACAGAGCAGCAGGTCACAGGAACAATCAGGAGAAGCTCAGATCCAACACTGAAACATTGACAAGGAGCAAGGATAGCAGCATCAGGCGGAGTTAAGTAATGAAGCAGTTAACGAGCTCACCAGAACACCTGAGGGAGGAAGCTCAGAAGCTGCAGTACCACTTGTGACCACAGGAGTGAATTCAGCCACAGAATTCACAACAGTACCCCCCCCTTGAGGAGGGGTCACCGAACCCTCACCAGAACCCCCAGGCCGACCAGGATGAGCCGCATGAAAGGCACGAACAAGATCGGAAGCATGAACATCAGAGGCAAAAACCCAGGAATTATCTTCCTGAGCATAACCCTTCCATTTAACCAGATACTGGAGTTTCCGTCTAGAAACACGAGAATCCAAAATCTTCTCCACAATATACTCCAATTCCCCCTCCACCAAAACCGGGGCAGGAGGCTCAACAGATGGAACCATAGGTGCCACGTATCTCCGCAATAACGACCTATGGAATACATTATGTATGGAAAAGGAGTCTGGGAGGGTCAAACGAAAAGACACAGGATTGAGAACCTCAGAAATCCTATACGGACCAATAAAACGAGGTTTAAATTTAGGAGAGGAAACCTTCATAGGAATATGACGAGAAGATAACCAAACCAGATCCCCAACACGAAGTCGGGGACCCACACGGCGTCTGCGATTAGCGAAACGTTGAGCTTTCTCCTGGGACAAGATCAAATTGTCCACTACCTGAGTCCAGATCTGCTGCAACCTATCCACCACAGAATCCACACCAGGACAGTCCGAAGACTCAACCTGTCCTGAAGAGAAACGAGGATGGAACCCAGAATTGCAAAAAAATGGAGAAACCAAGGTAGCCGAGCTGGCCCGATTATTAAGGGCGAACTCAGCCAACGGCAAAAAGGACACCCAATCATCCTGGTCTGCAGAAACAAAACATCTCAGATATGTTTCCAAGGTCTGATTGGTTCGTTCGGTCTGGCCATTAGTCTGAGGATGGAAAGCCGAGGAAAAGGATAGGTCAATGCCCATCCTACCACAAAAGGCTCGCCAAAACCTTGAAACAAACTGGGAACCTCTGTCAGAAACAATATTCTCAGGAATGCCATGCAACCGAACCACATGCTGAAAGAACAAAGGTACCAAATCAGAGGAGGAAGGCAATTTAGCCAAGGGCACCAGATGGACCATTTTAGAAAAGCGATCACAGACCACCCAAATGACTGACATCTTTTGAGAAAGGGGAAGGTCAGAAATTAAATCCATCGAAATATGTGTCCAAGGCCTCTTTGGGACCGGCAAGGGCAAAAGCAACCCACTGGCACGAGAACAGCAGGGCTTAGCCCTAGCACAAATCCCACAGGACTGCACAAAAGTACGTACATCCCGTGACAGAGATGGCCACCAGAAGGATCTAGCCACTAACTCTCTGGTACCAAAGATTCCAGGATGACCAGCCAACACCGAACAATGAAGTTCAGAGGTAAGTTTATTAGTCCACCTATCAGGAACGAACAGTTTCTCTGCTGGACAACGATCAGGTTTATTCGCCTGAAACTTTTGCAGCACCCGCCGCAAATCAGGGGAGATGGCAGACACAATGACTCCTTCCTTGAGGATACCCGCTGGCTCAGATAAACCCGGAGAGTCGGGCACAAAACTCCTAGACAGAGCATCCGCCTTCACATTTTTAGAGCCCGGAAGGTACGAAATCACAAAGTCGAAGCGGGCAAAAAATAACGACCAACGGGCCTGTCTAGGATTCAAGCGCTTGGCAGACTCGAGATAAGTCAAGTTCTTATGATCAGTCAATACCACCACGCGATGCTTAGCTCCTTCAAGCCAATGACGCCACTCCTCGAATGCCCACTTCATGGCCAGCAACTCTCGATTGCCCACATCATAATTACGCTCAGCGGGCGAAAACTTCCTGGAAAAGAAAGCACATGGTTTCATCACTGAGCAATCAGAACCTCTCTGTGACAAAACCGCCCCTGCTCCAATCTCAGAAGCATCAACCTCGACCTGGAACGGAAGAGAAACATCTGGCTGACACAACACAGGGGCAGAACAAAAACGACGCTTCAACTCCTGAAAAGCTTCCACAGCAGCAGAAGACCAATTAACCAAATCAGCACCCTTCTTGGTCAAATCGGTCAATGGTTTGGCAATGCTAGAAAAATTACAGATGAAGCGACGATAAAAATTAGCAAAGCCCAGGAACTTTTGCAGACTTTTCAGAGATGTCGGCTGAATCCAATCCTGGATGGCTTGGACCTTAACTGGATCCATCTCGATAGTAGAAGGGGTAAAGATGAACCCCAAAAATGAAACTTTCTGCACACCGAAGAGACACTTTGATCCCTTCACAAACAAAGAGTTAGCACGCAGGACCTGAAAAACCATTCTGACCTGCTTCACATGAGACTCCCAATCATCAGAGAAGATCAAAATGTCATCCAAGTAAACAATCAGGAATTTATCCAGATACTCACGGAAGATGTCATGCATAAAAGACTGAAACACAGATGGGGCATTGGCAAGTCCGAACGGCATCACTAGATACTCAAAATGACCCTCGGGCGTATTGAATGCAGTTTTCCATTCATCTCCTTGCCTGATTCTCACCAGATTATACGCACCACGAAGATCTATCTTAGTGAACCAACTAGCCCCCTTAATCCGAGCAAACAAGTCAGATAACAATGGCAAGGGATACTGAAATTTAACAGTGATCTTATTAAGAAGGCGGTAATCAATACACGGTCTCAGCGAACCATCCTTCTTGGCTACAAAGAAGAACCCTGCTCCCAGTGGTGATGACGATGGGCGAATATGTCCCTTCTCCAGGGATTCCTTCACATAACTGCGCATAGCGGCGTGTTCGGGCACGGATAAATTAAATAATCGACCTTTAGGGAATTTACTACCAGGAATCAAATTGATAGCACAATCACAATCCCTATGCGGAGGTAGAGCATCGGACTTGGGCTCTTCAAATACATCCTGATAATCAGACAAGAACTCTGGGACCTCAGAAGGGGTGGATGACGAAATCGACAAAAATGGAACATCACCATGTACCCCCTGACAACCCCAGCTGGATACCGACATGGAATTCCAATCCAATACTGGATTATGGGTTTGTAGCCATGGCAACCCCAACACGACCACATCATGCAGATTATGCAACACCAGAAAGCGAATAACTTCCTGATGTGCAGGAGCCATGCACATGGTCAGCTGGGCCCAGTATTGAGGTTTATTCTTGGCCAAAGGTGTAGCATCAATTCCTCTCAATGGAATAGGACACCGCAAAGGCTCCAAGAAAAACCCACAACGTTTAGCATAATCCAAATCCATCAGATTCAGGGCAGCGCCCGAATCCACAAACGCCATGACAGAAAACGACGACAAAGAGCATATCAAGGTAATGGACAGAAGGAATTTGGACTGTACAGTACCAATGACGGCAGACCTAGCGGACCGCTTAGTGCGCTTAGGACAATCAGAAATAGCATGAGTGGAATCACCACAGTAGAAACACAGACCATTCAGACGTCTGTATTCCTGCCGTTCAACTCTAGTCATAGTCCTATCGCACTGCATAGGCTCAGGTTTAACCTCAGGCAGTACCGCCAAATGGTGCACAGATTTACGCTCGCGCAAGCGTCGACCGATCTGAATGGCCAAAGACAAAGACTCATTCAAACCAGCAGGCATAGGAAATCCCACCATGACATCCTTAAGAGCCTCAGAGAGACCCTTTCTGAACAAAGCTGCCAGCGCAGATTCATTCCACTGAGTGAGTACTGACCATTTCCTAAATTTCTGACAATATACTTCTATATCATCCTGACCCTGGCACAAAGCCAGCAAATTTTTCTCAGCCTGATCCACTGAATTAGGCTCATCGTACAGCAATCCGAGCGCCAGGAAAAACGCATCGACACTACTCAATGCAGGGTCTCCTGGCGCAAGAGAAAATGCCCAGTCTTGAGGGTCGCCGCGCAAAAAAGAAATAATAATCAAAACCTGTTGAATAGGATTACCAGAAGAATGAGGTTTCAAGGCCAGAAATAGCTTACAATTATTTTTGAAACTTAGAAACTTAGTTCTATCTCCAAAAAACAAATCAGGAATAGGAATTCTTGGTTCTAACATAGATTTCTGATCAATAGTATCTTGAATTTTTTGTACATTTATAACGAGATTATCCATTGAAGAGCACAGACCCTGAATATCCATGTCCACACCTGTGTCCAGAATCACCCAAATGTCTAGGGGAAAAAAAAAAAAAAGTGAACACAGAGCAGAAAAAAAAAAAAATGATGTCAGAACTTTTTCTTTCCCTCTATTGAGAATCATTAGTTTGGCTCCTTGTACGGTTATGTTTGCTAATGACAGGTGTTATGAAGGCAATCCAGAAACACAGTGTGCTTAGCGATCAGAGCGCACACAGTGATCTGACAAATACCCAAAAATACAAGAACGAGCTCTGAGACGTGGAAACTCTGTAGACTGCACACCTGATCCTATCCTAAACACAACTAAAAGCGGCTGTGGATTGCGCCTAACAACTACCTAGGCAACTCGGCACAGCCTAAGAAACTAGCTAGCCTGAAGATAGAAAAATAGGCCTGACTTGCCCCAGAGAAATTCCCCAAAGGAAAAGGCAGCCCCCCACATATAATGACTGTGAGTAAGATGAAAAGACAAAACGTAGGGATGAAATAGATTCAGCAAAGTGGGGCCCGATATTCTAGGACAGAGCGAGGACAGTAAAGCGAACTTTGCAGTCTACAAAAAACCCTAAAGCAAAACCACGCAAAGGGGGCAAAAAAAAACCCACCGTGCCGAACTAACGGCACGGCGGTACACCCTTTGCGTCTCAGAGCTTCCAGCAAAACAAAAGACAAGCTGGACAGAAAAAAAGCAACAAAAAAAAGCAAAAAGCACTTAGCTATACAGAGCAGCAGGTCACAGGAACAATCAGGAGAAGCTCAGATCCAACACTGAAACATTGACAAGGAGCAAGGATAGCAGCATCAGGCGGAGTTAAGTAATGAAGCAGTTAACGAGCTCACCAGAACACCTGAGGGAGGAAGCTCAGAAGCTGCAGTACCACTTGTGACCACAGGAGTGAATTCAGCCACAGAATTCACAACAGGACCCCCAGGAAGCATACATTCAGATATTTCCCGGGAATAGATAGGTACAGGACCTATAATAAATATTAATAAGAAGCTATTTAGATTAAACCTCAGATAAAAATGAAAATATATACTGTATATAAAAAAGTTGTGTTTTTTTTTTTAAAAAGTAACTGCAAAATGTAATTATATGATAGATTGGTAAACTGTTACTGCCTGTCTACTACAAACCTCCTGACCACAGCGGCAGTGCAGCATCTGAAAGCACTAAAGCCTCATGTGGCATTGCAGACCCTAAATCCGGTGATCTCTGGAGATGGACTTGTAACCTTGAGATTTGTTGATATTTTTCAACAATTTCGGATCTCAAGTCCTCAAACAGTTCTCTCCTCCTCTTTCTGTTCTCCATGCTTAATGTGTGTCATGGGGTCCTTCTCCGGTATCACACAATCAACAGAGCTAGAGTATAGTAAACAATTCCAAGACCTTTATTTAGGCAAAAATACGAAAGGTCCATATACAATCTACCACACAATGGATAAGATAGTCCAGAACACGAATGCAGTTCAGTAACAGGATAAAAGTCCAATAATCCAGCAGAGAGAGGATCACATAGTCCATATACTCTTCTTTCTCTCTGAGGTGCTGTGAACCCATCATCATTCCACACAGGACTGACTTCCCAGCTCATGTCCTCCCCAGCCCCCTCCTTATGTCCAGGGGTAGTCAGACAGGTTGGGGTGGTTTTCAGGCCTCCCAGACCTGACAAAGGTGACTTGGGGATTAAGGCAATACAGGGGGTCATTGTTTCAACAAGATAGTTCAATATGTCGTTAGCATATTAGCAAACAGGTTTATTCACTGACCCTGTGAGAAGAAGACAATACAGTACTGTGGGGACTGATATCAGATGGCAACCACAGCCATTCATCAATTAGCAAATAACTCATCCTACAAGAAAACACCAAAATGATACCCACATAACATATCACACAATCACAACCTCTCCCCCCTCATAATAAGTGAGCACGCTATGAGGTCTACACAGACCTCTGGCCTGCACACTTTAGTCCACTTTGCTCCACTGTTTATAGTTCCCTGTACAGTGGCAGAGGTTGCAATAATCATGAGCACTTGTTGTTCATAAATTCCCAGGTCCTGGATTTACGGTTATACCAGGTTTTTTTGTCTGGACTGGGCCGTTCTGAACTCTAGAACGTAAGGAATGATAGGCATTCAGGTGCCTGCGAAATCACCCTCCAATTGTTCTTTCAGAAGAGTGAGAGGCCCACGGACCTTCCGGAGAAACAGATTGCTCCCCGGTGAGGTCCGGATGTCGTGGTGCTTGAAGGGCCTGTAGTCTGGCGACTGCTCCCACAAAATCCACAAAAGGACACTGTAACTCCCCAATGTCATTTCCAAGGAGGATATCTGCAGGACGTCCTCCCATAACTCCAATCCAACACAGTTTTTCTCTAAAACCATAATCCAAATGTACCAAAGCTCGCTGTATATATTTGCGGACACCCCCCGCCAGGACAATGGGAAATTCCGGACCCTGGTGAATGGCCTTGGGTCGAACCACACGGGGGTCAGCGATAGTCAGGAATGCCCTGTGTCTCTAAATCCCGACACTTTGTATCCATCAATTAAAACATCCTGCAGGTGGCTTTGCCATTGCTCCGGGTAGCTAAAGGACAAAGGACAGAGTCCGTACACTCCAGGAGGGGTATCTATGGTGCAGTGGTCGGTGGTTCACTCTGGTGGGGGTGGTGGTAGCTCTTCCTCAGGCAAGATGGATTGCACAAGATGCACTGGACGAGGTGGGGCTGCGTGGGGCTCCCTCCATATCCTTGACTGCAAATGTCCAAGTTTCCCACACCCGTAACATCTCCTCTCTGTGATACCCCCAGGTCGTGGTCAGAACTGTTGAGGCCCAGGATTGTGAGGCATGATTGTCATCGGCTTGCGACTAGGTGGAAGGGCAGATATAATCAGAGGGGAACAGGGCATGGGAGCAGGCCGTGGTTCATTTTCCAGAAGCCTCCTCCATTGCGGTCGGGTAGTAAGGGCTTCATCGGCCAGGGCGGCAGCTCTATCAATGGTACACGGCGTGCGCTCCCGAACCCATTCCTGTACCTATGCGGGGCACTTGGCAAGAAATTGTTCTGTGAGGAACGCCTGTATAACATCTTCCACAGTAAAGGCGTTTTCTGCTTCCAGCCATCTCCGACATGCCTGGGACATCTTATGTGCATACATCCTAAATGATCCCCCCATAGTGCATGGGAGGTCCTGGAACTTGGCCTTTATGAGTCTGGGGTGATAGCATGGTAATCCAGGATAGTCTGCTTTACATAGTTATAATCCTGATTCCGCTGTGAGTCAATGGTTCGGTAAGCCTCCGCCATGCTACCGTTCAGGAGTCCCACTAACAAACGCATCCAGCCAGAGTGGGGAACCTCCATCACAGCACACTGCTGCTCATAGTCCTTGAAGAACCCCTCCACATCTCCAGAAGCCTCATCAAATCGCTTAAACTCTGTTTGGGAGATACGTACATGCTCCCGGATCGTTGGGTTTACACTCCGCATTGCGTTACGCCCTCTTTCAAGCTCCATTGCTTCTTGTCTCTGCTGTGCCCGGTGGGCAGCCTCCTCCTTGTACTCCTGAGAGATGCCTGGGCCCAGAACCGCCATCTCTTCTTCGTACCACACCACCCATTGACTTTTTGGGTGAGGGTCCTAGTCTCCTGGGCTTGTCCTTCAGACATATGGGAGTAGGTGTTCTGGCTAGCATCCACCAGTAGATCAATTAAGGCCTCTTTAGTCAGTCCCTGGTAGTTCAGGCCCAGGTCTCTGGCTCTCTCCTGTAAACTGAATACAGTCCAATTTCTGTACTCACTCTGTGGGTGGTTCTCCATTTTGTTACGCTCTGTTGATCCCACCGCTTGCCACCAGTTGTCACAGGGTCCTTCTCCGGTATCACACAATCAACAGAGCTAAAGTATAGTAAACAATTCCAAGACCTTTCTTTAGGCAAAAATACAAAAGGTCCATATACGATCCACCACACAAAGGATAAGATAGTCCAGAACACGAATACAGTTCAGTAACGGGATAAAAGTCCAACAATCCAGCAGAAAGAGGATCACATAGTCCATATACTCTTCTTTCTCTCTGAGGTGCTGTGAACCCATCACAATTCCACACAGAACTGACTTCCCAGCTCCTGTCATCCCCAGCCCCCTCCTTATGTCCAGGGGTAGTCTGACAGGTTGAGGTGGTTTTCAGGCCTCCCAGACCTGACAAAGGTGCCATGGAGATTAAGGCACTACAGGGGGTCATTGTTTCAACAAGCTAGTTCAATATGTGATTAGCATATTAGCAAACAGGTTTATTCACTGACCCTGTGAGAAGACAACAATACAGTACTGTGGTGGCTGATATCAGATGGCAACCGCAGACATTCATAAATTAGCAAATAACTCATCCTACAAGAGAACACCATGAAAATACCGTAAGTAAAATAGAAATATACACAAAAATGATACCCACATAACATATCACACCATCACAGTGTGGCACACACAGACACAATACAAAGATTGAGTGAACTTCTCTCCTTTTATCTGGTTTCAGGTGTGATTTTCATATTGCCCACACCTGTTACTTGCCAAAAGCGGATTTGAATGAGCATCATATGATTGAAACCCACAATTTTGGAAAGTTGCCAGCAATTTTAAGAACCACTTTTGGGGTTTAGTGCGAAATTATGACCAATTTGCCTTTTTTTCCTCGTGTTGTCCCAATACACACAAAGGAAATAAACATCTGTATAAAAAAACGTGTAATTGCAATAATTTTCTGGGAGAAATACTACATTTTCCAGAACAATTTTAAGGGTGCCAACACTTTCGGCCATGACAGTATATATTGTAAACGCTCTGATGAATGATTCCAGTAGTTCTGGACAAACCGCCTGAACTTTGAGAAACACCTAATATAAAAATCTATCAATCAAAAACTTTGCAAGTAAGTACTCTGCCCACAATATGGTTGTAAAAAGAAACTAAGACCTGACATGTGTAGCAGGAGCTAAATTATCAACTTCAGGGACATACAGTTAAGTCCATATATATTTGGACAGAGACAACATTTTTCTAATTTTGGTCATAGACATTACCACAATTAATTTTCAACAAAACAATTCAGATGCTGTTGAAGTTAGGAGTTTCAGCTCCGTAACATGTGCCACCCTGTTTTTAAAGGGACCAAAAGTAATTGGACAGATTCAATAATTTTAAATAAAATGTTCATTTCTAGTACTTGGTTGAAAACCCTTTGTTGGCAATGACTGCCTGAAGTCTTGAACTCATGGACATCAATGGATTTTCAACCAAGTACTAGAAATGAACATTTTATTTAAAATTATTGAATCTACCCAATTACTTTTGGTCCCTTTAAAAACAGGGTGGCACATGTTAAGGAGCTGAAACTCCTAAACCCTTCATCCAATTTTAATGTGGATACCCTCAAATGAAAGCTGAAAGTCTGAACTTCAACTGCATCTGAATTGTTTTGTTTAAAATTCATTGTGGTAATACCTATAACCAAAATTAGAAAAATGTCTCTGTCCAAATATATATGGACCTAACTGTAAAACATGCCTTGGATAACTGTTGGCTGAATGCTTGTTCCGCTATCTCTCCTGACAACCCCATTAGTGATGAGAAGGCGTGCTCGGATAAGGCGTAAACTGAGCATGCTCATGTCCTAATTGAGTATTTTC
Source organism: Ranitomeya imitator (assembly GCF_032444005.1). Lineage (NCBI taxonomy): Eukaryota > Metazoa > Chordata > Amphibia > Anura > Dendrobatidae > Ranitomeya > Ranitomeya imitator. Next base: position 721,517,138 of record NC_091282.1, on the reverse strand, counting down.
AACGTGCTCAAAAAAAAAAAAATGTTCGAGTTGCCAACCCTGCTACATGGCTACCACTGAGCCACCATACAGTGCTAACCACTGAGCCACGGTGACCTTCAAAAGGCTTTTTGTATCATTTCTCTGACTTCTGAATATCTGCAGGATTGTCTCAGAATGCCTGGGCAATACTGCAACAATGTGACAATTTATGAGACAGTAATGCAATTATTAGCCAGAGACGCCACTCCCCAATTACGTGTCCCTCTAATTCCTCGCTCTCTCCCAACCATGAAATTGTCCATGGGAGAAATTAGCTGCAATACTTTAGAGTTTAATTGGCAAATAACACAACCTGTAATTATAGGCAGAAATGTAATATTAATGAGAAATAAAGAAAAAAACTTTTAACAGTAAATTACCTTGCAGCCGTTATCAATTTCCTTAAACTGCGGGTCCTTAGGATAAACTCCTTCCCCCCTGCAGAGAAGTAGGTAATTTTTCTCTGCCTGATAAACACAGCCATTAAACGTGGCGTGTATCACAAACCTCCCCACTTTCCTTTAAATGAAAACGTCGTGTAGCCTCGGGGGGCCTCTGTCTGACTTGATCCCAATGTGTCAGTTAATCAGATAAAAAAATAAATAAATGAAATAATCATCAAGTCAGAACCACAAACAGCCCGAGGGAGGCGGGAGACGGAGGAGCAAGGGAGGGGGGCAAACTTATTAAGATTTGGAAGCGGCAAACAAAACAAGACATCCGGATGATGTTACAGCATGTGGAGGTTACTGATCGGCCGGGGACCACGCTGGCGACTCTCCCGCCTGCACACCTTCCACTGGGGCTGCCCCTCTTCCTACCCCCAGTAGGGGTTACACAAACACATTAACCTTTCTGCTGCTGGTCAAATCGCAGGGTCTTTGTAACAGTGTTTTAGGCCTTTCCAACAAAGCTACAGCAGATGCCTTTATTCTGGCATTTTGATGGAGGATTTGGAATTCTATACCTGAGATTACAAACCCAGAAGACTTCTTCACAAGGTGGCTCTATGTGCCCATAATTATCCCATCGCCGCCAACTTTTAATTTTATTCCTACTAGTGATGAGAGAGCGCGCTGGAATAAGGTGTTATCTGAGCATGCTCGAGTGTTAACCAAGTGTCTTTGGCATGCTCGAAAAATATGTTTGAGTCCCCGAAGCTGTATGTCTCGCTACAAGTACAACAGAGATAGCACAGTACAGCAGGGCTAGCAGTACACCAGAGCTAACAAAGTACAGCAGAACTAACAGTACAGCAGAGCTAACAGTACAGCAGCGCTAATACATTACAGCAGAGCTAACAGTATGGCAGAGCTAACAGTACAGCAGAGCTAACACAGTACAGCAGAGCTAACACAGTACAGCAGCACTAACAGAGTACAGCAGCGCTAACAGAGTACAGCAGGGCTAACACATTACAGCAGAGCTAACACTGTCCTGAATGCAGCAGCCAGGATTATATTCCTCTCTAACCACTACACCGATGCCTCTACCCTTGGCCATTATTATTATTTAATATTATAGTGCCATTTATTCCATGGCGCTTTACATGTGAGGAGGGATATACATAATAAAAACAAGTAAAATAATCTTAAACAATACAAGTCACAACTGGTACAGGAGGAGAGAGGACCCTGCCCGCGAGGGCTCACAATCTACAAGGGATGGGTGAGGATACAGTAGGTGAGGGTAGAGCTGGTCATGCAGCGGTTTGGTCGATCGGTGGTTACTGCAGGTTGTAGGCTTGTCAGAAGAGGTGGGTCTTCAGGTTCTTTTTGAAGGTTTCGATGGTAGGGGAGAGTCTGATATGTTGTGGTAGAGGGTTCCAGAGTAGGGGTGATACGTGAGAGAAATCTTGTATACGATTGTGGGAAGAGGAGATAAGAGGGGAGTAGAGAAGGAGATCTTGTGAGGATCGGAGGTTGCGTGCAGGAAAGTATCGGGAGACGAGGTCACAGATGTATGTGTGATCGCTGATCTGACACAGTGCACAGCAAAGTGTCAGATTAGCGATCTGTCAATATAATGTGATGCCCCCCCTGGGGCAAAGTAAAAAAAAAAAAAATTTTTACATGTGTGAAAAAAAGAAATAATAATTATTCCTAAATAAATAAAAAAAATATATATATAGTTCCAATAAATACATTCCATTATCTAAATAAATAAAAAAAACAATAACAGTACACATATTTAGTATTGCCGCGTCCGTAACGACCCGACCTATAACCCCTTCAGTGAACACTGTAAAAAAATGTTAAAAAAAGAGGCAAAAAACAACGCTTTATTATCATACCGCCGAACAAAAAGTGGAATAGCACGCAATCAACAGACAGATATAAATAACCATGGTACCGCTGAAAACGTCATCTTGTCCCGCAAAAAACGAGCTGCTATACAACGTCATCAGTGAAAAAATAAAAAAGTTATAGTCCTCGGAATAAAGCGATGCAAAAATAATTATTTTTTCTATAAAATAGTTTTTATCGTATAAAAGCGCCAAAACATAAAAAAATAATCTAAATGAGGTATCGCTGTAATCGTACTGACCCGAAGAATAAAACGGCTTTATCCATTTTACCAACCGCGGAACGGTATAAACACCCCCCCCCCCCCAAAGAAATTCATGAATAGCTGGTTTTTTGTCATACTGCCTCACAAAAATCGGAATAAAAAGCGATCAAAAAAATGTCACGTGCCCGAAAATGTTACCAATAAAAACGTCAACTCGTCCCGCAAAAACAAGACCTGTGGACCAAAATATGGAAAAATTATAGCTCTCAAAATGTGGTAACGCAAAAAAATATTTTTTGCAATAAAAAGCGTCTTTTAGTGTGTGACAGTTGCCAATCATAAAATAAAAATCCGCTAAAAAGCTGCTATAAAAGTAAATCAAACCCCCCTTCATCACCCCCTTAGTTAGGGAAAAATAAAAAAAAATTTAAAAATGTATTTATTTCCATTTTCCCATTAGGGTTAGGGCTAGGGTTAGGGTTGGGGCTAGGGTTTGGATTATATTTACGGTTGGGATTAGGGTTAGGGGTGTGTCAGGGTTACGGGTATGGTTAGGGTTATGGTTGGGATTAGGGTTAGGGGTGTGTTGGAGTTAGGGGTGTGGTTAGGGTTGGGGTTAGGGGTGTGGTTGGGATAGGGTTTCAGTTAGAATTGGGAGTTTCCATTGTTTAGGCACATCAGGGGCTCTCCAAACACGACATGGTGTCCGATCTCAATTCCAGCCAATTCTGCGTTGCCCAAACGGTGGTTTCTCCCCCCCACATATGGGGTATCAGCGTACTCAGGACAAATTGGACAACAGCTTTTGGGGTCCAATATCTCGTTACCCTTGGGAAAATAAAATTTTGGGGGGCTAAAAAAACATTTTTGAAGGAAAAAAATGATTTTTTATTTTCACGGCTCTGCGTTATAAACTGTAGTGAAATACTTGGGGGTTCAAAGTTCTCACAACACATTTAGCTAAGTTCCTTGGGGGGGTCTAGGTTACAATATGGGGTCACTTGTGGGGGGGTTCTACTGTTTAGGTACATCAGGGGTTCTGCAAATGCAATGTGACGCCTGCAGACCAATCCATCTAATTCTGCATTCCAAATGGCGCTTCTTCCCTTTCGAGCTCTGCCATGCGCCCAAACAGTGGTTTCCCCCCACATATGGGGTATCAGCGTACTCAGGACAAATTGCACAATAACGTTTGGGGTCCAATTTCTCCTGTTACCCTTGGGAAAATACAAAACTGGGGGCTACAAAATAATTTTTGTGGAAAAAAAAGATTTTTTATTTTCACGGCTCAGCGTCATAAACTGTAGTGAAACACTTGGGGGATTCAAAGCACTCACAACACATCTAGATAAGATCCTTAGGTGGTCTACTTTCCAAAATGGTGTCACTTGTGGGGGGTTTCAATGTTTAGGCACATCAGGGGCTCTCCAAATGCAGCATGGCGTCCCATCTTAATTCCAGCCAATTTTGCATTGAAAAGTCAAACGGTGATCCTTCCTTTCCAAGCTCTGCTATGCACCCAAACAGTGGTTTACCCCCACATATGGGATATCAGCATACTCAGGACAAATTGCACAACAACTTTTGGGGTACAATTTCTTCTGGTAACCTTGGGAAAATGAAAAATTGGGGGCGAAAATTTCATTTTTGTGAAAAAAATATGATTTTTTCATTTTTACGGCTCTACATTATAAACTTCTGTAAAGCACTTGGTGGGTCAAAGTGCTCACCACACATCTAGATAAGTTCCTTAGGGGGTCTACTTTCCAAAATGGTGACACTTGTGGGAGGTTTCAATGTTTAGGCACATTAGTGGCTCTCCAAAAGCAACATGGCATCCCATCTCAATTCCAGTCAATTGTGCACTGAAAAGTCAAATGGCGCTCCTTCCCTTCCGAGCTCTGCCATGCGCCCAAACAGTGGTTTACCCCCACATATGGGGTATCGGGGTACTCAGGACAAATTGTACAACAACTTTTGGGGTCCATTTTCTCCTGTTACCCTTTGTAAAATAAAACAAATTGGAGCTGAGGTTAATTTTTTGTGAAAAAAAAATTAAATGTACTTTTTTTTTTAAACGTTCCAAAATTTCCTGTGAAGCACCAGAAGGGTTAATAAACTTCTTGAATGTGGTTTTGAGCACCTTGGGGGGTGCAGTTTTTAGAATGGTGTCACACTTGGTTATTTTCTATTCTATAGACCCCTCAAAATGATTTCAAATATGATGTGGTCCCTAAAAAAAAAATGGTGTTGTAAAAATGAGAAATTGCTGGTCAAATCTTAACCCTTATAACTCCCTATCAAAAAAAATTTTGGTTCCAAAATTGTGCTGATGTAAAGTAGACATGTGGGAAATGTTACATATTAAGTATTTTATGTGACATATCTCTGTAATTTAAGGGCATAAAAATTCAAAGTTTAAAAATTGCAAAATTTTCAAAATCTTCGCCAAATTTCAGTTTTTTTCACAAATAAACGCAGGTAATATCAAAGAAGTTTTACCAATATCATGAAGTACAATATGTCTCGAAAAAACAATGTCAGAATCACCGGGATCCGTTGAAGCGTTCCAGAGTTATAACCTCATAAAGGGACAGTGGTCAGAATTGTAAAAATTGGCCTGGTCATTAACGTGCAAACCACCCTTGGGGCTTAAGGGGTTAAGCGTGGCCTTAGAACACATTTCTTTAGACTGAACTGTCGCCTCACCTCCGTTATCTAACCATTACCATTTTGCCCTTACAAAATTTTCCTCAGAATCCGGTCCCTTTTATCATTTGTCTCCACACCCTCCATACACTTAATAGCCCTCTGTGTCTGTACTGTACAGATCCTACTGTACTCCCCCCCCCCCACTGCCTGTGAGATGGAAGCTGAAGCAATGTGATAGGACACCAACAGTGCAAATGAGTTTGTAATTAGACAAAGTTCAGTTCTGCTGTACTGTGTTAGTTCTGATATCACTCCAGAGCTGTATGTGATTATGAGATCAGACTGTCATTCATTACATGTCTCACACTGGTAACCCCTCCTTTAATTTAGAATAATTTTTGAAGGCAGATTCTCAGGGAGATCGATGTCTGGACAAGAGATCTTAATAGTTCATTTGCACATAAGAAAAAAGTGCCTCTCTCAGGAATAAGACATTGGATCGCAGATATCAAGGTATCTATTTATTCAGCTTCCTATGACCTAGGGAAACTGCTGTGTTAGTACTGCTGTACTGATCTCAATGCAGAGCTGAGGGTGATTGTGAGAGCAGACTGTCAGTCATTACATGTCTCACACTGGTAATACCTCTTTCATGTAAAATAATCTCTGGAGGCAGTTTCTCAGGGAGATCTACAGTACAGACCAAGAGTTTGGACACACCTTTTCATTTAAAGATTGTTCTGTATTTTCATGACTATGAAAATCGTACATTCACACTGAAGGCATCAAAACTATGAATTAACACATGTGGAATTATATACTTAACAAAAAAGTGTTAAACAACTGAAAATATGTCTTATATTCTAGGTTCTTCAAAGTAGCCACCTTTTGCTTTGATGACTGCTTTGCACTTTCTTGGCATTCTCTTGATGAGCTTCAAGAGGTAGTCACCGGGAATGGTCTTCCAACAATCTTGAAGGAGTTCTCAGAGATGCTTAGCACTTGTTGGCCCTTTTGCCTTCACTCTGCGGTCCAGCTCACCCAAAACCATCTCGATTGGGTTCAGGTCTGGTGACTGTGGAGGCCAGGTCATCTGGCGTAGCACCCCATCACTCTCCTTCTTGGACAGATAGCCCTTACACAGCCTGGAGGTGTGTTTGGGGTCATTGTCCTTTTGAAAAACAAATGATGGTCCAACTAAACGCAAACCGGATGGAATAGCATGCCGCTGCAAGATGCTGTGGTAGCCATGCTGGTTCAGTATGCCTTCAATTTTGAATAAATCCCCAACAGTGTCACCAGCAAAGCCCCCCCACCATCACACCTCCTCCTCCATGCTTCACGGTGGGAACCAGGCATGTAGAGTCCATCCGTTCACCTTTTCTGCGTCGCACAAAGACACAGAGGTTGGAACCAAAGATCTCAAATTTGGACTCATCAGACCAAAGCACAGAATTCCACTGGTCTAATGTCCATTCCTTGTGTTCTTTAGCCCAAACAAGTCTCTTCTGCTTGTTGCCTGTCCTTAGCAGTGGTTTCCTAGCAGCTATTTTACCATGAAGGCCTGCTGCACAAAGTCTCCTCTTAACAGTTGTTGTAGAGATGTGTCTGCTGCTAGAACTCTGTGTGGCATTGACCTGGTCTCTAATCTGAGCTGCTGTTAACCTGCGATTTCTGAGGCTGGTGACTCGGATAAACTTATCCTCAGAAGCAGAGGTGACTCTTGGTCTTCCTTTCCTGGGGCGGTCCTCATGTGAGCCAGTTTCTTTGATGGTTTTTGCCACTGCACTTGGGGACACTTTCAAAGTTTTCCCAATTTTTTTGACTGACTGACCTTCATTTCTTAAAGTAATGATGGCCACTTGTTTTTCTTTACTTAGCTGCTTTTTTCTTGCCATAATACAAATTCTAACAGTCTATTCAGTAGGACTATCAGCTGTGTATCCACCAGACTTCTGCACAACACAACGGATGGTCCCAACCCCATTTATAAGGCAAGAAATCCCACTTATTAAACCTGACAGGGCACACCATTGAAGTGAAAACCATTCCCGGTGACTACCTCTTGAAGCTCATCAAGAGAATGCCAAGAGTGTGCAAAGCAGTCATAAAAGCAAAAGGTGGCTACTTTGAAGAACCTAGAATATAAGACATATTTTCAGTTTCACACTTTTTTGTTAAGTATATAATTCCACATGTGTTAATTCATAGTTTTGATGCCTTCTGTGTGTGGATGTACAATTTTCATAGTCATGAAAATACACAAAAATCTTTAAATGAGAAGGTGTGTCCAAACTTTTGGTCTGTACTGTATGTCCAGCCCAGAGATCTTAACAACTCATTTGCATATCAGGAAAACATGGATTTCTCTGGAATAAGAAAGCGGATCGCAGGTATTAAGATAGCTTTTTATTCCACTTTCTATGACCTACATGTCCATATGGATGGATTAGGAGGGTAGATACTACAGACAGATTCCCTTTAACAGAATGAAACCCCACAACAAACAGCATGAAAACTAAGGCCCCAATGCCCCAAGCAATTTTATGCCAAAAAGAGGAGAAAAACTTCTTGAAAAGTTGCAAAATGTTTTTGCAACTCACAGGTCATCTCCAGTTTCTGATGGGATTACATTTCTCATGGTGGTGAATGGCAGCTGAAAGATGCACCACATTCATTAAGAGGTGCACACATTCCTCCAGCCTTCGTTAATGCTAGATTGAAAATGCAAGTCTTCATAAATCAAACGTAAAGCAAATCTGAGAGCAGAATGATGTAGGGGCAGAGAGCCTGATTCCAGGGATGTGTCACTTTCTGGGTTGCTTGGTGCAGTTTTGACAGAATCCAGTTTTCTCCCGTGCAGATGTAGCAGTGGTCAGAATATTGAACTGTGTGTAAACCCGTCCAAGCCCACTGATTGGTACACTATCAGCAAGCTGCCAATCAGTGGTGGAGGTGGGGTTACACTTATTAGCCTGACTGCTGTGCACGTGACACCTAGTCCTGCAGTGATAATCTCCTGCTGATAAAACACTGACTGTATTAAAACTACAGACAATGAGTAACATTTGCAGAGAGATTGTCTAGTCTGTGGCAATCCCTCAGTGGTGACAAATATTGCATGATTTCAACCTCTGTGTGTGAACAAAACTTTCTCATTCACGGACAACAAGCAGAATTTCTGAAAATGGTGTTGAATAGAAACCAAAAAAAAAATCACCTAACTCTTCTTCCATCTTTATTTCTAGAGGAACGGATAACCTCTTCAATGTCTCCTCCATCTGCGTGTTTGGTCAGCATTGATGGCAGGAGGAGTATAAATTCCAAAGTAATTAAAAAAACGTTCTTTGGAGGAAAACAACTAAAGAAAATGTAAATTAAAGATTAGATTCAGCTTCAGACATGTCATCCTTTCACTTGATCTCTAAGTAATAATCCAGTGGTCCAATAGTTAAGGGCTTGATTGGATCGGCTTTCTTCTCCTTAAAGGCAGCATGTACGGTAATAGAGCATTTCCTGTAAGTGTCAGGAGAGAAGACGGTCGGCGGCCTGCTACTCAATTCTTGTAATTATAGTCTGTCCCCAGCCAGAGAGTGGCTGTATTTTACTGTCTGTGTTCCATGCAATCTGCATTCATCACTATTTTAATTAAACCAGACTTTAATTTAGTGATTTCATCCCAAAGAGTAAGAGGGGGGTGTGAGAAAAAAAAGAGTACGAAGGAACAGAGTGAGACTGTAATGAGAGAGGGAAAAGGCCAGAAAAGAAATGAAAGGACAAAATGAGAAGGGAGGCAGGGCTACGACACGGCGGGAGAAGCCTGGGAGAGATAATTAAAAGTGAAAAGGAATATGAAGAGGTAAAAACAGTCGCACACTGGAAGGTATGGACACAGCGCCCAATTGTCTCAGCAGGTACAAATGTCTCACAATATATGAGAGCAGCAATCTGATCTCACACAACGACTGGCACGTAGGACGGAGGGCACACAGCAGGTACAAATGTCTCACAATGTATGAGAGCAGCAATCTGATCTCACACAACGACTGGCACGTAGGACGGAGGGCACACAGCAGGTACAAATGTCTCACAATGTATGAGAGCAGCAATCTGATCTCACACAACGACTGGCACGTAGGACGGAGGGCACACAGCAGGTACAAATGTCTCACAATGTATGAGAGGAGCAATCTGATGTCACATGACTGGCACGTAGTACGGAGGACACACAGCAGGTACAAATGTCTCACAATGTATGAGAGCAGCAATCTGATGTCACATAATGACTGGCACATAGTACGGAGGGCACACAGCAGGTACAAATGTCTCACAATGTATGAGAGGAGCAATCTGATGTCACAACAACTGGCACGCAGGACGGAGGGCACATAGCAGGTACAAATGTCTCACAATGTATGAGAGCAGCAATCTGATGTCACATGACTGGCACGTAGTACGGAGGGCACACAGCAGGTACAAATGTCTCACAATATATGAGAGCAGCAATCTGATGTCACATAATGACTGGCACGTAGTACGGAGGGCACACAGCAGGTACAAATGTCTCACAATGTATGAGAGCAGCAATCTGATGTCACAACAACTGGCACGCAGGACGGAGGGCACATAGCAGGTACAAATGTCTCACAATGTATGAGGGAAGCAATCTGATGTCACACAGCGACTGGCACGTAGGACGGAGGGCACATAGCAGGTACAAATGTCTCACAATGTATGAGAGCAGCAATCTGATGTCACATGACTGGCAAGCAGGACGGAGGGCACACAGCAGGTACAAATGTCTCACAATGTATGAGAGGAGCAATCTGATGTCACACAACGACTGGCACGTAGGACGGAGGGCACAGAGCAGGTACAAATGTCTCACAATGTATGAGAGCAGCAATCTGATGTCACACAACGACTGGCACGTAGGACGGCGGGCACAGAGCAGCACACAAATGTGTCACAACGTATGAGAGCAGTAATCTGATGTCACACAACGACTGGCACGTAGGATGGAGGGCACACAGCAGGTACAAATGTCTCACAATGTATGAGAGCAGCAATCTGATGTCACACACCGACTGGCACATAAGACGGCGGGCACATAGCAGCACACAAATGTCTCAAAGTATAAGAGCAGCAATCTGATGTCACACAACGACTGGCACGTAGGATGGAGGGCACACAGCAGGTATAAATGTCTCACAATGTATGAGAGCAGCAATCTGATGTCACACAACGACTGGCACATAAGACGGCGGGCACACACACAGCCGCACACAAATGTCTCAACGTATGAGAGCAGCAATCTGATGTCACAATGATTTGCACGTAGGACGGCGGGCACACATATGTGATTAATCAAAATCCAAGAATGGACTGGGACATTCATTATCACACACCCTTATTATACACCTGTATGGTGCAAGAATACTTAGGAGACAAGGATCCTAAACCAACATTGTGTTAAAATTAATCTTAGGCCAAGTTCAGACGAGTGTATTTTCAGCCCAGAGTTGACTCAGTGATATTGCAGAGCTGAGTTTGTCACAGAGTCCAGTGCAGATCAGATAGTAGTATGACAGTGTACTCACAGAAAATGAGGTAGAGCTAGTTAGCAAAATGATAGAGCTGAGTTTCTCAGAAAGGACCAGTATAGCAGAACTGGGGTTGTCACAAAGACCAGTACAGTAGAGCTAGATTTGTTACAATGTCCAGTATAGAAGAGCCGAGTTTGTCACAGAGTACCGTGCAGCAGTAAGTCAGAGTGTACTCGCAGAAAATGCAATAGAGCTAGTTAGAGGAATAGTAGAGCTAGTTAGAGGAATAGTAGAGCTGGGTTGGTCACAAACACCAGTATAGAAGAGATGGATTTGTTACCAAAGTGTAATATAGGGGAGCTAAGTTTGTTACAGAGTCCTTTTCAGATCTGACAGCAGTAACAGAGTACTGGCAGAAAGTGCAATAGAGCTAATTAGAGCTGAGTTTGTCACAAGGACCAGTATAGCAGAGCTGGATTTGTTACAAGTTTCAGTATAGCAGACTTGAGTTTGCTTTAGAGTCCAGTTCAGAGCCAACAGCAGTATGGCAAAGTTGATTCAGCAATATAGAAAAACTGAGCTTGCCAGGTGGACCAAAAAAGCATTGGCACAAGGAATTGGGGTAGATGCCAAGTACTTGAGGAGTAAAGAGGTGACCCACCACCTGCGCCAGCCAATAAGGAAGGTAAACAAACCAATGAACAGAGAGCCATTGGCAAGAGGATGAAGCAGCAGCCATTGTTGGACCCAGGAAAGTAGCGCAACACACACGGACCAATGTGTGTCAATTGCAAAAATCAGTTGGATCTTGTTACACACAGACAAGCGGCCGAAAGGTAAAATACTGCAGCACTAGTCAAGTCCAATTTGCAGACAAGACTCACACAGTGGCTGTAGTTAAAAAAACAATAAAGATACTATCAATATGTCAGGTGTTTTTCACAGATTCATTACAAAAAAACTACGCAGGAAACCAAATGTGTCCCTCTTTTATTGCGGTCAGATACTACAGGCACAGAGTAATAGACTGCATAGACTCATGCTAGTGTCAAAACCCGCAGCCCAACAAGCTAATGTGCTTCACTCATGGCGATGGTCGAGCATCTCACCAGACATGTGCACTACTAGTCAGCAGGGGGCGCTGCTGCATCATGTTTGATAATGAACATGACAGCTACTTCCAGCACAAATGCTGGACACCTCCAATGCTTCAGTAATAGCAGATCACGGATCTCTGAAGTGAAGGTGGGGACCCTCTCCTGATAAAGGTCAAGCACCATACAGCCTCCTGGTTATAGCATTAAACTTTGGCTTTCCATCAAAGATGGCACCTGCCTTAATTTATAATGCTGAATGTGCAGGTGCCCGAGCGACGAAAGATGGCCGTGTTCACATCTGCATTGGGGGCACTCAGGCAGATCGGCAGATTTACCAGAAATAATAGTGCAGCATGTGGTGCTTCTCATGGTAAAATGACGAGTGCCGTGAAGGAAGTGAATGGCCCTATGCTGGTGCCGAATGTATAACGGATCCTGCGACAATTTTACTATTCCTATGATAGAACACAACAACAAATTTGACAAAGGCGGATGCGATGGGGGCGATCTTCTGCATTTTCATCTTTTCCATCCAATGCAGCCAAGACCTGTAGGATCGGTCGCTTCCCATCCGACCACATCATGCAGCCTGGTCAGGCCTCCTTGCACCGGGCACTTTTGCAATATTTTTGTCCATGAGTGTTTTTTGTTTTTTTTAAAGGGTTTATCCAGGACTATTTTATCTTTTACTATAACAGACAGGTTAGCCAGCTCAGAGTGGTCACCAATCGCTCCTGCCAGCTATTCAGCTGCTCCACATCAACAGAACAGCTCTTCTTCTTCTGCTCTGCTGACAATCATGATGATTGACAGGTGGCTTCCTGCAGTGAGGCAGCAGGGAGCCAGCAGACAATCAGCAGTCATGCACCATCAATAGAGCGGAGCGGAAGAGATGCTGATGCTCTGTAGATGTGACATCAGTGGAAGCTGCTGAATCGCCGTCAGGAGCGGCCTGTGACCAATCTGTACTGGCAGAGATCTGCGCAGGGCACAACAGGGAGCTGGTTAGTACCAAAAAAGTATTAGTCCTGGATAACACCTTTAAGCAGTTTTCCAGCATAAAAATCATGTGGCGTCTCATTTACTGGCGTTTTTCTGATTTATTTATTTTTTTTAAAACTCAATTTAACAGTGGAAAGAAAAAGCGAGATGTTTTGGAAGCAAAAAATTCTGGCAGGATTCTCAAAAAGACACCAGGGTACCATCTTGGCGGCGTCTTTTGAGCCTTCCCATTCATTTGTATTGTTACTACATAACATCTTCAGAGTAGAAAACACCTGAAGAAAGGTCGGGTCCCTTCTTTTAGCCAATTGGCTTCTTTGGAAACCTGAAGCAGTTAAAAGACGTCCAAAAGCCTGAATATGCGAACAGTAAGCTGTTCTTCCATAGAGATGCGTATGTCCATTTTTTAGAGCATTTTCTGAGCGCTTTTTCAGGTGGGTGTTGGAGTGGACCTGCCTGGAAAAGATGTTGTATCCACAAAAGTTTTATAATCTGTTTTTGGCTACTTAAAAAAAAAAAACATTCAGGCTACCAGGGTCTATCGTAATGTGTCCATCCCTCCGGCCTTTGATGCTTGCATGAAGCAAGGTATAATTACAGATGAGACTAGAATGGAGAACATGTGCGTCCTGTGCTCAACAAGCCACTAACGGCTGCAAACTTGGACCACATCCTTTATGGAAAGGATTAGTGGTCATTACTGTTAATTAGCACTTATTTGGCTTTCATTTGGGTTAGCGGTTCTGACCCCGGGGAGAAAAATGGAGTCTCTGATGTTTCGGTCACTTAATGTGTGCCATGCTGATGTAGCGAAAATGAAGCAAAGGACTTAAAGTGCCTGACACCATCCAAAGTGTTGTGCCCCGACGCCAAAAACAGGGTATAATCACTGCGAGTACGGCATGCAGGACAGGAGACATGTACAGCACCAGATCTGGACATGGAAAAAGATCACATCCAATGAGGAAAAAAAGTTAAGGATACATTCACGCAATATTTTGTTACTTTTTGTCAAAAATGCATCTAAAAGACACCAAAAATTAGCTAAAAAAATACTTTTTTAACATTTTTTGAGGAAAAAAATGCAGTATATGTGACATATATGTAAAATAGAATTTCAGAATCTTACAAATTAGGCTCACTTAGGTTATGTGCACACATTGCGTTTTTTGGGCTTTTTTCATTGCAAATGTAAAGCTGCGTTTTACAGTACCAGCACAGCCTAGGAGATTTCAGAAATCTCATGCACACACATTGGTTTCATTTTCCTGACCGATTTGGAAAACTTCTGTGTTTTTGCAAACTGCAGCGTGTCGCTTCTTTCAGCGTTTTTTTCTGTGTATTTGCAGCACTCAAAGGAAACAATGGGTAAGTGCAAAAACGTAGCAAGAAACCCAGGTATCAGTTTTTTACACTTTATCAACATGTACAAGATACAACAAAAACATAGCAATAAAAATACAGCATAAAATTTAGCAAAACCTGCTTTTTGTAAGCAGATTCTTTACTGCCAAGAGAGAAGGTTTTGCACCTGCAGAAAAAAACACAGCAAAAACACAATGTGTGAACAAAGCCTTACAGCGTCTATTCTAGGGATTAGCTGCAGTACCCAGGAATGATCACTACACGGTGTAAAGAGCTGTGTAGTGTCAGCTCCGCATATTGCTGATCAGTCAGTCATCGATATATCAGTCCTGGACATCCCTCTTAACCAGTTGAAACCTTGTACTAAATTTAAATAAAAAAATAAACGGGAATCTATATGCCATAAAATTACACAAGAATTTTAATGATACAATATTTAAAGATTAAAGGTAAAATCAGTCAATATGGGGACAACAATATGCAAAAAAAAAACAGCCAAAAAAAAAGGGTACGCAAATTACAGGTGAATCATCACCTTTAAGAATGGAGTCGTTACTAGATTTAGAATAATAATTATATATTTATAAATTTGTGGAGCAATGAAGCTTCCCACTAATTTTTTTTTATATATCATACATGGTAAAGCAGTCAAAACATAAGCCCCATAACAATGCTTGTAACATCTTTATACATATCGTATAATTAATCAATATATCATTAATTGCCTCCACATGATTCAGCCACAAAAATGAAAAAGTTTTCAATTTATGCCTAATTGTGATACATGCAGCAAAAGGTTCATGAGAAGGGGGCATGATGGTGAGAAACAGGGATAAGGAACCTTAAAGATGGAAGTGGAGATAAACAAGTACTGTACCTTTTAGCCACTGTGACACCCCGACGCGCGTTTCGCGTTTAAGCTTTTTCCAAGGGGAATGTACTAAATTTACAGCACCTGGTCCTGAACTTAAAGGGACACTGTCACCTGAATTTGGAGGGAACAATCTTCAGCCATGGAGGCGGGGTTTTGGGGTTTTTGATTCACCCTTTCCTTACTCGCTGGCTGCATGCTGGCTGCAATATTGGATTGAAGTTCATTCTCTGTCCTCTGTAGTACATGCCTGCGCAAGGCAATCTTGCACAGCGCAGGCGTGTACTATGGAGGATAGAGAATGAACTTCAATCCAATATTGCAGCCAGCATGCAGCCAGCGAGTAAGGAAAGGGTGAATCAAACACCCCAAAACCCCGCCTCCATGGCTGAAGATTGTTCCCTCCAAATTCAGGTGACAGTGTCCCTTTAAACCTCACAACATTATAGTGACATCGCATCATTAAGGGTATGTGCACACGCTACGGATTACTCTGCAGATTTTTCCGGACTGATTTTGGTAAATCCGCAGGAAAACCGTACTGCGAATTTCCTGCGGAATTACCGCGAATTTACTGCGATTTTGTTGCAGATTATGTGCGGATTCCACCTGCGGTTTTACACCTGCGGATTCCTATTATGGAGCAGGTGTATACCACTGCGGAATCCGCATAAAGAATTGACATGCTGCGGAATAAACAACGCTATTTTTCTGCGTGTTTTTTTCCGCAGCATGTGCACTGCGGATTTTGTTTTTCATAGGTTTACATGGTACTGTAAACTCATGGAAAACTGCTGCGAATCCGCAGCAAAATCCGCAACGTGTGCACATAGCCTAAAGCTCCTGCAACAGCTGTCAGATACAGTGGGGCAAAAAAGTATTTAGTCAGTCAGCAATAGTGCAAGTTCCACTACTTAAAAAGATGAGAGGCGTCTGTAATTTACATCATAGGTAGACCTCAACTATGGGAGACAAACTGAGAAAAAAAAATCCAGAAAATCACATTGTCTGTTTTTTTAACATTTTATTTGCATATTATGTTGGAAAATAAGTATTTGGTCAGAAACAAAATTTCATCTCAATACTTTGTAATATATCCTTTGCTGGCAATGACTGAGGTCAAACGTTTTCTGTAAGTCTTCACAAGGTTGCCACACACTGTTGTTGGTATGTTGGCCCATTCCTCCATGCAGATCTCCTCTAGAGCAGTGATATTTTTGGCTTTTCGCTTGGCAACACGGACTTTCAACTCCCTCCAAAGGTTTTCTATAGGGTTGAGATCTGGAGACTGGCTAGGCCACTCCAGGACCTTGAAATGCTTCTTACGAAGCCACTCCTTCGTTGCCCTGGAGGTGTGCTTTGGATCATTGTCATGTTGAAAGACCCAGCCACGTTTCATCTTCAATGCCCTTGCTGATGGAAGGAGGTTTGCACTCAAAATCTCACGATACATGGCCCCATTCATTCTTTCATGTACCCGGATCAGTCGTCCTGGCCCCTTTGCAGAGAAACAGCCCCAAAGCATGATGTTTCCACCACCATGCTTTACAGTAGGTATGGTGTTTGATGGATGCAACTCAGTATTCTTTTTCCTCCAAACACGACAAGTTGTGTTTCTACCAAACAGTTCCAGTTTGGTTTCATCAGACCATAGGACATTCTCCCAAAACTCCTCTGGATCATCCAAATGCTCTCTAGCAAACTTCAGACGGGCCCGGACATGTACTGGCTTAAGCAGTGGGACACGTCTGGCACTGCAGGATCTGAGTCCATGGTGGCGTAGTGTGTTACTTATGGTAGGCCTTGTTACATTGGTCCCAGCTCTCTGCAGTTCATTCACTAGGTCCCCCTGCGTGGTTCTGGGATTTTTGCTCACCGTTCTTGTGATCATTCTGACCCCACGGGGTGGGATTTTGCGTGGAGCCCCAGATCGAGGGAGATTATCAGTGGTCTTGTATGTCTTCCATTTTCTAATTATTGCTCCCACTGTTGATTTCTTCACTCCAAGCTGGTTGGCTATTGCAGATTCAGTCTTCCCAGCCTGGTGCAGGGCTACAATTTTGTTTCTGGTGTCCTTTGACAGCTCTTTGGTCTTCACCATAGGGGAGTTTGGAGTCAGACTGTTTGAGGGTATGCACAGGTGTCTTTTTATACTGATAACAAGTTTAAACAGGTGCCATTACTACAGGTAATGAGTGGAGGAAAGAGGAGACTCTTAAAGAAGAAGTTACAGGTCTGTGAGAGCCAGAAATCTTGATTGTTTGTTTCTAACCAAATACTTATTTTCCACCATAATATGCAAATAAAATGTTAAAAAAACAGACAATGTGATTTTCTGGATTTTTTGTCTCAGTTTGTCTCCCATAGTTGAGGTCTACCTATGATGTAAATTACAGACGCCTCTCATCTTTTTAAGTGGTGGAACTTGCACTATTGCTGACTGACTAAATACTTTTTTGCCCCACTGTACATCAGGAGACCGTGAAGAGGAAGCAGAAGCGGTTTATTACCACTTCTGTCTTTCCTTTTTCTGAATACATAGCCTTCAGTGAGTGTTCTGCTTTATTCACACATCAGTATTTGTATACCAAAAACAGAACAGTCCCCAAAATACAGAACAGGAATCAATCTGTAGTTTTTGCTCTGGAAGTTCCACTCGTGGTTTTGGAATACATACACTGATGCAAAGTACTGGCGTGTGAACATGCCCTTAGGCAGTGAACAGAAGCATACACATTGCTAATGTTTATGGAAGACACAACAAAGACATGATCATTGGGTCTCTGCCGGCAAAACTAAGATCCCGAGTACTAGCAGACCCAGGTCAGTTCTGCCAGTGACTTCTGCCAATAGAGGGATCTGTTTTCCCCTGTAACTGGGGCTCCTGTGGATGCCCTGATTGCAGTGGAAAAAAAAAAGAAAGTATAAAACACCTACAAAAAAATAAACCATTCGCACCGCAAAAAAATGCATTTTTAAAAAATATATTTTATTACCGACTTATGCAAAAAAAGAAAAAAACCTACAAATGAGGAATTCATACAACTACTAACCTATATTAAAAAAATAATAATACATATATGTGCGATCCAAAAGTGGAAAAAAACGTATAATTCTAAAGCACCTTGTAAATATCAGACAATCCCTTCATGCCAGTACAGGCTGGGTGGCTCTGGGGTTAGACATCTCCTAAGCCAGGGCTACAAAGTCCCACACTTGGCATGTCACTTGTTCTCTGACAAGCCGCGATACAAAACCCTTGAGCCCCTTGTCTGTGACTTGCTGCTGTTACACGAGGATTTTAGAGTCGATTTTGCTACAAATGCTAAGCCGAGATGCAGACAAGTCACGTACGACTCGCATTAGGCCTACGGCAAGTGAGTTACATGCAACGTGTGACAAGAAACCAATACATTGGGAAATGTGCGATGATGATGGTGCACACCATAGGAAAGCAGATGCAATGTGGTAACGTGACACGGCGATTTCAGTGCCGTGCGATGCATCGCCTCGTAGCCTAAACCTTATGTGAACTAGTAACTCAGTTTTTTAGATTGTCCCCGTTTGCTTCAAAGCAGCTCTGGTCACACAACAGCAATTATGAGTCACACCATGAAAACCAGTTGTGTGACCTGCTGCTGCTGACTACTTAAGAGCTGCGATTAGGGTCATGACAGGTCATGTGCGATTTATGCTAATGTCTATTTGGGCAAACAGTCTGATTTCTTGAGACCCAAGTGGCAGGTATGCTCTTACATACGTTACACTGCCACCTGGAGGCCAAAGGGTACGACTGGGGAAGCGCGCACACACCGCCACAATTCATCTGAATGCTGTGACGGTCATTGACTTTTGTCCAAAGCCTGGACAACTCTTTAAAGGGAGTGTCACCCTTAAAATCAATATTAAACAATCTGTACAGTGATGAAGTGGTCTTAGCACATGTAATCATACTACCACTGTACCTGTTAGTGGTACACTACTCGAGAAACATACAAATGAGGGAGCTCCTGTGGACTATTGACGTGACCAAGTGCACCGTCACCACCACTCGTTTTGCATGTTGAGGTCCTTCCCCCACTTCTGATTGACAGTGCTCTCTTCATAGAGCGAGCGCCGCCTGAACTCAGCTAGCGTGTGTGAATGTGCACGGACACTGCCCGAGTCCAGCTGCGTGAGCCAATACTGACCTTGTAAGTGGCTGGACTCAGGCAGTGTCAGTGCCTCTGCGAAGCAAGCACTGTCAATCAGGGGTAAAGCCTTCAATTCAACATGCAGACCGAGGGGGCACAACCATGAGCAGAGCTCTTGGCTATGCCTAGAGAACGTGTAAGCTCCGAACTTACATGCAAATTAATTGTATTATTCCAAGGCACCAGTAACAGGCGCAGGGCTAGGGTGACTCCTATATGAACCGAGTCCCCACTATCACTTATTACTGATTTTGGGGGGTGACAGACTCCCCCTCAGGTATTAGATTGCTCTACTATAATGATTGTGGCGTTTTCTGTATCGCCATCTTTAGAATGCAGTGCAGATAAGATGAAGGATGACATACTTGCCTTTACTAACTTCAGCAAGCGGTACAGATCTTCAACCTCATCTCCTTCTCGTGGCGTATACCCCCTTCCCGTATCTAAGCTGGAGCCGCTGAGCGTGGCACGGTACAGGGGCAGTGCCATGGCTTCTGCGTAGAGGTCCAGGGCCTGGTGGCCCACCGTCTGGTACATGTAGCTGTCCAATTCATCCACTGCACAGACAGAAGCACAATAAGGGGTCACATTGGAGGGGAGCAGTCGCCGGATTTATAAAGCTGCACAAATCCAAAAAATATTTTGCCAAAATCTGCACTTACACGTTTTTACACGGGAGGGTTAAAGAATAGGAATCGTTTACCAGGATTTGGAGTCTTAAGATAAGCCATAAATAGCAGATTGGTGGGGTGTGACTACTGGTACCCCCACAATCAGCTGATAAATGTGTGGGGGCACACCAGAAGTGAAGAGGTTGTCATGGTCACTACACAAAATTACGAAGAACACTTTAGGTCATATCCACAAACTGTTCTCTATGCCCACTTGGCCATTTGTCTGGGGCTTCCATCTAAATAACAGTATTCTGACAGTTCCCTGATGCAGCCATTCACTTCAATGGGGGAAAAAATACTTTATTGTCCAGTTAAAAAAATAAACAGCAGGAATGGAGTCCAAAGTTTCATATTTTAGATTGCCTCATTAATTTAAATGACTACATAGGGGAACCCTCAGAACACCGTTTTTCAGCTATTCAGATGGAAACCCCAAAGTGCTGAGCGGAAGGAGGAACAAGGTGTAAAAATTAATTAGTCAGAAATGTACTTTGGAAACAGTGGAGTTCTTCTAATAGCGACAGACCAAGAGGCCGCTCTGGGGCCAGGGGGTCTTGAGTGGGAGGACGAGGCAGATGAGCTCCCTTAACTTTCCATCAGGAGTCTCAATGCTAACGGTAACTGCATCCTTAGAAAAAAGATACAGTTGAGAAGAAGGGTGGTGGATAGAGCCATCAGCTCCCTGCTCCACCATTCAGCCTGTGCGTCTGAGTCTCAGAACAGCAGGAGCTAAGATGATATTAGATGGTACCTGCACAGTGTATTAGCCGGAGCACATGATTGTAGGAACAGGGGAGGGCAAGTCGTTTTTAAGCTTGTCAGTACTTGTGGTGTCCATGATACTGTATATGGGGAGGCTGTGGGGTCCATGATACTGTGGTGAGGGATGCTGTGGGGTCCATGATACTGTGGTGGGGGATGCTGTGGGGTCCATGATACTATGTGTGGGGGATGCTGTGGGGTCCATGATACTGTGGTGGGGGATGCTGTGGGGTCCATGATACTGTGGTGGGGGATGCTGTGGGGTCCATGATACTGTGGTGGGGGATGCTGTGGGGTCCATGATACTGTGTGTGGGGGATGATATGGGGTCCATGATACTGTATATGGGGAGGCTGTGGGGTCCATGATACTGTGGTGGGGATGCTGTGGGGTCCATGATACTGTGTGTGGGGGATGCTGTGGGGTTCATGATACTGTGTGTGGGGGATCATGTGGGGTCAATGATACTGTGGTGAGGGATGCTGTGGGGTCCATGATACTGTGGTGGGGGATGCTGTGGTGTCCATGATACTGTGGTGGGGGATGCTGTGGTGTCCATGATACTGTGGTGGGGGATGCTGTGGGGTCCATGATACTGTGTGTGGGGGATGCTGTGGGGTCCATGATACTGTGTGTGGGGGATGCTGTGGGGTCCATGATACTGTGTGAGGGGTATGCTGTGGGGTCCATGATACTGTGTGTGGGGCATGTGTGATATGATAATGTGTGTGAGGGAACTATGGGGATATCGTACTGAATCAGTGCACAGCGACTCATTCTACTGCTATGGCATGACACTGTGTGTGTGTGGGGGTATTGTGGTGGCAATTTGTACGGAGTAATTCAATGTAGGGGTATCATACTTTATCGGGCCACAAAGGAAGTAATATAGTGCATGAGAACATTAAGGGGGCACAATTTCTGAGTTAGTGCACAACACATGGTTTATTCCCTGTCTTTAAAAGTTGGGAGGTATGCCGTCCTCTGACTGCGTGTATGCATTGTGACTACAACTACTCTGCCAAATATTTTTTTGCTTTTTTATTTGACCCCATATGTGTAAGCAGTGGCTGTTGAATCCCTAACTAAGCTGTGCTAAAATCTACATGTTAGGATAAAGCTGGCGGACAGTTATCCTCATGGGAAGGTTCACACTATATTACAGGCATAGTCCACTTGTGGATACCTGCGGCAAGCTTGGGACCGGACTTAACCCTAACAGTGCAGCCATCACTTCGTAACATACTATAATTCTCTGACACTGTGTATTCTGGGAGGATATTTTTGCCAGGAATAACTATACTTCCTGTAAAGATGCATCCCTTGTATGATTTATTAAGGTACGTACACATCTGTGATCACAACAAACTGCACATACGACATCAGTCCGAGCAATTGTAATGTATGTGCTAGGGTACAGACACCTTCCAAACAGACCCCAGGTCCACATGGGGGGGAAGGAGGGAAATCACTCTATGGGGCCAGTTCAGCAAAGTTTTATTAACAAAAAAACTGGCACAGAAACCTTGAAAAACCCTTTTCTGCACAATTGTGCAATTTTTGTCAGTTTTTAACCAGTTTGACTCGGCCCTGATGAAATAAGTGAAGCTAGGGCAGAACGGGGTATGGTCACACCCAACTATCCAATCCAAAATAGCTGCACTTTGTATGCCAGAAACACTACTCCAGTCCCTGACTTTGGTAGCATTCCTGGCGCAGTGCATGGAGGTGAGCCTCACTTAGAAGAGGCGCCAAATTCTTGAGATGGCGTGTGCCACTTAATACATTTCGGCACCTTTTATTTCAGCAACACTTGATGGAGCGAGATTGTGCGTACTGCCAATTGTGATGAATCAGCCCCTATGTGCCTGTCATGCAATAATAGTCTGCTCCTGCATCTGTCCGGTAGGTGGACGAGCATATGGAGCTGCACAAGGACCCAGACTCGTTTGTAGTTTGCAGATATGACTGGTCTGCAGAGTTCAGCGCTCTTCTGAACTTAGCCTTGTACAAAAAAAACAATAGTTTAATTTTCATCCAGGAAAACTTGATGTTTTCTCATCTGTTTTGTCATCCGTATGGCAATCGTTTTTATACATCAGCAGATATTTAGATTTACTAGATCATTTACAGTGTCCTGTGTTAAAGAAGTTGTCCACTACTAGGACAACTTCTTCTCATAGCCCACACTTGGCCACTTGGCCCCAATAAAATGACACACCTTAACTCACCTCCCTTACTGGCACCGGCCCCCCGCGGCATCGGCACTCATTCTCCTGGAGCTCCCGTGCGGTGTTGTGACACGTGATCCTGGCGCCAATCAGCTCTAGCATTACTGTCCCCGCTTCCTGCCGAATTGAACAGGAAGAGGAAGTCTGAGATCAGCTGCAGCCCGGACTTCCTCTTCATGTTCGGTAAGTCCGAAGGAGGGGACAGTGACGCCAGCACTGATTGGGTCATAAAAACCGCACGGGAGCCCAGGGAGAGAGAGTGCCGACATCACAGGAACAGTATCAGCACGGGAGGGGAGTTTAAGCATTAATACTTTATGGGGGCCAAACATTTTAATGAAGAATGTCCTAGTAGCGGACAACCCCCTTAAAGAATTGCAAAGTATCAATAATAAACTGGATGCCATACGGATGACTCATGTGAGATCAGATTTCTGCGCACCTATAGACTTGAATAGTCGAGTCTTATTTGACATACGAAAGAAACTAGTGCTGCCATTTTATTTTTTCAAAGGAACATTCTTACAGTGAAAACAAAGACAAAAAAGGCACCTGAAAAGCCCTACTAAAATCCATTAGTCTGATTGTTATCAGTTTTTTCCATGGCCAGCACTCAAACCAAAATTAAGATCGTGTGAATGGAACCGGACTAATATTTTGCCTCCTAAGGTGCCCAGATCTGAAGAGATGACACTCCTGAGCTCTGCAGCTTCATCTTCAGCCTGGAGCTCAACAATAAGACTAGTTTCTGGTACTGGCACATCATCAGTGATCTGTGAGAAGGGGGCTGACTGCTCATTGCAATAGCCGATCCAGCTCGCTTCTCTGTCCTAGTATTGTCCATGGCTGAGAAGACAACTGGCTTATGTCTTGAAATGAGGACATCACCTTGTCTCCTTCACAATTAGCACCAATGATGTTCCAAAACAGAAAATGCTAGAAAATCCTAAGCCAGAAATGGAGCTCCCGGACACAGGGCCGATGCCAGCATCTTCAATCCAGACACCTGTAAAATAAAAATATATCTGTAATCTTTACATAATCAGAACGAAAACCCCCTCTGTAAGTAATTATGTAGGGGTGGTGGGAAGGCCACACAAAGAACTCTGACTTATGATGGGTAAGTTCATACTACCTCAGTGATATGTTTGAATACGAGACCGTATGACTCTTAGGCCAGTCTCACACGCCCAGATAATTCCGGTACCGGAAAAATCGGTACCGGAATTATCCGTGTCCATGTGCCGTGCATTTCTGTGGCACATCAGTGTGGCACATGTGCGGCACACGTGTGCCGCCCGTGTGCCGACTGGGTACCACACGGAGCGTGCAGGAGACAGCGCTAGAGATAAGCGCTGTCCCCTGCATCTGGTGCTGAAGCTGCCATTCATATCTTCTCTGCAGCAGCGTTTGCTGTAGAGAAGATATGAAAAATCCTTTTTTTATTTTGTTTCTTGTGTTTAAAATAAAAATCCCTGTCCCCACCCCCCTCCCACCCCCTGTGCGCCCGCCCGCTGTTATTAAAATACTCACCCGGCTCCCTCGCAGTGTCCTGTCCTGCACTTTATGTACATGCTCAGTAGTGACCTGTGCTGTGGAGTCGTAGATGAGATGAATCTGTGCTGCACATTATGTACATGCTCAGTAGTGACCTGTGCTGTGGAGTCATAGATGAGATGAATCTGTGCTGCACATTATGTACATGCTCAGTAGTGACCTGTGCTGTGGAGTCATAGATGAGATGAATCTGTGCTGCACTTTATATACATGCTCAGCAGTGACCAGTGCTGTGGAGTCATAGATGAGATGAATCTGTGCTGCACTTTATATACCGATACATGCTCAGTAGTGACCAGTGATGTGGAGTTGTAGATGAGATGAATCTGTGCTGCACATTATGTACATGCTCAGTAGTGACCAGTGCTGTGGAGTCATAGTTGAGATGAATCTGTGCTGTACTTTATGTACATGCTCAGTAGTGACCAGTGCTGTGGAGTCATAGATGAGATGAATCTGTCCTGCACTTTATGTACATGCTCAGTAGTGACCAGTGCGGTGGAGTCATAGATTAGATGACTCTGTGCTGCACTTTATGTACATGCTAAGTAGTGACCAGTGCTGTGGGGTCGTAGATGAGATGAATCTGTGCTGCACTTTATGTACATGCTCAGTAGTGACCAGTGCTGTGGAGTCGTAGATGAGATGAATCTGTGCTGCACTTTATGTACATGCTCAGTAGTGACCAGTGCTGTGGAGTCATAGATTAGATGACTCTGTGCTGCACTTTATGTACATGCTAAGTAGTGACCAGTGCTGTGGGGTCGTAGATGAGATGAATCTGTGCTGCACTTTATGTACATGCTCAGTAGTGACCAGTGCTGTGGGGTCGTAGATGAGATGAATCTGTGCTGCACTTTATGTACATGCTCAGTAGTGACCAGTGCTGTAGAGTCATAGAGATGAATCTGTGCTGCACTTTATGCACATGCTCAGTAGTGACCAGTGCTGTGGAGTCATAGATGAGATGGATCTGTGCTGCACTTTATGCACATGCTCAGTAGTGACCAGTGCTGTGGAGTCATAGATGAGATGGATCTGTGCTGCACTTTATGCACATGCTCAGTAGTAAGGCAGTGCTGGGGATTCAGAATCAAGAATAATGAGTCAGAAGTTTGGCTTACCGACTCCACAGCCCTGACAAACGGAATTGTCAGCAGCATGAGATCACTGACAGAAGGGATGGTGAACAGCTGGAGACCACTGACAGAAGGGATGATCAGCAGCGGGAGACCACTGACAGAAGGGATAGTCAGCAGCGGGAGACCACTGACAGAAGGGATGGTCAGCAGCGGAAGACCACTGACAGAAGGGATGGTGAACAGCATGAGGCCACTGACAGGAGGGATGGTTAGCAGCGGGAGACCACTGACAGGAGGAATGGTCAGCAGCGGAAGACCAATGAGAGAAGGGATGGTCACAGTGGGAGACCACTGACAGAAGGCATGGTCAGCAGCAGGAGACCACTGACAGGAGGGATGGTCAGCAGCGGGAGACCACTGACAGGAGGGATTGTCAGCAGCGGGAGACCACTGACATGAGAGATGCGCACAGGGGGTGGGGACAGGGATCTTTATTTTAAACACGAGAAACAAAAAAAAAGGATTTATCATATCTTCTCTACAGCAAACGCTGCTGCAGAGAAGATATGAATGGCGGCTTCAGCACCACGTGGGGGGGACAGCGCTTACTGTAGCGCTGTCTCCTGCACGGCACACAGACTGCACACGGACAACGTCCGTGTGCGGTACGTGTTTTACACGGACCCATTGACTTTAATGGGTCCGTGTAATCCGTGCGCTCCCACGAACACTGACATTTCTCCCTGTTTTGCACACGGACACATGGTCCGTGAAAACACGCTGCCATGTGCAGAGACACATTGATTTCAATGGGTCTACGTGAGTCAGTGTCTCCGGTACGTGAGGAAACTGTCACCTCACGTACCGGAGCCACTGACGTGTGAAACCGGCCTTAGTTGAATATGGGGCTTTTGGTACCTGCGAGACGATCCCTCATTGCAGGAACACTGTTATCCTAGGAAACCTTGTTTTTTGATACTTACCCAGGTCATATTGTGTTGGTGTGCCCCACCTTCAGTGTACTGGCTGGTTTTCCTCCTCTCCACATGTTGGAACTTTTTATATATTCTGTCATGTTGATCACTTGTATGTTACTTCTTTGATATTTGGTATTAATAAAATATATATACATTTTCTATGAAATTTTAAGTGTCTATGCTCCCTTCTTCGCTAGTGTATCATAACTGGGATTAGGAGTGACACTCTTGTATATAATTTATTGCTATTTGACACATGGGAGAGCCTTTTTTTGGGTACTGACCATGCTCTCGGCCATTCATTGCACTACATGCTTACTGATTATTGTATTTAATTATGTAGCAGTAGAATGTCCCTATTTAAGGCTCTGTTCACATGAAGTAAAGAAGTGTTCATACAGGCATAAGCATTTCATATGTTGGCTAACATTAATGGCTTGTGCACTAGAAGCCTATGGTTATACCTTGGTCAGTTTTTAGAGCAAGACAGAGTTCAGATGCCCATATTTCATGGTCCATATTCTGACTGTAATACATGGACTGAATTCAGGTCTCCTGACCCAAACTTAAAGCCTCAGAAATGTCTATAGCACAGTAAATTAGGAGACCAACATTCAGGCCTTGTATCGCAGTCTGCAAACATACAGTCAAATATGGCCATCTGGACTGTGAAAGAGATATAGCCATAGGCTCTCAGTGTACATATAAAGGGGAGTGGATACAGGCACCGCATGCTGAGGGCCAGAACTTAATTCTGGCTGTCCTGAGACCCCCTTTTCATTCACATGCCTGAGTCATGGACCATGCTGGGATCACAATGCCCTCATAGGTGCAGATGATGCTGTTAGCTCAGGTCTGGGGTTCTGCCAATCAGGCCAGAGACATAGTACCGAACTATTACTAACAGCAGGGCTGTGCAGTCTATTTTTGTGGAGTCGGTATAAAATTGACCGACTCCTAAAATATATAATAAATTGGTTACAGTAGTACAATGCATGATGTGCTGTAAATGTTTTCTTAACCCTGCTGTTCTGTTGGTCAAAAATGACCGACTTTGAACTTCAATATTCTTTAAAATATTCAAGATGCGGCTCTGAAACCCGTGGCCGACCGACCCATCCTCATTTAAGTCAATCAACCACAAGTTTCAGAACCGCATCTTGAACACCCCAAAAAATACCAAAGTTCAAAATAGGTCTCCCCAGACCGAACAGAACAGCAGGGTTAAGAATTTGGGAAAGTTTTGAAATGTCCTAAAAATGTCTGTTCTGTTCCTGATCTAAGGGTCTCGGCTTTCAGTTGAGATGAATCTTTGCTGCACTTTATGTACATGCTCAGTAGTGACCAGTGATGTGGAGTCATAGATGAGATGAATCTGTGCTGCACTTTATATACATACTCAGTAGTGACCAATGCTGTGGAGTCATAGATGAGATGAATCTGTGCTGCACTTTAGGTACATGCTCAGTAGTGACCAGTGATGTGGAGTCATAGATGAGATGAATCTGTGCTGCACTTTATATACATGCTCAGTAGTGACCAGTGCTGTGGAGTCATAGATAAGATGAATCTGTGCTGCACTTTATGTACATGCTCAGTAGTGACCAAGTGCTGTGGAGTCATAGATGAGATGAATCTGTGCTGCACTTTATGTACATGGTCAGAGGCCAGTGCTGTGGAGTCATAGATGAGATGAATCTGTGCTGCACTTTATGTACATGCTCAATAGTGACCTGTGCTGTGGAGTCATAGATGAGATGAATCTGTCCTGTACTTTATGTACATGCTCAGTAGTGACCAGTGATGTGGAGTCATAGATGAGATGGATCTGTGCTGCACTTTATATATATGCTCAGTAGTGACCAGAGATGTGGAGTCATAGATGAGATGAATCTGTGCTGCACTTTATGTACATGCTCAGTAGTGACCAGTGCTGTGGAGTCATAGATGAGATGAATCTGTGCTGTAATTTATGTACATGGTCAGTAGAGGCCAGTGCTGTGGAGTCATAGATGAGATGAATCTGTGCTGCACTTTATGTCCATGCTCAGTAGTGACCAGTGCTGTGGGGTCATAGATGAGATGAATCTGTGCTGCACATTATGTCCATGCTCAGTAGTGACCTGTGCTGTGGAGTCATAGATGAGATGAATCTGTGCTGCACTTTATGTCCATACTCAGTAGTGACCAGTGCTGTGGAGTCGTAGAGGAGATGAATCTGTGCTGCACTTTATGTCCATACTCAGTAGTGACCTGTGCTGTGGAGTCATAGATGAGATGAATCTGTGCTGCACTTTATGTACATTCTCAGCAGTGACCAGTGCTGTGGAGTTGTAGATGAGATGAATCTGTGCTGCACATTATGTACATGCTCATCAGTGACCAGTGCTGTGGAGTCATAGATGAGATGAATCTGTGCTGCACATTATGTACATGCTCAGTAGTGACCAGTGCTGTGGAGTTGTAGATGAGATGAATCTGTGCTGTACTTTATGTACATGCTCAGCAGTGACCAGTGCTGTGGAGTCATAGATGAGATGAATCTGTGCTGCACATTATGTACATGCTCAGTAGTGACCAGTGCTGTGGAGTCATAGATGAGATGAATTTGTGCTGCACTTTATAAACCGATACATGCTCAGTAGTGACCAGTGCTGTGGAGTTGTAGATTAGATGAATCTGTGCTGCAAATTATGTACATGCTCAGTAGAGACCAGTGCTGTGGAGTCATAGATGAGATGAATCTGTGCTGCACTTTATGTACATGCTCAGTAGTGACCAGCGCTGTGGAGTCATAGAGATGAATCTGTGCTGCACTTTAGTAGTGACCAGTTCTGTGGAGTCATAGATGAGATGAATCTGTGCTGCACTTTATGTACATGCTCAGTAGTGACCAGTGCTGTGGAATCAGAGTTGAGATGAATCTGTGCTGCACTTTATGTAAATGCTCAGTAGTGACCAGTGCTGTTGAGTCATAGATGAGATGGATCTGTGCTGCACTTTATGCACATGCTCAGTAGTAAGGCAGTGCTGGGGATTCAGAATCAAGAATAATGAGTCAAAAGTTTGGCTTACCGACTCCACAGCCCTGACAAACGGAATTGTCAGCAGCATGAGATCACTGACAGAAGGGATGGTGAACAGCGGGAGACCACTTACAGAAGGGATGGTGAACAGCTGGAGACCACTGACAGGAGGGATGGTCAGCAGCCGGAGACCACTGACAGAAAGGATTGTCAGCAGCAGGAGACCACTGACAGGAGGGATAGTCAGCAGCGCGAGACCACTGACATAAGGGATTGTCAGCAGCGGGAGACCACTGACAGGAGGGATGGTCAGCAGCCGGAGACCACTGACAGGAGGGATGGTCAGCAGCAGGAGACCACTGACAGAAAGGATTGTCAGCAGCAGGAGACCACTGACAGGAGGGATAGTCAGCAGCGCGAGACCACTGACATAAGGGATTGTCAGCAGCGGGAGACCACTGACAGGAGGGATGGTCAGCAACGGGAGACCACTGACAGGAGGGATGGTCAGCAGCCAGAGACCACTGACAGGAGGGATGGTCAGCAGCCAGAGACCACTGACAGGAGGGATGGTCAGCAGCCGGAGACCACTGACAGGAGGGATGGTCAGCAGCCAGAGACCACTGACAGGAGGAATGCTCAGCAGAGGGAGACCACTGACAGGAAGGATGGTCAGCAGCCAGAGACCACTGACAGGAGGGATGGTCAGCAGCCGGAGACCACTGACAGGAGGGATGGTCAGCAGCCAGAGACCACTGACAGGAGGAATGGTCAGCAGCGGGAGACCACTGACAGGAGGGATGGTCAGCAGCCAGAGACCACTGACAGGAGGGATGGTCAGCAGCCGGAGACCACTGACAGGAGGGATGGTCAGCAGCCGGAGACCACTGACAGGAGGGATGGTCAGCAGCCGGAGACCACTGACAGGAGGGATGGTCAGCAGCCGGAGACCACTGACAGGACGGATGGTCAGCAGCCGGAGACCACTGACAGGAGGGATGGTCAGCAGCCGGAGACCACTGACAGGAGGGATGGTCAGCAGCCGGAGACCACTGACAGGAGGGATGGTCAGCAGCCGGAGACCACTGACAGGAGGGATGGTCAGCAGCCGGAGACCACTGACAGGACGGATGGTCAGCAGCCGGAGACCACTGACAGGAGGGATGGTCAGCAGCCGGAGACCACTGACAGGAGGGATGGTCAGCAGCCGGAGACCACTGACAGGAGGGATGGTCAGCAGCGATTGACCATGGCCTTATCCTAACCAGTGTATGACCAGCAGCGATGATAGCGGGGTCTGGATGGACCCTCCCTTACTGATCACTGCGGATATGCATGGTGACGGTCTCCCATCTTACCTGCACTGTCGGGGGGTCGCAGATTGGCGAGGGCGACGATCTGGTGGCCGGCGGTGACGCACTGCATCATGTTGTAGCAGCTGTCCTTCCCTCCACTGAAATACAAGAGGCACAATGACTCCGTCCACTGACACGTCACTCACATAGTGACACAGGCAACCTGTGGTACTACAGATCCCAGAAGTACACAGGAAAAAAAATCACCGACGTCATGTTTGATGTAAAGGGGAACTACAAGTCCCAGAGCAGCTGACACATATCCTTAAGGGGAGAAAGTGGCAGTCACTGGAAGGGTATATATAGCATATGGACGGGGACGTAGCTGCGTGTCACTTTAAAGTTTGCGGGTCACGCTGGGACTTGTAGTTCTTTAGGTGACAAGCTGCACAGACTGACTGCCGCAGAGTAACGGGTGTAGGTATGTATTGAATGAATCACCTGATCAGCGCCACCACCCTCATATCGGACACCGGCGGCTACAAAATCACAAATGTCTGAACATGTGGTCTCAGCAGCTCCAGGAAAATGTTATCCTCACTAGCAGGACCTTCGTGACGTCACGGCCCCATGACCGCACCACGTGATCGCTCTGTAGACTGTTCGGACGGTAAGCGCGAGGCTCAAACGTAGAGAAAGTTTTACCTCAGAAAGATGTATGAGGGAGGGCGCGTTACTATGTCATCTATATAGGTGTCTGTGTGTAATGTGTATATATCATTATCTGTAGGCGCACAGTACACAGGTATTTACATTATACAGGGGATAAGTGTAATGTATATATCCCGACATATCCCCCCAATCCTGGCACAACCCCCCCCCTCATACATCCCACTAATCCTCACCCCTATCCTCTCACACTAAGGCTATGTGCACACGTTCAGGATTTCTAGCAGAAAATTCCTGAGAAAAACCATTTTCTGCAAGAAATCCGCAAGAAATCTGCATGCGTTTTTGCCGCGTTTTTTTCCGGACATTTCCCAATGCATTTTGTAGTGGGAAATCCGCAAAAAAACGCAAAATTAATGAACATGCTGCGTTTTTTACCGCGATGCGTTTTTTTTTCTTGGAAAAAACGCATCATGTGCACAAAACATGCGGAATTCATTCTAAATGATGGGATGCTTATTGTATGCGTTTTTTGCGGTTTTATAGCGTTTTTATCGGGAAAAAACGCGAAAAAACAGCAACGTGTGCACACAGCCTAAGAGAAACTACCTCAACCCCTCATACTTAAAATCTGTGCCACTGACCCCCACCCCCCTACTTCCTCTCTCTGGGGCACTTTGGAATGCCCACTCTGTCTGCCACAAGCTCCACGTCATCCACGATCTCTTTACTTCCCACGTCCTTTCCTTCCTTGCCCTCACTGAGACCTGGCTGATGCCCCCTGACACGGCCTCGCCTGCAGCACTGAGTTACGGTGGCCTCCACTTTACCCACACTCCTCGCTCTGGCAATAGACATGGTGGAGAGTGGATTTCCTTCTTTCTAAAAACTGCTCCTTCAACCCTATCCAACCCCAGGGCTGCCATCAGGGCATTACTGCGCTGACTGGAGTATGGGGACCGGTGGGCAGAGGGGGCCTGCATCGGGCCCCATCTCATCTGCTCACCGGGCTCCTACCGGCAGGGTAAACCGGGCCCTTAGCGGCGCTGCGGCAGCAATGCTATTGATGTGCGGGCCCGTGCCCGCACGTCAATAGTTAACAGCTGCCAGCCAATCGGAGGCTTGCAGCTGATGTCAGCCGCAGCGCGCACGTTGTCGGCGTCTGACGTCATTGTCAGTCACCGGCGAGTGCGCGCTTCAGCTGAGTGGAGGGAGCTTCGTCTTCGCCACAGGTGCGCGGCCAGGTAAGAACTTTGTTTTTATTATTGAGTGCGGCGATCCGGGGGCCCCGGGGCAGAATGATGGAGATACGGGGTGGGGGGCAGAATGCTGGTGACACTGGGGCAGAATGCTGGACACACTGGGGGCTGAATGCTGGACACACTGGGGGCTGAATGCTGGACACACTGGGGGCTGAATGATGGACTCACTGGGGGCTGAATGCTGGACACACTGGGGCAGAATGCTGGAGACACTGGGGGCACAATACTGGGGGCACAATGCTGGAGACACTGTGGGCACAATGCTGGACACACTGAGGGCAGAATGCTGAACACACTGGGTCAGAATGCTGGAGACACTAGGGGCAGAAAGCTGGAGACACTGGGGGCAGAAAGCTGGAGACACTGGGGGCAGAAAGCTGGAGACACTGGGGGCAGAAAGCTGGAGACACTGGGGGCAGAAAGCTGGAGACACTGGGGGCAGAAAGCTGGAGACACTGGGGGCAGAATGCTGGAGACACATTGGGGGCATGATGCTGGACACATTGGGGGCAGAATGCAGGAGACATGGGCATAATGGAGATATGCGGCATGATTGGATCATGGGGCAGGATGGATACGATGGAGACAGATGGGGCAGGATGGGGAGATCATAAGGGGCAGAATGGATACTCATGATGGCAGGATGGGAGAACATATGGCTGACGCCAGGAATGAGACACACGGAGGCCAGGATGGCAAATATTATTACCATAGGGGCTAATTAAGGGATATTATTACTGCAGTGATGTATTTATTTTATTTTTTGAGTATACTGTTTTAAATGGGGAGACGGTCCTGTTACTGTGTAGAGTGATACTATGTCGCTTTTTTTCTTCATGTGGTGTAATGTAGAAGTTGGGAAAAATTAATGTGTTCTACAAGCGGAGCTTGAGATAACTGTGTTATTTCCTGCAGAGATGAGCCCTAGCTGGAAGAAGTGATGGCGGTCTGTGCTGGATGAAAAACAAAGATGAAGGACTTCACCTAGAGACGTCACTGGTGAGTCAGTGTGTTACCTATACACTTACACTATACACTGTATACTATATACAGAGGTCCTCTGTATAATGTCACCAGTGATCACTGTATTACCTATACATTATATACAGAGCTCCTGTGTATAATGTCACCAGTGATCACTATTACCTGTACACAGACACTGCATACTAAGTACAGATCTCCTGTGTATAATGGCACTGATGGTGATAGTATTGTGGGGGTTTTTTTTATTACTGATCAGTATTATAGTATTCAGTCACTATGTAGTGGTAATATGTGGTCTGGACATGGTGTTGCGGTATTTGTCCCTTGTATGTGCTATTTGGTCACTATGTGGTAATATGGTGTCTGGTCATGGTGCGGTGGTATTTGTTCCTTGTATGTGATATTATTCGGTCACTGGTGGTAATATGTGGTCTGGTCATGGTGTTGTGGTATTTGTTCCCTGTATTTGATATTATTTGATCACTGTGGTGGTAATATGTGGTCTGGACATGGTGTAGCGGTATTTGTTCTTTGAATGTGATATTATTGGTCATTTTTAAAAATTGAAAAATAAATAAAAATATACCTAAATTGTATTGCATATTTTAACAAATATTTAATAGGTTACAGCAGAGTAGGGCCCGGCCAAAAGTGTCTACCGTGTTATGGTGGCGGCTTAAAAAATCTTTTGGCTAAAACAAAAGCTGCCGGCTATATGTGTGATCTGGTGATGGGAACTGTTAATGTGTGATAGGTGAGAAGTGGAGTTTTTCCAAGAGAGAAAGGTGGGACTGTGGACAGTTCAAGGGGTGTAGCGTGGAGGCGGGGCTGGGGCGGAGTCTCAAGGGGGCCCTGAAAATTTTGCCAGTATGGGGCCCCGAAATTTCTAGTGGCAGCCCTGTCCAACCCCCACCATCCCTTCATTCGAGGTCCACTCTGTCCGTATCTACTCTCCCTCTAGTCTCCAAATCGCTGTCATATACCGACCACCGGGCTCAGCCACTGCCTTCATTGACCAATTTTCCACCTGGCTTCTTCACTTTCTCTCTGCTGATATTCCCACCATCATAATGGGCGACTTTAATTTCCCTACTGACACCCGCCAGCCAGCAACCTCCAAGCTCCTGGCCCTTACCTCATCCTTTGGACTCACTCAGTTGTCCTCCACAGCCACCCACACAGACGGACATACACTAGACCTCATCTTCATCCGCCTCTGTTCCCTATCTAATCTCACAACCTCTCCCTTCCCCCTATCTGACCACCATCTACTCACCTTCTCATCCTTTTCCTCCTCACCCGCCCTCCATATCCAGCCATTACCACATCCTCACAGGAACCTCGCACAACTAGACATTCACAGACTCTCTGACTCTTTTCTACCCCTGTCCTCCATATCTTCACTCCACGACACAGACAGCGCCACCGCTTTCTATAGCGCTATCCTCTGTTATGTTTGCTAATGACAGGTGTTATGAAGGCAATCCAGAAACACGGTGTGCTTAGCGATCAGAGCGCACACAGTGATCTGACAAATACCCAAAAATACAAGAACGAGCTCTGAGACGTGGAAACTGTAGACTGCACACCTGATCCTATCCTAAACACAACTAAAAGCGGCTGTGGATTGCGCCTAACAACTACCTAGGCAACTCGGCACAGCCTAAGAAACTAGCTAGCCTGAAGATAGAAAAATAGGCCTGACTTGCCCCAGAGAAATTCCCCAAAGGAAAAGGCAGCCCCCCACATATAATGACTGTGAGTAAGATGAAAAGACAAAACGTAGGGATGAAATAGATTCAGCAAAGTGGGGCCCGATATTCTAGGACAGAGCGAGGACAGTAAAGCGAACTTTGCAGTCTACAAAAAACCCTAAAGCAAAGCCACGCAAAGGGGGCAAAAAAAACCCACCGTGCCGAACTAACGGCACGGCGGTACACCCTTTGCGTCTCAGAGCTTCCAGCAAAACAAAAGACAAGCTGGACAGAAAAAAAGCAACAAAAAAGCAAAAAGCACTTAGCTATACAGAGCAGCAGGTCACAGGAACAATCAGGAGAAGCTCAGATCCAACACTGAAACATTGACAAGGAGCAAGGATAGCAGCATCAGGCGGAGTTAAGTAATGAAACAGTTAACGAGCTCACCAGAACACCTGAGGGAGGAAGCTCAGAAGCTGCAGTACCACTTGTGACCACAGGAGTGAATTCAGCCACAGAATTCACAACAGTACCCCCCCCCTTGAGGAGGGGTCACCGAACCCTCACCAGAGCCCCCAGGCCGACCAGGATGAGCCGCATGAAAGGCACGAACAAGATCGGAAGCATGAACATCAGAGGCAAAAACCCAGGAATTATCTTCCTGAGCATAACCCTTCCATTTAACCAGATACTGGAGTTTCCGTCTAGAAACACGAGAATCCAAAATCTTCTCCACAATATACTCCAATTTCCCCTCCACCAAAATCGGGGCAGGAGGCTCAACAGATGGAACCATAGGTGCCACGTATCTCCGCAACAACGACCTATGGAATACATTATGTATGGAAAAGGAGTCTGGGAGGGTCAAACGAAAAGACACAGGATTGAGAACCTCAGAAATCCTATACGGACCAATAAAACGAGGTTTAAATTTAGGAGCGGAAACCTTCATAGGAATATGACGAGAAGATAACCAAACCAGATCCCCAACACGAAGTCGGGGACCCACACGGCGTCTGCGATTAGCGAAAAGTTGAGCTTTCTCCTGGGACAAGATCAAATTGTCCACTACCTGAGTCCAGATCTGCTGCAACCTATCCACCACAGAATCCACACCAGGACAGTCCGAAGACTCAACCTGTCCTGAAGAGAAACGAGGATGGAACCCAGAATTGCAGAAAAATGGAGAGACCAAGGTAGCCGAGCTGGCCCGATTATTAAGGGCGAACTCAGCCAACGGCAAAAAGGACACCCAATCATCCTGGTCTGCAGAAACAAAACATCTCAGATATGTTTCCAAGGTCTGATTGGTTCGTTCGGTCTGGCCATTAGTCTGAGGATGGAAAGCCGAGGAAAAGGATAGGTCAATGCCCATCCTACCACAAAAGGCTCGCCAAAACCTTGAAACAAACTGGGAACCTCTGTCAGAAACAATATTCTCAGGAATGCCATGCAACCGAACCACATGCTGAAAGAACAAAGGTACCAAATCAGAGGAGGAAGGCAATTTAGCCAAGGGCACCAGATGGACCATTTTAGAAAAGCGATCACAGACCACCCAAATGACTGACATCTTTTGAGAAACGGGAAGGTCAGAAATGAAATCCATCGAAATATGTGTCCAAGGCCTCTTTGGGACCGGCAAGGGCAAAAGCAACCCACTGGCACGAGAACAGCAGGGCTTAGCCCTAGCACAAATCCCACAGGACTGCACAAAAGTACGTACATCCCGTGACAGAGATGGCCACCAGAAGGATCTAGCCACTAACTCTCTGGTACCAAAGATTCCAGGATGACCAGCCAACACCGAACAATGAAGTTCAGAGATAACTTTACTAGTCCACCTATCAGGGACGAACAGTTTCTCTGCTGGACAACGATCAGGTTTATTCGCCTGAAATTTTTGCAGCACCCGCCGCAAATCAGGGGAGATGGCAGACACAATGACTCCTTCCTTGAGGATACCCGCTGGCTCAGATAAACCCGGAGAGTCGGGCACAAAACTCCTAGACAGAGCATCCGCCTTCACATTTTTAGAGCCCGGAAGGTACGAAATCACAAAGTCGAAGCGGGCAAAAAATAACGACCAACGGGCCTGTCTAGGATTCAAGCGCTTGGCAGACTCGAGATAAGTCAAGTTCTTATGATCAGTCAATACCACCACGCGATGCTTAGCTCCTTCAAGCCAATGACGCCACTCCTCGAATGCCCACTTCATGGCCAGCAACTCTCGATTGCCCACATCATAATTACGCTCAGCGGGCGAAAACTTCCTGGAAAAGAAAGCACATGGTTTCATCACTGAGCAATCAGAACCTCTCTGTGACAAAACCGCCCCTGCTCCAATCTCAGAAGCATCAACCTCGACCTGGAACGGAAGAGAAACATCTGGCTGACACAACACAGGGGCAGAACAAAAACGACGCTTCAACTCCTGAAAAGCTTCCACAGCAGCAGAAGACCAATTAACCAAATCAGCACCCTTCTTGGTCAAATCGGTCAATGGTTTGGCAATGCTAGAAAAATTACAGATGAAGCGACGATAAAAATTAGCAAAGCCCAGGAACTTTTGCAGACTTTTCAGAGATGTCGGCTGAATCCAATCCTGGATGGCTTGGACCTTAACTGGATCCATCTCGATAGTAGAAGGGGTAAAGATGAACCCCAAAAATGAAACTTTCTGCACACCGAAGAGACACTTTGATCCCTTCACAAACAAAGAGTTAGCACGCAGGACCTGAAAAACCATTCTGACCTGCTTCACATGAGACTCCCAATCATCTGAGAAGATCAAAATGTCATCCAAGTAAGCAATCAGGAATTTATCCAGATACTCACGGAAGATGTCATGCATAAAAGACTGAAACACAGATGGAGCATTGGCAAGTCCGAACGGCATCACTAGATACTCAAAATGACCCTCGGGCGTATTGAATGCAGTTTTCCATTCATCTCCTTGCCTGATTCTCACCAGATTATACGAACCACGAAGATCTATCTTAGTGAACCAACTAGCCCCCTTAATCCGAGCAAACAAGTCAGATAACAATGGCAAGGGATACTGAAATTTAACAGTGATCTTATTAAGAAGGCGGTAATCAATACACGGTCTCAGCGAACCATCCTTCTTGGCTACAAAGAAGAACCCTGCTCCCAGTGGTGATGACGATGGGCGAATATGTCCCTTCTCCAGGGATTCCTTCACATAACTGCGCATAGCGGCGTGTTCGGGCACGGATAAATTAAATAATCGACCTTTAGGGAATTTACTACCAGGAATCAAATTGATAGCACAATCACAATCCCTATGCGGAGGTAGAGCATCGGACTTGGGCTCTTCAAATACATCCTGATAATCAGACAAGAACTCTGGGACCTCAGAAGGGGTGGATGACGAAATCGACAAAAATGGAACATCACCATGTACCCCCTGACAACCCCAGCTGGATACCGACATGGAATTCCAATCCAATACTGGATTATGGGTTTGTAGCCATGGCAACCCCAACACGACCACATCATGCAGATTATGCAACACCAGAAAGCGAATAACTTCCTGATGTGCAGGAGCCATGCACATGGTCAGCTGGGCCCAGTATTGAGGTTTATTCTTGGCCAAAAGTGTAGCATCAATTCCTCTCAATGGAATAGGACACCGCAAAGGCTCCAAGAAAAACCCACAACGTTTAGCATAATCCAAATCATCAGATTCAGGGCAGCGCCCGAATCCACAAACGCCATGACAGAAAACGACGACAAAGAGCATATCAAGGTAATGGACAGAAGGAATTTGGACTGTACAGTACCAATGACGGCAGACCTAGCGGACCGCTTAGTGCGCTTAGGACAATCAGAAATAGCATGAGTGGAATCACCACAGTAGAAACACAGACCATTCAGACGTCTGTATTCCTGCTGTTCAACTCTAGTCATAGTCCTATCGCACTGCATAGGCTCAGGTTTAACCTCAGGCAGTACCGCCAAATGGTGCACAGATTTACGCTCGCGCAAGCGTCGACCGATCTGAATGGCCAAAGACTCATTCAAACCAGCAGGCATAGGAAATCCCACCATGACATCCTTAAGAGCCTCAGAGAGACCCTTTCTGAACAAAGCTGCCAGCGCAGATTCATTCCACTGAGTGAGTACTGACCATTTCCTAAATTTCTGACAATATACTTCTATATCATCCTGACCCTGGCACAAAGCCAGCAAATTTTTCTCAGCCTGATCCACTGAATTAGGCTCATCGTACAGCAATCCGAGCGCCAGGAAAAACGCATCGACACTACTCAATGCAGGGTCTCCTGGCGCAAGAGAAAATGCCCAGTCTTGAGGGTCGCCGCGC
This sequence comes from Ranitomeya imitator, assembly GCF_032444005.1. Taxonomy (NCBI): domain Eukaryota; kingdom Metazoa; phylum Chordata; class Amphibia; order Anura; family Dendrobatidae; genus Ranitomeya; species Ranitomeya imitator. Next base: position 721,477,316 of record NC_091282.1, on the reverse strand, counting down.
AAAAAAGAAATAATAATCAAAACCTGTTGAATAGGATTACCAGAAGAATGAGGTTTCAAGGCCAGAAATAGCTTACAATTATTTTTGAAACTTAGAAACTTAGTTCTATCTCCAAAAAACAAATCAGGAATAGGAATTCTTGGTTCTAACATAGATTTCTGATCAATAGTATCTTGAATTTTTTGTACATTTATAACGAGATTATCCATTGAAGAGCACAGACCTTGAATATCCATGTCCACACCTGTGTCCAGAATCACCCAAATGTCTAGGGGAAAAAAAAAAAGTGAACACAGAGCAGAAAAAAAAAAATGATGTCAGAACTTTTTCTTTCCCTCTATTGAGAATCATTAGTTGGCTCCTTGTACTGTTATGTTTGCTAATGACAGGTGTTATGAAGGCAATCCAGAAACACGGTGTGCTTAGCGATCAGAGCGCACACAGTGATCTGACAAATACCCAAAAATACAAGAACGAGCTCTGAGACGTGGAAACTCTGTAGACTGCACACCTGATCCTATCCTAAACACAACTAAAAGCGGCTGTGGATTGCGCCTAACAACTACCTAGGCAACTCGGCACAGCCTAAGAAACAAGCTAGCCTGAAGATAGAAAAATAGGCCTGACTTGCCCCAGAGAAATTCCCCAAAGGAAAAGGCAGCCCCCCACATATAATGACTGTGAGTAAGATGAAAAGACAAAACGTAGGGATGAAATAGATTCAGCAAAGTGGGGCCCGATATTCTAGGACAGAGCGAGGACAGTAAAGCGAACTTTGCAGTCTACAAAAAACCCTAAAGCAAAACCACGCAAAGGGGGCAAAAAAAACCCACCGTGCCGAACTAACGGCACGGCGGTACACCCTTTGCGTCTCAGAGCTTCCAGCAAAACAAAAGACAAGCTGGACAGAAAAAAAGCAACAAAAAAGCAAAAAGCACTTAGCTATACAGAGCAGCAGGTCACAGGAACAATCAGGAGAAGCTCAGATCCAACACTGAAACATTGACAAGGAGCAAGGATAGCAGCATCAGGCGGAGTTAAGTAATGAAACAGTTAACGAGCTCACCAGAACACCTGAGGGAGGAAGCTCAGAAGCTGCAGTACCACTTGTGACCACAGGAGTGAATTCAGCCACAGAATTCACAACAATCCTCACAACAGCCATAGACTCAGTCGCCCCTCTCATGCATGGCAAAGTGCGACAAATCAAAAGGCAACCCTGGCATAACAATCTCACCAAAAAACTTTGACAAGCATCCAGAGTGGTGTTAGATGAAAACACGCCTGCCAGACGACTTCACTGCTTTCAAACAAGCTACACTTGCCTTCAAATTAGCCCTCACCTCTGCTAAACAGACCTATTTCACAAACCTTGTATCTTCATTATCCTACAACCCAAAACAACTGTTCAGCACATTTAACTCTCTCCTCCACCCACCACTGCCACCTCCAACTCCCCTCATCTCTTCCGAGGACTTTGCCACCTATTTCAAAAACAAGATCAACCAAACAAGGCAAACCTTTACTGTTCCACCACCCCAACCACTCCATGTACCAGACCTCTGCCCTTCCCTAGTAAACTCCCTCTCCAACCTCATTGAAGGAGAGATTACTCACCTCCTTTCCAAATCACACCTCACCACCTGTGCACTTGACCCCATCCTTTCCCACCTGCTCCCCAACCTCACTAACATGCTCATTCCAGCCCTAACCCATCTCTTCAACCTATCGCTATCTTCTGGTACCTTCTGCCTTCAAACATGCCACCATCACACCCATCCTCAAAAAAACTAACCTTAACCAACTGCTATGCCCAGCTATCGCCCCAAATCACTACTCCCGTTTGCTTCAAAACTCCTTGAGCAACATGTCCATGCTCAACTTTCCTCCTACCTCTCATCTGACTGTCTCCTTGACAACCTCCAATCTGGCTTCCGCCCCCACCACTCCATCGAAACTGCCCTGCCAAAAATTACTGACTTACAGCCAAAGCTAACAGACAGTTCTCCATCCTCCTCCTTCTCAACCTGTCTTCTGCCTTCGACACAGTCGACCATTGCCTATTGCTACAGATTCTTTCTTCCCTTGGCATCAAAGACTTTGCCCTGTCCTGGATTGCCTCAAACCTTTCCGACCGCACACTTAGCGTTTCCCACTGCCACACTACCTCCTCTCATCCCGCCCTCTCTCTGTTGGAGTCCCTCAAGGCTCTGTCCTAGGGCCCCTACTTTTTTCCATCTTTACACTTGGCCTAGGACAACTCAAAGTCCCATGGCTTCCAGTACCACCTGTATGCGGACAACACTCAGATCTACCTCTCTGGCCCAGATGTCACCTCTCTGCTGTCCAGAATCCTGGAGTGTCTATCAGCCATATCCTCCTTCTTCACCTCTCGCTTCCTAAAACTCAATGTAGACAAAACCCAACTCATCATCTTTCCCCCATCTCTCGTATCCCCCTTACCTGATCTACCGTACTGACCAAAAGTTTGGACACACCTTCTCATTTAAAGATTTTTCTGCATTTTCATGACTATGAAAATTGTACATTCACACAGAAGGCATCAAAACTATGAATTAGCACATGTGGAATTATATACTTAACAAAAAAGTGTGAAACAACTGAAAATATGTCTTATATTCTAGGTTCTTCAAAGTAGCCACCTTTTGCTTTTATGACTGCTTTGCACACTCTTGGCATTCTCTTGATGAGCTTCAAAAGGTAGTCACCAGGAATGGTCTTCCAACAATCTTGAAGGAGTTCCCAGAGATGCTTAGCGCTTGTTGGCCCTTTTGCCTTCACTCTGCGGTCAAGCTCACCCCAAACCATCTCGATTGGGTTCAAGTCTGGTGACTGTGGAGGCCAGGTCATCTGGCATAGCACCCCATCACTCGCCTTCTTGGTCAAATAGCCCTTACACAGCCTGGAGGTGTGTTTGGGGTAATTGTCCTATTGAAAAATGATGGTCCAACTAAACGCAATCCGTTTGGAATAGCATGCCACTGCAAGATGCTGTGGTAGCCATGCTGGTTCAGTATTCCTTCAATTTTGACCAAATCCCCAACAGTGTTACCAACAAAGCACCCCCACACCATCACACCTCCTCCTCCATGCTTCATGGTGGGAACCAGGCATGTAGAGTCCATCTGTTCACCTTTTCTCTGGTGCACAAAGACGGAACCAAAAACCTCAAATTTGGACTCATCAGATCAAAGCACAGATTTCCACTGGTCTAATGTCCATTCCTTGTGTTCTTTAGCCCAAACAAGTCTCTTCTGCTTGTTGCCTGTCCTTAGCAGTGGTTTCCTAGCATCTATTTCACCATGAAGGCCTGCTGCACAAAGTCTCCTCTTAACAGTTGTTGTGTAGATGTGTCTGCTGCTAGAACTCTGTGTGGCATTGACCTGGTCTCTAATCTGAGCTGCTGTTAATCTGCAATTTCTGAGGCTGGTGATAAACTTATCCTCAGAAGCAGAGGTGACTCTTGGTCTTCCTTTCCTGGGGCGGTCCTCATGTGAGCCAGTTTCTTTGTAGCGCTTGATGGTTTTTGCCACTGCACTTGGGGACACTTTCAAAGTTTTCCCAATTTTTCGGACTGACTGACCTTAATTTCTTAAAGTAATGATGGCCACTCATTTTTCTTTACTTAGCTGCTTTTTTCTTGCCATAATACAAATTCTAACAGTCTATTCAGTAACACTATCAGCTGTGTATTCACCAGACTTCTGCACAACACAACTGATGGCCCCAACCCCATTTATAAGGCAAGAAATCCCACTTATTAAACCTGACATGGTACACCTGTGAAGTTGAAAACTATTCCCAGTGACTACCTCTTGAAGCTCATCAAGAGAATGCCAAGAGTGTGCAAAGCACTCATCAAAGCAAAAGGTGGCTACTTTGAAGAACCTAGAATATAAGACATAATTTCAGCTGTTTCACACTTTTTGTTAAGTATATAAGTCCACATGTTAATTCATAGTTTTGATGCCTTCAGTGTGAATGTACAATTTTCATAGTCATGAAAATACAGAAAAATCTTTAAATGAGAAGGTGTGACCAAACTTTAGGTCTGTACTGTGTGTATGTGTATGTATATATATATACATATATATATATATACATACACATACACACAGTACAGACCTAAAGTTTGGTCACACCTTCTCATTTAAAGATTTTTAAATGATATATATTATACACACAGGGTGGGCCATTTATATGGATACACCGTGTGACACATCAAACATATTGAGAATTTCATAAGAAAAACAATGGTGTGCTTGGTTTTAACGTAACTTTATTCTTTCATTAGTTACTTACAAGTTTATGACCACTTATAAAATGTGTTCAAAGTGCTGCCCATTGTGTTGGATTGTTAATGCAATCCTCTTCTCCCACTCGTGACATACTGATAGCAACACTGCAGAAGAAATGCTAGCACAGGCTTCCTGTATCAATTGTTTCAGATGCTGTACATCTCGTATCTTCACAGCATAGACAATTGCCTTCAGATTACCCAAAGATAAAAGTTTAAGGGGGTCAGACTGGGAGACTTTGGAGGCCATTCAACTGGCCCACGACAACCAATCCATTTTCCAGGAAACTGTTCATGTAGGAATGCTCAGACCTAACTCCCAAGATGGTGCACCACCACATTATGGGTGTCAGGTCTGAGCATTCCTACATGAACAGTTTCCTGGAAAGTGGATTGGTCATCATGGGCCAGTTATGTGTACAGTGGGGGAAATAAGTATTTGATCCCTTGCTGATTTTGTAACTTTGCCCACTGACACAGACATGAACAGTCCATAATTTTAAGGGTAGGTTATTTTTAACATTGAGAGATAGAATATCAAAAATAAAATCCAGAAAATCGCATTGTATAAATTATATAAATTTATTTATTTATTTAATCAGTCAGACTCTAACCGCTCCAACATGGGCAAGACCATAGAGCTTCACAAGGATGTCAGGAACAAGATCATAGACCTACACAAACCTAGAACGGGCTACAAAACCATAAGTAAGACGCTGGGTGAGGAGGAGACAACTATTGGTGCAATAGTAAGAAAATGGAAGAAATAAAAATGACTGTCAAATCGACATCAATCTTTGGGCACCATGCAAAATCTCACCGCGTGAGGTACCCTTGATCATAAGGAAGGTGAGAGATCAGCCTAAAACTACATGGAGGTGTCACGATTCCCCTGACCACTGTCACCAATTGGTCAGGATTCACACCGTGACCGTCACCCCTACGTCACGGGTCGGGGTGACTTTAGGCCAACAGACGGCTATCACATGTGCAGGGGGGCTTATCTTAGTTATCCCTCCACTCCACGATGTGATGAAAAACCACACACAAGGCTATTGACCTCTTAGTTTACAGCAGGGGCTTATTCTAGGTATCCCACTGCTTTTCTATATACCATGAACTGCAGGGATTTATGGATATCCCGCTTACAGTTCCACTTAACACTTGCAGCTCTCTGGCGCCCCCCTTACTCTCAGGTCAGATTAGGTACTGCACCCTGGGTAATTAGTCGCCAGAAAGGCTGCCTGCTATGTACTGGCTATTGGGCACGCTGCAGCGACGCGATAACTACTCCCACTCAGGCAGGAACAATAATTATTAATGCCGCAGCCGCTACAACATAACCCAACAGTCTGCACACTTCTCGCTGCCACCAGCTTCGATTAAACGGGTCCGAAGCTAACCCAACACAACAGTAACAGTAGCGTATTTCACTTCAGAAGACTTAGGGTACGGTTTTTAGAGCATGGAGAAGAACTAACATATAATAGTATATCCCATTAAAAATAATTAGGCAGTGCTTTATCAACAATAGTTTATAAAGTTACAAATGAGACAATTGCAAATATGTACATGGGTAATTATAACATAAAGGGAATAAAAGAGAAAAGATAACACTCACATGTTAAAAGCATGGCGGGCACCCAGGCTAGTGGAGTTTTTCCATATGTCCCAGCTCATTTGGACGTGCTGCTGGCTTCAGAAGACAAGCAGTCCAGGAGGAGAAATCAGCAGAAGAGAGTGAGCTGGGGCTCCTGCCACAAACTTAATACCTTAAGGCTTTGACATCACAGAAGGGCTGGCTTATCCAGACCCTCCTCTCTCTACATTCTGAGTAAACTTTAAACTATTCTCTCTAATTTCTATAACTTCACTACAAAACACGTCATAGTTCTAACAAACCCATCAATCATCTCGGGTTAACGTGAGCATTCTAATGAGATCAAATATGTCCTATCTGGGATACATATTTACAGAGAAAACCCTACTTCTTTACCAGACGGAGTTAGAAACCCGAGTTTCAAGGGATGGGTACCTACACCGAGTGGGAATACGAATATATATTTTCGTGTTCTTACCGTAAACATGGTGCATAATATCGTACCAAAACCAAACAAAGGATCTTTCATGAATTTTGGAGCCACTTTACCAGTTCTGACTAGTGAAGGTGGGAGGGGTGAGGGACTTTCCTCTGAGCCTGGAATTTACGACCCCAGGGCAATAAAACCCCCTTCTAGCATACAGTCCGTAGCCCAGAGAGAAACAAGTAGAGTCAGCTAGTGAAGGGGGGGTTTAGCCCACCTCATGAGCTGACGAGCAACTAAACTTATGATATTTCATACCATATCGTGACAGGAGGGAACTTGTTAATAATCTCAAGGCAGCTGGGACCACAGTCACCAAGAAAATCAATGGTAACATATTATGCCGTAAAGGTTTAACCCCTTAGCGACCGCCGATACGCCTTTTAATGGCGGCCGCTAAGGGTACTAAAACCACAGCGCCGTTAATTAACGGCGCTGTGGAAAAAGTACATAGCGCCCCCCAGAGGCCGATTTTCTCCGGGGTCTCGGCTGCCGGGGGTAGCCGAGACCCCAGAGAACATGATTCGGGGGGTTTTTAACCCACCCCGCATTTGCGATCGCCGGTAATTAACCGTTTACCGGCGATCGCAAAAAAAAAAAAAAAAAGCGATCTCTTTTTAATTTCTCTGTCCTCCGATGTGATCCCACATCGGAGGACAGAGAAAAGGGGTCCCAGGTGGCCCCCCCAATACTCACCTAGCTCCCCCGATGCTCCTCGTGTCTCCCGGTGGGCGCCGCCATCTTCAAAATGGCGGGCGCATGCGCAGTGCGCCCACCGGCCGTCACCGGGAGAATCTTTGGGGTCTCGGCTGCCGGGGGTAGCCGAGACCCCAAAGAGCATGATCGGGGTCGGTTTTACCGACCCCTGTATTGCGATCGCCGGTAATTAACTGTTTACCGGCGACCGCAAAAAAAAAAAAAAGTAAAGTGTAATTCTCTGTCCTCTGATGTGATCGCACATCAGAGGACAGAGAAATAGGACCCTACAATACTCACCTGTGTCCCTGGATCCTCTTGCTGCTCCTCCTGGCCGCCGGCAGAAGAACATGGCGGACGCATGCCCAGTGCGCCCGCCATCTGTCTCCATCTGCCGGCCGGCAGGAGAACAGCAGTTGGGGCTAAAATTAGGGTTAGGGGTAGGCAGGGCTGCCACTAGAAATTTCGGGGCCCCATACTGGCAAAATTTTCGGGGCCCCCTTGAAACTCCGCCCAGGCTCCACCCCAGCCCCGCCTCCAGGCTCCACCCCACGAACTGTCCACAGTCCCACCACTCTCTCTTGGAAAATCTCCACTTCTCACCTATCACACATTGACAGTTCCCATCACCAGATCACACATATAGCCGGCAGCTTTTGTTTTGGCCAAAAGATTTTTTAAGCCGCCACCACAACAAGGTAGACACTTTTGGCCGGGCCCTACTCTACTGTAACCTACTAAATATTTGTTAAAATATGCAATACAATTTAGGTATATTTTTATTTATTTTTCAATTTTTAAAATGACCTATAATACTACATACAAGGAACAAATACCACAACACTATGACCAGATGACATATTACCACCACAGTGATCGAATAATATAAAATACAAGGAACAAATACCGCTACACCATGACCAGACCACATATTACCTCCACATCATGACCAGACCACATATTACCAACAATGACTGAATACTACAATACTGATCAGTAATACAAAAAAAACCCACAATACTATCACCATCAGTGCCATTATGCACAGGAGATCTGTAATTAGTAAGCAGTGTCTGTGTACAGGTAATACAGTGATCACTGGTGACATTACACACAGGAGCTCTGTATATAATGTATAGATAATACAGTGATCACTGGTGACATTGTACACAGGACCTCTGTATATAGTATACAGTGTATAGTGTAAGTGTATAGGTAACACTGACTCACCAGTGACGTCTCTAGGTGAAGTCCTTCATCTTTCATCCAGCACAGACCGCCATCACTTTATCCAGCCAGGACTCGTCTCTGCAGGAAATAAAACAGTTATCTCGAGTTCCGCCTGTAGAACACATTACTTAATTTTCCCAACTTCTACATTACACCACATGAAGAAGGCAACATAGTATCACTCTACACAGTAACAGGACCGCCCCCCCCATTTAAAACAGTATACTCAAAAAATAAAATAAATACATCACTGCAATAATAATATCCCTTAATTAGCCCCTATGGTAATATTCGCCATCCTGGCCACCGTGTGTCTCATTTCAGGCTCCAGCCATATGTTCTCTCATCCTGCCCTCATGAGTATCCATTCTACCCCATATGATCTCCCCATCCTGCCCCATCTGTCTCCATCGTATCCATCCTGCCCCATCTGTTTCCAATCCTGCACCATCTCTGTCCAGCACTCTGCCCCATCTCTGTCCAGCACTCTGCCCCATCTCTGTCCAGCACTCTGCCCCATCTCTGTCCCGCACTCTGCCCCATCTCTGTCCCGCACTCTGCCCCATCTCTGTCCAGCACTCTGCCCCATCTCTGTCCAGCACTCTGCCCCATCTCTGTCCAGCACTCTGCCCAGCACTCTGCCCCATCTCTGTCCAGCACTCTGCCCCATCTCTGTCCAGCACTCTGCCCCATCTCTGTCCAGCACTCTGCCCCATCTCTGTCCAGCACTCTGCCCCATCTCTGTCCAGCACTCTGCCCCATCTCTGTCCAGCACTCTGCCCCATCTCTGTCCAGCACTCTGCCCCGTGTCCAGCTTTCTGCCCCCCATGTGTCCAGCTTTCTGCCCCCCATGTGTCCAGCTTTCTGCCCCCCATGTGTCCAGCTTTCTGCCCCCCCCGTGTCCAGCTTTCTGCCCCGCCCCCCCCTGTCCAGCTTTCTGCCCCCCCTGTGTCCAGCTTTCTGCCCCCCCCCGTGTCCAGATTTACTGCCCCCTCTGTGTCCAGATTTACTGCCCCCTCTGTGTCCAGATTTACTGCCCCCTCTGTGTCCAGATTTACTGCCCCCTCTGTGTCCAGATTTACTGCCCCCTCTGTGTCCAGATTTACTGCCCCCTCTGTGTCCAGATTTACTGCCCCCTCTGTGTCCAGCTTTACTGCCCCCTGTGTCCAGCTTTACTGCCCCCTCTGTGTCCAGCCTTCTGCCCCCGTGTCCAGCTTTACTGCCCCCCTGTGTCCAGCCTTCTGCCCCCCGTGTCCAGCCTTCTGCCCCCCGTGTCCAGCTTTACTGCCCTTCTGTGTCCAGCGGCCTTCTGCCCCCCCCCCCCCGTGTCCAGCTTTACTGCCCCCGTGTCCAGCGGCCTTCTACCCCCTCTGTGTCCAGCTGCCTTCTGCCCCCTCTGTGTCCAGCTGCCTTCTGCCCCCTCTGTGTCCAGCTGCCTTCTGCCCGCTCTGTGTCCAGCTGCCTTCTGCCCCCTCTGTGTCCAGCTGCCTTCTGCCCCGTGTCCAGCTGCCTTCTGCCCCCCTGTGTCCAGCTGCCTTCTGCCCCCCTGTGTCCAGCTGCCTTCTGCCCCCTCTGTGTCCAGCTGCCTTCTGCCCCCCTGTGTCCAGCTTTACTGCCCCCCTGTGTCCAGCTGCCTTCTGCCCCCTCTGTGTCCAGCTGCCTTCTGCCCCCTCTGTGTCCAGCTGCCTTCTGCCCCCGTGTCCAGCTGCCTTCTGCCCCCGTGTCCAGCTGCCTTCTGCCCCCTCGTGTCCAGCTTTACTGCCCCCCTGTGTCCAGCTGCCTTCTGCCCCCTCTGTGTCCAGCTGCCTTCTGCCCCCCTGTGTCCAGCTGCCTTCTGCCCCCGTGTCCAGCTGCCTTCTGCCCCCTCTGTGTCCAGCTGCCTTCTGCCTGCCCCATCTGTGTCCAGCTGCCTTCTGCCCCCCTGTGTCCAGCTGCCTTCTGCCCCCTCTGTGTCCAGCTGCCTTCTGCCCCCTCTGTGTCCAGCTGCCTTCTGCCCCCTCTGTGTCCAGCTGCCTTCTGCCCCCCTGTGTCCAGCTGCCTTCTGCCCCCCTGTGTCCAGCTTTACTGCCCCCGTGTCCAGCTGCCTTCTGCCCCCGTGTCCAGCTGCCTTCTGCCCCCTCTGTGTCCAGCTGCCTTCTGCCCCCCTGTGTCCAGCTGCCTTCTGCCCCCTCTGTGTCCAGCTTTACTGCCCCCCTGTGTCCAGCTGCCTTCTGCCCCCTCTGTGTCCAGCTGCCTTCTGCCCCCGTGTCCAGCTGCCTTCTGCCCCCCTGTGTCCAGCTGCCTTCTGCCCCCTCTGTGTCCAGCTGCCTTCTGCCCCCCTGTGTCCAGCTGCCTTCTGCCCCCTCTGTGTCCAGCTGCCTTCTGCCCCCCTGTGTCCAGCTGCCTTCTGCCCCCTCTGTGTCCAGCTGCCTTCTGCCCCCCTGTGTCCAGCTGCCTTCTGCCCCCTCTGTGTCCAGCTGCCTTCTGCCCCCTCTGTGTCCAGCTGCCTTCTGCCCCCTCTGTGTCCAGCTGCCTTCTGCCCCCCTGTGTCCAGCTGCCTTCTGCCCCCTCTGTGTCCAGCTGCCTTCTGCCCCCTCTGTGTCCAGCTGCCTTCTGCCCCCTGTGTCCAGCTGCCTTCTGCCCCCTCTGTGTCCAGCTGCCTTCTGCCCCCTCTGTGTCCAGCTGCCTTCTGCCCCCTCTGTGTCCAGCTGCCTTCTGCCCCCTCTGTGTCCAGCTGCCTTCTGCCCCCTCTGTGTCCAGCTGCCTTCTGCCCCCCTGTGTCCAGCGGCCTTCTGCCCCCCTGTGTCCAGCGGCCTTCTGCCCCCTCTGTGTCCAGCGGCCTTCTGCCCCCTCTGTGTCCAGCGGCCTTCTGCCCCCCTGTGTCCAGCTGCCTTCTGCCCCCCTCTGTGTCCAGCGGCCTTCTGCCCCCTCTGTGTCCAGCGGCCTTCTGCCCCCTCTGTGTCCAGCGGCCTTCTGCCCCCTCTGTGTCCAGCGGCCTTCTGCCCCCCTGTGTCCAGCTGTCTTCTGCCCCCCTGTGTCCAGCGGCCTTCTGCCCCCTCTGTGTCCAGCGGCCTTCTGCCCCCTCTGTGTCCAGCGGCCTTCTGCCCCCTCTGTGTCCAGCGGCCTTCTGCCCCCTCTGTGTCCAGCTGCCTTCTGCCCCCCTGTGTCCAGCGGCCTTCTGCCCCCCTCTGTGTCCAGCTGCCTTCTGCCCCCCTGTGTCCAGCTGCCTTCTGCCCCCCTGTGTCCAGCGGCCTTCTGCCCCCTCTGTGTCCAGCTGCCTTCTGCCCCCCTGTGTCCAGCTGCCTTCTGCCCCCCTGTGTCCAGCGGCCTTCTGCCCCCTCTGTGTCCAGCGGCCTTCTGCCCCCCTGTGTCCAGCTGCCTTCTGCCCCCCTGTGTCCAGCTGCCTTCTGCCCCCTCTGTGTCCAGCGGCCTTCTGCCCCCTCTGTGTCCAGCGGCCTTCTGCCCCCTCTGTGTCCAGCGGCCTTCTGCCCCCTCTGTGTCCAGCTGCCTTCTGCCCCCCTGTGTCCAGCGGCCTTCTGCCCCCCTCTGTGTCCAGCTGCCTTCTGCCCCCCTGTGTCCAGCTGCCTTCTGCCCCCCTGTGTCCAGCGGCCTTCTGCCCCCTCTGTGTCCAGCTGCCTTCTGCCCCCCTGTGTCCAGCTGCCTTCTGCCCCCCTGTGTCCAGCGGCCTTCTGCCCCCCCCCCCCCCGTGTCCAGCTTTACTGCCCCCTCTGTGTCCAGCGGCCTTCTGCCCCCTCTGTGTCCAGCTGCCTTCTGCCCCCCTCTGTGTCCAGCGGCCTTCTGCCCCCCTCTGTGTCCAGCGGCCTTCTGCCCCCTCTGTGTCCAGCGGCCTTCTGCCCCCTCTGTGTCCAGCTGCCTTCTGCCCCCCTCTGCGTCCAGCGGCCTTCTGCCCCCTCTGTGTCCAGCTGCCTTCTGCCCCCTCTGTGTCCAGCGGCCTTCTGCCCCCCTCTGTGTCCAGCGGCCTTCTGCCCCCTCTGTGTCCAGCTGCCTTCTGCCCCCTCTGTGTCCAGCGGCCTTCTGCCCCCTTTGTGTCCAGCTGCCTTCTGCCCCCTCTGTGTCCAGCGGCCTTCTGCCCCCTCTGTGTCCAGCGGCCTTCTGCCCCCTCTGTGTCCAGCTGCCTTCTGCCCCCCTCTGTGTCCAGCGGCCTTCTGCCCCCTCTGTGTCCAGCTGCCTTCTGCCCCCTCTGTGTCCAGCGGCCTTCTGCCCCCTCTGTGTCCAGCGGCCTTCTGCCCCCTCTGTGTCCAGCGGCCTTCTGCCCCCTCTGTGTCCAGCTGCCTTCTGCCCCCCTGTGTCCAGCGGCCTTCTGCCCCCCTCTGTGTCCAGCTGCCTTCTGCCCCCCTGTGTCCAGCTGCCTTCTGCCCCCCTGTGTCCAGCGGCCTTCTGCCCCCTCTGTGTCCAGCTGCCTTCTGCCCCCCTGTGTCCAGCTGCCTTCTGCCCCCCTCTGTGTCCAGCTGCCTTCTGCCCCCGTGTCCAGCTGCCTTCTGCCCCCTCTGTGTCCAGCTGCCTTCTGCCCCCCCTGTGTCCAGCTGCCTTCTGCCCCCCTGTGTCCAGCTGCCTTCTGCCCCCCTGTGTCCAGCTGCCTTCTGCCCCCTCTGTGTCCAGCGGCCTTCTGCCCCCTCTGTGTCCAGCTGCCTTCTGCCCCCTCTGTGTCCAGCTGCCTTCTGCCCCCCTGTGTCCAGCTGCCTTCTGCCCCCTCTGTGTCCAGCTGCCTTCTGCCCCGTGTCCAGCTGCCTTCTGCCCCCCTGTGTCCAGCTGCCTTCTGCCCCCTCTGTGTCCAGCGGCCTTCTGCCCCCTCTGTGTCCAGCGGCCTTCTGCCCCCTCTGTGTCCAGCTGCCTTCTGCCCCCTCTGTGTCCAGCGGCCTTCTGCCCCCTCTGTGTCCAGCTGCCTTCTGCCCCCTCTGTGTCCAGCGGCCTTCTGCCCCCTCTGTGTCCAGCTGCCTTCTGCCCCCTCTGTGTCCAGCTGCCTTCTGCCCCCTCTGTGTCCAGCGGCCTTCTGCCCCCTCTGTGTCCAGCTGCCTTCTGCCCCCCTGTGTCCAGCTTTACTGCCCCCCTGTGTCCAGCTGCCTTCTGCCCCCCTGTGTCCAGCTGCCTTCTGCCCCCTCTGTGTCCAGCTGCCTTCTGCCCCCCTGTGTCCAGCTGCCTTCTGCCCCCCTGTGTCCAGCTGCCTTCTGCCCCCCTGTGTCCAGCTGCCTTCTCCCCCATCTGTGTCCAGCTGCCTTCTGCCCCCCTGTGTCCAGCTGCCTTCTGCCCCCTCTGTGTCCAGCGGCCTTCTGCCCCCCTGTGTCCAGCGGCCTTCTGCCCCCCTGTGTCCAGTGGCCTTCTGCCCCCCTGTGTCCAGCTGCCTTCTGCCCCCCTGTGTCCAGCGGCCTTCTGCCCCCTCTGTGTCCAGCGGCCTTCTGCCCCCTCTGTGTCCAGCGGCCTTCTGCCCCCTCTGTGTCCAGCGGCCTTCTGCCCCCTCTGTGTCCAGCCTTCTGCCCAAACCCCCCCCCCCTATCGCCGCTCTCCGCTCTTAATAGAAAAAAAAAAAAGTTCTACTTACCTGCCGCGCTCCTCTCTCCACGCAGCTGCACTGTGCACTCGCCGGCGACTGACAATGACGTCAGACGCCGGCGACCTGCACGCTGCGGCTGGCGGCTGTTAACTATTGACGTGCGGGCGCGGGCCCGCATGTCAATAGCGTACAGCTGCAGCACCGGCCGCCGCTAAGGGCCCGGTTCAGCCTGCGGCTGCCGGTAGGGGCCCGGTGAGCAGGTAAGAGGGGGCCCGATGCGGGCCCCCTCTGCTCACCGGGCCCCTTACGCCAGTCACGGCTGTAATGCCCTGATGGCGGCCCTGGGGGTAGGGGTAGGGTTAGGGGTAGGGTTAGGTTAGGGGTAGGGGTAGGGTAGGGTTAGGGTTAGGTTAAGGGGTAGGGTTAGGGCTAGGGTTAGGGTTGGGGCTAAATGTAGGGTTTGGGTTGGGGCTAAATTTAGGGTTGGAGCTAAATTTAGGGTTAGGCTTCTTTCACACTTACGTCGGTACGGGGCCGTCGCAATGCGTCGGCCCAACATACCGACGCACGTTGTGAAAATTGTGCACAACGTGGGCAGCAGCTGTAGTTTTTCCACGCATCCGCTGCTCAATCTATGTCCTGGGGAGGAGGGGGCGGAGTTACGGCCACGCATGCGCGGTCAGAAATGGCGGATGCGACGTACAAAAAAACGTTTCATTGAACGTTTTTTTGTGCCGACGCTCCGCCAAAACACAACTGATCCAGTGCACGACGGACGCGACGTGTGGCCATCCGTCACGATCCGTCGGCAATACAAGTCTATGGGCAAAAAACGCATCCTGCGGGCACATTTGCAGGATCCGTTTCTTGTCCAAAACGACGGATTGCGACGGAATGCCAAACGACGCAAGTGTGAAAGTAGCCTTAGGGCTAGGGTTAGGGTTGGGGCTAAAGTTAGGGCTAGGGTTGGGGCTAAAGTTAGGGTTAGAGCTGGGATTAGGGTTAGGGTTTGGATTAGGGTTGGTATTAGGGTTAGGGTTGGCATTAGGGTTACGCTTGGGATTAGGGTTAGGTTTGGGATTAGGGTTAAGGTTAGGGTTGTGATTAGGGGTGTATTGGGATTAGGGTTAGGTTTGAGGTTAGGGTTGAGATTAGGATTAGGGGTGTGTTGGATTTAGGGTTTTGATTAGGGTTATGGTTAGGGTTGACATTAGGGTTGTTTTGGGGTAAGGGTTGTGATTAGGGTTAGTGATTAGGATTATGGATCAGGTTGGGATTAGGGTTGGGGTGTGTTGGGGTTAGGGTTGGAGCTAGAATTGGGGGGTTTCCACTGTTTAGGTACATCAGGGGGTCTCCAAACACGACAGCCAATTTTGCGCTCAAAAAGTCAAATGGTGCTCCCTCCCTTCTGAGCTCTGCCGTGCGCCCAAACAGTGGGTTACCCCCACATATGGGGCATCAGCGTACTCGGGATAAATTGGACAACAACTTCTGGGGTCCAATTTCTCTTGTTACCCTTGTGAAAATAAAAACTTGGGGGCTACAATATCTTTTTTTGTGAAAAAAAAAATATATATTTTTTATTTTCACGACTCTGCATTCTAAACTTCTGTGAAGCACTTGGGCATTCAAAGTTCTCACCACACATCTAGATAAGTTCCTTGGGGGGTCTAGTTTCCAAAATGGGGTCACTTGTGGGGGGTTACTACAGTTTAGGTACATCAGGGGCTCTGCAATCGCAACATAATGCCCACAGACCATTCTATCAAAGTCTGCATTCCAAAAAGGCGCTCCTTCCCTTCCGAGCTCTGCCGTGCGCCCAAACAGTGGTTTACCCCCACATATGGCACATCAGCGTACTCGGGATAAATTGCACAACAACTATTGCAGTCCAATTTCTCCTGTTATCCTTGTGAAAATAAAAACTTGGGGGCTACAATATCTTTTTTGTGGAAAAAAAAAAATATTTTTTATTTTCACGGCTCTGCATTATAAACTTCTGTGAAGCACTTGGGCATTCAAGGTTCTCACCACACATCTAGATAAGTTCCATGGGGGGTCTAGTTTCCAAAATGGGGTCACTTGTGGGGGATTTCTACTGTTTAGGCACATCAGGGGCTCTCCAAACGCGACATGGCGTCCGATCTCAATTCCAGCCAATTCTACATTGAAAAAGTAAAACGGCACTCTTTCTCTTCCAAGCTCTGCGGTGCGCCCAAACAGTGGTTTACCCTCACATATGGGTTATCGACGTATTCAGGAGAAATCGCACAACAACTTTTGTGGTCTAATTTCTCCTGTTACCCTTGTGAAAATAAGAATTTGTGGGCGAAAAGATCATTTTTGTGTAAACAAATGCGATTTTTTATTTTCACGGCTCTACGTTATAAACTTCTGTGAAGCTCTTGGGGGTTTAAAGTGTTCACCACACATCTAGATAAGTTCCTTAAGGGGTCTAGTTTCCAAAATGGTGTCACTTGTGGGGAGTTTCCACTGTTTAGGCACATCAGGGGCTCTCTAAACGTGACATGGCGTCCGATCTCAATTCCAGACAATTCTGCATTGAAAAAGTCAAACGGCGCTCCTTCACTTCTAAGTTCTGCGGTGCGCCCAAAAAGTGGTTTACCCCCACATATGGGGTATTGGCGTATTCAGGAGAAATTGCATAACAAAATTTATGGTTACATTTCTGTTTTTACACTTGTGAAAATAAAAAAAATGGTTCTGAATTAAGAGGTTTGCAAAAAAAAGTTAAATGTTCATTTTTTCCTTCCACATTGTTTCAGTTCCTGTGAAGCACGTAAAGGGTTAATAAACTTCTTGAATGTGGTTTTGAGAACCTTGAGGGGTGTAGTTGTTAGAATGGTGTCACACTTCGTTATTTTCTATCATATAGACCCCTCAAAATGACTTCAAATGTGATGTGGTCCCTAAAAAAAAAATGGTGTTGTAAAAATGAGAAATTGCTGGTCAACTTTTAACCCTTATAACTCCCTAACAAAAAAAAATTTTGTTTCCAAAATTGTGCTGATGTAAAGTAGACATGTGGGAAATGTTATTTATTAACTATTTTTTGTGACATATCTCTCTGATTTAAGGGCATAAAAATACAAAGTTTGAAAATTGCAAAATTTTAAAAATTTTCGCCATATTTCCGTTTTTTTCATAAATAATCGCAAGTAATATCGAAGAAATGTTACCAATAACATGAAGTACAATATGTCACGAAAAAACAATCTCAGAATCAGCGGGATCCGTTGAAGCGTTCCAGAGTTATAACCTCATAAAGTGACAGTGGTCAGAATTGCAAAAATTGGCCTGCTCATTAAGTACCAAATTGGCTCTGTCACTAAGGGGTTAAAATCCTGCATTGTCTGCAAGGTCCCCCTGCTCAAGAAGGCACATGTGCAGGCCCATCTGAAGTTTGCCAATGAACACCTGGATGATTCTGTGAGTTATTGGGAGAAGGTGCTGTGGTCAGATGAGACAAAGATTGAGCTCTTTGGCATTAACTTAACTCAACATGTTTGGAGGAAGAGAAATGCTGCCGATGACCCAAAAAACACTGTCCGCACAGTCAAACATGGAGGTGGAAACATTATGTTTTGCGGGTGTTTCTCTGCTAAGGACACAGGACTACTTCACCTCATCAATGGGAGAATAGATAGAGCAATGTACCATAAAATTCTGAGTGATAACCTCTTTCCCTCTGCCAGGACATTAAAAATAAGTCATGGTTGGAACTTCCAGCAAGACAATGACCCAAAACATACAGCCAAGGCAACAAAGGATTGGCTCAAAAAGAAGCACATTAAGGTCATGGAGTAGCCTAGCCAGTCTTCAGACCTTAATCCCATAGAAAACTTGAGGGAGGTGAATCTCCGAGTTGCCAAGTGAAAGCCTCAAGATCTTAATGATTTAGAGATGATCTGCAAAGAGGAGTGGACCAAAATTCCTCCTGACATGAGGGCAAATTTCATCATCAACTATAAAAAACGTCTGACTGCGGTGCTCGCCAACAAGGATTTTGCCACCAAGCATTAAGTCTTGCTTTTTCAGAGGGATCAAATACTTATTTCTCACTGCAAAAACGCAAATAAATGTATACTATGTGATTTTCTGGATTTTATTTTTGATAGTCTATCAATGTTAAAATTAACCTACCCTTAAAATTATAGACTGTTCATGTCTTTGTCAGTGGGCAAACGTACAAAATCAGTAAGGGATCAAATACTTAATTCCCCCACTGTAAATATATTTAAAGCTACAGAGAGAAGGGCTGCAGTCCTGCTTTGTGTAGCAAAAATACTTGCTATAGAGCGCCGACTGCTGAGCGTTGTGATGCCAACCCATCGGCGACACGCGGCCATGTGACAAGGGCACCGATAGGTGGGATTAGTGATGCTCTTCCGGCACAATCATCAGGTTAACAACCTCGGGTGATTGCAATTCCTCCAGCGGCTGTTAGAGGCACATGTCAGTTGCTCAAATCAGCTGACATGTATCGGAAAAGATGTGGATTCAGAACCGGAGCCCACATCATAGGGAGACCCTATGTGCTCTGTACATGTACAGCGCATGTCGTGAGGTAGTTAATACAAATAATGAGTGCAGAGTAGGAGGGCTTATTAAAGAAAAACAAACAGGTCTATGATAGCCAGAATGCTTGCTGTTGATAGGTGATCAAATACTTATTTCATGCAATAAAATGTAATTTAATTATGCAAAATTTATACTATGTTATTTCCATTTTTTTTTTTTTTGTTTTTGTTTTTTTAGATCCTGCCTTTCACAGTTGAAGTGTACCTGTGATAAAATGACAGACATTCTTTGTAGGTGGGAAAACGTGCAAAATCAGCCACGTATCAAATACTTATGTTCCCTGTTGTGAATTCTGTGGCTGAATTCACTCCTGTGGTCACAAGTGGTACTGCAGCTTCTGAGCTTCCTCCCTCAGGTGTTCTGGTGAGCTCGTTAACTGCTTCATTACTTAACTCCGCCTGATGCTGCTATCCTTGCTCCTTGTCAATGTTTCAGTGTTGGATCTGAGCTTCTCCTGATTGTTCCTGTGACCTGCTGCTCTGTATAGCTAAGTGCTTTTTGCTTTTTTGTTGCTTTTTTTTCTGTCCAGCTTGTCTTTTGTTTTGCTGGAAGCTCTGAGACGCAAAGGGTGTACCGCCGTGCCGTTAGTTCGGCACGGTGGTTTTTTTTTGCCCCCTTTGCGTGGTTTTGCTTTAGGGTTTTTTTGTAGACTGCAAAGTTCGCTTTACTGTCCTCGCTCTGTCCTAGAATATCGGGCCCCACTTTGCTGAATCTATTTCATCCCTACGTTTTGTCTTTTCATCTTACTCACAGTCATTATATGTGGGGGGCTGCCTTTTCCTTTGGGGAATTTCTCTGGGGCAAGTCAGGCCTATTTTTCTATCTTCAGGCTAGTTAGTTTCTTAGGCTGTGCCGAGTTGCCTAGGTAGTTGTTAGGCGCAATCCACAGCCGCTTTTAGTTGTGTTTAGGATAGGATCAGGTGTGCAGTCTACAGAGTTTCCACGTCTCAGAGCTCGTTCTTGTATTTTTGGGTATTTGTCAGATCACTGTGTGCACTCTGATCGCTAAGCACACTGTGTTTCTGGATTGCCTTCATAACACCTGTCATTAGCAAACATAACAGTTCCCCTATATGTATATATATATATATATATATATATATATATATATATATATATATATATATATATATATATATATATATAGTGTGTATATATACAGTGGGGCAAAAAAGTATTTAGTCAGTCAGCAATAGTGCAAGATCCACCACTTAAAAAGATGAGAGGCGTCTGTAATTTACATCATAGGTAGACCTCAACTATGGGAGACAAACTGAGAAAAAAAAAATCCAGAAAATCACATTGTCTATTTTTTTAACAATTTATTTGCATATTATGGTGGAAAATAAGTATTTGGTCAGAAACAAAATTTAATCTCAATACTTTGTAATATATCCTTTGTTGGCAATGACAGAGGTCAAACGTTTTCTGTAAGTCTTCACAAGGTTGCCACACACTGTTGTTGGTATGTTGGCCCATTCCTCCATGCAGATCTCCTCTAGAGCAGTGATGTTTTTGGCTTTTCGCTTGGCAACACGGACTTTCAACTGCCTCCAAAGGTTTTCTATAGGGTTGAGATCTGGAGACTGGCTAGGCCACTCCAGGACCTTGAAATGCTTCTTACGAAGCCACTCCTTCGTTGCGCTGGCAGTGTGCTTTGGATCATTGTCATGTTGAAAGACCCAGCCACGTTTCATCTTCAATGCCCTTGCTGATGGAAGGAGGTTTGCACTCAAAATCTCACGATACATGGCCCCATTCATTCTTTCATGTACCCGGATCAGTCGTCCTGGCCCCTTTGCAGAGAAACAGCCCCAAAGCATGATGTTTCCACCACCATGCTTTACAGTAGGTATGGTGTTTGATGGATGCAACTCAGTATTCTTTTTCCTCCAAACATGACAAGTTGTGTTTCTACCAAACAGTTCCAGTTTGGTTTCATCAGACCATAGGACATTCTCCCAAAACTCCTCTGGATCATCCAAATGCTCTCTAGCAAACTTCAGACGGGCCCGGACATGTACTGGCTTAAGCAGTGGGACACGTCTGGCACTGCAGGATCTGAGTCCATGATGGCGTAGTGTGTTACTTATGGTAGGCCTTGTTACATTGGTCCCAGCTCTCTGCAGTTCATTCCCTAGGTCCCCCCGCGTGGTTCTGGGATTTTTGCTCACCGTTCTTGTGATCATTCTGACCCCAGGGGGTGAGATTTTGCGTGGAGCCCCAGATCGAGGGAGATTATCAGTCGTCTTGTATGTCTTCCATTTTCTAATTATTGCTCCCACTGTTGATTTCTTCACTCCAAGCTGGTTGGCTATTGCAGATTCAGTCTTCCCAGCCTGGTGCAGGGCTACAATTTTGTTTCTGGTGTCCTTTGACAGCTCTTTGGTCTTCACCATAGTGGAGTTTGGAGTCAGACTGTTTGAGGGTGTGCACAGGTGTCTTTTTATACTGATAACAAGTTTAAACAGGTGCCATTACTACAGGTAATGAGTGGAGGAAAGAGGAGACTCTTAAAGAAGAAGTTACAGGTCTGTGAGAGCCAGAAATCTTGATTGTTGGTTTCTGACCAAATACTTATTTTCCACCATAATATGCAAATAAAATGTTAAAAAAACAGACAATGTGATTTTCTGGATTTTTTTTTTCTCAGTTTGTCTCCCATAGTTGAGGTCTACCTATGATGTAAATTACAGACGCCTCTCATCTTTTTAAGTGGTGGAACTTGCACTATTGCTGACTGACTAAATACTTTTTTGCCCCACTGTGTGTGTGTGTATATATATACTAGCTATTGAACCCGTTCTACGCCCGGGTGGCGAGCATTTATATTGGTATATGGTCTCCATCCTGGTATGTGCTGCTCCATCCTGCGCCCCCATCCTGTCATGTGCTGCTCCCATCCTGCGCCCCCGTTCTGTCATGTGCTGCTCCCATCCTGCGCCCCCGTTCTGTCATGTGCTGCTCCCATCCTGCGCCTCCATTCTGCCATTTGCTGCTCCCATCCTGTCATTTGCTGCTCCCATCCTGCGCCCGTTCTGTCATTTGCTGCTCCCATCCTGCGTCCCCGTTCTGTCATTTGCTGCTGCCATCCTGCGCCCGTTCTGTCATGTGCTGCTGCCATCCTGTGCCCGTTCTGTCATGTGCTGCTGCCATCCTGCGCCCGTTCTGTCATGTGCTGCTGCCATCCTGCGCCCGTTCTGTCATGTGCTGCTGCCATCCTGCGCCCGTTCTGTCATGTGCTGCTGCCATCCTGCGCCCGTTCTGTCATGTGCTGCTGCCATCCTGCGCCCGTTCTGTCATGTGCTGCTGCCATCCTGCGCCCGTTCTGTCATGTGCTGCTGCGATCCTGCGCCCGTTCTGTCATGTGCTGCTGCCATCCTGTGCCCGTTCTGTCATGTGCTGCTGCCATCCTGCGCCCGTTCTGTCATGTGCTGCGGCCATCCTGCGCCCGTTCTGTCATGTGCTGCTGCCATCCTGCGCCCGTTCTGTCATGTGCTGCTGCCATCCTGTGCCCGTTCTGTCATGTGCTGCGGCCATCCTGCGCCCGTTCTGTCTTGTGCTACGGCCATCCTGCGCCCGTTCTGTCATGTGCTGCGGCCATCCTGCGCCCGTTCTGTCTTGTGCTACGGCCATCCTGCGCCCGTTCTGTCATGTGCTGCGGCCATCCTGCGCCCGTTCTGTCATGTGCTGCGGCCATCCTGCGGCCGTTCTGTCATGTGCTGCGGCCATCCTGAGCCCGTTCTGTCATGTGCTGCTGCCATCCTGCGCCCGTTCTGTCATGTGCTGCTGCCATCCTGCGCCCGTTCTGTCATGTGCTGCGGCCATCCTGCGCCCGTTCTGTCTTGTGCTGCGGCCATCCTGCGCCCGTTCTGTCATGTGCTGCGGCCATCCTGCGCCAGTTCTGTCATGTGCTGCGGCCATCCTGCGGCCGTTCTGTCATGTGCTGCGGCCATCCTGAGCCCGTTCTGTCATGTGCTGCTGCCATCCTGCGCCCGTTCTGTCATGTGCTGCTGCCATCCTGCGCCCGTTCTGTCATGTGCTGCTCCCATCCTGCGCCCGTTCTGTCATGTGCTGCTGCCATCCTGCGCCCGTTCTGTCATGTGCTGCGGCCATCCTGCGCCCGTTCTGTCATAATGAGGTCCTGGTTATGGGGGACTTTAACTACCCGGATATTAACTGGGAAACAGAAACCTGTGAAACCCATAAAGGCAACAGGTTTCTGCTAATAACCAAGAAAAATTATCTTTCACAATTGGTGCAGAATCCAACCAGAGGAGCAGCACTTTTAGACCTAATACTATCTAATAGACCTGACAGAATAACAAATCTGCAGGTGGTCGGGCATCTAGGAAATAGCGACCACAATATTGTACAGTTTCACCTGTCTTTCACTAGGGGGACTTGTCAGGGAGTCACAAAAACACTGAACTTTAGGAAGGCAAAGTTTGACCAGCTTAGAGATGCCCTTAATCTGGTAGACTGGGACAATATCCTCAGAAATAAGAATACAGATAATAAATGGGAAATGTTTAAGAACATCCTAAATAGGCAGTGTAAGCGGTTTATACCTTGTGGGAATAAAAGGACTAGAAATAGGAAAAACCCAATGTGGCTAAACAAAGAAGTAAGACAGGCAATTAACAGTAAAAACAAAGCATTTGCACTACTAAAGCAGGATGGCACCATTGAAGCTCTAAAAAACTATAGGGAGAAAAATACTTTATCTAAAAAACTAATTAAAGCTGCCAAAAAGGAAACAGAGAAGCACATTGCTAAGGAGAGTAAAACTAATCCCAAACTGTTCTTCAACTATATCAATAGTAAAAGAATAAAAACTGAAAATGTAGGCCCCTTAAAAAATAGTGAGGAAAGAATGGTTGTAGATGACAAGGAAAAAGCTAACATATTAAACACCTTCTTCTCCACGGTATTCACGGTGGAAAATGAAATGCTAGGTGAAATCCCAAGAAACAATGAAAACCCTATATTAAGGGTCACCAATCTAACCCAAGAAGAGGTGCGAAACCGGCTAAGTAAGATTAAAATAGATAAATCTCCGGATCCGGATGGCATACACCCACGAGTACTAAGAGAACTAAGTAATGTAATAGATAAACCATTATTTCTTATTTTTAGGGACTCTATAGCGACAGGGTCTGTTCCGCAGGATTGGCGCATAGCAAATGTGGTGCCAATATTCAAAAAGGGCTCTAAAAGTGAACCTGGAAATTATAGGCCAGTAAGTCTAACCTCTATTGTTGGTAAAATATTTGAAGGGTTTCTGAGGGATGTTATTCTGGATTATCTCAATGAGAATAACTGTTTAACTCCATATCAGCATGGGTTTATGAGAAATCGCTCCTGTCAAACCAATCTAATCAGTTTTTATGAAGAGGTAAGCTATAGGCTGGACCACGGTGAGTCATTGGACGTGGTATATCTCGATTTTTCCAAAGCGTTTGATACCGTGCCGCACAAGAGGTTGGTACACAAAATGAGAATGCTTGGTCTGGGGGAAATTGTGTGTAAATGGGTTAGTAACTGGCTTAGTGATAGAAAGCAGAGGGTGGTTATAAATGGTATAGTCTCTAACTGGGTCGCTGTGACCAGTGGGGTACCGCAGGGGTCAGTATTGGGACCTGTTCTCTTCAACATATTCATTAATGATCTGGTAGAAGGTTTACACAGTAAAATATCGATATTTGCAGATGATACAAAACTATGTAAAGCAGTTAATACAAGAGAAGATAGTATTCTGCTACAGATGGATCTGGATAAGTTGGAAACTTGGGCTGAAAGGTGGCAGATGAGGTTTAACAATGATAAATGTAAGGTTATACACATGGGAAGAAGGAATCAATGTCACCATTACACACTGAATGGGAAACCACTGGGTAAATCTGACAGGGAGAAGGACTTGGGGATCCTAGTTAATGATAAACTTACCTGGAGCAGCCAGTGCCAGGCAGCAGCTGCCAAGGCAAACAGGATCATGGGGTGCATTAAAAGAGGTCTGGATACACATGATGAGAGCATTATACTGCCTCTGTACAAATCCCTAGTTAGACCGCACATGGAGTACTGTGTCCAGTTTTGGGCACCGGTGCTCAGGAAGGATATAATGGAACTAGAGAGAGTACAAAGGAGGGCAACAAAATTAATAAAGGGGATGGGAGAACTACAATACCCAGATAGATTAGCGAAATTAGGATTATTTAGTCTAGAAAAAAGACGACTGAGGGGCGATCTAATAACCATGTATAAGTATATAAGGGGACAATACAAATATCTCGCTGAGGATCTGTTTATACCAAGGAAGGTGACGGGCACAAGGGGGCATTCTTTGCGTCTGGAGGAGAGAAGGTTTTTCCACCAACATAGAAGAGGATTCTTTACTGTTAGGGCAGTGAGAATCTGGAATTGCTTGCCTGAGGAGGTGGTGATGGCGAACTCAGTCGAGGGGTTCAAGAGAGGCCTGGATGTCTTCCTGGAGCAGAACAATATTGTATCATACAATTAGGTTCTGTAGAAGGACGTAGATCTGGGGATTTATTATGATGGAATATAGGCTGAACTGGATGGACAAATGTCTTTTTTCGGCCTTACTAACTATGTTACTATGTTACTATGTGCTGCTGCCATCCTGCGCCCGTTCTGTCATGTGCTGCTCCCATCCTGCGCCACCATTGTATTATATGCCCCCCGCTCCAGTGTGTATGCCCCCGAATGCTGCTGCCATATAAAAAAAAAAAAAATACCATACTCACCTATCGTCCGGCTCCACTGCAGGTATGTCTTCAAGAAAATGGCGCCAAAAAGCGGGGACTGCGCAGGCGCCGATTCCGGCAGCAGGAATCGGCGCCTGCGCAGTCCGCGCTTTCCGGCGCCATTTTCTTGAAGACACACCTGCAGTGGAGCCGGAGTGTGTCTTCAAGAAAATGGCGCCGGAAAGCGCGGACTGCGCAGGCGCCGATTCCGGCAGCAGGAATCGGCGCCTGCGCAGTCCGTGCCCTCCGGAGCCGGGAGCAGAGGAGCCGGGAGACGGAGCCGCAAGCAGCGCTGGAACCGGGAAAGGTGAGTATACTTACCCTCCCTCCTGGCGGTCCCTGACTCTCCGGTGGAGATCGCGGTATGCGTTCAGTGCTTACGCATACCGCGATCTCCCGGGAGCGTCGCTCTGTGAGGCCCAGACTGCGCCGGCGCTTGCGCTTGCGCAGTCTATAGAGGCTTCGGACAGAGTGACGCTCCCAGCGTTATATTATAGACTAGCTATTGAACCCGTTCTACGCCCGGGTGGCGAGCATTTATATTGGTATATGGTCTCCATCCTGGTATGTGCTGCTCCATCCTGTGCCCCCATCCTGTCATGTGCTGCTCCCATCCTGCGCCCCCGTTCTGTCATGTGCTGCTCCCATCCTGCGCCTCCATTCTGTCATTTGCAGCTCCCATCCTGTCATTTGCTGCTCCCATCCTGCGCCCGTTCTGTCATGTGCTGCTGCCATCCTGCGCCCGTTCTGTCATGTGCTGCTGCCATCCTGCGCCCGTTCTGTCATGTGCTGCTGCCATTCTGCGCCCGTTCTGTCATGTGCTGCTGCCATCCTGCGCCCCCACTGTCATGTGCTGCTGCCATCCTGCGCCCGTTCTGTCATGTGCTGCTCCCATCCTGCGCCCGTTCTGTCATGTGCTGCTGCCATCCTTCGCCCGTTCTGTCATGTGCTGCTGCCATCCTTCGCCCGTTCTGTCATGTGCTGCTGCCATCCTGCGCCCGTTCTGTCATGTGCTGCGGCCATCCTGCGCCCGTTCTGTCATGTGCTGCTGCCATCCTGCGCCCGTTCTGTCATGTGTTGCGGCCATCCTGCGCCCGTTCTGTCATGTGCTGCGGCCATCCTGCGCCCGTTCTGTCATGTGCTGCGGCCATCCTGCGCCCGTTCTGACATGTGCTGCGGCCATCCTGCGCCCGTTCTGTCATGTGCTGCGGCCATCCTGCGCCCGTTCTGTCATGTGCTGCTGCCATCCTGCGCCCGTTCTGTCATGTGCTGCTGCCATCCTGCGCCCGTTCTGTCATGTGCTGCTGCCATCCTGCGCCCGTTCTGTCATGTGCTGCTGCCATCCTGCGCCCGTTCTGTCATGTGCTGCTGCCATCCTGCGCCCGTTCTGTCATGTGCTGCTGCCATCCTGCGCCCGTTCGGTCATGTGCTGCTGCCATCCTGCGCCCGTTCTGTCATGTGCTGCTCCCATCCTGCGCCCGTTCTGTCATGTGCTGCTGCCATCCTGCGCCCGTTCTGTCATGTGCTGCGGCCATCCTGCGCCCGTTCTGTCATGTGCTGCGGCCATCCTGCGCCCGTTCTGTCATGTGCTGCTCCCATCCTGCGCCCGTTCTGTCATGTGCTGCGGCCATCCTGCGCCCGTTCTGTCATGTGCTGCTGCCATCCTGCGCCCGTTCTGTCATGTGCTGCTGCCATCCTGCGCCACCATTGTATTATATGCCCCCCGCTCCAGTGTGTATGCCCCCGAATGCTGCTGCCTTATAAAAAAAAAAAAAAAAAAAATACCATACTCACCTATCGTCCGGCTCCACTGCAGGTATGTCTTCAAGAAAATGGCGCCGGAAAGCGGGGACTGCGCAGGCGCCGATTCCGGCAGCAGGAATCGGCGCCTGCGCAGTCCGCGCTTTCCGGCGCCATTTTCTTGAAGACACACCTGCAGTGGAGCCGGAGTGTGTCTTCAAGAAAATGGCGCCGGAAAGCGCGGGCTGCGCAGGCGCCGATTCCGGCAGCAGGAATCGGCGCCTGCGCAGTCCGCGCCCTCCGGAGCCGGGAGCAGAGGAGCCGGGAGACGGAGCCGCAAGCAGCGCTGGAACCGGGAAAGGTGAGTATACTTACCCTCCCTCCTGGCGGTCCCTGACTCTCCGGTGGAGATCGCGGTATGCGTTCAGTGCTTACGCATACCGCGATCTCCCGGGAGCGTCGCTCTGTGAGGCCCAGACTGCGCCGGCGCTTGCGCAGTCTATAGAGGCTTCGGCCAGAGTGACGCTCCCAGCGTTATATTATAGATATATATATATATATATGTGTATACAGCCATGGTCAAAAGCATTGACACCCCTGCAATTCTGTCAGATAATACTCAGTTTCTTCCTGAAAATGACTGCAAACACAAATTATTTAGTATTATTATCTTCATTTAATTTGTCTGAAATGAAAAAACACAAAAGAGAATGAAACAAAAAGCAAAACATTGATCATTTCACACAAAACTCCAAAAATGGGCCAGACAAAAGTATTGGCACCCTCAGCTTAATACTTGGTTGCACAACCTTTAGCTAAAATAATTGCGACCAACCGCTTCCGGTAACCATCAATGAGTTTCTTACAATGCTCTGCTGGAATTTTAGACCATTCTGCTTTGGAAAACTGCTCCAGGTCCCTGATATTTGAAGGGTGCCTTCTCCAAACTGCCATTTTTAGATCTCTCCACTGCTGTGCTATGGGATTCAGGTCTGGACTCATTGCTGGCCACCTTAGAAGTCTCCAGTGCTTTCTCTCAAACCATTTTCTAGTGCTTTTTGAAGTGTGTTTTGTGTCATTGTCCTGCTGGAAGACCCATGACCTCTGAGGGAGACCCAGCTTTCTCACACTGGGCCCGACATTATGCTGCAAAATTGTTGGTAGTCTTCAGACTTCATAATGCCATGCACACGGTCAAGCAGTCCAGTGCAAGAGGCAGTAAAGTGACCCCAAAACATCTGGGAACCTCCGCCATGTTTGACTGTAGGGACCGTGTTCTTTTCTTTGAATGCCTCTTTTTTTTCTCCTGTAAGCTCTATGTTGATGCCTTTGCCCAAAAAGCTCTACTTTTGTCTCATCTGACCAGAGAACATTCTTCCAAAACGTTTTAGGCTTTTTAGGTAAGTTTTGGCAAACTCCATCCTGGCTTTTTTATGTCTCGGGGTAAAAAGTGGGGTCTTCCTGGGTTTCCTACCATACAGTCCCTTTTCATTCAGACGCCGACGGATAGTACGGGTTGACACTGTTGTACCCTCGGACTGCAGGGCAGCTTGAACTTGTTTGGATGTTAGTCGAGCTTCTTTATCCAACATCCGCACAATCTTGCGTTGAAATCTCTTGTCAGTTTTTCTTTTCCGTCCACATCTAGGGAGGTTAGCCACAGTGCCATGGGCTTTAAACTTCTTGATGACACTGCGCACGGTAGACACAGGAACATTCAGGTCTTTGGAGATGGACTTGTAGCCTTGAGATTGCTCATGATTCCTCACAATTTGGTTTCTCAAGTCCTCAGACAGTTCTTTGGTCTTCTTTCTTTTCTCCATGCTCAATGTGGTACACACAAGGACACAGGACAGAGGTTGAGTCAACTTTAATCCATGTCAACTGGCTGCAAGTGTGATTTAGTTATTGCCAACACCTGTTAGGTGCCACAGGTAAGTTACAGGTGCTGTAAATTACACAAATTAGAGAAGCATCACATGATTTTTCGAACAGTGCCAATACTTTTGTCCACCCCCTTTTTTATATTTGGTGTGGAATTATATCCAATTTGGCTTTAGGACAATTCTTTTTGTGTTTTTTCATTTAAGACAAATTAAATTAAGATAGTAATACTAAATAATTTGTGTTTGCAATCATTTTCAGGAAGAAACTGAGTATTATCTGACAGAATTGCAGGGGTGTCAATACTTTTGACCATGACTGTGTATGTATATATACTGTGTGTATAAATATATATAATGAAAAAAATCGGAACAGCATCAAATACTACCTTGAAAACGTGCAAAGCTTCCCAAACCACTATTCAAATGGTTCTTAAATAAAAAGATGAAAAAAGGAAAACAGCACTACTCAAATGAAAAAAAGTGGACTTTAATGCCCAAAAACGTTGCCACGCCGTTTGGGCATTAAAGTCCACTTTTTTTCATTTGAGTAGTGCTGTTTTCCTTTTTTCATCTTTTTGTTTATATATATATATATATATGTGTGTGTGTGTGTGTATATAGTGGGTACGGAAAGTATTCATACCTCTTTAAATTTTTCACTCTTTGTAACCCGGGAAACTCATGGCCTTACGCTTTTCAAACCGACTGGTTCTTAATCATAGTTCACACTCTGAACTATGATTAAGAACCAGTCGGTTTGAAACGCGTAAGGCCATGAGTTTCCCGGGTTACTTGCATTTTTTCTTAATTTTGTGGTTTTATGCCATAATTTTAACCATGTTATACATTAAAGGGAACCTGTCACCCCTAAAATCGCGGGTGAGGTATGCCCACCGGTATCAGGGGCTTATCTACAGCATTCTGGAATGCTGTAGATAAGCCCCCGATGTATCCTAAAAGATGAGAAAAAGACGTTAGATTATACTTACCCAGGGGCATTCCCGCTGTTGGTCCGGGTCCGGCGCCTCCCATCTTCATCAGATGACGTCCTCTTCTGGTCTTCACCCTGCGGCTCCAGCGCAGGCGTACTTTGCCCTGTTGAGGGCAGAGCAAAGTACTGCAGTGCGCAGGCGCCGGGTGTTATGAACAGGTAATTCAGAACCACAATGGACCTTCAAGTTCAGAGCACACAAAGTGACCTGACAATTACCAAAAACATAGGACGAGCTCTGAGACGTGGAAACTCTGCTGACCGCAATCCCTAATCCTATCCAACCACACTAAAGGTAGCCGTGGAGCGCTCCTGACCAGTCCTATGCGCCTCGAGCACAGCCTGAGAAACTAGCTAGCCCTAAGAAAGAAAAATAAGCCTACCTTGCCTCAGAGAAATACCCCAAAGGAAAAGGCAGCCCCCCACATATAATGACTGTGAGTTGAGATGAAAATACAAACGCAGAGATGAAATAGATTTAGCAAAGTGAGGCCCAACTTACTGAATAGACCGAGGATAGGAAAGATTGCTTTGCGGTCAACACAAAACCCTACAAACAACCACGCAGAGGGGGCAAAAAGACCCTCCGCACCGACTAACGGTACGGAGGTGCTCCCTCTGCGTCCCAGAGCTTCCAGCAAGCAAGAAAAACCAATATAGCAAGCTGGACAGAAAAAATAGCAAACAAAAAACAACACAAGCAAAACTTAGCTTATGCAGGAAGACAGGCCACAGGAACGATCCAGGAGGAAGCAAGACCAATACTAGAACATTGACTGGAGGCCAGGTTCAAAGCACTAGGTGGAGTTAAATAGAGCAGCACCTAACGACTTAACCTCATCACCTGAGGAAGAAAACTCAGAAGCCACAGTACCACTCTCATCCACCAAAGGAAGCTCATAGACAGAACCAGCCGAAGTACCACTCACGACCACAGGAGGGAGCTTGGCCACAGAATTCACAACAGCCGGGCCTCTTTGACCTTTCCGGCGCCTGCGCACTGCAGTACTTTGCTCTGCCCTCAACAGGGCAGACAAAGTACGCCTGCGCCGGAGCCGCAGCGTGAAGACCAGAAGAGGACGTCATCTGATGAAGATAGGAGGTGCCAGACCGGACCAACAGCGGGACTGCCCCTGGGTGAGTATAATCTAACCTATTTTTCTCATCTTTTAGGATACATCAGGGGCTTATCTACAGCATTCCAGAATGCTGTAGATAAGTGTTGTGAATTCTGCTCTTGGGTTCCCTCCAGTGGTTGTTGGTGGGAATGCAGTTGTCTCTGACTCGCAGTCCTGGCCAGGTGTATCGGATGATTACAATTCTGACTGGTGTTGTGAATTCTGTGGCTGAGTTCACTTCTGTGGTCACAAGTGGTATTGCAGTCTCTGGGCTTCCTCCCTCAGGTGTTTTGGTGAGCTCGTTGGCTGCCTTGCTATTTAGCTCCACCTGAGTCTGTCTTCCTTGCTCCTTGTCAATGTTCCAGTGTTGGATCTGAGCTACTGCATCTTTCCTTGGGCCTGCTGCTCTGCTAGATAAGTGCTTCTAGTTTGTTTTCTGTTTTTTCTGTCCAGCTTGCTATTAACTTTTGCTGGAAGCTCTGAGAGGCAAAGGGGTGCACCGCCGTGCTGTTAGTTCGGCACGGTGGGTCTTTTTGCCCCTTTGCGTGGTTTTCGTTTTAGGGTTTTTTGTAGACTGCATAGTTCTCTTTGCTATCCTCGCTCTGTCTAGAATATCGGGCCTCACTTTGCTGAATCTATTTCATTCCTACGTTTGTCTTTTCATCTTGCTAACAGTCATTATATGTGGGGGGCTGCCTATTCCTTTGGGGTATTTCTCTGAGGTAAGTCAGGCTTGTATTTCTATCTTCAGGCTAGTCAGCTCCTCAGGCAGTGCCGAGTTGCATAGGTAGTGATAGGCGCAATCCACTGCTGCTTATAGTTGTGTGAGGATAGATCAGGTACTGCAGTCTACAGAGATTCCACGTCTCAGAGCTCGTCCTATTGTTTTTGGTTATTGCCAGATCTCTGTATGTGCGCTGATTACTGCACGCTGTGTTGCCTGATTGCCAGCCATAACAGTACAAGGAGCCACACCAATGATTCCCAATAGAGGGAAAAAAGAAATCCTGACATCATTTTTTTTTCTTAGCTCTGTCTTCAGTCTTTTTTTTCCCCTAGACATTAGAGTGCTTCAGGACACAGCTGTGGACATGGATATTCAGGCTCTGTGCTCCTCAATGGATAATCTCGTTGTAAATGTACAAAAGATTCAAGATACTATTGATCAGAAATCGATGCTAGAACCAAGAATTCCGATTCCTGATTTGTTTTTTGGTGACAGAACTAAGTTCCTGAGCTTCAGAAATAATTGTAAGCTATTTTTGGCCTTGAAACCTCATTCTTCTGGTAATCCTATTCAACAGGTTTTGATTATTATTTCTTTTTTGCGCGGCGACCCACAGGACTGGGCGTTTTCTCTTGCACCAGGAGATTCTGCATTGAGTAATGTTGATGCATTTTTCCAGGCGCTGGGATTGCTTTACGATGAGCCTAATTCAGTGGATCAGGCTGAGAAAAATCTGCTGGCTTTATGCCAGGGTCAGGATGATGTAGAAGTATATTGTCAGAAATTTAGGAAGTGGTCAGTACTCACTCTGTGGAATGAATCTGCACTAGCGGCTTTGTTCAGAAAGGGTCTCTCTGAAGCTCTTAAGGATGTAATGGTGGGATTTCCTATGCCTGCTGGTTTGAATGAGTCTATGTCCTTGGCCATTCAGATCGGTCGTTGCTTGCGCGAGCGTAAATCTGTGCACCATCTGGCGGTATTGTCTGAGAGTAAACCTGAGCCTACGCAGTGCGACAGGACTATGACTAAAGTAGAACGGCAAGAACACAGACGTCTGAACAGACTGTGTTTCTATTGTAGTGATTCTACTCATGCTATTTCTAATTGTCCTAAATGCACTAGGCGGTTCGATAGCTCTGCCGTTATTGGTACTGTACAGTCCAAATTCCTTTTGTCCATTACCTTAATGTGCTCTTTGTCATCGTATTCTGTCATGGCGTTTGTGGATTCAGGCGCTGCCCTGAATCTGATGGATTTGGATTATGCTAAACGTTGTGGATTTTTCTTGGAGCCTTTGCGGTGTCCTATTCCGTTGAGAGGAATTGATGCTACACCTTTGGCCAAGAATAAGCCTCAGTACTGGGCCCAGCTGACCATGTGCATGGCTCCTGCACATCAGGAAGTTATTCGCTTTCTGGTACTGCATAATTTGCATGATGTGGTCGTGTTGGGGTTGCCATGGCTACAAACCCATAATCCAGTATTGGATTGGAACTCTATGTCGGTAACCAGCTGGGGTTGTCAGGGAGTACATGGTGATGTTCCATTTTTGTCTATTTCGTCATCCATTCCTTCTGACATCCCAGAGTTCTTGTCGGACTTTCAGGATGTATTTGAAGAGTCCAAGTCTGATGCCCTACCTCCGCATAGGAATTGTGATTGTGCTATCGATTTGATTCCTGGTAGTAAATTCCCTAAGGGTCGTTTATTTAATTTGTCCGTACCTGAACACACCGCTATGCGCAGTTATGTGAAGGAGTCCCTGGAGAAGGGACATATTCGCCCATCGTCGTCACCATTGGGAGCAGGGTTCTTTTTTGTAGCCAAGAAGGATGGTTCGCTAAGACCGTGTATTGATTACCGCCTTCTTAATAAGATCACTGTTAAGTTTCAGTATCCCTTGCCATTGATTTCTGACTTGTTTGCTCGGATTAAGGGGGCTAGTTGGTTTACTAAGATTGATCTTCGTGGTGCGTATAATCTGGTGAGAATCAGGCAGGGAGATGAATGGAAAACGGCATTTAATACGCCCGAGGGTCATTTTGAGTATCTGGTGATGCCGTTCGGACTTGCCAATGCTCCATCTGTTTTTCAGTCTTTTATGCATGACATTTTCCGTGAGTATCTGGATAAATTCTTGATTGTTTACTTGGATGACATTTTGATCTTCTCAGATGATTGGGAGTCTCATGTGAAGCAAGTCAGAATGGTTTTCCAGGTACTGCGTGCTAATTCCTTGTTCGTGAAGGGATCAAAGTGTCTCTTCGGTGTGCAGAAAGTTTCATTTTTGGGGTTCATGTTTTCCCCTTCTACTATCGAGATGGATCCGGTTAAGGTTCAGGCCATCCAGGATTGGACTCAGCCGACATCTCTAAAAAGTCTGCAGAAATTCCTGGGCTTTGCTAATTTTTATCGTCGCTTCATCTGTAATTTTTCTAGCATTGCCAGACCATTGACCGATTTGACCAAGAAGGGTGCTGATTTGGTTAATTGGTCTTCTGCTGCCGTGGAAGCTTTTCAGGAGTTGAAGCGTCGTTTTTGCTGTGCCCCTGTGTTGTGTCAACCTGATGTTTCTCTTCCGTTCCAGGTCGAGGTTGATGCTTCTGAGATTGGTGCAGGGGCGGTTTTGTCACAGAGAGGTTCTGGTTGCTCAGTGTTCAAACCATGTGCTTTCTTTTCCAGGAAATTTTCTGCTGCTGAGCGTAATTATGATGTGGGCAACCGAGAGTTGCTGGCCATGAAGTGGGCATTCGAGGAGTGGCGTCATTGGCTTGAGGGTGCTAAGCATCGCGTGGTGGTTTTGACTGATCATAAGAACCTTACTTATCTTGAGTCTGCCAAGCGCTTGAATCCTAGACAGGCCCGTTGGTCGTTATTTTTTGCTCGTTTTGATTTTGTGATTTCATACCTTCCGGGCTCTAAAAATGTGAAGGCGGATGCTCTGTCTAGGAGTTTTGTGCCCGACTCTCCGGGGTTATCTGAGCCGGCGAGTATCCTCAAGGAAGGAGTCATTGTGTCTGCCATCTCCCCTGATTTGCGGAGAGTGTTGCAGAAATTTCAGGCTAATAAACCTGATCGTTGTCCGGCCGAGAAACTGTTCGTCCCTGATAGGTGGACTAGTAAAGTTATCTCTGAACTTCATTGTTCGGTGCTGGCCGGTCATCCAGGAATCTTTGGTACCAGGGAGTTGGTTGCTAGATCCTTCTGGTGGCCATCTCTGTCACGGGATGTGCGTGCTTTTGTGCAGTCCTGTGGAATTTGTGCTAGGGCTAAGCCCTGCTGTTCACGTGCCAGTGGGTTGCTTTTGCCCTTGCCGGTCCCGAAGAGGCCTTGGACACATATTTCGATGGATTTCATTTCTGACCTTCCCGTTTCTCAAAAAATGTCGGTCATTTGGGTGGTCTGTGATCGCTTTTCTAAAATGGTCCATCTGGTGCCCTTGGTTAAATTGCCTTCCTCCTCTGATTTGGTGCCTTTGTTCTTCCAGCATGTGGTTCGTTTACATGGCATTCCTGAGAATATTGTTTCTGACAGAGGTTCCCAGTTTGTCTCGAGGTTCTGGCGAGCCTTTTGTGGTAGGATGGGCATTGACCTATCTTTCTCCTCGGCCTTCCATCCTCAGACTAATGGCCAGACCGAACGAACCAATCAGACCTTGGAAACATATCTGAGATGTTTTGTTTCCGCTGACCAGGATGATTGGGTGTCATTTTTGCCGTTGGCTGAGTTCGCCCTTAATAATCGGGCCAGCTCGGCTACCTTGGTCTCTCCATTTTTCTGCAATTCTGGGTTCCATCCTCGTTTCTCTTCAGGACAGGTTGAGTCTTCGGACTGTCCTGGTGTGGATTCTGTGGTGGACAGGTTGCAGCAGATCTGGACTCAGGTAGTGGACAATTTGACCTTGTCCCAGGAGAAGGCTCAGCTTTTCGCTAATCGCAGACGCCGTGTGGGACCCCGACTTCGTGTTGGGGATCTGGTTTGGTTATCTTCTCGTCATATTCCTATGAAGGTTTCCTCTCCTAAATTTAAACCTCGTTTTATTGGTCCGTATAGGATTTCTGAGATTCTCAATCCGGTGTCTTTTCGTCTGATCCTCCCAGACTCCTTTTCCATACATAATGTATTCCATAGGTCGTTGTTGAGGAGATACGTGGCACCTATGGTTCCATCTGTGGAGCCTCCTGCCCCTGTTTTGGTGGAGGGGGAATTGGAGTATATTGTGGAGAAGATTTTGGATTCTCGTGTCTCTAGACGGAAACTCCAGTATCTGGTCAAATGGAAGGGTTATGCTCAGGAAGATAATTCCTGGGTTTTTGCCTCTGATGTCCATGCCCCAGATCTTGTTCGTGCCTTTCATGTGGCTCATCCTGGTCGGCCTGGGGGTTCTGGTGAGGGTTCGGTGACCCCTCCTCAAGGGGGGGGTACTGTTGTGAATTCTGTGGCTGAGTTCACTTCTGTGGTCACAAGTGGTATTGCAGTCTCTGGGCTTCCTCCCTCAGGTGTTTTGGTGAGCTCGTTGGCTGCCTTGCTATTTAGCTCCACCTGAGTCTGTCTTCCTTGCTCCTTGTCAATGTTCCAGTGTTGGATCTGAGCTACTGCATCTTTCCTTGGGCCTGCTGCTCTGCTAGATAAGTGCTTCTAGTTTGTTTTCTGTTTTTTCTGTCCAGCTTGCTATTAACTTTTGCTGGAAGCTCTGAGAGGCAAAGGGGTGCACCGCCGTGCTGTTAGTTCGGCACGGTGGGTCTTTTTGCCCCTTTGCGTGGTTTTCGTTTTAGGGTTTTTTGTAGACTGCATAGTTCTCTTTGCTATCCTCGCTCTGTCTAGAATATCGGGCCTCACTTTGCTGAATCTATTTCATTCCTACGTTTGTCTTTTCATCTTGCTAACAGTCATTATATGTGGGGGGCTGCCTATTCCTTTGGGGTATTTCTCTGAGGTAAGTCAGGCTTGTATTTCTATCTTCAGGCTAGTCAGCTCCTCAGGCAGTGCCGAGTTGCATAGGTAGTGATAGGCGCAATCCACTGCTGCTTATTGTTGTGTGAGGATAGATCAGGTACTGCAGTCTACAGAGATTCCACGTCTCAGAGCTCGTCCTATTGTTTTTGGTTATTGCCAGATCTCTGTATGTGCGCTGATTACTGCACGCTGTGTTGCCTGATTGCCAGCCATAACAGACTGGGATATTTAGGTGTGCAGGATCCTTTAGCCCTTACCAGTTGTCAAAGTTACTTGTGAAGTGTTGGATCACTTTCTGGCTTCTCCTGTTGCTGCCAAATTCAGCAAAGATAAGTGGTTTTTGTATCTGTGGCACACTGCTGTGTGCTTGTTTCAGTTTTATTCCTGCTCTGGTTGTAGGATTCACTGGAGTTGCAGATTTACGCTCCTAAATCTTTTAGTAGATATAGGAAGTTTTTTGTATATTCTGCTTTGTATGTTTTAAAGGGTTTAATACTGACCGCACAGAACTCTGTCCTATCTGTTGTGAATTCTGTTGTCGAACTCCCTCCTGTGGTCGTGAATGGTACTTCGGCGAGTTCTGTCTATGGGCTCCCTCTGGTGGCTATGAGTGAAGCTGCTGCTTCTGAGGTTCCTTACACATGTGACGTGGTTTATCCTTTGGTTGGCTGCTCTATTTAACTCCTCTCAGATCGTTACTCCATGCCAGCTGTCAATGTTTTTGCATTGGTTCAGTTCGCTCCTGGATCTCTCTGGTGTCCTGCCTTCTCCTGCAGAAGCTAAGTTCCTGATAGTCATTATTTGTTCACTGTTTTCTTGTCCAGCTGGTTATCATGATTTTGTCTTGCTAGCTGGAAGCTCTGGGATGCAGAGTGGCCCCTCCGCACCGTGAGTCGGTGCGGAGGTCCTTTTTGCACACTCTGCGTGGTCTTTTGTAGGTTTTTGTGCTGATCGCAAAGATACCTTTCCTATCCTCTGTCTATTTAGTAAGTCTGGCCTCCCTTTGCTGAAACCTGTTTCATTTCTGCGTTTGTGACTTTCATCTTTACTCACAGTCAATATATGTGGGGGGCTTCCTTTACCTTTGGGGAATTTCTCTGAGGCAAGGTAGGCTTTATTTTCTATCTCTAGGGCTAGATAGTTCTTAGGCTGTGACGAGGCACCTAGGTCTGGTCAGGAACGCTCCACGGCTATTTCTAGTGTGTGTGATAGGATTAGGGCTTGCGGTCAGCAGAGCTCCCACATCCCAGAGCTCGTCCTGTATGAGGTTTAACTATCAGGTCATTCCGGGTGTTCCTAACCACCAGGTCATAACAGTACAGCTGGCCAAAAGTATTAATGCATCTCAATAGAGGGATAAGAAAACTTCTGAGACCATTTTTTTTTCTTTGCACTGTGTTTTGTCTTTCTTTTCCCCTAGACCTTTGGGTGGTTCAGGACACAGGTGTAGATATGGACATTCAAGGTCTGTCCTCTTGTGTGGATCATCTCACTGCAAGGGTACAAAACATTCAAGATTTTGTGGTTCACAATCCTATGTTAGAGCCTAGAATTCCTATTCCTGACTTATTTTCTGGGGATAGATCTAGGTTCCTGAATTTCAAAAATAATTGTAAACTTTTTCTAGCTTTGAAACCCCGCTCCCCTGGTGACCCCGTTCAACAGGTAAAAATCATTATTTCTTTGTTGCGTGGTGACCCTCAAGACTGGGCATTTTCCCTTGCGCCAGGAGATCCTGCATTGCATGATGTTGATGCGTTTTTTCTGGCGCTTGGATTGCTTTATGATGAACCAAATTCAGTGGATCAGGCAGAGAAAATCTTGCTGGCTTTGTGTCAGGGTCAGGATGAAGTGGAGGTGTACTGTCAGAAGTTTAGAAAGTGGTCTGTGCTTACTCAGTGGAATGAATGTGCCCTGGCGGCAATTTTCAGAAAGGGTCTTTCTGAAGCCCTTAAGGATGTCATGGTGGGATTTCCCACGCCTGCTGGTCTGAATGAGTCTATGTCTTTGGCCATTCAGATCGATCAGCGCATGCGTGAGCGCAAAGCTGTGCACCATCTGGCGGTATTCTCTAAGCATAGGCCTGAGCCTATACAGTGTGATAGGACTTTGACCAGAGCTGAACGGCAAGAACACAGACGTCGGAATGGGCTGTGTTTTTACTGTGGTGAATCCACTCATGCTATCTCCGATTGTCCTAAGCGCACTAAGCGGTTCACTAGGTCTGCCATCATTGGTACGGTACAGTCTAAATTTCTTTTGTCCGTTACTCTGATTTGCTCTCTGTCGTCCTATTCTGTAATGGCATTTGTGGATTCAGGCGCTGCCCTGAATTTGATGGACTTGGAGTTTGCCAGGCGCTGTGGTTTTTTCTTGGAGCCCTTGCAGTATCCTATACCATTGAGAGGAATTGATGCTACGCCTTTGGCCAAGAATAAGGCTTCTTTCACACTAGCGTCGGAATCTCCCCGTCGCAATGCGTCGGGGAGAGATTCCGACGCTAGCGTTTAACGCTTTGCACAATGGGTGCAGCGGATGCATTTTTCTGGCGCATCCGCTGCCCCATTGTAAGGTGGGGGCGGAGTTCCGGCTGCGCATGCGCGGTCGGAAAAAGCGGTCCGTCGGGAGAAAAAAACGTTACATGTAGGGGTTTTTTTTCCCGACGGTTCGCCAAAGCACGACGCATCCGTCGCAAGACGGATGCGAAGTGTGCAAATCCGTCGCAAATGCGTCGCCAATAGAAGTCTATGGGGAAAAAACGCATCCTGCAAGCACTTTTGCAGGATGCGTTTTTTCTGCAAAACGACGCATTGTGACGGATTTACAAAAAACGCTAGTGTGAAAGTACCCTAAGCCTCAGTACTGGACTCAATTGACCATGTGCATGGCTCCTGCACATCAGGAGGATATTCGCTTTTTGGTGTTGCATAATCTGCATGATGTGGTCGTTTTGGGGTTGCCATGGCTACAGGTCCATAATCCAGTGTTGGATTGGAAATCTATGTCTGTGTCCAGCTGGGGTTGTCAGGGGTTACATGGTGATGTTCCATTGCTGTCAATTTCACCTTCCACTCCTTCTGAAGTCCCTGAGTTTTTATCAGATTACCGGGATGTATTTGAAGAGCCCAAATCTGGTGCCCTACCTCCTCATAGGGATTGCGACTGTGCTATTAATTTGATTCCTGGTAGTAAGTTTCCTAAGGGCCGTCTGTTTAATTTATCTGTGCCGGAGCACGCCGCTATGCGGAGCTATATAAAGGAATCCTTGGAGAAGGGTCATATTCGTCCGTTGTCGTCACCATTGGGAGCAGGGTTCTTTTTTGTGGCCAAGAAGGATGGTTCTTTGAGACCTTGTATTGATTACCGCCTTCTTAATAAGATCACAGTCAAATTTCAGTATCCTTTGCCGCTGCTGTCTGATTTATTTGCTTGGATTAAGGGGGCTAGTTGGTTCACAAAGATAGATCTTCGTGGTGCGTATAATCTTGTGCGAATTAAACAGGGTGATGAATGGAAGACGGCATTTAATACGCCCGAGGGCCATTTTGAGTACCTGGTTATGCCATTCGGGCTTTCTAATGCTCCATCTGTGTTTCAGTCCTTTATGCATGACATCTTCCAAGAGTACCTGGATAGATTCATGATTGTATATTTGGATGACATTTTGGTCTTTTCGTGTAAGGTTTTAGACAATTTGCTATATCTGCTGGTATTTTTTGTAGAACCTAGTTTTTCCTGTCGGCCATTTTGCTTTCTGTTCTGCTGTATCTACTTTGCCCTTAACCTGCATGGAGTTCTCAGTTTCAATGTTTCCGCCCTGTTCTCTGCCACTTGCCCTTTTAAGCAGCATCAGCTGTTTAATCAGTGCTTCAGAATCAAGTCTGCAGTTTACTTCACACCTTGCTCCTGGAAGACTTGGACTTATTATCCTACCACCTTCTACTTCAGATCCTTGGACATGTGTGGACTCAGGAATCTCTCAGCTTACCATCAACATTGGCAAGGGAAGTAGAGAGAGAACCTTTAACCTGTTTCTGTAACTAGATGGACTTAAGGTTTATTCCTGCCTGTCTTGTATCCTGCCTGCAACTGTGTTAACCCTTACTTGTATGAAGTAATACAAGAACTACTTAAACAAGCCTGTATCTTCTGTGTTTCCTGGCACCCACGCACAAGACTCTATACAGACTGTATTTTACATTTGACATTTCGGATGATTGGGAGTCTCATGTGAAGCAGGTCAGAATGATGTTCCAGGTCCTTTGTGCGAATTCCTTGTTTGTGAAGGGGTCAAAGTGTCTCTTTGGAGTTCAGAAGGTTTCATTTTTGGGTTTCATTTTTTCCCCTTCTACTATCAAGATGGACCCTGTTAAAGTTCAGGCCATTTACGATTGGACTCAGCCGACATCTGTGAAGAGCTTGCAGAAGTTCCTGGGCTTTGCTAATTTTTATCGTCGCTTCATTGCTAATTTTTCCAGTGTTGCTAAACTGTTGACTAATTTGACCAAGAAAGGTGCTGATGTGGTCAATTGGTCCTCTGCGGCTGTAGAGGCTTTTCAGGAGTTGAAGCGTCGTTTTGCTTCTGCCCCTGTGTTGTGCCAGCCAGATGTTTCGCTCCCTTTTCAGGTTGAGGTTGATGCTTCCGAAATTGGAGCAGGGGCTGTTTTGTCACAAAGAGGTTCTGATGGCTCGGTGATGAAACCCTGTGCCTTTTCTAGAAAATTCTCGCCTGCTGAGCGCAATTATGATGTGGGCAATCGGGAGTTGTTGGCCATGAAGTGGGCATTCGAGGAGTGGCGACATTGGCTTGAAGGAGCTAAGCATCGCGTGGTGGTCTTGACGGATCACAAGAATTTGACTTATCTATTCTTAAAGAAGGGGTAATTTTGTCTGCCATTTCCCCTGATTTGCGGCGTGTGTTGCAGAAGTTTCAGGCTGATAGACCTGACCGTTGTCCTACGGAGAAACTGTTTGTCCCTGATAGATGGACTAGTAGAGTTATCTCTGAGATTCATTGTTCAGTGTTGGCTGGTCATCCTGGAATCTTTGGTACCAGAGATTTGGTGGCTAGATCCTTTTGGTGGCCTTCTTTGTCACGGGATGTGCGTTCTTTTGTGCAGTCCTGTGGGACTTGTGCTTGGGCTAAGCCCTGCTGTTCTCGTGCCAGTGGGTTGCTTTTGCCCTTGCCGATCCCGAAGAGGCCCTGGACGCTTATTTGCATGAATTTTATTTAAGATCTCCCTGTCTCTCAAAGGATGTCGGTCATTTGGGTGGCTTGTGATCGCTTCTCTAAGATGGTCCATTTGGTACCCTTATCTAAATTGCATTCCTCCTCTGATTTGGTGCCATTGTTTTTCCAGCATGTGGTTCGTTTGCATGGCATTCCAGAGAACATCGTCTCGGATAGAGGTTCCCAGTTTGTTTCGAGGTTTTGGCGGTCCTTTTGCGCTAAGATGGGCATTGATTTGTCTTTTTCTTCGGCTTTCCATCCTCAGACTAATGGCCAAACCGAACGAACTAATCAGACTTTGGAGACATATCTGAGATGCTTTGTTTCTGCTGATCAGGATGATTGGGTGTCCTTCCCTTAATAATCGGGCCAGCTCGGCTACTTTAGTTTCTCCTTTTTTCTGTAATTCTGGTTTCCATCCTCGTTTCTCTTCAGGGCAGGTTGAGCCTTCGGACTGTCCTGGTGTGGATGCGGTGGTGGACAGGTTGCAGCAGATTTGGACTCATGTGGTGGACAATTTGACATTGTCCCAGGAGAAGGCTCAACGTTTCGCTAACCGCCGGCGTTGTGTTGGTCACCGACTTCGTGTTGGGGATTTGGTTTGGATGTCATCTCGTCACGTTCCTATGAAGGTTTCCTCTCCTAAGTTTAAGCCTCGTTTCATTGGGCCATATAAGATTTCTGAAGTTCTTAATCCTGTGTCATTTTGTTTGGACCTTCCAGCTTCTTTTGCCATCCATAATGTGTTCCATAGGTCGTTGTTGCGGAGATATGTGGCGCCTATGGTTCCCTCCGTTGATCCTCCTGCCCCGGTGTTGGTCGAGGGGGAGTTGGAGTATGTGGTGGAGAAGATTTTGGATTCTCGTGTTTCGAGACGGAAACTCCAGTACCTGGTCAAGTGGAAGGGTTATGGTCAGGAGGATAATTCCTGGGTTTTTGCCTCTGATGTTCATGCTGCCGATCTTGTTCGTGCCTTTCATTTGGCTCATCCTGATCGGCCTGGGGGCTCTGGTGAGGGTTCGGTGACCCCTCCTCAAGGGGGGGTACTGTTGTGAATTCTGTTGTCGAACTCCCTCCTGTGGTCGTGAATGGTACTTCGGCGAGTTCTGTCTATGGGCTCCCTCTGGTGGCTATGAGTGAAGCTGCTGCTTCTGAGGTTCCTTACACAGGTGATGTGGTTTATCCTTTGGTTGGCTGCTCTATTTAACTCCTCTCAGATCGTTACTCCATGCCAGCTGTCAATGTTTTTGCATTGGTTCAGTTCGCTCCTCGATCTCTCTGGTGTCCTGCCTTCTCCTGCAGAAGCTAAGTTCCTGATAGTCATTATTTGTTCACTGTTTTCTTGTCCAGCTGGTTATCATGATTTTGTCTTGCTAGCTGGAAGCTCTGGGATGCAGAGTGGCCCCTCCGCACCGTGAGTCGGTGCGGAGGTCCTTTTTGCACACTCTGCGTGGTCTTTTGTAGGTTTTTGTGCTGATCGCAAAGTTACCTTTCCTATCCTCTGTCTATTTAGTAAGTCTGGCCTCCCTTTGCTGAAACCTGTTTCATTTCTGCGTTTGTGACTTTCATCTTTA
Organism: Ranitomeya imitator; assembly: GCF_032444005.1. Lineage (NCBI taxonomy): Eukaryota > Metazoa > Chordata > Amphibia > Anura > Dendrobatidae > Ranitomeya > Ranitomeya imitator. The sequence goes on along the minus strand of NC_091282.1, from coordinate 721,433,906 downwards.
CTCACAGTCAATATATGTGGGGGGCTTCCTTTACCTTTGGGGAATTTCTCTGAGGCAAGGTAGGCTTTATTTTCTATCTCTAGGGCTAGATAGTTCTTAGGCTGTGACGAGGTGCCTAGGTCTGGTCAGGAGCGCTCCACGGCTATTTCTAGTGTGTGTGATAGGATTAGGGCTTGCGGTCAGCAGAGCTCCCACATCCCAGATCTCGTCCTGTATGAGGTTTAACTATCAGGTCATTCCAGGTGCTCCTAACCACCAGGTCATAACACCTATCTAGCTAGAGTGGCCTCCTGTGCTAAATCCTGTTTTTTCTGCCTATGTATGTTTTTTCCTCTCCGACTCACCGCCAATATTTGTGGGGGGCTGTCTATCCTTTGGGGATTTTCTCTGAGGCAAGATAGTATTCCAATTTCCATCTTTCGGGGTATTTAGTCCTCCGGCTGTGACGAGGTGTCTAGGTGTGTTAGGTACACTCCACGGCTACTTCTAGTTGCGGTGTTAAGTTCAGGATTGCGGTCAGTATAGTGGACACCTTCTCCAGTGAAAGTTCTCATGCAGCTCCTAGGTCACCGGATCATAAGAGATAAGCCCCTGATGCTGGTGGGCTTACCTCACCTGCGATTTTGGGGGTGACAGGTTCCCTTTAAATATTTTTGTTTTTAAATAATTTTTCACCGATGGATATGCTGCTGGACACCTTTCCTTTTTTGACATTGCTCATTTGCTGCTAACACGAACTTCTTTCCATGCACGGCCATTGTATTCTACTGCGGTTATCTGGATTTTAATTTTTTTTCCACTAAGTTTTTTGTTTTTCCATATCCACTGTATTCTTCAGTAATGGCACTTTTAACCCTTTGATTATTTTGCTTTTCAGCTGATTCATTTTAACTTTCCAGATTGTGCAGTCAACCTTTAGGCAGCCTGATTTCTTACAGAGAAAACACGTGGTTCCTGCAAATGACTTTTATTTTTGGATAGATCTTGAGTTTTTAAAGCGTATTCTGCTTTGGATACACCACTGCTGCTTATACGCATTTACAAGCTTTCCTCTGACATACTCCAATGTAAGCTCATAATCTAGGTGTGCATCTAGCTCAGTTACAAGTGTGTCATAGCTTTCATGTAGACCTCGCAGGTGCTCCCCAATTTCTAGAGTGTTTTTTATGTAATCCTGTGTATCTTGGTCCTTATTTAGCTTAGACTTATAGAGCTTTCTCATTAAATAGAGCTTATTGCTAAGTTTTATGCTTTAATGCACTTATTGTAGCTGTTCCCACATTTCTTTTGCAGTTTCACATTTACTTACGTGCACATAGTGCTTTTTGATCCATCTCTACCCAGTCTTCTGGTAGTGGGTCAGGTCTAGACTCCTGTATGTATTTCCACATACCTTCTCTTATCAGCAGCATCTTTACATTGAATTTCAAGGATTGGTAGCTCTTGTTAATCAGATTTGGCACTATGAATTTCATAAAGTTGTTGTTGGTGGCCATCTTTGCTTCTTCTTAGTACATTGTTGTTTTCTCTCCTCTGGGCTGCTATTTGGGTCTTTGTATTTCTGGGCCCATAACCTGTTGGCAGCGGATTAATCTCTGTACTGTTTAGCCTTTCAACAGTGAATATATATATTCAACAGCAAAGGTAACACAGCTTACAACTGTTATTTCTTATAGCTTGGGATCTTGGCATCTTGTTTGTCAGGATGCAAAGTGAAAGTAAAATTGTGCTTCAACTACACCCACAGTGAACAAGAACCTTGTTTTTTTTTGTGTTTTTGTTTTTTTAACAGCACTATTAACCCCTTCCCGAGCTTTGACGCCACGTAGGCTTCATGAAAGTCGGTGCCATTCCGACCTGTGACGCCTATGTGGCATCATGGAAAGATCGCGTCCCTGCAGATCCGGTGAAAGGGTTAACTCCCATTTCACCCGATCTGCAGGGACAGGGGGAGTGGTATTAGAGCCCAGAGGGGGTGGCTTCACCCCCCCCCGTGGCTACGATCGCTCTGATTGGCTGTTGAAAGTGAAACTGCCAATCAGAGCGATTTGTAATATTTCACCTATTAAAACTGGTGAAATATTACAATCCAGCCATGGCTGATGCTGCAATATCATCGGCCATGGCTGGAAACACTGGTCTGCCCCCCCCCCCCCTTCCCCGCCCCATCGATCGCCCCCCCCAAGCCACCGATCTGTCCTGTACAGTGCTTCGCTCCCCTCCATCCTCCTGTCCGCTCCCCCCCGTGCTCTTATCCGCTCCCCCCATGCTCCAATCCCACCCCCCGTGCTCCAATCCAACCCCCCTGCACTCCGGTCCACCCTTCCCGTGCTCCGATCCACCCCCACCCCGTGCTCCAATCCACCCCCCCCCCGTGCTCTGATCCACCCCCCCATGCTCTGATCCACCCCCCCGTTCTCCTTCCCACCCCATCATACTTACCGAGCCTCCCGGGGTCCGTCCGTCTTCTCCATGGGCGCCGCCATCTTCCAAAATGGCGGGCGCATGCGCAGTGCACCCGCCGAATCTGCCGGCAGGCAGATTCGTTTCAATGTGCATTTTGATCACTATGATAAAACCTATCACAGTGATCAAAATAAAAAAAATAGTAAATGACTTCCTCCCCTTTGTCACCCCCATAGGTAGGGACAATAATAAAATAAAGAATTTTTTTTTTTTCCACTAAGGTTAGGGTTAGGGTTAGGGTTTCGGTATGTGCACACGTATTCTGGTCCTCTGCGGATTTTTCCGCAGCGGATTTGATAAATCCGCAGTGCTAAACCGCTGCGGATTTATGGCGGATTTACCGCGGTTTTTCTGCGCATTTCACTGCGGTTTTACAACTGCAATTTTCTATTGGAGCAGTTGTAAAACCGCTGCGGAATCCGCAGAAAGAAGTGACATGCTGCGGAATGTAAACCGCTGCGTTTCCGTGCAGATTTTCTGCAGCATGTGTACAGCGATTTTTGTTTCCCATAGGTTTAAATTGAACTGTAAACTCATGGGAAACTGCTGCGGATCCGCAGCGTTTTCCACAGCGTGTGCACATACCTTTAGAATTAGTCTATGTGCACATGGGGCGGATTTGGCTGCGGATCCGCAGCGGATTGGCCGCTGCGGATTCGCAGCAGTGTTCCATCAGGTTTACAGTACCATGTAAACCTATGGAAAACAAAATCCGCTGTGCCCATGGTGCGGAAAATACCGCGCGGAAACGCTGTGTTGTATTTTCCGCAGCATGTCAATTCTTTGTGCGGATTCTGCAGCGTTTTACACCTGTTCCTGAATAGGAATCCTCAGGTGAAATCCGCACAAAAAACACTGGAAATCCGCGGTAAATCCGCAGGTAAAACGCAGTGCCTTTTACCCGCGGATTTTTCAAAAATGGTGCTGAAAAATCTCACACGAATCCGCATTGTGGGCACATAGCCTTAGGGTTGGAATTAGGGTTGTGGTAAGGGTTATGGCTACAGTTGGGATTAGGGTTAGGGGTGTGTTGGGGTTAGTGTTGGAGGTAGAATTGAGGGGTTTCCACTGTTACGGCACATCAGGGGTCTCCAAACGCAACATGGCGCCACCATTGATTCCAGCTAATCTTGTATTCAAAAAAATCAAATGGTGCTCCCTCACTTCCGAGCCCCGACGTGTGCCCAAACAGTGGTTTACCCCCACATATGGGGTACCAGCATACTCAGGACAAACTGTGCAACAATTACTGGGGTCCAATTTCTCCTGTTACCCTTGTGAAAATAAAAAATTGCTTGCTAAAACATCATTTTTGAGGAAAGAAAAATGATTTTTTATTTTCACGGCTCTGCGTTGTAAACATCTGTGAAGCACTTGGGGGTTCAAAGTGCTCACCACATATCTAGATAAGTTCCAATGGGGGGGTCTAGTTTCCAAAATGGGGTCACTTGTGGGGGGTTTCTACTGTTTAGGCACACCAGGGGCTCTGCAAACGCAACGTGACGCCCGCAGAGCATTCCATCAAAGTCTGCATTTCAAAAGTCACTACTTCCCTTCTGAGCCCCGACGTGTGCCCAAACAGTGGTTTACCCCCACACATGGGGTATCAGCGTACTCAGGAGAAACTGGACAACAACTTTTGGGGTCAAATTTCTCCTGTTACCCTTGGGGAAAAAATATTGCGGGCTAAAAAATCATTTTTGAGAAAAGAAATTTGTATTTTTTTATTTTCATGGCTCTGCGTTATAAACTTCTGTGAAGCACTTGAGGGTTCAAAGTGCTCACCACACATCTAGATTAGTTCCTTTGGGGGTTTAGTTTCCAAAATGGGGTCATGTGTGGGGGATCTCCAATGTTTAGGCACACAGGGGCTCTCCAAACGTGACATGGTGTCCACTAATAATTGGAGCTAATTTTCCATTTAAAAAGCCAAATGGCGTGCCATCCCTTCCGAGCCCTGCCGTGCGCCAAAATCTGCATTTCAAAACGTCACTACTTCACTTCCAAGCCCCGGCATGTGCCCAAACAGTGGTTAACCCCCACATATGGGGAATCGGCGTACTCAGGACAAACTGGACAACAACATTTGGGGTCCAATTTCTCCTATTACCCTTGGCAAAATAGGAAATTCCAGGCTAAAAAATCATTTTTGAGGAAAGAAAAATTATTTTTTATTTTCATGGCTCTGCGTTATAAACTTCTGTGAAGCACCTGGGGGTTTAAAGTACTCAATATGCATCTAGATAAGTTCCTTGGGGGGTCCCACATATGAGGTATCGGCGTACTCGGGAGAAATTGCCCAACAAATTTTAGGATCCATTTTATCCTATTGCCCATGTGAAAATGAAAAAATTGAGGCGAAAAGAAATTTTTTGTGAAAAAAAAGTACTTTTTCATTTTTACGGATCAATTTGTGAAGCACCTGAGGGTTTAAAGTGCTCACTAGGTATCTAGATAAGTTCCTTGGGGGGTCCAGTTTCCAAAATGGGGTCACTTGTGGGGGAGCTCCAATGCTTAGGCATACAGGGGTCTCCAAACGCGACATGGTGTCCGCTAACGATGGAGATAATTTTTCATTCAAAAAGTCAAATGGCACTCCTTCCCTTCCAAGCCCTGCCGTGCGCCCAAACAGTGGTTTACCCCCACATATGAGGTATCAGCGTACTCAGGACAAATTGGACAACAACTTTCGTGGTTCAGTTTCTCCTTTTACCCTTGGGAAAATAAAAAAAATTGTTGCTAAAAGATAATTTTTGTGACTAAAAAGTTAAATGTTCATTTTTTCCTTCCATGTTGCTTCTGCTGCTGTGAAGCACCTGAAGGGTTAATAAACTTCTTGAATGTGGTTTTGTGCACCTTGAGGGGTGCAGTTTTTAGAATGGTGTCACTTTGGGGTATTTTCAGCCATATAGACCCCTCAACCTGGCTTCAAATGTGAGGTGGTCCCTAAAAAAATGGTTTTGTAAATTTCGTTGTAAAAATTAGAAATCGCTGGTCAAATTTTAACCCTTATAACTTCCTAGCAAAAAAATTTTTGTTTCCAAAATTGTGCTGATGTAAAGTATACATGTGGGAAATGTTATTTATTAACTATTTTGTGTCCTATAACTCTCTTGTTTAACAGAATAAAAATTCAAAATGTGAAAATTGCGAAATTTTCAAAATTTTCGCCAAATTTCCGTTTTTATCACAAATAAACGCAGAATTTATTGACCTAAATTTACCACTAACATGAAGCCCAATATGTCACGAAAAAAACAATCTCAGAACCGCTAGGATCTGTTGTAGCGTTCCTGAGTTATTACCTCATAAAGGGACACTGATCAGAATTGCAAAAAACGGCCAGGTCATAAAGGTCAAAATAGGCTGGGTCATGAAGGGGTTAAACAGTAGTAAATATTAGCTGTAGAAATATAAATAGACATACACACACAATAACAAGTATTATTCCAACACATACATGCCTGGGATAGATGTAGAGTGGAGAATTCTGCTCTCATCCCAGCACTTGTTAACACAGTATGTGCCAGCAGTGACATCAGTGTATGTGACCTAGTTAGACAGACCAGTCTTACCATACCACAGAAAGTCGGTCCTATGCTTTTCTGGGGGCGGTTTCTTTTTTCCCCTTGTATGATGCCTCCTGTTTATGATTGGGCAACATCATGCGGGGAAAAAGTAAACATCCCCATGAAGAGTCTCTTTTTACACCCCCTAGATTGACTGGACAATTAGCATATAATGTGTACAATCGAATATCTGTGCAAAGGATGTTGTTGGTGCTGTGTGGCGGCCATTGTTGCTGTGGCTTTGTGCTAGTGGGGCGGCGCGGTCTGGAGTCGTGGGGACTCAGTCTTGCAGCATGGGTGCTGTGGGGCAACAGGCCGTCCGCCCTGCTGGTGCATGGCCGCTGTGGCGGTGGGCGCCGCACGGCTCCGCTCCGTTAGGGCGTTAGGACCCACTACGAGGACGGGGCAGTGGGCTTCATACAGTCTGATCAGAATGTTAAACTGAAAACCTCATATTCAGTTATATTAATTTTTGCCTAGCGGCTTTAGATCAACGTATGATTTTGGGATGTGCTGTTCATGCTCTTTTTTTTCTTTTTTGCAAAGAAATATAAATAGACATACACACACAATAACAAGTATTATTCCAACACATACATGCCTGGGATAGATGTAGAGTGGAGAATTCTGCTCTCATCCCAGCACTTGTTAACACAGTATGTGCCAGCAGTGACATCAGTGTGTGTGACCTAGTTAGACAGATCAGTCTTACCATACCACAGAAAGTCGGTCCTTTGCTTTTCTGGGGGCGGTTTCTTTTTTCCCCTTGTATGATGCCTCCTGTTTATGATTGGGCAACATCATGCGGGGAAAAAGTAAACATCCCCATGAAGAGTCTCTTTTTACACCCCCTAGATTGACTGGACAATTAGCATATAATGTGTACAATCTAATATCTGTGCAAAGGAGTATAGAAATAAAAAAAATTAAATATAGGTTTTAATCAGATCTTCAGCCACTTTATCATGATGTGGTCAGTTTACCATGTAAAAAAATAGTGGTAAAAAAGGAAATAGAAAAACATATTATTGCTACAGTTATCAAAATCTAAGCAACCAAACAAGTCATTTAAAGACATCTTGGGTGTGTGCTTCTTTCTGAACAGTGTAAACAGGAATTCTATGAAATGGACCAGGAGAAATATTGCAGTAGTTTAAGGCCTAAGCTGATTACACTGATGAAATCTGACCTAACGCCTACTGTGGGATCCATGCCGTCACACTTCCAACTAGTATATATTTGTGCAACCCCAGGTCAAAGGTTTCGCTCTCCATTCTGCCCTAGCTGACTAACATACATGTGCATGGAGAACGGATGTAAAAATCCCAATTGTTTTCTTACTGCACGAGCAGCTCAGATTCAACAGGTTGTGACCCAGGAACACAGAATAAATCAGGGAAACTGTTGAGGCAGCCTCATACATAAACAATTCATACTGCGGAAACGGCATCACATTCGTGTCAATGGAAGGAAAACTATCCGCTGGTAAACTGAACGTGATCCCTCGTCATAATTCCGGCGCCAATCATTTCTCTTGATTTTAATCTTATAGTTCGCTATTATTGTCTGAGGAGTGATTTTCCATACAATGAGAAGAGTTACTGCAGAACAGTGGCCAACATTTAAAGGGATTGTTCAAGAAGCCAAAAACAGCACTGGGTTGTGTCTGGTATATGAGCTGAACTCCATTGGAGTGAATGCACACATTCAGTGCACTGGGAGGGTGCTATATGTTTTGAAGAAAACAATGTTTTTTGCAATCCTAGACAATTCCTTGATCGTGATGATAACAAAAAAGAAACTCCTGTTTCTATAAAATAATCACCATAATCTGCTTTAAAGGATGACAATGATTTTTTAACATTAAAAAAATATATTCTTAGAACTGTACCTTTAACCCAATCCCAACTTTTCCCTCCCTACTCACTTTCTCATCACTGTCCTCCACACTTGTCACCCATGTCCAACAACATGCGCACCCCTGCAGAAACCTTGCACATCTAGACCCTCGCACACTCTCTGACTTTATTCAGCCACTGTCCTCCATAGCTTCATTCCTGACACAGACACTGCCACTAGTTTCTACAATGCCACTCTGGCATCAGCCATCAACTCGGTTGCCCCTGTCATGCATAGCAGAGTGCGACGAATCAATAGACAACTATGGCACAATAACATCAATGAAAAGCTTCGGCAAGTATACAGAATTGCAAAACGGCTTTGGACAAAGCACATTTGCAAGATGATTTCACTGCAATCAAACAAGCAGCACTCGCATTCAAATCAGCTCCATGGCCGCTTACTCTGTGTACACTTCCTGGCTGCATGCATAGGGGGACAGCGCCAGCAATTCTGGATTCTTATTGAGACTGTGTGCACCTCCCTAACTTGTCCCTGGTCAAAAGCCTAGAGGCCTCTGATACTTAAGGCATCCTCACCCATTGGAGGATGTATGAGCAAACTATTTCCCTCAGTTAGCATTTGCTACTGAGCTGCCAGGTCATGTCTGTTTCCTGTCTCTGAGGGCTGCAATTCGCAGGCCTTTATCTGTGTTCCGTTACTTCTGTGTCTGAACTCTGGTCTATGTTTGTTCCTGTTCCTTCTTTGTTTGTTTACCATTCTCACTCTGCTGTGTTTACCTCTGCGTTACCTCTCTGCTCTGCTTACCACTGTAACAACTCTGCTGGCATCACAGCATGGCCTCTCATCTCTCACACTATCTTACCCACTGCTCCAGGTCATGTTACGGTTTCTGTTTCTAGCCAGCGCCATATTCTGTGCCTCTGCCCTCTGCATGCTTCCTGGCTGTGTGTATAGGGAAGCGGCGCCTGAGCTCTCTGGTTCTTATAGGAATCAGGTGCACCTGTCTAATCTGTTCCTGACCAATTACCAACAGGCCTCCAGTACTTAGTGCAGCTCCACCCAGTGGACTGGGCCTGTGCAATGTGTTAGCTCAGTTTGTGTTTAGCTTCTGAGTTTGCCAGGCCTTGCTCTGTGTTACTCCCTCTCTAGTGGCCTTTCGCTGTGTTCTTGCCTTGATCTTGTTTTCTGCCCTCCAGGAGGCAGAATATCCTGGTCCCTGTGTCTTTGTCCTTGTGTCTTATTCCATTGCCTTGTCTGTACTTTGCCCTACCTCTGTCTCCTTGTCTGTGGCTTCCTTCCCTGCTGTGTCTTTCCTTGTGTTCTCAGTCTCCTTACACTCTGCACTCTTGTGGCTCTGCCTGCTCTGTAGCTTTGCCTCTGCTCTGCACTCCTGCAGTTCTGCTCCGTTCTACTCTGCTTAGCTTCTGCTGCTGCAGTAATTTCTTGCTGCAGCTCCTCTCCGCATTCCTTGTGGTTCTGCTCTGCTTAGCTTTTCTTGCTACGCTATCTCTTGCTGCTCTTCCGCTCCTATCTGCAGCCTTGCACTTCTCTTCCTGTGTGAACAGGTCCCAACCTGTTCCTTCATTCTCATTTCCTTCAGTAATGGCCGGAGCTGAGCCGCCCCTCCCCCCTGCGGCGTAAGAGGAGGACTACATGACAATGGTATGGATGGAGGGGTTAGAGTGAAGGAGGTGGGGGCTCGGAGTGGAGACAGGGTTATGAATGAGTTGATTGGAGTGGCCTCGTCACTTCTTGCTCTCTGGGCAACGAGTGTCCCGCCCTCCCTGATTAAATAAATAAATAAATAAATTTTGTTTCAGGGTTCCTTTTATTTTATAATGGGTCATTGTGGCCGTGATGGCTGGGAGGAGTTCCTTGGAGTTGGTGGAAATTGGGTTGGGGGATCCATTGGATTATGGCTCCTCTGTCTTTGAAATTCAACTTGTTTCGGATATGGTGAATTGTGGAAGGGAGTTCTGGCAGGTGGTTGGTTCCCCTTGAATTTTAGCGTGAACAGTGAACCCGCTGGGTTTTTGGTGCTCCCGAGCCAGTGTGGTAGCGGTTGGGAGTAATTTGGTTTTGATGTACGTTCACGCTATGCAGTGTTAATCACCAGATTCCTGGGAGCTCCAAGGACTCCTCCTCCTAGTTTTAAATAATGTTAATAATGTGTACTATAATGTATTTTGTTTTATGTTAAATAAAAGGCTGCTGTGGCCTATAATATTCCAAAGAAATTGACTTATGTTTTTATTCGGAGCTAATGACATGTGTCATGGTTTTAGAAGGGGTGGATAGGTTGTTCTTCCTTACCCCGGGTAATCGACATTACCAGGGTCATGGCTTGTTTCTGTACCTGCATCTCCCATGTGAACAGGTCCCAACCTGTTCCTTCATTCTCCTTTCCTTCTGGCTTGTTTCCGTACCTGCATCTCCTGTGTGAACAGGTCCCAACCTGTTCCTTCATTCTCCTTTCCTTCCTTCATTCTCCTTTCCTTCTGGCTTGTTTCCGTACCTGCATCTCCTGTGTGAACAGGTCCCAACCTGTTCTTCATACTTAATTCCTTTCTGCTTGTTTTCTTACCTGCACCTCCAGTGTGAACAGGCCCCTACCTGTTTCTTCATACTACATATCCATACCTGCACCTCCTGTTTGAATAGGTCCCTACCTGTTCCTTCATACACCACACCAACCAGTCCTGTGTTCTCTGCCAGCCCTGTGTTCTCGGCCGTGTCTCTGCCAGCCCTGTGTTCTCTGCTGTGCCTCTGCCAGCCCTGTATTCTCTGCCGTGCCTCTGCAAGCCCTGTGGGGCCACAAACCCCCCAAGCTCACGCCCACCAGTCAGGGCGTGAGCGCGACAACCACTATCAGTGGCTCTGCTCTGTTTGCCACTACCTGTGGCTCTGCTTCTCTGCTCAGTTCTGCCACAACCTGTGGTTCTGCACCCTCTGGCTCTTGGCTTTGCTTCCTGCAGTTCTGGCTCTTGGCATTGCCTCCAGCATCTCCGCTCTTGGCTCCGCCTCCAGCATCTCCGCTCTTGGCTCCGCCTCCAGGGTCTCCGCTCTTGGCTCCGCCTCCACTGCCTTCTCATTCTCTGCTCTTAGCTCCGTCTTCTTCTTCTCTTCCCTCTCTTCTCTGCTCTTACTCCGCCTCCTGTGGTTCTGCTTTGCATCCGCTCTTGCTCTACCTCTGTTCAGCAACTTGCCATACAGGTCTCTGCCTGTTTCCTTATATTCACCAGTCTGAACAGGTTCTTACCTGTTTCCATACACCGCCTGTATACCAGTTCCTACCATAGTATCAGCCCTGTCTGCTAGAGTGCCAGCCATGCCCGCCTGTCTGCCAGAGTGCCAGCCGTGCCCATCTGTCTGCCTGTATCTCCGTCAAGCCAGTCTGCCTGTCAGGGCCTCTGCCATACCCGTCCGTCAGCCAGTGTCACAGCTGTGCCTGCCTGCCTGTGTCTTGTCCCCGGTGGGATCAGCATCCACAGTCAGACTCCACCCTGGAGTGGTACCTTGTAGCTTCCTATTGCACAAGTCTGACCTCACCATCAGAGGCTCCAGCGAACAGCTAGGAAGCTACTTAGTTACGCCCCTTCCAGGGAAGTTTAGTCTGTGGTCCAGTGGGGCCACACCTCCAGACGCCCGCACCAACCAGTCTCTGCGTGAGCATTACAGATTGCTCAGGCCATGGTCCCCGCTGAGTCCCATGAGCCATTGCTCTCGGAGCGAGATTCATTTTTTTCTAGTCAGTGTTGGCCCCCAAAAGATTTTTATACCCGATTGAAAGACCTGCCTACACGTACTCCAGGTGGTCAACTCATAATCTCTGATGAGTTCTATTATCAGCTTGCTTATGAAGAACTCCGTCCGAAGCCTCCGCCAAGATTCTATGGGGATCCAGAGGAGTGCATGCGTAGTTTGAGTCGAATGCTTCTGAATTTCCGTCCGATCGGTACAAGGTGGGATTCCTGATGTCCTACCTAGCAGGAGATGCATTAAGTTTGATTAACCCCTTCTGGGAAGCAAGGGATCCTATCCTCTCTGACCTTGAGGCCTTCCTGATGGTCTTCCTTAAAGCCTTCAAAGCGCCTAAGTCAGCTCCTCCTGCAAAGTCTTCCCTCACTCGATCCCAGAAGCGGTCCAGATGAGCGAATCCCCCGAAGAAACTACCACGTCAGACCAAGTCCGTCCAAAACCCGCCTGTTCCTCTACCTGTCCCAGCAGCTACCCAAACAAAACCCAAGAAGGCTGATAAAAGTGGGCTGGCAAAGCAGCAGCCCGAATCCAACTGCAAGAAGGGAACGCGGTATCGCTGCGGTTGTAAGGAACATCTAGACGGTGTCTGCCCTGTAGATCTAAAACTCCAAAACCCTGGGCCAGCAGGAGAGGCTGCCCTAGGTGAGAGTACTTCCTCTCCATCAAAATCTAAGACTGTGTCTCTGTTTTCTGGGAGCTTTGGCGTGGTAAAGTCGCCAGCCATTTGGAGTCAGTGTGTGGTCTCCGTCATACAGCTCTATAACCCGGTGAGGGCGTTGTCTGAAGTTGGTCAAGCCCTATTTAAGAACAGCCTAGTCCTTCAAGGACAGCTACAGCTCCAGGTAGGCGCCTTATACTCGAAGAAGTTTGTCTTCCGTATGCTGTCTATTATGCTCATGGGTCATTCTGAGTCAAGGAGTCTACCACCCGCTCTGGTCAAGAGTTCCAGCAAAATGCTCCGTTTGAATTTACCCAGTCGCGAGAAGTTTCTGCTTCCCATGCGTCAAAGTCAACTGTGTCATCTTCTTCTGCTGGTCTGCTAGTCTTCGAGTCAAGGTGTGCTGACGTCACCAAAGATGGGGAAGCGGTGACTATCTCTCCACACGTCTCCAGTGACTATACCAGTAATTTGTTAAATGTCGAGTCAAGATGTCCTGACATCACCAAAGGTGGGAAAGTGGTGACAATCTCTCCACTCAACTCCTACGACTATACCTATAACATGTTCTTGGAAACACCTCTGCCTCTTCGACGTTTTCTTCTGGATAACGGGCAGAAGATGGTTCCTATGTGGGTACCTTCATCGTCCATGTGGCCGGTTGGTGAAGATTCCAAACAGAAGTTTCCTCCTCTCAATTTTTTCCTGGATGGAGCTGTTGTTCTCCACACTCAGCTCCGATGATTTTTCCTGTGTTCAGTACTCTAGAACATCTCTGCTACCTGAAAGTCTCTGGATATCAGGCAGAAGATGTATCCTGTGAGAGTTCCTTCGGCTTCCATGTGGCCGGCTGGTGAAGATATCAAGTCAGTAGCATCCAAGTCCCTGATTCTTATCTACCCGGAGGAAATGGTCCAGTCCATTGTGGAAGCTAACCCTTTTGGGTACAAAGAGACTTTGTTATCTGAGATTTCTGATGAAGCTAACCCTGTTGAGCACAAAGAGACTTTGTTTTCTGAGATTCCTGGTGACCCGTTTGCCTTATCCTACTTTGAAGATGTTATGACGACTTTGACTGTGAGTGGTCCCTTTCTTCTTCTACAGATCATTCTGGTGGGTTTGAAGAAGAGGGGGCGTAAAGGAGGGGGTACTGTAACAACCCTGCCGGCATCACTTCATGGCCTTCTGTTGTGAATTCTGTGGCTGAGTTCACTTCTGTGGTCACAAGTGGTATTGCAGTCTCTGGGCTTCCTCCCTCAGGTGTTTTGGTGAGCTCGTTGGCTGCCTTGCTATTTAGCTCCACCTGAGTCTGTCTTCCTTGCTCCTTGTCAATGTTCCAGTGTTGGATCTGAGCTACTGCATCTTTCCTTGGGCCTGCTGCTCTGCTAGATAAGTGCTTCTAGTTTGTTTTCTGTTTTTTCTGTCCAGCTTGCTATTAACTTTTGCTGGAAGCTCTGAGAAGCAAAGGGGTGCACCGCCGTGCTGTTAGTTCGGCACGGTGGGTCTTTTTGCCCCTTTGCGTGGTTTTCGTTTTAGGGTTTTTTGTAGACTGCATAGTTCTCTTTGCTATCCTCGCTCTGTCTAGAATATCGGGCCTCACTTTGCTGAATCTATTTCATTCCTACGTTTGTCTTTTCATCTTGCTAACAGTCATTATATGTGGGGGCTGCCTATTCCTTTGGGGTATTTCTCTGAGGTAAGTCAGGCTTGTATTTCTATCTTCAGGCTAGTCAGCTCCTCAGGCAGTGCCGTGTTGCATAGGTAGTTGATAGGCGCAATCCACTGCTGCTTACAGTTGTGTGAGGATAGATCAGGTACTGCAGTCTACAGAGATTCCACGTCTCAGAGCTCGTCCTATTGTTTTTGGTTATTGCCAGATCTCTGTATGTGCGCTGATTGCTGCACGCTGTGTTGCCTGATTGCCAGCCATAACAGTACAAGGAGCCCCTCAATGATTTCCAATAGAAGGAAAAAAGAAATCCTGACATCATTTTTTTTTTCTTAGCTCTGTCTTCAGTCTTTTTTTTCCCCTAGACATTAGAGTGCTTCAGGACACAGCTGTGGACATGGATATTCAGGCTCTGTGCTCCTCAATGGATAATCTCGTTGTAAATGTACAAAAGATTCAAGATACTATTGATCAGAAATCGATGCTAGAACCAAGAATTCCGATTCCTGATTTGTTTTTTGGTGACAGAACTAAGTTCCTGAGCTTTAGAAATAATTGTAAGCTATTTTTGGCCTTGAAACCTCATTCTTCTGGTAATCCTATTCAACAGGTTTTGATTATTATTTCTTTTTTGCGCGGCGACCCACAGGACTGGGCGTTTTCTCTTGCACCAGGAGATTCTGCATTGAGTAATGTTGATGCATTTTTCCAGGCGCTGGGATTGCTTTACGATGAGCCTAATTCAGTGGATCAAGCTGAGAAAAATCTGCTGGCTTTATGCCAGGGTCAGGATGATGTAGAAGTATATTGTCAGAAATTTAGAAAATGGTCAGTACTCACTCTGTGGAATGAATCTGCACTAGCGGCTTTGTTCAGAAAGGGTCTCTCTGAAGCTCTTAAGGATGTAATGGTGGGATTTACTATGCCTGCTGGTTTGAATGAGTCTATGTCCTTGGCCATTCAGATCGGTCGTCGCTTGCGCGAGCGTAAATCTGTGCACCATCTGGCGGTATTGTCTGAGAGTAAGCCTGAGCCTATGCAGTGCGACAGGACTATGACTAAAGTAGAATGGCACGAACACAGACGTCTGAACAGACTGTGTTTCTATTGTGGTGATTCTACTCATGCTATTTCTAATTGTCCTAAACGCACTAGGCGGTTCGATAGCTCTGCCGTTATTGGTACTGTACAGTCCAAATTCCTTTTGTCCATTACCTTAATGTGCTCTTTGTCATCATATTCTGTCATGGCGTTTGTGGATTCAGGCGCTGCCCTGAATCTGATGGATTTGGATTATGCTAATAGTTGTGGATTTTTCTTGGAGCCTTTGCGGTGTCCTATTCCGTTGAGAGGAATTGATGCTACACCTTTGGCCAAGAATAAGCCTCAGTACTGGGCCCAGCTGACCATGTGCATGGCTCCTGCACATCAGGAAGTTATTCGCTTTTTGGTACTGCATAATTTGCATGATGTGGTCGTGTTGGGGTTGCCATGGCTACAAACCCATAATCCAGTATTGGATTGGAACTCTATGTCGGTAACCAGCTGGGGTTGTCAGGGAGTACATGGTGATGTTCCATTTTTGTCTATTTCGTCATCCATTCCTTCTGACATCCCAGAGTTCTTGTCGGACTTTCAGGATGTATTTGAAGAGTCCAAGTCTGATGCCCTACCTCCGCATAGGAATTGTGATTGTGCTATCGATTTGATTCCTGGTAGTAAATTCCCTAAGGGTCGTTTATTTAATTTGTCCGTACCTGAACACACCGCTATGCGCAGCTATGTGAAGGAGTCCCTGGAGAAGGGACATATTCGCCCATCGTCGTCACCATTGGGAGCAGGGTTCTTTTTTGTAGCCAAGAAGGATGGTTCGCTAAGACCGTGTATTGATTACCGCCTTCTTAATAAGATCACTGTTAAGTTTCAGTATCCCTTGCCATTGATTTCTGACTTGTTTGCTCGGATTAAGGGGGCTAGTTGGTTTACTAAGATTGATCTTCGTGGTGCGTATAATCTGGTGAGAATCAGGCAGGGAGATGAATGGAAAACGGCATTTAATACGCCCGAGGGTCATTTTGAGTATCTGGTGATGCCGTTCGGACTTGCCAATGCTCCATCTGTTTTTCAGTCTTTTATGCATGACATTTTCCGTGAGTATCTGGATAAATTCTTGATTATTTACTTGGATGACATTTTGATCTTCTCAGATGATTGGGAGTCTCATGTGAAGCAAGTCAGAATGGTTTTCCAGGTACTGCGTGCTAATTCCTTGTTCGTGAAGGGATCAAAGTGTCTCTTCGGTGTGCAGAAAGTTTCATTTTTGGGGTTCATCTTTTCCCCTTCTAATATCGAGATGGATCCGGTTAAGGTTCAGGCCATCCAGGATTGGACTCAGCCGACATCTCTAAAAAGTTTGCAGAAATTCCTGGGCTTTGCTAATTTTTATCGTCGCTTCATCTGTAATTTTTCTAGCATTGCCAGACCATTGACCGATTTGACCAAGAAGGGTGCTGATTTGGTTAATTGGTCTTCTGCTGCCGTGGAAGCTTTTCAGGAGTTGAAGCGTCGTTTTTGCTGTGCCCCTGTGTTGTGTCAACCTGATGTTTCTCTTCCGTTCCAGGTCGAGGTTGATGCTTCTGAGATTGGTGCAGGGGCGGTTTTGTCACAGAGAGGTTCTGGTTGCTCAGTGTTCAAACCATGTGCTTTCTTTTCCAGGAAATTTTCTGCTGCTGAGCGTAATTATGATGTGGGCAACCGAGAGTTGCTGGCCATGAAGTGGGCATTCGAGGAGTGGCGTCATTGGCTTGAGGGTGCTAAGCATCGCGTGGTGGTTTTGACTGATCATAAGAACCTTACTTATCTTGAGTCTGCCAAGCGCTTGAATCCTAGACAGGCCCGTTGGTCGTTATTTTTTGCTCGTTTTGATTTTGTGATTTCATACCTTCCGGGCTCTAAAAATGTGAAGGCGGATGCTCTGTCTAGGAGTTTTGTGCCCGACTCTCCGGGGTTATCTGAGCCGGCGAGTATCCTCAAGGAAGGAGTCATTGTGTCTGCCATCTCCCCTGATTTGCGGAGAGTGTTGCAGAAATTTCAGGCTAATAAACCTGATCGTTGTCCGGCCGAGAAACTGTTCGTCCCTGATAGGTGGACTAGTAAAGTTATCTCTGAACTTCATTGTTCGGTGCTGGCCGGTCATCCAGGAATCTTTGGTACCAGGGAGTTGGTTGCTAGATCCTTCTGGTGGCCATCTCTGTCACGGGATGTGCGTGCTTTTGTGCAGTCCTGTGGAATTTGTGCTAGGGCTAAGCCCTGCTGTTCACGTGCCAGTGGGTTGCTTTTGCCCTTGCCGGTCCCGAAGAGGCCTTGGACACATATTTCGATGGATTTCATTTCTGACCTTCCCGTTTCTCAAAAAATGTCTGTCATTTGGGTGGTCTGTGATCGCTTTTCTAAAATGGTCCATCTGGTGCCCTTGGTTAAATTGCCTTCCTCCTCTGATTTGGTGCCTTTGTTCTTCCAGCATGTGGTTCGTTTACATGGCATTCCTGAGAATATTGTTTCTGACAGAGGTTCCCAGTTTGTCTCGAGGTTCTGGCGAGCCTTTTGTGGTAGGATGGGCATTGACCTATCTTTTTCCTCGGCCTTCCATCCTCAGACTAATGGCCAGACCGAACGAACCAATCAGACCTTGGAAACATATCTGAGATGTTTTGTTTCCGCTGACCAGGATGATTGGGTGTCATTTTTGCCGTTGGCTGAGTTCGCCCTTAATAATCGGGCCAGCTCGGCTACCTTGGTCTCTCCATTTTTCTGCAATTCTGGGTTCCATCCTCGTTTCTCTTCAGGACAGGTTGAGTCTTCGGACTGTCCTGGTGTGGATTATGTGGTGGACAGGTTGCAGCAGATCTGGACTCAGGTAGTGGACAATTTGACCTTGTCCCAGGAGAAGGCTCAGCTTTTCGCTAATCGCAGACGCCGTGTGGGACCCCGACTTCGTGTTGGGGATCTGGTTTGGTTATCTTCTCGTCATATACCTATGAAGGTTTCCTCTCCTAAATTTAAACCTCGTTTTATTGGTCCGTATAGGATTTCTGAGATTCTCAATCCGGTGTCTTTTCGTCTGACCCTCCCAGACTCCTTTTCCATACATAATGTATTCCATAGGTCGTTGTTGAGGAGATACGTGGCACCTATGGTTCCATTTGTGGAGCCTCCTGCCCCTGTTTTGGTGGAGGGGGAATTGGAGTATATTGTGGAGAAGATTTTGGATTCTCGTGTCTCTAGACGGAAACTCCAGTATCTGGTCAAATGGAAGGGTTATGCTCAGGAAGATAATTCCTGGGTTTTTGCCTCTGATGTCCATGCCCCAGATCTTGTTCGTGCCTTTCATGTGGCTCATCCTGGTCGGCCTGGGGGTTCTGGTGAGGGTTCGGTGACCCCTCCTCAAGGGGGGGGGGTACTGTTGTGAATTCTGTGGCTGAGTTCACTTCTGTGGTCACAAGTGGTATTGCAGTCTCTGGGCTTCCTCCCTCAGGTGTTTTGGTGAGCTCGTTGGCTGCCTTGCTATTTAGCTCCACCTGAGTCTGTCTTCCTTGCTCCTTGTCAATGTTCCAGTGTTGGATCTGAGCTACTGCATCTTTCCTTGGGCCTGCTGCTCTGCTAGATAAGTGCTTCTAGTTTGTTTTCTGTTTTTTCTGTCCAGCTTGCTATTAACTTTTGCTGGAAGCTCTGAGAAGCAAAGGGGTGCACCGCCGTGCTGTTAGTTCGGCACGGTGGGTCTTTTTGCCCCTTTGCGTGGTTTTCGTTTTAGGGTTTTTTGTAGACTGCATAGTTCTCTTTGCTATCCTCGCTCTGTCTAGAATATCGGGCCTCACTTTGCTGAATCTATTTCATTCCTACGTTTGTCTTTTCATCTTGCTAACAGTCATTATATGTGGGGGCTGCCTATTCCTTTGGGGTATTTCTCTGAGGTAAGTCAGGCTTGTATTTCTATCTTCAGGCTAGTCAGCTCCTCAGGCAGTGCCGTGTTGCATAGGTAGTTGATAGGCGCAATCCACTGCTGCTTACAGTTGTGTGAGGATAGATCAGGTACTGCAGTCTACAGAGATTCCACGTCTCAGAGCTCGTCCTATTGTTTTTGGTTATTGCCAGATCTCTGTATGTGCGCTGATTGCTGCACGCTGTGTTGCCTGATTGCCAGCCATAACAGCCTTCCATTCCCTACCTGCCTGTTACATCAACTCACTCACCCAGTGCCATGCTGTGAGATCTGTCTGCTGCCAGCTCCATGCCATGTGCTCCATGGCCACTTACTCTGTGTACACGTCCTAGCTGTGTGCATAGGGGGGCGGCGCCAGCAACTCTGGATTCTTATTGAGACTGTGTGCACCTCCCTAAGGTGTCCCTGGCCAATAGCTTAAAGGCCTTTGATATTTAAGGCATCCTCGCCCATTGGAGGATGCCTGAGCAAACTATTTCCCTCAGTTAGCATTTGCTACTGAGCTGCTGCAGCGCCCCAGAGATCTGGTCGTTGCAGTATGACACTCTGCCACTAAGGGGAGTGATGGTACGTCTGATGGCACTGAAGGAATTCTCCTGACCAGGTATCACCAGAACACATTACACTTCACACTCTGGCCACTAGGGGGAGAAAAAGGCTTTATTTATTGGGCCACTCCTCACACTGGTAAAACTAGGGGCTGGGGAGGAAGTTAGTCAGAATTTCCTAAGAAGACATAGGGGGCAACATTGGGAGAGGGGCGTCTCTAGGGTCCCGGAAGACCTCCAAGCCTTCCCGTCATACGGGTGCGTCCTAGCCAAAAGATACTGGGGGACGAGAAACTAGTAACATCTGGAACAAAAGAGAGAGAGCTGTAGAGAACGAACGAACGAGAACAGCAGTTGTGAGGACTATACCGAATGCTCAGCAGGGTAGGACTACAACACATAGGCGCTAGTGGTGGGCAACGATTTCCATCTGCGAGGGAAACTCTGGAAGTGCCCATCAGACTGGCCTGTCTCTGATAGCCCTGTTAAACGTGCTCTGGATTGAGGATCCTGAAGTCTTCAGTAAAGAGACTGCAACCTTGTGTCCTCGTTATTGCCTGCACCTCACACCATCGCTACCTACACCACTGGGAAGCCCTGGGGACCTACTTCACCTGTGGGAAGGTATACTATCCAGCTGCCATTCCATCACCCCAGCGGACCCCATAGCAGCGTCGGTCACCCTGACCGAACACCACAGGTGGCGTCACGAACCCCTGACGGACTGTACCACCACCTTCATTGGACGCCCCTTAGCAGGGTCGCGGACCGGGTCTAGCCACCGTGACAGCCTCAGAACCGAACCAGAGAGGCCCGGTACTGAAACGTGTGGCCCTGTGTCTGTGTCAAGCCAGTCTGCCCATCAGGGCCTCTGCCGTACCCGTCCGTCAGCCAGTGTCACAGCCGTGCCTGCCTGCCTGTGTCTTGTTCCGGATGGGATCAGCATCCACAGTCAGACTCCACCCTGGAGTGGTACCTGGTAGCTTCCTATTGCACAAGTCTGACCTCACCATCAGAGGCTCCAGCTAACACCTAGGAAGCTACTTAGTTATGCCCCTTTCAGGAAAGTTTGGTCTGTGGTCCAGTGGGGCCACACCCCCAGACGCCCGTGCCAACCAGTCTCGGCGCGAGCGTTACACACACCTTCCCTATCTGATCTATCTATCACAATAAATGAATTCACACTTTCCCCTGTCCCGGTAATCCGCTGCCTCAGAGTAACCCTTGACTCTGCCCTGTCCTTCAAACCGCACATCCAAGCTCTCGCCACCTCCTGTTGCCTCCAGCTAAATAATATTTCCAGAATCCGTCCTTTCCTCAACCCTCACTTGACCAAAATCCTTGTGCATGCCCTAATCATCTCCCGACTCGACTACTGCAACATTCTCCTTTGTGGCCTACCTTCTAACACTCTCGCACCCCTCCAGTCCATCCTTAACTCTGCTGCCCGACTAATTAATCTCTCTCCTCGCTACACTCCTACTTCCCCTCTTTGCAAATCCCTTCACTTGCTTCCAATTTCCCAGCATATCCAGTTTAGACTACTAACACTGACCTACAAAGCCATCCATAACCTTTCTCCTCCATATATTTCCAAACTAATCTCTCAATATCTTCCCTCACGTAATCTCCGGTCCTCCCAAGACCTCCTTCTCTCCTCCACACTTATTCGCTCCTCACCCAATCACCTCCAAGACTTCTCCTGAATATCCCCCATCCTCTGGAATTCTGTGCCCCAACACGTCCGGTTATCCATTATATTTGGATCCTTCAAACGAAACCTGAAAACCCACCTCTTCAAAGAAGCTTACAACCTGTAATGATCACACGACCACCTCAACACCATCAGAGCTACCGCAACCCCTGACCTACTGTCTTCTTCCCCATAATCCTGTAGAATGTAAGCCCGCAAGGGCAGGGTCCTCTCCCCCTCTGTACCAGTCTGCCAAAATATTTGTATTTTGATGTAAGCCCGTCTCGTGTACAGCACCTTGTAATTAATGGTGCTATATAAATAAATAATAATAATATAAATTATATTGGCAGCAAGTCATCACAATCCGATCTCTGCACAGGAACGCAGACCCACTGTTCTCCATTCTATCAGTCAATGAAAATGCACTTGGATGTCATTACAGTCCGTTTTTGTTTTGTTTTTTTCACGGATTCATAGACTTGCATTGCTCATTTTGATCTGTGCATCAGATCAAAATCAGACATATCTCTACAATTTTCTGGTCCAATAGAAAAATCTTGGGCATGTGAATGGCGCCAGAGACTATCATAGGTACAAATGCTATCCATAAAAACGACCAATAGCACTCATATGTGAAAATCAGACTTCTGAATGAGGCCCAGCTCTCCAAGCAAAGTGGATGTGAATTCATGAAAACTAAAGAAGCAGCTGAAGTGTGTGTTTTTTGCTCTGTAGGCTTCTAAGGGAAGCCTGAAAAAAACATATGTAAAAAAACATGTTTTTTAAATGCAGATTTGTGTACTAAAAAAAGCAAAATGCATAAAAAATGTAATACAGACTCAATCAAACAAGATCGTTATTGCATAACAAAGTGCAGACACCAGCAGAAAAGCAAACACACTGTGTGAACATAGCCTTACTCATATGAAACGTCCTAATTTTATCAATGGACATGTTGGAAAGTATAGAAATTATCAATTTTTTTTCAACTGTAGATGTAACTCAGAGGCATTAGTTTATGATACAGCCTCACAAAGTAGGAAAACTACAGCGTGAGCATAGCACCTAAAGGGGTATTCCGGTAAGAAGAAGTTATCACTTATCTATAAGGTAGGTTGTATCTTCTAGATTGGTGGAGGACTGACTGTTGAGGCCCCCAACAATCAGAAAATCGACCATGTACACTGCCACAACATTGATTCTCTGGCTGAATCTGTAGATAAGCCCCTGATGGCGGTGGCTGCAGTTTATAGGGCCAAAATGAGGTGACAGATTCCCTTTAAAGAGCCTGTTTGATTTTCCTATTCTTTACAAATACAGTATCATACATGAACCAAAAACAAATATGTTCACACATATATACATACTATAGGCGTTTGTACTCACTCGGCTGCGGTTGAGGTAGACACAGGAAGCGATATTGTTGAAATGTCCAGGCAAGTTTATTAAAACTGCACAAACCGCTCAGGATAGTCAAACCAAATGAGCAGCCTTTTTCGGCACAAAGTGAAAAGCAAACAGAAAAATAAACAGTCCATATAGTACTGCGGGTCCACCCGCTCAGGTCAGTGTCTTTAACCCCATCCCGACCTTTGACGCCACATAGGCGTCATGAAAGTCGGTGCCAATCCTACCCATGACGCCTATGTGGCGTCATGGAAAGATCGCGTCCCTGCAGATCAGGTGAAAGGGTTAACTCCCATTTCACCCGATCTGCAGGGACAGGGGGAGTGGTAGTTTAGTCCAGGGGGGGTGGCTTCACCCCCCCGTGGCTACGATCGCTCTGATTGGCTGTTGAAAGTGAAACTGCCAATCAGAGCGATTTGTAATATTTCACCTATTATAACTGGTGAAATATTACAATCCAGCCATGGCCGATGCTGCAATATCATCGGCCATGGCTGGAAACACTAATGTGCCCCCACCCCACCCCACCGATCGCCCCCCCAGCCCTCCGATCTGTCCGGTACACTGCTCCGGCTCCCCTCCAGTCCTGTGCTCCGCTCCCCCCGTGCTCTTGTCTGCTCCCCCCGTGCTCCAATCACCCTCCCCGTGCTCCAATCACCCCCCCTGCACTCCGATCCACCCCCCCGTGCTCCGTTCCACCCCCCCCGTGCTCCGTTCCACCCCCCGTGCTCCGTTCCACCCCCCCCGTGCTCCGTTCCACCCCTCCCGCGCTCCGAACCACCACCCCATGCTCCGATCCCCCCCCCCCCCCGTGCTCCCCCCACCCCATCATACTTACCGATACTGCCGGGGTCCGTCCGTCTTCTCCCTGGGCGCCGCCATTTTCCAAAATGGCGGGCGCATGCGCAGTGCGCCCGCCAAATCTGCCGGCCGGCAGATTCGCTCCAAAGTGCATTTTGATCACTGAGATAGATTATATCTCAGTGATCAAAAAAAATAAATAAATAAATAAATGACCCCCCCCCCCTTTGTCACCCCCATAGGTACGGACATGGGCAGCACGGTGGCGCAGTGGTTAGCACAGCAGCCTTGCAGCGCTGGGGTCCTGGGTTCTAATCCCACCTTGGACAACATCTGCAAAGAGTTTGTATGTTCTCTCCGTGTTTGCGTGGGTTTCCTCCGGGCACTCCGGTTTCCTCCCACATTCCAAAGACATACTGATAGGGAATTTAGATTGTGAGCCCCATCGGGGACAGCGATGATAATGTGTGCAAACTGTAAAGCGCTGCGTAATATGTTAGCGCTATATAAAAATAAAGATTATTATTAATAAAAAAATAAAGAATTTTTTTTTTCCACTAATGTTAGAATAGGGTTAGGGGTAGGGTTAGGGGTAGGGGTAGGGTTAGGGCTAGGGTTTCGGTATGTGCACACGTATTCTGGTCCTCTGCGGATTTTTCCGCTGCGGATTTGATAAATCCGCAGTGCTAAACCGCTGCGGATTTATGGCGGATTTACGGCGTTTTTTCTGCGCATTTCACTGCGGTTTTACAACTGCGATTTTCTGTTTGAGCAGTTGTAAAACCGCTGCGGAATCCGCAGAAAGAAGTGACATGCTGCGGAATGTAAACCGCTGCATTTCCGTGCAGTTTTTCTGCAGCATGTATACAGCGATTTTTGTAAACCGCAGCGTTTTCCGCAGCGTGTGCACATACCTTTAGAATTAGGCTATGTGCACACGTTGCGGATTGGCCGCTGCGGATCCGCAGCAGTGTTCCATCAGGTTTACAGTACCATGTAAACCTATGGAAAACCAAATTCGCTGTGCCCATGGTGCGGAAAATACCGCGCGGAAACGCTGCGTTGTATTTTCCGCAGCATGTCAATTCTTTGTGCGGATTCCGCAGCGTTTTAACCTGTTCCTCGTTAGGAATCCGCAGGTGAAATCCACACAAAAAACACTGGAAATCCGTGGAAAATCCGCAGGTAAAACGCAGTGCCTTTTACCCGCGGATTTTTCAAAAATGATGCTGAAAAATCTCACACGAATCCGCAACGTGGGCACATAGCCTTAGGGTTAGGGTTGGAATTAGGGTTGTGGTTAGGGGTGTGATTAGGGTTATGGCTACAGTTGGGATTAGGGTTAGGGGTGTGTTGGGGTTAGTGTTGGAGGTAGAATTGAAGGGTTACCACTGTTTAGGCACATCAGGGGTCTCCAAACGCAACATGGCGCCACCATTGATTCCAGCCAATCTCGTATTCAAAAAGTCAAATGGTGCTCCCTCAATTCCGAGCCCCGACGTGTGCCCAAACAGTGGTTTACCCCCACATATGGGGTACCAGTGTCCTCAGGACACACTGCGCAACAATTACTGGGGTCCAATTTCTCCTGTTACCTTTGTGAAAATAAAAAAATGCTTGCTAAAACATCATTTTTGAGGAAAGAAAAATGATTTTTTATTTTCACGGCTCTGCGTTGTAAACGTCTGTGAAGCACTTGGGAGTTCAAAGTGCTCACCACATATCTAGATAAGTTCCTTGGGGGGGTCTAGTTTCTAAAATGGGGTCACTTGTGGGGGGTTTCTACTGTTAAGCCACATCAGGGGCTCTGCAAACGCAACGTGACGCCGACAGAGCATTCCATCAAAGTCTGCATTTCAAAACGTCACTACTTCACTCCCGAGCCCCGGCATGTGCCCAAACAGTGGTTTACCCCCACATATGGGGTATCAGCGTACTCAGGAGAAACTGGACAACAAATATTGGGGTCAAATTTCTCCTGTTACCCTTGGGAAAATTAAAACATTCTGGGCTAAATAATTATTTTTGAGGAAAGAAAACGTATTTATTATTTTCACGGCTCTGCATTATAAACTTCTAGATTAGTTCCTTTGGGGGTCTAGTTTCCAAAATGGGGTCATTTCTGGGGGATCTCCAATGTTTCGGCACACAGGGGCTCTCCAAACGTGACATGGTGTCCGCTAATGATTTGAGCTAATTTTCCATTTAAAAAGCCAAATGGCGTGCCTTCCCTTCCGACCCCTGCCGTGCGCCCAAACAGTGGTTTACCCCCACATATGAGGTATCTGCGTACTCAGAACAAACTGGACAACAACATTTATGGTCCAATTTCTCCTATTACCCTTGGCAAAATAGGAAATTCCAGGCTAAAAAATCATTTTTGAGGAAAGAAAAATTATTTTTTATTTTCATGGCTCTGCGTTATAAACTTCTGTGAAGCACCTGGGGGTTTAAAGTGCTCAATATGCATCTAGATAAGTTCCTTGGGGGGTCTAGTTTCCAAAATGGGGTCACTTGTGGGGGAGCTCCAATGTTTAGGCACACAGGGGCTCTCCAAACGCGACATGGTGTCCGCTAACAATTGGACCTAATTTTCCATTCAAAAAGTCAAATGGCGCGCCTTCCCTTCCGAGCCCTGCCGAGTGCCCAAACAGTGGTTTACCCCCACATATGAGGTATCGGCGTACTCGGGAGAAATTGCCCAACAAAATTTATGATCCATTTTCTCCTATTGCCCATGTGAAAATGAAAAAATTGAGACGAAAAGAATTTTTTTGTGAAAAAAAAGTACTTTTTCATTTTTACGGATCAATTTGTGAAGCACCTGGGGGTTCAAAGTGCTCACTATGCATCTAGATAAGTTCCTTGGGGCGTCTAGTTTACAAAATGGGAGCTCCAATTTTTAGACACACGGGGGCTCTCCAAACGTGACATGGTGTCCGCTAAAGAGTGCAGCCAATTTTTCATTCAAAAAGTCAAATGGCGCTCCTTCCCTTCCAAGCACTGGCATGCGCCCAAACAGTGGTTTACCCCCACATATGAGGTATCAGCGTACTCAGGACAAATTGGACAACAACTTTCGTGGTTCAGTTTCTCCTTTTACCATTGGGAAGATAAAAAAATTGTTGCTAAAAGATAATTTTTGTGACTAAAAAGTTAAATGTTCATTTTTTCCTTCCATGTTGCTTCTGCTGCTGTGAAGCACCTGAAGGGTTAATAAACTTCTTGAATGTGGTTTTGAGTACCTTGAGGGGTGCAGTTTTTAGAATGGTGTCACTTTTGGGTATTTTCAGCCATATAGACCCCTCAAACTGACTTCAAATGTGAGGTGGTCCCTAAAAAAAATGGTTTTGTAAATTTTGTTGTAAAAATGAGAAATCGCTGGTCAAATTTTAACCCTTATAACTTCCTAGCAAAAAAAAATTTTGTTTCCAAAATTGTGCTGATGTAAAGTATACATGTGGGAAATGTTATTTATTAACTATTTTGTGTCACATAACTCTCTGGCTTAACAATAAAAATTCAAAATGTGAAAATTGCGAAATTTTCAAAATTTGCGCCAAATTTCCGTTTTTATCACAAATAAACGCAGAATTTATTGACCTAAATTTACCACTAACATGAAGCCCAATATGTCACGAAAAAACAATCTCAGAACCGCTAGGATCCGTTGAAGCGTTCCTGAGTTATTACCTCATAAAGGGACACTGGTCAGAATTGCAAAAAACGGCAAGGTCTTTAAGGTCAAAATAGGCTGGGTCATGAAGGGGTTAACCCCTTCCCGCCGCGGCCCTTTTTCGTTTTTGTGTTTTCGTTTTTCGCTCCCCTCTTTCCCAGAGCCATAACTTTTTTGTTTTTCCGTCAATATGGTCATGTGAGGGCTTATTTTTTGCAGGATGAGTTGTACTTTTGAACGACACCATTGGTTTTACCATGTCTTGTACTAGAAAACGGGAAAAAAATTCCAAGTGCGGTGAAATTGCAAAAAAAGTGCAATCCCACACTTGTTTTTTGATGAGCTTTTTTTGCTAGCTCCACTAAATGCTAAAACTGACCTGCCATTATGATTCTCCAGGTCATTAAGAGTTCACACCTAACATGTCTAGGTTATTTTTTATTTAGGTGGAGAAAAAATTCAAAACTTTCCGGTAAAAAAAATGCGCCATTTTCCGATACCCGTAGCGTCTCCATTTTTCGTGATCTGAGGTCAGTTGAGGGCTTATTTTTTGCGTGCCGTGCTGACGTTTTTAATAATACCATTTTTGTGCAGATACGTTCTTTTGATCGCCCGTTATTGCATTTTAATGCAATGTTGCGGCAACCAAAAACACGTAATTCTGGCATTTCGAATTTTTTTCTCACTACGCCGGTTAGCGATCAGGTTAATCCTCTTTTTTTATTGATAGATCGGGCGATTCTGAACGCGGCGATACCAAATCTGTGTAGGTTTCATTTTTTTTATTGTTTTATTTAGGATGGGGCGAAAGGGGGGTGATGTTGTGAATTCTGTTTTCGGGCTCCCTCCTGTGGTCATGAATGGTACTTCGGCTGGTTCTGTCCATGGACTTTCTCTGATGCCTGTGGGTGTTTCTGAGTTTCCTTCCACAGGTGACGAGGCTAATTTGTTAGTGGGCTGCTCTATTTAACTCCACTTGGATCCTTGTCCTATGCCAGCTGTCAATGTTGTAGCATTGGTCTAGTTCGCTCCTGGATCTTCCTGGTTAGCTGTTTTCTCCAGCAGAAGCTAAGTTTCGCTTTGCTTTTTTCTTGTTTGCTATTTTTTTCTGTCCAGCATGCTTATGTGAATTTTGCCTTGCTTGCTGGAAGCTCTGGGACGCAGAGGGGCGCCTCCGCTCCGTTAGTCGGTGCGGAAGGTATTTTTTCCTGCACTCTCTGTGTGGCTTTTTTAGGGTTTTGTGCTGACTGCAAAGTGACCTTTCCTATCTTCTTTCTGTTTAGTAAGTCGGGCCTCTCTTTGCTAAATCTATTTCATCTCTGTGTTTGTGATTTCATCTTACTCACAGTCAATATATGTGGGGGGCTGCCTTTTCCTTTGGGGAATTTTCTCTGAGGCAAGATAGGCTTATTTTTCCTATCTCTAGGGCTAGCTAGTTCTGAGGCTGTGACGAGGCGCCTAGGTCATGATAGGAGCGCTCCACAGCTATTTCTAGTGTACGTGATAGGATTAGGGATTGCGGTCAGCAGAGGTTCCACTTCCCAGAGATTGTCCTGTATTCATGTGCTATCAGGTCTTTTCTGGTGCTCTAACTACCAGGTCCACTATTTGTTCTAACCACCAGATCATAACAGGGTGATTTAAACTTTTATATTTTTTTTATTTTTTTCGAATTTTTAAAAACATTTTTTTTTAACTTGTGCCATGCTTCTATAGCCTCCATGGGAGGCTAGCAGTTGACGCAACTCGATCGGCTCAGCTACATAGCAGCAATCATCAGATCGCTGCTATGTAGCTGAAATGTAGGTGTGCTATGAGCGCCGACCACAGGGGAGCGCTCACAGCAGGCCAGCATCAGTAACCATAGAGGTCTCAAGGACCTCTATTGTTACCATCCTGATGCATCGCCCACCCCCGATCATGTGACTGGGTTCGGCGATGAGGTCATTTCCGGCCGCGCACCCGGAAGCGCCAGTTAAATGCCGCTGTCAGCGATTGACAGCGGCATTTAACAGGTTAATAGCGGCGGGTGAATTGCAATTTCACCCGCCGCTATTGTGGGCACATGTCAGCTGTACAAAACAGCTGACATGTCGCGATTTTGATGTGGGCTCACCGCCGGAGCCCACATCTAAGCAAGGAACCTGACATGCGCCGTACTAGTACGGGGCATGTCGGGAAGGGGTTAACACACACAGCATACTTCCTAGCTCACATGACCGCAGCTAATAGCGTGATGACACATATCTCCCCTCAAGGACTCGTCTGATGGCCATCTTACTATATATACATACACACATATACCTGCAAACACATGCATACACTAATATACACACACACACATATACAAACACATACACAGAGATGAATTCACACATTGATAAACATGTACAAACACAGACGCACCTTGAGCGCCCTGCGGTTTGCAGGGGGATGTCAGTTATGAAAGGTAATTCAGTACCACAATGGACATAGAGGTCAGCGCACATACAGTGACCTGGCAATAACCCAAAAAACAAGAACGAGCTCTGAGACGTGGGAACTCTGTTGACCGCAATCCCTAATCCTCTCCAACCACACTAAAGGCAGCCGTGGATTGCGCCTAACGCTCCCTATGCAACTCGGCACGGCCTGAGAAACTAGCTAGCCTGAAGATAGAAAATAAGCCTACCTTGCCTCAGAGAAATACCCCAAAGGAAAAGGCAGCCCCCACATATAATGACTGTGAGTTAGATGAAACGACAAACGTAGAGATGAAATAGATTTAGCAAAGTGAGGCCCAACTTTCTGAACAGAGCGAGGATAGGAAAGGTAACTTTGCGGTCAACACAAAACCCTACAAAACCCACGCAAAGGGGGCAAAAAGACCCTCCGTACCGAACTAACGGCACGGAGGTACACCCTCTGCGTCCCAGAGCTTCCAGCAAGCAGAAAAAAAACAAATTGACAAGCTGGACAGAAAAAAAACAGCAAACAAATAGCAAAGAGGAACTTAGCTATGCAGAGCAGCAGGCCACAGGAACGATCCAGGAGGAAACAGGTCCAAAACTAGAACATTGCCTGGAGGCCAGGATCAAAGCACCAGGTGGAGTTAAATAGAGCAGCACCTAACGACTTCACCACAGCACCTGAGGAAGGAAACTCAGAAGCCGCAGTACCACTTTCCTCCACCAACGGAAGCTCACAGAGAGAATCAGCCGAAGTACCACTTGTGACCACAGGAGGGAGCTCTGCCACAGAATTCACAACAGTACCCCCCCCCTTGAGGAGGGGTCACCGAACCCTCACCAGAGCTCCCAGGACGACCAGGATGAGCCATATGAAAGGCACGAACAAGATCGGGAGCATGGACATCAGAGGCAAAGACCCAGGAATTATCTTCCTGAGCATAACCCTTCCACTTAACCAGATACTGGAGTTTCCGCCTTGAAACACGAGAATCCAAAATCTTCTCCACAATATACTCCAACTCCCCCTCCACCAAAACCGGGGCAGGAGGATCAACAGATGGAACCATAGGTGCCACATATCTCCGCAACAATGACCTATGGAATACGTTATGTATGGAAAAAGAATCTGGAAGGGTCAGACGAAAAGACACAGGATTAAGAACCTCAGAAATCCTATATGGACCAATAAAACGAGGTTTAAACTTGGGAGAGGAAACAGTCATAGGAATATGACGAGAAGATAACCAAACCAAGTCCCCAACCCGAAGTCGGGGACCCACACAGCGTCTGCGATTAGCGAAACGTTGAGCCTTCTCCTGGGACAAAGTCAAATTGTCCACTACATGAGTCCAAATCTGCTGCAACCTGTCCACCACAGTATCCACACCAGGACAGTCCGAAGACTCAACCTGCCCTGAAGAGAAACGAGGATGGAACCCAGAGTTGCAGAAAAACGGTGAAACCAAGGTAGCCGAGCTGGCCCGATTATTAAGGGCGAACTCAGCCAAAGGCAAAAAGGACACCCAGTCATCCTGATCAGCAGAAACAAAGCATCTCAGATATGTTTCCAGGGTCTGATTGGTTCGTTCGGTCTGGCCATTAGTCTGAGGATGGAAAGCCGAGGAAAAAGACAAGTCAATGCCCATCCTACCACAAAAGGCTCGCCAAAACCTCGAAACAAACTGGGAACCTCTGTCAGAAACGATATTCTCTGGAATGCCATGTAAACGAACCACATGCTGGAAAAACAATGGCACCAAATCAGAGGAGGAAGGCAATTTAGACAAGGGTACCAAATGGACCATCTTAGAGAAGCGATCACAGACCACCCAAATGACTGACATCTTTTGAGAGACGGGAAGATCTGAAATAAAATCCATAGAGATATGTGTCCAAGGCCTCTTCGGGACCGGCAAGGGCAAAAGCAACCCACTGGCACGAGAACAGCAGGGCTTAGCCCGAGCACAAATCCCACAGGACTGCACAAAAGTACACACATCCCGCGACAGAGATGGCCACCAAAAGGATCTAGCCACTAACTCTCTGGTACCAAAGATTCCAGGATGACCAGCCAACACCGAACAATGAACCTCAGAGATAACTTTATTCATCCACCTATCAGGGACAAACAGTTTCTCCGCTGGGCAACGATCAGGTTTATTAGCCTGAAATTTTTGCAGCACCCGCCGCAAATCCGGGGAGATGGCAGACACAATTACTCCCTCTTTGAGGATACCCGCCGGCTCAGATACACCCGGAGAGTCGGGCACAAAACTCCTAGACAGAGCATCCGCCTTCACATTTTTAGAGCCCGGAAGGTATGAAATCACAAAGTCAAAACGGGCAAAAAACAACGACCAACGAGCTTGTCTAGGATTCAACCGCTTGGCGGACTCAAGATAAGTCAAGTTCTTATGATCAGTCAAGACCACCACGCGATGCTTAGCTCCTTCAAGCCAATGACGCCACTCCTCGAATGCCCACTTCATGGCCAGCAACTCTCGATTGCCCACATCATAATTTCGCTCAGCAGGCGAAAACTTCCTGGAAAAGAAGGCGCATGGTTTCATCACCGAGCAATCAGAACTTCTCTGCGACAAAACAGCCCCTGCTCCAATCTCAGAAGCATCAACCTCGACCTGGAACGGAAGCGAAACATCTGGTTGACACAACACAGGGGCAGAAGAAAAACGACGCTTCAACTCTTGAAAAGCTTCCACAGCAGCAGAAGACAAATTGACCACATCAGCACCTTTCTTGGTCAAATCGGTCATTGGTTTAGCAATACTAAAAAAATTGCAGATGAAGCGACGATAAAAATTAGCAAAGCCCAGGAACTTTTGCAGACTTTTCAGAGATGTCGGTTGAGTCCAATTATGGATGGCTTGGACCTTAACAGGGTCCATCTCGATAGTAGAAGGGGAAAAGATGAACCCCAAAAATGAAACCTTCTGAACCCCAAAGAGACACTTTGATCCCTTCACAAACAAAGAATTAGCACGCAGGACCTGAAACACCGTTCTGACCTGCTTCACATGAGACTCCCAATCATCCGAGAAGATCAAAATGTCATCTAAGTACACAATCAGGAATTTATCCAGGTACTCTCGGAAGATGTCATGCATAAAGGACTGAAACACTGATGGAGCATTGGCAAGTCCGAATGGCATTACTAGATACTCAAAATGGCCCTCGGGCGTATTAAATGCAGTTTTCCACTCATCGCCTCGCTTAATACACACAAGATTATACGCACCACGAAGATCTATCTTGGTGAACCAACTAGCCCCCTTAATCCGAGCAAACAAATCAGATAACAATGGCAAGGGGTACTGAAATTTAACCGTGATCTTATTTAGAAGGCGGTAATCTATACAAGGTCTCAGCGAACCATCCTTCTAGGCTACAAAAAAGAACCCTGCTCCTAATGGCGACGATGACGGGCGAATATGCCCCTTCTCCAAAGACTCCTTCACATAACTCCGCATAGCGGCGTGCTCAGGCACAGACAAATTAAACAGTCGACCTTTTGGGAATTTACTACCAGGAATCAAATCGATAGCACAATCACAATCCCTATGCGGAGGGAGGGTATCGGACTTGGGCTCATCAAATAAATCCCGGTAATCAGACAAGAACTCCGGAACCTCAGAAGGGGTGGATGACGAAATAGTCAGAAATGGGACATCACCATGTAACCCCTGACAACCCCAGCTGGACACAGACATGGATTTCCAATCTAATACTGGATTATGGACTTGTAGCCATGGCAACCCCAACACGACCACATCATGCAGATTATGCAACACTAGAAAGCGAATAACCTCCTGATGTGCAGGAGCCATGCATATGGTCAGCTGGGTCCAGTACTGAGGCTTATTCTTGGCCAAAGGCGTAGCATCAATTCCTCTCAATGGAATAGGACACTGCAAGGGCTCCAAGAAAAACCCACAACGCCTAGCATACTCCAAGTCCATCAAATTCAGAGCAGCGCCTGAGTCCACAAATGCCATGACAGAATACGATAACAAAGAGCAGATCAAGGTAACGGACAGAAGAAATTTTGACTGTACCGTACCAATGGTGGCAGACCTAGCGAACCGCTTAGTGCGCTTAGGACAATCAGAGATAGCATGAGTGGAATCACCACAGTAGAAACACAGCCCATTCAGACGTCTGTGTTCTTGCCGTTCAACTCTGGTCAAAGTCCTATCGCACTGCATAGGCTCAGGTTTAAGCTCAGGTAATACCGCCAAATGGTACACAGATTTACGCTCGCGCAAGCGTCGACCGATTTGAATGGCCAAAGACAGAGACTCATTCAGACCAGCAGGCATAGGAAAT
Organism: Ranitomeya imitator; assembly: GCF_032444005.1. Lineage (NCBI taxonomy): Eukaryota > Metazoa > Chordata > Amphibia > Anura > Dendrobatidae > Ranitomeya > Ranitomeya imitator. The sequence goes on along the minus strand of NC_091282.1, from coordinate 721,400,001 downwards.
CCCACCATGACATCCTTAAGGGCTTCAGAGAGACCTTTTCTGAAAATAGCTGCGAGCGCACCTTCATTCCACTGAGTGAGTACGGACCACTTTCTAAATTTCTGACAATATACCTCTATTTCATCCTGACCCTGACACAGAGCCAGCAAATTCTTCTCTGCCTGATCCACAGAATTAGGCTCATCGTACAGCAATCCGAGCGCCAGGAAAAACGCATCGATATTACTTAATGCAGGATCTCCTGACGCAAGAGAAAATGCCCAGTCCTGAGGGTCGCCACGCAAAAAAGAAATAACGATCCTAACTTGTTGAACTGGGTCACCAGAGGAGCGAGGTTTCAAAGCCAGAAATAGTTTACAATTATTTTTGAAACTCAGAAATTTAGTTCTATCTCCAAAAAACAAATCAGGAATAGGAATTCTCGGTTCTAACATAGAATTCTGAACCACAAAGTCTTGAATACTTTGTACTCTTGCCGTGAGCTAATCCACACATGAAGACAGACCTTTAATGTCCATTGCTACACCTGTGTCCTGAACCACCCAAATGTCTAGGGGAAAAAAAAGGCAAAACACAGTGCAAAGAAAAAAAAATGGTCTCAGAACTTCTTTTTTCCCTCTATTGAGAATCATTAGTACTTTGGGCCTCCAGTACTGTTATGAAAGGTAATTCAGTACCACAATGGACATAGAGGTCAGCGCACATACAGTGACCTGGCAATAACCCAAAAAACAAGGACGAGCTCTGAGACGTGGGAACTCTGTTGACCGCAATCCCTAATCCTCTCCAACCACACTAAAGGCAGCCGTGGATTGCGCCTAACGCTCCCTATGCAACTCGGCACGGCCTGAGAAACTAGCTAGCCTGAAGATAGAAAATAAGCCTACCTTGCCTCAGAGAAATACCCCAAAGGAAAAGGCAGCCCCCACATATAATGACTGTGAGTTAGATGAAACGACAAACGTAGAGATTAAATAGATTTAGCAAAGTGAGGCCCAACTTTCTGAACAGAGCGAGGATAGGAAAGGTAACTTTGCGGTCAACACAAAACCCTACAAAACCCACGCAAAGGGGGCAAAAAGACCCTCCGTACCGAACTAACGGCACGGAGGTACACCCTCTGCGTCCCAGAGCTTCCAGCAAGCAGAAAAAAACAAATTGACAAGCTGGACAGAAAAAAAACAGCAAACAAATAGCAAAGAGGAACTTAGCTATGCAGAGCAGCAGGCCACAGGAACGATCCAGGAGGAAACAGGTCCAAAACTAGAACATTGCCTGGAGGCCAGGATCAAAGCACCAGGTGGAGTTAAATAGAGCAGCACCTAACGACTTCACCACATCACCTGAGGAAGGAAACTCAGAAGCCGCAGTACCACTTTCCTCCACCAACGGAAGCTCACAGAGAGAATCAGCCGAAGTACCACTTGTGACCACAGGAGGGAGCTCTGCCACAGAATTCACAACAGATGTCACGGTGGCTGACCCGGTCCGTGGCCCTGGGACATCCATATTAGAGGAAAAGGTCTTTAAAGGGATTGTTCATGATGCCACCTGTGGTATTCGGTCAGGGTGACCGACGCTGCTAAGGGGTCCACTGGGGTGATGTTATGGCAGCTGGATGGTATACCTTCCCACAGGTGAAGTGTATCCCCAGGTCTTCCTAGTGTGTAGGTGGTGGATAGTGAGAGGCGCAGTGAAGATCGAGGACACAAGGTTGCAGTCTCTTTACCTTTACTGAAGACTTCAGCATCCACAGTCCAGAGCACCAGATCACAGGGCAGGCAGAGTCCGGCCGGTTTGGAGGCAAGTCCAGAGTCCCCTTATCCAGGTGGAAATCAGTAGCCTTCCTTTGCGCTGCAGTGTTGTAGTCCCTTACTGCTAAGCTTCTCATAAGGTGCTCACAACTGTTGTAGATGTTATGTCTCTCTCTCTGTCCCCCGGATAAGATAGGACAAACCCGTATGACTGGTGGCTTGAGGCGGTTTATAGGGACTCCATCATGCCCCAGCTTCTGAGAGTTGCCACCGTGCCGCCTAGGTATAGGTCGGACAGGTAACGTGGAAATAGCTGTCCTGCTGAAGTAAAGCGTAGAGATCCTTACTCCCTCGATGTTTCGGCTACCGGGCTTCAGCGCCTCAGAAGGAGGCAGCCTGCTCCTGGCTGGTCTTCCTCTGATATCCTCTCCTTTGCTCTGACTTCCTTTACTCCTGCTGCAATTCTGCTTTCTATCCATCTGTTTCCTAGGAGCTGCAGCACTTTAGGCTACACGGCTCCTATGCTTCCTTTCCCTCTGTCTCCCTGACAGGAACTGAACCCCTTCCCTCTAGATCAGGATGTTCTTATAGGGGAGTTCACCTTAAACAGGCTTATAGCTCCCCCTTCTGGTCTGGAGCGTGAACATGTTGCATGCATTATGTTACCTGACAAAGAGTTCTCCTTCATTGCCTCCAAACATAGCATCACTCTCCCCGAGAAGAAAGCAATACCACTGCGACAACCAGGACCCTGGGGCTCCGCACACACATTCACACACGCATAAACACATACACAGTCATACAGACACACACACATGCATAAACGCACACATAGACATGCAGAAATATACAAATACATAGACACATATGCATAAACATATACTAACGCACACATGCACAGACAGACACACACACAAGGCCGGCTCCAGATTTTCCCAAGACCCGGGTCAAAGAGTCTCAGTGGGCCCATTTAACCTATGCCATAATTCATTATGCACAGACACCGCGGAGAAATATAGGTATAGTACAATTACACTTACTTCTTACATTACATGACTGATATCTATTGTAAATTCTACAATACAATACAGCATAGGGGACTCAGATGATTGAGGGTCAACAGGTTTCAGGGTTTTAGTACCTGTAGTATTAGAGGTAATCAGGATATTGATAAATGTACCGCACCAGTAGAAACTGTCTTCAGCAGTGTACCCTTTACAAAAGTCAATTTCCTCCTATATAGTCCTTCATACAGTATTATGGGCAACACATAGTCCTCCATACAGTATAATGAGCCCCATATATTGCTCTATACAGTATAATTGATCCTATATATTACTCCATGCAGTATGAGTCCCATATATTGCTCCATACAGTAAAATGGACCCCATATATTACTCTATACAGGATCATGAGCCCCGTATAATGCTCCTTACTGAATAATGGACCCCATATATTGGCTCCATACAGAATAATTAGCCCCATATAATGCTTCATACAGTATAATGGCCCCACATAATGCTCCATACACTATACTGGGTTCAAATGCCTCATATCATATTCTACAGAATGTGCCCATATAATTCTCCATAAAGAGTGGACCTCATATAAATCTCCATACAGAATAAACCCCATATAATTTTCCATACAGCATAATAGGCCCCATATAATGCTCTATACAGTATAATGGTCCCCATATAATGCTTCATACAGATGGGCCCCATATAATGCTTCATACAGATGGGTCCCATATAATGTTCCATGCAGAATGGGCCCCATATAATGCTCCATACAGAATAATGGACCCATATAATGCTCTATATGGTATAATGAGCCACAATGTCTCATATAATACTCTATACAGAATGGGCCCATTATAATGCTTCATACAGAATGGACACCATATAATGCTCCATACAGAATGGACCCCATATAATGTTCCACACAGAATGGGCCCCATATAATTCTCCATACAGAATGGACCCCATATAAAGCTCCATACAGAATGAGACCAATATAATGCTCTATACAGTATAATGGGCATCATATAATGCTCCATACAGTATAATGGGTCCCATATAATGCTCCATACAGTATAATGGACTCCATATAATGCTCCACACAGTATAATGGGCCCCATATAATGCTCCATACAGAATGGGCCCCATATAATGTTCCATACAGAATGGGCCCCATATAATTCTCCATACAGAATGGGTTCCATATAATTCTCCATACAGAATGGACCCCATATAATGCTCCATACAGAATGAGCTCCATATAATGCTCCATACAGTATAATGGGCCTCATATAATGTTCCATATAGTATAATGGTCCCCACATAATGCTCCATACAATATAATGGGGCCCCATATAATGCTCCACACAGAATGGACCCCATATAATGGTCCATACAGAATGGGCCCCATATAATGTTCCATACAGATTGAACCCCATATAATGCTCCATACAGAATGGACCCCATATTATTCTCCATTCAGAATGGGGCATATACAATGCTTCATACAGTATAATGGGCCAAATACAATGCTCCATACAGTATAATGGGCCCCATATAATGCTCCATACTGTATACTGGGTCTCAATGCCTCATATACTGTAAAGAATGGGCCCCATATTATGCTTCATACAGAATAGGCCCCATATGATGCTTCATACAGAATGGGCCCCATATAATGTTCCATACAGATTGAACCCCATATAATGCTCCATACAGTATAATGGGCCTCATATAATGTTCCATATAGTATAATGGGCCCCACATAATGCTCCATACAATATAATGGGGCCCCATATAATGCTCCACACAGTAAAATGGGCCCCATATAATGCTCCATACAGAATGGACCCCATATAATGGTCCATACAGAATGGGCCCCATATAATGTTCCATACAGATTGAACCCCATATAATGCTCCATACAGAATGGACCCCATATTATTCTCCATTCAGAATGGGGCATATACAATGCTTCATACAGTATAATGGGCCAAATACAATGCTCCATACAGTATAATGGGCCCCATATAATGCTCCATACTGTATACTGGGTCTCAATGCCTCATATACTGTAAAGAATGGGCCCCATATTATGCTTCATACAGAATGGGCCCATTATAATGCTTCATACAGAATGGACACCATATAATGCTCCATACAGAATGGACCCCATATAATGTTCCACACAGAATTGGCCCCATATAATTCTCCATACAGAATGGACCCCATATAAAGCTCCATACAGAATGAGACCAATATAATGCTCTATACAGTATAATGGGCATCATATAATGCTCCATACAGTATAATGGGTCCCATATAATGCTCCATACAGTATAATGGACTCCATATAATGCTCCACACAGTATAATGGGCCCCATATAATGCTCCATACAGAATGGGCCCCATATAATGTTCCATACAGAATGGGCCCCATATAATTCTCCATACAGAATGGGTTCCATATAATTCTCCATACAGAATGGACCCCATATAATGCTCCATACAGAATGAGCTCCATATAATGCTCCATACAGTATAATGGGCCTCATATAATGTTCCATATAGTATAATGGTCCCCACATAATGCTCCATACAATATAATGGGGCCCCATATAATGCTCCACACAGAATGGACCCCATATAATGGTCCATACAGAATGGGCCCCATATAATGTTCCATACAGATTGAACCCCATATAATGCTCCATACAGAATGGACCCCATATTATTCTCCATTCAGAATGGGGCATATACAATGCTTCATACAGTATAATGGGCCAAATACAATGCTCCATACAGTATAATGGGCCCCATATAATGCTCCATACTGTATACTGGGTCTCAATGCCTCATATACTGTAAAGAATGGGCCCCATATTATGCTTCATACAGAATAGGCCCCATATGATGCTTCATACAGAATGGGCCCCATATAATGTTCCATACAGATTGAACCCCATATAATGCTCCATACAGTATAATGGGCCTCATATAATGTTCCATATAGTATAATGGGCCCCACATAATGCTCCATACAATATAATGGGGCCCCATATAATGCTCCACACAGTAAAATGGGCCCCATATAATGCTCCATACAGAATGGACCCCATATAATGGTCCATACAGAATGGGCCCCATATAATGTTCCATACAGATTGAACCCCATATAATGCTCCATACAGAATGGACCCCATATTATTCTCCATTCAGAATGGGGCATATACAATGCTTCATACAGTATAATGGGCCAAATACAATGCTCCATACAGTATAATGGGCCCCATATAATGCTCCATACTGTATACTGGGTCTCAATGCCTCATATACTGTAAAGAATGGGCCCCATATTATGCTTCATACAGAATGGGCCCATTATAATGCTTCATACAGAATGGACACCATATAATGCTCCATACAGAATGGACCCCATATAATGTTCCACACAGAATTGGCCCCATATAATTCTCCATACAGAATGGACCCCATATAAAGCTCCATACAGAATGAGACCAATATAATGCTCTATACAGTATAATGGGCATCATATAATGTTCCATACAGTATAATGGGTCCCATATAATGCTCCATACAGAATGGACCCCATATAATGGTCCATACAGAATGGGCCCCATATAATGTTCCATACAGATTGAACCCCATATAATGCTCCATACAGAATGGACCCCATATAATGGTCCATACAGAATGGGCCCCATATAATGTTCCATACAGATTGAACCCCATATAATGCTCCATACAGAATGGACCCCATATTATTCTCCATTCAGAATGGGGCATATACAATGCTTCATACAGTATAATGGGCCAAATACAATGCTCCATACAGTATAATGGGCCCCATATAATGCTCCATACTGTATACTGGGTCTCAATGCCTCATATACTGTAAAGAATGGGCCCCATATTATGCTTCATACAGAATGGGCCCATTATAATGCTTCATACAGAATGGACACCATATAATGCTCCATACAGAATGGACCCCATATAATGTTCCACACAGAATGGGCCCCATATAATTCTCCATACAGAATGGACCCCATATAAAGCTCCATACAGAATGAGACCAATATAATGCTCTATACAGTATAATGGGCATCATATAATGTTCCATACAGTATAATGGGTCCCATATAATGCTCCATACAGAATGGACCCCATATAATGGTCCATACAGAATGGGCCCCATATAATGTTCCATACAGATTGAACCCCATATAATGCTCCATACAGAATGGACTCCATATTATTCTCCATTCAGAATGGGGCATATACAATGCTTCATACAGTATAATGGGCCAAATACAATGCTCCATACAGTATAATGGGCCCCATATAATGCTCCATACTGTATACTGGGTCTCAATGCCTCATATACTGTAAAGAATGGTCCCCATATTATGCTTCATACAGAATGGGCCCCATATGATGCTTCATACAGAATGGACCCCATATAATGCTCGATACAAAATGGGCACCATATAATTCTCCATACAGTATAATCAGCCCCATATAATGCTCCATACAGAATGGGCCCCATATAATGTTCCATACAGAATAAGTCCCATATAATTATCCATGCAGAATGTGTCCTATGTAATGCTCCATACAGAATGGGCCCCATATAATGCTCCATACAGAATGAGACCCATATAATGTTCCATACATAATGGGCCCCATATCCTGCTCCATATTGAATTTGCCCCATATAATTCTCCTTACAGAATGGACCCCATATAATGCTCCATACAGAATGAGCCCCATATAATGTTCCATACAGTATATTGGACCCCATATAATGCTTCATATTGAATTTTCCCCCATATAATGCTCCATACAGAATTGGCCCCATATAACTCTCCATTGAGACTGGACCCCATATAATGCTCCATACAGAATGAACCCCATATAATGCTCCATCCAGAATGAGCCCCATATAATACTCCATACAGTATAATGGGCCCCATATGATGCTTCATACAGAATGGGCCCTATATAATGCTCCATGCAGAATGGGCCCCATATAATGCTCTATACAGAATGGGCCCCATATAATGCTCTGTACAGAATGAACCTCATATAATGCTCCATCCAGAATGAGCCCCATATAATGTTCCATACAGTATATTGGGCCCCATATAATGCTTCATACAGAATTGGCCCCATATAATTCTCCATTCAGAATGGACCCCATATAATGCTCCATACAGAATGAGCCCCACATAATGTTCCATACAGAATGGACCACATATAATGCTCCATACAGAAGGGACCCCATATTGTGGTCCATACAGAATAGGCCCCATATAATGCTTCATACGGTATAATGGACCCAATGCAATGCTCAATACAGTATAATGGGCCCCATACTGTATACTGAGTCCCAATGCCTCATATTATACTCTAAAGAATGGGCCCCATATAATGATTCATACAGAATGGGCCCCCATATAATTCTCCATACAAAATGAACACCATATAATGCTCCATCCAGAATGAGCCCCAAATAATGTTCCATACAGTATAATGGGCCCCATATAATGCGCCATACAGAATGGGCCCCATATAATGTTCCAGACAGAATAGGCCCCATATAATTCTCCATACAGAATGTGCCCCATGTACAGTATAATGGGCTCCATATAATGCTCCATACAGTATTATGGGCCCCATATAATGCTCCATGCAGTAAAGTGGGCCCAATATAATGCTCCATAAAGTAAAATGGGCCCCATATAATGTTCCATACAGAATAGGCCTCATATACAGTGCCTTGTGAAAGTATTTTGCCCCTTGGAACTTTTCAACCTTTTCCCACATATCATGCTTCAAACATAAAGATACCAAATGTAAATTTTCGGTAAAGAATCAACAATAAGTGGAACACAATTGTGAAGTTGAACTAAATGTTTTGGTTATTTTAAATTTTTGTGGAAATTCAAAAACTGAAAAGTGGGGCGTGCAATATTATTCAGCCCCTTTAACGTAATACTTTGTTGCGCTACCTTTTGCTGCGATTACAGCTGCAAGTCGCTTGGTCCTGTATTTGGCTCCATCCATCTTCCCATCAATTTTAACCATCTTCCCTGTCGCTGCTGAAGAAAAGCAGGCCCAAACCATGATGCTGCCACCGCCATGTTTGACAGTGGGGATGGTGTGTTCAGGGTGATAAGCTGTGTTGCCTTTACACCAAACATATCTTTTGGCATTGTTGACAAAAAGTTTCATTTTGGTTTCATCTGACCAGAGCACCTTCTTCCACATGTTTGGTGTGTCTCCCATGTGGCTTGTTGCAAACTTTAAATGACACTTTTTATGGATATATTTGAGAAATGGCTTTATTCTTGCCACTTTTCCATAAAGGCTAGATTTGTGCAGTGTACGACTGATTTTTGTCCTATGGACAGACTGTCCTACCTCAGCTGTAGATCTCTGCAGTTCATCCAGAGTGATCACAAAGCAGGTGCATTTATACGGAGACTTGATTACACACAGGTGGATTATATTTATCATCATTAGGCTATGTGCACATGTAAGAAAAGAGGTGCAGATTTTTCTGCACAAAATCAGCATCTCCCGGCAGAATCCGCAGCCGTGCATTTGCCGCGGTTTTTATGCGGATTTTGTGCGGTTTTTGTGCGGAATTGCTGTGGATTTTGTGCGGATTTTGCCATTCTGGATTTTTAACATGGAGGGGTTCAGAAACGCTGCAGATCTGCACAAAAGAAGTGACATGCACTTCTTTGAAATCCGCAGCAATTCCGCACTGATTTTTCCGCACCATCTGCACATCTTTTTTTTTCCCATTAACTAACATTGTACTGTACATCACAGTGCGGATCTGCAGCGTTTCTGCGTGGAAAAATCCGCTGCGGATCCTCAGCAAATCCGCATCGCGTGCACATACCCTAAGGCATTTAGGACAATATTGGATCATTCAGAGATCCACAATGAACTTCTGGAGTGAGTTTGCTGCACTGAAAGTAAAGGGGCCGAATATTATTGCACTCCCCACTTTCAGTTTTTAATTTCCACAAAAATGTAAAATAACCAATAAATTTCATTCAACTTCATAATTGTGGTCCACTTGTTGTTGATTCTTCACCAAAAATTTACATTTGGTATCTTTATGTTTGAAGCATGATATGTGGGAAAAGGTTGAAAAGTTCCAGGGGGCCGAATACTTTCGCACGGCACTGTAGTTCTCCATAGAGAATGGACCCCATATAATTCTCCATACCGAATCGACCTCATATAATGCTCCATACAAAATGGACCCCATATAGTGCAGTACAGAATGAGCCCCATATAATGTTCCATACAGAATGTGCCCCATATAATGCTCCATACAGAATGGCCCCCATATAATGTTCCTTACAGAATGGGCCCCATATAATGCTCCATACGGTATAATGGGCGCATATAATGCTCAATACAGTATAATGAGCCCCATACTGTATACTGGGTCCCAATGCCTCATATTAAACTCTAAAGAATGGGCCCAATATAATGCTTCATACAGAATGGGCCCCATATAATTCTCCATACAGAATGAGACCCATATAATGTTCCATACATAATGGGCCCCATATCCTGCTCCATATTGAATTTGCCCCATATAATTCTCCTTACAGAATGGACCCCATATAATGCTCCATAGAGAATGAGCCCCATATAATGTTCCATACAGTATATTGGACCCCATATAATGCTTCATATTGAATTTTCCCCCATATAATGCTCCATACAGAATTGGCCCCATATAACTCTCCATTGAGACTGGACCCCATATAATGCTCCATACAGAATGAACCCCATATAATGCTCCATCCAGAATGAGCGCCATATAATACTCCATACAGTATAATGGGCCCCATATGATGCTTCATACAGAATGGGCCCTATATAATGCTCCATGCAGAATGGGCCCCATATAATGCTCTATACAGAATGGGCCCCATATAATGCTCTGTACAGAATGAACCTCATATAATGCTCCATCCAGAATGAGCCCCATATAATGTTCCATACAGTATATTGGGCCCCATATAATGCTTCATACAGAATTGGCCCCATATAATTCTCCATTCAGAATGGACCCCATATAATGCTCCATACAGAATGAGCCCCACATAATGTTCCATACAGAATGGACCACATATAATGCTCCATACAGAAGGGACCCCATATTGTGGTCCATACAGAATAGGCCCCATATAATGCTTCATACGGTATAATGGACCCAATGCAATGCTCAATACAGTATAATGGGCCCCATACTGTATACTGAGTCCCAATGCCTCATATTATACTCTAAAGAATGGGCCCCATATAATGATTCATACAGAATGGGCCCCCATATAATTCTCCATACAAAATGAACACCATATAATGCTCCATCCAGAATGAGCCCCAAATAATGTTCCATACAGTATAATGGGCCCCATATAATGCGCCATACAGAATGGGCCCCATATAATGTTCCATACAGAATGTGCCCCATATAATGCTCCATACAGAATGGCCCCCATATAATGTTCCTTACAGAATGGGCCCCATATAATGCTCCATACGGTATAATGGGCGCATATAATGCTCAATACAGTATAATGAGCCCCATACTGTATACTGGGTCCCAATGCCTCATATTAAACTCTAAAGAATGGGCCCAATATAATGCTTCATACAGAATGGGCCCCATATAATTCTCCATACAGAATGAACCCCATATAGTGTTCCATACAGTATAATGGGCCCCATATAATGCTCCATATTGAATGGGCCCCATATAATGCTCCATGCAAAACGGACCCCATATAATGCTCCATACAGAATGGGCCCCATATAATTCTCCATTCAGAATGGGCACTATATAATGTTCCATACAGAATAGGCCCCATACAGTATAATGCTCCATACAGAATGTGCCCCATATAATGCTCCATACAGAATGGGCCCCATATAATGCTCCGTACAGAATAGCCCCATATAATGTTCCTTAAAGAATGGGCCCCATATAATTTTCCATACGGTATAATGAGAGCATATAATGCTCCTTACAGAATGGGCCCCATTTAATGCTCCATATAGTATAATGGGCCCTGTTGTGAATTCTGTGGCTGAGTTCACTTCTGTGGTCACAAGTGGTATTGCAGTCTCTGGGCTTCCTCCCTCAGGTGTTTTGGTGAGCTCGTTGGCTGCCTTGCTATTTAGCTCCACCTGAGTCTGTCTTCCTTGCTCCTTGTCAATGTTCCAGTGTTGGATCTGAGCTACTGCATCTTTCCTTGGGCCTGCTGCTCTGCTAGATAAGTGCTTCTAGTTTGTTTTCTGTTTTTTCTGTCCAGCTTGCTATTATCTTTTGCTGGAAGCTCTGAGAAGCAAAGGGGTGCTCCGCCGTGCTGTTAGTTCGGCACGGTGGGTCTTTTTGCCCCTTTGCGTGGTTTTCGTTTTAGGGTTTTTTGTAGACTGCATAGTTCTCTTTGCTATCCTCGCTCTGTCTAGAATATCGGGCCTCACTTTGCTGAATCTATTTCATTCCTACGTTTGTCTTTTCATCTTGCTAACAGTCATTATATGTGGGGGGCTGCCTATTCCTTTGGGGTATTTCTCTGAGGTAAGTCAGGCTTGTATTTCTATCTTCAGGCTAGTCAGCTCCTCAGGCAGTGCCGAGTTGCATAGGTAGTTGTTAGGCGCAATCCACTGCTGCTTATAGTTGTGTGAGGATAGATCAGGTACTGCAGTCTACAGAGATTCCACGTCTCAGAGCTCGTCCTATTGTTTTTGGTTATTGCCAGATCTCTGTATGTGCGCTGATTACTGCACGCTGTGTTGCCTGATTGCCAGCCATAACAGTACAAGGAGCCAGACCAATGATTCCCAATAGAGGGAAAAAAGAAATCCTGACATCATTTTTTTTTCTTAGCTCTGTCTTCAGTCTTTTTTTTCCCCTAGACATTAGAGTGCTTCAGGACACAGCTGTGGACATGGATATTCAGGCTCTGTGCTCCTCAATGGATAATCTCGTTGTAAATATACAAAAGATTCAAGATACTATTGATCAGAAATCGATGCTAGAACCAAGAATTCCGATTCCTGATTTGTTTTTTGGTGACAGAACTAAGTTCCTGAGCTTCAGAAATAATTGTAAGCTATTTTTGGCCTTGAAACCTCATTCTTCTGGTAATCCTATTCAACAGGTTTTGATTATTATTTCTTTTTTGCGCGGCGACCCACAGGACTGGGCGTTTTCTCTTGCACCAGGAGATTCTGCATTGAGTAATGTTGATGCATTTTTCCAGGCGCTGGGATTGCTTTACGATGAGCCTAATTCAGTGGATCAAGCTGAGAAAAATCTGCTGGCTTTATGCCAGGGTCTGGATGATGTAGAAGTATATTGTCAGAAATTTAGGAAATGGTCAGTACTCACTCTGTGGAATGAATCTGCACTAGCGGCTTTGTTCAGAAAGGGTCTCTCTGAAGCTCTTAAGGATGTAATGGTGGGATTTCCTATGCCTGCTGGTTTGAATGAGTCTATGTCCTTGGCCATTCAGATCGGTCGTCGCTTGCGCGAGCGTAAATCTGTGCACCATCTGGCGGTATTGTCTGAGAGTAAGCCTGAGCCTATGCAGTGCGACAGGACTATGACTAAAGTAGAACGGCACGAACACAGACGTCTGAACAGACTGTGTTTCTATTGTGGTGATTCTACTCATGCTATTTCTAATTGTTCTAAACGCACTAGGCGGTTCGATAGCTCTGCCGTTATTGGTACTGTACAGTCCAAATTCCTTTTGTCCATTACCTTAATATGCTCTTTGTCATCATATTCTGTCATGGCGTTTGTGGATTCAGGCGCTGCCCTGAATCTGATGGATTTGGATTATGCTAAACGTTGTGGATTTTTCTTGGAGCCTTTGCGGTGTCCTATTCCGTTGAGAGGAATTGATGCTACACCTTTGGCCAAGAATAAGCCTCAGTACTGGGCCCAGCTGACCATGTGCATGGCTCCTGCACATCAGGAAGTTATTCGCTTTCTGGTACTGCATAATTTGCATGATGTGGTCGTGTTGGGGTTGCCATGGCTACAAACCCATAATCCAGTATTGGATTGGAACTCTATGTCGGTAACCAGCTGGGGTTGTCAGGGAGTACATGGTGATGTTCCATTTTTGTCTATTTCGTCATCCATTCCTTCTGACATCCCAGAGTTCTTGTCGGACTTTCAGGATGTATTTGAAGAGTCCAAGTCTGATGCCCTACCTCCGCATAGGAATTGTGATTGTGCTATCAATTTGATTCCTGGTAGTAAATTCCCTAAGGGTCGTTTATTTAATTTGTCCGTACCTGAACACACCGCTATGCGCAGTTATGTGAAGGAGTCCCTGGAGAAGGGACATATTCGCCCATCGTCGTCACCATTGGGAGCAGGGTTCTTTTTTGTAGCCAAGAAGGATGGTTCGCTAAGACCGTGTATTGATTACCGCCTTCTTAATAAGATCACTGTTAAGTTTCAGTATCCCTTGCCATTGATATCTGACTTGTTTGCTCGGATTAAGGGGGCTAGTTGGTTTACTAAGATTGATCTTCGTGGTGCGTATAATCTGGTGAGAATCAGGCAGGGAGATGAATGGAAAACGGCATTTAATACGCCCGAGGGTCATTTTGAGTATCTGGTGATGCCGTTCGGACTTGCCAATGCTCCATCTGTTTTTCAGTCTTTTATGCATGACATTTTCCGTGAGTATCTGGATAAATTCTTGATTGTTTACTTGGATGACATTTTGATCTTCTCAGATGATTGGGAGTCTCATGTGAAGCAAGTCAGAATGGTTTTCCAGGTACTGCGTGCTAATTCCTTGTTCGTGAAGGGATCAAAGTGTCTCTTCGGTGTGCAGAAAGTTTCATTTTTGGGGTTCATCTTTTCCCCTTCTACTATCGAGATGGATCCGGTTAAGGTTCAGGCCATCCAGGATTGGACTCAGCCGACATCTCTAAAAAGTCTGCAGAAATTCCTGGGCTTTGCTAATTTTTATCGTCGCTTCATCTGTAATTTTTCTAGCATTGCCAGACCATTGACCGATTTGACCAAGAAGGGTGCTGATTTGGTTAATTGGTCTTCTGCTGCCGTGGAAGCTTTTCAGGAGTTGAAGCGTCGTTTTTGCTGTGCCCCTGTGTTGTGTCAACCTGATGTTTCTCTTCCGTTCCAGGTCGAGGTTGATGCTTCTGAGATTGGTGCAGGGGCGGTTTTGTCACAGAGAGGTTCTGGTTGCTCAGTGTTCAAACCATGTGCTTTCTTTTCCAGGAAATTTTCTGCTGCTGAGCGTAATTATGATGTGGGCAACCGAGAGTTGCTGGCCATGAAGTGGGCATTCGAGGAGTGGCGTCATTGGCTTGAGGGTGCTAAGCATCGCGTGGTGGTTTTGACTGATCATAAGAACCTTACTTATCTTGAGTCTGCCAAGCGCTTGAATCCTAGACAGGCCCGTTGGTCGTTATTTTTTGCTCGTTTTGATTTTGTGATTTCATACCTTCCGGGCTCTAAAAATGTGAAGGCGGATGCTCTGTCTAGGAGTTTTGTGCCCGACTCTCCGGGGTTATCTGAGCCGGCGAGTATCCTCAAGGAAGGAGTCATTGTGTCTGCCATCTCCCCTGATTTGCGGAGAGTGTTGCAGAAATTTCAGGCTAATAAACCTGATCGTTGTCCGGCCGAGAAACTGTTCGTCCCTGATAGGTGGACTAGTAAAGTTATCTCTGAACTTCATTGTTCGGTGCTGGCCGGTCATCCAGGAATCTTTGGTACCAGGGAGTTGGTTGCTAGATCCTTCTGGTGGCCATCTCTGTCACGGGATGTGCGTGCTTTTGTGCAGTCCTGTGGAATTTGTGCTAGGGCTAAGCCCTGCTGTTCACGTGCCAGTGGGTTGCTTTTGCCCTTGCCGGTCCCGAAGAGGCCTTGGACACATATTTCGATGGATTTCATTTCTGACCTTCCCGTTTCTCAAAAAATGTCGGTCATTTGGGTGGTCTGTGATCGCTTTTCTAAAATGGTCCATCTGGTGCCCTTGGTTAAATTGCCTTCCTCCTCTGATTTGGTGCCTTTGTTCTTCCAGCATGTGGTTCGTTTACATGGCATTCCTGAGAATATTGTTTCTGACAGAGGTTCCCAGTTTGTCTCGAGGTTCTGGCGAGCCTTTTGTGGTAGGATGGGCATTGACCTATCTTTTTCCTCGGCCTTCCATCCTCAGACTAATGGCCAGACCGAACGAACCAATCAGACCTTGGAAACATATCTGAGATGTTTTGTTTCCGCTGACCAGGATGATTGGGTGTCATTTTTGCCGTTGGCTGAGTTCGCCCTTAATAATCGGGCCAGCTCGGCTACCTTGGTCTCTCCATTTTTTTGCAATTCTGGGTTCCATCCTCGTTTCTCTTCAGGACAGGTTGAGTCTTCGGACTGTCCTGGTGTGGATTATGTGGTGGACAGGTTGCAGCAGATCTGGACTCAGGTAGTGGACAATTTGACCTTGTCCCAGGAGAAGGCTCAGCTTTTCGCTAATCGCAGACGCCGTGTGGGACCCCGACTTCGTGTTGGGGATCTGGTTTGGTTATCTTCTCGTCATATTCCTATGAAGGTTTCCTCTCCTAAATTTAAACCTCGTTTTATTGGTCCGTATAGGATTTCTGAGATTCTCAATCCGGTGTCTTTTCGTCTGACCCTCCCAGACTCCTTTTCCATACATAATGTATTCCATAGGTCGTTGTTGAGGAGATACGTGGCACCTATGGTTCCATCTGTGGAGCCTCCTGCCCCAGTTTTGGTGGAGGGGGAATTGGAGTATATTGTGGAGAAGATTTTGGATTCTCGTGTCTCTAGACGGAAACTCCAGTATCTGGTCAAATGGAAGGGTTATGCTCAGGAAGATAATTCCTGGGTTTTTGCCTCTGATGTCCATGCCCCAGATCTTGTTCGTGCCTTTCATGTGGCTCATCCTGGTCGGCCTGGGGGTTCTGGTGAGGGTTCGGTGACCCCTCCTCAAGGGGGGGGTACTGTTGTGAATTCTGTGGCTGAGTTCACTTCTGTGGTCACAAGTGGTATTGCAGTCTCTGGGCTTCCTCCCTCAGGTGTTTTGGTGAGCTCGTTGGCTGCCTTGCTATTTAGCTCCACCTGAGTCTGTCTTCCTTGCTCCTTGTCAATGTTCCAGTGTTGGATCTGAGCTACTGCATCTTTCCTTGGGCCTGCTGCTCTGCTAGATAAGTGCTTCTAGTTTGTTTTCTGTTTTTTCTGTCCAGCTTGCTATTATCTTTTGCTGGAAGCTCTGAGAAGCAAAGGGGTGCTCCGCCGTGCTGTTAGTTCGGCACGGTGGGTCTTTTTGCCCCTTTGCGTGGTTTTCGTTTTAGGGTTTTTTGTAGACTGCATAGTTCTCTTTGCTATCCTCGCTCTGTCTAGAATATCGGGCCTCACTTTGCTGAATCTATTTCATTCCTACGTTTGTCTTTTCATCTTGCTAACAGTCATTATATGTGGGGGGCTGCCTATTCCTTTGGGGTATTTCTCTGAGGTAAGTCAGGCTTGTATTTCTATCTTCAGGCTAGTCAGCTCCTCAGGCAGTGCCGAGTTGCATAGGTAGTTGTTAGGCGCAATCCACTGCTGCTTATAGTTGTGTGAGGATAGATCAGGTACTGCAGTCTACAGAGATTCCACGTCTCAGAGCTCGTCCTATTGTTTTTGGTTATTGCCAGATCTCTGTATGTGCGCTGATTACTGCACGCTGTGTTGCCTGATTGCCAGCCATAACAGGGCCCATGTAATTCTCATTACAGTATAATGGGCCCCATATAATGCTCTGTACAGTATAATGGGCCCCATATAATGCTCCTTACAGTATTATGGGCCTCATATAATGCTCCTTCCAGTAAAGTAGGCCCCATATAATGCTCCATACAGTAAAATGGGCCCCATATAATGCTTCATACTGAGTGAACCCCATATAATGCTCCATACAGTATAATGGGCCCCATATAATGCTCCACACAGTAAACCGGCTTCCAATGCCTCATATCCAACTCTAAAGAATGGTCCTCATATAATGCTTCATACAGAATGGGCCCCATATAATGCTCCATACAGTATAATGGGCCTCAATGCCTCTTATAATACTCTATACAGAATGGGCCCTATATAATGCTCCATACAGAATGGACCCATATAATGTTCCATTCAGAATGGGCTCCATATAATTACCCATACAGAATGGATCCCATATAACAATCCATACAGAATTGACCCCATATAATGTTCCATGTAGAATGGGCCCCATATAATTCTACATACAGAATGGACCCCATATAATTCTCCATAAAGAAAGGGTCTCATATAACGTTCCATACAGAATGGGCCCCATATAATTCTCTATCCAGAAAGGACCCCATATAATTATCCATACAGAAGGGACTCCATACAATGCTCCTTACAGTATAATGAGCTCCATATAATGCTCCATACAGTATAATGGGCCCCATATACTGCTCCATACGGTATTATAGGCCCCATATAATGCTCCATGCAGTAAAGTGGGCCCCATATAATGCTTCATACAGTAAAATGGGCCCCATACAATGTTCCATACAGAATGGGCCTTATATAATTCTCCATAGAGAATGGACACCATATAACTCTAAATACAGAATGGACCCCATATAATGCTCCATACAGTTTAATGGGCCCCATATAATCTCTCCCTCTTCCCGCTGCAGGACCGGTCTCCTTAGCAACTTCTCTCTATGCAGTGATAAGGACAGAGGGCGCACGGTAGTGACGTCATCGTGCCCTCTGCTCTGAGACATCACAGAGTCAGAAGACGCGGAAGAGATAGGACCTGTGGAGGAAGAAGGAAAGGTAAGTATCTCATACAGTTTAAAGCATGGGGGACCCAAAGCATGCTGGTGTTCCCAACGGCAAGTGGGCGCAGCCACTTGTCGGGGCACTGGGTGGTGATGCCAGCCCTGCCTGCCTGCAAGGACTCCTCTCAACCTCCGGGCCCCAGTGCAGCTCCAACTGCCTTCCCCTATCACAATAGTCTGTAATCACTGAAAACAGATTTTACTTTCAAATTGAGAATTTTGAAAATGAATGATCAGTCCATGGGGAGAAAAATAAGCCGATTTTTCTGATAAGATTACAATGCAATAAGATTATATGTAAGATTATGTTAAAGTTTCTTCTTTGCATGCGTCCTATTGATTTATGAAAAAAGTAAAATGACAGATACTTTTTAAAGCAGTCTTCTAACTTGGGTGTATAGTGGTGGCCTATCTTTAGGATATGTCATCAATGTTTGCTTAACCAGGGTCCTGCACCCCCGCCTATCAGCTGTTATCAGTGATGGCGGCAGCCGTCGGGCTGCTCTGTCTATTTGTAGTGGCTGGGGCTTGGTACTGCACATTTGCCTCTTATTTAAATCAATAGGATGTGGATATGCAGTCCCCTGCAGTGGCCATTACAAGAGTACTTACGTCCGCTGCTGACGCCGTTAACAGTCGGGTGTCAGACCCCCACCAGTCAGACATTGATGACCTATCCTAAGAATAAGTCCTCAGTGTAAAAGTAGTGGACAACCTCTTTAAATATCTTGTAAAAATCCCTGAGTGTCACTGATTCTGATGTTCTTTTCCATTTTGTGCTGCCTTGCTCCATTGCAGAGATGTTCACATTTGTTATAGTTTTGGAGCCCACTATGTGAAATCTCTGCTTGTAGTGCAACTGGGTGTTTGTTTCAGAGTCTACTCTGGGTGGTGTGCACAGCTTGCAAGCTTCTGACTAGATCAGCTGCTGAGCTGTGATTGGCAGGTTTGAGACGGAGAGGTGTAGGCGCAAGCCCCCCAGAGAAGAATCTGAAGAAATGCCCAGTTGCACTACAAGCAGAGATTTCACATACTGCGCTCCAAAGGCAACAAATATTGATATCTCTGCAATGGAGTGATGCCGCACAAAACACAATTTTTGAAGCACAGGGATTTTTTTTACAAGGTATGTAACTCTATTTTTTGAGTAGACGATGGGTTCTCTTCAGCACAAAACCTAATTTAAAGCATAGGTCATTTTCTGATGGCAGCTTTGGTTTAAGACAATGAAAAAATGATTACAATTTATAAAAGAAGACCCTTCTTGCATCTCCAATGTAATAATCTTAAGCACATTTTTAATTTACGCCTTTCCTCACTTTGCATCTTAAGTCTTGCTAATTGAGTATACATTCCTATTTACTCAGCATACAAATACATAAAAGAAACCTCTTTCACAATTTTCTCTCCTTCCTCCCTGCTTTCATCATATTAAGTGCAGGCAGCGACTTCACAGTTTGCAGTGCACCTCTCTGATAGATAGCCCCGCTGTATCCCCACCTCTCCTCAATTAAAGCTGTGATCACGTTCCTACCTGTAGGGCACTTTACTGCCTCCCTATGCGGCCCTACATTTGGTAACTAATACCAGCAATTAGCCTCATCTGCTATGTAAATGAGTGTAATTGCAATTAAAGAGTAAAATACTTTAGTGGGCCCGAAGGAAAAACATGCAATTATTAGGAAGGCAGTGGCGGATAGAGGTAGGGTGTGAACAAGGGTCTCTCACGCTCTACCCACTGGCAATGTAGAAACCTGGAAGCCAATCACCAGATGGCTAGGAAAAGGCCAGGTCTTCTGCATACACAGGCAATCTAGTGTGGCTACAGATTGTCCAATTATTCTTGTTTTTATTATGTATTAATTTATTCACAACTGCATATCGATAGAATCTAAAATAATACCTGCTTGGCATTTTTTATAATATATGGAGGAATTTAGTGGATGTACAGTGCGGTTCTGCTGCAGGAAGAGATGCCAATGACTCTGCACTGTCAGCTGTACAAATAATTATGGTGTCTGCCTGAGCACTATTTGGTGTCACTGGACAGACCCTCTAAGTAATTTTGGAAAATATTCATATCCCGTACATTAGAATTTCTATTTTCAATACTGTGGAGACACGAAGGTCAGTGGGTGCTCTCGTCCTCTGGCCCAGTTGCCTTTATAAAAACTGCATGGGCCAGAGCTCATCCCACTGAACGCCGTGATGAGATTGCGGGGTGTCGCTGGGTTTTCATGACAGCTAGGGATCTGCTGAAGATCGCTTTGCCTGTCATGACAGTAGTCCCGGCTGGCATTCATAGGAGACCACGATTTGTGCTATATACAGCAATAAAGTAATATTGCTGCATGTATTATTAGGGTATGTGCACACGTTGCAGATTCCATTGGGGATTTTTCCACGCAGATTCTGCAGAATCTGCCCTGCGTTTTACCTGCGGATTCCCTGCGTATTTTGTGCGGATTTCGCCTGCGTTTTTACACCTGCGGATTCCTATAAAGGAATAGGTGTAAAATGCTGCAGAATCCGCGCAAAGAATTAACATACTGCAGAAAATAAACCGCTGAGTTTCTGCTCGGAATTTTCCTCAGCATGTGCACTGCGGATTTGGCTTTCCATAGGTTTACATGGTACTGTACAACGCATGGAAAACTGCTGCGGATCCGCAGAGTCAAATCCGCGCCGTGTGCGCAAACCCTAAGTCAGTGTTCCCCAACTCCAGTCCTCAATAGCCACCAACAGGTCATGTTTACAGGATTTTCTTAGTATTAGGGTTCATACTCAAATGCAGTAAACTCGGATGGGTCTTGCATGTCAATACCCGGGACTGCGCACTGCACACGGCACTCAGGAGCGGAGCGTGCGGCTGCATGTCTTGCTATGCGGCTGCACGCTCCGATCCGAGTGCCAGGTGCAGTGCCGGGTATTGAGACTCATCCGAGTTTCTCGGAGAATGAACCCTTAGGGTATGTGTCCACGTTCAGGATTGCATCAGGATTTGGTCAGGATTTTATACAGGTAAAATCCTCACCAAATCTGCACCTGAGGTCACTGGCAGGTCACCTGCGCTGTCATTGCGTTGTTTCTGCAATGTATGGACATGCTGCGTTCTTAAAAGACGCGCCGCATGTGTTTCCGTGGGTATGCCGCATGCGCCTTTTAATGCATAGTAGAAATTCACTCCACTATGCTGTAACATCTGGACGCTGCTTTTTTGATGCTGCGTCAAAAACGCAACGTTTCCTGAACGTGGAAACACACCCTTACACAGGTGATGGAATTATTGCCTATCCAGGTGATGCAATCAACACCTCTGCAATACTAAAGAAATCCTGAAAACATGACCTGTTGGTGGCTCTTGAGGACCGGAGTTGGGGAACACTGCCCTAAGTGATCAGATTACAGGTCCCTTAGGGGACTAACAGATACAGTAAAGGTGGAAAACAATGTTTTAAAAAATATCTCCCTTTTTCCCCATTTAAAATGAAGATTTAAAAAAAACAAAACACTGTGGTATAGTTGCATCTATAAGAATCTGATCTATCAAAATATTATTAATATTTTATAATATTATAGAATTAATTTGATCGGTAAACGCAAGAGAGCAAAGGCAGCAAAACTCAGAATTCCTTTTTTTTTGGTCACCACAGCTCCTCAAATAAATGCAATAAAAAGTAATCGAGATGTCTTATCCACCACAAAATAGTATCAATAATTAAAAACATCAAGTCGGTGTGCAATAAACAAGCCCTCATACTCGCTGCTCTCTACTCCAGGAATATGTGCATGGAGAGCAGTGAATATTCATTGTTCTTTGAAAGCAGGCACAGTAGTCACAGCTGCTGACTTCCTGCAGCTGCATGGCGATCACGTGTGTCCGCTATTAAAGGGAATGAATATTCACTGCTCTCAACACTTAAGGGAGTAGAGAGCAATGAATATTCATTCCCTTAAGTAGTTGGCACAAGTGATCGCCCAACCATTGCAGAAAGCCGGCAGCTGCGACTACTGTGCCCGCTGTTAAAGAAAAATGAAAATTATATATGGCACAGCTTTCTATGGAGCATCTATGGGGCCATAATGAACGGTGCAGAGCATTTTATATGGCACAGCTTTATATGGAGCATCTATGGGGCCATAATGGATGGTGCAGAGCATTATATATGGCACAGCTTTATATGGAGCATCTATGGGGCCATAATGAACGGTGCAGAGCATTCTATATGGCACAGCTTTATATGGGGCCATAATGAACGGTGCAGAGCATTATATATGGCACAGCTTTATATGGAGCATCTATGGGGCCATAATGAACGGTGCAGAGCATTCTATATGGCACAGCTTTATATGGGGCCATAATGAACGGTGCAGAGCATTATATATGGCACAGCTTTATATGGAGCATCTATGGGGCCATAATGAATGGTGCAGAGCATTATATATGGCACAGCTTTATATGGGGCCATAATGAACGGTGCAGAGCATTATATATGGCACAGCTTTATATGGAGCATCTATGGGGCCATAATGAACGGTGCAGAGCATTATATATGGCACAGCTTTATATGGGGCCATAATGAACGGTGCAGAGCATTATATATGGCACAGCTTTATATGGGGCCATAATGAACGGTGCAGAGCATTATATATGGCACAGCTTTATATGGAGCATCTATGGGGCCATAATGAACGGTGCAGAGCATTATACAGTATATGGCACAGCTTTATATGGGGCAATAATGAACGACATATAGTGACGGTTGTTAGTGATTGTAACTATGGATACCTTACCTACTTCTATGCCCTGCACAGGGGGTAAACGACATAGCAAATCAGAAGAACTTGCCTACAACTAGCCGATAATATCGATATGTATATTTTTGCAGCATAAACTGTGAACTGTAAAATTTACTAACACAATAATACAGTCCAGCTCCACCAACTGAAAAAGACAAAACAAAAACACAAATTTGTCTCTATTTTTACAGTGACTATTAAAATAGAAATCTTTAAATTTATATCATTTCATAGAAAATATTATAAAAATCAACAAATCACTTTATTAAAAAATATGGTGTTGTGCCCCCCAAAAAATAATTTTACAGTGCCAACAACTAGGTGTGTCACTTTTATGTCTAATTTGCAGTGTATTGTCTTTTGTCAAATGCAATCCATCTCTAGCAGCAGATAAGCTGTTTTTTTCCTTCTGCTCCTGCTCTCCTGTCTAATAATCTGAAAACTAACAGAAAGGGGTGCCAGCACCAATATTGCTGGTAGATTGATAATGAAGAGGAACTTTCAACTCAAGAAGAATTTATCGCAGTATTCACAGTGAACTATAAAATTATTGGTTAGACTAATTTGATAGTAAATACTAAACTACTCCACCTTCAAAAGTCATAAATTCTTTATTTTTATTTATTTTTCAGACACTTAACAAAAAAGAACAATAGGTTCCAGTACCTATAGTGCTGGCGGATACTGGCGGATATATAATAAAAGGAAACTGTCTACTCCACAAGAATCCATGGCATTATTTACTGTGAACTATAAAATGATAAGTATTTACTATTACAATAATCTAATCTATTTTTTTTTTACAAACACTTAACAAGAAAGAACCATAAGTTCCAGTACCTATAGTGCTGGCAGATTTAGTGTTGTGACTTTTCCTGGAGGTTAGACAGGTATACATGTGCACCAAAAACTGTTTTGTCTTCCTTAGGGCCCCTTTCCATTTGTGAGGAAAACGGACGAGTGCAATCCGATAAAAAATCGGATTGCACTCGGACCAATGTTAATCAATATGTGACACTCCATTTGCGATTTTTTTTCCCAGCCGAAATCGGACTGAGAAAAATCTGTGTCGGCTGAGAAAAAAATCGCAGCATGCTGCGTATTGCTGAGATTCTCGGACGAGACTCGCCAATGCAAGTCAATGGGTGCGAGAGAAAAAACGCACAGCACTCGCACTATGCGAGTGCTGTCCGATTTTTACGCACCCGTGTCCTTAGAAAAGCCGGCAATTCAGCGCAGAGTACAGTAAAATCACACTGACAGGTTAGATGAGAGTAGATATATACACATAGAATAGGTATATATACATATATATATGTCAGGGAGACACCTATATATATATATATATTTATATTTAATGCAGCGCGAGATAGCTTTAAAGCTGGTAATTCAATTACCGGCTTTTGTTTTCTCCTGCACAAACCCGACATGATATGAGACCTGGTTTACATACAGTAAACCATCTCATATCACCATTTTTTTTGCATATTCCACACTACTAATGTTAGTAGTGTGTATATGCAAAATTTGGGCGTTCTAGCTATTATATTTAAGGGTTAGATGGCGGAAAAAATTGGCGTGGGCTCCCGCACAATTTTCTCCGCCAGAGTGGTAAAGCCAGTGACTGAGGGCAGATATTAATAGCCTGGAGAGGGTCCATGGTTATTGGCCCCCCCCTGGATAAAAACACCTGCCCCCAGCCACCCCAGAAAAGGCACATCTGGAAGATGCGCCTATTCTGGCACTTGGCCACTCTCTTCCCATTCCCGTGTAGCGGTGGGATATGGGGTAATGAAGGGTTAATGCCACTTTGCTATTGTAAGGTGACATTAAGCCTAATTAATAATGGAGAGGCGTCAATTATGACACCTATCCATTATTAATCCAATTGAAAGAAAGGGTTAAAAAAATACACACACACATTATTAAAAATTATTTTAATGAAATAAAAACAAAGGTTGTTGTAATTTTTTATTTAACGCCCAATCCACTCAGTGAAGACCCTCGTTCTGTGACAAAAAAAAAAAAATAAACCAACAATATACTTACCTTCCACAGATCTGTAAAGTCCAACGATGTAAATCCTTCTGAAGGGGTTAAAACATTTTGCAGCCAGGAGCTTTGCTAATGCAATGCTACTCCTCGCTGCAAAACCCCGGGGAATGAGTCTAAATATAGATCAATGAGCTATATTTAGCTTCATTTGCGGTGAGGCGCCCTCTGCTGGCTGTTCATAGATCGTGGGAACTTTCCTTGAAAGCTCCCAGGCTTTCTAGGAAAGTTCCCACGATCTATGAACAGCCAGCAGAGGGCGACTCACCGCAAATGAAGCTAAATATAGCTCATTGATCTATATTTAGACTCATTCCCCGGGGTTTTGCAGCGAGGAGTAGCATTGCATTAGCAAAGCTCCTGGCTGCAAAATGTTTTAACCCCTTCAGAAGGATTTACATCGTTGGACTTTACAGATCTGTGGAAGGTAAGTATATTGTTGGTTTATTTTTATTTTTTGTCACAGAACGAGGGTCTTCACTGAGTGGATTGGGCGTTAAATAAAAAATTACAACAACCTTTGTTTTTATTTCATTAAAATAATTTTTAATAATGTGTGTGTGTATTTTTTTAACCCTTTCTTTCAATTGGATTAATAATGGATAGGTGTCATAATTGACGCCTCTCCATTATTAATTAGGCTTAATGTCACCTTACAATAGCAAGGTGGCATTAACCCTTCATTACCCCATATCCCACCGCTACACGGGAATGGGAAGAGAGTGGCCAAGTGCCAGAATAGGCGCATCTTCCAGATGTGCCTTTTCTGGGGTGGCTGGGGGCAGGTGTTTTTAGCCAGGGGGGGGGCCAATAACCATGGACCCTCTCCAGGCTATTAATATCTGCCCTCAGTCACTGGCTTTACCACTCTGGCGGAGAAAATTGTGCGGGAGCCCACGCCAATTTTTTCCGCCATTTAACCCTTAAATATAATAGCTAGAACGCCCAAATTTTGCATATACACACTACTAACATTAGTAGTGTGGAATATGCAAAAAAAATGGTGATATGAGATGGTTTACTGTATGTAAACCAGGTCTCATATCATGTCGGGTTTGTGAAGGAGAAAGCAAAAGCCGGTAATTGAATTACCAGCTTTAAAGCTATCTCGCGCTGCATTAAATATAAATATATATATATATATAGGTGTCTCCCTGACATATATATATATGTATATATACCTATTCTATGTGTATATATCTACTCTAATCTAACCTGTCACTGTGATTTTACTGTACTCTGCGCTGAATTACCGGCTTTTCAAAGGAGACCCGTGCGTAAAAATCGGACAGCAATACGGATGTCATACGGATGTTGCGATAAAAAAATCGCATGACACTCGCATGACACTCGCATGACACTCGCATGGCACTCGCATGGCACTCGCAGACGTTACATCAGTTTTTTCGGTCCGTAAATCGGACCGTTTTTTTCTCATACAAGTGGAAAGGGGCCCTTATTGTGAGGTTTGAGGGCAGCAAGTCCACCCAGTTTTGATTTTTTTTTTCTGAGAAAACATTGAATATACTTCAAGTTAAGTCCACATTTCATGGTTTTATCCAGCCAGTTACTATATAACTTAGCAAGGAACGTTTCAGAGTTGATTTTTTTTCTGGTCCCAGGAGACAACTTCTGCAACAGTTGTCAAAAACTTCTGGAATAGGAAAGAATTGGATTAGTCTTGGCATCACGTTTATCTCTCACTATTTACGGGTTACCACCAAGGAAGGAAACTAAACTGAAATGTGGGACATTTGTGAACAGTATCTTACAAACTTTTTACAAGATATTAATAATCTAACCCCTTCTTTAATTTCTCACTGATTCACTCTAAACTCCGTTCTAAATATGATAATACTAATAAGTAGTATGATTCTAAAAAATGCGGTGCATGGTACATATATACTTTTCATTTTATTTATAAAAATTAGTCATTATTCATTTATTAGATTATTTATTTTATTTTATGATGCGTTGTTGATAGCCTCTATTTTTGTGATATTTTGGTATATACGTCTGGATGATCTTGTTCTTTAATGATAGGCGTCACACGGCAGATAGTGGGTTAATGATCTTAAGCATAGTCTTTTAGGTATATAAGTGCTGTCCGTTTCCTGTTCTTTTCCCATAGTGAAGGTCAATGGAGAACCATGTTCTCTAAACAAAATAAACACCCGATCAGGTTACAGGCAGATCGTTTTTATAATTAGGCCATCAGCTCATGATGAAAAGGTACCATTATGGCACAACTTCCCTTCCCAATCTCTATTAGGAAATGTACAGACCGGTAATGTCTTTTTCCCCATTTTTCTAATAACTTAGTATGCCCCTTTTCCCTGGGAGAAGCCCCGATCCCTGGAGTCTTGGCAAAATGAAGTAGATGGTTAATGGTTACTTGATTAAAGAAGGCTCTCCATGTAATCTGTTCCTTCCGAGGTCCTAAATCGTTACCGAATGACAAATATAAGTGTCTTTGGGTTGTGCAGCTATTAACTCCTATACCTAAAGTTGGTTGTTGATGCAGCAGAATGGACATTTGGGATATGGAGACTCAAGTCCAGGAGAAAACTAATAACAATGGAGTGATGGGGGGGAGGTGGAAGGTTAGAGAAAGATGTTGTGGCAACAGGGGAGTTTATTTGATATTGTGTTCTGTTGACTGATATGTGTGATAAAGAATCAACAGTTGAATCAAGAGTCGACCATGGGAGGGAGCAGTTCCCCAAGCAAATATTGAAGTGGGATCGCCCTCCATCTCCCAACACCTGATTAACCTGGCAAAGGAAACGGAGAAGTGAACATCGCTGGGCATTCCCAGGTTCTTCTTCTCCTGTTGTGTTTTACCTGAGTGGCCAAGTTGAAGGCAACCTCCCGAGTTAGTTCTGAGAGTTAGCAAGAAAATGGACTGTTTTAATTGTTGTGTGTGCATATTTTGTCTGTTTTGAATGGTCGGGGACGACGATATTTTACCGTGGGGGCATTTAGGGGGGTGAAAGGGTAGAAGAAGACATGGCAACAGGGGAATTATTTGATTGTGTGCTGTTGATTGGTATGTGTGATAAAGAATGTTATTTTTTTCCTTTTGCTGGTTTTATGTCTCAGTTCTCCTAGAGGCTCTGCCTTAAAGCCATCCATGGGAATGGAAGGAGGTCTGTCCACTTTGGGAACCAGCATAGGGATATAGTTTTCATCAAACAGAGAAACATATAGTTAATACAAGAATCAAAAAAATCGACGGGAAGCTATATGCAATAAAATTACATGAAAATTTTTATTGATACAATATTAAAAAATGCAACGTAAAACCAGTTAGTATGGGGACAGCAATATGCAAAAAAACAGCCAACAAAAGGTACACAAATTACAGGTGAATCATCACCTTTAAGAATAGAGCTGCTATTAGAATTGGAGTGAAGATTAAATATTTATAAATTTGTGGAGCAATGAAGCTTCCAAAAATCTTTTTTATTTTTCATACATAGTGAAGTAGTCCAAATATAACAAGCCCCATGACAGTGTTTGTAATATCCTTAGATATATTCCATTGTCAATCCCTATAAATGGTAACTGCCTCCACGTGATTCAGCCACAGAAAAAGTATGAAAAAGTTTTCAATTAGTGCCCAACTATGGTGTATGCAGCAAAAAAAGGGGGCATGATAGTAAGGAACAGGGACAGGAAAGCTCAGGGATGGAAGTAAAGATAGTGAGTACTGTACCTTTAAATGACTGTGGCACCCATTAAAGCACTACAGCGTTTTTGCCAATTATTATAGAAAATTTATTAGGAGTTTTTCACAGATCGTTAAACCTGTTACCGATTTCACATGTAAGGGGGTGACTCTAAAAGCTTGGTCGTCAGATGCCATTGGGGCCTTTAATAGACTAAAAGACTGCTTCATGTCTGCTTCAGTATTGATTCAACCTGATCTTCAGATATCGTTTATCATAGAGGTGGATGGCTCAGAGGTTGGGGCTGTTTTGTCTCAAGGTCCTAAAACCCTGACGAACTTTTTTTCTAGGAAATTTTCATCTGCTAAGAGAAATTATGATGTTGGAAATCATGAGCTGCTTGCTGTCAAGTTAGTGTTAGAGGAATGGAGGCATTTTTGGGAGAGTGCTACTCATCAGGTGACGGTTGTGACTGATCATAAAAATTTAGCTTATATTGAATCTGCTAAACGTTTAACCCCTAGACATGCCAGGTGGTCAATTTTTTTTTCTAGATTCAATTTTTCCATCACGTTCAGGACGGGGTCTAAGAATATTAGCCTTCCTCCATTCTTCCTCAGGGTATAATAATTTCTATGGTGTCCTCAGAGTTGGAGGCTGAGATTCGCCAAGTCCAGTTTTTGGCTCCTTTTGCTACTCCTGGATCTAAATTATCTGTGCCCTTGTATCTTGGATTACATCTGTTTCAAGGGTTTCATGACTCTATCTTGAGTGGTCACCCCATGTCACTGTTACACAGAAAGATATATGTAGACTTTTTTGGTGACCATCCGTGCTTAACAACATTAAAGGTTTTGTATCCGCTTGTGAGGTTTGCGCACGTGCAAATGTTTGTCATAACCGACCGGCTGGGGAATTGTTTCTATTGCCTATTCCAGAAATACAATGGACTCATTTGTCCATGGATTTAATCACTAATTTGCCTTTGTCTAGTGGGAAAACCGTTATTTGGGTGGTGGTTGACTGATTCAGTAAACAAGCTCACATTGTTCCATTATCAGGGTTACCTAATGTGAGAAGATTTCCAGGTTATTCATCAATCATGTGGTGAGATTGCATGGTGTTCCTCTGAACATTGTACAGTGCCTTGCGAAAGTATTCGGCCCCCTGGAACTTTTCAACCTTTTCGCACATATCATGCTTCAAACATAAAGATACCAAATGTAAATTTTTGGTGAAGAATCAACAACAAGTGGAACACAGTTGTGAAATTGAACGAAATTTACTGTATTTTTCGCTTTGTAAGACGCTCCGGATTATAAGACGCACCCCAAATTTTGAGGAGAAAAATAGGAAAAAACTTTTTTTTATAAATTGGTGGGGCATCTTATAATCCATGCATCTTATTACTTACCAGGGGTTGTGGCTGCGGTGGATCAGGGTCCCAGGGTCGTTGCTGGAGGCAGGGATGAGGGGGTCTGCAGGGGGGCTTCTGTGCTGCAGGGGGCTCCTGTGCTGCAGGCTGGGATGAGGGGGTCTGCAGGGGGGCTCCGCTGCTGCAGGAGGCTCCTGTGCTGCAGGCTGGGATGAGGGAGTCTGCAGGGGGCTCCTGTGCTGCAGGCTGGGATGAAGGGGTCTGCAGGGGGGCTCCGCTGCTGCAGGGCTGTCCCCGGTGCTGCGGGGGGCTCTGGCGACATTTTGTGAAAGACCAGAGCCCCCCGGCACTTCGTCCATGCGTTCCTGTATGACTGACTCCGGGAAAATGGCCGCCGGAATCTCGAGAGATGAGATCTCAGCGCTGAAATCTCATCTCCCGAGATTCCGGTGGCCATTTTCCCGGAGTCAGTCATACAGGAACGCATGGACGAACTGCCGGGGGGCTCTGGTTTTTCACAAAATGTCACCAGAGCCCCCCGCAGCACCAGAGCCTCCAGCATCACCCGGGGCAGCAGCGGTGACGGGCAAGGTGACAGCAGTGGCGGGCGGCGGCGGGCGGCAGCGGCGGCGGATACTCCCTCAGCCCAGCCTGTAACGGTAAGTGGTATATCCGCTTTGTAAGACGCACCCCCATATCCTCCCCCCCCCCCAAATTTGGGGGAAATAAAGTGCGTCTTACAAAGCGGAAAATACGGTACTTTATATTTTTAAATTTTTGTGGAAATTCAAAAACTGAAAAGTGGGGCGTGCAATATTATACGGCCCCTTTACTTTCAGTGCAGCAGACTCACTCCAATAGTTCATTGTGGATCTCTGAATGATCCAATGTTGTCCTAAATGCCTAATGATGATAAATATAATCCACCTGTGTGTAATCAAGTCTCCGTATAAATGCACCTGCTCTGTGATAGTCTCAGGGTTCTGTTTGAAGCACAAAGAGCATCATGAAGACCAAGGAACACAACACGCAGGTCCGTGATACTATTGTGGAGAAGCTTAAAGCCGGATTTGGATACAAAATGATTTCCAAAACTTTAAACATCCCAAGGAGCACTGTGCAAGCTGTCAGATCTTTTGGAACTCCTAAAGTGAACCCGCAGAACCACGACAACGAACCTCCCAAGGGTGAGCTGGCCAGGTGGACCACCCCCAATACAGGGAGTGTTAGGGGCAGGCACGAGGGAGACTATTGCCGCAGAAGCTAATACCCAGGGACAGAAAGTAGGAGTGGAAAAGATGCAGAACTGGCTATAACGGAGACACAGGACATACTGGCAATGACTAAGACTAAGAATAGTCTGGATATGGTGGACGCCCAGGACAGGCAGGATATGGCGGAAACACAGGACAGGCAGGGTATGACGAACGCACAGGACAGAGCACGGTATGGCGGATGCACAGGACAGAGAAAGGTATGGCGAACGCACAGGACAGAGCAAGGTATGGCGGACGCACAGGACAGAGCAAGGTACAGAGGGACCTTGGTCAAATGAGGTCAAATGACAATCAGGCATAGAGCAGAGGAAGGAGTTACTTTAAATAGGAGAGACACAGAAGCACTTCTGGGTCAGGGTCCTCCAGGGTCAAAGAGAGGAGAAGCGGCGCATCAGCATATCAAAGAGGAAGTGCACGTGCGCAGAGGGAGATGGAGTGCGCGTGCGCACCCGACGGACACCAGGAAGCTGCGGTGAATCAGGAGGAGAAGAAGGAAGAACGCGTGCCTGCAGGAGGAGCGCGCCGGAGAGGGTAAGTATGTTGGCGAGCCGGGGGCGG
Source organism: Ranitomeya imitator (assembly GCF_032444005.1). NCBI lineage: Eukaryota > Metazoa > Chordata > Amphibia > Anura > Dendrobatidae > Ranitomeya > Ranitomeya imitator. The sequence goes on along the minus strand of NC_091282.1, from coordinate 721,367,568 downwards.
AGCGGCAGTTGGAGTGGCAGGAGCGGTGGCGCTGAGTGGCGCTGTGACTGTACCCCTCCCCTTACTCCCCCTCTTTATAAGACCAGAAAGGAATGTGGCTAAAATACCAGGAGCCTGTATGTTTTCACGGGGTTCCAAAGACCTCTCCTCGGGACCAAAACCCGTCCAATCGACCAACAAGAGAGTTTTACCTCTAGACTTTTTCATGGCAAGAATATCTTTAACCTCAAAGATATCCGGGTCAAAAACTGGCAAAGGAGTTTGAGCAGGAGAATCATGGAACTGATTGAAAACAACTGGTTTCAGAAGGAAAACGTGAAAAGAGTTGGGTATGCGAAGTGAAGCGGCCAATTTCAATTTGTAGGGCAACATCGTTAATACGAGCCAAAACCTCGAAAGGACCAATGTACCGAGGACCCAATTTATACGAAGGAATCTTAAGACGAATGAACCTGGAAGACAACCAGACCTTATCACCTGGCTGATATGACGGAGGATCCAGGCGTCTCTTATCGGCATGTCTCTTAATCCTGACCAGTGCCTGTTCAAGAGTGATTTTGGTCTCCTGCCAGACCCTGTAGAACTCCTCGGACAGAAGATCTGCCGCTGTCACACCCGAGACAGAAAGCACCGGCAGAGGAACTCCAGGATGTTGCCCATAAATGATGAAGAAGGGAGATTTGGAAGAAGACTCATTGATATGGTTATTGTACGTGAACTCTGCCCACGGAAGCAAATCAGCCCAGTTATTATGATGACCGTTGGAAAAATGACGGAGATAGGTCATTAGAATTTGGTTAGTGCGCTCAGCTTGTCCGTTGGTCTGTGGATGGTAAGCAGTAGAGAAATTCAAAGTAACATTCATCAGCTTGCATAGAGCACGCCAGAATCGAGAGGTGAACTGGACTCCTCTATCAGAGACTATGTGTGAAGGAAAACCGTGAATCCGGAAGATGTGAGCTATGAAGATTCTTGCCAACTCAGGAGCGGAAGGTAAACCAGGCAAAGGGACAAAATGAGCCATCTTGGAAAATCGATCCACGACTACAAAAATGACCGAATGTCCAGAAGAGTGAGGAAGATCAGTAATAAAATCCATGGCGATGTGTTGCCAGGGAGCCGAAGGAACTGGAAGCGGATGCAAGAGACCAGAGGGCAAATGTCTAGGAACCTAGTTCCTTGCACAAGAAGGACATGAGGCGACAAAACTTCGGACGTCTTGTAGGAGAGACAGCCACTAATAATAGCATGTGATGAGAGCTAGTGTCTTCTTGTACCCTACATGGCCTGCTAATTTGGAGGCATGACCCCAACGTAGAACTCGAGACCGCTTGTTAGCCTTGACGAAGATCTTAGCTGGAGGTAAGGAAGACATGCTGATCGGAGCTACAAGAATGATCTTGCTGGGATCCATGATATGTGAAGGTTCTTCTTCAACATCGAATGCAAGAAAAGATCTGGACAAGGCAACAGCTTTGAAGTTTTTGTTGCCAGGACGGAAATGTAATTCAAGGTCAAAGCCAGCAAAGAATAACGACCATCTGGCCTGTCGGGGATTTAGTCTTTGTGCAGAACGGGTGTATTCCAGATTCTTGTGGTCAGTATAGTTCTTGAAAGGGTGAACAGCTCCCTCCAGCAAATACCGCCACTCCTCCAGCTCCAACTTGATGGCCAATAGTTCTTTGTCGCCAATGGCATAAATTCTTTCCGAGACAGAGAAGATTTTGGAAAAGAAACCACAAGTAGCCAGTTGTCCGGAAGATGATCTCTGGGAAAGTACCGCACCAGCGCCAATGTCAAAAGTGCAGCGCCCCAGAGACCTGGTCATTGCAGTAATGTCGCTCTGCCGCTAAGGGGAGTGATGGTACGTCTGATGGCACTAAAGGAGTTCATCTGACCAGGTATCACCAGCACACATTATACTTCACACTCCGTCCACTAGGGGGAGCAAAGGGTTTTATTTATTAGGCCACTCCTCACACTGGTAAAACTAGGGGTTGGATAGGAAGTTAGTCAGAAGCTGACTGGGTTTTGTTCAGGCAACATCCTACTGAGGCGCGTAGCCGGTGCCCGGAACACCGAAGAAGTAACTGACTTTATGCCTTACTTCAAATACCGCAGGACAGTTAATTATAGGTTGGCTGTCTACCTTACATCACCTAAGCAGACATAGGGGGCAACGCGTGGAGAGGGGCATCTCTAGGGTCCCGGAAGAGCTCCGAGACTTCCCGTCAAACGGGTGCGTCCTAGCCATAACAAACATGGGGGACGGAGAATAGAAAGAACTAGAAAGAACTGGAACGAATGAGAACAGAAGTTGTGAGGACTATCCCGAATGCTCTGCAGGGAAGCACTACAACACACAGGCGCTAGTGGTAGGCCATGATTTCCACCTGTAAAGGGAACTCTGTATGTGCCTTCGGACCGGCCGGTCTCAGACAGCCCTGTTAACCGTGCTCTGGATTGAGGATCCTGAAGCCTTCAGTAAAGAGGTAAAGAGACTGCAACCTTGTGTCCTCGTTATTGACTGCACCTCACACCATCGCCATCTACATTATTGGGAAGCCCTGGGGACACACTTCACCTGTGGGAAGATATACCATCTAGCTGACCATTCCATCACCCCAGCGGACCCCTAAGCAGCGTCGGTCACCCTGACCGAATACCACAGGTGGCGTCACGAACCCTTGACAAACTACCATCACCGCTTTTATTGGACGCCCCTTAGCAGGGTCACGGACCGGGTCCAGCCACCGTGACAACCCCAGAACTGAGACAGAGAGAACCGGTACCGAGTAACCTGTGGCCCTGTGTCTGGGGGCGCTCCAACTTGGCATCACGAACAGGATCGTACTTAAGCCTGAAGAATCAGGTCATGTGTGCCTTGGAACTGTGATTGAAACGTGTTTGAACTGTGATTTATTGCAAGGACTGTGTATTGCTATCTGCCGCAAGATTCCCGCCAAAACTGCTGCCATTGCAGCGCCACGAGAAGCGCAAGAGAAGAAGTGTTATGATGCGGTGGTTTAGGAGCAACATGTGACGAGCTCTGAAGGAAGTGGTAACTGTACTGACCACAGTCCCTAAGCTCAACACAACACTAGAAGTAGCCGTGGGGTGCTCCTAACTCTCCCTAGGCACCTCGTCACCGCCTAAGAGCTAACTACCCCAAAAGACAGAAGCAGGAAAACTATCTTGCCTCAGAGAAAATCCCCAAAGGATAGATTAGCCCCCCACAAATAATGACTGTGAGTGGAGAGGGAAAAGACATACACAGAATGAAACCAGGATGAGCACAGGAGGCCAGTCTAACTTGATAGATAGGACAGGATGGAATACTGTGCGGTTAGTATAAAACACTACAAAAATCCACGCAGAGTTTACTAAAAATCTCCACACCTGACTAAAGGTGTGGAGGGTAAATCTGCTTCCCAGAGCTTCCAGCAAGACAGAATTAATTTATACTGATAACGCTGGACAAACATAGAAGCACAGAGCGGATAAGTCCACAAACTGTGAACAGAAAAGAGCCAGCAAAAACTTAGCTTTGCAGAACTGGTCAGGATAACAGGGAACTCCAAAGAGATGTGAATCCAACCAGGAACCATTTACAAGTGGCACTAGCTGAAGGACAAAGCCAGGCATAAATAGCCAAGCAGAAAAGACGATCAGTGGAAGCAGCTGAAGACAGCTAACTCCAAGGAGCAGCCATACCACTAGAAACCACATGAGGGAGCCCAAGAGCAGAACTCACAAAAGTGCCACTTACAACCACCGGAGGGAGCCCAAGAGCGGAATTCACAACAGTACCCCCCCCCCCTTGAGGAGGGGTCACCGAACCCTCACCAGAGCCCTCAGGCCGATCAGGATGAGCCAAGTGAAAAGCACGAACCAAATTGGTGGCATGGACATCGGAGGCAACAACCCAAGGATTATCCTCCTGACCATGACCCTTCCACTTGACAAGATACTGAAGCCTCCGCCTCGAAAAACAAGAATCCAAAATCTTCTCAACCTCATATTCCAACTCTCCCTCAACCAACACCGGGGCAGGAGGGTCAACCGAGGGAACAACGGGGACCACATATCTCTGCAACAAAGATCTATGGAAAACATTATGAATGGCAAAAGAGGCAGGAAGAGCAAAACGAAAAGACACCAGATTAATAATTTCAGAAATTTTATAAGGACCAATAAACCGAGGCTTAAACTTAGGGGACGAAACCTTCATAGGAACATGACGAGAAGACAACCAAACCAAATCCCCCACACGAAGCCGGGGACCAACACACCGACGGCCCTTTCCTGAGACAACGTCAAATTGTCCACCACATGAGTCCAAATATGCTGCAGCCTGTCCACCACAGAGTCAACACCAGGACAATCAGAAGGCTCAACCTGCCCAGAAGAAAAGCGAGGATGAAAACCAAAATTACAAAAGAAAGGTGAAACCAAAGTAGCCGAACTAGCCCGATTATTAAGGGCAAACTCGGCCAATGGCAAGAAAGACACCCAATCATCCTGATCAGCAGACACAAAGCATTTCAAATAGGTCTCCAAGGTCTGATTAGTTCGCTCAGTTTGGCCATTAGTCTGAGGATGAAACGCCGAAGAAAAAGACAAATCAATGCCCATCCTAGCACAAAAGGCCCGCCAAAATCTAGAGACAAACTGAGAACCTCTGTCAGACACAATATTCTCCAGAATGCCATGCAAACGAACCACATGCTGAAAAAACAATGGAACCAGATCTGAGGAGGAAGGCAACTTAGGCAAAGGTACCAGATGGACCATTTTAGAGAACCGGTCACAAACAACCCAGATAACAGACATCTTCTGGGAAACAGGAAGATCCGAAATAAAATCCATGGAAATATGCGTCCAGGGCCTCTCAGGGACCAGCAAAGGCAAAAGCAACCCACTAGCGCGGGAACAGCAAGACTTGGCCCGGGCGCAAGTCCCACAGGACTGCACAAAAGCGCGCACATCGCGCGACAAGGAAGGCCACCAAAAGGACCTAGCAACCAAATCTCTGGTACCAAAAATCCCAGGATGACCAGCCAACACTGAACAATGAACCTCAGAAATTACCTTACTTGTCCATCTATCAGGAACAAACAGCTTCCCCACTGGACAGCGGTCAGGCCTATCAGCCTGAAATTCCTGAAGCACCCGCCGCAAATCAGGGGAGATGACAGAAAGAATCACCCCTTCCTTAAGAATGCCAACCGGCTCAAGGACTCCTGGAGAATCAGGCGAAAAACTCCTAGAGAGGGCATCAGCCTTAACATTCTTAGATCCGGGAAGATATGAGACCACAAAATCAAAACGGGAGAAAAACAGAGACCATCGAGCCTGTCTAGGATTCAGCCGCTTGGCCGACTCGAGGTAAACCAGATTCTTATGATCAGTCAAGACCACAACGCGGTGCTTAGCTCCCTCAAGCCAATGTTGCCACTCCTCAAACGCCCACTTCATAGCCAACAACTCCCGATTGCCGACATCATAATTGCGTTCCGCAGGCGAAAACTTTCTGGAAAAAAAGGCACACGGTTTCATCAAAGAACCATCAGACTCCCTCTGAGACAAAACAACCCCTGCCCCAATCTCAGAAGCGTCGACCTCAACCTGAAAAGGAAGAGAAACATCCGGCTGACCCAACACAGGGGCAGAAGTAAATCGGCGTTTAAGCTCCTGAAAGGCCTCAACAGCCGCAGAGGACCAATTTGTCACATCAGCGCCTTTCTTCATCAAATCAGTAAGGGGCTTAACCACACTGGAAAAGTTGGCAATGAAACGGCGATAGAAATTAGCAAAGCCCAAAAATTTTTGAAGGCCCTTCACAGATGTGGGTTGAATCCAGTCATGAATAGCTTGAACCTTAACAGGATCCATTTCTATAGACGAGGGAGAAAAAATAAAACCCAAAAAAGAGACCTTCTGAACTCCGAATAGGCACTTAGACCCCTTCACAAACAAAGCATTATCACGAAGGATCTGGAACACCATCCTGACCTGCTTCACATGAGACTCCCAATCATCGGAAAAAATCAAAATATCATCCAAATATACGACCATGAATTTATCAAGATAATTGCGGAAAATATCATGCATGAAAGACTGGAACACAGATGGAGCATTAGAGAGCCCAAATGGCATCACAAGGTATTCAAAATGGCCTTCGGGCGTATTAAATGCAGTTTTCCATTCGTCACCCTGTTTAACACGAACAAGATTATATGCCCCTCGGAGATCAATCTTAGTAAACCAACTAGCCCCCTTAATCTGAGCAAACAAATCAGTAAGCAAAGGCAAGGGGTATTGGAATTTGACCGTGATCTTATTAAGAAGACGATAATCAATACAGGGTCTCAAAGAGCCATCCTTCTTAGCAACAAAAAAGAATGGTGACGAAGAGGGCCGAATATGCCCCTTCTCCAAAGACTCCTTAACATAACTCCGCATGGCAGCATGCTCTGGCACAGACAGATTGAAAAGTCGGCCCTTAGGGAACTTGCAACCAGGAATCAAGTTAATAGCACAATCACAGTCCCTGTGCGGTGGAAGGGAACTGGACTTGGGCTCATCAAATACATCCTGGAAATCCGATAAACACTCAGGGACCTCAGAAGAGGGGGAAGAGGAAATTGACATCAATGGAACGTCACTATGTACCCCTTGACAACCCCAACTAGTCACAGACATAGTTTTCCAATCCAGCACTGGATTATGTTCCTGTAACCATGGAAAACCCAGTACAACAACATCATGCAGGTTATGCAACACCAGAAAACGGCAATCTTCTTGATGTGCTGGAGCCATGTACATAGTCATCTGCGTCCAGTACTGAGGTTTATCCTTGGCCAAGGGTGTAGCATCAATACCCCTCAAAGGAATAGGGCTCTGCAAAGAAAAATCATAGCGCCTGGCGAATTCTAAGTCCATTAAGTTCAGGGCAGCGCCTGAATCCACAAATGCCATGACAGAAAAGGACGACAATGAGCAAATCAGGGTCACAGATAAGAGAAATTTAGGCTGTATTGTACTAATGGTAACAGACCTAGCGACTCTCTTAGTACGCTTAGGGCAATCAGAGATAACATGAGCAGAATCACCACAGTAAAAATACAGCCTATTCTGACGTCTGAATTCCTGCCGTTCTGTTCTAGTCAAAATCCTATCACATTGCATAGGTTCAGGACTTTGCTCAGAGGACACTGCCATATGGTGCACAGCTTTGCGCTCGCGCAGACGCCAATCAATCTGAATAGATAGAGACATAGATTGGCTCAAACCGGCAGGCGTAGGAAAGCCCACCATAACATCTTTAAGGGCTTCAGAAAGACCTTTTCTGAAAATAGCAGCCAGAGCCTCCTCATTCCATTTAGTGAGCACAGACCATTTTCTAAATTTCTGGCAGTATAATTCTGCCGCTTCCTGACCTTGACACAAGGCCAACAGGGTTTTTTCTGCATGATCCACAGAATTAGGCTCGTCATACAACAATCCGAGCGCTTGAAAAAATGCATCTACATTCAATAATGCCGGATCCCTTGTTTCAAGAGAAAAAGCCCAGTCTTGAGGGTCACCACGCAGCAAGGATATGATGATTTTTACTTGCTGAATGGGATCACCAGAAGAACGGGGTTTCAAAGCAAAAAACAATTTGCAGTTATTTTTAAAGTTCAAAAACTTGGATCTGTCCCCAAAAAACAAATCAGGAGTAGGAATTCTAGGCTTTAAAGCCGGAGTCAGGACAACATAATCTTGGATACTCTGTACTCTTGCAGCAAGGTGATCCACACGAGAAAACAAACCCTGAACATCCATGCCAGAGCATATATCCTGAACCACACAGATATCAAGAGGAAAAAAGAGACAAACCATAGCACAGAAAAAAAATGGTTCAGAACTTTCTTTTCCTTCTTTTGAGATGCATTTAATTCATTTTGGGCCACTTGTACTGTTATGATGCGGTGGTTTAGGAGCAACATGGAACGAGCTCTGAAGGAAGTGGTAACTGTACTGACCGCAGTCCCTAAGCTCAACACAACACTAGAAGTAGCCGTGGGATGCTCCTAACTCTCCCTAGGCACCTCGTCACCGCCTAAGAGCTAACTACTAGAGTTGAGCAACCTTGACCTTTTTAGAGTCGAGCCGGGTTTCGCGAAACCCGACTATCTCAAAAGTCGGGTCGAGTGAAATCGGCCGATTATGACGTAAAGTCGGGATCGACCGAAACACGAAACCCAATGCAAGTCAATGGGGCAGCATAGTCGGCAGTGAGTGGGGGCCAGGAAAACACCTAGAGTGCCCATTTTAATGTCAAAACCATCCATTCTTCTTAATGAAGCTTGTCAAGCGTAATTTACCTTATAATAATTGGAAGGCATTTGAAATTGGGGGTCATTTGGCTAAAGTTGTGGTGGGTAGGGCTGGTTCAAGTAATTAGTGGGCCCAGGAAATCTGGACCACGTCACGGCAGTGGAGCAGGGAGAGGTAAGTATTTCAACTTTGCAAGTGCTGTGAACCTGAGCAAGCAGGGGGGGCCCACTCGTTGGCATTGGCACTGGCACAGGGCCCCTCAAAGTACAGCGGTGTGTTTGCACGGCGGGGGCGCCTCCCACCGGCAGCAACACTTTTGCGTACCATGAGAGGCCCTGTGCCAGTGACGTCGCCAACTAGTATTCCTCCCCCCACCTGATGAAGGAACCTGCACTTTCATCTGCACCTTCCTGTTTGTCCCCGTGTAAGGTGGTATGGTATGCGGGAAGGGGTACCTGACTTTCAGCAGGGTCACAATCTTGCAGTGTAGCGTGCACAGGAAATGTTGCGTTATGGGTCAATGTACCAGCAGACTCATCTATCACTGGCTGGGCAATGGGCAGGATGAGGAGGAAACACAGATATAGGTCCAAAGAATAAAGTGGGCTAAATGCAGTTCAAAATTGGTAACACAGGACTAATCAGGGGGCATTGCAGTGAAGGACAACTGGAATGAGAGGCTGACACAGAGAGTAGGCCCAAATCAGTAAGTAGTCGAAATGCAGTTCAAAATTGGCAACAGTAGTAAACAGGCGGCACAGCTTTGTTCAGTGGAGGAGAACAGCAAGGAGTGGCAGACACCGATAGTAGGCCCCAAGCCAACTAGTAGGCCAAATGCAGTCTAACATTAACAACTACTTAACGAGCGCCTGAAAACGGAATTTCAGGACAGGAAACCAGGAGAACAGCAAGGAGCGGCAGACACCGATAGTAGGCCCCATACCCAATTTGTAGGCCTAATGCAGCGTAGTTTCCAACAACTACTAAACGAGAGCCGGAAGATCGAAGCTCAGGAAAGGCAACCTGGAGAACACCTTGGAGTGGAACACACCATCTCTCTACACCCCATACCCAATTTGTAGGCCTAATGCAGCGTAGTTTCCAACAACTACTAAACGAGAGCATGATGATCGAAGCATTGGCGAGGAAACCTGGGGAACACCTTGGAGTGGAACACACCATCTCTCTACAGTGGAACACACCATCTCTCTACACCCCATACCCAATTTGTAGGCCTAATGCAGCGTAGTTTCCAACAACTACTAAACGAGAGCCGGAAGATCGAAGCAATGGAGAGGAAACCTGGGGAACACCTTGGAGTGGAACACACCATCTCTCTACACCCCATACCCAATTTGTAGGCCTAATGCAGCGTAGTTTCCAACAACTACTAAACGAGAGCCGGAAGATCGAAGCTCAGGAAAGGCAACCTGGGGAACACCTTGGAGTGTAACAAACCCTCTCTCTACACCACGGAAGGGCTGATTCTTAGGAAGGAAGGCTGTCGGAAAGAAGCAGGGCGCGTCCGAGGGTGATTATATTCTTATTAGGTATATACTCACCCTCGGACGCGCCCTGCTTCTTTATTTGTAATGAATGTTTATTTGCAATGTGGTTTTGACTTACTCTATTTTTTTGGTAAATAATGATTTTATTATTTTCATTGTTTTGCATCTTCTTGGCAATAATATAAAGAAGACGCGACAGGACAACACTCGGTGGATGCCATATCTGTGTTTAAAATTGAAAAAACCTTTCAGTTAACTACTTGCAGGAGAAAGTTATTGTAGCTGGTGGCCATTTTTAGTACTGTACCAGATTTTTGTTGTATGTGTTTGTTTTTAATGTTAAAATGTCTGCATTTGATATCTCTCCAGTATTTTCTTTTTTATAAGCAAAATACTTATTTTTATATTTTCTGATGTTGGTTCCAGGGGTACACGGGCAGCAGTGGTGTGGTCAGTGGAGGCCTAGTGGAAGGAGTGACCGCAGACAGGCATCGAAGGCCTAAAATAATAACACATGGCTGTAGGCAATTTTAAATTGGTTCCAGGGGTACACGGGCAGCAGTGGTGTGGTCAGTGGAGGCCTAGTGGAAGGAGTGACCGCAGACAGGCATCGAAGGCCTAAAATAATAACACATGGCTGTAGGCAATTTTAAATTGGTTCCAGGGGTACACGGGCAGCAGTGGTGTGGTCAGTGGAGGCCTAGTGGAAGGAGTGACCGCAGACAGGCATCGAAGGCCTAAAATAATAACACATGGCTGTAGGCAATTTTAAATTGGTTACAGGGGTACACGGGCAGCAGTGCCCTGGTCAGTGTAGTAGTAGTAGAAAGAATGGACCGCAGACAGGCATCGAAGGCCTAAAATAAAAAAATTGGGCTGGCTGTAGGCAATTTTAAATTGGTTCCAGGGGTACACGGGCAGCTGTGGTGTGGTCAGTGGAGGCCTAGTGGAAGGAGTGACCGCAGACAGGCATCGAAGGCCTAAAATAATAACACATGGCTGTAGGCAATTTTAAATTGGTTCCAGGGGTACACGGGCAGCAGTAGTGTGGTCAGTGGAGGCCTAGTGGAAGGAGTGACCGCAGACAGGCATCGAAGGCCTAAAATAATAACACATGGCTGTAGGCAATTTTAAATTGGTTCCAGGGGTACACGGGCAGCAGTGGTGTGGTCAGTGGAGGCCTAGTGGAAGGAGTGACCGCAGACAGGCATCGAAGGCCTAAAATAATAACACATGGCTGTAGGCAATTTTAAATTGGTTCCAGGGGTACACGGGCAGCAGTGGTGTGGTCAGTGGAGGCCTAGTGGAAGGAGTGACCGCAGACAGGCATCGAAGGCCTAAAATAATAACACATGGCTGTAGGCAATTTTAAATTGGTTACAGGGGTACACGGGCAGCAGTGCCCTGGTCAGTGTAGTAGTAGTAGAAAGAATGGACCGCAGACAGGCATCGAAGGCCTAAAATAAAAAAATTGGGCTGGCTGTAGGCAATTTTAAATTGGTTCCAGGGGTACACGGGCAGCAGTGGTGTGGTCAGTGGAGGCCTAGTGGAAGGAGTGACCGCAGACAGGCATCGAAGGCCTAAAATAATAACACATGGCTGTAGGCAATTTTAAATTGGTTCCAGGGGTACACGGGCAGCAGTGGTGTGGTCAGTGGAGGCCTGGTGGAAGGAGTGACCGCAGACAGGCATCGAAGGCCTAAAATAATAACACATGGCTGTAGGCAATTTTAAATTGGTTACAGGGGTACACGGGCAGCAGTGCCCTGGTCAGTGTAGTAGTAGTAGAAAGAATGGACCGCAGACAGGCATCGAAGGCCTAAAATAAAAAAATTGGGCTGGCTGTAGGCAATTTTAAATTGGTTCCAGGGGTACACGGGCAGCAGTGGTGTGGTCAGTGGAGGCCTAGTGGAAGGAGTGACCGCAGACAGGCATCGAAGGCCTAAAATAATAACACATGGCTGTAGGCAATTTTAAATTGGTTCCAGGGGTACACGGGCAGCAGTGGTGTGGTCAGTGGAGGCCTAGTGGAAGGAGTCACCGCAGACAGGCATCGAAGGCCTAAAATAATAACACATGGCTGTAGGCAATTTTAAATTGGTTACAGGGGTACACGGGCAGCTGTGGTGTGGTCAGTGGAGGCCTAGTGGAAGGAGTCACCGCAGACAGGCATCGAAGGCCTAAAATAATAGCACATGGCTGTAGGCAATTTTAAATTGGTTACAGGGGTACACGGGCAGCAGTGCCCTGGTCAGTGTAGTAGTAGTAGAAAGAATGGACCGCAGACAGGCATCGAAGGCCTAAAATAAAAAAATTGGGCTGGCTGTAGGCAATTTTAAATTGGTTCCAGGGGTACACGGGCAGCAGTGGTGTGGTCAGTGGAGGCCTAGTGGAAGGAGTGACCGCAGACAGGCATCGAAGGCCTAAAATAATAACACATGGCTGTAGGCAATTTTAAATTGGTTCCAGGGGTACACGGGCAGCTGTGGTGTGGTCAGTGGAGGCCTAGTGGAAGGAGTCACCGCAGACAGGCATCGAAGGCCTAAAATAATAACACATGGCTGTAGGCAATTTTAAATTGGTTACAGGGGTACACGGGCAGCAGTGGTGTGGTCAGTGGAGGCCTAGTGGAAGGAGTCACCGCAGACAGGCATCGAAGGCCTAAAATAATAACACATGGCTGTAGGCAATTTTAAATTGGTTACAGGGGTACACGGGCAGCAGTGGTGTGGTCAGTGGAGGCCTAGTGGAAGGAGTGACCACAGACAGGCATCGAAGGCCTAACATAACAAAAATGTCAATACAATGGTATTGTCAGTGGCAGGCATTGAAGGATGTCAGCGCATAGACTAAACATTGGTGGAGCTGTGAGATAATTTTGCAAGTGGTAGAGCACTGTTTGAGCTGGGGTGGGGGGAAACTGTCTTGTGGCCGGCGGTACAGGCCCAGGGCCCCTCATATTACAACGGTGTGTCTGACGTTGGGTGCGCACCACCACCGCCAGAGACACTTTATTGTACTAGGAGGGACCCAGTGGCAGTGCCGTCGACCAAAAGCGGGCTCACCCACCTCTTCAGACAAACTGCACTCTCACGGGTGCTGTCGCCAAGTGTCGATACCACGACCCCGTGTGGGGAGTTTGGCCATTTAGTGAGGTGTAAACATGTCGTATGCTGGACAATCAGGTGCAGAAAATTACGAGATTGGAAAAGGCATTCAGAATAGTCCACAGGCAAGACCTTTTCATAGGAAAGCTAGGTGTCAGCCGGGCAAGGTGGGGCAAAAGATTTCGAAATCCAGTTGTGGTTCATTTTAATGAAGGTTAGATCATCTACATTTTGGGTAGCCAGACGAGTCCTTTTTTCTGTTAGTATTGAACCTGCAGCACTGAATACTCTTTCTGATAGGACACTAGCTGCCGGGCAAGCAAGCTCCTGCAATGCATATTCTGCCAATTCTGGCCAGGTGTCTAATTTTGATGCCCAGTAATCAAATGGGAATGACGGTTGAGGGAGAACATCGATAAGGGATGAAAAATAGTTTGTAACCATACTGGACAAATGTCTCCTGTCACTTTGAATTGATGCTGCAGTACCTGTCCTGTCTGCGGTCATAGCAAAATCACTCCACAACCTGGTCAGAAAACCCCTCTGGCCAACGCCACTTCTGATTTCTGCCCCTCTAACTCCTCTGGTCTGCTGGCCCCTGCAGCTCGTGTGAGAACAATCACGGGCGCTGTGTGCAGGGAATGCCAGAAGCAAACGGTCAACAAGAGTTGATTGTTTGGTTGCTAATATTAGTTCCAAGTTCTCATGTGGCATTATATTTTGCAATTTGCCTTTATAGCGAGGATCAAGGAGGCAGGCCAACCAGTAATCGTCATCATTCATCATTTTAGTTATGCGTGTGTCCCTTTTGAGGATACGTGAGGCATAATCCGCCATGTGGGCCAAAGTTCCAGTTCTCAAATCTGCGGTTGTGCTTGGTTGAGGGGCAGTTTCAGGCAAATCCACGTCACTTGTGTCCCTCAAAAAACCAGAACCCGGCCTTGCCGCGCCACCAATTTCCAGTGGCCCCGGAAAAGCTTCCTCATTAAAAATATAATCATCCCCATCATCCTCCTCGTCCTCCTCCTCCTCTTCGCCCGCTACCTCGTCCTGTACACTGCCCTGGCCAGACAATGGCTGACTGTCATCAAGGCTTTCCTCTTCCTCAGCTGCAGACGCCTGATCCTTTATGTGCGTCAAACTTTGCATCAGCAGACGCATTAGGGGGATGCTCATGCTTATTATGGCGTTGTCTGCACTAACCAGCCGTGTGCATTCCTCAAAACACTGAAGGACTTGACACATGTCTTGAATCTTCGACCACTGCACACCTGACAACTCCATGTCTGCCATCCTACTGCCTGCCCGTGTATGTGTATCCTCCCACAAAAACATAACAGCCCGCCTCTGTTCACACAGTCTCTGAAGCATGTGCAGTGTTGAGTTCCACCTTGTTGCAACGTCTATGATTAGGCGATGCTGGGGAAGGTTCAAAGAACGCTGATAGGTCTGCATACGGCTGGAGTGTACGGGCGAATGGCGGATATGTGAGCAAAGTCCACGCACTTTGAGGAGCAGGTCGGATAACCCCGGATAACTTTTCAGGAAGCACTGCACCACCAGGTTTAAGGTGTGAGCCAGGCAAGGAATGTGTTTCAGTTGGGAAAGGGAGATGGCAGCCATGAAATTCCTTCCGTTATCACTCACTACCTTGCCTGCCTCAAGATCTACAGTGCCCAGCCACGACTGCGTTTCTTTCTGCAAGAACTCGGACAGAACTTCCGCGGTGTGTCTGTTGTCGCCCAAACACTTCATAGCCAATACAGCCTGCTGACGTTTGCCAGTAGCTGCCCCATAATGGGAGACCTGGTGTGCAACAGTGGCAGCTGCGGATGGAGTGGTTGTGCGACTGCGGTCTGTGGACGAGCTCTCGCTTCTGCAGGAGGACGAAGAGGAGGAGGAGGGGGTGCGAACGGCTACAGCCAATTGTTTCCTAGACCGTGGGCTAGGCAGAACTGTCCCAAACTTGCTGTCCCCTGTGGACCCTGCATCCACCACATTTACCCAGTGTGCCGTGATGGACACGTAACGTCCCTGGCCATGCCTACTGGTCCATGCATCTGTTGTCAGGTGCACTTTTGTGCTCACAGATTGCCTGAGTGCATGGACGATGCGCTCTTTAACATGCTGGTGGAGGGCTGGGATGGCTTTTCTGGAAAAAAAGTGTCGACTGGGTAGCTCGTAGCGTGGTACAGCGTAGTCCATCAGGGCTTTGAAAGCTTCGCTTTCAACTAACCGGTAGGGCATCATCTCTAACGAGATTAGTCTAGCTATGTGTGCGTTCAAACCCTGTGTACGCGGATGCGAGGCTAAGTACTTCCTTTTTCTAACCATAGTCTCATGTAGGGTGAGCTGGACTGGAGAGCTGGAGATCGTGGAACTAGCGGGGGTGCCGGTGGACATGGCAGACTGAGAGACGGTGGGAGATGGTATTGTTGCCACCGGTGCCCTAGATGCAGTGTTTCCTACTACGAAACTGGTGATTCCCTGACCCTGACTGCTTTAGCCTGGCAAAGAAACCTGCACAGATACTGCAGGTGGTGCGGAAAATGGTGGCCCTACACTGCCGGAAGGGATGTTGCGTTGCTGACTAGCTTCATTGGCCGAAGGTGCTACAACCTTAAGGGACGTTTGGTAGTTAGTCCAGGCTTGCAAATGCATGGTGGTTAAATGTCTATGCATGCAACTTGTATTGAGACTTTTCAGATTCTGTCCTCTGCTTAAGGTAGTTGAACATTTTTGACAGATGACTTTGCGCTGATCAATTGGATGTTGTTTAAAAAAATGCCAGACTGCACTCTTTCTAGCATCGGATACCTTTTCAGGCATTGCAGACTGAGCTTTAACCGGATGGCCACGCTGTCCTCCAACAGGTTTTGGCTTTGCCACGCGTTTTGGGCAAGATACGGGTCCGGCAGATGGAACCTGTTGCGATGTTGATGCCTGCTGCGGCCCCTCCTCCTCCGCTTCAGAACTGCTGCCGCCTGCACCCTGTTCCCCCAATGGCTGCCAATCGGGGTCAAGAACTGGGTCATCTATTACCTCTTCTTGTAGCTCGTGTGCAACTTCGTCTGTGTCACCGTGTCGGTCGGTGGTATAGCGTTCGTGATGGGGCAACATAGTCTCATCAGGGTCTGATTCTTGATCAGCACCCTGCGAGGGCAATGTTGTGGTCTGAGTCAAAGGACCAGCATAGTAGTCTGGCTGTGGCTGTGCATCAGTGCACTCCATGTCAGATTCAACTTGTAATGGGCATGGACTGTTAACTGCTTCACTTTCTAAGCCAGGGACGGTATGTGTAAAGAGCTCCATGGAGTAACCCGTTGTGTCGCCTGCTGCATTCTTCTCTGTTGTTGTTTTTGCTGAAGAGGACAAGGAAGCGACTTGTCCCTGACCGTGAACATCCACTAACGACGCGCTGCTTTGACATTTACCAGTTTCACGAGAGGAGGCAAAAGAGCTAGAGGCTGAGTCAGCAAGATAAGCCAAAACTTGCTCTTGCTGCTCCGGCTTTAAAAGCGGTTTTCCTACTCCCAGAAAAGGGAGCGTTCGAGGCCTTGTGTAGCCAGACGACGAACCTGGCTCCACAGCTCCAGACTTAGGTGCAATATTTTTTTTCCCACGACCAGCTGATGCTCCACCACTACCCTCATTACCAGCTGACAATGAACGCCCCCGGCCACGACCTCTTCCACCATACTTCCTCATTGTTTTAAAAACGTAAACAAACTAACAGTATTTGTTGCTGTCACACAAATTACACGGTGAGCTATAACTTCAGTATGATTTAGCTACCCCTTTACAGGTGAGTGAGACCACAACGAAAATCAGGCACAATGTTACACACTCTGTTGTTGGTGGCAACAAATGAGAGAGATGCCACACACGCAGGACTGTCACTGAAGCACAAATGTAAATATTAATTTCCCACTGATTTGATTTTTTTTTTTTTTAAGGGAGACTTTAGGAAAAAAAAAATAGAATAAAATGATTTTTTCAGGAAGAATTTAGAAACCAAAGAAAATAAAATGATTTTTTCAGGGAGAATTTAGAAAACAAATAAAACAAAAAAAGGCTTTCTATGGCCCACTGAGTGAGAGATGACGCACACAGGAGTCAGGAGTGGCACACAAGCCCAGAGGCCAATATTTATCTCCCACTGATTGATGTAGTGATTTTTTCAGGTAGATTTTGGAACCCAAATCAAGCTAAAAAAAATAATAGGCTTTCTATGGCCCACAATTGGAGAGAGAGAGAGAGATGGCACACCCAGGAGTCAAGACTGGCACACAAGCAGAAAGGGCAATATTAATCTCCCACTGATTTTTTTTTTTTTTTTTTTTTTTTTTTTCAGGGAGACTTTAGGAAAAAAAAAATAGAATAAAATGATTTTTTCAGGAAGAATTTAGAAACCAAATAAAATAAAATGATTTTTTCAGGGAGAATTTAGAAAACAAATAAAACAAAAAAAGGCTTTCTATGGCCCACTGAGTGAGAGATGACGCACACAGGAGTCAGGAGTGGCACACAAGCCCAGAGGCCAATATTTATCTCCCACTGATTGATGTAGTGATTTTTTCAGGTAGATTTTGGAACCCAAATCAAGCTAAAAAAATAATAGGCTTTCTATGGCCCACAATTGGAGAGAGAGAGAGAGATGGCACACCCAGGAGTCAAGACTGGCACACAAGCAGAAAGGGCAATATTAATCTCCCACTGATTTGTTTTTTTTTTTTTTTTTTTTCAGGGAGACTTTAGGAAAAAAAAAAATAGAATAAAATGATTTTTTCAGGAAGAATTTAGAAACCAAAGAAAATAAAATGATTTTTTCAGGGAGAATTTAGAAAACAAATAAAACAAAAAAAGGCTTTCTATGGCCCACTGAGTGAGAGATGACGCACACAGGAGTCAGGAGTGGCACACAAGCCCAGAGGCCAATATTTATCTCCCACTTTTTTTTTTTTGTTCCAGGGAAAATTTATAAACCCAATAAAAAAAATAATAAGTAGACTTTCTATGGCCCACTATCTGAGAGACAGAGAGAGATGGCACGCTTAGGACTGGCACACAAGCCCAAAGGCCAATATTAATCTCCCTTTTTTTTTTAAGGGAGAATTTATAAAACCAAAAATAAATAAATAAATAGGCTTTCTATGGCCCACTATTTGTGAGAGAGATGGCACGCTCAGGACTGGCACACAAGCCCAGAGGCCAATATTAATCTCCCACTTTTTTTTTTTTTTTCCAGGGAAAATTTATAAACCCAATAAAAAAAATAAATAAATAGGCTTTCTATGGCCCACTATCTGAGAGAGAGAGATGGCACGCTTAGGACTGGCACACAAGCCCAAAGGCCAATATTAATCTCCCACTGATTGATTTATTGATTTTTTCAGGTAGAATTTAGAACCCAAATAAAGCAAAAAAAATAAAAAAAATGGGCTTTCTATGGCCCACTGAGTGAGTGATGATGCACACAGGAGTCAGGAGTGGCACACAAGCCCTGAGGCCAATATTTTTCTCCCACTGATTGATGTAGTGATTTTTTCAGGTAGATTTTATAACCCAAATAAAGCAAAAAAATAATTAGGCTTTCTATGGCCCACTGAGTGAGAGATGACACAGACAGGGATGGCACTCTAGCAGAAATGTCAATCTTAATCTCCCACAAAAAAAAAAAAAAAAACAGGGAGTGTCCTTCAATTACTATCTCCCTGCAGTAATCTCAGCCAGGTATGGCAGGCAGCAATAAGGAGTGGACTGATGCACAAATTAAATAAAAAGTGTGTACAAACCAAAAAGATAGCTGTGCAGAAAGGAAGGAACAAGAGGATTTGTGCTTTGAAAAAAGCAGTTGGTTTGCACAGCGGCGTACACACAGCAATGCAGCTATCAGGGAGCCTTCTAGGGCAGCCCAATGAGCTACAGCGCTGAGGGGGAAAAAAAAAAAAATGTAGCTTCCACTGTCCCTGCACACCGAAGGTGGTGTTGGGCAGTGGAAATCGCTACAGCACAAGCGGATTGGTGGTTAATGGACCCTGCTTAACGCTATCCCTGCTTCTGACGAAGCGGCAGCAACCTCTCCCTAAGCTCAGATCAGCAGCAGTAACATGGCGGTCGGCGGGAACTCCCCTTTATAGCCCCTGTGACGCCGCAGACAGCAAGCCAATCACTGCAATGCCCTTCTCTAAGATGGTGGGGACCAGGACCTATGTCATCACGCTGCCCACACTCTGCGTTTACCTTCATTGGCTGAGAAATGCCGCTTTTCGCGTCATTGAAACGCGACTTTGGCGCGAAAGTCGCGTACCGCATGGCCGACCCCGCACAGGGGTCGGATCGGATTTCATGAAACCCGACTTTGCCAAAAGTCGGCGACTTTTGAAAATGAACGACCCGTTTCGCTCAACCCTACTAACTACCCCTAAAGATAGAAGCAGGAAAACTATCTTGCCTCAGAGAAAAATCCCCAAAGGATAGATTAGCCCCCCACAAATAATGACTGTGAGTGGAGAGGGAAAAGACATACACAGAATGAAACCAGGATGAGCACAAGAGGCCAGTCTAGCTTGATAGATAGGACAGGATGGAATACTGTGCGGTCAGTATAAAACACTACAAAAATCCACGCAGAGTTTACTAAAAATCTCCACACCTGACTAAACTGTTGTGAATTCTATGGTCAAGCTCCCTCCTGTGGTCATGAGTGGTACTTCGGCTGGTTCTGTCTATGAGCTTCCTCTGGTGGAGGTGAGTGGGGCTGCGGTTTCAGAGTTTCCTTCCTCAGGTGACGAGGTTAAGTCGTTTGGTGCTGCTCTATTTAACTCCACCTAGTTCTTTGTTCCTGGCCTCCAGTCAATGTTCCAGTATTGGTCTTGCTTTCTCCTGGATCGTTCTTGTGGCCTGTCTGCCCTGCATAAGCTAAGTTTTGCTTGTGTTACTTTTGTTTGCTATATTTTCTGTCCAGCTTGCTATATTGGTTTTTCTTGCTTGCTGGAAGCTCTGAGACGCAGAGGGAACACCTCCGTACCGTTAGTCGGTGCGGAGGGTCTTTTTGCCCCTCTGCGTGGTTGTTTGTAGGTTTTTGTGTTGACCACAAAGCTATCTTTCCTATCCTCGGTCTATTCAGTTAGTCGGGCCTCACTTTGCTAAAATCTATTTCATCTCTGTGTTTGTATTTTCATCTTAACTCACAGTCATTATATGTGGGGGGCTGCCTTTTCCTTTGGGGAATTTCTCTGAGGCAAGGTAGGCTTATTTTTCTATCTTCAGGACTAGTTAGTTTCTCAGGCTGTGCTGAGTTGCATAGGGAGCGTTAGGCGCAATCCACGGCTACCTCTAGTGTGGTATGATAGGATTAGGGATTGCGGTCAGCAGAGTTCCCACGTCTCAGAGCTCATCCTATGTTAGTAACTATCAGGTCACTTTGTGTGCTCTTAACCACTAGGTCCATTGTGGTTCTGAATCACCAGTTCATAACAGTACTGGAGGCCCAAAGTACTAATGCTTCTCAATAGAGGGAAAAGCGAAGTTCTGAGACCATTTTTTTTTCTCTGTACTGTGTTTTGTCTTTCTTTTCCCCTAGACATTTGGGTGGTTCAGGACACAGGTGTAGTGATGGACATTAAAGATCTGTCTTCTTGTGTGGATCATCTCACTGCAAGAGTACAAAATATTCAAGACTTTGTGGTTCAGAATTCTATGTTAGAGCCAAGAATTCCTATTCCTGATTTGTTTTCTGGAGATAGAGCTAAGTTTCTGAGTTTTAAGAATAATTGTAAACTGTTTCTGGCTTTGAAACCCCGCTCCTCTGGTGACCCAGTTCAACAAGTTAAGATCATTATTTCTTTATTACGTGGCGACCCTCAAGACTGGACATTTTCCCTTGCGCCAGGAGATCCTGCATTATGTAATATTGATGCGTTTTTTCTGGCGCTCGGATTGCTGTATGATGAACCTAATTCAGTGGATCAGGCAGAGAAAAATTTGCTGGCTCTGTCTCAGGGTCAGGATGAGGTAGAGATATATTGTCAGAAGTTTAGGAAGTGGTCTGTGCTGACTCAATGGAATGACTGTGCTCTGGCAGCAATTTTCAGAAAAGGTCTCTCTGAAGCCCTTAAGGATGTCATGGTGGGATTTCCTATGCCTGCTGGTCTGAATGAGTCTGTCTTTGGCCATTCAGATCGGTCGACGCTTGCGTGAGCGTAAAACTGTGCACCATTTGGCGGTATTATCTGAGCTTGGACCTGAGCCTATGCAGTGCGATAGGACTTTGACCAGAGCTGAACGGCAAGAACACAGACGTCAGAATGGGCTGTGTTTTTACTGTGGTGATTCCACTCATGCTATCTCCGATTGTCCTAAGCGCACTAAGCGGTTCGCTAGGTCTGCCACCATTGGTACGGTACAGTCGAAATTTCTTTTGTCCGTTACTTTGATCTGCTCTTTGTCATCCTATTCTGTCATGGCATTTGTGGATTCAGGCGCTGCCCTGAATTTGATGGACTTGGAGTTTGCTAGGCGCTGTGGGTTTTTCTTGGAGCCCTTGCAGAGGAATTGATGCTACGCCTTTGGCCAAGAATAAGCCTCAGTACTGGACCCAGCTGACCATGTGCATGGCTCCTGCGCATCAGGAGGATATTCGCTTTTTGGTGTTGCATAATCTGCATGATGTGGTCGTGTTGGGGTTGCCATGGCTACAAGTCCATAACCCAGTATTGGATTGGAAATCAATGTCTGTGTCCAGCTGGGGTTGTCAGGGGGTACATGGTGATGTTCTTTTTCTGTCTATTTCATCATCCACCCCTTCTGAGGTCCCAGAGTTCTTGTCAGATTACCGGGATGTATTTGATGAGCCCAAGTCCAGTGCCCTACCTCCGCATAGGGACTGTGATTGTGCTATAGATTTGATTCCTGGTAGTAAGTTTCCTAAAGGTCGACTGTTTAATTTGTCTGTGCCTGAACACGCCGCTATGCGGAGTTACGTAAAGGAATCCTTGGAGAAGGGTCATATTTGCCCGTCGTCGTCACCATTGGGAGCAGGGTTCTTTTTTGTGGCCAAGAAGGATGGTTCGCTGAGACTTTGTATTGATTACCGCCTTCTAAATAAAATCACGGTCAAATTTCAGTACCCCTTGCCGCTGCTGTCTGATTTGTTTGCTCGGATTAAGGGGGCTAGTTGGTTCACCAAGATAGATCTTCGTGGTGCGTATAATCTTGTGCGTATTAAACAGGGCGATGAATGGAAAACAGCATTTAATACACCCGAGGGCCATTTTGAGTACCTGGTTATGTCATTCGGGCTTTCTAATGCTCCATCAGTATTTCAGTCCTTTATGCATGACATCTTCCGAGAGTACCTGGATAAATTCCCGATTGTATGCTTGGATGATATTTTGGTCTTCTCGGATGATTGGGAGTCTCACGTGAAGCAGGTCAGAATGGTGTTCCAGGCTCTGCGTGCGAATGCTTTGTTTGTGAAGGGGTCAAAGTGTCTCTTTGGTGTTCAGAAGGTTTCATTTTTGGGGTTCATTTTTTCCCCTTCTACTATCGAGATGGACCCTGTTAAAGTTCAGGCCATTTATGATTGGACTCAGCCGAAATCTCTGAAGAGTCTGCAAAAGTTCCTGGGCTTTGCTAATTTTTATCGTCGCTTCATCAATAATTTTTCTAGTATTGCTAAACCGTTGACTGATTTGACCAAGAAGGGTGCTGATGTGGTCAATTGGTCTTCTGCTGCTGTAGAAGCTTTTCAAGAGTTGAAGCGTCGTTTTTCTTCTGCCCCTGTGTTGTGCCAACCAGATGTTTCGCTCCCGTTCCAGGTCGAGGTTGATGCTTCTGAGATTGGAGCAGGGGCTGTTTTGTCGCAAAGAAGTTCTGATGGCTCGGTGATGAAACCATGCGCCTTCTTTTCCAGGAAGTTTTCGCCTGCTGAGCACAATTATGATGTTGGCAATCGAGAGTTGTTGGCCATGAAGTGGGCATTCGAGGAGTGGCGTCATTGGCTTGAAGGAGCTAAGCATCGCGTGGTGGTCTTGACTGATCACAAGAACTTGACTTATCTCGAGTCTGCCAAACGGTTGAATCCTAGACAGGCTCGTTGGTCGCTGTTTTTCTCCCGTTTTGACTTTGTGGTTTCGTACCTTCCGGGCTCTAAAAATGTGAAGGCAGATGCCCTGTCTAGGAGTTTTGTGCCCGACTCTCCGGGTTTGTCTGAGCCGGCGGGTATTCTCAAAGAGGGGGTAATTTTGTCTGCCATCTCCCCTGATTTGCGGCGAGTGCTGCAAAAATTTCAGGCTAATAGACCTGACCGTTGCCCAGCGGAGAAACTGTTTGTCCCTGATAAATGGACGAATAGAGTTATCTCTGAGGTTCATTGTTCGGTGTTGGCTGGTCATCCTGGAATCTTTGGTACCAGAGATTTGGTGGCTAGATCCTTTTGGTGGCCGTCTCTGTCGCGGGATGTGCGTTCGTTTGTGCAGTCCTGTGGGATTTGTGCTCGGGCTAAGCCCTGCTGTTCTCGTGCCAGTGGGTTGCTTTTGCCCTTGCCAGTCCCGAAGAGGCCCTGGACACATATCTCTATGGATTTTATTTTGGATCTCCCCGTCTCTCCAAAAATGTCGGTCATTTGGGTTGTTTGTGATCACTTCTCTAAGATGGTCCATTTGGTACCCTTGTCTAAATTGCCTTCCTCCTCTGATTTGGTGCCATTTTTCTTCCAGCATGTGGTTCGTTTACATGGCATTCCGGAGAACATCGTTTCTGACAGAGGTTCCCAGTTTGTTTCGAGGTTTTGGCGAGCCTTTTGTGCTAAGATGGGCATTGATTTGTCTTTTTCCTCGGCTTTCCATCCTCAGACAAATGGCCAGACTGAACGAACCAATCAGACCTTGGAAACATATCTGAGATGTTTTGTTTCTGCCGATCAGGATGATTGGGTGTCCTTTTTGCCTTTGGCTGAGTTCGCCCTTAATAATCGGGCCAGCTCGGCTACTTTGGTTTCGCCGTTTTTCTGCAATTCTGGTTTCCATCCTCGTTTCTCTTCAGGGCAGGTTGAGTCTTCCGACTGTCCTGGTGTGGATACTGTGGTGGATAGGTTGCAGCAGATTTGGACTCATGTAGTGGACAATTTGACATTGTCTCAGGAGAAGGCTCAACGTTTCGCTAACCGCAGGCACTGTGTGGGTCCCCGACTTCGTGTTGGGGATTTGGTTTGGTTGTCATCTCGTTATATTCCTATGAAAGTTTCCTCTCCTAAGTTTAAGCCTCGTTTCATTGGTCCGTATAGGATTTCTGAGGTTCTTAATCCTGTGTCTTTTTGTTTGACCCTTCCAGCTTCTTTTTCCATCTATAATGTATTCCATAGGTCATTGTTGCGGAGATACGTGGCGCCTGTGGTTCCATCCGTTGATCCTCCTGCCCCGGTTTTGGTTGAGGGGGAGTTGGAGTATATAGTGGAGAAGATTTTGGATTCTCGTATTTCGAGACGGAAACTCCAGTACCTGGTCAAGTGGAAGGGTTATGGTCAGGAAGATAATTCCTGGGTCTTTGCCTCTGATGTTCATGCTGCCGATCTGGTTCGTGCCTTTCACTTGGTTCATCCTGGTCGGCCTGGGGGCTCTGGTGAGGGTTCGGTGACCCCTCCTCAAGTGGGGGGTACTGTTGTGAATTCTGTGGTCAAGCTCCCTCCTGTGGTCATGAGTGGTACTTCGGCTGGTTCTGTCTATGAGCTTCCTCTGGTGGAGGTGAGTGGGGCTGCGGTTTCTGAGTTTCCTTCCTCAGGTGACAAGGTTAAGTCGTTAGGTGCTGCTCTATTTAACTCCACCTAGTTCTTTGTTCCTGGCCTCCAGTCAATGTTCCAGTATTGGTCTTGCTTTCTCCTGGATCGTTCTTGTGGCCTGTCTGCCCTGCAAAAGCTAAGTTTTGCTTGTGTTACTTTTGTTTGCTATATTTTCTGTCCAGCTTGCTATATTGGTTTTTCTTGCTTGCTGGAAGCTCTGAGACGCAGAGGGAGCACCTCCGTACCGTTAGTCGGTGCGGAGGGTCTTTTTGCCCCTGTGCGTGGTTGTTTGTAGGTTTTTGTGTTGACCACAAAGCTATCTTTCCTATCCTCGGTCTATTCAGTAAGTCGGGCCTCACTTTGCTAAAATCTATTTCATCTCTGTGTTTGTATTTTCATCTTAACTCACAGTCATTATATGTGGGGGGCTGCCTTTTCCTTTGGGGAATTTCTCTGAGGCAAGGTAGGCTTATTTTTCTATCTTCAGGACTAGTTAGTTTCTCAGGCTGTGCCGAGTTGCATAGGGAGCGTTAGGCGCAATCCACGGCTACCTCTAGTGTGGTATGATAGGATTAGGGATTGCGGTCAGCAGAGTTCCCACGTCTCAGAGCTCGTCCTATATTAGTAACTATCAGGTCACTTTGTATGCTCTTAACCACTAGGTCCATTGCGGTTCTGAATCACCTGTTCATAACACTAAAGGTGTGGAGGGTAAATCTGCTTCCCAGAGCTTCCAGCAAGACAGAATTAATTCATACTGATAAGCTGGACAAACATAGAAAGCACAGAACGGATAAGTCCACAATCTGTGAACAGAAAAGAGCAAGCAAGACTTAGCTTTGCTGAACTGGTCAGGATAACAGGGAAATCCAAAGAGATGTGAATCCAACCAGGAACCATTTACAAGTGGCACTGGCTGAAGGAAAGAGCCAGGCATAAATAGCCGAGCAGAAAAGACGATCAGTGGAGGCAGCTGCTGACAGCTAACTCCAAGGAGCAGCCATACCACTTGAAACCACAAGAGGGAGCCCAAGAGCAGAATTCACAAAAGTGCCACTTACAACCACCGGAGGGAGCCCAAGAGCGGAATTCACAACAGGCTCCCCCGTCCCTGTCATTGTATGCATGGCTCCTCCATCCCTGTCATTGTATGCATGGCTCCTCCGTCCCTGTCATTGTATGTATGGCTCCCCCGTCATTGTCATTGTATGCTTGGCTGCCCCTGTTGCATGCTTCTATTATAAAATAAAATATCCTACTCGCCCACCTGCGTGCCCTCGCAGCATCTCGTCCAGCTTCCAGCAGCTCTTCCTGTGACGCTCATTAAGGTAATGAATATTCCCTCCTAGGCCTATGGGAGTGGAGTTGCATGCATATTTATTACCTTAATGAGCGGGGCCACGTGATCGCTTGGCACAAGAATTGCTGCTGGAAGCCGGAACCAACGAGATGCAGGGCGTGCAGGAGGAGATAAATGATTATTCATTTCTCTTTAGCAGTGGCACAGGCTTTAGCCGTAGCGGCCGGCTCCTGCCTCTGTCACCATCTCCTGTGCCGCTCCCCCTCCCCCGCCGGCTTTCTCGAACAATTGACTCATGTATAAGCCGAGGGGGGCTTTTTCAGCACAAAAAATGTGCTGAAAAGCTTGGCTTGCACACGAGTATATAGGGTAGCTTCTTTTTTTGTGTATGGTACAAGTTCTATCTCCTTCTGGTAAGTTGTGTGACTTACTATAAAAGTTGGTGGTAGTAATGCCAGCTGCTGCAACACCAACAGGTTGAAGGATCCAACATAGTATTCATGTAGTGGAGAAGAGTAGGTGTCCACAATAAGGGCCTCATATGCAGATTTAGAAGTCTATGGGGTTTTATTCTCAACACGCTGTGAAGTTAGCAAATTTCTCCATCAGAAGAACCACAATAGTTCTACAGACTAAGGCTGCCGCCACCCACACTAGCAGTATTTAGTCAGTATTTTACCTCAGTATTTGTAAGCCAAAACCAGGAGTGGAACAATCAGAGGAAAAGTATAATGGAAACATATGCACCACTTCTGCATTTATCACCCACTCCTGGTTTTGGCTTACAAAAACTGATCTATATGCATAATTGTTTAAGGGGTACTTCTGTCTGTCTGTCCTTCTGTCACGGTTATTCGTTCACTGATTGGTCTCGGCAGCTGCCTGTCATGGCTGCCGCGACAAATCAGCGACGGCCACAGTTCGATTAGTCCCTCCCCTACTCCCCTGCACTCACTGCCCGGCGCCCGCTCCGTAATTCCCTCTGCTCACCGCTCGCACAGGGTTAATGGCAGCGGTAACGGCCCGCGATGTAACGCACTCCGTTACCGCTGCTATTAACCCTGTGTGTCGCCAACTATTTACTATTGATGCTGCCTATGCAGCATCAATAGTAAAAATAGGTCATGTTAAAAATAATTTAAAAAAAAAAAAACATGCTATACTCACCCTTCGCCGCCTTTCTCGCTCCTCGCCACGCTCCCAGGACCGCTCCATTGCAAGCGGCAGCTTCCGGTCCCTTCCCAGGGCTGGTGTGCGACAAGGACCTGCCGTGACGTCACGGTCATGTGACCGTGACGTCTGTTGTGAATTCTGTGGCTGAATTCACTCCTGTGGTCACAAGTGGTACTGCAGCTTCTGAGCTTCCTCCCGCAGGTGTTCTGGTGAGCTCGTTGGCTGCTTTGTTATTTAACTCCGCCTGATTCTGTCTTCCTTGCTCCTTGTCTATGTTCCAGTGTTGGATCTGAGCTTCTGGATCTTTCCTGTGGCCTGCTGCTCTGCTTAGATAAGTGCTTCTTTGCTTTTGTTGCTACTTTTTCTGTCCAGCTTGTCAATTCTTTTTGCTGGAAGCTCTGAGACGCAAAGGGTGTACCGCCGTGCCGTTAGTTCGGCACGGTGGGTCTTTTTGCCCCCTTTGCGTGGTTTATTGCTTTAGGGTTTTTTGTAGACTGCAAAGTTCTCTTTGCTATCCTCGCTCTATCTAGAATATCGGGCCTCACTTTGCTGAATCTATTTCATCCCTACGTTTGTCTTTTCATCTTGCTAACAGTCATTATATGTGGGGGGCTGCCTTTTCCTTTGGGGTATTTCTCTGAGGCAAGTCAGGCTTGTTTTTCTATCTTCAGGCTAGTCAGCTCCTCAGGCTGTGCCGAGTTGCATAGGTAGTGTCAGGCGCAATCCACAGCTGCCTTTAGTTGTGTTTAGGATAGGTTCAGGTATTGCGGTCTACAGAGATTCCACGTCTCAGAGCTCGTTCTATTGTTTTTGGGTTATTGTCAGATCACTGTATGTGCTCTGATTGCTGGCACACTGTGTCACTGGATTGCCTTCATAACAGTACAAGGAGCCAACCTAATGATTCTCAATAGAGGGAAAAAAGAAGTTCTGACATCATTTTTTTTCTCAGCTCTGTGTTCAGTCTTTTTTTTCCCCTAGACATTTGGGTGTTTCAGGACACAGGTGTGGACATGGATATTCAGGGTCTGTGCTCTTCAATGGATAATCTCGTTACAAATGTACAAAGGATTCAAGATACTATTGATCAGAAATCTATGTTAGAACCAAGAATTCCTATTCCTGATTTGTTTTTTGGTGATAGAACTAAGTTTCTTAATTTCAAAAATAATTTTAAGCTATTTCTGGCCTTGAAACCTCATTCTTCTGGTAATCCTATTCAACAGGTTTTGATTATTATTTCTTTTTTGCGCGGCGACCCTCAGGACTGGGCATTTTCTCTTGCGCCAGGAGACCCTGCATTGAGTAATGTCAATGCGTTTTTCCTGGCGCTCGGATTACTTTACGATGAGCCTAATTCAGTGGATCAGGCTGAGAAAAATTTGCTGGCTTTGTGCCAGGGTCAGGATGATATAGAAGTATATTGTCAGAAATTTAGGAAGTGGTCAGTACTCACTCTGTGGAATGAATCTGCGCTGGCAGCTTGGTTCAGAAAGGGTCTCTCTGAGGCTCTTAAGGATGTCATGGTGGGTTTTCCTATGCCTGCTGGTTTGAATGAGTCTATGTCTTTGGCCATTCAGATCGGTCGACGCTTGCGCGAGCGTAAATCTGTGCACCATTTGGAGGTATTGTCTAAGATTAAACCTGAGCCTATGCAGTGCGATAGGACTATGACCAGAGTTGAACGGCAAGAACACAGACGTCTGAATGGTCTGTGTTTCTACTGTGGTGATTCCACTCATGCTATTTCTGATTGTCCTAAGCGCACTAAGCGGTTCGATAGGTCTGCCGTCATTGGTACTGTACAATCCAAATTCCTTCTGTCCATTACCTTGATATGCTCTTTGTCATCGTATTCTGTCATGGCGTTTGTGGATTCAGGCGCTGCCCTGAATCTGATGGATTTGGATTATGCTAAACGTTGTGGGTATTTCTTGGAGCCGTTGCGGTGTCCTATTCCGTTGAGAGGAATTGATGCTACACCTTTGGCCAAGAATAAACCTCAGTACTGGACCCAGCTGACCATGTGCATGGCTCCTGCACATCAGGAAGTTATTCGCTTTCTGGTGCTACATAATCTGCATGATGTGGTCGTGTTGGGGTTGCCATGGCTGCAAACCCATAATCCAGTATTGGATTGGAACTCTATGTCGGTATCCAGCTGGGGTTGTCAGGGGGTACATGGTGATGTTCCATTTTTGTCTATTTCGTCATCCACTCCTTCTGAGGTCCCAGAGTTCTTGTCTGATTATCAGGATGTATTTGAAGAGCCCAAGTCCGATGCCCTACCTCCGCATAGGGATTGTGATTGTGCTATCAATTTGATTCCTGGTAGTAAATTCCCTAAAGGTCGATTATTTAATTTATCCGTGCCTGAACACGCCGCTATGCGCAGTTATGTGAAGGAATCCCTGGAGAAGGGACATATTCGCCCATCGTCATCACCACTGGGAGCAGGGTTCTTTTTTGTAGCCAAGAAGGATGGTTCGCTGAGACCGTGTATTGATTACCGCCTTCTTAATAAGATCACTGTTAAATTTCAGTATCCCTTGCCATTGTTATCTGACTTGTTTGCTCAGATTAAGGGGGCTAGTTGGTTCACTAAGATAGATCTTCGTGGTGCGTATAATCTGGTGAGAATCAGGCAAGGAGATGAATGGAAAACTGCATTTAATACGCCCGAGGGTCATTTTGAGTATCTAGTGATGCCGTTCGGACTTGCCAATGCTCCATCTGTGTTTCAGTCTTTTATGCATGACATCTTCCGTGAGTATCTGGATAAATTCCTGATTGTTTACTTGGATGACATTTTGATCTTCTCAGATGATTGGGACTCTCATGTGAAGCAGGTCAGAATGGTTTTCCAGGTCCTGCGTGCTAATTCTTTGTGAAGGGATCAAAGTGTCTCTTCGGTGTGCAGAAAGTTTCATTTTTGGGGTTCATCTTTTCCCCTTCTACTATCGAGATGGATCCGGTTAAGGTCCAAGCCATCCAGGATTGGACTCAGCCGACATCTCTGAAAAGTCTGCAAAAATTCCTGGGCTTTGCTAATTTTTATCGTCGCTTCATCTGTAATTTTTCTAGCATTGCCAAACCATTGACCGATTTGACCAAGAAGGGTGCTGATTTGGTTAATTGGTCTTCTGCTGCTGTGGAAGCTTTTCAGGAGTTGAAGCATCGTTTTTGTTCTGCCCCTGTGTTGTGTCAACCAGATGTTTCTCTTCCATTCCAGGTCGAGGTTGATGCTTCTGAGATTGGAGCAGGGGCGGTTTTGTCACAGGGAGGTTCTGGTTGCTCAGTGTTGAAACCATGTGCTTTCTTTTCCAGGAAGTTTTCGGCTGCTGAACTTAATTATGATGTGGGCAACCGAGAGTTGCTGGCCATGAAGTGGGCATTCGAGGAATGGCGTCATTGGCTTGAAGGAGCTAAGCATCGCGTGGTGGTATTGACTGATCATAAGAACCTTACTTATCTTGAGTCTGCCAAGCGCTTGAATCCTAGACAGGCCCGTTGGTCGTTATTTTTTGCCCACTTCGATTTTGTGATTTCGTACCTTCCGGGCTCTAAAAATGTGAAGGCGGATGCTCTGTCTAGGAGTTTTGTGCCCGACTCTCCGGGTTCATCTGAGCCGGCGAGTATCCTCAAGGAAGGAGTCATTGTGTCTGCCATCTCCCCTGATTTGCGGCGAGTGTTGCAAAAATTTCAGGCGAATAAACCTGATCGTTGTCCGGTGGAGAAACTGTTCGTCCCTGATAGGTGGACTAGTAAAGTTATCTCTGAACTTCATTGTTCGGTGTTGGCTGGTCATCCTGGAATCTTTGGTACCAGAGAGTTAGTGGCTAGATCCTTCTGGTGGCCATCTCTGTCACGGGATGTACGTACTTTTGTGCAGTCCTGTGGGATTTGTGCTAGGGCTAAGCCCTGCTGTTCACGTGCCAGTGGGTTGCTTTTGCCCTTGCCGGTCCCAAAGAGGCCTTGGACACATATTTCGATGGATTTCATTTCTGACCTTCCTGTTTCTCAAAAGATGTCAGTCATTTGGGTGGTCTGTGATCGCTTTTCTAAAATGGTCCATCTGGTGCCCTTGGTTAAATTGCCTTCCTCCTCTGATTTGGTGCCTTTGTTCTTCCAGCATGTGGTTCGTTTGCATGGCATTCCTGAGAATATTGTTTCTGACAGAGGTTCCCAGTTTGTTTCAAGATTTTGGCGAGCCTTTTGTGGTAGGATGGGCATTGACCTATCTTTTTCCTCGGCTTTCCATCCTCAGACTAATGGCCAGACCGAACGAACCAATCAGACCTTGGAAACATATCTGAGATGTTTTGTTTCTGCAGACCAGGATGATTGGGTGTCCTTTTTGCCGTTGGCTGAGTTCGCCCTTAATAATCGGGCCAGCTCGGCTACCTTGGTCTCTCCATTTTTCTGCAATTCTGGGTTCCATCCTCGTTTCTCTTCAGGACAGGTTGAGTCTTCGGACTGTCCTGGTGTGGATTCTGTGGTGGACAGGTTGCAGCAGATCTGGACTCAGGTAGTGGACAATTTGACCTTGTCCCAGGAGAAGGCTCAACTTTTCGCTAATCGCAGATGCCGTGTGGGTCCCCGACTTCGTATTGGGGATCTGGTTTGGTTATCTTCTCGTCATATTCCTATGAAGGTTTCCTCTCCTAAATTTAAACCTCGTTTTATTGGTCCGTATAGGATTTCTGAGATTCTCAATCCTGTGTCTTTTCGTCTGACCCTCCCAGACTCCTTTTCCATACATAATGTATTCCATAGGTCGTTGTTGCGGAGATACGTGGCACCTATGGTTCCATCTGTTGAGCCTCCTGCCCCGGTTTTGGTGGAGGGGGAATTGGAGTATATTGTGGAGAAAATTTTGGATTCTCGTGTTTCTTGACGGAAACTCCAGTATCTGGTTAAATGGAAGGGTTATGCTCAGGAAGATAATTCCTGGGTTTTTGCCTCTGATGTCCATGCTCCAGATCTTGTTCGTGCCTTTCATGTGGCTCATCCTGGTCGGCCTGGGGGCTCTGGTGAGGGTTCGGTGACCCCTCCTCAAGGGGGGGGTACTGTTGTGAATTCTGTGGCTGAATTCACTCCTGTGGTCACAAGTGGTACTGCAGCTTCTGAGCTTCCTCCCGCAGGTGTTCTGGTGAGCTCGTTGGCTGCTTTGTTATTTAACTCCGCCTGATTCTGTCTTCCTTGCTCCTTGTCTATGTTCCAGTGTTGGATCTGAGCTTCTGGATCTTTCCTGTGGCCTGCTGCTCTGCTTAGATAAGTGCTTCTTTGCTTTTGTTGCTACTTTTTCTGTCCAGCTTGTCAATTCTTTTTGCTGGAAGCTCTGAGACGCAAAGGGTGTACCGCCGTGCCGTTAGTTCGGCACGGTGGGTCTTTTTGCCCCCTTTGCGTGTTTTTTTGCTTTAGGGTTTTTTGTAGACTGCAAAGTTCTCTTTGCTATCCTCGTTCTGTCTAGAATATCGGGCCTCACTTTGCTGAATCTATTTCATCCCTACGTTTGTCTTTTCATCTTGCTAACAGTCATTATATGTGGGGGGCTGCCTTTTCCTTTGGGGTATTTCTCTGAGGCAAGTCAGGCTTGTTTTTCTATCTTCAGGCTAGTCAGCTCCTCAGGCTGTGCCGAGTTGCATAGGTAGTGTCAGGCGCAATCCACAGCTGCCTTTAGTTGTGTTTAGGATAGGTTCAGGTATTGCGGTCTACAGAGATTCCACGTCTCAGAGCTCGTTCTATTGTTTTTGGGTTATTGTCAGATCACTGTATGTGCTCTGATTGCTGGCACACTGTGTCACTGGATTGCCTACATAACAGACGTCATCATAGGTCCTGCTCACACCAGCCCTGGGACCGCAAGCTGCCGCTTGCAATGGAGCGGACCCGGGAGCGTGGCGAAGACCGGAAAAGGCGGCAGAGGGTGAATATAGCAGGACTTCAACGGGCTATAGGTGAGTATATGGTTTTTTTTTAATGTCTCTATACTACGTGGCTCTGTGCTGGCCAATATACTACGTGCCTGGGCAATATACTACATGCCTGGGCAATATACTACGTGGCTGTGCTATATACTATGTGTCTGGGCAATATACTACGTCACTGGGCAATATACCGTACTACGTGGCTGGGCAATATACTACGTGGCTCTGTGCTGTATACTACGTCACTAGGCAATATACTATGTGACTGGGCAATATACTATGTCACTGGCCAATATACTACGTCACTGGCCAATATACTACGTGACTGGGCAATATACTACATCACTGGGCAATATACTACGTGACTGGCCAATATACTACATCGCTGGGCAATATACTACGTGACTGGCCAATATACTATGTGGCTGGGCAATATACTACGTGGCTGGGCAATATATTACGAGGCTGGGCAATATACTACATGGACATGCATATTCTAGAATACCCGATGTGGAGCGGGCGCCGGGCAGTGAGTGCAGGGGAGTAGGGGAGCGACTAATCGGATTGTGGCCGTCGCTGATTGGTCACGGCAGCCATGACAGGCAGCTGCCGAGGCCAATCAGCGAACGAATAACCGTGACAGAAGGACAGACAGACGGAAGTACCCCTTAGACAATTATGTATATAGATTTTTTTAACCTGTGTCATACGTGGCTGGGCAATATACTACATAGCTGGGCAATATACTACATGGGCTGTGCAATATGCTACGTGGCTCTGTGCTGTATACTACGTCACTGGGCAATATACTACGTGGCTGGGCAATATACTACGTGGCTGAGCAATCTACTACGTGGCTGGGCAATATACTGCGTGGCTGGGCAATATACTATGTGGCTGAGCAATATACTACGTGGCTGGCAATATACTACGTGGCTGGGCAATATACTACGTGGCTGGGCAATATACTACGTGGCTGGGCAATATACTACGTGGCTTGGCAATATACTACGTGGCTGAGCAATCTACTACGTGGCTGGGCAATATACTACGTCGCTGGGCAATATACTATGTGGCTGGGCAATATACTGCGTGGCTGGGCAATATACTACGTGGCTGAGCAATATACTACGTGGCTGGCAATATACTACGTGGCTGGCAATATACTACGTGGCTGTGCAATATACTACGTGGCTGAGCAATATAATAATAATAATAATATAATAATAATCTTTATTTTTTTTATATAGCGCTAACATATTCCGCAGCACTTTACATTTTGCACACATTATCATCACTGTCCCAGATGGGGCTCACAATCTAGATTCCCTATCAGTATGTCTTTGGAATGTGGGAGGAAACCGGAGTGCCCGGAGGAAACCCACGTAAACACGGAGAGAACATACAAACTCTTTGCAGATGTTGTCCTGAGTGGGATTAGAACCTAGGACCCCAGCGCTGCAAGGCTGCTGTGCTAACCACTGCGCCACCGTGCTGCCCACTACCTACTACTACGTGGCTGGGCAATATCCTACGTGACTGGGCAATATACTACGTGGACATACATATTCTAGAATACCCGATGCGTTAGAATCGGGCCACCATCTAGTGTAAAATACTGACCAAATACTGCTAGTGTGACGCAGCCGCAGGCTTAAATAGCTTGAAAATTCAGAAAAAGCTCCAATTGAGATATACGACCATATGAGCTTCATGTGATCTAACCCTTGTCAAATACAAATATAGCTGTGAAGGATAAAACAAAGGTGGGAAGGAAAGAAGCGCTCTGAACAAAAATTGCATTTTCTTATTTTTTTTATATATATGATTCACAGTGAGCCCCAACTGGGACAGCGATGATAATGTGTGTAAACTGTAAAGCGCTGCGGAATATGTTAGCGCTATATAAAAATAAAGATTATTATTATTATTATATTGCTGCAAGCAATGTTTCGGAAAAATAGAAAAATAATTATGAAAAAATATGACATGAAAAAAATGTAACTTGAAAATGTAAAACATTATTTAAAAAAATGGAAATATGACTTGAAAAGTTTACTATGGTAGCATTTTCAGGTGACAAATCCGCTTTATTCCCTCCTCAAATTAGGCTCCCTAGCCCTTTTTTTACTGCAAAGAATAAAGGAACCAAGTTGAAATATATAATACTGTATATGCATCTAACCTATATTTGCAGGATCCATATGTAGATCACTATAGACACACACTTCCACTTTGGAGACAGTCCTAGTTAATGGATTTCAAAACTAGTCCTATTGAAATGCACATTATTTAATCTTGATGGTAATTTGAGTAGTAGGTTGAAGGTTTTATTTTTACTAAAGAAAGGGTTAATGACATTTGACAGGAGCAATGGGTGAAGGATAGGGAGTGTTCCTGTAATGGTCCCTAAGTTGTTAGTCAACCTGGACTTGATGGAGACTGTTTCGGCTGACTCCTTCCCCCTTCTCTGTGTAAATAAACAGATATGTGTCTGTGGCTCCTTCTACAGGCCCCTTGGCCTTTAATCATGGACTTAGGCAGGCAATAGATCTTATCGCTGGCAGGCCAGGGGTTTTCACTGTCGGCTCCCATATTATAGTTATGCTTCGTTGAACCTCAGGCTGTTGCAGCAAATTTGGGGGGTTACCCTTTGACACTGTTTAGTTGCCAGAGCATAGAGGAACCTCATACTACTTCAGTCACTCTTAACTTGGGGGTATCACATAGATGATGACATTGATGAAAGAGACCACCCATCACTTTAGTATTTTGTAGATTTTAATTATTATATGTTTAAGCTATTTAAAAATAATAAATCCTTATAAAGGACAATTAATCTGAAGGTTTTTTTTTTCTGTTAAACCACAGGCAACATAAAACAGCATTGCCTGTGTATCAAGCAGTATATTTAAAGTCTTTGTATACCTTCACACAGATTTTTTTTTTTTTCAGAATTCATATCCTTTCTTGATGCAAAGTTAAGCATCTATCTAATTAGGCTTCATTACATTTTTCTCTGCCAAGTGTCTGTGGTTCCTTTATCTAGCGGAGTGGTTTACAAAAATGTTACAAATTTGTCAGAGCTTCTGCTCCTGGTTCTGACAGCTCTCTCTGCTCCCTCCTCCATTCTATTAGTGTTAGAGATAGCAGGAGGGAGAGGAAAAGGCTGTTCCCACCAGCATGGATAAAGGTAAGTGTCTCTCGTAGGGCAGAAAAAACAAGCCGCAGACAAGAAGAAAATCACATGTAAAGGGAGCTGCAATGATATATAAAATACTGAGAACCTCAGCATCCTGAAAATACACAAAGCTCTTATTCAGCCTATATTGCTGAGAGAGACACTCCCACATTGGAGAAATCTGAAACTGGGATCAAAGTGCATATCTAGGGGTCTAAAATAGAATAAATGAAGATTACAGATCAAAACTTAGTACAATTTTATTACCTAAAGGTAACCACTAATACATGTAAAGATACATTTTTCCCATGTCAAAGATGTCTTAGCCTAACACTAATACATTGTGTGAACTACAATATTTTGTCAAGGAATGTCTCTTAAATACTAGTACTAACTAGTGATGATGAGCGAATGTGCTCGGTGATACTCTGATATCACTCAAGTAACTGGGTGCTCGGATATGCTCATCACTAGTTGAGCAGTGGCTGGTGCACTGATTGAATGCCCGAGTCCCCGCTCCACATGTTTGAAGCCTGTTATACAGCCAATAAACATTGCATGCCAATGACTGTAATGCCGTAGCCATTGGTAGTGGCATTACTGATTATAAAAGAGCTCACTGACAAAATTGCTCAGCTCAGGGAGAGTTGTGATTGGAGGGAGAGAGTAGTTGTCCAGGCATGTGTGTGTGCACAGTTTCATTAATCAGAGTCCTCTAGTGGTGCTGATGCTGAACCATCATACTAAAAGTCCTTCTAAGGCCTCTTTCACACTTCAGTTATTTGGCGTCAGTCTAAAACCGCCATTTTCCTCAAATAACGGATCCGTCATTTTTTTTTGACGGATCCGTTATTTTCCCATAGACTTGCATTAGTGACGGATTGTGACGGATGGTCGTCCGTTCCATCCGCCATGCGACGGATCCGTCGACATTTGGCGGACGTTTTCTGAAAATAGACGGACATTGGAACGTTTTTTGTCAACGCCGAAATGGCGGATCGCGACGGATCCGTCGCGTCCGCCATTCCATAGAATGGGCGCCTATGGGCGACGGATCCGCCGCAACCGTTTTTTCGGCGGATCCGTCGCCCCAATCCGTTTTTTCAATTGCGCATGCTCCAAAAAGTAGATACTTCTCCCAGACAACCCCCAAGTAACGGATCCGTCAAAAAAACGGATCCGTTAGAACCGTTTTCGCAACAATTGTGACGGATCCGTCAATCCGTCACTATGTCGGTAGTGACTGACGCCAAAAGACTGAAGTGTGAAAGAGGCCTAAGGCATAATCTTGTTCTTTTTCTGTTTCTGTGTGATACATTCTGCATTTAGCCTAGGGACAACTGCTGGAGCAAAGAGTGGCTAAATACAGCCTCTGGGCAGGGCTTAGGACTTTGCAGTCCTTTGCTAAATATACCGCTGCTGCAGGTGACCGAATTTTTTTTGAGGGATAAAAAACAGTTTAACGTGCTTTGTGTAAAATTACTGTGGTTTTAAATTTTTAAAAGCTGCTTAGCCTGCTACAGTTTATAAAAAAAATTACAGTTTACGGTGCTTTATGTGAATTTATGGTGTATTGAAGTTTTTTAAAACCCCTTGGCCTGCTATGGGTGACCACATTTTCTATCTACTTATTTTTAGTTTCAGTTAATCAAGGAAATTTAGCTTCCAGAGACCTATCAATTACAATTTGCTTAAGGCATGCGGTAAGGCATGGGCTAGTGGAAGTGCCGATGATGGTATACGAAGAAAGCGAGGAGGTGAGGCAGGTGTGACTCTGCCTGTTGCAGGAGCACAAGCAACACGACCATCCATGACACATAGCTTCCTGTCCTACTTTGCAGCGAGGCACTGGACACCACTTCTGAAGCAACACCAATGCGAATAGGTGGTCGGTTGGATGGCAGATAATACTTCCAGCATGCTTGCCAGCACCACCAAGTCCTGCACACTGTCCAATCTCACCTCCCAAGAGTCTGGATTACTTAGTCCTCACCCTGATTCTCCTTCCTCCCACCAAGTCGAGTCCCAAGAGACCAGAGATCCCACACTAGGACACACCAAGGAGCTCTTTACATCATTACTTCTTGATTGTGGCCTCTCTCCCCACATCTTCCAAGAGGGACAGGAAGACATGCTGTTTAGTGAGACACAAAACTTAGAGAAGCCATGGTCACAAGAAGATGACAGTGAGGAACGGTAAATTTTGTCTAAAGAGGTAGCTAATGATGAGATATAGTTGCCGATAAGTCAGATTGTTGTCAAGTCACTAAGTAAGGAGGACCAGGATACAGCGGTGGTGGGTGACTAAGTCACTGACCTAACCTGGGAAAACTGGCATGCAGAGTGAGGCCAGCAGTGCAGAGGGGAGGGATTGGTAGCACTGAGACATGCAGGAAGAGGGAGATGGCGAGCAACTGCGCCGCAGAGCACCAACACTTCTGAATTTATCCATCAAAGAGTTAGGTGTTCCCCGGTCTGAGACTTTTTAAAGAGGTTCTGAGACGAAAAATGGTCACCTGTACCATGCCAAGATCAGCAGAGGCCTGACCACTATGAGCCTAACTACCACCTGCATGATCAGGCATATGTAATTTAAGCACCTGACCCGGTGGGCTGAACGCCTGGGTCCACAATTGGTGCAAGCGGGTAACACCACTGCCTCTTCCCTTGTGCTAGGTGCTTGCCAATCCCCTGTCCATGACACTGGTGAAGATGCCTCCCTCCCTGCACCTGTCCTTCCACATTTTGAGGCATCATCATCAGGCACTTCCAAATCCTTGTCCCGGCACAGTGCTCAGCAGACCCTACCCCAAGCTTTGGAACGAAAAAGAAAGTTCCCAACCACCCACCGGCCTTAATGCTAAAAAGGCACATATCCAAGCTGATTGCCATGGAAATGTTGCTGTTTAGGCTTGTAGACACGGAGGATTTTGGCCGACTTATCGTGGCAGCCATGCCTTTGTACTTGGTCCCCAGCCGCTACTATTTCTCCATTTGTGTCATTCCCGCCTTGTACCAGAACTAGCTTTCACAATAAAAAGCATCTTTTAGTGTGTGACAGCTGCCAAACAGAAAGATCCGATATAAATCTGGTATTGCTGTAATCACACCGACCTGAAGAATAAAGTCACATAATCACTAATACCCACGGGGAACAGCATAAAAAATAAAACCAATTCTTCACATGCTGTTGATTTTGTCATTCTGCCTCCTAAAGATTGCAGTAAGGCTTAATGTTATAAACGTTTATTTGATAAACCATATCCTTTGAAAGATTTTCCCAATGTCAGTACAATACCTTACAAGAACATGGTCATCTTTCATTCTTTCGAAGGCCAGTAAATGAAATGAGGCAGCAACGGAAACTTATCATGTGTGGTTTGTCAGCTATACTTTCTATGTATGAAATAATGTGCATATAGTGTCTGCTATGTATGCATCAAACTACTAAGCACAAAATGGTAAATTCAGCCCATACATGCACAATTTCTAAAATAGTGTGAAAGTTAAAACTGTATATGACAACATGAGATAGACAACAATGCAAATATGGTTTTATCTTTACACTTTTATGTTGCAGTCATTTTGAAGTATAAAGGGAAGCTCAACCTTCCTCAGCCGCCTACATGAGCATGTAGGTCCTAGGAAGCTGAATAAAATGATACTTTGATAACTGCGATCCGATGTTTTATTTCAGAGAAATCCACTTTTTTAATAGACAGTATAATTGAGCTGTTAAGATCTATGAGTCGGACATAGATCTCCCTGAGAATCTGCCTCCAGAGCTTATTTTAACCCCTTAATCCCATATGACGTACTATCCCGTCAAGGTGCCCTGGGACTTAATTCCCAGTGACGGGATAGTACGTCATATGCGATCGGCCGCACTCACGGGGGGAGCGCGGCCGATCGCGGTCGGGTGTCAGCTGCCTATCGCAGCTGACATCTGGCACTATGTGCCAGGAGCAGTCACGGACCGCTCCCGGCACATTAACCCCCGGCACACCGCGATCAAACATGATCGCAGCGTGCCGGCGGTGCAGAGAAGCATCGCGCAGGGAGGGGGCTCCCTGCGGGCTTCCCTGAGACCCCCGCAGCAACGCGATGTGATCGCGTTGCTGCGAGGGTCTCCTACCTTCCTCCCTGCAGCAAGGCCCGGATCCAAAATGGCCACGGCATCCGGGTCCTGCAGGGAGGGAGGTGGCTTACCAAGTGCCTGCTCAGAGCAGGCACTTGTTAAGTCTGCACTACTGTAAGTCAGATCGCTGATCTGACAGAGTGCTGTGCAAGCTGTCAGATCAGTGATCTGTGATGTCCCCCCCTGGGACAAAGTAAAAAAGTTTTTAAAAAAAATTCCACTTCCAAAAAAAATTGAAAAAAAGAAAAAAAATTCCTAAATAAAAAAAAAATTATTCCCATAAATACATTTCTTTATCTAAATAATAAAAAAAAACAATAAAAGTACTCCTATTTAGTATCGCCGCGTCCGTAACGACCCCACCTATAAAACTGTCCCACTAGTTAACCCCTTCAGTAAACACCGTCAGAAAAAAAAACGAGGCAAAAAACAACGCTTTATTATCATACCGCCGAACAAAAAGTGGAATAACAAACGATCAAAAAGACGGATATAAATAACCATGGTACCGCTGAAAACGTCATCTTGTCCCGCAAAAAACAAGCCGCCATACAGCATCATTAGCAAAAAAATGAAAAAGTTATAGTCCTGAGAATAAAGCGATGCCAAAATAATTATTTTTTCTATAAAATAGTTTTTATCGTATAAAAGCGCCAAAACATAAAAAAATGATATAAATGAGGTATCGCTGTAAACATACTGACCCGAAGAATAAAACTGCTTTATCCATTTTACCAAATGCAGACCAAAATATGGAAAAATTATAGGTCTCAAAATGTGGAGACGCAAAAACTTTTTTGCTATAAAAAGCGTCTTTTAGTGTGTGACAGCTGCCAATCATAAAAATCAACTATAAAAAAACGCTATAAATGTAAATCAAACCCTCCTTCATCACCCCCTTAGTTAGGGAAAAATAATAAAATAAAAAAAATGTATTTATTTCCATTTTCCCATTAGGGCTAGGGTTAGGGCAAGGGTTAGGGCTATGGCTAGGGTTAGGGTTAAGGCTAAGGTTAGGGTTAGGGTTAGGGCTAGGGTTAGGGCTAGGGTTAGGGCTAGGGTTGGGGCTAGGGTTGGAGCTAAAGTCAGGTTTAGGGTTGGGGCTAAAGTTAGGGTTATGGTTGGGGCTAAAGTTAGGGTTAGGGTTGGGGCTAAAGTTAGGGTTAGGGTTGGAGCTAAAGTTAGGGTTAGGGTTGGGGCTAAAGTTAGGGTTGGGGCT
The DNA here is from genome assembly GCF_032444005.1 of Ranitomeya imitator. NCBI lineage: Eukaryota > Metazoa > Chordata > Amphibia > Anura > Dendrobatidae > Ranitomeya > Ranitomeya imitator. The sequence goes on along the minus strand of NC_091282.1, from coordinate 721,325,908 downwards.
AAAGTTAGGGTTTGGATTACATTTACGGTTGGGATTAGGGTTTGGATTAGAGTTAGGGGTGTGTCAGGGTTAGCGGTGTGGTTAGGGTTACTGTTGGGATTAGGGTTAGGGATGTGTTTGGATTAGGGTTTCAGTTAGAATTGGGGGTTTCCATTGTTTATGCACATCAGGCGCTTTCCAAATACGACATGGTGTCCGATCTCAATTCCAGCCAATTCTGCGTTGAAAAAGTAAAACAGTGCTACTTCCTTTCTGAGCTCTCCCGTGCGTCCAAACAGGGGTTTACCCCCACATATGGGGTATCAGCGTACTTGCGACAAATTGGACAACAACTTTTGGGGTCCAAGTTCTCTTGTTACCCTTGGGAAAATAAAAATTTGGGGGGCTAAAAATCATTTTTGTGGGAAAAAAAAGATTTTTTTATTTTCACGGCTCTGCGTTATAAACTGCAATGAAACACTTGGGGGTTCAAAGTTCTCACAACACATCAAGATAAGTTCCTTGGAAGGTCTAGTTTCCAATATGCGGTCACTTGTGGGGTGTTTCTACTGTTTGGGTACATCAGGGGCTCTGCAAATGCAACGTGACGCCTGCAGACCAATCCATCCAAGTCTGCATTCCAAATGGCGCTCCTTCCCTTCCGAGCTCTGCCATGCGCCCAAAGAGTGGTTCCACCCCACATATGGGGCATCAGCGTACTCAGGACATATTGAACAACAACTTTTTGGGTCCAATTTATTCTGTTACCCTTGTGAAAATACAAAACTGGGGGCTAAAAAATCATTTTTGTGAAAAAAAAAAAAGAATTTTTATTTTCACGGCTCTGCGTTATAAACTCTCAAAACACATCTAGATAAGTTCCTTAGGGGGTCTACTTTCCAAAATGGTGTCACTTGTGGGGTGTTTTAATGTTTAGGCACATCAGGGGCTCTCCAAACGCGACATGGTGTACCATCTCAATTCCAGTCAATTTTGCATTGAAAAGTCAAACGGCGCTCCTTCCCTTCCGAGCTCTGCCATGCGCCCAAACAGTCGTTTACTCCCACATATGGGGTATCAGCGTACTCAGGACAAATTGGACAACAACTTTTGGGGTCCAATTTCTTCTCTTACCCTTGGGAAAATAAAAAATTGGGGGCGAAAGATCATTCTTGTGAAAAAATATGATTTTTTATTTTTACGGCTCTGCATTATAAACTTCTGTAAAGCACTGGTTGGGTGAAAGTGCTCACCACACACCTAGATAAGTTCCTTGAGGGGTCTACTTTCCAAAATGGTGTCACTTGTGGGGGGTTTCAATGTTTAGGCACATCAGGAGCTCTCCAAACGCTAGAAACTTGCATGAGTCTCTCGCATCAATACCTGGCACTGCCGCTGGCACTCGGGACCGGAGCGTTCAGCTGCATAGAAATACAGGCAGCCACACACTTCAATACCGAGTTATGGTGGCAGTGCCGGGTATTGATGTGAGAGACTCGCATTGCACTCGCAAGTGTGACCCTTGCCTAATGGTGGAATCGTCAATTATCAGATTTGTAGCATTATCTCAAATCTGTATTTGAGTAAATAAAAAATATGTTCTCCAGATCCCCCACCATATACTATCCTACTCATAGATTGTGCTGATGTTCAATGTGGCAGGTTCCCTGGTTGATAATTTTTTACATAATTTGCACACAATTCATCGTAGCGTAAATGTTATGCTAGTGTAGCAACTCACTCAGGAAAATAGATAAAACACTAAAAACTGCTACTGACCCTGCTGTTCTTGTACAGACTAGAGATCCTGACCCTGCAGTCTCTAGTGGTTCCTGTCTGAGCTTAGACTTCTCTAATCACATACTAGACAATGGCAAGTCGGACCTATGCTGCCTGAGAGGCTGTCGAGCACTTCACATTCCTCCTAAAAAAAAAAAAAAGGAGGGCAGAGCAGAGTGCAAATTACCTACAAAAGGGAAAGTATGCTAAAATAGAAAGAAAAATCCCAGAGTGAGTAACACAAACCTAAAAATACAACATAAAGGATTAAAGGGACACTGTCACCTGAATTTGGAGGGAACAATCTTCAGCCATAGAGGCGGGGTTTTTGGGTGTTTGATTCAGCCTTTCCTTATCCGCTGGCTGCATGCTGGCTGCAATATTGGATTGAAGTTCATTCTCTGTCCTCCGTAGTACATGCCATGCCTGCACAAGGCGTGAATCCAAATTCAGGTGACAGTGTCCCTTTAAGTACATACTGTTAGACAATATGCCACCTACTTAAACCCCAGCTGGTCTTTGACTGACTGGCTTAAACTACAGTAGTATGACTGGATATCCAAATTAGATTATCACCAGCAGGGGTAAAGTATATAAAGCTGCACCCAAAAGGTGATAGGTCAGACAAATTAGTAAATGAGAAAACTTAATACCCTAAAAAAACTGAAGCAGGGATAGCAAAAACTAAACACCAGGAGAAAAGCTGTATCTGCTGTGGCTTGACTGACATAGAAGTCAACCACAAAGCACAGGCTCAAAGGTTCAAACCCAGGCACATGACAATAATATGTTGACATACATTTCTTAACATTGAAATTGCAACACCAAGAAGGGAAAATCCTAAAATAATGGAAATCACGGGATGAATAAACACGTTAATGATTCTCAAACTATGCAAAAATGGAAACAATATTTTTCATGTTTGCATAAAGCCTTCATGAGGACAAGTCACATTGGTAATACACCCTGGATTATGGCGTGGATTCATTTCAGGAACACTAACTGCTCAGAGTTTCATTGATATGGTGTTGGATCCAGTTATTCAGCCATTTCTCCAAAGAGTCCCAAGGGTCATTTTTCAACACAATACCAGACCTCATATTCCTCGTGCTACAGTGAACAGCTAACTAAACGTGATACCATGGCCTGCAGCATCTCCGGACTTGTCTCCCATTGAGCACATCTGGGATGTCACTGGTCAGCAGTTGCAAAAGGAGCTGCCAGCAGTGGATTTTGATGATTTGGCCAAGTACATTCGGTGGCAGAGACTTCCTCAGTTGACCAATAATAACCTCATTTATATTAGACATGGTGTTTAAGTGCAGGGATTTGGGACTGGAAACGAAATATATTGAGATATTTTAAACGTTTTGTTTTTATTTTTTCTTTGCTTGCATTTCATTAACATGTTTTTCTGTTCTGTGATATCCATCATTCCACAACTTTCCACAACTGTCATTATGTGTCTGTTATTTGTTCTAATAACCGTTATTTTTTTGGATAAATTTACTGTAATATTTTAATATTTTAGGAGGATTTTTATTTCTATTTTTTTAGGGAGATACGCTGACCTCATTATGTGAATAATTGGGAGCAGTGTGCTGTGGTCAGGTCTTGGCTAGGTATAATATGTCCTTAGCTTCCAGCTCCTCATGAAATTTTCTAACTCACTTTCCTCTATTCTCTTTTATTTGTTGAGTTTGTTTGCATACATTATCCCACTCCGTCCTGTCATCCAGAGATTGCTGCTCCGTCACAGATGGTAAATAATTCGAATACCTCATCTTCTTATTGTGCTGCTGTCCAGTACAGGGAAAATCACCCAGGACTTAAGCAGATGTGTCAGTGCTGGCAGAGTCATGCATCATCATCAAAACCCTGCTTAAAATGAAATTGGATTCCCAGTGACAGTTCATGCAGCGATTCAGTGTAATTCCATTAGGATAGATAAACTTCAGCATAGCCTGGGACAGCAGCGAGTATTTACAAATGCCGCATAAGCTTGCCAATATACCTACGGTAATTCTTGCCTCACCAGACTGCTATGGTCCTTTCAGTCTGCAATGGAAGTGTGGAGAAGACTAATATACAAGGAGTCTGGAAGGTTATTTTTTATTGGGTTTTTAGAAATATCTGCTATTATCCATGTCCTCAGTCAAATCGCTTACAAAACAAGACAAGAAGATTATAGATTTTTCTTTAGGCATTTGAAATTTAAAATTCAAAATAATATATAGCAAAAGTATAATAATATTCTCTTGGGTACGGAGATTTTTGCCAATGGAGCTTCCTGCAGCTTTTCTTCCCAGGGGCAATGTAATAGGTAAAGGTACCATAAAACTCAGTATAACACAAAGAAGCGGCATATGTTAAAGGGAGGGTCCAAAGACCAAAGTCATTTTCAGCCTAAATCCCTATCTATTTAGTACCACAATCTAAACTACACTGCTCAAAAAAATAAAGGGGACACTAAAATCCCACATCCTAGATATCACTGAATGAAATATTCCAGTTGTAAATCTTTATTCATTACATAGTGGAATGTGTTGAGAACAATAAAACCTAAAAATGATCAAGGTAAATCACAACTAATATCCCACGGAGGACTGGAGTTGGAATGATGTTCAAAATCAAAGTGGGGTCTGGAGTTGGAATGATGTTCAAAATCAAATTAATAAAGGGGATGGGAGAACTACAATACCCAGATAGATTAGCGAAATTAGGATTATTTAGTCTAGAAAAAAGACGACTGAGGGGCGATCTAATAACCATGTATAAGTGTATAAGGGGACAATACAAATATCTCGCTGAGGATCTGTTTATACCAAGGAAGGTGACGGGCACAAGGGGGCATTCTTTGCGTCTGGAGGAGAGAAGGTTTTTCCACCAACATAGAAGAGGATTCTTTACTGTTAGGGCAGTGAGAATCTGGAATTGCTTGCCTGAGGAGGTGGTGATGGCGAACTCAGTTGAGGGGTTCAAGAGAGGCCTGGATGTCTTCCTGGAGCAGAACAATATTGTATCATACAATTAGGTTCTGTAGAAGGACGTAGATCTGGGGATTTATTATGATGGAATATAGGCTGAACTGGATGGACAAATGTCTTTTTTCGGCCTTACTAACTATGTTACTATGTTACTATGTAAAGTGGAAAATGAAGTTACAGGCTGATCCAACTTTAGTGGAAATGCCTCAAGACAAGGAAATGATGCTCAGTAGTGTGTGTGGCCTCCACGTGCCTGTATATCCTCCCTACAACGACTGGGTATGCTCCTGATAAGGCGGCAGATGGTCTCCTGAGAGATCTCTTCCCAGAGCTCGACTAAAGCATCCGCCAACTCCTGGACAGTCTGTGGTGCAATGTGACGTTGGTGGATGGTGCGAGACATGATGTCCCAGATGTGTTAAATCGGATTCAGGTCTGGGGAACGGGCGAGCCAGTGCATAGCTTCAATGCCTTCATCTTGCAGGAACTGTTGACACACTCTAGCCACGTGAGGTCTGGCATTGTCCTGCATTAGGAGGAACCCAGGGCCAACCGCACCAGCATATGGTCTCACAAGGGGTCTGAGGATTACATTTTGGTACCTAATGGCAGTCAGGCAACCTCTGGCGAGCACATGGAGGGTTGTGCGGCCCTCCAAAGAAATGCTACTCCACACCATTACTTACCCACTGCCAAACCGGTCATGCTGAAGGATGTTGCAGGCAGATCGCTCTCCACAGCATCTCCAGACTCTGTCACGTGTCACATGTGCTCAGTGTGAACCTGCTTTCATCTGTGAAGAGCACAGGGCACCATTGGCGAATTTGCCAATCCTGGTGTTCTGTCGCAAATGCCAAGCGTCCTGCACGGTGTTGGGCTGTGAGCACAACCCCCATCTGTGGACGTCGGGTATTCAGACCATCCTCATGGAGTCGGTTTCTAACCGTTTGTACAGACATATGCACATTTGTGGCCTGCTCGAGGTCATTTTGCAGGGCTCTGGCAGTACTCCTCCTGTTTCTCCTTGCACAAATGCTGAGGTCACGGTCCTGCTGCTGGGTTGTTGCCCTCCACGTCTCCTGGTGTACTGGCCTGTATCCTGAACAAACATAGCCCATACAAGGTACCATTAATGTATTGGTGCCGCTGAGACCAAAACCAGTGCACATGTCTCATATAGGTACACCAACGGGACTCTCCCAAACAGATTATCTAACATCAGAAAAATGGAGATATAGTCCAATGTAATACAAAGTATAAATGTATTAGATTATATAAATAACATATACAAATATACATTGACTAGGAACGGGAAAAATTTGGGCAATATGTCCTGACAAAGATGATCTAACCAATTATGGGCAAGAAATGCTAAAGTGCCGCAAGAAAATAAACCATAGGTCTGAACAATACTTAGTCATGTAACTAGTGTTGGACTTAATATAGTACATAGCGCGCTAACTCATAAATAAGACCATGCTAGATGCTCACAAAGTGTGCTTACCCATAATGTACCAAGTCAGGACACGTACCCACGCCGCCACCGACGCGCGTTTTGCCTCTTTATCAAGGTGTGGTCATCTTGAAAAAGAGGCGAAATGCACGTCGGTGGTGGCGTGGGTATGTGTCCTGACTTGGTACATTATGGGTAAGCACACTTTGTGAGCATCTAGCCTGGTCTTATTTATGAGTTAGCGCGCTACGTACTATATTAAGTCCAACACTTGTTACATGACTAAGTATTGCTCAGACCTATGATTTATTTTCTTGCGGCACTTTAGCATTTCTTGCCCATAATTGGTTAGATCATCTTTGTCAGGACATATTGCCCAAATTTTTCCCGATCCTAGTCAATGTATATTTGTATATGTTATTTATATAATCTAATAAATTTATACTTTGTATTACATTGGACTATATCTCCATTTTTCTGATGTTAGATAGATGGCCTGTATCCTGGTAGCGCCTCCAGCCTCTGGACACTACGCTGACAGACACAGCAAACCACCTTGCCACACCTCGTATTGATGTGCCATCCTGGATGAGCTGCACTACCTGAGCCACTTGTGTGGGTTGTAGAGTCCGTCTCATGCTACCACCAGTGTGAAAGCACAACCAACATTCAAAAGTTACCAATACATCAGCCAGAAAGCATTGGTACTAAGATGTGGCCTGCGGTCCCCACCTGCAAAACCACTCCTTTATTGAGTGTGTCTTGATAATTGCCAATAAATTCCATCTGTTGTCTGTTCCATTTGCACAACAGCATGTAAAATTGATTGTCAAACAGTGTTGCTTCCTAAGTGGACAGTTTGATGTCACAGAAGTTTGATTTACTTGGAGTTACAGTGTATTCTGTTGTTTAAGTATTCTCTTTATTTATTTGAGCAGTGTATTTTCTAATATACTTGCATTAAATATACCCTATTCTTCCCTAACTACACTATCTAAATGCTTTTCTATTTTTTTTTCACTTCCTTATTGATGACGTTTCATTTGAGAATCCCCAGTGCATGCTGGGATACTCAAATAAAACGTCATCAGGGGGCAGAGGTTGTTGTCGCTGCTGCAACCTCTGCCCCCTTTTTGAAACAAAGCATCATAAGTGACGCTCATTTCACGGGTAGGCTGGTCCCTGCTCTGCCACTGTGCGATGTGCACAATGACAGTGTGCTCTCTGTTATTGGCTCAGATCCACAGTAACGAACCGGCAATGGAGTGTGTTGTCAGAATACCCAGCGTTCAAAGCCCAGCGCTGCCCACACAAGTGATGCTACTGTTCTCTGCACACTGGGTTTTCTGATACCGTGCTGTTGCCATCTTGTTACTGCTGACCTGAGCCAAGAACAGAGAGCTCACTGTCACTGTGTATATCGCACAGTGCACAGGAATTAGCCTAGCCTCTGAAAAGAGCATCACTGATTATGCTCGATTTCAGGGACGGGGGAAAGGTTGCAACAGTAACTGCAGCCTCTCCCCTTGGAATAGGGAATTTTTAATGCAAGTATGTTAGAAATTAGTTTAGAATATGGCACTAAATAAATAGGGATTGAGAATGAAAAAAACTTTTTACTCCTGACTACCCCTTTAAGCACCCAGCCCTAGTCTTGAATTGGTCCATAGGGGAACAAGTGAATTTCCTGGTATGCCCCCGCATAAGTAGAGCTTGATACAATACACTTAGAGTAACCATCATTATAATTTTTATTTCCTGAATCAATAGTAAACAAGAAAATATGAAACTTTGTAATATGTCTTATCAAATAAATTTGCTTCTACTCCTCGATTGCCTAAGTTGTTATTATATAAAAGCATAAGTGAATTTGTGATTGATTAGGTAATGTTGCATGGAGCTGAACACTGGGCCCCCAATTTCAATATTACTGGCACCAGTGCCAAATTCTTATGTATGGTATGTCTCATCAGAATCTACTTTCCACTTTGTAAGGAGTTCTCTAACTATGCCATTGGGAGGGGAAGGCTGACCTTGTGAGCTACTGGACACTTCGCAAGGTAACGCTAAGGCTAATTAATGCATTATATACTGTATCTTTATTAAGGTCATAGAGATCATTATCCCATTTTCCTGTTATCTGGTTTAGCAGGTTTGCTGGGATCTTTCAAAAAATTGTGCATGTAATAGGTTAATAAATAAAAATAAATGAAAACAAAATTGGATTTTGGTTGGTAAAGTGACCAAGAATGTTATTGGAGAGGGGCCCAGAAAAGTTTTAGTCCTCTGCAGTACTGGTATCCTGAAACACCCCTGCAGTGTATATAATGAAATAGGGACCTAAATGTAATCAGAGCTCTATCGAGGATTTCCTTCACTTGAGTGAAAATGTTTTATGTATTCATCCTACAATACTTCTAAATACCCTGACCAAGGCAAAGTTGGCTCATTGGTGCTTGCCTATTACCCACAGCAAATGCCTTGTTTGCCCCTCTTAAAGGGAATCTGTCAGCAGGTTTGTGCTATGTAATCTGAAGGCAGCATGAGGTAGGGGCTGAGAAACTAATTTCAGTGATGTGTCACATAGGCTAGGTTCACATTAACGTTTCTGTGCGCAAACGCATGCCAAAACGCATGCAAACGCATGCTTACGCTGCAATTTTACTCCGCATCATCTTTTTTGTGGTCATTATACTGTATAGAGGGCTGTGTGGATGTAAAGTTGGAGAATCATAGTCTGATGGGGTCAACAAACTTTGCCTGGGAGATTGAAGGAAGAGGATACAGCTGGATCTTATTACCATGTATTTGAAGGGTACTGTGGAGGATTTCCCTGTGGGGGTATCATACTGTATTTGGGGGAACTTTTGCATCATACTTTATTATCTATCTTCAAGGTTTTTTATCCTTTGTTATTACATATTTAAATTAGGCCATTGAGCCATTTGCTTTTTACTACTCTTACATAGCATATATTATTCCAATATTTCATTCTGAGATCTATTAATTAATGTGTAATTTGTTTGTGGAACAACTCCTTTAAGATCATTTCCATATCAAAAGGCTCATCATTATATTTGATGATAAGGAAAACCTTCCTCAATTGTAGACTTTTTTAAAATAAATTTCAAGGTTGGCCCACCACTTTGTCCAAGCTTTTAATTTTGTACCAGAGATATCTTCTGTGAATATTTTTTGGCCAGGATAGATAGAAACTTTCTACTTTTTCCATCGACTATGATAAATGCAGCAAAGTTTTCCGTGTTACCTACTTCTTCACTAGGGGTGTCAATCTATATAGAATATGTATCTTCTAGGCGTATACAGTCGGATCATTACGTACCGCACAATTTTTTTTTATTTTCTGTCATCTTGTTTGAGCATTGACATAAATGTTTGTTCTTCTGTTTTTTGCTGATTATTCGCGCAATATATGATTCTTGCCTTCAGCAAGATTTTAGTTTCTGGTCTCATTTGCAAAAGTAATTTACAACTGTACTGCCCAGGCCTCATGTTCTGGGATCACAATATATCAGGCACTGTGAGATGGAACGGTTTTCTAGCTCCGGGTATAATATTTATATATATGTGTATATTTTTTTTTTCAGCACGGCACTTAGCTATAAAACATCCTGGCACAATATATACTGGAGCAAATATGGAAATGTTGTCAGTCTCAATTTCCCTCTGGCTTGTCCTATTGTATCTACATCAATAGGCTTATTGCAGCTATGTAAATCTAACCAGTATGTAATGGAGTTGTTAATCCTATCATGGTTCTGCCAGGGGACTCGGATGGAGGAAATGTTGTACAATGATACATATATATATATATATATGTATATATATATATATATATATATATATATACAGTGGGGCAAAAAAGTATTTAGTCAGTCAGCAATAGTGCAAGTTCCACCACTTAAAAAGATAAGAGGCGTCTGTAATTTACATCATAGGTAGACCTCAACTATGGGAGACAAACTGAGAAAAAAAAATCCAGAAAATCACATTGTCTGTTTTTTTATCATTTTTTTTGCATATTATGGTGGAAAATAAGTATTTGGTCAGAAACAAACAATCAAGATTTCTGGCTCTCACAGACCTGTAACTTCTTCTTTAAGAGTCTCCTCTTTCCTCCACTCATTACCTGTAGTAATGGCACCTGTTTAAACTTGTTATCAGTATAAAAAGACACCTGTGCACACCCTCAAACAGTCTGACTCCAAACTCCACTATGGTGAAGACCAAAGAGCTGTCAAAGGACGCCAGAAACAAAATTGTAGCCCTGCACCAGGCTGGGAAGACTGAATCTGCAATAGCCAACCATCTTGGAGTGAAGAAATCAACAGTGGGAGCAATAATTAGAAAATGGAAGACATACAAGACGACTGATAATCTCCCTCGATCTGGGGCTCCACGCAAAATCCCACCCCGTGGGGTCAGAATGATCACAAGAACGGTGAGCAAAAATCCCAGAACCACGCGGGGGGACCTAGTGAATGAACTGCAGAGAGCTGGGACCAATGTAACAAGGCCTACCATAAGTAACACACTACGCCACCATGGACTCAGATCCTGCAGTGCCAGACGTGTCCCACTGCTTAAGCCAGTACATGTCCGGGCCCGTCTGAAGTTTACTAGAGAGCATTTGGATGATCCAGAGGAGTTTTGGGAGAATGTCCTATGGTCTGATGAAACCAAACTGGAACTGTTTGGTAGAAACACAACTTGTCATGTTTGGAGGAAAAAGAATACTGAGTTGCATCCATCAAACACCATACCTACTGGAAAGCATGGTGGTGGAAACATCATGCTTTGGGGCTGTTTCTCTGCAAAGGGGCCAGGACGACTGATCCGGGTACATGAAAGAATGAATGGGGCCATGTATCGTGAGATTTTGAGTGCAAACCTCCTTCCATCAGCAAGGGCATTGAAGATGAAACGTGGCTGGGTCTTTCAACATGACAATGATCCAAAGCACACCGCCAGGGCAACGAAGGAGTGGCTTCGTAAGAAGCATTTCAAGGTCCTGGAGTGGCCTAGCCAGTCTCCAGATCTCAACCCTATAGAAAACCTTTGGAGGGAGTTGAAAGTCCGTGTTGCCAAGCGAAAAGCCAAAAACATCACTGCTCTAGAGGAGATCTGCATGGAGGAATGGGCCAACATACCAACAACAGTGTGTGGCAACCTTGTGAAGACTTACAGAAAACATTTGACCTCTGTCATTGCCAACAAAGGATATATTACAAAGTATTGAGATGAAATTTTGTTTCTGACCAAATACTTATTTTCCACCATAATATGCAAATAAAATGTTAAAAAAACAGACAATGTGATTTTCTGGATTTTTTTTTCTCAGTTTGTCTCCCATAGTTGAGGTCTACCTATGATGTAAATTACAGACGCCTCTCATCTTTTTAAGTGGTGGAACTTGCACTATTGCTGACTGACTAAATACTTTTTTGCCCCACTGTATATACACACTATCTTGTTCTTCAATACATTCTCGTGAGGATACACAGCGGCAACAATGGATCTGTTAGCACTGATATAGCTTTGCAATGTACCATTAGTGTGATAAAGTTAAAGATACCGTATGTAAAATTCAACCAGAGTTTTCTTTTAAAATTCCCAAAATAATGTAATAATGTGCTTGAATCAGGGGCGGATTATAATAGGGTCAATCTGGGCGGTAGCCCAGGGCCCAGTGGTGTGGGCTACCGCCCAGATTGACCCTATTATAATCCGTGTCAGTCGCTGGCGAGTGCGCGCGGCTGAAGGGAGCTCGCCGCTGGAGCAGGTCAGGTGAGGAGAACTCGGGTTTTTTTTTTTGCTAACGGAAAACCAGGGGGCACAGGTGGGCCAGAATGCTGGACACTGTCTGTGAGCAATATGCTGGACACACTGGGGCAGATTGCTGGTGGACACACTGTCTGGGGGCAATACTGGACACACTGGGGCAGATTGCTGGACACACTGTCTGGGGCAATGCTGGACATACTGGGGCAGATTGCTGGACACACTGGGGCAGATTGCTGGACACTGGGGCAATATGCTGGACATACTGGGGCAAAATGCTAGACACACTGGGGGTAATATGCTGGACACACTGGGGGTAATATGCTGGACACACTGGGGCAGATTGCTGGACACACTGGGGGTAATATGCTGGACACACTGGGGCATAATGCTGGACACACTGGGGGTAATATGCTGGACACACTGGGGCAGATTGCTGGACACACTGGGGGTAATATGCTGGATACACTGGGGGTAATATGTTGGACACACTGGGGCAGATTGCTGGACACACTGGGGGTAATATGCTGGACACACTGGAGCAGAATGCTGGACACACTGGGGGTAATATGCTGGACACACTGGGGGTAATATGCTGGACACACTGGGCAGATTGCTGGACACACTGGGGGCAATGCTGGACACACTGGGGCAGATTGCTGGACACACTGTCTGGGGGCAATGCTGGACACACTGGGGCAGATTGCTGGACACACTGTCTGGGGCAATGCTGAACACACTGGGGGTAAAATGCTGGACACACTGGGGCAGATTGCTGGACACACTGTCTGGGGGCAATGCTGGACACACTGGGGCAGATTGCTGGACACACTGTCTGGGGGCAATGCTGGACACACTGGGGCAGATTGCTGGACACACTGGGGGCAATATGCTGGAGTCAGACACTGGGGCAGATTGTTGGACACACTGTCTGGGGGCAATGCTGGATACACTGGGGCAGATTGCTGGACACTGGGGCAATATGCTTGACATACTGGGGGTAATATGCTGGACACACTGGGGGTAATATGCTGGTCACACTGGGGGTAATATGCTGGACACACTGGGGGTAATATGCTGGACACACTGGGGGCAGGACTGGAGGCATGGGCCGAATGTAGATACGGGGCATGATTGGAGACATGGGGCAGAATGAAAGACATGGGGCAGGATTGGATCATGGGGCAGGATGGATACGATGGAGACAGATGGGGCAGGATGGGGAGATCATATGGGGTGGAATGGATACTCATGAGGGCAGGATCACTGTATTACCTATACATTATATACAGAGCAACAGAGACAAAGAGATTATAGGAAGTGGGATGGGATTTTATCTATTTGCTCTTTGGAAGCCTCCTCATTCTGGCATTCCAGGCCTGGCATGTTACTCTACAAGGAGAAACGTTACCCCTTAGATTCCAGTCTAAAGCCAAATCATCTTCAGTAGGGAGACTGGCCGATGGAGGAGTATTGCTCCAAGTTTCGGAGGTGGTCAATAGCCACTAAGTGGAATGACCCCACACTCCGTAGCCAGTTGTGTGAAGGGCTATCAGTAAGGGTGAAGGATGCCTTATCTCTGTATGAGACTCCAGATTCCCTTGAAGCGGCCATTTCTCTGGCTATCCGGGTGGCTTGTCATGTTCACCAGAGACATAGGGAGATACCCCAATGTGCGGGAGGTCCGGGGCCAAGGGACATCTGGTTTGAATCATCTGAGGAACCCATACAGTTGGGTGCATCAACTGGTAAAGCAGAAAAGCATTCTGTTGCTCGATGCAAAGGGGGAGTATGTTTTTATTGTAGTAGAAAGGGACATTTTGTGAGCACATGTCCTTCCATATCTTACAGTAAACAGCCACTGGAAAACTAAGGAGCCTGGGTTGCGGTGAGGTTAGAAACCCGGATGTACATATCACCTCCGTGGGTAGGACACAATTTATTGTGCCAGTCGAAATTCATCCGGGCAAAAATATGATGGTTATTTCTGCGTTTCTGGACAGTGGGGTGGGGTTCATCCAGGTCCAGTGCCTCAAACAACACACACTGTCCAAACCTATACCCATAATTGCCATTGACTCCGCACCATTGAAACAGGGTAAAAACACCAAACCCAGAGAAAGGAATTCATGGAAAGAGAAAGATACAAGCAAGGAGTTCATATAAATGTATCTTTATTTAAGCAGCAGCAAGACAAATTACAAGAGTCAATAATATAAAAAGTAAATAAAAAAATTATTATAAAAGAAGTGCAACACCAGACAACCAATAGAGGTACAATAATTAATCTATATAGAGAAGTCAGATGTTTTATATATTATATATATATGCCATATGTTCGGAGTAGAAATTGATAAAAAGATCACAGGACATGCACAATAAAAAAGTAAAACAAGGATTACTTAAAATATATATACTGTATATATTAAAAATAACTGTATAGCGCAATACCTAAAAGTAAATAAAGTGCATAGGTGCCACAAAAAAAGGGGGAAGAAAGAGTCTATGTTGGTAAAGCATAGAGTCCCATAATGTGCTCTAAAAAATGAGTACTGAGGTATATATATAACAAAGTGGATAATGTGTGTGACAATTGTCACAAAACAACCGCTATAAGTTTAGTAGTGCCAACAAAATCAATAAAGTGCCATAGTGTCACAATTTAAACGGAAGGGGGTAGGGGAAATAGCGATGTAAATATAACAAAGCTATCCCAGACGTGCCGCCAATCTTAGGATGGAAAAATAGTTATAGTGGTCCGAACATATAGAGTACCTTGCAGAGTGGGTGTCTGCGTGCACTCGCGCCCTGACGCGCGTTTCGGTAAGATTCCTTCGTCAGGGAGGCCATGCACTCTGAAGTAATTGACTGTTATGTGCTAGAGGAGTTGCCCTCTCCTGTGGTTCTTTGACTTCCATGGCACACTCTGCACAACTTTGTGGTAGATTGCAGACCCGGGAGGTGGAATAATGGAGTGAGTATTGTCAAGGACACTGTTTGGTTACCTGACTTGCAAGGGTGGACACCCAGTCTATACTTAAATACCTGTCTGTCTTTGGGGATGTGTTCTCAGAGCAGGGGAGCCAAGAACTTCCTCCCCATTGTCCTTATGACTGCGCCGTTAATCTTATTTCTGGGGCCAAGCTGAGTAAGAGCAGACTATATAATATCTCTGGTCCAGAGAGGCAGGCCATGAAGAACTATATTGCGTAGAGTTTGACAAAGGGTCATATCAGATCATCCTCAGCCCCCATTGCTGCAGGGTTTTTTGGTTTGTAAGATGTGGGGTTTAGCCCTTGCCTAGATTTCCGCGAACTCAATCTGATCATGGTCTGGGATCTGTATCCACTCCCTCTCATACCCGGAGCTCTTTAATCAGATTGTAGGAGCAAAATGGTTTTCCAAACTGGATCTCATTCGTATTAAGAAAGGGAATGAATGGAAAATAGCTTTTAATACACCTGAGGGACACTATGAGAACCTATTGATGCCATTTGGGTTGACGAATGCTTCTGCCGTCTTTCAGCACTTTGTAAATGACATTTTTAGTCACCTGATAGGTAGATTTATGGTAATCTTGATGACATATTAATTTATTCACCTGACCTTGAATCACATCAGGTACATGTTAGGCAAGTCTTGAAGATACTCTGAGAGAAAATAATTTATTTGTCAACCCATAGAAATGTGTATTCTCGGTTGATGAGATCCCTTTTGAAGGATATTTGCTATCGTCTATCGGTTGTCGCCTGGATCCAGCAAAAGTTCGGGCGGTACTGGGTTGGGACCATTGGGACTATCCTGAAGATTCAAAAGCATTATAAAGGTTTTTGGGTTTTGCCAACTACTACCGAAAGTTCATCAAAACTTTTCAGTAGTGTCCAAACCTTTGACGCATATAACCAGTAAGGAGACAGACTTTTCCAAGTTATCCAGTCCAGCCAGGGAGGCATTCAATACCTTGAAGGAGTGTTTTGCATCTGCGCCAATTCTCATACAGCCTGACGTCACTCAGCCTTTTATTGTTGAAGCAGATGCGTCTGAGGTCGGGACTATTGCAGGGTGTGTCTCCTGGTAAATTGCATCCATGTGCTTATTTTTCGAAAAAAAACTATTATCTGCAGAGAGAAATTACGACATTGGTAACAGGGAATTCTTGACAATCAAGTGGGCCTTTGAAGAGTGGCATCATTTTCTGGAGGGAGCAGTTCATCCAGTTATGGTAATTAGAGATCATAAGAATCTTGCATATTTAGAGTGAGTCTACTGGTAAGAAGACCGCAGCGTCTGATTTCTGCTAGTCTTGCGCCAAATAGAAGCACTTCACCATCACATTAAACAGTGTAAATTTCTTTGTGCCATGCAGGGGTTAATCTGCTCTTTTGAGAGCTCTTGGAGCTAAGACTCTCAGCTGAGCACTGTTAGCCACTCCCATCTCATATATAATCTGGGTTCTGACTAACACACATTGTCAGAGCTAGTTTTTGCTGCGTGGCTTGGAGGTTGTTGATGGTGATTATTTGAGTAGGCGGTTGGTAGATATTTTCTTCTCCTACTTTGGTTTAACCCCATCCTCCACTCCCCGGTGCATTGCTCTGTTATATGTGTGTTTATTTGTATGTTTGGTATTTTCCATTACCCCTGTTTGTATTATCTTGTTAAGTCTGGTTGGTGTATTGCGGTATACTACTACCCCATCTTCCCTGGGCCCCAGAGTCTTCACCATCTGAAGTAATCCGGGGAACAGAGTGAGCTAGGGCGCCCCCTAGTGCTAGGGACAGGGAAGGAGCCTCTGGTCCCGGGACACCTGACAACAGAGTCATGAGTCATGACATTGGAAGGAGCCCCTGGTCCCGGGACACCCGACATCAGAGTCTTGATAGTTCTACCTCGTGTAGAAGAGTAAGGAGATGCAAACACAGAAAAAATAGCCTGGTCGGGAACAGGTTAAAGGATATGAACTTTTTGGAAACAAATTTGTTGTTAATTCAATTCATATGAAATATAAATTCACCATGCAAATATTGGTCAAGAATAATGTTGAGCAAGTATGCTCGGATAAGGAGTTATCCCAGCATGCTCGTGTGATAACCGAGTGTCTTCGGCATTCTCAAATAATATGTTCCAGTCCCCATGGCTGCATGTCTCATGGCTATTTTAACAAGCGAAACATGCAGCTGCACAACTCAAACATAGTATTCGAGCACGCCAAAGATACTCTGTTAGCACCGAGCATGCTCGGATAACACCTCACTCCCTAATAAATATAAGTGCCAAAAGGAAAACCAGATATGTAATAAATGACAATAGTTCTAGTAAATAGATAAAGGGACCAATACAGCTGATGAGTCTATGTGAATATTTACTTTCGCACAAATATGACATCATGAATGATTATACTCAAATGGGTATCTCAAGTTTGGAATTTATCCCTTCCAATAGGATAGGACCAGGGTAGACAGGGAATAACTTCCTGATCACTGGGGTCCGACCACTAGGGCCCCGACACCCTAATCCTGCTGGGAACTGGGAATTTTCACACCATGTGAATCTAGTGGTAGTTGATCATGCAGCAATTCCATTTATTATAAAGAGTGTACTAAAGTCCAGCCTAGCGCAGTGCTCGGCTATCTCCAGCTGTCCCATAAGGGTATGTGCAAACGTAGAATGGTCCACTGCGGATTTTTCCGCAGCGGATTTGATAAATCCGCAGGGCAAAACCGCTGCGGTTTTTCCTGCGGATTTATCGCATTTTCCATTGCGGATTCCGCTGCGGATTTACATCTGCAGTTTTCTATTGGAGCAGATGTAAAAACGCTGCGGATTCCGCACAAAGAATTGACATAGTAACATAGTAACATAGTAAGGCCGAAAAAAGACATTTGTCCATCCAGTTCAGCCTATATTCCATCATAATAAATCCCCAGATCTACGTCCTTCTACAGAACCTAATAATTGTATGATACAATATTGTTCTGCTCCAGGAAGACATCCAGGCCTCTCTTGAACCCCTCGACTGAGTTCGCCATCACCACCTCCTCAGGCAAGCAATTCCAGATTCTCACTGCCCTAACAGTAAAGAATCCTCTTCTATGTTGGTGGAAAAACCTTCTCTCCTCCAGACGCAAAGAATGCCCCCTTGTGCCTGTCACCTTCCTTGGTATAAACAGATCCTCAGCGAGATATTTGTATTGTCCCCTTATATATTTATACATGGTTATTAGATCGCCCCTCAGTCGTCTTTTTTCTAGACTAAATAATCCTAATTTCGCTAATCTATCTGGGTATTGTAGTTCTCCCATCCCCTTTATTAATTTTGTTGCCCTCCTTTGTACTCTCTCTAGTTCCATTATATCCTTCCTGAGCACCGGTGCCCAAAACTGGACACAGTACTCCATGTGCGGTCTAACTAGGGATTTGTACAGAGGCAGTATAATGCTCTCATCATGTGTATCCAGACCTCTTTTAATGCACCCCATGATCCTGTTTGCCTTGGCAGCTGCTGCCTGGCACTGGCTGCTCCAGGTAAGTTTATCATTAACTAGGATCCCCAAGTCCTTCTCCCTGTCAGATTTACCCAGTGGTTTCCCATTCAGTGTGTAATGGTGATATTGATTCCTTTTTCCCATGTGTATAACCTTACATTTATCATTGTTAAACCTCATCTGCCACCTTTCAGCCCAAGTTTCCAACTTATCCAGATCCATCTGTAGCAGAATACTATCTTCTCTTGTATTAACTGCTTTACATAGTTTTGTATCATCTGCAAATATCGATATTTTACTGTGTAAACCTTCTACCAGATCATTAATGAATATGTTGAAGAGAACTGGTCCCAATACTGACCCCTGCGGTACCCCACTGGTCACAGCGACCCAGTTAGAGACTATACCATTTATAACCACCCTCTGCTTTCTATCACTAAGCCAGTTACTAACCCATTTACACACATTTTCCCCCAGACCAAGCATTCTCATTTTGTGTACCAACCTCTTGTGCGGCACGGTATCAAACGCTTTGGAAAAATCGAGATATACCACGTCCAATGACTCACCGTGGTCCAGCCTATAGCTTACCTCTTCATAAAAACTGATTAGATTGGTTTGACAGGAGCGATTTCTCATAAACCCATGCTGATATGGAGTTAAACAGTTATTCTCATTGAGATAATCCAGAATAACATCCCTCAGAAACCCTTCAAATATTTTACCAACAATAGAGGTTAGACTTACTGGCCTATAATTTCCAGGTTCACTTTTAGAGCCCTTTTTGAATATTGGCACCACATTTGCTATGCGCCAGTCCTGCGGAACAGACCCTGTCGCTATAGAGTCCCTAAAAATAAGAAATAATGGTTTATCTATTACATTACTTAGTTCTCTTAGTACTCGTGGGTGTATGCCATCCGGACCCGGAGATTTATCTATTTTAATCTTATTTAGCCGGTTTCGCACCTCTTCTTGGGTTAGATTGGTGACCCTTAATATAGGGTTTTCATTGTTTCTTGGGATTTCACCTAGTATTTCATTTTCCACCGTGAATACCGTGGAGAAGAAGGTGTTTAATATGTTAGCTTTTTCCTCGTCATCTACAACCATTCTTTCCTCACTATTTTTTAAGGGGCCTACATTTTCAGTTTTTATTCTTTTACTATTGATATAGTTGAAGAACAGTTTGGGATTAGTTTTACACTCCTTAGCAATGTGCTTCTCTGTTTCCTTTTTGGCAGCTTTAATTAGTTTTTTAGATAAAGTATTTTTCTCCCTATAGTTTTTTAGAGCTTCAATGGTGCCATCCTGCTTTAGTAGTGCAAATGCTTTCTTTTTACTGTTAATTGCCTGTCTTACTTCTTTGTTTAGCCACATTGGGTTTTTCCTATTTCTAGTCCTTTTATTCCCACAAGGTATAAACCGCTTACACTGCCTATTTAGGATGTTCTTAAACATTTCCCATTTATTATCTGTATTCTTATTTCTGAGGATATTGTCCCAGTCTACCAGATTTAGGGCATCTCTAAGCTGGTCAAACTTTGCCTTCCTAAAGTTCAGTGTTTTTGTGACTCCCTGACAAGTCCCCCTAGTGAAAGACAGGTGAAACTGTACAATATTGTGGTCGCTATTTCCTAGATGCCCGACCACCTGCAGATTTGTTATTCTGTCAGGTCTATTAGATAGTATTAGGTCTAAAAGTGCTGCTCCTCTGGTTGGATTCTGCACCAATTGTGAAAGATAATTTTTCTTGGTTATTAGCAGAAACCTGTTGCCTTTATGGGTTTCACAGGTTTCTGTTCCCCAGTTAATATCCGGGTAGTTAAAGTCCCCCATAACCAGGACCTCATTATGGGTTGCAGCTTCATCTATCTGCTTTAGAAGTAGACTTTCCATGGTGTCTGTTATATTTGGGGGTTTGTAACAGACCCCAATGAGAATTTTGTTACCATTTTTCCCTCCATGAATTTCGACCCATATGGACTCGATATCTTCATTTCCTTCGCTAATATCCTCCCTTAAAGTGGACTTTAGACAAGACTTTACATAGAGACAAACCCCTCCTCCTCTCCGATTTTTACGATCCTTTCTAAACAGACTGTAACCCTGTAAGTTAACTGCCCAGTCATAGCTTTCATCTAACCATGTCTCGGTTATTCCCACTATGTCAAAGTTACCTGTAGATATTTCTGCTTCTAGTTCTTCCATCTTGTTTGTCAGGCTTCTGGCGTTTGCGAGCATGCAGTTTAGAGGATTTTGTTTTGTTCCAATCTCCTCGCTGTGGATTGTTTTAGAAATGTTCTTACCTTCCTTCTGAGTATGTTTTCCTGGGTCTTCTTTGTTCAAGTCTAATGTTTTTCTTCCCGTCCCCTCTTCTTCTAGTTTAACGCCCTCCTGATGAGTGTAGCGAGTCTTCTGGCGAATGTGTGTTTCCCAGGTTTGTTGAGGTGTAGTCCGTCTCTGGCGAGGAGTTCATCGTACAAGTAATTCACACCTTGGTCCAGGAATCCGAATCCTTGTTGTCTGCACCATCGTCTTAGCCAGTTCTTTGCATCAAGGATCCTGTTCCATCTCCTGGTGCCATGCCCGTCTACTGGAAGGATAGAAGAAAAAACTACCTGTGCATCCAGTTCCTTTACTTTCTTCCCCAACTCTTCAAAGTCTTTGCAGATTGTCGGTAGGTCCTTCCTTGCCGTGTCATTGGTGCCAACATGTATCAGAAGAAATGGGTGGACGTCCTTGGAGCTGAAGAGCTTTGGTATCCTATCGGTCACATCCTTGATCATCGCACCTGGAAGGCAGCATACTTCTCTTGCAGTTATGTCTGGTCTGCAGATGGCTGCTTCTGTGCCTCTCAGTAGTGAGTCTCCCACCACCACCACTCTTCGTTGCTTCTTGGCTGTACTTTTTGCTGTCACTTGTTGCTGTGTGCCCTTTTCTTTTTTGCTTGCTGGTATTGCTTCATCCTTAGGTGTGCCATCTTCATCCTCTACAAAGATTTGATATCGGTTCTTCAGTTGTGTGGTTGGTGATTTCTCCATGGTCTTCTTGCTTCTTTTGGTCACATGCTTCCACTCATCTGCTTTTTGAGGTTCTCTGACACTTTTTTCACCTTCTGTGACCAGTAGAGATGCTTCTGTTCTGACTAGAAAGTCTTCATTCTCTTTGATGAGTTTCAAAGCTGCTATTCTTTCTTCCAGACCCCGCACCTTTTCTTCTAAAAGGGCCACCAGTCTACACTTCTGACAGGTGAAATTTGATTCTTCTTCTGGTCGATCTGTGAACATGTAGCACATGCTGCAGCTCACCATGTAGGTTGTCACATCTGCCATGTTGCTCCTAGATCCTGCTGACTTGCTGTGTGTTTTCCTTCTTGTGTAATCTACTCAGCCAAGCTCTCTTGCAATAATGTCCTACAGGCAAAAATTCCCAACGATCTTCTAGCTTAGGGAGACTCTTCGCTTTTCCCAGAAGGCACCTGGAATATGCAAATTAGCCTCCTCAAGCTTGAATCCCTGGTTTGGTGATGCTTTCCAAGCAGCTGGTCCCGGCTGTACCCAACGATCTTCTAGCTTAGGGAGACTCTTCGCTTTTCCCAGAAGGTACCTGGAATATGCAAATTAGCCTCCTCAAGCTTGAATCCCTTGCTGCGGAAAATAAAACGCTGCGTTTCCGTGCGCTTTTTTCCGCAGCATGGGCACAGCCTTTTTGGTTTCCCATAGGTTTACATTGTACTGTAAACTCATGGGAAACTGCTGCGGATCCGCAGCTGCGGAAATGCTGCGGATCCGCAGCAAAATCCGCAACGTGTGCACATACCCCAAGAATGAATCAAGATGCAATGCGCATAATCACAGTGGCTCAGTGGTTAGCACTGCAGCCTTGCAGAGCTGGGGTCTTGGGTTAAACTCCCACCAATGAAAAGAGTTTGTATGTGCTCCCCATGTTTGTGTGGGTTTCCTCAGGGTTCTCCAGTTTCCTCCCACACTCCAAAGACATACTGATAGGTAATGTAATTTGTGAATCACAATGGGGACAGTGATGATGATGTCTGTAATGCGCTGCGGAATATGATGGCGCTATATAAGTAAAGCATCATAAATAAATTTAAAAAATCAACCAAATCTACATTCATATGATCGGACCTTCAGTGACCGAGAAGTTATTCCCTATCTCGCAGATAAGGGATAATGACCAATTTTGAGAATACCCTTCTAAAGAAAGCCACTAGGTCAAAGGTGGGCAGTTTTTTTCCCTTATTTTATTCCTGCTTCTCCCCTGAATATTTTGTATGTATATACAGTACAGACCAAATCTCATTTAAAGATATATAAATATACATATTATTATTATTATTATTTATTATTATAGCGCCATTTATTCCATGGCGCTTTACATGTGAGGATATAAATATATATATATAAATATATATATATATGTATATATATATATATATATATATATATATATACGGTACCAGTAATTTTGGCCATGGGGACCCCTTTTACATGCCACTGTACTAACGCATCGGGTATTCTAGAATATGCATGTCCACGTAGTATATTGCACAGCCCACGTAGTATATTGCACAGCCCACGTAGTATATTGCCCAGCCACGTAGTATATTGCCCAGCGACGTAGTATATTGCCCAGCCACGTAGTATATTGCCCAGTAATGTAGTATATTGCCCAGCCACGTAGTATATTGCCCAGCCACGTAGTATATTGCCCAGTTACGTAGTATATTGCCTAGTGACGTAGTATATTGCGCAACCACGTAGTATATTGCCCAGCCACATAGTATATTGCCCAGTTACGTAGTATATTGCACAGCCCACGTAGTATATTGCCCAGTGACGTAATGTATTGGCCAGCCACGTAGTATATTGCCTAGTGACGTAGTATATTGCCCAGCCATGTAGTATATTGCCTAGTGACATAGTATATTGCGCAGCCACGTACTATATTGCCCAGCCACATAGTATATTGCCCAGTTACGTAGTATATTGCGCAGGAACATAGTATATTGCCCAGTGACGTAGTATACAGCACAGAGTCACGTAGTATATTGCCCAGTGACATAGTATATTGCCCAGCCATGTAGTATATTGCACAGCGAAGTAGTATACAGCACAGAGCCACATAGTATATTGGCCAGACACGTAGTATATTTTATTCCTGCTTCTCCCCTGAATATTTTGTATGTATATACAGTACAGACCAAATCTCATTTAAAGATATATAAATATACATATATAAATATATATATATATATATATATATATATATATATACACATATACGGTACCAGTAATTTTGGCCATGGGGACCCCTTTTACATGCCACTGTACTAACGCATCGGGTATTCTAGAATATGCACGTAGTATATTGCCCAGTTACGTAGTATATTGCCCAGTGACGTAGTATATTGCCCAGCCACGTAGTATATTGCACAGCGGAGTAGTATACAGCACAGAGCCACATAGTATATTGGCCAGACACGTAGTATATTTTATTCCTGCTTCTCCCCTGAATATTTTGTATGTATATACAGTACAGACCAAATCTCATTTAAAGATATATAAATATACATATATATATATATATATATATATATATATATATATATATATATATACGGTACCAGTAATTTTGGCCATGGGGACCCCTTTTACATGCCACTGTACTAACGCATCGGGTATTCTAGAATATGCATGTCCACGTAGTATATTGCACAGCCCACGTAGTATATTGCCCAGCCACGTAGTATATTGCCCAGCGATGTAGTATATTGCCCAGCCACGTAGTATATTGCCCAGTGACGTAGTATATTGCCCAGTGACGTAATATATTGGCCAGCCATGTAGTATATTGCCCAGTGACGTAGTATTTTGCCCAGTGACGTAGTATATTGCCCAGCCACATAGTATATTGCCCAGTTACGTAGTATATTGCCTAGTGACGTAGTATATTGCCCAGCCACATAGTATATTGCCCAGTTACGTAGTATATTGCCGAGCTACGTAGTACATTGCACAGCCCACGTAGTATATTGCCCAGTGACGTAATGTATTGGCCAGCCACGTAGTATATTGCCTAGTGACGTAGTATATTGCCCAGCCATGTAGTATATTGCCTAGTGACATAGTATATTGCGCAGCCACGTAGTATATTGCCCAGCCACATAGTATATTGCCCAGTTACGTAGTATATTGCGCAGGAACATAGTATATTGCCCAGTGACGTAGTATACAGCACAGAGTCACGTAGTATATTGCCGAGCTACGTAGTATATTGCCCGCTACGTAGTATATTGCCCAGCCAGGTTTGTCACAGGTGAAAAAATAAAAGATAAACATATACTCACCTTTCCGAGGGAGCCCTTGTAGTCCACGGCAGGTTCCGGTCCCAGGGTTGGTATTAGTGCAGGACCTGTGATGACGTCGCGGTCACATAACCGTGACGTCATGGCAGGTCCTTGTCGCGCAGGCGCGCAGGGCCTGTGATGATGTCGCGGTCACATGACCGTTACGTCACGGCAGGTCCTTCTGCCACCGGAACCTGCAACTGAAGATGGCGGCCGGCGCGAGCTGCAACGGAGGGTGAGTATAGCAGGTTTTTTTTTTTTTTATTATTATTATTTTTAACATTACATTTTTTACTATTGATGCCACATAGGCAGTGTCAATAGTAAAAAGTTGGGGACACACAGGGTTAATAGCGGTAGTAACGGAGTGCGTTACCCGCGGCATAACGCGGTCCGTTACCGCCGGCATTAACCCTGTGTTAGCGGTGACCGGAGTGGAGTATGCGGGCGAAAGGCACTGACTGCGGGGAGTAAGGAGCGGCCATTTTCGTCCTGACTGTGCCCGTCGCTGATTGGTCGCGGCAGCCATGACAGGCAGCTGGCGAGACCAATCAGCGAATGAATAACCGTAACAGAAGGACAGACAGACAGACAGACGGAAGTGACCGTTAGACAATTATATAGTAGACATGTATATATATATATATATACGGTAACAGTAATTTTGGCCATGGGGACCCCTTTTACATGCCACTGTATATATATATATATATATATATATATATATATATATATATATATATATATATATATATATATATATATACATACATATATATATATATATATATATATATATATATATATATATATATATATGGGCTTTATAAGGGTGCAGTGTGTTTAGGCTGTTCTGCATTATTACTCTGTGAGCATTGCCCCCTTGATAAAAAAAGGCCATGTGTCGGATAAAAAAACAATAATATTTATGGGAATTGCAGGAGTAAAATGAGAGTAAAAACTATACACTTTTGACCCGTGACAGGGCTTCTCTAAACACAAATCAACAGTATATTCCATAGCTGTCTGATAGATGAAGATCCTGACATATCGTGACGATGGTGATCTGGCAAAAAAAAAATTGGGGTAATTTCTTCTCCTTTGGTCCTGAGAATACAGGTACATACTCAATTTCCTCACTTCATTTCCCTTTGCCGTCCATGACTCTAGCATCCTCGGTGTGAATCAGCAGCATTGATTTCTGCACTAGCAGTGGAGCTCAGAGCGCCTATAAATAAAATATAGTTCCATAAAGAAGCTGTAAACCTCACTCTCTCATGTGTGAGAATTATGGATATTTATATTACTGTTGTCAAAAATGCACTTTCTAGAATTGAGAAACAGTCATTGGCCGGGGGGAGATTTTACCAGCTAATCTCAAACGGAAGTAAGGCAATGAGAAACTCAAAGTGGATTAGAGATATGGAAACGGCCATCTTGTATTCATTATTCTATGTGCTGCTGTTTGTGGATTTTATTCCAGGTACACAGTAGTGTATGCATCCACGTCAGCCTGTGATCACTGCTTATACATCTCTGGGATTAATGTATGTACATGGCCACTAATTCTTTACATTTGTATTGTGCCTCTGTATTTCTATTCACCTTATGACATATCGATTGAAAGAAAATACCTGCTCAATCCATTCAATATTTATTTGTTTGGCATGAGTTGATGGAGAGAATGTTGCTCTTTTTACATTATGAGATGTTCTGGATATCCATTGGGAGGAGTTGCTGATGTGCATCTCCAACAAG
Organism: Ranitomeya imitator; assembly: GCF_032444005.1. Taxonomy (NCBI): domain Eukaryota; kingdom Metazoa; phylum Chordata; class Amphibia; order Anura; family Dendrobatidae; genus Ranitomeya; species Ranitomeya imitator. The sequence continues at coordinate 721,299,295 of NC_091282.1, read as the reverse complement.
GGCAGCAATGCACGCTATTGATTAGGCATATAGAGAAATATGGTGCGAATATGGTCCCATTGTAAAAAAAAAAAAATGCCATATGACATATTATTGTGTGTTTGGTCATTGTCTTGCTACAGAATAATTTTGTAGGCAATCAAACGTCTCCCTGATTATACTGTATAATGGACAAGTATCTGCATATATTTCTCACCAAAAATGGGCAATGTTGAGGACCATAGACACAGTGGTCGGCCAAGGAGACTTAGTGCCGCAGATGAAAGACACATCACGTTCTCTTCAGAAATTGGAAAACGTCCAAAAGTGCTATCGGCTGAGAACTGGCAGCAACCAGTGGGACCTACCTAAGCCAATTTATGGTTTGGAGAAGTGTTATGAAAGGCAATTCAGTACTACAATGGACATAGCGGTCAGAGCACATACAGTGATCTGACAATAACCCAAAATCATAGAACGAGCTCTGAGACGTGGGAACTCTGCAGACCGCAATCCCTAATCCTCTCCAAACAACACTAGAGGCAGCCGTGGATTGCGCCTAACTCTGCCTATGCAACTCGGCACAGCCTGAGAAACTAACTAGCCTGAAGAAAGAAAATAAGCCTACCTTGCCTCAGAGAAATACCCCAAAGGAAAAGGCAGCCGCCCACATATAATGACTGTGAGTTAAGATGAAAAGACAAACGTAGAGATGAAATAGATTCAGCAAAGTGAGGCCCGACTTTCTTAACAGATCGAGGATAGAAAAGGTAACTTTGCGGTCTACACAAAACCCTAAAGAAAACCACGCAAAGGGGGCAAAAAGACCCTCCGTACCGAACTAACGGCACGGAGGTACACCCTGTGCATCCCAGAGCTTCCAGCAACAAAATAGACAAGCTGGACAGAAAAAATAGCAAACAAATAGCAAAGAAGAACTTAGCTATGCAGAGCAGCAGGCCACAGGAATGATCCAGGGAAAAGCAAGTCCAACACTGGAACATTGACAGGAAGCCAGGATCAAAGCATTAGGTGGAGTTAAGTAGAGAAGCACCTAACGACCTCACCAGATCACCTGAGGGAGGAAACTCAGAAGCCGCAGTACCACTTCCCTCCACCAACAGAAGCTCACAGAGAGAATCAGCCGAAGTACCACTTGTGACCACAGGAGGGAGCTCTGCCACAGAATTCACAACAGTACCCCCCCCTTGAGGAGGGGTCACCGAACCCTCACCAGAGCCCCCAGGCCGACCAGGATGAGCCACATGAAAGGCACGAACAAGATCGGGAGCATGGACATCAGAGGCAAAAACCCAGGAATTATCTTCCTGAGCATAACCCTTCCATTTAACCAGATACTGGAGTTTCCGTCTAGAAACACGAGAATCCAAAATCTTCTCCACAATATACTCCAATTCCCCCTCCACCAAAACCGGGGCAGGAGGATCAACAGATGGAACCATAGGTGCCACGTATCTCCGCAACAATGACCTATGGAATACGTTATGTATGGAAAAAGAATCTGGAAGGGTCAGACGAAAAGACACAGGATTAAGAACCTCAGAAATCCTATACGGACCAATGAAACGAGGTTTAAACTTAGGAGAGGAAACCTTCATAGGAACATGACGAGAAGACAACCAAACCAGATCCCCAACACGAAGTCGGGGACCCACACGGCGTCTGCGATTAGCGAAACGTTGAGCCTTCTCCTGGGACAAGGTCAAATTGTCCACTACCTGAGTCCAAATCTGCTGCAACCTGTCCACCACAGTATCCACACCAGGACAGTCCGAAGACTCAACCTGTCCTGAAGAGAAACGAGGATGGAACCCAGAATTGCAGAAAAATGGCGAAACCAAGGTAGCCGAGCTGGCCCGATTATTAAGGGCGAACTCAGCCAAAGGCAAAAAGGACACCCAGTCATCCTGATCGGCAGAAACAAAGCATCTCAGATATGTTTCCAAGGTCTGATTGGTTCTTTCGGTCTGGCCATTAGTCTGAGGATGGAAAGCCGAGGAAAAAGACAAGTCAATGCCCATCCTACCACAAAAGGCTCGCCAAAACCTTGAAACAAACTGGGAACCTCTGTCAGAAACGATATTCTCTGGAATGCCATGTAAACGAACCACATGCTGGAAGAACAATGGCACCAAATCAGAGGAGGAAGGCAATTTAGACAAGGGTACCAGATGGACCATCTTAGAAAAGCGATCACAGACCACCCAAATGACTGACATCTTTTGAGAAACAGGAAGATCAGAAATAAAATCCATAGAGATATGTGTCCAAGGCCTCTTCGGGACCGGCAAGGGAAAAAGCAACCCACTGGCACGAGAACAGCAGGGCTTAGCCCGAGCACAAATCCCACAGGACTGCACAAAAACACGCACATCCCGCGACAGAGACGGCCACCAAAAGGATCTAGCCACCAACTCTCTGGTACCAAAGATTCCAGGATGACCAGCCAACACCGAACAATGAACCTCAGAGATAACTTTATTGGTCCACCTTTCAGGGACAAACAGTCTCTCCGCTGGACAACGATCAGGTTTATTAGCCTGAAATTTTTGCAGCACCCGCCGCAAATCAGGGGAGATGGCAGACACAATTACTCCTTCCTTGAGGATACCCGCCGGCTCAGACAAACCCGGAGAGTCGGGCACAAAACTCCTAGACAGAGCATCCGCCTTCACATTTTTAGAGCCCGGAAGGTACGAAACCACAAAGTCAAAACGGGCAAAAAACAGCGACCAACGAGCCTGTCTAGGATTCAACCGCTTAGCAGACTCAAGATAAGTCAAGTTCTTATGATCAGTCAATACCACCACGCGATGCTTAGCTCCTTCAAGCCAATGACGCCACTCCTCGAATGCCCACTTCATGGCCAGCAACTCTCGGTTGCCCACATCATAATTTCGCTCAGCAGGCGAAAACTTCCTGGAAAAAAAAGCGCATGGTTTCATCACTGAGCAATCAGAACCTCTCTGTGACAAAACAGCCCCTGCTCCAATCTCAGAAGCATCAACCTCGACCTGGAACGGAAGAGAAACATCTGGTTGACACAACACAGGGGCAGAAGAAAAACGACGCTTCAAGTCTTGAAAAGCTTCCACAGCAGCAGAAGACCAATTGACCAAATCAGCACCCTTCTTGGTCAAATCGGTCAATGGTTTGGCAATACTAGAAAATTGCAGATGAAGCGACGATAAAAATTAGCAAAGCCCAGGAACTTTTGCAGACTTTTCAGAGATGTCGGCTGAGTCCAATCATGGATGGCTTGGACCTTAACAGGATCCATCTCGATAGTAGAAGGGGAAAAGATGAACCCCAAAAATGAAACCTTCTGCACACCAAAGAGACACTTTGATCCCTTCACAAACAAAGAATTAGCACGCAGGACCTGAAAAACTGTTCTGACCTGCTTCACATGAGACTCCCAATCATCCGAGAAGATCAAAATGTCATCCAAGTACACAATCAGGAATTTATCCAGGTACTCTCGGAAGATGTCATGCATAAAGGACTGAAACACTGATGGAGCATTGGCAAGTCCGAATGGCATCACTAGATACTCAAAATGACCCTCGGGCGTATTAAATGCAGTTTTCCATTCATCTCCTCGCCTGATTCGCACCAGATTATACGCACCACGAAGATCTATCTTGGTGAACCAACTAGCCCCCTTAATCCGAGCAAACAAATCAGATAACAATGGCAAGGGGTACTGAAATTTAACCGTGATCTTATTTACAAGGTGGTAATCTATACAAGGTCTCAGCGAACCATTCTTCTTGGCTACAAAAAAGAACCCTGCTCCTAATGGTGACGATGACGGGCGAATATGCCCCTTCTCCAGGGATTCCTTCACATAACTGCGCATAGCGGCGTGCTCAGGCACGCATAAATTAAACAGTCGACCTTTTGGGAATTTACTACCAGTAATCAAATTGATAGCACAATCACAATCCCTATGCGGAGGTAGGGCATCGGACTTGGGCTCATCAAATACATCCCGGTAATCAGACAAGAACTCTGGAACCTCAGAAGGGGTGGATGACAAAATTGACAGAAATGGAACATCACCATGTACCCCCTGACAACCCCAGCTGGACACCGACATGGATTTCCAATCTAATACTGGATTATGGGCTTGTAGCCATGGCAACCCCAACACGACCACATCATGCAGATTATGCAACACCAGAAAGCGAATAACCTCCTGATGTGCAGGAGCCATGCACATGGTCAGCTGGGTCCAGTATTGAGGCTTATTCTTGGCCAAAGGCGTGGCATCAATTCCTCTCAATGGAATAGGACACTGCAAGGGCTCTAAGAGAAACCCACAACGCTTAGCATACTCCAAGTCCATCAAATTCAGGGCAGCGCCTGAATCCACAAATGCCATGACAGAATACGATGACAAAGAGCAGATCAAGGTAACGGACAGAAGAAATTTTGACTGTACCGTACCAATGGTGGCAGACCTAGCGAACCGCTTAGTGCGCTTAGGACAATCAGAGATAGCATGAGTGGAATCACCACAGTAGAAACACAGCCCATTCAGACGTCTGTGTTCTTGCCGTTCAACTCTGGTCAAAGTCCTATCGCACTGCATAGGCTCAGGTTTAAGCTCAGGTAATACCGCCAAATGGTGCACAGATTTACGCTCACGCAAGCGTCGACCAATCTGAATGGCCAAAGACATAGACTCATTCAAACCAGCAGGCATAGGAAATCCCACCATGACATCCTTAAGGGCTTCAGAGAGACCCTTTCTGAACATAGCTGCCAGCGCAGATTCATTCCATTGAGTGAGCACGGACCACTTTCTAAATTTCTGACAATATACCTCTATCTCATCCTGACCCTGACAAAGAGCCAGCAAATTTTTCTCTGCCTGATCCACTGAATTAGGTTCATCGTACAGCAATCCGAGCGCCAGGAAAAACGCATCGATATTACTCAATGCAGGATCTCCTGGCGCAAGAGAAAATGTCCAGTCCTGAGGGTCGCCGCGCAAAAAAGAAATAACAATCAAAACCTGTTGAACTGGATCACCAGAGGAGCGAGGTTTCAAGGCCAGAAATAATTTACAATTATTTTTGAAACTCAGAAACTTAGTTCTATCTCCAAAAAACAAATCAGGAATAGGAATTCTTGGTTCCAACATAGCTTTCTGATCAATAGTGTCTTGAATCTTTTGTACTCTTGCCGAGAGCTGATCCACAAATGAAGACAGACTTCTAATGTCCATCGCTACACCTGTGTACTGAACCACCCAAATGTCTAGGGGAAAAAAAAGGCAAAACACAGTGCAAAGAAAAAAAAATGGTCTCAGAACTTCTTTTTTCCCTCTATTGAGAATCATTAGTACTTTTGGCTTCCTGTACTGTTATGAAAGGCAATTCAGTACTACAATGGACATAGTGGTCAGAGCACATACAGTGATCTGACAATAACCCAAAATCATAGAACGAGCTCTGAGACGTGGGAACTCTGCAGACCGCAATCCCTAATCCTCTCCAAACAACACTAGAGGCAGCCGTGGATTGCGCCTAACTCTGCCTATGCAACTCGGCACAGCCTGAGAAACTAACTAGCCTGAAGAAAGAAAATAAGCCTACCTTGCCTCAGAGAAATACCCCAAAGGAAAAGGCAGCCCCCCACATATAATGACTGTGAGTTAAGATGAAAAGACAAACGTAGAGATGAAATAGATTCAGCAAAGTGAGGCCCGACTTTCTTAACAGATCGAGGATAGAAAAGGTAACTTTGCGGTCTACACAAAACCCTAAAGAAAACCACGCAAAGGGGGCAAAAAGACCCTCCGTACCGAACTAACGGCACGGAGGTACACCCTTTGCGTCCCAGAGCTTCCAGCAACAAAATAGACAAGCTGGACAGAAAAAATAGCAAACAAATAGCAAAGAAGAACTTAGCTATGCAGAGCAGCAGGCCACAGGAATGATCCAGGGAAAAGCAAGTCCAACACTGGAACATTGACAGGAAGCCAGGATCAAAGCATTAGGTGGAGTTAAGTAGAGAAGCACCTAACGACCTCACCAGATCACCTGAGGGAGGAAACTCAGAAGCCGCAGTACCACTTCCCTCCACCAACAGAAGCTCACAGAGAGAATCAGCCGAAGTACCACTTGTGACCACAGGAGGGAGCTCTGCCACAGAATTCACAACAGAGAAGTGTGGCCAGAAGTGGTCTTCATTGAAAAATTGTGGTGAAAGATAACTCAGCTATGCACAAAAATGCAGGAATTTAATGAGGTTGTCCGGTCCACTCTGTGTGACTACAGACTTATGAATCCCTCCAGTACATGCCTTATGCTCTGCGGGGATTCACCAGTTTCTGAATCAGGATTGGAGAGTATGTATGAGTTATGCATACTACCGGGCAGAAGCCGTCTAGTGGGCGTGGCCTCGCTACATACACTTGCATTGTAGTGACGTCGGCGAAGAGAGTGTATGGAGAGCGAGGCCATGCCCACTCATACATATCCTCCGGTCCCGGGTCAGAAACCAGGGAATCCCCGCAGTGCACAGTGCATGCGCTGGAGAGATTCATAAGTTTGGAGTCTCATAGAGTGACCACAGACTTATTGGTTTGGACCACCCCTTTAAATTCTGAACCCCAATGGGGCAATGATGATAATGTTTGTAAAATGCTGTGGAATAAGATGGAGCTATATAATGGAGTAACACAAATAAATTATATAGATCAGTATCAGGTAAGTTGTACATAGGTTTATAGGTTGAGATTTTTATCTACCAGTTTCAGGAAGATCGGGAGTAATTATGGAGTGATTATATTCTTCTCACGTGTAACTTGTACATATAGCATATTGTATTTTATATGTTGTCACAAACCTACAGAGCTGTAAGAGCTCAGTTATTTCAGACATGTTTATGTAGAGTCCCATCAGTGATCACATTTACGGGTTATATTATTCATATTATTAGCGTCGGACTGGATCACCTTGGGCCCACCAGAGAAAATCATCCCTGGTGCCCATTTTTTTGTTTTTAAGGGGTCCTTCTTCCTGCAGCTCCAGGGCACTGCTATAGGGGCGTCGTTTGCGCCCGCCTATGCAAATCTCTTCCTGAGGCTGTGGGAGAGGGACCTCTTTCTGTCAGATCAGTTGTCGTCAATGTGCTGCGTCCTATCCTGGACGCGGTACATTGACGATATCCTCCTGATCTGGCAGGGTTCCTTTGGAACCTTGGAATCATTTTTTCAGTGCTTGAACAGTAATGATCATAACATCTTTTTAACATACCATGGGAGCTATGAAGATATAGAATTCCTGGATGTTAAGTTAAGGAGGGATGTGAACGACGGAATACAAACTAACATCTTTCGCAAAGGAACAGCCACGAACATGCTGTTGCATGCCTCCTCCTCACACCCTAGGCATATTATACAATCAGAACCAACTGGACAATTCTTGCGATTGCGTAGACTATGTTCTACTGATTGTGACTTCATCACACAGGCGGAGGACTTGAACGTTAGACTCATCGATCGAGGATATAGTAGGAGGATGATAAAACTTGCCTTCAAAAGAGCAAAACATGCCTCTAGGAGTGATCTTCTATATAAAACCCGGAATAAAGATAATAGTGATATTGTTCGGTTTGTGACAAACTACCTTTCACAATTCCCTATGCTCAGAAAGGTGCTTGATAAATCTTGGCACATTCTTAGGGCCGATCCAGTCCTTTCTAAATTTCTACCTGAGAGGGCCGCCGTCACTGCTAGAAGATCGCGGAATCTCCATGATATTCTAGTCCGCAGCCACTATGTGGATAGTTCTCCAAGAACATTTGTGGATACGGTGGCTGCGAGATGTGGATGTGTCCCCTGTGGTCGCTGTGTGGCGTGCCCAAATATAGAGCGATGTGATACATTTATTGGAGCTGATAATACCAGAACATTTAAGATTAAGAAAAGGATTACATGCCTGAGTAAGAATGTTATTTACTATGCTACGTGCCCCTGCACAAAAATATATGCGGGCCTAACCACCAGGCAGTTAAAAGTGCGAGTGAGGGAGCACGTGTTGGGCATTGCTGCAGCGGCGACCTGTGAGGACACATCCACATTAAAATCGATTCCTCGCCACCTGAAGTTATATCATGGATGTGATGGTGGCCTTCTTAGAGTGAGAGGAATAGATATGGTTGAGGTGGGGATTCGGAGGGGGGATATTCCAAAAAGATTGGCCCAGATGGAATCCATATGGATCTGGACTTTGGGCACTTTATATCCATCTTGGCTGAATAAAAAATCTAAGCTATGCTCCATTTCTGTGATTACCTGTCTGAGTATATCAATATTGGGATTACAACGTTGAGAAATAATCTTTTTAACTGTTTTAAAGTTTTTGTCATTGGTTTTATTTTCCTCTTTGTTCTTTATGTAGTCACCTCAAGGCTATGTAGAAATATATACTGACCTCTCATGCTGTTTTTTGACGATTGGATCAATTTATCTCTGTGGCCTCCCAAGCAAGGAATATGGCAGCATCGGCATTAATTGCTCATTAAATATATTGAATTGTTAATTAGTTTATATAATATATATTGTTGTAATTGTGGTCATATGAATATAAGAGAATATGTTTTTTCCTGTTTCACTCCAGTTATGATATATAATAGATTGCTGCCCGATAATACCTTGGACACATACAGTGGGGCAAAAAAGTATTTAGTCAGTCAGCAATAGTGCAAGTTCCACCACTTAAAAAGATGAGAGGCGTCTGTAATTTACATCATAGGTAGACCTCAACTATGGGATACAAACTGAGAAAAAAAAATCCAGAAAATCACATTGTCTGTTTTTTTAACATTTTATTTGCATATTATGGTGGAAAATAAGTATTTGGTCAGAAACAATCAAGATTTCTGGCTCTCACAGACCTGTAACTTCTTCTTTAAGAGTCTCCTCTTTCCTCCACTCATTACCTGTAGTAATGGCACCTGTTTAAACTTGTTATCAGTATAAAAACACACCTGTGCACACCCTCAAACAGTCTGACTCCAAACTCCACTATGGTGAAGACCAAAGAGCTGTCAAAGGACACCAGAAACAAAATTGTAGCCCTGCACCAGGCTGGGAAGACTGAATCTGCAATAGCCAACCAGCTTGGAGTGAAGAAATCAACAGTGGGAGCAATAATTAGAAAATGGAAGACATACAAGACCACTGATAATCTCCCTTGATCTGGGGCTCCACGCAAAATCCCACCCCGTGGGGTCAGAATGATCACAAAAACGGTGAACAAAAATCCCAGAACCACGCGGGGGGACCTAGTGAATGAACTGCAGAGAGCTGGGACCAATGTAACAAGGCCTACCATAAGTAACACACTACGCCACCATGGACTCAGATCCTGCAGTTCCAGACGTGTCCCACTGCTTAAGCCAGTACATGTCCGGGCCCGTCTGAAGTTTGCTAGAGAGCATTTGGATGATCCAGAGGAGTTTTGGGAGAATGTCCTATGGTCTGATGAAACCAAACTGGAACTGTTTGGTAGAAACACAACTTGTCGTGTTTGGAGGAAAAAGAATACTGAGTTGCATCCATCAAACACCATACCTACTGTAAAGCATGGTGGTGGAAACATCATGCTTTGGGGCTGTTTCTCTGCAAAGGGGCCAGGACGACTGATCCGGGTACATGAAAGAATGAATGGGGCCATGTATCGTGAGATTTTGAGTGCAAACCTCCTTCCATCAGCAAGGGCATTGAAGATGAAACGTGGCTGGGTCTTTCAACATGACAATGATCCAAAGCACACCGCCAGGGCAACGAAGGAGTGGCTTCGTAAGAAAATTTTCAAAGTCCTGGAGTGGCCTAGCCAGTCTCCAGATCTCAACCCTATAGAAAACCTTTGGAGGGAGTTGAAAGTCCGTGTTGCCAAGCGAAAAGCCAAAAACATCACTGCTCTAGAGGAGATCTGCATGGAGGAATGGGCCAACATACCAACAACAGTGTGTGGCAACCTTGTGAAGACTTACAGAAAACCTTTGAACTCTGTCATTGTCAACAAAGGATATATTACAAAGTATTGAGATGAAATTTTGTTTCTGACCAAATACTTATTTTCCACCATAATATGCAAATAAAATGTTAAAAAAACAGACAATGTGATTTTCTGGATTTTTTTTCTCAGTTTGTCTCCCATAGTTGAGGTCTACCTATGATGTAAATTACAGACGCCTCTCATCTTTTTAAGTGGTGGAACTTGCACTATTGCTGACTGACTAAATACTTTTTTGCCCCACTGTATATATACTATGTGATGTTCCGTCCCTGCTTGTATGCACAATCCTGCTTGGCTCCCTTGACTCCCCGGGGCTTTTGGCGTCAATACATGGTACTGCGCATGCGCGCGGTGCTGTGTGATGCTGATGCTCTGTGGCGTCGTGGTTGCTGTGGGGATGCGCTGTTCAGTTCCAGCAGTGACATCACATCCGGGGGGACGCCGCTGTACGTCATTGGCTGTGTCCGGTAAAGAAATAGTATTTAATGCATGGAACTTGAGGAAGTGTGTGTTTTCCCTGACGAAGGACAGACCGAAATGCGCGTTGGGGCGGGCGCACAGTCTCCTGGTACCCTCCAATCTGCTGTGCACTCTGCATGCTATAGTGAGTATACATAAAAAGCTAATTGATAATGACATGAGGTCCCTTATTGGGATATGCTATATTGAATTACAATTGTGATGGGCATTTAGTGCAGGGGCATCTAACTAACGGGGTTAAAGACGCCGTAGGTTCAGACAATATATTATAACAATATGATGGTATTTTGATATTTGTGGGGATACATAGGGGGTGTGGTGCCTCAGGTATATGTATTTTTTAGGTTGTAATCTACACACATTTGGTGATTTCTACTTTTAATATTTCTAATAAAGATTTATAATAAATTTTATTTGGACTAGTGCATCGTTATTCCCTAGTGGAATTTAGTTGCTGGTGCCCACTATGTAGCTACATAGAAATAAATACAAGACCACCAATTGTGCGGTAAAACGCGCTAATATCAGGGTATAATATAAGGTAGTACATGTCTTAATTATGTAGCAGGCGCTGGGGTAGCGCCCTCATAGAAAATAAAGTAGCCCCCTCATAGAATGTATTGTAGCCCCCTCATATAATATATACAGTAGCCCATTCATAGAATATAATGTAGCCTCCCTCATAGAATATAATGCAGCCCCCCTCATAGAATATAATGCAGCCCCCCTCGTAGGGTATAATGCAGCACCCCAGAAAATATAATGCAACCTCTCATAAGGTATAATGCAGCCCCCACAGAATATAATGTAGCACCCTCATAAGGTACAATGTAGCCCCCTCATATAGTATAATGCAGCACCACAGATGGTGTTTATGGGGGGAGTCAATGGAATTGTTTAGATGGCTAAATTCTAGAATTCTATCAGTATATCATTTCTACAGACAAGGGCACAAAGTGAATGGATGGTCTTAGTTATTAAAGCTCAGTGCAGTAACATCAGAACTCCGTCTATTATATTTATATTTTTTGTGTGCTATTATATCATAATGAGACAATCCAATGTTTCTGTTTTCTCTACTCCATTTATTCTTCTTGCCTTTCTAAACTTCCAACCTAACGGGAAATTCTCACCATTTCTAATTTTAAAATAAATGGTTGCAAAAAAAAAAAAATCTAATATCTACCTAAAGTGGCACTCGCACATTGGATCAGAACCAATAAAACCAAGATCTGGACTTTGGCACAGCAAAGTAAAAAAAATGCATTGAAATGAGAAGTGGGAAGATGTGACAGCTCCAGGGACCCCCTCCCAATCTTCTGCATAGATCTTGCAGAGCAGCTGTTCTTTAGGACGCAACGATTAGTGGGCTGGTAATAAGGATGCAGCAGCTTGCAGGCATCCAGCGATGGATGTGGGTAATTATAAAGATCCCCCGGGAAAATAATGACACCAGACAGACACATTTCTGCAAACCGCAGGGGCTTAATTAAAGCAGTGGGGGGCATTTTATAATGAGGGGGGGTAAAGATGGGGGGAGAATGACACATATAGGAAAGAGACATAAGGTCGATAAGAGAAAGAGTGATGGCATCCAACATACTGTATGGAAAGAGTCACTGGAAAGTTCTGCTGAAAGATCCAAGGGTGAAACGATAAAGTAACAATATGTTTATTAGTCATCTGACCAAATCAATTGCTGATTTCAATGTATCTCAAATTATATATTTGGCAAAAGTATTTAAAAAAAGTTTAACTATTCCAAACTGTTTTGCAGAACATGGAGTGAGAAGATTTCTCATGTTTTCACGGTCAGCAGGGGCTTTCATCACTTCTTCTCCAATATGTGCTGAGCAGCTGGAAATCAGATGATACATAGTCTCCAGCACCACTGTATATGTATGTCATAACGGGGTGCGGGACAGTATCCAACATGACCTCTCCCGATGGAATGACAGGAGCGTGGCATCCTTGTATGAGAGGTACCGCCCCATGCTACTTCACACACAGATTGTTTTTTTCGACTGCTCGGTATTAGGAAGGGACAGCCCCAGGCAATGTTAATTCCTATGTAATGAACAGTGACCTACTGACTGCAGCGAGCCTCGGATAAAGCCATACAATGATGGCTTAATCTCCATTTGATGTAAAATAAATACTCGTTGCACATATGGGTTTTGTATGATGTATCACGCGCATCCACTTCATTTGCATCAGAATGGTTTGCAATCACTATGAAGTTAATAAAATCCAAAAACAAATTCCTAATCCTGATTTTGTACCGTGAACTATTAATCTACCCATAAACGCACCTGCACATTTTCTGTATAATCATAACGGGGTCTTGTTTGTATTTCTAGGACTATGAAGCCCATGCTGCTTGTTATAATTATCTTACCAGAGAAACTTCCAATGAGCGAGGAGACATTATGAAATGCGAGATGTATTACATCATAGGTGGGCCTTGGCCTTGCCGTATATTTAGAGCAGGTTTATTAGTTCACTTTAAATGTTCTCCATCGCTTTGCTCTGTTCATTTTAGCAATTGGTGGGATTTCAGCACTTGATCCATCCCGACCAATCGAAACATCTGTGACCTGTCAAAATTTTTCTGAAAGTGCACCTTAAGGCTTAAAAGCGTTAAATCTTTAAGGGACTTAAAGAATTTAACCATGCACCATGCCGAACACTGTGCATCTTTTACACTGTGTAACAAATTTTTATAATTACATACCGTAAATATTCTTATTATAATAATAATAATAATCTTTATTTATATAGCGCCAACATATTCCGCAGCGCTTTACAGTTTAACAGTTTCAAACACAACAGTCATAAGTAACAATGTTATCAATACAATAATTAAAGCAAAATAAGACGACCCTGCTCGTGAGAGCTTACAATCTACAATGAGGTGGGGGAGATATAAAGTACAGGTGTGTATTTACAATGATGTATTTACAGTCATGGTCCAGCCATCTTCAGGGGTTGGGGAATAGATGGGGATAGTGAATGGGCTACACACACACAAACATAACATAACTTTGATTAGTGAACGTGATAGGCCGCTCTGAACAAATGTTTTGAGCGAGCGCCTAAAACTATGCAAATTATGGATGGTCATAATATCTTGGGGTAGAGCATTCCAGAGGATTGGCGCAGCACGGGAGAAGTCTTGGAGTCGGGAGTGGGAGGTACGGATTAGTGCAGAGGTTAATCGAAAGTCATTTGCAGAGCGCAGTGGTCTGTTAGGCTGATAGACAGAAATGAGGGAGGAGATGTAAGGGGGTGCCGCACTGTGGAGAGCTTTGTGGGTGAGAACAAGTACTTTGAATTGTATCCTGTAATGAATGGGTAGCCAGTGTAACGACTGGCGAAGAGCGGACGCGTCCGAGTAACAATTAGCCAGATGGACGACCCTGGCTGCTGCATTAAGGATGGACTGGAGAGGGGAAAGTCGAGTGAGGGGTAGGCCAATTAATAGAGCATTACAGTAGTCCAGGCGGGAGTGGATCAGTGCGACAGTGAGGGTTTTAGCTGTCTCCATGGTGAGAAAAGGGCGGATTCTAGAGATGTTCTTTAGGTGTAAGCGGCACGAGCGGGCAAGAGATTGTATATGGGATGTGAAGGAGAGATCGGAGTCAAACATAACACCCAGACAGCGCGCCTGCTGCCAGGGTGTTATTATGGTGCCACCCACGGAGAGGGAAATGTCAGATTTAGGGAGGTTAGTAGATGGTGGGAGCAGAAGAAGTTCAGTTTTGGAGAGGTTGAGTTTCAGATAGAGAGAAATTGTTGTAATACTTATTTTCATAGAATAACAAACCAGTAGCCAAAAGAGAAGTATTGTATAAAATTACTTATACATGATGAAAATGTATTATAGATGGGAACCAAGTACATAACAGTGATAATTAAGCATCACAGTGTTCCGGGTATGTGCACACGATGTCTTTTTCAGGCAGACGAACCCACTGAGTTTTTCAAGAAGAAGGATACTTCAGGAAGCACTGTTTTTTTCCCTCTAAATCATATTTTTTTGCGTTTTTTTATGTGTACTGAGAACTTCTTTGATGGTTTTTGACCATCGTCAGGTTTTTTAAGATTTTTTTTTGCATTTTTTTACTTTACTTTTTTTCTAAAAACTCCATTCAGGAATGAATAAACTGCTAGCTGTCTTTCAAACAAAAACACTGGGAAAATGCTGACTTCTGGGCATCATTTGAGCCTTCTCATTGACTTGCATAATGTATATTTAAGTACTTGCTCTCTCGTATATTTTCGATGTGCAGTTTTGTTTTGCATGTAACATTTCTTATCTATTTAAATTGCTATTTGACTATGTAGATGCTGTTCTAGAACTTATTCCTTCTATATATTCTATTCTACGTCCTTTGATTGGCCGCTGTACTGTTTTAGCCGGGACAACAAAAGGATTTTGCTGAAGAGCTACAGGCAGATGAAATGGAAAAGCTGAGGAAGAGAGCTAGCAAGTGAGAGGTGAGTAACACTAAGGAAATAATAGAACAGGAGAACATCTCACTTGTCCTGTAATGTGAATAACTTTGAAGTGTAAGGAGGTGGCGGGGACCCTCATGTGCCTCCTCTCCCCTGGTCACTGTTCACATATTACATGGTGTATTAATGAGAAATGTAATGTTTATACATGTTTACTGATGTTGTGTGTCCTGTGTGTAAGCTTAGGGACAGTATAGGACTGTAGGGGATTAGAATACAGGGAGGCATCATAGAGATATGATAGTATAGAATAGAATAGATAGAAGTGTTAGTAAGATACAGGTAACATGGGAGTTGGTTAGTGGGGAGGAGTTAGAGCAGAGCGGGGCAGAGGCACTGGGATACAGGAGCAGTACTTCCTGCTTAGGCAGCAGAAGCCCAGGCAGCCTTGCCCAGGACGAGATGTGAGGAATCATGACACATGTGACAAGCAGAAATAGTGCTAACTGCTGTTGCTTCAAAAGCATCCAGCAACTAGAAGGGTTAACACAGTCACAGGAGACAGGGAGCCATTAGCAGAGCCCCAGGGTGATTGTGGGAAACTTGTTTACTGTTCTGGCAGCAGCCAAAAGGATGAGTGGTGTGTTTCTTTGATCTCTCACAAGAGTTCAGGCAAGTGAACCATAGGAACACAGGATTCCATTACAGAGTGGAATTGGGCTAACCCCCTGTACTGCTAGTGGAGAAAATCTATCAGGAGCAGGAAGATCGTTATTGGAAGAAGTTGTGTTACAGGGATAATCTCCCTCAACAAACCCACCTTCCTCCTCCATTACACTGTGCTAGCAGGAATGCTGTATACTACTGTGCTTTTGTAAAGAGTCTTGATCTTTGCTGAACTGTGCTATCAAAATACACTGTTAGGCCGGGTTCACATTAGCGTTTCTGTGCATAGCGTATGATCTGCATACATCCGCATGCGTCATGCGTATATATCTTTAACATTATGTATGCAGGGACATGTTTTTGCGTAGCATGCGTACGCAGGCGTCGTTTCACGGTGTGCAGCGGTGTCTGGCGAATGCAACATGTTGCATTTTTTTGAGGCGTCAAATATTGCGCAATCGTCCGCATGTGGACAAATGCGTCAAAAAAATGCATTACTGTCTATGGGAGCGCATTGATATGCAAGGACATGCTTACGCATGTGTTCGATACGCATGCGTACTTCACACTAATCATGTTCAGGAAACTATATTACCACCTGCAAAATAACTGATGTATAAAAAGGGGTGTGGAGACAGGTAGTCCATTACTCTCAAGACTCTGGATGGAAGCAGAAGACTCACAACGTAAGCCCAAGACTCTGGACGGAAGCACAAGACTCTGGACGGAAGCACAAGACTCTGGACAAGACTCTGGATGTAAATGTAGAAGCTTTGAAAATGTCTGTTTCTCTTTGCAGTCTGTACTCTGTACTATTTTTTTTTCAGGTCCTTGTAGACTGTTTTCTGCTCCGGTCCTGTGGATGCTGTCCTGTGTACTTTGTACTAATTTTTTTCTTTTCCTTGCAGACTGTTTGCTGCTTCGGTCCTGTGCTGCTGCCATCTTACTGATGCTGCCACCTTCCTGTTGCTGCGGTCTTTCTGTTGCTGCCATCCTGGTGCTGCTGGATGCAAGTATAGAAGCTTTGAAAATGTCTGTTTCTCGTTCCAGTCTATAGTCTGTACTAATTTTTTCTTTTCCTTGTAGACTGTTTGCTGCTCCGGTCTTGGTGCTGCTGCCATCTTCCTGATGCTGCCACCTTCCTGTTGCTACCGTCTTTCTGGTGCTGCCGTACTGGTGCTGCTGGATGTAAGTATAGAAGCTTTGGAAATGTCTGTTTCTCTCTGCAGTTTGTACTCTGTACTAATTTTTTTCTTTTCCTTGTAGACTGTTTGCTACTCCGGTCTTGGTGCTGCTGCTGTCTTCCTGGTGTTGCCACCTTCCTGTTTCTGCTGTCTTTCTGGTGCTGCTGTCCTGGACTACTGCCTGTAATGTAAATATTGGTGTCCATTTTTTTTTCCTTGTGCTACATTGTGTTTGGCTTCTACCAAGTTTTTACATTTGTCTTTTTTTTTTTCTCTAGTGTTTCACTTGACTGCTGCCTGCTCTTCCAACATGTCCTCCACTGAAGCTTCAGAAAGTGGACATGACACAGATTATGTAATCACATTTGATTTACTGATTGGTATGTATTGACTGAAAATACTAGACATGTGTTAAATCATGTATTTTCTTTACAGGTACCTGACAGTGCAGAAGAGCAGGCGCAGTCTAGTTGAAATAATTCTTAAAAACACCAAAAAAGGAAAAATTCAAGAAAACACACCAAAAACAGGCAGAGATGCTTACCTGTCTAAATGGGCCTCAATACAAATGCACAAGCAGGGTGCAGCGGACCCAAATAAAATAGCAAATGCACAGGTGCAATACCTAATGAAACAGCCAGCCTTCAATAAGGGTTTGGCAGTGTGGTACAACAATGCACTAAGATAAAATACTCTGTATGTGGCAGGGCGGACTGGGACTAAAATTCAGCCCTGGCATTTGAAGTTACACAGGCCCACTTGTCACATGGTGCCTGTATAATATCTTTGACACTTGTAGGTTACAAGAAGTGAGGGGAGTGTAACACGCCTATCTAATATATAAAGCTGAATGTGTGTATGTGTGTATGTATGTATGTATGTATGTATGTATGTGTGTATGTCCGGGATTGGCATCTGCACCGTCGCAGCTACAGCCACAAAATTTTGCACACTCACACGTCTGGACCCCGAGAGCGTCATAGGCTATGTTGTGAGGTGAAATTTTAACCCCGCGCGTTCAAATTCCCCAAACAATTTTGCCCCTATCTACATAATGGGGAAAAAGGGAAAGGAAAAGTGTTGGAGGCGTCGCAGCTACAGCCACAAAATTTTGCACAGTCACACGTCTGGACCCTGAGAGCGTCATAAGCTATGTTGTGGTGAAATTTTAACCCCGCGCTTTCCAATTCACCAAACAATTTTGCCACTATCTACATAATGGGGAAAAAGTGAAAGGAAAAGTGTTGGAGGCGTCGCAGCTACAGCCACAAAATTTTGCACACTCGCTGGACCCTGAGAGCGTCATAGGCTATGTTGTGAGGTGAAATTTTAACTCCGCGCTTTCCAATTCACCAAACAATTTTGCCCCTATCTACATAATGGGGAAAAAGTGAAAGGAAAAGTGTTGGAGGCAAATTGACAGCTGCCAGATGTGAACAAGGGGGACTTAAAGAATGAGAGCGGTGGAACCAAAGAGTATATACCATACAGTTGCTAAGGTGGGGCCCCGACATGGGATACTCACCACACACGGGGATATGAACACACACACAAAAGGCGCCACAAACTACCACGTGCTTGAACGCATATACCACCCTTAGCACACATTTCACCACACATACACCAACCTCGCCACATAAAAGTCGAAACACAAAAGTTGCCGCTCAAAATTAGCCACATGCAAAACTAGGCTCACGCAAAACTCGCCACACGTGCAAAACTCACCTCATGGAAAACTCGCCACACGCAAAACTTGCACACGGGGAAAAATTGCTACATGCACAAAAGTTGCAACACATGCAAAAGTTGCCTCACTCAAAACTTCCACATACTCAAAACGCACCACACATAAAACTCACCACACGCAAAACTCGCCATGCGCAAAACTTGCTGCACACAACTTGCTACACTAACCTGTCACATGCAACTCGACACACAAAAAGTTACTACACGCATGTCGCCACACAAAACTCATCTCACAAAAGTCGCTACATGCATGTCGCCACATGCAACTCAAATAAAGAAAAAAAAAAAAAAAACACAAGGCGCCCCCAATGTGTCTCACTATATTTGAAAGAATACAATCCTTAGCAGGAAATGTGCTCACCTATTTCAGTTGTGAACCAAGGTCACAACTCCCATGAAGGCATAACCGTAGCAGCAGGTCTCCACAAAAATCCAAAAGGATATTGAGGGTAGTAGTCTTAGGCGAACTGAAGACCGCGCTCACGAGGTAGATTTGTTACCATATATATGTTTTAAATCTTGCTTTTTGTATTATAGTATAAGTGCCTTGGCGCCCCTCCCCTTCCTTTTGTCTTACGTATAAAAACACCCTGTACTGTGCTATGTATTATATGCCCTGAAGAAGAGAGTAAGAAAGCTCTTGAAACGCGTAGGCTTCAATAAAAAACCTAAAATCTACCTCGTGAGCGCGGTCTTCAGTTCGCCTAAGGCCACATGCAACTCAACACACACAACTTGACACATGAAACTCGCCCTAAAACACACACAAGTCTGGTATTATCCTTCAAAAATAAAAATCTGATTAATAAGCAGACAAACTACAAGAGCAACAAATGTACCATATAGGAAATATGGCAGCTGTCAGTCACATGACCTGTCTATTATGTGTATGTGTGAGCTAATATATACTGCCAGGGGGGAGGGCTTCCTGTTGGCTGGGAATTTATCAGGCTGCCAATTTAGTACTATATACAGGAGAGATGACACACATATATATACTATATACAGGAGCAGATGACACACAGGTATATACTATATACAGGGGAGATGACACAGAGGTATATACTATATACAGGAGGAGATGATACACAGGTATATACTATATACAGGAGCAGATGACACACAGGTATATACTATATACAGGAGCAGATGACACACAGGTATATACTATATACAGGAGGAGATGACTTACAGGTATATACTATATACAGGAGCAGATGACACACAGGTATATACTATATACAGGAGGAGATGACTTACAGGTATATACTATATACAGGAGGAGATGACACACGTATATACTATATACAGGAGGAGATGACACACAGGTATATACTATATACAGGAGGAGATGACACAGGTATATACTATATACAGGAGGAGATGACACACACATATATACTATATACAGGAGGAGATGACACATGGGTATATACAATATACAGGAGGAGATGACATACAGCAGGTATATACTATTTACAGGGGAGATGGCATACAGGTATATACTATATACAAGAGAAGACATACAGGTGTATACTATATGTAAGGGAGATAACAAACATGTATATACTGAGGTGAAAATGAGGGGTGTGAGGTGAGAATGAAAAGGTGTGAGTGCAAAATGAGAGGAGTGAGGGAAAATAGTGGAGTGATCGGAAAATGACAGATGTGAGGTCAAAATGACAAGTGTTAGGGGGGAATGAGAGGAGTGAGGGGGAAAATAAGAGGAGTGAGGGGGAAAATGAGAGGTGTAAGGGAGAAAATGAGAGGTGTAAGGGAGAAAATGAGAGGCATGATGGGAAAATAAGAGACATGAGGTGCTATAACTAACCACAGATATTTACTATGCCCAGGCAACATCGGGCTCTTCAGCTAGTATAACATATAATCACAGCTGTGCCCAGCATTACAGCTCAGTCCTATTTATTGCTTTTAGTTGCAGTACCAAGAAAAGCTGCTACTTTACCTACATAACTGGATCTCGTAGATAATGAAGGGATGAGACGACCAAAGGCTATGGAACCTCATTCTGATGCTCCATATACTTTGCCTACAGCCACTTTTGGTTCCGCTGCGCAGCATGAGACCCGGTGACTCTTCGTCACCGCTCTTCAGATATTCCGGGTCTTGATCTAAGCTCGGCGACTGTAAAGAGCGGTATCGTTACTACCGTCACCGCTCTTCAGAGTCGCTGGGTCTCACCAGGTCTTGGTTAGTAGCTACACCATTACTTACACCAGGGATTGATGGCAGCTGACATTACGCAGCTGACATCAACCCTATAAACCATTAGTGTATGTGCACACCTTGCGGATTTGCCTGTGGAATTTTCCGTGCAGATTCTTCCTCTCTTGGCAGAAAACGCAGGTAAAAATCAGAGCGTTTTTGATGCATTTTTTCATGCAGATTTGTAAGCATTTTTGAAAGCTAAATAAAGATCTATTAATGAACACAAAAAAAAAAAAGAATTGTGATGTAATTTCTTGTCCAACCTCTTCATTTACATACTCCATTGAAGAATTTTTACACACAGATAGATAGATCTATAGATAGATAATAGATAGATGATAGATATTTAGATCTATAGATACATGATAGAGATAGAGATATAGATCTATAACTAGATATATCTATAGACAGATAGATAATACCAAGTCCGATATTTAGCAATAAACATAATACAATGGTACATAAAGAGTTAAATAAAGACACTTACACACAAAATCTGTGTTAGTCCGGGGTCACACTTGTGAGAAACTCACTCGAGTATCGCACCTCAATACCCGACACTGCCGCCGGCACTCGGACCGGAGCGTTGAGCTGCATAAAAATACATGCAGCCGCACACTCCGGTCCAAAGTGCCGGCGGCAGTGTCGGGTATTGATGTGAGTTTCTTGCATTGCACTCACAAGTGTGACCCCGGTCTTACACCCAGTATTCAGGACAGGAGAAGTGGCACTGTGCAGAGTGTGTATGTGTGTGGGTGTATAGTGGCGCCACACTATTTACTACATGTGTACTGTACCAATACGTGGACTATATTGTAGTATGTCCTGTGGAACTGTGATATGGTTATTTAGTGTGTGCAGCGCCTGTGTATATATTTTGTAATGGGAGTCCACATTATATACAGAGCTCCACACTATATGCTGTGTTATAAAGTGTGGTATGGAGTGGTGTGTATATTATATAGTGTAGAGATGTGACTGTGCATATAGTATAGAGTCCACACCATCTAATACACACAGCACCATATTATATACACGTTTCTACACTATAAGGTTATGTGCACACATTGCGGATTTGCCTGTGCATTTTTCCGCACTGAATCCACATCTCTTGGTAGAAAATTCAGGTGCGAATTTGATGCGTTTTTGAAAGCTAAATAAAGATCTATTACTGAACAAAAAAGATTTGTGATGTCATTTCTTGTCCAACCTCCTCTTTTACATTTGTCCAACCCACACTCCATTACACACATAGATAGACACAGATAGATAGATAGATAGATAGATAGATAGATAGATAGATAGATAGATAGATAGATAGATAGATAGATAGATAGAAGGAAAGAGATAGAAGGAATGATACATAGATATATCTTCATATATCTATGGATAGATACAGTTAGGGCCAGAAATATTTGGACAGTGACACAATGTTCGCGAGATGGGCTCTGCATGCCACCACATTGGATTTGAAATGAAACCTCTACAACAGAATTCAAGTGCAGATTGTAACGTTTAATTTGAAGGGTTGAACAAAAATATCTGATAGAAAATGTAGGAATTGTACACATTTCTTTACAAACACTCCACATTTTAGGAAATGCTGCAGATCCGCAGGTAAATATACTATAAGGAAACCTGTCAGCAGGATTGTGCATGGTAACCTACACACAGTCAGGTCGGTGCCGCTATACTGATTACAATGATACCTGGGGTGAAGGAATCCATTTTGTGCTTGTTTAATTTGTTTGATGTAATCCTGAAATTCATTAAAAAAAAATTGTTTGATAATGGCGCCAGCGCACCGTAGCAGCTATTAGTGTATATAGAGGCGATCAAATAACTGCTACTGCGCAGGCACCGGCGGCGCCATTTGGAGGAGGAAATTTTTTTTTCCTCTACAAAGATGGCGCTACCTGCACAGTAGCAGCTGTCGGATCACTGCATAGGCACGGCCGGCGCCATTTTCAAATGGATTTTTTTTAATTTTATTTTTAGGAATTTCAGGATAACTTTAAACAAATGAATTATATACACATCATATATGCGATTAGACTGCAGGGCGGAGGCTACCGCCGGCGCCGATCTGACACTGTGTGTAGGTTACTCGGCACAATCCTGCTGACAGGTTCCCTTCAATTATACCATTTATATGACATGGGACACGCTGGGGCGACATGTATCCACCACACGGGACACACAGGGGCCGACATGTACACAAGGGACACGCCTGGGCCGACATGTACACACCACACGGGACACGCTGAGGCGGACATGTACACACCACACGGAACATGCTGAGGCGGGCAAGTACACACCACTCGGGACACCCCGAGGCAGCCATGTACAAACCACATGGGACATGCTGAGGCGGACATGTACACACCACACGGGTCACGCTGAGGCGGACATGTACATACCACACGGGACACACTGAGGCGGACATGTACACACCACTCGGGACACGCCGAGGCCGCCATGTACACACCACACGGGACACACTGAGGTGGACATGTACCCACCACATGGGACATGCCGGGGTCGACGAATACCCACCACACGGGACACGCCGACGAGTACCCGCCACATGGGACACACCAGGGCCGTCGAGTATCCGCCACATGGGACACACCAGAGCCGACGCGTATCTGCCACATGGGACACACCAGGGCCGACGTGTATCTGCCACATTGAACACACCGAAGAGTACCTGCCACATGGGACACACTGGGGCTGACGCATATCTGCCACATGGGACACACTGGGGCTGACGAGAATCTGCCACACGTGACACGCCAGGGCCGATGTGTATCCGCCATACAGGATATGCTGGGGCAGATATATATACGTTACATATGTGATATTTGAAAGTGAAACACACATATATATGAAAACATACATGCACGTTTACCCACACTGCAAAACACAAGCACACATTGGAAAATACACACACATGCACATGCACGCACACACACACACACACACACACACATTGCACAACACACACATGCATGTTCACACACATTGCAAAATACATACCTACACTACACACTCGGACATACCTACACACTTGCACACACCACAAAAGACACACACACATTGGAAAATACACACACAAGCACACTCACACACACATGCATGCATGTTCACACACACTGCAACACACACACACACACTGCAAAAGATGCACAGAAAAGCAAGATCACATACATAGGAATACTCACATGCTGTAACCTGCTGTTCTCTCATCTTGTCCTGCTGTCCTGTACTGCTGTAGCTGCTCTGCACGCTGATGCTCCTCCCCCTCCAGGTCCTGGCAGATCGGTCAGATTCAGAGATCTGTGCAAGTAATGCACCCTCCTCCTCTTCTATTAGTTGTGTGCCAGGAGCTGCCTTCTCACCACTGCGTGCACAATGCACATCACTGAGGCCGGCTTTGGCTGCAGATACATGTGCACGCTGCTCGTCCCGCCCCCTCCCTCGTCATGCTGCACGACTAGGTGCCTGAAAAAGTAAAGGGGCCTGCAGCTGGAAAATGGGCTGGCGGCCCCCCAAGAGGTGGCAGATTAGCAATCCGGGCCAGGGCGGATCGAGCGGCCCACTACAGGCACCGGCCCTTCTGGCATTTGCCAGAAGTGCCCGATGCTCAGTCCGGCCCTGGTATGTGGCGTGTTCACACAAGGAATGCAAAGCATCTGGCTACAACCTATTAATAACGCCCTATGGCGGGCTGCCCAGTGCTAAAATGCATCCTGTGTGAACAGAGGCCACAGTGTACAGAACAATTTGGGCCCAACTGCACCCTGCAAAAAATATACGTGCAAAACAAAACATATAAATATATGTAAGGTATTAGTTGATATTCATTGGTGCATTGTGCATTGGTGTACCACACGGCCAAACCCTTATTGAAGGCTGGCTGTTTCATTAGGTATTGCACCTGTGCATTTGCTATTTTATTTGGGTCCGCTGCACCCTGCTTGTGCATTTGTATTGAGGCCCATTTAGACAGGTAAGCATCTCTGCCTGTTTTTGGTGTGTTTTCTTGAAATAATTCTTCCCAGGGTCGACGGGCTCAAGTTGCTGAGGAGGAAAGACGAGGTGTAAGTAGCTTTTATCAGAGTTGTAATTGAATTTGTGTTCAGTTTAACTTACAATTTTTTTTTTTTTTTCATCTGTAGGTTTCACAACGTGAGGAAGGACAACCGGATATTGATAATGAAGTCCTTATTTAAGCTGTGGAAGAGCGAACAGCATTGTGGGACACCTGTGATAGGAATCATTCTGACTCAGCCTTGATCCAACGACTCTGGGAAGAAGTTACCAGATCGCTGTTGGATGATTGGGACCATGCAAAGCCACAAGTCAGAAAGGATTTTCGTAAGTATTGCAATGTGGTCTTTTATGCGTCGGTTTTGCTGTAAATGTTGGTGTCTTTTTGCAATAATTTTTTTACTTCCCCCTTCACAGTGAAGAGAATAAAAGTTTGTTGGTGCTCAATGAAGGATCGCTTCAAAAAGGACATGAGAGAGGAGATTTGGGTTTGAAGTGGTGATGCTCAAAAAGTCAGAAAATATAAGTGGATCGCCCCCACATAAGGGCAATGGGGTACTCGGTACCGGGTCCTTCAGTTCCCTCAACGAGGATGTCACGGTGGCCCAACCCGGACCGTGGCCCTATGAGGGGCGCCCAATAAAAGCTAGAGTTCGCAGATAACGGTAGTGTTCGTGATGCCACCTGTGGTATTCGGTCAGAGTGACCGACGCTGCTTAGGGGTCCGCTGGGGTGATGGAATGGCAGCTAGATGGTATACCTTCCCACAGGTGAAGTGTATCCCCAGGGCTTCCCAGAAGTGTAGATGATGATGGTGGATGGTGCAAGGCGCGGTGAATAACGAGGACACAATGGGTGCAGTCTCTTTACCTTTACTGAAGGCTTCAGCATCTACAGTCCAGAGTGCCGGATGACAGGGTAGGCAGAGTCCGGCCGGTCTGATGGCAATTCCAGAGTCCCCTTATCCAGGTGGAAGTCAGTAGTCTTCCCCTTGCGCACAGTAATATAGTAGGTCCCTACTTGCATTAGCTACCATAAGGTTCTCACTGTTGTTACTTTTCTCTCTCTGTCCCCCAGATGGATAGGACAAACCCGTATGACGGTGATGGCCTGAGGCTATTTTATAGGGACCCTAGTGACGCCCCTCCTCCGCGATTGCCACCATGTCTGCTTAGGTGTTTAGGTCAGACAACCAACTTGGAATCGACTGCCCTGTCGGTCTCTGAAGTGAAGCGTAGAGTCTATTACTCCCTCGGTGTTCCGGCCACCGGATCTGCGCTTCAGATGGAGGCAGCATTCTTCTAGCTGGTCTCCCACTGATGTTTCACTCCTGTTGCTATGACTTCTTTGCTCACTCACTACAACACAATTCCTTTCGTGTCCTTTCTTAGGAGGCTGCCGCATGGGTTGCAGGTGCAGCTCCGTGTACTTCTTTCCTTCCTCCTCAGACTACAGTCTGGATCTGACCAGGGACCACCCCAGCCAGCTCGACCTGGAGACCGTTAGTCGGTGCGGAGGGTCTTTTTGCGCCCTCTGCGTGGTTGTTTGTAGGTTTTTGTGCTGACCGCAAAGCTATCTTTACTATCCTCGGTCTATTCAGTAAGTCGGGCCTCACTTTGCTCAAACCTATTTAATCTCTGTGTTTGTATTTTCATCTCTACTCACAGTCATTATATGTGGGGGGCTGCATTTTCCTTTGGGGAATTTCTCTGAGGCAAGGTAGGCTTATTTTTCTATCTTCAGGGCTAGCTAGTTTCTCAGGCTGTGCCCGAGGCGCCTAGGTCTGGTCAGGAGCGCTCCACGGCTACCTCTAGTGTGGTGTGATAGGATTAGGGATTGCGGTTCCCACGTCTCAGAGCTCGTCCTATGTTATTAGTAACTATCAGGTCACTTTGTGTGCTCTTAACCACCAGGTCCATTGTGTTTCTGAATCACCAGTTCATAACAGTACTGGAGGCCCAAAGTACTAATGCTTCTCATTAGAGGGAAAAGAGAAGTTCTGAGACCATTTTTTTTTCTCTGCACTGTGTTTTGTCTTTCTTTTCCCCTAGACATTTGGGTGGTTCAGGACACAGGTGTAGTGATGGACATTAAAGGTCTGTCTTCTTGTGTGGATAATCTCACTGCAAGAGTACAAAATATTCAAGACATTATGGTTCAGAAATCTATGTTAGAACCTAGAATTCCTATTCCTGATTTATTTTCTGGAGATAGAGCTAAGTTTCCGAATTTCAAAAATAATTGCAAACTGTTTCTGGCTTTGAAACCCCGCTCCTCTGGTGACCCAGTTCAACAAGTTAAGATCATTATTTCTTTATTACGTGGCGACCCTCAAGACTGGGCATTTTCCCTTGCGCCAGGAGATCCTGCATTATGTAATATTGACGCGTTTTTTCTGGCGCTCGGATTGCTTTATGATGAACCTAATTGAGTGGATCAGGCAGAGAAAAATTTGCTGGCTCTGTGTCAGGGTCAGGATGAGGTAGAGATATATTGTCAGAAGTTTAGGAAGTGGTCTGTGCTCACTCAATGGAATGAATGTGCGCTGGCAGCAATTTTCAGAAAGGGTCTCTCTGAAGCCCTTAAGGATGTCATGGTGGGATTTCCTATGCCTGCTGGTCTGAATGAGTCTATGTCTTTGGCCATTCAGATCGATCGACGCTTACGTGAGCATAAAACTGTGCACCATTTGGCGGTATTATCTGAGTATAAACCTGAACCTATGCAATGTGATAGGACTTTGACCAGAGCTGAACGGCAAGAACACAGACGTCGGAATGGGCTGTGTTTTTACTGTGGTGATTCCACTCATGCTATTTCCGATTGTCCTAAGCGCACTAAGCGGTTCGCTAGGTCTGCCACCATTGGTACGGTACAGTCGAAATTTATTTTGTCTGTTACTTTGATCTGCTCTTTGTCATCCTATTCTGTCATGGCATTTGTGGATTCAGGCGCTGCCCTGAATTTGATGGACTTGGAGTTTGCTAGGCGCTGTGGGTTTTTCTTGGAGCCCTTGCAGTATCCTATTCCATTGAGAGGAATTGATGCTACGCCTTTGGCCAAGAATAAGCCTCAGTACTGGACCCAACTGACCATGTGCATGGCTCCTGCGCATCAGGAGGATATTCGCTTTCTGGTGTTGCAGAATCTGCATGATGTGGTCGTGTTGGGGTTGCCATGGCTACAAGTCCATAACCCAGTATTGGATTGGAAGTCTATGTCTGTGTCCAGCTGGGGTTGTCAGGGGGTACATGGTGATGTTCCATTTCTGTCTATTTCATTATCCACCCCTTCTGAGGTCCCAGAGTTCTTGTCGGATTACCGGGATGTATTTGATGAGCCCAAGTCCAGTGCCCTACCTCCGCATAGGGATTGCGATTGTGCCATCGATTTGATTCCTGGTAGTAAGTTTCCTAAAGGTCGACTGATTAATTTGTCTGTGCCTGAGCACGCCGCTATGCGGAGTTACGTAAAGGAGTCCTTGGAGAAGGGTCATATTCGCCCGTCGTCGTCGCCATTGGGAGCAGGGTTCTTTTTTGTGGCCAAGAAGGATGGTTCGTTGAGACCTTGTATTGATTACCGCCTTCTAAATAAGATCACAATCAAATTTCAGTACCCCTTGCCGCTGCTGTCTGATTTGTTTGCTCGGATTAAGGGGGCTAGTTGGTTCACCAAGATAGATCTTCGTGGTGCGTATAATCTTGTGCGTATTAAACAGGGCGATGAATGGAAAACAGCATTTAATACGCCCGAGGGCAATTTTGAGTACCTGGTTATGCCATTCGGGCTTTCCAATGCTCCATCAGTATTTCAGTCCTTTATGCATGACATCTTCCGAGAGTACCTGGATAAATTCCTGATTGTATACTTGGATGATATTTTGGTCTTCTCGGATGATTGGGAGTCTCACGTGAAGCAGGTTAGAATGGTGTTCCAGGTCCTGCGTGCGAATTCTTTGTTTGTGAAGGGGTCAAAGTGTCTCTTTGGTGTTCAGAAGGTTTCATTTTTGGGTTTCATTTTTTCCCCTTCTACTATCGAGATGGACCCTGTTAAAGTTCAGGCCATTTATGATTGGACTCAGCCGACATCTCTGAAGAGTCTGCAAAAGTTCCTGGGCTTTGCTAATTTTTATCGTCGCTTCATCAATAATTTTTCTAGTATTGCCAAAGCGTTGACTGATTTAACCAAGAAGGGTGCTGATGTGGTCAATTGGTCTTCTGCTGCTGTGGAAGCTTTTCAGGAGTTGAAGCGTCGTTTTTCTTCTGCCCCTGTGTTGTGCCAACCAGATGTTTCGCTCCCGTTCCAGGTCGAGGTTGATGCTTCTGAGATTGGAGCAGGGGCTGTTTTGTCGCAAAGAAGTTCTGATGGCTCGGTGATGAAACCATGTGCCTTCTTTTCCAGGAAGTTTTCGCCTGCTGAGCGTAATTATGATGATGGCAATCGAGAGTTGTTGGCCATGAAGTGGGCATTCGAGGAGTGGCGTCATTGGCTTGAAGGAGCTAAGCATCGCGTGGTGGTCTTGACTGATCACAAGAACTTGACTTATCTCGAGTCTGCCAAACGGTTGAATCCTAGACAGGCTCGTTGGTCGCTGTTTTTCTCCCGTTTTGACTTTGTGGTTTCGTACCTTCCGGGCTCTAAAAATGTGAAGGCGGATGCCCTGTCTAGGAGTTTTCTGCCCGACTCTCCGGGTTTGCCTGAGCCGGCGGGTATTCTCAAAGAGGGGGTAATTTTGTCTGCCATCTCCCCTGATTTGCGGCGGGTGCTGCAAAAGTTTCAGGCTAATAGACCTGACCGTTGCCCAGCGGAGAAACTGTTTGTCCCTGATAAATGGACGAGTAGAGTTATCTCTGAGGGTCATTGTTCGGTGTTGGCTGGTCATCCTGGAATCTTTGGTACCAGAGATTTGGTGGCTAGATCCTTTTGGTGGCAGTCTCTGTCGCGGGATGTGCGTTCATAGTAACATAGTAACATACATAGTTAGTAAGGCCGAAAAAAGACTTTTGTCCATCCAGTTCAGCCTATATTCCATCATAATAAATACCCAGATCTACGTCCTTCTACAGAACCTAATAATTGTATGATACAATATTGTTCTGCTCCAGGAAGACATCCAGGCCTCTCTTGAACCCCTCGACTGAGTTCGCCATCACCACCTCCTCAGGCAAGCAATTCCAGATTCTCACTGCCCTAACAGTAAAGAATCCTCTTCTATGTTGGTGGAAAAACCTTCTCTCCTCCAGACGCAAAGAATGCCCCCTTGTGCCCGTCACCTTCCTTGGTATAAACAGATCCTCAGCTAGATATTTGTATTGTCCCCTTATATACTTATACATGGTTATTAGATCGCCCCTCAGTCGTCTTTTTTCTAGACTAAATAATCCTAATTTCGCTAATCTATCTGGGTATTGTAGTTCTCCCATCCCCTTTATTAATTTTGTTGCCCTCCTTTGTACTCTCTCTAGTTCCATTATATCCTTCCTGAGCACCGGTGCCCAAAACTGGACACAGTACTCCATGTGCGGTCTAACTAGGGATTTGTACAGAGGCAGTATAATGCTCTCATCATGTGTATCCAGACCTCTTTTAATGCACCCCATGATCCTGTTTGCCTTGGCAGCTGCTGCCTGGCACTGGCTGCTCCAGGTAAGTTTATCATTAACTAGGATCCCCAAGTCCTTCTCCCTGTCAGATTTACCCAGTGGTTTCCCGTTCAGTGTGTAATGGTGATATTGATTCCCTCTTCCCATGTGTATAACCTTACATTTATCATTGTTAAACCTCATCTGCCACCTTTCAGCCCAAGTTTCCAACTTATCCAGATCCATCTGTAGCAGAATACTATCTTCTCTTGTATTAACTGCTTTACATAGTTTTGTATCATCTGCAAATATCGATATTTTACTGTGTAAACCTTCTACCAGATCATTAATGAATATGTTGAAGAGAACAGGTCCCAATACTGACCCCTGCGGTACCCCACTGGTCACAGCGACCCAGTTAGAGACTATACCATTTATAACCACCCTCTGCTTTCTATCACTAAGCCAGTTACTAACCCATTTACACACATTTTCCCCCAGACCAAGCATTCTCATTTTGTGTACCAACCTCTTGTGCGGCACGGTATCAAACGCTTTGGAAAAATCGAGATATACCACGTCCAATGACTCACCGTGGTCCAGCCTATAGCTTACCTCTTCATAAAAACTGAT
Source organism: Ranitomeya imitator (assembly GCF_032444005.1). Classification (NCBI taxonomy): domain Eukaryota; kingdom Metazoa; phylum Chordata; class Amphibia; order Anura; family Dendrobatidae; genus Ranitomeya; species Ranitomeya imitator. Next base: position 721,268,224 of record NC_091282.1, on the reverse strand, counting down.
TAGATTGGTTTGACAGGAGCGATTTCTCATAAACCCATGCTGATATGGAGTTAAACAGTTATTCTCATTGAGATAATCCAGAATAACATCCCTCAGAAACCCTTCAAATATTTTACCAACAATAGAGGTTAGACTTACTGGCCTATAATTTCCAGGTTCACTTTTAGAGCCCTTTTTGAATATTGGCACCACATTTGCTATGCGCCAGTCCTGCGGAACAGACCCTGTCGCTATAGAGTCACTAAAAATAAGAAATAATGGTTTATCTATTACATTACTTAGTTCTCTTAGTACTCGTGGGTGTATGCCATCCGGACCCGGAGATTTATCTATTTTAATCTTATTTAGCCGGTTTCGCACCTCTTCTTGGGTTAGATTGGTGACCCTTAATATAGGGTTTTCATTGTTTCTTGGGATTTCACCTAGCATTTCATTTTCCACCGTGAATACCGTGGAGAAGAAGGTGTTTAATATGTTAGCTTTTTCCTCGTCATCTACAACCATTCTTTCCTCACTATTTTTTAAGGGGCCTACATTTTCAGTTTTTATTCTTTTACTATTGATATAGTTGAAGAACAGTTTGGGATTAGTTTTACTCTCCTTAGCAATGTGCTTCTCTGTTTCCTTTTTGGCAGCTTTAATTAGTTTTTTAGATAAAGTATTTTTCTCCCTATAGTTTTTTAGAGCTTCAATGGTGCCATCCTGCTTTAGTAGTGCAAATGCTTTCTTTTTACTGTTAATTGCCTGTCTTACTTCTTTGTTTAGCCACATTGGGTTTTTCCTATTTCTAGTCCTTTTATTCCCACAAGGTATAAACCGCTTACACTGCCTATTTAGGATGTTCTTAAACATTTCCCATTTATTATCTGTATTCTTATTTCTGAGGATATTGTCCCAGTCTACCAGATTAAGGGCATCTCTAAGCTGTTCAAACTTTGCCTTCCTAAAGTTCAATGTTTTTGTGACTCCCTGACAAGTCCCCCTAGTGAAAGACAGGTGAAACTGCACAATATTGTGGTCGCTATTTCCTAAATGCCCGACCACCTGCAGATTTGTTATTCTGTCAGGTCTATTAGATAGTATTAGGTCTAAAAGTGCTGCTCCTCTGGTTGGATTCTGCACCAATTGTGAAAGATAATTTTTCTTGGTTATTAGCAGAAACCTGTTGCCTTTATGGGTTTCACAGGTTTCTGTTTCCCAGTTAATATCCGGGTAGTTAAAGTCCCCCATAACCAGGACCTCATTATGGGTTGCAGCTTCATCTATCTGCTTTAGAAGTAGACTTTCCATGCTTTCTGTTATATTTGGGGGTTTGTAACAGACCCCAATGAGAATTTTGTTACCATTTTTCCCTCCATGAATTTCAACCCATATGGACTCGACATCCTCATTCCCTTCGCTAATATCCTCCCTTAAAGTGGACTTTAGACAAGACTTTACATAGAGACAAACCCCTCCTCCTCTCCGATTTTTACGATCCTTTCTAAACAGACTGTAACCCTGTAAGTTAACTGCCCAGTCATAGCTTTCATCTAACCATGTCTCGGTTATTCCCACTATGTCAAAGTTACCTGTAGATATTTCTGCTTCTAGTTCTTCCATCTTGTTTGTCAGGCTTCTGGCGTTTGCGAGCATGCAGTTTAGAGGATTTTGTTTTGTTCCAATCTCCTCACTGTGGATTGTTTTAGAAATGTTCTTACCTCCCTTCAGAGTATGTTTTCCTGGGTCGTCTTTGTTCGAGTCTAATGTTTTTCTTCCCGTCCCCTCTTCTTCTAGTTTAACGCCCTCCTGATGAGTGTAGCGAGTCTTCTGGCGAATGTGTGTTTCCCAGGTTTGTTGAGGTGTAGTCCGTCTCTGGCGAGGAGTCCATCATACCAATAATTCACACCGTGGTCCAGGAATCCAAATCCTTGTTGTCTGCACCATCGTCTTAGCCAGTTGTTTGCATCAAGGATCCTGTTCCATCTCCTGGTGCCATGCCCGTCTACTGGAAGGATAGAAGAAAAAACTACCTGTGCATCCAGTTCCTTTACTTTCTTCCCCAACTCTTCAAAGTCCTTGCAGATTGTCGGTAGGTCCTTCCTTGCCGTGTCATTGGTGCCAACATGTATCAGAAGAAATGGGTGGACGTCCTTGGAGCTGAAGAGCTTTGGTATCCTATCGGTCACATCCTTGATCATCGCACCTGGAAGGCAGCATACTTCTCTTGCAGTTATGTCCGGTCTGCAGATGGCTGCTTCTGTGCCTCTCAGTAGTGAGTCTCCCACCACCACCACTCTTCGTTGCTTCTTGGCTGTACTTTTTGCTGTCACTTGTTGCTGTGTGCCCTTTTCTTTTTTGCTTGCTGGTATTGCTTCATTCTTAGGTGTGCCATCTTCATCCTCTACAAAGATTTGATATCGGTTCTTCAGTTGTGTGGTTGGTGATTTCTCCATGGTCTTCTTGCTTCTTTTGGTCACATGCTTCCACTCATCTGCTTTTGGAGGTTCTCTGACACTTTTTTCGCCTTCTGTGACCAGTAGAGATGCTTCTGTTCTGTCTAGAAAGTCTTCATTCTCTTTGATGAGTTTCAAAGTTGCTATTCTTTCTTCCAGACCCCGCACCTTTTCTTCTAAAAGGGCCACTAGTCTACACTTCTGACAGGTGAAATTGGATTCTTCTTCTGGTCGATCTGTGAACATGTAGCACATGCTGCAGCTCACCATGTAGGTTGTCACATCTGCCATGTTGCTCCTATATCCTGCTGACTTGCTGTGTGTTTTCCTTCTTGTGTAATCTACTCAGCCAAGCTCTCTTGCAATAATGTCCTACAGGCAAAAATTCGCGCGCCGTAAGGCGCGCGGTTTGGTGATGCTTTCGAAGCAGCTGGTCCCGGCTGTACCCAACGATCTTCTAGCTTAGGGAGACTTCGCTTCTCCCAGAAGGCACCTGGAATATGCAAATTAGCCTCCTGAAGCTTGAATCCCTGGTTTGGTGATGCTTTCGAAGCAGCTGGTCCCGGCTGTACCCAACGATCTTCTAGCTTAGGGAGACTTCGCTTCTCCCAGAAGGCACCTGGAATATGCAAATTAGCCTCCTGAAGCTTGAATCCCTGGTTTGGTGATGCTTTCGAAGCAGCTGGTCCCGGCTGTACCCAACGATCTTCTAGCTTAGGGAGACTTCGCTTCTCCCAGAAGGCACCTGGAATATGCAAATTAGCCTCCTGAAGCTTGAATCCCTGGTTTGGTGATGCTTTCGAAGCAGCTGGTCCCGGCTGTACCCAACGATCTTCTAGCTTAGGGAGACTTCGCTTCTCCCAGAAGGCACCTGGAATATGCAAATTAGCCTCCTGAAGCTTGAATCCCTGGTTTGGTGATGCTTTCGAAGCAGCTGGTCCCGGCTGTACCCAACGATCTTCTAGCTTAGGGAGACTTCGCTTCTCCCAGAAGGCACCTGGAATATGCAAATTAGCCTCCTGAAGCTTGAATCCCTGGTTTGGTGATGCTTTCGAAGCAGCTGGTCCCGGCTGTACCCAACGATCTTCTAGCTTAGGGAGACTTCGCTTCTCCCAGAAGGCACCTGGAATATGCAAATTAGCCTCCTGAAGCTTGAATCCCTGGTTTGGTGATGCTTTCGAAGCAGCTGGTCCCGGCTGTACCCAACGATCTTCTAGCTTAGGGAGACTTCGCTTCTCCCAGAAGGCACCTGGAATATGCAAATTAGCCTCCTGAAGCTTGAATCCCTGGTTTGGTGATGCTTTCGAAGCAGCTGGTCCCGGCTGTACCCAACGATCTTCTAGCTTAGGGAGACTTCGCTTCTCCCAGAAGGCACCTGGAATATGCAAATTAGCCTCCTGAAGCTTGAATCCCTGGTTTGGTGATGCTTTCGAAGCAGCTGGTCCCGGCTGTACCCAACGATCTTCTAGCTTAGGGAGACTTCGCTTCTCCCAGAAGGCACCTGGAATATGCAAATTAGCCTCCTGAAGCTTGAATCCCTGGTTTGGTGATGCTTTCGAAGCAGTTCGTTTGTGCATTCTTGTGGGATTTGTGCTCGGGCTAAGCCCTGCTGTTCTCGTGCCAGTGGGTTGCTTTTGCCCTTGCCGGTCCCGAAGAGGCCCTGGACACATATCTCTATGGATTTTATTTCGGATCTCCCCGTCTCTCAAAAGATGTCGGTCATTTGCGTGGTTTGCTATCGCTTCTCTAAGATGGTCCATTTGGTACCCTTGTCTAAATTGCCTTCCTCCTCTGATTTGGTGCCATTGTTTTTCCAGCATGTGGTTCGTTTACATGGCATTCCGGAGAACATCGTTTCTGACAGAGGTTCCCAGTTTGTTTCGAGGTTTTGGCGAGCCTTTTGTGCTAGGATGGGCATTGATTTGTCTTTTTCCTCGGCTTTCCATCCTCAGACAAATGGCCAAACTGAACGAACCAATCAGACCTTGGAAACATATCTGAGATGTTTTGTTTCTGCTGATCAGGATGATTGGGTGTCCTTTTTGCCTTTGGCTGAGTTCGCCCTTAATAATCGGGCCAGCTCGGCTACTTTGGTTTCGCTGTTTTTCTGCAATTCTGGTTTCCATCCTCGTTTCTCTTCAGGGCAGGTTGAGTCTTCAGACTGTCCTGGTGTGGATACTGTGGTGGATAGGTTGCAGCAGATTTGGACTCATGTAGTGGACAATTTTACATTGTCCCAGGAGAAGGCTCAACGTTTCGCTAACCGCAGGCGCTGTGTGGGTCCCCGACTTCGTGTTGGGGATTTGGTTTGGTTGTCGTCTCGTTATATTCCTATGAAAGTTTCCTCTCCGAAGTTTAAGCCTCGTTTAATTGGTCCGTATAGGATTTCTGAGGTTCTTAATCCTGTGTCTTTTCGTTTGACCCTTCCAGCTTCTTTTTCCATCCATAATGTATTCCATAGGTCATTGTTGCGGAGATGCGTGGGACCTGTGGTTCCATCCGTTGATCCTCCTGCCCCGGTTTTGGTTGAGGGGGAGTTGGAGTATATAGTGGAGAAGATTTTGGATTCTCGTATTTCGAGACGGAAACTCCAGTACCTGGTTAAGTGGAAGGGTTATGGTCAGGAAGATAATTCCTGGGTCTTTGCCTCTGATGTTCATGCTGCCGATCTGGTTCGTGCCTTTCATTTGGCTCATCCTGGTCGGCCTGGGGGCTCTGGTGAGGGTTCGGTGACCCCTCCTCAAGGGGGGGGTACTGTTGTGAATTCTGTGGTCAAGCTCCCTCCTGTGGTCATGAGTGGTACTTCGGCTGGTTCTGTCTATGAGCTTCCTCTGGTGGATGTGAGTGGGGCTGCGGCTTCTGAGTTTCCTTCCTTTAGGTGACGAGGTTAAGTCGTTAGGTGCTGCTCTATTTAACTCCACCTAGTTCTTTGTTCCTGGCCTCCAGTCAATGTTCCAGTATTGGTTTTGCTCTCTCCTGGATCGTTCTTGTGGCCTGTCTGCCCTGCATAAGCTAAGTTCTGCTTGTGTTACTTTTGTTTGCTATTTTTTCTGTCCAGCTTGCTATATTGGTTTTTCTTGCTTGCTGGAAGCTCTGGGACGCAGAGGGAGCACCTCCGTGCCGTTAGTCGGTGCGGAGGGTCTTTTTGCGCCCTCTGCGTGGTTGTTTGTAGGTTTTTGTGCTGACCGCAAAGCTATCTTTACTATCCTCGGTCTATTCAGTAAGTCGGGCCTCACTTTGCTCAAACCTATTTCATCTCTGTGTTTGTATTTTCATCTTTACTCACAGTCATTATATGTGGGGGGCTGCCTTTTCCTTTGGGGAATTTCTCTGAGGCAAGGTAGGCTTATTTTTCTATCTTCAGGGCTAGCTGGTTTCTCAGGCTGTGCCCGAGGCGCCTAGGTCTGGTCAGGAGCGCTCAACGGCTACCTCAAGTGTGGTGTGATAGGATTAGGGATTGCGGTCAGCAGAGTTCCCACGTCTCAGAGCTCGTCCTATGTTATTAGTAACTATCAGGTCACTTTGCGTGCTCTTAACCACCAGGTCCATTGTGTTTCTGAATCACCAGTTCATAACAAGCGGCCTAGTGAATAGAACCCTTAGCTCCCCCTGGGGGACTGGCGTGTGAAGTGTGTGTGTGGCTGTGATACCTGGCAGGGTGAACTCCTTTGGTGCCATCAGACGTAACATCACTCGCCCTGGTGGAAGAACGACATTACTGTAACGACCAGGACTCTGGGGCGCTGCATAAGTACCATCAGCGGCTTTTTTTTCTGAGGCCTGCGCTAGCTCAGTAAACATGAGTATCTTTTGTGTTGTCCTACTATTCATTAAACTTTTAATTTGTTTACTAATGATTTTCATTTATTTTCCACACAGAACCTGATGCAGCACCACAGAACCTGGATCGTCCACTGTTGGAGCGGCCCCTCATCGACCTGCCATCTATCAGGCCCAATTATCCAGTGATAGAGCAACCAGACAGGCTTCACAGGCTGAGGAACAGGAAGCTGGTCCATCAGGTTTTCCCCTCCCCCAGCCCTCTGCCATTACTTTACTTGGGTCTGCTCGCCAGCATCTGAGGGCCTGTGAGAAGTCAGTCATGCCCGAGTTTATTCACTTAAGCTCGGTCTTCCAGGCTGGGATGAAGGCGGTTGTAGAAAGAAAGGATAGTGGGTTCACTCACTTGAACACACTTTTCCAGGACGTCCACAAACGCTTTGACCACCTGGAAGACGACCTTAATAGACCGTCGCAACATTATTTTTCCGCTATAGAACGGGGCATGATGGAAAACCTTGGTCCTGATTTCCAGCTCTATGTGATAAAGCCCTGTCAAACATTTGGGGTGGTGTTGTTCTCATCTGGAGCATTCAGGAAATGACTGAGTCAAGTTGGAGTGGGGGCTCCCCAACTAGGTGCTCAGGTACCCCTATTTAAAAAAAAAAGTGCTTTTTCCTACTTTTTTCGCATTTCAGGAAAATGTAGTGCAGGATTGTGCCTTTGTTTATTGTGGGGCACAGGTGAATTTTTTGGACATTTCTATGGCCAGGGCGCTGGGGATACCTCTTAGGCCTCTGGAGCCAGTCATTAAACTTATTTCTTTGGATAATTCCTTCCTCACCCAGAGCATTGAGACCATAATTGATAGTTCAGTATCCCTTCAGGTAGGTTTTCTCTGAAGAGGGAAGCTTGGTATTACCACCATATTTGCCTTATGATTGTGATATACAGTTGATTGCAGGTGCCCCCCCCCCCGCCTAAGGGTAGAACTTTTAATCTTTTAGAATTTGAGAGGGTTGCTATGAGGGATTATGCTTGTGAGAACATCGCTAAAGATTTCATCCATCCCTCAAAATCTTCTTTGGGAGCTGAGTTCTTTTTTTGTGGCTAGAAAGGATAGAAGTTTAATGTCATGTATTGACTATTGGGACATGAAAAAGATCACTCTTGAGAAGCCAGCATCCTCTTCCTCTCATCCCAGACTTGTTTTATTTGAGCCAAGATCTTTTCTAAATTAGATATTAAAGGGGCTTACAACCTTGGCTGTATCAAGATTGGGGACAAGTGAAAGGCAGCCTGTAATCCATCCGAAGGGCATTAGGAGTATTTAATCATACCATTCAGTCTTTATAATGCTCCTGCTATAGTTCAGACTTTAGTTAATGACATCTTTAGGGATATTTTGGGGCTGTTCATCATTGTGTATATTGATGATATTTTGATTTTTTGTAAAGATGTGCAGTCCCACAGAGATCATGTTTGTATTGTCCTCAGAAAACTCAAGGATAATCACTTGTATGTTAATTTAACCAAATGTTCTTTTGATGTGGAGGAGGTTTGGGTTTTGGGGGTGATCTTGTTGCCAGCCAGTTTTCGCATGAACCCTGCCAAGTTGCTATCAATACGGGAGTCCAACCAAGGAGCCTTAAGGCTCTTGAAAGGTTTTTTGGGTTTGCTAACTACCTTACTGACCTCACTTGAAAGGGAGAAGATGTGTCTAACTGGAGTGTTGAGGCTGCTTCTTCACATCAGGACATTGAGGCGTATGTCCAGTCCTGTGAGGTATGCGACAGAAATAAGGTAACGCAGTTCGCTCCAACTGGTAAGCTCCTCACTCTTTCTATCCGAACCTGGTCGCACATCACAGTGGATTTCACTATGGATATCCTCACATATGAAGGTATGACCACTATCTGGGTTATTGTTGACCGTTTCTCCTGCAAGTGTCTTCCTATCGCTCTTCCTCTCTTGTCTTTATCTCATGGTATGGTAAATGTATTTAATAATAACGTGGTTAGGTTGCATAGTGTCCCTGTTAACATTTACACAGTTTATTTCCAGGCTTTGGAAGGTCTTTTGTGGTCAGATTGAGATGTAATTGTCTTTTTCCTCTGCATATCATCCTCAGCCTAATGGTCTCTCTGAGGGGACAAACCAGTCATTGGAAACGTATCTCAGGTGTTTCTGTTCTCATAACGAACTCAAATGGGAGGCTTATTTACCATTGGCGGAGTTTGCACTTAATGACAGACACAGGGGTTTCTGAGACCATCAATAGACTGAAGAGGATATGGGAGGGGATTTGCTAGCAGCTCCAGAAAGCAACATTTAGCCAGCAGGTTGCGACTGATAAACATCGGTCTCAGAGGGATAATCTGGCGGGTGGGGATTTGGTGTGAGTGTCCACAAGAAGCTTAAATCTTAAGGTTCCCTGCTTTAAGCATGTCCTCAGGTTTATTGTACCTTTTCCTATTCTAGAGGTAGTTAATTTGGTTGCTTTCACGTTTAAGCTTCCTGATAGCTTTAGGATCACCAACGCCCGAAGATCTTCGGTTGGTCATCACCCTCCCGGTCCTGTCTTGGTCAGTAACTAAGACAAATATGAAGCTGAAAAATCATTGATTCCATGAAGGTCCAAAATTGCATCCAATATTTAATTCACTGGGAGGGTTATAGGCCAGAGGAGAGGTCATAGGTCCCAATGAGGCTCATGCATGCAGATAAGCTAATTGCTGAGTTTCATTCTAGGCTTCCTGACAAACCAGGTGGTGAGGGTCCAGAGGTCTCTTCTCAAGAGGGGGTACCGTCAGGCAGCTGATTAGGTATCAGGTGTCGCTTTGGGGGTCAGGACCGGCGTGGGGCCCTGCCTTGCTTGTTTACTTCATTTCAGGGTACCCGCCTCAGGGCATGGTGTGGTTGGGAGGTTGAATGCCGTCACTTCCAGTGCTGATGCTATTCAGTGGTCCTGTGATGCCAGGTACCCCTGTGTCAGCTGCTGGCAAGATACATTATGGCTTCTGATTTGGGTATGTGGTGTGGTGGGAGGTTCCTTTCTCTCCGCTCTCCTCGTCACTTCCTCTGTCTCTCTGGGCAGAGGTTGGAGATTGGTCATTACCTCAGCATTGTCAGGTGACCCATGAGAGAGATATTTAAACCTGCCATATCCTCTTGCTCACCGCTAATTACGGTATTCAGTTGCGCAGTGGTACAGTTGGTAGTTCTTTGTGAGTGTTTCTTTGTTTTGTCTATGGCTCTTTTGTATTTTGCCCTCTGGTTATCACATCCCTGTTTATGTTCCCTGACCTTCCAAGGTTTGGTTTGCCAGATTTGTCTCTGCTTTACTGGTATAGTTTATTGGTGTATTTAACCCAACTGTGGTCAGTGTGCCCAGCCACCCGCCAACATGCTATTGGTATCGGGGTAGAGCTCTGCAAAAGTCACCCTCCCTTTAGTGGGAGCGGGTGAAGAGTATTCCCTACCCTTATGGGTGTGCATAAACGTGACGGCGTGCGCCAAGTGTGTCTGGCATGCTGCTATTGCTGGCCTTTAGTTTGGTCATCTCACCACCATTCGAGTATTACAATCTGTTGCATAATCACCAAAGGCTTTTAATGTGTCTGTCTGAATATTTAGTAGCTTTGCCTTCAGTTACTTTGTGCTTTGGAATTGGCACACCCAGTTCTCTCTTACTGGAGATCATTTAATAAATTATTGTGGCTTCTACAGTCTACATTTAGCAACTCTGCTGCATCACCATCAGCCCCAGCGGTCTCTTCAAGCAGTGTTGGCTAACACCTCATATTTGCCGAGTACCACAGGTGGCGTCACAAACATTTATACCATAAACTTTATTGCCATTTCAATTCCCCTTTTATTGGACGCCCAGGGCCATGGACTGGGTCACTGCTGCCGTGACACATCCCCTTTAAGAACCGGCCCGGTACCGAGTACCCCACGGTCCTAGCGGGCGCTCCACATATATTGCTCCATACAGTATATAATGGCACCATATATTGATCCATATAGTATAATGGGCCCCATAAAATGCTCAATACAGTATATAATGGCCCCAAATATTGCACCTTACAGTTGATAATGGTCCTATATAATGTTCCATACAGTATAATTGCCCCATATATGGTTCCATACAGTATATAATTGCCCCATATAATGCTCCCTAAACTTGTGGGACCTTCTTAAATGGGAGATTTATGATGAAGCTAGTCACCTCTCTGATCAGTGTCTGCAGGCTGTGGTTGGCGCTGACAAAAAAGTTGATAATCAACAGATTAAGATACTGACAGACTCCGTGGATGGAAGGCTTACAGAGATACTCTTCTGGGTTGAAATCTTTCAGAGTTAAATAATATTTCCTAATATCACTAACCTGTAGATGACTTTTAAATGTAAGTGGGTCGCCCCGCCTGGGCCGTGGGATACTCGGTACCAGGTCCGGTGTTCACAGGGGGAAGTCACGGTGCCGACCCGGTCCGTGGCCCATGGCGCCCATGTAAAAGGGGAAGGTCTTTAAAGGGAATAACGTTTATGTTCGTGACGCCACCTGTGGTGTTCGGTCAATGGGGACCGACGCTGCTTTAAGGGGTCCTCTGGAGTGATGTTATGGCAGCTAGATGGTATAACTTCCCACAGGTGAAGTGTATCCCCAAGGCTCCCGTGGTGTAGATGGAAGATGGTGAGGAGTGCAGTAAGGAACGAGGACACAAGGTTGCAGACTCTTTCACTTGGTTTACTGAAGACTTCAGCATCCACAGTCCAGAGCATCAGATCACAGGGCAGACAGGGTCTGGTCGGCTTGAAGACAAGTTAGGAGTCCCCTTTACCCAGGTGGAAATCAAAAGCCTTCCTCTAGTGCCATGGTGGTGTAGTCCCTTACTGCTTCAGGCTTCACATAAGGTTCTTACAGATGTTATCTCTCTCTCTGTCCCCTGGATAGGATAGGACATAACCCATATGACTGGTGGCTTGAGTGTGAATGTGTTGCATGTTTGTGGTACCTGGTTGCAGTTATCCCTTCTTGCCCCCAAGCGTAACATCACTCTCCCTGCGAGGAAAGCAATGCTACTGTGATGACCAGGACCCTGGGGCGCCACCCCTCCCCCCCCATTAAATCCAGTACCAGCTGACTGGGAAAAGAAGAACAACAATACAGATTAGCAAAATTTTTGGAATGCTATAAACTTATGAAACAAATTAATACTACATAAATTAGAGCTTCCCTTTATGGGAGGTGAGAACACTTGAACGTTACAATAACTTATTTACATAGTATGCATACTTTGAAATAGAAAACAGTATAATAACTAACTAACTATGAAATGCTATTACCTGCTACGGGTATACTATCTTAAGGCTTGAAAGTGTAAAACAAACGCTTTCTTTATTCAAGTGCAAAACTTTCAACCAACCCCCACAGGCTCAGTATTTTATTTCAAAGTGCATAACGAGATATCTTCATAACTATCTGTATACAATACTATCTAAGTTCAAATCTCAATTTTATTTTTATTCATTTTATTTATTTAACTATTTAATATATTAACTTTCTATCATGCAACATATAATTCTAACTAGCAAAGTGCGACAAGTCAACATTCAAGTCTTTCAATACTGAGGTAGTGCAATTAACCCTCAAGTCAATCAATAACTTTAGAACAGCAGCAACGATTCGAAGGACCCATTATTAACCCCCAACGTTGGCTTGGGCGGGCTACAAGGTGTGTATCCAGACCTGGAATCCTTCCTCGCCAAACAGGTTTTTCTTCAGGTGTCTGGAAAACAAAGCAACTTGTACCGTATAGTTAAAGCAGTCTTTTTAAAAGCTCCTTTGTAAAACCAGTAGGAAGCACCTTTCAGAAGGTGCAAAACTATTTACAATGGAGAGTTTGTGAGCCATTCACTGTCCATGACTCAATTGTCTTTAAGCAAAAATGCAACTTTTGTAAACATAGGATCCCTTTAAACAAGGGACCCCTTTAAGTAGAAACCCTTGTCAGGTTTAACAAACTTTTTTATAAGTCATTTTTGGAACTTGCAGCAAAGAGTTCACTTTTAACTATTCACAGTTAGGCTTAAATTTTCACTTTACTTTAGCTGTGGCATTGTCCAAGGTAGCCCCTGCGGAGGTGGGCAGCTACCAGGTACCACATAGAGCGCATCCACGCTCTGGATGGGAGTCTGAGTGCCCACGGATTTTCGCTCAATAACTGTTCTGGTACATCTTGAGCACAGGATGACGGGTGCTCTGTGGGGAATGGATGTGAAAGTCACCTTGCCAGGTGAGGGCATTGGGGGGCAACGTGGAGCCACTGGTGGTGATGGCTCAAGGTCGTGAGCGGGTGATTTCCAGAACCTTTGATACACATCTGTGTATGTGAAGGGCGTACCACCCTTTGTCTCCCCAGTGTCTAGTAAAGGTGACACGGTCACCGGGGTAGAGGTCCCTGTCCGGGTGTCCCTCTATTAGGTGAGCCTCCACATCCCGTCTGGTAACAAATACCTCCGGATAAAGATCGGGTTCTCTAATAAACCCACATCCAGCTTTAAGGTGGAATGTCACCACGGTACCTTGTCTCCGCTGGCCCTTGTCCTCATGTCCCACCTTCCTGGCCCGAGCTTTGGCCTGTAAGTCTCTCTCTTTTGTGGCCTGGCATCAGAGCTCCTGTGCCCTGTCCTCCCGCTCCTGTTGGAGTGCCTGCTGCTGACGGTACTCCTCCTGGCTTATGACCTCCACCTGCTCCCCTTCCGTTTGGGCCTCCCCGGGGAACCCGATCAGGTCGGTGCTGGTGTGCTTCCACCGGAAGGTTACCCACTCTCCATGGATGTTTAAGGTCTTCTTTGTCAGCTGCAGCGGGGCATCAGGGGTCTGCAAGGTCTCCCATGGTCACTTCCAATCTAGGCAGCTACACACCCGGCCGGGGCAATAAAAGGGTTTCCACGGCTACCGGGGCAGGGTCGGTGGTCCTATCTGCCACCGCGGTGTCTCCGGTGCCGGTCCCTTCCGCTGCAGTCTTAGGCTCCTTGGGTTGGCTGCGCTGCTGCTCGCTGACATTTGTGGCTGCGCAGTACCAAGACCATCGGAGCTGACGGCACAACTCTTCCACCTCCGGGTCCATCGGTGACGAAGGGGCCTCTTCCTCCTCTAATTGGTCAAAGTAGCTGCGGGCTTCCTCCCCTCCTCCGGGTGACCTCCGATCTTGCCAACCAGGTCTTCTTTGGCGTCTTCCTGTTCTGTGGTCTCTTCTCCTTCCCCCTCCATCCCAGACTAGGAGGCAGATCTCTTTTATTAATGGGCATATCTTGCGGACATAATAGTATCTGTGGGGGGCGGCTACTACTTTTGCGCTGTTTTTCCACGCTCCCCCACAACAACATGTCCCACTCCTCCTGCACGCCACATGGTGCTGTAATGGTGGTGATTTTGGCTGCAATTTTGGTGGTCTTTCACAGTAAACAGTCTCTTAATAAAGCACAGCTCTGTCACAGTCTTTTAGGCGCACATGACCCGATTTGCTGGGTAAGTCGATCCTGTTCGTGTGTTGTGAATTCAGCTTTTGGGCTCCCTCCGGTGGTTGTAGAGGGTAATGCAGTTGTGCCTGGACTGCAGGAGTGGACAGGTGTATCTACTAATTGCAAAACTGACTGGGGTATATAGCTTTGCAGGATCCTTTGGTCAGTGCCAGTTGTCCATTGTTCTTGAAGGATTCACTTCCCTGCTGGTCTCTCCAGTTTGCTGTGTTTTTCTACAAAGATAAGTCCTGGCTTTGTTTTTGCTGTCCACCTGCTGTGGACCTTAATGTTCTGTGCATTTTCATGTTTTTGTCTTGTCCAGCTTAGTCTGTGAAGGATTTTTTGCAGCCTAGCTATTTCTCTGGAGATGCAGATATACCCCCCATGTCTTTAGTCAGATGTGGTGATCCGTATTTTCTGCGGTGGATATTTTCTAGTGTTTTATACTGACCGCATAGTACTCTGTTCTATTCTTTCTTTTTAGCTAGTATGGCCTCCTATGCTAAAATCTGATTTCATATCTGCGTATGTTATTTCCCTCTCCTCTCACAGTCAATATTTGTGGGGGGCTATCTATCCTTTGGGGATTTTCTCTGAGGCAAGATACCTTTCCTGTTTCTGTCTTTAGGGGTAGTTAGATCTTAGGCTGTGACGAGGGGTCTAGGGAGTGTTAGGTACCCCCCACGGCTACTTCTAGTTGCGCTGCTAGGTTCAGGGTTTGCGGTCAGTACAGGGACCACCTTCTCCAGAGTCCGTCTCATGCTGCTCCTAGGCCACCAGATCATAACAGTACAACTGGCCAATAATGAGTTAAATGCATCTCAGAAGAAGGGAAGAAAGGTCTTGAGCCATTTTTTTTTCTTCAGTCTACTTTGTCTACTCCTCCCTCTTAATCCCTGGGTGGCTGAAGAGCCTTGTGCTAGCATGAATGTTCAGGAATTAGCTTCTCGTGTAGACCAGCTTGCTGCTAGAGTACAGGGTATTTCAGATTTCATTGTTCAGACTCCTGCCTTAGAACCTAAGATTCCCACTCCTGATTTATTCTTTGGTGACAGATCCAAATTTTTGAGTTTCAAAAATAACTGTAAACTGTTTTTTGCATTAAGACCCCGGTCATCTGGTGATCCTATTCAGCAGGTTAAAATCATCATATCTCTGCTGTGTGGTGACCCACAGGATTGGGCATTTTCCCTGGAATCTGGCAATCCTGCTTTGCTTAATGTTGATTCGTTCTTTCAGGCATTGGGGTTGTTATATGATGAGCCTAATTCTGTGGATCAGGCTGAGAAAATCTTGTTAGCCCTGTGTCAAGGTCAAGAAGCAGCAGATTGTATTGCCAGAAATGTAGAAAATGGTCTGTACTGACTAAATGGAATGAGGATGCCTTGGCGGCAATTTTCAGAAAGGGTCTTTCTGAATCCGTTAAGGATGTTATGGTGGGGTTCCCCACGCCTGCTGGTCTGAGTGATTCTATGTCTCTGGCCATTCAGATTGATCGGCGCTTGCGCGAGCGCAGAGTTGTGCACACTGTGGCGTTGTCCTCTGAGCGGAGCCCTGAGCCTATGCAGTGTGATAGGATTTTGTCTAGAGCTGAACGTCAAACATTCAGGCGTCAGAATAGGTTGTGTTTTTACTGCGGCGATTCTGCTCATGTTATTTCTGATTGCCCTAAGCGTACTAAGAGAATCGCTAGTTCTGTTGCCATCAGTACTATACAACCTAAATTTCTGTTATCTGTGACCTTGATCTGCTCATTATCATCATTTTCTGTCATGGCATTTGTGGATTCAGGCGCCGCTCTGAACTTAATGGACTTAGAATTTGCCAGACGTTGTGGTTTTCCCTTGCAGCCTTTGCAGAACCCTATTCCTTTGAGGGCCATTGATGCTACACCGTTGGCTAAAAATAAACCTCAGTTTTGGACACAGCTGACCATGCGCATGGCGCCAGCCCATCAGGAAGATTGTCGTTTTCTGGTGTTGCATAATTTGCATGATGATATTGTGCTGGGTTTTCCATGGTTGCAGCTACATAATCCGGTGTTAGATTGGAAATCCATGTCTGTGACTAGTTGGGGTTGTCAGGGGGTTCATGATCAGGTTCCTTTGATGTCAATTTCCTCTTCCCCCTCTTCTGAAGTTCCTGAGTTTTTGTCTGACTTCCAGGATGTATTCGATGAGCCCAAATCCAGTTCCCTTCCAACGCATAGGGACTGTGATTGTGTTATTGACTTTATTACAGGTTGTAAGTTCCCTAAGGGCCAACTTTTCAACCTGTCTGTGCCTGAACATACCACCATGCGGAGCTATATTAAGGAGTCTTTGGAGAAAGGGCATATTCGGCCATCTTCTTCATCGTTGGGAGCGGGGTTTTTTTTGTTGCCAAGAAGGATGGCTCCTTGAGACCCTGTATTGATTATCGCCTCTTGAATAAGATCACGGTTAAATTTCAATACCCCTTGCCTTTGCTTACTGATTTGTTTGCTAGGATTAAGGGGTCTAGCTGGTTTACTAAGATTGACCTTCGAGGGGCATATAATCTTATTCGTATCAAGCAGGGTGACGAATGGAAAACTGCATTTAATACGCCCAAAGGCCATTTTGAATACCTTGTGATGCCATTCAGACTCTCTGATGCCCCATCTGTGTTCCAATCCTTCATGCATGATATCTTTCGGAGTTATGTTGATAAATTCATGGTTGTATATTTGGATGATATTTTGATTTTTTCCAATGATTGGGAGTCTCATGTGAAACAGGTCAGGATGGTATTTCAGATCCTCCGTAATAATGCTTTATTTGTGAAGGGGTCAAAGTGCCTCTTTGGAGTGCAGAAGGTTTCTTTTTTGGGTTTCATTTTTTCTCCCTCATCTATAGAAATGGATCCGGTTAAGGTTCAGGCCATTCATGATTGGATTCAGCCCACATCTGTGAAGAGCCTTCAGAAATTCTTGGGCTTTGCTAATTTTTATCGTCGTTTCATTGCCAACTTCTCCAGTGTGGTTAAACCTCTAACCGATTTGACCAAGAAAGGCGCTGATGTGACGAATTTGTCCTCCGCGGCTGTTTCTGCCTTTCAGGAGCTTAAACGCCGATTTACTTCTTCCCCTGTGTTGCGTCAGCCAGATGTTTCTCTTACATTTCAGGTTGAGGTTGACGCGTCTGAGATTGGGGCAGGGGCCGTTTTGTCTCAGAGGAATTCTGATGGTTCCTTGATGAAACCGTGTGCCTTCTTTTCTTGGAAGTTTTCGCCTGCGGAACGCAATTATGATGTCGGCAATCGGGAGTTGTTGGCTATGAAGTGGGCATTTGAGGAGTGGCGACATTGGCTTGAGGGGGCCAAGCACCGTATTGTGGTCCAGACCGATCATAAGAATCTGATTTACCTCGAGTCTGCCAAACGGCTGAATCCTAGACAGGCTCGATGGTCCCTGTTTTTCTCCCGTTTTGATTTTGTGGTCTCGTACATTCCTGGTACTAAGAATGTTAAGGCAGATGCCCTCTCTTGGAGTTTTTTCCTGATTCCCCTGGGGTTCTTGAGCCGGTTGGCATTTTGAAGGAAGGGGTGATTCTTTCTGCCATCTCCCCTGATCTGCGACGGGTTCTTCAGGAATTTCAGGCTGATAAGCCTGACCGCTGTCCTGTGGGGAAACTTTGTTCCTGATAGATGGACTAGTAAAGTGATTTCTGAGGTTCATTGTTCTGTGTTGGCTGGCCATCCTGGGATTTTTGGTACCAGAGATTTGGTTAGTAGGTCCTTTTGGTGGCCTTCTTTGTCACGGGATGTGCGTTCTTTTGTGCAGTCCTGTGGGATTTGTGCGCGGGCTAAGCCTTGCTGTTCCCGCGCTAGTGGGTTGCTTTTGCCATTGCCGGTCCCTGAGAGACCTTGGACGCATATTTCTATGGATTTTATTTCCGATCTTCCTGTTTCCCAAAGAATGTCGGTTATCTGGGTTGTTTGTGACCGATTTTCTAAAATGGTTCATTTGGTGCCTTTGCCTAAATTGCCTTCTTCTTCTGCTTTAGTTCCGTTGTTTTTTCAGCATGTGGTACGTTTGCATGGTATTCCGGAGAATATTGTGTCCGACAGAGGTTCCCAGTTTGTTTCTAGGTTTTGGCGGGCCTTTTGTGCCAAGCTGGGCATTGATTTGTCTTTTTCCTCTGCATTTCATCCTCAGACTAATGGCCACACTGAGCGAACTAATCAGACCTTGGAGACCTATTTGAGATGCTTTGTGTCTGCTGATCAGGATGATTGGGTGGCTTTTTTGCCATTGGCCGAGTTTGCCCTTAATAATCGGGCTAGTTCGGCTACTTTGGTTTCGCCTTTTTTTTTGTAATTTTGGTTTTCATCCTCGTTTTTCTTCTGGGCAGGTTGAGCCTTCTGACCTTCCTGGTGTGCATTCTGTGGTCGACAGGTTGCAGCAGATTTGGGCTTATGTGGTGGACAATTTGGTGCTGTCTCAGGAGGAGGCTCAGCGTTTTGCTAACCGTCGTCGGTGTGTTGGTTCCCGGCTTCGGGTTGGTGATCTGGTTTGGTTATCTTCCCGTCATGTTCCTATGAAGGTTTCTTCCCCTAAGTTTAAGCCTCGATTTATTGGTCCTTATAGGATTTCTGAGATTATTAATCCGGTGTCCTTTCGCCTGGCGCTTCCGGCCTCTTTTGCTATTCATAATGTCTTCCATAGATCTTTGTTGCGGAAATATGTGGAGCCCGTTGTTCCCTCTGTTGATCCTCCGGCCCCTGTGTTGGTCGATGGGGAGTTGGAATATGTTGTTGAGAAGATTTTGGATTCCCATTTTTCGAGGCGGAAGCTTCAGTACCTTGTCAAGTGGAAAGGTTATGGCCAGGAGGATAATTCTTGGGTTTCTGCCTCTGATGTCCATGTCGTTGATTTGGTTCGTGCCTTTCATCGGGCTCATCCTGATTGGCCTGGGGGCTCTGGTGATGGTTCGGTGACCCCTCCTCAAGGGGGGGGTACTGTTGTGAATTCAGCTTTTGGGCTCCCTCCGGTGGTTGTAGAGGGTAATGCAGTTGTGCCTGGACTGCAGGAGTGGACAGGTGTATCTAATAATTGCAAAACTGACTGGTGTATATAGCTTTGCATGATCCTTTGGTCAGTGCCAGTTGTCCATTGTTCTTGAAGGATTCACTTCCCTGCTGGTCTCTCCAGTTTGCTGTGTTTTTCTACAAAGATAAGTCCTCGCTTTGCTTTTGCTGTCCACCTGCTGTGGACCTTAATGTTCTGTGCATTTTCATGTTTTTGTCTTGTCCAGCTTAGTCTGTGAAGGATTTTTTGCAGCCTAGCTATTTCTCTGGAGATGCAGATATACCCCCCCCATGTCTTTAGTCAGATGTGGTGATCCGTATTTTCTGCGGTGGATGTTTTCTAGTGTTTTATACTGACCGCATAGTACTCTGTTCTATTCTTTCTTTTTAGCTAGTATGGCCTCCTATGCCAAAATCTGATTTCATATCTCCGTATGTTATTTCCCTCTCCTCTCACAGTCAATATTTGTGGGGGGCTATCTATCCTTTGGGGATTTTCTCTGAGGCAAGATAGGTTTCCTGTTTCTATCTTTAGGGGTAGTTAGATCTTAGGCTGTGCCGAGGGGTCTAGGGAGTGTTAGGTACCCCCCACGGCTACTTCTAGTTGCGCTGCTAGGTTCAGGGTTTGCGGTCAGTACAGGGACCACCTTCTCCAGAGTCCGTCTCATGCTGCTCCTAGGCCACCAGATCATAACATCGTGACACCAAGATGAGTTGCCCTGCCAGGGCCGTGGGGTACTCGTACAGAGTCTGGTGTTTCACAGGGGGATGTCACGGTGGTGACCTGGTCCGTGACCCTGGGCGCCCATATAAAAGGGGAAGGTCTTTAAAGGGAATAAAGTTTATGTTCGTGACGCCACCTGTGGTGTTCGGTTAATGGGGACCGACGCTGCTTTAAGGGGTCCTCTGGGGTGATGTTATGGCAGATAGATGGCATAACTTCCCACAGGTGAAGTGTATCCCCAGGGCTCCCGTGGTGTAGATGGAAGATGGTGAGGAGTGCAGCAAAGAATGAGGACACAAGGTTGCAGTCTCTTTACCTTGGTTTACTGAAGACTTCAGCATCCACAGTCCAGAGCATCAGATCTCAGGGCAGGCAGGGTCTGGTCGGCTTGAAGGCAAGTTAGAAGTCTCCTTACCCAGGTGGAAATCACAAGCCTTCCTCTAGCACTGTGGTGGTGTAGTCCCTTACTGCTTAAAGCTTCACATAAGGTCCTCACAGATGTTTTCTCTCTCTCTGTTCCCCGAATAGGACATAACCCGTATGTCTGGTGGCTTGAGGCTGTTTATAGGGACTCTAGCACGCCCCGGCCTCTGAGGGGTGCCACTGTGCCTCCTGGGTGTTAGGTCGGACAGGTAACTTGGAATTCTGCTGTCCTGCCTGTCTTTGATGTAAGTCATAGAGGTCCTTACAACCTCTTTGTTCCGGCTACTGGTCTCTGTGCCTCAGAAGGAGGCAGCCTGCTCGGGGCTGGTCTCCCCCTGGTATTCTCTCCTGTGCTTCGCTCTCCTGCACGTTCGCTGCAATCAATTCGGCCTTCTAAATGTCTCTTTCCAGGAACTGCTGCACTGCAGCTGCACAGCTCCGTAAAACCTTCCTCTGCCTCAGATTGATCCAGTCTGTTTCCTGGCAGGACTGAACTCTCTTTTCCCTCTGTGTCTCTGGGAGGAACTGACTAATTTTCCCTCCAAGACTACCTTATATATGGGAAGTTACCTAGCAAGTAGGATCAAAAGCTCCCCCTGGTGGCCTGGAGTATGAATGTGTTGCATGTTTGTGGTACCTGGTTGCAGTTATCCCTTCTTGTCCCCAAGCGTAACATCACTCTCCCCGTGAGGAAAGTAATGCTACTGTGATGACCAGGACCCTGGGGCGCCACATAAGCATTTTCTTGCTTTACTATTAGGCACCAGTAGGAGTTGTTAATCAAGGTATTTATGGTGAGAAACAGAAATCTATCAAACTTAAAAATAACACTTGTTGACTTATATAGCATAACAAAAACTCGGAGGAACTAGTTACAAGAAAACTACCGTACCATCAAATTCACACAAGCAAGTTCTGAATAAAGCATATCCAATGGTGAAAGAGTTAATTAGACATGAAAGGTGATCAGAGCTGAAAGAAAACACACATGGGCATGCTCATTATATCAATCTCTGCCATAAATTATCAATGAATATTTTCATATAGCCGACAAGTCCTCTATGGGCAGAGGAAGATGTTATCTTCTCCCTGCATCCTGCGCCATTGTCCCAAGTGCAGACATCTAGTCCATCAGTGGTTCTTTATCAGGATTATCACTTCCAGAGCTATTTCAAGGAATGGTTAATGCCACTCATATGATCAATAAAGAAGCTCTGAGCTATCCATCCCCATCTGTGTCCACACTACCTTCAGTATCCTCTGCTCTTCCATAATTGTTTTCATGACTATCATGGGAGAAGAAGTTGCTGCTGCAATGAATTTGGACAGTTTGCTGGCTTGAATAAATATTCTGTAAATGAATAATGCCTGAGATCGTTCATTATTGTACATACTTTCATGTGTCGATATTCGATAGTTATATCAGCTTTTTGGGTGTTATAATAAAACATAAAAAGTGATCACTGTATTATGTATAGTAGTGCACTCTATTTAAGATTACACTTGCTTTATTTAGGACACGTGCACTTTTTATGTTTAACCAGTTGAGCTTTATATATTGATTTATTAGGTAACCCATGTACATCTTATACAACCTGTTGTTTTATAGCACTTATACGTTTTTGGACACATTTTATATTGCCTTGTCCTGACTTTAGTCCCTCTTGTATTACCTATGATCACACTGCAATAGAAATATTTGTATCCATTATACGTGTTTATATGTTGATTTACTTTGTGTGATATTGATGTTTATTAAAATTTCGTATTTAATTTTCCATGGCATGAACTGACTCTCTGTTACTCCTCGATATACAGTGGGGCAAAAAAGTATTTAGTCAGTTAGCAATAGTGCAAGTTCCACCACTTAAAAAGATGAGAGGCGTCTGTAATTTACATCATAGGTAGACCTCAACTATGGGAGACAAACTGAGAAAAAAAAATCCAGAAAATCACAATGTCTGTTTTTTTAACATTTTATTTGCATATTATGGTGGAAAATAAGTATTTGGTCAGAAACCAAAATTTCATCTCAATACTTTGTAATATATCCTTTGTTGGCAATGACAGAGGTCAAACGTTTTCTGTAAGTCTTCACAAGGTTGCCACACACTGTTGTTGGTATGTTGGCCCATTCCTCCCTGCAGATCTCCTCTAGAGCAGTGATGTTTTTGGCTTTTCGCTTGGCAACACGGACTTTCAACTCCCTCCAAAGGTTTTCTATAGGGTTGAGATCTGGAGACTGGCTAGGCCACTCCAGGACCTTGAAATGCTTCTTACGAAGCCACTCCTTCGTTGCCCTGGTGGTGTGCTTTGGATCATTGTCATGTTGAAAGACCCATCCACGTTTCATCTTCAATGCCCTTGCTGATGGAAGGAGGTTTGCACTCAAAATCTCACGATACATGGCCCCATTCATTCTTTCATGTACCCGGATCAGTCGTCCTGGCCCCTTTGCAGAGAAACAGCCCCAAAGCATGATGTTTCCACCACTATGCTTTACAGTAGGTATGATGTTTGATGGATGCAACTCAGTATTCTTTTTCCTCCAAACACGACAAGTTGTGTTTCTACCAAACAGTTCCAGTTTGGTTTCATCAGACCATAGGACATTCTCCCAAAACTCATCTGGATCATCCAAATGCTCTCTAGCAAACTTCAGATGGTTTCCGGACATGTACTGGCTTAAGCAGTGGGACACGTCTGGCACTGCAGGATCTGAATCCATGGTGGCGTAGTGTGTTACTTATGGTAGGCCTTGTTACATTGGTCCCAGCTCTCTGCAGTTCATTCACTAGGTCCCCCCGCGTGGTTCTGGGATTTTTGCTCACCGTTATTGTGATCATTCTGACCCCACGGGGTGGGATTTTGCGTGGAGCCCCAGATCGAGGGAGATTATCAGTGGTCTTGTATGTCTTCCATTTTCTAATTATTGCTCCCACTGTTGATTTCTTCACTCCAAGCTGGTTGGCTATTGCAGATTCAGTCTTCCCAGCCTGGTGCAGGGCTACAATTTTGTTTCTGGTGTCCTTTGACAGCTCTTTGGTCTTCACCATAGTGGAGTTTGGAGTCAGACTGTTTGAGGGTGTGCACAGGTGTCTTTTTATACTGATAACAAGTTTAAACAGGTGCCATTACTACAGGTAATGAGTGGAGGAAAGAGGAGACTCTTAAAGAAGAAGTTACAGGTCTGTGAGAGCCAGAAATCTTGATTGTTTGTTTCTGACCAAATACTTATTTTCCACCATAAAATGCAAAAAAAATGATAAAAAAACAGACAATGTGATTTTCTGTTTTTTTTTTTTCTCAGTTTGTCTCCCATAGTTGAGGTCTACCTATGATGTAAATTACAGACTCTCATCTTTTTAACTGGTGGAACTTGCACTATTGCTGACTGACTAAATACTTTTTTGCCCCACTGTATATACACCAGTTTTACATGGCAAGTGTGAGGGAGGGCCAGGGCCTTAGTCATGGCTGAGGACTCCGGGGCATCTGTGCCCTGGCCTTCCATCACATGAAATTAATGTCCATCACTCTGCATACGTGTGGGTTCACTTTCTACACCATCAGGGTCCTCTCTGCTGTGTTGCAGGCTCCCTATAGACGGTCCTGCATAAACAGAGACAAATTCCATTTCAAACAAAAAAACGAAGAACTTTACTTGGTTTCAACTGTAGCACACCCACATCAGTTACATTATCACTTGGTTCCATTTGCAGCACATTCACGTCAGTTAGAGCATCAACACAGAGCACGGCTTTCTTCACTTCTGTTACATTCCCTGTGTCTTCACTAATTCCTTCCATGGGTTCCCCGAATCGTACTGAACCTTTCAATACTGCAGAGTCCTCCCTGTCCAGCATAACTACTCTTAGGTATTCACTCGTCTGTTTCGCTCAGACAGAAGGGCTTCAGTCCATGTAGATAGCTGCCTCATTTTTGAAGCGACCATCGTCTTCAACCTGTTGTACTTCCTTAGCTGCACTTGCTGACCCACTAACATCGCACGGCTGGGTACTTTCCTTTAAGTGTCGCGGTGCTGCTGCACTGTCCTGGGAACCTAAGCCCTTTGGGACGCCTGGGGCTCCCTGGCCCTATGAGCTGTACCAGCCCCAGGGTTTCACTGCGCTAGAATCAGGAAATGCTCAAGCTATACCCTCAGCTAACTCCTCCTATGGTAAACTATGAGTCCCCCCACGGGGCAGGGGTTACTCAGTATCGGGTCTGATGTTCACTGGGGATGTCACGGTGGCTGCGACCTGGTCCGTGGCCCAGGGCGCCCATGCAAAAGGGAAAGGTCTTTAAAAGGATAGAGTTTATGTTCATGACGCCACCTGTGGTATTCAGTCATTGGGGACCGACGCTGCTTTAAGGGGTCCGCTGGGGTGATGTTATGGCAGCTAGATGGTATGACGTCCCACAGGTGAAGTATATCCCCGGGGGTCCTGGTGTGTAGATGGTGATATGATGAGAGGTGCAGATAAGAACGAGGACACAAGGTTGCAGTCTCTTTACCTTTACTGAAGGCTTCAGTGTCCACAGTCCAGAGCACCAGATCACAGGGCAGGCAGAGAAGTCCAGGCAGTCCAGAGACATGCGAGTTTCCCTGGGTAAGTCAGGTGGGAGCCTACCACTCTGCGCTTTCTGTCTCTAAGTCCCTGCTGCCACTAAGTGTCTCAACAAGGTCTTTAATCATTCTGCTGTCCTAAGACAGGTACCTGTATGGCAGGCAGCTCGGGCCGTGTGAACTGGGGTCTGTTCTCGGTGACTCCAGTGTTGTGAATTCTGTGGTCAAGCTCCCTCCTGTGGTCATGAGTGGTACTTCGGCTGGTTCTGTCTATGAGCTTCCTCTGGTGGATGTGAGTGGGGGTGCGGCTTCTGAGTTTCCTTCCTCAGGTGACGAAGTTAAGTCGTTAGGTGCTGCTCTATTTAACTCCACCTAGTTCTTTGTTCCTGGCCTCCAGTCAATGTTCCAGTATTGGTCTTGCTCTCTCCTGGATCGTTCTTGTGGCCTGTCTGCCCTGCATAAGCTAAGTTTTGCTTGTGTTACTTTTGTTTGCTATTTTTTCTGTCCAGCTTGCTATATTGGTTTTTCTTGCTTGCTGGAAGCTCTGAGACGCAGAGGGAGCACCTCCGTACCGTTAGTCGGTGCGGAGGGTCTTTTTGCGCCCTCTGCGTGGTTGTTTGTAGGTTTTTGTGCTGACTGCAAAGCTATCTTTCCTATCCTCGGTCTATTCAGTAAGTCGGGCCTCACTTTGCTAAAATCTATTTAATCTCTGTGTTTGTATTTTCATCTTTACTCACAGTCATTATATGTGGGGGGCTGCCTTTTCCTTTGGGGAATTTCTCTGAGGCAAGGTAGGCTTATTTTTCTATCTTCAGGGCTAGCTAGTTTCTCAGGCTGTGCCCGAGGCGCCTAGGTCTGGTCAGGAGCGCTCCACGGGTACCTCTAGTGTGGTATGATAGGATTAGGGATTGCGGTCAGCAGAGTTCCCACGTCTCAGAGCTCGTCCTATGTTATTAGTAACTATCAGGTCACTTTGTGTGCTCTTAACCACTAGGTCCATTGTGGTTCTGAATCACCAGTTCATAACAGTACTGGAGGCCCAAAGTACTAATGCTTCTCAATAGAGGGAAAAGAGAAGTTCTGAGACCATTTTTTTTTCTCTGCACTGTGTTTTGTCTTTCTTTTCCCCTAGACATTTGGGTGGTTCAGGACACAGGTGTAGTGATGGACATTAAAGGTCTGTCTTCTTGTGTGGATCATCTCACTGCAAGAGTACAAAATATTCAAGACTTTGTGGTTCAGAATTCTATGTTAGAACCAAGAATTCCTATTCCTGATTTGTTTTCTGGAGATAGAGCTAAGTTTCTGAGTTTTAAAAATAATTGCAAACTGTTTCTGGCTTTGAAACCCCGCTCCTCTGGTGACCCAGTTCAACAAGTTAAGATCATTATTTCTTTATTACGTGGCGACCCTCAAGACTGGGCATTTTCCCTTGCGCCAAGAGATCCTGCATTATGTAATATTGATGCGTTTTTTTCTGGCGCTCGGATTGCTTTATGATGAACCTAATTCAGTGGATCAGGCAGAGAAAAATTTGCTGGCTCTATGTCAGGGTCAGGATGAGGTAGAGATATATTGTCAGAAGTTTAGGAAGTGGTCTGTGCTCACTCAATGGAATGAATGTGCGCTGGCAGCAATTTTCAGAAAGGGTCTCTCTGAAGCCGTTAAGGATGTCATGGTGGGATTTCCTACGCCTGCTGGTCTGAATGAGTCTATGTCTTTGGCCATTCAGATCGATCGACGCTTGCGTGAGCGTAAAACTGTGCACCATTTGGCGGTATTATCTGAGCATAAACCTGAGCCTATGCAATGTGATAGGACTTTGACCAGAGCTGAACGGCAAGAACACAGACGTCAGAATGGGCTGTGTTTTTACTGTGGTGATTCCACTGATGCTATCTCCGATTGTCCTAAACGCACTAAGCGGTTCGCTAGGTCTGCCACCATTGGTACGGTACAGTCAAAATTTCTTTTGTCCGTTACTTTGATCTGCTCTTTGTCATCCTATTCTGTCATGGCATTTGTGGATTCAGGCGCTGCCCTGAATTTGATGGACTTGGAGTTTGCTAGGCGCTGTGGGTTTTTCTTGGAGCCCTTGCAGTGTCCGATTCCATTGAGAGGAATTGATGCTACGCCTTTGGCCAAGAATAAGCCTCAGTACTGGACCCAACTGACCATGTGCATGGCTCTTGCGCATCAGGAGGATATTCGCTTTCTGGTGTTGCATAATCTGCATGATGTGGTCGTGTTGGGGTTGCCATGGCTACAAGTCCATAACCCAATATTGGATTGGAAATCAATGTCTGTGTCCAGCTGGGGTTGTCAGGTGGTACATGGTGATGTTCCATTTCTATCTATTTCATCATCCACCCCTTCTGAGGTCTCAGAGTTCTTGTCGGATTACCGGGATGTATTTGATGAGCCCAAGTCCAGTGCCCTACCTCCGCATAGGGATTGCGATTGTGCTATCGATTTGATTCCTGGTAGTAAGTTTCCTAAAGGTCGACTGTTTAATTTGTCTGTGCCTGAGCACGCCGCTATGCGGAGTTACATAAAGGAATCCTTGGAGAAGGGTCATATTCGCCCGTCGTCGTCGCCATTGGGAGCAGGGTTCTTTTTTGTGGCCAAGAAGGATGGTTCGCTGAGACCTTGTATTGATTACCGCCTTCTAAATAAAATCACAGTCAAATTTCAGTACCCCTTGCCGATGCTGTCTGATTTGTTTGCTCGGATTAAGGGGGCTAGTTGGTTCACCAAGATAGATCTTCGTGGTGCGTATAATCTTGTGCGTATTAAACAGGGCGATGAATGGAAAACAGCATTTAATACGCCCGAGGGCCATTTTGAGTACCTGGTTATGCCATTCGGGCTTTCTAATGCTCCATCAGTATTTCAGTCCTTTATGCATGACATCTTCCGAGAGTACCTGGATAAATTCCTGATTGTATACTTGCATGATATTTTGGTCTTCTCGGATGATTGGGAGTCTCACGTGAAGCAGGTTAGAATGGTGTTCCAGGTCCTGCGTGCGAATTCTTTGTTTGTGAAGGGGTCAAAGTGTCTCTTTGGTGTTCAGAAGGTTTCATTTTTGGGTTTCATTTTTTCCCCTTCTACTATCGAGATGGACCCTGTTAAAGTTCAGGCCATTTATGATTGGACTCAGCCGACATCTCTGAAGAGTCTGCAAAAGTTCCTGGGCTTTGCTAATTTTTATCGTCGCTTCATCAATAATTTTTCTAGTATTGCTAAACCGTTGACTGATTTAACCAAGAAGGGTGCTGATGTGGTCAATTGGTCTTCTGCTGCTGTGGAAGCTTTTCAGGAGTTGAAGCGTCGTTTTTCTTCTGCCCCTGTGTTGTGCCAACCAGATGTTTCGCTCCCGTTCCAGGTCGAGGTTGATGCTTCTGAGATTGGAGCAGGGGCTGTTTTGTCGCAAAGAAGTTCTGATGGCTCGGTGATGAAACCATGCGCCTTCTTTTCCAGGAAGTTTTCGGCTGCTGAGCGTAATTATGATGTTGGCAATTGAGAGTTGCTGGCCATGAAGTGGGCATTCGAGGAGTGGCGTCATTGGCTTGAAGGAGCTAAGCATCGCGTGGTGGTCTTGACTGATCACAAGAACTTGACTTATCTCGAGTCTGCCAAATGGTTGAATCCTAGACAGGCTCGTTGGTCGCTGTTTTTCTCCCGTTTTGACTTTGTGGTTTCGTACCTTCCGGGCTCTAAAAATGTGAAGGCGGATGCCCTGTCTAGGAGTTTTCTGCCCGACTCTCCGGGTTTGCCTGAGCCGGCAGGTATTCTCAAAGAGGGGGTAATTTTGTCTGCCATCTCCCCTGATTTGCGGCGGGTGCTGCAAAAATTTCAGGCTAATAGACCTGACCATTGCCCAGCGGAGAAACTGTTTGTCCCTGATAAATGGACGAGTAGAGTTATCTCTGAGGTTCATTGTTCGGTGTTGGCTGGTCATCCTGGAATCTTTGGTACCAGAGATTTGGTGGCTAGATCCTTTTGGTGGCCGTCTCTGTCGCGGGATGTGCGTTCGTTTGTGCACTCCTGTGGGATTTGTGCTCGGGCTAAGCCCTGCTGTTCTCGTGCCAGTGGGTTGCTTTTGCCCTTGCCGGTCCCGAAGAGGCCCTGGACACATATCTCTATGGATTTTATTTCGGATCTCCCCGTCTCTCAAAAAATGTCGGTCATTTGGGTGGTTTGTGATCGCTTCTCTAAGATGGTCCATTTGGTACCCTTGTCTAAATTGCCTTCCTCCTCTGATTTGGTGCCATTGTTTTTCCAGCATGTGGTTCGTTTACATGGCATTCCGGAGAACATCGTTTCTGACAGTTGTTCCCAGTTTGTTTTCGAGGTTTTGGCGAGCCTTTTGTGCTAGGATGGGCATTGATTTGTCTTTTTCCTCGGCTTTCCATCCTCAGACAAATGGCCAGACTGAACGAACCAATCAGACCTTGGAAACATATCTGAGATGTTTTGTTTCTGCTGATCAGGATGATTGGGTGTCCTTTTTGCCTTTGGCTGAGTTCGCCCTTAATAATCAGGCTAGCTCGGCTACTTTGGTTTCGCCGTTTTTCTGCAATTCTGGTTTCCATCCTCGTTTCTCTTCAGGGCAGGTTGAGTCTTCAGACTGTCCTGGTGTGGATACTGTGGTGGATAGGTTGCAGCAGATTTGGACTCATGTAGTGGACAATTTGACATTGTCCCAGGAGAAGGCTCAACGTTTCGCTAACCGCAGGCGCT
The DNA here is from genome assembly GCF_032444005.1 of Ranitomeya imitator. Lineage (NCBI taxonomy): Eukaryota > Metazoa > Chordata > Amphibia > Anura > Dendrobatidae > Ranitomeya > Ranitomeya imitator. Next base: position 721,238,967 of record NC_091282.1, on the reverse strand, counting down.
GTGTGGGTCCCCGATTTCGTGTTGGGGATTTGGTTTGGTTGTCGTCTCGTTATATTCCTATGAAAGTTTCCTCTCCTAAGTTTAAGCCTCGTTTCATTGGTCCGTATAGGATTTCTGAGGTTCTTAATCCTGTGTCTTTTCATTTGACCCTTCCAGCTTCTTTTTCCATCCATAATGTATTCCATAGGTCATTGTTGCGGAGATACGTGGCACCTGTGGTTCCATCCGTTGATCCTCCTGCCCCGGTTTTGGTTGAGGGGGAGTTGGAGTATATAGTGGAGAAGATTTTGGATTCTCGTGTTTCGAGACGGAAACTCCAGTACCTGGTTAAGTGGAAGGGTTATGGTCAGGAAGATAATTCCTGGGTCTTTGCCTCTGATGTTCATGCTGCCGATCTGGTTCATGCCTTTCATTTGGCTCATCCTGGTCGGCCTGGGGGCTCTGGTGAGGGTTCGGTGACCCCTCCTCAAGGGGGGGTACTGTTGTAAATTCTGTGGTCAAGCTCCCTCCTGTGGTCATGAGTGGTACTTCGGCTGGTTCTGTCTATGAGCTTCCTCTGGTGGATGTGAGTGGGGCTGCAGCTTCTGAGTTTCCTTCCTCAGGTGACGAAGTTAAGTCGTTAGGTGCTGCTCTATTTAACTCCACCTAGTTCTTTGTTCCTGGCCTCCAGTCAATGTTCCAGTATTGGTCTTGCTCTCTCCTGGATCGTTCTTGTGGCCTGTCTGCCCTGCATAAGCTAAGTTTTGCTTGTGTTACTTTTGTTTGCTATTTTTTCTGTCCAGCTTGCTATATTGGTTTTTCTTGCTTGCTGGAAGCTCTGAGGCGCAGAGGGAGCACCTCTGTACCGTTAGTCGGTGCGGAGGGTCTTTTTGCCCCTGTGCGTGGTTGTTTGTAGGTTTTTGTGCTGACTGCAAAGCTATCTTTCCTATCCTCGGTCTATTCAGTAAGTCGGGCCTCACTTTGCTAAAATCTATTTCATCTCTGTGTTTGTATTTTCATCTTTACTCACAGTCATTATATGTGGTGGGCTGTCTTTTCCTTTGGGGAATTTCTCTGAGGCAAGGTAGGCTTATTTTTCTATCTTCAGGGCTAGCTAGTTTCTCAGGCTGTGCCCGAGGCGCCTAGGTCTGGTCAGGAGTGCTCCACGGCTACCTCTAGTGTGGTATGATAGGATTAGGGATTGCGGTCAGCAGAGTTCCCACGTCTCAGAGCTCGTCCTATGTTATTAGTAACTATCAGGTCACTTTGTGTGCTCTTAACCACTAGGTCCATTGTGGTTCTGAATCACCAGTTCATAACACTCCAGGCTCCTAAGTGGTGCTGTGCCACAGGTAATTATGGGCAAAGTCCTTGTTGAACAATACCCTCCAGTTCTGCTCTGTGTTTTATAATCCACAAAAGCCTTGGGCTCCCGGTACCCGGATTCTTGCGCTGATACTCTTCAGAGGCCTGCTCGTGGCCTCTTGGAGCTTTCACCTCCCTGTGTGCTCCACTCCTGTCTGTCCTCGCACACAGACTTCTGCTCCAAACTGAGCTGTCTCCGCCTCCAAACCAAGATCTTTATTGAGGGAAGCTGCCCTAAAACAGGGCTTGGAGCTCCCCCTCCTGGCTTGGAAGTGGAAGGTGTTGTGTGTGTGTGTGTAAACCTACCAAAGGAAACCTCACTTTTCTCCAGACAAAGCACTATCCTCCCCGTGAGGAAGACAGCACACTTGTGGTACCCGAGCTCCTGGGGTGCCACATATATACTAGTGTGCCCGACCTAGTGGCCAAACTACAATACTACACTGTCCTTATCATACACAGTTGAAATACATAACAATACATCAAATGGCCTAGTAAATACGGTAACCTTACAGCAATTACAATCAAGTAATTTACATTATACATTAAGCAATAAAGTGGCATCAAAATAGCAGCATACATGGGCATAACAGCAACTGTAAAACATCAACATGTTTCTCTGAGAACCGGATCGGTTCTTAAAGGGGTGGGGCGAAAACCAGTCTTTAAAGAAGGCATTTGGTCAATTTATCTGTGACTTTTGCTAGGTTATGAGTGTGTGATAATTCCCTTTCCTCTCCTATTTTAATTTAACTACTTCATCCACTCCCCAGTGTATACCTCTATTTGTGTTAGTATATTTGTATGATTGATATTTTCCTTTATCCCTGTTTGTATTACCTTGTTAGTCTAGTTGGTGTATTAGGGTTCACTATTACTCCCCTCCTCCCTGGGTGGGGGAAGAGTACAGATTGAGGGCAGATTCAGGAGCTAAGGCAAGGTACGCGGCCCCGGCATCTTCACCATTAAAAGTGATCCAGGGGAACAGGGTGAGCTAGGTCGCTCCTAGTGATAGGGACATGTAAGGAGCCCTTAGTCCCGGGGCTATTTTAATTTTTCAGATCCTAGACAAGTCTCATCAATTACAAACATGACTGGGTAAGGAGGTGGACTTGGAAGCCTCCGTAATCAGAGAAGACGTATTCCCTTACAGTGACCTGAGCGTGCAGCCCCGGTGACCGCAGTGACAAGCCAGGACCCCTGAGTGTGGCAAGTTAACTGCTCAGTGTGTGTGTAGCATTGCTGCTGCTGAGAGAGACTGCCAGCCTGATATACAGAGACTCATCTAGCAGAGTGGCTGGGTTACTTCCTGCTTCCAGCTGCACTGGGAGAAAAGACTGCAAAGACTTAACCCCGGAGTCTCCAGTTCCCAGGAGACAGAGGAGAGACGTCAGGATCTTCAAGCACTGCTGGTGACTGTACCCACGTTGGAATAAGGACCCTCCAGTCAGGACCTCCCTGGACTGATAAGTTACAAGAACCCTCGTTAACCATTTTGATTCCGCTTAACTGTTTACTGTTTGCTTCATCTCTATTAACCCCCCGTTTACTCCCTGCGAGGAGAATCTTACTCCTGTTAATAAATTCCCCTCAACAGTTGGTCTGTCTGTTCTGTGGTGACATACTCTACCTTGTACTCTATTACACATGTCCTCCCACCCACATTGTGAACATGTGCAGGAGCTGCACGCCACTCAAACAAACATTGTCTTATCTGCAAAACTAATCAGTTTAGTTTAGTGGTCTTTGTCCTGTATGTGCGTAGTTTGTTGTACACACAGACAAGAGTGAATGAAAATATGGTTTTCTGAATGCAAACTTCAAGGGGTTGTCTTCTCATCTAGTTTCATGAGGACACCGCTCCCCAGTCTCCCAGCTTCCTGCTTTCCAGTGGGGGAGAGTGTACTTCTGATTAATAGACAGTGTAGACCAGCAGCATGGTACTCCAGCAGGCCAGCCAAAACTGTGGTCTCCCTGATGCTGCAACTACAGTAGAGGCTACTTTACCATTGGTAACATCACAGGAGAACTAGGGCACTAAAGTTCGTTGGATGCAGGCATCTGGGGGCCAGCTTCAGAGCAGCACTTACATACAGTAAATGTCTGTATACGTGTATGAGCTACTCTGCGTTCTTCTGAGCATAATGGAAGGAAGCATAGAAGCTCGCACAGGAGTATGGATATATGCTCAACCTGCAGTTCAAAACAGCTATTCTAAAGGCCTCCAAACACATTAGACCAACATTCACCGTACCCAAAAATATTGGCCGGCTTGGCGGGCAGACTAATGTATGTAAGAGCCTACTAGCTCTCGGTAGAGATAAGGATCCAGTATGGCCAATTTTATTTGTGTAGAGGCGGATTTGTAGTACTTGACGCTATGCTGTTCCGCTCCACAGCTGGTCACATGTGACCACCGCCAGCAACAGAACAGCTGATTGGTGGGAGTACCAAGCATTGCATCTCCATCGATTTGATATTGATGGTCTATACTAAAAATACGTCATCAATATTAAAGTACTAAACAATCCAGATATTTTACATGAAAATCACTCAAGTTAAAGGTTCTGTAAATTTACTTAAGGCTATATTCACACGTTGCGTTTTTCCTGCTTTTCTATTGCACATTTTATGCAAATTTTAAGCTGCTTTTTGCAGTAACAGCAAAAGCTATGATATTTCAGAAATCTCATGCACACTCATTGGATTGTTATTCCTGACTGATTTGGAAAACTGCGGCGTGTTTACAAAGTGCAGCATGTCACTTGTTTCAGAGTTTCTGCGGCATTTTTTTATCCATAGAAAGCAATGAGTGAGTGCAAAAAATGCAGGTATCAGGTTTTGCTGCGTTTTTGGTGCAATAACCTTAAGGAAGTTGCATCATGATTTTTTTGGGGGCACTAAACATTATCAGCATACGCAAGAGACAACGAAAACACAGCAAAAAAAAAAAGCAGCAAATACGCAGAAAAACATGCTTTTTTCTAAGTAGCTTTCCTAAGAGCAGGTTTTGCCTGAGAAAAAAACGCAGCAAAAACGCAATATGTGAACATGGCTTAAAACTGATTGTAGACACTGCAATAATGTCAGCTGAACTGACAATTTCCATGGGACTGGTCAACAATGCAATATGTATTAGTTGTTTGATATTCATTCCTCAAATTTTAAAGGGGTTATCAGGACAATTGTTTTTTACTACGGGCCTAAGAACTAACAGGCAGGTAGTCGGCAGATAACTACCTGCCTATTGTGCCCAGCGCCGATCTTTGCTGGCACAGAGTGATCACAGACCACTCCTGGTGGCGATTCAGCGGCTTCAGCTGATGTCACGTAGACAGATCAGCGGTTTCTCTTCTGCTCTGCTGTTGACAGGTCGTGAGTCGTGACTGCTGATGTCATGCTGATTGACAGCCGGCTCCCTGCTGCCTAACAGCAGCAGCTATCAGCATGATGTTGCAAGTCACGGCCTGTCGACAGAGCAGCACGGGAGAGGAAGAACTGCTCTGTTGACGTGGAGTAGCTAAATTGCCGCCAGGGATGGACGGCACCAGGTAGATCAGACAGATCGTTAATAACTACCTACATGTTAGTTTCTTTGTCTCATTTCATAGTAAAATAATAATATGGTCCTGGATTACACCTTTAAGGGGAGAAAACATGGGGCAAGTTGCATTCCAACATGTCTGATTCATTATACTTATGGGAAATAGGCTGCCACCAGTAATGTGCGACAGTGGCTTACTCCTCTCTCCCCATTAAAAACATTTGTACATTTAGCTGATCCGAGCATGCATACAGTATAAATGACGGACTAGAAAAATCAGCCAAATGTGTGTTCACCTGACAGCTGTAGAAAGTGTTGGCCAGGCTAGTTCCTGCATTATCTTACTCTTCTGTCTACTAGTTTTATGTTTTCACTCCTATTTTGTACAACAAACAAAGCAATGAAGAATAATGATATGTTATAGAATATTAAACCTTCATTTCTAACATACAGAAAAATATTTATGCTTTTGCAGGTGTAAATTCTTCCTGTTAAATATTATTTTTTTTAGTTTATTTGCTGCTTCTTTCCTATAAAGTCTTACATTTATATCGGTCGGCCCCTTTGGCACAATGAGATCTTTTCTGTTCGGAATATTTCTTCTACTTGGAAAATATATGATGTATTTTGCAAAAGACTATGATCATATTGGTGATGAAGCTTCCGGTTATTTGTACTGTATGTATTGTGATACAGTATTGTAGGGTAGGGGGAAGCTAATGGGGGTGTAGGGGCAGGGTGCCAGCCCGGCTCTGGTGTAGGGTTACTTGTGAAATGATTTGTAATTCTGAGTAATCACTTAGGACAAGCCATCTTCATTTCATCTATACATGACTGCAGGCCAAAGTCAATACTCGTAGTAGAGTAATGAGATGAGGCTAACGGAGGGCTTTTATTAATGCTCAGAGGAGCACATCGGATGCTGCGTGCCCCTCCCGCAGGGGGGATAGTCTTCTTCCAAAGCTGGACCGACAGGTCACAGAGGGGGGTGCCAAAAGGATATTAGGTACCAAAAAAAAAATACAGTGTTGTGTTCTTCTCCAAAGAATGCTGAATTTATTGGAGATCATTAACTGAAATCTCCTTTCCATTTCATCCTTCCCTTGATAAGTAAGAAAGAGCAAAGAAGACAGCGGCCGTAACAATAAAGCGGAAAGCTGAGAATCCTGATATCAATATCTATACACCATAGGGCTGAAAAAATGGATTTGTATAAAACAAAGCAAACTATATACAGTATATTTTTTTTAACAACCTTCCCTTAGCACTGTGCTCATATAATGTTTATTTTTCCTAGATATAAGGTGTATTGCATACAGCAGCTCGCTCAGCAATCTATAGGGTACCTATAGATAAGTCTTTTGGGATCATGCACCCTGGTACAGAGACGTATAGCCATCACGCAGAGACTTGAACTCTATAGCGCCACCTGTTGGAAGTAGCAATCCTACAAGTCACAATCAACTCTTTAACGAGTCGTGCAATATGACTTAGGATAAAAGCCAAATCAGTATCTCAATTCGCAGACACGGTGTTTTGGGCTGTTGGCACTCGTCAGTGCAAAGCATGAGAACTAAATTGGCTAGGTGAGAGGCTCTGGACTGAGGTCATTTGAAGAAATTAAAATTTAATGTAATGACTTTTGGTGTTTTCATGCCAGTTTGAAACAGTTCAATTTTTGCACAAGTGTTGGAATTTTGTAAGCTAGAAATGTTAATCCAGTCCCTAACTGGAGTAACAGTTACAGGAGACGCTACTCATAACATGCACCAAATTTATTAAGTGGCGTCTGCCCAAGGGCATAACAATCGCAGTTGCAGAATATGCGACCAGGCTCGTGCAGAAGTGGAGCTAACTGATGGCAGTGCATAATTCAGCAGGATGTGCATCCGAGGACACACAGGCTGCTGAAATGCATTGCGGCACAGAGACCCTACGGGTCTCTGCACTGCAATGCATGATGGATGTCAGCCAATCAGAGGCCAGCAGTTACCGTGCAGCGACATGAGAAATTACAGTGATGTCGTCCCATCCTGTGTTGGGGTGTACCGAACTGTCAGTGCTTTGATTGACAGCTCAATTGACCTATCTGAGACAGGGAGGTGCAGAGATTTCTCCAGAGATTTGACCTGACTTATGTCTTCGTTACCCATAGGTTTGGATTTCTTTTTCCCGTAATAATAAAGACCTTCATTTAAAAACTGCATTTTTTGATTACTTGTGTTATCTTTGTCTAATACTAAAATGTGTTTGATGATCTGAAACATTTAAGTGTGTCAAACATGCAAAAGAAAAGGATATCAGGAAGGAGGCAAACACTTTATTAGGCTAGTTTCACACTAGTGTTCGGACTTCCTCCGTGAAGCCCCGCCCACTGCCGCCCCTCTTCCGCCTACGACTGCATGCGTCCTGCTTACCCTATCTTTAACATTGGGTATGCAGGCCATGCAGTGGTGGATTATAATAAGGTCAATCTGGGCGGTAGCCCAGGACCCAGTGGTGTGGGGGGGCCCTGGGCAACCGCTCAGATTGACCGCCACCATCAAGGCATTGTTGCCCTGACTGGCGTGTGGGCAGAGGGGGCCCGCATCAGGCCCCATCTCATCTGCTCACCGGGCCCTACCGGCACTGTGGCAGTTTAACGCTATTGACGTGTGGGCACGGGCCTGCACGTCAATAGTTAACAGCCGCCAGCTAATTGGAGGCTGGCAGCTGAAGTCAGCCGCAGCGCGCACGTCGCCGGCGTCTGATGTCATTGTCAGTGTTATTTCCGGCAGAGACAAGTCCTGGCTGGATGAAGTGATGGCAGTCTGTGCTGGATGAAAGATGAAGGACTTCACCTAGAGACGTCACTGGTGAGTCAGTGTGTTACCTATACACTGACACTACTGTATACACTGTATACTATATACAGAGGTCCTGAGCATAATGTCACCGGTGATCACTGTATTACTTCTACACCTACACTGCATACTAAGTACAGATCTCCTGTGAATACTGGCACTTATGGTGATAGTATTTTATTTTTTTTTCCTCCTAACTGAAGGGTAAATTGACTAGATCAATGGATATTTGACAGGTTATAGTTTCACACAGCAACTATTTTTCTGGAATAATCTGGTTCAGGTACAGTAGAGACCAAAAGTTTGGACACACCTTCTCATTTAAAGATTTTTCTGTATTTTCATGACTATAAAAATTGTAAATTCACATTGAATGCATCAAAACTATCAATTAACACATGTGGAATTATATACATAACAAAAAAGTGTGAAACAACTGAAAATACGTCTTATATTCTAGGTTCTTCAAAGTAGCCACTTTTTGCTTTGATGACTGCTTTGCACACTCTTGGAATTCTCTTGATGAGCTTCAAGAGGTAGTCACCAGGAATGGTCCAACAATCTTGAAGGAGTTCCCAGAGATGCTTAGCACTTGTTGGCCCTTTTGCCTTCACTCTGCGGTCCAGCTCACCCCAAACCATCAGGTCATCTGGCGTAGCACCCCATCACTCTCCTTCTTGGTCAAATAGCCCTTACACAGCTTGGAGGTGTGTTTGGGGTCATTGTCCTTTTGAAAAATAAATGATGGTCCAACTAAATGCAAACCGGATGGAATAGCATGCTGCTGCAAGATGCTGTGGTAGCCATGCTGGTTCAGTATGCCTTCAATTTTCAATAAATCCCCAACAGTCTCACCAGCAATGCACCCCCACACCATCACACCTCCTCCTCCATGCTTCACGGTGGAAACCAGGCATGTAGAGTCAATCCGTTCACCTTTTCTGCATCGCACAAAGACACTGTGGTTGGAACCAAACATCTCAAATTTGGACTCATCAGACCAACGCACAGATTTCCACTGGTCTATTGTCCATTTCTTGTGTTCTTTACCCCAAACAAGTCTCTTCTGCTTGTTGCCTGTTCTTAGCAGTGGTTTCCTAGCAGCTATTTTACCATGAAGGCCTGCTGCACAAAGTCTCCTCTTAACAGTTGTTGTAGAGATGTGTCTGCTGCGAGAACTCTGGGTGGCATTGACCTGGTCTCTAATCTGAGCTGCTGTTAACCTGCGATTTCTGAGACTGGTGACTCAGATAAAGTTATCCTCAGAAGCAGAGGTGACTCTTGGTCTTCCTGGGGCGGTGCTCATGTGAGCCAGGTTCTTTGTAGCGCTTGATGGTTTTGGCAACTGCACTTGGGGACACTTTCAAAGTTTTTCCAATTTTTTGGACTGACTGACCTTCATTTCTTAAAGTAATGATGGCCACTCGTTTTTCTTTACTTAGCTGCTTTTTTCTTGCCATAATACAAATTCTAACAGTCTATTCAGAAGGAATATCAGCTGTGTATCCACCAGACTTCTGCTCAACACAACTGATGGTCCCAACCCCATTTATAAGGCAAGAAATCCCACTTATTAAACCTGACAGGGCACACCTGTGAAGTGAAAACCATTTCCGGTGACTACCTCTTAAAGCTCATTAAGAGAATGCCAAGAGTGTGCAAAGCAGTCATCAAAGCAAAAGGTGGCTATTTTGAAGAACCTAGAAAATAAGACATATTTTCAGTTGTTTCACACTTTTTTGTTAAGTATATAATTCCACATGTGTTAATTCATAGTTTTGATGCCTTCAGTGTGAATTTACAATTTTCATAGTCATGAACATACGGAAAAATCTTTAACCCCTTTACCCCCAAGGGTGGTTTGCACGTTAATGACCAGGCCAATTTTTACAATTCTGACCACTGTCCCTTTATGAGGTTATAACTCCGAAACGCTTCAACGGATCCTGGTGATTCTGACATTGTTTTCTCGTGACATATTGTACTTCATGATAGTGGTAAAATTTCTTTGATAGTACCTGCGTTTATTTGTGAAAAAAACGGAAATTTGGCGAAAATTTTGAAAATTTCGCAATTTTCAAACTTTGAATTTTTATGCAATTAAATCACAGAGATATGTCACACAAAATACTTAATAAGTAACATTTCCCACATGTCTCCTTTACATCAGCATAATTTTGGAACCAATTTTTTTTTTTGTTAGGGAGTTATAAGGGTTAAAAGTTGACCAGCAATTTCTCATTTTTACAACACCATTTTTTTTTAGGGACCACGTCTCATTTGAAGTCATTTTGAGGGGTCTATATGATAGAAAATGCCCAAGTGTGACACCATTCTAAAAACTGCACCCCTCAAGGTGCTCAAAACCACATTCAAGAAGTTTATTAACCCTTCAGGTGTTTAATAGGAATTTTTGGAATGTTTAAATAAAAATGAACATTTAACTTTTTTACACAAAAAATTTACTTCAGCTCCAATTTGTTTTATTTTACCAAGGGTAACAGGAGAAATTGGACCCAAAAAGTTGTTGTCCAATTTGTCCTGAGTACGCTGATACCCCATATGTGGCAGTAAACCACTGTTTGGGCGCATGGGAGAGCTCGGAAGGGAAGGAGCGCTATTTGACTTTTCAATGCAAAATTGACAGGAATTGAGATGGGACGCCATGTTGCGTTTGGAGAGCCACTGATGTGCCTAAACATTGAAACCCCCCACAAGTGACACCATTTTGGAAAGTAGACCCCCTAAGGAACTTATCTGGATGTGTGGTGAGCACTTTGACCCACCAAGTGCTTCACAGAAGTTTATAATGCAGAACCGTAAAAATTAAAAATCATATTTTTTCACAAAAATTATATTTTTGCCCCCAATTTTTTATTTTTCCAAGGGTAAGAGAAGAAATTGGACCTCAAAAGTTGTTGTCCAATTTGTCCCGAGTACGCTGATACCCCATATGTGGCAGTAAACCACTGTTTGGGCGCATGGGAGAGCTCGGAAGGGAAGGAGCGCCGTTTGACTTTTCAATGCAAAATTGACAGGAATTGAGATGGGACGCCATGTTGCGTTTGGAGAGCCACTGATGTGCCTAAACATTGAAACCCCCCACAAGTGACACCATTTTGGAAAGTAGACCCCCTAAGGAACTTATCTGGATGTGTGGTGAGCACTTTGACCCACCAAGGGCTTCACAGAAGTTTATAATGCAGAGCCATAAAAATAAAACAAAATTTTTTTCCCACAAAAATTATTTTTTAGCCCCCAGTTTTGTATTTTCCCTAGGGTAACAGGAGAAATTGGACCCCAAAAGTTGTTGTCCAATTTGTCCTGAGTACGCTGATACCCCATATGTGGGGGGGAACCACCGTTTGGGCATGGGAGGGTTCGGAAGGGAAGGAGCGCCATTTGGAATGCAGACTTAGATGGAATGGTCTGCAGGCGTCACATTGCGTTTGCAGAGCCCCTAATGTACCTAAACAGTAGAAACCCCCCACAAGTGACACCATTTTGGAAAGTAGACCCCCTAAGGAACTCATCTTGATGTGTTGTGAGAGCTTTGAACCCCCAAGTATTTCACTACAGTTTATAACGCAGAGCCATGCAAATAAAAAATATTTTTTTTTCCACAAAAATTATATTTTAGCCCCGAGTTTTGTATTTTTCCAAGGTTAGCAGGAGAAATTGGACCCTAAATGTTGTTGTCCAATTTGTCCTGAGTACGCTGATACCCGATATGTGGGGGGGAACCACCGTTTGGGCGCATGGGAGGGCTCGGAAGGGAAGGAGCATCATTTGGAATGCAGACTTAGATGGATTGGTCTGCAGGCGTCACATTGCGTTTGCAGAGCCCCTAATGTACCTAAACAGTAGAAACCCCCCACAAGTGACCCCATATTGGAAACTAGACCCCTCAATGAACTTATCTAGATGTGTTGTGAGAACTTTGAACCCCCAAGTGTTTCACTACAGTTTATAACGCAGAGCCGTGAAAATAAAAAATCTTTTTGTTTTCCCACAAAAATTATTTTTTAGCCCCCAGTTTTGTATTTTCCCAAGGGTAACAGGAGAAATTGGTCCACAAAAGTTGTTGTCCAATTTGTCCTGAGTACGCTGATACCCCATATGTTGGGGTAAACCCCTGTTTGGGCACACAGGAGAGCTCGGAAGGGAAGGAGCACTGTTTTACTTTTTCAACGCAGAATTGGCTGGAATTGAGATCGGACGCCATGTCGTGTTTGGAGAGCCCCTGATGTGCCGAAACAGTGGAAACCCCCCAATTATAACTGAAACCCTAATCTAAACACACCCCTAACCCTAATTCCAACGGTAACCCTAACCACACCTCTAACCCTGACACACCCCTAACCCTAATCCCAACCCTATTCCCAACTGTAAATGTAATCTAAACCCTAACCCTAACTTTAGCCCCAACCCTAACTGTAGCCCCAACCCTAACCCTAACCCTAGCCCTAACCCTAGCCCTAACCCTAGCCCTAACCCTAACCCTAGCCCTAACCCTAGCCCTAGCCCTAACCCTAACCCTAGCCCTAACCCTAGCCCTAACCCTAGCCCTAACCCTAGCCCTAGCCCTAGCCCTAACCCTAGCCCTAACCCTAGCCCTAGCCTTAACCCTAGCCCTAACCCTAGCCCTAACCCTAGCCCTAACCCTAGCCCTAATGGGAAAATGGAAATAAATACATTTTTTTTTATTTTTCCCTAACTAAGGGGGTGATGAAGGGGGGTTTGATTTACTTTTATAGCGAGTTTTTTAGCGGATTTTTATGATTGGCAGCCGTCACACACTGAAAGACCCTTTTTATTGCAAAAAATATTTTTTGCAATACCACATTTTGAGAGCTATAATTTTTCCATATTTTGGTCCACAGAGTCATGTGAGGTCTTGTTTTTTGCGGGACGAGTTGACGTTTTTATTGAAAACATTTTTGGGCACGTGACATTTTTTTATCGCTTTTTATTCCGATTTTTGTGAGGAAGAATGACCAAAAGCCAGCTATTCATGAATTTCTATTGGGGGAGGCGTTTATACCGTTCCGCGTTTGGTAAAATTGATAAATCAGTTTTATTCTTCGGGTCAGTACGATTACAGCGATACCTCATTTATATCATTTTTTTATGGTTTGGTGCTTTTATACGATAAAAACTATTTTACAGAAAAAATAATTATTTTTGCATCGCTTTATTCTCAGGACTATAACTTTTTTATTTTTTTGCTGATGATGCTGTATGGCAGCTCTTTTTTTGCGGGACAATATGACTCTTTCAGCGGTACCATGGTTATTTATATCTGTCCTTTTGATCGCGTGTTATTCCACTTTTTGTTCGGCGGTATGATAATAAAGCGTTGTTTTTTGCCTCGTTTTTTTTTTTTTTTTCTTACGGTGTTTACTGAAGGGGTTAACTAGTGGGACAGTTTTATAGGTCGGGTCGTTACGGACGCGGCGATACTAAATATGTGTACTTTTATTGGTTTTTTTTTTTATTTAGATGAAGAAATGTATTTATGGGAATAATATATTTTTTTTTTTTTCATTATTTTGGAATATTTTTTTTAATTTTTTTTACACATTTGGAAAAATTTTTTTTAACTTTTTTACTTTGTCCCAGGGGGGGACATCACAGATCAGTGATCTGACAGTTTGCACAGCACTCTGTCAGATCACTGATCTGACATGCAGCGCTGCAGGCTTCACAGTGCCTGCTCTGAGCAGGCTCTGTGAAGCCACCTCCCTCCCTGCAGGACCCGGATCCGCGGCCATCTTGGATCCGGGGCTGGAGGGAGCAGGGAGGGAGGTGAGACCCTCGCAGCAACGCGATCATATCGCGTTGCTCCGGGGATCTCAGGGAAGCCCGCAGGGAGCCCCCTCCCTGCGCGGTGCTTCCCTGCACCGCCGGCACATCGCGATCATCTTTGATCGCGGTGTGCCAGGGGTTAATGTGCCGGGGGCGGTCCGTGACCGCTCCTGGCACATAGTGCCGGATGTCAGCTGCGATAAGCAGCTGACACCCGGCCGCGATCGGCCGCGCTCCCCCCGTGAGCGCGGCCGATCGGCTATGACGTACTATCCCGTCCAGGGTCAGATAAGCCCAGGGCACCTCGACGGGATAGTACGTCTAAGGTCACAGAGGGGTTAAATGAGAAGGTGTGTCCAAACTTTTGGTCTGTACTGTATATGATGACCCCGTCGCATGACCCCGTCACATGACCGGGGGGCCCACAGTGTCTGAGCAGCCCGGGGCCCTGGCTACCCTTAATCCACCCCTGAGGCCATGTGTGTTAGGGCTGGCGGAACACACCAAGTAAATATGGATGTTATTATTGGTGCGTTCGCAGCCTGGGGTCCACCGTGCAGGAGGAGAACCTGCTGCTAGCAAATGGCACTACACTGTGTTCCAAATTATTATGCAATTGATATTTTTCTCGGATTTTCCTAAATGGTCGGTGCAAATGACAGTCAGTCTAATAAAAGTCATCACCCGTTAGATTGTACATCGAATTTTATTGAAGAAACCTCCCAATGATAACAGTATAATCTCCAAAATAAATAAAAACTCAAAATGCACTGTTCCAAATTATTAGGCGCAGTAGAATTTCTATACATTTGATATGTTTTAAAGAACTGAAAATGCTCATTTGTGGAATTTGCAGCATTAGGAGGTGACATTCACGGAACAAAAAAGCTATTTAACTCCAAAACCTCCTAAGTTAACAGGCCAAGTTACATGTTAACATAGGACCCCTTCTTTGAGATCATCTTCACAATTCTTGCATCCATCGAACTTGTGGGTTTTTGGAGAGTTTCTGCTTGTATTTCTTTGCATGAAGTCAGAATCGCCCCCCCAGAGCTGCTATTTTGCTGTGAACTGCTTCCCACCCTCATAGATCTTTTGCTTGATGATACTCCAAAGGTTCTCTATAGGGTTGAGGTCAGGGGAAGATGGTGGCCACACACCATGAGTTTATCTCCATTTATGCCCAAAGCAGCCAATGACTCAGATGTATTTTTTGCAGCATGAGATGGTGCATTGTCATTCATGAAGATGATTTTGCTCCTGAAGGCACGTTTCTGCTTTTTAGACCATGGAAGAAGGTTGTCAGTCAGAAACTCTAAATACTTTGCAGAGGTCATTTTCACACCTTCAGGAACCTTAGAGCGTTCTACCAGCTGTTTCCCGTGATTCTGGCCCAAAATGTGACTCTTCCACCTCCTTGCTGACGTCGCAGCCTTGTTGGGACATGGTGGCAATCCACCAACCATAGACTACTCCATCCATCTGGACCATCCAGGGTTGCTTGACACTCATCAGTAAACAAGACTATTTGGAAATTAGTGTTCATGTATGTCTGGGCCCACTTTAACCATTTCTGCTTGTGAACACTGTTTAAGGGTTGCTGAATATAAGGTTTCTGCACCACAGCAAGCCTTTGAAGGATCCTACACCTTGAGGTTCGAGGGACTCCAGAGGCACCAGCAGCTTCAAATAACTTTGCTGCTTTGTAATGGCATTTTGGCAGATGCTCTCTTAATCCCATGAATTTGTCTGGCAGAAACCTTCCTCATTATGCCTTTATGTGCATGAACTCTGTCTGTGCTCTGTTTCAGTCTCAAATCTCTTTACAGTATGATGACCACTCTTAAGTTTTCGTGGAATATCTAATGTTTTCATACCATGTCCAAGGCATTGCACTTAATGCTTTTCAGCAGCAGAGAGATCCTTTTTAGTTCCCATATTACTTGAAACCTGTGGCCTGCTTAATAATGTGGAACATAATTTTTAAGTAGTTTTCCTTTAATTAGAATCACTTGGAAAACTAATTATCACATGTGTTTAAGATTGATTTCAGTGATCCACTGAGCCCTGAGACACAATACCATCCATGAGTTTATTTGAAAAGCAAAACAATTAAATCTTTATGACACTTAAATCCAATTTGCATAATAATTTGGAACGCAGTGTATATGGCGGTATAAGCGAGCTCTGTTACTTCACAGAGTCGCCATGATAGAAAAGCACTGTGTCCTGTTAAGCTCACAGGAGTACACAGCTAACTGCTGAGCTGATAGCAGTCAGTGGTCATGCAGTCAGAGAAACACACAAACAATTTCTCACCGGAGGTGTCCGTGTTCTAGTGCAGGGGTGTCAAACTGCATTCCTGGAGGGCTGCAAACAGGTCATGTTTTCAGGATCTCCTTGTACTGCACAGGTGATAATTTAATCACGAACTCATTATTTGTGTAGGTGATTAAATTATCACCTGTGCAGTACAAGGAAATCCTGAAAACATGACCTGTTTGCAGCCCTCCAGGAATGCAGTTTGACACCCCTGTTCTAGTGGCTAATTTCAGCCCGGCCCTGAATACATGCAAACAAACTCCTCACCAGAGGTGCCAGTATTCTAGTGGCTTATTTCAGCTGGACCCTGACCGCAAGCATACATGACCACACTGGTGCAAAGCTCATGACAAAGATTGATACTAGCGCATGGCCGTGAGGCCATGCAAACCTTTTATAGTTGCCTCAACTTCAGGACCTTCCTAGAGGACCAATGGGAGTCGCTTCAGGACCTGAGCATGTGACCCCTGACCTCCAATGAGAGGTCTTCCTTTGGGCATGCTCAGAAGGGAGAAAGCAGGACTTAGTCCCAGAAGCGAGTCCTCACCGCTGACCAGTACTAGCTATAATGGCAGAGCCTGGAAGAACAGCAGTAGCCAGACGCAGAGTATCTACCTGAGCCAGATGCTGGGACCAAAGTCTCCGTTGAGCAGGCTCCACTGCAGCTGGAGAAGAATGGGAGACCGCAGCGGAGATGGCTCGAGATTCCCCCTGTGCAGAGGAGGGAACTCGAGCCCTAACAATGTGGATGTATGCGGATGCCTCCGCATGTGTCGTTATGAAGCTGCGCCGACTGCAACAAAATCCTAACATGTTGCGTTTGATGCAGGTCAGCGTAGCATCAAGACGAAGCATGTGGAGACATCCGCAAAGGCCTGCATACCCAATGTTAAAGATAGGGTACGCAGGATGCATGCAGCCATAGGCGGAGCTGAAGGAAGAGGCGCAGAAGTGGGTGGGGCTTCGTGGAAGAAATCTGCAGCCTTCCACAGCCCTGCCGAACGCTAGTGTGAAACTAGCCTAACTCAGCTGTATATACCAGGATTGGCACAGGATGGGTGACACACGGTGGTATGTAAAATTTGGGGTACCCATGGTCAAAATTACTGTTATTGTGATCAATTAAGCAATTAAGCAAGCTGAACATGAAATGATTTCTATAAAAGGGCTAAAGGTAAAGATGACACATTTCCTTTGTATTTTAGGAAAAATAATATATATTGTCATCGTTTACATTTTAAAAATTACAAAAAGAAAAATGGACCAATGCAAAGATTAGGCACCCTCCTTTTGCAAGTATCACAGCTTGAAAATTCAGGAGTCTTTCAATTCTTGTTTGACGAATTTTCATCCATTCATCCTTGGAAAATTCTTCCAGTTCTGTGCGATTCCTTGGTCATCTTGCATGCACTGCTATTCTGAGGTCTATCCACAGATTTGCAATGATGGTTAGATCAGCTTGCACTTTTTGAGGTAAGGTATTGGGGATTTTGACTTGTGTTTTAGATCATTATCCATTTGTAAAAGCCATCTTCGTTTCAACTTTAGCTTTTTTACAGATGGTATATTATGTTTGCATCAAGAATTTGTTGAAATTTAATTCAATCCATTCTCCCTTTTATGTATGAAATTTTCCCCATGCCATTAGCTGCAGCACAACCCTAAAGCATGATTGATCCATCCCATGCTTAATGGTTGGCGAGATGTTCTCTTCCTGAAATTCTGTGCCCTTTTTCTCCACAAATACCTTTGATCATTGTGGCCAAATAGTTCTATTTTAATTTTATTGGACCACATGACTTGTTCCCAAAATGCATCAGGCTTATTTAGATGTTCTTTTGCATAATTCTGATGCTGCTGAATTTTATGGTGAAGACGCAGGAGTGTTTTTCTTCTGCTGACTCTTCAATGAAGGCCATATTTGTGCAGGTGTCTCTGAACAGTAGAACAATCTACTACAATTCCAGAGTCTGCTAAATCTTTCTTACGGTCTTTTTGCAGTCATGCAGGGGTTCTGATTTGCCTCTCTAGCAATCCCACGAGAAGCTCTCACTGAAATTTTGCTTCGTCCTTCACACGTTATCTTGACCTCCACTGTTCCTGTTAACTGTCATTTCTTAATAACATTTCGAACTGAGGAAAGGGCAACTTGAAAACTCTTTGTTATCTTCTTATAGCCTTCTCCTGCTTTTTTAGGCCTCCATCATTTTCATTTTCAGACTGTTAGGCAGCAGCTTAGAAGAACCCATGGTTGCTGTTTTTTGGCACAAGGTTAGAGGAGGCTGGGTTTTTATAAAGCTGGGAAATTTGCATCACCTGGCCTTGGCCTTTCCAAACGATGAAAGTGAACAAGCCATAACCCTAACAGGCTAATTAACGTCTTAAACCTTAGTCAAAGTTATCTGAGCACACAAATCTCCAAGGTTGCCCAAACATTTGCATTGGCCCATTTTCCTTTTTGTAATTTTTAAAATGTAAAAAATGATAATATATACAGTATATATGAAGGAATGTGTCATCTTTAACTTTAACCCTTTTAAAGATCATTTCATTTTCGACTTGCTTAATTGTTCACAATAACAGTAATTTGGACCATTGGTGCCCAAACATTTAATTGCCACTTTATTTACTGGGATAGGGGGACATACAATGACAAGAAAAGGGTTGACAATATTTTAAACTTTTGACTTTCAGGCTCCATATCTCACCATCCACTACAGCTTCAGATGTGAGACTACCATCATTTTATAGCTGATCATCTTGGCTATCTCATACATAAATCTGACTAGCAACTATTTTGCATTTGATTAGTTATGCAAATTCTTGTCATGTCACTGCATTGCTACTGTTTTGCTTCTAAAAATCTAAATTTTAATTTTTATTATTTTGTTAGTATTTTGCAAGATCACCTTTGGCTTTCAATACTGTCTGAATCCTTCTGGGAATGATCTTGATCAGATTCAAGGATGTCTCGACCGAAATCTAATCCCAGGTATTTTCTACACGTTCCCAAAGTTGATGCATACTGGTTGACTTACTTGGGTATGAAAACAGCTTTTTCTTCAACTCTACCCACAAGTGTTCGACTCGGTTGAGGTCTGGGGCCTGTGGGGACCAATCCAGCAACTCTACTTCATTGTCATTGAACCATTTGTTTACCAATCTCAATATATGAATCAGGGCCCATAAGCCTCACTAAAAAATTGGCAAGTATCCTGTACATTAGGTACAGTATACATCTGGTGGAACTCTACAGCAAGCCTTTTACTATTCTTTTCCAAATCCGAGCCATAATATGGTCATGAGCCTTAATAAAAACAATTTTTATAATTGGGCAACTGTCAACTAGTATTATAGGTTCCCAAAGACATTAGACTAATGTCAGCTGATTCCGCCAATATCCATGGGTTTGGCTGACAGACTAATATGTATGGGGACCCCAAATGTTTTCCAACAGATGATGTCAGAGGAGATAAAGATCTGGTATTTCTGATTTCAAACTGCCGTTCCTTTGGTTCTCTAGGAGATAACCCGCCACCAAAGATGTCTGATTGCAGCTGAGCATGCTATGCTAAAGTGTGTGAGTGGGGGTTGGCTCATGACTGTAGAGCTAGAAGACCATAAAATGTCCTCATTATTTTATTAAAAATATATACAGTACATATTACAATTGACCCAGACACACATTTGCCAGTTAGCTCCAAGGGCCACATTTTGCCCTTGATAATGTGTGCAAACTGTAAAGCGCTGCGGAATATGTTCGTATTACATAAAATTAAAGATTATTATTATATATTTATAGAGAAAAACTGTTTTTTTCCCTTGGCATTTTCTGCACGATGCCAACTGATATGTTTGGTGTTTTTTTTTTCTATCACTAATGTCTAGCTTGGCATTTCCAATATTGGTTGACTCTACAAATGGATTGTAGAGGAAATTAAATACCGTATATACTCGAGTATAAGCCGATATTTTCAGCCCATTTTTTTGGGCTGAAAGTCCCCCTCTCGGCTTATACTCGAGTCATACCCGGGGTCGGCAGGGGAGGGGGAGCGGGGGCTGTCTAGTTAGACTTACCTGCTCCAGCGCGGTCCCTGCAGTCCCTGCTTCCTCCAGCGCTGCACCTTCTTCCTGTACTGAGTGGTCACATGGTACCGCTCATTACAGCAATGAATATGCGGCTCCACCTCCCATAGGGGTGGAGCCGCATATTCATTGCTGTAAATGAGCGGTAACACTGTGACCCCTCAATACAGGAAGAAGATGCAGCGCCGGGAGAATCAGGGACCACGCCGGGAGCAGGTAAGTATACGGGGAGCGCAGCGCGATATTTACCTGCTCCTCGCTCCAGTGCTGCTCCATCTCTAGCGTCCTCTAGCAGTGACGCTCAAGTTAGAGGGCGCGGTGACGTAGTCAGTGCGCGCCCTCTGCTGAGTGTCAGTGCTGAAGACGGAGCCGCACGAGGAGCAGGTAAATATTGAAAGCGCCGGCGTCCTGAGCGAAGAGAGGTGAGTATGTGATTTTTTTTTTTATTGCAGCAGCAGCATTATATATGGAGCATCTATGGGGCCATAATCAACGGTGCAGAGCAATATATATGGGGCACAGCTTTATAAGGAGCATCTATGGGGCCATAATGAACAGTGCAGAGCATTATATGTTGCACAGCTTTCTATGGAGCATCTATGGGGCCATAATGAATGGTTCAGAGCATTCTATATGGCACAGCTTTATGTCGAGCATCTATGGGGCCATAATGAACGGTGCAGAGCATTATATGTGGCACAGCTTTATATGGAGCATCTATGGGGCAATAACGAATGGTATGGAGCATCTATTTTTATTTTTGAAATTCCCCGGTAGCTGCTGCATTTCCCACCCTAGGCTTATACTCGAGTCAATAAGTTTTCCCAGTTTTTTGTGGCAAAATTAGGGGGGTCGGCTTGTACATGGCTGCTTTGCTTAAGTGCCACAGCCGACCACAAGTTTATGTAGGTCCTTGGGCAGGTCTCTTTAGATTTTTTCTTTTTGCCTTTCAAGAGATATATTTTTTATTTTTTGGATCATTAGAGTTGTATCAGGGGGTTTGAAGTACAAGTTGTAGTTTTTATTATTACCATTATGGATTGCACATTTTTTATGCCATTTTTTAGATTTTATATGCATTCTGGGAAAAATGGGGTATATACCAAATACTTTTATATTTTTTCATTTTTGTTAATACTCTTGTCACCGGGTCCTTCTCCGGTACCATATAATCAACAGAGCCAGCGAAGAGTGAACAATCCCAAGACCTTTATTTAGGCAAAAATACGAAAGGTCTATATACGATCCACCACACAAAGGATAAAATAGTCCAGAACACGAATGCAGTTCAGTAACAGGATAAAAGTCCCACAATCCAGCAGGCAGAGGATAGCATAGTTCATATACTCTTCTTTCTCTCTGAGATGCTGTGAACACATCATCATTCCACACAGGACTGATCTGTGTCTCACCTCCCTGATATTTTGAGTCTCCCTCCTCATTCACAGGTCAGGAGGGGGAAGGTCTCAGGGGCTCATTGTTTCAACATGCTAGGTCAACATGTCATTAGCTTTAAACATGCCTTAATCACACCTATCCTCAAAAAGCCCTCTCTTGACCCATCCTCTGTATCTAGCTATCGCCCTATAAAACTTCTCCCCTTTGCCTCAAAACTACTGGAACAACATGTCCATCTTGAACTGTCCTCCCATCTATCTTCCTGCTCCTTCTTCGACCGCTTTCAATCAGGCTTCCGGTCACACCACTCCACTGAAACTGCCCTAACTAAGGTCACCAATGACCTATTAACCGCCAAGAGCAAGCGACACTACTCTGTCCTCCTCCTCCTGGACCTGTCCTCTGCCTTTGACACAGTGGACCATTCCCTGCTGCTGCAGACCCTCTCATCCCTTGGAATCACAGAATTGGCCCTATCTTGGATCTCATCATACCTAACTGACCGTACATTCAGCGTCTCCCACTCACACACCACCTCCTCACCTCGCCCCCTATCTGTCGGAGTCCCGCAAGGTTCAGTTCTAGGACCCCTGCTCTTCTCCATTTACACCTTTGGCCTGGGACAGCTCATAGAATCTCACGGCTTTCAGTATCATCTCTATGCTGACGACACACAGATCTACATCTCTGGACCAGATATCACCTCCCTACTAACCAGAATCCCTCAATGTCTGTCTGCTATTTCATCCTTCTTCTCCACTAGATTTCTAAAACTTAACATGGACAAAACAGAATTCATCATCTTTCCCCCATCTCACACGACCTCCCCAACGAACCTATGCATTACAGTAAACGGCTGCCCACTCTCCCCAGTCCCACAAGCCCGCTGTCTTGGGGTAATCCTTGACACTCATCTCTCCTTTAAACCACATATCCAAACCCTTTCCACTTCCTGCCGCCTCCAACTCAAAAATATTTCACGGATCCGCACATTCCTAAACCAAGAATCTGCAAAGACCCTAGTCCATGCCTTCATCATCTCCCGCCTTGACTACTGTAACCTCCTGCTCTGTGGCCTCCCCTCTAACACTCTTGCACCCCTCCAATCTATTCTAAACTCTGCTGCCCGACTAATCCACCTGTCCCCCCGCTATTCCCCGGCCTCTCCCCTCTGTCAATCCCTGCACTGGCTCCCCATCACCCAGAGACTCTAGTACAAAAGCCTAACCATGACATACAAAGCCATCCACAACCTGTCTCCTCCATACATCTGTGACCTCGTCTCCCGGTACTTTCCTGCACGCAACCTCCGATCCTCACAAGATCTCCTTCTCTACTCCCCTATTATCTCCTCTTCCCACAATCGCATACAAGATTTCTCTCGTGCATCCCCCCTACTCTGGAATTCTCTACCACAACACATCAGACTCTCGCCTACCATCAAAACCTTCAAAAAGAACCTGAAGACCCACCTCTTCCGACAAGCCTACAACCTGCAGTAACCACCGATTGACCAAACCGCTGCACGGCCAGCTCTACCCTCACCTACTGTATCCTCACCCATCCCTTGTAGATTGTGAGCCCTCGCGGGCAGGGTCCTCTCTCCTCCTGTACCAGTTGTGACTTGTATTGTTCAAGACTATTGTACTGTTTTATTATGTATACCCCTCCTCACATGTAAAGCGCCATGGAATAAATGGCGCTATAATAATAAATAATAATAATAATAATATTAGCAAACAATACAGTGCTGTGGGGGCTGATATCAGATGGCAGCAACAGCCATTCATCAATTAGCAAACAACTTCCACAAGAGAACACCATGGAAATAAGTAAATTAGAAATATACACAAAAATGATACCCACATAGCATATCACACCATTACAACTCTTTACTGAGGTTATATTAAGATCTTAATGTCTTGAACATTCAAAAATAAAGAATTTAAGCAAAAGAAAATATTTTTTTCTATTCATTTTTATTGCTTCCTCCAAAGAACGTATTCTGACTCCATAACTAGGCGGGGTGTGTGAGGTGCTTTAGAGACTCTTTCTGTGGCTCTCAATGTACCATTACTCAAGTTGTGATTTTATCAGACAGTTTGTTTCGACTGCAGAAGGCATATATAAAGATTCCAAAAAAGATTTATTTTCTAGCTGAATTCTTGTAATTATGCACAATTACAATAGGCAAAATAGAAATTAGTCGGAACCAGAGATGCAAACACGTCTGCTTTCTAACATGGCTGACGTACCGAATGAGGAAGAAGGGAGGGCCTACTGACATTATATTATTATTATTTATTTATATAGCACCATTAATTCTATGAGAAAAGGGGTTACGTATAGATAACGTTTACAGTAAACAAATTTACAATGACAGACTGGTACAGAGGGGAGAGGACCCTGTCCTTGCAGACTTACATTCTACATAGCTACACCAGAGTTACATTGAGAGTGTGAGGGCAATTTGTAAAAGGAAAAATCTTATTGCAAGGAAGCATAACAACAACATAATGATAATACAATACTGTCTGTATGATTCCTAAATCATGGGAAATTACACTTCCTGTCTGAAATCTTTAGATTTCATAATAGTTTCATTTTGACTCTGTCTTTCAAGGATGTCCACTGGAGTTCTTGGAATCTGAAAGACAAAGAAGAAGCAAAAAAAAAATGCAACAATAAAACTGTAAACAACTGTAAAGTCCAATTTACAATTTAATAGCCTGTAGTCCATAACACTTGGATAATCCACGTCCAACTGGAAACCCATCTTTGGATTGGGGAAGCCAAAATATGCAAACTCTTCCACCAACTCAACAATCCAAGTGGTGAATTTTGTAGTTCTGACACAGCTGGAGGTATGTGAAGCGCTGAGCGATCTGGGTCAGACGAACAATGGCTTTCATGACAGGTGACCAGTTTGTGAAGGCCTCACCTTCAATCTTGGTTCGATAAAAGTTCAGGGTGTAGAGATGGCTGGCTTGATCTCTCCTTTGGTTTCTTGTTCCTCAAGCTCATATGCTCTGCTGGCATAAAGAGAACAATGATCCTTGTGTAAGCTTAGAGGCAACAGTCACCTGTCACTAAGGCTAGATGCAGCCAAAAGTCTGCTTCATGATCAGCTGGGCCTAGGCTAGTGGAGATGTGGTACCAGTGCTCAGGAGTGACTTCGGCAATGTCCACTGCCAGTAGAGCAGCACAAAATTCAAGCCTCAGCACAAAGTGAGTGGTTCCTGGGGTCAACTTGACCCCACACAGGAAAAATCCACAATGTACCTCGCTGCTGGCCTCCAAGGTCTTCAGACAGCCCACTGCGGTAATGGCCTCTGTAAATGCATAAGAGAAGATGTGGACTACCTTACTTATGGCAGTTGAAATGGACCTTATGGCATAACTACGTCAGACTTGGAGATGTTCCAAGATCCTCAGAGACTTCTCCCATGTCTCTCACCTCTGTTGTTTCTGGGACCGTATCTGAGTGTACCAATCCTGGCAGTTGGAGATGATCTTGTCAAGTCTCAGGTTTGCGTTTGCTTTGTGAAGTCTCAGGAATGTTCATGTAGTCATTATTATTTATTATTATTATTATTATTATTATTTATATAGCACCATTGATTCCATGGTGCTGTACATGAGAAGTTCATGGGGTTCTTGTCACCACTTACTGTCACTCAGCTTCTCTTTCACCTAGTAATGATGTGGGCATGGCTGAAAATACATGCAGCAACATCTTGGCAAGTTACGAGCCTTACATGAAGAAATCTCTCCTTTGGTTTCTTGTTCCTCAAGCTCATATGCTCTGCTGGCATAAAGAGAACAATGATCCCTGTGTAAGCTTAGAGGCAACACTCATCAGGAGGGCGTTAAACTAGAAGAAGAGGGGACGGGAAGAAAAACATTAGACTTGAACAAAGAAGATCCAGGAAAACATACTCAGAAGGGAGGTAAGAACATTTCTAAAACAATCCACAGCGAGGAGATTGGAACAAAACAAAATCCTCTAAACTGCATGCTCGCAAACGCCAGAAGCCTGACAAACAAGATGGAAGAACTAGAAGCAGAAATATCTACAGGTAACTTTGACATAGTGGGAATAACCGAGACATGGTTAGATGAAAGCTATGACTGGGCAGTTAACTTACAGGGTTACAGTCTGTTTAGAAAGGATCGTAAAAATCGGAGAGGAGGAGGGGTTTGTCTCTATGTAAAGTCTTGTCTAAAGTCCACTTTAAGGGAGGATATTAGCGAAGGAAATGAGGATGTCGAGTCCATATGGGTCGAAATTCATGGAGGGAAAAATGGTAACAAAATTCTCTTTGGGGTCTGTTACAACCCCCCAAATATAACAGAAACCATGGAAAGTCTACTTCTAAAGCAGATAGATGAAGCTGCAACCCATAATGAGGTCCTGGTTATGGGGGACTTTAACTACCCGGATATTAACTGGGAAACAGAAACCTGTGAAACCCATAAAGGCAACAGGTTTCTGCTAATAACCAAGAAAAATTATCTTTCACAATTGGTGCAGAATCCAACCAGAGGAGCAGCACTTTTAGACCTAATACTATCTAATAGACCTGACAGAATAACAAATCTGCAGGTGGTCGGGAATCTAGGAAATAGCGACCACAATATTGTACAGTTTCACCTGTCTTTCACTAGGGGGACTTGTCAGGGAGTCACAAAAACACTGAACTTTAGGAAGGCAAAGTTTGACCAGCTTAGAGATGCCCTTAATCTGGTAGACTGGGACAATATCCTCAGAAATAAGAATACAGATAATAAATGGGAAATGTTTAAGAACATCCTAAATAGGCAGTGTAAGCGGTTTATACCTTGTGGGAATAAAAGGACTAGAAATAGGAAAAACCCAATGTGGCTAAACAAAGAAGTAAGACAGGCAATTAACAGTAAAAAGAAAGCATTTGCACTACTAAAGCAGGATGGCACCATTGAAGCTCTAAAAAACTATAGGGAGAAAAATACTTTATCTAAAAAACTAATTAAAGCTGCCAAAAAGGAAACAAAGAAGCACATTGCTAAGGAGAGTAAAACTAATCCCAAACTGTTCTTCAACTATATCAATAGTAAAAGAATAAAAACTGAAAATGTAGGCCCCTTAAAAAATAGTGAGGAAAGAATGGT
The DNA here is from genome assembly GCF_032444005.1 of Ranitomeya imitator. NCBI lineage: Eukaryota > Metazoa > Chordata > Amphibia > Anura > Dendrobatidae > Ranitomeya > Ranitomeya imitator. Next base: position 721,212,471 of record NC_091282.1, on the reverse strand, counting down.
TGTAGATGACGAGGAAAAAGCTAACATATTAAACACCTTCTTCTCCACGGTATTCACGGTGGAAAATGAAATGCTAGGTGAAATCCCAAGAAACAATGAAAACCCTATATTAAGGGTCACCAATCTAACCCAAGAAGAGGTGCGAAACCGGCTAAATAAGATTAAAATAGATAAATCTCCGGGTCCGGATGGCATACACCCACGAGTACTAAGAGAACTAAGTAATGTAATAGATAAACCATTATTTCTTATTTTTAGGGACTCTATAGCGACGGGATCTGTTCCGCAGGACTGGCGCATAGCGAATGTGGTGCCAATATTCAAAAAGGGCTCTAAAAGTGAACCTGGAAATTATAGGCCAGTAAGTCTAACCTCTATTGTTGGTAAAATATTTGAAGGGTTTCTGAGGGATGTTATTCTGGATTATCTCAATGAGAATAACTGTTTAACTCCATATCAGCATGGGTTTATGAGAAATCGCTCCTGTCAAACCAATCTAATCAGTTTTTATGAAGAGGTAAGCTATAGGCTGGACCACGGTGAGTCATTGGACGTGGTATATCTCGATTTTTCCAAAGCGTTTGATACCGTGCCGCACAAGAGGTTGGTACACAAAATGAGAATGCTTGGTCCGGGGGAAAATGTGTGTAAATGGGTTAGTAACTGGCTTAGTGATAGAAAGCAGAGGGTGGTTATAAATGGTATAGTCTCTAACTGGGTCGCTGTGACCAGTGGGGTACTGCAGGGGTCAGTATTGGGACCTGTTCTCTTCAACATATTCATTAATGATCTGGTAGAAGGTTTACACAGTAAAATATCGATATTTGCAGATGATACAAAACTATGTAAAGCAGTTAATACAAGAGAAGATAGTATTCTGCTACAGATGGATCTGGATAAGTTGGAAACTTGGGCTGAAAGGTGGCAGATGAGGTTTAACAATGATAAATGTAAGGTTATACACATGGGAAGAAGGAATCAATGTCACCATAACACACTGAATGGGAAACCACTGGGTAAATCTGACAGGGAGAAGGACTTGGGGATCCTAGTTAATGATAAACTTACCTGGAGCAGCCAGTGCCAGGCAGCAGCTGCCAAGGCAAACAGGATCATGGGGTGCATTAAAAGAGGTCTGGATACACATGATGAAAGCATTATACTGCCTCTGTACAAATCCCTAGTTAGACCGCACATGGAGTACTGTGTCCAGTTTTGGGCACCGGTGCTCAGGAAGGATATAATGGAACTAGAGAGAGTACAAAGGAGGGCAACAAAATTAATAAAGGGGATGGGAGAACTACAATACCCAGATAGATTAGCGAAATTAGGATTATTTAGTCTAGAAAAAAGACGACTGAGGGGCGATCTAATAACCATGTATAAGTATATAAGGGGACAATACAAATATCTCGCTGAGGATCTGTTTATACCAAGGAAGGTGACGGGCACAAGGGGGCATTCTTTGCGTCTGGAGGAGAGAAGGTTTTTCCACCAACATAGAAGAGGATTCTTTACTGTTAGGGCAGTGAGAATCTGGAATTGCTTGCCTGAGGAGGTGGTGATGGCGAACTCAGTCGAGGGGTTCAAGAGAGGCCTGGATGTCTTCCTGGAGCAGAACAATATTGTATCATACAATTATTAGGTTCTGTAGAAGGACGTAGATCTGGGGATTTATTATGATGGAATATAGGCTGAACTGGATGGACAAATGTCTTTTTTCGGCCTTACTAACTATGTTACTATGTTACTATGTAAATCTTTGTAGGCCTCTTCATCTTATCTGCTGTATGCAGACACTGCCTATGATAACCCAGCCTTTATCAAAGCATTGCGCAAATGGAGCATCATGTGGTCCATTGCTTTGCTGATCTACCTTGTGTAGCCGGAGAATGTCTCTGCCAAGCAGAATCAGGATATCTGAATTGTTGTCAAGGACTGATAACTTGTTCTTGATTCTGTCATCTCTTGGCATCACAGACTTGGCAGTATGCTGGATCTCTTCATACCTAACAGACTGGACATTCAGCATCTGCCACTCACAGAGCACCTCTTCATTTCACCCCTATTTGTCAGTTTCCCCAAGTTTCAGTTCTAGGGCCCCTGCTCTTCTCCATCTACACCTTCAGCTAAGGACAGCTCATAGAGTCCCACGGCTTTCACTATCACCTCTATGCTGATGACACACAGATCTACCTCACTGGACCCGATATCATCTCCTTACTAACCAGAATTTCACAATGTCTGTCTGCTATTTCATCTTCTCTGCTAGATTTCTAAAACTTAACCTGGATGAAACAGAATTCATCATCTTTCCACCATCTCACTCAACCCACCCAACAGAACTATCCATCAAAGTCAATGGCTGACCACTTTCCCCAGTCCTGCAAACTCTCTGCCTCAGGGTAACCCTTGACTCTGATCTCTCCTTCAAACCACACATCCAACCCTTTTCTACTTCCTGCCGATTCCAAGTCAAAAATATTCCCCGACTCCACACATTCCTCAACCAAGAATCTGCCTAAACACTAGTGCATGTCTTTATCATCTCCCGCCTCGACTATTGCAACCTCTTGCTTTGTGGACTACCCTCTAACACTCTCACACCAATCCACCAATCCAATCTCACCAATCCAATCTATCCCAAACACTGCTGTCCGACTAATCCACCTGTCCCCCTGCTATTCTTTGACTTCTTCTTTCTGTCAATCCCTCACTTGCTCCCCTTTCCCTGGAGACTCCAGTTCAAAACCCTAACCTTGGCATACAAAGCCATCCACAACCTGTCTCCTCCCTACATCTGTGACCTAGTCTCCCGGTACTTACCTGCACGCAACCTACGATCCTCACACAATCTCCTTCTCTACTCCCCTCTTATCTCCTCTTCCCACAATCACATACAAAACTTTTCCCGCGCATCCCACTACTCCGGGACTCTCTATCTCAACATACTCAACTCTCATGTGGAAACCTATTTCTTCCAACAAATGTACAACCAGCAATAACTGTCGATCCACCAAGACCAGCTCTATCTTCACTCACTGTAACCTCACTGTAACGTTACCCATCCCTTGTAGATTGTGAGCCCTAACGGGCAGGGTCCTCTCTCTTCCTGTACCAGTCGGTGACTCATTTTGTTTTAGATTACTGTACTTGCTTTGGTCATGTATACCCCTTTTCACGTGTAAAGCGCCATGGAATAAATGGCGCTATAATAATAATAAAAGAAGTGACCAGTCCATTCTACAGGTGGCTTCTGTTTGTAAGCTGCTTACTATTTTATGTATAGAATCTGAAAAAAATACACTGGCTGCAAAGCTTTTGCAAAACATGTCCAAAAAGGCATCAGAAAAGATACTTCCAGGAAAACATCAATGGCAATTTCCTGAATCTTCTTCCTACTACACAGAAACGATGCAGATATGACTGTCACACGAGCCCATCTCTGCAATAAAAGCTACTCCTGTGCTGTATGTAAGGCAGCAGGTTAATAACTTTTCTTATTCAGGCTCTTTCCATTCTTTATGATTAGACATGCATCCACTGTGTAATGAGCTGTCATTCTCCAGCCCACAGGCTTCTATCTTTATTTTATATTGCACGTATCATTGCCATAGATTAGGTTCTGGTCATTTCTCTTGTCTGCACGTATTCTCACAGATTTTTCCCGGCACAGATTCATACAGCTTTTAATTATTTAAAACATACTTTTGGGCCCAGCCTTCCCAGAATATGTATATTGTGTGGTGGGAGTTATTACTGCTGTACTGTGTGATGGGCAATATTAGGCTACTTTCACACTATGCGTCATTTTGCAGAAAAAATGCATCCTGCAAAGTTGTTTGCAGGATGCGTTTTTTTCTCCATAGGCTTGTATTAGCGACGCATTGCCACGCGTCGCAACCGTCGTGCGACGGTTGCGTCGTGTTGTGGTGGACCGTCGGCACCAAACAAACGTTGCTTGTAACGCATGCGCCCCCTCCGCCCCCTCCTCCCCACAACTCGCATTGGGGCAGCGGATGCATTATTACAACGCATCCGCTGCCCCCGTTGTGCAACATTGACACAGGATGCGTCGGTACGTCGGCCTGATGCACTGCGACGGGCCGACGCCGATGCTAGTGTGAAAGTAGCCTTACTGCAGTATGTTGGGGCGGTATTACACTTGTACATAGTGTGGGCAGTATTCCTGCTGTATTCTGTGGTGGGCAGTTTTACAGCTGTATTATGTGGTGAGCGGTATTCCTGCTGAATTCTGGGGTGAGCGGTATTACTGCCGCATTGTGTGGTGGGCGGTATTACTGCACTCTGGGATGGATGTATTCTGGGATGGAAAGTATTACTGCTGTATTGTGTGGTGGGCAGTATTACACTTGCATTCAGTGTAGGCGGTGTTACTGCTGTATTGTGTGGTGGACTGTATTACAGCTGTAGTGTTTGGTGGACTGTATTACTGCTGTATTGTGTTGTGGGCGGTATGACTGCTGTATTCTTGGGTGAGCAGTATTACTGCCGTATTGCATGGTGGATGGTATTACTGCTCTATTGTGTGGTAACATGTTGCATTAGTCGGGCACGTCAAAACGACACACGGGGACACATCCGCATACAACTCATGTCCCTGCGTACACAATATTAAATATAGGTACGCAAGACGCATGCGGATCTATGCGGCTCTAAAGGAAAGAAGTAAACAGGCCTACGTTGCGCACAGAAATGCTTATGTGAAAAAGGCCATATGCAGTGGAAAATCAGGGCGTTGATAATTTTTTGATGCGGTTTTTCATGCGGTTTTGTATGCATTTTTTGTAAAAATAATATTTTTATAATATTTAATAATGGGTTCAGAAATGCTGCAGATCCGCAAAAAGAATTGACATGCTGCAGAAAATAAAACAATGCATATAAGGATGGAAATTTCCGGATCATGTGCACAACACTTCAGGAATGTCATTGATTAACATTGCTTAAGTAATCCATTGCGTTTTTGGAGCATTTCTTTGTGGAAAAATCGCCGCGGAAACGCTACAAATCGGCATCGTGTGCACATAGCCTTACTGTGCTATGATTGGCAGCATTATTGCTGTTTTCTGTGGTTGATACTATTACTGTGCTATGATTGGCAGTATTACTGCTGTGCTATGTACTATTACTGTGCTATGATTGGCAGTATTATATGGCATTCTTTGGTGGGCAGTTTTGAAGTCATATTATATGATGGACAGTATCACTGGAACATAATTCAAGTTTTCTTACAATTATATTGTAGAATCAAAGAATAAGCTTCTTGCTCTAAGAGATTGGATGGCACCTAGGAATTAGGAATCAAGATTTCTTCAGGGATTGAATCAAACAAAACCCCTGCATTGTATTGCATGGCCCATAACCACGTGGTCTTGGGGTCTAGAGGGCTTCTTACACCGGCCTTCCTGCAGGCATTGAAATACAACTAAACATTGGCTGAAGTTGCTCTCCACTCCCAAGCTCCTGGCTGTTTGCAGTCCTAGGTTTGGGTCATTCAATTACCTTTCCTACCTTTCCGCCTGTTCTATACAATATTAATGATTCCTCTGTACTAAGTGGTTAAAGAAGCCAGCCTGCAGCTCAGCAAACAGTTTGAGAGCTGGATCTCTCATCCCTCCCCAACCTCTCTCTGCTTTCATACATATTTTACATTGCTCTTTGCCTCTGGCTATATCTCTTCCTCTTCCTTCTCCTTTCCACGTTTTTTATCTTGTTTATTTTTATTATTTTAACACCTTTGCTTCAAAAAGAGTCTGGAAATAGCGGAAACAATATGATATACAGTATTTAACAAGTGTTGGAGATACTACTGCTTTCGGATATTATCTAAAACACTCGTCTTACAATATTGCCACGAACTAACGTGGAATTGTTTTTCTTCAAAAACATGGCAATGTTATACTATTCTGCTTATGGAGGAAACGACTTTGAAGATGTGCAAAAATAAAACATCAGGTATAGGTGTATAACTAAGCTATAAAAGTTTACTACAAAATGCTATCCTTTTGTGCATGAGCATACAGCGTTTTTAGAAAGCCAGCACGGGCCAATGCTCATCCCACTGAATGCCTGTGTGTAACGAATGGAAGCGGAGGCACAGGTGGTGTAGTTCATTCGTTTTTTATTGATATTTCTGTGGAAGCATAGGACCACAGTCTGGGGGGCTCCGAAGGGGCGTGACGGCGTGTGCCCCAGACACCTGTGGTAAGTCCCCTCGGACAAGGTCAGAATGGAATGCCTGGGGGACACGGGTGCTACCTCCAGTTAGACCCCGGACACAAGGCAGCTGTCCCAGCATGACAGATGGACTAGCAGTGTTAACAGATGCCATGGAGCTGACAGGCGGATTCTGGGGGTATGGGTAGGAGCAGGCACAGGTGGTACTGGCATTGTCCAGAGGTACGGTTGGCTGTATGGCGGGACGTGAGGAACTGGTGTAGACAGAACAGATGTCGTCCAGGATAGCTGGGTAACAGGTACCTGACAGTCTGCGGAGACAAATAGTGTAAGCGGAGCACTGGTAAAACTCTTCAGAAGCTAAAGCACACACTAGCGGACATTGGAAGCTAGAAACAGAGGATACTTGTTGCTCCAGCACCCTCCCTATGACGGAGGAGCTAGAAATAGTAATCACTAACACGCCATTGGTCAGAAGTACTTTTAAAAAATGTGCGCTGTCACATTTAGAGACCGGGAGCGAACGCGTGACCTAAGTACTCTACTCGGGAACCTGCTGGCTGTGCGCCAGGAAGCAGGGAAAAGAGAGGAAGCAGAGGCTGCAGCAGGTCGGCACAGAGCTGGAGTCTCGATGGGGACCCCGTGAAGGTGCGGGACCGGGTGTAACACTGTACTTCTTCCCCGTGGGTAAAATACTACTCAGACATCACAGGGTGAGGGTAACACAATGGGGTTATGCTTTATTGGCTCACCAACAGTCAACAACATATAGTACATTCACAGCAAGTACACAAGATTGTGTCTTACCATTCCGCTAGCTTATTGGTGATTAGCACCTTTGCGACTTCAGGGCATCCAGCGCCAAATACCCCAACCAATTGCACCCAGCTTTTGGCGGGCACCCACAGAGAAGAGGTAGCGGAAAGCTTAGAAAGCTGACCGAGCACAGTGAGGTATGTGGCCAGGGGACCTGATTGTTCTAAACTGGGTTATCCAAATGTCTTTGTGATGGGCAGTGGAGCAGATATGTATTCCACCAGCTGTAAAAGTGGTTCCTTGGGCTGATGTCCTGTAGAGTCTCTCTGGAGACAGAGGAATCTCCCTTTTATATTCCACAGCTCTCATTCAGGGCATTCTACCTCAGGATTGGGGGAAGGTAATGTCTCATTATTTGATTCTTCAATTAGCCTGCATGTTTGTCCTCAAAGTTGTGCAGACTAATTTACTGTAATGGGCTGATGCAATACCTAATCATCAAGCATTCCACAAATTAACATAAAACAAAGGTCAATGGACAGACTCCCATGAAACAATAGCTCATGTCCCTTGACATACTGGACAAAGAAGCAATACATCTGGCATAATTAACCCCTTAATGACCGGAGCTTTTTCCGGTTTTGTGCTCCCCTCCTTCCCAGAGCCATAACTTTTTTTATTTTTCTGTCAATATGGCCATGTGAAGACTTATTTTTTGTGGGACAAGTTGTACTTTTGAACAACACCATTGGTTTTACCATGCCGTATACTAGAAAATGGGAAAAATAAAAATTCCAAGTGCGGTGAAATTGCAAAAAAAGTGCAATCCCACAGATGTTTTTTGTTTGGCTTTTCTGCTAGGTTCACTATATGCTAAAACTGACCTTCCATTATGATTCTCCAGGTCATTATGTGTTCATAGACACCAAACATGTCTAGGTTATTTTTTATGTAAGTGGTGAAAAGAATTCCAAACTTTGCTAAAAAAAATATCGTAATTTTTCTAGACTCGTAGTGTCTCCATTTTTCGGGATCTCGGGTCAGTTGAGGGCTTATTTTTTGAACGCTGAGCTGACGTTTTTCATCATGCCATTTTGGCGCAGATACATTCTTTTGATCGCCCGTATTGTATTTTAATGCAGTGCTGTGGCGACCAAAAAAATGTAGTTCTGGCGTTTGGAATTTTTTTTCTCTCTACGCCGTTTAGCAATCAAGTTCTTTTTTATTGATAGACCGGGTGATTCTGAACGCGGCGATACCAAATATGTATAGGTTTGATTTTTTTTTAATTGTTTTATTTTGAATGGGGTGAAAGGGGAGTGATTTGAACTTTTATTTATTTTTATTTTATTCATATTTTTTAAAACATTTTTTTTTTTTACTTTTGCCATGCTTCAATAGCCTCATGGGAGGCTAGAAGCTGGCATAGCCTGATTGGCTCCGCTACATAGGAGCGATGCTCAGACCGCTCCTATGTAGTAGAATTACAGCATTGCTATAAGCGCCGACCACAGGGTGGCGCTCACAGCAATCTGGCATCAACAACCATAGAGATCTTCAGGAGACCTCTGGTTGTTATGCCTACGCACCGGTGACCCTCGATCACGTGACGGCATATTTCCGCTGGATGGCCGGAAGCGCTTGTTAAATATCAGCATTTGACAGCGGCATTTAACTAGTTAATAGTGGTGGGTGGATCACGATTCCACCCGCCGCTATTGCAGGCATATGTCACCTGTACAAAACAGCTGACATGTCCCAGCTTTGATGTGTGCTCACCGCCGGAGCCCACATCAAAGCAGGGGATCTGCCATCGGACATACTATTCCGTCTGAAGGCAGAAAGGGGTAAAGAATAATTCACCCCCGCCAGCGACCAGATTAACGCTGTGTCACCACATATGCAAAGTAGTAATCCAGTCCAATTCTGTTATTTAAAAGGGAGTGCCTAATTCTACTATTTAAAAGACTTTTTACAATATTCATTCACTGTTAAAGGCTACTCCTCCCTGATAAAACATTTGCTTACACTTTTATTGTCTTCTTTCCACCATATCTTACCAGACTTGTCAACAAATATTTACCAACAATTTGACATATTTGCCTAGCTATCAATGGTTAGCAAGATTAGAAAAGGTGTGCTGAAAAGCTAGAAAAATATTTAAAATTCAGAGTCCTCAGTGGTTGACAGACACCTTTTAATGGCTAACTGAAAAGATGGTAACAAATTGCAAGCTTTCTAGACTACTCATGTCTTCTCAGCAGGCATAGACTAATACAAAATCTGAAGAATCACATATTTAAGCACAACACAGTACAAAAATAATGCCATAGATAAGACAGGTGACTTGAAGCAGAACTACCATTATAGGAGAGTGATAAACAGTTGTGTCCATAAATATTGGAACAGTTCATAGAAAAGGAGTGTGAATGTTTTATTGTCCTCTGATTGGGGTCTGGTTCTGTGTTGTGATGCCCCGAAAAAAGTCTGAGGAGCAAATTCCTTAATTGATGTAAAAAGACATGAAAAGCTAGGAACCTTCCCATATGGAACAATGAATGGGGTCAAACTTGTTGCCACCATGCTGTGTAACTAAAGAGGGCCATACATATGAGAACGCTAAGGCTTCTTTCACACTTGCGTCGTCTGCTGTACGTCATTGTGCAGTAAAATGACGTGTCGACGTACGTTACGAAAATCGGGAAAAACGTGTGTGACGCATCCAGTGTAATGACGGATGCGTCGCTGGTGCTGTTGCCACAATTTGCCGGGAATCATATGCCCGGGGACAAGAGAGAGAGAGAGGGAGAGATTTTTCCTGGATTTGAAAATCCTTCCGAGCATGCTCAGAGGGGAAAAACGTGATACGTCGCTGGATTCCTGTGTGTGACGGTCAGCGACGGATCCTGCGTCCATAGGCTTCCATTATAGCCGACGACGGGCAGCGCAGGATGCGTCGCTGACCGATTTTCGACGTGCACAAAAAAACGTTCCTCTGAACGTTTTCTCCGTACGACGGACCGCTACTTTCCGCCGGATCCAGTGCCCGACGGATGAAACGGATGGCCATCCGTCACAATCCGTTGCTAATACAAGTCTATGGGAAAATGCAGGATCCAGCAAATTTTTTTGCAGGATCCTGCATTCGCAAAAAACTACGGATTGTGACGGGAGCTGAAAAACGGAAGTGTGAAAGAGGCCTAATGGGTGAACATTGTTTTTGCAAATAGCTCCCAGCAGGGGCGTAACAACTGCGGTCGCAGGGGTCGCGACTGCGACTGGGCCCGCAGTGTTTTCAGGGCCCGCCCAGTCCAACAAACAAGTTGCAGGGGAAACAAAGGAGACAAGTCACGCAGGCATCCTGCTGGCCACGCCCACAGCTTCCCCAGACTTTCAGCAGTGTGCGGCGAGTGGGCGTGTCCGTGAAGGACATGTGACCTAGCAGAAGGGCTGGGCGTGTCACTGACTGAAGCTTGAGAGATGGAAGGCAGCAGCTGGTGAGTGAAGTGCAGTCGCGGCTGTAAAGTGCTGATGTGCTGCTTACACCTGACACACACACACACACCTACCTGTTCTGTGCGCACAAGACCTGTGATGAGGTCACAGGGGGGAGGAGTCAGGGGTCACATGATCAGTGGCCTCAGTGTATGCACTATGCAGGACTCTGCTGTGCTTGATTGTCATGGTGCTGAATGAGGGGATGTTTATGTAACAGAGCCGTGTGTGTACAAGGTGTACAGAGCGGAGCCGTGTATGTGTGTAGTGGAGCAATGTGTACGAGGTGTACGGAGCGGAGTCAGGTGTGTACGAGGTGTACAAAGCTGAGCCGAGGGTGAAAGAGGTGAGCGGATTCGTGTATGTATGGGGTGTATGGAGTGGTGCTGCGTGTTTAAGAGGTGTATGGAGCGGAGCCGCGTGTTTACGGGGTGGACGGAGCGGAGAAGCGTGTGTATGGAGTGTACGAAGGGGAGCTGTGTGTGTGAGGTGTATGGAGTGGAGCCGCGTGTGTACAAGGTGTAAGGCGCAGAGCCGCGTGTGTACAAGGTGCAAGGAGCAGAGCCGCGTGTGTACAAGGTGTAAGGAGCAGAGCCGCGTGTGTACAAGGTGTAAGGAGCAGAGCCGCGTGTGTACAAGGTGTACGGAGCAGAGCCGCGTGTGTACAAAGTGTAAGGAGCAGAGCCGCGTGTGTACGGGGTTCTCGGAGCGAAGCCGTGTGTGCAAGGTGTAGGGAGCAGAGCCGTGTGTGTACAAGGTGTACGGAGCAGAGCCGCGTGTGTACTGGGTGTACGGAGCAGAGCCGCGTGTGTACAAGGTGTACGGAGCAGAGCGGTGTGTGTACAAGGTGTACGGAGCAGAGCCGCATGTGTACAAGGTGTATGGAGCAGAGCGGTGTGTGTACAAGGTGTACGGAGCAGAGCCGTGTGTGTACGAGGTGTACGGAGCAGAGCCGTGTGTGTACGGGGTTCTCGGAGCGAAGACGTGTGTGTGCGGGCTGTAAATTTCCGAGTCGGGAAGAATGGTACACGGCTCTGGGCAGAGCCCAGCATGTGCACTGTGGGGGAGTATTGCGTGTACTCGCCAGCATCAGAATGTGCATTGCACATGCTCCGGAGCCAACCAGTAGACCCAATACACCCCCACACTGCACAGGTCCGGAAATGACGCACTGCAGCATCATACCAGGAAGAAACAGCACACAGATTTCAAACGCCGGGAGTGCGCTTGGAATTAGAGCGAGGGAGGACATATTACTATAGGGACATGTTAGTTATAAAATCATTTTTCTCTGCGAGTACAGGGCAGTATTAGGTCAGACTATACAACATTGCAACACAACTATAGTGTGCGAAATGAATAGGGAAAATGTGAATTTCGGTGGGAAATATTTTGGCGCGGGGGGGCCCCATTTGAAAGTTCGCATCGGGGCCCCTCACTTTGTAGTTACGCCACTGGCTCCCAGACATCTATGGATGCTGCTTATCTCCCCTAAAAGCAAAAGGATTGACCATTTAAGTTTTAAAAGCCCAAGCCTTCTCTCGCTCCACATTATCTGTGAGGGGAGAGTTGGGACACCCCCGATTCTCATGAGATGGATTGCTGGTTCTATAAAAATTACTATGGGATCCTTAAAGGGAACCTGCCGCCATGAAAATGAAGTCCAATCTGCAGGTACTATATTATAGAGCAGGGTGAGCTGAGCAGATTGATATATATATAGTTTTGTGAGAAAAGAGTCAGCATAACCTGTGTTTTAACTATTTAAATCTCTGCTCTTTCTGGGCTGCTCAGTCCACTGGACGGTCCTATCACTCATTGAGAGCAGTCTTTGTAGAGTGGATAGGACCACCTCCTGGGCCTAAAATTAATGATTAAATGATTTAAACATAGATTATTCTGAGTCTTTTCTAACAAATCTATATATCAATCTGCTCAGCTCCTCCTGCCTGTAACATGGGGCCTGAAGGTTGGACTGAAATTTCATGGTGACAGTTACATAGTTACATACAGTTAGGTCCATATATATTTGGACAGAGACAACAATTTTCTAATTTTGGTTATAGACATTACCACAATGAATTTTAAACAAAACAATTCAGGTGCAGTTGAAGTTCAGACTTTCAGCTTTCATTTGAGGGTATCCACATTAAAATTGAATGAAGGGTTTAGGAGTTTCAGCTCCTTAACATGTGCCACCCTGTTTTTAAAGGGACCAAAAATAATTGGACAGATTCAATAATTTTAAATAAAATGTTCATTTTTAGTACTTGGTTGAAAACCCTTTCTTGGCAATGACTGCCTGAAGTCTTGAACTCATGGACATCACCCTCAAATGAAAGCTGAAAGTCTGAACTTCAACTGCACCTGAATTGTTTTGTTTAAAATTCATTGTGGTAATGTCTATAACCAAAATTAGAAAAATGTTGTCTCTGTCCAAATATATATGGACCTAACTGTAGTTATTAAGGTTGAAGGAAGACTTTAAGTCCATCTAGTTCAACCCATAGCCTAACCTAACATGCCCTAACATGTTGATCCAGAGGAAGGCAAAAAAAAACCCATGTGGCAAAGAGTAAGCTCCACATTGGGGAAAAAAATTCCTTCCCGACTCCACATACGGCAATCAGACTAGTTCCCTGGATCAATGCCCTATCGAGGAATCTAGTATATATAACCTGTAACATTATACTTTTCCAGAAATGTATCCAGTCCCCTCTTAAATTTAAGTAATGAATCACTCATTACAACATCATACGGCAGAGAGTTCCATAGTCTTACTGCTCTTACAGTAAAGAATCCGCGTCTGTTATTATGCTTAAACCTTTTTTCCTCCAGACGTAGAGGATGCCCCCTTGTCCCTGTTTCAGGTCTATGATTAGAAAGATCATCAGAAAGGTCTTTGTACTGTCCCCTCATATATTTATACATTAAAATAAGATCACCCCTTAGTCTTCGTTTTTCCAAACTAAATGGCCCCAAGTGTAATAACCTATCTTGGTATTGCAGACCCCCCAGTCCTCTAATAACCTTGGTCGCTCTTCTCTGCACCCGCTCTAGTTCAGCTATGTCTTTCTTATACACCGGAGACCAGAACTGTACACAATATTCTAAGTGTGGTCGAACTAGTGACTTGTATAGAGGTAAATTATGCTCTCCTCATGAGCATCTATGCCTCTTTAAATGCATCCCATTATTTTATTTGCCTTTGTAGCAGCTGCCTGACACTGGCCACTAAATGTGAGTTTGTCATCCACCCATACACCCAGGTCTTTTTCATTGACGGTTTTGCCCAGAGTTTTAGAATTAAGCACATAATTATACATCTTATTACTTCTACCCAAGTGCATGACCTTACATTTATCCCCATTAAAGCTCATTTGCCATTTATCAGCCCAAGCTTCTAGTTTACATAAATCATCCTGTAATATAAAATTGTCCTCCCCTGTATTGATTACCCTGCAGAGTTTAGTGTCATCTGCAAATATTGAAATTCTGCTCTGAATGCCCCCTACAAGGTCATTAATAAATACGGTATGTTAAAAAGAAGAGGGCCCAATACTGACCCCTGTGGTACCCCACTGCTAACCACGACCCAGTCTGAGTGGCCTCCATTAATAACCACCCTTTGTTTCCTATCCCTGAGCCAGCTCTCAACCCACTTACACATAGTTTCCCCTATCCCCATTATTCTCATTTTATGTATCAACCTTTTGTGTGGCACCGTATCAAAAGCTTTTGAAAAGTCCATATACACTACATCCACTGGGTTCCCTTGGTCCAGTCCGGAACTCACCTCTTCATAGAAGCTGATCAGATTAGTCTGACATGAACGGTCCCTAGTAAACCCGTGCTGATACTGGGTCATGAGCAGTGGCGTAACTACAAAGTTAGGGGCCCCGGTGCGAACTTCCAAATGGGGCCCCCCCCTGCAGCCCTGCCATACAACTCAATGTAACCCCCATAGAATAATGGCCACACATGATGCTCAATACTGTATAACGGCCACCACACATGATGCTCCATACTGTATAATGGCCACACATGATGCTGCATACTGTATAACGGCCACACATGATGCTCAATACTGTATAATGACCCCCCTCCTGTATGCATGGCTCATCTCCCTCCTATCCCATATACATAGCTCATATTACCCCTCCTGTATGCATGGCTCATATTCCCCCCTGCATGGCTCATATTCCCCCCTGCATGGCTCATATTCCCCCCTGCATGGCTCATATTCCCCCCTGCATGGCTCATATTCCCCCCTGCATGGCTCATATTCCCCCCTGCATGGCTCATATTCCCCCCTGCATGGCTCATATCCCCCCCTGCATGGCTCATATTCCCCCCTGCATGGCTCATATTCCCCCCTGTATGCAGGCTTAGCTCTCCGCTCCTGCTCGGCGCGCCGGCTTATGTCCTCCTTCATCCCCCCCCCCCCCGTCCCCCCGTCCCCCCGTCCCTCGTCCCTCATACTCACCTGTCTTCCCACTGCACGGCCGTGCCGACATCCCTCGCGCTCTGTCCCGACTCCAGACGGCGGCGCCGGCGCAGCACCTTCTTCCTGCTTGAGCGGTCATGTGACACCGTTCATTAAGATCATGAATATGCGCATATTCATGATCTTAATGAGCGGTGTCACGTGACCGCTCAAGCAGGAACGAGCTGCAGTGCAGACGCCGAGACCATCGCTGGAGCAGGGTGAGTATTCAAGGCAGCGGCGGCGGCGGGGAAGGGGGGGGAGGCCCTGGAGCGGGGGGAGGCACTGCCAGTCCGAGCCTGCCTGTCGGGCCCGGGCCCCTGACCTGCCGGGCCCGGTCGCACTGGCGACCGCTGCGACCGCGGTAGTTACGCCACTGGTCATGAGGTTATTCCTCTTCAGATACTCCAGTATAGCATCCCTTAGAATGCCCTCCAGGATTTTACCCACAGTAGAGGTTAAGCTTACTGGCCTATAATTTCCGAGTTCAGTTTTTGTCCCTTTTTTGAATATTGGCACCACATTTGCTATACGCCAGTCCTGTGGTACAGACCCTGTTATTATGGAGTCTTTAAAGATTAAAAATAATGGTCTATCAATGACTGTACTTAACTCCTGCAGTACTCGGGGGTGTATCCCATCCGGGCCTGGAGATTTGTCAATTTTAGTGATTTTTAGACGCCGACGTACTTCCTACTGGGTTATGCAGGTGACATTTAATTGGGAATTTTTATCACTAGCCATTTTGTCTGCCATGGGATTTTCTTGTGTAAATACTGATGAAAAAAAGTCATTTAGCATATTGGCTTTTTCCTCATCCTCATCCACCATTTCACCCAGACACTATCATTTTTTAGTTTCTTACTATTTATGTAGTTAACCCCTTTCTGACATCAGACGTACTATCCCGTCGAGGTGGGGTGGGCCCCCATGACCAGCGACGGGATAGTACATCATGCCCTTTAATGCGACACTGCGACTTAAGTCGCGGTGATCGCATTAAAATTCCGACGCCATCTTACCTCAGGGAAGATGGCCTCGGCATCCTGGGGTATGGCGTCCCCTCCCCCTCCTCCCGATCGCTGTGATTGGCTGTTCAATTCTGAACAGCCAATCACAGCCTTTCTCATTGTTTCAGCCAATCAGCTTGGCTGAAACAGTGAGGTTCCAGGCTAGGATCGAGTACCGATGTACTCGATCCTGGGGCCGGTGCCTGGCAACCCAGGCACCGGCCAAAACCCCCCGGATTGGCGCGATCGACGATCACATCGATCGCGCCAATCGCAGGGCATAGTGGCGGTGTTACCGCGCTGTGCCCTGCCTGAGAGTACCTGATCCAGAGCCTTCCTCAGCTGCCCTGCGGCTCTGGATCCTGCAGCTGTGATTGGCGCGATCGATGTGATCGTCGATCGCGCCAATCAGGAACAGACCCGCCGGATCGGCGCGATCGACGATCACATCGATCGCGCCGATCGCAGGGCACAGCGGCGCTGTTACCGCGCTGTGCCCTGCTTTTGAAATCCATGTGCCGGGCCCTGCCTCATCTGCCTGCCACCTCCCCCACCACCTCCTGCAGCTCTGCCAATCAGGGCACAGCAGCGTTGTGCCCGCGCTGTGCCCTGATGGTGACCTGCCGGTCACCTGCCGGTCACTTGCTGGTGACCTGCCGGTGACCTGCCTATAGCTCCGATCATAGGCTGGTGCCTAGCGACACCGGCGTCACCAGGGCCACCTCTGATTGGTGACGAAGTTCACCGATCAACACTCGTGCTCGCTTTTCTTTCCCACATCCCCGTCCACGCACCCCGCCGCTGCGTCTGAACCCGTGCCTTTCATTTCTTTTTTTTTTTCCACATCCCCGTCCACGCACCCCGCCGCTGCGTCTGAATCCGTGCCTTTCATTTCTTTTTTTTTTTTTTTCCACATCCCCGTCCACGCACCCCGCCGCTGCGTCTGAACCCAGGTCAGCATTTTCCGGGGGTGGTCCCGCCAACTGATAGAAAAAGTAAGCCGCAAAAAAGGTGCCGAGTGTGCTGCAAAAGAGGAGTACGCAAGGACACCATCTATCAATGCGACACCTGCCCCGACAAACCTGGCCTGTGTATGAAGGACTGCTTCAAATTGTACCACACCTCCATGCACTACTAATTTACTTAACAGGAACCAGTAGATTAGTTCCAAAGAGGGGGCACATCTAAGTAAGTTCCTTGGGGGTCTAGGTTTCAAAATGATGTCACTTGTGTTTTTTTTTTACTGTTTAGGCACACCAGGGGCTCTGCAAACGGAACATGACGCCCTCAGAACTAGTCCATCAAAGTCTGCATTCCAAATCGTCACTGCTTCCCTTCTGAGTCCCGAAGTGCCCAAACAGTTTTTTCCCACATATGGGGTACCAGCGTACTCAGAACAAATTGGACAACAACTTTTGTGGTCCAATTTCTCCTGTTACCCTTGGGAAAATAAAAAATTGGGGGCGGAAAGATCATTTTTGTGGGGGAAAAAATAGAATTTTTTATTTTCACGCCGGGCATCATAGACTTTAGTGAAGCACTTGGAGGTTCAAAATTCTCACGACACACCTAGATAAGTTCCTTAGGGGGTCAAGTTTCCAAAATGGGGTCACTTGTGGGGAGTTTCTACTGTTTAGCCACATCAGGGGCTCACCAAATGGCACATGATGCCTGCAGACAATTCCATCAAAGTCTGCATTCCAAAACGTCACTACTTCCCTTCCGAGCCCCGAAGTGTGCCCAAACAGTAGTTTTCTCCCACATATGGGGTACCAGCGTACTCAGGACAAATTCGACAACAACTTTTGGGGTCCAATTTCTCCTGTTACCCTTGGGAAAATAAAAAATTGGGGGCTGAAAGATCATTTTTGTGGGGGAAAAAATAGAATTTTTTATTTTCACGCCAGGCATCATAGACTTTAGTGAAGCACTTGGAGGTTCAAAATTCTCACGACACACCTAGATAAGTTCCTTAGGGGGTCAATTTTAGCTTGAAAATGTCAAACGGCGCTCCTTTCCTTCTAAGCCCTGCCATGCGCCCAAAAAAGTGGTTCCCCCTCACATGTGGGGTATCAGCGTATTCAGGACAAATTGTACAACAACTCTTGAGGTCCATTTTCTCTTTTTACCCTTGGGAAATTAAAAAAATTATTGCTGAAAGAACATTTTTGTGACTAAAAAGTAAAATGTTAATTTTTTCCTTCCATGTTGCTTCTGCTGCTGTGAAACACCTGAAGGGTTAATAAACTTCTTGAATGTGGTTTTGAGCAGCTTGAGGGGTTCAGTTTTTAGAATGGTGTCACTTTTGGGTATTTTCTGCCATGTAGACCCCTCAAAATGACTTCAAATGTGAGGTGGTCCCTAAAAAAAATGGTTTTGTAAATTTTGTTGTAAAAATGAGAAATTGCTGGTCAAATTTTAACCCTTGTAACTTCCTAGAAAAAAAAATTTGTTTCCAAAATTGTGCTGATGTAAAGTAGACATGTGGGTAATGTTATTTATTAACTATATTGTGTCACTTAACTCTCTGGTTTAACAGAATAAAAATTCAAAGTTGGAAAATTGCGAAATTTTCAAAATTTTCGCCAAATTTCCGTTTTTTTCACAAATAAACGCAAGTTATATCGAAGAAATTTTACAACTATCATGAAGTACAATATGTTACAAGAAAACAATCTCAGAATCGCCAAGATCCGTTGAAGCGTTCCAGAGTTATAACCTCATAAAGGGACAGTAGTCAGAATTGTAAAAATTGGCCCGGTCATTAACGTGCAAACCACCCTTGGGGGTAAAGGGGTTAAAGAATATTTTAGGATTATTTTTACTCTCTCTGGCAATGAGTCTCTCTGTCTCAATCCCTTTAACACATATGACAGCTGAAGGTTTAAAAGGATATAGTCGGGATTATCTGAGTTCCCATGATTTGGTGCTGTTAATATTGTTACCATCCTACTGTATTAAATTATCTTAGTGTCATGTACGTCAGCAATATTTGTATTTTTGTATAATCTGGGTGCATCTAGAAAAATACTCAATATTAGCTGTGCTGCTCCTGTACATACACTGGCCTATGGATATCATTGCTGATTATTACCCTGCAGACAGCGAGACCGATTACATTACAGGTTAAAGTGTATGCCTAACTTGTGTTGATACAGCAAAAACATAAGTAATATAAATTAAATTTGCCACTGCCTTCTCTCCAGTCCTGCGTGTGCTGGGCTCATGGGTGTTGAGCGTGGTTGCATTTCTTAGAGAGAACACAAGGTAGGACATGTTTAGGCTGAAGATATTGATTACTATGGCAAGAAGCCAAATGCAGCTGTAGAGGGAATAAAACAGGCCTTGAATCTCACTACAGCTTTTCTTCTACCATTGATGCTGTCATTTCGCATGCGATCACCATCACGTCTTGGCAGATGTCAGAAAGTTGATCTTCCGAAAACAAGCATTTAGAACATAAAAGCATCTTTTCAGTGCCGAAGTTTAAGTAAATAAAATGATTTTTATCATTTGAGGGTGAGATCGGAGCATGGGGGGGGGGGATCAGAGCACGAGGGAGCGGACAGGAGGACGGGGGAGCGGACAGGAGGACTGGGGAGCGAACAGGAGGATGGAGGGGAGCAGAACACAGTACGAAGGACTGGGGAGGAGATCGGTGGCGGTGGGGGGGCAGATCAGGGTTTCCAGCCATGGTCGATCATATTGCAGCATCGGCCATGGCTGGATTGTAATATTTCACCACTTCTCAAAGGTGAAATATTAGAAAATTGCTCTGATTGTCTGTTTCACTTTCAACAGCAAATCAGATTGATCGTAGCCACGGGGGGGGGGGGGGGGGGGGGGCCGAAGCCACCTTCCCCTGTGCTGAAGTACCACTCCCCCTGTCCCTGCAGATCCGGCGAAATTGGAGTTAACCCTTTCACCCGACATGCAGGAACGCGATCATTCTGTGACATAGCATATGCGTCACAGGTCGGATTGGCACCAACTTTCATGACGCATATGCTGTGTCACAGGTCAGGAAGGGGTTAAAGAAGTTGTTGCCAACACATTAAGAATGTATTTAAAAGCATTTTTTGACTAACACTATCTCATGTCTTCAACTATCACTGGTTGACAGACAGGCTCAATTGTGGATCCCTAGTGGACTAAGACATTGGATCTCAGATATCAAAGTATAATTTATTCCACTTTCATATGATTATCATATTACTTGCCTGATAAATAACAATATTACACCTTCAGCCTGGGACAGCTCATAGAATCCCACGGTTTGCAGTACCATCTCTACGCCGATGACTCGCAGATCTACCTATCTGAACCTGACCTCACCTCTTTACTGACCAAAATCCCACGGTGTCTGTCTGCTATTTCATCTTTCTTTTCTGCTCACTTTCTAAAACTGAACATGGACAAAACAGAATTTATCATCTTTCCCCCATCTCAGTCTACCCCTTCACCAGACCTATCCATTAATGTCAATGGCTGCTCCCTTTCCCCAGTCCCGCAGGCCAGTGCCTCAGGGTGATCCTCCACTCTGCCCTCTCTTTCAAGCCACATATCCAAGCCCTTGCCTCCTCCTGCTGACTCCAACTGAAAAACATTTCCCGGATCTGTACATTCCTTGACCAAGAAACTGCAAAAATGCTTGTGTATGCCCTCATGATCTCCCACCTCGACTACTGCAGCATCCTACTCTACTCTCTGGCCTTCCCTCTAGCACTCTTGCACCACTCCAATCCATCCTAAACTCTGCTGCCTGACTAATCCACCTGTCTCCCAGTTATTCCCCAGCCTCTCCTCTCTGCCAAGCCCTTCACTGGCTTCCTATTGTTCAGAGGCTCCAGGTCAAAACCCTAACTATGACATACAAAGCCATCCACAACCTGTCTTCTCCATACATCTGTGACATGGTCTCCTGGTACTTACCTACATGTAACCTTCAATCCTCTCAAGATCTCTTTCTCTACTCCCCTCTTATCTCTTCTTCCCACAACCGCATACAAGACTGCTCCCATGCTTCCTCCAAACTGTGGAACGCTCTGCCCCAACATATCAGACTTTCACCTACCACAGAAACCTTAAAAAGAACCTGAAGACCCACCTCTTCTGACAAGCCTACAAGCTGCAGTGATCCTCAGTCTACTGAACCGCCGCACGACCAGCTCTATCCTCTCCTAGTGTATCCTCACCCATCCCCTGTAGACTGTGAGCCCTCGTAGGCAGGGTGTTCTCTCCTTCTGTACTTGTGTGTGCCTTGTATTGCTCATGTTTATTGTACTTGTCTATGTATGCCCCTTTTTTCACATGTAAAGCGCCATGGAATAAATGGCGCTATAAAAATGAATAATAATAATAATAATTTTAGACAAATATGGAACATTATTTTAGGTACAGTAAGTATCTGATTAAAAGTTATGTAAATTTCATGCACTAACAAAGATGAACGCCCTTTCTAGAGCAACGCCGACAAGGTGACCGCTCAAAACTTTGAAAGAATAACTTACCTAATTCCTTATTTACAGGGGATATCTACCCAGAGAGCCTTTTATAAAGGACCTTTCACCAAATGTTTCATGTGGAACTGGACACACAATGCCATAATGGCTGCAGAGAGGAATAAAATATAATTTTCTTATTTCACCACTAAAGCCTTTAAAAGCCATTCCGGGACCGTGCCGCTCAGGTAACTAGGTCAAGAGACCAGTCCCGCTCATGTCCTGCTCACCTTGTGTTAGGAGTCGAGTTTCCTCTGCTGCACAGGGGGAATCTCGATCCGTGTCTGCTGCGGTCTCCGATTCGGAATCGGCCGCAGCGGGGTCTGCTCAGCGGAGGCGGAGGCGTCGCTCCCAGCGTCTCGCTGGGACTGATTCTGTGCAAAGGGTTACTGCTGCCTTTTCTGGCTCTCCTGTTGTACCCTGCACTGATCTGCGGCGAGCGGGCTTCTCTGGGACTAAGTCCTTATTTGCACACACTGAGCATGCCCAGGACAAGATCTCCCGTTGGAGATTGAGGGTCACATGCTCAGGTACTGCAGCATGTCCCATTGGTCCTCCAGGAAGGTCCTAAAAGGGCAAAACTTCGGTAGCTGCTTCCTGTGCTGCAACTATATAAGCTGCGCATGACCGCACGGCCATGCGCTAGTATTGTCTTGTAAATATGTGTGTGTGTTGTGAGTGAAAGTCGCTCTTTAAATACCCTCCCTATTGAATGTCTGTTCGCGGAAGGTGTATGTTTGCTATCTAGCGCCCGACTTATCCAACAGCACGAAACACACATTACAGCTACCAGTTGCTGTGTCCGCCAGTACAGCGCCGTGCGCTTGCTCTGCGCTTTCCTGACCCAAGCCTGGGTGGTTAGTGGCGTCCGTCAGTGCGGCACCGTAGGGGTTGAGTCCGCTGACTTCTTGCTCGCGCTTTATGTGCGGTACTGCGGTCCTGTGACGCAACAGGATCGCTTCCTTCACGCAGGGTGAAGTTAACCCATGTGTGTATACTTAGTACCGCCATATAGTCCGTCTTACTAGCAGCAGGGTCTTTTACCTGCATGGTGGACCTCGGACTGCGAACGCACCTAATACCATAACATCTGATTCTTGGTGCGTTCCGCCAGTCCCTAACACCTTGAATGACAAGTCTCTCAGACTAACTCACAGCTGTAATATATTCCTTTAGGGAGGAAAAGTCTCATTAACTGATTACCCAGAGATGGTAAATGAACCCTATTTAATGGATGCAATAAAGCTTGACTTTTATTTAATTTGAATAAAACTTGGTCTATACTGTTTTAAAATACTAACATGGTCCTGCATTATTCTATATTACATGGGGTTCCTAGAGCTAGGGTAGGGTTCCCTATAGGCTAATTATCCTATACACATTGCTAAGGCTGTGCTGTCTTGCCTAAACCATGGCTGCAGTCTATGGATAAAAATAATAATAATCTTTATATAGCGCTAACATATTAAGCAGCGCTTTACAGTTTGCACAGATTATCATCACTGTCCCCGATGGGGCTCACCATCTAAATTCCCTATCAGTATGTCTTTGGAATGTGGGAGGAAACCGGAGAATCCGGAGGAAACCCACGCAAGCATGGGGAGAACATACAAACTCCTTGCAGATTTGAACCCAGGCCACCATGCTGCCCCCACGGATATGGGGATATGCTCCATATGGATTACATATAGCACTATCAGGGCATATAAGATTAATGGTATATACAAGAACACTAAAGCTGAGTTAAGAGTAACTCATAGCCTCCCCAACAAGTTTTACCTTGACAAGTTTTCCCAGGGGGCTAAGGCTATAATGAGTAATAACATGGAGGGCCGAACCTTTTAAAGACTTTGCTCTGACATCATAGATCTGAAAGGGCCAGTTAGATATCATCTACAATATATCCAATGGGATTCTCACTTCTCAGAAGGCAACCTAAGCTCATATGACTCAACCTGTCACTTAGGATTGGATGCTTTATATAGTGATATATAACTTGGCACGGGGCTGTAGCCAGATATCACCTCCCTACTAACCAGAATCCCTCAATGTCTGTCCACTATTTCATCCTTCTTCTCCGCTAGATTTCTGAAACTTAACATGGACAAAACAGAATTCATCATATTTCCCCTATCTCACGTGACCCCCCCAACGAACCTATCCATTACAGTAAATGGCTGCCCACTCTCCCCAGTCCCACAAGCTTGCTGCCTCGGGGTAATCCTTGATGCTGCTCTCTTCTTTAAACCACATATCCAAGCCCTTTCCACTTACTGCCGACTTCAACTCAAAAATATTTCACGAATCCGTACATTCCTCAACCAAGAATCTGCAAAAACCCTAGTCCATGCCCTCATCATCTCTCGCCTTGACTACTGCAACCTCCTGCTCTGTGGCCTCCCCATTAACACTCTCGCACCCCTCCAATCTATTCTATACTCTGCTGCTCGACTAATCCACCTGTCCCCCCGCTATTCCCTGGCTCTCCCCTCTGTCAATCCCTTCACTGGCTCCCCATTGCCCAGAGGCTCCAGTACAAAAACCCTAGCCATGACGTACAAAGCCATCCACAACCTGTCTCCTCCATACATCTGTGACCTCGTCTACCGGTACTTTCCTGCACGCAACCTCCGATCCTCACAAGACCTCCTTCTCTACTCCCCTCTTATCTCCTCTTCCCACAATCGTATACAAGATTTCTCTCGCGTATCACCCCTACTCTGGAACCCTCTACCACAACACATCAGACTCTTGCCTACCATCGAAACTTTCAAAAAGAGCCTGAAGACCCACCTCTTCCGACAAGCTTACAACCTGCAGTAACCACCGATCGACCAAACCGTTGCATGACCAGCTCTATCCTCACCTATTGTATTCTCACCCATCCCTTGTAGATTGTGAGCCCTCGCGGGCAGGGTCCTCTCTCCTCCTGTACCAGTCATGACTTGTATTGTTTAAGATTATTGTACTTGTTTTCATTATGTATACCCCTCCTTACATGTAAAGCGCCATGGAATAAATTGCGCTATAACAATAAATAATAATAATGTGTGAGGTAGTCATCTCTTGCCCTCCAGAATGTTACATGAAGGTCGGGGTCCTGGCTGGGTGTGTGGACATATTCTTTGGGGATGCCACACCCTTGCAGGCCTCCTGTAACTGATGACTTGGGTTGGTCAGGACCCTATGTTCGACAGTTCAATTATTGAGACCATCAGTCAAAAGAACTTTTTACTAAATGATCACTTGGGATATGCAGTAGAAAGCGGGTACACAATAAGCAGCATTTTCCACACATAGTTTCAGTTCCTTTGTCTTTACTATCTTGTAGTCTATCTTTATTGTTCCTTTCTACTTTACCACAGCACAGCTTAGCGTTACAGTCCAGCTAGTAAGAGTTCTTTACTCAACCCACGGTTCTGCATCTTCTTTCCCCTCCAGGGAACTATATTGCCAGTATGGCCGATACTTTAGTTCTCTGCCTCTGACACTCTGAAACTCCCACCCGGGGCACTCTCTTCATCTTCGGTACTCTTTCCGGTCTAGGCCTGGTACTTTATGAGTTATAAACTCTAGGCCGTACTGGTAGGCGTCCTACCCAGGAACTGTCTCTGATCGATCACTCTGTATTTTCAGGTCACTTCACTCTTACTGTCCACTAGGATCTCTCTATCCTCTGTCTCTGTGTACTCCATCATTAAGGACACCCACGTCATGCGGCACTGCTCACATCAGATCTGAGGTCTTCTTTCTACACACTCTCACCCCTTTCTAACAGGAAACTACCTCTGTCCCTTCAGTTTAGCTCCCTTTCCCCCACCCTGGGCTAGTCACAACCATTAACTCTTATTTTCCCTACTGTCAAACAACACACACCATTAACACCATTAATGCATAGCACCATTCACATTACACAATATAACAAGATACTTGTTCTTTAAGGGGCAATATGTGAATCTCCTTACAGGTACATGATATTGTGTTCTGTCATCTTTTAAAATTAAACAATGCTGATTACAAACGGGAATATTCTCTTTTTAGCTGATCTGCAAACGATATTAGCATTGCAAGAGTTAATAATCCAGTAATGCCCCTTTCCTCCACCTATGCCATGGTGCGGGTATGCTGACCTTAGATATTGCCACCCTCATATCTAGCTGCATACACTCACATACACTGCAATTAAATGTCTGTGTAGTACACAGAGATCAATAGCAATAAGTAGAGCCGGGCCCATCTATCCCCTCATCATACCCCTCTACATCTCTCCCCACCAGCCTCTTCTTCCAACCCCCAAGCAAATGTGCAAGAGAAGCAGCTCAGGATGTCATCAATCACTACTGGCGGTGACAGCGTGCCTGGGCTCACCAATGCTGGGATGTTTTAATAAGGCATCCATTAAAGCCCTCAAATAAATTGCAATTTGAAAACAGAAGAGGATCCAGGCCAAGTTTTTCTCATCCATCTTCCTGCGTGTCGTGTAATGTAATTGCGTTGTTAATTTAGCCAGGAACTTTCTCAGAATGCTGTTCCAGTGTCACTGCATTATTTCCCAGGAGACCGTGTATGTCACTGACTGTATATACTGCATAGGGATGGATGTACATAGGCAAGTAGCCAGCGTGTGTCAATTTACATGTAGATGTCAATAAGTGATGTAAATAAACCTAAGAGTAAGTTTACTAACCATAACCATGTAAAGGTATTCATGCAAAGCTATAATATTGGGTGACATGTATAGAAAGATTACTCCAGCTACCGAAGTGTTACCAGCCACACAAGAGTGACTGGTAAGAAAGGAAGACAATTCAGTAAATATGTGAAAGTAAATTTCATTTTAGGTAACTTTATGCATTGCACCCACAATTTATACAATGCACTCAAAATATAATACATAACATATAGAGTGGGTGAGGAAAGTATTCCGACCCCTTTACATTTTTCACTCTTTGTTTCATTGCAGCCATTTGATAAATTCAAAAAAGTTCATTTTATTCACATTAATGTTCAGTCTGCAACCTATCTTGACTGAAAAAAAACTGAAATGTAGAATTTTTTGCAAATTTAATAAAAAAGCAAAACTGAAATATCACACGGTCATAAGTATTCAGACTCTTTGCTCAGACACTCATATTTAAATCACATGCTGTCCAGTTCCTTGTGATCCTCCTTGAGATGGTTCTACTCCTTCATGGGAGTCCAGCTGTGTTTAATTAAATTGATAGGACTTGATTTGGAAAGGCACACACCTGTCTATACAAGACTCACAGCTCACAGTGCATGTCAGACCAAATGAGAATCATGAGGTCAAAGGAGCTGGCTAAGTAGCTCAGAGACAGAATTGTGGCAATGCACAGATCTGGCCAAGGTTACAACAGAATTTCTGCAGTAATCAAGGTTTCTAAGAGCACAATGGCCTCCATAATCCTTAGATGGAAGAAGTTTGGAATCACCATAAGTCTTCCTAGACTTGGCCATTCAGCCAAACTGAGCAATCGTGGGAGAAGGACCTTGGTGAGAGAGGTAAAGAAGAACCCCAAGATCACTGTGACTGAGCTCCAGAGATGCAGTAGGGAGATGGGAGGAAGTTCCACAAAGGCCTGATGGAAGCCTCTACTCAGTGCAAGACATATGAATGCATAGAGTTTGCTAAAAAACAAATGAAGAACTCTGCATGCTGGACGCTGGGGGCAGAGATGCTGGACACTGGGGGCAGAGATGCTGGACACACTTAGGGCAGGACTGGAGACAGATGGGGCAGGATTGGAGACATGGGCAGAATGTAGATATGGGGCATGATTGAGACACGGGGCAGAATGAAAGACATGGGGCAGGATTGGAGACAGATCGTGCAGGATCATGGGGCAGGATGGATACGATGGAGACTGATGGGGCAGGATGGGGAGATCATATAGGGCAGGAGGGGGAGATCATATAGGGCAGGATGGATACTCATGAGGGCAGGATGGGAGAACATATGGCTGGAGCCAGGAATGAGATACACGGGGCCAGGATGGGGGATATTAATATTTCCATAGGGGCGAATTAAGGGATATTATTACTGCAGTGATGTATTTATTTCATTTTTTTGAGGACACTGTTTTCAATGGGGGGCGGTCCTGTTACTGTGTAGAGTGACACTATGTTGCCTCTTTTTCTTCATGTGGTGTAATGTAGAAGTATTAAGTAATGTGTTCTGCAAGCAGAGCTTGAGATAACTGTGTTATTTCCTGCAGAGACGAGTCCTGGCTGGATGAAAGATGAAAGACTTCACCTAGAGACGTCACTGGTGAGTCAGTGTGTTACCTATACACGGACACTATACACTGTATACTATATACAGAGGTCCTGTGTACAATGTCACTGGTGATCACTTTTTACCTCTACACAGACACTGCATACTAAGTACAAATCTCCTGTGAATACTGGCACTTATAGTGATAGTATTGTGTTGTTTTTTTCTTCCTAACTGAAGGGTAAATTGACTAGATCAATGGATGTTTGACAGGTTATAGTTTCACACAGCAACTATTTTTCTGGAATAATCTGGTTCAGTTATATGATGACCCCGTCACATGACCGGGGGGCCCACAGTGTCTGAACAGCCTGAGGCCCTGACTACCCTTAATCCACCCCTGGGTGAGGGTAATAGTTTTGCACTGGATTCTGGAGTGGATGGGTAGCCAGTGTAATGACTGGCACAAGGTAGAGGCATCGGTGTAACAGTTGGTGAGGAATATGATCCTGGCTGCAGCATTCAGGACAGATTGGAGAGGGGAGAGTTTGGTAAGAGGGAGGCAGATTAGTAGAGAGTTACAATAGTCCAGATGAGAATGATTGAGTGAAACAGTAAGAGTTTTTACAGAGTCGAAAGTATGAAAAGGGCAAATTCTAGAAGAAATGTTTTTGAGATGCAGATAAGAAGAGCGAGTTAGTGATCGGATGTGGGGTGTGAATGAAAGTTCAGAATCAAGCATGACCCCAAGGCAGCCAGCAAGTTGCTTTGGAGTAATGGTGGAACCACACACAGAGATGGCAATGTCAGGCAAAGGTATGTTAGTAGAGGGAGAGAACATGAGGAGTTCAGTTTTTGACAGGTTCAGTTTCAGATAGAGGGAAGACATGATGTTAGAGACAGCGGTAAGACAATCACTGTTTTTTTCTAAAGCCAGAGTCATCCTGTCCCTACAGCTGAAAAACACTCCCATAGCATGATGCTGCCACCATCATGTTTCACTGTTGGAATTGTATTGGGCAGGTGATGAGCAGTGCCTGGTTATAGGCATAGGCATACCGCCTATGATTATCACCAAAAAGGACTATCTTCATCTCATCAGTCCAGAGAATCTTATTTCTCATAGTCTGGGAGTCCTTCATGTGTTTTTTAGCAAACTTTGTGCATTCATATGTCTCGCACTGAATAGAGGCTTCCGTCGGGCCTTTCTGCCATAAAAGCCCGACTGTTGGAGGGCTGCAGTGATAATTGACTAACCATGAGTGTAGAAAAAGTCTTGGTGTTATCGTTCATAATCTCCGAAAAAAAGGCCAAGAAAGCAAAAATTCTGCCGAGGTATGTAATCTTTTGAGCACAACTGTACATATACTGTGTATATATATAACAAAACATTTAAAAAAAAAAGAAAATATGAGACAGACTACAATCTTTTACATGTGCAAAGTGTAAGAGCTTGTTCACATAGGCCATTTCACAGACAAAACCCAAGACAAAAAACTCAAAATGGGCATATACTCTATAGCAAATAAATATAATCATTAGCCAAAAGAAAAACTCTTGCCCGAAAGTGGTATCAATAAAAATGTTAACTCATCCCCCAGAAAGTAAGCTGTCATGTGACTTTGTGTGCCGGAATATGGAAAAAATCATAGCTCTCAAAATATGGCAAAGCAAAACATATTTTTGCAATGAAAAGCATCTTTTAGCGTGTGACATCAGCTAAACATAAAGATCCGATATAAATCTGGTATCGCTGTAATCACACCGACCCGAAGAATAAATTCGCCTAATCACTTATACCGCATGAGGAATGCAAAATAAATAAAATCAATTCTTCACCTGCTGTTGTTTTGTTCTTTCTGCCTCCCAAAGATTGCAGTAAGGCTCGACGCACATTCGTCCTGCATTCTGCACTGAGATACATAATTCAGACAAACCAGGCGGAAGATTCCCTATAATGAGGCAGAAATTTTGGGACAAATTTTGGTGCCATTTTTACCCATTTCCCAGTGTGAAAATGTAAAATCTGGGGCTAAAACAAAATTTGGGTGGTAAAAATGTAATTATTTTTTCTTCACTTCCCAATGGTACAAAATTATGTGTCACACCTATGGTGTCAATAGTATTTCTGCACCTCTAGATGAATTCACTGCGAGGTATAGTTTGTAAAATAGGGTCATTTATGTTTTTTTGCTGTTCTAGCACCTCAAGGGCTCTACCAATGTGACCTGGCATCCTCAAACCAGTCCAGCAAAATCTGAACTCCAATATGGAGAAATAAAGGGGAGGGATTTTCTCCGGGACACCAACCCGTGAGATAAAATCAAAAACCTTTATTCAGTAATAGTATGTAAAGCCATCATCAATATAATAAAAGAACCTGACGCGTTTTTGGCACGGTGGTATGACTAAGGTCGCCACCACTATGCTAGAAACGCATCAACTTCTTTTATTATTTTAATCATGGCTTGACATGCCAAATAAAGGTTTTTGATTTTAACTCACAGGCTGGTGTGCTGGAGAAAATCCCTCCCCTTTTTTCTTCATTGTGGCTTTACTTACCAGCGGGACTGACACTCACCTGCTAAGCATTGAACTCAGCCTCATTTGGATTCATTTGCAACATTGCAAGCTCCCTAGCCCCCTCCCGTGAACTCCAATATGGTACTTCTTCACTTCTGAGCTTTGCACTGTGCCTCAAAACTAGTTTTTGACCACAGTATGGTGTATATATATCAGCTGCTCTCCAAACACGACTTGACAGCCACAGAACATTTCATCAAAATCTGTGTTCCAAAATGTCACTTCATCCTTTCATCTTTTCTGAGCCCTGCCGTGCGACCAAATAGCAGTTTCCCCCCACATATGGGGTATCGGCGTACTCAGGAGAAATTGCACAACAAATTTTAGAGTTCATTTTCTCCTGTTATCCTTGTTAAAATAGAACATTTGGGGCTAAAAGAACATTTTTGTGGGGATAATGTGATTTTGTTAATTTTATTTTCACAACTCTTCTATGAAGCACCTGGGGGATTAAGATGATCAACTCACATGTAGATAAGTTCCCTGAGGGGTCTAGTTTCCAAAATGGGGTCACTTGTGGATTTTTTTCACTCTTTAAACACATCAGGGGCTCTCCAAATGCGAAATGGCATCCGCTAATCATTCCAGCAAATTTTGCATTAAAACGGCACTCCTTCCCTTCCGAGCCCTGCCGTGTGCCCAAACAGTAGTTTTCCTTTACATATTGGGTATCTACATACTCAAGAGAAATGGCACAACAAATTCTATGGTGCATTTTCTAATATTACTCTAGTCAAAATAAACAAATTGGGGAATTGGGGCTAAAAGAACATTTTTGTGGGAAAAATTTGATTTTTAATTTTTTCGGCTTGACTTTATAAACTTCTGTGAAGCATCTGAGGGTTTAAGGTGCTCACTCCACATCTAGATAAGTTCCCTCAGGGGTCTAGTTTCTAAAATGGGGTCACTTGTGGGGGGTTTCCACTGTTTAGGCACATCAGGGGCTCTCCAAATGCGACATGTCATCCGCTAATGATTCCAGGAAATGTTGTATTCAAAAATTCAAATGGAGCTCTTTCCCTTCCGAGATCTGCAGTGTGCCCAAATAGTGGTTTTCCCTAAGATGTGAAGTATTGTCATGCTCAGGAGAAATTGCACAACAAATTTTGTGGTCACTTTTTTTCCTGTTAGCCTTGTGAAAATAACCCTGAAGGGTTAATGAAGAGTTAATAAAATTCCCGAATGTGGTTTTGAGCACCGTGAGGGGTGCAGTTTTTAGAATGGTGTCACTTTTGGGTATTTTCAGTCATATAGACACCTCAAATTCACTTCAAATCTGAGGTGGTCTCTAAAAAAAAGTGGTTTTGTAAATTTTGTTGCAAAAATGAGAAAATGCAAGTCAACCTTTAACCCTTAAAACTTCCTAACAAAAAAAAATCATGGTTACAAAATTGTGCTTATTTGAAGTAGACTTGTGGGAAATGGTATTTAACTATTTTGTGTGATATAACTCTCTGATTTAGGCCAGCGTCACACTGGCGTTTTAAACAGCATCCAGATGTAGCAGAGCTGGACTCGTCTACACTGTGTGCACATACAGCACACAAAATACACCATACAACATACACAATGCAACATACACCATGCAACATACACCATGCAACATACACCATGCAACATACACCATGCAACAACATGCGACATGCAATATGCGACAACATGCAATGTGCGACATGCAACATGCGACATGCAATGTGCGACAACATGCAACATACAACATGCGACGACATGCGACAACATGCAACATGCAACAACATGCGACGATATGCAACATGCAATGACATGCAACATGCTACAACATGCAACATGCAGCATGCGGCATGCAACATGCGACAACATGCTACATGCAACATGCGATGTGTCATGCAACATGTGACATACAACATGCGACAATATGCTACAACACGCAACATGCGACATGCAACATGCGACAACATCCAACATGCAACATGTGACAACATGCGACATGCAACATGCGATGTGTCATGCAACATGTGACATACAACATGTGACATGCGACATGCAACAACATGCAACATGCGACGGCATGCGACATACAACATACAACATGCAACGAAATGCGACAACATGCGACAACATGAGACATGCAACATACGACATGCACCATACAACATGCAACATACACCATACAACACATACATACAGTACATACATATAGACATACAGTACATTAAACATAGATTACATACTCACCATCACTTGTCACTTTGATCCCCAAAGCCAGTGTCACCTGTAAAAAATATTAAAATAATAAACAAACACTATACTCCCTGATCCGCAGAAATCCAATTAAAATGAGTGTCCCATGACGATCTCCCATGGAGAGGAGTAGCATCAGCTGATGCGACCGCTCTCCAGGGGCTCCAGGAATACAATGAAGGAAGGTATAATTCCGCACTGTATTTCTACGCCACTGTAAAAAATTGTCCCTAGTCTCACTTGTGGCACCGCTGTGTGAGAAAGTTCCCACGCAGCAATGCCATAAAGTGAGACCCTGAACTGAGGTAACCTCAGTAATACACAGCAGGAGCCATTATCTCCTGTCAGTGTGTCACTGGAGGTCCTATAGAGCAGTGACATCATCCAATGTCACTGTACTATAGGGGAGATCGTCGTGGGACACTCGTTCTTAATTGGAGTGTGTCGGACAGGGAGCATACGGTTTATTTATTTTTTTGCAGGTGATCAAGTATGGTAAGTATGGTTAAATTAAGAATATTAAAATACTTTTTTCAAGCTGTGTCTTTTTGTTTTTTAACTCTTTCACTACTCTAGGATTAATAATGGATAGGCGTTTTATTGACACCTCTCCATTATTAACCCGGCTTAATGTCACCTTACAATAGCAAGGTGCCATTAACCCCTTATTACCCCATATCCCAACGCTACACGGGAGTGGGAAGAGAGGGGCTAAGTGCCAGAATTGGCGCATCTTACAGATGCGCCATTTCTAGGGTGGCTGGGGGCTGGTATTTGTAGCCGGGTGGGGGTGCAATATCCATGGCTAGAATATAAGACATATTTTCAGTTGTTTCACACTTTTTTGTTAAGTATATAATTCCACATGTGTTAATTCATAGTTTTGATGCCTTCAGTGTGAATGTACAATTTTCATAGTCATGAAAAGACAGAAAAATCTTTGAATGAGAAGGTGTGTCCAAACTTTTGGTCTGTACTGTATGTATGTATGTCGCGCTGTGAGTGGGGGTTAAATTCCATGCCAATATCGCTGATATCTATCTAGCTATCTATAGATATGCAGCGCCCCAGAGACCTGGTCGTTGCAGTAATGTCGCTCTGCCGCTAAGGGGAGTGATGGTACGTCTGATGGCACTAAAGGAGTTCATCTGACCAGGTATCACCAGCACACATTACACTTCACACTCCGGCCACTAGGGGGCGCAAAAGGTTTTATTTATTAGACCACTCCTCACACTGGTTAAACTAGGGGTTGGATAGGAAGTTAGACAGAAGCTCACTGGGTTTTATCCAGGCAACATCCCGTGGCAGGGGGTTTTGCAGAGAAGATTCAGGGGGGTCCCTGTCAGGCGTGGGAACCTGGCAGGCACCTAGCGACAAGGACAGATCGTTACAGAGCCGTGCCTGCACTACCTTGCGGCGGCATCTAAAGAAAGGACACGAAGCGAAGGATATTGTGGACAGTGAGAAACGAGATCAAAGCACAAAGGAGAGCCAGTAGAAGTCTTGCCCGGAGAACGGCAACATCCTACTGAGGCGCGTAGCCGGTGACCGGAACACCGAGGAAGTAACTGACTCTATGCCTTACTTCAAATACCGCAGGACAGTTAATTATAGGTTGGCTGTCTACCTTACATCACCTAAGCAG
Organism: Ranitomeya imitator; assembly: GCF_032444005.1. Lineage (NCBI taxonomy): Eukaryota > Metazoa > Chordata > Amphibia > Anura > Dendrobatidae > Ranitomeya > Ranitomeya imitator. The sequence continues at coordinate 721,178,336 of NC_091282.1, read as the reverse complement.
AAATAGGGAGGCAACCGTGGAGAGGGGAGTCTCTAGGGTCCCAGAATAGCTTCGAGCCTACCCGTCAAACAGGTGCGTCCTAGCCATAACAAACCTGGGGGACGGAGACTAGAGAACTAGAAAGAACGAGAACAGAAATTGTGAGGACTATCCCGAATGCTCAGCAAGGAGGCACTACAACACACAGGCGCTAGTGGTAGGCAACGATTTCCACCTGCAAAGGGAACTCTGGATGTGCCATCGGACCGGCCGGTCTCAGACAGCCCTGTTGACAGTGCTCTGGATTGAGGATCCTGAAGCCTTCAGTAAAGAGACTGCAACCCTGTGTCCTCGTTATTGACTGCACCTCACACCATCGCCATCTACATTACTGGGAAGCCCTGGGGACATACTTCACCTGTGGGAAGGTATACCATCTAGCTGCCATCACATCACCCCAGTGGACCCCAAGCAGCGTCGGTCTCCCTGGCCGAATACCACAGGTGGCGTCACTAAACCTTGACAGACTTGTTTCACCTTTTATTGGACGCCCCCTAGCAGGGTCACGGACCGGGTCCAGCCACCGTGACAACCCCAGAACTGAGACAGAGAGGACCGGTACCGAGTAACCCGCGACCCTGTGTCTGGGGGCGCTCCAGATATATCTATCGATAGATATATTTATAGATAGATAATAGATACAATAGATAGATACGATAGATAGATACGATAGATACAATAGATCTATCTATTATCTATCTGTCTTCTATCTATCTGTCATCTATTATCTATCTATCGATCTATCTGTTATCTATCATCTGTGTGTGTAAACATTATTCTTCAAAGGAGTATGTAAATGAAGAGGTTGGACAAGAAATGACAACACCCTTTTTTATTGGTATATCTTTATTGAGCTTACAAAAACACACAGAAATCCGCATGAAAAACGCAGGTGACCTGCCAGTGACCTCAGGTGCAGATTTGGTGCAGATTTTACCTGATCAAATCCTGATGCAATCCTGAACGTGGACACATACCCTTATAGCCCAGCTCTGTTTTTTGTTTTTTTCTAAAAGGTCTAAGCAGGGCCGGACTGGCCATTTGGCAATTCTGGCAAATGCCAGAAGGGCCTGTCTGTTCGTGGGCTGCCTTGTCTGTTACATTGTTAACAGAATTGGTGTTCTCAAGATACACATGCTGTTAAGAATTGTGACGGAGCTCAAAGTCGCTGACTCCGTCGCTTACCCCAGCAGCCATGGGTATCATTAGAAATATTGGAAAAGCTTCCTTTCCTCCTAGCAAGGTATTATTAGTAATATATCCCATCTGGTTATTGGGGACGGGGACAACATGGGCCTGTGTGATTTCCAATGCCAGGACTGAATTTCGGCCCCAGTCCGTACCTGGGTCTAAGCACATTCTAGCCTTGAAAAAGGATGCACGAACCTTATCACAACTGTCCCAAAGGTTTTCTTTTGGCTAATGGTTAACATTTCTAAAAGGCTTTTCCAGGATTAGAAACACCTGGATGATTTCTGCAGGAAATAGCGCCACATCTGGCAGTGGGTTATGTTTAGCATTACAGCTCACATCCACTGAGGTGAATTGGTACCATATAGGAATGTCGTCATATTTGGGAGAAAGATAGCAGCCATATTTTACTAATCCCGGACCACCACTTTAAAAGGCTTTTCCAGGATTAGAAACACCTGGATGATTTCTGCAGGAAATAGCGCCACATCTGGCAGTGGGTTATGTTTAGCATTACAGCTCACATCCACTGAGGTGAATTGGTACCATATAGGAATGTCGTCATATTTGGGAGAAAGATAGCAGCCATATTTTACTAATCCCGGACCACCACTTTAATAGGCTCATTATTTCCGAACAAAATGCTTCTGTGCAACAGCTCAGAACAATCATTTGCCATTTAACTAAATCTTAAATCAATGATTGTATGCCAGGTAGTCAATGAAAGCAAATGTCTGATTGGTTTCTATGGGAATATACACATTTGAGGCAGGGAAGGAAAGGAGAAGAAGAGATGCTGGTATAATATAATCTGTTGGATCAATAGTGTCCTATCTCTGTACACTAGTATTGTAGGTTACAGAACGTTGTATGCCAACAGGGTGGCTTGCCAGCAGGGTGGCTTTCCGTGGGGTGATGCCATGTGTATCACCTCCAGTTTGTGTCCCATTCTAATACAGTATACAATCGATCATGAAGTGCTTTTTTATGAGTTGTCTACAGTATGGCTGCTTAAATAAAAATAGCATATGCCGGACGGATAATACTGACATACAGTTACCTAAATATCAGTGACACAGTACCTCCACCACTATCACTGCAAATATAGTATACAGTGTCACTCCTTGGTAACAGTGATAAACCATTTGGGTTTATCCAGGACTTTTTGTTTTACTATGGGCTTAAAATGAACAGGAAAGTAGTTTCTAACTACCTGCCAGTTCTGCCTGGCAACGGCAAAGAGCGATCATTGACCACTCCTTCCGGCGATTCAGCTGCTCCATGTCAACAGAGCAGCTCTTCATCCGGGTTACTTTGTCGGGGTGTAACTGCCGACATCATGCTGATTGACAGTAGGCTTCCCACCGTTAGGCAGTGGGAAGCTAGCTGCCAATCAGCATGACGTTGGCAGTCACGCTCCGTCAGCAGAGCACAGTGGAAAAAAGCTACTGCTCTGTTGATGTGAAGTCATTGGAAGTTGAAGAATCACGGGCAGGAGCAGTCTATGACCAGTCTATAGCAGCAAAGATCGGTGTCAAGCAACTACCTGCCTGTTAGTTTTTGGGAATATAGTAAAAAATAAAAAGTCTTGAATAATCCCTTTAAGTACCCCAATACAATGCTTACATAATGCTAAGCTGCAGTGACCAAATCACAACTCCTAACGTAACATGAAGTCTTCTAATACAGTTCAGTTTCCCCTCTCCAAATCATTTTATAATTAGTGATGAATCAAAAACTGTGGTTGTCTAGGAAAGTAAAGAAGTCAAGGTACTAAGTAATCTAGGCTTTTTTAGTGTAGGCCTTTATTTTTCTATAGTTTAGGGTAGGAAACAGTTTAATGGAAATTAGAAAGGTGAGTTTGGACAATGAATGGATTAATTATGTCCAGTGAGTTAGTCATCTTTACTGGCTAGAAGATTTCTCTGCAGTAAAGTTGGAAATGATACATCTCCATCTCCATCATAATATATATGTATATGTATATATATACATTCCAGCTTAGACTGGCCTACAGAAGAACAGGGGAATCTCCCGAGGACCCCTCCATCTCCATCTATACGAACATTTAAACTATGAACATGGAGCGCCCCCAGAAACAGGGCCACGAGTTCTCGGTACCGGGCCTCTCTGGTTCGGTTCTGAGGCGGTCACGGTGGCTAGACCCGGTCCGCGACCCTGCCAAGGGGCGTCCAATAAAGGTGGTACAGTCTGTCAGGGATTCGTGACGCCACCTGTGGTGTTCGGTCAGGGTGACCGACGCTGCTGTGGCGTCAGCTGGGGTGATGGAATGGCAGCTGGATGGTATACCTTCCCACAAGTGAAGTATGTCCCCTGGGCTTCCCAGTAAGGTAGATGGTAATGGTGTGAGGTGCAGTCAATAGCGAAGACACAAGGTTGCAGTCTCTTTACCTCTTTACTGAAGACTTCAGGATCCTGAATCCAGAGCACGCTTAACAGGGCTATCTGAGACCGGCCGGTCCAATGGGCACATCCAGAGTTCCCTTTGCAGGTGGAAATCAGTGCCTACCACTAGCACCTGTGTGTTGTAGTGCTACCCTGCTGAGCATTCGGAATAGTCCTCACAACTTCTGTTCTCGTTCGTTCGTTCTTTCTAATTCTCTCTCTCTTGTTCGGGATGTTACTAGTTTCTTGTTCCCCAGGTATGTTATGGCTAGGACGCACCCGTATGACGGGAAGGCTCGGAGCTCTTCCGGGACCCCAGAGACTCCCCTCTCCACGCGTTGCTCTCTATGTCTTCGTAGGAAATTTAAGGTAGACAGCCAACCTATAATTAACTGTCCTGCGGAGTTCGAAGTAAGGCCTAGACTCAGTTACTCCCGCGGTGTTCCGGCCACCGGCTATGCGCCTCAGTAGGATGTTGCTTCGGTCTCACGGCACGACTCCTACTGGCTCTCCTTTGTGCTTGATCTCGTTTCTCACTGTTCCACAATATCCTTCCCTTCGTGTCACTTTCTTAGGATACCGACGCGGGGTGTGCTGGCGCGGTTCCGTAATGTTCTGCTCTGTTCGCTAAGCACCTGCCAAGTTCCCACGCCCGACAGGGACCCCCCTGTGCTTTCTCCCTGCAACACCCCCTGCCACGGGATGTTGCCTGAATCCAACCCAGTCAGCTTCTGACTAACTTCCTATCCAACCCCTAGTTTTACCAGTGTGAGGAGTGGCCCAATAAATAAAGCCTTTTTCTCCCCCTAGTGGCCGGAGTGTGAAGTGTAATGTGCTGGTGATACCTGGTCAGTAGAATTCCTTCAGTGCCATCAGGCGTACCATCACTCCCCTTAGCGGCAGAGTGTCATACTGCAACGACCAGATCTCTGGGGTGCTGCACTCCCCCCCGGTTAAATCCAGTACTCCTGGACTGGGAAGAAGAACAACAATACATTTCAGCAAAAGACATACAAAATTTTTGAAATGCTTAAAACAAATAAATAGAACAATGCTTCCCCTTATGGGAGGTGAGGACACTTGAACGTTACAAACAAAACAAGGTTAAATATTTTTAAATAACATTATGACTATAAATAAAACTCCTAGTACCCTGCCGGGTATTCTACTAAGTGCAAATTCTGAACAATAATTTAACTTTTCCTTTAAGGGTGTAAAAGCTGAACCCACTAAAGGCCTACTATAAAATACTATAAAATAACTCAACTTTTCTTTCTAGCTTCACCAATGCAGGACCGCCTAGCTCCCGGGCTGGGCCTATTGTCATTGTCTCTCTTTCAGCAACCAACTGTCGTTCTACGGTTCTAAGGATGACTCCCCTATGGGTTCACTTTCAATCTTTCCTGTCCTCAATCTCTATTAACATTATCAAACTTTTCTAAATCTCAACATTAACAACATTTCAACTTTTCTTAAGGCAACACGTGAACATTCCCTTTAAGAGGGAACCAAGTCTCTAGGAGATAGTGCAGATTCTCTCCGTCTGCAAGTCCGTGGAAAGCAAGACCTTCTGCATCACATTGAAAAGCATTATCTTCACAAAGTCTTCTTTCTTTTGTAAAACCAGTAGGGAGCACCTTTAAGAAGGTGCAAACTATGTACAAAACAGTTTTGGAATCATTCACTGTTCATGATCCGGCAGTCTTTGAAAACAATGATAAACTTGTGCAAAAAGAAATGCAAAACAATAGGGATCCCGGGTAAACAAAGGGATCCCTTTAAGAAATAACCCTGGATGGGTTTAGAGCAGCAAAAGCAGGATTAAGAGTTAACTATTTACATCGTTTTCAGTTCTTCGAGGTTTATTGCTGCGAAGGTTGCGGTCTTACCTCGCAGACCACCCCTCTCGGCCGAGAACGGGTGGGACCCCCAATGACACGCGGGGCCTGGTCTGTCTGGTGGTCCGCAGCAGGGGCTTCACCCTCTGGAACCTCAGCTGCAACCTGAAGGACTGCGCATCGCTGGACACCCCTGGACACCCAGCCGGTCTCCCTCTGCCATCGGGTGTAGGTCACAGCATCCCCAGGTTTCAGGTCACGATCTCCATCGACTGTTCCGTAACAGGGCTCCACCTTGCTTCGGTTGACACGGACCTGCAAGGGCTCTCCAATCTCCTGGATGACCCCCCTCTCCTTGGGGTTATAGAAAACCACCACCCCCCACTGTGATGGTGGGACCTTCTCCTCTTCTGTGAGGCCAATCATGGTCACAGGTCGAGGCTGTCTCCTCCATGCCGCCACCAGGCGTCGCTGGTGTTCCGTCACCCTGGTCGGGTGCGGGGATCTGACGCGGCCGGAGTGGGTAGAGGAGGGGACACGGGGGAGAGACAGATCTCCGTCGGGTGGCCCAACCGGGAACTCACCCGAGCGCGGGCCTCCAGGCAGCGCGCCAGCCACCGAGCCTCAGCGGCAGCCACCCAGCCATCAGGCATCCGTCCGCCAGGTTTTCCCTCAGGCAGTTCTGCAACGGTCAATCTCTGCAGCGGCGGTGACTCCGGAGTCACTGTGGGTGATGCAGGTCTGCGCCTGACCGGGTCGTCTCCATGTGGTGGCTGGGAAGTCGCCATCTTTGTCCCCTCCTCTGGATCTTCTTCCCGGGCTCTTTTTCGGGGGCGGCTCCATCCCCACTGTCCCCACCCTCCATAGAGGATGAGAAGGTGGACCTCAGCGGCTGACGGGCCCGCCCTCAGGATACAACAATACTTAGACTGGGCGGCCATTATCTTTCGCGCTCTTCAGTTCTTTCACGCCCACTTCCACGCCTTTCTTCTTCTCCTGCGCTCCTTGTGGCGCGGCAATGGCGGCGGTTTTGGTGGGAATCTTGCAGCAAACAGCAATACACAGTCCTCGCAATAAATCACAGTCCAAACACGTTTCAATCACAATTCCAAGACACACATGACCTGCTTCTCAGTTTTAAGTACGATCCTGTTCGTGACGCCAAGTTGGAGCGCCCCCAGACACAGGGCCACGAGTTCTCGGTACCGGGCCTCTCTGGTTCGGTTCTGAGGCGGTCACGGTGGCTAGACCCGGTCCGCAACGCTGCTAAGGAGCATCCAATAAAGGTGGTACAGTCTGTCAGGGATTCATGACGCCACCTGTGGTGTTCGGTCAGGGTGACCGACGCTGCTGTGGGGTCCACTGGGGTGATGGAATGGCAGCTGGATGGTATACCTTCCCACAGGTGAAGTATGTCCCCAGGGCTTCCCAGTAAGGTAGATGGTGATGGTGAGAGGTGCAGTCAATAACGAAGACACAAGGTTGCAGTCTCTTTACCTCTTTACTGAAGACTTCAGGATCCTCAATCCAGAGCACGCTTAACAGGGCTATCTGAGACCGGCTGGTCCGATGGGCACATCCAGAGTTCCCTTTGCAGGTGGAAATCAGTGCCTACCACTAGCGCCTGTGTGTTGTAGTGCTACCCTGCTGAGCATTCGGAATAGTCCTCACAACTTCTGTTCTCGTTCGTTCGTTCTTTCTAATTCTCTCTCTCTTGTTGATGTTACTAGTTTCTCGTCCCCCAGGTATGTTATGACTAGGACGCACCCGTATGACGGGAAGGCTCGGAGCTCTTCCGGGACCCTAGAGACGCCCCTCTCCACGCGTTGTGTTGTGAATTCTGCTCTTGGGTTCCCTCCAGTGGTTGTTGGTGGGAATGCAGTTGTCTCTGACTCGCAGTCCTGGCCAGGTGTATCGGATAATTACAATTCTGACTGGGATATTTAGGTGTGCTGGATCCTTTAGCCCTTGCCAGTTGTCAATGTTTCTTTGGAGGTGTTGGATCTCTGCCTGGCCTCTCCTGCTTATCTGCCAGTTCAGCAAAGATAAGTGTCTGTTTCTTTTCCTGTGGCACACATGCAGTGTGCTTATTTTCAGTACTGTTCGTTTGTTTTTCTTTTGTCCAGATTAGACTGTGTCTGTATTTTCTCAGTCTGGTTGGTTTCACTGGAGTTGCAGATATACGCTCCTACATCTTTAGTTAGATATAGGAAGTTTTTTGTATATTCTACTGTGGATTTTTTGAAGGGTTCTAATACTGACCGCACAGAACTCTGTCCTATTCTGGCCTATCTAGCTAGAGTGGCCTCCTGTTGTGAATTCTGTGGCCAAGCTCCCTCCTGTGGTCGAGAGTGGTAATTCGGCTGGTTCTGTCTATGAGCTTCCTTTGGTGGATGAGAGTGGTACTGCGGCTTCTGAGTTTCCTTCCTCAGGTGATGAGGTTAAGTCGTTAGGTGCTGCTCTATTTAACTCCACCTGGTGCTTTGATCCTGGCCTCCAGTCAATGTTCTAGTATTGGTCTTGCTTCCTCCTGGATTGTTCCTGTGGCCTGACTATCCTGCATAAGCTAAGTTTTGCTTGTGTTATTTTTGTTTGCTATTTTTTCTGTCCAGCTTGCTTTATTGGTTTTTCTTGATTGCTGGAAGCTCTGAGACGCAGAGGGAGCACCTCCGTACCGTTAGTCGGTGCGGAGGGTCTTTTTGCCCCTCTGCGTGGTTGTTTGTAGGTTTTTGTGTTGACCGCAAAGCTATCTTTCCTATCCTCGGTCTATTCAGTAAGTCGGGCCTCACTTTGCTAAATCTATTTCATCTCTGTGTTTGTATTTTCATCTTACTCACAGTCATTATATGTGGGGGGCTGCCTTTTCCTTTGGGGAATTTCTCTGAGGCAAGGTAGGCTTATTTTTCTATCTTCAGGGCTAGTTAGTTTCTCAGGCTGTGCCGAGTTGCATAGGGAGCGTTAGGCGCAATCCACGGCTACCTCTAGTGTGGTTTGATAGGATTAGGGATTGCGGTCAGCAGAGTTTCCACGTCTCAGAGCTCGTCCTTTGTTTTTGGTAATTGTCAGGTCACTTTGTGTGCTCTGAACTTCTATGTCCATTGTGGTTCTGAATTACCTGTTCATAACAGCCTCCTGTGCTAAATCCTGTTTTTTCTGCCTGTGTATGTTTTTTCCTCTCCGACTCACCGCCAATATTTGTGGGGGGCTGTCTATCCTTTGGGGATTTTCTCTGAGGCAAGATAGTATTCTGATTTCCATCTTTAGGGGTATTTAGTCCTCCGGCTGTGACGAGGTGTCTAGGTGTGTTAGGTACACTCCACGGCTACTTCTAGTTGCGGTGTTAAGTTCAGGGTTGCGGTCAGTATAGTGGCCACTTTCTCCAGTGAAAGTTCTCATGCAGCTCCAAGGTCACCGGATCATAACAGTACAACTGGCCAACAATGAATTAAATGCATCTCAGAAGAAGGGAAGGAAGCTCTTGAGCCATTTTTTTTCTCCAGTCTGTTTTGTGTTCTCTTCCCTCTTAATATCTGGGTGGCTGAGGAGCCTGGTGCAAGCATGAATGTTCAGGAATTAGCTTCTCGTGTAGACCAGCTTGCTGCTAGGGTGCAAGGTATTTCTGATTATATTGTTCAGACTCCTGCTTTAGAACCGAAGATTCTTACTCCTGATTTGTTTTCTGGTGACAGGTCTAAATTTTTGAGTTTTAAAAACAACTGTAAACTGTTTTTTGACCTGAGACCTCGATCCTCTGGTGATTCCATTCAGCAGGTAAAAATCGTAATCTCCCTGCTGCGTGGCGACCCGCAGGATTGGGTGTTTTCCCTGGAATCTGGGAATCCGGCTTTGCTTAATATTGACTCCTTTTTTCAGGCTTTAGGACTATTATATGATGAACCTAATTCTGTAGATCAAGCTGAGAAGACCTTGTTGGCCCTGTCTCAGGGTCAAGAGGCGGCAGAATTGTATTGTCAGAAATTCAGAAAATGGTCTGTATTGACTAAATGGAATAATGATGCTTTGGCGGCAATTTTCAGAAGGGGGCTTTCTGAATCCGTTAAAGATGTTATGGTGGGGTTTCCCACGCCTTCCGGTCTGAGTGATTCTATGTCTCTGGCCATTCAGATTGACCGACGTCTGCGGGAGCGCAGAACTTTGCGCGCTGTGGCGTTATCCTCAGAGCAAATTTCTGAGCCTATGCAATGTGATAGAATTCTGTCTAGAACGGAACGACAAGGTTTCAGACGTCAAAATAGGTTGTGTTATTATTGTGGCGATGCTTCTCATGTAATTTCTGTCTGCCCTAAGCGGACAAAGAGGATCGCCAGTTCAATTACCATCAGTACTGTACAACCTAAATTTCTGTTATCTGTGTCCTTGATCTGCTCATTGTCATCATTTTCTGTCATGGCGTTTGTGGATTCAGGCGCCACCTTGAATTTAATGGATTTTGAGTTTGCCAAGCATTGTGGTTTTCCCTTGCAGCCTTTGCAGAACCCTATTCCTTTGAGGGGCATTGATGCTACACCCTTGGCTAGAAATAAGCCCCAGTTTTGGACACAGGTAACCATGCGCATGGCGCTATCCCATCAGGAAGATTGTCGATTTCTGGTGTTGCATAACTTGCATGATGTTATCGTGCTGGGTTTTCCATGGTTGCAGGTACATAATCCTGTGTTGGACTGGAAGTCCATGTCTGTGACTAGTTGGGGTTGTCAGGGGGTTCATAATGATGTTCCTTTGATGTCAATCTCCTCTTCTTCACCTTCTGAGATTCCAGAGTTTTTGTCTGATTTTCAGGATGTATTCGATGAGCCCAAGTCCAGTTTTCTTCCACCGCACAGGGACTGTGATTGTGCTTTTGACTTGATTCCAGGCTGTAAGTTTCCTAAGGGTCGACTTTTTAATCTGTCTGTGCCTGAACATACCGCCATGCGGAGCTATATTAAGGAGTCTTTGGAGAAAGGGCATATTCGGCCATCTTCTTCACCGTTGGGAGCGGGGTTCTTTTTTGTTGCTAAAAAAGATGGTTCCTTGAGACCCTGTATAGATTATCGCCTCTTGAATAAAATCACGGTCAAGTTTCAATACCCTTTACCTTTGCTTTCCGATTTGTTTGCTAGGATTAAGGGAGCTAGTTGGTTTACCAAGATTGACCTTCGAGGGGCATATAATCTTGTTTGTATTAAGCAGGGTGATGAATGGAAAACTGCGTTTAACACGCCCGAAGGCCATTTTGAATACCTTGTGATGCCATTCGGACTCTCTAATGCTCCATCTGTTTTTCAGTCCTTCATGCATGATATCTTCCGGACTTATCTTGATAAATTCTTGATTGTATATTTGGACGATATTTTGATTTTTTCCGATGATTGGGAGTCTCATGTGCTACAGGCCAGGATGGTATTTCAGATCCTTCATGACAATGCCCTGTTTGTGAAAGGGTCTAAGTGTCTCTTTGGGGTGCAGAAAGTCTCTTTTTTGGGCTTCATTTTTTCTCCTTCGTCTATAGAGATGGATCCGGTTAAGGTTCAGGCCATTCATGATTGGATTCAGCCCACATCCGTGAAGAGTCTTCAGAAATTTTTGGGTTTTGCAAATTTTTATCGCCGTTTCATTGCTAATTTTTCCAGCGTGGTTAAACCCTTGACCGATTTGACGAAGAAGGGCGCTGATGTGGTGAATTGGTCCTCTGTGGCTGTCTATGCCTTTCAGGAGCTTAAACGTCGATTTACTTCTGCTCCAGTGTTGCGCTAACCGGATATTTCTCTTCCATTTCAGGTTGAGGTTGACGCTTCTGAGATTGGGGCAGGGGCCGTTTTGTCTCAGAGGGATCCTGTTGGTTCCTTAATGAAACCGTGTGCCTTCTTTTCCCGTAAGTTTTTGCCTGCTGAACGCAATTATGATGTCGGCAATCGGGAGTTGTTGGCTATGAAGTGGGCGTTTGTGGAGTGGCGACATTGGCTTGAGGGAGCTAAGCACCGTATTGTGGTCTTCACCGATCATAAGAATTTGATTTACCTTGAGTCTGCTAAACGGCTGAATCCTAGACAGGCTCGATGGTCCTTGTTTTTTTCCGTTTTGATTTCGTGGTCTCGTACCTTCCGGGTTCTAAGAATATTAAGGCTGATGCCCTCTCTGGTAGTTTTTTGCCTGATTCTCCTGAGGTCTTAGAACCGGTCGGTATTCTGAAAGAGGGGGTGGTCCTTTCTGCCATTTCCCCTGATTTACGACGGGTTCTTCAGGAATTTCAGGTTGACAAACCTGACCGCTGTCCTGTGGGGAAATTGTTTGTTCCTGACAGATGGACTAGTAGAGTGATTTCTGAGGTTCACTGTTCCGTGTTGGCCGGTCATCCTGGCATTTTTGGTACCAGAGATTTGGTTGGTAGGTCCTTTTGGTGGCCTTCATTGTCACGTGATGTGCGTTCTTTTGTGCAGTCCTGTGGGACTTGTGCGCGGGCCAAGCCTTGTTGCTCCCGTGCTAGTGGGTTGCTTTTGCCATTGCCAGTCCCTGAGAGGCCCTGGACACATATTTCAATGGATTTTATTTCTGATCTTCCGGTCTCCCAGAAGATGTCTGTTATCTGGGTTGTTTGTGACCGGTTCTCTAAGATGGTTCATTTGGTGCCCTTACCTAAATTGCCTTCCTCTTTTGATTTGGTTCCATTGTTCTTTCAGCATGTGGTCGTTTGCATGGTATTCCGGAGAATATTGTTTCCGACAGAGGTTCCCAGTTTGTTTCTAGGTTTTGGCGGGCCTTTTCTGCTAGGCTGGGCATTGATTTGTCTTTTTCTTCTGCATTTCATCCTCAGACAAATGGCCAGACCGAGCGTACTAATCAGACCTTGTAGACTTATTTGAGATGCTTTGTGTCTGCTGATCAGGATGATTGGGTGGCCTTCTTGCCATTGGCAGAGTTTGCCCTTAATAATCGGGCTAGTTCTGCTACCTTGGTTTCGCCTTTCTTTTGTAATTTTGGTTTTCATCCTCGTTTTTCTTCTGGGCAGGTTGAGCCTTCTGACTGTCCTGGTGTGGATTCTGTGGTGGACAGGTTGCAGCAGATTTGGGCTCATGTGGTGGACAAGTTGGTGTTGTCTCAAGAGGAGGCTCAACGTTTTGCTAATCGTCGTCGGTGTGTTGGTTCCCGGCTTCGGGTTGGGGATCTGGTCTGGTTGTCTTCCCGTCATGTTCCTATCAAGGTTTCTTCTCCTAAGTTTAAACCTCGGTTTATTGGTCCTTATAGGATTTCTGAGATTATTAATCCGGTGTCTTTTCTTCCGGCCTCTTTTGCTATCCATAATGTCTTCCATAGATCTTTGTTGCGGAAATATGTGGAGCCCGCTGTTCCCTCTGCTGATCCTCCGGCCCCTGTGTTGTTTGATGGGGAGTTGGAATATGTTGTTGAGAAGATTTTGGATTCCCGTTTTTCGAGGCGGAAGCTTCAGTACCTGGTCAAATGGAAGGGTTATGGCCAGGAGGATAATTCTTGGGTTTTTGCCTCTGATGTCCATGCTGCTGATTTGGTCCGTGCCTTTCATCTGGCTCATCCTGATCGTCCTGGGGGCCCTGGTGAGGGTTCGGTGACCCTTCCTCAAGGGGGGGGGGTACTGTTGTGAATTCTACTCTTGGGTTCCCTCCAGTGGTTGTTGGTGGGAATGCAGTTGTCTCTGACTCGCAGTCCTGGCCAGGTGTATAGGATAATTACAATTCTGACTGGGATATTTAGGTGTGCTGGATCCTTTAGCCCTTTCCAGTTGTCAATGTTTCTTTGGAAGTGTTGGATCTCTGCCTGGCCTCTCCTGCTTATCTGCCAGTTCAGCAAAGATAAGTGTCTGTTTCTTTTCCTGTGGCACACATGCAGTGTGCTTATTTTCAGTACTGTTCGTTTGTTTTTCTTTTGTCCAGATTAGACTGTGTCTGTGTTTTCTCAGTCTGGTTGGTTTCACTGGAGTTGCAGATATACGCTCCTACATCTTTAGTTAGATATAGGAAGTTTTTTGTATATTCTGCTGTGGATTTTTTGAAGGGTTTTAATACTGACCGCACAGAACTCTGTCCTATTCTGGCCTATCTAGCTAGAGTGGCCTCCTGTGCTAAATCCTGTTTTTTCTGCCTGTGTATGTTTTTTCCTCTCCGACTCACCGCCAATATTTGTGGGGGGCTGTCTATCCTTTGGGGATTTTCTCTGAGGCAAGATAGTATTCCGATTTCCATCTTTAGGGGTATTTAGTCCTCCGACTGTGACGAGGTGTCTAGGTGTGTTAGGTACACTCCACGGCTACTTCTAGTTGCGGTGTTAAGTTCAGGGTTGCGGTCAGTATAGTGGCCACTTTCTCCAGTGAAAGTTCTCATGCAGCTCCAAGGTCACCGGATCATAACAGCGTTGCCCCCTATGTCTTCGTAGGAAATTTAAGGTAGACAGCCAACCTATAATTAACTGTCCTGTGGAGTTCAAAGTAAGGCCTAGAGTCAGTTACTCCTGCGGTGTTCCGGCCACCGGCTACGCGCCTCAGTAGGATGTTGCCGTTCTCCGGGCACGACTCCTACTGGCTCTCCTTTGTGCTTGATCTCGTTTCTCACTGTTCCACAATATCCTTCCCTTCGTGTCACTTTCTTAGGATACCGCCACGGGGTGTGAAGGCGCGGTTCCGTAACGTTCTGCTCTGTTCGCTAGGCAACTGCCAGGTTCCCACGCCCGACAAGGACCCCCCTGTGCCTTCTCCCTGCAACACCCCCTGCCACGGGATGTTGCCTGAATCTAACCCAGTCAGCTTCTGACTAACTTCCTATCCAACCCCTAGCTTTACCAGTGTGAGGAGTGGCCCAATAAATAAAGCCTTTTTCTCCCCCTAGTGGCCGGAGTGTGAAGTGTAATGTGTGCTGGTGATACCTGGTCAGTAGAATTCCTTCAGTGCCATCAGACGTACCATCACTCCCCTTAGCGGCAGAGTGTCATACTGCAACGACCAGATCTCTGGGGCGCTGCAAACAGACAGTCAGCATCTCATCTTTCAATTAACAAACTACCCAATTTATTATTAAATGGAATCAGAGGTCAATTCGTAAATGAGGGTAATGTAATATGTTCATGTAGCTGAATAGTGGCTACCAGGGTTCTATGTTACTGGTGGGTTCTTAGCACCCCAGTCTTATACATTTATACATTCCCAATTATGGGAAGAGTGGCTGGCAATGCAATATGTCGGGGGCTCCCAACTCTTCCCCGGCAGATGGTGTCGGAGGAGAAAAGGATCCGGCCTGTTGAATTTTAATGGCACAGCCTTTTGTTTGGATCCTCTGGTAGCCGCTCTCTCATAGGTAACACAGAATCACCAGGTTGAGTTGGCCATTCTTGTATATTGGGAGAGTCAGAAAATATTTGGAAATTATATCTATCGGAAAGACGATCCTGTCTAATGTGTATGGCCAGCTTCACGTTACTGTACCTATTCACAATTATTTTGCAAAATAGGAGATAAAAAGGATTGTGTGGCTGTCAGTGTGTGCCAACAGTTATCTTTATGGTCAGACTATTACATTCAGGAAGTTGCTTACAATGAGTGGCACTGCTATGTGTGTATAACAACACCATGGTCATACCTTCAGATTTCCATAATGATGTATCGATATTTTCTGTTTTTGCACAGAGGTTAAAGAATATTAGATATGATATAATGATTTGGAAAGTTACTTTTGCTTTATTATGGTACATTTTAAAACATTTGGTGGATTCTAACAATATACTAAAAAGAAATGAAATGCACCATAATATTGACCTTTCCCTCAGGACCCCTAGTATATAATAGAATGTACTGCAGTGTCTCGGCTACTGAAATGTAATGTAATATCACAGTGACAGGTTCTTCTCACTGCTTGCTTTGGCTTTTAAACATCATTCCTCAAATCCGAGGTGCATGGAGTTGTAAGGAAGTGGAAGTGCCAAGAGAAGCAAAAGAAGCCTTTGTGAAGAAACATGCCTATTAACTGATGTACATAGTTGTTATCAAGTTCATGGTCAGTAAAAATAAGTTTAATGTTGGACTTTAGTCTCCCTCAATTCATTCTCCAACATCTGGTCCTGGCCTTTCCAAGATAGCGGCACCATAAGTCTGGAGCGGCGTATCGCGCAGGTAACAAGAGACCATACACACAGCTGGGAACCCATTTTCATGTAACGTGCCAGGGTGTGGTTAATCTAAGGAAGTGGATGTGTCACACACACCCTCCTTGAGGAGATTTTTGTTGTAAAATAATGGACTGTGTAAGGGGTGTACCAGGACTGACTTGTACCTCACCCCTCTTTCTAAATCAATGGTTGATATGCAATGTATATAACTGTATAGTGTGTTCTGGTGTAGTAATGTGATTAGTCCACTAGAGGGGGCATCATGAGACTTTAGCATAGGATAAGCAATAGTTAATCTAGGAGGTGCCAACTGTGGGAAAGACAGGAGCATTTCCTGAATGTAGTTAGTAGGGTCAGGGAGCCCAGACAGTGCCATAGGTGTTATGATACAGTGGTCTAGGAGCAACATGGAACGAGCTCTGAAGGAAGTGGTAACTGTACTGACCGCAGTCCCTAAGCTCAACACAACACTAGAAGTAGCCGTGGAATGCTCCTAACTCTCCCTAGGCATCTCGTCACAGCCTAAGAGCTAACTACCCCTAAAGAAAGAAGCAGGAAAGCTATCTTGCCTCAGAGAAAATCCCCAAAAGATAGATTAGCCCCCCACAAATAATGACTGTGAGTGGAGAGGGAAAAGACATACACAGAATGAAACCAGGATGAGCACAGGAGGCCAGTCTAGCTAAATAGACAGGACAGGATGGAATACTGTGCGGTCAGTATAAAACACTACAAAAATCCATGCAGAGTTTACAAAAAAATCTCCACACCTGACTAAAGGTGTGGAGGGCAAATCTGCCTCCCAGAGCTTCCAGCAAGACAGAATTAATTCACACTGATAAGCTGGACAAACATAGAAAGCACAGAATGGAAAAGTCCACAATCTATGGACAGAAAAGAGCAAGCAAAAACTTAGCTTTGCTGAACTGGTCAGGAAAACAGGGAACTCCAAAGAGATGTGAATCCAACCAGGAACCATTTACAAGTGGCACTGGCTGAAGAAAGAGCCAGGCCTAAATAGCTGAGCAGAAGAGACGATAAGTGGAGGCAGCTGATGACAGCTAACTCCAAGGAGCAGCCATACCACTAGAAACCACAAGAGGGAGCCCAAGAGCAGAAATCACAAAAGTGCCACTTACAATCACTGGAGGGAGCCCAAGAGCAGAATTCACAACAGTACCCCCCCTTGAGGAGGGGTCACCGAACCCTCACCAGAGCCCCCAGGCCGATCAGGACGAGCCAAGTGAAAAGCACGAACCAAATCGGTGGCATGGACATCGGAGGCAACAACCCAAGAATTATCCTCTTGGCCATAACCCTTCCACTTGACAAGATACTGAAGCCTCCGCCTCGAAAAACGAGAATCCAAAATCTTCTCAACCTCATATTCCAACTCTCCCTCAACCAACACCGGGGCAGGAGGGTCAACCGAGGGAACAACGGGCACCACATATCTCCGCAACAAAGATCTATGGAGAACATTATGAATGGCAAAAGAGGCTGGAAGAGCCAAACGAAAAGACACCGGATTAATAATTTCAGAAATTTTATAAGGACCAATAAACCGAGGCTTAAACTTAGGAGAAGAAACCTTCATAGGAACATGACGAGAAGACAACCAAACCAAATCCCCCACACGAAGCCGGGGACCAACACACCGACGGCGGTTAGCAAAACGTTGAGCCCTTTCCTGAGACAACGTCAAATTGTCCACCACATGAGTCCAAATCTGCTGCAGCCTGTCCACCACAGAATCAACACCAGGACAATCAGAAGGCTCAACCTGCCCAGAAGAAAAACGAGAATGAAAACCAAAATTACAAAAGAAAGGTGAAACCAAAGTAGCCGAACTAGCCCGATTATTAAGGGCAAACTCGGCCAACGGCAAGAAAGACACCCAATCATCCTGATCAGCAGACACAAAGCATCTCAAATAGGTCTCCAAGGTCTGATTAGTTCGCTCAGTTTGGCCATTAGTCTGAGGATGAAACGCCGAAGAAAAAGACAAATCAAAGCCCATCCTAGCACAAAAGGCCCGCCAAAATCTAGAGACAAACTGAGAACCTCTGTCAGACACAATATTCTCCGGAATGCCATGCAAACGAACCACATGCTGAAAAAATAATGGAACCAGATCTGAGGAGGAAGGCAACTTAGGCAAAGGTACCAGATGGACCATTTTAGAGAACCGGTCACAAACAACCCAGATAATAGACATCTTCTGGGAAACAGGAAGATCCGAAATAAAATCCATGGAAATATGCGTCCAGGGCCTCTCAGGGACTGGCAAAGGCAAAAGTAACCCACTAGCGTGGGGAACAGCAAGGCTTAGCCCGGGCGCAAGTCCCACAGGACTGCACAAAAGCACGCACATCGCGCGACAAGGAAGGCCACCAAAAGGACCTAGCAACCAAATCTCTGGTACCAAAAATCCCAGGATGACCAGCCAACACTGAACAATGAACCTCAGAAATTACCTTACTTGTCCATTTATCAGGAACAAACAGCTTCCCCACTGGACAGCGGTCAGGCCTATCAGCCTGAAATTCCTGAAGCACCCGCCGCAAATCAGGGGAGATAGAAGAAAGAATCACCCCCTCCTTAAGAATGCCAACCGGCTCAAGGACTCCAGGAGAATCAGGCGAAAAACTCCTAGAGAGGGCATCAGCCTTAACATTCTTAGATTCCGGAAGATACGAGACCACAA
Source organism: Ranitomeya imitator (assembly GCF_032444005.1). NCBI lineage: Eukaryota > Metazoa > Chordata > Amphibia > Anura > Dendrobatidae > Ranitomeya > Ranitomeya imitator. The sequence continues at coordinate 721,160,027 of NC_091282.1, read as the reverse complement.
AATCAAAACGGGAGAAAAACAAGGACCATCGAGCCTGTCTAGGATTCAGCCGCTTGGCTGACTCGAGGTAAATCAGATTCTTATGATCGGTCAGGACCACAACACGGTGTTTAGCTCCCTCAAGCCAATGTCGCCACTCCTCAAACGCCCACTTCATAGCCAACAACTCCCGATTGCCGACATCATAATTGCGTTCCGCAGGCGAAAACTTTCTGGAAAAAAAAGCACACGGTTTCATCAAAGAGCCATCAGACTCCCTCTGAGACAAAACGGCCCCTGCCCCAATCTTAGAAGCGTCGACCTCAACCTGAAAAGGAAGAGAAACATCCGGCTGACGCAACACAGGGGCAGAAGTAAATCGGCGTTTAAGCTCCTGAAAGGCCTCAACAGCCTCAGAGGACCAATTCGTCACATCAGCGCCTTTCTTCATCAAATCAGTAAGGGGCTTAACCACACTGGAAAAGTTGGCAATGAAACAGCGATAGAAATTAGCAAAGCCCAAAAATTTTTGAAGACCCTTCACAGATGTGGGTTGGATCCAGTCATAAATAGCTTGGACCTTAACAGGATCCATTTCTATAGACGAGGGAGAAAAAATAAAACCCAAAAAAGAGACCTTCTGAACTCCGAATAGGCACTTAGACCCCTTCACAAATAAAGCATTATCACGAAGGATCTGGAACACCCTCCTGACCTGCTTCACATGAGACTCTCAATCATCGGAAAAAATCAAAATATCATCCAAATATACGACCATGAATTTATCAAGATAATTGCGGAAAATATCATGCATGAAAGACTGGAACACAGATGGAGCATTAGAGAGCCCAAATGGCATCACAAGGTATTCAAAATGGCCTTCGGGCGTATTAAATGCAGTTTTCCATTCGTCACCCTGTTTAATACGAACAAGATTATATGCCCCTCGGAGGTCAATCTTAGTAAACCAACTAGCCCCCTTAATCTGAGCAAACAAATCAGTAAGCAAAGGCAAGGGGTATTGGAATTTGTCCGTGATCTTATTAAGAAGACGATAATCAATACAGGGTCTCAAGGAGCCATCCTTCTTAGCAACAAAAAAGAAACCCGCTCCCAATGGTGACGAAGAGGGCCGAATATGCCCCTTCTCCAAAGACTCCTTAACATAACTCCGCATGGCGGCATGCTCTGGCACAGGCAGATTGAAAAGTCGTCCCTTAGGGAACTTGCAACCAGGAATCAAGTTAATAGCACAATCACAGTCCCTGTGCAGAGGAAGGGAACTGGACTTGGGCTCATCAAATACATCCTGGAAATCCGACAAAAACTCAGGGACCTCAGAAGAGGGGGAAGAGGAAATTGACATCAAAGGAACGTCACTATGTACTCCTCGACAACCCCAACTAGTCACCGACATAGTTTTCCAATCCAGCACCGGATTATGTTCCTGTAACCATGGAAATCCCAGTACAACAACATCATGCAGGTTATGCAACACCAGAAAACGGCAATCTTCCTGATGTGCAGGAGCCATGTACATAGTCATCTGTGTCCAGTACTGAGGTTTATCCTTGGCCAAGGGTGTAGCATCAATACCCCTCAAAGGAATAGGGCTCTGCAAAGGCTGCAAGGAAAAACCACAGCGCCTGGCGAATTCTAAGTCCATTAAGTTCAGGGCAGCGCCTGAATCCACAAATGCCATGACAGAAAAGGACGACAATGAGGGTCACAGATAAGAGAAATTTAGGCTGTATAGTACTAATGGTAACAGACCTAGCGACTCTCTTAGTACGCTTAGGGCAATCAGAGATAACATGAGCCGAATCACCACAGTAAAAACACAGCCTTGTAAGGATTTGGACTGTACATCTGTTCCTGTCTGCTGTTGCCCTCAGTTCGGTTACTTTTGCCCTTACCTAAGATGGAGTCACTGGCCTCACGGGGGCCATCTTGCTTCCTGTCAGACTTTCCTTGTTCCTGTCTGTGGTGTATATAAGGGAGCTCTGTATATTACTCATTGCTTGAGTATCTTGTTCCTGGACTTGTGATCAAGCTGGAAGAACTGCTATCTTGCTGGTTTCTTCGTTACCTTGGGATACCCCATCTGTCTCCGGATCTACATCTCTTCATCGTAAGACTTGTTTCCCTGGATCTGCTCTGCACTGATCTCTGCTGCTGGACTGTTCCCTGCTAGGAGGCCTGGCCTGGTCTCCAGGTCTCTGGATCTGACATACTTGGACTTCCACGGTCTGTACACGTGCTTACTGCTTATCCAGCTCTGTCTGCTACTAACTTGCTGTGTCATAGCTGTTTACCTGCATACCATCATAAATATTATTGAACTCTTACCTGTTGTCTCTCGGCCTCTTTTCTGACCCATGATACTGATCTCCACTGCACTTAGCACTAAGTTTATAACAAGCCTATTCTGACGTCTGAATTCCTGCCGTTCTATTCTAGTCAAAATCCTATCACATTGCATAGGTTCAGGACTTTGCTCAGATGATACTGCCATATGGTGCACAGCTTTGCGCTCGCGCAGACGCCGATCAATCTGAATGGCTAGAGGCATAGATTCGCTCAAACCTGTAGGCGTAGGAAAGCCCACCATAACATCTTTAAGGGTTTCAGAAAGACCTTTTCTGAAAATAGCAGCCAGAGCCTCTTCATTCTATTTAATGAGCACAGACCATTTTCTAAATTTCTGGCAGTATAATTCTGCCGCTTCCTGACCTTGACACAAGGCCAACAGGGTTTTTTCTGCATGATCCACAGAATTAGGTTCGTCATACAATAATCCGAGCACTTGAAAAAATGCATCTGCATTCAATAATGCCGGATCCCCTGTTTCAAGAGAAAAAGCCCAGTCTTGAGGGTCACCACGCAGCAAGGATATGATGATTTTTACTTGCTGAATGGGATCACCAGAAGAACGGGGTTTCAAAGCAAAAAACAATTTGCAGTTATTTTTAATGTTCTTGGATCTGTCCCCAAAAAACAAATCAGGAGTAGGAATTCTAGGCTCTAAAGCCGGAGTCTGGACAACATAGTCCTGGATACTCTGTACTCTTGCAGCAAGTTGATCCACACGAGAAAACATACCCTGAACATCCATGCCAAAGCATATATCCTGCACCACCCAGATATCAAGAGGAAAAAAAAAAGACAAACCAGAGCACAGAAAAAAAAATGTTTCAGAACTTTCTTTTCCTTCTTTTGAGATGCATTTAATTCATTTTTGGCCACTTGTACTGTTATGATACGGTGGTCTAGGAGCAACATGGAACGAGCTCTGAAGGAAGTGGTAACTATACTGACCGCAGTCCCTAAGCTCAACACAACACTAGAAGTAGCCGTTGAATGCTCCTAACTCTCCATAGGCATCTCGTCACAGCCTAAGAGCTAACTACCCCTAAAGAAAGAAGCAGGAAAGCTATCTTGTCTCAGACAAAATCCCCAAAGGATAGATTAGCCCCCACAAATAATGACTGTGAGTGGAGAGGGAAAAGACATACACAGAATGAAACCAGGATGAGCACAGGAGGCCAGTCTAGCTAAATAGACAGGACAGGATGGAATACTGTGCGGTCAGTATAAAACACTACAAAAATCCACGCAGAGTTTACAAAAAAATCTCCACACCTGACTAAAGGTGTGGAGGGCAAATCTGCCTCCCAGAGCTTCCAGCAAGACAGAATTAATTCACACTGATAAGCTGGACAAACATAGAAAGCACAGAATGGAAAAGTCCACAATCTATGGATAGAAAAGAGCTAGCAAAAACTTAGCTTTGCTGAACTGGTCAGGATAACAGGGAACTCCAAAGAGATGTGAATCCAACCAGGAACCATTTACAAGTGGCACTGGCTGAAGAAAGAGCCAGGCCTAAATAGCTGAGCAGAAGAGACGATAAGTGGAGGCAGCTGATGACAGCTAACTCCAAGGAGCAGCCATACCACTAGAAACCACAAGAGGGAGCCCAAGAGCAGAACTCACAAAAGTGCCACTTACAACCACCGGAGGGAGCCCAAGAGCAGAATTCACAACACATAGGGCCTTAGAGCCCAGGCAACGCAGTGGACCCCTTAACGTTTCAAGCTAGGAGCCCAGTCGTCCAGGGCTTGGGAACTGAAGGATACAGCAGCAGTGGAATGCAGGGCGGCACCAAGATGTGGCAGCTGAGTACTTGGGCAGATGCCCTTATGTCTGGGACAAAATGGACAGGGGAACTCCTGAATGTAATTAAGCTGGACAGAAGGAACGCTGCAGTACCGGACGAGTCAGTATGACACAAGAGCATTCTAGAAGAAGTGGGGAAAAGCACAGGAATAGACAAGGATGTGTACTGTGATGTTCCCTGTGATATTGCTGTAACTGAGTTGGACGTACTGCAAATGGATTCAAGCAAAGTTGTTTGTTACAAGTTGAAACTGAACTCAGTCTCTCTTTGTGTGAAACCAACGGGAGTGAACCCACAGCAGATCAGAGGGGACCCTGATGGTACCAAAGGCGTTAAAGAAGGTACGCTGCAAAGGGCACATGTCAGCTATGACTATGGCCCTGGCTCTCCTCACACACTGCACTGTTTAAATGTGATTTTTGCTGTTTGACAATTTGCATACACTTAGTTGGGAATAGAAATAATTATTAGTTGGGACTAGACCAGAATGGAAAGGGATATGTGGGAAGACAGACAATGACTTCCTTTAAGTGAGTTGGTTAAATCCCAATGTCCAGCAAAGACAGACCTGAGGTATGACAGTTGGCAGACTGGCATGTTAAAGTGTGATGTGTGAATAGGGAAGACCACGGGACATCGGATAATACACCTTAAGGCCCAAGGAAATGGGCAGAGATATTTGACAGAGATATTTAACAGATTGGAACCCTGGCCAGGGAGGCCATCTAAATGATATAGAACTTAACCCAGGGGAAGTAGAAGGCCTACTTGAAGGAGATTGAACGAGAAGGAATTGTAGCAGCAGGACTTTAGTGAACATTTATCTACAGTAAAGGGATCAAGGTTCTAGTGAGGAGTCGTATCAATGCACCTCAAGCAGTGGGGATTCCCATGAGTCAGTTGGGATATGAGAATAGCTGGGTGTGGCCATAGCGTTACACCTGGACCCTCTCAGGGCAAAACAAAGTTTCTGTCACAACAGCAACTGGCATGCCTCCTCTCAGCACAGCCCCAGTCCTTGAGTGGTTTCTCCTTGTTGAAGGACTCTCCACTGAGTTTGTTTCCTCCTGCACGCCTCACCACTGCTACACTTGCATGTGGTACCCATCTAGCCTTAGGGAGGGTGTGGCTGGTCTCTGGAATTTAATCTTGCTGTGTCCTGCAGAGATCAGATTCCCTGACCTATTGCGTGCTAGCAGGGCCTTTATTAGGCAGCTCCTACCTTCACCCCTCGCCCAAACGTCAGTTCCATCCTTGTTAGCCCACGTTTATGCTTGTCTCAGTATTCTGCATCTCGTTACTGATCCAGCTAGCTTTCCCATCCTGGAAACAGGAACACATGGGCTACTTGCACAGTGAACAAGTCTGTATGATCATGTTCACACACCACCAAGAAACCTGAAGACACAAAAGAGAATAATAAAACCAAAAACACTCAGTTTGAAAAAATGTTGCAGTAATCCGCAAGTGCTAGTAAAAGATGTAAAAAACAGGGTATTTGGTTGATACGTTTTTTGCAAAAAATGTATACTAAGCTGCTCTACCAAACTTCACGGTATACCCTTATCAGAGCAGTCCTAACTAATGTATGCAATCCCTCTCTGATGTATTTAAAAACCTGATCATCTGTATATTACCTGTGTGAACAGGGTTCAGAGAGGAAAAATCCATGTGTGCATACAGGGTAGAACAGCTTTTGTGCAGATAGCCCAAGAGGAGTGGTGGAACTCCCCAGTCTTGTAGACACAAGAGAGCAATTATGGAAACAGGAACACATGGGCTACTTGCACAGTGAACAAGTCTGTATGATCATGTTCACACACCACCAAGAAACCTGAAGACACAAAAGAGAATAATAAAACCAAAAACACTCAGTTTGAAAAAATGTTGCCGTAATCCGCAAGTGCTAGTAAAAGATGTAAAAAAACAGGGTATTTGGTTGATACGTTTTTTGCAAAAAATGTATACTAAGCTGCTCTACCAAACTTCACGGTATACCCTTATCAGAGCAGTCCTAACTAAACTAATTTTTTGCAAAAAACGTATCAACCAAATACCCTGTTTTTTACATCTTTTACTAGCACTTGCGGATTACTGCAACATTTTTTCAAACTGAGTGTTTTTGGTTTTATTATTCTCTTTTGTGTCTTCAGGTTTCTTGGTGGTGTGTGAACATGATCATACAGACTTGTTCACTGTGCAAGTAGCCCATGTGTTCCTGTTTCCATAATTGCTCTCTTGGCCTGGTTTCTTAGGGTTGTATACTTGGTATACATGGGTAGGAACCAGCATTCTTCAGAGTCTTTGAGAGTGGGAGCTAGTTCTGCGTGACGGTTTTCAAAAATCTTTGACATGAAGGAGAAAAAGTGATCTTTCATCTCTGGTTTCTTTTGCAAATTACGAATGAGAGAGGAGAAACGTTGTAATGCCTGATTTCTGTTGTTCGGTAGACGTGGTCTGTGGGTTTTGAAGGGAAGAGGTGCGACCCAGCTGTTGGTCTCATCTTTAACGAGTCCCTTGTCCATTACCTCTAAGAACAACTTGTCCTCTACCGACATTGCCACTTGGTTGTCCTGCTTAGTTCTCTGGAAGACTGTGCCCCCTAACTGATCCTCATAGCTTCCCAACACTATACTGCTGTCGTGAGTAAAGTCTATTAAATGATCAGGTAGTTGGATGCTGTGTGGCAGTTCCCTGACATGGAACTCATTGTTACAAGGTTGAAACAGAGATGGTCGTCCTTTCTCCAATGTATTTGTCAGCATGCTTGTCACAGAAGATGGGGCGTGCATGCGTCCCAAGCATACGTTGCCAATTATGACCCATCCTAGGTCTAGCCTTTGGGCATAGGGAGCATTGTGGAGTCCGTTGATATGACGTCTCACTTTATGAACCTGTAGGATATCTCTCCCCAACAGCAGAATTATCTGGGCCTGATGGTCGAGTTCCAGTATGAGGTGTGCTATTTGTTTTAAGTGAGCGTGATGGATTGCTACATCTGGCGTAGGGATTTCAGATCTGTTGTCTGGGATCTGGTTACATTCGATGATCGTAGGTAGTGGTAGGCAGAATTGTCCGTCTAAAGACTCGATCTGGTAGTCAGTAGCTTTCCTGCCTGCTGTTGTCACAGTACCTGCACACGTCTTTAAGGAGTAGGGAGTGCTTGGCCCTTTGATGTTGAATAGGTCAAAGAACGTTGACCTAGCCAAGGATCGATTACTTTGATCATCCAAGATAGCATACAGTCTTACAGCTTGGTCTCTATGGCCCTTCGGGTATACTTTGACGAGGCATATTTTTGAACAAGACCTACTGTCTATTGTCCCTTTGCAGACCTCGGTACATTGTGAAGTGATCTCTGGCGTAGCTGTATCTGTGCTCCTTTCCTCCCCGCCATGCTCACTGTCAGCTGGCGTGTTTTGTGTACTCCATGGAGCTGGGCCAGGGTGTAGAGCGGTGTTATGATCTGTGGTGCCACATTCTGTGCATTTTACACTGACCTTGCAATCCTTGGTGAGATGAGCTGTGGACGAGCAGCACTTGTAGCAGATACCGTTTTCTTTCAGGAAGCTTCTGCGATCTGGCATAGATTTTCCTCTGAAGGCTCTGCATTTCAGGAGAGGATGAGGCTTCTGATGAAGTGGGCACTGCTTGTCAGGGTCCTGCACCTTTGTCTCTGATTGGGAGCAGCCAGCAGACCTGTAATTAGAATCTGAAGAAGAAACATAAGTCTTGTGTACTGCCACAGATGTTCTGCGTGGATTTGCAGGTGGTGATGGTGTGGCATATGGTATTGCAAAGTCAAAGCTGGGATCGTTTCTAATTCTTGCTTGTTGGTGTATGAAGTCTACAAAAACGGAGAAGGGAGGGAATGGAACGCTGTGTTTGTATTTGTACGTGGAACCATGTGTGAGCCACCTCTCCTGTAGATTGTAGGGCAACTTCTGGACTATAGGGTTAACACCTCTGGCTGTGTCGAGAAATGCAAGTCCCTGTAGGTCGTCCTCGTATTTGGCAACTTGGACTTCCTTTAGCAAGTCGCTTGGCTCTCTTAGTTTCTGGAGACCTTTGTTAAATATTTTAGGAAAGTCATCGATTCTTTTGAACAAGGCTCTTTCTATTACTTCTGCTGAGCCGTAACACTCATCCAGCCTTTTCCAGATCTCTTTGAGGCCAGTCTCAGGGCGGTTTATATTAATGTCTCTGATCCTTACTGCGTGTTTGACTGACTCTTCTCCCAGGTATTTGACTAACAGGTCTATCTCTTCCCTGTGTTGCAGCCCCAAGTCTCTAATGACATTTTGGAAGGAAGCTTTCCAAGCTCTGTAACCTTCAGCTCGGTCAGTGAATTTCATGAGTCCCTTGGCAACTAGTTCACGTCGTGTGAAGAACTTGGCAAATTCTGTCGTGAACCGGTTGTCAGCAGAGTATACTGGTGATGGGTCGCCCTGATAGTGATGTGAGGTGCGTTCGTACCTGTTAGTGTCCTCATGGTGGCGCCAGCCGGTGTCGTATTGCTTCGGCCTGATGTACGGTGTGTCAGCAGGGTGATCCACGTTGGTTACCTGACGAGGGGCAAGGTAGTCATTAGCAGAGTTGTTTTGCCTCACATTTTCGAGTTTGTTTCTGTCCTGAGCCTCGTGACAACTCTCGCTCACTTCGCTGGAGGTGTCGTATTGTGGTTTTGGTACTGGTTCAGGGTTATAGTTTGGATCAGGAAGGTCATTAACATACTGAGATGTGTGTTGTGGTGAGTCTTGCAGTGGAAACTCCAGACTCGACGTACTGCTTTGGCTATGCAGCTTGGGATTTTGCGCGGCTTCTAGCGATTCTGCTTCGGCGAGGGCTGCGGCAGCTTCCCTTTTTGCTGCTAGGCTTTCGAAGGCGGCATCCACACGTGCCTTCTCTAACTGCGACCTTCTCTTTTGATCTGCTCTCTCTAAGCGCGACCTTCTCTCTTGATCGGCTCTCTCTTCATCTATGCGTGCTTTTTCTAATTTAAGTTGCATCTCTTGGTCAGCAAAGCTCGCTCGTATTTTGGCAGCTTCAGCATTTGCGCGGGCAATGGCGACAGCGCTGCTGATGGATGTTGTCTTTGAGGAGACGGAAGTAACAGATCTTGTCCTATGCGATTTGTGAGACATGGTGTCTTGGGAAAGTGCTTGGCTGTGCAGAGATTGCTGTAGCTGTATTTAGTCTCTGAGTAGCCGGTGACTTGAATCTCACTAGTTGGATGGCTGCCGTTTCACTGTTCTGTCCTCACTAGCTGAGGCAGGCTCATACGTAGCTATACAGTCAGCTAAACCGCTATACCGGGGTCCAATAAGGAGACTGTGGTTGAGTCTGTGCTTTATTAAACGTAGTGGTATATTGATGCGGTGAAACTGTGAACAATGATATACATAGAATCAGTGCATGGCATAGAACAGATACATAATACACATGATATACATTATGCATAACATTTAGAAAGCTAGTGACTAAACTGGGAGTACAACTGGTTAAACTAAGCTAATATAGAGCAGGAATATCTATAGGAAGCATAAAGACATACCGGCAATGCAATCGCAAGGGGGATGAAGTGAAGCGTCTTTCCTTGAAGGCAAACTGAAGAAAGTGAAAGGAAAAATGGAGGGAAATGGAGGCTGAGCTACCATAATGCATTGCAAAGGAGGAGGAGAATCAGACATGGATAATACAAAAACAAGATTGAACTGCCAACATAACTCTGACCGCTAGAGGGAGCCAAAGCATCACAGATGAATAAAGGCATGAATATATCAATACTGTATACTGAGGAAACTGCAATTATGCAAGCAAATAATCAGGGTAACAATATTAGATGGCGGAGACAGAACATTGTTTGCTCCCAGAAGTGCTCTGTTTTATAGTGTTCTGCTTTTGAACAAACAAAAGTCCATAAAATTTAAATTCATGCAATATACAATACATGGTAGACATCTCTAGAAGGTAGGTATCGAAGGGGATATCACTCTTTGGGAAGATGTATTAGAGTATAGAGTGCACACAAAAAAGTATCTCCATCATCATTGGCAACTTTGTTGACAGATTCTTATCAGAAATATTTACAGATGGGTGCAATGATTTTTTAAAACCATTGAGATAAAGGATAATTCATCACTTTCGTGTTTTAACAAGAAAGTAATCATGATTATTGGCGGGCGCTCATCAATTTGGCTTCATCCATAATATGCCACATTTATTATTGCTGAAATTGATTCCCTGTACTGGCAAGTGCCTTTACATCCACTTTAGCAAATTCTTCAGTGGCAACTGTTAAAAAGTAACAGCACCTAAATCAGGTGTGGAAAAAGACAGAAGAGGGCCCATGTGCAAGAACAAGATACAGTATGTGCCCTTTGCAGTCCAATAGCTCATCATAATGCACAGCTCCTCCTGCTTTGAAGGTGGTAGTGACACCTTACCTTTTGGGCCCCTGTATGGTTGCGCAGGTTGCATCATGCTTGCACATTACCTAAATATTACAATTTTCGGGGGTTGCCTGTAAAATAAACATTCATGTCTTTGTAGCATGTGAACCAAGATTATTTAAAAGTTGATTTCCAGCCACTTTGGGCCAGTTGCAGAGAGCATCTAGAGTGACCAGGACTTACAGAGAGATGATTGCCTCTGTAACTGTTCCTGGCAGAGACAGACAGGTGTAGTCACCCCCCCCACCCCCACCCCTTAATATATACAGGTGCTCCCGTGAAGGAAACTACAGATTTGGTGAGATAAAACCATTTTTTTTTTATTGATCACTGGTTTACGTGAGCACTTTTTGCATTTTATCACTGTTGTGTCTTGTTGAGAATTATCCATTAGGTTTTTTTAGATATTTATTACTAAAAGTTATGTTTTATTGTATTGAAGGTGTTTTTCTTGGCAATTCTGGACACAAATAGCACTAACAACAAAAATTCATATGGCCAAAATTATAGGATAAATGAGTGTTTGTCCAATTGAATAACAGAGAGCCAAAGCCAGGTAGGGAACATGTGTCTAATGTCACTCCATAGGGATTCTATTATGGCTTCATACACACAGAGGAGTGACATGGCCACATGAATAAGGGATAAAGGTAAAGGTGCTTCTCTAAGTTTTCAATAAGTTTTCTTTAAAAATTAACTATACTTTCAAGTACTTTTTCGGAATAAGCTGTCATATGCGTGTAAATGAGGAATAACATTTTTCAGGAATTAATGTTACATACATTTTCACTAGTTTTCCAACACTGCAAACTCTGTCTCTTACTTTGCAATTTACTCTCAGATGTTAGAAGGAGACATATATTGAATTGCGCACAGAGAGATAATCCCCCTATTTTTTCTTTGGCACAAGGATAAAAGCAACAGCAGCATGGAGGAAATTTATTTAACTGTACCGAGCCATGTAGATGTGAATCCAGCTGTGGTGTGAGGTAAAAGACTTGTTAGAAAGTCTAACACAATCTCTGCTTCTTTTCTCTCTCACCTCCACTCACTCTCCCCTCCACAGCTTATAATAAGAGATATAACCTAACAATCTTAAATTAAGTTAAAGTTGATCTGTTATTTTGAGAGTGGATGATGAATTCTGGAGGAGAGAGGGGAGGAGAGGGAGAGGGAGAGGGATCTCCTCCCAGACCAGGATTAAAGCATCATTCAACAGTGGACAGTCTGTTTTGCAACATGGTGTTGGTGGATGGAACAAGACATGATGTCCCAGGTATGCTCGATTGGATTCAGGTCTGGGAAACGGGCAGGCCAGTCCATAGCATCAATGCCTTCATCATGCAGGAACTGCTGACATGCTTCAGCCACATGAGGCCTAGCATTGTCATGCATCAGAAGGTACCCAGGGCCCACTGCACATGGTCTCACAATGGGTCTGAGGATCCCATCTCAGAAGTCAATGGCAGTCAGGTTACCTCTGGCTAGCACATGGAGGGCTGTGCGGCCCTCTAAAGAAATGCCTTCCCACACCATTTCTGACCCACTGCCAAACTAGTCATGCTGGAGGATGTTGCAAGCAACAGAACATTCTCCATGAATATCTCCACATGTCTGTCACATGTGCTCAGTGTGAACCTGCTCTCATCCGTGAAGAGAACAGGGCGTCAATGTTGAATTTGCCAATCTTTGTGTTTTCTGGCAAATGCCAATGGCCCTGCACAGTGTTGGATGGTAAGCACAACACCCACTTGTGGATGTAGGGTCCTCATACCACCCTCATGGAGTCTGTTTCTGACAATTTGAGCAGACACATTGATGTTAGTAGCCTGCTGGAGGTCATTTTGCAGGCTCTGGCACTGCTCCTCCTATTCCTCCTTGCACAAAGGAGGAAGTAGGGGTCCTGATGCTGGGTTGTTTCCCTCCTGTGGCCCCCTCCACATCTCCTGGTGTACTGGCCTGTCTCCTGGTATCTGCTTCATGATAAGGACACTGTGCTGACAGACACAGCTACCCTTCTTGCTACAGCTCACATTGGTGTGCCATTCTGGATGAGCTGCACTACCTGAGCAACTTCTGTGGGTTGTAGACACTGCCTCATGCCACTGAACCTCTAGGGGTTAGAGCAATGACAAAATGCAAAAGTGACCAAAACAACAGCCAGAAAGCACGAGAACAGAGAAATTGTCTGTGTTCACCACCTGCAATACCACTCCTTTATTATGTCTTGCTAATTGCCTATCATTTCTACCTGTTGTCTGTTCCAGTTGCACAACAGCAGGAGAAATTGATTCACAATCAGTGTTACTTCATAACTGGAAAGGTTGATTTCACAGAAGTGTAATGGACTTGGAGTTTCATTGTGTTGTTTAAGTCTTCCCTTTATTTTTTTAGCACTGTATATATAATATATATAGTGTACAGAGCAAAAGTTTGGACACACCTTCTCATTTAAAGATTTTTCCGTATTTTCAAGACTATGAAAATTGTAAATTCACACTGAAGGCATCAAAACTATGAATTAACACATGTGGAATTATATACTTAACAAAAAAGTGTGAAAAAAACTGAAAATATGTCATATTCTAGGTTCTTCAAAGTAGCCACCTTTTGCTTTGATGACTGCTTTGCACACTCTTGGCATTCTCTTGATGAGCTTCAAGAGGTAGTCACTGGGAATGGTTTTCACTTCACAGGTGTGCCCTGTTAGGTTTAATAAGTGGGATTTCTTGCCTTATAAATAGGGTTGGGACCATCAGTTGTGTTGTGCAAAAGTCTGGTGGATACACAGCTCATAGTCCTACTGAATAGACTGTTAGAATTTGTATTATGGCAAGAAAAAAGCAGCTAAGTAAAGAAAAACGAGTGTCCATCATTACTTTAAGAAATGAAGGTCAGTCAGTCCGAAAAATTGGGAAACTTTGAAAGTGTCCCCAAGTGCAGTTGCAAAAACCATCAAGCGCTACAAAGAAACTGGCTTACATGAGGACTGCCCCAGGAAAGGAAGACCAAGAGTCACCTCTGCTTCTGAGGAAAAGTTTATCCGAGTCACCAGCCTCAGAAATCGCAGGCTAACAGCAGTTCAGATTAGAGACCAGGTCAATGCCACACAGAGTTCTAGCAACAGACACATCTCTCCAACAACTGTTAAGAGGAGACATTGTGCAGCAGGCCTTCATGGTAAAATAGCTGCTAGGAAACCACTGCTAAGGACAGGCAACAAGCAGAAGAGACTTGTTTGGGCTAAAGGACACAAGAAATGGACATTAGACCAATGGAAATCTGTGCTTTGGTCTGATGAGTCCAAATTTGAGATTTTTGGTTCCAACCACCGTGTCTTTGTGCGACGCAGAAAAGGTGAACGGATGGACTCTACATGCCTGGTTCCCACCGTGAAGCATGGAGGAGGAGGTGTGATGGTGTGGGGGTGCTTTGCTGGTGACACTATTGGGGATTTATTTGAAGGCATACTGAAACAGCATGGCTACCACAGCATCATGCAGCGGCATGCTATTCCATCCGGTTTGTGTTTAGTTGGACCATCATTTATTTTTCAACAGGACAATGACCCCAAACACACCTCCAGGCTGTGTAAGGGCTATCTGACCAAGAAGGAGAGTGATGGGGTGCTAAGCCAGATGACCTGGCCTCCACAGTCACCAGACTTGAACCCAATCGAGATGGTTTGGGGTGAGCTGGACCGTAGAGTGAAGGCAAAAGGGCCAACAAGTGCTAAGCATCTCTGGAAACTCCTTCAAGATTGTTGGAAGACCATTTCTGGTGACTACCTCTTGTAGCTCATCAAGAGAATACCAAGAGTGTGCAAAGCAGTCATCAAAGCAAAAGGTGGCTACTTTGAAGAACCTAGAATATAAGACATATTTTCATTTGTTTCACACTTTTTTGTTAAGTATATAATTCCACATGTGTTAATTCATAGTTTTGATGCCTTAAGTGTAGTGTTGAGCATTCCGATACCGCAAGTATCGGGTATCGGCCGATACTTGCAGTATCGGAATTCCGATACCGAGTTCCGATACTTTTGTGGTATCGGGAATCGGTATCGGATCCATATTAATGTGTAAAATAAAGAATTAAAATAAAAAATATTGATATGCTCACCTCTCCGGAGGCCCCTGGACATCACCGCTGGTAACCGGCAGCCTTCTTTGTTTAAAATGAGCGCAGATTTTCTCCGGGGTCTCGGCTGCCGGGGGTAGCCGAGACCCCAGAGAACATGATTCGGGGGGTTTTTAACCCACCCCGCATTTGCGATCGCCGGTAATTAACCGTTTACCGGCGATCGCAAAAAACAAACAAACCGCAATCTCTTTTTAATTTCTCTGTCCTCCGATGTGATCGCACATCGGAGGACAGAGAAAAGGGGTCCCAGATAGCCCCCCAATACTCACCTATCTCCCCCGATGCTCCTCGTGTCTCCCGGTGGGCGCTGCCATCTTCAAAATGGCGGGCGCATGCGCAGTGCGCCCGCCGGCCGGCCCCGTGAGAATCTTTGGCCGAGACCCCAAAGAGCAAGATCGGGGTCGGTTTTACCGACCCCTGTTTTGCGATCGCCGGTAATTAACTGTTTACCGGCGACCGCAAAAAAAAAAGTCAAAGTGTAATTCTCTGTCCTCTGATGTGATCGCACATCAGAGGACAGAGAAATAGGGGGATTTGGGGTCCCTGCCATACTCACCTGTGTCCCTGGGTCCTCCTGCTGCTCCTCCTGGCCGCCGGCAAAAGAAAATGGCGGGTGCATGCGCAGTGCGCCTGCCATCTGTCTCCATTTGCCGGCCGGCAGGAGAAGAGCAGTTGGGGCTAAAATTAGGGTTAGGAGTAGGGTTAGGGGTAGGGTTAGGGTTAGGGGTAGGGCTAGGGGTAGGGTTAGGGGTAGGGTTAGGGGTAGGGTTAGAGGTAGGGGTAGGGTTAGGGGTAGGGGTAGGGTTAGGGGTAGGGTTAGGGGTAGGGTTAGGGGTAGGGTCAGGGGTAGGGTTAGGGGTAGGGTCAGGGGTAGGTTTAGGGCTAGGGGTAGGGCTAGGGTTAGGGGTAGGGTTAGGGCTAGGATTAGGGTTAGGGCTAAATTTAGGGTTAGGGTTGGGGCTAAATTTAGGGTTAGGGTTGGGGCTAAATTTAGAGTTAGGGTTGGGGCTAAATTTAGGGTTAGGCTTCTTTCACACTTACGTCGGTACGGGGCCGTCGCAATGCATCGGCCCGACATACCGACACACGTTGTGAAAATTGTGCACGTGGGCAGCGGATGTAGTTTTTCAACGCATCCGCTGCCCAATCTATGTCCTGGGGAGGAGGGGGCGGAGTTACGGCCACGCATGCGCGGTCAGAAATGGCGGATGCGACGTACAAAAAAACATAGTAACATAGTAACATAGTTAGTAAGGCCGAAAAAAGACATTTGTCCATCCAGTTCAGCCTATATTCCATCATAATAAATCCCCAGATCTACGTCCTTCTACAGAACCTAATTGTATGATACAATATTGTTCTGCTCCAGGAAGACATCCAGGCCTCTCTTGAACCCCTCGACTGAGTTCGCCATCACCACCTCCTCAGGCAAGCAATTCCAGATTCTCACTGCCCTAACAGTAAAGAATCCTCTTCTATGTTGGTGGAAAAACCTTCTCTCCTCCAGACGCAAAGAATGCCCCCTTGTGCCCGTCACCTTCCTTGGTATAAACAGATCCTCAGCGAGATATTTGTATTGTCCCCTTATATACTTATACATGGTTATTAGATCGCCCCTCAGTCGTCTTTTTTCTAGACTAAATAATCCTAATTTCGCTAATCTATCTGGGTATTGTAGTTCTCCCATCCCCTTTATTAATTTTGTTGCCCTCCTTTGTACTCTCTCTAGTTCCATTATATCCTTCCTGAGCACCGGTGCCCAAAACTGGACACAGTACTCCATGTGCGGTCTAACTAGGGATTTGTACAGAGGCAGTATAATGCTCTCATCATGTGTATCCAGACCTCTTTTAATGCACCCCATGATCCTGTTTGCCTTGGCAGCTGCTGCCTGGCACTGGCTGCTCCAGGTAAGTTTATCATTAACTAGGATCCCCAAGTCCTTCTCCCTGTCAGATTTACCCAGTGGTTTCCCATTCAGTGTGTAATGGTGACATTGATTCCTTCTTCCCATGTGTATAACCTTACATTTATCATTGTTAAACCTCATCTGCCACCTTTCAGCCAAAGTTTCCAACTTATCCAGATCCATCTGTAGCAGAATACTATCTTCTCTTGTATTAACTGCTTTACATAGTTTTGTATCATCTGCAAATATCGATATTTTACTGTGTAAACCTTCTACCAGATCATTAATGAATATGTTGAAGAGAACAGGTCCCAATACTGACTCCTGCGGTACCCCACTGGTCACAGCGACCCAGTTAGAGACTATACCATTTATAACCACCCTCTGCTTTCTATCACTAAGCCAGTTACTAACCCATTTACACACAATTTCCCCCAGACCAAGCAGTCTCATTTTGTGTACCAACCTCTTGTGCGGCACGGTATCAAACGCTTTGGAAAAATCGAGATATACCACGTCCAATGACTCATCATGGTCCAGCCTATAGCTTACCTCTTCATAAAAACTGATTAGATTGGTTTGACAGGAGCGATTTCTCATAAACCCATGCTGATATGGAGTTAAACAGTTATTCTCATTGAGATAATCCAGAATAACATCCCTCAGAAACCCTTCAAATATTTTACCAACAATAGAGGTTAGACTTACTGGCCTATAATTTCCAGGTTCACTTTTAGAGCCCTTTTTGAATATTGGCACCACATTTGCTATACGCCAATCCTGCGGAACAGACCCTGTCGCTATAGAGTCCCTAAAAATAAGAAATAATGGTTTATCTATTACATTACTTAGTTCTCTTAGTACTCGTGGGTGTATGCCATCCGGACCCGGAGATTTATCTATTTTAATCTTATTTAGCCGGTTTCGCACCTCTTCTTGGGTTAGATTGGTGACCCTTAATATAGGGTTTTCATTGTTTCTTGGGATTTCACCTAGCATTTCATTTTCCACCGTGAATACCGTGGAGAAGAAGGTGTTTAATATGTTAGCTTTTTCCTCGTCATCTACAACCATTCTTTCCTCACTATTTTTTAACCCCTTCATGACCCAGCCTATTTTGACCTTAAAGACCTTGCCGTTTTTTGCAATTCTGACCAGTGTCCCTTTATGAGATAATAACTCAGGAACGCTTCAACGGATCCTAGCGGTTCTGAGATTGTTTTTTCGTGACATATTGGGCTTCATGTTAGTGGTAAATTTAGGTCAATAAATTCTGCGTTTATTTGTGATAAAAACGGAAATTTGGCGAAAATTTTGAAAATTTTGCAATTTTCACATTTTGAATTTTTATTCTGTTAAACCAGAGAGATATGTGACACAAAATAGTTAATAAATAACATTTCCCACATGTTTACTTTACATCAGCACAATTTTGGAAACAAAATTTTTTTTTGTTAGGAAGTTACAAGGGTTAAAATTTGACCAGCGATTTGTCATTTTTACAACGAAATTTACAAAACCATTTTTTTTAGGGACCACCTCACATTTGAAGTCAGTTTGAGGGGTCTATATGGCTGAAAATACCCAAAAGTGACACCATTCTAAAAACTGCACCCCTCAAGGTACTCAAAACCACATTCAAGAAGTTTATTAACCCTTCAGGTGCTTCACAGCAGCAGAAGCAACATGGAAGGAAAAAATGAACATTTAACTTTTTAGTCACAAAAATTATCTTTTAGCAACAATTTTTTTATTTTCCCAATGGTAAAAGGAGAAACTGAACCACGAAAGTTGTTGTCCAATTTGTCCTGAGTACGCTGATACCTCATATGTGGGGGTAAACCACTGTTTGGGCGCACGGCAGGGCTTGGAAGGGAAGGAGCGCCATTTGACTTTTTGAATCAAAAATTGGCTCCACTCTTTAGCGGACACCATGTCACGTTTGGAAAGCCCCCGTGTGCCTAAAAATTGGAGCTCCCCCACAAGTGACCCCATTTTGGAAACTAGACATCCCAAGGAACTTATCTAGATGCATAGTGAGCACTTTGAACCCCCAGGTGCTTCACAAATTGATCCGTAAAAATGAAAAAGTACTTTTTTTTCACAAAAAAATTCTTTTAGCCTCAATTTTTTCATTTTCACATGGGCAACAGGATAAAATGGATCCTAAAATGTGTTGGGCAATTTCTCCTGAGTACACCAATACCTCACATGTGGGGGTAAACCACTGTTTGGGCACATGGTAAGGCTCGGAAGGGAAGGAGCGCCATTTGACTTTTTGAATGAAAAATTATTTCCATCGTTAGCGGACACCATGTCGCGTTTGGATAGCTCCTGTGTGCCTAAACATTGGCGCTCCCCCACAAGTGACCCCATTTTGGAAACTAGACCCCCCAAGGAACTTATTTAGATGCCTAGTGAGCACTTTAAACCCTCAGGTGCTTCACAAATTGATCTGTAAAAATGAAAAAGTACTTTTTTTTCACAAAAAAATTATTTTCGCCTCAATTTTTTCATTTTCACATGGGCAGTAGGATAAAATGGATCATAAAATTTGTTGGGCAGTTTCTCCCGAGTACGCCGATACCTCATATGTGGGGGTAAACCACTGTTTGGGCACTCGGCAGGGCTCGGAAGGGAAGGCGCGCCATTTGACTTTTTGAATGGAAAATTAGCTCCAATTGTTAGCGGACACCATGTCGCGTTTGGAGAGCCCCTGTGTGCCTAAACATTGGAGCTGCCCCACAAGTGACCCCATTTTGGAAACTAGACCCCCCAAGGAACTTATCTAGATGCATATTGAGCACTTTAAACCCCCAGGTGCTTCACAGAAGTTTATAACGCAGAGCCATGAAAATAAAAAATAATTTTTCTTTCCTCAAAAATGATTTTTTAGCCTGGAATTTCCTATTTTGCCAAGGATAATAGGAGAAATTGGACCCAAATATTGTTGTCCAGTTTGTCCTGAGTATGCTGATACCCCATATGAGGGGGTAAACCACTGTTTGGGCGCACGGCAGGGCTCGGAAGGGATGGCACGCCATTTGGCTTTTTAAATGGAAAATTAGCTCCAATCATTAGCGGACACCATGTCACGTTTGGAGAGCCCCTGTGTGCCTAAACATTGGAGATCCCCCAGAAATGACACCATTTTGGAAACTAGACCCCCAAAGGAACTAATCTAGATGTGTGGTGAGGACTTTGAACCCCCAAGTGCGTCACAGAAGTTTATAACGCAGAGCCATGAAAATAAAAAAAAAAAATTATTTTCTCAAAAATGATCTTTTAGCCTGCAATTTTTTATTTTCCCAAGGGTAACAGGAGAAATTTGACCCCAAAAGTTGTTGTCCAGTTTCTCCTGAGTACGCTGATACCCCATATGTGGGGGTAAATCACTGTTTGGGCACATGCCGGGGCTCGGAAGTGAAGTAGTGACGTTTTGAAATGCAGACTTTGATGGAATGCTCTGTGGGCGTCACGTTGCGTTTGCAGAGCCCCTGATGTGGCTTAACAGTAGAAACCCCCCACAAGTGACCCCATTTTGGAAACTAGACCCCCAAAGGAACTTATCTAGATGTGTGGTGAGCACTTTGAACCCCCAAGTGCTTCATAGAAGTTTATAATGCAGAGCCGTGAAAATAATAAATACGTTTTCTTTCCTCAAAAATAATTATTTAGCCCAGAATTTTTTATTTTCCCAAGGGTTACAGGAGAAATTGGACCCCAAAAGTTGTTGTCCAGTTTCTCCTGAGTACGCTGATACCCCATATGTGGGGGTAAACCACTGTTTGGGCACACGTCGGGGCTCAGAAGGGAAGTAGTGACTTTTGAAATGCAGACTTTGATGGACTGGTCTACGGGTGTCACGTTGCGTTTGCAGAGCCCCTGGTGTGCCTAAACAGTAGAAACCCCCACAAGTGACCCCATTTTAGAAACTAGACCCCCCAAGGAACTTATCTAGATATGTGGTGAGCACTTTGAACCCCCAAGTGCTTCACAGACGTTTACAACGCAGAGCCGTGAAAATAAAAAATCATTTTTCTTTCCTCAAAAATTATGTTTTAGCAAGCATTTTTTTAGATTCACAAGGGTAACAGGAGAAATTGGACCCCAGTAATTGTTGCGCAGTTTGTCCTGAGTATGCTGGTACCCCATATGTGGGGGTAAACCACTGTTTGGGCACACGTCGGGGCTCAGAAGTGAGGGAGCACCATTTGACTTTTTGAATACGAGATTGGCTGGAATCAATGGTGGCGCCATGTTGCGTTTGGAGACCCCTGATGTGCCTAAACAGTGGTAACCCCTCAATTCTACCTCCAACACTAACCCCAACACACCCCTAACTCTAATCCCAACTGTAGCCATAACCCTAATCACAACCCTAACCGCAACACACCCCTAACCACAACCCTAACCCCAACACACCCCTAACCCTAACCACAACCCTAATTCCAACCCTAACCCTAAGGCTATGTGCCCACGTTGCGGATTCGTGTGAGATATTTCCGCACCATTTTTGAAAAATCCGCGGGTAAAAGGCACTGCGTTTTACCTGCGGATTTTCCGCGGATTTCCAGTGTTTTTTGTGCGGACTTCACCTGCGGATTCCTATTGAGGAACAGGTGTAAAACGCTGCGGAATCCGCACAAAGAATTGACATGCTGCGGAAAATACAACGCAGCGTTTCCGCGCGGTATTTTCCGCACCATGGGCACAGCGGATTTGGTTTTTCATATGTTTACATGGTACTGTAAACCTGATGGAACACTGCTGCGAATCCGCAGCCAAATCCGCACCGTGTGCACATAGCCTAATTTTAAAGGTATGTGCACACGCTGCGGAAAACGCTGCGGATCCGCAGCAGTTTCCCATGAGTTTACAGTTCAATGTAAACCTACGGGAAACAAAAATCGCTGTACACATGCTGCGGAAAAACTGCACGGAAACGCAGCGGTTTACATTCCGCAGCATGTCACTTCTTTTGTGCGGATTCCGCAGCGGTTTTACAACTGCTCCAATAGAAAATCGCAGTTGTAAAACCGCAGTGAAATGCGCAGAAAAAAATGCGGTAAATCCGCCATAAATCCGCAGCGGTTTAGCACTGCGGATTTATCAAATCTCAGTGATCAAAATGCACTTTGGAACGAATCTGCCGGCCGGCAGATTCGGCGGGCGCACTGCACATGCGCCCGCCATTTTGGAAGATGGCGGCGCCCAGGGAGAAGACGGACGGGACCCCGGCTGGATCGGTAAGTATGATGGGGTGGGGGGGACCACGGGGTGGGGGGGGACCACGAGGGGGGGGGATCTGAGCACGGGGGGGGGAATCGGAGCGCGGGAGGGGTGGAACGGAGCACGTGGGGGCTGGAATGGAGCACGGGGGGGCTGGAATGGAGCACGGGGGGGGGTGGAACGGAGCACCGGGGGGTGTGGATCGGAGTGCAGGGGGGGTGATTGGAGCACGGGGGGGTGATTGGAGCACGGGGGGAGCGGAGCACTGGACGGAGGGGAGCCGGAGCAGTGTACCGGCCAGATCGGGGGGCTGCGGGGGCGATCGGTGGGGTGGGGTGGGGGCACACTAGTATTTCCAGCCATGGCCGATGATATTTCAGCATCGGCCATGGCTGGATTGTAATATTTCACCCGTTATAATAGGTGAAATATTACAAATCGCTCTGATTGGCAGTTTCACTTTCAACAGCCAATCAGAGCGATCGTAGCCACGAGGGGGTGAAGCCACCCCCCCTGGGCTAAACTACCACTCCCCCTGTCCCTGCAGATCGGGTGAAATGGGAGTTAACCCTTTCACCCGATCTGCAGGGACGCGATCTTTCCATGACGCCGCATAGGCGTCATGGGTCGGAATGGCACCGACTTTCATGACGCCTACGTGGCGTCATGGGTCGGGAAGGGGTTAAGTGGCCTACATTTTCAGTTTTTATTCTTTTACTATTGATATAGTTGAAGAACAGTTTGGGATTAGTTTTACTCTCCTTAGCAATGTGCTTCTCTGTTTCCTTTTTGGCAGCTTTAATTAGTTTTTTAGATAAAGTATTTTTCTCCCTATAGTTTTTTAGAGCTTCAATGGTGCCATCCTGCTTTAGTAGTGCAAATGCTTTCTTTTTACTGTTAATTGCCTGTCTTACTTCTTTGTTTAGCCACATTGGGTTTTTCCTATTTCTAGTCCTTTTATTCCCACAAGGTATAAACCGCTTACACTGCCTATTTAGGATGTTCTTAAACATTTCCCATTTATTATCTGTATTCTTATTTCTGAGGATATTGTCCCAGTCTACCGACATTGAACGTTACATTGAACGTTTTTTTGTGCTGACGGTCCGCCAAAACACTGATCCAGTGCACGACAGACGCGACGTGTGGCCATCCGTCACGATCTGTCGGCAATACAAGTCTATAGGCAAAAAACGCATCCTGCGGGCACATTTGCAGGATCCGTTTCTTGTCCAAAACGACGGATTGCGACGGATGCCAAACAACGCAAGTGTGAAAGTAGCCTTAGGGCTAGGGTTAGGGTTGGGGCTAAAGTTAGGGCTAGGGTTGGGGCTAAAGTTAGGGTTAGAGTTGGGATTAGGGTTAGGGTTGGGATTAGGGTTGGTATTAGGGTTAGGGTTGGCATTAGGGTTACGCTTGGGATTAGGGTTAGGTTTGGGATTAGGGTTAAGGTTAGGGTCGTGATTAGGGGTGTATTGGGATTAGGGTTAGGTTTGAGGTTAGGGTTGAGATTAGGATTAGGGGTGTGTTGGATTTAGGGTTTTGATTAGGGTTATGGTTAGGGTTGACATTAGGGTTGTTTTGGGGTAAGGGTTGAGATTATGGTTAGGGTTAGTGATTAGGATTATGGATCAGGTTGGGATTAGGGTTAGGGGTGTGTTGGGGTTAGGGTTGGAGCTAGAATTGGGGGGTTTCCACTGTTTAGGTACATCAGGGGGTCTCCAAACACGATAGCCAATTTTGCGCTCAAAAAGTCAAATGGTGCTCCCTCCCTTCTGAGCTCTGCCGTGCGCCCAAACAGTGGGTTACCCCCACATATGGGGCATCAGCATACTCGGAATAAATTGGACAACAACTTCTGGGGTCCAATTTCTCTTGTTACCCTTGTGAAAATAAAAACTTGGGGGCTACAAAATCCTTTTTGTGGAAAAATATATATATATATTTTTTTTATGACTCTGCATTATAAACTTCTGTGAAGCACTTGGGCATTCAAAGTTCTCACCACACATCTATATAAGTTCCTTGGGGGGTCTAGTTTTCAAAACGGGGTCACTTGTGGGGGGTTACTCGCCCACAGACCATTCTATCTAAGTCTGCATTCCAAAACGGCGCTCCTTCCCTTCCGAGCTCTGCCGTGTGCCCAAACAGTGGTTTACCCCCACATATGGGGCATCAGCATACTCAGGATAAATTGGACAACAACTTTAGTGGTCCAATTTCTCCTGTTACCCTTGTGAAAATAAAAACTTGGGGGCTACAATATCTTTTTTGTGAAAAATAAAATATTTTTTATTTTCACGACTCTGCATTCTAAACTTCTGTGAAGCACTTGGGCATTCAAAGTTCTCACCACACATCTAGATAAGTTCCTTGGGGGGTCTAGTTTCCAAAATGGGGTCACTTGTGGGGGATTACTACAGTTTAGGTACATCAGGGGCTCTGCAATCGCAACATAATGCCCACAGACCATTCTATCAAAGTCTGCATTCCAAAAAGGCGCTCCTTCCCTTCCGAGCTCTGCCGTGCGCCCAAACAGTGGTTTACCCCCACATATGGCGCATCAGCGTACTCGGGATAAATTGGACAACAACTATTGCAGTCCAATTTCTCCTGTTACCCTTGTGAAAATAAAAACTTGGGGGCTACAATATCTTTTTTGTGGGAAAAATTTTTTTTTTTATTTTCACGACTCTGCATTCTAAACTTCTGCGAAGTTCTCACCACACATCTAGATAAGTTCCTTGGGGGGTCTAGTTTCCAAAATGGGGTCACTTGTGGAGGGTTTCTACTGGTTAGGTACATCAGGGGCTCTGCAAACGCAACATAATGCCCGCAGACCATTCTATCAAAGTCTGCATTCCAAAACGGCGCTCC
The DNA here is from genome assembly GCF_032444005.1 of Ranitomeya imitator. Taxonomy (NCBI): domain Eukaryota; kingdom Metazoa; phylum Chordata; class Amphibia; order Anura; family Dendrobatidae; genus Ranitomeya; species Ranitomeya imitator. The sequence goes on along the minus strand of NC_091282.1, from coordinate 721,135,255 downwards.
TTCCTTCCGAGCTCTGCCGTGCGCCCAAACAGTGGTTTACCCCCACATACGGGGTACCAGCATACTCAGGACAAATTGGACAACAACTTTTGGGGTCCAATTTCTCTTGTTACCCTTGTGAAAATAAAAACTTGGGGGCTAAAAAATCTTTTTTGTGGAAAAAAAAAATATTTTTTATTTTCACGACTCTGCATTATAAACTTCTGTGAAGCACTTGGGCATTCAAAGTTCTTACCACACATCTAGATAAGTTCCTTAAGGGGTCTAGTTTCCAAAATGGTGTCACTTGTGGGGGGTTTCCACTGTTAAGGCACATCAGGGGCTCTCCAAACGCGACATGGCGTCCAATCTCAATTCCAGCCAATTCTACATTGAAAAAGTAAAACAGCACTCCTTCTCTTTCAAGCTCTGCGGTGCGCCCTAACAGTGGTTTACCCCCACATATTGGGTATCAGCGTACTCAGGAGAAATTGCACAACAACTTTTGTGGTCTAATTTCTCCTGTTACCCTTGTGAAAATAAAAATTTGTGGGCAAAAAGATCATTTTTGTAGAAAAAATGCGATTTTTTTTTTCACGGCTCTACATTATAAACTTCTGTGAAGCACATGGGGGTTCAAAGTGCTCACCACACATCTAGATAAGTTCCTTAAGGGGTCTAGTTTCCAAAATGGGGTCACTTGTGGGGGGTTTCTACTGTTTAGGCACATCAGGGGCTCTCCAAACGCGACATGGCGTCCAATCTCAATTCCAGCCAATTCTACATTGAAAAAGTAAAACGGCGCTCCTTCACTTCCAAGCTCTGCCATGCGCCCAAACAGTGGTTTACCCTCACATATGGGGTATCGACGTATTCAGGAGAAATAGCACAACAACTTGTGTGGTCTAATTTCTCCTGTTACCCTTGTGAAAATAAGAATTTGTGGGCGAAAAGATCATTTTTGTGTAAACAAAAGCGATTTTTTTATTTTCACGGCTCTACGTTATAAACTTCTGTGAAGCACTTGGGGGTTCAAAGTGCTCACCACACATCTAGATAAGTTCCTTAAGGGGTCTAGTTTCCAAAATGGTGTCACTTGTGGGGAGTTTCCACTGTTTAGGCACATCAGGGGCTCTCTAAACGTGACATGGCGTCCGATCTCAATTCCAGCCAATTCTGCATTGAAAAAGTCAAACGGCGCTCCTTCACTTCTAAGTTCTGCAGTGCGCCCAAAAAGTGGTTTACCCCCACATATGGGGTATTGGCGTATTCAGGAGAAATTGCATAACAAAATTTATGGTTACATTTCTGTTTTTACACTTGTGAAAATAAAAAAAATGGTTCTGAATTAAGATGTTTGCAAAAAAAAAGTTAAATGTACATTTTTTCCTTCCACATTGTTTCAGTTCCTGTGAAGCACGTAAAGGGTTAATAAACTTCTTGAATGTAGTTTTGAGAACCTTGAGGGGTGTAGTTTTTAGAATTGTGTCACACTTCATTATTTTCTATCATATAGACCCCTCAAAATGACTTCAAATGTGATGTGGTCCCTAAAAAAAATGGTGTTGTAAAAATGAGAAATTGCTGGTCAACTTTTAACCCTTATAACTACCTAACAAAAAAAAATTTGGTTTCCGAAATTGTGCTGATGTAAAGTAGACATGTGGGAAATGTTATTTATTAACTATTTTTCATGTCATATCTCTCTGATTTAAGGGCATAAAAATACAAAGTTTGAAAATTGCAAAATTTTAAAAATTTTCGCCATATTTCCGTTTTTTTCATAAATAATCGCAAGTAATATCGAAGAAATGTTACCACTATCATGAAGTACAGTATGTCATGAAAAAACATTCTCAGAATCAGCGGGATCCGTTGAAGCGTTCCAGAGTTATAACCTCATAAAGTGACAGTGGTCAGAATTGCAAAAATTGTCTCGGTCATTAAGTACCAAATTGGCTCTGTCACTAAGGGGTTAAGTGTGAATTTACAATTTTCATAGTCATGAAAATACAGAAAAATCTTTAAATGAGAAGGTGTGTCCAAACTTTTGCTGTGTACTGTATATATATATACACACAGCTGTGCGAAAAAGTCTTTGCCCCCTCCCTGATTTCCTATTCTTTTGCGTGTTTGTCACACTTACAGTGGGGCAAAAAAGTATTTAGTCAGTCAGCAATAGTGCAAGTTCCACCACTTAAAAAGATGAGAGGCGTCTGTAATTTACATCATAGGTAGACCTCAACTGTGGGAGACAAACTGAGAAAAAAAAATCCAGAAAATCACATTGTCTGTTTTTTTAACATTTTATTTGCATATTATGGTGGAAAATAAGTATTTGGTCAGAAACAAACAATCAAGATTTCTGGCTCTCACAGACCTGTAACTTCTTCTTTAAGAGTCTCCTCTTTCCTCCACTCATTACCTGTAGTAATGGCACCTGTTTAAACTTGTTATCAGTATAAAAAGACACCTGTGCACACCCTCAAACAGTCTGACTCCAAACTCCACTATGGTGAAGACCAAAGAGCTGTCAAAGGACACCAGAAACAAAATTGTAGCCCTGCACCAGGCTGGGAAGACTGAATCTGCAATAGCCAACCAGCTTGGAGTGAAGAAATCAACAGTGGGAGCAATAATTAGAAAATGGAAGACATACAAGACCACTGATAATCTCCCTCGATCTGGGGCTCCACGCAAAATCCCACCTCGTGGGGTCAGAATGATCACAAGAACGGTGAGCAAAAATCCCAGAATCACGCGGGGGGACCTAGTGAATGAACTGCAGAGAGCTGGGACCAATGTAACAAGGCCTACCATAAGTAACACACTACGCCACCATGGACTCAGATCCTGCAGTGCCAGACGTGTCCCACTGCTTAAGCCAGTACATGTCCGGGCCCGTCTGAAGTTTGCTAGAGAGCATTTGGATGATCCAGAGGAGTTTTGGGAGAATGTCCTATGGTCTGATGAAACCAAACTGGAACTGTTTGGTAGAAACACAACTTGTCGTGTTTGGAGGAAAAAGAATACTGAGTTACATCCATCAAACACCATACCTACTGTAAAGCATGGTGGTGGAAACATCATGCTTTGGGGCTGTTTCTCTGCAAAGGGGCCAGGACGACTGATCCGGGTACATGAAAGAATGAATGGGGCCATGTATCGTGAGATTTTGAGTGCAAACCTCCTTCCATCAGCAAGGGCATTGAAGATGAAACGTGACTGGGTCTTTCAACATGACAATGATCCAAAGCACACCGCCAGGGCAACGAAGGAGTGGCTTCGTAAGAAGCATTTCAAGGTCCTGGAGTGGCCTAGCCAGTCTCCAGATCGCAACCCTATAGAAAACCTTTGGAGGGAGTTGAAAGTCCGTGTTGCCAAGCGAAAAGCCAAAAACATCACTGCTCTAGAGGAGATCTGCATGGAGGAATGGGCCAACATACCAACAACAGTGTGTGGCAACCTTGTGAAGACTTACAGAAAACGTTTGACCTCTGTCATTGCCAACAAAGGATATATTACAAAGTATTGAGATGAAATTTTGTTTCTGACCAAATACTTATTTTCCACCATAATATGCAAATAAAATGTTAAAAAAACAGACAATGTGATTTTCTGGATTTTTTTTTCTCAGTTTGTCTCCCATAGTTGAGGTCTACCTATGATGTAAATTACAGACGCCTCTCATCTTTTTAAGTGGTGGAACTTGCACTATTGCTGACTGACTAAATACTTTTTTGCCCCACTGTAAATGTTTCAGATTACCAAGGAAATTTAAGGCTATGTGCACATGTCCGGAATTGCTGCGGAATTGCGGAGCTCCCTGCCGCGGGAATTACGCTTACGGAATAGGCATGCATATTCCCACTAAACACTAGCGTTTTGCAAGCATAATTAGCTTGCAGAATGCTAGCGTTTTCCAAGTGATCTCTAGCATCGCTTGGATAACTGATTGACAGGTTGGTCACATTTGTCAAACATGGTGTTTGACAAGTGTGACCAACTTTTTACTATTGAATGGTGCCTATGCAGCATCAATAGTAAAAAGATATAATCTTAAAAATAATGAAAAAAAAAAAAAAAAGGTTATTCTCACCTTCCGACAGCCCACGATCTCCTCAGCGGTGCATGCGGCGGCTTCTGTTCCCAGGGATGATTTGCGCGAAGGACCTTTGTGACATCATGGTCGCGTGACCTGTTCTGATCTGGTGGTTTAGGAACAACATGAGACAAGCTCTGAAGGAGGTGGTATCTGTACTGACCGCAGACCCTGAACCTAGCAGCGCAACTAGAAATAGCCGTGGGGGGTACCTGACGCTCCCTAGACCCCTCGGCACAGCTTAAGATCTAACTTCCCCTAAAGATGGAAACAGGAAACCTATCTTGCCTCAGAGAAAATCCCCAAAGGAAAGATAGCCCCCCACAAATATTGACGGTGAGAGGAGGGGAAAATAACATACGCAGAGATGAAATCTGATTTTAGCATAGGAAGCCAATCTAGCTTGATAGATAGGACAGGAAAGGATACTGTGCGGTCAGTATAAAAACTACAAAACAATCCACACAGAGTTTACAAAATCTCCACACCTGACTAAAGGTGTGGAGGGTAAATCTGCTTCCCAGAGCTTCCAGCTAACAGAAAAAAATCCATAATGACAAGCTGGACAAAAATAGAATGCACGGAACAATAAGTCCACAACATGTGGACTGAAATGAGCAAAGCCAGAACTTATCTTTGCAGAACTGGTCAGGAAACCAGGAGAATCCAAGCAGAGATGTGAATCCAGCCAGAGAACATTGACAAGTGGCATAGGCTGAAGACTAGAGCCAGGTTAAATAGCAGAGCCAGGAGAGACGATTAGTGAAAGCAGCTGCTAAAGCTAAACCCAAGGAGCGGCAGTTCCACTCAAAACCACCAGAGGGAGCCCAAGGGCAGAATTCACAAAAGTGCCATTTACAACCACCGGAGGGAGCCCAAGAACGGAATTCACAAAGTGACCGTGATGTCATCTCAGGTCCTTTGCGCAATGCATCCCTGGGAACGGAAGCTGCCGCGTGCACCGCTGAGAGGCGGGAGGACTCCGGGGGCCATCGGAAGGTAAGTATATCACTATTTTTTATTTACATTTTTTTTTAACAGGGATATGGTGCCCAGTCCGTGGAGGAGAGTCTGCTCTCCTCCACCCTGGGTACCAACTGCACATGATCCGCTTACTTCCCGCATGGTGAGCATAGCCCCATGCATAAAGTAAGCGGATAAATGCATTCCTATGTGTGCGGAATCGCCGCGATTCCGCAAAATTAATGAACATGCTGCGTTTTTTTCCGGAATTTGTTTCCGCTCCAGAAATAAACAACATGTGCATAAAAAATGTGAAATGCATTCTAATAATAGGATGCTTAATGTAAGCCTTATTTTTAGCGGTTTTATTGCCTTTTTATAGCGGAACACAGCCGAAAAAATGCAAAAAATCCTGAACGTGTGCACACAGCCTTAATGTTAGACAAAGATAACACAAGTAAGCACAAAATGCAGTTTTTAAATGAAGGTATTTATTATTAATGGAAAAATAAATCCAAACCCACAGGGCCTTGTGTGATTGCCCCCTAAACCTAATAACTGGTTGGGCCACCCATAGTAGTAACAACTGCAATTAAGCGTTTGCGATAACTGGCAATGAATCCTTTACAACTCTCTGGAATTTTGGCCCGCTCATCTTTGAGGAATTGTTGTAATTCAGCCACATTGAAGGGTTTCCGAGCATAAAAACTGCCTTTTTAAGGTCACGCCACAGCATCTCAATCGGATTAAGGTCAGGACTTTGACTAGACGACTGCAAAGTGTTAATTTTGATTTTCTTAAGCCATTCAAAGGCAGACTTGCTGGTGTGTTTTAAATTATTGTCCTGCTGCATAACCCAAGTGAGCTTCAACTTGAGGTCACGAACAGATAGCTTGACATTCTCCTTCAGGATTTTTTGGCAGCAGAATTCATGGTTCTAAAGCAGAAAAACAGACCATCACACTACCACACCATAGTTTACTGTTGGTATGATGTTCCTTTTCTGAAATGCTGTGTTACTTCTATGCCAAATGTAATGGGACATACACCTTCCAAAAAGTTAAACTTTTGTCTCGTCAGTCCACAGTGTATTCTCCCAAAGTCTTGGAGATCATCAAGATGTTTTCTGGCAAAACTGAAACAAACCTTTACATTTTTATTGCTAAGCAGTGATTTTCATCTTGTAACTCAGTCATGCAGGTCATTTTTGCCCAGACTCTTTCTTATTATGGAGTCATGAACACTGATCTTAACTGAGGCAAATAAGGCATGCAGTTATTTGGATGTTGTTGTGGGGTCTTTTGTGATCTCTCTGATGTCTTTTAACGGCACTCTTTGTGAGGTTCAGCACTGTTTCATGTTATCCCTATTTGGCGATAATGGTTCTCACCGTGGTTCGCTGGAGTACCAAAGCTTTAGAAGTGGTATTATAAACTTTTCCAGACTGATAGATCTCAATTGGTTTGTATCTCATTTTCTCATTTGTTCCAGAATTTCTTTGGATTGCAGCATAATGTCTAGCTTTTGAGGATCTTTTGGTCTACTTCACTTTGTCAGGAAGGTCCTAGTTAAGTGATTTCTTGATTGAGAACAAGTGTGGCAGTAATCATGCCTGGGTGTGACTAGGGAATTTGAACTCAGCTTCCCAAAGATGTTATAGACCACAGTTAATTTAGGTTTAAAGGCGTGGGGGCAATCACTTTTTCACGCAGAGCCCTGTAGGTTTTGGATTTCTTTTTCCTTTAATAATAAAGACCTTCATTTAAAAACTGCATTTTGTGTTTACTTGTGTTTTTTGTCCAATATTTAAATTTGTTTGCTGATCTGAAACATTTCAGTATGGCAAACATGCAAAAGAATAGGAAATCTGGATGGAGGAAAGCACTTTTTCACACAACTTTATATATAATGTAAAGCAGCACCAATCCTTCAAAATTTGGGTGCAATCCTCCAGATCCTCCATTGGTTTCTGGATCACAATAATATAGGTGAAAAAGAGGCCGCAGTCGGTAGTTTAGGAAAATGCAAAAACTGAATGTATTGCATGCCTAAAGTGTACAATGTTTTGGCTCAGGCATTGAGCCTTTTTCAAGTTTAAAGTACACATGGGCAGGAAACAAATCCACATGCTAAATTTTGCTAATCTGCGGAGTGCGGCCTCTTTTTCTCATATATATGTACAATGCTCACCATAAATAAGTACACCCCAACAGATTTGTTAGAAAACCTTTAGTTTCCTTTCAGAATCAACATTTTTTATGGGATACCATACTTCAAGATGCTCCCACAAATGTGGGCCATTGTTTGCAAATATTGTTTGCTATTTTGCACACCCCAAAAAAGTAATTTTCCTAACAAATTCATTCAAGAGTGTTGCAAAAATGAGTATACCACACTGGAAGCTGTAGGAGCAAGACTAAACTTTAGACCAGAGGTCTCAAACTGCATTCCTCAAGGGCCGCAAACAGGTCATGTTTTCAGGATTTCCTTGTATTGCACAGGTGATAATTTAATCACATACACACATAATGATTACATTACCCCTGCTTTAGACTATAAAGTTTTAATTAACAAGAATTCATGGCTCCTCATCCCCATCCTGGTCTGCATGGCCCCCCATCGCCATTCTAGTATGAATGTCTTCTCATTCCTATCCTGGTCTGCATGGCTCCTTATCTCTATCCTGATCTGCATGGCTCCTCATCCCTATCCTGGTGTGCATGGCTCCTCATCCCTACCATGGTCTGCATAGCTCCTCATCCCTATCCTGGTCTGCATGGCTCATCATCCCTATCCTTGCATGCATGGCTCCTTATCCCTATCATTGTATGCATGGCCCCCATCAAAAACAAACAAAAAATAAGCCATCCTACTTACCGTCCCTGCGCTTCCTTGCAATGCTTTGCTTTGATGCCAGCAGCTGCTTTATGCTTGTAAGCAGCGCATAGCAGTGATGTCATGCACTGCTTACAAGCAGAGGACAGCTGCTGGAATACTCACTGCTCTGTATGTCGGTACTATGTGCTTGGAAAGCAGTGAGTATTCATTGCTATTTAGTAGCTATTTAGTAGTGCACACGTGTGCCCGCTTCTAAAGGGAATGAATATTCACTGCCCTCAACACCCATGGGAGTGGAGAGAAGTGAATACTCATTTCTCTTAAGTAGCGGGCACACGTGACCACCCGGCTGCTGAAGGAAGCTGGCGTCTGCGGCTGACACTGTGCGCACTACTAATTAGCAATGAATACTCACTACCCTCCACGCACATAGTCCCGGCATGGAGGGCAGTGAAAATTCAGGCGGCTGCAACTACTGTACCCTCTATTACAGAAAAATGAATATTCACTGCCAGTGCAGTGAATATTCATTTCTCATTATCAGGCTTTATCCACAGCAGCTGGCTCTTGCCTCCTGTCACCCACTGCTCCACCGCTGCAGCTCCCCCTGCATCTTCTGGGACCCGCACTCGAGTATAAGCCAAGGGGGGGCTTTTTCAGCGCAAAATAATGTACTGAAAAACTGAGCTTATACTCGAGTATATATGGTAACTCATTAGATGCTATATACTATAATTGCAAATATCTCTGCAACGGAAAAGCAAATTTAATTAAAAAAAGTGTATATATGTATATTCGCATAGAAATATATTGATACATATTTCCTAGCCGAAATCAAACAAATCAGACAGATTTGAATTTGGACACATTCGCTTTCACCCAAATAAATAATACTAAAAAATTATTACACAAATATCTAACCATTTGAGGATATTGCAGAATGTCATTTTGCTTTTTATACGAGTGCAGTAGTATGTGTTACAAGAATACGACGAGTGCAACTTAATTGCAGATTTCAATTAAAATAAGGAGTCTTCCTTTTTCCGCTCCTGTATCAGGGCTCTATCAGATGAGCCGCAGTATACAATGTAACATACATGTTCCTTTGGGAACATAGCTTATAGTTTTAACCAGCTATTTGGCAACACGGGGTTCAAGAGAAAGCTGTGCCAGCTGCCAAGCCCGCCAGCAAGAGATAGCTGTTGCGGCAAAGTAAAACTGTGCTGAAGGGCCAGGGATGAGCGTTCCGCATGATGGGAGAGTCATTAGGCAATGAGCCATATTAAGGAGCACCGTTATCAGGAGTAAAACAGACGCACTGGGTGTTATGAAGCACAGCCAAGTGTGAGCCTTGCCTCCAGGGCTCTATTACACTGAGATAACCATACACCCTGCAGTGGCCTTATTGCCATCATAAAACATCTTTATTACAGAAAAGATACCAACAACCCTTACAGTGCCAGAGGGGTATCAACAGGTGCCGGCTAATGAGGGGGGTTTAACCCTTTCAACCATTATAATTCCTTATAAATAAATTGAACAATTTTTTTTTTTAATCGTAATTCTCAAATATATTTCACTTTAAGGACTTGTCCAATGTTATGGAAATAAAGCTTCATCAGGTTATAATGGCTTTCTCATATATTTTCTGTTCTAATATCTCCCAATTACTTTATGCCTTTTAGTTGCTGTCAGTGAAAGGAAGCATTCATAGGCTACTTTCACACTAGCGTCGCATGACGCACGTCGCAATGCGTCGTTTGGGAGAAAAAAACGCATCCTGCAAAGTTGTCAAAGTTGTGCTGAAGACTTCTCTCATCATTCTCCCATGCTCTGTCGGTGATCGGCACGAGCAGGGGAGAATGATGAGAGTTATATTAAAGTCAGAATGATGACAGCAGGTGGGGGCTTTTGGAACTATTACTCCCATCAGTCTACACCTGCTGCCACTAAGAACAGTGACAGCAGGAGCAGAGGATGGGGGTATTCCTCACCCGCCACCTGCGCTATAACGAAATAAATGAATGAAAAACCCGACGTGGGTTCCCCCTATTTTCTATAACCAGCCAGGCTAAACTGACAGCAGAGGGCTGTAATCCTCAGCTGTTATCTTCTGCAAGGCTGGTTATCAAGAATAGAGGGGTCCCTGAGCTGTTTTTTTTAATTATTTGAATTAATAATTTAAAAAAAACGGCGTGGGGTCACCCTCATTTTTGACAACCATCCTTGCTAAAGCTCACAGCTGGGGGCTGGTATTCTCAGGATGGGAAGGGGCCATTGATATAGCCCATCCCCCAGCCTAAAAACAGCAGCCCGCATCTGCCCAGAAAAGGCACATCTATTAGAAGCACCAATTCTGGTGCTTTGCCCGGCTCTTCCCACTTGCCCGGTAGGGCTGGCAAGTGGGGTTCATATTTGTTGGGTTGATATCACCTTTGTATTGTCAGGTGGCATTAAGCCTATGGCTTAGTAATGGAGAAGCGTCTGTAAGCACCTATCCAGTACTAATCCTACAGTTATATGGTAAATAAACACACAGCCAGAATAAAGTCCTTTATTAGTAGTAAAACAAAACACAGTTTTCCTTTTTTATTTAAAAATAATAGACATGGTTATACTCACCTAACTCCTATTTTCACCGAAGCCCTCGTTCTCCTGTAACACACAGGTGTCGTTCCAGATATATGTGTTTACTGCAATGAAGCGCCCAACCTCTGCATGATTCCCTCAAGATGTTAGATGTTTCTTCAATGAACGTTGCAAATATGGGAAATGCAGACTTCCCAATCCATTGCTTCATCAGCTAAGGTTTTATTTCTGTTGTTGCTCGATACATACAGATAAACAATTGTGTCCAACCTTGACCAAGTATTTTTTTAGACTATGTGAAAATCACATTATGGAAGAATTACTGTTTAAAAGAAAAGATTGTTTATGGGTTCAAGAAAAGTTCATCCTAAAAGATTTTTGTAAGATGAGAAGTTCTCATTTATTCTCCTCACGGTCAGATTCTTCTAAAGCTGCATCATATCCCCACTACTCCATCACTGTTCTCTCCAAGGTCCAAGCCCCCACGGGGATGATTGTAGAGCACCACCGCTGCAATAAAGTAAAGGTAATAAAAAAGAGCAACCTTGGAGCAGAGCGGCGATACTTGGAAAGATTTGGAATTTATTCAGTTTAAAGAGATTTGCCAGAATTTTATGAAATTTGCAAACAATATAATACAATAAAAAAGTAACCAGAACTCACCATTCAATCCCCCTGCTGTTCCTGCACTGCAGTGCTGGTGGCCCCCATTGGAGCTGTGACTTTGTGTACATAGTTTGAAAATAAGCAGTATAAAAAATCTCACCAAAAACTCATTGTAGGAAAGCAGCCTAAAAGCACACCCAACCAGTGGAAAGGTGTAGGGCGCCCTTGGAAGAACGCAACAATGTTTTCCAATCCTACACAACACCTCTTAGTGTCTTTTGCCTTCTTCTCTTTGCTTAAACATTTAACCTATATCAGAACTTTGATAAATCGCTTTATAATTAACCCCTAGAATGATCCTATACATTTTACAATTTGGGATTATGTCACGTAATCCATGATGAAGTTTCTTTTTATTTCTTCCCCAACACTGACAACTATTGTCCGACCGAATGTTTCATGACCCTTCTTGATCAAGTTACTCTGATATTTCTCAAGATTGACTCATATTTTTCCTAACCACTACATTTATCACTATATGTTACGATGCATTGGTTATTTGAGGCTGTTTTAGTAATGGATTTTCAAAGTTGCAACACTAAGGGAATTATAATGTGTAGAGGATTGAAACCTAAAAATTCTATAGCTAAAACAGCAATAATATTGAAATTCCTGGATCTGGAAGTACATTGAATTTTGAGGTAGCAATTAGGAATGAGCGAGCGTGCGCGGTGATACTCCGCTATCACTCGAGTATCTGGGTGCTCGGATATGCTTGGCACTCATCGAGCATTGGCTGGTGCTCGGATATAATGCTCGGCATGCAGGCATTGCCTGCCAGTCGCTGTAATGCCGTAGCTGTCCAGGTAGTGCCATTACTGTGATCTACAAAGCCTTTATGAGTGTAGAAGTTCCACAAGTATACTTACTTAATATTTTTATGAGGCGCTACAATAGGTGTCTTCAAGGGTTTATGGATGACCCTGCTTGTAGTTTTGGGCAGGATTTGCACTTAGCGCATAGCCTTTATGAGTATAGGAGTACTTGAGACATACATGACAGAATGTGTATGAGGCCCTCCTTTATGTCTAATACAGGGCGTATCTAAGTCCTTTATTTTTGGCACTTCTTGCTTCCTTCATAAATTACACTGAAATTTCCAATTTTTTAAATAAAAAAATCAGTTTTGGTTTACTTAAATTATATATTTATTTTAGTCCTTTTTAAATTATTGTACAGGAATAAATTATACATTATACAGGAAAAAAATATTAGACATTTTACAGGAAAAAATGTTTCTTAACATTTTTTTTTCCTGTAAAATGCAATTTCTTGTTTGTGATGCTTTATTGTCAGTCCTTAAAGTGGAGTAAAAGTGTGACACCATTGTTCTCCACCGCGATGTGGGAGTCAGAGAGGCTTCCAGGTGTCTTCCCCATGCTGTTCTCCTACCATTCAGTACTTTTCCCATCCATTGGAACATTTTTACTGCTTCCAAGACCTCTGTGTAGGGTCTGCTGGAAAAAAAGCTTGGCTTTCCCATTTACTCTCTGCACGCAACCGTTTCGTTCATTTCAGGGGAAGGTTAGCGTTCCGGGTCCCCTGTTCTCGGGATTAGCGGGAGTTCTACTTCTGTGATCGCCCACTGATCACAAGAATGGGGCCTTTATCAATCTCATCACTGCCTGAAATGAGCGGAGCAGCTGATTGGGCATGCATGCAGTCATTTGATTGTAAGGAACAGCTCATACGGCAGATTTTGAAGCAGAATTTTGGTGCTTACAGGTCCTTTCTCGGCACGGCTGCGACTAAAACCCACTGTTCTACAATCCTCTTTGCTGTCCCCCATAGAGATGAATTGGAGGCATGAAGGAAGTGGCCGCTGTGGATATTCAGCAGAATGTCGGCATGGCTATCCACGCCAAAGTTATCCTAGAAGATCCGCCATGTGAACCGTCCCTAATAATTATCCCATATGTTGTGCATAGGGGATGAGTATTAGGTTATTAGAATATCCCCTTTAAGACTTTAAAGGGACACTGTCACCTGAATTTGGAGGGAACAATCTTCAGCCATGGAGGCGGGGTTTTGGGGTGTTTGATTCACCCTTTCCTTACCCGCTGGCTGCATGCTGGCTGCAATATTGGATTGAAGTTCATTCTCTGTCCTCCGTAGTACATGCCTGTGCAAGGCAAGATTGCAGGTGTGTACTATGGAGGACAGAGAATGAACTTCAATCCAATATTGCAGCCAGCGGGTAAGGAAAGGGTGAATCAAACACCCAAAAACCCCGCCTCTATGGCTGAAGATTGTTCCCTCCAAATTCAGGTGACAGTGTCCCTTTAAGTACCTTATTGTATGCAGGCAGTAGTCAGTAGGGTTGAACTTAGTAGTAGTTTGGGATCAGGGTAGCAAGACTATGCTTCACAGGTTTTATATGAAAGTAAAGGTACGCTTTAAGGCTTTTATACACCTCTGCTCAGGGGCCGACTAATTCTCATCAGTACTGTGGTCCCTGTATGATGCCCAGTCTGACAATGACTGATAAAACCAACATCCAGCAAATCCTTACCATTGATAGGAGATAATGGGAGTTGTAGGTTCATGCAATACAAATGTATATGGGACTGATGTGACATTATGATTAATGTACCATGAACTGATGGTGGATCTGGTGATGTATTCACACACTGATCATGGTTCATGTGATTTGTTTCATTTAATGATGGTGGTTCTGGTGATGTGCATTATTTTGCAGATTATAAGACGCACTGGATCATAAGATGCACCCCAAATTTTGAGGAGGAAAGTAGGACAAACATTCTTTAATAAAAAGAGGTGTCTTATAATCTGCTATTACGTAGCTTACCGAGGATTGGCAGCTGCAGTGGAGCAAGGTTGCTGCTGCAGGCAGCTGGTGGCGCTGACGGCATCGGCAGGAGAGGTGATGCTGAGGGTCCCACGCTGGGAGGAGGGAATGTTCATGGCTGCCAGAGGCAAAGCATGAACAGATTTAGATCTAGGGAGATCTATATCTATGCATGTGCTGCCTCCGGAGGCCATTTTCCCGAAGTCCACCGCTTTGAAAACCATGGAAAGTGCGGGGGCTCTGCCGACATTTAGTGAAAGCCCAGAACACGCTGCAGCGTTGTACCACCGAACACCACCTCCTCCCAGCCTGGGGCTCTCTGCATTGTCCCTGTAACAACTCTGCTGGCATCACGGCATGGCCTCACATCTCTCACACAATCTTACCCACTGCTCCAGGCCATGATGTGGTTTCTCTTTAATGCCAGCTCCATGTTCTGTGTCTCTGCTCTCTGCATGCCTCATGGCTATGTGTATAGGGGGCCGGCGCCTGAACTCTCTGGTTCTTATAGGAATCAGGTGCATCTGTCTAATCAGTTCCTGACCAATTACCAAGAGGCCTCCTGTATATAGTGCAGCTCCACCCTGTGGTCTGGGCCTGTGCAACTTACTCCCTCAGTCAGTTCTTAACTGCTGAGGTGCCAGGTCCTGTCTCAGTTACTCTCTCTTGTCTGCCACCCAGGGGGGCGTTGTACCCTGGTCTCTGTCTTGTGTAGCCACCCAGAGGGGCATCATACCCTGGCTTGTATCTATGTCTCTGTGTCTTGTCTCGTTCCTGACTCTGTCTTAGTCTAGTCCTATTCCGGTGTCTGTTTATATCTCTGTCTTGGTTTGCCTTTTCTGCTGTGCATTCTCTGTGTCTTGCTTTTCTCCGCTTTCGGCTGCGCTCTCTGCGACCTTACTTTGACTCTGCACTCTGACCTTGCTTTACACTCTGTGGCTTTGCTCTCAGCTCTGCACTCTGACCTTGCTCCGCGCTCTGTGGCTTTGCTCTGTGGCTCCGCTCTTTGCGGTTCTACCTGGCTCCGCCTCCTGCGTTTCTGCACTTGGCTCCGTCTCTGCTCTTGGCTCCGCCTCCAGCGTCTCTGCTCTTGGCTCCGCCTCCAGCGTCTCTGCTCTTGGCTCCACCGCCAGCGTCTCCGCTCTTGGCTCCGCCTCCAGCGTCTCCGCTCTTGGCTCCGCCTCCAGCATCTCCGCTCTTGGCTCCGCCTCCAGCGTCTCCGCTCTTGGCTCCACCTCCAGCGTCTCCGCCTTTGGCTCTGCCTTTTCCTTCTCTTCTCTTAGTTCCACCTTCTACTTGTTACTTGGTCCTCCTGTGTGAACAGGTCCCTACCTGTTCCTTCATTCTCCTTTCCTTCTGGCTTGTTTCCGTACCTGCATCTTCTGTGTGTACAGGTCCCTACCTGTTCCTTCATCACACTCACAATAGGACTGCACTCGGGTGTCATCAGAGTGCAGCCTGATTCATACACCACATCAACCAGTCCTGTGTATCCTGTGTTCCTGCCAGTCCTGCTGTTCCTGCCCTGCCTTCCAGTCCTGTGTTCCTGCTGTCCTAGCCAGCCCTGTTTCCTGCCGTGTCTCTGCCAGCCCTGAGTTCTCTGCCGTGTCTCTGCCAGCCCTGTCTCAGCCGTGCCAGCCTACTCGTCTGTGTTCCAGCCGTGCTCTTCTGCCAAGTCCTGCCTAATGCCCGCACCAATCCTGGTGTTCCTGTCTCCCAAGTGGGATCAGCAGCCACAGCCAGACACCACCCTGGAGTAGCACCTGGCAGCTGCCTGCTGCACAAGCCTGTCCTCACCATCAGAGGCTCCAGTGAAAACCCAGGCAGCTGTCATAGTCACGCCCCTTCCAGGGTAGTCTGGTTTGTGGCACAGTGGGGCCACAGAACCCCCGAGCTCACGCCCACCAGTCAGGGCGTGTGCGTGACAGTCCCCCTGTCCTGCCACCACCACCAGCTTCCTGCAGTGGTGACCATAGAACCACACTTCACCGCAGCTGACCCCCAGGTGAGCTACATTCGGATTATATAACGCATCCACTCCCCTCCTAAAAAAGTGCCTTTTTTAATCCAAAAAATACGGTATTTCTGTACTGATGGTGGTTCTGATGCTGAATTCATGTATGAATTTGTAACGTTGGTACGCAGTGGCTGTGTAACGCTGGTAGATGTGGACCCACTGCACCACAGGCTGGTCTTACCCTGGAGGGGCTTGACTAGGTGCCTATCCTGGTCTTCATTAGAGCCTCTGCTGGTTAGGATAGGCTGGACTGCCAGTAGATATCAGGTACCACTCCAGGTCAGTCCTTGGTAATGCAGCAGCTGACCGGAGGGTCTGAGGTGCAGTAACAAGGTGCAAGGGGACGAAGACAAAAACATGGTCCAAGGTCATGGCAGGCAGCAAGGTTTCGGAATACGTAGCTGAGGTTAGGAACGGAGAGGTCAGACATGATGGGTATACGAGCAGGGGTCAATAGCAGGAGAAACAAAATACACATACGTAGGAGCAGGAAACTAGCATGCGAGCTGACTATTAACTTTTGGACCAGGAGTGGTGAGAGGAGCTGCCTAATAAAGTGCCTGCTTACACAGGATGTGCTGGGGAACCTAATCTCTGCAAGACACAGCAAAGACTGGCCACGGTCAAGGTCTGGACTGCTGATGTATTTGGTGCATCTGGTGATGTATTTCTGTACTGCTGGTGGTTCTGGTGATGTATTTCTGCACTGATTCTGCACTATATTTCTGTACTGGAGGGGTTCTACTGATCTATTTCTTTACTTATTGTGGTTATGGTGATTTATTCTTCTGCTATTATTGTTCATGATCCTGTACACATGTAATAATCCAACGTGTAAGATTATGATGTCACGATTCTGTTGTCAGGTGTCTCGGGCCCAAGAGCTATTTCGCTGTCCCTAATGCTAAGGGCGCCCGAGCTTGCCCTGTTCCCTGGATTACTTCAAATGATGAAGACACCATGATCACGTACCTTGCCTTAGCTCCTGAATCTGCCCTCAGTCTGTACCCTTCCCCACCCAGAGAAGAAGGAAGTAGTAGTGTACCGTAATACACCAGCCAGACTAATAAGGTAATACAAACATGGATAAAGGAAAATACCAATCATGCAAATATATTCATACAAACAACAGATGTAAAAACTGGGGAGTGGAGGATGGGGTAATGCCAAAGAAGGAGAAGGAAGGGAAATAGCACACAACCAAAACCTAGCAATAGTCTTATATAAACCCACCAAACACCTTCTCAAACAACAATAACAAACCACCATCTCCTAACCATGCAGCATGAAGCTAACTCTGGCAATGAGTGCCTGCCAGGGCCTAGAATATACAGTATATCAGAGGGGAGTGGCAAACAGTGAACAGCTGAGAGCCTTAATGCAGGAAAGCTTCCAAGAGCTCTCAGCTGAGCATATTAACCCCTGCACTGCTAAAAGAAACCTGCACCGTTTAATATGAAGGTGAATTGCTTTTAAGAAGTGCAGAAATCAGACTCTCTGTCTTGATAAACCCATAACATACGTGATATATGTATATGTTAATAAAGTTTTGTGTCATCTGATAAGTTAAGGTACTATGTTTTTACTTATTTTAGGAGCATTAAAGGGGTTTACAAGTTGGTAATGAAAGTCTGCAGTCATTCTATGTGAACGCAGGCTTTAAAAGTCTCACATCATGCACTGCATGCCGACAGGATTCTCTGGTAATGGCGGTGAGAGCAGGAGGTCATGAAACCTCAAGTATGCGATTTACATATATGTAGTCACATGCCGACTATACATGCGTGTCCTTGCTCAATGAAAATGAACTAAGTGAGGCCGGACACATCTAGTTGGAATGTGCACGGAAGTTTGCAAAACACTTACTTGCACTTACATGATCGTCCACTCTTGCTGCCGTCATGGGAGAATCCTAAAAGTGTGCAGTGCATGCGCTGTGACAATTCGGAAGCCTAAAGTCACCCAGAGTTATTGCAGACTTTCATCACAAACCTGGACAGGCCCTCTAATTAAAAAAACTAAGCACTGTAGCATGCCATTCCTAACAGTGTGTGATATCCTCACTGTCAGGATTCAGCTCTGCTTGCTAGTTTCAGCAGTCATCACATGGCCACTTCACTCATATGCGATTTTCATACTTATGGTCACGTAACAACGAGCTTTTCTTCCTGCATCTCTCAGATTTCATTGAGCATTGAGAGAAATATGAAGAGCAGCTCGTCGGCACGTGACTATAAGTAAGCAAATCGCATATGAATGAGTGGTCACATGACGACCACTAAAACCGCATTAGGGGATAGGGGGAAGAGGGGTGAAAAAATTCTTGTGGCGGGTGCCGGAAAACCTAGATACACCTCTGTGTAACGTAAAAATTTGGTGTTGAACATAAAGGGACATTTTGAATAAACTCTATGTGTAAAGCACATTATTTAAGGACACCTTTGGAAACACGCAAAGCAAATCACCATGTGTCATAAAGAGACTATTTTTTTCCGAGGTTTCTTGATACTGTGCATATTTTATAGAGATCCAGGCCAGTTTTCCGTTTGATGATTTGACCCATAGGTAGTAAAATAAAATTTCTCCATTGCATCAGACACAAGCAAAAAAGAAAATCAATGCGTGTTTAATGCTCTCAAAGAGACAATATTAACATAAGCATAAAAATGAACACAGATCTGTAATGATTTATCCGGTTGTAACAGAGAGATATACAGGGCTGGTGTTTGCTTGTTTCTCTGTTTCTGAGACGAGCGGCTTCTGCGTAGGAAAATTTCCACCTATTATTTATAGTTTTCTCGCTGCATTGGAAAAAAAGAGGTAAAGTAAAATAATTACAAAATATATTGGGTTAATAAATCAGGATAGGAACAGCGTGTCGGAAAAGCCTCATAAAATCTTATAGCTAAATAATGCCTACAATCAGTGTTCTTTGTTTAACATTTTATGTGTATTGATAAATGAAGATGCATTTAAATAATTCAGGCCAAACATTAGCTGTGAGCACGTCATTAATAAATAATGCTGCCCGGACGAGGAGGTGGGGGCAGATTACAGATAATATTAGCTGAGAGCCGCAGCACTGAGAACTGACACGTAATATAGGAAAGTAATGCCGTGTATACCCAACACAGGCTCCCGTGCAAGCAAACAACCCAGGACATCATTAATTCACGTTCAGTGCATGAACCTCTTGTGCTAACTTCCTTCAGACACCTTTATTAAACACCTCAACCCGTTCCAGACACATAGTAAATACCAACTCATGTTCTCTCCAGTGTCTTGTCCGTAGTCCATCTTTACATCCCTAGAATTCCTCAGCATTACAGCTTTTGTATTTAAGCAGGAGAATATATTGAGCCAGATACGGCACTGCACTCCCTTATTCTTAGGTGTCATCCTTGTTGGCGGAAATTACGGTAATTATTTGCTCAGAGGATTATGCAAAAAGACATTTGTATGCAGCATACAAGATTATCTTATTATAAGAATGCCCGTAGATGAGCGTCCATGCCGGCAGCCCATCACTATTTTGCCTATGCCAGGGCATACCTAGGGATTAAAAATCCATCTGCTTTTGGGTAGCAAGAATAAGATAACTAGCAGGATATTCTTGCCATGAAAAAAGGAAACCTGTTAAAAAAAAGCATTTGTACCCACTATATATAAATGGGAACTATAGAGACATAAGGGTCAGTGGGTGTTCTCATCCACTGGCCTGCTGTCTTTAGAAAGACGGCATGGACCAGGGCTTATCCCACTGAATGCCCATTCTCCTTTCCCTTGGGCAAAATACTACTCACACAACACAGGGTGACGGTAAAACAGTGTGGCAATAATTTATTGAACCACCAACAGACAATAACATATAGAACAGTCCCAGCACCCCAACATGGTGCAAACTACAGAGTCTCACCCTTCTGCTCGCTCGCCAGGATTAGAGTAGCGGCGACTTTGGGGCTTCCAGGGCCTGCTACCCGCACCAGTGGTGCCATGCTTTTGGCGGACACTCACAGAGAGAAGGCAACAACAAGTTTAGGAAGCTGACAGTCAGGGGCTGGCTGGCTGGCACTTTTCAGCCTGGGGGGCAATCACAAGACAGTGGCCCTCGAGTTGCGGTTGCCCTCCTTTTCCCTGCTTATCTCTGGCCACTTCATTAAAGTAGCAGAGATAACAGGCTTTAAAAACAGGCTGGTATATAGATATGGGAACAAAATGGTGCTTGCTGCATAGATATGGGAGCAGAACCAAGCTTACTCCAGAGATATGGGAGCAGAATCGAGCTTACTCCAGAGATATGGGAGCAGAACCGAACTTACTACAGAGATATGGGTGCAGAATAGAGCTTACTCTATTACTGTGACCAGTGGGGTATGCTGTGACCAGTGGGGTACCGCAGGGGTCGGTATTGTGACCTGTTCTCTTCAACATATTCATTAATGATCTGGTAGAAGGTTTACACAGTAAAATATCGATATTTGCAGATGATACAAAACTATGTAAAGCAGTTAATACAAGAGAAGATAGTTTTCTGCTACAGATGGATCTGGATAAGTTGGAAACTTGGGCTGAAAGGTGGCAGATGAGGTTTAACAATGATAAATGTAAGGTTATACACATGGGAAGAAGGAATCAATATCACCATTACACACTGAACGGGAAACCACTGGGTAAATCTGACAGGGAGAAGGACTTGGGGATACTAGTTAATGATAAACTTACCTGGAGCAGCCAGTGCCAGGCAGCAGCTGCCAAGGCAAACAGGATCATGGGGTGCATTAAAAGAGGTTTGGATACACATGATGAGAGCATTATACTGCCTCTGTACAAATCCCTAGTTAGACCGCACATGGAGTACTGTGTCCAGTTTTGGGCACCGGTGCTCAGGAAGGATATAATGGAACTAGAGAGAGTACAAAGGAGGGCAACAAAATTAATAAAGGGGATGGGAGAACTACAATACCCAGATAGATTAGCGAAATTAGCATTATTTAGTCTAGAAAAAAGACAACTGAGAGGCGATCTAATAACCATGTATAAGTATATAAGGGGACAATACAAATATCTCGCTGAGGATCTGTTTATACCAAGGAAGGTGACGGGCACAAGGGGGCATTCTTTGCGTCTGGAGGAGAGAAGGTTTTTCCACCCACATAGAAGAGGATTCTTTACTGTTAGGGCAGTGAGAATCTGGAATTGCTTGCCTGAGGAGGTGGTGATGGCGAACTCAGTCGAGGGGTTCAAGAGAGGCCTGGATGTCTTCCTGGAGCAGAACAATATTGTATCATACAATTATTAGGTTCTGTAGAAGGACGTAGATCTGGGGATTTATTATGATGGAATATAGGCTGAACTGGATGGACAAATGTCTTTTTTCGGCCTTACTAACTATGTTACTATGTTACTCTGGAGATATGGGAGCAGAACTGAGCTTACAACAAAATTATGGGAGTAGAAACGAGCTTTCTAAAGAGCTATGGCAGCAGAGTTGAGCTTACTGCAGAGATATGGGAGCAGAACCGAGCTTACTACAGAGATATGGGAGCAGAACAGGGCTTACTTCAGAGATATGGGAGCAGAACAGAGCTTACTACAGAGATATGGGAGCAGAACAGAGCTTATTCCAGAGATATGGGAGCAGAACCGAGCTTACTACAGAGATATGGGAGCAAAACAGAGCTTACTACAGAGATATGGGAGCAGAATAGAGCTTACTGCAGAGATATGGGAGCAGAACGGAGCTTAATACAGAGATATGGGAGCAAAACAGAGCTTACTACAGAGATATGGGAGCAGAATAGAGCTTACTGCAGAGATATGGGAGCAGAACGGAGCTTAATACAGAGATATGGGAGCAGAATAGAGCTTACTGCAGAGATATGGGAGCAGAACGGAGCTTAATACAGAGATATGGGAGCAGAACAGAGCTTACTACAGAGATATGGGCGCAGAACAGAGTTTACTGCAGAGATATGGGAGAAGAACAGAGCTTACTGCAGAGATATGGGAGCAGAACGGAGCTTACTACAGAGATATGGGTGCAAAACCGAGCTTACTACAGAGATATGGGAGCAGAACAGAGCTTACTACAGAGATATGGGCGCAGAACAGAGTTTACTGCAGAGAAATGGGAGCAGAACAGAGCTTACTGCAGAGATATGGGAGCAGAACAGAGCTTACTCCGGAGATATGGGAGCAGAACGGAGCTTAATACAGAGATATGGGAGCAGAACGGAGCTTACTACAGAGATATGGGAGCAGAACAGAGCTTACTACAGAGATATGGGAGCAGAACAGAGCTTACTGCAGAGATATGGGAGCAGAACAGAGCTTACTCCGGAGATATGGGAGCAGAACGGAGCTTAATACAGAGATATGGGAGCAGAACGGAGCTTACTACAGAGATATGGGAGCAGAACAGAGCTTACTACAGAGATATGGGAGCAGAACAGAGTTTACTACGGAGATATGGGAGCAGAACAGAGCTTACTGCAGAGATATGGGAGCAGAAGCAAGCTTACTACATAGATATAGGAGCAGAACAGAGCTTACTACAGAGATATGGGAGCAGAACAGAGCTTACTGCAGAGATATGGGAGCAGAATAGAGCTTACTGCAGAGATATGGGAGCAGAACGGAGCTTAATACAGAGATATGGGAGCAGAACAGAGCTTACTACAGAGATATGGGTGCAGAACCGAGCTTACTACAGAGATATGGGAGCAGAACAGAGCTTACTACAGAGATATGGGAGCAGAACGGAGCTTAATACAGAGATATGGGAGCAGAACGGAGCTTACTACAGAGATATGGGAGCAGAACAGAGCTTACTACAGAGATATGGGAGCAGAACAGAGCTTACTACAGAGATATGGGAGCAGAACAGAGCTTACTCCGGAGATATGGGAGCAGAACGGAGCTTAATACAGAGATATGGGAGCAGAACGGAGCTTACTACAGAGATATGCGAGCAGAACAGAGCTTACTACAGAGATATGGGAGCAGAACAGAGCTTACTGCAGACATATGGGAGCAGAACAGAGCTTACTGCAGAGATATGGGAGCAGAACAGAGCTTACTCCGGAGATATGGGAGCAGAACGGAGCTTAATACAGAGATATGGGAGCAGAACGGAGCTTACTACAGAGATATGGGAGCAGAACTGAGCTTACTACAGAGATATGTGTGCAGAACCGAGCTTACCACAGACATATGGGAGCAGAACCGAGCTTACTACAGAGATATGGGAGCAGAACAGAGCTTAGTACAGAGATATGGGAGCAGAACAGAGTTTACTACGGAGATATGGGAGCAGAACAGAGCTTACTGCAGAGATATGGGAGCAGAAGCAAGCTTACTACAGAGATATAGGAGCAGAACAGAGCTTACTACAGAGATATGGGAGCAGAACAGAGCTTACTGCAGAGATATGGGAGCAGAACAGAGCTTACTACAGAGATATGGGAGCAGAACCGAGCTTACTACAGAGATATGGGAGCAGAACAGAGCTTACTACAGAGATATGGGACCAGAACCAACCTTACTGCAGAGATATGGGAGCAGAACAGAGCTTACTGCAGAGATATGGGAGCAGAACTGAGCTTACTACAAAGATAAGGGAGCAGAACCATGCTTACTGCAGAGATATGGGAGCAGAACAGATCTTACTGCAGAGATATGGGAGCAGAACCAAGCTTACTACAGAGATAAGGGAGCAGAACCGAGCTTACTGCAGAAATATGGGAGCAGAACCGAGCTTACTGCAGAGATATGGGAGCAGAACTGAGCTTACTACAGAGATAAGGGAGCTGAACTGAGCTTAATAAGTCTACTACATGTAACCAAGCCTGCTACATAGAAACTGGAGCAGAACTGAGATTACGGCATACATACCATAATCTAGATTACTACTTGATACAGTACCAGAACCAAGCTTACTGCTTAGATATGGTGCCATAACGGAGCTTGCTTACAAACATATATACAACAATATGGCTACACAGTGCCTAGTACTATCACCACTACACAGCAAATACATAAAATCATATCATCACCATTACCTCTACATGAAAATACATTCTATACAAAGACCAATGATACCACCATACACCTTTTACTATAATGACTGAATTACATTAAGCTGCTACTAAATAAAAAAAAAATGCTATCTAAAAAGAGCAATATTACAACCTTACAGTAACCGTATATTGGTAGATACCAGTTCCGCAGAACAAGTGATTACAGTACAGTTATATATCGTAACTTACAGATGACGTTCTTTCTCATTCGGATCGTTCAGTTTTCTATCTGGCCCAGAACGACATGACAACTTCTCCAGATAGTCCAGGTGAAAGATTGGAAAAAGATTTTTTTTTTCTTGCCAAACTTTCACCTGGACTGGATGCTGTTCCACGTTTTATTTTGGAGTTACTACATCCAATTGGGTCTGTGGACTTGGAGCGTGCATCTTTTTTTCTGATGTGCTGTCAGCTGTCTTTTTTCTTGAACTTCTCCAGACAGGACTCGTCTGCACAGATTGCAACAAAGGTATGGAGCGCCCCCCCCCCCCCGTGTAGGGCAATGGGGTAATCGGTACCGGGTCCTTCGGTTCTCATTGGGGATGTCACGGTGGCTGACTCGGTCTGTGGCCCTAGGGGACGTCCGTTGAAAATGAGGGAAAGGTCTTTAAAGGGATAATGTTCATGACGCCACCTGTGGTATTCGGTCAGGGTGACTGACGCTGCTTAGGGGTCCGCTGGGGTGATGTTATGGCAGCTAGAAGGTGAAGTGTATCCCCAGGGCTTCCCAGAGTGTAGATGGTGGATGGTGGATGATGTAAGGCGCAGTGAATAACGAGGACACAAGGTTGCAGTCTCTTTACCTTTACTGAAAGCTTCAGCGTCCACAGTCCAGAGCACCAGATCACGGGGCAGGCAGAGTCCGGCCGGTCTGAAGGCAAATCCAGAGTCCCCTTATCCAGGTGGAATTCAATAGCCTCCCTCTAGCGCCTGAGTGTTGTAGTTCCTCCCTGCTGAGCAACTCGGTGAGGTCCTCACAACTATTGTAGGTGTTAAGTCTCTTTCTCTCTGTCCCCCTGACGGATAGGACAAACCCGTATGACTGATGGCCTGAGGCTTTTTATAGGGACCCTAGAGACGCCCTGGCCCCCACAAGTTGCCACTGTGCCTCCTGGGTATATGGTCGGGCAGCCAACATGGAATTAACTGTCCTGCCAGTCTCTGAAGTAAAGCATAGAGATCCTTACTCCCTCGGTGTTCTGGCTACCGATACTGCGCTTCAGAAGGAGGCAGCCTGCTTCTAGCTGGTCTCCCTCTGATGTTCCTCTCCTTTTGCTATGAATTCGTTTCTCACTCACTGCAACACAATTTCTTTCAATGTCTCTTTCTTGGGATGCTGCCGCATGGGATGCAGGCGCAGCTCCGTGCACCCTTGTGTTATGATCTGGTGGCCTTGGAGCAGCATGAGACGTACTCTGGAGAAGGTGGTCCCTGTACTGACCGCAAACCATGAACTAGCATCGCAACTAGAAGCAGCCGTGGGGGGTACCTAACGCTCCCTAGACCCCTCGACACAGCCTAAGAATTAACTACCCCTAAAGACAGAAACAGGAAACCTATCTTGCCTCAGAGAAAATCACCAAAGGATAGAGAGCCCCCTACAAATATTGACTGTGAGAGGAGAAGGAAATAACATACGCAGACATGAAATCAGGATTTAGCATAGGAGGCCATACTAGCTAAAAAGAAAGGATAGGACAGAGTACTATGCGGTCAGTATAAAAACACTAGAAAATATCCACCACAGAAAAATACAAAACACCACATCTGACTAAAGACATGGAGGGTATATCTGCATCTCCAGAGACACAGCTAGGCTGCAAAAAATCCTTTACAACAAAGCTGGACAAGACAAAACATGAAAAATGCACAGAACTATAAGGTCCACTGCAGGTGGACAGCAAAAACAAAGCCAGGACTTATCTTTGAAGAAAAGCACAGCGAACAGGAGAGACCAGAAGGGATGTGAATCCTTCATAAACAATGGACAACTGGCACTGACTAAAGGATCAAGCAAGGCTATATAGCCCAGCCCAAATTGCAAAAAATAGATACACCTGATAAATGCTGTGATCCAACTACCGCAGCACTACCACTCATAACCACCGGAGGGAGCCCAAGAGCAGAATTCACAACACCCTTGCCTTCCGCAGGCCGCAGTCTGGAGATGGCTGGAACCCACTCCAACCAGCCTCTGCCAAACTCGGTTGGGGCTGACTGACTAACTTCCTAACCAACCCACCAGTTTTAACCAAGTGTGAGGAGTGCCCTAGTAGATAGAAGCATGGCTCCCCCTGGTGGCCTGGAAGTGTGAAGTGTGTTTTGTGGTTTTGATACCTGGACAGAAGATCTCCTTCATTGCCCTCAGATGTAACATCACTCCCCCTGGTGGAAGAATAACATTACTGCAACGACCAGGACTCTGGGGCGCTGCAGGTACATTTGACTTCTTACATTTCCAGCCCAGTCTCCATTTATTCCCAACCGAAAAAACTCCCCACTCTGTGTGCACCTGCAGTGTGGACCACTGACCTCAATATTTAATCAATTGTGTCATTACTAGGATTACTCCCACCCCCAAAATATTAAATTGTCCCACAGAAAGTATTAATGCCCCTACTGTGCAAAGACCTGTATGCTTCTTTGAAGGATATAATAACCCAAGTGCCCCCTTCCAGCAACAAATACCCTTGATTGCTCACTTAAAGTAACAATATCGCCCCCTAAAAAAGGAACCTGAGTGCCCCTATCAAAACTAATAATGTCCTTATTCATAACAAATAATGTCCTCTGAGCAGGGCCGGTTTTAGGCAAAGTGGGGCCCTAGGCAAAGTTTAAAATGGGGCCCCAAATGCTAACATATTGCACATCACACAGAAGCATTTCGGTTGTACTTACATGCACTGATCTCAGGCCGCTAAACGAGTGTGATCAACAATACTGAAGTCATTGGACGCTTGTTTACCGGCCTCTTTCCACTGTCTGAGAAAGAATGATGGGGACAGAACCATCACTAATAGTTTACTAACAGATTACCATACAGTATCATGTTATCAGCAGCACACCTACAGTTTACACCGGCGATGTGCTGCTGAGAACAAGGATTTTTATTACGGCATAAACAATCCAATCACCCAATGAATATGCTGCATTTTGCTTGTTTAGTATAATACACCCCATACTCCTCTCGTATTATAATGTGCACCACAGTCCTCCATATTGTAAAATGTATAATACACTCCACATAATCCTCCATCTATATATATAATTGTCTAAGGGTTTTTCTGTCTGTCTGTCCTGGAAATCCTGCGTCTCTGATTGGTCGAGGCCGCCATGCCTCGACCAATCAGCAACGGGAACAGCATGGCGACGATGATGTGATAAAGGTTGCCTCGACCAATCAGCGACGGGCACAGTCTGCCGCGAATTCGCCTCGACCAATCAGCGACGGGCACAGTATTGACGTACATGTCATAATGGTTGCCATGGCGACGATGATGTCATAAAGGTTGCCTCGACCAATCAGCGACGGGCACAGTATGCCGCGAATTCTGGAATCATCATTGTCCATATACTACGGGGACATGTATATTCTAGAATACCCGATGCGTTAGAATCGGGCCACAATCTAGTATAGTATAATACACTCCTCATAGTGCTCCATATATTAAAATATACTCCACAGTCCTCCATATAGCATAATACACTCCTCACTGTGCTCCATAAAGTATAATGCACCACCATAGTCATCCATGTAGTACAATTCACTTCCCATAGTATAATGCACCCCATAGTTCTTCATATAGTATAATGTATTCCCCATAGTCCTCGATACAGTATAATGCAGCCCACATATAGTATAATGCAGCCACCACCCGACAGAGTATAATGCAGCCACCCCACAGAGTATAATGCAGCCCCCCCACCACTCCTCACTGTGCTCCATAAAGTATAATGCACCGCCATAGTCATCCATGTAGTACAATTCACTTCCCATAGTATAATGCACCCCATAGTTCTTCATATAGTATAATGTATTCCCCATAGTCCTCGATACAGTATAATGCAGCCCACATATAGTATAATGCAGCCACCCCACAGAGTATAATGCAGCCCCCCCACAGAGTATAATGTAACCTCCTCATAGAATATAATGCAGCCCCCCCATATAGTATCATGTAGCCCCCTCATAGAGTATGATGCAATCACCCCTCATAGAATATAAATATAATACAGCCTCCCATAGAATGTAATGCAGCCCTGAACAGGATATAATACAGCCCACCTCCCCATAGAATATAATGTAGCCCCATCAAAGAGTATGCAATCATCCCTCATAAAATCTAATAAAGCCACCCACAGAATATACTGCAGCCCCCCATAGTATATAACACAGCCTCCTCCATAGAATATAATGTATAATGTACCCCCAAATATATAACAGTTACATAGTATATAGCACAGCCCACATAGTAGTATATAGCAGAGCCCACATAGTACTATATAGCACTGTCATATAGCATATAGCACAGCCCACTCAGTAGTATATAGCACAGCCCACACAGCAGTATATAGAACATCCCACACAGTAGTATACAGCACAGCCCACACAGTAGTATATAGCACTGCCCACACAGTAGTATATAGCACAGCCCACACAGTAGTATACAGCACTGCCCACACAGTAGTATATAGCACAGCCCACACAGTAGTATATAGCACAGCCCACACAGTAGTATACAGCACTGCCCACACAGTAGTATATAGCACTGCCTACACAGTAGTATACAGCACAGCCCACACAGTAGCATACAGCACTGCCCACACAGTAGTATATAGCACAGCCCACACAGTAGTATACAGCACTGCCCACAAAGTAGTATACAGCACTGCCCACACAGTAGTATATAGCACTGCCTACACAGTAGTATACAGCACAGTCCACACAGTAGCATATAGCACTGCCCACACAGTAGTATATAGCACAGCCCACACAGTAGTATACAGCACTACCCACACAGAAGTATACAGCACTGCCCACACAGTAGTATATAGCACTGCCCACACAGTAGTATACAGCACTGCCCACAAAGTAGTATACAGCACTGCCCACACAGTAGTATACAGCACAGCCCATGCAGTAGTATACAGCACTGCCCACAAAGTAGTATACAGCACTGCCCACACAGTAGTATACAGCAGAGCCCACACAGTAGTATACAGCACTGCCCACACAGTAGTATACAGCACAGCCCACTCAGTAGTATGCAGCAGAGCCCACACAGTAGTATATAGCAGGGGTCCCCAACTCCAGTCCTCAAGGCCCACCAACATGTCATGTTTTCAGGATTTCCTTAGTCTTGCCCAGGTAATAATTGCATCACCTGTGCAATGCAAAGGAAATCCTGAAAACATGACCTGTTGGTGGGCCTTGAGGACTGGAGTTGGGGACCCCTGGTATATAGCACTGCCCACAACGTAGTATATGGCAGAGCCCACACAGTAGTATACAGCACTGTCCACACAGTAGTATACAGCAGAGCCCACACAGTAGTATATAGCACAGCCCACACAGTAGTATATAGCACAGCCCACACAGTAGTATACAGCACTGCCCACACAGTAGTATATAGCACTGCCTACACAGTAGTATACAGCACAGCCCACACAGTAGCATATAGCACTGCCCACACAGTAGTATATAGCACAGCCCACACAGTAGTATACAGCACTACCCACACAGAAGTATACAGCACTGCCCACACAGTAGTATATAGCACTGCCCACACAGTAGTATACAGCACTGCCCACAAAGTAGTATACAGCACTGCCCACACAGTAGTATACAGCACAGCCCATGCAGTAGTATACAGCACTGCCCACAAAGTAGTATACAGCACTGCCCACACAGTAGTATACAGCAGAGCCCACACAGTAGTATACAGCACTGCCCACACAGTAGTATACAGCACAGCCCACTCAGTAGTATACAGCAGAGCCCACACAGTAGTATATAGCACTGCCCACAACGTAGTATATGGCAGAGCCCACACAGTAGTATACAGCACTGTCCACACAGTAGTATACAGCAGAGCCCACACAGTAATATATAGCACTGCCCACACAGTAGTATACAGCAGAGCCCACACAGTAGTATACAGCACTGCCCACACAGTAGTATACAGCACAGCCCACTCAGTAGTATACAGCAGAGCCCACACAGTAGTATATAGCACTGCCCACAACGTAGTATATGGCAGAGCCCACACAGTAGTATACAGCACTGTCCACACAGTAGTATACAGCAGAGCCCACACAGTAATATATAGCACTGCCCACACAGTAGTAAACAGCACTGCCCACACAGTAGTATACAGCAGAGCCCACACAGTAGTATATAGCACTGCCCACACAATAGTATACAGCACTGCCCACAATGTAGTATACAGCAGAGCCCACACAGTAGTATACAGCAGAACCCACACAGTAGTATATAGCACTGCCCACACAGTAGCATATAGCACTGCCCACATCCCCCCTTCCCTCCCCTCCTCTCCCCTCCGGAGAATGGCCCCACAGTCCAGTAAATAAAATAAAAAACACAAGCTCCTCACCTCCCCTCGTGCCCACGGTGCTCCCTGCTCCTGTCTCGGCGGCTGCTGCTGCACTGCCTGGGACACAGTGAGTGCGCGCACCCGCAGTGTCAGAAGCAGAGCAGGGAATGATGGGAGAGGGAGCGACAGGTGACGCTCTCTCCTCCATCATTGCATTGAACTGTAACGGCAGACACCAGTATAGTTCAATGCGGCGGGGGAGTCGGCGCTGGCGGCAGGCGAGCCCCCCTGCCTCACAGGGGCCCCATAGCGGCTGCGTGACTTGCCGCTAGCTGGGGGCCCCTGGGGGAGCGGGGGCCCCAGGCAGCTGCCTGGTCTGCCTGCCCCTAACGCCGGCCCTGCCTCTGAGCACCCACACAGCTCTGTATATACAAAATGATGGTCCTACAGCCCCCAATACCCCTTTATAATACATTGAGGATCCCAAAACGCCCTATATATAGTAAAATGGCTACTAGCCCCCTATATACAATATAATGTCCCCACTGCCTCCTGTATATAGTATGAGGCTTTACAGTTTTCTATATATACTATAGCTCCTCACAAATAGTAGGTCTCCAAAATCCCCTAATTGCGATATTATGTACCTCACAGCTTCCTATGTATAGTATGATGATCCCGCATCCCCTCTATATATAGTATCATGTCCCTACAGCCCTCTATATGGAACATGGTGGCCCCACAGCTCCCATATGATAATAATAATAATCTTTATTTTTATATAGCGCTAACATATTCCACAGCGCTTTACATTTTGCACACATTATCATCACTGTCCCCGATGGGGCTCACAATCTAAATTCCCTATCAGTATGTCTTTGGAATGTGGGAGGAAACCGGAGTACCCGGAGGAAACCCACGCAAATACGGAGAGAACATACAAACTCTTTGCAGATGTTGTCCTTGGTGGGGTTTGAACCCAGGACTCCAGCGCTGCAAGGCTGCAGTGCTAACCACTGAGCCACCGTGCTGCCCAATGGTCCCCAGTTATATATATATATGCTCCATAAATATTATGTATCTATATGTATATTATATATAGTATGAAGGTATCCCACTGCCCCACATATTTAGAATGATGTTCCACACAGCCCCACATATATAGTATATATAGTGCAATGGCCCCAGTTCCCACCATATAGTACGATGGCACCAGTTGCCTATATATCTAGTATGATGGCTCCAGTTCTCTCCACATATTTAGTATGATGGCCCCAGTTATCCCCATATATAGTATAATAGCCTCAGTTCTCTCATATATATATAGTAGGATGGCCCCAGTTCTCCCCATGTATGTAGTAAGATGGCCCCAGTTCCCTCATATATATATATATATATATATACAGTGGGGCAAAAAAGTATTTAGTCAGTCAGCAATAGTGCAAGTTCCACCACTTAAAAAGATGAGAGGTGTCTGTAATTTACATCATAGGTAGAACTCAACTATGGGAGACAAAACTGAGAAAAAAAAATCCAGAAAATCACATTGTCTGTTTTTTTATCATTTTTTTTGCATATTATGGTGGAAAATAAGTATTTGGTCAGAAACAAACAATCAAGATTTCTGGCTCTCACAGACCTGTAACTTCTTCTTTAAGAGTCTCCTCTTTCCTCCACTCATTACCTGTAGTAATGGCACCTGTTTAAACTTGTTATCAGTATAAAAAGACACCTGTGCACACCCTCAAACAGTCTGACTCCAAACTCCACTATGGTGAAGACCAAAGAGCTGTCAAAGGACACCAGAAACAAAATTGTAGCCCTGCACCAGGCTGGGAAGACTGAATCTGCAATAGCCAACCAGCTTGGAGTGAAGAAATCAACAGTGGGAGCAATAATTAGAAAATGGAAGACATACAAGACCACTGATAATCTCCCTCGATCTGGGGCTCCACGCAAAATCCCACCCCGTGGGGTCAGAATGATCACAAGAACGGTGAGCAAAAATCCCAGAACCACGCGGGGGGACCTAGTGAATGAACTGCAGAGAGCTGGGACCAATGTAACAAGGCCTACCATAAGTAACACACTACGCCACCATGGACTCAGATCCTGCAGTGCCAGACGTGTCCCACTGCTTAAGCCAGTACATGTCCGGGCCCGTCTGAAGTTTGCTAGAGAGCATTTGGATGATCCAGAGGAGTTTTGGGAAAATGTCCTATGGTCTGATGAAACCAAACTGGAACTGTTTGGTAGAAACACAACTTGTCGTGTTTGGAGGAAAAAGAATACTTAGTTGCATCCATCAAACACCATACCTACTGTAAAGCATGGTGGTGGAAACATCATGCTTTGGGGCTGTTTCTCTGCAAAGGGGCCAGGACGACTGATCCGGGTACATGAAAGAATGAAAGGGGCCATGTATCGTGAGATTTTGAGTGCAAACCTCCTTCCATCAGCAAGGGCATTGAAGATGAAACGTGGCTGGGTCTTTCAACATGACCATGATCCAAAGCACACCGCCAGGGCAACGAAGGAGTGGCTTCGTAAGAAGCATTTCAAGGTCCTGGAGTGGCCTAGCCAGTCTCCAGATCTCTACCCTATAGAAAACCTTTGGAGGGGGTTGAAAGTCCGTGTTGCCAAGCGAAAAGCCAAAAACATCACTGCTCTAGAGGAGATCTACATGGAGGAATGGGCCAACATACCAACAACAGTGTGTGGCAACCTTGTGAAGACTTACAGAAAACGTTTGACCTCTATCATTGCCAACAAAGGATATATTACAAAGTATTGAGATGAAATTTTGTTTCTGACCAAATACTTATTTTCCACCATAATATGCAAATAAAATGTTAAAAAAAACAGACAATGTGATTTTCTGGATTTTTTTTTCTCAGTTTGTCTCCCATAGTTGAGATCTACCTATGATGTAAATTACAGACGCCTCTCTTTTTAAGTGGTGGAACTTGCACTATTGCTGACTGACTAAATACTTTTTTGCCCCACTGTATATATATATATATATATATATATATATACGTATATATACTGTATGTATATATATATAGAGAGAGAGAGAGAATGATGACCCCAGTTCTCCATATTAAAAAATAATGAAGTTTATACTCAGCACATCCTGATTCTTAGCACTGCAGCCTCCATTTTCTCTTCCGGTCTGCAGGGTGGCATGAGGCAATAATGTCATGAGTGACACACTGAAGTCTCAGGAAGGTGCGGTCTGCAGCTTATGAAACAGACCAGGGCTTCCACTAGGAATTTCAAGGCCCCATACTGGCAACATTTTTGGGTTCCCTTTAGGCTCCACACCAGCTCCGCCACCACCGTCCCACCTCCCACTCTTTAAAAAACTCAACTTCTCCACCACATCCTCACTTATCAGATATTAACAGTTCCCATCAAACACCAGCTCACATTCATAACCAGCATCTATTGTTCTGGACAAAATAATTTTTAAGCTGACACTACGATACGGTATACTCTTTCTTCCGGGCCCTACTCTATTCTAAACTATTAAAAATAAATATATTTTTATGTATTTTTATTTAAGGGAATGAGTGACATATATTTACATTTTTTTTCAATCAACCATTAATACCACATACAAGGGACAAATATCGACACACCACAACCAGACCACATATTACCACCACATAGTGACCGAATAATACCACATAAAAGGACATACAAGGAGCAAATACCGCCACACCATTACCAGACCACTTATTACCACCACATAGTGACTGAATAATACCACATACAAGGAACAAATACCGTCACACCATGGTCGAACAACATATTACCATCACATAGTGACTGAATAATACCACATACAAGGAACAAATACCACCACACCATGACCAGACCACATATTACCACCACATAGTGACTGAATACTACAATACTGATCATTAATTTTAAAAAAAACCTACAATACTAAGCGGCATTTTACACAGTAACTCTGTATTTACTGTCAGTGTACAGGTAATACAGTGATCACTGGTGACATTATACACAGGAGCTCTGTATATAGTGTCAATGTGCAGGTAATACAGGGATCACCAGTGACATTATAAGCAGGAGCTGTGCATAAAGTGTCAGTGTACAGGTAATACAGTGATCACCACTATCAGTGACATTATACACAGGAGCTCTGTATATAGTATACAGTGAATAGTGTCAGTGTACAGGTAATACACTAACTCACCAGTGACATCTCTAGCTGAAGTTCTTCATCCTTGCTCTTCATTTTCATCCAGCACAGACCACCGTCACTTCTTCCTGCCAGGACTCGTCTCTGCATAAAATAACACAGTTACTTAGAGCACGGCTTCCAGAACACATTCCCCACTTTTTCCCTTTCTTCTACACTACACATCTGAATACAGGGGTGCACCCACAATAAATATAAAATTGGTTATTATGCAACCTCATAGATTGTAAGCTTGCGAGCCGGGCCCTCATTCATTTTGGTATCTGTTGATCTATGTGTTTATTGTTATGCTTTATGTCCATTGTCTGTACAAGTCCCCTCTAAAATGTAAAGTGTTCTGGAATATGTTGGCGCTATAGAAATAAAATTATTATTATTATTATTCTTAACCCACCATTCCAAATATAAATTATAATCCACCACTGTGCACCCACTAACTATAAATAGCCATTTTCCCCATTTAATATATAAATTAATTAGCACCTGTACTCTTTCACCCAATTCATTACCAGTCACTTCATCCTCAACGCCCCCACTATGTAACTTCCGCTCTAACCCTTACCCCGATTCATTATATTTACATGCCCCTCCTGCCTCAATTCATTGTCATGTCTTTCTCTCCCACCCTCTATTCATTATCAACTGCTCTACCCCACATTCAATACATCATTTACTCCCCCACCCTCAAAATTCATTATTTGTTCTCCCCCTAGATCATCATTTGCTCTCCATACCCCCTCTTCAATTGATCATTTTCTCTCCCCACCTTCAATTAAATTGCTGTCCCTGTACCTCACACTGAGTTAATCATTTGCAGTCCCCCAACTTTAATTTGAAGTCCCCTTACTTCATCCATTGCAGTCCCCTATCACCCCCTCAATTCATCCGCAGTGGCCCTTCATCATTTCCAGCCCCCTATCCCCTTCCATTTCATCATGTGCAGTCCCACTTCAGACACACTTCATCATGTGCAGTCCCCTTCCCCCCACTTCATCATGTGCGGTCCCCTTTACCCACCACTTTATAATGTGCAGTCCCCCTTACCCACCCACTTCATCATGTGCAGTCCCCCTTAATAATAAATAATAATAATTTTTTTATTTATATAGCAACATATTCCGCAGCACTTTACAATTAAGCGGGGACATGTACAGACAATAAATTCAGTACAAGTTAAGACAATTTAAACAGAGACATTAGGGGTGAGGTCCCTGCTCGCAAGCTTACAATCTACAAGGAAATGGGGGGACACAACAGGTGAAAACTGCTTGTTATTTCAGGTCTGGCAATTATAATAAATAGGGATTTTCATATTAAGCTCCATGATCCGGTCATCAGCCCGTGTGTTTAAGTGCAATAGTCAAGTATCAAGTGCAGTTATCGTGTGCATGGAGGGTGTGGAGACAGATGAATAGTAGGGTGCAGATTCAGAATAATATTTGGAAGGAGGGAACAGGGCAAAGTTAATTTACTGAGTAGTTGATGTGGTAGGCTTGTTTGAAGAGATGGGATTTCAAAGCACGCTTAAATAGGTCGGGGCTAGGTATCAGTTTGATCGTATGGGGAAGTGCATTCCAGAGAGCTGGTGCAGCACGAGAGAAGTCTTGGAGACAGAGGTGCGAGGTTCAGATTATGGGGGATGTTAGTATTAGGTCATTTGTAGAACAGAGGGCACATGTAGGGCGATAGACAAAGATGAGAGAGGAGATATAAGGTGGTGCAGAACTGTGGAGAGCTTTGTGGGTGAGAGAGATGAGTTTATACTGGACCCTGTAGCGAATGGGTAGCCAGTGTACTAACTGGCACAAGATGGAAGCATCGGTGAAGCGGCTGGACAGAAATATGACCCTGGCTGCCGCATTCAAGATGGATTGGAGAGGAGAAAGTTTGGTAAGAGGGAGACCGATCAGAAGAGAGTTGCAGTAGTCCAGATGAGAATGAATAAGAGCGACAGTAAGAGTCTGAGCAGTTTCAAAGGTGAGAAAAGGTCGGATTCTGGAGATGTTTTTAAGATGCAGGTGACAAGAGCGAGTGAGTGATCGGATATAGGTAGTAAAGGAAAGTTTGGTGTCGAATATGACCCCAAGACAGCGGGCATGCTGCTTGGGAGTTATGGTTGAACCCTCCAGGGTAATTTTGATGTTGGGTAGAGTGAGGTTAGTAGAAGGGAGAAACACAAGAAGTTCCGTTTTGGAGAGATTTAGTTTCAGATAGAGAGAGGACATGATGTTAGAGACAGCAGACAGACAATCCTTGGTATTTTGAATTAGGGTAGGGGTACTGTCAGGGGAAGAAGTGTATAATTGGGTGTCGTCAGCATAGAGATGATACTGGAACCCAAATCTGCTGATTGTTTGTCCAATAGGGGCCGTGTATAGAGAGAAGAGGAGGGGGCCTAGGACTGAGCCCTGCGGAACTCGGATAGTAAGGGGACGAGTAGAGGAAGAGGAGCTCGCAAAAGATACAGTGAAGGAGTGGTCAGAGAGGTAGGAGGAGAACCAGGAGAGGGCTGTGTCCTTGAGGCCTTTGGAGCAGAGCATAGTGAGAAGGAGCTGGTGATCCACAGTGTCAAATGCGGCAGAGAGATCCAGAAGAATCAGCAGAGAGCAATGACCTTTGGATTTAGCTGTTATTAGATCATTAGAGACTTTAGTGAGGGCAGTTTCAGTGGAGTGCAAAGAACGGAAACCAGATTGTAGGGGGTCGAGAAGAGAGTTATACGAGAGATAGCGGATTAGATGGGAGTGGACCAAGCGTTCCAGGAGTTTAGAGATGAAGGAAAGGTTAGAGACAGGTCTGTACTTAACAGTGCAGTTCTGGTCCAGGGATGGCTTTTTAAGTAAAGGGCTTATGATGGCATGTTTAAATGAGGAGGGAAAGATACCTGAAAAAAGAGAGAGGTTAAATATTTTAGTCAGGTGAGTAGTGACCACTGGTGAGAGAGGAGATGTGAAGGAATGGGGTCACTGTTGCAGGTTGTAGGCCGAGCAGAAGTGAGGAGCTTGGAAACTTCTTCTTCTGAAACAGGTTCAAAGATGTCTAGTGAGCTTGAGGTGCGGCAGGGAAGGGGATCCAGGCACTGAGGAGATTGGGCTGAGATATTCTGATGGATTTGGTTGATTTTTTCTAGCAAATAAGTGGCCAGATCCTCACCACCAGGGGTGAACCTAGCCTCTCTGCTGCCTGAGGCGAATGGAAAAATGGCGCCCCCCCCCCCCCCCACAGTCCCTGTCTCACTGCCTGTGCACACACATCCCTCCACCGGACCCTGTAATTGCCGCTCGCAGTGGCATACCGGCAGAGGAGTATCTAGGGTTTCTGGCACCAGGGACAAGAATTCTTTTTGGTGCCCCCCCTCCACCAAGGACATATGCGATTTGCACACTTAGTCATGTACCCACGAGCTCCTCTCCCTAATGCTCTCAATGTTCAGTGAAAAACTGAGAGAAGCAGAAGAAAAGCTCGATGTCACAGGACCACAAGTATGAAAATCGCATATGAGTGAAGTGTCCATGTGACGACTACTGGAACCTGCAGCGCTGAATCCTGACATCGCAGCTTCTGAATTCTCACAACGCATGCACTGCACACTACTAGGATTCTCCCTTGCCGGTGGACGGTCATGTCAGCACAAGCATGTGATTTGTATACTTCTGACCACATTCCGCCTAGACGTGCCCGGCCTCGCTTAGTTCATTTTCAATGACGGAGGCTACACATGTCTAGTCAGCACGTGACCGCATGTATGTAAATAGCAAGCACGAGAGAATCCTGACAGCGTGCAGTTCGCACTGTGAGAAGTCAGAAGTCTGCAGTCACAAAGAATGACTGCAGACTCATTACAAACCTGGACAACCCCTTTAAAGCTCCTAACATAAATAAAAACATGAGAATTAGTTAGTATCACAAATAACATTTACATCCAGGTACCTTATAGATGGCGTTGACTCTGGAGCCGTTCTTCTTTTCTTCATCTTGTCCAGACCCCATGATGAGTTTTCTCAGCCACAGCCGTCTCTGCAGACTTCCATCTTTTCCGCTCTTTTGCAGAAAATCTCCACAAGACGCCCTTAAAGATACAAGTGTCATTATAATGCTCCGGAATAAAAAATTGCCCCTCACTATATTGTCTGCACAAAATATGACCCCCCACACTGTTCCTCTTATGGTACATGCTCTTCACACTGACCTCTCCTTTCTATACCGGCCCCCTCTTCACACTGTCCTCTCACACTGTGTCCCCCCTATAGGGCCCAGTATTTATACTCCATATTTATACTCCATCCTCCCACCCTGTGTGCATGGCT
Source organism: Ranitomeya imitator (assembly GCF_032444005.1). Classification (NCBI taxonomy): domain Eukaryota; kingdom Metazoa; phylum Chordata; class Amphibia; order Anura; family Dendrobatidae; genus Ranitomeya; species Ranitomeya imitator. Next base: position 721,096,122 of record NC_091282.1, on the reverse strand, counting down.
CCCCCATCCTTCTCCCCTGCGTGCATGGCTCCTCTATCCTCCCACCCTGCGTGCATGGCTCCCCCATCCTTCTCCCCTGCGTGCATGGCTCCCCCATTCTTCTCCCCTGCGTTCATGGCTCTCCCATCCTTCTCCCCTGCGTTCATGGCTCCCCCATCCTTCTCCCCTGTGTTCACGGCTCCCCCATCCTTCTCCCCTGTGTTCACGGCTCCCCCATCCTTCTCCCCTGCGTTCACGGCTCCCCCATCCTTCTCCCCTGCGTTGATGGCTCCCCCATCCTTCTCCCCTGCGTTCACGGCTCCCCATCCTTCTCCCCTGCGTTCGCAGCTCCCCATCCTTCTCCCCTACGTTCATTGCTCCCCCATCCTTCTCCCCTGCTTGCTTGGCTCCCCTATCCTTCTCCCTTGCGTGCATGCCTCCCCTATCCTCCCACCCTGTGTGCATGGCTCCCCATCCTTTTTCCCTGTCATACTCACCTCTCACCGCGCGGCACAGAACAGAACTTCCTGGCATCTCTTCTGCAGAGTCTTCCTTCCTGTCTTCAGCGGTCACATGATAGCGCTAATTAAGGTCATGAATATGCACATATTCATGACCTTAAATGAGCGGTACCAAGTGACCGCTGAAGACAGGACGCGCTGCCGGCGCTGAGACACAGTTGCAGCCACCGCTGGAGGAAGGTGAGTATTACGTCTTCAGGGAGGGGGGGCGGGAAGGAGGGAGGAAGGAGGGGGGGGGGAGGGGGGGCGGGAAGGAGGGAGGGAGGAGGGGGGGGGCGGGAAGGAGGGAAAAAGGAGGGGGGCGGGCACTTGACCCCGGAGTTTTATAAAAAAAAAAAAAACCTAGCAGCGCAAATCCAGTTACTACGGAATCTGCCGCCCCCTCTCTTCTGCCGCCTGAGCCAAAGGGCTCAAATCGCCTAATGGAAGCAGCGTCCCTGCTCACCACTGAGATTGGTGATGGGGGCCTGTCCTTTAGGTTTCAGGAGGGAGTTTAAGGTTTCAAAAAGTCATTTTGGGTTGTTGGATAGTGAGGTGATGAGGGTGGTGAAGTAGGATTGTTTGGCCAGATAAATGGTAGAGTTATAGGTTTTGAGCATGAACTTATAGTGGATGAAGTCTTCTGGTAAGAGAGATTTTCTCCACTGCTGCTCTGCACAACTTGAGCAACGCTGAAGAAAGTGTGTTTGCATAGTGTGCCAGGGCTGCTGTTGTCTGTGTCGGGTCTTTCTGCGTGTAGAAGGTGCTGCTTCATCTAGGGCATTCTTCAGTGTATTATTGAAGTGTGACAATGCTATGTCTGGACAGGAGAGGGAGGAGATGGGGGCTAAAGATGTGTGGAGATTGTCCATAAGCTGCTGGGTATTGATAGTACGTGTATTCCGATAAGTGTGGTAAGTGGGGGTGTCCTGGGTGAGGAGACAATTCTTGACAGAGAAGGAAAGAAGGTTGTGGTCCGAGAGCGGGAGAGGGCAGTTAGTAAAGTCGTGCAGCAATCCAGGACGGGAGAAAACCAGGTCCAGAGTATTCCCATCCTCATGCGTAGGAGAATTAGTAAACTGAGAGGCCGAATGAAGAAGTTAGAGAAAGAAGATGAGAGGCAGATTGGGAGAGGGGATCATTGATGGGGATGTTAAAGTCTCCCATGATGAGGGTGGGGATGTCACAGGATAGAAAGTGAGTAAGCCAGGTGGCAAAGTGGTCTAGAAACAGGTGGGAGGAGCCTGGAGGGCGATAAACAACCGCCACTCGCAAGGAGAAGGGCTTAAAGAGTCTGACGGCATGGACTTCAAAGGAAGGAAATGTAAGTGAGGGAATTGGGGGGAACACTTGGAAAGCACATTGTGATGAAAGGAGCAAACCAACACCTCCACCCTGTCTTTTCTCAGGTCTGGTGGTATGTGAAAATTTCAGCCCACCAAATGAGAGAGCAGCGGCGGTGTCTGAGTGCTGGATCCAGGTTTCTGTAATAGCCAGAAGGTTAAGGGAATTAGAGAGGAAAAGATCGTGAATGTAAGTTAGTTTTTTACACACAGACCATGCATTCCAGAGAGCACAGTGGAAAGCGATAGGAGAAGGCATACACTGAATGTTAATAAGATTAGCAGGGCTTCTATATGCAGCTGGAGGAGAGTAATGTATGCTGATGGAAGGAGGCCCAGGGTTGGGGGAGATGTCTCCTGCAACTAGTAGAAGGAGGAAAAAAAGAAAATGCAGGTGGTGGGATGATTTGTATGAACGTTTTGAGTGCTGCATGGAGGTAGTGGCTGGTTTGGAGTGGGTAAGAAATGTCAGTAGAGCCTCAGAGTTATTAGTATTATTGAAATCCACCGCACTCCCTGTGTGGAATATCTTAGAAACAAGAGGATTTTTTGAAACTTGCTAATTTATTCAAGTGAAAAATAGAAATCAATCAAATGTGACAGATCAAATAGTAGGCACTTATTAAACAATCGTACAAGCGACTCAATGTGATGACGTTTCGACCCTCCCGGGTTTTACTCTAAAGTCGCACCTAATCCAGGATTTATGAGTGGCTCTTATGGTAAAGAGGATGTTGTCCCTGTAGTGTCAAGGGGCAGGTACAGTCTTTTTGATACCAAGTATGGCCTAATAGTTGATTTTTCTCGGAGTATGACCTTGTTGAGAAATAGCAACTATTAGGCCATACTTGGTATCAAAAAGACTGTAACTTCAGGGACAACATCCTCTTTACCATAAGAGCTACTCATAAATCCTGGATTAAGTGCGACGTGTTGCACGTGTTTATATGCGTTTTTTCACTATGCGTTTTTTTTTTTTTAAAACGTGTGAAACCAGCCTAAGGCCAGAGCAGGCATTACTATGCAAGGTAAACAACCAATGCTGAACAAGGCCATAAAACAGTGGGAAAAAAGGGAAAAAAAAAGCTTTGAACACTTTAAATCAGAAACCAAAAACAGAGGAAAAAAAAAAGCAACACAGGAGTGATGGATAAATTACCATAAGCAAAGCTTGCTAGATATGGTTCTGTTCACACTTGCAGTCAGCACACAAATGGATGATGGATAAATTACCATAAGCAAAGCTTACTAGATATGGTTCTGTTCACACTTGCAGTCAGCACACAAATGGATGATGCCCCCCACTTCATCATGTGCAGTACCCCTTACCCCCACTTCAGGTGCAGTCCACCTTACCCCCTACTTCATCATGTGCAGCCCCACTCCCCCACTTCATCATGTGCAGTCACCCTTACCCCCCACTTCATTTGCAGTCCACCTTACCCCCCACTTCATCATGTGCAGTCCCCCTTAACCTCCAATGAATCATTTGCAGTCCCCCTTACCCCCAAATTCATCATGTGCAGTCCCCCTTACCTCCCACTTCATCATGTGCAGTCCCCCTTACCCCCACTTCATGTGCAGTCCACCTTACCCCCACTTCATCATGTGCAGCCTTACTCCCACTTCATCATGTGCAGTCTCACTCCCCTCACTCGATCATGTGCAGTCTCGTTTAACCCCCAAACTTCATCATGTGCAGCCCCACTCCCCCTTCATCATGTGCAGCCCCACTTACCCCCCCACTCCATCATGTGCAATCCCCCTTAGCCCCACGTCATCATGTGTGGCCCCACTCCCCTCACTCCATCATGTGTCATCTCCTTTAACCCCCAAACTCCATCATGTACAGCCCCACTCCCCCTTCATCATGTGCAGCCCCACTTACCCACCACTCCATCATGTGCAGTCTCCTTTAACCCCCAAATACCATGACATGCAGTCCTCCTTACACCCCTCACTTCATCACTTGCAGTTACCCACCATTGAATTCATTTTATAAACAAAACAAAAAAGTTTTTCATACTTACCTCACCAGTCACTCCCCTGCAGCGCCTCTCTGCTTCTAGCGTCCGGGACATGTCGGCACATGCGCGATGACATCATTGCGCATGCCTGACACTTGACTCTGAAGTATAGAGAACATCAAGGTGATGGTCGTGCACAGCTCCCGGTCCCAGCGCAGATGTGTGTGCTGATTGTGATGCTACTGTGTCTGCTGCTGGCCGCATCACAGTACAACAGACACAGCCACGCACAATTTGATGTGCAGCTGTAGCAATCAGGCAGCCGGCCCTGCACAGCTGCTTGGGGAGCGGCCCGGGGGGGCACTTGCCTCTTTGCCACCCGGCCCAGTCCACCCCTGCTGACAGTCTATAGAGGTATGTGGCCAGGTGATCTGTTTGTCCCAATCTGGCTTCTCCAAACATCTCCATGGGGCCAGATGACCTGGCTTCTACAAACATCTCCATGGGGCCAGATGACCTGGCCCCATGGACTGATTCAATGGGTAATAAACATATTAGCAAACATTGATTGTTCAATGACCTTGCCACCCTGTCCTCCAAGGATAGCAGCACAATAAGCTGCAACAAACATAATTTCAAGAGTCAACATTCAGGCTCATATGAACAATGGCCTATATCTCCTGTCCTACTGAGAAATACATCTGACTTACTTAAGAATAAATGCTTTGTCATTACATTCCCCCCCAAATTAATTAGCAAGATGTGATAGGCTTCCGACCATCCTTCTCCTAGTCCTCGGCTTGACCTGGGTAACTCCTCACGTAATTGACGAGCACCAAACTTTCATCCATTTCATACACATGTCACTCTCCGCATCTTGTGGTTCCCGAAAGCTGATGAAGGCAAACAGTGTGGCACTGCCACCACTGCAATTCTTTAGCTTGATGGTACAGTTCCGCCCGTACCAATAGATAAATTCCACCAGCTCCTTCTCCCGCTTGAGGCTCTGGGTTGCAAAGTGACCAACAACTCCTGGATTCCCTGCTTGGGACTGGATAATTGATTCCAAACTACCACTGGATTCTTGGTTTGGCAGACAGTTCAATTCCTTTTGGTCAAACTCCTTGTCCTCCTCAACGTTCTGGGTATCCCAAAGGACCATTTCCTGTAAAAATTCCGACCGTGTGTCAGTGGTCCTGTATTCGATCTGTCGAAGCCGGCACAACTCCTGTAGTTGCCATTTCCTGTTGAGGCTCTATATCCACTCCGGTCATATTCTTAAGGATGAGCTGGTAAGTTTGGACCTAGTGGCATCCAAAACTTGCTGTGTATGCCTCAGCTATGGTCTGCTGGTTCTGTCTATATGCCCGTGGTTGTGGAGCCCTTGGACAGTGTCTAGGAATGCCAGTCCTCAGCAGCTCCCCGAGATACGCTGGCCTGAGTAGTATCCCTTTCCTGCCACCAAATGTGAAGACATGAGGGTTAGTGGATGCTTTCATCTGCTGGCCAACTGTCTTTAGAAAGATCACATGGACCAGGGCTCATCCCACTGAACGCCCGTACTCCTTTCCATTGGGCAGAATACTACTCATACAACACAGGGTGAGGGTAAAATAGTGTGGCAATACCTTATTGAACCGCCAGCCAACAATAACATATAGTACAGTCCCAGCAAGTACACAAGATGGTGCAAATTAGAGTCTCACCCAGCTCACCAGGATTAGAGCAGTTGCGATTTCAAAGCTTCCAAGGCTGACTACCCCCACCAGTGGCACCCGGCTTTTGGCAGGCACTCACATGAAAGTAGGTAATGACAAGCTGGGAAGCTGACAGTCCATTGAGGTATGTGGCCAGATGACCTGATTGACCCAACCTGTTTTTCCAAATGTTGCCATGGGGCCAGTTGATCTGATTGTCCCAACTTGGCTTCTTCGAATGTCTCCACGGGGACAGGTGACCTTATTGTGCTAACTGCTTCTCTAAACGTCTCCACGGGTTCAGTGATGGTCAGTCGAAATGTTTCGGTACAAACAATTTACCTGAGGGTTTTACCCCTGGGAGCCAGCGCCTGTGCTTCCAAAACATCTCTCTAATTCAGATCAGGTTTCGGCCACAACCACCCCAGGCTGAAGAATGGAAGATGGAGGTTCAGGAGCAGACATGGGATCAAAGCTTCAGGACAAGGTGTCGGCCTTAACATTTTTGGTTCCCGGGCAGAAGTTAATAGTAAATTGGAACTTGGAAAAAAAAGCACCCGTCGAGCCTGTCTGGGGGTCAATCTCTTGGCAGACTCGATATAGGCAAAATTTTTGTGATCCGTGATTATGGTAATAGGGTGAACAGCCCCTTAAAAAAATGCCTCCATTCTTCAAAGGCCAATTTGACCGCCAACAGTTCCCTATTGCCCACAACATAATTTCTCTCTGTGGGAGAGAATTTTCTAGAAAAGAAGGCATAAGGTTTAAGGTTAGTAAGGGTAGAAGGACCCTGAGACAAGACTGCCCCCACTTCTACCTCAGACGTATCGACCTCCACGATAAAAGATTTTGACGGATCTGGCTGAACCCATACAGGAGCCAGAAAATAATTTTTCATAGATACAGACCAGTTCCTCACATCAGCCCCCTTGTGTGTGAGGTCAGTCAAGGGCTTAACCACCTGCGAAAAACCCTTAATAAACTTTCTGTAATAATTTGCAAAGCCCAAAAATAGTTGCAACCCCTTCAAATCACGAGGTTGTACTCAGTCCATAATGGCCTGAACCTTCCCAGGATCCATACAGAATCCTTCACCAGACACAATCAAACCCAAAAAGGACAATTCTTGAACGAAAAAAGAACATTTCTCCAACTTGGCATACAAATGATTTTCCCTGAGTCTTGTAAGAACCATTCGCAGATGGTGCAAGTGAGACTGGCTGTCAGAAGAATACACTAAAATGTCATAATAATAAATAATAATCTTTATTTTTATATAGCGCTAACATATTCCGCAGCGCTTTACATACATTATCATCACTGTCCCCGTTGGGGCTCACAATTTAAATTCCCTATTAGTATGTCTTTGGAATGTGGGAGGAAACTGGAGAACCCAGAGGAAACCCACGCAAACACGGAGAGAACATACAAACTCTTTGCAGATGTTGTCCTTGGTGGGGTTTGAACCCAGGGCTCCAGCGCTGCTGTGCTAACCACTGCGCCACCGTGCTGCCCAATATCATCCAGATAAATCACCACAAAACGCCCAATTAAATCAGAGAAAATAACGTAAATTAAATTCTGGAACATAGCAAGAGCGTTAGTGAGACCGAAGGGCATGATCAAGTTTTCAAACAGCCCCTCGGTCGTGAGAAAGGCAGTTTTCCATTCATCCCCTTCCCGGACCCTTATGAGATTATAGGTCCCCCGTAGATCAAGCTTGGAGAACCATTTGGCCCCAGTAAGTTGATTACATAGGTCTGGAATAAGAGGATGGGGATATGTGTTTTTTACAGTAATTTTGTTTAATTCCCAAAAGTTGATGCTTGGCCGCAATCCACCATCTTTCTTTTTAATAAACAAAACCCCGCCACCACAGGTGACACAGAAGGCCGAATATGCCCCTTGCGGAGACTTTCGGAGACCTATTCCTTCATGGCTTGGCGTTCAGGCATGGACAAATTAAACAGACGAGCCTTGGGCAATTTGGCTCCTGGGATTTAATCAATGGCACAATCGAAAGGTCTATGTGGTGGAAGCGCCTCTGCCTCCCTTTCGGAAAACACGTCTTCAAAGTCCTTTAGGTATTCCGGAATACTCTCCAGACCGACAGACGACATCGAAACAGATTTCACAGATGATAGTAGATACAAAATTACAACATAGGCTATTAGCCTTACATCCCCACAGAGCTATTTCTCCAGAACCCCAATCAATAATAGGGTTGTGATGTTGAAGCCAAGGCATACCCAACACCAGACCTGCTGGCAAATTTTCTAAAACAAAACAGTTTATACTTTCAACATGAGCAGGACCTACCCTCAGTGAAAAAACTCAGAAATTAAACAAATTCCATCTTTGGTGAGTGGAGAGGCGTCAATAGCCACCACTTTGACTGGAGTCCCAAGCCTGACTGTCCCTATCTTAAGAGTCACCACATGAGAATCAATCAAATTGATAGAAGAACCACAGTCAACAAAAGCGGTAGTCACAATGGGACCACTAGAACAATCAAACTCCACCTGGAGAAGGATTTTAGAAAGCAAGTACAAAAGTACCTGAACGTCTAGGCAACCTCCTTGATCATTACCCAGATTTAGTCGTTTTCCCGAAGTCTTCACCAATGATGGACTAGAGGGACAGACTCTTTTCCAATATCCAGAGGCTCCACAGTAAAAGCACAAATGATTGTCTCTGTGATGTCTTCTCTCTCTCTCTCTCTCTCTCTCTCTCAATCAACAAGATTGAACCAACCTCCATAGGTTCAGAAGTGAATGCAGTGCTCCCCAGGCTGGAATATAGAGGTGCCTCCTGCTGCATCACTCCTCTGGCACAGAGCCTTCGGCCCATGCCTGAGTCATGGCATCCTCCAAAGTATCAGGGGGAGGATGAAGCACCAGAGCATCCTGTAGATGGTTGGACAGACCCCTGCGGAACAGCCCTTTCAAGATGGCGTCATTCCATGCAACCTCAGCAGCCCAGTGTCTAAACTCTGAACAAAACCATTCTGCTGAAAGTTTCCCCTGTGTCACACTCATCATCATGTCCTCAGCCAAACGCACCCTATCAGGCTCATCATAAATATGCCCGAGGGCCACAAAGAACGCATCCACGGATTTATGTTCCGGTGAAGCAGGAGAGAGAGAAAATGCCCAAGCTTGTTGAGCCTCGCGTAACAAGGACATAACAGTTCCCACTCTCTGACTTTCATTCCCAGATGCACGGAGACGTAACTCAACAAACAACTTGCATCCCTCTTGAAAAACCCTAAACAATTTTTTGTCCCCAGAAACATTATCAGGTAATTTTACTGGTGGTTCAGGAGCCACCAAAGACACATCAGTGGGAACCCCAGCCCGAGCCCCTAACGGTACAGAGCCCTGTAGTACATCCACCACATCTCTTTGCACCAGTTGATGTGACTGAACCAGGACATGCTGTTCCGTAAACAGTTTCTCCATAAAATGGGTGAGATCATTTACTTGATCTGAAAGTGCGCGTAAGAGATCTATGTTCCAGGAATCCCTCCCACACAACCAGAGGGGAAAAAGGTAAGGTCAGTTATAATGTCACGACCTCTGCAGTAGATCTTAAGCAGAGGGTTGAGTATGGGACACCTGAGTCTCAGGAAGGACGAGGAGAGCCGTGGTCACCTGAATGCAGGACCTGCAACATGTGACTCCCGAGGGAGTGGCCAAAGGCGGTGACTACCGCCGGGTGACAGAGGAGACCGACGATACTGAAGCGTGGTGAACAAGCCGAGGTCAAACCAGGAGATAGGAGAAATACTGCAGTATGAAACAGGGAGCGAAGTCAAACACAAAGCCGAGGTCAGAATGCCGAAGATAATGATAAAGTACAAATGGGACAGAGAGGTGCAGTGCCGAGGAAGTAAAGCCAGGAGGTCAAAACCAGACTGGACAATAATACCAGAATCAGAAGACTAAGCACAATACCAGATAATGGACCGGGTCAGAACACAAAGAGGCAAAACAGGCAAGCAGTACATAAACACACCAGGGGGTCAGACACACAGACAAAATGAATGTATAACTGACAAGGATCCTAAGCCTTGTGTGGGTATATATGTCCCTCCCAGATCCAAAAGGAGGCCAAAACAATTACCCCCGTGAGGACCGGGAGAGAACCAGACCACAACGGTGACAGGTGGGATGAGGTAAACTCTCATTTAGTATTCAATCAATCTGCATAGTTTGTCCTTCAATGTTTGCAGGTCAACAAGTTGCATTGACTGATGCAATGAATAATTAACATATTACCAAACATCAATTGTTCAATCCCTATCCTCCATGGATAGCAGCTCATTAAGCCACAACAAACATCAATTCAAAAGTCAACGGTTCGGGCTCATAAGAGCAAAGGCCTATATCTCCTGAACTACTGAGAAATATGTCTGCCATAACTAAGAATACTGTGTTATCGTAGGAACCATAATGATTAATCAATGCTGTACGTTGTCATACTGAACCAATTACAAAGTCCGCAAAATAAATATGAAGGAATACTTACTTGAATGTATCACCAAAACTAAGTTTTGAGTATTTGAAAAATATTTGGAGAGTTTCTGCTCATATTTTGTTCCTTCAAAAACCCAGTTTAAACACACCCTTAGTTACACTGAGTTTTTGAGTCAGAAATTGACCTGACGCCAACCAAATATTCTTCACAATCTCAAAACCATAAATGTTGAGGAGTTTTTTAGCCATGAAGCATGTTATAGAATGCTACATGTGTACAAGGACAGAACCACTGTCAGTAGGTAAATGAAGCACCGGAACCACCATTAGTACATGAATGCAACACCAGAACCACTGTCAGTACATGAATGAGGCATCAGAGCCACCATCAGTACATGAATGCAGCACCAGAACCACCATCAGTTCCTGAATGCAGCACCAAGCTTAGTATAGTTATCAATTACAATGATAGCTCAGCCACATATACACTTGTATCGCAAAAACCCATCATCAAGTATGTCCTTAAGAATTAACTGGGTAGAAGGGTAAAATGAGCAATAGTAAGTACACAGTGCTCTTTAATATGATGATTGCAATAGATTATGAGGATAAAAACTTGGATGGGAGGAGCGCTTCTTTAGTCCCTGATTGCAGGCGATTTTAAAGAAACATACCATGCTGCACTCAATCTACTTGGGTCTACTGGTGAGTCTCTGCCTCTGCTCCTGGTGTCTGAAATTTGATATGGCACTGACATCACGTCTCCATGGCAGCCAATGAATGCACTCAGCGGTTCTGAGTGGGGCATTCTCATGGAAACAGAACACCCCTTTCAGAGCCACGTAGGTCACTGATTGGCTGCTGTTTCGTCAACAGTGCAATTAATGGCAGACACCAGAGACTAACGGATGGACAGAGGGAAGGTGAGTATTGTAAAGTTTGTTTCTTTATAATAACCTACAGCTGAGCATACATTTTTAATGAAAGGGAACAGCCCTTTTAATTGCACTTGTAGTAATAATATTATACATTAGATACTTTTGTCTTCTTTTCTTTTTACTTTAAAGTTTTTGTAAGAAAAAATAGTCCTTATTTTCTCCCTGATTGTGCCTGTTCGGTATCCTTCTTTGCCCTTTTGTAATGAAAGGGTAAATTTGTTTATTATTATCAAAAAAGGAAACAAATAATTATCTTCAGACCCTGGAGTAGCGTTTGTGCCTCCACCAGAGAGTGAGAATCTAGGCCACAGATGTGATGGAATGGAGACGAGGAGCAGCGCGACCCTGGAGGGAACGTGCAGTGTTTGAAGTATCCTCACCTGACAGACAGGGAACATATGTGTAATCTGACAGGTGATATCTGGGGAGGTTAAGGGGATGGAAAAAGACAGCAGACAGATGGTGGGGCAGGTAAGTCACAGTCTCAACTGAGCAACAGGACAAAATAATGCAATGCGCTTATTGATGAACATCCCTAACAAAAGCTGATAAACCGTGCAACACAGGCGGAATGGCAAGAAATGAGTGAGAGAGGTAATCAGGAAATCCATGGGCATAGCTCAAGAAACTAATGTATCGGCCCAACATAAACTTATACATAATAAACACAATGAAATATTTCTCTTTGTGCATTTACATGTAGCAGTTCTTGCTATATTGCTGCAATTTTGGAAATTCAGCCTCAGTCTTATGGAGATGGCATACATAGATACCGTGTATACTCGAGTATAAGCCGACCCGAGTATAAGCTGAGACCCCTAATTTTGCCACAAAAAAATGGGAAAACTTAATGACTCGAGTATAAGCCTTGGGTGGAAAATGCAGCAGCTACTGGTAAATTTAAAAAATAAAAATAGATACCAATAAAAGTAAAATTAATTGAAACATCAGTAGGTTAAGTGTTTTTGAATATCCATATTGAATCAGGAGCCCCACATAATGCTCCATACAGTTCATGATGGGACCCATAAGATGCTCCATACAAAATACGCCCCATATAATGCTCCATACAGTTTATGATGGGCCCCATAAGATGCTTCATATTAAAATATGCCCCATATAATGCTGCACAAATGTTGATTATGGCCCCATAAGATGCTCCATACAGACATTTCCACCATATAATGCTCCACAAATGCTGATTATGGTCCCATAAGATGCTCCATAGACACATTTGCCCCATATAATGCTCCACAAATGCTGATTATGGCCCCATAAGATGCTCCATACAGATATTTGCCCCATATAATGCTGCACATGGCTCCATACAGATATTTGCCCCATATAATGCTGCACATGGCCCCATAAGATGCTCCATACAGAAATTTGCCCCATATAATGCTGCACATGCCCCATACAGATATTTGCCCCATATAATGCTGCACATGGCCCCATAAGATGCTCCATACAGATATTTGCCCCATATAATGCTGCACATGGCCCCATACAGATATTTGCCCCATATAATGCTGCACATGGCCCCATACAGATATTTGCCCCATATAATGCTGCACATGGCCCCATAAGATGCTCCATACAGATATTTGCCCCATATAATGCTGCACATGGCCCCATACAGATATTTGCCCCATATAATGCTGGCTGCACAAGGCCCCATAAGATACTCCATACAGACATTTGCCCCACATGCTGTTGCTCTGATTAAAAAAAAAATGACATACTCACCTCTCAGGCCCCCGCCACGTGCTATATACACCTGCTCCACGTTCCACCGACTGTTCAGAAGAAACGTAATGGTGTGCACTCAGCCTATAGCGAGGTGCTGGTGTAATAGACCAAAGGTCTCAGTTACAGTAAATATATGATTCACCGCACTCTCTTAGGTAATGTATATTATAATGCGAATTTATTATATATATAATCTGGGAGCGGAACAGAATATACAAATGATGCGATCTTTATACAACGTTTCGGCTCAGCCCGAGCCTTTATCACGTAATCGCTTATTTCAGTACATATAATGTATAGGTAATGAATGGTAGTTCACATGAAGACCCTAGGGAAATGTAAGAGTCCACCTGAAGCAGCCAAGGGTATGGATCTGCGGTGTCCTGGTAGGAAAGCGGTGCTCCCGCGCCTTGCTGTAGCCGGCGTGTCACCGACTGTTCAGGCAGAGGGCGGCGCGCACACTAATCGCATCACCGCGCCCTCTGACCTGAGCGTCACTGCAGAGGACGGGGAAGACGCTGCGGCGGCTGGCGGTGGAATGTGGGACAGGTGAATTTCGCGCACTGCGTTATACTCGTGGACAGAAGAATAGCAGGAACAAGGCGAAGAGGAAGACCAGCAACCTGATGGCTTGATACTATCAAGATAACAGCGAAGAAGACCTGGTGGACCTATTTAGGCTTGCACAAGATCGATCTTTCTACAGATTTTTCATTCATCAAGTTGCCAAAAAAAGACAAGTGATGCATCTTACTATGATTTCTCATTTTTATTTTTCTCCTAATTGACACAGCAGTAATCTGAAACTGTGTTGATTGATTTTTAATGGACTCTGCTGCACAGTATCACTGCTGAAACCATGTACAAGTGCTCGGTGCACTCTAGACGTGGTCAGTCAAGTAAGAGAATCTTGCCACCTACTTGTTTTCCCTCTATATCTGTAAAGGGGTGTGCCATTTCTACCCCTTTAAAAGTGTAAACTGTTTATGTTATTGCCATTTTGTGTATTATAGTATAGGGCAAGTGTAGGACCTGTTATCAGACATTAGATGTGGCACTCCATTGTATATAGTCATGTAGGAGGGGCTGTCTGTGTCAAGTAAAGTGTTTTCTTGTTTCGCAGTCAGTGGGGGCCCAGTGCCTGTGCTGGGCAGACAGCTCCACAACATCCAAGCCATGCACCTAGCCATGCACCTAGCCATTCAGGGTCCAGATGGACAGAGAGTACAGCTGAGGCAGCAGCATTTTCCACAGTTCAGAACAGGAGTCAAGAAGTGAACCTTAATCAGTACAGGGACACAGGTCGCTCACTATGTGGCAGATCATTGCTTGGGCTGATGCCTTTTGCACCGGTGCAAAACGGGAGGAGGAACACTCAGGTGTATTGAGTTCGCAAAGGGAGGAACGCTGTATTATCGAAAGAGGCAGTATGTCCCTGTAATGTACTGCAGGAGGAAGTATAAAGCGTAGGGAAAGCGGAGAATGTGAACTGCTTGGAACCTAATGCTAATGTTGTAATTGACTGGAATATGCTGAGGCAAACTAAAAGTAAAGTTCTTCGTATTAAGTTGGAAAAGGACTCTGTCTCTTATTGTTCAACGGAAGCAGCAGAACTTCAGCCATCCCGATGGGACTCAGATGGTGCAGAAGGTAAATTGAAAGATCGAAAGGTATGCTGCAGAAGGGACATTGTTTGTCATGTAATTGGGGGCCAGGACGTGTGTAACCAGTTAACCTCAGCCACAACTATGGCTCTGGCCCGGCCTTTTACTTATCCATCACCTCTTCTTTGATTGACAGCCTTAGGTTTTTAGGACAGAGATACATGGAAAACAAGTAGGTGGGAAGGTTCACTTAAATGTTTGGGAATGCCAAGGGTCAAACGAGCACCTGTATTTGGTTTGAACAGTCATTCTGTGCTGACAGAGTCCTTTTAATGAATAGAGATGTGATGTGATGCTATTCAGCTTGCCTACACAATTGAGAAGTAAGGGAAATAGAAGCAGGCCTAGACTGGCTCACAAGGGCAACAGGAGAATCTTCTGGTGGGACCCCTATGTAAGAGTGCAACCCCCATCACCATACCTGAACAGTAGCTGACACAATACACTTGTTTCACTATGTACAGATAAAGGCAGAATCTCAATCTACATTCAACATGCTGCCCAAATTATTATTATATAGATGCATGAGTAATTTGGTATCCCAGCCCAACACTGAATAGAATCCACTGGGTACAAATGCTAGCCAAAGCACGACAAGCACTGCAAAGTAGGGAAAAATTAAGGTAGTAAACAAAGTAAAAGCCATTTCATGTGAGAACATAAGGCTTGGAAGAGGCACAGATGGTGAGCATCAAAGTAAGGTCAGTCACAGGATTGGTAAATATATTAGTGATCTGCAAAGGATGAAAAAAGGGAAACAAAATTTTCAAAACATCTTGATTCATTCAGCATGGTGTATGAGCACCACATGCAGAAATCCCCGCACTTACAGCCTTGGCTGCTACCAATAAGGTTATTAATGGTTGTCTGAGGAATGTTCTGCTGCGCTGAATACACTTGGGCACAGAAATCATCAAGATTCGCTGTTGGCAGCTCACTTTGCAATTGCCGACAAATAATATCCCACATGTACTCAATGGGAGACAAGTCTAGAGACGCTGCAGTCCGTAGTAGCATGATTAGTCCAAGCAGGCTGCTCACGGTAGCACAAGCATCACGTAGCATGTTGATGTGTTAATAACAGTTCCTGGGACATATTGGTGAAATGGTAGTACCACTGGTTCCACAACCAAATCAATGTAAAATTGAGCTGTTAGTGCACCTGGAATGAAGACTAGAGGGGTCTGGGTACATTATGCTAACGTTTTTAATTATACCTTTTTGGTGTGGATAAGATCTTTTGATCGCCTGTTATTGCATTTTAATGTATTTAATGCATTTGCAGCGACCCAAAAAAGTGATTCTGATGTTTTGACCTTTTTTTTCCACTACATCGTTTACCGTGGTATAATCTTGATTTTTCCAAAACATTTGATACCGTACCACACAAGAGGTTGGTACACAAAATGAGAATACTGGGTCTAGGGGAAAATGTGTGTAAATGGGTAAGTAACTGGCTTAGTGCTAGAAAGCACAGGGTGGTTATAAATGGTACTAGCTATTGAACCCGTTCTACGCATGGGTGGCGAGCATTTATATTGGTATATGGTCTCCATCCTGTCATGTGCTGCTCCATCCTGCGTCCCCATCCTGTCATGTGCTGCTCCATCCTGCGTCCCCATCCTGTCATGTGCTGCTCCATCCTGCGTCCCCATCCTGTCATGAGCTGCTCCATCCTGCGCCCCCATCCTGCGCCCCCATTCTGACATGTGCTGCTCCCATCCTGCGCCTCCATTCTGACATGTGCTGCACCCATCCTGCGCCCCCATCCTGTCATGTGCTGCTCCCATCCTGCGCCCCCGTTCTTTCATGTGCTGCCCTATTCTGTCATGTGCTGCTCCCATCCTGCGCCCCCGTTCTGTCATGTGCTGCTCCCCTTCTGCTCCCCCGTTCTGTAATTTGCTGCTCCCATCCATATGCCCCATACGCTGCTCCATAAAGGTTTCTGGCCCCCATAAGATGCTCCATAGTATATGCCCCGTACACTGCTCCATAAAGGTTTATGGCCCCCATAAGATGCTCCATAGTATATGCCCCGTACACTGCTCCATAAAGGTTTATGGCCCCCATAACATGCTCCATAGTATTATATGCCCCGTACACTGCTCCATAAAGGTTTATGGCCCCCATAACATGCTCCATGGTATTATATGCCCCCGTACACTGCTCCATTATGGTTGATGGCCCCATAAGATGCTCCATGGTATAATATGCCCCTGTACACTGCTCCATTATGGTTGATGGCCCCATAAGATGCTCCATGGTATTTTATGCCCCCGTACACTGCTCCATTATGGTTGATGGCCCCATAAGATGCTCCATGGTATTATATGCCCCCGTACACTGCTCCATTATGGTTGATGGCCCCATAAGATGCTCCATGGTATTATATGCCCCCGTACACTGCTCCATCATGGTTAATGGCCCCATAAGATGCTCCATAGGATTATATGCCCCGTATGCTGCTGCAATATATAAAAAAAAAATACCATACTCACCTATCGTTGCTGGGCCCCGAGTGCTGGGGGGCCTGAGCAGGCGTGGACACCGGCGCGCTGTGGGGGTCAGGTGCCGGAGTCGCCGCTAGCTCAGCCCCCGACACTTGCTATAGTCACCTGGTCCTGATCCAGCGCTGCGTCTGCTCCGTGTTCCGGCTCCTCTGGCTGTGACTGTTCAGTCAGAGGGCGGCGCGCATTAAGCGCGTCATCGCGCCCTCTGAACTGTGAACGTCACAGGCAGAGGACCCGGGAGACGGAGCGGCACGCAGCGCTGGAACGGGGGACAGGTGAATATACTTACCCTCCTGGCACGTCCCTGCCTCTCCGGTGGAGATCGCGGTGTGCGTTCAGTGTTTACGCATACCGCGATCTCCTGGGAGCGTCACTCGGTGGGGTCAAGACTGCGCTGGCGCTTGCGCAATCTATAAAGGCTTCGGACAGAGTGACGCTCCCAGCGTTATATTATAGATATTCTCTAACTGGGTCGCTGTGACCAGTGGGTACCGTGTTCGGACCTATTCTCTTCAACATATTTATTAACGATCTGGTAGAAGGTTTACACAGTATAATATTGATATTTGTAGATGATACAAAACTATGTAAAGCAGTAAATACAAGAGAAGATAGTATTCTGCTACAGATGGATAAGTTGGAAACTTGGGCCGAAAGGTGGCAGATGAAGTTTATCAATGATAAATGTAAGGTTATACACATGGGAAGAAGGAATCAATATCAATATTACACACTGAACGGGAAACCACTGGGTAAATACATAGTAACATAGTAACATAGTTAGCAAGGCCGAAAAAAGACATTTGTTCATCCAGTTCAGCCTATATTCCCTCATAATAAATCCCCAGATCTATGTCCTTCTACAGAACCTAATAATTGTATGATACAATATTGTTCTGCTCCAGGAAGACATCCAGGCCTCTCTTGAACCCCTCGACTGAGCTCGCCATCACCACCTCCTCAGGCAAGCAATTCCAGATTCTCACCGCCCTAACAGTAAAGAATCCTCTTCTATGTTGGTGGGAAAACCTTCTATCCTCCAGACGCAAACAATGCCCCCTTGTGCCCGTCACCTTCCTTGGTATAAACAGATCCTCAGCGAGATATTTGTATTGTCCCCTTATATACTTATACATGGTTATTAGATCGCCCCTCAGTCGTCTTTTTTCTAGACTAAATAATCCTAATTTCGCTAATCTATCTGGGTATTGTAGTTCTCCCATCCCCTTTATTAATTTTGTTGCCCTTCTTTGTACTCTCTCTAGTTCCATTATATCCTTCCTGAGCACCGGTGCCCAAAACTGGACACAGTACTCCATGTGCGGTCTAACTAGGGATTTGTACAGAGGCAGTATAATGCTCTCATCATGTGTATCCAGACCTCTCTTAATGCACCCCATGATCCTGTTTGCCTTGGCAGCTGCTGCCTGGCACTGGCTGCTCCAGGTAAGTTTATCATTAACTAGGATCCCCAAGTCCTTCTCCCTGTCAGATTTACCCAGTGGTTTCCCGTTCAGTGTGTAATGGTGATATTGATTCCTTCTTCCCATGTGTATAACCTTACATTTATCATTGTTAAACCTCATCTGCCACCTTTCAGCCCAAGTTTCCAACTTATCCAGATCCATCTGTAGCAGAATACTATCTTCTCTTGTATTAACTGCTTTACATAGTTTTGTATCATCTGCAAATATCGATATTTTACCCTGTAAACCTTCTACCAGATCATTAATGAATATGTTGAAGAGAACAGGTCCCAATACCGACCCCTGCGGTACCCCACTGGTCACAGCGACCCAGTTAGAAACTATACCATTTATAACCACCCTCTGCTTTCTATCACTAAGCCAGTTACTAACCCATTTACACACATTTTCCCCCAGACCAAGCATTCTCATTTTGTGTACCAACCTCTTGTGCGGCACGGTATCAAACGCTTTGGAAAAATCGAGATATACCACGTCCAATGACTCACCGTGGTCCAGCCTATAGCTTACCTCTTCACAGTGGCGTAGGAAGGGGGGTGCGGGGGGGGCGGTCCGCCCCGGGCGGCACAATGCAGGGGGCGGCCGGCGCTGCAGAAGAAAAAAAAAAAAAAAAAAAGACGCCCCTTTAAATCTTCGGGCGGCGCCGTCCGCCGCCACGACCAGGGCCAGCTCCCCCCGCCCCTGGGCCCCCGCCCCCCGCTCTATACTCACCTCTCCTGGTTCCTGCGGCGCCGGCAGCTACAGCGTCCTCTGACTCTGCGACGTCTCAGGGCAGAGGGCGCGATGACGTCACTACTGTGCGCGCCGCTCTGCCTCTCTGTCCAGAGCGTCGCAGAGCCGGAGAGACGCTGACTGCACCGGACCTACGCTAGGAACGGGAGAGGTGAGGATTTTACTTTTTTTTTTTTTTCTTTATGTCTGACTGTCTGGGGCTGGGGCAATGCTGGACACACTGGGGCAATACTGGAGACCATGGGGCAGATTGCTGGACACACTGGGGCAGTACTGGAGACCATGGGGCAGAATGCTGGACACACTGGGGCAGTACAGGAGACTATGGGGCAGATTGCTGGACACACTGGGGCAATACAGGAGACCATGGGGCAGATTGCTGGACACACTGGGGCAATACATGAGACCATGGGGCAGATTGCTGGACACACTGGGGCAATACAGGAGACTATGGGGCAGATTGCTGGACACACTGGGGCAATACTGGAGACCATGGGGCAGATTGCTGGACACACTGGGGCAATACATGAGACCATGGGGCAGATTGCTGGACACACTGGGGCAATACAGGAGACTATGGGGCAGATTGCTGGACACACTGGGGCAATACAGGAGACCATGTGGCAGAATGCTGGACACACTGGGGCAATACTGGAGACCATGGGGCAGAATGCTGGACACACTGGGGCAATACAGGAGACTATGGGGCAGATTGCTGGACACACTGGGGCAATACTGGAGACCATGGGGCAGATTGCTGGACACACTGGGGCAATACAGGAGACCATGTGGCAGAATGCTGGACACACTGGGGCAATACAGGAGACCATGGGGCAGATTGCTGGACACACTGGGGCAATACTGGAGACCATGGGGCAGAATGCTGGACACACTGGGGCAATACAGGAGACCATGTGGCAGAATGCTGGACACACTGGGGCAATACAGGAGACCATGGGGCAGATTGCTGGACACACTGGGGCAATACTGCAGACCCTGGGGCAGATTTCTGGACACATTGAGGCAATGCTGGAGACCCTGGGGCAGACTTCTGGACACACTGGGGCAATGCTGGACACTGGGGCAGATTGCTGGACACACTGGGGGTAATATGCTGGACACACTGGGGGCAGGACTTGAGGCATGGGCAGAATGTAGATACGGGGCATGATTGGAGACACGGGGCAGGATTGGATCATGGGGCAGGACGGATACGATGGAGGCTGGTGGGGCAGGATGTGGAGATCATATGGGGTAGAATGGATACTCATGAGGGCAGGATGCGAGAACATATGGCTGGAGCCAGGAATGAGAAACGGGGCCAGGGTGGGGAATATTATTACCATAGGGGCTAATTAAGGGATATTATTACTGCAGTGATGTATTTATTTTATTTTTTGAGTATACTGTTTTAAATGGGGGGGCGGTCCTGTTACTGTGCAGAGTGACACTATATCACCTTTTTTTCTTCATGTGATGTAATGTAGAAGTTGTGAAAAATTAAGTAATGTGTTCTGCAAGCGGAGCTCGAGATAACTGTGTTATTTCCTGCAGAAACGAGTCCTGGCTGGAAGGAATGATGGCGGTCTGTGCTGGCTGAAAGATGAAGGACTTCACCTAGAGACGTCACTGGTGAGTCAGTGTTACCTATACACTGACACTATACACTGTATACTATATAGAGGTCCTGTGTATAATGTCACCAGTGATCTCTGTATTACCTCTACACAGACACTGCATACTAAGTACAGATCTCCTGTGAATACTGGCACTTATGGTGATAGTATTGTGGGTTTTTTTTTATTACTGATCAGTATTGTAGTATTCAGTCACTATGTGGTGGTAATATGTGGTCTGGAAATGGTGTTGTGGTATTTGTCCCTTGTATGTAGTATTATTCGGTCACTATGTGGCCTGGTCATGGTGTGGTGGTATTAAGTCACAGGTGTGGCATGTGGGGGTGACACCATTAGGCCCAGTTTAAGTTCTACAAAACAGGAAAACCGTTTTTGGTAACCTTTGTGTGTATTGAGCCGGGGGGGGGGGGGGGGGGGGGGGGCGCCAAACTCGGGAACAGCCCCGGGCGGCAAAAGCTCTAGCTACGCCTCTGCCTCTTCATAAAAACTGATTAGATTGGTTTGACAGGAGCGATTTCTCATAAACGCATGCTGATATGGAGTTAAACAGTTATTCTCATTGAGATAATCCAGAATAACATCCTTCAGAAACCCTTCAAATATTTTACCAACAATAGAGGTTAGACTTACTGGCCTATAATTTCCAGGTTCACTTTTAGAGCCCTTTTTGAATATTGGCACCACATTTGCTATGCGCCAGTCCTGCGGAACAGACCCCGTCGCTATAGAGTCCCTAAAAATAAGAAATAGTGGTTTATCTATTACATTGCTTAGTTCTCTTAGTGCTCGTGGGTGTATGCCATCCGGACCCGGAGATTTATCTATTTTAATCTTATTTAGCCGGTTTCGCACCTCTTCTTGGGTTAGATTGGTGACCCTTAATATAGGGTTTTCATTGTTTCTTGGGATTTCACCTAGCATTTCATTTTCCACCGTGAATACCGTGGAGAAGAGGGTGTTTAATATGTTAGCTTTTTCCTCGTCATCTACAACCATACTTTCCTCACAATTTTTTAAGGGGCCTACATTTTCAGTTTTTATTCTTTTACTATTGATATAGTTGAAGAACAGTTTGGGATTAGTTTTACTCTCCTTAGCAATGTGCTTCTCTGTTTCCTTTTTGGCAGCTTTAATTAGTTTTTTAGATAAAGTATTTTTCTCCCTATAGTTTTTTAGAGCTTCAATGGTGCCATCCTGCTTTAGTAGTCTAAATGCTTTCTTTTTACTGTTAATTGCCTGTCTTATTTCTTTGTTTAGCCACATTGGGTTTTTCCTATTTCTAGTCCTTTTATTCCCACAAGGTATAAACCACTTACAGTGCCTATTTAGGATGCTCTTAAACATTTTCCATTTATTATCTGTATTCTTATTTCTGAGGATATTGTCCCAGTCTACCAGATTAAGGGCATCTCTAAGCTGGTCAAACTTTGCCTTCCTAAAGTTCAATGTTTTTGTGACTCCCTGACAAGTCCCCCTAGTGAAAGACAGGTGAAACTGTACAATATTGTGGTCACTATTTCCTAGATGCCCGACCACCTGCAGATTTGTTATTCTGTCATGTCTATTAGATAGTATTAGGTCTAAAAGTGCTGCTCCTCTGGTTGGATTCTGCACCAATTGTGAAAGATAATTTTTCTTGGTTATTAGCAGAAACCTGTTACCTTTATGGGTTTCACAGGTTTCTGTTTCCCAGTTAATATCCAGGTAGTTAAAGTACCCCATAACCAGGACCTCATTTTGGGTTGCAGCTTCATCTATCTGCTTTAGAAGTAGACTTTCCATGATTTCTGTTATATTTGGGGGTTTGTAACAGACCCCAATGAGAATTTTGTTACCATTTTTCCTCCATGAATTTCAACCCATATGGACTCGACATCCTCATTCCCTTCGCTAATATCCTCCCTTAAAGTGGACTTTAGACAAGACTTTACATAGAGACAAACCCTTCCTCCTCTACGATTTTTATGATCCTTTCTAAACAGACTGTAACCCTGTAAGTTAACTGCCCAGTCATAGCTTTCATCTAACCATGTCTCAGTTATTCCCACTATGTCAAAGTTACCTGTAGATATTTCTGCTTCTAGTTCTTCCATCTTGTTTGTCAGGCTTCTGGCGTTTGCGAGCATGCAGTTTAGAGGATTTTGTTTTGTTCCAATCTCCTTGCTGTGGATTGTTTTAGAAATGTTCTTACCTCCCTTCTGAGTATGTTTTCCTGGGTCTTCTTTGTTCGAGTCTAATGTTTTTCTTCCCGTCCCCTCTTCTTCTAGTTTAACGCCCTCCTGATGAGTGTAGCGAGTCTTCTGGTGAATGTGTGTTTTCCAGGTTTGTTGAGGTGTAGTCCGTCTCTGGCGAGGAGTCCATCGTACAAGTAATTCACACCGTGGTCCAGGAATCCGAATCCTTGTTGTCTGCACCATCGTCTTAGCCAGTTGTTCCCATCAAGGATCCTGTTCCATCTCCTGGTGCCATGCCCGTCTACTGGAAGGATAGAAGAAAAAACTACCTGTGCATCCAGTTCCTTTACTTTCTTCCCCAACTCTTCAAAGTCCTTGCAGATTGTCGGTAGGTCCTTCCTTGCCATGTGACATGGAGTGTGACAAATGTGACATGGAAAAGGACTTGGGGATCCTAGTTAATTACCTGAGGCAGCCAGTGCCAGGCAGTGGCTGCCAAGGCAATCAGGATCATGGGGTGCATTAAAAGAGGTCTGGATGCACATGATGAGAGCATTATACTGCTTCTGTACAAATCTCTGGTTAGACTGCACATGGAGTACTGTGTACAGTTTTGGGCACCGGTGCTCAGGAAGGATGTAATGGAACTAGAGCGAGTACAAAGGAGGGCAACTAAATTAATAAAGGGGATGGAAGAACTACAATATGCAGAGAGATTAGCAAAATTAGGATTATTTAGCCTAGAAAAAAGACGACTGAACTACAGGCCGGTGAGTCTGACGTCTATACCAGGAAAGATCTTTGAACAAATTATTAAACAACATGTATGTAAGTACCTGCATAGGAATGAAGTGATTAAACAGTGTCAGCATGGGTTTGTAACTAATAAGTAATGTCAAACTAACTTAATTTCTTTCTATGACAGAGTCACTGACTGGGTGGATCAGGGAAATGCTGTAGATATAAAAGGCTCCCCTCCCTGCCTGCAGTACCTGGGCTTCTATTGCTATCATGTCGCAAGGTAACGGTTTATTTATCTAACATATTGTTTATATATCCACTCACGCTGCCTTCTTCCCGTCCCATATTTACTGCTTCCCCGGATATTTTGCTGCGGATTTTTTGCAGTTGCACTATTTAGTACTCTCTAGTGCAGTTATGAGACTACTTTATTTATTTTTGCATGATCTATTAGTCTTTGGTCTGCAGTCAGGGTAGGGTGCTCAATTTTGCCCGTCATGTTGTCTTTAGCACTGTATTTTGCCATCTAGTACATGCTCTCTTTTAGCCGCTTCTTTCATGTTGCCCCTTTTTTGTCTTTGTATTGACATTTTCTATTATTATTCTGTGTATATTTGATACCCTAATAAAGATTATTGTCCTTTATCTCCTCTCTGTACCTCTATTTTTATTTGCCCAGACCTACGGTTAATTACCTTTCCCTATATCATCTATATTGGATTTAGGGTTTATTCTAGGCCTGGTGCGAGTTTTTTCTTGGTCTTTCTAGTTTTGGCTTAGAGGTATGCCCCTCGTTGGCCGTGAGGGCACTGTTATGTAGGTGTTTTTTTTTTTTTTTTTTTTTAAATGCTGTAGATATAGTATATCTTGACTTCAGCAAAGAATTTGACAAAGTATCTCACACCATCCTTATTGAAAAAATGACTAAGTATGGAATGGACAAGGCAACTGTTAGGTGGATTCATAACTGGCTTATTGATCGGACCCAAAGAGTGGTCGTAAATGGCTGCACATCCAGTTGGAAGAATGTCTCAAGTGGGTACCACAGGGCTCTGTCCTGGGCCCTGAATTGTTCAACATCTTAATCAATGATTTAGATGAAGGAATTGAGGGTAAACTGTTTACATTTGCTGATGACACAAAGCTAGGAGGGATAGCTAATACTAGAGAAGAGAGAGAGGATTCAAAAAGAAATAAATAAACTGAAGCAGTGAGCAGCAACTAACAAAATGGTTTTTAACAGGGAGAAATGCAAAGTACTACATCTGGGCAATAAAAATGAAAAAAGCCTGTACAGAATGGGAGGCATAGGGCTAAGCAACAACACATGTGAAAAAAGACTTGGGTATACTAATAGATCACAGACTGAACATGAGTCAACACTGTGAAGCAGCAGCAAAAAAGGCAAATACAATTTTGCACTGCCCTTCGAACTTACAGCGCAATCGCCAGGGACGTTCATGAAGGAAATGGAGGCGGCGCCCAGCGCTTGGAGGCCCTGAGTGACAGCTGGGAGTGGGAGGCGTTTGTCTCAGGGGGGAAAATACATGCCGCCATGACAAATTCAGGTATGAGGGGCACATTATAAAAGCGATTATTTCAGCGTTTGCAGGGACCCAAACTAAAAGAGCCACGTTGACAGAATGCAGCATTAGTGCTGCACAAGGTGGCTCTTTTAGTTAAAAACGCCTGGGGGCTGACAGGTTCCCTTAACTGATAAACAGAAGTGGGCAGAGATCCACCTGCAGCTGTTAGAGGCACTAATTAAATCAGCCATCAAGTGCAGGGAAAAATGCATGCTCAACGTGTGAGCCCGCATCAAAGGCAGAGACGTACAGGTGTGTCCAAAGTAGTGAAGGCTTTAAGGCATTCTTACTTTGCAACATTTTTTCCACATCTGCCCAACACTTTGCACTGCAATGTATATCTCTGCTCATGACCAGAGCTGGATATATTATGTATGTATAACTGAAACCCAGTCAGTTTCCATGTTTTCCGGTTATAGAGAACGTATATCTAATTGCTCTTCTCAGGCTGTGTGCACATGTTGCTGATTTTTAGCGTTTCTTTTGCTTTTTTCCGCTGTAAAAACTCTATAAAACCGCAAAAAGCATACATTATGCATCCCATCATTTAGAATGAATTCCGCAATTTTTGTGCACATGATGCGTTTTTTTTTCCGCAAACAAAACGCATCGCGGTAAAAAACGCAGCATGTTCATTAATTTTGCGGATATAATGCTTTGGGAAATGTCCGGAATAATCCGCAAACAAAAACGCACCAAAAACGCGGTACAAACGCGCAAAAAACGCATGCAGATTTCTTTCAGATTTCTTGCAGAAAATTTCAGGTTTTTCTCAGGAAATTTCTGCAAGAAATCCTGAACTTGGGCTCATAGCCTAATACTTTTCTTGCAGGTTGAGGTTCAGCAACTAGCTACGATACAAAGTCTTACCCCAATTCTGGTCTTAGAAATTACATACTGTATAAGCTACTAGTGCCCACTAGTAATACTTACCTGCCATTTTACAGGATTGGCTGCGTAGCTACTTTGCCCAAATCGAGTTTTAGGTGTAATATTTGTCCTGTCTTAGGTCTCATTCACACGTCCGATTTTTCCACACATGAGAAAAACGGACCTATTATTCTGATCAGAGTGTGGTCATCTGTTTTTCACGTACGTGGACAAATAATGAAAAAAAAGGTTTTCCACCTTCTTTATTCTGACAGTCCGTTAAAATATAACAACACTCAGATGTCATCCGAGTGCAGTCTGATTTTTTCACGGACCCATTGACTTACATTGCCGATTTTGATATGACCCTCAGATTAAAATCGGACATGTCTTCACAATTTTCCATGGAATTCTTGATCTATTAAAAATCATGGACATGTGGATGGCCCCATAGGCTATCACAGGTACGAGTTATATCAGTGAAAACCATGGATAAAACTTATACATGAAAAACGGATGTATGAATGAGCCCTAGTTAGAATCTCATGCTGTTTCCCTATCCCCACCCCCCACATTTTATACTTCAGCTTTCTTTGCTTTTCAGACTGATTCAGCAGAGAAAAAAATCTGCAGATCTCACGAATAACATTGATCCAAGTGCTATACGATTTTTTAGCAGATTGCCCTCGTCCGAGTTATACGCAATTGTCAGATAGCCCGTAAACTGAGGTCAGCTGCCAGGACACAAAGTGGGGGCTACAACAGTTGGACCCCTGTCAATTGTAAGTCGGTGTCCCATCTGTACTTTCTGCTCTTCTCTAAAAAAATAGAGAATGTTTGGATCGTGTGCAATGTATAACGCATACAATTTCAAGTACGCCAAATACGTTTGTAAATGATATTAATATTTTGCTATAACAGTTTGGGAGGATTCTTACTATTGCTACTTTCCTTCATATTATAATGAAGTCATCTGTATCATTACCTTTATTTCTGCCAATATTTCTCATAATCTACGGTTATGTAATGTAGGTGAAGCGATTTATTTACAATCTTTGATAAGTAAATACCTGAACATAATTTCCATCCGGTTGAAATCAATGTAAACAGGTTTCACATCTTACAGCGGGATGACACGCCTGCAGCAGAGACCCCAGCAGAGATTATTAGTCGGTGCAGGGATGATTTTTAATTCATTGTGGATCTAGATCTCGGCTTGTAGTCCTGGCTCAGCTATGAGGTAATGGTCCCTGTAATTGAATGAATGTCCACCCCCTGATCAGCCTATCTACTGCTGACTCCCTCCTCCCCCGATCACAGCGTGTACCCTAAAATTACTTCGTCCTCTGTTGCCAACATCTTCTGAGAAAGTATATAAATCCAGAGGGGCAGATTGTGTACTTGGGTAGGCTGGAGTACATCTAAAAAGTGCTGCAGAAAACAATGGCGCTATAGAAATAAAAAATATTATTATTACATGTACCTGCTATCTCTCCATTTCTGTCTCCTTCCAGTACTAACACTTACAAACACAACATAGTTCATTTTGTTATATTTTGTTGGAATTAAGTTATTATTATTATTATTATTATTATTATTGCTTAACAGTAAAAACAAAACACTCTATGCTACAAGGATGAAATATGTTGTAATAATAATAAATATTATTACTATCAAAATGCTACACTCCTTAACATTGAAATTGCAACACAAAGAAGAAAAAGGCATGGGATTATGGAAATCACAGGATGGATATGATAGACCTGATAATGATATGGAAAAAATGGAAACAGAATTTTCAAATTATGTCGCTTCATTCAGAATCAGGAGGGAGCGTCATTCGTAGAAATAAATGCAGTTTGACACCTTAGCGTTATTAATGGTTGCTTGAGGAAGCTTCTGCCACGCTGAATGCACTTGTGGAAGTTATCAAGATCCACTGCTGGCAGCTCCCTTTGCCATTGTTAATGATGATACTGATTAGCAATTAGGCTCAATGGGAGTTTCTGCAGGTCATGATAGCACATTACCATTATCACATAAAAAGTATGTGGACCTAGAGTTGTCAAGTTGAAAAATGGCTCATTGGACACCTTTACGTTCCCTCATGAAGGCCTTTTCATGGGGAACCCATATTGTCTTCAAGTCAATCTCCTGCTATCATTGCATTTAAGACGAAAGCGGGACTCATTGCTGTAGAGAATAGACCTCTGTTCCAGACTACATTTCTATTTTGCTCTACACGATGATATCCTTTGAGAGCGGTGGGGTGAGGGCACTAGAATACTTGCAGCTGGTCATATGGCTTGTAGCCCAATGTCATGCTAACATCTTTTGATGATATGCGCACACAATGTTTGATGTCTTATGCTTGGTATGTGACATCTGATTTACTTACATTATACAATGGACCACTGCGCGTTACTCTTCAATTCTGAGCAGACCACGTGGACAATGCAATGAAGGGAACGTCAAAACCATCCTTCACCCAGGATTATGGCATGGGGTGGTATATTGTACGTAGCCAGATATCTTTAGTCTTCATTCCATGTACACTAATACCTTGTCTTGATGAGAGGAGGGGATTATGAGCTCACCATGCAGAGGCGTAGCTAGAGCTTTTGCCGCCCGGGGCTGTTTGCGAGCTTGGCGCCCCCCCAGCAGGAATAAGACCTCAGATGGAGAAGTTAAATTGTTTCGCCGGTGAATGTTACTATCACATGATCGGGACTGCAAAAAAAAAAAACAAGTTCTGCTTATCTGACCGCGCTCCTGCTCTCTCCACGCTGCTGAAACGTGCACTCGCCGGCGACTGACAATGATGTCAGACGCCGGCGACATGCACACTGGGACTGACGTCAGCTGCCAGCCTCAGATTGGCTGGCGGCTGTTAACTATTGATGTGCGGGCGCGTGAATAGCGTTAAACAGCTGCAGCGCCGGCCGCGGCCCGGTGACCCACCCCCAGGGCTGGCTCCAGGCAAAAGAGTCTCAGTGGGTCCCCCCTTTAACACATATCACGATTCATGATGCCCAGATACGGCAGAGAAATCTAGGTATAGTACAATGCCATAATTCACTTCTTACATGAGTGATAGCTATTGTAAATTCTGCAGTGTATATATACAGGACAGGAGGAGTGGTACTGTGCATTGTATATATACAGGGGAGTGATGGTACTGTGCAGTGTATATATACAGGACAGGAGGAGTGGTACTGTGGAATACATGTATACAGGACAGGAGGAGTGGTACTGTGCAGTATATATATACAGGACAGGAGGAGTGGTACTGTGCAGTGTATATATACAGGACATGAGGAGTGGTACTGTGCAGTGTATATATACAGGACAGGAGGAGCGGTACTGTGCAGTGTATATATACAGGACAGGAGGAGCAGTACTGTGCAGTGTATATATACAGGACAGGAGGAGTGGTACTGTGCAGTGTATATATACAGGACAGGAGGAGCGGTACTGTGCAGTGTATATATACAGGACAGGAGGAGTGGTACTGTGCAGTGTATATATACAAGATAGGAGGAGTGGTACTGTGCAGTGTATATATACAGGACAGGAGGAGCGGTACTGTGCAGTGTATATATACAGGACAGGAGGAGCGGTACTGTGCAGTGTATATACTGTATACAGGACAGGAGGAGCAGTACTGTGCAGTGTGTATATACAGGACAGGAGGAGCAGTACTGTGCAGTGTATATATACAGGATAGGAGGAGCAGTACTGTGCAGTGTATATATACAGGACAGGAGGAGCGGTACTGTGCAGTGTATATATACAGGACAGGAGGAGTGGTACTGTGCAGTGTGTATATACAGGACAGGAGGAGCAGTACTGTGCAGTGTATACAGTTAGGGCCAGAAATATTTGGACAGTGACACAATTTTCGCGAGTTGGGCTCTGCATGCCACCACATAGGATTTGAAATGAAACCTCTACAACAGAATTCAAGTGCAGATTGTAACGTTTAATTTGAAGGGTTGAACAAAAATATCTGATAGAAAATGTAGGAATTGTACACATTTCTTTACAAACACTCCACATTTTAGGAGGTCAAAAGTAATTGGACAAATAAACATAACCCAAACAAAATATTTTTATTTTCAATATTTTGTTGCAAATCCTTTGGAGGCAATCACTGCCTTAAGTCTGGAACCCATGGACATCACCAAACGCTGGGTTTCCTCCTTCTTAATGCTTTGCCAGGCCTTTACAGCCGCAGCCTTCAGGTCTTGCTTGTTTGTGGGTCTTTCCGTCTTAAGTCTGGATTTGAGCAAGTGAAATGCATGCTCAATTGGGTTTAGATCTAGAGATTGACTTGGCCATTGCAGAATGTTCCACTTTTTGGCACTCATGAACTCCTGGGTAGCTTTGGATGTATGCTTGGGGTCATTGTCCATCTGTACTATGAAGCGCCGTCCAATCAACTTTGCAGCATTTGGCTGAATCTGGGCTGAAAGTATATCCCGGTACACTTCAGAATTCATCCGGCTACTCTTGTCTGCTCTTATGTCATCAATAAACACAAGTGACCCAGTGCCATTGAAAGCCATGCATGCCCATGCCATCACGTTGCCTCCACCATGTTTTACAGAGGATGTGGTGTGCCTTGGATCATGTGCCGTTCCCTTTCTTCTCCAAACTTTTTTCTTCCCATCATTCTGGTACAGGTTGATCTTTGTCTCATCTGTCCATAGAATACTTTTCCAGAACTGAGCTGGCTTCTTGAGGTGTTTTTCTGCAAATTTAATTCTATTTTTTGTATTGATGAATGGTTTGCATCTAGATGTGAACCCTTTGTATTTACTGTCATTGAGTCTTCTCTTTACTGTTGACTTAGAGACAGATACACCTACCTCACTGAGAGTGTTCTGGACTTCAGTTGATGTTGTGAACGGGTTCTTCTTCACCAAATTAAGTATGCGGCGATCATCCACCACTGTTGTCATCCGTGGACGCCCAGGCCTTTTTGAGTTCCCAAGCTCACCAGTCAATTCCTTTTTTCTCAGAATGTACCCAACTGTTGATTTTGCTACTCCAAGCATGTCTGCTATCTCTCTGATGGATTTTTTCTTTTTTTTCAGCCTCAGGATGTTCTGCTTCACCTCAATTGAGAGTTCCTTTGACCGCATGTTGTCTGCTCACAGCAACAGCTTCCAAATGCAAAACCACACACCTGGAATCCACCCCTGACCTTTTAACTACTTCATTGATTACAGGTTAACGAGGGAGACGCCTTCAGAGTTAATTGCAGCCCTTAGAGTCCATTGTCCAATTACTTTTGGTCCCTTGAAAAAGAGGACGCTATGCATTACAGAGCTATGATTCCTAAACCCTTTCTCCGATTTGGATGTGGAAACTATCATATTGCAGCTGGGAGTGTGCACTTTCAGCCCATATTATATATATATAATTGTATTTCTGAACATGTTTTTGTAAACAGCTAAAATAACAAAACTTGTGTCACTGTCCAAATATTTCTGGCCCTAACTGTATATACAGGATAGGAGGAGCGGTACTGTGCAGTGTATATATACAGGGCAGTGTTACTGTGCAGTGTATATATACAGGGCAGTGGTACTGTGCAGTGTATATATACAGGGCAGTGTTACTGTGCAGTGTATATATACAGGGCAGTGGTACTGTGCAGTGTATATATACAGGGCAGTGGTACTGTGCAGTGTATATATACAGGGCAGTGGTACTGTGCAGTGTATATATACAGGGCAGTGGTACTGTGCAGTGTATATATACAGGGCAGTGGTACTGTGCAGTGTATATATACAGGGCAGTGGTACTGTGCAGTGTATATATACAGGGCAGTGGTACTGTGCAGTGTATATATACAGGGCAGTGGTACTGTGCAGTGTATATATACAGGGCAGTGGTACTGTGCAGTGTATATATACAGGGCAGTGGTACTGTGCAGTGCATATATTTCAACAGCCGCCCAGCCCAGCCCCCAGCACCTGTCCTATATATATATTATATATACTGTCATACAGGCTGTACAGATACAGTATATACATATACAGGACAGGTGCTGGGGGCCTGGGTGGCTGCTGAAGTATATAATATACAGTATATCAGCTGTGGCCGCCCCAGGTCACCCAGACTGTCATACATCGCACTCACTCAGGGCGGCAAGGAGCTCCTCCGGAATCTGCCTGTCCACCTGATAAGTTCAGCAGCCAGCGAGGGGCGGGAGAGCAGAGCAGGAGAACGTGCTCTCTCCGCCCACAAACAATGTCACACTGGCTGCGTTCTTAACCCCGATGTGCCTGCACTGCCTGGCCCTGCACTGACTGAAAAGATGCTTGTGCCAGCAGGGCTAGATGCCCGCCCCCCGCATTGTGCCACCCGGGGCGAACCGCCCCTCCCCCCCCGCACCCCTCTTCCTACGCCACTGTCACCATGCCATGTCATCCGATGTTGAGGGTTGAAATCTGTGTGTCGGGAGCTGGTCCTCCTGGTGAAGTTCACCCAAAGGTTCAAGGACAAGAGGAAATCAGTGGTACATCCATCCAGCGATAAGTAAAAATGATTTCATGCTTTATTAAAGATTAATTAAAAACATTGAATCCAAAAAATATATAAAACCTGACATGTTTCTTGTGTCTAAGATCCCTAAGTCATAGGATAGTCGCTTAATTCCTCTTATCCTTAAACTAATACAGTACCGTATCTTTACAATGCTTTGGTTGTGGAACCAGTTGTACGACCATTTCTCCAAAGTGGGACCCGGACCCCTCTAGTCTTCATTCCAGATACACTAACAGCTCAATGTTACATGTTACTGTTAAACTGTAAAGCGCTGCGAAATATGTTGGCGCTATATAAATAAAGATTATTATTATTATATGGTTGGTGCGGCCACTTCTCAAACGTGTCCAAGGAGCTGTTTATTTACACAAGAGGCACGTGATGCTTGTGCTACTGTGAGCAGCCTACTTGGCCTAAATGTGCTACCATGGCTGCAGCGTCTCCAGACTTGTCTCCCATTGAGCACATCTGGGATGTCATTGGTCGGCAATGGCAAAGGGAGCTGCCAGCAGTTGATCTTGATGAATTGTTCAAGTGTATTCAGTAGCACAACATTCCTCAGACAACCATTAATAACCTTATTGATAGCAACCAAGGTGTGTAAGTGCTGGGGTTTCTATAACATGTGTTATGATCCGGTGACCTTGGAGCAGCATGAAAACTTTCACTGGAGTAGGTGGTAACTATACTGACCGCAAATCCTGATCTTAACACCGCAACTAGAAGTAGCCGTGGGGTGTACCTAACAAACCCTAAACACCTCGTCACAGCCGGAGGACTAGATACCCCTATAGATAGAAATAGGAATACTACCTTGCCTCAGAGCAGAACCCCAAAGGATAGGCAGCCCCCCACAAATATTGGCTGTGAGTAGGAGAGGAAAGACAAACACAGGCAGAAAACAGGATTTAGCACAAGAGGCCACTCTAGCTAAAATAGGAAAGGATAGGACAGCGTGCTGTGCGGTCAGTATTAAAACCCTTCCAAAAATATCCACAGCAGATTATACAAAAAATTCCTCCATCTAACTAAAGACGTGGAACGTATATCTGCAACTCCAGAGACTCCTACACTCAGAGCAGAAATACAAACAAAAAAACAAGCACACAGCTTGTGTGCCAAAGAAAAAGAAACAGACACTTATCTTTGCTGAATTGGCAGCTAAGCAGGAGAAGCCAGACAGATATCCAACACTTCCCAAGAAACATTGACAACTGGCAAGGACCAATGAGTCCTGCACACCTAAATACCCCAGTCAGAACTGCAACTAGCAGAAACACCTGTCCAGGACTGCAGCCCAGAGACAACTGCATTACCACCTACAACCACCAGAGGGAGCCCAAAAGCAGAATTCACAACAGTACCCCCCCTTGAGGAGGGGTCACTGAACCCTCAGCAGAGCCCCCAGGCCGATCAGGATGAGCCAGATGAAAGGCACGAACCAAATCAGCGGCATGGACTTCAGAGGCAAAAACCCAAGAATTATCCTCCTGGCCATAACCCTTCCATTTGACAAGGTACTGAAGCTTCCGCCTCGAAAAACGGGAATCCAAAATCTTCTCAACAACATATTCCAACTCCCCATCAACCAGCACAGGGGCCGGAGGATCAACAGAGGGAACAACGGGCTCCACATATTTCCGCAATAAAGATCTATGGAAGACATTATGGATCGCAAAAGAGGCCGGAAGCGCCAGTTGAAAAAACACCGGATTAATAATCTCAGAAATCCTATAAGGACCAATAAACCGAGGCTTAAACTTAGGAGAAGAAACCTTCATAGGAACATGACGGGAAGACAACCAGACCAGATCCCCAACCCGAAGCCGGGAACCAACACACTGACGACGGTTAGCAAAACGTTGAGCCTCCTCCTGAGACAACAACAAATTGTCCACCACATGAGCCCAAATCTGCTGCAACCTGTCAACCGCAGAATCCACACCAGGACAGTCAGAAGGCTCAACCTGCCCAGAAGAAAAACGAGGATAAAAACCAAAATTACAAAAGAAAGGCGAAACCAAAGTAGCCGAACTAGCCCGATTATTAAGGGCAAACTCAGCCAATGGCAAGAAAGCCACCCAATCATCCTGATCAGCAGACACAAAGCATCTCAAATATGTCTCCAAAGTATTATTAGTTCGCTCGGTCTGACCATTTGTCTGAGGATGAAATGCAGAAGAAAAAGACAAATCAATGCCCAGCCTAGCACAAAAGGCCCGCCAAAACCTAGAAACAAACTGGGAACCTCTGTCGGACACAATATTCTCCGGAATACCATGCAAACATACCACATGCTGAAAAAACAACGGAACCAAATCCGAAGAGGAAGGCAATTTAGGCAAAGGCACCAAATGAACCATCTTAGAGAATCGGTCACAAACAAACCAGATAACCGACATCCTTTGGGAAACCGGAAGATCGGAAATAAAATCCATAGAAATATGCGTCCAGGGCCTCTCAGGGACCGGCAATGGCAAAAGCAACCCACTAGCACGGGAACAACAAGGTTTGGCCCGCGCACAAGTCCCACAGGACTGCACAAAAGAACGTACATCACGCGACAAAGAAGGCCACCAAAAGGACCTACCAACCAAGTCTCTGGTACCAAAAATGCCAGGATGACCAGCCAACACGGAACAGTGAACCTCAGAAATCACTCTACTAGTCCATCTGTCAGGAACAAACAGTTTCCCCACAGGACAGCGGTCAGGTTTGTCAGCCTGAAATTCCTGAAGATCAGGGGAAATGACAGAAAGGACCACCCCTTCTTTCAGACTACCGACCGGTTCTAAGACCTCAGGAGAATCAGGCAAAAAACTCCTAGAGAGGGCATCAGCCTTAATGTTCTTAGAACCCGGAAGGTACGAGACCACGAAATCAAAACGGGAAAAAAACAAGGACCATCGAGCCTGTCTAGGATTCAGCCGTTTGGCAGACTCGAGGTAAATCAAATTCTTATGATCGGTCAAGACCACAATACGGTGCTTAGCTCCCTCAAGCCAATGTCGCCACTCCTCAAACGCCCACTTCATAGCCAACAACTCCCGATTGCTGACATCATAATTGCGTTCAGCAGGCGAAAACTTACGGGAAAAGAAGGCACACGGTATCATTAAGGAACCAACAGGATCCCTCTGAGACAAAACGGCCCCTGCCCCAATCTCAGAAGCGTCAACCTCAACCTGAAACGGAAGAGAAACATCCGGTTGGCGCAACACCGGAGCAGAAGTAAATCGACGTTTAAGCTCCTGAAAGGCAGAGACAGCCGCAGAGGACCAATTCGCCACATCAGCGCCTTTCTTCGTCAAATCGGTCAAGGGTTTAACCACGCTGGAAAAATTAGCAATGAAACGGCGATAAAAATTTGCAAAACCCAAAAATTTCTGAAGGCTCTTCATGGATGTGGGCTGAATCCAATCATGAATGGCCTGAACCTTAACCGGATCCATCTCTATAGACGAGGGAGAAAAAATAAAGCCCAGAAAAGAAACCTTCTCCACCCCAAAGAGACACTTAGACCCTTTCACAAACAGGGCATTGTCACGAAGGATCTGAAATACCATCCTGACCTGTTGCACATGAGACTCCCAATCATCGGAAAAAATCAAAATATCGTCCAAATATACAATCAAGAACTTATCAATATAAGTCTGGAAAATATCATGCATGAAGGACTGAAAAATAGATGGAGCATTAGTGAGCCCGAATGGCATCACAAGGTATTCAAAATGGCCTTCAGGCGTGTTAAACGCAGTTTTCCATTCATCACCCTGCTTAATACAAACAAGATTATATGCCCCCCGAAGGTCAATCTTCGTAAACCAACTAGCTCCCTTAATGCTAGCAAACAAATTGGTAAGCAAAGGTAAAGGGTATTGAAACTTGACCGTGATTTTATTCAAGAGGCGATAATCAATACAGGGTCTCAAGGAACCATCTTTTTCAGCAACAAAAAAGAACCCCGCTCCCAACGGTGAAGAAGATGGCCGAATATGCTCTTTCTCCAAAGACTCCTCAATATAGCTCCGCATGGCGGTATGTTCAGGCACAGACAGGTTGAAAAGTCGACCCTTAGGAAACTTACAGCCTGGAATCAAGTAGTGAAATAGCACAATCGCGGTGCGGTGGAAGGAAACTGGACTTGGGCTCATCGAATACATCCTGAAAATCAGACAAAAACTCTGGAATTTCAGACGAGGAAGAAGAGGAGATTGACATCAAAGGAACATCATTATGAACCCCCTGACAACCCCAACTAGTCACAGACATGGACTTCCAATCCAACACAGGATTATGTACCTGCAACCATGGAAAACCCAGCACAATAGCATCATGCAAATTATGCAACACCAGAAATCGACAATCTTCCTGATGGGCTGGCGTCATGCGCATGGTCACCTGTGTCCAAAACTGGGGCTTATTTTTAGCCAAGGGTGTAGCATCAATGCCCCTTAAAGGAATAGGGTTCTGCAAAGGCTGCAAGGGAAAACCACAACGCCTGGCAAACTCAAAGTCCATTAAGTTCAAGGCGACGCCTGAATCCACAAACGCCATGACAGAAAATGATGACAATGAGCAGATCAAGGACACAGATAACAGAAATTTAGGTTGTACAGTACTGATGGTAAATGAACTAGCGATCCTCTTTGTCCGCTTAGGGCAGACTGAAATGACATGAGAAGCGTCGCCACAATAATAACACAACCTATTCTGACGTCTGAATCCTTGTCATTCCGTTCTAGACAGAATCCTATCACACTGCATTGGCTCAGGAATCTGCTCTGAGGACAACGCCACAGCACGCACAGTTCTGTGCTCCCGCAAGCGCCGATCAATCTGAATGGCCAGAGATATAGAATCACTCAGACCGGAAGGCGTGGGAAACCCCACCATAACATCTTTAACGTATTCAGAAAGACCCTTTCTGAAAATTGTCGCCAAAGCATCATTATTCCATTTAGTCAACACAGACCATTTTCTGAATTTCTGACAATACAATTCTGCCGCCTCTTGACCCTGAGACAGGGCCAACAAGGTCTTCTCAGCTTGATCCACAGAATTAGGTTCATCATATAATAATCCTAAAGCCTGAAAAAAGGAGTCTACATTAAGCAAAGCCAGATTCCCGGATTCCAGGGAAAACGCCCAATCCTGCGGGTCGCCACACAGCAGGGAGATGACGATTTTAACCTGCTGAATGGAATCACCGGAGGATCGAGGTCTCAAAGCAAAAAACAGTTTACAGTTGTTCTTAAAACTCAAAAATTTGGACCTGTCACCAAAAAACAAATCAGGAGTAGGAATCTTCGGTTCTAAAACAGGAGTCTGAACAATATAATCAGAAATACCCTGTACCCTAGCAGCAAGCTGGTCTACACGAGAAGCTAATTCCTGAACATTCATGCTAGCACTAGGCTCATCAGCCACCCAGAGATAAAGAGGGAAGAGAAGATAAAGCAGACTGAAGAAAAAAAAATGGCTCAACACCTTTCTTCCCTTTTTATGAGATGCCTTTAACTCATTATTGGCCAGTTGTACTGTTATGATCCGGTGACCTTGGAGCAGTATGAAAACTTTCACTGGAGTAGGTGGTAACTATACTGACCACAAATCCTTATCTTAACACCGCAACTAGAAGTAGCCGTGGGGTGTACTTAACAAACCCTAGACACCTCGTCACAGCCGGAGGACTAGATACCCCTATAGATAGAAATAGGAATACTACCTTGCCTCAGAGCAGAACCCCAAAGGATAGGCAGCCCCCCACAAATATTGGCTGTGAGTAGGAGAGGAAAGACAAACACAGGCAGAAAACAGGATTTAGCACAAGAGGCCACTCTAGCTAAAATAGGAAAGGATAGGACAGCATGCTGTGCGGTCAGTATTAAAACCCTTCCAAAAATATCCACAGCAGATTATACAAAAAATTCCTCCATCTAACTAAAGACGTGGAACGTATATCTGCAACTCCAGAGACTCCTACACTCAGAGCAGAAATACAAACAAAAAAAACAGGCACACAGCTTGTGTGCCAAAGAAAAAGAAACAGACTTATCTTTGCTGAATTGGCAGCTAAGCAGGAGAAGCCAGACAGATATCCAACACTTCCCAAGAAACATTGACAACTGGAAAGGACCAATGAGTCCTGCAAACCTAAATACCCCAGTCAGAATTGCAATCAGCAGATACACCTGTCCAGGACTGCAGCCCAGGGACAACTGCATTACCACCTACAACCACCGGAGGGAGCCCAAAAGCAGAATTCACAACAAACATGGCTTCATACTCGATACTGAATAAATCAAGATGTTTTGAAAATTTTATTTCAATTTTTTCATCATTAGCATATCATTAACATGTCTATCTATCCTGTGATTTCTATCCATAAGAGCCCTCTATATCATCAGCCCAATGGTGTGCATTGCCCGCTAAATGAAAGGCATCTTAGAAAGCAATTAAAAACAATGTATGAAAAATATCCCGTCAATATTAACATTCTTCCTTTTTGTAAACTTTTTTTTTTACTTAGTACACATATATCCTTTCATAGACACTGACTGCATTGTCTTTGTAAATTGAGAACAATGATTTTCATGGTGTGCAGCAGCTGCAATGAATAGGATTTTGTCTGTTGAGTGGCCACAGTGTGAACGTGCTCTTATGCAGTGCATGTATTCCAACTTATGTTCCTGCTCATTTATTTAGTTTATTTATTTAGTTTTTCTGTAGTTTTTTGTAGTTTATACAAACAGGGGCGTGGACCCGTTTTTTATCTAGGTATTTGATCTATATACTGTAGCTTCCCATCACTGGGTGCCTGAACACTTGTCCCTCTGCACTGCACTGCCCCCATCTATATTGAGGTCATATTTTGGTTTTAACACTAGAAGATAGGACCATCCCGATTGGGTACACCTTGTCGTGGTGGGATGGCTTTTGAGCTTTTTGATCAAAATAGGGTTAACTTAGTACCTTATGTTATTTTCACTACTTACTTATTTACACACTACAAGGTATTTGCTCATTTTGTTTTGTTTTTTTTAGTTTTGTCTGTGAAATGGCCACAGTGTGAATGCGCTCTCACATTGCATGAATACCAACTTATGCTCTGGTTCATTTCTTTTGTTTTAATGAATAAGAGCTAATAGGACTGAGAAAACCTCATAGACTGTAAGTTACTGTCACTATACAGAATCTACCAAAATCTCATACAGACACAGCTATCATCACTCCCTATCCCTTCTAATATAAATGCTCAGTTTAATGAAACTCCATTTTAATATACTGTTAGGTAATTCTGAAATAACAGAGGTGGATCATCTATTTATTCTCCTCATCTCTTGGAGATTGGTTATAAAGAGAATTTCTAACTCTTGTCCTACCCTATATTACACAGAGAACTCAATGATTTGGACATTGCGTGTTCAGGGCCATCTCTAAAGATTTTTTGGAGGCAAAGTAAGAAGAAGCCCAGAGATTTTTGTCATTTACATTTTTATTTCATTACATCTTTTATCATATGGGCTAAATATGAAGACATTGTATTAGTTTGTTGGGTACTTGGTGTTACCAAACACATTAATGTTTTGGGGTTTTTTTGTTTTTTTTTTAGACTATATTTACTATCTGGTAATAGAGGCAGTGGTGATATGTTTTTTTTCTTTATTTTTATGTAATAATTGATGCAGTCGTGTAATATTGCCTTTTATTGTAAAATTATTATTTTCTTATAAATACAACCACAGGCTGGGCTTCTTAGATGTACAAACATGGCATACACAGGG
Source organism: Ranitomeya imitator (assembly GCF_032444005.1). NCBI lineage: Eukaryota > Metazoa > Chordata > Amphibia > Anura > Dendrobatidae > Ranitomeya > Ranitomeya imitator. The sequence continues at coordinate 721,055,725 of NC_091282.1, read as the reverse complement.
ACTTCCAGTAGCTTGCATAAGTGCCTTGACAATGTCATTTGCACCCTACAATCATGTTGCAGGGGCAGTAGCATAGCTTCCGGGGGGCAGAGGGTGCTGGCGCCCCGGGCCCAATGCTCAGAGGGGGCCCACCCGGAGCTACGCTACTGTAACTGTATCGGCGCGCGCTCCTTCCCCCATCATCCCCCTGTCAGTGTCGGTGTCTGACGTCGCCGACACTGACAGCGGGCGTGATGACGTCACTGCCCAGCGCTCGCTGTCAGGGGATCAGCGGGAGCAGCGCAGGAACCAGGAAAAAGAGAGGTGAGTATTTATTTATTTATTTATTTATTTATTTTTAGTGGGTGCTGCTGCCTTATTACAGGGTCTGCCTATAGGGGTGCTGCCTCATTACAGGGTCTGACTATGGGGGTGCTGCCCTATTACAGGGTCTGACTATGGGGAGCTGCCTCATTACAGGGTCTGACTATGGGGGCTGCCTTATTACAGGGACTGACTATAGGGGGGCTGCCTCATTACAGGGTCTGACTATGGGGGTGCTGCCTTACTACAGGTTCTGACTATGGGGGTGCTGCCTTATTACAGGGGCTGCCTTTTTACAGGGTCTGACTATGGGGGTGCTGCCTTATTACAGATCTGACTATGGGGGTGCTGCCTTATTACAGGGTCTGACTATGGGGGCTGCCTTATTACAGGGTCTGACTATGGGGGTGCTGCCTCATTACAGGGTCTGACTATGGGGGTGCTGCCTTATTACAGGGTCTGACTATGGGAGCTGCCTTATTACAGGATCTGACTATGGGGGTGCTGCCTTATTACAGGGGCTGCCTTATTACAGGGTCTGCCTATAGGGGTGCTGCCTTATTACAGGGTCTGACTAAGGGGGTGCTGCCTTATTACAGGGTCTGACTATGGGGGGCTGCCTCATTACAGGGTCTGACTATGGGGGCTGCCTTATTACAGGGACTGACTATAGGGGTGCTGCCTCATTACAGGGTCTGACTATGGGGGTGCTGCCTTACTACAGGTTCTGACTATGGGGGTGCTGCCTTATTACAGGGGCTGCCTTTTTACAGGGTCTGACTATGGGGGTGCTGCCTTATTACAGGTCTGACTATAGGGGTGCTGCCTTATTACAGGGTCTGACTATGGGGGCTGCCTTATTACAGGGTCTGACTATGGGGGTGCTGCCTCATTACAGGGTCTGACTATGGGGGTGCTGCCTTATTACAGGGTCTGACTATGGGAGCTGCCTTATTACAGGATCTGACTATGGGGGTGCTGCCTTATTACAGGGTCTGCCGCCTTATTGCAGGGTCTGCCTATAGGGGTGCTGCCTTATTACAGGGTCGGACTATGGGAGCTGCCTTATTACAGAGTCTTATTATGGGGATACTGCCTTATTACAGGGTCTGCCTATATGGGGGTGCTGCCTTATTACATTGTCTGCATATGGGGGCTGCCGTATGCTATAGAGTCGGCCTATGGGGAGTGCATTATACTATATTGTGGACTATTTGGTGCATTATGCTACTGTATATGGAGGCTATCTTGGGGGCCATCATACAGAATGGAGATTACATTGTGGGGGTCATTATAAATTGTTGGAGCCATCAAACAGTTTGGGGACTACTAAGGAGTCAGTATACTGTGTGCGTGCATTATACTGTGTATAAGAGAGCATCATGCTGTGTAAAGGGGAGCTGTACGGGGGGGAGACTTGGGACTTTATTAAATGTAAAGTGGGCACTTATTGTTATAGGGGAACTCAGGTTACTGTGGATATCAAAGGGGCACACAGGGCATTATTACTTTCTAGGGGCAAAATATGGACACTGTTTTCTAGGGCACTTGCACCTGGCATTACTATATTATAGAGGGTTGCTTTAGAATTTAGACGGCACAGAGAACCACACAGCAGATGCAGTAATAGGGACACATACGGCAGCAGCGGCTCAGTATTGGGGTATCAGGTGCAGTAATAGGGACACATATGGCAGCAGAGGCTCAGTATTGGGGTATCAGGTGCAGTAATAGGGACACATATGGCAGCAGAGGCTCAGTATTGGGGTATCAGGTGCAGTAATAGGGACACATACGGCAGCAGCGGCTCAGTATTGGGGTATCAGGTGCAGTAATAGGGACACATACGGCAGCAGCGGCTCAGTATTGGGGTATCAGGTGGAGTAATAGGGACACATACGGCAGCAGCGGCTCAGTATTGGGGTATCAGGTGCAGTAATAGGGACACATACGGCAGCAGCGGCTCAGTATTGGGGTATCAGGTGGAGTAATAGGGACACATACGGCAGCAGCGGCTCAGTATTGGGGTATCAGATGCAGTAATAGGGACACATATGGCAGCATAGGCTCAGTATTGGGGTATCAGGTGTAGTAATAGGGACACATACGCCAGCAGAGGCTCAGTATTGGGGTATCAGGTGCAGTAATAGGGACACATGCGGCAGCAGCAGCTCAGTATTGGAGTATTAGGTGCAATAATAGGGACACATACGGCAGCAGCGGCTCAGTATTAGGGTATCAGGTGCAGTAATAGGGACACATATGGTAGCAGAGGCTCAGTATTGGGGTATCAGGTGCAGTAATAGGGACACATGCGGCAGCAGCAGCTCAGTATTGGAGTATTAGGTGCAATAATAGGGACACATACGGCAGCAGCGGCTCAGTATTAGGGTATCAGGTGCAGTAATAGGGACACATATGGTAGCAGCGGCTCAGTATTGGGGTATCAGGTGCAGTAATAGGGACACATACGGCAGCAGCGGCTCAGTATTGGGGTATCAGGTGCAATAATAGGGACACATACGGCAGCAGCGGCTCAGTATTGGGATATCAGGGGCAGTAATAGGGACACATACGGCAGCAGCGGCTCAGTATTGGGTATCAGCAGGATGAGGAGTTTGTGCATGTTGGGAATAGATGGTGATGGGGCTGGAATATGAGAAGTGATATGTCTCTTTGTTGTATTCTCTGCAGGTGAGCAGTTGCTGGAAGAAGTCATGTCAGTCTGAGCCAGATGGAAAAGACGGGAAAAATGAACGATTTCATCAGAAAGAACGTCAGCGGTAAGACATTATCTGTAACTGTGCTGTGATCTCTTATATGTTCTGTAGGGCTGGTATCTACCACTGACCATATGGAGGTAATATCCATATTGGTCATTATATAGAGATTATCTTCAGTAACAGTCATCTGCTGAGGTTCTCCTCCACTATTAACCGAGTTGTAATCAAGGTTACCTGGTTAGGCTACTTTCACACATCAGATTTTTTGTTTCAGGCTAAATCCGGCGAATGTTGGAAAAACTGGATCCGGCGCAGATTGTGAAAAACTGATGCAACGGATCCGTTTTTTTGACGGATCCGGCTAGCCTATCTAGATTATTGGATAACAAAAAATTTGGAGCATGCTCAGTTTAAAAAACCGGATCAGGCCGCCGGATCCGGCTTTTTCTGGATCCGGCACCTTCCGGCTCCCATAGATTTCCATTCTAGCAAACAGCCGGAAGTGCCGGATCTGGCGCTTCAGGCTTTTTCGCCGGAGACAAAAACGTTACAGTAGACGTTTTTCCAGACGCCGGAATCGAATGTTCTCCGGATCCGGAAAAAAAACGGAAGAAACGCTGGGCCATCCGGCGCAATCCGGTGCTAATACAAATCAATGGGGGAAAAGCCGGTTCCGGTTTTTATTTTTTCCGCTTCCGGTTTTTCTCCAAAGAGCCGGATTTAGCTTGAAACAAAAAGCCTGATGTGTGAAAGTAGCCTTAGGGGCCCACTCAGAAGCTTCGCCCCCCTGGACCAAAACCCTAACTACGCCTCTGTGCAGGGGTGCACCTCCCTTTATTTTCAATCTCTAAAATACTGCAGTATCGAAGAGGTAAAACTGCTGTAATTGCAATAGGCAGGTAATTGTCTTGGGACATGGCACTTTCTTTGTGTCGCTGGGTGCTGGCGCCACTTATTGCCTGGTTTACCATTAAATCCAGCAGTTCAGATGGGAGGGGGCTTATTATTGGGGAACACTTGTAACAAGTAGAAATTTCCCAGCACCCCTTTAATTAGACTGGGCAAGCTTTGGACACGACTCCTTCGTATAGCATTAATACAGTATTTAGAACCGGCATATAAGCCAGTAAACAACGCAGCTATAAAGTACTATTGTCATATTGTGTCATGTCCTCCTGGGAGATCTGGGCTTAGAAGATCACTGTGCATTGTGAATTGCATATCTTCCATTTAGCCTGTATGTTTGTGTCCCATATGAAATGGATTTAGTTTCCTTTGGTGCTGAAGAGGTTAACTACCCTTTCTATGCTGGTCAGAAGCATGCAGCTCAATTTCAGCTGCTTCTGATCTGGTCATTACCTCTCCCTATAAAACCTGTCCAGACCTTCTCTTCCTTGCCAGTGAAAGGTTTGCTTCCTAGCTCCTTGGAAACGCTGTGCTGACTTGGAGATCGTTGTTGCTACTGGAGATTATTGTTGCTGTTTTTGGGTGTATGCTTTCCTCATTGTCCTGTTCCCATTTGGTTGGTACATTAGTATTCTTCCCTATATACCTCTGTACTTTTGGTGAGTGTATGTTTGTTGCTGTTTCTGTTATCCTTTTCTGTCTTACATGTTGATACACTAGCATTTCTGTCCCGGGCATCCTGGAAAAGAGGAGGGTACAGCTTAGGGAATAGCAGGAGAACAGTAAGGCTGGTGGCCCAAACCTCCTCACCTTTAGAGGTACCTTTGGGAGTAGGGATAGCTTGAGCCCCTGTCCTAGGGACAGTTCAGGTCACCTTTTCCTAATCACGAACAGTCACAGCGTGACAATTACGTCCTTTAAAAAACTGATAAGAAGCCTATTCTAATAAGTTGTGCTTTTTCTTAAAGAGAAACAAAACTACCTTGATATTTTGCTGCCTTATGGCGATTCTGCATGTAGGTATTTTGTAGTTTGCAGTCTACTACAATGAAGCTGTGCGCATTATTATCCATAACTGTCTTAATAACTCATGGCAAATAAAGCAATAAATGAACTGGTAATGTAGTAAGGTGTGTCGGGGATCTTTGTCACGTGTAATGATAATTCTCATTCTAATTATCATGACTGTTCTCACTTAGGAAATTGTATGTGCATGTGAGTCAAATAATTAAAATGTTCCCCTTTGCCAAGTTCCCCTCTTATTGAGCCGTGTTTGCATGTGCATTTTTATTCTGTTTTAGGTTTTACAATGATTTACAATTGCAAAATCCTTGTTAATAGCTGTATAAGAAATCACTGAATTCTTGATAAATTTACAATGAGATTGTGAAAAGTAACCCCACAGATGAATGATCTCAGGATGCTATACTGTGTGTGACACAGCACTCATGCTGACACTCTCCTTTTCTTCTCTGGACATTCTTCCAGATGTCCCAGTCTGAAGGGGGCTTCATCAGAGAAAACAACTTTACCCCAGTCCTTCGCAGTTCAATCTCTGTACTCTGTGCAGGATATCAGTCTCTCCTTAATATTTTTCTTGGAGAGAAGTGGCTTCTTAGCTGCCTTTCTTGACACTAGGCCAGCTTCAAAACTCTGACATTTGCCTATTGGCATTCCTAAGCAAGCTTTGTTGCAGCTGAATCCATTTTAGAAAACAGACCAGCCACTTGCTGGATTTCCTTGGGTGCCCTGAAGCCTTCTTCACAGAAATTAAACATCTTTTTGAACTTCTTGATGATCCCATAAATGGTTGATTTAAGGGCAATCTTACAAGCAGCAATGTCCTTGCCTGTAAATAGCTTTTGCTGCAAAACTATGGTGACTTCAATATGTTTCCTTTAACAGAAGAAGACGCTGATTTCAAGCACCAGCCCCCTTTTAAATCAACAAGTCTGCTCTTCTAATTCAATCATTGTGACAAAGTTATGCCTTGTCTTCATTAGCACTTTCACACAGCCTAACAAAAAGATCACAAATTAGGTAAGCAGGTCATTTTGTGGGAGAAAATCCGTGGAAATGTTTTTTTTTTCGTGATTTAGCTACTTTACAAGGCAAGGAATTACTGTGCATTTTTTTTGGCAGTTCATTGGACCACTGTTCATAACAAGTTAGAGTTAATGCAAATTGACGCTTTGTAAACTGAATCAGCGAACTTCGTGCAAACAAAAATTTCTGTCAGTCTCAAAATGTCATGTCAGACGCTATTCACACTAGGGCGTCCGACAGACAGTGGTAATTCCGCATTCGTCCACTATGCGCTCAGTGGCACCGGCTAGATTTTATCTAGGTTGTCCGGGGTTAATCTAGCTGGTACTCGGATTGGAGGCTGGGGCACACCCTCTGCCATTAAATAGTTCTGCTGAACTTTGGGCGTCGCCAATTATAGCTTGTGTCTTGTGCCTGGTGATCTCAGTCTGGAGTGGTGGTCTAGGAGAAGGAATATCGTATCTGGTGGTGTATTATCCTTTGTCATATTTCTCCTTCCTATATTTGTATTTGTTTTGCCCTGTGCACATTTTCGTGTATTCCTGTGTGACTGCGGCGTGGTGCGTTTTTCAGTTTTCTCTGTCTGTGCTTTCTGTGGGGATTGGTGTGTGGTCTCTTCACTGGGTGGCGGGAGGTGGTTTCAGCTTAGGGCTGAAACAGGAGACAGGGTCAGGCCTGGCGGCCCAGACATGCACACCTTTAGTGTAACTTCTGGGAGAGGGTCAGACAGGGTTTTCCTAGCCTGAGGGATATCACAGGGGCCCGGGTAACCAGCCTTAGTCTACCCAGTACTCCCGTGACACAAAACTTTCGGTCATTACTGTCTTTAAAATCTACAAATGCACTTGTAGGATAATTTCATAATTTTAATTCTGCTGATTACATTCTACTGTCAGACATGGGACCCAACATCTACTTGAGTCATCCTTTGTGGCTAATAGTAGGTATTAGTGATGAGCGAACATGCTCGGATAAGGTGTTATCATGCTTGAAAAGTATGTTAGAGTACCCGCTGCTGCATGTCTCACGGATGTCCAACAGCTGCAACACATGCAGTGGCGGGGACTCGAACATACTTTTTGAGCTAGCTGAAGACACTCTATTAGCACTTGAACATGCTCAGATAATACCTTATCCGACAAGTTCGCTCATAGGCTAGTAGGCATCAATGAATATAGTGAACTCGGTCTTCTAAGTCACTTGTACTGATAAAGGGATAGCACCCGCGGCCTCTATTATCAGTGTTTGATGGTTGCTGTGTATATGTACAAACTATCAGAAACTGGCAAATCAGAGGCAGAAACCTTTCCCGAACACACAAACTACCCTATCATTTACTTGGTTTGGGAAGCCAGACAAAAGCAAAACAAAACATCTATCGGCAATTAATTAAAAAAAATAGGGTTCTAAAATAATTTAAATGTGACTAAATTGTATTTTCACCATTTTATAGCTTACAGTATATATCAATATAACTTTGTAAACACATAAAATTGCTAAATTCTACATTATTTTGAAGTTATAAACTATAACTTTCTTGGCACTCTGGAAAGCCAGGGGGAACTCTAAGGGGTGAAGCAGTTGTTGGTTACGGGTGCACCCAGGCCCTTAAGTCTTATGGGGCCCAAATGTCCCTACTAGTTGAGGGGACATTTAAGTTTTTAAATCTGGTGATGTGATCAGATTGCTTCATTACCTAACAATGATGACCAGAAGAAGTGTAAAGGCAGCTCTGATCTATGACACAGGGTGTAAGAGTAGATAAGTCATCGAATGTATCTACACAGTAATTTGTACTGTGCATTTTGTGCATAGATTTCACTCACGTAGGTAAAAGACGGTGAAAAATCCATTGTAATATTGATATTGCCATTTTCTTTCCTACAGAAGCAGCATACGTCCCTTTGTTAAATACATCATATATGTAGCATCACATACTATGAATACCAAATAGAAAAGGGGCAAAATGGATACAGTATGAAAAAAAACAACGAAAAATGTAAAAAAAAAAACATGTCGAGCATTCGGAAGAAATGAAAGCTGTAAGTCAACCTGGTGAACTTTAGAACTTTATTTTGCAACAGTAATAATCGACTTGCAGCAATCTAGTCCTAACATACATGTACCTTTCATATAAAAACTTGAAATGGTAGTTCTTTTTCAGATATTTACTTGCATATAACATCAGGATGGCATGAGAATATAAGTTGTGAAAATGAGAGCTTTCATATTTGCACAATAAATTTAACTCGGCAGATATTCCCATCCAGATGTTGCTTTGGAGAAAACCTATAACTTATGTGAGCCGTCTGCATGAACACTCACTAAAAGAAAGATTTGTATTATATTTTTATGTAACGTGACATAGAAAAACAGATGACTTTTCAAGTAAATAAGAAAAATGTGGAAAAAAAGGCAAAAAACCCACAAAATTATGCTCAACAAACAATAAGGTGCTGAGAATGGCCTTCACCCAAGTCTGATTGTAGCCGTACGCCCTTCACTTTTATTTGTTTTATTTTATTTATTATTGTTTTATAATTCTATTATAATGTCCATTTTTCTATAGTACTGGATCCGGCTACTTTACAGTGGGAGGCAGCTCCTACAATATCTGTTAAAAAATAAGTCTGTCCTCCTCTCATCCTTGTTATCAGTAGAAACCTAACCACTCCATCGTGGCATTTTAATGTAATGTATTGCTGTCTGTTCTTTATATGTAACTTTGCCTGTTCGTTTTATTTTTTTATTTTGTATTTTTTTTGCATATGTAGTATGATGTTGGTTTGCTTTTTTTTTAGCCAAGTTGTAGTGTTTTTCTCCATTAGTTTTCTGTATGTTTTTGTTGTATTTTCCCTATTGCAAAATAATATAATACCAAAAGGTATCTTTATATCACATGACTTATAAGCCACATAGTTTATAATGGAAGAACTCATAATAAAAAGCTACCAAAAAGGCATGCAATAAAATCACAAAGTAGAGAAAAGGGGAGAAAACGGAGCAATCAAACCACACCAGGACCTTCAAAAGATGGATGCCGATTGTGCTGGGTGCACAGCCAGTCAACAGAAGAAATTCGGTATAGGAGTAATCCGGCACATCCATACAATAATTGTAAAAAATGAAAACTCTTTATTGAGAATTCATTAAAATCAAGAGGATCCACTTGTCATTTTAAAACCTGATGGGTTTCTGGCGTAACAAACACCTTTAGTCATAGGATGACTTCTACTACTAAGGGCGTTTGATACGTCAGAAACTCGTGAGGTTTTTAACACAATGAGTGGATCCTCTTGTTTTTAATGACTTCTCAATAAAGACTTTTCATGTTTTACAAAGACTAGATGGATGTGCCGGATTACTCCTGTACCAAATTTTTTCTGTAATAAAAATACAGTATTTGAAAAAAAAAAGCCACAAAAACTGCTTGAAAAAAAAGCCTGAAAAGCCTGGCATTTTTACATGCATTGCATACTTTTGGTCAAAATTGTGAAAGCAGCTTATTGGTGTACAAAATATAGTCACAAGGTGCTGTGAGGGGTTGACACACTTAGCTGCTTCCTCATGTAGCCACAGGAACCATTCTGGTAGAGAATCACCTTCTGGTTTATTGTGGATAGTATAAACCTTGGCAGGATTCAGCAAAATAAACAAAGCCTTGCTGGCATAACGGTAAAACAAAGAAACAAAACACAGTCCATATGAGTCCATTCCCTGCAGGGTTCAACTACAGTTTTCCCGCACAGTCCTTTAGCTTCTCCGGGGAGCTATGTGGGAGTTTCTGCTCTCCCAATACAGCCACCCACTGACTCTCATGGCCAGGTACTTAACATTCATGTGATGGTCACATGACCTTGACCTCACACAGGTCCTGGCATGACTCTGCATGTGGAAATATGGTGGACCTCCGCCCACCCGCTCTATGGAGATCCACTAAAGCCAGCCCATAACATAGGTTATTATTAACCCTCTCAGCGGTTAGCGTTCTGGAGGAAAAAAACACTCCGGTTTTATATCACTGACTGCAGTATGCACAGTGACAAGCATCTATCCAGTGCCTGTGTAGAACCATGATAGACAGCCTAAATAATACTGTACAAATAAAAGTACATCTGTAAACAAAAGAGGTCCAGTGGGTGGTCCTAATCAGTGTTTACAGCCTGCCCCTTTTAACCATGCATACAGATATACTGTAGCAGTCACAGTATAGGACCACCCCCTTGACTCCAAAGCCTGGAATGAGCCGGGATATTAACAAATGAAATACAAATTATACTAAATCTTTTCCCAAAAAGCTAAATATTAATGTGTTCTGATCCTTCTGCTCTATAATAGTCTGCTTCCAGATCGGATTATATGTGCAATGTGATGGATTCCCTCCTTTAAATACTACCTTCTCTCTTACATAAGTGCTAGACGTTAGGACCACAAGAAATGGCCTGCTGCACAGTTAAAAAGTCTCTTCCTAAAGATCCATTTATTAATCAGAGCGGCCGAAGCAATCTTCAAAACCCACAGACAAATGGGATCAATTAGTTATTTGAAAGGCTCCGGCCTCACGCAGTTAATAATAATTAGGCCTAATTGAGTATCAAAAGCCTCTGACCTAATTAGGCCTGTTATCGACGGATTAATGAAATTAATGAGAATTGTGGACGGCAGGTCTGACTTGGGGGAACACTTAGAAGAAAAGACAGAGACAAAACAATTTATACAATTCACACCAATGTGCATTCTCTATGTTTTCTATTGATTTGCTGGAACTTGTATAATTATTCCCGAGCAGCCAGTAAATATCTATTTTTATGATTCTTATAATGTACAGCAGGTCAATGCTAATAGACTCCAGACTTATACAGTCACAAGAAAGCAAAATTCAAGCAAAAGATCTCAAACGAGTAATCATTTCGTCTGCACACCCTAAGTTCTTGACTGCACGACAGAGATGACCCGCTATGGCCAGTGATTGGCTGCAGTGGTCAAATGTCTATGTTGGGACATCATAGCTGGGGTGATATGTTCCGAGATCGGCAGAGGACCAGGAAGGATCTGAACAGGAACAGAAGTGGATCAGCTTAATTCGTTCTCAATAGACATAGGTTGCTTCGGCAGGCAAAAGACTACCAAACACTTCTGGGGCAGTGGACCTCCCGGAGAACAAAACAATGGGGTATTTGAAATACAGCTGTAACACCCTTATCTCACTCAACAACATTTGGAGGGGGACAGTCGGTGGTTCACCATATGTACACTGGAATGTGGGCCGATTTCTTTGGTATTGGCAAGATAGACCAACTTTGATCCAATGTGTACAAATTTTGGTCTACAGATTCACAGGAGTGGAGTTCTCAATAGGTGGAGTTCTCACTTAGACAGAATGCTGGTAGGTATATTATGTGAAAAACTGTTTGCCTATTCATCAGTTCCATTGTGCCCCCACACACACTATTTTACCCAACATGTGACCAATAATCATGGCTTTTAATGTCGGAGATGAATATTGTAGTTTTATACCCATTTGATCAGCTGGTGCTCATTAGCTGATTAATAATATTACATATTTAATTCACTGCTTTGCCCATGCTACTGTCAAAGGAGTCATTTTTTGATAAGGAGATTGAATATCAGACAGTGAACACCATTAATTAAGGCTCTTTAATGTCTTGGCGCTCGGGAGTTTATGATTGGGATAAGGTAATTTGATGTCTCTTAATGTCCCTTTATAAAGATTTCAGGCCCGTTAAAAGCTTGTTCTGTTGCTATATCTTTCCTCCAGTGTCATTTTCCATTTGATGATTTAATAGTGCCCTGTGATAAAAGATTACTTATTAAATGACATACTTGGAGTTAACTATAAATCTATTCTCGGTTGGTTAACCCTTTATCCACTGTAGGTTGAATGCACATCTCCCACTGGAGATCATGGATTTGATCGTTAAGACTTTTTGATTAATTCAATTCAAATCATAATAATTCATAATTCAAATAATTTCTGATTCAATTGATAAATGGACTACTCATAGGAGAATTATCAGAGGCAGTCAAAAAACAAATCTTTAAGTAAGTGTCAAGGAAAGTGTAGAATTTAATATTCCACTGCCACTTTCCTCCTGGTTAAGGGAAATTCTGGTTATTTGAAGAGGTATTCCGGCTTACAAAAATTATAGTTTTAAAATTGTCAGATTGGTGGGGGGTGTGCAACAAATGTTGCTTCAGTCCTAGAAATATCAGGTGATTGTGAGTGCTTTATATTTTAATTATTAAGGTATGTAAGTGTAAAAAAATCAGTACAAATGATGGTCTTTGATCAGCTTGAAGATAGAGCCAACAGTATAAAAGAAGAAAAGAGTCAAAAAATCTCTTCCCAAAATATGTAGACCTCATCACACAACATGAGGAGCCTTCTGTGAGGAACCTGATCCTCATCAGACAATAAATAGAGCAATAGGAGATCTAAATAGAAAGAAAGAAAAAATTAGTGTACAAAGAAAATAAATATGTAATTATAATAAAGTGATTAATGAGAAAGTATAGAGGGATGAATAACAGCCCAGAAAACCAGAAAAAAAAAACAATTCCTCATTAAGACCCCATGGAAATGTTCACATCCATCTAGATTCCAGCTGCAACAGTAATTTTCAATAGTTTTTGACAGTCACAACCTCTTATATTTGTCTTGATCTTCTCAAGTCAAATCACTCGAATAACTTTCGGCATCTCCCAGTAATTCCATAGAAAATGGACGGCTATAATAATAATAATAATCTTTATTTTTATATAGCGCTAACATATTCCGCAGCGCTTTACAGTTTGCACACATTATCATCACTGTCCCCGATTGGGCTCACAATCTAGAATTCCTATCAGTATGTCTTTGGAATGTGGGAGGAAACCGGAGTGCCCGGAGGAAACCCACGCAAACACGGAGAGAACATACAAACTCTTTGCAGATGTTGTCCTGGGTGGGATTAGAACCCAGGACCCCAGCGCTGCAAGGCTGTAGTGCTAACCACTGCGCCACCGTGCTGCCCGGGCTATAGAAGTCAATGACTTACCTTTCTGTTCACCTATTGCGGCTAAGTTAATAATGGTTTCTAAATTTGCTTTCTCAGCTTTTGCAATGTCTGGCCTATATAGATTTTATTGCAAGGACAAATAATGGAATAAATAACACAGGTAGTGATAATTAATATTTGACTTTAGTCTAAACTGTTTAGCATTTATTGGGTTAATAAAAATAGACTGGTGGGACAGACAGATTGACACACATTATAGTCTTAACATGAAAAGGATCCCTTTAAAAGGATGCTCCAGTTAGGACTAGTTGTGAGTTGTCTAAAATGGCTCATTGCAGAGTAACCTCCTAGATTGGATGCCCTTTTAGTGCCCTTTTAGCATTCAACGAAGGATGATCCAAGACTTCAGAATTAGTCTTTGGATCCATCAGAAGTATTCTCCAGTTACTCAAAATTTTTCACACCATAGACCATTGGTTGTTATGCTCAGTAATAAAACGTATAAGTTGGTCATTGTCAGGACTAAAACCCAGCAGATCTTGTGCACCAGGGGTCAGCTCTTCCCTCTAAGCTATTCAGCTCGCTGGACAGTTCTTTGCTAAACCAGATACTAGTACCTGTGGTGTTTCTGATGATCTCCACTTTGAGTTCCTGATTGGCTCCATCCTGATTGAATGCCCTTTTTAAACCTGGCATTGCACTTCCTTCCTTGCGAGATTATTGAGCTTCCAGCCTTTAGTCAAGTTTTCTTTCACCTGCTACTTCATAATAAGATTTTACTGCTGCTCCGTGTACCGACCCCTGGCTATTCCTGACTATGTTACCTGACCCTAGTGGTTGCAATTCCACTTCTCCAACCCAGGTCAGCCCATAACAGTCATTCTTGCGGGTCTTAACTTGGAGCTAATGTTATTGCAGCAGTGCAGTAACTGACTGCCGCACCCAATATTTCCTGCTTGTTCTACATCAAACAAGCATTTAAACACCAACATTAAAGAAGCAGGCTGATCCAAGTTTTTATCCTATTAATATATTGCAATCATCATATTATAAAGCACTGTGTACTAACAATTGCTCATTTTGCCTTTCTACCCAGATAATTCTTCTCTTTTCCATTAGGTCTATGACATCTTGTGATTAAAAACTGACAGTCTGAATCCTTCTAAGCTCTATGTAGAAAAGGAGAATTAACTGGGTATCAGGGCACAATTAGCAATTGTAGGTCCACAGTGCTATATAAAATGGTGACTGCAATATATTAAAAGGATAAAAACTTTGATGGAAATGTTTCTTTAAGTCAAATTCAGTCTGTAAAAATTAGTAGCACTCATCGTGTTGCACCTGGGTCGTGCCATGTACCCATAACCATATATGTTGATGTCACTGTGACTCTGCTAGTGCCATATTTGCGTTATAAAGCTTGAAAGAGAGATTGGATAAAGTCCCACTAGACCTCAGACTTTTATATCTTTTCAGGGTAATGAAAGGCTTTTGCAACACGTTCAATTTGTTCAGAATTTCTCTAAAAAAATTAGACGAATTGACACATTATGAATTTTAGGAAATTGCTAATTTTTAGGGCTCGTGCAGATGACCATAGTTTTGGTCCAAGTGTGAACAGACAAAACATCAGTTCGCACTCAGACCAATGTTATTCTATGGTGCGGTGCACATGTCTTATGTTTTCCTTATATAAAAAAAAATTGCACTCTGTCGTGCTAAAGCATGTAGACATAGAAAATATGAAATGTGAATAGCAATACTGCTCTAGATAATAATAAAAATTTGAGATGCTTAGCACATAATTTAGCCAATTCATGCATGCCCAGCAACCAACGACAAGGTGGTCTCAAACTGCTCAAACTGCTGGGACCCTATGTGTCTAGTGTGAATACCTCTCTTAGGCTGAAGTCTGAATTCCTGGGTAAATGTGGATACCTCTCTTTAAAGCCTGTACAATTTTTTCTTATTATCCAGAGCAGTATTGCTATTCATATGTCATATATTCCATGTCTACATGCTTTAGCACGACAGAGTGAAACTTTTGAAGTTTTCCTTGGACATGGCAAAAAATCACACCATGCCAACTTTGATCTGAAATTCGAGTCACACTCGGCCATGCAAGTCAATGAGTCAGTCAAAAACATCAGACCGCACTCGGATGACATCTGTGTGCACTCCAATTATGGTGCACTGACAGAATGGAGAAGACAAAGAACATTTTTGCTTCATCTGAGAGAATCGGAACATGTTGCAATCACATTCTGGTGAAAGTTAGATCAGAGTGTGATTTGCATAATCTGTCCGATTCTCAGATTATGCCCTTAGTTTGGACATAATCCACATAAATGGAATGACTGATTAGCAGACAATGCAGTCTCTCTTTTAGGAGTTCTTTGAATTGCCATCATGTATTTTCTCCTCTAGTCCTTAAAGAATTTGTCCACTACTTGGACAACTTCTTGTCATACCCCTCGCTTGGGGTATAAAGCCTATACTCCCCTCCCATTCTGGTGCTGTTTCCGCGGTGCTGGCGCTGACTCTCCCTGGGGCTCTCTTGTGGTGTTGTGACACGTGACTCAGGCGACCAATCAGTGCGGGCATCACTGTCTCCGAATTTGGACAAATCGAACATGAAGAGGAAGTCATTGATCAGCTGCAGCCCAGATTTCCTCTTGATGATCGATTTGTCTGAAGGTGGCGACAGTGACGCCAGCGCTAACTGGGCGCCATGGTCACGTGTCACAGCACCACATGAGTGCCTTGGGGAGACCGACTGTCGACACCGTGGGAATGGCACCGGCATGGGAGGTGAGTATAGTTTTTATTATTTCATGGGGGCCAAACATTTTGATCAAAAAGGGGTTGTACTCCCTTTCTGAAGAAGGTGTGAATTAGTGTGATCAGGTTCTGTTACATTCCTGTTTCAACCACTGAGAGATCTAAAGTGTCCAAGTGGCCAATAACTGTTTTATGTCCCATCATTATGTATCTATTGTACGTAGAGTGGACCTATCGCTTTCATTTTTTTACCTGGTGTAAATGTTGCTGTTCTTGAGTCTGGTATTTTTTTATTTTTTTTATGCCATCCTATTCTTGAGATTTGTTAGAACAGGAATATTTACACCAGGTAAAGTAATGACATAACTTTGGTAAGTCTTCTTTAATCCTGACCCATGAAACATGAGATTTAAAGGGCCAGTACTAAACATGTTTTAAGACATCTACACCTGAGTTAATATTTTATCAAAAATGTCAATCTGCTGCCCTGAAATTCTGACATAGATTGGAAAACATCATATCATTTTGGCTGACGCTGCAGGACCAGGATGTGTCCCCCCTTCCTCTCCGCAGCTGCGTCCATCAATCATTCGGGAGCTATACATGTGCAGAAAACCTGGAGGCTTTGCAATGCTTTGATGTTTTTGAACTTTAAAAAAAAAAAGATAAAAACTGTGAAATGAACCGAACTCGAAGGCACCGGCTCCCTCCCCTTGTCCCCCACACTGAAAAATGAGCCGACATTACTACAATGTGCAGAGATGAGCAAAATAAAAAAGGTCTGGAGATGGAGAGTTCCAACACAGCTGTAGTGTTTGACCTAAAAATTCACACAGACCCAGCAAATGTGTCATGTGACTGCGTGCAGAGCGCGGAGCTTTGTAGTGGGATCAGCGAAGGGAGCGCATCAAAAGATTTCTGTTTTGAAGGTTTATCAGCCACTGGGACCGAGCTAAATGTCGACTTATTCTCCATAATGGGAATCAGATCCGTTCCTCGACAGTTGCTCTTCTCAGGGGCAGACATGGCTGAACATTTTGGATTAAACACACAGCCATTTATCTATGATAATGTAATCTCTGCTACTACAAGGGCACCAGGTGGATTAGGTTTTATGGATTATTTAAAGCGAAAGCTGAAAGATTAGTTTTAAATCATAAAATACATAGTATTTTATGTCCGAGCAATAAATGACCGCAATGACATCATTATCCCAGAGTTATCCCTAAAATTCAATAACTGTAAATGAATCGCCTTAAAGTCTATTTTTCTTAATTTGTATATCATCTATAGGTAAAAGCAAAATATCTAGTAAATAGACCTTTGTTACAATGTCATTTTTGATGAGATACTAAAGTTTAGGGGCACGAAAGAGGCTCTAATTTGGCTAAAGTGAACCTGACACCTGATATATGCTGCCCAATCCATGAGCAACATATACGTATCAGACACTTCGAAACCAAAGAAAAATGCCAAAGTATAAGTTGTTATGTAATGTGTAAGAGCACGTTCACACTGTCGCCATTTCACAGACAAAACCTAAGAAGAAAATAAAATGATCATATACCCCGTAGTAAATAAATGACTAAAAAGTACATGTAAATAACATATGATACTTATTTATCATTATTTTGATTAAAAAAAGAATAAAATCCCTCCTGCAGCAACAAGGTGAACCCTGTGTACAAACAGGTGCGTGGTCCCCCTACTTCAGCTAGGCATTTTGTCTATATAGTTTTTTATAGGCAGTTGTCAGAATAGTCAGGCCCTGATCCTGCGCTGCCCTTATCTACATTGAGGTCATGTACACAAGGTAATGTTTTACTATTAGAGGGTAGGACCATTCCGATTAGGTACACCTTGTCGTGGTGGGATGGCTTTCCTGCTTTTTTTTTAAATTAAAATAGTGATAACTAAGTAGTACCCAATGTTATTTACATATACTTTTAGTATTTACTTATTTACTTACTACAGGGTATATGCTTATTTTGTTTTTTCCTTGGGTTATGCTTCAGACACTGGCTGTAGTCACTCAGCCAGGTATGCTTGACATACTTTAAAAGCTGTCAAGGACTGAAACTGCGCTGTGGACTAGACAGAAAGGTTGGTCCCCTGCAGTTTTTCCCTGCCCACTGCCTAGGCAGAGACCTGTCATTCCAGGGCAGCAGGCAGGTAGAATCCGCCAAAGATACATTTATCTGACTAGCCTCAGCGTGGCCTCAGTCCCCGGTGGCTTTTAAAATATGTCTTTCTCTGAAATACCACGGCGTTTCACAGTCAAACATACCTGGCTGAGTTCACACAGCCAGTGCCTGATATATTCTGCCCACGGATTGGAAAGCCAGTATCAGCTGTCAGGTTCACGTTATATTTTCATGGACATCTCTGGTTAAAGGGCATATAGCTCATACCAAAATGATGAGTGGATTCAAAAGTAAATGATCATTTGCTTGACTGTATATACTTGGATACAAGTAGTTTACTGCTCTAGTTCCCAATAGGACGACCATGAAATTCAAGTGAGTTTAAGGCTGTGTGCACACGTTCCAGATTGTTTGCGTTTTTTATAATAAAACGCGATAAAACCGAGAAAAAACACATACATTAAGCATCCTATTATTAGAATGCAATCCACAATTTTTGTGCACATGCTGCGTTTTTTCTCGGAGCGGGAACGCATTCTGGAAAAAAACGCAGCATGTTCATTAATTTTGCGGAATCGCGGGGATTCCGCACACATAGGAATGCATTTATCCGCTTACTTCCTGCATGGGGCTATGCCCACCATGCGGGAAGTAAGCGGATCATGTGCAGATGGTACCCAGGTTGGAGGAGAGGAGACTCTCCTCCACGGACTGGGCACCCTGTTAAAAAAAAAAAAGAATTAAAATAAAAAATAGTGAAATACTTAGCTTCCGATGGCCCCCGGAGTCCTCCCGCCTCTCAGCGGTGCACGCGGTGGCTTCCGTTCCCAGGGATGCATTGCGCGAAGGACCTGGGATGACATTGCGGTCACGTGACCGTGACGTCACAAATGTCCTTCGCGCAAAGCATCCCTGAGAACGGAAGTTGCCGCGTGCACCGCTGAGGAGATCGGGGGCCGTCGGAAGGTGAGAATAACCATTTTTTTAATTGTTTTAATTATTTTTAACATTAGATCTTTTTACTATTGATGCTGCATAGGCAGCATCAATAGTAAAAAGTTGGTCACACTTGTCGAGCACTATGTTTCGCAAGTGTGACCAACCTGTCAATCAGTTTTCCAAGCGATGCTACAGATCGCATGGAAAATGCTAGCATTCTGCAAGCTAATTACGCTTGCAAAACGCTAGTGTTTAGCGGGAAAACGCATGCCAGTTCCGCATGCGTATTTCCCACGGCAGGGAGTTCCGGAATTGCCGCAGAAATTTCCGTGGCAATCCCGGACATGTGCACATAGCCTAACACTTCTAAGGATAAGATAGGAAGATATTACAAAAACCTTTCCAAATGCATTGGTGTTTGTCATAGATAACACAGCTATCTTAAGGTACCGTCACATTTAGCGATGCTGCAGCGATCTAGACAACGATCCCGATCGCTGCAGCATCGTTGTGTGGTCGCTGGAGAGCTGTCACACAGACAGCTCTCCAGCGACCAACTATGCGAAGTCCCCTGGTAACCAGGGTAAACATCGGGTTACTAAGCGCAGGGCCGCACTTAGTAACCCGATGTTTACCCTGGTTACCAGTGCTAATGTTAAAAAAAACAAACACTACATACTTACATTCCTTTGTCTGTCCCCC
This sequence comes from Ranitomeya imitator, assembly GCF_032444005.1. NCBI lineage: Eukaryota > Metazoa > Chordata > Amphibia > Anura > Dendrobatidae > Ranitomeya > Ranitomeya imitator. The sequence continues at coordinate 721,036,162 of NC_091282.1, read as the reverse complement.
GTCGCTGTGCTTTCCTGCACTGACTGTGAGCGCCGGCTGGCTTTAAAGCACAGCGGTGACGTCACCGCTGTAATCTGCTTTACGGCTGGCCGGCGCTGACAGTGCAGGGAAGCAGAACACCGAGGGACGCGACAGACACCGGAATGTACCGTAAGTATGAAGTGTTTTTTTTTTTTTTACATTTACACTGGTAACCAGGGTAAACATCGGGTTACTAAGCATGGCCCTGCGCTTAGTAACCCGATGTTTACCCTGGTTACCAGTAAAGACATCGCTGGATTGGCGTCACACACGCCGATTCAGCGATGTCTGCGGGAGATCCAGCGACGAAATAAAGTTTACATTTGCAATTCTTTTATACCATTGGGCAAATATGTGTTTTTTTTCATTACTCTGACAAAGAATAATGCCACTTTTATTTTTTTGTCTAAATCAAAAGTACAAGTAGAGATAAAAAACTGTAATATATCTATCTTGTTGGGTAAAGATGCCTCTTTCCCCACTTATGTATCAGTCTCTTCTTCTCTTTCTGCACTGATCAGTCACTGTCAAAAAATGCTCAAATCTGTCTTCAGTGAGGGAGTGATTTTTACCTACTGACCATAGAAGTCTATGGAGATAGGAGGAGGGAGGAGCCAGAAGTAGAATGTAGTATTTACTTGTATTATTACTAGTTACTTATTTACCTACTACAGGGTGTATGTCCACTTTTTTCCTTGGGTTTTGCATGTGAATTCCTTGTTTAATCCAAATTCTAAGAAAAAATAGAAAACATAGAAAAAAAAGGGGAAAATAAAACGAGGCCACTGCTTGCGAGAGCTGAATTATTATGCATGTAAGAGTCCTAATTATTAAGCCACAAATGGAGAACTGATGTTATAACAAGAAAACAGTGTCAGATCAGCTTAATGTTCCCTAATGCTTAATACTGCTGTTTAGCCCCTCTGCATCATGTTATTGAGTGCATTATTCAGAGCAAAGAAAATGTGCTTCTAGGCAGGGATATGCTGCTTTAATATGTACATCAATTTAAAGGGACAATAACACATAAAATGAGAATTGCCTCCATACATCTTAACATCATGTACTGATATTATGTACATTTTATAGTGGCCAACAGGGTACCATGAAGACATGTGTCAGGGCTTGTTGTGAAATGCTCTATTATTCGATCAAGCCTTTTACCTATGTGTTGCCGAATAGTCTAAGTATCATAGTCATCTCTCTCGGATCGCACTCGTCAGCATGACCCTCAGTCTGATAGTACTAAACCTGGGGTGCGACTATGGAAATATACCACTGTGCAACCAATATCTATAGTGATACATTCAAGACTATACTTTATAGATGAAGTGAATGTGTTCTTTTTATGGTAGGCATATTTTCTTGTTTACCTCTTATGACATTAGATTGTAACAGTAAGGTGCTTTTTTTCTTTGGGCAGTCTCACCCATTGCGTTTTTTTCAGCATTTATTCTGTTACTAGATGGTGGCCCGATTCTAACGTATCGGGTATTATAGAATATGTAGGTAGTATATAGCACAGGCTGCGTACTATATTGCACAGTGACGTAGTATATAACACAACCGACGTAGTATATAACAGAGCTACGTAGTATGTAACACAGCGTACGTAGTATATAGCAGAGCTACGTAGTATATAACACAGCCACGTAGTATATAACATAGCCACGTAGTGTTTTGCACAGCTATGTAGTGTACTGCACAGGCACGTAGTATATTGGTCTGTCACGTAGTATATAGCAGAGCCACGAAGTATATAACATAGCCACGTCGTATATCGTAGTATATTGCACTGCCACATAGTATATAACAGAGCCACGCAGTATATTGCACAGTCGACGTAGTATATAACAGAACCGACACAGCCACATAGTATACTGCACAGCTACGTAGTATATAGCACAGAGCACGTAGTATATTGCACAGCCATGTAGTATATTGGACAGTCACGTCGTATATTGCACAGTCACGTTGTATATTGCCCAGCTACATAGTATATAGCACAGAGAGTAGTATATAACAGAGCCCATGCAGTATGTCACACAGCCCACGTAGTATATAGCAATGTGGGCACAATATGCGTGGTTAAAAAAGACTTAAAGTAAAAAATAAACATATACTCACCTTCCGAAGGCCCCTTGAAGTCCTGGCGCCTGTGTGCGGTGCATTGGGCAGCTTCCGGTCCCAGGGTTGGTATGAGCGCAGGACCGGTGATGACGTCGTGGTCACATGACCGTGACGTCATGGCAGGTACTTCTCGCATAGCATCCTTGGTACCGGAACCTGCCGCTTGTACTGCCGAGGACAGCAGGTGACGTCAGAGGGTGAGAATAACCTTTTTTTTATTATTATTATTATTATTATTATTATTATTTGTAACATTAGATCGTTTTACTATTGATGCTGCATACGCAGGGTTAATAGCTGCGTTAATGGAGTGCATTACACCGCGGTCCGTTAACTCTGGCATTAACCCTGTGTGAGCGCTCAGCGCTGACTGCAGGGCAGTAAAGCAGCGGCCATTTCGCTGCCAGACTATGGCCGTCCCTGATTGGTCTTGGCAATGGTCGTGGGCGTTTTGCTATGACCAATCAGCGACTTGGATTTCCATGACAGACAGAGGCCGCGACCAACGAATATCCGTGACAGACAGGCAGACAGAAAGACAGACAGACAGAAGTGACCCTTAGACAATTATATAGTAGATTTTCAAACTTTTTTTTATGCCATAAAAATATTACCGTTTAAAGTGAATAAGAAACAAAAAATCTATTTTTGGTGATGTTTTTACTCTTCTGATGTGGCTTTTTGGCATCCTGGACATTTATTTTCCAAAAACTATCATGCTCTTGATGTGGCATTTTTTCATGACTTTTCTATAGAAAAAAATTGCATTAAAAAAATGTATGTATGTATGTATATGTTGCGTATAAAATCATGCCACAAACAGCGGGAAAAAACTTGTAAATTCATGGTGTTGTTTTCAAACTAAGAAATACTGCAAAAAAAATATGTAAAGGAGGACTTAGGACCCTTAGGGTATGTGTCCACCTTCAGGATTGCCGGCGCTTTGGACGGAGCGGAAAACTCGCTCCACCCAAAGCCCCGCGATGGAGACGCGATGATGCCGGATGTGTTCATTGCACACATCCGGAATCATTGCACCCCACACATAGGGCCCTGTGATTTACCTTGCGGCGGCGCAGCGGCGCCGCAAGGTAAACAGACATGCTGCGATCTAAAAAGACGCACCGCATGTCCGGAATCGCAGGGCCGCTGGATGCGTGTTACCACGCATAGTGGAGACAGGATTTCATAAAATCCCCTCCACTATGCTGTAAAATCTGGACACTGCGGATTGAATGCTGCAGCTCCACGCAGCGTTCAATCTGCAGCTAGTCCGGATGTAAAACGGCCCATGGACACATACCCTTAGACATATGATATCCCCTGCATTAGCTTCCCCTTTATGAATCAAAGGAGGTGGAGGCTTCGGTTTCGGTAGAAAAGTCTCATTCAGACGTACACTTTTTTTGCATACGAAAAAATCGGATCGATTATTCTAATCAGAGTTTGATCAGAGAGTGGTCCGAGTGTCATCTGATTTTCTCATACATGCAGAAATTACAGAAATGAAAAAAAAAAATCCCCCCTTCTCCATTCAACAGCGGTGAAAATGTAATCAAATCAGAGTCCAGTTTTATTTTTTGATAAAAAGAGAAAAGCACTAGTGCAGTTATGCACACCACACAAATATAAATAAGTTTATGTACAAAATTTTTATTCATAACATGAACACACCACAATGAATTAAAACACAATTAAAACCAAAAAGACACACAAAGCCACATCCCCTCAGGATATCTATAATATAACGCTGGGAGCGTCACTCTGTCCGAAGCCTTTATAGACTGCGCAGGCGCAAGCGCCGGCGCAGTCTGGGCCTCACAGAGTGACGCTCCCGGGAGATCGCGGTATGCGTTCACACTGAACGCACACCGCGATCTCCAACAGAGAAGCAGGGACCGCCAGGAGGGTATCGGCCATATTCACCTGTCCTGCGTTCCACCGCTGAGCGCCGCCATCTTCCCGGTCTTCGGCCTTTGACCTTCAGTTCAGAGGGCGCGATGACGCGCTTAATGCGCGCCGGCGCCGCCCTCTGACGGAACAGTCACAGCCAGGAGACCGGGAAGATGGCGGCGCCCAGCGGTGGAACGCAGAACAGGTGAATATAGTAAGTGCTGGGGGGCCTGAGCTGGCGGCGATACCGGCACCTGACCCCCACAGCGCGCCGGTGTCCCCGCCTGCTCAGGCCCCCGGATGGGTGCAGCACATGACAGGATGGGGACGCAGGATGGGTGCAGCACATGACAGGATGGGGACGCAGGATGGGTGCAGCACATGACAGGATGGGGACGCAGGATGGGTGCAGCACATGACAGGATGGGGACGCAGGATGGGTGCAGCACATGACAGGATGGGGACGCAGGATGGGTGCAGCACATACCAGGATGGGGACGCAGGATGGGTGCAGCACATGACAGGATGGGGGCGCAGGATGGGTGCAGCACATGACAGGATGGGGACGCAGGATGGGTGCAGCACATGACAGGATGGGGACGCAGGATGGGTGCAGCACATACCAGGATGGGGACGCAGGATGGGTGCAGCACATGACAGGATGGGGACGCAGGATGGGTGCAGCACATACCAGGATGGGGACGCAGGATGGGTGCAGCACATGACAGGATGGGGACGCAGGATGGGTGCAGCACATGACAGGATGGGGACGCAGGATGGGTGCAGCACATGACAGGATGGGGACGCAGGATGGGGACGCAGGATGGGTGCAGCACATACCAGGATGGGGACGCAGGATGGGTGCAGCACATGACAGGATGGGGACGCAGGATGGGTGCAGCACATAACAGGATGAGGACGCAGGATGGGTGCAGCACATGACAGGATGGGGGCGCAAGATGGGTGCAGCACATGATAGGATGGGGACACAGGATGGGTGCAGCACATGACAGAATGGGGACGCAGGATGGGGACGCAGGATGGGTGCAGCACATGACAGGATGGGGGCGCAGGATGGGTGCAGCACATGACAGGATGGGGACGCAGGATGGGTGCAGCACATACCAGGATGGGGATGCAGGATGGGTGCAGCACATACCAGGATGGGGACGCAGGATGGGTGCAGCACATGACAGGATGGGGACGCAGGATGGGTGCAGCACATAACAGGATGGGGACGCAGGATGGGTGCAGCACATGACAGGATGGGGGCCCAGGATGGGTGCAGCACATGACAGGATGGGGACACAGGATGGGTGCAGCACATGACAGAATGGGGACGCAGGATGGGTGCAGCACATACCAGGATGGGGACGCAGGATGGGTGCAGCACATGACAGGATGGGGGCGCAGGATGGGTGCAGCACATGACAGGATGGGGACGCAGGATGGGTGCAGCACATACCAGGATGGGGACGCAGGATGGGTGCAGCACATGACAGGATGGGGGCGCAGGATGGGTGCAGCACATGACAGGATGGGGACGCAGGATGGGTGCAGCACATGACAGGATGGAGACGCAGGATGGGTGCAGCACATGACAGGATGGGGACGCAGGATGGGTGCAGCACATACCAGGATGGGGACGCAGGATGGGTGCAGCACATGACAGGATGGGGACGCAGGATGGGTGCAGCACATACCAGGATGGGGACGCAGGATGGGTGCAGCACATGACAGGATGGGGGCGCAGGATGGGTGCAGCACATGACAGGATGGGGACGCAGGATAAGTGCAGCACATGACAGGATGGGGACGCAGGATGGGTGCAGCACATGACAGGATGGGGACGCAGGATGGGGACGCAGGATGGGTGCAGCACATACCAGGATGGGGACGCAGGATGGGTGCAGCACATGACAGGATGGGGACGCAGGATGGGTACAGCACATAACAGGATGGGGACGCAGGATGGGTGCAGCACATGACAGGATGGGGACACAGGATGGGTGTAGCACATGACAGAATGGGGACGCAGGATGGGTGCAGCACATACCAAGATGGGGACGCAGGATGGGTGCAGCACATGACAGGATGGGGACGCAGGATGGGTACAGCACATAACAGGATGGGGACGCAGGATGGGTGCAGCACATGACAGGATGGGGGCGCAGGATGGGTGCAGCACATGACAGGATGGGGACACAGGATGGGTGCAGCACATGACAGAATGGGGACGCAGGATGGGGACGCAGGATGGGTGCAGCACATGACAGGATGGGGGCGCAGGATGAGTGCAGCACATGACAGGATGGGGACGCAGGATGGAGCAGCACATGACAGGATGGGGACGCAGGATGGGTGCAGCACATGACAGGATGGGGACACAGGATGTGTGCAGCACATGACAGGATGGGGACACAGGATGGGTGCAGCACATGACAGGATGGGGACGCAGGATGGGTGCAGCACATGACAGGATGAGGACGCAGGATGGGTGCAGCACATGACAGGATGGGGACGCAGGATGGGTGCAGCATATACCAGGATGGGGACGCAGGATGGGTGCAGCACATGACAGGATGGGGACGCAGGATGGGTGCAGCACATGACAGGATGGGGGCGCAGGATGGGTGCAGCACATGACAGGATGGGGACGCAGGATGGGTGCAGCACATACCAGGATGGGGACGCAGGATGGGTGCAGCACATGACAGGATGGGGGCACAGGATGGGTGCAGCACATGACAGGATGGGGGCGCAGGATGGGTGCAGCACATGACAGGATGGGGACGCAGGATGGGTGCAGCACATGACAGGATGGGGACGCAGGATGGGTGCAGCACATGACAGGATGAGGACGCAGGATGGGTGCAGCACATGACAGGATGGGGACGCAGGATGGGGACGCAGGATGGGTGCAGCACATACCAGGATGGGGACGCAGGATGGGTGCAGCACATGACAGGATGAGGACGCAGGATGGGTGCAGCACATGACAGGATGGGGACGCAGGATGGGTGCAGCATATACCAGGATGGGGACGCAGGATGGGTGCAGCACATGACAGGATGGGGACGCAGGATGGGTGCAGCACATGACAGGATGGGGGCGCAGGATGGGTGCAGCACATGACAGGATGGGGACGCAGGATGGGTGCAGCACATACCAGGATGGGGACGCAGGATGGGTGCAGCACATGACAGGATGGGGGCGCAGGATGGGTGCAGCACATGACAGGATGGGGGCGCAGGATGGGTGCAGCACATGACAGGATGGGGACGCAGGATGGGTGCAGCACATGACAGGATGGGGACGCAGGATGGGTGTAGCACATGACAGGATGAGGACGCAGGATGGGTGCAGCACATGACAGGATGGGGACGCAGGATGGGTGCAGCACATACCAGGATGGGGACGCAGGATGGGTGCAGCACATGACAGGATGGGGACGCAGGATGGGTGCAGCACATGACAGGATGGGGGCGCAGGATGGGTGCAGCACATGACAGGATGGGGACGCAGGATGGGTGCAGCACATACCAGGATGGGGACGCAGGATGGGTGCAGCACATGACAGGATGGGGGCGCAGGATGGGTGCAGCACATGACAGGATGGGGACGCAGGATGGGTGCAGCACATGACAGGATGGGGACGCAGGATGGGTGCAGCACATGACAGGATGGGGACGCAGGATGGGGACGCAGGATGGGTGCAGCACATACCAGGATGGGGACGCAGGATGGGTGCAGCACATGACAGGATGGGGACGCAGGATGGGTGCAGCACATGACAGGATGGGGACGCAGGATGGGTGCAGCACATAACAGGATGGGGACGCAGGATGGGTGCAGCACATGACAGGATGGGGGCGCAGGATGAGTGCAGCACATGACAGGATGGGGACGCAGGATGGAGCAGCACATGACAGGATGGGGACGCAGGATGGGTGCAGCACATGACAGGATGGGGACACAGGATGGGTGCAGCACATGACAGGATGGGGACGCAGGATGGGTGCAGCACATGACAGGATGGGGACGCAGGATGGGTGCAGCACATGACAGGATGAGGACGCAGGATGGGTGCAGCACATGACAGGATGGGGACGCAGGATGGGTGCAGCACATACCAGGATGGGGACGCAGGATGGGTGCAGCACATGACAGGATGGGGACGCAGGATGGGTGCAGCACATGACAGGATGGGGGCGCAGGATGGGTGCAGCACATGACAGGATGGGGACACAGGATGGGTGCAGCACATGACAGGATGGGGACGCAGGATGGGTGCAGCACATGACAGGATGGGGGCGCAGGATGGGTGCAGCACATACCAGGATGGGGACGCAGGATGGGTGCAGCACATGACAGGATGGGGGCGCAGGATGGGTGCAGCACATGACAGGATGGGGACGCAGGATGGGTGCAGCACATGACAGGATGGGGACGCAGGATGGGTGCAGCACATACCAGGATGGGGACGCAGGATGGGTGCAGCACATGACAGGATGGGGGCGCAGGATGGGTGCAGAACATGACAGGATGGGGACGCAGGATGGGTGCAGCACATGACAGGATGGGGACGCAGGATGGGTGCAGCACATACCAGGATGGGGACGCAGGATGGGTGCAGCACATGACAGGATGGGGACGCAGGATGGGTGCAGCACATACCAGGATGGGGACGCAGGATGGGTGCAGCACATGACAGGATGGGGGCGCAGGATGGGTGCAGCACATGACAGGATGGGGACGCAGGATGGGTGCAGCACATGACAGGATGGGGACGCAGGATGGGTGCAGCACATACCAGGATGGGGACGCAGGATGGGTGCAGCACATGACAGGATGGGGGCGCAGGATGGGTGCAGCACATGACAGGATGGGGACGCAGGATGGGTGCAGCACATGACAGGATGGGGACGCAGGATGGGTGCAGCACATGACAGGATGGGGACGCAGGATGGGGAAGCAGGATGGGTGCAGCACATGACAGGATGGGGGCGCAGGATGGGTGCAGCACATGACAGGATGGGGACGCAGGATGGGTGCAGCACATGACAGGATGGGGACGCAGGATGGGTGCAGCACATACCAGGATGGGGACGCAGGATGGGTGCAGCACATGACAGGATGGGGGCGCAGGATGGGTGCAGCACATGACAGGATGGGGATGCAGGATGGGGACGCAGGATGGGTGCAGCACATACCAGGATGGGGACGCAGGATGGGTGCAGCACATGACAGGATGGGGACGCAGGATGGGTGCAGCACATGACAGGATGGGGACGCAGGATGGGTGCAGCACATAACAGGATGGGGACGCAGGATGGGTGCAGCACATGACAGGATGGGGGCGCAGGATGGGTGCAGCACATGACAGGATGGGGACACAGGATGGGTGCAGCACATGACAGGATGGGGACGCAGGATGGAGCAGCACATAACAGGATGGGGACGCAGGATGGGTGCAGCACATGACAGGATGGGGATGCAGGATGGGTGCAGCACATGACAGGATGGGGACGCAGGATGGGTGCAGCACATGACAGGATGGGGACGCACGATGGGTGCAGCACAAACCAGGATGGGGACGCAGGATGGGTGCAGCACATGACAGGATGGGGACGCAGGATGGGTGCAGCACATGACAGGATGGGGGCGCAGGATGGGTGCAGCACATGACAGGATGGGGACGCAGGATGGGTGCAGCACATACCAGGATGGGGACGCAGGATGGGTGCAGCACATGACAGGATGGGGGCGCAGGATGGGTGCAGCACATGACAGGATGGGGACGCAGTATGGGTGCAGCACATGACAGGATGGGGACACAGGATGGGTGCAGCACATGACAGGATGGGGACGCAGGATGGGGACGCAGGATGGGTGCAGCACATAACAGGATGGGGACGCAGGATGGGTGCAGCACATGACAGGATGGGGGCGCAGGATGGGTGCAGCAAATGACAGGATGGGGACGCAGGATGGGTGCAGCACATGACAGAATGGGGACGCAGGATTGGTGCAGCACATGACAGGATTGGGACGCAGGATGGGTGCAGCACATGACAGGATGGGGACGCAGGATGGGTGCAGCACATGACAGGATGGGGACGCAGGATGGCTGCAGCACATGACAGGATGGGGACGCAGGATGGGTGCAGCACATACCAGGATGGGGACACAGGATGGGTGCAGCACATGACAGGATAGGGACGCAGGATGGGGAAGCAGGATGGGTGCAGCACATGACAGGATGGGGGCGCAGGATGGGTGCAGCACATGACAGGATGGGGACGCAGGATGGGTGCAGCACATGACAGGATGGGGACGCAGGATGGGTGCAGCACATACCAGGATGGGGACGCAGGATGGGTGCAGCACATGACAGGATGGGGGCGCAGAATGGGTGCAGCACATGACAGGATGGGGATGCAGGATGGGTGCAGCACATGACAGGATGGGGACGCAGGATGGGTGCAGCACATGACAGGATGGGGACGCAGGATGGGGACGCAGGATGGGTGCAGCACATACCAGGATGAGGATGCAGGGTGGGTGCAGCACATGACAGGATGGGGACGCAGGATGGGTGCAGCACATACCAGGATGGGGACTCAGGATGGGTGCAGCACATGACAGGATGGGGGCGCAGGATGGGTGCAGCACATGACAGGATGGGGACGCAGGATGGGTGCAGCACATGACAAGATGGGGACGCAGGATGGGTGCAGCACATGACAGGATGGGGACGCAGGATGGGTGCAGCACATGACAGGATGGGGACACAGGATGGGTGCAGCACATGACAGGATGGGGACGCAGGATGGAGCAGCACATGACAGGATGGAGACCATATACCAATATACGGGTTCAATAGCTAGTATTATATATGCCCAATATCACAGATACATATGCAAAGCATAAACCTAGTGGCTCATGAGGCAATACAAACAGCCCAAGATGAAAAAGAATGAGGAACTGACCTATCCCACATGATTCAAAGAGCGGGACCGCATATGATAAAAAGTCCAAATTACCGTATATACTCGAGTATAAGCCGACCTGAGTATAAGCCGACCCCCCTAATTTTGCCACAAAAACCTGGGAAAACTTATTGACTCGAGTATAAGCCTAGGGTGGAAAATGCAGCAGCTACCGGTTAATGTAAAAAATAAAAATAGATACCAATAAAAGTAAAATTAATTGAGACATCAGTAGGTTAAGTGTTTTTGAATATCCATATTGAATCAGGATCCCCATATAATGCTCCATACAGTTCATGATGGGCCCATAAGATGCTCTGTATAAAAATGTGCCACATATAATGCTCCATACAGTTCATTAGTGCCCCATAGATGCTCCATATAAAGCTGTGCCCCATATACAATGCTCTGCACCGTTCATTATTGCCCCATAGCTGTGCCATATAGTGCTCTGCACTGTTCATTATTGCCCCATAGCTGTGCCATATAGTGCTCTGCACTGTTCATTATTGCCCCATAGCTGTGCCATATAGTGCTCTGCACCGTTCATTATTGTCCCATAGCTGTGCCATATAGTGCTCTGCACCGTTCATTATTGCCCCATAGCTGTGCCATATAGTGCTCTGCACCGTTCATTTTTGTCCCATAGCTGTGCCATATAGTGCTCTGCACCGTTCATTATTGTCCCATAGCTGTGCCATATAGTGCTCTGCACCGTTCATTGTTGCCCCATAACTGTGCCATTTAGTGCTCTGCACCGTTCATTTTTGTCCCATAGCTGTGCCATATAGTGCTCTGCACCATTCATTTTTGTCCCATAGCTGTGCCATATAGTGCTCTGCACCGTTCATTATTGTCCCATAGCTGTGCCATATAGTGCTCTGCACCGTTCATTATTGCCCCATAGCTGTGCCATATAGTACTCTGCACCGTTCATTATTGCCCCATAGCTGTGCCATATAGTGCTCTGCACTGTTCATTATTGCCCCATTGATGTACCATATAAAGCTGTGCCATTGCTGCTGCTGCAATAAAAAAAAAATGCCATACTCACCTCTCTTGCTTGCAGCTCCCGGTGTCTCGTCCCGGTGTCTCTCTGCACTGACTGTTCAGGCAAAGGGCGGCGCGCATACTATATGCGTCATCGCGCCCTCTGACCTGCACAGTCAGAGCGGAGAGACGCCGGGAAGATGGAGTGGTGCCGGGAAGATGGAGCGGCGCCCGGCGTGTGGAACGGGTATAGGTAAATATGACATACTTACCTGCACCCGGCGTCCCGCTCCTTCTCCCGGACAGCTGGTCTTCGGTGCCGCAGCCTCTTCCTCTATCAGCGGTCACCGTTACCGCTGATTAGATAAATGAATATGCGGCTCCACCTCTATGGGAGTGGAGTCCATATTCATTTCTCTAATGAGCAGTCCCACATGACCGCTGAAGAGGGGAAGAACTGCAGCACCGAAGACCGTGGGACGGCAGGGGGAGCGTCAGGATCGCTGGGACTAGGTAAGTATGCCTCAGCGCCCTCTCCCCCTCACCCGCCGACCCTGCCACCCACCGTGACTCGACTATAAGCCGAGAGCGGCACTTTCAGCCCAAAAATTTGGGCTGAAAATCTCGGCTTATACTCGAGTATATACGGTATATGCCCCAATAGGTAGCTCATAAAGGGTCCCAAGCGTATCTATATGGGGGAAACAATAAGCCCCATATGGGCTGAAAGCAATGTGGGGTTAAATTACCCAGTGTGTAGCATATGAAGAGGGCAGAGGATCACGGATCCAGATCCTGGTGGGGTGGAAAGGGTGACCCACGCGTATCGCCCCAACAAGTGGTGCTTCGTCAGGGAAGTGGTGAAAAGCATGATTGCCAAGACTAAAAAGTCACGGCAGTAATTACCTAATTGTCAGCCAGTGTTAGCTGAAGAGTATGACCTGATGTGACACAAAAGCACTTTGCGCATAACTGCCATATCCTCAAAGAATGACGAATCTCCACTTGTTGGGGCAAAACGCGTGGGTCACCCTTTCCACCCCACCAGGGTGGAAACAAAAATGGTGACAGGTTCCCTTTAAAGAAGCACTTCTTCTCCTCCCATAAAAGTTTTTATCCTCTTAATATATTGCAGTTATCATATTACATAGCACTGTGTACTTACAATTGCTCATTTTGCCTTTTTACCCAGATAATTCTTCTCTTTTCTCTCCTCTACGTAGAAACAGGAAGTCTCTTGTCCCTGCATTTATCATCCCCCTTTTTAGCTCCTGACCCTGTCAATACAGTTGAAAGCAGTGATGGAGTAGAGAGCGTCAGATGACGCTCCCTCTCCCATGACTCCCCCTCTGCCTCTGACTGTGCCAGCAGTGGAGCTGGGGAGACATGCTGCAGAAGCCAGAGCAGCGGGGGAACGAGAAGAAGATATAAGTATTGTGTGTGGGGGGGAGGGCTACACTGTACTGTGTGTGGGGTGACTGCACTATACTGTGTATGTGGGGGGGCTGCATTATACTGTTGGGGCTGCATTATACTGTGTCTGGGAGGACTGCACTATACTGTGTATGTAAGGGGCTGCATTATACTGTGTGTGGGGGGACTGCACCATACTGTGAGCATACTGTGTATGTTGGGAGGCTGCATTATACTGTGTGTATGTGAGGGGGCTACATTATACTGTTTTGTGGGGAGTCTGCATTATATTGTGTGTGGGTGGCAGCACTATACTGTGTATATGTGTGCACATGTGGGCTACATTATGCTGTGTGTGGGGTACACTATACAGTGTTTGGGGTGACTGCACTATACTGTGTATGTGAGGGAGGCTGCATTATACTGTGTATGTATTGGGGCTGCATTATACTGTGGGTGGGGACTGTACTATACTGTGTTTGTGGGGGACTGTACTATACTGTGTTTGTGGGGGGACTGCACTATATTGTGTATGTGGGGGGCTGCATTATACTGTGTGGGAGGACTGCACTATACTGTGTATGTGGGGGCTGCATTATACTGTGTGTGTGGGGTCTGCATTACACTATGTGGGGGGCAGCATTACACTGTGTGTAGGAGGGTTGCATTGTACTGTGTGTGTGGGGGCTACATTATTCTGGGTTTCTGTGTGTGGGGGGCTGCATTGTATTGTGTTTGTTGCCGGGCTGCATTATACTGTGTGTGTGGGGAGCTGCATTATACTGTGTGTGGAGGGCTGCATTATACTGTGTGGGGGGGCTGCACTATATTATGTGTGTGTTTGTGGGGGGGCTGAATTATACTGTGTGTGGGGCTGCATTATACTATGTGTGGGGCTGCATTATACTCTGAGGGGGCTGCATTATACTCTGAGGCGGCTGCATATATTCTGAAAGGACTGCATTGTACTCTGAGGGGGCTGCATTATACTCTGAGGAGGCTGCATTATACTCTGACGGGGCTACATTATACTGTATGGGGGCTACATTATACTGTGTGTGTGGGACTACATTATGCTCTGAAGGGGCTGCATTATACTCTGTGAGGGGGACTGCATTATACTCTGAGGGGGCTGCATTATACACTGTGAGGGCTGTATTAAACCCTGAGGGAGCTGCATTATACTCTGAGGGGCTGCATTATACACTATAAGGGAGATGCAGTATACTTTGAGGGGGGCTGCATTATACTCTGAGGGTGGCTGCATTATACTATCAAGGACCATGGGGAGTGCATTATACTGTATGGGAGCTGCATTATACTGTATTGAGGACTATCTGTCCCCATCATTTCTCGTCAGCTGGAGTAAAGAGTCCCGGAAACAAGCATAGAGCAACTTCAATATTGTCGATCACGCTTGTTTAACAGCCTGATTTCAGCGCATGTAAATACAACCGAATTGTTTCTGTGTGATGGTGCAATATGTGAGCATGTGGTGCCCCACTTTAATCTTTTACCCAGGGTCCCACTTTGTCTAAAACCGGCAATGCATATCACAGAGTTATTTATCCCAGCCATCACATCCACAGTACGGTGCCTTATAAAGTTACTACATGGCAGCATGATGCCTATTATGCAACTGCAGAGACTTAGACAGGTCCATAGCATGCACAAAGCCTACCTTGTTAAATACTTTCTCATGGCAAATATCCATGGCTCTTGTGATTTCAGCCCTTGTAGCTGGGATCAATGTTTTTGTCACTACAGAATGAAGCTATAATTCATTGCATTTTATCTAAGCCGCTGTCTTCTCTATTTTTCATTTATCCTTTATCAGGCCTTTCTCCACATTTTCTGATCTCACATTTAAAAAAACCCACGACAACGAAAAACAGCGTTGTGAAAAAAATCCTTCTAAGGTGGATTAATATCTGAAATACAGCTGTCACATATTCCACTTTATTGACTCAGAGTAATTATTATCCTGTATTTAACATACAGCGAAATATACAAAAGGAGCAGAACAGCTGATAATTACTGACAGGAATCTTGTACATCACATAGGCACAAGCCATATACAGCCTACAAATACTATACTAGATCTCATTACTATTAGGTGTTGTGACAAAGTCACTGGTAAAGTGCTGGATGGGAGATATGTTTCACTATGCTTAATGGCATCAGTGATATAAAACCTAGAGTTTTTTTTCTCCAGCACACTAAGTTAATTTGTATAATGGGCTGGCTTTTATGTAGACATTCATAGAGCAGTTGGGAGGATGTCCACCTTATCTCAACCCCAGGGTGTGGTATGGGGCTTAAAGGGACACTGTCACCTGAATTTGGAGAGAACAATCTTCAGCCATAGAGGCGGGGTTTTCGGGTGTTTGATTCACCCTTTCCTTACCCGCTGGCTGCATGCTGGCTGCAATATTGGATTGAAGTTCATTCTCTGTGCTCCATAGTACACGCCTGCGCAAGGCGAGGTTGCCTTGTGCAGGCATGTACTACGGAGGACAGAGAATGAACTTCAATCCAATATTGCAGCCAGCATGCAGCCAGCGGGTAAGGAAAGGGTGAATCAAACACCCGAAAACCCCGCCTCTATGGCTGAAGATTGTTCCCTCCAAATTCAGGTGACAGTGTCCCTTTAAATAGCTGGACTCTAGAAGTAGTCTTTGGGTGGTTTCACATTTGTGTCTCTGTGCGCAGCATATCATCCGCACAGATCCACATATGCGTTTGCATCAGTTCGCATGCGTCTGCGTCCGCATGCATCATTTCGCGTTGTGCGGCGGGGTCTGGCGAACGCAACATGTTGCATTTTTGGAAGCGTCAAATATGCACGGGCATGCACATGCAGATGAGTGCTTTAAAAAACGTATTACAGTCTATGGGAACTCATGCGTACGCATGTCCTTGCGTACGCATGCCTTGCATGCTCTTGCGTACTTCGGACTGCGCATGTCCAAGAACTGATTGAGACATGCCCATTGAGACATGCCCTCCTGGAAATATCGAACGAATGTGAATAAAAAATGCAAACGCAGGCAAAAAAACGCATACAAACGCATGCACACGCAGCGTTTTTATGCCATCATGCGTAAGCTGATGCGGATAAAAAAAGCTACGTAAGCATGCATTTGCGCATGCAGATGATACGCTGCGCACATATATGCAAATGTGAACTTACCCTTTGTTCAGCAAGGTTAGAGAGAGGGTCTACAGTGGTTTTGTGTCCTGAGGAGGAAAGATTGAACCTGTGTTGCTCCAGAGCGTGCCACTCCCCACAATTGTATGGACAGTATTACAGCATTTTGTTTTCTTTGTTTTCCTGCTTTGCCCCATAGGGCTGTATTTATTTTTCCCTTCATGTTGGTTTAGACCGTCTATCACAGAGGTCCCCAACTCCAGTCCTCAAGGCCCACCAACAGGTCATGTTTTCAGGATTTCCTTTGCATTGCACAGGCGATGCAATTATTACCTGGGAAAGACTAAGGAAATCCTGAAAACATGACATGTTGGTGGGCCTTGAGGACTGGAGTTGGGGACCCCTGGTCTATCTAATAAACCAACAGAAGATTTAAAGAGACAGTGTTCCTGTTTTCTACCTCCATGTATCACTGAGTGAGCAGAACTACCACAGTGTAATATTGCTCAGTGTCATACCGGAATAGACCAGCAAATGTGTGCATACTGGGGTTAGTAAGCAAATGGAAAACATGATATATATATATATATATATATATATATATATATATATATATATATATATGTATACATACACACTGCTCCAAAAAATAAAGGGAACACTAAAATCCCACATCCTACCTATCAATGAATGGAAAATTCCAGTTGAAAGTCTTTATTCATTACATAGTGGAATGTGTTGAGAATAAAACCTAAAAATTATCAACGTAAATCACAACTAATATCACCCAGAGGTCTGGAGTTGGAATGATGTTCAAAATCAAAGTGGAAAATGAAGTTACGGCCTGATCCAACATCAGTGGAAATGCCTGAAGACAAGGAAATGATGCTCAGTAGTGTGTGTGGTCTCCACGTGCCTGTATGACCTCCCTACAATGCCTGGGCATGCTCCTGATGAGGCGGTGGATGCTCTCCTGAAGGATCTCCTCCCAG
Source organism: Ranitomeya imitator (assembly GCF_032444005.1). Taxonomy (NCBI): domain Eukaryota; kingdom Metazoa; phylum Chordata; class Amphibia; order Anura; family Dendrobatidae; genus Ranitomeya; species Ranitomeya imitator. The sequence continues at coordinate 721,018,580 of NC_091282.1, read as the reverse complement.
ACCTGAACTAAAGCATTCGCCAACTCCTGGACAGTCTGTGGTGCAATGTGACGTTGGTGGATGGTGCGAGACATGATATCCCAGATATGTTCAATTGGATTCTGGTCTGGGGAACTGGCGGGCCAGTCCATAGCTTCAATGCCTTCATCTTGCAGGAACTGCTGACACGCTCCAGCCACATGAGGTCTGGCATTGTCCTGCATTAGGAGGAACCCAGGGACAACCGCACCAGCATATGGTCTCACAAGGGGTCTCTCATCTTGGTACCTAATGGCAATCAGGCTACCTCTAGCGAACACATGGAGGGCTGTGCGGCCCTCCAAAGAAATGCCCACACCATTACTAACCCACTGCCAAAGGATGGTGCAGGCAGCAGATCGCTCTCCACAGCATCTCCAGACTCTGTCACGTCTGTCACATATGCTCAGTGTGAACCTGCTTTCATCTGTGAAGAGCACAGGGCGCCAGTGGTGAATTTGCCAATCCAGGTGTTCTGTGGTAAGTGCCAAGCATCCTGCACGGTGTTGGGCTGTGAGCACAACCCCCATCTGTGGACGTCAGGCACTCAGACCATCCTCATGGAATTGGTTTCTAACCATTTGTGCAGACACATGCACATTTCTGGCCTGCTGGAGGACATTTTGCAGGGCCATGGCACTGCTCCTCCTTTTCCTCCTTGCACAAAGGCTGAGGTAGCAGTCCTGCTGCTGGGTTGTTGCCCTCCTACCGCCCCCTCCACGTCTCCTGGTGTACTGGCCTGTCTCCTGGTAGTGCCTCCAGCCTCTGGACACAACGCTGACAGACAGAGCAAACCTTCTTGCCATAGCTCGTATTGGTATGCCATCCTGGATGAGCTGCACTACCTGAGCCACATGTGTGGGTTGTAGAGTCCATCTCATGCTACCTCGAGTGTCAAAGCACAACCAACATTCAAAAGTGACCAAAACATCAGCCAGAAAGCATTGGTGCTGAGATGTGGTCTGTGATCCCCACATGCTGAACCACTCCTTTATTGAGTGTGTCTTGATAATTGCCAATAATTTTCATCTGTTTTCTATTCCATTTGCACAACAGCATGTGAAATTGATTGTCAACCAGTGTTGCTTCCTAAGTGGACAGTTTGATTTCATAAAAGTTTGATTTACTTGGAGTTATATTCTGCTGTTTAAGTGTTCCCTTTATTTTTTGAGCAGTGTATATATGTATATATATGTATAGATTATACAGTGGGGAAAATAGTATTTAGTCAGCCACCAATTTTCAAAGTTCTCCCACTTAAAAAGATGAGAGAGGCCTGTAATTGACATCATACGTAGACCACAAAATGAGAAAACAAATCCAGAAAATCACCTTGTCTGATTTGGCAAGATTTATTTTGCAAATTATGGAGGAAAATAAGTATTTGGTCATTAACAAAAGTTGATCTCAATATTTTGCTATATATCATTTGTTGGCAATGACAGAGGTTAAACGTTTTCTGTAAGTCTTCACAAGGTTGGCACACACTGGTGGTATGTTGGCCCATTTCTCCATGCAGATCTCTTCTAGAGCAGTGATGTTTTGGATCTGTTGCTGGGCAACACGGACTTTCAACTCCCCCCAAATGTTTTCTATGGGGTTGAGATCTGGTGACTGGCCAGGCCACTCCCGCACCTTCTTGTGCTTCTTTTGAAGCCACTCCTTCGTTGCCCTGGTTGTGTGCTTGGGATTATTATAATGCTGAAAGACCCATCCACGTTTCATCTTCAATGCCCTTGCTGATGGAAGGTGGTTTGCACTCAAAACACGATACATGGCCCATTCATTCTTTCATGTTCACGGATCAGTTGTCCTGGTCCCTTTGCAGAGAAACAGCCCCAAAAGCATGATGTTACCACCCTCATGCTTCACAGTAGGTATGGTGATCTTTGGATGCAACTCAGCATTCTGTCTCCTCCAAACACGACGAGTTTTGTTTCTACCAAACAGTTCTACTTTGCTTTCATCAGACCATATGACATTCTCTCAATGCTCTTCTGGATAATCCAAATGTTCTCTAGCAAACTTCAGATAGGCCAAGACATGTACTGGCTTAAGAAGGGGGACACATCTGGCACTGCAAGGTCTGAGTCCCTGGTGGTGTAGTGTGTTAGTAATGGTAGCCTTTGTTGCGGTGGTCCCAGCTTTATGCATGTCATTCACTAGGTCCCTTTGTATGGTTCTGCGATTTTTGCTCACCATTCTTGTGATTATTTTGACAACACAGGATGAGATCTTGCCTGGAGCCCCAGATCAAAGGAGATTATCAGTGGTCTTGTATGTCTTTCATTTTCTTATTATTGCTCCCACAGTTGATTTCATCACACCAAGCTGCTTGCCTATTCCAGATTCAGTCTTCCCAGCCTAGTGCAGGGCTACAATTTTGTTTCTAGTGTCCATCGACAGCTCTTTGGTCTTCACCATAGTGGAGTTTGGAGTGTGACTGTTTGAGGTTGTGGACAGGTGTCTTTGATACTAATAACAAGTTCAAACAGGTGCCATTACTAGAGGTAATGAGTGGAGGACAGAGGAGCATCTTAAAGAAGAAGTTACAGGTCTGTGAGAGCCAGAAATCTTGCATGTTTTTAGGTGACCAAATACTTATTTTCCTCCATAATTTGCAAAATACATCTTGCCAAATCAGACAAGGTGATTTTCTGGATTTGTTTTCTCGTTTTGACTCTCACAGTTGTGGTCTAACTATGATGTCAATTACAGGTCTCTCTCATCTTTTTAAGTGGGAGAACTTGCACAATTGGTGGCTGAGGAAATACTTTTTTTCCCCACTGTATCAACAAGCATGAATGGAAGGAAGGACTTATTACGAATTGTCAAGATGGAGAGCTCGAACATGGGATTGCTACTCAACAAGAAGACAAAGAAGACAAAGATATAGATCACTACAATTAGGCTCGAGACACATTTGAGATGGACGGCAATTAGTGCTGAGCAAATACATTCAGCACTATTCATTACTCGCACGAATAGCACAGTATTAAGGCTATTTATTACTCGGCGAGTAATTAGGTATTTGCCTCGGTATATTCGAGTGACCCTCCCAGCATTTTTGGTTCTTTATATGCAGCCAATGAACATTCTCGGCTAGCTTGCCAATCAAAGTAATACCGACGCCATCTTTGGTGTGACATTACTGTGATTGGCTGGCCTTCCAGCATCTTAGGGAATATTTAAATGCTGCTGGCACCATCTTACTTACATTGCAGCTGGAAACAGCATAAGGGGAGCATAGTTTGGATATCGGGAAAGTGAAAGGAGCGTAGTGAGAGTGATAGGAGCTTATAGTGAGCATTATTCATTCCAAAAAGCTCTTTTAAGAGCTGAAGATTGTGAAGATTATGCCAGAAGTCAGGTCGGGGTTTGTTTCTTGCTTTTCTTTCCCCGACCTGGTTATGATGGGGTTAACCTTTTCTGCCTCTCTTTGGTTCGTGGGTGACTATTTATTGGTGCCATTTCAGGTAGCATTTGTCAGTGATAGTTCCAGTCTCTGGCTTGAGCAGCTGACCCATATACCCTAGTGATCCTTCTGCCTCTGACTACCCGTATTTGTGCTTGACCCGTTTCCTGTCCCTGACTTAGTGTGTATTTGGAGATTCCCTACAGTGTATGACTTAGCTTGAATTCTGAACTCTGCCTCCTGCTTTCCGTCTCTGTTACTACATTTCCCATCTGGCTTTGACTGTTTGGCTCGTACTCCAACTACATCCTCTGTCTCACGTTTTGGATCTCGCGCTCCCATCTGGTTCCGATTTCTGGCTTGTCTCTGACCACGTGCATTTCTATGAACTCTTGTACTTTGTCTTCCTGTTTGCTGCTGACCGGCTGACTACTCTGCTGCCTCCAAATGGCGCTCTGCGCTTTGCATTGTGGTGTTACACAATGAGTGCTATCTTTTTCCCCTTACCTGCGCCCCTGGTGGAGGTTGCGTGCAACTGACTTGCAGTTGCATTACGGATTAATAGTTTGTTAGGTGGGGATTTAGTAAGGAGAGATTTAATAGGAGGGAGAGTGAAAGGCAGGCAACTAGGTGGTCTCATCATTGCAAGTACATGATGCAAATCTCTACTATTTTCCACTGTGTTGTATATTAGTTAGTATTAGGAACATACTGTGGGATTAGGGTGAAATAGGGAGGGTTTCATCCACTACCAAAATATAAAAATCCGCTATTTGTACAGGGAAATAATATTAGGTAGTAATAGCAAGCATTTTTTTGGGGAGCTACATATTATTCCTGTGTAGCAGCCTACAATTTTTTTTTCAACCGCAAAATAATATTCCTCAGTGGCAGCATATAGTAACATACATTTTAAAATCTATTCATTGTCTATTGCTTAAATACCTAATATTTGTCTAGTAGTTGTGCGACTGGCGCAAAACTTCTTGAGCTACGGAAAGTCACTATTTACCATTAATTTCCCTGAGTCTGCTGTTGGCGTGTCTCATAAAGACAATGTAAAAAAAAATCTCCCAAAAAATATATTTGTTTAAAAAATAGCGTATCTTTATCTAGCAGTTGTGCGACTGGCACAATCCTGATAGAAATAACTTTACGTGACAATTTAGCAACAGCAATAATCTTCATTACTTCACATTTGGAGTGTGTCAGCAAGGCGACCTAAAACCCCCCCATCATTTTCTATTGGTTTAAAAAATAGCATATTTTTATCAGTTGTGCGACTGGCACAAAGCCTGCAGAGATACGCAGACGTGACTACCTGTAATTTACATCAGTCTGCTGTTGCTGTATATAATCATGCTGCGATCTCCAAAAAATAGCCACACATTGCTAGATACAATTAATTTGTACATAAGACCTTTGTAAGGGTACTTGTGAAAAATAAAGCCAGCCTTTTTTTGTTTCATAAGCATAACACATTCAAGGTGAGAAAGGGTGACGTTAAGGGACGTGGATATGGTGGTTAAGCACAATACACCACTATTGAACCCAGACAAGTGCGAGGATGTTGTGGGTTGGATGGCAGACAAAGGCTCCAGTGTATTGACAAGCAGCACCACAAAGTCTTCCATATGGTCCAGTCTCAGTAGCCAAGAGGCTGGACCTCTGAATCCTCAACCTGATCCTCCTTCCTCCCACCATCATCAAGAGTCCTAGAAGACATATGACCCCAATGCTGGCCACTCTGAGGCACTGTTTACGTTCCCTTGTAATTTGTCAGGCCTCTCAACGTGTACAATTAAAGAGCAGGTGGAGTGCAGTGATACCCAAACATTTGAGCACCCACGGCCAGGAGAAAGTCACATTTGGGAAGGTCAATTTATGTCTGAAGAGGTGGAGGATAATCATGACGCACAATTGCCATTAGGTCAAACTCAATTCGCAACTCTGGCAACTCTGAAGGGAGGATAAGATTGAGGAATTGGAAGACAACGTGGTCGATGATGAGGCCACTGATCCAACCTGGCACGGTGGCACACCTAGCGAGCACAGCAGTGCAGAGTGATATGGATCCGTAACAAGAAAACATTCAAGAAGAGGTAGTGGTTTGACCAGAGGTAGAACTCGGTCAACTGTTCCACAGAGTCCCCCCACTCAGCTAGTTAACAGGCCAAGGTTGCATTGTTCCCTTGTATGTCAGTTTTTTTCTGAAAGTCCTTCAGATAAAACAACTATAATTTGCAGCGTCTGCCAAACCAAGCTAAGAAGAGATAAGAACACTGCCAACCTGAGCACCACCAGCATGCAAAAGCACATGGCAGCCAAGCACCCCAATAGGTGGGCGGAACGCCTGGGTACAAAATCTGTGTCTGATGGTCAAACCACTGCCCCTTCCCCTGTGTTATGGCCTTCCCAATCTGCTGACCATGAAGCAGTCGCTGCTGCCTCCTACCCACAACCAGCAGTTGCACACATACACAACAGTAATCAACCATGCCCAGTTAATCTTCCCAGTGCAGCATTCAGTTGCCATGCCTCAGACATTTACCAGAAAGCAGAAATATCCAGCCACCCACCCACAAAGGACAAACGCTAAACACCCACAATGCCAGATTGCTAGCCTTAGTAATGTTGCCATTTCGACTTGTGAGAACTTAGTCTTTCCGCGACCTCTTGGCAGTGGCAGTCCATGGTACTCGATTCTTAGCTGACACAATTTTTCCCAGTGTGCTGTCTCCGCATTACATAAGCACGTGTTACACAATATCAGTTCTGGCCAACGCAGTCACAGGGAAGGTCCACCTAACCACAGACACGTGGACAAGTTTTTGTGGATAGGGACGATACATTTCCCTGATGGCACACTAGGTTAACCTGGTGGAGTCTGGAACAGAGGCTGGGACATCACACATCTTACCCACACCAAGAATAGGGAGCCCAACTTCCATCAGGATTTCAGTCTCCTCATATTTCATTTCCTGTCTCTCTTCCTCCTTATCCTCAGCGGATCTAGCCTCCCCATCACTCCCCAGCTGGGAAATCTGCAGCACTGCCTTGGCGAAGCAGCAACACGCTCTGCTGAAGCTCATGTGTTTAGGTGATAAAGCTCACAACGCAGCCGAGCTGTTGAAAGGGATAAAAGAACAGACTGATCAGTGGCTCTCCCCGCTGAACCTCCAACCAGGTCTGGTTGTGTGCGATAATGGGTGTAACTTGGTGGTGGCTTTAATGCTCAGCAAACTGGTACTCATTTCATGCATGGCCCACGTGCTGAACTTGGTTGTACAGCGGTGTTTAAAAACATACCCTGACTTGCCTGACCCACTTGCCAAGATACGCCATGTCAGCACACATTTCCGAAAGTCATCTCCGGCTTTTGCTGTTCCAGCTTTGCTGCAGCAGTGCTTTAATTTACCTCGTCACCAACTGATTTGTGACCTGCCCACACGCTGGAATTCAACCTTCCATATGTTCGCAAGGCTTAGTGAGCAGCAGAGGGCAGTCTCTGAATTCCAGCTTCTCAATGCCCGTCAGAGTAACACTCAGTGCCCACACATAATAACTGCCGAGTGAGTGTGGATTGCTGACCTATGTGAGGTTCTTCAAAACTTTGAGTAATGCACCAAGATGGTGAGCACTGATGACGCTATTATGTACATAACAATTCCGTTGCTCTGTCTATGAAAATGTTTGCTGCAGAATCTCAAAGAGGAAGCTTTGAATGCCGAGCAGGTGGCTATGGAGCAAGATTGTACAGTGGCTGATACCACACGGCCCAGCCTCACACAGTATTCTCAGGCCACATTGGGTGATGATGAGGAACAGGAAGAGGAGGAGGAAGGGCAAGAGCTTTTGCTCAGCACTACAGAGGGAACTCCTAATCCCAGCTTCATGACTATCCAGCATGGATGGCCTGAAGAGGAGGAGTCTATGTGTCATGGGGAGGAGAGGATGGTTAGTGTTCTTCCTGGTGAGGACACTGAACGTTTGACTCTTAGTAGTCTTCCAAACATGGCAGAGTTCATGTCCAGATGCCTTTCCCAAGATCCTCGCATGAAAGACATTTTGTCCACCATGAAATACTGGCTGTGCATCTTTCTTTACCCGTGGTACAAGGAGAAATTTGCTTCTCTAATGTCAGAGGCAGACGTGCCATTTTCAGTGCAGGCATGCCAGAGGGCCATAGTGGAAGACTTGCTCAAAAGTTTATCTCAGACAACGCTGGTCGCAGAGGTACCGACTCTTTTCACCCACAAGGATTACAGGGGAGGTCCACGCACACTAGGTGCAACTCAGGGGTGGGAAATCTCCACCAACTGGACCATTTTCATGAGACCATCTCATCAGCAAGGGCTATCTGTGGGTGTAACTATGACGAGGAGGGAGACGTTGACCAAGATGGTGAAGGACTACTTAAGTGACCATACCAGCGTCCTTCCTGATTCTTCATCACCCTTTAACTATTGGTTGTCCAAGCTGCACACTTGGCCCAACCTCTCTTTGTATGCCTTGGAGGTTCTACCATGCCCTGCGAATGTGTTGTCTAAGCGAGTTTTAGTTCGGCTGGTGCAATCATAACGGATAGGTGCACAAGCCTGTCAATGGAAAAAACAGACAGGCTGACTCTTCTAAAATTCAACAAGGGCTGGATTTCCTCCAACTTTGTAAGCCTATGGATGACAGCAACATTATGTAAATGCAGGCCAAATGTTATTTTTTTTAAGTTGCCTTAAGGTCCATCCCTTACCATCCAAAACCATTTTGTTCAGGAAATCACCTCCTCCTCCTCTACCTGCTTCCGAAACAAGTACTTAGTGTTCATCTGTGGGTAATGTTTTCTACTTTTTGAAACCTTTGCACATTGTGCAATGTTGAAACTTGCACTCTCTATCTCTACCTCTTGTAATAACTACTATGTGTATTGTGATGTCCCCATCATGGCATCTTTTATCTGGTCTGAGAGAGACCCTTTGGCTAATTTTTTTAAACCTTTACACATTGTGCAATGGTGATGCTTGTACTCTCTATCTCTACCTCTTAGAAATTTTTTGGATATCATCGACGCTGCTGAGCAAATAGAAGTCGGAACGTATTGAAGAAAAGAAATGGTGGCTATATTCAACGCGTTTCAAAGTCTATCGATGACTTCTTCCTCAGGAATTACCACATACACAGGAAGAAGTCCTGTGACAGACTGACCACAATGCAGGATCCTATGACTAAGGGTGCTGCATGCACAGGGCCATATTTGCCACTAGGCACTTGTTTTTATCAAGTAGCTTGCGCCTGTGCTGCCCTTTCCCGTTATCAGTGGAGGCCTGCTGCATCCTGCTAATGCTAAATATGCATTTGTCATCAGACAGGGTTTTGGGAAGGCTGTATCTCATGGTATCTATTTTTTCACGTGCCTAGGATACCAGGATGCCGGGTGCCGGGGGGCGGGTGGGGGGGGCAAGTTGCTTTTTTTTTTTTTTAAATTAAAATCAGGGGTCACCATCCCGCTTGCCCGCCCACCTACCCACCTCCTGCATGCCCACCTGCCCACCTCCTTCCTTGCAGACATCATACTCACCATTCTCCACCGCGCCGAAAGTCCCTGCATCTCTGTCCCAGCGCTGCATCTTCTTCCTTTGTGAGCGGTCACATGGTACCGCTCATTAAGGTGATGAATATAGATGCATATTCATGACCTTAATGTGCGGTACCACGTGACCGCTCACACAGGAAGAAGCTGCAGCGCCGGGACAGAGATGCAAGGACTTTCGGGGGATAGATGGGGGAGCCATACATACAAGAAGGGATGGGGGGAGCAGGGCCATACATACAATTTGGGATGGGTGAGCAGAGCCATACATACAAGATGGGATGAGGGAGCAGAGCCATGCATACAAGATGGGACGGGGGAGCAGACCCATGCATACAAGATGGGACAGTGGGGAGCAGAGCCATGCATACAAGATGGGACAGTGGGGAGCAGAGCCATGCATACAAGATGGGAAAGGGGGAGCAGAGCCATGCATAAAAGATGGGACAGGGGGGAGCAGAGCCATGCATACAAGATGGGACGGGGGGGAGTAGAGCCATGCATACAAGATGGGACGGGGAGCAGAGCCATGCATGCAAGATGGGATGGGGTGAGCAGAGCCATGCATACAAGATGGGACCGGGAAAGCTGAGCCAAGCATACAAGATGGGACGGGGTAGCAGAGCCATGCATACAAGATGGGACAGGGGGAGTAGCGCCATGCATACAAGATGGGATGGGGGAGCAGAGCCATGCATACAAGATGGGACAGGGGGAGCAGAGCCATGCATACAAGATGGGAGGAGCTGAGCCATGCATGCAAGATGGGGGAGCAGAGCCATGCATATGAGATGAGATGGGGGAGCAGAGCCATGCATACAAGATGGGACGGAGGGAGCAGAGCCATGCATACAAGATGGGACGGGGGGAGCAGAGCCATGCAAACAAGATGGGATGGGGGAGCAGAGCCATGCATACAAGATGGGATGGGGGGAGCAGAGCCATGCATACAAGATGGGACGGGGGTGAGCAGAGCCATGCATACGATATGGGAATGGGGCAGCAGAGGCATACATACAAGATGGGACCGGGGGAGCCGAGCCATGCATACAAGATGGGCTAGGGGAGCAGAGCCATGCATACAGCATGGGACGGGGAGCAGAGCCATGCATACAAGATGGGATGGGGGGAGCAGAGCCATTCATACAAGGTGGGACAGGGGGAGCCGAGCCATGCATACAAGATGGGGGGAGCAGAGCCATGCATACAGGATGGGACAGGGGGAGTAGAGCCATGCATAGAAGATGGGACGGGGGAGCAGAGCGATGCATACAAGATGGGACGGGGGAGTAGAGCCATGCAAACAAGATGGGGGGAGCTGAGCCATGCATACAAGATGGGGGGAGCAGAGCCATGCATACAAGATGGGACGGGGGGAGCAGAGCCATGCATACAAGATTGGAGGGAGGAGCAGAGCCATGCATACAAGATGGGATGGGGGGAGCAGATTCATGCATACAAGATGGGATGGGGAGCAGAGCCATGCATACAAGATGGTACGGGGGGAGCAGAGCCATGAATACAAGATGGGACAGGGGGAGCAGAGCCATACATTCAAGATGGGAAGGGGGGAGCCGAGCAATGCATACAAGATGGGATGGGGGAGCAGAGCCATGCATACAAGATGGGATGGGGAGCAGAGCCATGCATACAAGATGGGATGGGGGAGCAGAGCAATGCATACAAGATGGGACGGGGGAGCAGAGCCATGAATACAAGATGGGAAAGGGGGAGCAGAGCTATGTATACAAGATGGGACAGGGTGAGCAGAGAGATACATACAAGGAGGGACGGGGAAGCCAAGCTATGCATACAAGATGGGACGGGGGGAGCAGAGCCATGCATACAAGATGGAACGGGGGAGCAGAGCCATGCATGCGAGATGGGATGGGGATGAGCAGAGCCATGCATAAGAGATGGGTCGGGGGGAGCCAAGCCATGCATACAAGATGGGATGGGGGAGCAGAACCATGCATGCAAGATGGGACAGGGGGAGTAGAGCCATGCATACAAGATGGGACGGGGGGGTAGAGCCATGCATACAAGATGGGAAAGGGGGAGCAGAGTCATGCATACAAGATGGGAGGAGCTGAGCCATGCATACAAGATTGGGGGAGCAGAGCCATGCATATGAGATGGGACGGGGAAGCAGAGCCATGCATACAAGATAGGATGGGGGAGCAGAGCCATGCATACAAGATGGGACGGGGGAGCAGAGCCATGCATACAAGATGGGACGGGGGAGCAGAGCCATGCATACAAGATGGGACGGGGGAGCAGAGCCATGCATACAAGATGGGATGGAGGGAGCAGAGCCATGCATACAAGATGGGACAGGGGAGCAGAGCCATGCATATGGGATGGGGGAGCAGAGCCATGCATACAAGATGGGACGGGGGAGCAGAGCCATGCATACAAGATGGGATGGGGGAGCAGAGTCATGTATACAAGATAGGATGGGGGACCAGAGCCATGCTTATGAGATGGGACGGGGAGCAGAGCCATGCATACAAGATGGGACGGGAGAGCAGAGCCATGCATACAAGATGGGATGGGGGAGCAGAGTCATGTATACAAGATGGGATGGGGGACCAGAGCCATGCATATGAGATGGGACGGGGAGCAGAGCCATGCATACAAGATGGGACGGGAGAGCAGAGCCATGCATACAAGATGGGACGGGGAGCAGAGTCATGTATACAAGATGGGATGGGGGACCAGAGCCATGCATATGAGATGGGACGGGGAGCAGAGCCATGCATACAAGATGGGACGGGAGAGCAGAGCCATGCATACAAGATGGGACGGGGGAGCAGAGCCATGCATACAAGATGGGACAGGGTGAGCAGAGCCATGCATACAAGATGGGACTGGGGGAGCAGAGGTGTACATACAAGATGGGACCGGGGGAGCAGAGCCATGAATACAAGATGGGACGGGGGAGCAGAGCCATGCATACAAGATGGTACAGGGGTGAGCAGAGCCATGCATACGATATGGGACCGGGGGAGCAGAGGCATACATACAAGTCATACAAGATGGGATGGGGAGCAGAGCCATGCATACAACATGGGTTTGGGAGCAGAGGCATGCATGCAAGATGGGATGGGGGAGCAGAGCCATTCATACAAGATGGGACCGGGGGAGCTGAGCCATGCATACAAGATGGGACTGGGGGAGCAGAGCCATGCATACAAGATGGAACAGGGAGAGTAGAGCCATGCGTACAAGATGGGAGGGGGGAGCAGAGCCATGCATACAAGTTGGGACAGGGGAGCAGAGCCATGCATACAAGATGGAGGGGGGCTGAGCCATGCATACAAGATGGGGGGAGCAGAGCCATGCATACAAGATGGGACGGGGGGAGCAGAGCCATGCATACAAGATGGGAGGGGGGAGCAGAGCCATGCATACAAGATGGGATGGGGGAAGCAGATTCATGCATACAAAATGGGATGGAGGAGCAGAGCCATGCATACAGGATGGGATGGGGAGCTGAACCATGCATACAAGATAGTATGGGGGGAGCAGAGCCATGCATACAAGATGGGACGGGGGAGCAGAGCCATGCATACAAGATGGGACGGGGGAGCAGAGCCATGCATACAAGATGGGACGGGGGAGCAGAGCCATGCATACAAGATGGGATGGAGGGAGCAGAGCCATGCATACAAGATGGGACAGGGGAGCAGAGCCATGCATATGGGATGGGGGAGCAGAGCCATGCATACAAGATGGGACGGGGGAGCAGAGCCATGCATACAAGATGGGATGGGGGAGCAGAGTCATGTATACAAGATAGGATGGGGGACCAGAGCCATGCTTATGAGATGGGACGGGGAGCAGAGCCATGCATACAAGATGGGACGGGAGAGCAGAGCCATGCATACAAGATGGGACAGGGTGAGCAGAGCCATGCATACAAGATGGGACTGGGGGAGCAGAGGTGTACATACAAGATGGGACCGGGGGAGCAGAGCCATGAATACAAGATGGGACGGGGGAGCAGAGCCATGCATACAAGATGGTACAGGGGTGAGCAGAGCCATGCATACGATATGGGACCGGGGGAGCAGAGGCATACATACAAGTCATACAAGATGGGATGGGGAGCAGAGCCATGCATACAACATGGGTTTGGGAGCAGAGGCATGCATGCAAGATGGGATGGGGGAGCAGAGCCATTCATACAAGATGGGACCGGGGGAGCTGAGCCATGCATACAAGATGGGACTGGGGGAGCAGAGCCATGCATACAAGATGGAACAGGGAGAGTAGAGCCATGCGTACAAGATGGGAGGGGGGAGCAGAGCCATGCATACAAGTTGGGACAGGGGAGCAGAGCCATGCATACAAGATGGAGGGGGGCTGAGCCATGCATACAAGATGGGGGGAGCAGAGCCATGCATACAAGATGGGACGGGGGGAGCAGAGCCATGCATACAAGATGGGAGGGGGGAGCAGAGCCATGCATACAAGATGGGATGGGGGAAGCAGATTCATGCATACAAAATGGGATGGAGGAGCAGAGCCATGCATACAGGATGGGATGGGGAGCTGAACCATGCATACAAGATAGTATGGGGGGAGCAGAGCCATGCATACAAAATGGAATGGGGGAGCAGAGCCATGCATACAAGATGGGGCAGGGGGAGCAGAGCCATACATACAAGATGGGAAGGGGGAGCCGAGCCATGCATTCAAGATGGGATGGCGGAGCAGAGCCATGCATACAAGATGGGACGGGGGAGCAGAGCCAAGCATACAAGATGGGACGGGGGAGCACAGCAATGTATACAAGATGGGATGGGGGAAGCACAGCCATGCATACAAGATGGGACAGGGGGAGCAGAGCCATGCATACAAGATGGAACAGGGGGAGCAGAGCCATATGTACAAGAAGGGACAGGGGAGCCAAGCCATGCATACAAGATGGGATGGCGGAGCAGAGCCATGCATACAAGATGGGACGGGGGAGCAGAGCCAAGCATACAAGATGGGACGGGGGAGCACAGCAATGCATACAAGATGGGATGGGGGAAGCACAGCCATGCATACAAGATGGGACAGGGGGAGCAGAGCCATGCATACAAGATGGAACAGGGGGAGCAGAGCCATATGTACAAGAAGGGACGGGGGAGCCAAGCCATGCATACAAGATGGGATGGGGGTGCAGAGCCATGCACAAAAGATGTGACGGGGGAGTAAAGCCATGCATACGAGATGGGACGGGGGAGCAGAGCCATGCATACAAGATGGGACAGGGGAGCAGAGCCATGCATACAAGATGGGACAGGGGGAGTAGAGCCATGCATACAAGATGGGACGGGGGAGCAGAGCCATGCATACAAGATGGGACAGGGGGAGTAAAGCCATGCATACAAGATGGGAGGAGCTGAGCCATGCATACAAGATTGGGGGAGCAGAGTCATGCATTTGATATGGGATGGGGAGCAGAGCCATGCATACAAGATGGGATGGGATGGTGTTATGGCTGGCAATCAGGCAACACAGCGTGCAGTAATCAGCGCACATACAGAGATCTGGCAATAACCAAAAATAATAGGACGAGCTCTGAGACGTGGAATCTCTGTAGACTGCAGTACCTGATCTATCCTCACACAACTATAAGCAGCAGTGGATTGCGCCTATCACTACCTATGCAACTCGGCACTGCCTGAGGAGCTGACTAGCCTGAAGATAGAAATACAAGCCTGACTTACCTCAGAGAAATACCCCAAAGGAATAGGCAGCCCCCCACATATAATGACTGTTAGCAAGATGAAAAGACAAACGTAGGAATGAAATAGATTCAGCAAAGTGAGGCCCGATATTCTAGACAGAGCGAGGATAGCAAAGAGAACTATGCAGTCTACAAAAAACCCTAAAACGAAAACCACGCAAAGGGGCAAAAAGACCCACCGTGCCGAACTAACAGCACGGCGGTGCACCCCTTTGCTTCTCAGAGCTTCCAGCAAAAGTTAATAGCAAGCTGGACAGAAAAAACAGAAAACAAACTAGAAGCACTTAGTCTAAGTTCACATTAGCGTTGCGCCGCTGTTGCGTCGGCGACGCAGCGGCGACGCAGCGGCGACGCGCCCCTATGTTTAACATAGGGGACGCGTGCGTCTTTTTGGTTGCGTTTTTCGCCACGTGCGTCGTTTCCGACGCTGGCGTCGGACGCACGAAAACGCTACAAGTTGCATTTTCTGTGCGTCCGATTTTGGTCAAAAACGACGCACGCGTCGCAAAACGCGCGCGTTTTTGCGCGCGTTTGCGCGCGTTTTTCGATGCGTCGCGCGTTGCGTCGCCGACGCAGGGCGGCGCAACGCTAGTGTGAACGTACCCTTATCTAGCAGAGCAGCAGGCCCAAGGAAAGATGCAGTAGCTCAGATCCAACACTGGAACATTGACAAGGAGCAAGGAAGACAGACTCAGGTGGAGCTAAATAGCAAGGCAGCCAACGAGCTCACCAAAACACCTGAGGGAGGAAGCCCAGAGACTGCAATACCACTTGTGACCTCAGAAGTGAACTCAGCCACAGAATTCACAACAGTACCCCCCCCTTGAGGAGGGGTCACCGAACCCTCACCAGAACCCCCAGGCCGACCAGGATCAGCCACATGAAAGGCACGAACAAGATCTGGGGCATGGACATCAGAGGCAAAAACCCAGGAATTATCTTCCTGAGCATAACCCTTCCATTTGACCAGATACTGGAGTTTCCGTCTAGAGACACGAGAATCCAAAATCTTCTCCACAATATACTCCAATTCCCCCTCCACCAAAACAGGGGCAGGAGGCTCCACAGATGGAACCATAGGTGCCACGTATCTCCTCAACAACGACCTATGGAATACATTATGTATGGAAAAGGAGTCTGGGAGGGTCAGACGAAAAGACACCGGATTGAGAATCTCAGAAATCCTATACGGACCAATAAAACGAGGTTTAAATTTAGGAGAGGAAACCTTCATAGGAATATGACGAGAAGATAACCAAACCAGATCCCCAACACGAAGTCGGGGTCCCACACGGCGTCTGCGATTAGCGAAAAGCTGAGCCTTCTCCTGGGACAAGGTCAAATTGTCCACTACCTGAGTCCAGATCTGCTGCAACCTGTCCACCACAGAATCCACACCAGGACAGTCCGAAGACTCAACCTGTCCTGAAGAGAAACGAGGATGGAACCCAGAATTGCAGAAAAATGGAGAGACCAAGGTAGCCGAGCTGGCCCGATTATTAAGGGCGAACTCAGCCAACGGCAAAAATGACACCCAATCATCCTGGTCAGCGGAAACAAAACATCTCAGATATGTTTCCAAGGTCTGATTGGTTCGTTCGGTCTGGCCATTAGTCTGAGGATGGAAGGCCGAGGAGAAAGATAGGTCAATGCCCATCCTACCACAAAAGGCTCGCCAGAACCTCGAGACAAACTGGGAACCTCTGTCAGAAACAATATTCTCAGGAATGCCATGTAAACGAACCACATGCTGGAAGAACAAAGGCACCAAATCAGAGGAGGAAGGCAATTTAACCAAGGGCACCAGATGGACCATTTTAGAAAAGCGATCACAGACCACCCAAATGACCGACATTTTTTGAGAAACGGGAAGGTCAGAAATGAAATCCATCGAAATATGTGTCCAAGGCCTCTTCGGGACCGGCAAGGGCAAAAGCAACCCACTGGCACGTGAACAGCAGGGCTTAGCCCTAGCACAAATTCCACAGGACTGCACAAAAGCACGCACATCCCGTGACAGAGATGGCCACCAGAAGGATCTAGCAACCAACTCCCTGGTACCAAAGATTCCTGGATGACCGGCCAGCACCGAACAATGAAGTTCAGAGATAACTTTACTAGTCCACCTATCAGGGACGAACAGTTTCTCGGCCGGACAACGATCAGGTTTATTAGCCTGAAATTTCTGCAACACTCTCCGCAAATCAGGGGAGATGGCAGACACAATGACTCCTTCCTTGAGGATACTCGCCGGCTCAGATAACCCCGGAGAGTCGGGCACAAAACTCCTAGACAGAGCATCCGCCTTCACATTTTTAGAGCCCGGAAGGTATGAAATCACAAAATCAAAACGAGCAAAAAATAACGACCAACGGGCCTGTCTAGGATTCAAGCGCTTGGCAGACTCAAGATAAGTAAGGTTCTTATGATCAGTCAAAACCACCACGCGATGCTTAGCACCCTCAAGCCAATGACGCCACTCCTCGAATGCCCACTTCATGGCCAGCAACTCTCGGTTGCCTACATCATAATTACGCTCAGCAGCAGAAAATTTCCTGGAAAAGAAAGCACATGGTTTGAACACTGAGCAACCAGAACCTCTCTGTGACAAAACCGCCCCTGCACCAATCTCAGAAGCATCAACCTCGACCTGGAACGGAAGAGAAACATCAGGTTGACACAACACAGGGGCACAGCAAAAACGACGCTTCAACTCCTGAAAAGCTTCCACGGCAGCAGAAGACCAATTAACCAAATCAGCACCCTTCTTGGTCAAATCGGTCAATGGTCTGGCAATGCTAGAAAAATTACAGATGAAGCGACGATAAAAATTAGCAAAGCCCAGGAATTTCTGCAGACTTTTTAGAGATGTCGGCTGAGTCCAATCCTGGATGGCCTGAACCTTAACCGGATCCATCTCGATAGTAGAAGGGGAAAAGATGAACCCCAAAAATGAAACTTTCTGCACACCGAAGAGACACTTTGATCCCTTCACGAACAAGGAATTAGCACGCAGTACCTGGAAAACCATTCTGACTTGCTTCACATGAGACTCCCAATCATCTGAGAAGATCAAAATGTCATCCAAGTAAACAATCAAGAATTTATCCAGATACTCACGGAAAATGTCATGCATAAAAGACTGAAAAACAGATGGAGCATTGGCAAGTCCGAACGGCATCACCAGATACTCAAAATGACCCTCGGGCGTATTAAATGCCGTTTTCCATTCATCTCCCTGCCTGATTCTCACCAGATTATACGCACCACGAAGATCAATCTTAGTAAACCAACTAGCCCCCTTAATCCGAGCAAACAAGTCAGAAATCAATGGCAAGGGATACTGAAACTTAACAGTGATCTTATTAAGAAGGCGGTAATCAATACACGGTCTTAGCGAACCATCCTTCTTGGCTACAAAAAAGAACCCTGCTCCCAATGGTGACGACGATGGGCGAATATGTCCCTTCTCCAGGGACTCCTTCACATAACTGCGCATAGCGGTGTGTTCAGGTACGGACAAATTAAATAAACGACCCTTAGGGAATTTACTACCAGGAATCAAATCGATATCACAATCACAATTCCTATGCGGAGGTAGGGCATCAGACTTGGACTCTTCAAATACATCCTGAAAGTCCGACAAGAACTCTGGGATGTCAGAAGGAATGGATGACGAAATAGACAAAAATGGAACATCACCATGTACTCCCTGACAACCCCAGCTGGTTACCGACATAGAGTTCCAATCCAATACTGGATTATGGGTTTGTAGCCATGGCAACCCCAACACGACCATATCATGCAAATTATGCAGTACCAGAAAGCGAATAACTTCCTGATGTGCAGGAGCCATGCACATGGTCAGCTGGGCCCAGTACTGAGGCTTATTCTTGGCCAAAGGTGTAGCATCAATTCCTCTCAACGGAATAGGACACCGCAAAGGCTCCAAGAAAAATCCACAACGTTTAGCATAATCCAAATCCATCAGATTCAGGGCAGCGCCTGAATCCACAAACGCCATGACAGAATACGATGACAAAGAGCACATTAAGGTAATGGACAAAAGGAATTTGGACTGTACAGTACCAATAACGGCAGAGCTATCGAACCGCCTAGTGCGTTTAGGACAATTAGAAATAGCATGAGTAGAATCACCACAATAGAAACACAGTCTGTTCAGACGTCTGTGTTCTTGCCGTTCTACTTTAGTCATAGTCCTGTCGCACTGCATAGGCTCAGGTTTACTCTCAGACAATACCGCCAGATGGTGCACAGATTTACGCTCGCGCAAGCGACGACCGATCTGAATGGCCAAGGACATAGACTCATTCAAACCAGCAGGCATAGGAAATCCCACCATTACATCCTTAAGAGCTTCAGAGAGACCCTTTCTGAACAAAGCCGCTAGTGCAGATTCATTCCACAGAGTGAGTACTGACCACTTCCTAAATTTCTGACAATATACTTCTACATCATCCTGACCCTGGCATAAAGCCAGCAGATTTTTCTCAGCCTGATCCACTGAATTAGGCTCATCGTAAAGCAATCCCAGCGCCTGGAAAAATGCATCAACATTACTCAATGCAGAATCTCCTGGTGCAAGAGAAAACGCCAAGTCCTGTGGGTCGCCGCGCAAAAAAGAAATAATAATCAAAACCTGTTGAATAGGATTACCAGAAGAATGAGGTTTCAAGGCCAAAAATAGCTTACAATTATTTCTGAAGCTCAGGAACTTAGTTCTGTCACCAAAAAACAAATCAGGAATCGGAATTCTTGGTTCTAGCATCGATTTCTGATCAATAGTATCTTGAATAGTGTTGAGCGATACCGTCCGATACTTGAAAGTATCGGTATCGGATAGTATCGGCCGATACCCGAAAAATATCGGATATCGCCGATACCGATATCCGATACCAATACAAGTCAATGGGACATCAAGTATCGGAATGTATCCTCATGGATCCCAGGGTCTGAAGGAGAGGAAACTCTCCTTCAGGCCCTGGGATCTGTTATGGCTGGCAATCAGGCAACACAGCGTGCAGTAATCAGCGCACATACAGAGATCTGGCAATAACCCAAAACAATAGGACGAGCTCTGAGACGTGGAATCTCTGTAGACTGCAGTACCTGATCTATCCTCACACAACTGGAAGCAGCAGTGGATTGCGCCTATCAACTACCTATGCAACTCGGCACTGCCTGAGGAGCTGACTAGCCTGAAGATAGAAATACAAGCCTGACTTACCTCAGAGAAATACCCCAAAGGAATAGGCAGCCCCCACATATAATGACTGTTAGCAAGATGAAAAGACAAACGTAGGAATGAAATAGATTCAGCAAAGTGAGGCCCGATATTCTAGACAGAGCGAGGATAGCAAAGAGAACTATGCAGTCTACAAAAAACCCTAAAACGAAAACCACGCAAAGGGGCAAAAAGACCCACCGTGCCGAACTAACAGCACGGCGGTGCACCCCTTTGCTTCTCAGAGCTTCCAGCAAAAGATAAAAACAAGCTGGACAGAAAAAACAGAAAACAAACTAGAAGCACTTATCTAGCAGAGCAGCAGGCCCAAGGAAAGATGCAGTAGCTCAGATCCAACACTGGAACATTGACAAGGAGCAAGGAAGACAGACTCAGGTGGAGCTAAATAGCAAGGCAGCCAACGAGCTCACCAAAACACCTGAGGGAGGAAGCCCAGAGACTGCAATACCACTTGTGACCACAGAAGTGAACTCAGCCACAGAATTCACAACAGTACCCCCCCCTTGAGGAGGGGTCACCGAACCCTCACCAGAACCCCCAGGCCGACCAGGATGAGCCACATGAAAGGCACGAACAAGATCTGGGGCATGGACATCAGAGGCAAAAACCCAGGAATTATCTTCCTGAGCATAACCCTTCCATTTGACCAGATACTGGAGTTTCCGTCTAGAGACACGAGAATCCAAAATCTTCTCCACAATATACTCCAATTCCCCCTCCACCAAAACAGGGGCAGGAGGCTCCACAGATGGAACCATAGGTGCCACGTATCTCCTCAACAACGACCTATGGAATACATTATGTATGGAAAAGGAGTCTGGGAGGGTCAGACGAAAAGACACCGGATTGAGAATCTCAGAAATCCTATACGGACCAATAAAACGAGGTTTAAATTTAGGAGAGGAAACCTTCATAGGTATATGACGAGAAGATAACCAAACCAGATCCCCAACACGAAGTCGGGGTCCCACACGGCGTCTGCGATTAGCGAAAAGCTGAGCCTTCTCCTGGGACAAGGTCAAATTGTCCACTACCTGAGTCCAGATCTGCTGCAACCTGTCCACCACATAATCCACACCAGGACAGTCCGAAGACTCAACCTGTCCTGAAGAGAAACGAGGATGGAACCCAGAATTGCAGAAAAATGGAGAGACCAAGGTAGCCGAGCTGGCCCGATTATTAAGGGCGAACTCAGCCAACGGCAAAAATGACACCCAATCATCCTGGTCAGCGGAAACAAAACATCTCAGATATGTTTCCAAGGTCTGATTGGTTCGTTCGGTCTGGCCATTAGTCTGAGGATGGAAGGCCGAGGAAAAAGATAGGTCAATGCCCATCCTACCACAAAAGGCTCGCCAGAACCTCGAGACAAACTGGGAACCTCTGTCAGAAACAATATTCTCAGGAATGCCATGTAAACGAACCACATGCTGGAAGAACAAAGGCACCAAATCAGAGGAGGAAGGCAATTTAACCAAGGGCACCAGATGGACCATTTTAGAAAAGCGATCACAGACCACCCAAATGACCGACATTTTTTGAGAAACGGGAAGGTCAGAAATGAAATCCATCGAAATATGTGTCCAAGGCCTCTTCGGGACCGGCAAGGGCAAAAGCAACCCACTGGCACGTGAACAGCAGGGCTTAGCCCTAGCACAAATTCCACAGGACTGCACAAAAGCACGCACATCCCGTGACAGAGATGGCCACCAGAAGGATCTAGCAACCAACTCCCTGGTACCAAAGATTCCTGGATGACCGGCCAGCACCGAACAATGAAGTTCAGAGATAACTTTACTAGTCCACCTATCAGGGACGAACAGTTTCTCGGCCGGACAACGATCAGGTTTATTAGCCTGAAATTTCTGCAACACTCTCCGCAAATCAGGGGAGATGGCAGACACAATGACTCCTTCCTTGAGGATACTCGCCGGCTCAGATAACCCCGGAGAGTCGGGCACAAAACTCCTAGACAGAGCATCCGCCTTCACATTTTTAGAGCCCGGAAGGTATGAAATCACAAAATCAAAACGAGCAAAAAATAACGACCAACGGGCCTGTCTAGGATTCAAGCGCTTGGCAGACTCAAGATAAGTAAGGTTCTTATGATCAGTCAAAACCACCACGCGATGCTTAGCACCCTCAAGCCAATGACGCCACTCCTCGAATGCCCACTTCATGGCCAGCAACTCTCGGTTGCCTACATCATAATTACGCTCAGCAGCAGAAAATTTCCTGGAAAAGAAAGCACATGGTTTGAACACTGAGCAACCAGAACCTCTCTGTGACAAAACCGCCCCTGCACCAATCTCAGAAGCATCAACCTCGACCTGGAACGGAAGAGAAACATCAGGTTGACACAACACAGGGGCACAGCAAAAACGACGCTTCAACTCCTGAAAAGCTTCCACGGCAGCAGAAGACCAATTAACCAAATCAGCACCCTTCTTGGTCAAATCGGTCAATGGTCTGGCAATGCTAGAAAAATTACAGATGAAGCGACGATAAAAATTAGCAAAGCCCAGGAATTTCTGCAAACTTTTTAGAGATGTCGGCTGAGTCCAATCCTGGATGGCCTGAACCTTTAACCGGATCCATCTCGATAGTAGAAGGGGAAAAGAAGAACCCCAAAAATGAAACTTTCTGCACACCGAAGAGACACTTTGATCCCTTCACGAACAAGGAATTAGCACGCAGTACCTGGAAAACCATTCTGACTTGCTTCACATGAGACTCCCAATCATCTGAGAAGATCAAAATGTCATCCAAGTAAACAATCAAGAATTTATCCAGATACTCACGGAAAATGTCATGCATAAAAGACTGAAAAACAGATGGAGCATTGGCAAGTCCGAACGGCATCACCAGATACTCAAAATGACCCTCGGGCGTATTAAATGCCGTTTTCCATTCATCTCCCTGCCTGATTCTCACCAGATTATACGCACCACGAAGATCAATCTTAGTAAACCAACTAGCCCCCTTAATCCGAGCAAACAAGTCAGAAATCAATGGCAAGGGATACTGAAACTTAACAGTGATCTTATTAAGAAGGCGGTAATCAATACACGGTCTTAGCGAACCATCCTTCTTGGCTACAAAAAAGAACCCTGCTCCCAATGGTGACGACGATGGGCGAATATGTCCCTTCTCCAGGGACTCCTTCACATAACTGCGCATGGCGGTGTGTTCAGGTACGGACAAATTAAATAAACGACCCTTAGGGAATTTACTACCAGGAATCAAATCGATAGCACAATCACAATTCCTATGCGGAGGAAGGGCATCAGACTTGGACTCTTCAAATACATCCTGAAAGTCCGACAAGAACTCTGGGATGTCAGAAGGAATGGATGACGAAATAGACAAAAATGGAACATCACCATGTACTCCCTGACAACCCCAGCTGGTTACCGACATAGAGTTCCAATCCAATACTGGATTATGGGTTTGCAGCCATGGCAACCCCAACACGACCACATCATGCAAATTATGCAGTACCAAAAAGCGAATAACTTCCTGATGTGCAGGAGCCATGCACATGGTCAGCTGGGCCCAGTACTGAGGCTTATTCTTGGCCAGAGGTGTAGCATCAATTCCTCTCAACGGAATAGGACACCGCAAAGGCTCCAAGAAAAATCCACAACGTTTAGCATAATCCAAATCCATCAGATTCAGGGCAGCGCCTGAATCCACAAACGCCATGACAGAATATGATGACAAAGAGCACATTAAGGTAATGGACAAAAGGAATTTGGACTGTACAGTACCAATAACGGCAGAGCTATCGAACCGCCTAGTGCGTTTAGGACAATTAGAAATAGCATGAGTAGAATCACCACAATAGAAACACAGTCTGTTCAGACGTCTGTGTTCGTGCCGTTCTACTTTAGTCATAGTCCTGTCGCACTGCATAGGCTCAGGCTTACTCTCAGACAATACCGCCAGATGGTGCACAGATTTACGCTCGCGCAAGCGACGACCGATCTGAATGGCCAAGGACATAGACTCATTCAAACCAGCAGGCATAGGAAATCCCACCATTACATCCTTAAGAGCTTCAGAGAGACCCTTTCTGAACAAAGCCGCTAGTGCAGATTCATTCCACAGAGTGAGTACTGACCATTTTCTAAATTTCTGACAATATACTTCTACATCATCCTGACCCTGGCATAAAGCCAGCAGATTTTTCTCAGCTTGATCCACTGAATTAGGCTCATCGTAAAGCAATCCCAGCGCCTGGAAAAATGCATCAACATTACTCAATGCAGAATCTCCTGGTGCAAGAGAAAACGCCCAGTCCTGTGGGTCGCCGCGCAAAAAAGAAATAATAATCAAAACCTGTTGAATAGGATTACCAGAAGAATGAGGTTTCAAGGCCAAAAATAGCTTACAATTATTTCTGAAGCTCAGGAACTTAGTTCTGTCACCAAAAAACAAATCAGGAATCGGAATTCTTGGTTCTAGCATCGATTTCTGATCAATAGTATCTTGAATCTTTTGTACATTTACAACGAGATTATCCATTGAGGAGCACAGAGCCTGAATATCCATGTCCACAGCTGTGTCCTGAAGCACTCTAATGTCTAGGGGAAAAAAAAGACTGAAGACAGAGCTAAGAAAAAAAAATGATGTCAGGATTTCTTTTTTCCCTCTATTGGAAATCATTGAATGGCTCCTTGTACTGTTATGGCTGGCAATCAGGCAACACAGCGTGCAGTAATCAGCGCACATACAGAGATCTGGCAATAACCCAAAACAATAGGACGAGCTCTGAGACGTGGAATCTCTGTAGACTGCAGTACCTGATCTATCCTCACACAACTGGAAGCAGCAGTGGATTGCGCCTATCAACTACCTATGCAACTCGGCACTGCCTGAGGAGCTGACTAGCCTGAAGATAGAAATACAAGCCTGACTTACCTCAGAGAAATACCCCAAAGGAATAGGCAGCCCCCACATATAATGACTGTTAGCAAGATGAAAAGACAAACGTAGGAATGAAATAGATTCAGCAAAGTGAGGCCCGATATTCTAGACAGAGCGAGGATAGCAAAGAGAACTATGCAGTCTACAAAAAACCCTAAAACGAAAACCACGCAAAGGGGCAAAAAGACCCACCGTGCCGAACTAACAGCACGGCGGTGCACCCCTTTGCTTCTCAGAGCTTCCAGCAAAAGATAAAAACAAGCTGGACAGAAAAAACAGAAAACAAACTAGAAGCACTTATCTAGCAGAGCAGCAGGCCCAAGGAAAGATGCAGTAGCTCAGATCCAACACTGGAACATTGACAAGGAGCAAGGAAGACAGACTCAGGTGGAGCTAAATAGCAAGGCAGCCAACGAGCTCACCAAAACACCTGAGGGAGGAAGCCCAGAGACTGCAATACCACTTGTGACCACAGAAGTGAACTCAGCCACAGAATTCACAACAGGGATCCATATTAAAGTGTAAAATAAAG
This sequence comes from Ranitomeya imitator, assembly GCF_032444005.1. Classification (NCBI taxonomy): domain Eukaryota; kingdom Metazoa; phylum Chordata; class Amphibia; order Anura; family Dendrobatidae; genus Ranitomeya; species Ranitomeya imitator. The sequence continues at coordinate 720,993,090 of NC_091282.1, read as the reverse complement.
AATTAAAATAAAAAATATTGTTATATTCACCTCTCCGGCGGCCCCTGGACATCAGCGGGAGGATCCGGCGTCCGGCACGGCTTCTTTCTTCAAAATGCGCGCCTTTAGGACCTGTGGAATGACGTCCCGGCTTCTGATTGGTCGCGTGCCGCCCATGTGACCGCCACGCGACCAATCAGAAGCCGCGACGTCATTCCTCAGGTCCTAAAAGGCGCTCATTCTAGGACTTTAGCTGAGGAATGACGTCGCGGCTTCTGATTGGTCGCGTGGCGGTCACATGGCCGGCACGCGACCAATCAGAAGCCGGGACGTCATACCACAGGTCCTAAAGGCGCGCATTTTGAAGAAAGAAGCCGTGCCGGACGCCGGATCCTCCCGCTGATGTCCAGGGGCCGCCGGAGAGGTGAATATAACAATATTTTTTATTTTAATTCTTTATTTTACACTTCCGATACCGATACCCGATATCACAAAAATATCGGATCTCGGTATCGGAATTCCGATACCGCAAGTATCGGCCGATACCCGATACTTGCGGTATCGGAATGCTCAACACTAATCTTGAATCTTTTGTACATTTACAACGAGATTATCCATTGAGGAGCACAGAGCCTGAATATCCATGTCCACAGCTGTGTCCTGAAGCACTCTAATGTCTAGGGGAAAAAAAAGACTGAAGACAGAGCTAAGAAAAAAAAATGATGTCAGGATTTCTTTTTTCCCTCTATTGGGAATCATTGGTGTGTCTCCTTGTACTGTTATGGCTGGCAATCAGGCAACACAGCGTGCAGTAATCAGCGCACATACAGAGATCTGGCAATAACCAAAAATAATAGGACGAGCTCTGAGACGTGGAATCTCTGTAGACTGCAGTACCTGATCTATCCTCACACAACTATAAGCAGCAGTGGATTGCGCCTATCACTACCTATGCAACTCGGCACTGCCTGAGGAGCTGACTAGCCTGAAGATAGAAATACAAGCCTGACTTACCTCAGAGAAATACCCCAAAGGAATAGGCAGCCCCCCACATATAATGACTGTTAGCAAGATGAAAAGACAAACGTAGGAATGAAATAGATTCAGCAAAGTGAGGCCCGATATTCTAGACAGAGCGAGGATAGCAAAGAGAACTATGCAGTCTACAAAAAACCCTAAAACGAAAACCACGCAAAGGGGCAAAAAGACCCACCGTGCCGAACTAACAGCACGGCGGTGCACCCCTTTGCTTCTCAGAGCTTCCAGCAAAAGTTAATAGCAAGCTGGACAGAAAAAAACAGAAAACAAACTAGAAGCACTTATCTAGCAGAGCAGCAGGCCCAAGGAAAGATGCAGTAGCTCAGATCCAACACTGGAACATTGACAAGGAGCAAGGAAGACAGACTCAGGTGGAGCTAAATAGCAAGGCAGCCAACGAGCTCACCAAAACACCTGAGGGAGGAAGCCCAGAGACTGCAATACCACTTGTGACCACAGAAGTGAACTCAGCCACAGAATTCACAACAGGATGGGTAGCCCCTTTACGGCATCTGATCGTGCACTCCGCCTCCTAGCCACAGGTGTTTTAATTACAGCAGGTCCAATACCCCTCCACAGAGAGAGAGAATTTTAGTCTAAGAAGAGGTTTCACATGTACCCATTCAGATGGAGACGTTTATTCTCAGCGAGTGTAGGCAAGTGTAGGACCTGGTATAAGAGAGATGCCGTAAAGGGGCTACCAGGTACACATAAAATTGGCCATTTTTATGCGCTAAACGCTCTCATTTTTCATATTGCTAGTGCAGTAATGCAGTTCAAATTTTGTTTTTCAAGTTTGTATGTTCTAGCGCTGCAGTGTGCTGCCTTATTTACTTAACTATATATGAGTTGGCGACCCTAGGTTCAGCACATGTTCACACTTAGTCTATGTTTGGATGTGCCGGTCAGGTTTTTGAAATGTATTCTCTAGCCTTCTGATCGTGCACTCCGCCTCCTAGCCACAGGTGTTTTAATTACAGCAGGTCCAATACCCCTCCACAGAGAGAGAGAGAATTTTAGTCTAAGAAGAGGTTTCACATGTACCCATTCAGATGGAGACATTTATTCTCAGCGAGGTAAGGCAAGTGTAGGACCTGGTATAAGAGAGATGCCATAAAGGGGCTACCAGGTACACATAAAATTGGCCATTTTTATGCACTAAACGCTCTCATTTTTCATATTTCTAGTGCAGTAATGCAGTTCAAATTTCATTTTTCAAGTTTGTATGTTCTAGCGCTGCAGTGTGCTGCCTTATTTACTTAACTATATACGAGTTGGCGACTCTAGGTTCAGCACCTGTTCAGACTTAGTCTATGTTTGGATGTGCCGGTCTCGTTTTTGAAATGTATTCTCTAGCCTTCTGATCGTGCACTCCACCTCCTAGCCACAGGTGTTTTAATTACAGCAGGTCCAATACCCCTCCACAGAGAGAGAGAATTTTAGTCTAAGAAGAGGTTTCACATGTACCCATTCAGATGGAGACGTTTATTCTCAGCGAGGTAAGGCAAGTGTAGGACCTGGTATAAGAGAGATGCCGTAAAGGGGCTACCAGGTACACATAAAATTGGCCATTTTTATGCGCTAAACGCTCTCATTTTTCATATTTCTAGTGCAGTAATGCAGTTCAAATTTCGTTTTTCAAGTTTGTATGTTCTAGCGCTGCAGTGTGCTGCCTTATTTACTTAACTATATACGAGTTGGCGACTCTAGGTTCAGCACATGTTCACACTTAGTCTATGTTTGGATGTGCCAGTCAGGTTTTTGAAATGTAAACAGAATCACCAGGGCACACAGGCGATACTCAGGTGCTTACCCAAGACAGAAGACAGTCAGATATACACGGTGGTGGCTGTCACCGGGACCCTCTGCGCATGCAAGGACAATGAAATCCCGGAGATACCGCCGAGGCATGGAGCAGACCCAGTCCAGCGATACCGCGGGAAACCAGGTAAGTATCGCTGGGCGAGTGGGTGTAACAGTGCTCTTACGTAGTGCATGTATTCCAACTTATGATGCAGCTCATTTCTTTTGTTTTGCTGTAGTATCTTGTAGTTATCACAAAGAGGGGTGTGGCTCCTTTTTGAGCTATGCATTTAATCTATAGCTTCCCATGGGCAGGTGTCTGAACAGTCAGGCATTAATCTTCTTCTGTCTTCTTCTGTCCTTATCTATATTGAGGTCATCTGACACAATGTGAGATTTTAATACTAGAGACAGGACTGTACCGATAGGTACACCTTGTCGCGGTGGGATGGCTTTTACGTTTTATTAACAAAATACTGTTAACTAAGTTCCCTAGCTTATTTACATGTACTATTACTATTTGCTTATGAAGGGGGGTACATGGCCAGTTTGCTGTGGGCCGGAACTGAGTTCTCTTTACCCTGAAACCCATCTTCTAAACAGAAGTCTTACTTATGTGTGTTGTGCTGTGGGGTTCGTACTGTACTAACGTGTAGTTAGTTAGTCCTTGTTACCTCCTCATCCATAGGACCAGATCCGGCTACAGATATGACAGGAGACCATAGGTCCAGTCAACAGGTCCGGCTTTACTGTGCAATATTTGTACAAGCAGTTGCGGCACACATATTGAAATATATAGGTAATGTTCCTTTTGTTCTGTATACTATCAGTCTTTGACTCTGTTCTGCCTGACCTGTCCCCACCTCAACCTTCACTGTTGGTACTGGGGACTTCCTATTCGGCAGTACAGCCCACCATCCTTCCCTTTCACTGAGACTTGGAAGACATCTTCCTCACAGGGGAAATTTAGATATGGCATTCAATACCTCTTCCTGGCCCTAGGCCCAAGACTGTCCTGGCGTCCACACGATGCTTCGGATGTGTCTTCCTACTGATAGGAGAACACTTTCCCCTCTGCAGCATCCATTTTCTGAGAACCTGTTGGCACTGTCATTATCTAGCACTTGCTCAGAACTACCTCACACACCTGACTCTCTGAGATTCCTCACTCTCTTCCACTCTTAACTGACTAAAACTAGTAATTGCCTTCACGATTACCTAATCTAACCCCTCCCAACTAACAGGCTGATCCCTTATATTAACTGTATGTTTTCCTGTGTGATCCAAACTATATCCCTATCCTTGACTTTTGGATATGGGATGGACCCCACTCCTTCTTAAAACCACCATAACTACTGTAAACCTAGGAACTAAAATAAATACACAAAACACATTATTTTGGTTGTCAAAATGGCCACAGCTTTTATTCAAATCACAGGATTAAATAATCACAGTAGGAGTCAGGTGGAGTGCTAGTACATTGGGATTCACAAGTACTGCGATATCCCCAGCTGTCTGACATACAGCACCAGGACAGACAGCCATAAAGGGGCGGCATGCAGGGCTTGCCATTCAAGCAGAGCCAGTAAACTTTCAGGGCACCAATGACCCTATTATCCTCACTCCTGTGCTTAACCACTGTGCCCGCCCCTGATTGATGTTACCATTACAACGTCCTTGAGGCTGGCCCCCAAAGCCGAGCCTGCTCACCACCATGAGGTTTTACATCCTCTATTAGTTAAAATGAGTTAACCTTAACTTTTCTGCAACTTCCACCTGACTCCTAAACCGCAAAGCCGTGACGGGTTATGAATTCCAAGTCTCATTTGACACTTTTTTTTTAATAATTAAATCATTTTTGTAAACTTAAAAACTAGAAGTCCCTGCAAAAGCATTAATGGAACTAAACTTTGCAAACCCCCGACTCACAAAGAGTCATCCTACAGCGCTCAGGAGAGGAAAAAACCCCTGTGGAGGAAACCTCCACCATGGCTGAAGGATTGCCCTTCCCTTGGGCTTAGAAGGTTACCGCAAATAATAACTCTTTATAGCCAATAAACAATTGAACCTGGTACAAGGTATACAATGACAAATTCAAAAATACAATAAAGCATCTATCATTATACAAGCAATAATTAAAAATTTAAGGACAGAGATTATAAACAATGTTTCCTCCTGTCCATCCTGTGAGAGAAAGAGGGAGAGCCAGAGTTGCCTCCCCTATATAAGCCCCACCCTCCTCACAGTAATACACCAGGCACAAACATCTAAACTTCCTCTTAAAGCAACAACTCTCTTGTTTAACCCCTTCATGCCGCGGCCCTTTTTCGCTTTTGTGTTTTCGTTTTTCGCTCCCCTCCTTCCCAGAGCCATAACTTTTTTATTTTTCCGTCAATATGGCCATGTGAGGGCTTGTTTTTTGCAGGATGAGTTGTACTTTTGAACGTCATCATTGGTTTTACCATGTCTTGTACTAGAAAATGGGAAAAAAATTCCAAGTGTGGTGAAATTGCAAAAAAAGTGCAATCCCACACTTGTTTTTTGTTTGGCTTTTTTGCTAGATTCACTAAATGCTAAAACTGACCTGATATTGTGATTCTCCAGGTCATTACGAGTTCATAGACACCAAACATGTCTAGGTTATTTTTTATCTAAGTGGTGAAAAAAAAATTCAAAACTTTGCTAAAAAAAAAAAAAAAAGTGCCATTTTCTGATACCTGTAGCGTCTCCATTTTTCGTGATCTGGGGTTGTGTGCAGGCTTATTTTTTGCGTGCCGAGCTGACGTTTTTAATGATACCACATTTATGCAGATACGTTCTTTTGATCGCCCGTTATTGCATTTTAATGCAGTGTCGCGGCGACCCAAAAAACGTAATTCTGTCGTGTCAAATTTTTTTCTCGCTATGCTGTGTAGCGATCAGGTTAATGCTTTTTTTTATTGATAGATCGGGCGATACCAAATATGTGTAGATTTGACTTTTTTTTTATTGTTTTATTTTGGATGGGGCGAAAGGGGGGTGATTTAAACTTTCCTATTTTTTTTATTTTTTTCATATTTTTAAAAACTATTTTTTTTACTTTTGCCATGCTTCAATAGCCTCCATGGGAGGCTAGAAGCTGGCACCACTCGATCGGCTCTGCTACATAGCAGCGATCTGATGTTCGCTGCTATGTAGCAGAAATGCAGGTGTGCTGTGAGCGCTGACCAAAGGGGGGCGCTCACAGCAGGCCATCATTAGTAACAATAGAGGTCTCAAGGACCTCTATGGTTACCATCCTGATGCATCGCCGACCCCGATCATGTGACGGGGGTCGGCGATGAGCTCATTTCCGGCCGCCCGGCCGGAAGGGCCGGTTAAATGCCCCTGTCTGCGTTTGACAGTGGCATTTAACAGGTTAATAGCGGCGGGTGAATCGCGATTTCACCCCCCGCTATTGCGCGCACATGTCAGCTATACAAAACAGCTGACATGTCGCGAATTTGATGTGGGCTCACCGCCGGAGCCCACATCAAAGGGGTGACACGACATGCGCAGTAATAGTACCGCAATACAAACAAAAGCTGCAGGAGTTCTCGGTCCACCCATCCCCAAGTCATGTCCACCTCCGTCTAGTCTCCGGTGGTTTCTTTGTAATGGTTCCCTTAGTGGACAGACCTCCCCAATCACTGGGAATGAATGGCCTTGAGGCAGAGCCTCCAGGAGAACCGAGACGAAAACCAGCCATAAGGATAAAATGCAACACTCTTTATCAAACAACACTTTTTCGTAAAACACTATTCACATTAACTCCTTCTTGCCACAACATCTTCATCTACCCCTTTACACTTACTACAGGATATATATTCATTTTGTTTTGGGGGGTTTTCTCACATTTTGGATTGAATCACAAATTTTCCCTTGTTCTACAGTTTAACAACTTGAGACCTGTCAGAGAAAAATCCTACTATATAATTGTCTAAGGGTCATTTCCGTCTGTCTTTCTGTCACGGATATTCATTGGTCGCGGCCTCTGTCTGTCATGGAATCCAAGTCACTGATTGGTCGTGGCAAAACGCCCACGACCATTGCCACGACCAATCAGCGACGGCCACAGTCCGGCGGCAATATGGCCGCTCTTTCCTCCCCGCAGTCAGTGCCCGCTCCATACTCCCCTCCAGTCATCCAGTCAGGCCTCACACAGGGTTAATGCCAGCATTACCGGAGCGCGGTGTAACGCACTGCGGTTACGCAGCTATTAACCCTGTGTGACCAAGTTTTTACTATTGATGCTGCGTATGCAGCATCAATAGTAAAATGATCTAAAGTTACAAATAGTAATAATAAAAAAAAGACCTTATTCTCACCCTCCGACGTCACGTCCTGTCCGCCGGCAGCTTCCGGTGCTAAGGATGCTATGGGAGAAGGACCTGACATGACGTCACGGTCATGTGACTGCGACATCATCACAGGTCCTGTGCTCATAGTCATATCAACCCTGGCACCGGAAGCTGCCGCGTGCACCGTACACAGGAGCCAGGACTAAGGTGAGTATATGTTTATTTTTTATTTTATGTTACTGGCCAATATAATAATAGAAATCTTTATTTATATAGCACCAACATATTCCGCAGCGCTTTACAGTTTAACAGTTTCAAACACAACAGTCATAAGTAACAACGCTAACAATACAATAATTAAAGCAAAATAAGACGACCCTGCTCGTGAGAGCTTACAATCTACAATGAGGTGGGGGCGATACAAAGTACAGGTGTGTATTTACAATGATGTATTTACAATGATGGCCCAGCCAACTTCAGGGGTGGGGGATAGATGGAGATAGTGAATGGGCTACACACACACAAACATAACATGACTTATACTACATTACTGGGCAATATACTACGTGGCTGAACAATATACTACATACTACGTGGCTGTGCAATATACTATGTGGCTGGGCAATATACTACACGGCTGGGCAATATACTACGTGGCTGGGCAATATACTACGTTGCTGGGCAATATACTATGTGACTGGGCAATATACTACGTGACTGGGCAATATACTACGTGACTGGGCAATATACTACGTAGCTGTGCAATATACTACGTGGCTGGGCAATATACTACGTGGCTGGGCAATATACTACATTGCTGGGCAATATACTACGTGGCTGGGCAATATACTACGTGACTGGGCAATATACTACGTGACTGGCCAATATACTACGTAGCTGGGCAATATACTACGTTACTGGGCAATATACTACGTCGCTGGGCAATACACTACGTGACTGGGCAATATAGTACGTGGCTGGGCAATATACTACGTGGTTGGGTAATATACTACGTGAACATGCATATTCTAGAATACCCGATGCGTTAGAATCGGGCCACCATCTAGTGTGTTATAAAAAGCCATAAATTAATCGATCACAGAGAAGTATTAACTGTAAATGAGAAGTATCAGATGTACAAGTTATATGTGAAATATATATGAGACTTTCTCAGGAAGGAAGAAGATTGCCCATGTCCCAGTGACTGCACATCACTGATACTCTTGTACATGGAAGGGATGTTAAGTGCTAAAGCTTTAAGTACGTGGAAACAGAAGGTAGGTCTTCGCTGACAAATTCTTGAAGCTCAGATTACTCTTAGGGAAGCAGTTACTTAACCACAATCAACATCTCTCATGTTAGACAAGGTGTAGCCATTAGCTCGGCTCATGGGGGTCTAACCACCATTGCTGATTGATCCTGAGGTTCATGTATCTTTAATGGACAAATTAAATATGATAGAAAGCACAGCCACAAAGTCCTCTTCCCGCCTCTTATAACACACTTAGATCATGTTCATACTTAAAGAAAAGAGGGGATGCCGTCATGTAAAGCCCCCATTACAAGCAGGGATCACGAGCCTCCTGGGATGTGCACTAGATGCAGCTAAATGCACAGCATTCCCCAGGCGCAGCTATAAGTATCAGTCTTCCTGGCAGAGAAGGAGCTCTCTTTTCAAGACTTTCAAGTGAAACTGATTCAGGGACTGGACCATATGAAACACATGTAATTCAGTGTGTCTGCCAAACTGCTGCCGGATGGGGGGGCTGATGGTAAATGCAGGAATTTTGCAGGGGCATCTAATCCTACTCTTGGCGTGTAGAACCTGCTCGAAAGCAAACACATTTCAAAGGGTTTATTATGCAACAGACGCTGAAACCCCATAATGAGAAGATTAACTTCCTAAAAACTCTCATCCTCCTGGGAAGGAAGTCAAACACTGGCAAAACTCCCCGTGTGGATATATCAGTGTGAAATCAACAATAAGTAGCATCTAGAGGTGAGAAGATCAATCCCAGGTCCTGGATTCTTCTAGTCTTAAAATGTGAAACCGAAGAAATAAGAAAGAACAAAAGTTGTTATACGTGCAATGTGTAGGAGCGCGTTCACGCTGTGGCCATTTAATAGACAAAACTCAAGATAAAAACAAAATGGGGATATACCCTATAATAAGGAAATAAATAGTAATAGTACATTAAACTATCATAGGGGGCTTAGTTAACACTATTTAGATAAAAAAGAGTAAAACCATCCCATCACGACAAGGACCACTGTAAGGTACACATGACTGCAGACTTGTAGCCTAAGGCCGGATGACCCCCTTTGATAAAAAAAATTGTTTGATGTCATGCATCATGGTGGAATAAACCATTAGGAGGTCCATATGGGAAAGGAGAACAGAATTCAAATATACAAGAGACAATAAGGGGTGCGAAGGGGGTTCTTTTATTGTGATTGAGGTCCCCAGAGAGGACATTGGTGGACCTTCTTGAATGAATGACCAGGTGACAAGAAAATGAATTCCAGATTTGATGTGGCTGACAACAGTAGCTGTTGGCATGTATCTGCTGTACAACTGGCTGAACCTGGGAGGACTGGGAGAAAGGAAAATCGGGTGTGGTTAAGTCTTTCTTTACTGTAGGTACAAAGGACATTGTACACAGAAGTTTTGCTAGGGTTATTTACAAGAAACACTATGTGATTATGTTAAAGGTTTGTCCACAGCTCGGACCACCCCTTCTCAACTCCTATATACCCTATGTAAAATAAAAACAGCCTGCACTCACCTCGGGTATCGGCACCATTCCAGCGATATCGGGTCTTCCACAGCTCATGTGATGCTATATCACATGAGCCCTGCAGCCAATCAGTGACCACTAATAGGCTGCTTCTGTCTCAGTGAAACGGCCCATTAGCGGCCACTGATTGGCTACAGTGTTCATATGACATAACAACGTCACCAGATATCCGATGTTGTTAGAACAGCGCCAACACCGGAGGTGAGTACAGGCTGTTTTTATGCTACTTGGAGGAATTTAGTACTTGAGACAGGGTTGTCCAAGTAGTGGACCACTCCTTTAACTTGCCACAGATGGCGAAAGTCTCTGATCAGCATCAGTATTTCTTTATGCTTCATATAGCACTGGTAGTGTAAAGAGAATGGGAACCATGGTGCAACAGTCCACAGATGTCCCCTCATTTCCCAGAACTCAAATTTCTTATGAAATAAATGTAATATAGTATGATGAATTGTGTAAATCTCATAGTAACTAGATCTGGAAGACCATAGTATGTCTGTCTTAGTTTCTGTAGCTGGTCGATGCACCACGTTCTTCTAGGAAGGTGTGACCTTTCTCTATTATTGGAACTCAGGGTTGCCAACCGTCCACAACTCCAAGACAGAACACAAAATGAGGGTATTTTTGCCCTTTACAAATAACAAAATTGAGGCGTCAGTGATTTTTTTGAAGCTGAATAAACTTATACAGATTATTTTAACTGTAATTATCATCATTTTACAGTTCACAGTGAATGAAACTGATGTCTTTATATCAGAATTATGGGCTGTAGACATGGATCACTTATAATCATAGTGATTTATTATGGCTTTCCAAATGTGTCTGTAAAAAATATTTGTCTGTCTGTAATTTTTTGATAAACTGTCCAGAAAATAATTAAAAGTCAAGTTGGCAACCCTGTTGGAACTGTGTGGGACCAATGACCCTTCCTGGGACTTGTTTGACTTGTTTTTTCATTCTAGTAAATGTCATTTTAGGCTACTTACTGTTAGAATGGTTAATGTCATTCACAACAGCGAGTAATATCCAGGACGCCATGTAGTGGGTAATATCCAGGATGCCATGTAGTGGGTAAAATTCAGGACGCCATGTAGTGAGTACTATCCAGAACACCACGTAGTGGGTAATATTCAGGACGCCATGTAGTGGGTAATATCCAGGATGCCATGTAGTGGGTAATATTCAGGACGCCATGTAGTGGGTACTATCCAGAACACCACGTAGTGGGTAATATTCAGGACGCCATGTAGTGGGTAATATCCAGGATGCCATGTAGTGGGTAATATTCAGGACGCCATGTAGTGGGTAATATCCAGGATGCCATGTAGTGGGTAATATTCAGGACGCCATGTAGTGGGTAATATTCAGGACGCCATGCAGTGGGTACTATCCAGAACACCACATAGTGGGTAATATTCAGGATGCCATGTAGTGGGTAATATCCAGGGTGCCACATAGTGGGTAATATCAAGTACGCCATGTAGTGGGTACTATCCAGGATGCCACGTAGTGGGTAATATCCAGGGCGGCATGATTTCTCTGCTACATTCTATGGGCAGCCTCTGCTTTTCTGTCATTAGCACCTCTTTTTTGAGCACTACTGCGGCTCCTCACCTTGGACATATCCACTCCTAGCAAGAGTGCTGAACAGGAACCCACAAGATCCATCCGCAGCTGTTAAACATCAGCATTTAACACGCGCCAGCAGGAAGCGCATCATTGATCCTATCACATGATAGCAGGGCTCCGAAGGGTTGTCATGACAGTTGGGGGTCAGCTGAAGACTCCTGTGTCTGTCACCATGATCCTCCCATGAAGGCTGGTCTATGGTTGGCATTCGTAAGAAATCATGATTTTTGCTATACATGGCAGTGCTGAAACCACGATATTTATAGAACGGACGATTGGACGACCGCAGCTCAAGTCACCTAAAGGGACTATTAAATACAGTAAAATATGAAAAAAAGCTTTCAAAAACATTAAAAATAAAACAATAAAAAAATACAAGTTTGGTATCCATGCGTTCAGAAATGTCAGATGTATCAAAATATTAAATAAATTAATCAGATCGGTAAACGGCGTAATGGGAAAAGATCAAAATGCCAGGATTAGGTTTTTTTGGCTTTGCAACATTGCAATAAAATGCTATAAAAGACAATCAAAACATTTTATCTACCCCAAAATGGTATCAATGAAAACATCAGCTCAGGGCACAAAAAATAAGCCCTCACCCAACTCCACAGCCAAAAATATTAAAACACTATGGGTCTCCTAGAATGGTGACAAATGCAAAAACATTTTTCATACAAATTTAAGAAATTCTTTCACTACTTAAAAAATATATATACACATGTTTGCTATCTGCGTACTCATACTGTCAGGTAGACTCATATTGCCAGGTCATTTTTTACCATATAATGAACACATGAAATAAAAAATAAATTAATAAAATTGTGAAATTGCACTTTTTTGCAATTTCACCTCGCTTTAATTTTTTTTCTGTTTTCCTATACACTATGTGGCAAAATTAATGATGTCATTCAAAAGTACAACTCTTCCCGCAAAAAAAAACGAGTCCTCATTCCCCAATATTGAGGGGAAAATAAAAAATTGATGCCTCTTGGAAGAAGGGGAGGAAAAAGAAAACGAAAAATGGAAAATTGCCCCAGATAAATACAAACTGCTGATCAATATTTTCCAAGGCGCCGGGCCTCTCCCACCTTTCCCGGCGTCTGCACACTGCAGTACTTTGCTCTGCCCTCAACAGGGCAGACAATGTACGCCTGCGCGGGAGCCGCAGCATGAAGACAAGAAGAGGACGTCATCGTAAGAAGATGTGAGGCCTCAGACCGTGACGCCCATCGGACCGGACCGCAGCGGGAATGCACCTGGGGGAGTATAATATAACCTCTTTTTCTCATCTTTCAGGATACATCGGGGGCTTATCTACAGCATTACAGAATGCTGTAGATCACCCCCTGATGACGGTGGGCTTAGCTCACCTTCGATTTTGGGGGTGACAGGTTCCCTTTAAGTCATTTAGTGGAACGTGGCACTAATGAATAACAAAAACAATTACCAGATCTTACAAGTTACTTTCAATACATATCGTAACTTCAAGAAATGTCAAACTTGGGGTGTGCTAATGAAATGAACTGACATCATAAGCGCTTCAGCCTTAATAAAACGTGGTCAGACGCCGCCATGCCGCATTGATTTTTTCATAAACTTCATTGCTTTGCCATAAATTTCATGGGGATCGTATCTCTGGCTTGCCCATCTTCACATTAACATTGTGTCTTTTTCTATCTTGCACCTCACGTCTTATATATTGATTGCGTGCTCTTCGAGTTAGGCAAGATTTTTGGGATCCTCTTCTTGACCTTAGATTTTACTTTCCTTTACGATTTAATGAGCAGTAACAAATGTGCTCACCGAACGCTGATTATAGATCAATAAATGTATCATGTTCACAATGTATCTGTAGGAGGATAATATGAATTAGGGAATACCTTACGCATCAGTCTGACGAGGAATCTACGGCATCAACGTGAGCCTTGGACTTAGGGTTCATGTTTTGTTTTTTTCCGTTAAATGTGATACGTGGTACATAAGGGGTTATACATTCTCAATGATTATTCATGCATGTTTTTTCAAAGGGCAAGTTAGGTCCTAATAAAAAGGTTGCTGTCCTTTTGGGATCCTCGCCCAGATACACCAGTGGGCTTGCAACCAAATTATAGCCCTGGTCATAAATCATGGTTATCTCTCCTTGTGACAGTGGTTAAATTATTCCTCTAATCAGATCACGGCCACTGATTCCTACTGACACTCCGAATAATCAACGGTGACTGATGAGGCTGAGCCTAGCATACAATTCCTCTTCCCAGAAGGCCCTGGGGATCTGAACAACCTGTCCTTCCAGGCGCTGCTGGTTAAGCGAGATAGGTAAACAAACTGGCGCTTTGTCCTTCAAAGGAATGATGTCTTTTACTCATTTTGTTCCACACAGGAGCCGCCTGTCAATGCTACCTGGGCTTTACTCAAGAGAACGGCTACAGACATTCATTGATACAAGCAGAAAGCTCTAGACAAGAAGCTACCCTACAATCCTTATGTCATAATAACTTCTTGGGGGGACGTGTATACACACAGCTCATATAACACTCACTGTATACGGCTCCAAATCTGACACTCTCTGTCCCAGCCCGTATAGAGTGCAATTGTTTGTAAATATTGATAATTGTGTGCTTATTTTCCAGCAATAACAATTTGATTCTTACTTATATACAAGACCCTAGTAGATCTATCACTAGAAATAAATAGGGCGGCACGGTGGCTCAGTGGTTAGCTCTGTATTATATAAAGGGCAGCATAGTGGCTTAGTGGGTAGCACTGTACTATATATAGGGCACCGCGGTGGCTCAGTGGGTAGCACTGTACTATATATAGGGCAGCATGGTGGCTCAGTGGGTAGCACAGTACTATATATATAGGGCAGGACAGCAACTCAGTTGGTAGCACTGAACTATATATAGGGTGGCACGGTAGCTCAGTGGGTAGCACAGTACTATATATAGGGCAGAACAGTGGCTCAGTGGTTAGCACTGAACTATATAGAGTGGCATGGTGGTTCAGTGGGTAGCATTGTATTATACACTATATATAGGGGAGCACGGTGGTTCGGTGGGTAGCGCTATGCTATATATAGGGAAGCACGGTGGCTCTGTGGTTAGCACTGTACTATGCAAGTACTTCTCACTAAATTGGAATATCATCAAAAAGTTAATTTATTTCAGTTCTTCAATACAAAAAGTGAAACTCAAATATTATATAGAGTCATTAGAAACAGAGTGATCTATTTCAAGTGTTTATTTCTGTTAATGTTGAGGATTATGACTTACAGCCAATGAAAACCCGAAAGTCATTATCTCAGTAAATTAAGGTCCCGTCACACTTAGCGACGCTAAAGCGATCCCGACAACGATACGACCTGTCCGGGATCGTTACTGCGTCGCTATGTGGTCGCTGGTGAGATGTCAAACAGTGAGATCTTCTCAACGACGCAGCAGCGATGCAGTGACCTGTAGCGACCTGTACAACGATGTCGTTGGTCGTTGTGACCCTGTCACATGGCAGCTATTATGACGATTCAGACCTCGATGAGGGACGTCCTGTGTGACGTTGTAGTCACACAGGCGTGCATTTGCGTTGCCTTTTCCGCGCCCATTCAGTTCCGATTGGTGGTCGCTACTGCGTTCTGATTGGTTGGCGGCCTTGCCTTATGAGGCGACACAATAGCTCTTCTGTCCTTTGTTCCTGATTGCGTGGTGGTTTGCAGATCGTTGTAGAGTTCTCCGGCCTGCGACTCCTCTTCGATATATCTATTATCAACGGTTCTTGTGACACCTATATTTTGTGCACGGTAGGTATCGTTTGGGGTCTCAAATGCGTTTTCATTTTTTCTTAATTTATAGGGCACCTACTAATTATCTGCTATCATTGCTCTGGAGGGAGGGAAGGAGGGCTTGGCTGCTATCTGTGTACATATACTTTCGCACACGGACCCATTTTAGGCGGTCTCGTGTGCACACGGTAGTGTGGTTCAAACTTAATATCTCTTTTTAAAATGTTCCATATATGCTCACTGTATGCTATTCTTTCTTTCAGATGTCTTACAATAGCGAGGAATTTGTCCGTGAAATGATTGAGATGTATCGGTCCCTGCCCTGCCTTTGGCAGATTAAGTCTGCTGAGTACAGTAACAGAAATAAAAAAAGGGAGGCATATGGAAAACTTGTTGCTCTTTTTAAGCAGCATAACCCCTGCGAGAAGGTGGATGAGAGCGTTGTTCGGAAAAAGATCCAGGGCCTACGCACAGTGTATAAAAAAGAGCTGAACAAGGTGGTGAAGTCAATGAAGTCTGGTGCCGCCACAGATGAGGTTTATGTGCCCTCTTTATGGTACTATGACTTGCTTGGCTTCACCCGTGACCAGGAGCTGCCGCGCACAATGGTATCTTCGATGCGGCAGACCCTGGATCAAGACCCTGTGATCCCGACTGACACCCCTGTTGGAGATGTAAGTACCTTCTTTGCTTGCTTCCCTGTAAAAAGCATTAAAACTTGGTCTCTCATGCCATAGTAGAATAGAAAATAGTAAGTAGGTTTTTACATGCTTTATTCTGCAGTTTATAAAAGTTATCCCTTCCACTTCAGATAAGTACAATCCTTTACTATTTTTGCCCCACACAGTGCTCATACCGTAGAATGACAATTCCTATCCTGTACTACTAGTTCCTCCCCTTAATTCTAATTTTCTGTTCCTGCAGCAAGATCGGCATGATCTGTCATCTGCAACCAGTGACGACATTCTGGTTGATGAACCGAGCATGGTGGAGGCTACTGAGGGGTCGAGTGAAGACCCTGCACCCTCAACCCTCAACTCACCTACTGTACCACGGCGAATAAACAATGTACGCCGAAGAAAGGACACCTTGTTGCCATCGACAGAGCTAGTCTGTTTGGCTAAGCAAATGTTAAGCCAGCAGAGCAACACAAGCGTGGATAGCTTTGCCAACTTCGCCGCTGATAGTCTTGGGAAGCTGGAAGACACACAGAGGATCCACGCCGAAAGGGTCATTTTTGAGACTTTAAGTAAAGCGGCAGCCGGTCAACTGGATGAAACGTCAACTGTACACAGTTGGATGGAACGTGATCGTTGTTCACGGCAGTCAATGACCCAAACGGCAGAGGCAATGCATAGCACACCAGTGCATCGAATTATACCACATCAAAACCTGCCGCTTGCCCCTCCACCACAATATCCCAGGTTTTCACATTCTTTCCTTGCCCAATTATCTTCTCCGCCCAGCCAAGGATTTTTGCATGCAGAAAACCAGTATGAAGAACTTTAGTGCCATTTTACTTTTAGGGTTTAAGTTTAATAGTTAAATAGTTAAGTTATTGTTAATGAAAGAGTTAATTTAAAATGTTTGTTAATTTTAAAATTTGGTATAAATAAAAATGTTTTTTTGATTCAAACTTGCAGCCTGCTTTACTTAATTCAGCATATAGTTATTTGCAGGTCTAGTAGGCGGGGTAATGGGCTGGGTGCATGTATACAGATGCATACATATAATGAGTGTGAGTGATGAAACATGTTGTTTTTAACAAAGCGTACACAACAGCGGATATAAACTGTAATTTAGTTTTATAACGAAAATAAAGATAACACCAACAAAAAACTGAAATATTACAACATAAACAACAAAAAAAAAAAATGAGTGGCTGCCGCTCTGCTGTTGGGCAGCCACAAAACTTGCCAGCATCACTCCGTGCTGTTTGACTGCATCAGTCAGTGTCCGTTGTGCCGCCATCATCCTCCTGTGTGAAGCCAGGAGGTCCTCTAGTGTAGGGATTTCTATGGAGGGAAATTTAAAACTTAACTTATTCTGTACATGCATCTAACTATCAGGTACGTGTTTGTAATTTAACACTTACGGTTTCTGGTTTGCTCGGGTGATGATGAGCTAAGGGACCACCCGGATCCTCTGGCATCACCGGCTAGGGAAAGATACAACACTTGATAGTACACGACAGCCCTATCCTTTACAAGTTGTATGGACCTTTTTTTATGTGCAAGAATTACCGGGAGACAAGGCTGCACCCATATCACGGAGTGATGCTGGCGAGCCTGTAGGTGACTCCGGCTGGGGCTCCGGGTCTGCAGGTGCTGGAGAAAATATAAATTATTGGTAAGGAGGGGTTTACAGTGTGGATGGAGAAGAGCCGCATGTGTACGAGGCGCACTGAGCATAGCCGGGTGTGTAGGAGGCGCACTGAGCGGAGCCGGGTGTGTATGAGGCGAACTGAGCGGAGCAGGGTGTGTAGGAGACGCACTGAGCGGAGCCGGGTTTGTAGGAGGCGCACTGAGCGGAGCCGGGTGTGTAGGAGGCGCACTGAGCGGAGCCGGGTGTCTACGAGGCGCACTGAGCGGAGCCGGGTGTGTAGGAGGCGCACTGAGCGGAGCCGGATGTGTAGGAGGCGCACTGAGCGGAGCCGGGTGTGTAGGAGGCGCACTGAGCGGAGCCGGGTGTGTACGAGGTGCACTGAGCGGAGCCGGGTGTGTAGGAGGCGCACTGAGCGGAGCCGGGTGTGTAGGAGGCGCACTGAGCGGAGCCGGGTGGGTAGGAGGCGCACTGAGCGGAGCCGGGTGTGTACGAGGCGCACTGAGCGGAGCCGTGTGTGTAGGAGGCGCACTGAGCGGAGCCGGGTGTGTAGGAGGTGCACTGAGCGGAGCCGGGTGTGTACGAGGCGCACTGAGCGGAGCCGGGTGTGTACGAGGCGCACTGAGCGGAGCCGGGTGTACGAGGCGCACTGAGCGGAGCCGGAAAACAATGCATTTACGTAGCCAGGAGCCCTCATTATCATTGGAATATGTCAGGTTATTGTTTTTTTATTGTCTCTTGCTAACCTATCTTAACGCCACTCACCACGATGGGGCAGGCTCTGTGACCGGATGCTGGCAATGGGGTCACTGGACCTGTACCGCAGATCCGCCAGCTTCTTCCGGATCTGTGTACTGGAGCGCTGCACCCTAAATCTCTGGGCTAGGCCCCGACTGATCCTCCGCAGCACAGCCTGCTTGTGGAGGACTGGATGTTCAGAGCACTCATGACACTCATAGTCCCTAGCATCCACCTCTGCAACTAAGTAGCTCACTTCTACGTCGCCCCATGGTGTTGCTCGTCTCCTGGCCGCTATTTTGCCGCCTCTTAACAAGCTAGGCCGCATCAATGTCGTTAAACCCGCCCACAACGCATCAACGACGTAAACCACGCCTACGACGCATCAACGTCTCCAGCGGTTGATTACAGGACGCTACTGCGTGCGTGAAGGTAGCGGGCTGAATTTTAATCTCCAGGTCTGACCGAAGACGCTGCTGCGTTCGAAAAGTGATGCATTATCAATACAGCATCTCCGGTTGCACAGGAAGACTGGAGTGTTGGTGGTTTTATGTCTGGATATATAATTATTTTAAGATAGGTATTTATATTGGTATGTCTGTGAGTATGTATGTGTATATGTAGGTATCTGTATATCTGTGTAGATTTCTATGTATGTGTATATGGATGTATCTGTATACATATGAGTACACGTATGTATATACGGGCCCTTACTACTGAAAGAATGAGAAACAAAGTTTTTGCAAAGTAAAACACACAGTTTATTAGACAAATCATTACAATAACTAAAACAGTGTATAAATGTCAGTAGTAGCCCACTATAAGTTCTGATGCTGCCAAGTAACAGCACCAGGACCGTTAAAATATTGGCAGTAGTTGTCTCGGCAGGTCTTCGCATCGTGGGTGTTTCTGCCAGGTCCCAATGGTTGAAGGCCTGCAATTGCGGGATCATTTGCGCGCCATTCTCCGAGCTGCACTTCCCCATTAACTAGGCCCACAGAGTCCATGAAGCCAGGTGGACTGTACGCCAATGCATCGCGACGGCGAAGGAAGTTGTGAAGCACGCAACAAGCCAAAACTACGGAGTCTATCGATTCAAGCTTCATGTTAATAGGCGTGTGGAAAACTCTGAAGCGATTGGCCATGATACCGAAGGAAATTCTTCTTTCCTCTGTTAGACTTTTTTGGGGGAATGGTTTGATAAGATTGGGATGAAGCGGGAAGGCCTCATCTCCAACAAAAACAAAATTAAGGTTGCCTCTGGTCTCAGAGTTGGGAGGCAAGTGAAGGTCACAGTTGTTCAAACGCTCTCCAAAGAGTGTGTGCTCTAAAACGCCACCATCGGAAACCCTTCCATTCATGCCAACATCTACATTTATAAATTCGTAATTCGCGTTAACAAGGGCCATCAGGATGATGCTGAAATAGCCCTTATAATTAAAGAAATAGGATCCGCTGTTCGGTGGTTGAGTGATCCGGACATGTTTCCCGTCCAAAGCCCCACCACAGTTAGGGAACTGCCAAAGCTGCTCAAAATCGGAGGCAATCTTTTTCCATTCCTCCTCCGTGTTGGGAAACTGCATGTAGCTACGTAGACTGTGGAAAATCGCATTACATGTCTCTGGAATTAGAACGCTGAGCAGAGTCCTTGAAATGGCTGAAGAAAAATACAAGTCTTGCAGCGAGCGCCCGGTGGCCAGGAATCGCAGCGTGACTGCCAATCTTTCATCTGCCGGGATGGCAGCACGCATCGCTGTATCCTTCCGTTGAATCATTGGAGTAATTATTTCCAGTAAATGTTTGAAGGATTCCTCTGACATCCGCAGATAGTTGCGGAAATCATGAGGATTCTTCTCCTGAAGCTCTCTCACAAGTTGCATGTGGGACAAATCAGACCTCTTCTGCAGCCACTCTCTGGTCCACATGCGATGCTTTCGTTTGGAACGCCTCTCTAGCATCCGTGCCTCATCTTTAAGCCGAGCTTCCTCAACCAGCAATGCAGCAAACACAACAGCACACTGCGCATTGTTCATGATGCTGCAAACTGAAACAAATAAAATGAATAGATGAGAAAGTTATAAAAAAATTAAAAAAAAAAAAAAAAAAAAAAGGCACTCCCTTTTGTTAGCGTACATGACAGAAAACATGCTGTATGGGTGTGCATGCACAAGACCCCCTAAAATGGCAACCCATGCAAAAGTATATGTACACAGATAGCAGCCAAGCCCTCCCTCCCTCCAGAGCAATGATAGCAGATAATTAGTAGGTGCCCTAAAAATTAAGGAAAAATGAAAACGCATTTGAGACCCCAAACGATACCTACCGTGCACAAAATATAGGTGTCGGAAGAACAGTTGATAATAGATATATCGAAGAGGAGTCGCAGGCCGGAGAACTCTACAACGATCTGCAAACCACCACGCGGTCAGGAACAAAGGATGGAAGCGCTACTGTGTCGCCTTCTGTTGAAGGCATCTCCGCCAATCAGAACGCAGTAGCGACCACCAATCGGAGCGGAGGGGTGCGGAAAAGGCAACGCAAATGCACGCCCCTGTGTCGGTGTCTGAGTCGTCAACGAGGTCGTTGGTATGGTGTCAAACACAGCGATGTGTGCTACCCAGCGGGACCTCAACGATCAAAAAAAGGTCCAGGCCATTCTGACACGACCAGCGATCTCACAGCAGGGGTCTGGTCGCTGCTACGTGTCATACATAGCGATATCGCTACTGAGGTCGCTGTTGCGTCACAAAACTTGTGACTCAGCAGCGATCTCGCTAGCGATCTCGCTTAGTGTGACTGGGGCTTTAGAATACTTTATAATACCAGCTTAAAAAATGATAAAAATTATTTTAAAATCCGAAATGTTGGACTCCTGAAATGTATGTCCAGTAAATATACTCAATACTTGGTCGGGGCTCCTTTTGCATCAATTACTGCATCAATGCGGCATGACATGTAGGCGATCAGCCTGTGGCACTGCTGAGGTGCTATGGAAGCCCAGATTGCTGTGATAGCAGACTTCAGCTCGTCTGCATTTTTGGATCTGGTGTCTCATCTTCCTCTTCACAATACCCCATAGATTCTCTATGAGCTTAAGGTCAGATGAGTTTCCTGGCCAATCAAGCACAGTGATGCTGTTGCTTTTAAACCAGGTTTTGGCAGTGTGGACAGGTGTCATGTCCTGCTGGAGAATTAAAATTCCGTCTCCAAAAAACTTGTTGGCAGAGGGAAGCATGAAGTGCTCTAAAATTTCCTGGTAGATGGCTGCACTGACTTTGGTCTTCATAAAACACAGTGGACCTACACCAGCAGATGACATGGCTCCCCAAACCATCACTGATTGTGGAAACTTTACACTAGACCTCATGTAGCTTGGATTGTGGCCTCTCCACTCTTCCTCCAGAGTCTGGGACCTTGATTTCCAAATGAAATGCAAAACTTACTTTCATCTGAAGACAACACCTTGGACCACTGAGCAACAGTCCAGTTCTTTTTCTCCTTGGCTCATGTTCATGCTTCTGGGGTTGCCTATTGGTCATGAGTGGCTTGACACAAGGAATGCGACACTCATAGCCCATGTCCTGGATACGTCTGTGGGTGAAGGCTCTTGAAGCTATGACTCCAGCAGCAGTCCACTCCTTGTGAATCTCCCCCAAATTTTTGAATAGCCTTTTCTTAACAATTCCTTTTCAAGGCTGTGGTTATCCCAGTTGCTTGTGCACCTTTTTCTACCACCTTTTTCTACCACACTGTTTCCTTCCACTCAATTTCTCAAATATGCTAGGATACAGCACTGTGTGAACAGCCAGCTTCTTTATCAATGATCTATTGTGGCTTACCCTCCTTGTGGAGTGTGTCAATGACTGCCTTCTGGACATCTGTCAAGTCAGCAGTCTTCCCCATGATTGTGGAGCCTCCTGAAACAGAATAAGAGACCTTTTTAAATACTTAGGAAGCCTTTGCAGGTGTTTTTTGTTAATTATTCTAATTTACTGAGATAATGACTTTTAGGTTTTCATTGGCTGTAAGCCATAATCATCAACATTAACAGAAATAAGCACATGAAATAGATCACTCTGTTTGTAATGACTTTATATCATATATACATTTCACTTTTTGTATTGAAGAACTGAAATAATTTAAAGGGACACTGTCACCTGAATTTGGAGGGAACAATCTTCAGCCATGGAGGCGGGGTTTTGGGGTTTTTGATTCACCCTTTCCTTACCCGCTGGCTGCAATATTGGATTGAAGTTCATTTTCTGTCCTCCGTAGTACATGCCTGCACAAGGCAATCTTGCCTTGCGCAGGCATGTACTATGGAGGACAGCGGGTAAGGAAAGGGTGAATCAAAAACCTCAAAACCCCGCCTCCATGGCTGAAGATTGTTCCCTCCAAATTCAGGTGACAGTGTCCCTTTAACTTTTTGATGACATTCTAATTTAGTGAGAAGCACTTGTATTTAAGGCAGCACGGTGACTCAGTGGTTAGCACTGTGGTCTTGGATTCAAATCCACATAAAGGATCCTAGTAAAGTGAAACAATACTCATAAATATATATACAAATAAGTAAAGCCAAACAATAAAGTTAATTTTTGCAAAACCAAATGACATTCGACACGCGCATTTATAATACACATAGAGATACAGACAGTTAAAGGGAATCTGGCACCAGGATTTTGTTACCTCTTCTGAGCAGTATAATGTAGAGAAAGAGACCCTGATTCCAATGATGTATCACTTAGTTTACTGGGTGCTGTTGTTGTGACACCATCAGAGTTTTTAGATGTAGCATGAAACAGAGCTCAGAAAGCTGAGCCAACCCAGAACACAGCTTTCTGAGTTGCTTATCATAGGAGGGGGTGTGGTTGGACGACTTAACACAAGGCACCTAGTTCGGCAGTGATAATTTCCTTGTGATAAAACCTTCGTTGTAAGGAAATAATAGCACATAGTCTAATAAATGACACATCACTGAAATCTGTGTTTCCGCCCCTATCTCTTGCTGTTTTCAAATTACATAGCAGAAACCTGCTGACAGATTATTTTTAAAAATAGATTGTCATGGTGCAGAGAACCAGGAGCACCCAAGTATGGTGGATAGCTGAGGGGGTGTCACAAGAGGAAGGGGGCAAAGAGAATTTAAAATATTTAAAATATTAGCAATCACTGCCAAATAAGAATACACAGCATGAAAGAGGAGCCAATAAATAATTAAGTTGATGATACAAGATAGTAAATAGTTTAAAAGAATGTGACACATTTAATAGTAATTACTGGCCCCGGTCCATATTGCTGCTACTCCTCTGCTTATCCCTCCAATGTGTGTTTCATGTGTGACTTCTTCAGGGAGTAATAGTCCTGCTCCTCTGCCTCTCATTCCTACTTAGGTTTCGTGGGTGGCTTATTCAGTAAGTGATAGTCCAGCTTCTCCATCTGTCATTCCAATGCGCGTTTCGCTAAAGCTTCTTTGGGAAGTGATATTCCAACTTCTCTACCTCTCACTCCAACATGTGTTTCGCGTGTGGCTTCTTCAGGGAGTGATAGTTTTTCCTTAATTGTATATGTTTTGTGAGTATTGTTGCACTTTACTTTGATTCTTTATGTCACGTATGCAGATGACACACGTGGTTCGTGTACCGACTCTGACACAGGACGAGGCTTACCAAAGAGGGGCATGGCTAAACGGCTACCAGGTGTTCACTGAAGCTCCTGATGGTGGAGTCAAGCTTGGCTGCAGGTAGGCACCAGGTACCTATTCTAGGCAGTCACCGATACTGCAGCTTCTGACCCCAGGGGTCATGTAGTCAGACACGGAAAGGGCTAGGGCGCCCTTAAAACTAATAGGTTCTGGATACTCTGCAGAACAGTTACAGACACAGACTTGACTTCTGTCCAGACTACTAGGTAGGATCCACTGCTGAAGGGTTACTAACACAGAGTCTCAGACAGGGCTGATTTGGAGACTGTTATGACAGAAGTACCAGTGATTTTGGATTCAGGACACTGGCCACACCAGGAACAGGGGACTTCACAACTCATTAGTAGAACACCACACTACCTAATGATTCACTGTTGATTGGCACCTTCCTATTGGGGAGGGTGCCTTTTAAACCATATGACTCCCAGCTAATGGCTGGGAACCATCTTGCAGGTGACTCATCTACTAAATGCCTCCTAGCCATTGGCTTGGGGGCATTTTTCTATTTGCACTCTCCTCTGCCCCATTATTTTAAATTAATTTGGGCAATAAATAATTATTTCAAATTAAACCTTAAGTTTCCCTATTTTTGTGGCCCTTCTTTATTCACTTATCTCCTGTGTCACTCTTGTTTTAAAAAAAACAATAGATTTTCGTCCTGACAAAGCTTTGCCATTATTCTCGCTCAGGCAAGCTGTGTGAATCGCCTTCTTATTCATTATATGTAAGTTCCACACTACTAATTCTGTTAAGACTCTCAAATAACATAGTAACATAGTAACATAGTTAGTAAGGCCGAAAAAAGACATTTGTCCATCCAGTTCAGCCTATATTCCATCATAATAAATCCCCAGATCTACGTCCTTCTACAGAAACTAATAATTGTATGATACAATATTGTTCTGCTCCAGGAAGACATCCAGGCCTCTCTTGAACCCCTCGACTGAGTTCGCCATCACCACCTCCTCAGGCAAGCAATTCCAGATTCTCACTGCCCTAACAGTAAAGAATCCTCTTCTATGTTGGTGGAAAAACCTTCTCTCCTCCAGACGCAAAGAATGCCCCCTTGTGCCCGTCACCTTCCTTGGTATAAACAGATCCTCAGCGAGATATTTGTATTGTCCCCTTATATACTTATACATGGTTATTAGATCGCCCCTCAGTCGTCTTTTTTCTAGACTAAATAATCCTAATTTCGCTAATCTATCTGGGTATTGTAGTTCTCCCATCCCCTTTATTAATTTTGTTGCCCTCCTTTGTACTCTCTCTAGTTCCATTATATCCTTCCTGAGCACCGGTGCCCAAAACTGGACACAGTACTCCATGTGCGGTCTAACTAGGGATTTGTACAGAGGCAGTATAATGCTCTCATCATGTGTATCCAGACCTCTTTTAATGCACCCCATGATCCTGTTTGCCTTGGCAGCTGCTGCCTGGCACTGGCTGCTCCAGGTAAGTTTATCATTAACTAGGATCCCCAAGTCCTTCTCCCTGTCAGATTTACCCAGTGGTTTCCCATTCAGTGTGTAATGGTGATATTGATTCCTTCTTCCCATGTGTATAACCTTACATTTATCATTGTTAAACCTCATCTGCCACCTTTCAGCCCAAGTTTCCAACTTATCCAGATCCATCTGTAGCAGAATACTATCTTCTCTTGTATTAACTGCTTTACATAGTTTTGTATCATCTGCAAATATCGATATTTTACTGTGTAAACCTTCTACCAGATCATTAATGAATATGTTGAAGAGAACAGGTCCCAATACCGACCCCTGCTGTACCCCACTGGTCACAGCGACCCAGTTAGAGACTATACCATTTATAACCACCCTCTACTTTCTATCACTAAGCCAGTTACTAACCCATTTACACACATTTTCCCCCAGACCAAGCATTCTCATTTTGTGTACCAACCTCTTGTGCGGCACGGTATGTATAAATTAATTTCCTAGAAAATTGGTATTGTAAATAATTTATTTGGAAACTGTGTCGCACGTACACATGTTCGATTTGCTTTCATCTTTTTATGCTGGGTTTGCAAAAAAGTTTTAAAACATTTGCTAAATGGACACCCACCAGATTTACGCTTTATCCCCAATATGGATGATATCAGGGATTCATTTTGTGATAATTGGAATGATTCTTCTTCTTGTCAATGTAGCAAAATAAGTCTGATTGGTACTAAAATCAATGTGCAGAAGCCTAATTAAAAGAAAAGATGTAAGAATAGATAATAGCAATATTCATGTAGCAATGAAAAGATGACCTTCAAAACTACCTTTCCTTCATAGGATTTTTCTAATTCACAAATTGTAACTACTATCTTTAAAATGAAAGCCTAGTAGAACTTAATTTTCCAACTCATGGCCCATACAAAGGTGCTGCCATCCATTTGGTACATGGTTACAACATTAGGAAGGTTTCAGTCCCATAATCAATATGTCCTATATGACCTGCACATAATACGACCTGCACACATGAGTATAAAGTGACTGACAACTGATTAGTATATAGTGAACTGTCAGCAGTGCACTAAGATGGAAACATTAGCGTCAGCATGCACTGGAAATACCTGGACTCCACACACGATTAACTTTTATTATTATTATTATTATTACGCCATTTATTCCATGGCGCTTTACATGTGAGGAGGGGTATACATAATAAAAACAAGTACGATAATCTTAATCAATACAAGTCACGACTGGTACAGGAGGGGAGAGGACCCTGCCCGCGAGGGCTCACAATCTACAAGGGATGGGTGAGGATACAGTAGGTGAGGATAGAGCTGGTCGAGAAGTGGTTTGGTTGAGCGGTGGTTACTGCAGGTTGTAGGCTTGTCGGAAGAGGTGGGTCTTCAGGTTCTTTTTGAAGGTTTCGATGGTAGGGGAGAGTCTGATATGTTGTGGTAGAGAGTTCCAGAGTAGGGGTGATGTGCGAGAGAAATCTTGTATGCGATTGTGGGAAGAGGAGATAAGAGGGGAGTAGAGAAGGAGATCTTGTGAGGATCGGAGGTTGCGTGCAGGAAAGTACCGGGAGACGAGGTCACAGATGTATGGAGGAGACAGGTTGTGGATGGCTTTGTACGTCATGGTTAGGGTTTTGTACTGTAGTCTCTGGGTATTGGGGAGCCAGTGAAGGGATTGTCAGAGGGGAGAGGCCAGGGAATAGCGGGGGGGACAGGTGGATTAGTCAGGCAGCAGAGTTTAGAATAGATTGGAGGGGTGCGAGAGTGTTAGAGGGGAGGCCACAGAACAGGAGGTTACAGTAGTCGAGGCGAGAGATGATGAGGGCAAGGACTAGGGTTTTTGCAGATTCTTGGTTTAGGAATGTACGGATCCATGAAATATTTTTGAGTTGAAGGCGGCAGGAAGTGGAAAGGGCTTGGATATGTGGATTGAAGGAGAGATCAGTGTCAAGGAATACCCCGAGACAGCGAGCTTGTGGGACTGGGAAGAGTGGGCAGCCGTTTACTGTAATGGATAGGTTCGTTGGGGGGTCGCGTGAGATGGGGAAAGATGATGAATTCTGTTTTGTCCATGTTAAGTTTTAGAAATCTAGCGGAGAAGAAGGATGAAACAGCGGACAGACATTGAGGGATTCTGGTTAGTAGGGTGATGATATCTGGTCCAGAGATGTAAATCTGTGTGTCGTTAGCATAGAGGTGATACTGAAAACCATGAGATTCTATGAGCTGTCCCAGGCCGAAGGTGTAAATGGAGAAGAGCAGGGGCCCTAGGACTGAACCTCGTGGGACTGACAGATAGGGGGCGAGGTGAGGAGGTGGGGTGTGAGTGAAAGACGCTGAATGTTTGGTCTGTTAAGTATGACGCGATCCAAGATAGGGCCAAGTCTGTGATGCCAAGGGATGAGAGTGTCTGTAATAATAGGGAATAGTCCACTGTGTCAAAGGCAGAGGACAGGTCCAGGAGGAGGACAGAGTAGTGTCACTTGCTCTTGGAGGTTAATAGGTCTTCATTGGTGACCTTAGTTAGGGCAGTTTCAGTGGAGTGGTGTGACCGGAAGCCTGATTGTAAGGCCTCTTTCACACTTCAGTTGTTTGGCGTCAGTCACTACCAACATAGTGACGGATTGACGGATCCGTCACAATTGTTGAGAAAACGGTTCTAACGGATCCGTTTTTTTGACAGATCCGTTACTTGGGGGTTGTCTGGGAAAAGTATCTACTTTTTGGAGCATGCGCAATTGAAAAAACGGATTGGGGCGACGGATCCGCCGAAAAAACGGTTGCGGCGGATCCGTTGCCCATAGGCGGCCATTCTATGGAATGGCGGACGCGATGGATCCGTCGCGATCCGTCATTTCGGCGTTGACAAAAAATGTTTCAATGTCCGTCTATTTTCAGAAAACGTCCGCCAAATTTCGACGGATCCGTCGCATGGCGGATGGAACGGACGACCATCCGTCACAATCCGTCGCTAATGCAAGTCTATGGGAAAATAACGGATCCGTCAAAAAAAATTGACGGATCCGTTATTTGAGGAAAATGGCGGTTTTAGACTGACGCCAACAGAGACAAGGAAAATGGTGTACACTCAGGTCAGGGACAAGGAGGTGCTGGTAAACTGACCGTGAGGTCAAGTCAATCATTATAAAATAAATAATAAATAAACAAGGAGGAAAGAAAAAAAATGAAAATAATGAAAAAAAAAAAAAATCCTGAAAAAAAATCCTGAAAAAAACCATGAAAACATGGGTGAAGATAACAAGGTAAAAAATAAAAACCAATAAAAAATAATAACAATTGGGGGCAAAGATGAATGAAAATAAATACCAAAAAATGGAAAAAGGAAAATAAGTAAATGAGCCAAAATAAAAGAATAAAAAATTAAAAATAAGAATAAATATAAAAAAATTAAAAATAATAAATAATAAAATAAAAATAATAAAGGATAAATAAGAAAAATGCTCAAAAAAAGAAAAAAGAAAAGATAAATGAAGATCAAAAATTGCTGAAAATCAAAAATCTAGAACTATGCGCTAGATAACTCACCTACTGGATGGTGGACTCAACGTGTCTGGAAGGTAAATAATTAGAGAATTAGCATTTCGTTCTCTTATTGGTGTTTTATTATTGCATGTAGTGTTTTGTTTTCTTGTTTTGTTCTCCTCATGTAATTTTCTCCCCCCCCCCCCCCCCTTTTTTTTTTTTCTTTTTTTCTCTTTCTATAATGTTGCCCTATGTAAAACATTGTCTTATACAGTTTCTTTGCCTTTCAGTAACCCCATGAGTAAGACCCGGGAGGGTCGAAACGTCGGGTTTTTGTCTATTTCAAATGAATATGAATGTGACAACCACTTCTTTTTTGTTTTGTTTTCTTCAATAAAATTGGCATACACCTTTTGCATCTTACCAGTCTTGAGTGTGCGGTAATCTTTTTTGAATGTTAGACTGACGCCAAACAACTGAAGTGTGAAAGAGGCCTAAGCGGTCGAAGAGGGAGCAGGAAGATAGATGGGAGGACAGTTCAAGATGGACGTGTTGTTCCAGTAGTTTTGAGGCATAGGGGAGAAGTGATATTGGGCGATAGCTAGATACAGAGGATGGGTCAAGAGAGGGCTTTTTGAGGTTAGGTGTGATTGAGGCATGTTTAAACCCCATCATCAAAATCACGACTTCCTTTTTAATCACAGAACTGTTTACTGACAAAATTTGATTAGTGTTGAGGTGAGGACCAGCACTGAGACCTTTCCCCCAAAGATATATAATGCAGAAGATTTGTTACCTATTTCTGTTTGGTGATTCCTTTCAAAAGGGTGAGAGAGCTGCCCTGATCACAGTCAGGACATAGATCTCCCCATATGACTTATGCAAAGACCACACACACGTACATATGGAATTTCCTTAATGGAAAGAAGGCGAGAAAGGAGCGCTTTCTGACAATAGTAGGTTAAAAATAAAAATATAAAATATACACCTGAGGAAGGCTAGATGCAGGCGAAACGCAGAGTGTTTTTAAATAAAAGTTTATATTTTTATATGTCTTATCCATACTCATTGGATCCATTTGATCCATTCTATTTTAACGTAAACGCCCTTCATCTGTTTTTTTTTTCACTTTATAAAGACCACATAAAGTGACTAGAATCACATTTTCATATTTGTTTAGGATACTGACGTCATTTAGGAGTGTTGTTTTTACTAATAAAAATGTCTACAGTCCAGATTTTGCTGAGGACCAAGCACAAAAAAAGTGTGATATATCAAAATCACACTCAAAAGTGGATGTTTTGAAGTTGGTTCCAGGTGGTCCTGGGGAAGGGGCTTCAAGTGTACCTGACAATTAATTTAATTTTTCAGTATAAGATGTCCTATTTGTGTACATGAGAAATAACACTTTATTTGTCCATTATACCACCAGTATATCACCAGTTTTTCCCTTTGGATGCTATATTCCTAATTTTCAGTTCCCCTGAGTAATGGGTATGATGTTTCCTATACACATCACATAGAAAGAGAGGGATTCCTTCTTATTTCTCTGTTTAACACATGTTCATAATTAACAGTAGCATGGTGGACATGGTACAGAATTACTGAGCTGTGTAGCTGTGAATCAAGCTCTGGGATAAGTTAAATCACTCACTAACTTTAACTCAACTGCCTGTTTTAATATCTGCTTGTTTTCTCAGTCAACTCCTCAATCCTACTCACCCCTACTTACTTTATAGAGTATAATAGGATGCAATTTGACTCCGCACTGTACTGATAGTGTTTTGCTTTGACCTGGACACATTTTGTATTCTACATGTTGGTAAATAGACCATGAGACATATTACTCCAGCTATCTGTGATATCTTGATTGGTTTACATTTTATTGATAGGCAGAGATTCTAGATAATTTGTGACTGCAGACCCCTGAGATGTAAATATGCCACCAATACTTTATTAGTAATCAAACAATTATAAGCAACATCATTATACACAGTCTGATTATTATCAATACCCTATTTGAACCATGTGACCAAATCCAACTTTTCTGTTAACTAAATCATGCAAAATTATTATTTTGATCATACAGACACTGGAACATAAACTATACATTTACTTAACATAAAAATGGTGCAGTTCTTAGAAAAGCCTAGCTTGATAGACAAATTATATCAACCTGAAAAACAGTCTGATTAGGGGGAAACTTCATGTTGTGTCTGGTCACACATTGGTTACGCTCCAATTGCCAAGGTGGCACAATTTGGAGACTAATTTATATGGTTATTATCCAAAGAGGGTGGGTCGAAATTCGGCCAGCCGCACCATGTGTCCTCACCATTAACTAGGTAGTGAACTAACCCTACTCATACTCACTGTCAAGTTATATAGTCAGGCATCTGATGAATTCGGGAACATAAACTTTTCATCATTATAAAAAAAATATTTTTCTATTTTTTGTGTCTTTCGTTTTGCAAACAAGATTATTTTAGTTTTCCGATACTAATTTTTGCAGTTGGCAATTTCAAAATTGTTTCTCAATAGCAAGTCAGGTCTAAATTTTAGATTTAGATATAAGGAGGTTGCAAAAAAAAACATGAAAATTGATGTATTTTAGACTATATAATGCGTACTTCTGATCGGTGACAGGTTACATATCTGTAACCGAAGGAATCCTGGCATTCTACACAGCAGGCCGTCGTATCAGAAATCTCGCCTGCAAAATTCTTGTTTAGAATCGCTCTCTCTGGATGAAATCCATGTCTTTATTTGGAAAGGATTAAAAGGGATTAGGGAGACCTAATGAAGCCACCCAATGCTTTGCAAATAATCAGTTACACAGCTCAGAAAGAGCCGAATCGGGAGCATCCCATCTGCACATTCCTGCTCACTTCACAAGAGATCACATAGCAGTCAAACAACTCTAGGGCAGATTACGTGTCAGTAATGATTACTAAGAAGATTGTCACCAATTAAAGCAATTTGTGGGGTTCATTTAGCTTCATAGCACATGGTAGCTAGAGAGTAATGGTTAAAACATGTGCGTATTAACTGGAAAATATTTTTGAAAGCTGTAGGCTGGTAACTGTAGAGCTGGGATGATCGGCCGCTGGTCTTCAGAAACATAAGAAGCCCCGTATACCTTCTTGTGACATACTTTTTATAGATATGATCATAGCAATGAAGTGCATGAATCCTCAGTGTGTGCCACTAGTCCTGCGTGCTATGCCATATGTCAGAGATAAAATCTATATAAAGCAGCTTTACCTATAACAAATCTCAATTTACTATGGAAAAAACTCTATATGAATTGGTATGAAACTGGAGATACTGTAGGCTCTAGGCTTGGACTGGCCCACAGAAGAATCCTCCGGTGGACCACCACCCTTTTATATGAGCAGTACTTGAGCAGTACTTGGCACAATTTACTTGAATCACTATGTATTCATTTAACAAGCCACTCAGTTCTTTGTTATTTAGATTTGTTATTGAAGATAATGTCACATTTGCATGTAGCAAAAAAGTGGGGCTCTGGAGCTGTTTACTGGTGGGCCCTTGGCACTCTAGTCCGACACTGTAGACTCCATAGAAGTCTACAAATGTCCTTTCATGATTTCCATCAGATCAGAGTTCTCATGGAGCCTTAAAGGAACTTTGTCACCTTTGAAACTCTCTATACTTCACCCTTAGGCTCGGTTCACACAGCGTTTTCTCCTATGTTCAGTGGACCCGTCAGGGCTTCTGTCTGAACCCTCCGCAAAACGGGATTTAGGCGTAAACGCCAACGTTGCCATTGACTATAATAATTCAGATGAGGCAGACACTAAGACGTAGTAGTCATTCATGGACAGTTTGAGTCTTTTTGATTTGTCTATGGGCATACAGTGGGAACGGGAAGTATTCAGACCTCTTTAAATTTTTCACTCTTTGTTTCATTGCAGCCATTTGGTAAATTCAAAAAAGTTAATTTATTTTCTCATTAATGTACACTCTGCACCCCATCTTGACTGAAAAAAACAGAAATGTAGACATTTTTGCTAATTTATTAAAAACAAAAACTGAAATATCACATGTTCATACGCATTCAGACCCTTTGTTCAGACACTCATATTTAAGTCACATGTTGTCCATTTCCTTGTGATCCTCCTTGAGATGGTTCTACTCCTACATTGGAGTAGAGCTGTGTTTAATTAAACTGATAGGACTTGATTTGGAAAGGCACACACCTGTCTATATAAGACCTCACAGCGCATATAAGACCAAATGGGAATCATGAGGTCAAAGGAACTTGCCAAGGAGCTCAGAGACAGAATTGTGGCAAGACACAGATCTGGCCAAGGTTACAACACAATTCCTGCAGTACTCAGGATTCCTAAGAGCACAGTGGCCTCCATAATCCTTAAATGGAAGAAGTTTGGGACCACCAAAAGTCTTCCTAGACCTGGCTGTCCAGCCAAACTGAGCAATTGTGGGAAAAGAGCCTTGGTGAGAGAGGTAAAGAAGAATCCCAATATCACAGTGGCTGCGCTCCAGAGATGCAGTAGGGAGATGGAAAAAAGTTCCACAAAGTCAACTATCACTGCAGCCCTTCACCTGTTGGGCCTTTATGGCAGAGTGGCCTGACAGAAGCCTCTCCTCAGTGCAAGACATGTGAAAGTCCGCATAGAGTTTACTAGAAAACACATGAAGGACTCCCAGACTATGAGAAATAAGATTCTCTGGTCTGATGAAATGAAGACAGACTTTTTTGGTGATAATTCTAAGCGGTATGTGTGGAGAAACCCAGGCATTGCTCATCACCTGTCCAATACAATCCCAACAGTGAAACATGGTGGTGGCAGCATCATGCTATGGGGGTGTTTTTCAGCTGCAGGGACAGGACAAATAGATGCCATTGACGAAAACATGAATACGGCCACGTACAGAGATATCCTGGATGATAACCTCTTCCAGAGTGCTCTGGACTTCAGACTTGGCCGAATGTTCATTTTCCAACAAGATAATGTCCCTAAGCACACAGCTAAAATAACAATGGAGTGGCTTTAGAATAACTCTGTGACCATTCTGGACTGGCCCAGCCAGAGCCCTGACCTAAACCCAATTGAGCATCTCTGGAGAGATCTGAAAATGGCTGTCCACCAACGTTCACCATCTCCATGGAAATGGAGAGGATCTGCAAGGAAGAATGGCAGAGGATCCCCAAATCCAGGTGTGAAAAACTTGTTGCACCATTCCCAAGAAGACTCATGGCTGTACTAGCTCAAAAGTGGGCTTCTACTCA
The DNA here is from genome assembly GCF_032444005.1 of Ranitomeya imitator. Classification (NCBI taxonomy): domain Eukaryota; kingdom Metazoa; phylum Chordata; class Amphibia; order Anura; family Dendrobatidae; genus Ranitomeya; species Ranitomeya imitator. The sequence goes on along the minus strand of NC_091282.1, from coordinate 720,958,753 downwards.
ATACTGAGCAAGTGATATTTCAGTTTTTCTTTTTTAATAAATTTGCAAAAATTTCTACATTTCTGTTTTTTTCAGTCAAGATGGGGTGCAGAGTGTACAGTAATAAGAAAAAATTAACTTTTTTGAATTTACCAAATGGCTGCAATGAAACAAAGTGAAAAATTTAAAGCTGTCTGAATACTTTCCGTGCCCACTGTAAGTCCTTACATATTGGTCACTGGCAACATCACTCGAAAACTACCATGTAAAACGTGTATCTGGTCTTTCCTAACCATTAATAATCCATGCATATCCCCCCAAATAGATTTTATAACTACAGACAAATGATTTCCTATGAGATAACATTGCGCAGTATCATGATATGCCAACATGCGCCTGGTATCCCACTTCTCATTAGGCATCGGAACCAGCTCAACGGGACAATTTTATGCTAATACTTGTCAGTGAATTCATTTGTAATAACAAAATGCAATCAAAGAGACTTAGACTCATTTTACTACCCTATAATGTAATAAATTCATACTAATAGAAGTCACGCCAACGTTACCAGCAACTCTTTCAGTGCAGAATACTGAAATGGAAATGGAAATTCACGAGATGTCTCATTGTTCAAGTGACCACCCGTATGTTTGAGAATAAATATTGGTTATAGGATACATATGACATTGAACGTTTGGGTTACCTGACTGGTTACAGAGATGTATTCAGCTACTCCTAATGTCTCCAGGGAAGGCACGCAGCTCCACGACTGTGGCCTGGAGATAATTACAACATGTGTAGAACTTAGGACGGGAGCATGCCTTGCAGAGCACAACTGTAATCCTTTAATCAGATGTTTGGCTTCTTTTTAAGATAACATCTTCAATTGATTTAGAGAACCCCTCCTCTATATTTAAGGCAAAAATGGGGTAATGAGTTTCATTTGAGAGTCTAGTCTTACAGGATGATGAATGGCTGTTGTCAGCTCTACTTGACTTTGACTGGTAGATGATGCAGAGTTTGGAGGGAAGCAAAAAGGTGAAGACCGGGTCAACCACATGTGGCTGTGCAAACAGCATGTTCAATCCTCTTGAAGAATTGTATTTACCTATCTATGGATCATACATATGAAGCAAAAATGTAAAGCATTCCCGCTGCTATTATTATTATCATTCATGTCTGGAATGAAAACTCTGGCACAATAATGCAATTTGTCAAAGGGTTTTCTTCATTTGCTTAGAGACCCATAGTCAAAATGGTTTGGTTGCTCCAGATGCTATTGTTCATTTTAATCAAGTTAATCACAAATAATATTATGTGTGATACTTACTGTAATCTCTGTGAGCTAAACATCCATATTATACAAAACAAGACCCCTAACAATATTTACTTTCTTAAAGGGGTTGGCCACTACTCATAAAGACCCTTCTGAATCCCTATATTTCCCCACCCCCAAGTGAAATAAGAACACCTTTACTCACTTCCGGTAACGGCATCGTTCCACCGGTGTCAGCACTGGTTCTCCCAGGGCTCACCTGACATTTTTATGTCATGCAATTACTGCAGCCAATTAGCGCCGACTTCACTCACCCCGCCTTCGAACAAATCAAGACATCCAGAGGAAGTAAGAGAGCAGCTGCAGTTCTCAGGTCCTCGCAATGTCAATAACATCTGTAGGAGGGGAAAGTTAAGACTACTGTGATTGGCAGCAGGGATCATGTGAAAAAGCAATGGCAATCAATCCTTGGGCGAGTCAGTGCCAACACTACTAAAATAGTGCTGGAAGGGTGTCGGCACCGGATGAGTATAGGTGTCATTAATTTATTGGATTCGGAAAGGGTTTTCCAAGAAATGGACAATCTTTTAATAAAATACAGAACTTTCTGCTACAAAGTATTTTCTCCTCCTCTGTAATCATATACATAGCTACAAGGTTTCTCTTGTGCTGCCCATCTTCACTGGAGTGCTCTACCTCCTTCCTTTATTATCTGGATGGTCATATATTTGTATACAGGGTGGGCCATGTTTTTGGATGCACCTAAATAAAATGGGAGTGGTTGGTGATATCAACTTCCTGTTTGTGGAACATTAGTATATGGGCGTGGGAAAACTTTTCAAGATGGGTGGTGACCATGGTGGCCATTTTGAAGTTGGCCATTTTGGATCCAACTTTATTTTTTCCAATGGGAAGAGGGTCATGGGACACGTAAAACTTATTGAGAATTCCACAAGAAAAACAATGGTGTGCTTGGTTTTAATGTAACTTTATTCTTTCATGAGTTATTTACAAGTTTCTCTTTGTTTACAGGCATTGACATGTCGCAGACCTTAACACGTGAGGAGCGGATAGAAATTGTGTTGATGTCTGGTGAACGCAGTGCCCAGGTCATTGCAGCAGATTTCAAATCAAGACACCCTACGCAAGAAAGTTGTCACCATTCCCATGTTATTTAGCTGTACCCATATAAATGGCCCACCGAAAAATTTTTGCTTCATCACTGAACATAATGTTCTGTTTAAACTGAGGGTCCTGATCTAATTTTTGCTTTGCCCATTCTGCAAATTCAGCTCCAGTTGAGTTCTCTTTAATAAACATATGTATTCTTTTTCAATGTACAGTATTTAAAGCAATAGTCCACATTTCGGGACTTTTTTTTAGCGTAATTAATTACATGTATTTGTGGTTAAAAATCACTTTTGCCATTGTGTTTTATTACAAATGTTGCACTGCTTTGCTTTTAGAGGTTCTTTGATTCCGAGTCATAAAGATGTTTATGCCAGTTTTCTAGAGCAAAAAATATTCAGATTTCATTGTTATGCAACTTGGGAGATGCGCAAAAAGTTTTTGACTTTTGACATTTTCATTCAAGCCCTTGCCAGCTACGCCAATACGGGCAGCTCATGCTTGCACATGATGGAGCTTATCTATGCCTGTCCATCAAATTCATGAAAAGTTACACCATTTCTGCTGGAGGCTTACATCACTTGTAAGATGCACCTCTTATTCAAGAATGGCGCATACAACGTCTCTCTTAATGTATTGGGGCCTTTGTTTCCCTGCACATTCAAATTGATTTAAAATTGTGATAAAAAGTGTAATGCGACATTATTATAAAGAGTTTTAGATACATATAATACAAACACCATAAAAATGTAAATGTAAAATTAAAACATTTTTAGGTTAACTATTTAGGTTTAATATTTAAAATACAATTTTATTTTAGAAGAGTAAAAACAACAACAAAAACTGCCAATAGTAAAGCATCCACTGACCACTATATAGTAGTGTGTACTGCAATGCGCCCTACTGAGAGTTCTTATCTGGACATAGTGATCTTCCCAATACTAATAATAATTCCTAATAATAAGATATGGCTCACACTAGTGGGAATTCTGGACCCAAGGAAGTGTCCTGTCCTGTGTTATTTTAAGTACTGGTAGCTAACAATCAGATATTCGACCCCAATGTCGACCCTTTCACGAGCCTGGTCACATGACAAGAATCTCAATTTGCAGACACTGTGTTTCGGGGTACTGCCCCTCATCAGTGCAAAGTGGAGATCTGGCTTGGCTGTGTGAGAGGCGTCCAACCAATATCCAAGAAGTATCGTTTCTCCTTGCGGAGATTGACATGCTAAGCATGCTGAGATGAGGAGACTTAAAGCCGAGATTCAGGTTTGCCTATTATCCTAAGTCATGTGACAAGGCTCATTAAAGGGTCGACATTGACTTGTAAGATTGCTACCTTCCAAAAGGTGGCACTAGAGATCTAGTTCTCTTCCTCTCTGAAGAGATAATTAGCATATTTCAAAAAGGAGCATTGTGGCTTTTAGTCTCCTCATCTCGGCATGCTTAGCATGTCAATCTCTGCAAGGAGGAACAATACTTTTTGGATATTTGTGGGGAAAACCCTTTTAACTCCATTTTATCGACCAGGGGTATTTCAGTTTTCCAATTTCTGTTATTTGCTTCCCTTTTTCCCAGAAAAGGTAGTTAGTTAGTGTTGTTTGATCAGATGAGGCTGGTTTGGCACATGAAGAGATACGACATTAGTGATAGGGACCATTCATATTTCAGTACACTTTTACATGGTTGGATGGTTTTTGTGTTCTTTGATTTAAAAAAAAACCCACTAACTTATGTTTTAACATTTAGAGCAATATTGGAGTTCTTGTGCTCATTCATAGCAGTGTGCGGGAGCATTGTATAGGTATATGTGTGAGTATAGGCGGCACGTGTGCGCTTTACAGAATAGAGAGTAAAATGCTGATCACGGGTTTCTACCAGGTCGGACGAAAGTCTTTTAACTGATTTTACCAAATGTCGGAACTACTTGTATGAAATCACAGTACTTGTCCTAAAATATGAGTTTGGAGGGTAGAACACCTGTTCCTGCTGATTTTTTTTCTAATCTGATAAAATATGTGGCTATTACTTTGATGAATTTTCCTCTTTCAGAAAAAGCAGTACTTTATGGGAAAACAGCTGTTATTTCAGAATACGACATTGATGAATACACCCCTAAATCTTTAATGCTCCCCGGATGCCCAAAGAGCTAATGTGTCACTGTCATTGCAGTTGATTAAAAACTATTTCTGTACATATCACACAACGGCATCTTTATATCTGCCATATGGATAGTATTCTCTCCACTAAATTTACATCGCGGAGCTTCATTTAGCCCATGCTGATTCCCTACAGAAATGCAACTCCAAAACACAATTAGAATTGTCGAGATCCGCTCTACGTTAAGACTGAAGAGCCACAGGCTATGGACAATTTGTATCCGGGGTCTTACCACACTCACTATCTGACCGATGGCTGGAATGAGAAGGTCTGAGCCTAAAGCAAATGGGGGAGCTTGGATGTATATGCAAAATCATATTCAACATTCCCAGCTTTCAGCAGCAGAAAGTCAGAGCGCGGGGAGGAAAATACTTTGTCATCAAAAACCATAATAATTACGTGTCAAGAGTAATTACAGCTCTGAGGGGTAACCCGTCTAATCTTAAGTGACAGGGGAAAGTGTTTTCGCAAGGGAAGATGCATAATGGGGTGAAATCAGATACAAAAAAAATATTCTTCGTGTTCTATTTGTGGATGCACAGAAGAAACACAAGCTTCTTAGATTCTATTTGCAATGCATAAAAGTTTCTCTGCAGGAAGATGTTATTTCACCCTAGACACACTGCCCACTTTCTTCCCCTCCGCTACATGCCAGCTCCGAAGCATTGCAGGACATAATGGCCTGATTTTGTAAATGGCAGGACTTTCATCCGCACAATGCTAATTACTTGCCGTTGATTCTTTTTGACACGTTGTGTCTGCAGTAAACTACTGACCAGGGTGTATGTAAATAGTTCATGGACTGAAGTCAGATAACTGGATCGCCCCCAGACACACAGGGCCTCACGTTCTCGGTGCCGGGCCTCTCTGGTTCGGTTCTGAGGCTGTCACGGTGGCTAGACCCGGTCCGCGACCCTGCTAAGGGGCGTCCAATAAAGGTGGTGCAGTCTGTCAGGGGTTTGTGACGACACCTGTGGTGTTCGGTCAGGGTGACCGACGCTGCTGTGGGGTCCACTGGGGTGATGGAATAGCAGCTGGATGGTATACCTTCCCACAGGTGAAGTATGTCCCCAGGGCTTCCCAGTAAGGTGGATGGTGATGGTGTGAGGTGCAGGCAATAACGAGGACACAGGGTTGCAGTCTCTTTACCTCTTTACTGAAGACTTCAGGATCCTCAATCCAGAGCACGTTTAACAGGGCTATCAGAGACCGGCGGCCTGATGGGCACTTCCAGAGTTTCCCTCGCAGATGGAAATTGTTGCCCACCACTAGCGCCTGTGTGTTGTAGTCCTACCCTGCTGAGTATTCGGGATAGTCCTCACAACTGCTGTTCTCGTTCGTTCGTTCTCTACAGCTCTCTCTCTCTCTTTAGTTCCAGATGTTGCTAGTTTCTCGTCCCCCAGTATGTTTTGGCTAGGACGCACCCGTATGACGGGAAGGCCGGGAGGTTTTCCGGGAACATAGAGACGCCCCTCTCCCACTGTTGCCCCCTATGTTTTCTTAGGAAATTTAAGGTAGACAGCCAACCTATAATTAACTGTCCTGTGGAGTTTGAAGTAAGGCCTGAAGTCAGTTACTCCCGCGGTGTTCCGGCCACTGGCTACGCTCCTCAGTAGGATGTTGCCTCGGTCTCACGGCACGACTCCTACTGGTCCTCCTTTTTGCTTGATCTCATTTACACTGTTCCACAATATCCTTCCTTTCTTGTCTCTTTCTTAGGATACCACCGCAAGGTGTGCAGGCGCAGTTCTGTAACGTTCTGTTCTGTTCGCTATGCACCTGCCAGATTCGCACGCCTGACAGGGACCCCCCTGTGCCTCCTCCCGCAACACCCCCTGCCACGGGATGTTGCCTGAATCCAACCCAGTCAGCTTCTGACTAACTTTCTATCCAACCCCTAGTTTTACCAGTGTGAGGAGGGGCCCAATAAATAAAGCCTTTTGCTCTCCCTAGTGGCTGGAGTGTGAAGTGTAATGTGTGCTGGTGATACCTGGTCAGGAGAATTCCTTCAGTGCCATCAGACGTACCATCACTCCCCTTAGTGGCAGAGTGTCATACTGCAACGACCAGGTCTCTGGGGCGGTGCATAACCATACTGGTGGCCTTGGAACAGGGGATATAAATTATATTAAGTAACCCATAAATGGTGAACTAAGCACAGGTTCAGACACTGGCAAACATCTTAGACATACCGATCTGAAGAAGGCCTCATTCAGATATCCTTTTTTTTTTGCAAACGTGAAAATCGGGCAAGTTGTTCTGATCAGATTTTGGTGTCCAATTTTCTCACAAGTGAAGACCAACATTTTTCAATTTTTCCATAAAAATATGACTGCAGTTAAATGTCATCTGAGTACAGTCCAATTTTTTCACGGACCCATTGACTTGCATTGCTGATTTTGATCCAACCCTCGGATTAAAATCAGACATGTCTTCGATATTTCCCATTGAGCGCTAGGTGCGACGAAAAAATTCAGACATGTGAATGGCCCCATAAGACTATCACAGGCATGAATGCTCTCCATGAAAAACAAGGATAGCACTCATATGCAATAATCGGACTAAGAATCTGACTGAATGAAGACTAAGAATTAGATTTTTTAATATTACATTGAAGGAGGAATCAACTTTAAAGAAGGACTCCCATCAAAATTTGTATCCTCTTAATACAGTGGCATGTAAAAGTTTGGACCCCCTCTGATCATTTTGACTATTTTACGATTTTACATATTGACATATTTACTGCTATTGTGAACAGTTAAGCAGATTAAAGATTAAATGATTTCATAAAGGCTTAAAGTTAAAAATAACACATTTCCTTTGTATTTTAGGCAAAAAAAATTGTCATTTTTTACATTTTAAAAATTACAAAAAGGAAAATGGGCCAATGCAAAAGTTTGAGCACTCTGGAACATTTCTGTGCTCAGATAATTTTGACCAAGATTTCAGACTTTAATTAGCCTGTTAGCATTATGGCTAGTTCATTATCATCATTAGGAAAGGCCAGGTGATGCAAATTTCCCAACTTTATAAAAACCCAGCCTCCTCTAATGTTATGGCAAATACAGCAGCCATGGATTCGTCTAAGCAGCTGCCTAGCACTCGGAAAATGAGAATGGTGGAGGACCACAAAGCAGGAAATGGCTATAAGAAGGTAGCAAAGAGTTTTCAAGTTGCTCTTTCCTCATTTCAAAATATATCATATATACTCAAATATAAGCCAACCCGAGTATAAGCCGAGGCACCTAAATTTGAAAGGAAAAACTGGGAAAACTTATTGACTCGAGTATAAGCCAGGTATGCATTGTCCCCTCATCCCTATCCTGGTATGCATGGCTCCCCATCCCTGTCCTTGTATGCATGGCTCCCTGTCCCTGTATGCATGGCTCCTTATCCTCATCCTTGTATGCATGGTTCCTTATCCCCTATTCTTGAATGCATGACTCCCCATCCCTGTCCTTGTATGCATGGCTTCCCTTCCCTGCATGCATGGCTTCTTATCCCCATCCTTGTATGCATGGTTACTTATATTCTATCTCTGTATGCATGGTTCCTATAAAAAAAACACATCCTACTTACCTTCCCTACATGCCCTCGCTACATCTCGTTCCAGCGCCAGCAGGTCTTCCAGCCAAGCGATCACGTGTCCCACACTCATTAAGGTAATGAATATTCACATCTATCCACTCCAAAAGCTGTGGAGTTTATATTCATTACCTTAATGAGCGGTGACACGAGATCGCTCGGCAGGAAGAGCTGCTGGCGCTGGAACGAGATGCAGTGAGGGTGCACAGGGAGTGTATGTAGGATGTGTGCTTGAAGCCAGCGGCTGCGGCTGTGACTGCGCGCTATAAGAGCCAGTGCAGTGAATATTCATTTCTCTTTAGCAGTGGGCACAGACTTTAGCTGCAGCCCCCGACTCCTGCCTCTGTGACCCGCTGCTCCGCCGCTCCCCGTCCCCAATCTTTCTGGGACAATAACTCATGTATAAGCCAAGAAGGGCGTTTTCAGCAAAAAAAAAATGTGCTGAAAAACTCGGCTTATACACGAGTATATATGTATTTAAGAAATGGCAGTTATCAGGAACAGTAGAGGTCAAGATAAGGTCTGGAAGACCAAGAAAAATTTCAGTGAGAACTGCTTGTAGAATTGCTAGAGAGACAAAACAGAATCCCAACTTAACTGCAAAAGATCTTCAGAAAGATTTAGCAGACTCTGAAGTTGTGGTACATTGCTCTACTGTTCAGAGACAGCTGCACAAATATGGCCTTCATGGAAGAGTCATCAGACGGAAACCTGTCGTGTGTCCTCATCATGAAATTCAGCATTGGAAGTATGTAAAAGAACATCTAAACAAGCCTGATGCATTTTGGAAATAATTCCTGAGGTTTTTTTATGCGTTTTTTCATGCAAATTTTAAGCTGCATTTTATAGTACCAATACAGGCTATGAGATTTCAGAAATCTCATATACACACATTGTTTTTTTGTCATCAAGATTTTGTGTTTTGCATAGTTTTTTGCACAATAGAGCATGTCACTTTGTTCAGCGTTTTTTCACCCATTGATATGAATGGGTGGTGAAAAAACGCACCAAAAATGCGGGTATCAACACATCCATCTCTCAGGGCCTGGATTGAGCTGGTAAACTCAATTATACCTTATGAACGAGCATTATACCAGAATAGTGGTTGCTTAGGCTACTTTCACACTGGCGTTTTTTTTAATATGTCGCAATGCGTCGTTTAGGGGAAAAAACTCATCCTGCAAAGTTGTTTGCAGGATGCGTTGTTGCCCCATAGAGTTACATTACTGTCGCATTGCGACGTATTGACACACATCGCAACCGTCTTGCGACGGTTGCACCGTGTTGTGGCGGACCGCCGGGAGCAAAAAACGTTAAATGTAACGTTTTTTGCAGCCGACGGACCGCTTTTTCCGACCGCACATGTGCGGCCGGAACTCCGCCCCCACCTCCCGGCACCTTACAATGGGGCAGCGGATGCGCCGGAGAAATGCATCCGCTGCCTCCGTTGTGCGGCACAACAAACGCTACCGTCGGAATCTCGGCCCAACGCAATGCGATGGGCCGAATCCGACGCTACTGTGAAAGTAGCCTTAGGGAAATTTTATAAAATTTGGGATGTATGGAACTTGTCGTACCTCACTATGTCATCACGTGGTTAATGGCCTAGCTCCAGTATGATAGAGTTAGGGCTTGTTTTCACATGCGAGGAACACGTCCGTGTCTCGCATGTGGAAACGAAGCTCTGGCGCTGGCACTCCGGAGCGGAGCGTGCGGCCGCATAGCAACACATGGAGCCGCACGCTCCGCTCCGGAGTGCCGGCACCAGAGCTTCGTTTCCACATGCGAAACACGGACGTGTTACTCGCAAGTGAAAACAAGCCCTTAGAGGTAAAATATGCATTGGTTCACACTACGCTTCAGCATTAAATTATTAACGCAATGTAGATTGTTTTGGCAGTAAGATAGTTCTGGGGTTCTAAAGTACGTAGGTACTTTAGACGTATTGTAATATTTCAAGTTTTATATGACCAAGTCTATGTATTGAGATTTGCATTAATGAAAAATCATTGTATACGTTTACTGTTTTTCATAGCTATTATGATGAGTGCTGATCTGGTTATATGCAAAATATGTATGTCTTACTTTTTTGTTGTTTAAAAAACAATTTTTTTTAAAAATGCAGGTTTCAGGTATTGCTGCATTTTTTGAGCCAAAACCTGATTCTATGAAATATGATTTTTTTTCAACACTAAAAAAAAACGCAGCACAGAAAAGCAAGAAAAACCAAGGAAAACATGTTTTTTTCCTGCAGCTTCTTACCTGGCAAGAGATCAGGTTCTGCTGCAGAAAGGAAATGCTGAAAAAAACGCCTAGTGTGAACTTTCCCTTAAGGGTCAACACTGACTTTTAGGACCGCTAGCTCCAATAGGTGGCACTAAAGACCCTGTTTTCTTCCTCTGTGAAGAGGCTATTTGCATATCTTTATACGCAAGGAAGCACTGTATAGCCTAGGAGTGCACACCCTGTGACTCAGAACATGTGGTTCCCGAGCCCATGTGTGACTTGTGGTGGTTTACCAGCTTGGTAGCATCAGATCTAACAAACAGCTATGAAGAGAAGGTGACTTCTCGGAGTGGCCCCATACAGAAGTGTAGATCTGGATACACATACACTGGCCTTAGGGGTGGAGAGGTTAATATAATAAACTGGTGATAGGATTATAGCATCTGATAGAGAGGTGCTTCGAGCTGGCTGCAATAGTGTAAAGGTACCGTCACACATAACGATATCGTTAACGATATCGTTGCTTTTTGTGATGTAGCAACGATATCGTTAAGGAAATCGTTATGTGTGACAGCGACCAACGATCAGGCCCCTGCTGGGAGATCGTTGGTCGCTGGGGAAAGTCCAGAACTTTATTTCGTCGCTGGATCACCCGCTGACATCGCTGAATCGGCGTGTGTGACGCCGATTCAGCGATGTCTTCACTGGTAACCAGTGATCCAGTGACCTTGGCCGGTCAATGTTTACTTTACACATATCAATAATTTAATTAAACTGTACTAATCCTAACTGCCATTCTCAGATGAGGAGACCAAGAACTTATGGTTTAAACTTGGGAAAATAACAAAAATCAATGGGTTTCACATTATGCAGTACCTGCTTTTTTCACTAAAAATGCAGTAAAACCTGATACCTGCGTTTTTGCTGTGTTTTTGCAGTTAATGCTTTATATGGGTAAAAAAAATGCTGCATAAAATGCTGAAAGGAGTGACATGCTGCAGTTTTAAAAAACAGAGTAGTTTTCCAATTCAGTCAGGAAAAAAAACAATGAGTGTGCATGAGATTTCTGAAATCTCGTAGCTTTTGCTGGTACTGTAAAACACAGCTTATCATTTGCATAAAAAAAGCAGCAAAAACACAACATGTGAACATAGCCTTAGTGTAGGAAAGGTTGGGGATCACTGGTGAAGCCGATAAATCTCCCTACAGCATATTGGCAGCCTCCTTGCACACTCTTTGAATCATTTTGGCATACAAGTCCATAACACTGTAGATCACTTTTTCCTTTAGTGTTCCTTTAAAAGAAACCTCAAGTTATGATATAATACACAATCTTCCTGTAGAAAACTAAAAATGATAGGGTGATTGTAAACCAGGTCACCTTTATATTAAAAATGGTTGGGAGAAATTTGAACACAGGATCGGTTTTAAATGTCTGATCCCTAGGGGCTCACTGGAACCCCCACCAATCAGTAGAGTGGCATCTCACCAACTTTGCACGTGAGTTTGAATGGAGTGGCGGTCAAGAATTCACGATGTTACTCCATTCAGAGTCTATGCGACTGGAAGATTACAGCGCTTAAGTAACTTACAGCTCCTTTCCTACTTGTACTATACCAGTTTCATGGGGACTTCTTAGAATGAAATATGAAACACCGACGCCATGGTAATTTGTACCAAGCACGGCACCGGCACAACTGTCTGCATCCATAATTATCAACACTTATGAGAAACAGACGCGAAGGACTTTCTGACCCTGTCTCCATAAACAGTGGACTTCAGACGTGAACAACGCAAAACTGCCAACATCCATTTTGATCTGAAGCAGCGTAAGTCTGAGTGACGGTTGGTGTGAAGGCTGGGGCAGCGGGCTAGGTAGCCATGTGTATGAGGACCTTTATTTTCGAGGGACGCAAGGTTCAAGGCTAAGTTCTGTTCATCAGTCACCACTTTGTTCATGACATCTAGCAACAAGTTTAAAACTGCTGGCCTGGTATAAAAATATTTCAAGGGGGAAGGGGGCAGAAAGAAGAGAAATGGTTCCTAAAGTTCCCACGCTGGCCCCTAAATCAGAACCATATGGAGACCTGAATGTGTCTTGGTCACAGTTAGGCGATGAAGGAGCTGGTCTGAGAAGTGTCAGGAGGAAAGAACGTATTCCTAAGTGTAATCCTTCAATGGTTATTAATTGCTGCCCCGTGACCCATATCCACTTCAGAACAAAAACCTCATTCATGCCACGCCAAACCGGGAGACCCCGCTACTTTTGTATAATAATAACAAATTATAAATGAAAATAGTGATTAAATTGGCAGACCCCGTGGGCTTGAATACTACAAATGATTTACCTCCAATGTATAACAGGGGCTAGGTCAAACTGCAAGTATACCCTACCCATTTAAAATATGACTTCTTAAGAAAAGTTTGAGTAGTACCCAGGGGCAACCCATAGAGTGACCTGTGTCTTTAGGCACTACAGGTCAAATCATATACCTATTTACACTCATTCTAGTATTAGTACATTTAGGCCGGATTAACAATAAATAACATTTATTAATTTAATTTTAATAATAATTTGGCACTTGACCAAAAACTTACCACTTTCAGAACATCTCACCATGAGTTAGATCAGGTTGGATGTGGCAGATTTTCCATTCCATGATATACTTGCCATCTTGTTTCGGTGGACCACCACGCTAGCAGTCAGTTTCATTTTGGAACAATGTACAAAGTAACATCAACGAACAGAGATAATGTATACTGTGATGTCTGATGTCACAGTACATGGATAATGCACAGAGTGAAGTCATAGCACAAGGATAATGCACACTATAATGTCATAATACAGGAATCATGTACACAATGATGTCATAATACAGGAATCATGTACACAATGATGTCATATTATAGGGATAATGAACACAGTGATGTCATACTACAAGGATATCGCACACAATGATGTCATAGTACAGGAATAACATGCACAATGATGTCATATTAGAGGGATAATTCACACAGTGATGTCATAGTACAGGGATAAGCACATCGTGATGTCATAGTACAAGGATAATGCACACAATGATGTCATAGTACAGGAATAATGTGCACAAAGATGTCATATTACAGGGATAATTCACACAGTGATGTCATAGTACAGGGATAGTGCACACAGTGATGTCAGTACAGGGATAATGTACATTGTGATTTCATAGTACAAGGATAACACACAATGATGTCATAGTACAGGGATAATGCACACAGTGATGTCTTAGTACAAGGATAATGTGACTCGACCCCACGAATGGTCGGTAATTGGATGGCACAACTCACCAGGGAACACCAGGGAAACTATAACAACGGTGGGCCCTGTCGATAGGGAATGGTGGAATGGACACCTCCTGTACTCACCTGAGGATGTGCACTGATCTCGCTATCGTCCCTATATGGGTTCTTTCACTCTGTCGCTGAGCAGGATACCTAATCTAGCAGGTGAGAGCACTGGTCCCACCACTGCATTAATACAACAAAAGGAATGGAAAGACAGACACCAAAAGGGATAGGGTAAAAAATGCAACACTTAGCTGCCTCTGCTGAAAAGCACTGCACAGAAGAGTAAGGCACCAGAAAAGCGAACTCAGAAAAGCACCACTGCACCCAGAGAGCTCCTTCCTTCAGCTTGGTTGCTATAGAATGCACTAACACCGACAGTCAGCTGATGCATCAGGTGACCTCTCGAAGGATGGTGAGAGTGGTCACCACCCACATCAGCTGACCCAGAAGCAATGCAATTACACCAGCAGGGAAAAAAAACTGCATTAACCCCCGATGGCCTGAAAGGAAAAAAGTTTTAAGTTGATGAAACCAGATCTGCCACAAATCCAAAAATGGATCATGACAGTACCCCCCTTTCAATGACGGGCCTCTGGACTCTCAACACTGGACTCACCAGTCAACAACCTATGATGATGATGCATCGATCCACTAGGGTTCACCTCGGCCATCACCTGACCCTTAGGTTTATGGCAAATGCAGCCTGATGGAAGTGACAATAACGTAGGCTCTAGAGACGCCACAAATCTCCAGAGTGCCGACCTGGGAAATGAGTTGAGTACATGCATAACCGGGGGTAACTCCAACTGGAAAGTCCCTGGGCTGAGAATGGCCGACACCCGATACGGTCTGATCACCCTGGAACTCCAGGTCCCAGTTGCACACTTCCACCTGATGTTTTTGGTGGACACCCATACGTACTCATTCACACACACAGATCTGGACATGAACATTTATTGCCACGCATACGTTTACCACAAGACGGTGAATTTTTTGAGAAATCGACAACAGAGGAGTCCCCCTGTGTCACCACACTCATACCCCTACTATGCTCAGAGGGAACCACCACCCTTCCCTGACCCCTCCTCCTAAGAGGACTCCGACACTCAGGGTTAGCATGTGGTGAGGGTTGAGTCCTGCCCCTACTCCCTGGCAATACTTCTGCTGCCCCCCTCCGGAGAAGGGGATGGTTGAAGAAAAACGGCAGAGACAGTAGCCCCTGGGTAGCAGCCCTCACTCGACTGATCCCACCTGACTGCTTCCCTGGACCGCCAACCTATGACCAGGTTGTGTCTTTTCAACCAAGGGAGGCCTAAAACGATGGATGTTGGCATTCCCCCAACACATAGCACGACAGGTACTCTTCATCTCTTCATGATGAGACCCTATATGCAGGTCTATATCATGTACGACTTGAGTTACCCTCCCCTAGCTGAGTTGGACAGAGTCAATAGCCTGGATGCTTAGGGGTTTTGTCAGGACAAAGTGAGCATCCACCAGATTCACACCTGCTCCACTGTCCACAAGCACCGGAATACCCTAAGTTACCCCATCAACCACCACTTCAGCAGACAAGGTACAGATGGAGGAAATATACACTCCCTGGTCGCCTCCTTCCACACGACTACACGACTAGGGGGACGTGGCTTCTTTGATGGTACTGGTATTTTGGCGTGAGCTGGGCAGGCACCGATGAAATGACCAGTCTGCCCACAGTAAAAACATGCCCCCACACCATGACGAACCGCAGGCAACCCGTTTGGGAACCAACTCCTCCCACCTGCATAGGTTCGTCCGCTTGCTCAGGTGTGTCCTTCTCCCTAGCCAGGACTACAGGGGGCACATTTGGTGTATGCCTCTCCCTCAAGCATCTATCCACCTGGATGGCAACGGACATGGCGGCCTCCAATGACATGGGGGCGGTGCACTGCACAAGGGTATCCTGCAACCTTGGAGACAGACCTTGAACAAAATGGCTCCTAAGGGCAGGTTAATTCCACTGTGTGTCAGTGGCACACCTCCTGAACTCAGAGCAGTACTCTTAATCCGGCCAGCCCCCCCTATTTGATCTTACGGAGTCGGGATTCCACCAGGTAGATGCCATCAGGATCTCCATACATCAGCGCCAGAGCCACGAAAACTCATCCACTGACCGTAGAGATGGTGAATCGGTCGTCAGGGAGAAGGCACAGGATTGGGGATCACCCTTAAGAAGGGATACGATGATTCCCACCCATTGTTCCTCATTCCCTGATGAACGAAGGCGGAGCCTGAAGTACAACTTGCAGGCTTCCAGAAAAAAACAAAAATGTATCTTCCCCTCCAGAAAACCTGTCAGGGAGAGATATCTTGGGTTCTGGTTGAGCCTGCACCTGAGCCGAGGCCCAGGACTCCAACTGCTACACCACCTAATCACGCATCAAGCTCATCAGTGACAGGCTGGAGCAGTTGGGCAAAGACCTACATTTGAGCCACGGCTCAACAGAAAAAAAAATAAGGTCGGTGTTAATGTCATGGAGTGACTGACCCAGTGTGACACGACCCAACAGTTGGTCGGTTACCAAACGGCACAACAACACAATGCCGATGGAATAGGGGAGAGGAAGGCCCTGACACTCTGACACTAGGGAATCAGGGTCGGTCACCTCCTGAGCTCTGAGCTGAGCCTGCGCCTGATCTCACTTAACACCCTATGCAGGTGCTTCCCCCTGCCAACGTCAGGATACCTCGTCCCTTAATGTCACTTATAACTGCCCTAGCTAGTGCACTAGAGGGCACCTACTGCAGGTAAGAAACAGAAGAAAAGGACAGACACCGAAGGGACGAGGTAGCAAAGCATCGCACAGCAGAGTAAGGCACCAGAAAAGTGAACTCAGTGAAGCACCACTGCACCCAGAGAGATCCTTCCTCCTGCTTGGTTGCTGTAGACTAGAATGCACTAACACCGACAGTCAGCTGATGCATCAGGTGACTTCTTGAAGGATGGTGGGAGTGGTCACCACCCACATCAGCTGACACAGCAGCAATTCAATTACACCAGCAGGCCACCGGGAGGGAAAACTGCATTAACCCCTGATGGCCTGAAAGGAAAAAAGTTTTAAGTTGATGAAACCAGATCTGCCACAAATTCAAAAATGGATCGTGACAGCAAACAATGATGTCATAGTACAGGGATAGTGTACACAGTGATGTCATAGCGCAGGGATAGTGCACACAGTGATGTTATAGAGCAGGGATAATGCACATAGTGATGTCATAGTATAGGGATAATGCACATAGTGATGTCATAGTACAAGGATAATGCACACAATGATGCCATAGTGTAAGCAGGTTCAAGGATGCAGTAACGCAGGAAATGCAGAGCAAGGGTTAGCAACAGTGCGGTTTAATCTATAACAATAATGAACTCCTTGCAGGGAGGCAACAGATCATTATTTAACAATATAATTATGGTATAACACAACAGTCTTGTTATTAAACTGCACTTACCGTGACTTCTCTGTTCCTCAACCGCATGCAGTCTGATGAGAGCTGTATTTCTAGCAACGGCCAGTGCAGCGTCTTCAGGCATAACCCCCCAACACGCAATCCAGCTTCTAGCGGCAACAGGCGGTCACTGGTTTTGCCCTTGAGCCCATAGTCCATTAATCTGTAGAGCTGAAGTGGGTAATGCCGTGGAAGTCTACCCGGGGTGTGCTCTGCCGCACGCCTGTCAGCAAGGGAGAATACACCTCACGATCCTGCACCTGACACTCGCTTCTCAATGCGTGCCCCACACGCTGTCTGCCCGACGCTCTGCGCACCCACCAGTTCCGAGGGACCCTCACGTAACCTCGGCCGGGTCTCAACTCTGCACCCTCCCTCTTCTCGTAGAGCACAGCACACACCTGCTTCCTCTACCTGCCAGCGGGAAACTGCCTTCCTTTCCCACGCTTCCCGTTCTCTCTGGTCTCGCCACGCCCCCTCTAACCATGTCCTGGGTCCTGTCCAGCTCCCGATTATTTCCTCCCGGCAACATTGGACGCACCCTCAACTGTTTCGGACCTGGCATTGTGCAGGTACCAGCAGTCCAGTCTTTCTCCTTATAATAGTCCAGGAAAAATGCACACAGTGATGTCATAGTACAGAGATAGTGCACACAGTGATGTCACAGTACGGGATAATGCACACAGTGATGTCATTGTACAGAGAGAGTGCACATAGTTAGGTCAGTACAGGGATAATGCACACAGTGATGCCATAGTACAGGAATAATGCACATAGTGATGTCATATTACAGGGATAATGCACATAGTGATGTGATAGTACAGGGATAATTGACATAGTGATGTCATAGTACAGGTATAATGAACACAATGATGTCATATTCACCGTGTTAAGTACAAAGAGCAGACAGCACCGCCAACTTCACTGGATCTATGCACCTTGAGATCTAAGCTGTGCCTCAGGATCCCGGGTGTTCCTCTGAAGAAAACATGTCAATACTGTCCATCAACAAAGAAAAAGGCAGGTAGCACTCACCGATCCTTAAAATTCCATTCTTTATTCAGTCACGATTAAAAAATCATCATGGCCTGGGAGAGTGAGGACAGGAGTGTGCAGGTGCTGACGACTGCTGTTTCGCGCTGATCGTTGTTCAGCGCGAAATGGCCGTCGTCAGCACCTGCACACTCCTGCCCTCACTCTCCCAGGCCATGATGATTTTTTAATCATGACTGAATAAAGAATGGAATTTTAAGGATCGATGAGTGCTACCTGCCTTTTTCTTTGTTGATGGACAATTATGTCATAGTACAGGGATAATGCACAAAGTGATTTCATAGTACAGGGATAATGCACACAGTGATGTCATAGAACAGGGATAATGCACACAGTGATGCCATAATACAGGGATCGTGCACTCAGTGATATCACAGTACAGGGACAATGCACATCAGTAATGTCATAGTACAGGGATAATGCATATAGTAACATAGTAACATAGTTAGTAAGGCCGAAAAAAGACATTTGTCCATCCAGTTCAGCCTATATTCCATCATAATAAATCCCCAGATCTACGTCCTTCTACAGAACCTAATAATTGTATGATACAATATTGTTCTGCTCCAGGAAGACATCCAGGCCTCTCTTGAACCCCTCGACTGAGTTCGCCATCACCACCTCCTCAGGCAAGCAATTCCAGATTCTCACTGCCCTAACAGTAAAGAATCCTCTTCTATGTTGGTGGAAAAACCTTCTCTCCTCCAGACGCAAAGAATGCCCCCTTGTGCCCGTCACCTTCCTTGGTATAAACAGATCCTCAGCGAGATATTTGTATTGTCCCCTTATATACTTATACATGGTTATTAGATCGCCCCTCAGTCGTCTTTTTTCTAGACTAAATAATCCTAATTTCGCTAATCTATCTGGGTATTGTAGTTCTCCCATCCCCTTTATTAATTTTGTTGCCCTCCTTTGTACGCTCTCTAGTTCCATTATATCCTTCCTGAGCACCGGTGCCCAAAACTGGACACAGTACTCCATGTGCGGTCTAACTAGGGATTTGTACAGAGGCAGTATAATGCTCTCATCATGTGTATCCAGACCTCTTTTAATGCACCCCATGATCCTGTTTGCCTTGGCAGCTGCTGCCTGGCACTGGCTGCTCCAGGTAAGTTTATCATTAACTAGGATCCCCAAGTCCTTCTCCCTGTCAGATTTACCCAGTGGTTTCCCGTTCAGTGTGTAATGGTGATATTGATTCCCTCTTCCCATGTGAATAACCTTACATTTATCATTGTTAAACCTCATCTGCCACCTTTTAGCCCAAGTTTCCAACTTATCCAGATCCATCTGTAGCAGAATACTATCTTCTCTTGTATTAACTGCTTTACATAGTTTTGTATCATCTGCAAATATCGATATTTTACTGTGTAAACCTTCTACCAGATCATTAATGAATATGTTGAAGAGAACAGGTCCCAATACTGACCCCTGCGGTACCCCACTGGTCACAGCGACCCAGTTAGAGACTATACCATTTATAACCACCCTCTGCTTTCTATCACTAAGCCAGTTACTAACCCATTTACACACATTTTCCCCCAGACCAAGCATTCTCATTTTGTGTACCAACCTCTTGTGCGGCACGGTATCAAACGCTTTGGAAAAATCGAGATATACCACGTCCAATGACTCACCGTGGTCCAGTCTATAGCTTACCTCTTCATAAAAACTGATTAGATTGGTTTGACAGGAGCGATTTCTCATAAACCCATGCTGATATGGAGTTAAACAGTTATTCTCATTGAGATAATCCAGAATAACATCCCTCAGAAACCCTTCAAATATTTTACCAACAATAGAGGTTAGACTTACTGGCCTATAATTTCCAGGTTCACTTTTAGAGCCCTTTTTGAATATTGGCACCACATTTGCTATGCGCCAGTCCTGCGGAACAGACCCTGTCGCTATAGAGTCACTAAAAATAAGAAATAATGGTTTATCTATTACATTACTTAGTTCTCTTAGTACTCGTGGGTGTATGCCATCCGGACCCGGAGATTTATCTATTTTAATCTTATTTAGCCGGTTTCGCACCTCTTCTTGGGTTAGATTGGTGACCCTTAATATAGGGTTTTCATTGTTTCTTGGGATTTCACCTAGCATTTCATTTTCCACCGTGAATACCGTGGAGAAGAAGGTGTTTAATATGTTAGCTTTTTCCTCGTCATCTACAACCATTCTTTCCTCACTATTTTTTAAGGGGCCTACATTTTCAGTTTTTATTCTTTTACTATTGATATAGTTGAAGAACAGTTTGGGATTAGTTTTACTCTCCTTAGCAATGTGCTTCTCTGTTTCCTTTTTGGCAGCTTTAATTAGTTTTTTAGATAAAGTATTTTTCTCCCTATAGTTTTTTAGAGCTTCAATGGTGCCATCCTGCTTTAGTAGTGCAAATGCTTTCTTTTTACTGTTAATTGCCTGTCTTACTTCTTTGTTTAGCCACATTGGGTTTTTCCTATTTCTAGTCCTTTTATTCCCACAAGGTATAAACCGCTTACACTGCCTATTTAGGATGTTCTTAAACATTTCCCATTTATTATCTGTATTCTCATTTCTGAGGATATTGTCCCAGTCTACCAGATTAAGGGCATCTCTAAGCTGTTCAAACTTTGCCTTCCTAAAGTTCAATGTTTTTGTGACTCCCTGACAAGTCCCCCTAGTGAAAGACAGGTGAAACTGTACAATATTGTGGTCGCTATTTCCTAGATGCCCGACCACCTGCAGATTTGTTATTCTGTCAGGTCTATTAGATAGTATTAGGTCTAAAAGTGCTGCTCCTCTGGTTGGATTCTGCACCAATTGTGAAAGATAATTTTTCTTGGTTATTAGCAGAAACCTGTTGCCTTTATGGGTTTCACAGGTTTCTGTTTCCCAGTTAATATCCCGGTAGTTAAAGTCCCCCATAACCAGGACCTCATTATGGGTTGCAGCTTCATCTATCTGCTTTAGAAGTAGACTTTCCATGCTTTCTGTTATATTTGGGGGTTTGTAACAGACCCCAATGAGAATTTTGTTACCATTTTTCCCTCCATGAATTTCAACCCATATGGACTCGACATCCTCATTCCCTTCGCTAATATCCTCCCTTAAAGTGGACTTTAGACAAGACTTTACATAGAGACAAACCCCTCCTCCTCTCCGATTTTTACGATCCTTTCTAAACAGACTGTAACCCTGTAAGTTAACTGCCCAGTCATAGCTTTCATCTAACCATGTCTCGGTTATTCCCACTATGTCAAAGTTACCTGTAGATATTTCTGCTTCTAGTTCTTCCATCTTGTTTGTCAGGCTTCTGGCGTTTGCGAGCATGCAGTTTAGAGGATTTTGTTTTGTTCCAATCTCCTCACTGTGGATTGTTTTAGAAATGTTCTTACCTCCCTTCTGAGTATGTTTTCCTGGGTCGTCTTTGTTCGAGTCTAATGTTTTTCTTCCTGTCCCCTCTTCTTCTAGTTTAACGCCCTCCTGATGAGTGTAGCGAGTCTTCTGGCGAATGTGTGTTTCCCAGGTTTGTTGAGGTGTAGTCCGTCTCTGGCGAGGAGTCCATCATACCAGTAATTCACACCGTGGTCCAGGAATCCAAATCCTTGTTGTCTGCACCATCGTCTTAGCCAGTTGTTTGCATCAAGGATCCTGTTCCATCTCCTGGTGCCATGCCCGTCTACTGGAAGGATAGAAGAAAAAACTACCTGTGCATCCAGTTCCTTTACTTTCTTCCCCAACTCTTCAAAGTCCTTGCAGATTGTCGGTAGGTCCTTCCTTGCCGTGTCATTGGTGCCAACATGTATCAGAAGAAATGGGTGGACGTCCTTGGAGCTGAAGAGCTTTGGTATCCTATCGGTCACATCCTTGATCATCGCACCTGGAAGGCAGCATACTTCTCTTGCAGTTATGTCCGGTCTGCAGATGGCTGCTTCGGTGCCTCTCAGTAGTGAGTCTCCCACCACCACCACTCTTCGTTGCTTCTTGGCTGTACTTTTTGCTGTTACTTGTTGCTGTGTGCCCTTTTCTTTTTTGCTTGCTGGTATTGCTTCATTCTTAGGTGTGCCATCTTCATCCTCTACAAAGATTTGATATCGGTTCTTCAGTTGTGTGGTTGGTGATTTCTCCATGGTCTTCTTGCTTCTTTTGGTCACATGCTTCCACTCATCTGCTTTTGGAGGTTCTCTGACACTTTTTGCACCTTCTGTGACCAGTAGAGATGCTTCTGTTCTGTCTAGAAAGTCTTCATTCTCTTTGATGAGTTTCAAAGTTGCTATTCTTTCTTCCAGACCCCGCACCTTTTCTTCTAAAAGGGCCACTAGTCTACACTTCTGACAGGTGAAATTGGATTCTTCTTCTGGTCGATCTGTGAACATGTAGCACATGCTGCAGCTCACCATGTAGGTTGTCACATCTGCTATGTTGCTCCTAGATCCTGCTGACTTGCTGTGTGTTTTCCTTCTTGTGTAATCTACTCAGCCAAGCTCTCTTGCAATAATGTCCTACAGGCAAAAATTTGCGCGCCGTAAGGCGCGCGGTTTGGTGATGCTTTCGAAGCAGCTGGTCCCGGCTGTACCCAACGATCTTCTAGCTTAGGGAGACTTCGCTTCTCCCAGAAGGCACCTGGAATATGCAAATTAGCCTCCTGAAGCTTGAATCCCTGGTTTGGTGATGCTTTCGAAGCAGCTGGTCCCGGCTGTACCCAACGATCTTCTAGCTTAGGGAGACTTCGCTTCTCCCAGAAGGCACCTGGAATATGCAAATTAGCCTCCTGAAGCTTGAATCCCTGGTTTGGTGATGCTTTCGAAGCAGCTGGTCCCGGCTGTACCCAACGATCTTCTAGCTTAGGGAGACTTCGCTTCTCCCAGAAGGCACCTGGAATATGCAAATTAGCCTCCTGAAGCTTGAATCCCTGGTTAGTGATGTCGTATTACAGGGATAATGCACACAGTAATGTTATATGGTACAGGGATAATGCACAATGTTCCAGTAGCTCTTAGTAATGGTATGGATTGGAGAGGCATCATCACTCAGATATTGTGGAAGACTAAACTGTTTTTATTGGGGCATATAGCACGCATTATCTTCCTTAACATGGGAAGTTACAGGAAGGTAATAGACAAAACAAACTAGAGAGGTCACACAATACATTTTAAAGAAACTACCGTATATACTCGAGTATAAGCCGACCCGAGTATAAGCCGACCCCCCTAATTTTGCCACAAAAAAACTAGGAAAACTTAATGACTCGAGTATAAGCCTAGGGTGGAAAATGCAGCAGCTACCGGTAAATTTCAAAAATAAAAATAGATACCAATAAAAGTAAAATTAATTGAGATATCAGAAGGTTAAGTGTTTTTGAATATCCATATTGAATCAGGAGCCCCATATAATGTTCCATACAGTTCATGATGGGCCCCATAAGATGCTCCATACAGTTCATGATGGGCCCCATAAGATGCTCCACATTAAAATATGCCCCATATAATGCTGCACAAAGTAGTAATGATGGCCCGATAAGATGCTCCATAGACACATTTGCCCCATAGAGTACTGCATAAAGGTTAATAAGGGCCCCATAAGATGCTCCATAGAGACATTTGCCCAATATAATGCTGCACAAATGTTGATTATGGCCATATAAGATGCTCCAGAGATATTTGCCCCCATATAATGCTGCACAAATGTTGATTATGGCCCCATAGGATGCTCCATAGAGATATTTGCCCCATATAGTGCTGCACAAACGTTGACTATGGCCCTATAAGATGCTCCATACAGACACTTGCCCCATATAATGCTGCACAAATGTTGATTATGGCCCCATAAGATGCTCCATAGAGATATTTGCCCCATATAACGCTGCACAAACATTGAATATGTCCCCATAAGATGCTCAATAAAGATATTTGCCCCATATAGTGCTGCACAAACGTTGAATATGGCCCCATAAGATGCTCCATAGAGATATTTGCCTCATATAGTGTTGCACAAACGTTGAATATGTCCCCATAAGATGCTCAATGAAGATATTTGCCCCATATAATGCTGCACAAACATTGAATATGGCCCCATAAGAGGCTCCATAGAGATATTTGCCCCATATGCTGTTGCTGCGATAAAAAAAAAAAAAAAATGACATACTCACCTCTCGTCGCTCAGGCCCCCAGCACTTGCAATACTCACCGGTCCTCGTTCCGTCGCCCTTGTGTCTTCCGCGTTCTCTGCACTGACGTTCAGGCAGAGGGCACAGACTAACCACGTCATCGCGCCCTCTGAACTGAGCGTCACTGCAGAGGACGCGGAAGACGGAGCGGTGCCTGGAACGAGGAAAGGTGAATATCTCGCAGTGCTCCCCCTCCCCATTATACTCACCTACTCCTGGCATGGTCCCTGCATCTCCAGTCACCGGGCGCTGACAGCTTCTTCCAGCGTTGAGCGGTCACCGTTACCGCTCATCACAGTAATGAATATGCGGCTCCACCCCTATGGGAGTGGAGTCTCATTACTGTAATGAGCGGTACTATGCAGGGGCCTCGCCAGGAGCAGCTGAGTATGTCACAGCTGCCACTCCCCCGCCGACCCCCTTGGGACAATGACTCGAGTATAAGCCGAGAAGGGCACTTTCAGCCTAAAAAATGGGCTGAAAATCTCGGCTTATACTCGAGTATAAACGGTACTTCACATTTCAATATACTGTAACAGTTGTCACAGCGGCACCTGCTGTACCTGCACCATAGCTGCAGCTGCGCTGTGCTGTTCCTGTGTATGTTTGGGCCGGTAACCTGCTGATAATTCAGCTGAAAGCTAAAATCTGCAACACTTGATAGGAGGAAATGTGCCAACAAACCACTCTACCTTGGCTATCATATGAGCTACAACAGTGAACTAAACTTTGAACTTTTCTGGTTGGCCAATAAAGGTATCACTCCTAGAATACTTTTGTCATCATTGGGCAGAAAAGTATTCACATCAACCTTGTTAAAGGAAAGCCTACATACAACTCATGACCATGGTGCACAATCCATTAAAGAAGATATATAAAAGTATACAATTGTAATGTGCTGATTTATCCTCGTGCATGATAGCGTGTCTCTATATCTGACAGCAGGCTGGGACTGGCCCACGGGGGAACAGGTGAATTCCCTGGTGGGCCTCCTCTATCTATTCTGCACGATATATAAGTAGAGAACGTAGATCTATATGAGACACCTTTACTAACCTCATCTTACCCTTTACTGACCTGTTAAGAATAAAAAAAACTTTTTAAAGAGGTATGAATATGTCCACCTACACTAATAAGCTATTAGACTATGGAGGAGCTGTTTAACTTCAAGGAGAGCTCAGATGGGTCATCTTGGGTGACTTGTGGTCTATGTGTTATGTCCTATTTAAAGGGAGGCCAGGGAGTAACATATCAGTGCATTCTGGACATATATTAAAATGCCTTTGGAAATGTGAAGTGAAGCCAGAACAAGCACAGAATAAAAAAAAACAAACAGTGCGGCATCTCACAGCTGGATATGTCAGCACTTGAGTGTGAAACACTCTTCTGACAGGAAGCCTGCTGTGAATATGGACTCCTGCTTGTTGTGTTTTGGCTTGGGAAGTGAAGTCAGGAATTAATTGACCCCGCTCCATTACGTGATTACTTCAAACTCCGCTCACTCATATATTCTCCATCTTCTTCACCCTTAGCAGTTTTGAGAGAACTGCGTCCATCCTGATTAATAGTTTAAAAGATTCCAGCATCAGAGCAGAAAATAATAGATTTTACTATAAAAGTGAGTATTATAGATTCTTAGACTTATATAACCTAAATAAGAATCTCCAAAAATACAGAGAAATACAACATTATAAAAAAAAAAATCTCCTGGTATCATGTACAATGTTGGCAAAGTTCTTCAGGGGAAAAGTTGGAGTTGTTTTGGGCTCATTCAGATGTCAGGTTTTTTCTATGTACGAGAAAAACGGACTGAGCGTTGTCAATGATTTTCATCAGCGTTTCATTAGAGTATCATCAGAGTGTCATTAGATTGTAACCTAGTCATTAGATATATGAGCAAGAGATATTTCGTATTGTGTATTTGTATAACCAACTATTGTCTATTTTTGATTTGTACTTATAATTTATGCTTTGGTTATGTCACACTTTACATGGTATATAATGACTCAAGGGGTGATGGCTATCGGTCTTATATTTAGGCCTTTTTAAATGGTTTTATTGTATGTCTGTCTTTTTGAGGCTTAATAAAAGTTGTTCTATTTTTCTTATTATTGGCTGGTGTGCATACCATTATTAGTCGACTCTTTTTTCTTTTGTTGTATTCATTCTCGTTCCTACAGACTAGGTTTTGCACCTTGCATCATTATTGTTATAGGAGTGCACCCTATTTATATATATTCATAGATTGTAACTTTAGTGTCAGAGTTTCATCAGAGTGTCATTAGAGTTTCATAAGTGTCATTTTAGTGTTAGTTTCATTAGTGTGTCATTAGAGTGTCATCGGAGTTTCATTAGAGTGTTATCGGAGTTTCATTAGAGTGTTATCGGAGTTTCATTAGAGTGTCATCGGAGTTTCATTAGAGTGTTATCGGAGTTTCATTAGCGCATCATAAGAGTGTCATCAAAGGGTCATTAGAGTGTCAGAGTTTCATTAGAATGTCAAAGTTTCATCAATGTATGAGTTTCAGCTCAAATCTCAAATGTTCATGGAATATCTACAAGATATGATATAAATATCTGACAGAAGACTTGCACCTATCATAAAGAGAATCTGTCAGCAGGGTTTTGCTATGTAATCTGAAAACAGCAGGAGATGGTGGATGAAACACTGAATTCAGCGATGTATCATTTATCAAGCTGTGTGCTGTTGTTTACTTACAGATAAGGTTTTATCACTAGGAGATTATCATTGCCAGGTCTGATGTCAAGTGCAACTCCGCCCCCTTCTGTGATAAACAGCTTACAGTCAATAGAAAATGTACATAGATAGCCTGGTGGGGGCGGAGTTAACTTTTTGAGCTCTGCTTCATGTTGCATCTTAAAACTCTGATTGTGTCACAACTGCTGCACCCAGTAAAATAAGCGATAAATCGTAGGAATCAACTTCTCTTTTCCTACATTATGCTGCTATCAGATGAGGTAGTAAAAACCTGTTGACAGATTCCCTTTAAGGCCGGTTTCACACGTCCAGATATTTCCGGTACCGGAAAAAATCGGTACCAGAATTATCCGTGTCCGTGTGCCCCTACGTTTCTGTGGCACATCAGTGTGGCACACGTGCGGCACACGTGTGCCGCCCGTGTGCCCACTGGGTACCACATGCACCGTGCTGGGTACCACACGTACCAGAATCTGGTGCTATAGCCCCAATTCATATCTTCCCTGCAGCAGCGTTTGCTGCAGAGAAGATATGAATAATAGTGTTTAAAATAAAGTTCTATGTGCAGATGTCATTGATTTTTTGCGGACCGTGTCTCCGTGTGCCAAACACGGAGACATGTCAGTGTTCATGGGAGCGCACGTATTACACGGACCCATTAAAGTCAATGGGTCCGTGTAAAACACGTACCGCACATGGACGTTGTCCGTGTGCAGTCCGTGTGCCGTGCAGGAGACAGCGCTACATTAAGCGCTGTCCCCCCACATGGTGCTGAAGCCGCGATTCATATCTTCCCTGCAGCAGCGTTTGCTGCAGAGAAGATGTGAATAATAGTGTTTAAAATAAAGATTTTTGTGCCCAACGCCCTCCCACCCCCTGTGCGCCCCCCCCACTCCCTGTGCGCCCCCCGCTGTTCTGAAAATACTCACCAAGCTCACTCGTTGGCTGTCGCTGCTTCCTGTTCTGGCCGCATCTTCTCCTGTATGCGGTCACGTGGGGCCGCCGATTACAGTCATGAATATGCGTCTCCACCCCTATGGGAGATGGAGCTGCATATTCATTACTGTAAATGAGTGGCCCCATGTGACCGCATACAGGAGAAGATGCGGCCAGAACAGGAAGCAGCGACAGCCAACGAGGGAGCCGCCATACAGCATCATCAGCAAAAAAATAAAAAAGTTATAGTCCTCAGAATAAAGCGATGCAAAAATAATTATTTTTTCTATAAAATAGTTTTTATCTTATAAAAGCGCCAAAACATAAAAAATGATATAAATGAGGTATCGCTGTAATCGTACTGACCCAAAGAATAAAACTGCTTTATCAATTTTACCAAACGCGGAACGGTATAAACGCCCCCATCCCCCCCCCCCCCAAAAAAAAAAAAAAAGAAATTCACGAATAGCTGGTTTTTGGTCATTCTGCCTCACAAAAATCAGAATAAAAAGCGATTAAAAAATGTCACGTGACCAAAAATGTTACCAATAAAAACGTCAACTCGTCCCGCAAAAAACAAGACCTCACATGACTCTGTGGACTCAAATATGGAAAAATTATAGCTCTCAAAATGTGGTAACTCAAAAAATATTTTTGCAATAAAAAGCGTCTTTCAGTGAGTGACGGCTGCCAATCATAAAAATCCGCTAAAAAACCCGCTATAAAAGTAAATCAAACCCCCTTCATCATCGCCTTAGTTAGGGAAAAAATTAAGAAATTAAAAAAATGTATTTATTTCCATTTTCCCATTAGGGTTAGGGCTAGGGTGAGGGATAGGGTTAGGGTTAGGGCTAGGGTTAGGACAAGGGTTAGGGTTGGGGCTAGGGCTAGGGTTAGGGCTAAAGTTAGGGTTGGGTCTAAAAGTTAGGGTTAGGGTTGGGGCTAAAGTTAGTGTTAGGGTTTAGATTACATTTACGGTTGGGAATAGGGTTGGGATTAGGGTTAGGGGTGTGTCAGGGTTAGAGGTGTGGTTAGGGTTACCGTTGGGATTAGGGTTCGGGGTGTGTTTGGATTAGGGTTTCAGTTATAATTGGGGGTATCCACTGTTCAGGCACATCAGGGGCTCTCCAAACGCGACATGGCGTCCGATCTCAATTCCAGCCAATTCTGAGTTGAAAAAGTAAAACAGTGCTCTTTCCCTTCCGAGCTCTCCCATGTGCCCAAACAGGGGTTTACACCAACATATGGGGTATCAGCGTACTCAGGACAAATTGGACAACAACTTTTGGGGTCCAATTTCTCCTGTTACCCTTGGGAAAATACAAAACTGGGGGCTAAAAAATAATTTTTGTGGGAAAAAAAAGGATTTTTTATTTTCACGGCTCTGCGTTCTAAACTGTAGTGAAACACTTGGGGGTTCAAAGTTCTCACAACACATCTAGATTCCTTTGGGGGTCTAGTTTCCAATATGGGGTCACTTGTGGGGGGTTTCTACTGTTTAGGTACATTAAGGGCTCTGCAAACGCAACGTGACGCCTGCAGACCATTCCATCTAAGTCTGCATTCCAAATGGCGCTCCTTCCCTTCCGAGCCCTCCCATGTGCCCAAACGGTGGTTCCCCCCTACACATATGGGATATCAGAGTACTCAGGACAAATTGTACAACAACTTTTGGGGTCCAATTTCTTCTCTTACCCTTGGGAAAATAAAAAATTGGGGGCGAAAAATCATTTTTGTGAAAAAATATGATTTTTTATTTTTGCGGTTCTGCATTATAAATTTCTGTGAAGCACTTGGTGGGTCAAAGTGCTCACCACAACTCTAGATAAATTCCTTAGGGGGTCTACTTTCCAAAATGGTGTCACTTGTGGGGGGTTTCAATGTTTAGGCACATCAGTGGCTCTCCAAACACAACATGGCATCTCATCTCAATTCCTGTCAATTTTGCATTGAAAAGTCAAACGGCGCTCCTTCCCTTCCGAGCTCTCCCATGCGCCCAAACAGTGGTTCACCCCCACATATGGGGTATCAGCGTACTCAGGACAAATTGTACAACAACTTTTGGGGTCCATTTTCTCCTGTTACCCTTGGTAAAATAAAACAAATTGGAGCTCAAGTAAATTTTTTGTGAAAAAAAGTTAAATGTTAAAAGTTAAAAGTTAAAAGTTAAACGAAACACGTGTCCACAGGTAGGAATTGGTTGGCTGTGTAAATTTAGAAACTAATCCGCAGCATTGCACGCTTGGCGGTTCCAAGCGCTGTGGATTAGACAGGGGTGGAAAGAGATGATTTGCATAGCTCCGCCTACTGCAAAGGATTCTGGGTAAACCTGCTATTCTTTGTATTATGCTGCTTGCAAGTACTTTCCGTTTCAGGAAAGTATCCACTATGTATTTCCTTTAAGTAGAGGGCTTTTCGGTCTCTTTCGTCCCGCTACATTTAGCCCAACTTGGGTCTCTCCCTAAGGTGGCTAGCATATATGTATCATTTTTATTTAAACATTCCGAAAATTCCTGTAAAACACTTGAAGGGTTAATAAACTTCTTGAATGTGGTTTTGAGCACCTTGAGGGGTGCAGTTTTTAGAATGGTGTCACACTTGGGTATTTTCTATCATATAGACCCCTCAAAATGACTTCAAATGAGATGTGGTCGCTAAAAACATGGTGTTGTAAAAATGAGAAATTGCTGGTCAACTTTTAACCCTTATAACTCCCTAACAAAAAAAAAATTTGGTTCCAAAATTGTGCTGATGTAAAGTAGACATGTGGGAAATGTTACTTATTAAGTATTTTGTGTGCCATATCTCTGTTATTTAATTGCATAAAAATTCAAAGTTGGAAAATTGCGAAATTTTCAAAATTTTCACAAAATTTCCATTTTTTTCACAAATAAACGCAGGTAATATCAAAGAAATTTTACCACTATCATGAAGTACAATATGTCACGAGAAAACATTGTCAGAATCACTGGGATCCGTTGAAGCGTTCCAGAGTTATAACCTCATAAAGGGACAGTGGTCAGAATTGTAAAAACTGGCCTGGTCATTAACGTGCAAACCACCCTTGGGGGTAAAGGGGATAAAGAGGTGTTTGAGTTCTGTTTAAATTTAATAACAAATTTAAAATAAATGTAAATTACCGTAATTCACAATATTCAGATAAAATAAGGCAAGAAAGTAGAGAATATAAAATACCGGTATTTGCAATTTCATTAATTTCCCAATCAATATTTCCCAACTGCTAATTGTGTTAAAATAATATATTATTGTAATTTTTCCCAAAAAAGTACATGGAAAGTAAAAAAAAAATTAAGAATTGACCTAAATAAGGGTTATCAGTGAGGAAATGACACTGTTTCCTCATCTGAAAAAAAAAAGCGGCTCAGACAGTTCCCACCTAAAGGCCGTGTACCTGTCCATCAATAATTAATGGAAAGAGGAAAAGTTATTCTTGTATTTAGATGGTCAGTAAAAAGGTTGAGTTATAATTAGCAGACCGATGTTCAGGAACAATGTCATCCCCTTCCCCTGTAACAGAGAACTCATGGCGAGAAACCGGAAAATAACAACAGGTCCAGGAGCAAGAGAGCAGGTCGCACTCTGCTCAGGAACCAGCGTACTGCACTTGACCTGCTGACCTCGGAATTAACTCCTTCAGTGCTCAGGACAGAAATCAGAATTTAAGTTGCATACTATAAGTAGATATCCCTGGCCTACAGTATATAGTGTGCACGGCTCAGCTGTATACACTGCTCGTGCACCCACATGCCACTCTTGGCATACATCGGACCCATTATGGATATAATCGTTAAATTACTTCTGTTATTCAGAAAAATTTAATAAACAGTTTATAATACAACCAACAACATGTCACATTCCACAAGATGTGCTGTGATTGGTTGCTTTCACATATTTTCATAAATCTTCAAGTTTTGGATAACCCCCATTGACTTGACCTTCTGTAAAATCAATATTGTTGTATATTTTTGTCTTTTCTCTATCTTCTGTATTTCCAATAGATTTTTTTTTTTTGCATTTTAATATAGTGACTTTTTACATTTTAGTGCATCGGGCTATGGGGCTGGGAGTTAATTTTACTCATGATCCTGCATGTACTGCCTCGGTATCTGAATGGTCAGTCCAACAATAGCAACATCTTATATCCGCATCATTTTGTAAGCAGAAAATGCTTCCAAGAAACGCTAGTGATGTTTTTCCTCTTTTTTTATCTTTTTTCAGCTGTTTTCGCTGCAGTAGCTTTTTTTCCAATTTTTTTATATAAAATAATGACGATTTCCAAGCAGAAGCTACCTAAAGAATGGCCTGCTCACTTCTTTTATCTGCTTCACGGCTTTTAAAGCCTAAAAAAAAGATGCTGGCAAGCACAGGAAAGTTTCAGCATTTTTTTTTTTAAGAACATTTCTTGTTGTATAAATACACCAAAAAAAGCATCAGAACAAAGCAATCTTAAAGGGTTAACCTGCGGATTAGAGCCATGTTCACATGTAGCATATTTGATACAGATTTTATGCCTAAAATCCTCAGCATTTTACAGTACCAGCAAATTACATGAGTTTTACAATAATCTCCTCTACATGCTGCATTTTTGGTGCATTACCGAAACAACAAAAAAACCCACATAAAACGCCTGAAAAAAGTGCAAAAAATATGCGCCGATTTTAGATGCAGATGAATGAGCTGGCAAAGCTGTGTATCACAGTCTGAGTATGAACCACAATGCATGGACCACCCAAGAGTCTCATGACCCGAATTACCCATATATGACTATGAGCATGGACTGTGAAACACAATATTTGGTCAGTATTTTGCATTAGTGCTTTTAAGCCAGAATTAGGAATGGAATTATACTTGAAAGATTCACACCTGTTTTGTGTTTTGGAGCCACTTCTGAGTTTGACTTACACATACCGGTGAAATACTGACCAAAAATATTAAGTTAATAAGGCCTTAAAGAGAACCGATCACAAAACACAAAGTAACCAGTTTTTGCTCATAGTACCCTGTGAGGAATACCCCCTTAAAAAGACCGTAAATACTAGCTCTAAACAAAAAGGTCCATATCTCTGGAACCGCATGGCTGATTTTTTTTTTAAACCTGATTACTCAGGGGACAAGCGTGCATAAACAAAAGCAAAAACTGGACCCTTTTGAGCTCATGACTGGTCCCTTTTAATACAGGCTAGCACCAGGGGATTGGGTTTTTCGGCTGGAGTGAATAATGGCCGCTGAAAAGAAAAAGGTATGGGAATAGAAAAGAGGAAAAAGAAAAAGGAAAGGAAAAAAAGAGAATAAAAACCCCATTTTTTAAAAAATTTTGTTGGGTCTTACATACAAATTTTTAATTTGTACACCTCGTCAGAGGTTTGGTAATGTTTATACAGTGCTATGGTATTTGCTGATGACCAATAATGGAGACTGGGTCCACTTGCATAATTGGATTACCACCTGTTGTGTCTAGCATTTGATTTGTTAGCCAATAATCACTGCATTGTATATAACAGCTGTAACCATCACACATGCTATATGCGCACCTGAAGAAGGAGAAGGAACTGCTGCGAAACATATAGCAAATAAAGTTTTTAAATTCTACTTTTCTCGGTCTGGATTGGATGTTCATCGGCAGCGATGAAAGATCACCTCAATAAGAAACTTCCTTCTTCAATATGTTCTGGATCCGGGGTGGGGGGGTCCAGCGGTGGAGCCCTATTGATTCACACGTTTACCACAGGGTTGTACCTGGGTGCACAACCACTAAAGAGACTATTTGAGTCTCTACATCAGGAAAACACAGTTTCGACCATGGTAAAGATACTGTATGTGGTACAGTTTTGCCTTGGGTCTCAATAATGCTCAAGGTCCCGTGGACGGTGACTGCCTACCTCACCATCCAGTCTGCTCCTGCTTTGAGGCACCTGTAGACCATAAACTGGTAGTCAGGTGACAGATCTGAAGGGCATTCAATGTAATTATTCAATAAAATCCCATTTGTGAATGGTTAGCTAATTATATATGTGAATAAACACGTACATTGCAGATGTCTACAACTGTATGGCTATATATGCCTCCATTGTAAAGAATCCATATTCTATTATTTCATTTTTTGTACTTTTGTAAGGCTAGGTTCAGATTGCGTTAGTGCAATCCGTTTAGCGCCTAGCGCTAGCGGATTGCGCTAACGCAATGTTTTGTAAAGGGGTCGCGTTAAACGACCCCGCTCTCGCAGATCTCCAATCTGCGAGAGCAGGGAACAGACCTCGGGCGCGCCTTGGACGCTGCAAACAGCGTCCGCGGTGCGCCACAAAACACCGGCACACCGCTAGCGCGTGCCGAAAATGGCACGCGCTAGTGATGCGCGTCCCCATTGCTGTGAATGGGCGCGTTAACGGACTCGTTGCACGGCGTTAATTTCGCCGTGCAATGCTGTCCGGTAGTGCGGTCCCATTAACGCAATGGGAACCTAGCCTAATACATTTTCCACACAGTTGAAACACCCAAACCGACGGTTAAGCTTTGTTCACATGTTGCTTTTTTCCTGCAGTCAAAACCTGATATTTTGGGAGTAAAAAAAAAAATCTGTACGCAAAACTCATGTTTGCCTTTGCAGCTGCTTTTCTCGCTGCGATTTTGCCACAGCTTTTTTGAAGCTTTTTTCAGGATCCCAAAGTTCATCTATGCTTCCACCTTGTAAGCATGAACACTACAATGTGTTAGACCAGGGCCGGCGTCAGCACCTGGCGCACCCGGGCAAGTGCCGGGGCCCTGACAAGACAGGGGGGCCCACTCACGCAGTCATACATCCATCTGGCCGCTTTAACCCTTTCTACCCTTTCAATTTGCCCTGCCTGGCACAAGCATCTTCTCAGTCAGTGCAGGTCCAGGCACATAGGGGTTAAGGACACAGCCAGCGTGACATTGTGGGCGGAGAGTTCTCCTGCTCTGCTCTCCTGGCTGTGTGCAGTGCTGAACTAATCAGGCACAGGCAGATTCCGGACTGGAGGAGCTGCTACCGGCACCTGAGTGAGTGCCATGCTATATCGCTGTATATTCTGACAGTCTGGGTGACTTGGGGGGGCGGCCATGGGCTGGGCGGCTGCAGCTGACATATATATATATATATATACTACAACAGCCGCCCAGCCCAGGCCCCCAGCACAGCCTGTATAGATACAGTGTATATAATATATATACAGGACAGGTGCTGGGGGCCTGGGCTGGGAGGCTGTTGAAGTATATACACCGCACAGTACCTCTCCCCTGTATATATACACCGCACAGTACCTCTCCCCTGTATATATACACCGCACAGTACCTCTCCCCTGTATATATACACCGCACAGTACCTCTCCACTGTATATATACACCGCACAGTACCTCTCCCCTGTATATATACACCGCACAGTACCTCTCCCCTGTATATATACACCGCACAGTACCTCTCCCCAGTATATATACACCGCACAGTACCTCTCCCCTGTATATATACACCGCACAGTACCTTTCCCCTGTATATATACACCGCACAGTACCACTCCCCTCTATATATACACCGCACAGTACCTCTCCCCTGTATATATACACCGCACAGTACCTCTCCCCTGTATATATACACTGCACAGTACCACTCCCCTCTATATATACTCCGCACAGTACCACTCCTCCTGTCCTGTATATGTACACCGCACAGTACCTCTCCCCTGTATATATACACTGCACAGTACCTCTCCCCTGTATATATACACCGCACAGTACCTCTCCCCTGTATATATACACCGCACAGTACCTCTCCCCTGTATATATACACTGCACAGTACCACTCCCCTCTATATATACTCCGCACAGTACCTCTCCCCTGTATATATACACCGCACAGTACCACTCCTCCTGTCCTGTATATATACACTGCAGAATTTACAATAGCTATCACTCATGTAAGAAGTGAATTATGGCATTGGACTATACCTATATTTCTCTGCTGTATCTGGGCATCATGAATCGTGGTATGTGTTAAAGGGGGGGGGCCCACTGAGACTCTTTCACCCGGGGCCCTCAAAAACCTGGAGCCGGCCCTGTGTTAGACCACCAACGCAAGACGTATGCTAAAGCCTAAAGCATTTTTGGAATAAAGAGCAATTTGATCAAAT
Organism: Ranitomeya imitator; assembly: GCF_032444005.1. NCBI lineage: Eukaryota > Metazoa > Chordata > Amphibia > Anura > Dendrobatidae > Ranitomeya > Ranitomeya imitator. The sequence goes on along the minus strand of NC_091282.1, from coordinate 720,922,560 downwards.
TATTTATTATTATTTATTTTTATGCCTGAAAAAATAGCAATTATTCTGAACAAAAAATTCTGGATTCATGTACAAAGTGCAGCTGTTATCTAGTTACATGAGTTCATGAAGAAATACACAATTGCAAATGTAAAAACAGCAGAGGGAAGTTGAATTGGGTTTACCTAACACATTGGTAGAGTATTGAGTTGGTAGGGCATTGTTCGTTTTTACACATTGGTAGGACATTGTTTACTAATTTAATTAAACTGTACTAATACTAATAGCCATGATCATGAGGATATAAACACATTATGGTTTAAACTTGGGAACATCCCAAAAATAAATGGGTTTCACATCCTTCCGTGCCTGCGTTTTTTTCATCAAACATGCTGCAACAACTGATGGATGCATTTTTGCTGCTTTTTTGCTTATTTATTGCTTTCTATCGGTGAAAAAATGTAGCAAAAACACTAAAATAATTTACATACTGCAGTTTTCAAAAATGCAGCAGTTTTCCAATTCCATCAGGAAAAAAAAGTGTGTGCATGATATTTCTGAAATCTCATAGTTTTTGCTGGTGCTGTAAAAAGAAGCTTTTAATTCACATTAAAAAAGCAGCAAAAAAAACCAAAAACAAAACGCAGTAACAATGCAATGGGTGAACATAGCCTAAGTATGACTCTGGAACCTTGGTAAACCTGGGAACCAGAATTTCCAAGCCAGTGAGATTCAATACTTCCCGTATGTGGTTGGTCTGGTGTGGTAAGAAATATGTACATGGACAAAGAGGATACATAGCACTCCAGGAATAGAAGCTTATACAGATGTGTCCCTCAGACCAGATGAATAATCGGCAAATTGATGAGTAATCTTCACAAAGATGGAAATTCACACTCCATGACATTTGCCCCCATTGAACATCCTTTGTAGAAGTATTGTACAAACCTATAAATACGAGCGCTATTAAACTTCCTAGTGAGTAGAAATCATTCAGTCTGCTTTTTGGGGAAGAGGAAACATGACAATATCAAGTAACTGCGAGCATGGATTTTAAACCTAAAAAAAGCCAAGCCTTTCCCCAAGAGAGTCATTACACTCCAGTGAGGCTTTATGGTCCATATTTATTTCGTCAGACACCTCATTGTGAGGCCCACAGGAAGAGAGATTTGATGTAGAGGTCCATTTCTCTACCCATGTTCCCTCCCCAGAGGAAGGCGGCTGACAAGGTGATATATAGACACTCACTTATTGTGCATTCCAGATTGGGTGATTGCAAAGGACTCGTGTCTGGGTTTGTTTTATCTTGAATTCCTAGGGAGGGTCAGCCAGCGTGGAGTCACCTTGCCGTGAACTTCATGTTAAAAATACACACCTTATGCCAAGTTCTGGCATATTCTGGTCAGAGGGTTGGGCCTGATGTGAGGTGCACGCTCTTTCTCCTCTATTCTTTTGCACCCACTGTGCAAAGCTTTAGGAGAGTCCCTTCAAATCATCATGTCTGCTTCAGCCTTACAATTTATATCTTCTGTCTGCCTTCAGCAGTGTCAAGTTTAAATAGCAAGAACTCTCCTTAATCACAATTTTACCTTCCTTGTAAATGCTGGATGAATTTTTCCTTTTTTTCAATGAATTTTTAGGATTTATGAAAAAAAATATCAGCCATCCAGTTAAAAAGAAAGTCCAAGACTCATCCCGAGACATCTCACACAGACCTCACACAAAGTTCAACCTACCTATGGCTTTAAAAAACATTCCCAGCCCGAACGGGACCCTTATATCATCAGGAATCCTATGTTAGTAACAAGAGCAACATCTGAAGATGAATCCACATGTATCAGGTTTGTTGCTGAAGCTCCTGGAACTGTACCTTATTCTTTTTTTGCCAGGTTTGTTGCTTCCAACAAGAATATTTTTCTTCTAAGTACACCCAGATGTGATGGATCCTATGAGCAGTGTAACCAGTGACTTATCCACAAAGCAAATCCCTGTATATGCAGCCTGTACACAGAGCCATCCATTTTTGGTGTGCTGCTCTGTTGCAATATTCTCCCACATCCAATGCGTCTGAGAAAGATTACATTTATATAGTATATACACACATAATAATAATCAGTAAAAAATTACATAGAGTATAAAATTATACTTTTATTTCCTAACCAGAAAAATTAGATTTTCGAGCTTTCAGAACACAGTGGCTACTTCGACAGGCAAGTTTACAAAAATTTGCCTGACTTGTAAATTTGCCTGACGAAGGAGTCTCTGTGCTCTGGAAGCTCACAAGTCTAATTTTTCTGGTAAGTCAGTAAAGTGTACTGCAACGGTAACACCGTATGCAGTGATGAGGCAGTGACCCAGCAAAATTCAAAAGCAAAAGTGGCTTTATTGTTTAACTCACAAGTAATGCACAGCACACAATATCCTCCGGATCACAACCGGGAACCATATATGCCAGTTTGCAGCCAATAAACACACCGGTCCACCTCCGAGACCTGTACGCTGTGGGTGCCAGACCTCTCAGCTCCCTTGGCTGTTTGGCTCAGCTTGCCTGTGTTACCTCACACAAGTGGAGCTCTGCAGAGCCAACTGCTCTGCACTCTAGCAAACACCAAACTAACACTGACTCTGACCCTGACAAAGTCAAACCCTATGCTGTTGGGTTTTAAACTGGAATCTGTGGCCTTGAGTCACATGGAAAACTCGGGCTGGGAAAGAAATGGACTGCACCATTACTATTCTGTAGTCTGTTTCAAAACACAAAAGCCCAGAGCAGGTTTTCTTAATTCTGCCCTGAACACATAGCTTGCCCAGGACCAATACTCACTTTTAGGCCAGTTTCACACATCCTGATATTTCCAGCACCGGAAAAAACGGTACCAGAGATATCCGTGTCCATGTGTCTGTGTGTGTGTACTATTTGTGGCACATGTGTGCTGCATCAGTACCAGACGGACAGCCGCCAGGGAAGAAGTGCTACAGTAAGCACTGTTCCCCTGCGGGTGGTGCTGAAGCTGGCTTTCATTATTCTTCCCTGCATTATAAAATAAATAACTAATTTAAAAAAACAGCTGCCCCTCCCCCCCCATTTTTGACAATCAGCCTTGCGAAAGCTCACAGTTGGGGGCTGATATTCTCAGGCTGGTAAGGGACCGTTGATATAGGCCCCCAGCCAAAAAGCACAGCCCACAGCTGCCCAGAAAAGGCCCATCTATTAGATGCGCCTTTTCTGGCACTTTGCCCAGCTCTTCCCACTTGCCCTGTAGCGGTGGCAAGTGGGGTAATATTTGTGGGGTTGATGTCACCTTTCAGGTGGCATCAAGCCCACAGCTTAGTAAAGGAGAGGCGTCTATAAGACACCTATCCATTACTAGTCCTATAGTTGTAATGTTAAATAAAGACACGGACAGAATAAAGTCCTTTATTTGAAAAAAATACACAGACACCTTTAATGTTCTAAATTAAACCATAGTTACTGCCACACCTAATTCCCTGACGCCCTCGATTTCCTATAATAAAAGTAAAATAGTAAAACAACAACAATATACCCATACCTGTTCGTCGTGGTGTTCCACGCCGTAATCCATATCTGGGGGATATACAGTTTTCAACCAGGATGGCACCAAGATGCGCCATGCCGGCTTAAAACCACTGGTGAATAAGATGCTGAGAGCGCAGAATCATTCACCAGTGGTGACATCATCATGGCCGGGCTAAACTGTGGTGACCTCTGGTCCATGGGAAAAAGCCGGTGATGATGTGCTGTGCTCCCTCACAGCCTGAACTGCATTGAACTGTAGACAGTGGGAAAATTACAGTGCATTTTCCCATGGTCCAGAGTTCACTGCAGTTTAGGCTGTGAAGGAGCGCCACCTAAGTGACGTCACCGCTAGTGACTGAAGCTCCACTTCCAGCATATCAGTCACCAGTGGTTTTCAGCCAGGACGGTCACATCTTGGCACTGTCCAGGTTGAAAACTGTATATTCCCCAGATTTGGATTACTGCGTGGGACACAACGATGGACAGGTATGGGTATATTATTGATTTATGATTTTACTTTTATTACAGGAGATCGAGGGCTTCGCAGGAATTAGGTATGGTTGTAAGTATGGTTTAATTAAGAATAATAAAGGAGTCTTTGTGTTTCTTTCAAATAAAAGACTTTATTCTGGCTGTGTCTTTATCATACAAATATAAGATTAGTAATGGATAGGTGTCTTATAGACGCTTCTTCATTACTAAACCGTAGGCTTGATGTCACCTGATGGTGACATCAACCCCCCCGATCTATTACCCCACTTGCCACTGCTACAGGGCAAGTGGGAAGAATGAGGCTAAGTGCCAGAAGTGCATCTTAGAGATGCACATTTTCTGGGACGGCTGAGTGCTGATGTTTTTAGCCGGGGGGCCAATATCCATGGCCCCGTCCTAAGCTATTAATATCAGCCCGCAGTTGTCTGCATAGCCTTTGCTGGTTATTAATTATAGGGGGACCCAAGTCATTCTTTGGGGGGCTTTCCTATTTTAATAGCCAGTAAAGGCTAAGTATACAATTGTAAGCTGATATTAATAGCCTGGGAAGCTCCATGGGTATTACCTCCTTCCCAAGCCATAAACATCTGCCCCCAGTCACTGGCTTTCCCTCTGCTGGTTTTGAAAATTATGCGGGAGCCCATGCCATTATTTTTTAAATAATCCTTTATTAATTAAATACATCAAATGTCCAAACCAAGAAAAGAAAAAAAGTAAGCGGCACAGCTCGACTTTCCAGAGATTAATAACTCGATGTGGAGAGTTTCCCAACAATAGGTAGTCCGGTCAGATGAAAGGCGGTGCTTGCGTGAAACAAAGTGTCCATATAAATAAAAAAGTAGAAAAAACGCAATAGCACTCACCAATCAGTGGCAATTCAAACGTCCTTTATTGGAGCATATAGCAAAACATATTCGCGGTTCAAGGGAGGGAGTGAGAGAGGGAGTGCGACAGGCAAGACGACGACGGCCGTTTCGCGCTAATACCGAGCGCTGCCTGTCGCTCTCCCTCTCTCACTCCCTCCCTTGAACCGCGAAGATGTTTTGCTATATGCTCCAATAAAGGACGTTTGAATTGCCACTGATTGGTGAGTGCTATTGCGTTTTTTCTACTTTTTTATTTATATGGACACTTTGTTTCACGCAAGCACCGCCTTTCATCTGACCGGAGAGTGCTATTGCATTTTTTCTACTTTTTTATTTAATTAAATACATGTACAGTAATTTGCACACACACTGTACTATTTGTATTTGTCACTGACATCTATATATCTACATATTTTATTTGTCTTCACTGTATGTAATCCATCTCTTCTATCCTGTCGGCTCCTGCAGTGATTTTACAGAACACGATAGATGTATTACTGGCTTTTCTTCTGTCTCTCTATGCAATATAAATACATACATATTATATATATATATATATATATATATATATACCGTATATAATCGAGTATAAGCCTCCTCTTGGCTTATACTCGAGTCATACCCAGGGGTCGGCAGGGGAGGGGGAGCGGGGGCTGTCTAATTATACTCACCTCCTCCTGGTGCGGTACCTGCAGGTCCCTGGCTCCCTGGCGCCCCAGCTTGTTCCTGTAGTGAGCTGTTACATGGTACCGCTCATTACAGTAATGAATATGCTGCTCCACCTACCATAGGGGTGGAGCCGCATATTCATTACTGTAATGAGCGGTAACAGTGATCGCTCAATACAGGAAGAAGCTGAGGCGTCGGGGAAGCACGGAGTGCACCAGGAGCAGGTGAGTATAATGGGGAGGGGAGCGCTGCATGATATTCACCTGCTCCTTGTTCCATCGCTGTTCCGTCTTCAGCGTCTTCTGCAGTGACGCTCAGGTCAGAGAGCGCGGTTACGTGGTTAGTGCGCGCCCTCTGCCTGAGCGTCAGTGCAGAAGACGCTGAAGATGGAGCGGCGCCGGAATGAGGAGCAGGTGAATATTGAAAGTGCCGGGGACCTGAGCGACGGGGAGGTGAGTATGTGATTTTTTTTTTTTATCGTAGCAACAGCAAATGGGGAAAGTGTCTGTATGGAGCATCTTATGGTGCAATAACGTTTGTGCAGCACTATATGGGGCAAGTGTCTGTATGGAGCATCTATGGGGCCATAATCAATGTTTGTGCAGCACTATATGGGGCAAGTGTCTGTATGGGGCCATAACGTTTGTGCAGCACTATATGGGGCAAGTGTCTGTATGGAGCATCTTATGGGGCCATAATCAACGTTTGTGCAGCACTATATGGGGCAAATATCTTTATGGAGCATCTTATGGGGCCATAATTAACGTTTGTGGAGCATTAAGGTATATGGGGTAAGTGTCTGTATGGAGCATCATATGGGGCCATAATCAAGGTTTGTACAGCACTATATGGGGCAAATATCTTTATGGAGCATCTTATGGGGTCATAATCAACATTTGTGCAGCATTATATTGGGCAAATGTGGCTATGGAGCATCTTATGGGCCATTATTAACCTTTATGCAGGATTATATGGGGCTTATTTTAATATGGAACATCTTACGGGGCCATCATAAACTTTATGGAGCATTATATGGGGCTCATGATTCAATATGGATATTCAAAAACACTTAACCTATGGATGTCTCAAATAATTTTACTATTATTGGTATCTATTTTTACTTTTGACATTTACCGGGAGCTGCTGCATTTCCAACCCTAGGCTTCTACTCAAGTCATTAAGTTCTCCCTGTTTTTTTGTGGCAAAATTAGGAGGGTCGGGCCGGCTTATACTCGGGTCGGTTTATGCTCGAGTATATACGGTATATATATATATATATATATATATATATGTGTGTGTGTCACTGAAATTTTATATATATATATATATATATATATATATATATATATATACAGTACAGACCAAAAGTTTGGTCACAACCTACTTATTTAAAGATTTCTCTGTATTTTCATGACTATGAAAATTATACATTTACATTGAAGGCATCACAACTATTAATTAACACATGTGGGATTATATACTTAACAAAAAAGTGTGAAGCAACTGAAATTATGTTTTATATTCTAGGTTCTTCAAAGTAGCCACCTTTTGCTTTGATGACTGCTTTGCACACTCTTGGCATTCTCTTGATGAGCTTCAAGAGGTAGTCACCGGGAATGGTTTTCACTTTACAGGTGTGCCCTGTCAGGTTTAATAAGTGGGATTTCTTGCCTTATAAATGGGGTTGGGACTATCCGTTGTGTTGTGCAGAAATCTGGTGGATACACAGCTGATAGTCCTACTGAATAGACTCTTAAAATTTGTATTATGGCAAAAAAAAGCATCTAAGTAAAGAAAAACAAGTGGCCATCATTACTTTAAGAAATGAAGGTCACTTAGTCCGAAAAATTGGGAAAACTTTGAAAGTGTCCCCAAGTGCAGTGGCAAAAACCTTCAAGCGCTACAAAGAAACTGGCTCACATGAGGACCGCCCCAGGAAAGGAAGACCAAGAGTCACCTCTGCTTCTGAGGATGTTTATCCAAGTCACCAGCCTCAGAAATCGCAGGTTAATAGCAGCTCAGATTAGAGACCAGGTCAATGCCACACAGAGTTCTAGCAGCAGACATATCTCCATAACAACTGTTAAGAGGAGACTTTGTGCAGCAGGCCTTCGTGGTAAAATACTGCTAGGAAACCACTGCTAAGGACAGGCAACAAGCAGAAGAGACTTGTTTGGGCTAAAGAACACAAGGAATGGACATTAGACCAGTAGAAATCTGTGCTTTGGTCTGATGAGTCAAAATTTGAGATCTTTGGTTCCAACCACCGTGTCTTTGTGCGACGCAGAAAAGGTGAACGGATGGACTCTACATGCCTGGTTCCCACCGTGAAGCATGGAGGAGGAGGTGTGATGGTGTGGGGGTGTTTTGCTGGTGACACTGTTGGGGATTTATTCAAAATTGAAGGCATACTGAACCAACATGGCTACCACAGCATCTTGCAGCGGCATGCTATTCCATCCGGTTTGCATTTAGTTGGACCATCATTTATTTTTCAACAGGACAATGACCCCAAACACACCTCCAGGCTGTGTAAGGGCTATTTGACCAAGAAGGAGAGTGATGGGGTGCTACGCCAGATGACCTGGCCTCCACACTCACCAGATCTGAACCCAATCGAGATGGTTTGTGGAGAGCTGGACCGCAGAGTGAAAGCAAAAGGGCCAACAAGTGCTAAGCATCTCTGGGAACTCCTTCAAGATTGTTGGAAGACCATTTCCGGTGACTACCTCTTGAAGCTCATCAAGAGAATGCCAAGAGTGTGCAAAGCAGTCATCAAAGCAAAAGGTGGCTACTTTGAAGAACCTAGAATATAAGTCATAACAAAAAAGTATGAAACAACTGAAATTAAGTATATAATTCCACATATGTTAATTCATAGCTTTCATGCCTTCAGTGTAAATGTACAATTTCGATAGTCATGAAAATACAGAAAAATCTTTAAATGAGAAGGTGTGTCCAAGCTTTTGGTCTGTACTGTATATATATATATCAATATACAACCCCTGGCAAAAATTATGGAATCACCAGCCTTGGGACATGTTCATTCAGTTGCTTATTTTGGAGAAAAAAAGGTGATCACAGACATGGCGCAAAACTAAAGTAATTTCAAACGGCAACTTTCTGGCTTTAAGAAACACTAAAAGAAATCTAGAACAAATATGTGGTAGTCAGTAATGGTTACTTTTTTAACCAAGCATAGGGGGAAAATTATGGAATAACTCAATTCTGAAAAACAAACAAACAAAAAAACACTCCAAAACATCACTAGTATTTTGTTGCACCACCTCTGGCTTTTATAACAGCTTGCAGTCTCTGAGGCATGGATTTAACGAGTGTCAAACAGTACTCTTCATCAATCTGGCTCCAACTTTCTCTCATTGCTGTTGCCAGATCAGCTTTGCAGGTTGGAGCCTTGTCATGGACCATTTTCTTCAATTTCCAAAGATTTTCAATTGGATTGAGATCCGGACTATTTGCAGGCCATGACATTGACCTTATGTGACTTTTTTCAAGGAATGTTTTCACAGTTTTTGCTCTATGGCAGGATGTATTATCATCTTGAAAAATGATTTCATCATCTTCAAACATCCATTCAATTGATGGGATAAGAAAAGTGTCCAAAATATCAACATAAACTTGTGCAGTTATTGAAGCTGTAATGACAGCCATCTCCCCAGTGCCTTTACCTGACATACAGCCCCATATCATCAATGACTGGAAATTTGCATGTTCTCTTCAGGCAGTGATCTTTATAAATCTCATTGGAACGGCACCAAACAAAAGTTCCAGCATCATCACCTTGCCCAATGCAGATTTGTGATTCATCACTGAATATAACTTTCATCCAGTCATCCACAGGCTATGATAACTTTTCCTTAGCCCATTGTAGCCTTGTTTTTTTCTGTTTAGGTGTTAATGATGGCTTTCGTTTAGCATTTCTGTATGTAAAACCCATTTCCTTTAGGTAGTTTCTTACAGTTTGATCATAGACGTTTACTCCAGTTTCCACCCATTCGTTCCTCATTTGTATTGTTGTGCATTTCCTGTTTTAGAGACATATTGCTTTAAGTTTCTGATCTTGACACTTTGATGTCTTCCTTGGTCTACCAATATGTTTGTCTTTAACAACCTTCCCATGTTGTTTGCATTTGGTCCAGATTTTAGACATAGCTGACTGTGAACAACCAACTTCTTTTGCAACATTGATTTAAGAGTCTGATAAACTTCTCCTTTGTTTCAATTGACATCTCTCTTCTTGGAGCCATGATTCATGTCAGTTCACTTGGTGCAACAGCTCTCCCAAGGTGTGATCACTCCTTTTTAGATGCAGACTAACGAGCAGATCTAATTTGATGCAGGTGTTATTTTTGGGTATGAAAATTTACAGAGTGATTCCATAATTTTTCCCCTATGCTTGGTTGCCATTTGAAATGACTTTAGTTTTGTGCCATGTCTGTGATCTGCTTTTTTTTCTACAAAATTAAACAACTAAATGAACATCCTCCAAGGCCGATGATTCCATAATTTTTGCCAGGGGTTGTATATGTATGTATTCTATGTATATATATATATATATATATATATATATATATATATATATATATATATATATATATATATATAAATATATATATATATATATATATATACATACATACACATATATATATATATATATATATATATATATATATATATATATATATATATATATATATATATTCTATCTTTTCTAATTCTTCGGAATGCACTGCCCAGGTACGATTAAGCCGCAATCCCCATAGTTTTAAGTGTGCCCTAAAAACGCATTTGTTCAGACTGGCCTACTGCCTCAACGCATTAGAAGCCAAAAAAAGAGGAGAAAAAGCACCAAAGGAACCAAATATTAAAAAGTAACAATTTTATTAAATCACAAAATTAAAACATGACAAAAAAGAGAGAACAACAGGGAAATGACAGGGAACACACCAAGAAAGGTGGCTAAGTGGTACCCGCCAGGCAAACCGTATTACATGGAATAAATGGACATCACAAATAACCTTGTGAGCATGCAACTGTGGAATATGGAGGAGAAGAGTCCCCCAATGTTTCCACCAAGTCGCTGTGTATGTCTTTGGTAGTCATTTTTTTCAAGCAGAGGTATTTGATGACAGCTCTGAGCTCGTTTTTTTCCATTTTGATGTTCACTCCTCGGCAGTTCATATTCAAATGAATGTAGCTCCCGGGAATCGTGGTCTATTTAAGTAATTTTTTTTCCTGGACTAGTGGGTACCTAAGAGAGAAGAAAACATTTTATTTTAATTTCTGTGTGCAATAGAAATAACCAATTATCATTACTTTTGGATCGCCCCTCGTATGTGCTCAAGTCACTACACAGTGTATAAGGTACCATACGAGCAAAGGGTAATTGTGTCCATAGAGAACGTACAAAGACGCTTACTAAACAAAGTAAAAAGAGGGTTTACCTGCGGGACCACGATGCCACCCACCCCAACGCGTGTTTTGGCTACGTGCCTTCTTCCGGGGATATGTTACCTTATACACTGTGTAGTGACTTGAGCACATATATATGCATGCTTGCCTCATCTTTGTAAGATACACAAGGTTATTTGTGATGTCCATTTATTCCATGTAATACGGTTTGCCTGGCGGGTACCACTTAGCCACCTTTCTTGGTGTGTTCCCTGTCATTTCCCTGTGGTTCTCTCTTTTTTGTCATGTTTTAATTTGTGATTTAATAAAATTGTTACTTTTTTAATATTTGGTTATTTTGGTGCTTTTTCTCCTCTTTTTTGGCTTCTCATATATACAGTATATGCACTGAACTCCATTATTTACATCCTGGCACCCCTTTATTGTTTTTTCCGAAGTGAGGGTGCTTTTGGTTTGGTATTTATGATTTGCCTCAACGCATTAACCTAACTATCCCTGTGTGGCCCATTCAAAATAACTTAAACCATAATCTGGTTCCTCGCATCATGTTTCTCATACACTTTATGTATTTAATACCCTTCTGTGTCTGTACTGTTACATAATTAGACTGATAACTAGTGTTGAGCGATACCGTCCGATACTTGAAAGTATCGGTATCGGATAGTATCGGCCGATACCCGAAAAATATCGGATATCGCCGATACCGATATCCGATACCAATACAAGTCAATGGGACATCAAGTATCGGAAGGTGTTCTCATGGTTCCCAGGGTCTGAAGGAGAGGAAACTCTCCTTCAGGCCCTGGGATCCATAGGGATGTGTAAAATAAAGAATTAAAATAAAAAATATTGATATGCTCACCTCTCCGGCGGCCCCTGGACATCACGCTGGTAACCGGCCGGCTTCTTTGTTTAAAATGAGCGCCTTTAGGACCTGCGAATGACGTTGCGGCTTCTGATTAGTCGCGTGCCGCCCATGTGACCGGCACGCGACCAATCAGAAGCCGCGACGTCATTCGCAGGTCCTTAATTCCTAGAATTAGGAGTTTTGTGAATGAGAATGACGTCGCGGCTTCTGATTGGTCGCGTGCTGGTCACATGGGCGGCACGCGACCAATCAGAAGCCGCGATGTCATTCGCAGGTCCTAAAGGCGCTCATTTTAAACAAAGAAGCCGGCCGGTTACCAGCGTGATGTCCAGGGGCCGCCGGAGAGGTGAGCATATCAATATTTTTTATTTTAATTCTTTATTTTACACATCCCTATTGATCCGATACCGATACCCGATACCACAAAAGTATCGGATCTCGGTATCGGAATTCCGATACCGCAAGTATCGGCCGATACCCGATACTTGCGGTATCTGAATGCTCAACACTACTGATAACCGGTTCATGCAGCTTTACATGAATGTCCGAACAACAAAAGCAATTGTTACCATCCACCTCTCGTGTCTCCCTTTTTCCAATAGATTGTAAGCTTGCGAGCAGGGCCCTCACTCCTCTTGGTATCTGTTTTGATCTGTGTTTATTGTTATGCTGTAAAGTCTATTGTCTGTGCAAATCCTCTCTATAATGTAAAGTGCTGCGGAATATGTTGGGGCTATATAAATGAAAAATTATTATTATTACTATTATTATTATTATTATTAAACTTCTGACAACACATCTCTAAATTTTCAAGCAATAAATGTTATATTTTTTGTCTACTGAGGAATACATTCCTACAACAAGGATACCATCCACTGGTAATAGATGAGCAGATCCACAGGGCTACAAGGATCCCAAGAAACAGCCTCCTGGATTACAAACAGAGAGGATAACAACAGGGTACTTCTTGTGGTCACATACAACCCCCACATGAGCATCCTAAGGAAAATTGGTGCCGATCTCCAACCCATATTCCATCACCCTTTCACAAACTGAAAGACATATTCCCAGAACTACCACTTCTCTCCTACAAACAGCCCCCTAACTTAAGGAATCTCCTTGTCAGAAGTGTCCTCTCATCACCATCAGTGACTGGCACATTCCCCTGTAACAATAAAAAATGCGAAACTTGTACCCACATATTACCAACAAATATAGTCCGTGTACCAAACACAAATCAGGACTATATGGCTATGTGCACACGTTGCGGATTCCATTGCGGAATTTTCCGCAGCGGATTTGCAAAATTTGCAGTGAAAAACCGCTGCGGTTTTTACTGCGGATTTACCGCGGTTTTTAATATGGATTCTGCTGCGGTTTTCCATCTGCAGTTTTCTATTGGAGCAGATGGAAAACCGCTGCGGATTCCGCACAAAGAATTGACATGCTGCGGAAAATAAACCGCAGCGTTTCCGCACGTTTTTTTCCGCAGCATGTGCACAGCGGTTTTTGTTTTCCATAGGTTAACATGGTACTGTACACCACATGGAAAACTGCTGCGGATCCGCAGTAAAAACCGCAACGTGTGCACATAGCCTTAAGTCACGGGCTCCTTTTCTTGTACATCCTCCAGCGTGGTGTACATGATACAATGTACGAGGTGCCCTGGAAGTATTTATAATGGGGAAGCCATGCAAAAACTACATACTAGGATGAGTCTACACCGACACACAATCAGGAATGAAATGGACAGGCCCGTAGGAAAACATTTCTCTGAACCTGGACACAGTATGACATTTAAAAGTCTTAACACTAAAAGGAAAAGGTACCGTCACACTGAACGATATCGCTAGCGATCCGTGACGTTGCAGCGTCCTGGCAAGTGATATCGTTCAGTTTGACACGCAGCAGCGATCAGGATCCTGCTGTGATGTCGTTGGTCGCTGCAGAAAGTCCAGCACTTTATTTCGTTGCTGGACTCCCTGCAGACATCGCTGAATCAGCGTGTGTGACGCCGATTCAGCGATGTCTTCACTGGTAAAAAAAACAAACACTACATACTTACCTTCCGGTGTCTGTCCCCGGCGCTGTGCTTCTCTGCACTGGCTGTGAGCGCCGGCCAGCCGGAAAGCAGAGCACAGCTGACGTCACCGCTGTACTTTCCGGCTGGCGCTTACAGTCAGTGCAGAGAAGCACAGTGCCGGGGACAGACACCGGAAGGTAAGTATGTAGTGTTTGTTTTTTTTACTTTTACGATGGTAACCAGGGTAAACATCGGGTTACTAAGCGCGGTCCTGCGCTTAGTAACCCGATGTTTACCCTGGTTACCGGCATCGTTGGTCGCTGGAGAGCTGTCTGTGTGACAGCTCTCCAGCGACCAAACAGCGACGCTGCAGCGATCGACATCGTTGTCGATATCGCTGCAGCGTCGCCGAGTGTGAAGGTACCTTAATTTTAAGGACCACAGGGAAAGAAAAATTTGGGAATACAAACTAATGAATATGTTTAATTCGTTGACACTAGGACTCAATTTAACACCTGGATTCATGAGTCACTACATGGATACAATTCACACCTCCACCTGATGTACTCCAGATAACTAAGAACATTGTTCCCATTGCCTCTCCATTTGTAAAGGTACCTTCACACATAACGATATCGTTAACGATATCGTTGCTTTTTGTGACGTAGCAACGATATCGTTAAGGAAATCGTTATGTGTGACAGCGACCAACGATCAGGCCCCTGCGGGGAGATCTTTGGTCGCTGAACAAAGTCCAGAACTTTATTTCGTCGCTGGATCTCCCGTGGACATCGCTGGATCGGCGTGTGTGACACCGATCCAGCGATGTCTTCACTGGTAACCAGGGTAAACATCGGGTAACTAAGCGCAGGGCCACGCTTAGTAACCCAATGTTTACCCTGGTTACCAGAGTAAAAGTAAAAAAAAAACAAACACTACATACTTACCTACCGCTGTCTGTCCCCGGCACTGTGCTCTGCACTCCTCCTGTACTGGCTGTGAGCGTCGGTCAGCCGGAAAGCAGAGCGGTGACGTCCCCGCTCTGCTTTCCGGCCGCTGTACTCACAGCCAATACAGGAGGAGTGCAGAGAAGCAGAGCGCCGGGGACAGACAGCGGTAGATAAGTATGTAGTGTTTGTTTTTTTTTACATTTACGCTGGTAACCAGGGTAAACATCGGGTTACTAAGTGCGGCCCTGCGCTTAGTAACTCGATGTTTACCCTGGTTACCCGGGGACTTCGGGATCGTTGGTCGCTGGAGAGCTGTCTGTGTGACAGCTCTCCAGCGACCAAACAGCGATGCTGCAGCGATCCGGATCGTTGTCGGTATCGCTGCAGCGTCGCTTAATGTGAAGGGGCCTTTAGAAAATGCCTAATTTGATTACCTTGGCTTATCTATGGACTCATCACACTTCCCACCCCCTAGCAAATGTCCTACTGTAGTATTCTTGCTTGTTTCTTATTAATCTATTTGTAATCTTGCCTGAAGAAGGAGCCACTGTGCTCTGAAAGCTTGCAAACATATTATTTTCTGGTTAGCCAATAAAGGTATCACTCCAAGAATACTTCTGTCATCATTGGGCAGAAAAGTATTCACATCGATATTTTTTGTCTGAAAGAAAAAATTATCAAAATTAAAAAACAAACAGTGCTTTCAGACCTCAAATAATGCAAAGAAAACAAGTTCATAATCATTTAGAAACAACAATACTAATGTTTTAGAGTTCAGAAATCAATATTTTGTGAAATAACCATGATTTTTAATCACAGCTTTCATGCTTCTTGGCATGCTTTCCACCAGTCTTTCACACTGCTTCTGGCGCAAAAATGTAAGCAGCTCTTCTTTGTTTGATGGCTTGTGACTATCCATCATCCTCTTGATTACATTCCAGAGGTTTTCAATGGGGTTCAGGTCTGGAGATTGGGCTGCCCATGACAGAGTTTTGATGTGGTGGTCTCTTAATTTTTGCCAGAGCTGTATACATATCTACTTTATAATTGTCTAAGGGTCATTTCCGTCTGTCTGTCACGGAAATCCCGCGTCGCTGATTGGTCGCGGCCGCCAGGCTGCAACCAATCAGCGACGGCCACAGCCCGGCGATCAAATTAGTCCCTCCGTACTTCCGTACAGTCAGTGCCCGGCGCCCGCTCCATACTCCCTTCCAGCGCTCACACAGGGTTAATGGCAGCATTAACAGACCGTGTTATGCTGTGCTGTAACTCACTCCGTTAACGCTGCTGTTAACCCTGTGTGACCAACTTTTTACTATTAATGCCGCCTATGCAGCATCAATAGTAAAAAAATCTAATGTTAAAAATAATAAAAAAACAAAAAACCTGCTATTCTCACCTTCTGTCGTCCGCCGATGCGCGGACCGCTAAGTCATCTGGGTAATTTCGCAATGCATCTCTGGGAACGGAAGCTGGTGGCAGCTGCGCGCGCATCGGGACAGCTTCGCTGGATGCTGGAGGGTCTTGCCTTGTGCAGGCATGTACTACAGAGGACATAGAATGAACTTCAATCCAATATTGCGGCCAGCATGCAGCCAGCGGGTAAGGAAAGGGTGAATCAAACACCCGAAAACTCCGCCCATATGACCAAAAACTGGTCCCGCCAAATTCAGGTGACAGGTCCCCTTTAAATTGACCCGCCGCGCGTGTATAATCAGCACCGTAGGTCATGCTCCATGAAGACGTTTTTACACAGTATGTGGATTAGATTGGATAACATGTCATGGATTTTGTTAGTACTGTAATAAACTATGGATTATCCATCTGAAAAATTACAGCTATCTGTGGTATAAATGCCTCGTGTGAACACACCTTAATACTGCTCTGTGCAAAGTGTAATGCTGCTCTATATACGAGAACTTTGCCCTTCTTCTGACTCAAGATACCTGTCCAAGTACGTGGGCCAGTACTGCTATGCTGGACACAGAAAATGGAGAACAGTGGGGCTGTTTTGTGAGAAAAAAAACCTTATAATAATAGTAACCCTTTGCGTAACAGTTAGATCTTGTAATTTACCACTCATGCTTGGAAAGAAAGTGGGTGTGAATCCGCACTGCCGAAGCTCCAACATGCGATAGTAGACCAAGAAAGTTTAGATGTGTTATTTAATTGTCAACGCGTTTCAAAGTATTCACACTTCTTTATCAGGACAAACAACAATGTGGTTGTGGTTTGTCTTGATGAAGAAGTGTGAACACTTCAAAATGCGTTGATAAATAAAAAACACATCTAAACTTTCTTCTATTGCATATTGTATCTCTGGCAGCGCGGATTTATATCCAAGTTTGCATCGTATCACTTCTGGTGGACTGGCAGCATTACTATTTTAACAAGCTAACACAGAGGTTGTGACCGTCACAACCCCACAAGGTGAACACAAATGATGTTTTAGTTATTTCTTTCTTAACATGATAAGACCCTATAGCGTTCACTTTTGTTCTAGCCTTTACCATGTGTGACAAGGTCACTGGTAAAGTAATGGAGGGGACATATGTGTCGCTGCGCTTAGGCCTCTTTCACACTTCCATCTTTTACCTCCCGTCATAATCCGTCGAGTTTTGAAAAAACAGGATCCTGCAAATTTTTCTGCCGGACCCTTTTTTTCCCATAGACTTATATTAGCGACGGATTGTGACGGATGGTCATCCGTTTCATCCGTCGTGCACTGGATCCGTCGGAAAATAACTGTCCGTCGGGCAGAGAAAACGTTCAGAGTAACGTTTTTTACTGCACATCGGAAAATTGCTTAGCGACGGGTCCTGCACTGCCCGTCGTTGGCTATAATGGAAGCCTATGGGCGCAGGATCTGTCGCTGACCGTCAAAAACAAGAATCCAGTGACGTATCCTGTTTTTCTCTCTTTTGAGCATGCCAGGAAGGATATTCTAGTCAGGGGAATCTCTCTCTCAAATTTTATACATTGAAATTCAGGCAGCGCCAACTTCAATGCATCTGTCAGAACACAGGATGCGTTGCATCCGTTTTATACTATTTTTAAGACATCCGTTGATACGTCGCATCAACGCATATTAACGGCTGCCTGCCAACGGAAGTGTGAATGAAGCCTTAAAGGGAATCTGTCACCTCATTTTGACCCTATAAACTGTGGCCACCGCCATCAGGGGCTTATCTACAGCATTCTGTAATGCTGTAGATAAGTCCCCCAATGTAACCTGAAAGATAAGGAAAACAAGTTAGATTATACTCACCCAGGGGCGGTCCGGTGCGGTCCAGTCTGATGGGCGTCGCAGGTCCGGGTTCGAGTACTCCCATCTTCATGCGATGATGTCCTCTTCTTTGCTTCCTGCCATGGTTCCTGCAGGCGTACTTTATCTGCCCTGTTGAAGGCAGAGCAAAGTACTGCAGTGTGTAGGCACCGGGAAACGTCAGAGACGCCCAGCGCCTGCGCACTGTAGTACTTTACGCTGCCCTCAACAGGGCAAATCAGTACGCCTGTGCAGGAGCAGCAACAAAAGCAAGGAGGATGACGACTTCATATGAAGATGGGAGTCGCCGGACCCGGATCTACGATGTCCATCGGACCTGAACCGAACCAGGACTGCCCCTGGGTGAGTATAATCTAACTTGTTTATCTTATCTTTTCAGGTTACATCGGGGGCTTATTTACAGCATTACAGACTGCTGTAGATAAGCCCCTGATGGCGGTGGCCGCAGTTTATAGGGCCAAAATGAGGTGACAGATTCCCTTTAATGTTGTCAGTGATGTGAAACCAGAGTATTTTCCTCCAGCACACTACGTGTAGTGAGGGTTAAGTTAAAGTTGCATACATGTTCTGGTTTTATGTGGACATCTATAGAGTGGGTAGATGTCCACCTTATCTCCACCTGCAGAGCTGGCACCGCCGTGTGCTGACAGGACCTATATGATGTCACAGTCATTTGATCAGTCACATGGGTGAGGAGTCAGATGATCTGGGTTTAAATAGCTGGAAATGAGAGGCAGTTTGGGTGTTGTGTGTCTGGACAGAAACACTGTAGAGAAGTGGTTTTGTGCTGTGGTTTATGCCTGAACTGTGGGTTGTGCTAACTCTGAATCGGTTGCCCCCACTACTACAAGGACTGTACCTAGAGTTTTAGTTTTCTTTTACTTTGCTGTTTTTGCCCAGAGGGCCGTGTTTATTTTGTGCTGAACACTTTGTTTATGCTTGGTTTAAGTACAAT
This sequence comes from Ranitomeya imitator, assembly GCF_032444005.1. Lineage (NCBI taxonomy): Eukaryota > Metazoa > Chordata > Amphibia > Anura > Dendrobatidae > Ranitomeya > Ranitomeya imitator. The sequence continues at coordinate 720,903,498 of NC_091282.1, read as the reverse complement.
TTAGTAATATTTACAGGACAACCTAAAAGAACGTTCCTTCCAACACTGCAGAAGTATGACACATCACAATGTACCCCTATGCAACAATAGAATTCAATGACAGGTCTGGATTGCTCATATGTTCTATAACTCCATACTACTCCATTAGACATCCCACAATTTCATGTTCATAAAGCATATTAAATCACTAGAGCCACCCAAAAAATAAATAATGGACAGAAAATATCACAAACATATATTATATTTCGCATCATAAACGAAATGCTCATCAGATGTGGATAGTTGTCTGGTGTATTTAAAGCAGCGACCTTGGTAAACCCTATGGCCTGCTTTATTAATTGATTTTTTATGAAGTCACTTTTCTTTTTTTTCTTCTTTGTATTGTTGTATTCGTTGTCTACTTGCACCAAAACTGGGGAACGTGAATTTTGCGCAAACTAAAAAGTGGTCTTTATTTTCGTCTTTAATCTTTTTTGCGTCTTTTTAGAGTAAAAAGTTGCAGCTTACACAACAGTCATTGGAGCAAAGAAAACTGGCTTTCAAAGAGAAAAAAAGAAAATCAATCTAAAGGAGTACATTTGTGCAAAACATTTTGCAACTTTTTAAAAAATAGCATTTGATGATAAAACTGAAATATCTGGAAAAGCTACATTGCTGTAGAAATAAGAAAATGTAAAGGGGTACTCCCATCTCCAAGATCCTAATACACCTGTAGACCATTGGCATATTTTCTTGCTGTGTAGGCTCGCTTTCAAGTGTATTCCTATCTTGTAGTATCTTGTATCATTTGTAGTATATAGAGGACAGGGGCTAGTCACATGTTGCTGTAAGAGAAGAGATTGGAATTCCTATACAAACAACTGTACAGAAACTCCAGGAAAGTACGCAAAAACAAGGCACTTTTTTTCCACATCACAACATTTTTTAAGGGTATGTGTCCACGTTCAGGATGGCATCAGGATTTGGTCAGGATTTTATGTCAGTATTTGTAAGCCAAAACCAGGAGTGGGTGATAAATGCAGAACTGGTGCACATGTTTCTATTATACTTTTCCTCTAATTGTTCCACTCCTGGTTTTGGCTTACAAATACTGATGTAAAATACTGACCAAATCCTGATGCAATCCTGAACGTGGACACATACCCTTAGGAGTCTGTGATTTTTTGCCAAGCTGTAAAAACTAATACTAATTTCTTTTACTGTAATTATCCTTATTTTAGAGTTCACAGGGAATGCAGCTAATGTCTTCATATAAGAATTATGGACTGTAGACACGTATCACATATAATCTTAGTGATTTATTATGGTTTTCCAATGTGTCCTGTAGTGCAGCGGGCTTGGTGCAGTGTGACAGATAGGCAAGGACCACAGTAAAGTTCACAGCAAACGTATTTAATGTCCAAATAACTCACACAGTGCACAGCACATGGTATCCTCCGGATCGTTGCGGGGGCGTCACAACAGTCCGTACATGAGAACGGTTGTTGAGGGCAACTGCACCTCCATATCACGCTGCGGGGTGCCAGGCTTTGGCTGCTTTTGGCCCTGTTACCTCATACAGGCTGGACGCTGCAAAGCCTCCTGCTCTAATACTTGCAAACAAACATTGGTACACCCAACCCTCTGCTGCAGGAGTTTTTACAAGGAACCTGTGGCTGTAGGCCACATGGAAAACCCTGCCGCCCCACTACCATTCTGTAGTCCGTTTAAAAAATAAAAGCCCATGTCAGGTTGTCCTTAAATCTGCCTTGAGCAAATAGCTTGCCCAAGACCAAGCCTTACTTTTATTTTACACTGCAATCACAGCTATACCTGTGACTGCAATACACTCCCGCGGCCTCTATACGCTTCTGTGCGCATCCTGGGGGACACATAGCGACTCTCACATATGACACCGGTCACTGCCTCACAGTCCTTAAAAAAATATTGCCTGTTCCATGATTTTTGATAAGATGTCCAGAAAAAATGAAAAGTCAAGATGGCAAACCTGGCGCTTCTCAGTGCCAAGTTATCGTGGTAGATACAGATTTTATAGGTGGGAAAAAATTATAACAAAAACCATTTTAAAATATAACTTTTATTTACTATTATGTCATAACATACAAACCCAAATATGTAAAAGGTACTAATGTAAAGGAGGTAAACAATTTCTCAATATTTTCTTGGTATTTTAAATTATATGCATTGGGTTGATCTCTGGGTGGTGCCCGCTACAGTTTCATTTACAATTGCTCGATATGTGTACTAATAGGTTCTTTTGCCCCTAGTTTTTGGATTTTACCACTTGTTTGCATCACTAATTTAAAGGAGGACCACCTCAAAGAACAAGAACTATATAAAACGAGCTTATGCTTAAAACAGAGAAAGGTGGACCAGGAATAAAAATTGTGCTACTAAAATATCAAGTAGACCCTACATGACCAATAAATATAGATTTATTAATGACAGATTTGTATCCATTAATCATGTAGAAATAATTATCGGGCAGATATCAACTGATAAAGACATTCTATATGGATAACAGCCTCCATATAGATTATTCTGCAGGCAGGGTTTTAATTCAAATTTCCCTGGTGACATAAAGATGCACACATTGATAAATAGTTAGTGATTAGTAATGAGCGAACGTGCTCGCCAATACTCGTTACTCGCCCAAGTATCGGTATGCTTGGCGTACTCGGCGAGCAGCGAGCATTTCCGGTATTATTCGGCTGTAACTGCAGTCTCCTCCCAGCAGTTTTGGCAGACTTTAGAGACCCAATCATGATGCAGGGATTGTCTGCCAGGCCATGAAACGCCGCAGCCATCTTTGTTGTGGTCGTGCAGTGATTGGCTGGGCCGTACAGCATCATCCCGAGTACAAGAGACATGGCGCCGCCCTGCTCGCCGCATTCTGTTCCTGTTTCAACAAGAGTAGGGAGTAGGGAGAGGTGCTGCCAAGATAGGGTCAGAATCGTGGTTTTAGAGTTAGTGTAGGTCTGCAACTCTTACATCCACTCCTCAGAAACCAAAAGTGCTTTTTAGGGCTAATTCGTGGGTCCCGATATTGCAGCGCTAGGTAGGCAGGGCACAGCATATCCACATCAGTGCAAAACCTGCAGGCACTGTATGTGCGTCCATTGGTCCCACTGCATCCTTCCCAAAGCTCCATAACTGCCTGCTGCTACAGCTTATTTACTGTCTATATACCTATTTTTTTCCAAAAATCCCACCCACCCAAAAAAAAATATACAGTCTGTTCTGTCAGACTAAGGCCTGTTGAAAAGTTATAGTTTTTCAGGCATACGTAGCATAGTTATGTGTGCTACCCTTGTGCCCCTTTTTTGGGGGGGAGGGGGGGTTTCAAATCCCCGAAAAAGGCCTCATATATCTGCGTGCTCCAAGTTTAGGCATTGGAGGCCGGTGTACTTATTTTTTGGCTGTGTGATACTCAAATTCTATACAGCACTATTTCGCATCGAAAAAAATTGAAATGCCACAGATTTGCCAGTGTGGTATTTCCGTTACAGCCGTCATATATCTCTGTGCTCCAAGTTTGGGCATTGGAGGTCGGTGTGCTTATTTTTTGGCTGTGTGATACTCAAGTTCTATACAGCACTATTTAGCATAAAAAAAATTTGAAGGCCACAGATTTGCCAGTGTGGTATTTCCGTTACAGCCGTCATATATCTCCGCTCTATGTTTGGGCATTGGAGGCCAGTGTACTTATTTTTTGGCTGTGTGTTATACTCAAATTCTATACAGCACTATTTAGCAACTAAAAAAATTCCAAGGCCACAGATTTGCCAGTGTGGTATTTCCGTTGCAGCCGTCATATATCTCTGTGCTCCCAGTTTGGGCATTGGAGGCCGGTGTACTTATTTTTTGGCTGTATGATGCTCAAATTCTATACAGCACTATTTCGCATTAAAAAAAATTGAAATGCCACAGATTTGCCAGTGTGGTATTTCCTTTACAGCCGTCATATATCTCTGTGCTCCAAATTTGGGCATTGGAGGCCGGTGTATTTATTATTTGGCTGTGTGATACTCAAATTCTATACAGCGCTATTTAGCATAAAAAAATTGAAAGGCCACAGATTTTCCAGTGTGGTATTTCCGTTAAAGCCGTCATATATCTCTGCTCCAAGTTTTGGCACTGGAGGCCGGTGTACTTATTGTTTGGCTCCGTGTTATACTCAAATTCTATACAGCACTATTTCTTATAAAAAAAAATTCAAAGGCCACAGATTTGCCAGTGCAGTATTTCTGTGAGAGCCCTCATATATCTCTGCTCCAAGTTTGGGCATTGTAGGCCGGTGTACTTATTTTTTGGCTGTGTGACACTCTAATTCTATACAGCGCTATTTAGCATAAAAATAATTGAAAGGCTACAGATTTGCCAGTGTGGTATTTCTGTGACAGCCCTCATATACAGTATCTCTGCTCCAAGTTTGGACATTGTAGGCCGGTGTACTTATTTTTTTGCTGTATGATACTCAAATTCTATACAGAACTATTTCGCATAAAAAAAATTCAAAGGCCACACATTTGCCAGTGTGGTATTTCCGTTACAGCCGTCATATATTTCTGCTCCAAGTTTGGGCATTGGAGGCCGGTGTACTTATTTTTTGGCTATGTGATACTCAAATTCTATACAGCACTATTTCGCATAAATTAACTTTAAAAAAACAAAAAACAAAATTGAATACAGTCTGTTAGGTCAGGCTAAGGCCTGCCTGGTATTTGGATTTGAAAAATCGTAGATTTGCAGGCATACTGATCAATTATTATTTCGCTACTAATAAAGACATTTGTGTTGAGCATTTGAAATAGTGCAGTAGTCCATTTAAAATGGTTAAGGCAAGGGGCAAGGGATGGGGAAGTGGACGCGATGCTGATGGTGCATCCAGAGGACAAGGCCGTGGACAAGGTGAAAGTGGGCAACAACAAAGACCCACATCTTCTCGCTCGACCTTCCTGTCCCAGTTTCTAGGGGACCGCAGCACACCACTATTGAAGCCAGAGCAGTGTGAAAAGGTTGTTGGTTGGATAGTGGATAATGCTTCCAGTCACTTAGGCACCACCACCAACTTGTCTTCCACACGATCAAGTCTTAGTAGCCGTGTGTGTGGCCAGGATATTCCTCACCCTGATCCTTCTTCCTCCGACCATGCCGAGTGCCCTGAGACAACTGATCCCACACTTGGACACTCTGAAGAGCTGTTCAGTTTTCCATTTCAAGATTCAGAAATCTCTGCCGGTCAACTTGAAGTGGGGAAAGATGAGATCTCATGTAGAGCTGCCCAAAGCTTTGACCAGCCCCGGTCACACGAAGGCGATGGTGGGAAAGTGTTACAAGAGGTGGACGATGATGAGACGCAATTGCCAGAAAGTCAGGAGGAGGAGCAGGGTGCGGGTGTGGAAGACGAGGTGGTGGATGACATAGTGACTGATCCAACCTGGCAGGAGGACATGCATAGCTAGGACAGCAGCACAAATAGGAAGGAGGCATGTTCCCCCAACAGGCAGGAAGAAGCAGTGTGGAGGCCACAGACAGAAGGCGTGCATCCGTTCCCCGTAACACCAACATGAGTGAAGTTGCCATTCCACCTGTGAGATCTTCCCGAGTCTGGCTATTTTTTAAAGACTCTGCCGATAACCCCAAACAGGCCATTTGCAGCACCTGCCATTCCCGCATCAGCAGGGGTAGCAAAACAACCAGCCTGACCGCCACTGGCATGATAAGGCACATGCAAGCAAAGCACCCGACTTTGTGGGTCGAACCCCAGGCTCCAGGACCACTGCCTGCTGGTCACACCACTGCTTCTTCCACTGTTTTGCATAGAAGCCAATCCCCAGTACACTGTGCCTGTGAAGATGCCTCTAGCCCTGCACCTGTTGTGGCTCACAGTCAAGCAGCACCATCAGCAAGCCCGTCCACATCCTTGTCCGAGCACAGTGTTCAGTCTTTGGAGCGCAAGCGAAAATATCTAATATTTCTCTTCTGCTTGCGTTAGAAATGCTGCCTTTTAGGCTTTTTGATATGGAAGCTTTCCGCAACCTGATGGCGGCGGCCGTCCCAAGGTACTCGGTCCCCAGTCGCCACTATTTCTCCCGGTATGCTGTACCGGTATTACGCCAGCATGCGTCCCACAACATTACCCGTGCCCTCAACAATGCTGTTACAGGGAAAGTCCACCTAACCACGGACACGTGGACAAGTGCTTGTGGGCAGGAACGGTACATCTCAATGACGGCACACTGGGTTAACATAGTGGAAGCCGAGACCCAGTCGGACCTTGAGATGGAAAACATCCTCCCCACGCCGTGGAATACTGGCCCTACACCAATCAGGGTTGCCCCCACAGTCTACAGCTCCTGCATCTCCTCCTCCTCCTCTTCATCCTCCATCTCTGAAATCAACACATCAGTCAGAAGCTGGAAGCACTGCAGCACTGCCTCAGCCAAACGGCAACAGCCTGTGCTGAAGCTAATCTGCATAGGTGATAAACTGCACAATGCAGAAGAGTTGTGCACAGCGCTGAAAGAACAGTCAGATGTTTGGATGACACCGCTAAACCTGCAGCCAGGCATGGTCATGTGTGACAATGGCCAAAACCTGGTGGTGGCTCTGAGGCAATGTGAGCTCACACACGTACCTTGCTTGGCCCATGTGCTTAACCTCATGGTTCAACGTTTTCTGAAAAGCTACCCAGAGCTGCCGGATCTGCTAGTGAAAGTACGCCGTCTGTCTGCCCATTTTAGAAAATCAGCTACAGCTTCAGCCACCCTTGCCGTGCTTCATCAGCGTTTTCAACTTCCAGCTCACCGACTGTTGTGTGATGTCCCCACGCACTGGAACTCTATGCTGCATATGTTGGAAAGGATTTGTGAGCAGAAGAGGGCCGTTGTTGACTTCCAACATCAACAAGGCCATCAAATTTCAGGTCAGACTCCACACATAAGATCTCAGGAGTGGACATGGATGTCAGACATATGTAACATCCTCCAAAACTTTGAGGACTGCACCAAGATGGTGAGCGGCGATGAGGCCACCATCCCGCTTCTCAGTATTCCGAAAACCTCTCTGCTCACAATCAAAGAGGATGCATTGCAGGCGGAGCACGAGGACATGGAACAAGGAAACATACAGGGGGATTACACTCACCCCAGCCTCATGTCTTCTCAACGTGGATTGATAGGCAATGAGGAGGAGGAGGAAGAGGAAGAACAGGAGGTACTTTCATGTGCTATAGATGGTACTACAAACACATCTATATTAGCTTCTGTTCAGCGGGGATGGCCTGAGGACAGGGAGGAGGAGGATGAGGATGAGGAGAAGGAGGACAGCATGGTCAGTCGTCCTGTTGGTGAGGACACGGAAATCTTGCCTTTTAGCAGTCTGGCACGCATGGCTGACTTTATGTTGCGCTGCATTTCACGTGACCCTCGGATTATCAAAATTTTGGGTGACACTCATTACTGGTTGGTGACACTTCTAGACCCATGCTACAAGAAGAACTTTCAATCTCTTCTGCCTGAGGCAGAGAGGTGTACTAAAATGTTGCAGTACCACATGGCCCTTGTAGCGGAATTACTTAGAAAATTCCCATGTGAGAATGCTGGCAGCAGACGTCAGAGTTTGTTGTACAACCAAGGACTCCAAGCGAGAGAGACAGAAGTACAATCCAGCTCAGGCAGGGGAACATCGTGGTGGCACAGAGGCAAAGGGTGCTGTCACAAGAAGTGCAATGTTTGGGAAGATGGAGAGGGAGTACCTTGCAGATAGTACAAACATCCTCCGTGGTTCCTCTGTGCCTTTTAATTATTGGGTATCCAATCTGGATACGTGGCATGAACTGGCTCTCTAAGTCCTGGCCTGCCCTGCTGCTAGCGTTCTGTCAAAGAGGGTTTTTAGTGCCGCTGGTGGAATTATAACAGATAAGCGCATCCGCCTGTCAACTGAAAATGCTGACAGGCTGACTCTTATAAAAATGAACAAGGCCTGGATTGGGAAAGACTTCTGTACAACACCAAGTGAAAACAGCGAAACATAACCTCAAATACATTCTGTCTTTTGGGGAGGTGTATTCTCATGCACCTCTTCACAACTACACATGGGTATACGCTTCCAGATTTGGTCTGTTTGTTTATTGGTTTGTTTGTTTATCCTGACCCAGAACCACTATATCACCAGGGTGAACGTGGTCTGTACGGTGTATTTTGACCAAGGGTGCTGTGATAGCACTCTTTTATTTTTTTAAAAAAAGGATTTTTCATTGGGGAATTGGGCATGACATTACATTGGGTCTACTTCTTAACTTGGTCTCCTGCAATCTGTCCTCTACCTGCCAGTAGATCACCAGGGTGAACGTGCTCTGTATGGTGCATGTTGGCCAAGGGGGCTGTGATGGCACTTTTATTTTTTTAAAAAAGGACAACACATTGGGGAATTAGGCATGACATTACATTGGGCCTACTTCTTAACTCGGTCTCCTGCAATCTGTCTTGTACCTGCCAGTAGATCACCAGGGTGAACGTGCTCTGTACGGTGCATGTTGACCAAGGGAGCTGTGATGGCACTCTTTTATTTTTTTTAAAAAGGACAACACATTGGGGAATTGGGCATGACATTATATTGGGCCTACTTCTTCATTCTGTCTCCTGCAATGTGTCCTTTAACTGCCACTAGATCACCAGGGTTAACGTGCTCTGTACGGTGCATTTTGGGCAAGGGGGCTGTGATGGCACTCTTATTTTTTTTAAAATAGACCCCACATTGGGGAATTGGGCATGACATTCCATTGGGCCGAATTCTTAACTTGGTCCCCTGCAATCTAAAATGTACCTGCCACTAGATCACCAGGGTGAACGTGCTCAGTACTGTTATAGGCCGTTGAAGTTTGGGCTAGGGGCATGCGATGGCACTAGTGTATTTTTAAAAAGGTACCCCCATTGCGGAATCGGTTGGCAGATCATGCACTGCATTACAAGTCTCAGAAACCCACACCACTACATTGGCCCTAATTCTTAACTCTGTCTCCTGCAATGTCTCTTCCTTATCTCTGACGACATGACCTGGGTGAACATGCTTTGTACTTTTATAGGCCCATGAAGTTTGGGCAAGGGGGGCTGTGATGGCAATAGTATATTTTAAAAAAAGGTACCCCCCATTGGTGAAACCACATCCTGGATGGCAAACACTTCACATTTTTGTACCTTAAAGAGCTCACTTGAAAAGCTCCTTTTTGTGTTGTCTGGTTGGTCAAATTGGACACAATACACTTCATATAAATTTGATAAAGCAATGCTGTTAGTTTGGCTCAGTAGTTCATTAAAAATATAGCTTTGTACACAATATTAGTTTCTCTCCTTGAGAGCCATAACTTTGGCTGCCTCAAATGTACAAATGGCGAATATACAAATGGCGATTTGTAAGCAAGATTGAAATACTGTACACCGAATGCGTTCAGACAATCACATAGCTGCATGTCTTGTAAAACATTTACAGATGTGACAGACAATGCTCATAGTGACACAATCTTGATAAATGTTTGTTTACTCACTTCACAAACAGTTCAAAGCCTCTATATGTTTGCTGTTTGTCATTGTAAAACATTAAGGTTTACTGAAACTCTGCCTGTGGTGGTTTGATCTAAATCCTTGTGGCTTTTATTTTCTAGGGGTTTATGGCCCTTCGTCTGATGAGTCCATGATATCTCAGTTTCATCCAACCTTGAAAAGTGGCCACTTGAAAGTCTGGGTGAAACTAGAGTTACTACATAGTGTAAATCACTATATAAGAGAAACATGACTAAGACAGATGCCAAAACTGGGGTACCTGTACATGTACAGTGTGCCAGGGCTGCCACTAGAAATTTCGGGGCCCCATACTGGCAAAATTTTCGGGGCCCCCTTGAAACTCCGCCCAGGCTCCACCCCAGCCCCGCCTCAAGGCTCCACCCCACGAACTGTCCACAGTCCCACCACTCTCTCTTGGATAATCTCCACTTCTCACCTATCACACATTAACAGTTCCCATCACCAGATCACACATATAGCCGGCAGCTTTTGTTTTGGCCAAAAGATTTTTTAAGCCGCCACCACAACAAGGTAGACACTTTTGGCCGGGCCCTACTCTACTGTAACCTACTAAATATTTGTTAAAATATGCAATACAATTTAGGTATATTTTTATTTATTTTTCAATTTTTAAAATGACCTATAATACTACATACAAGGAACAAATACCACAACACTATGACCAGATGACATATTACCACCACAGTGATCGAATAATATAAAATACAAGGAACAAATACCGCTACACCATGACCAGACCACATATTGCCTCCACATCATGACCAGACCACATATTACCAACAATGACTGAATACTACAATACTGATCAGTAATACAAAAAAAACCCACAATACTATCACCATCAGTGCCATTATGCACAGGAGATCTGTAATTAGTAAGCAGTGTCTGTGTACAGGTAATACAGTGATCACTGGTGACATTACACACAGGAGCTCTGTATATAATGTATAGATAATACAGTGATCACTGGTGACATTATACACAGGACCTCTGTATATAGTATACAGTGTATAGTGTAAGTGTATAGGTAACACTGACTCACCAGTGACGTCTCTAGGTGAAGTCCTTCATCTTTCATCCAGCACAGACCGCCATCACTTTATCCAGCCAGGACTCGTCTCTGCAGGAAATAAAACAGTTATCTCGAGTTCCGCTTGTAGAACACATTACTTAATTTTCCCAACTTCTACATTACACCACATGAAGAAGGCAACATAGTATCACTCTACACAGTAACAGGACCGCCCCCCCATTTAAAACAGTATACTCAAAAAATAAAATAAATACATCACTGCAATAATAATATCCCTTAATTAGCCCCTATGGTAATATTCGCCATCCTGGCCACCGTGTGTCTCATTTCAGGCTCCAGCCATATGTTCTCTCATCCTGCCCTCATGAGTATCCATTCTACCCCATATGATCTCCCCATCCTGCCCCATCTGTCTCCATCGTATCCATCCTGCCCCATCTGTTTCCAATCCTGCACCATCTCTGTCCAGCACTCTGCCCCATCTCTGTCCAGCACTCTGCCCCATCTCTGTCCAGCACTCTGCCCCATCTCTGTCCAGCACTCTGCCCCATCTCTGTCCAGCACTCTGCCCCATCTCTGTCCAGCACTCTGCCCCATCTCTGTCCAGCACTCTGCCCAGCACTCTGCCCCATCTCTGTCCAGCACTCTGTCCCATCTCTGTCCAGCACTCTGCCCCATCTCTGTCCAGCACTCTGCCCAGCACTCTGCCCCATCTCTGTCCAGCACTCTGCCCCATCTCTGTCCAGCACTCTGCCCCATCTCTGTCCAGCACTCTGCCCCATCTCTGTCCAGCACTCTGCCCCGTGTCCAGCTTTCTGCCCCCCATGTGTCCAGCTTTCTGCCCCCCCGTGTCCAGCTTTCTGCCCCCCCCTGTGTCCAGCTTTCTGCCCCCCCCGTGTCCAGCTTTCTGCCCCCCCCCGTGTCCAGCTTTACTGCCCCCTCTGTGTCCAGATTTACTGCCCCCTCTGTGTCCAGATTTACTGCCCCCTCTGTGTCCAGATTTACTGCCCCCTCTGTGTCCAGATTTACTGCCCCCTCTGTGTCCAGATTTACTGCCCCCTCTGTGTCCAGATTTACTGCCCCCTCTGTGTCCAGATTTACTGCCCCCTCTGTGTCCAGATTTACTGCCCCGTGTCCAGCTTTACTGCCCCCTGTGTCCAGCTTTACTGCCCCCTCTGTGTCCAGCCTTCTGCCCCCCCTGTGTCCAGCTTTACTGCCCCCCTGTGTCCAGCCTTCTGCCCCCCGTGTCCAGCTTTACTGCCCTTCTGTGTCCAGCGGCCTTCTGCCCCCCCCCCCTATCCAGCTTTACTGCCCCCCTGTGTCCAGCGGCCTTCTGCCCCTTCTGTGTCCAGCTGCCTTCTGCCCCCTCTGTGTCCAGCTGCCTTCTGCCCCCGTGTCCAGCTGCCTTCTGCCCCCTCTGTGTCCAGCTGCCTTCTGCCCCCTCTGTGTCCAGCTGCCTTCTGCCCCCCTGTGTCCAGCTGCCTTCTGCCCCCTCTGTGTCCAGCTGCCTTCTGCCCCCCTGTGTCCAGCTGCCTTCTGCCCCCTCTGTGTCCAGCTGCCTTCTGCCCCCCTGTGTCCAGCTGCCTTCTGCCCCCTCTGTGTCCAGCTGCCTTCTGCCCCCCTGTGTCCAGCTGCCTTCTGCCCCCTCTGTGTCCAGCTGCCTTCTGCCCCCCTGTGTCCAGCTTTACTGCCCCCCTGTGTCCAGCTGCCTTCTGCCCCCTCTGTGTCCAGCTGCCTTCTGCCCCCTCTGTGTCCAGCTTTACTGCCCCCCTGTGTCCAGCTGCCTTCTGCCCCCTCTGTGTCCAGCCTTCTGCCCAAACCCCCCCCCCCCCCCCGATCGCCGCTCTCCGCTCTTAATAGAAAAAAAAAAAGTTCTACTTACCTGCCGCGCTCCTGATCTCTCCACGCAGCTGCACTGTGCACTCGCCGGCGACTGACAATGACGTCAGACGCCGGCGACCTGCACGCTGCGGCTGGCGGCTGTTAACTATTGACGTGCGGGCGCGGGCCCGCATGTCAATAGCGTACAGCTGCAGCGCCGGCCGCCGCTAAGGGCCCGGTTCAGCCTGCGGCTGCCGGTAGGGGCCCGGTGAGCAGGTAAGAGGGGGCCCGATGCGGGCCCCCTCTGCTCACCGGGCCCCTTACGCCAGTCACGGCTGTAATGCCCTGATGGCGGCCCTGCAGTGTGCTGATACCTGCATAATTGGGGACGCCCATGCAGTGTAGTTAAGTTCCCAGGGGTTCTCTATCTTGGTGTTGCTTCTTGGATATTCCAGATGGATGATATTTAAAAGCCTCTTGGTGATGATCTAAGTAGACTGTATGAAGATAATCTTCATATATACGTAATCAGTATATTTATGTAATCCTTATATGTACTTATTAACCTTTGTATGTTATTGTTAACATATACAAAAATGTACACACTCACACTACTCAATCTTAATATTCCTTGAATTTCGTAGTTTGCAATGAAATTGCTTTGTATTGCAAGGATTAGCCTTTTTAAAGCCGTATCTGAACCTTAGTGTTAAAAACATGGCAAACACAATTGCCAAATTCTCCTGTAAATAATTCTGCAAAGAGGGAACCATCATACCATTAAAAAATAAGAGTGGATTTTAATGGGCCCATCCAGTATGTGGGTTAAAAGGCGTAATGGGGTGCATTAGGGCTGCAGCAGGGCTGGCCTTGCTGGCAATGTGTAAAACCAAGGAGTACGGGAGTACAAAATGCATATTGTAAAGTGGATTTTCATGGGCCCATCCACTATGTGGGTTACAAGGCCTAAAGGGGTGCATATGACTGACTATGCAGCAGGGCTCTCCTTCCTGCCAATGTGTAAAACAAAGGAGTACGGGAATACAAAATGCTTTTTGTGAAGTGGATTTTCATGGGCACATCCACTATGTGGGTTCCAAAGCCTAATGGGGTGCATATGACTGACTATGCAGCAGGGCTGGCCTTGCTGGCAATGTGAAAAACCAAGGAGTACGGGAGTACAAAATGCATATTGTGAAGTGGATTTTCATGGGCGCATCCACTATGTAGGTTCCAAGGCCTAATGGGGTGCATATGGCTGACTATGCAGCAGGGTTCGCCTTCCTGCCAATGTGTAAAACAAAGGAGTACGGAAGTACAAAATGCATATTGTGAAGTGGATTTTCATGGGCATATCCACTATGTGGGTCCCAAGGCCTAGTGGGGTGCATATGACTGACTATGCAGCAGGGCTCGCCTTCCTTTCACTTAGGGTTAGGGATAGGGGTAGGGTTAGGATCCCTAGGGTTAGGGGTAGGGTTAGGGTTAGATTCCCTAGGGTTAGGGTTAGGGGTAGGGTTAGGGTTAGGATCCCTAGGGTTAGGGGTAGGGTTAGGGTTACGGTTAGGATCCCTTTAGGGTTAGGGTTAGGATCCCTTTAGGGTTAGGGTTAGGGTTAGGATCCCTTTATCACCTTTATGGTGGGGGGTGGCATATCAGTGTGTGTTCTGTTCTTTTTCTATAAAAACGCATGCGTTTTTAACGCAACCAAACGCATGTGCTTAAAAACGCATGTGTTTCCATTGACTCCAATGCATTTTTTGCCGCAAAAAAACGCATACGAACGCATGCGTTTTTTTGCGTCAAAAAAACGCCTCTGAAAATTACTACATGTTGCATTTCTGCAAAAGAATGCATGCAGCAAAAAAACGCATGCGTTCAAAAACGCAACCAAACGCGTATAAAAAAACCGCATGTGTTTTTAATGTTAAACATAGGGAAAAAAACGCATGCGTTTTTTTGCAGTACAAACGCTGCAGATAAAAACGCAAGTGTTGCTTTCCCTGCTCCTTATCTGGAACCACTTAGTCAGACAGCTGGGTTGTTGGGGGGAAGACTTTCTGCCCTGGAGAGAAGGGACCATGTGACTACTGGGGACGGAAGGGAAGAGAGAGGGGTGTGGTCAGAAAAGAGCGGGAGAGCAGAGCGCGCGGGACAGAGGGCACAGCGCGCCAGAGAGAGAGCAGGCTGCAGCGCCGCGCTCCCCGAAAGAGAGTGCTCCCCGTGAGGGCACTGAGGCTGAGATACCAGCCGTAGTGAAGGCTGGATGTGTGAGTGTGGACTTGGAAGCCTCCGTAATCAGAGAAGACGTATCCCCTGATAGTGACCTGAGCGCGCAGCCCCAGTGACCGCAGTGACAAGCCAGGACCCCTGAGTGTGACAGGTAAACTGTTCAGTGTGTGTGTAGCATTGCTGCTGCAGAAAGAGAGAGAGAGACTGCCAGCCTGATATACAGAGACTCCCAGCAGAGTGGCTGTGTTACTTCCTGCTTCCAGCTTCACTGGGAGAAAAGACTGCAAAGACTTAACCCCTGAGTCTACAGTTCCCAGGAGACAGAGGAGAGACTTCAGGATCTCAAGCGCTGCTGGTGACTGTACCCACGTTGGAATAAGGACCCTCCAGTCAGGACCTCCCTGGACTGATAAGTTACAAGAACCCTCGTGAACCATTTTGATTCCGCTTAACTGTTTACTGTTTGCTTTATCTCTATTAACCCCCTGTTTACTCCCTGCGAGGAGAATCTTACTCCTGGTAATAAATTCCCCTCAACAGTTGGTCTGTCTGTTCTGGGGTGACATACTCGACCCTGCACCCTATTACACATATTGTGAAGTGGATTTTCATGGGCCCATCCACTATGTGGGTTCCAAGGCCTAATGGGGTGAATATGATTGACTATGCAGCAGGGCTGGCCTTGCCGCCAATGTGTAAAACCTAGGAGTACGGGAGTACTAAATGCATATTGTGAAGTGGATTTTCATGGGCCCATCCACCATGTGTGTTCAAAGGCTTATTGGGGTGCATATGAATTGCTAGCAGGGCAGGCCTTGAATTCAATGCAACACTTTTTCAGGAGTTCCCCCGGGACATCTTATGACAGGGGTATTGTGGTGCGTCGTAATTCTTGGCAGCCCATCCACTCACAGCATAGGCTACAACAGCTTAGGAGACCCACTGCTTCATAATGGCCCTTTAAAAAGATTACTGCCGCCTGATGGAGCAGTAAAAATAGGCTCTGTGACTTTAAGAGTACCTCCTTCGTAAATGAAACAAGATGGATCTGCTTATGTGTCACACACCACATGGCCAACTAGGGGTGTTAAATGTTGCAATGACATTTCCCAGTGAATGCATTTGTAGTGGTTGAAAGCAATGTTAGGGTATGTGTACACGTCAGGATTTTTTGCAGAAAATTCCTGAAGAAAACTGGACATTTTCTGCAAGAAATCTGAATGCGTTTTTTCCCGTTTTTGACGCGTTTTTTTGCACATTTTTTGGGCGTTTTTTTTCCCAGAGCTTCCCAACGCATTAAATAGTGGGAACAACGCAAAAAATCCGCAAAATTAATGAACATGATGCGTTTTTTACCCCGATGCTTTTTTTGGCGGAAAAACACATCATGTGCACAAAAATTGCAGAATGCATTATAATTGATGCATATGTATGCTTTTTTTATCACGTTTCTATAGCGAAAAAAAACGCAACCTGTGCACACAGCCTTAAAGTTGAAAAACGCTTCAAAAACGCTGCGTCTGAACTAAGCCTAAGTGGGAGAGGAAATTATCGGTCTGGGGCAGTAGCGTAGCTACCAGGGGGGGCAGAGGGTGCGGTCGCCCCGGGCCCGATGCTTAGAGGGGGCCCACCTGGAGCTACGCTACCCTTAACTATATTAGCCTGCTGTGCACGCCAATATAGTTGAGCTCTGCGGTAGAGCAGGGACAGAATCTCCCTGCATTGCTGCGGTCTGTTCTGTAGAGGAGCACGTGCGGGGGACGCTGGGTGCCAGCACTGTACCTGCTGCCTCCAGCAGAGCATACTGCAGACATGTACACATTGCCGGCTGTGTGGTGTCTGCTGAAGAGACTTCAGGACGTTGCTTCTTCCCTCCCTGAGCCCTGCACACAGGAGCAGGACAGGAGATAGGACGACATAGGAGCTCAGGCTGCAGGGGGCTGGAGGTGACTGCACTGTGCAGTAAGGAGGAGGCAGGACACTGTTCCCCTCCTGGCTAGTCCCTGAGGTTTCTTGCATCCGTTTTGCTCTGTCTCTGTCAGTCTCACTCTCTGTCTCTCTCGCTCTCTGTCCCACGCTCTCTGTCTCACGCTCTCTGTCTGTCACTCTGTCTCGCTCTCTCTCAGTCTCTCTCTGAGTCTCTGTCTCTCAGGGTCAGTCTCTCTGTCAATGTCTGGCTCGCTCGCTCTGTCTCGCTCTCTCAATGTGTCTCGCTCTCTCTGTGTGTCTCGCTCTCAGTTTCTCTCTCTCTGTCTCGCTCTCAATCTGTCAGTCTCTCTGTCTCTTCAGTCTGTCTCTTTGTCTCTCTGTCTCTGTCTGTCTCTCTCAGTTAAGGTCTTGCTCTCTGTCTCGCTCTCTCTCTCAGTCTCGCTTTCTGTGTCTTTCTCTCTGTCTCAGTCTCTCTCTGAGTCTCTGTCTCTGTGTTAGTCTCTCTCTGTCTCTCTCAGTCTCTCACTCTCTGGCAGTCTCTCTGTCTCACTCTCTCTCTCGGTTTGTCTCAGTCTCGCTCTCTCTGTCTTGCTCTCTCTGTCTCGATCTCAGTTTCTGTGTCAGTCTCTCTTTCTCGCTCTCTCAGTCTCGCTCTCAGTCTCTCTCTGTCTGTCTGTCTCTGTTAGTCTCTCTCTCTCTGTCTCAGTCTCTCTGTCTATCTCTCTGTCTGTCTCTCAGTCTCTCAACATCTCTCTCTCTATCTCTTGTAATGTGGTCCTGTAGCCGGGGTCAGGGTCCTATCAGTCCAATGTGTCTCATCTCATATCAGTAAATACAAGGTAACAAACATGAAAATGCCATTTATATAAACAATAAAAATCCCCATAAAGTTGAGGATAAATATATATGATGAAGAGCCAAATATAATAAAAATGGGAACAGCCAGTAAGTGAGTATAGATAATCACAATCGCATATAGATGCATATGTATACTCAGTCTGAATAACATGGCCCACAAATGGGGAGAAGGGAAAGAAAGAAGAGATGACATACAGGGGGGGCACAATTTCTTCTTTGTGATATTTTACCTCCCCCCTTTTTTCTGCTTACCTCTTTCTTTCCAGTCACCTCTTTAGGGTCTTGTCCAGACAAGAGTATTCTTTTTAGGGTTACCTGGATTCATTCAGGGACCTATTCCCATATGGTGGACTCTATACGCATTTACTGGTTGTTTTTATCTGCAATTTGCAGCCCACAGAAAGGGAGAGAGACCAGAATCCAAGGGAGATACAACGTGGGAGCTAATGCGGGGGCCATTATACATTTTCAATTACAGCAGGATCATCTGCTGAGGTTCCCCCTATACCCATGATTAAAGTGTGCCACCATAGTTGTAATCAAGGTTTAGGGGCCCACTCAGATGGTTCGCCCCCCTGAGCTGAACCCTTAGCTACGCCTCTGGTCTGGGGGTAAATATTTGGCCTTACAAGCAAGTCATTAACCTGTAAAGGATGTACCTTGGCATATTTCCAAGCAAAACGCGTTTTGGTTTTGTTTTAATGTGTTTTTTGTGGCACCGGGAAAAATGGCATGAATCTAAAAAAAAAAATGATTAAAGCTGGGAACTAGGAGTCAGGAATACTTCCAGGGGCAATCCCCATGAGGTTCCAGTGTCATTTGAGCAGTGTTTCCATCATTTTCAGATGTTTTTAGACCTTAAAAGGACCCTCGGGGGATCGCGGCAAAAATACACGGGTCTTCCATAGACTTACATTGGGCTCGTTGTTCTGGCCGAGTACCCGAGTATTCCAATTTACTCGACCCAAGCAACGAGCACCCGAGCATTTTAGTGCTTGCCCGTCACTATTAGTGATGTATCCTGCAGGAACAACTAGTCCCTCTAACCCCTGTACACCCATCTGGTCATCAGCTAACATGAGTGTAATGAATATATAAGAGGGTGCGCTGTGGAGGATGAGGTTCCTCAGAGTTGGGCAGCATTTGTGAACAGAGACTGACACTTACTGTCCAAACTGAACCATTGTCATATGAACCATTGTCATCTCCTTTTCCGGTTGTGGCGATTGATAACACTCCCCTGGAGCATGGGTGCGTTTCTCGAAAGGTCACCTGGTTTCCACTTATTGTGAATATGGAACATCAGGAGTTTATAGACTTGTTTGTCCTTGCTAAATTGCCTTTACCAGTCGTCCTGGCTTTACTCTGGTTAAAGACGCACAATCCTTTTCGTCTGGTACTATAAGGTCCTGGGGTCAGGGGTGTTATGGTAAATGTTGTAATGTTCATGTTGCTGCTATTGTGAAGAGGGAGCTACCTGAAGCCATTCAGGATTTCTGGACTGTATTTTCGGAAGTTCAGTCACAAACTCTACCACCCCATAGAGATTACGATTGTGCTATTGAGTTCGTTCCAGGTGCTACACTCCCTAAGGCTGTCGTCACACTAGCAGTATTTGGTCAGTATTTTACATCAGTATTTGTAGCCAAAACCAGGAGTGGCTGATAAATGCAGAAGTGGTGCATATGTTTCTACTATACGTTTCCTCTAATTGTTCTACTCCTGGTTTTGGCTTACAAATACTGATATAAAATACTGACCAAATACTGCTAGTGTGACGGCAGCCTAAGAGTCGTTTATTTAATCTGACCATTCCCGAGAGGGAGGCCTTAGGCCGGCGTCACACTAGCAGTATTTGGTCAGTATTAAACATCAGTATTT
This sequence comes from Ranitomeya imitator, assembly GCF_032444005.1. NCBI lineage: Eukaryota > Metazoa > Chordata > Amphibia > Anura > Dendrobatidae > Ranitomeya > Ranitomeya imitator. The sequence goes on along the minus strand of NC_091282.1, from coordinate 720,884,160 downwards.
GTAAGCCAAAACCAGGAGTGGAACAAATAGAAGAAAAGTATAATAGAAAAATATGCACCACTTCTGCATTTATCACCCACTCCTGGTTTTGAGCTAAAACACACTCATTGCTAAATTGGAGTGGCCTAGGCCTAAATGTTTAACCCCTTTACCCCCAAGGGTGGTTTGCACGTTATGGACCGGGCCAATTTTTACAATTCTGACCACTGTCCCTTTATGAGGTTATAACTCTGGAACGCTTCAACGGATCCCGGTGATTCTGACAGTGTTTTCTCATGACATATTGTACTTCATGATAGTGGTAAAATTTCTTTGATATTACCTGCATTTATTTGTGAAAAAAATGGAAATATGGCGAAAATTTTGAAAATTTCGCAATTTTCCAACTTTGAATTTTTATGCAATTAAATCACAGAGATATGTCACACAAAATACTTAATAAGTAACATTTCCCACATGTCTACTTTACATCAGCACAATTTTGGAACCAAAATTTTTTTTTGTTAGGGAGTTATAAGGGTTAAAAGTGGACCAGCAATTTCTCATTTTTATAAAACCATTTTATTTTAGGGACCACATCTCATTTGAAGTCATTTTGAGGGGTCTATATGATAGAAAATACCCAATTGTGACACCATTCTAAAAACTGCACCCCTCAAGGTTCTCAAAACCACATTCAAGAAGTTTATTAACCCTTCAGGTGTTTCACAGGAATTTTTGGAATGTTTAAATAAAAATTAACATTTAACTTTTTTTCACAAAAAATTTATTCAGCTCCAATTTGTTTTATTTTACCAAGGGTTACAGGAGAAAATGGACCCCAAACCTTGTTGTACAATTTGTCCTGAGTACGCCAATACCCCATAAGTGGAGGTACACCACTGTTTGGGCACATGACAGAGCTTGGAAGCGAAGGAGCGCCATTTGACTTTTTAATGCAAAATTGACTGGAATTGAGATGGGACGCCATGTTGCGTTTGAAGAGCCACCGATGTGCCTATACATTGAAACCCCCCACAAGTGACACCATTTTGGAAAGTAGACCCCCTAAGGAACTTATCTAGAGGTGTGGTGAGCACTTTGACCCACCAAGTGCTTCACAGAAGTTTATAATGCAGAACCGTAACAATAAAAAATCATTTTTTTTTCACAAAAATTATCTTTTCGCCCCCAATTTTTTATTTTCCCAATGGTAAGAGAAGAAATTGGAACCAAAAAGTTGTTGTACAATTTGTCCTGAGTACGCTGATACCTCATATGTGGGGGTAAACCACTGTTTGGGCGCATGGGAGAGCTCGGAAGGGAAGGAGCGCCGTTTGACTTTTCAATGCAAAATTCACAGGAATTGAGATGAGACGCCATGTTGCGTTTGGAGAGCCACTGATGTGCCTAAACATTGAAACCCCCCACAAGTGACACCATTTTGGAAAGTAGACCCCCTAAGGAACTTATCTAGATGTGTGGTGAGCACTTTGACCCACCAAGAGCTTCACAGAAGTTTATAATGCAGAGCCGTAAAAATAAAACAAAAATTTTTTCCCCAAAAAATTATTTTTTTAGCCCCCAGTTTTGTATTTTCCCGAGGGTAACAGGAGAAATTGGACCCCAAAAGTTGTTGTGCAATTTGTCCTGAGTGTGCTGATACCCCATATGTGGGGGGAACCACCGTTTGGGCGCATGGGAGGGCTCCGAAGGGAAGGAGCGCCATTTGGAATACAGACTTAGATGGAATGGTCTGCAGGCGTCACATTGCGTTTGCAGAGCCCCTAATGTACCTAAACAGTAGAAACCACCCACAAGTGACCCCATATTGGAAACTAGACCCCCCCCACAAACTTATCTAGATGTGTTGTGAGAACTTTGAGCCCCCAAGTGTTTCACTACAGTTTATAACGCAGAGCCGTGAAAATAAAAAATCTTTTTTTTCCCACAAAAATTATTTTTTAGCCCCCAGTTTTGCATTTTCCCAAGGGTAACAGGAGAAATTGGACCCCAAAAGTTGTTGTCCAATTTGTCCTGAGTACGCTGACACCCCATATGTTGGGGTAAACTCCTGTTTGGGCACATGGGAGAGCTCGGAAGGGAAGGAGCACTGTTTTACTTTTTCAACGCAGAATTGGCTGGAATTGAGATCGGACGCCATGTCGCGTTTGGAGAGCCCCTGATGTGTCTAAACAGTGGAAACCCCCCAATTATAACTGAAACGCTAATCCAAACACACCCCTAACCCTAATTCCAACTGTAACCCTAACCACACCTCTAACCCAGACACACCCCTAACCCTAATCCCAACCCTATTCCCAACCGCAAATGTAATCCAAACCCTAACCCTAACTTTAGCCCCAACCCTAACTGTAGCCTTAACCCTAACTGTAGCCTTAATCCTAGCCCTAACCCTAACCATAACTCTAGCCCTAACCCTAGCCCTAACCATAACTCTAGCCCTAACCCTAGCCCTAACCCTAGCCCTAAGCCTAACCCTAACCCTAGCCCTAACCCTAGCCCTAAACCTACCCCTAACCCTAGCCCTAGCCCTAACCCAAGCCCTAACCCTAGCCCTAACCCTAGCCCAAACCCTAACAGGAAAATGGAAATAAATACATTTTTTAAATTTTTTGATTTTTCCCTAACTAAGGGGGTGATGAAGGGGGGTTTTATTTACTATTTATAGCTTTTTTTAGCGGATTTTTATGATTGGCAGCCGTCACACACTGAAAGACGCTTTTTATTGCAAAAAATATTTTTTGCGTTACATTTTGAGAGCTATAATTTTTCCATATTTGAGTCCACAGAGTCATGTGAGGTCTTGTTTTTTGCGGGACGAGTTGACGTTTTTATTAGTAACATTTTCGGGCGCGTGACATTTTTTGATCGCTTTTTATTTTTGTGAGGCAGAATTACCAAAAACCAGCTATTCATGAATTTTTTTGGGGGGAGGCGTTTATACCGTTCCGCGTTTGGTAAAATTGATAAAGCAGTTTTATTCTTCGGGTCAGTACGATTACAGCGACACCTCATTTATATCATTTTTTTATGTTTTGGCGCTTTTATACGATAAAAACTATTTTATAGAAAAAATAATTATTTTTGCATCGCTTTATTCTGAGGACTATAACTTTTTTATTTTTTTGCTGATGTTGCTGTTTGGCAGCTCGTTTTTTGCGGGACAAGATGTCGCTTTCAGTGGTACCATGGTTATTTATATCTGTCTTTTTGATCGCGTTATTCCAATTTTTGTACGGTGGTATGATAATAAAGCGTTGTTTTTTGTCTCTTTTTTTTTTTTCTTACGGTGTTTACTGAAGGGGTTAACTAGTGGGACAGTTTTATAGGTCAGGTCGTTACGGACGCGGCGATACTAAATATGTGTACTTTTATTGTTTTGTTTTTTTTTTATTTAGATTAAGAAATGTATTTATGGGAATAATATTTTTTTTTTTTTCATTATTTAGGTTTGTTTTTTTTAAATATTTTTTAAACACTTGTAAAAAAAATTTTGAACTTTTTTACTTTGTCCCAGGGGGGGACAATACAGATCGGTGATCTGCCAGTTTGCACTGCACTCTGACAGATCACCGATCTGTCTCAGAGTGCTGCAGCGTTACCAAGTGCCTGCTCTGAGCAGGCACTTGGTAAGCCACCTCCCTCCCTGCAGGACCCGGATCTGCGGCCTGTTATGTTTGCTAATGACAGGTGTTATGAAGGCAATCCAGAAACACAGTGTGCTTAGCGATCAGAGCGCACACAGTGATCTGACAAATACCCAAAAATACAAGAACGAGCTCTGAGACGTGGAAACTCTGTAGACTGCACACCTGATCCTATCCTAAACACAACTAAAAGCGGCTGTGGATTGCGCCTAACAACTACCTAGGCAACTCGGCACAGCCTAAGAAACTAGCTAGCCTGAAGATAGAAAAATAGGCCTGACTTGCCCCAGAGAAATTCCCCAAAGGAAAAGGCAGCCCCCCACATATAATGACTGTGAGTAAGATGAAAAGACAAAACGTAGGGATGAAATAGATTCAGCAAAGTGGGGCCCGATATTCTAGGACAGAGCGAGGACAGTAAAGCGAACTTTGCAGTCTACAAAAAACCCTAAAGCAAAACCACGCAAAGGGGGCAAGAAAAACCCACCGTGCCGAACTAACGGCACGGCGGTACACCCTTTGCGTCTCAGAGCTTCCAGCAAAACAAAAGACAAGCTGGACAGAAAAAAAGCAACAAAAAAGCAAAAAAGCACTTAGCTATACAGAGCAGCAGGTCACAGGAACAATCAGGAGAAGCTCAGAACCAACACTGAAACATTGACAAGGAGCAAGGATAGCAGCATCAGGCAGAGTTAAGTAATGAAGCAGTTAACGAGCTCACCAGAACACCTGAGGGAGGAAGCTCAGAAGCTGCAGTACCACTTGTGACCACAGGAGTGAATTCAGCCACAGAATTCACAACAGCGGCCATCTTGGATCCGGGACTTGCTGCAGGGGGGAAGGTAGGAGACCCCCGGAGCAACGCGATCACATCGCATTGCTGCGGGGGTCTCAGGGAAGCCCGCAGGGAGCCCCCTCCCTGCGCGATGCTTCCCTGCACCGCCGGCACATCGCGATTATGTTTGATCGCGGTGTGCCGGGGGTTAATGTGCCGGGGGCGGTCCGTGACCGCTCCTGGCACATAGTGCCGGATGTCAGCTGTGATAAGCAGCTGACACCCGGCCACGATCGACCACGCTCCCCCCGTGAGCGCAGCCGATCGCCTATGACGTACTATTCCGTCCTTGGGAAGTAAAGCCCACCCCACATGGACGGAATAGTACGTCTAATGGCAGAAAGGGGTTAAAGTCGGTTCAAAGATTTTTAGGGTTTGCTAAATTCATAAAGAATTTTTCTGTTATCGCTAAACCTATAACTGACCTCACCAAGAAGGGCTCTAATACTGTCCAATGGTCTACTGAGGCTGTTAAGGCTTTTGAGCATCTCAAGGAGAGGTTTAGCTCCGCTCCTGTTTTGATCCAGACTGATGAGACTAAAGGTACCGTCACACTCAGCAACTTTGCAACGAGAACAACAACAATCTGTGACGTTGCAGCGTCCTGGATAGTGATCTTGTTGTGTTTGACACGCAGCAGCGATCTGGATCCCGCTGTGCCATCGCTAGTCATAGCTAGAAGTCCAGAACTTTATTTGGTCGTTAGATCGGCGTGTATTGTCATGTTTGACATAAAAAGCAACGACGCCAGCAACGTTTTTACATGGAGCGAGAACGATAAGTGAGTCGCTGTTACGTCACTGGATCGCTCCTGCATTGTTCTGGAGTTGCTGTGTTTGACATCTCTACAGCGACCTAAACAGCGACACTCCAGCGATCTAGTTTAGGTCGGATCGTTGTCTATATCGCTGCAGCGTCGCTTAGTGTAACGGTACCTTAAGCTGTTTCAGGTAGAGACGGATGCCTCATCGGTAGAGGTGGGGGCAGTTCTGTTCCAGGAGGGAGAGGATGGGTGCATCCCTGTGCTTTCTTTTCTAAAAAAATTTCAATTTTATGATGTTGGGAACCGAAAGTTGCTGGCTATTAAACTCGCGTTTGAGCATTGGCAAAAATTTTTGGAGGGGGCTAGACATCCGATACAGGTTTTTACTGATCATAAGAATCTGATATATTTGGATGCTGCTAAACGTTTGAATCCATTATCTAAAGTCCTAGTTAGTTTTTTGTGGTTCAAAGGGTCACTCCACAAGATACATAGAAATATACATAATCCTCCACGAGGTATATCGAGAGGACAAGAAGTGAACTGAACGATATTTAAAGATTAAAAAATATTAACTGTTTATTAATACAATTGTTAAAAACAGGGGGCGGGGGGATGGGGAATATATGAGACAAAATAGGGACCTCCAAATGGTAGCGGGAGAGATGAGCCAACAATCATCTAATAACAATATACAGTATAATGAGGTAGATTATTTGTTACATGAGTGGAGTCCTCTCCAAAACAGAGCATATAAAATCTAAAACCTGCACAAGTGTGGCTGCCAATTATTGTGGCTGTTTAGAAAAGATGCAGGCAAAAAATGCTTTTTTACTCATCCCTTACTTAAAGTTAATCTCTGTTGCCAAAAAATGATCATAAATATGAAGGGTGCGTACACAGAGGAAATTTCCAAAATGTCCCAAATAACTGGTGCTATATACTTGTAGCTACTCGGAAGCTGGTAATAAGGATCTTCATGCGCAGGCTATAGTAGAGATAGGCACAGAGGGAATTTAATAAAAGTTGTATTACCTGGATGGTTCTGTAGAGGAGTTAGAGGCCCGTGCCCTGGGATCATGTAACAGCGAGGGGACGTGTGGCTGTGCTCTCCCGACGCCCGACGAGCGCCGTTTCGCAAAAATGCTTCTTCCGGGGGCGGTTTTGTCTCATATATTCCCCATCCCCCCGCCCCGTTTTTAACAATTGTATTAATAAACAGTTAATATTTTTTAATCTTTAAATATCGTTCAGTTCACTTCTTGTCCTCTCGATATACCTCGTGGAGGATTATGTATATTTCTAAACGTTTGAATGCCTGTCAAGCTAGGTGGGCACTGTTTTTTTTCCAGCTTCCATTTCTCTGTAACTTATATCCCTGGGACAAAGAATGTCAAAGCGGATGCTTTGTCTCGTAGTTTCTCTCCAGCTGTTAATACTGAGAAGGAGGAATGTATTTTGCAGAGAAGGGTGGTGGTGGCAGCATTGGGTTCTGAGTTGGAGAATAGCATCTTAGAAGCCCAGAATGCTGCACCAACAAACACTCCTTATGGAAAATTATTTGTGCCTAGAGCCTTGAAGAGAGCTTTGTTTGCTGAATGTCATGAGTCATCCAGGGATTTCGGAAACAAGAAAGTCAATTGGTCAAAGTTTCTGGTGGCCAGGGTGGCAAAGAGAAATCATCAAGTGGGTGCGTCAGGTGCGTCAGTGTACCGTGTGCGCTAGGTCAAAGGCCTCACATGCCCCAGCTGCAGGGTTGCTTTGCCTTTTGGAGGTTCTTAGTTCACCATGGACGCATCTTGCTATGGATTTTATCAACAATCTGCCGGTGTCTGAGGGTTTTTCTGTCATCTGGGTTGTTGTGGAACAGTTTAGTAAGATGTGTCATTTGGTTGTGTTCAATAAATTACCCTGCGCCAAGACTCTAGCTAAGGCATTTGTGAAAGAGATTGTCAGGCTCCATGGTGTTCCCACGGACATTGTTTCCGATAGGAGACCATAGTTTGTGGCTCGATTTTGGCGTGCTTTTTGCGACAGATTAAAGGTTCATTAGTCATTTTCGTCAGGTTATCATCCGGATTCCAATGGACAGACCGAAAGGAAGAACCAGGACGTCGAACAGTTTTTGAGATGTTTTGTAGTAGACAATCAGGAGATGTGGTCGGAATGTCTACCACTAGGTGAATTTCCTCTTAATAATCATACGTCTTCCTCGACTGGGTGTTCTTTTTTTGCTGTACAGGGAAACATCCATCTTTCGGTCTGTTTTCTAAGATTGGGACAGCGGTGCCTGAGGAGGGGATTTTTTCTGGAAATTTGGAAAGGGTTTGGACCAGTGTACACCATAATTTGAAAGAGGCGAATAGGAGGTCAAAGAAATATTTTGACAAGAAAAGAAGGGAAGCGTTATTTGCAGTTGGGGACAATTGTCTGATTGTCCTCCAGGAACCTGTGTTTGAAGATCCCTTCTAAAAAACTGGGGCCCAAGTTTGTAGGACCCTTCAAGTGGTTCAGGTTGTCAACTCAGCAGCGGTGAGATTGGACATCCCCTCGTCCTGGAGAATTAATTCAGTTTTTCATGTATCTTTACTGAAGAGAGTTGACACACCAGATAAGGAGACTATGCCGATTGTTCCTCCAATCGATGAGGACGGCGAGTTTGAGATTTCACACATTCTAGATTCCAGGTAGCACAGAGGAAGGTTGCAGTATCTCGTGTCCTGGAAGGGTTTCGGTCCCGAGGATAACTCCTGGGTGAAAGCTCAGCCTCAAGGCTCATTAAGGCTTTTCACAGGAGATTTTCGAATAAGGCTCGGCCAAGAGGATCCGGAGGAATCTCGTAAAAGAGGAGGTACTGTTGGAATCTATTTCATTTTGACGATCCGCCATCTTGTTGTGGTTTTCAGGCTGCTGGTCTTTTTCCTCTGGTGCTGGGGTTGTCCTAGGTCAGGTGATTGCATCACCCTTTATTACCCAAGCACCTGCTTCCCAGTCCTTGCTGGACAACAGTGTTAATCTGCTAGTGTTCTGGTTTGGTACCTTATTAGCTTTCTGTGTTTTAAATTGTGTAGTTCTGGGATCTCTAGTTCTGCCAGTTTTGCTTTTGGTTTTCCATTCGTTTCTGTGGCTGCATCTATTTTCCTACTAGGAGGTTACTTGTTTTTGTTCCCAGTCCCTAGATCTTTCAGGGACCCCCTTCCCCCCTACCTGTAGGTCTTCGTTTGAGTCTAGCCTAGGAAACGTCGGTGGGTTTATTCACAAGGAAAAGGTCGCCCATCGTAGGGTTTCAGCCTAGTCCTAGTACATGGTCAGGTTTTTTCCCTTTTTCCCTAGTTCTGAGATGCAGATCCATAACAGTTGGCACCAACAAGTGAAACCAGCGGAATGACTGCGTAGAGGAATGCTGGGGTCGAGTCACCGGGTTGCACTTGGAGAATGAGATGGGCGGGACTTTGTGAACCAGTGAGCAAGATCTAGACCATGCCAGTCAAGGACTGGAATCCAGACTGAAGGCCCTGCCCTTATATGTCATGACTTGATTGTTAACCGTCGCAGGTCAAGTACCGAACACCAAGTGCAGGCCTCCATCCAGAAGTGGACGTCCGCTGTGGTGATCCGGAGGCACAAGTGAACTAGGCCATTGCTTCCAAAGTTGACGTATAGTACAGGGTTTGGTCCGGGGCTGTACTGCAGATGGGATGGGTATGAGTGAAGAGGGTCCATAGAGCATTATTTGACTTTGTCAGGAGGACTTGTGACGTAATGGAAATAACGGTGACCCTGTTAGCACCTATAGCCTAAGTGGAAATGTGCTGAAATAAACCTTCTAGTGGCGTCCTTATAGTTGTGAATGCCAGCCTTGGGAGTTATCAAACAAGTGACATTAGCTCGTCGCTCCTACTGGAATCTAGTCAGATAGGATAGAGAATATGTACTGATCTGTGTTTATTATCATTTTTGCCAATTTTGCATTACTATATATCCTGTATTTGAGTAATTGACTCCTAGCAAAATTAACCCCTTTATTTTTGTGTTAAGAGAATAAATAGTTTAGCTGGTTACATCCGCCTTGTCGTTGTCTGCGTGTTGCATCCTAGTAACCTGATTACAAATATACAGAATTTAGCTTTATCGCTTTGCAAGGAGCTGATGCACATTATGGGCACCGTACGAACGAAATCCAACACAGCGCAGCAATGCTGAACATGATATTTAATAAAGCTGAATTTCTGCAGTTGATTCGATAACTCTCCATATTTGCTCCCTGTAACTGTGTTGCAAGATATTAATAATTTACATAAGCACAAATAGTACTGAGTATTAGCAGCACTGCTGCTTTAAGCGCAGCGGGTAAAGGATTATGGCAAGGCTCGCTGTAAACGATGCCAAGTTAAATCCATAAGATGGGGTAAAATGAAGAAGGAAAAAAAATCAAAGCGTCTCATTGAAAAGTTAAGAAAAAAATAAATAAAAAAAGAGGTGAGACAATTAAGCTAATTGCTCACAGCTGGGAGCTGGATCTTTCCATGTGACAGATAGCTCAATGTTTGATTCTGCGTCTAAACAACGGCGACATACATCATTAATCCTATAATATTCCTATTTAATTTTTTATAACACCCATAAAAATAATCATTAACCTCTGTTCTGCTTAAGATCCAATCAGCCATTTTAGTTAAATAAATATCATGGAAAACATTAAATATCACTTTGATAAGCTAGATTTGTTCCTGTGGGGAAGGGCCTCCTAATGGTTTATATTAACATCCGCTCTATTCCACAAGTGTCAAACAGTGAGAGGTAATGAGAAAACAGATAAACTGCGATATATGACTTTAATCAGATTAACCTATCCCTTTGGCACAGAGATTATTGGAAGGCTAGATTGCTGTGTCTAATAAGTGGAGGCTGGAATTTCCTCTGCTGTCCACTGCTATTATTTGCTTTTGTCTTCTTCCTGGTCTTGTCCTCTCTTTGTCTTTTGTCCTCCAAGCTCTGTTCACATCATATATTCTGGGAATACACTTAGTGCATGATTAAACTATGCCACAAAATCTATTTCTCACACATATTCATCTGTATGCCATTGACTTCCATTGTAAGATAACATACACACTCCTCAACATTGAAATTCCAACACCAAGAATGAAAAGTCATGGTGTTATGGAAATCGTGGGATGTATAGACATTGTTAGTGATATGCAAATGACCCAAAAATGGAGAAAACATTTTTAAAACATTTTGATTTATTTAGTATGCAGTATTAGCTCTACACTCAGAAACACACGCACTACAAGACTTGGTATGCTAATAATGAGGTTATAAATGATTGAGGAATGGTCTGCTATGCATTATGAACTTGGGAATGCAAATCATGCAGATCATAGTAACACGTTTAGGACACACTGGCTGCTCACAGTGGCACAAGCATCGTGCGACCTGGCGTTGTTGTGTTGAAAAACAGCTCCTGAGACATTTTGGAGAAATGGCCACACCATTGGTTTCATGACCAAATCAATGTAATGAGAGGCTTTTAGTGTACCTGAAATGAAATCTAAATTATGGCTACCATCTATTATGCTAACACACCATAATCCCAAGAGTAGGGCCAGTTTGACGTTCCATCTTGAAGGCCTGTTTGTTGCATTTCCCATTTGGTTACCAGACCAATCTTTAGCTATCATTGCATCCAAGACAAAAGTCTCCATTGCTCTATTCCAGTCTCCTGTTTCCACTTGGAGACCACATTGCCAATGCCACGAAGAGGCCTTCAATAGGGAATGTCACACCATTCCTACTCCCATGATTATGATGTGGAGTGACCTAATGTACAATTACCAAACCCATTTAGTCTTCATTCCATATACTCTACCAGCTTGGCATTACATTGATTTGGTCAAGGAACCATTGGTAAGGCCATTTCTCCAGTGTCCCAGGTGCCAATTTTCAACACAAAAATACCAGGCCAAATGTAGCTCATGCTTCTGTGAGCAGCCTGCGTGGTCTAAATGTGCTATCATGCCCAGCAGTGTCTCTGGACTTGCCTCCATTGAGTATATCTGGGACGTCATTGGTCGGCAATTGCAAAGGGAGCTGCCAGCAGCGGATATCAATGAGCAAAGTACTGCAGTGCGCAGGCGCCGGGCCCCTCTGACCTTTTCCGGCGCCTGCGCACTGCAGTACTTTGCTCTGCCGTCAACAGGGCAGATAAATACGCCAGTGCGGGAGCCGCAACAGGAAGCAAAGAAGAGGACGTCAACATATGAAGATGGGAGGTGCGGACCCGGACGGCGACGCCCATTGGACCGGACCACTCCGGGACCGCTCCTGGGTGAGTATAATCAGGTTACATCGGGGGCTTGTCGAAAGCATTACAGAATGCTGTAGATATGTCGAAAGCATTACAGAATGCTGTAGATAAGCCCCTGATGGCGATGACCTTAGCTTATAGGCGAAAAATGGGGTGACAGATTCCCTTTAAAAACTGATGAGCTGAATCCTTCTAAATCATTTCCATATACATTTGTATCTCATGAACCTACAACTCCCAGTATGTCCTTAACAATGGTAAAGAGATGCTTGGAGTCGTTATCACTACAGTCTTTATCAGACTGTGGACCAAACATAAAGCACAGTACTGATGAGACATAGTAACAAGCAACGAGTAAACATTTTCATCTAGGTACCTTGTGGGTGACCTCTTCTGAGTCTTTTTGCCTCCATCTTGTCCAGACTCCAAGGTGACTTCACATCCACAGCTCTTCTGTGCAGACTTCCCTCATCTCCAGTCTACTGCACCACATCCTGACACAGTGTCATTTAACCCCTTTCAGACATTGGACGTACTATCCCATCGAGGTGGGGTGGGCCCGTATGACCACCAACTGGATAGTACGTCATAGCGATCGGCCGCGCTCACAGGGGGAGCGTGGCCAATCGCGGCCGGGTGTCAGCTGCCTATCGCAGCTGACATCCGGCACTATGTGCCAGGAGCGGTCACGGACCGCCCCCGGCATATTATCCCCCGGCACCCGCAGCAACGCGATGTTATTGCGTTGCTGCAAGGGTCTCTTACCTCCTCCTCCTCCTTGCAGGCCTGGATCCAAGATGGCCGCGGCCTACGGGTCCTGCAGGGAGGTGGCTTCACGGCGCCTGCTCAGAGCAGGTGCTGGGAAGCATAGGAAAAGTGCACGTGAGATCGCTGATCTGACACCGTGCGCAGCAAAGTGTCAGATCAGCGATCTTACATTATAACATGATGCCCTTTCCCCGGGGCAATGTTATAGTGTAAAAAAATATATATTGCAATGTGTAAAAAAAATTTAAAAAAATTCCCCCCCAAAAAAATATATATATTGTTCTTATAAATATATTTCTTAATCTAAATATAAAAAAAACAATAAAAGTACACATATTTAGTATCGCCGCGTCTGTAACGACCCCACCTATAAAACTGTATCACTAGTTAACCCCTTCAGTGAACACTGTAAAAAAAAAAACGGGGCAAAAAACAATGCTTTATTCTCATACTGCCAAACAAAAAGTGGAATGACACGCGATCAAAAAGAAAGATATAAATAACCATGGTACCGCTGAAAACGTCATCTTGTCCCGCAAAAAACGAGCCACCACACAGCATTATCAGTGAAAAAATAAAAAAGTTATAGTCCTCAGAATAAAGCGATGCAAAAATAATTATTTTTTCTATAAATTAGTTTTTATCGTATAAAAGCGCCAAAACATAAAAAAATGATATAAATGAGGTATCACTGTAATTGTACTGACCCGAAGAATAAAACTGTTTTATCAATTTTACCAAACGCAGAATGGTATAAACGCCCCCCCCCCCCCCCAAAAGAAATTCATGAATAGCTGGTTTTTGGTCATTCTGCCTCACAAAAATCGAAATAAAAAGCGATTAAAAAATGTCACATGCCCAAAAATGTTACCAATAAAAACATCAACTCGTCCCGCAAAAAACAAGACCTTACATAACTCTGTGGACTCAAATATGGAAAAATTATAGCTCTCAAAATGTGGTAACTCAAAAAATATTTTTTGGCAATAAAAAGCGTCTTTCAGTGTGTGACGGCTGCCAATCATAAAAATCCACTAAAAAACCCGCTATAAAAGGAAATCAAACCCCCCTTCATTACCCCCTTAGTTAGGGAAAAATTAAAAAATTAAAAAAAATGTATTTATTTCCATTTTCCCATTAGGGTTAGTGTTAGGGCTAGGGTTAGGGCTAGGGTTAGGGCTAGGGTTAGGGTTGGGGCTACAGTTAGGGTTGGGGCTAAAGTTAGGGTTAGGGTTTGGATTACATTTACGGTTGGCAATAGGGTTGGGATTAGGGTTAGGGGTGTGTCTGGGTTAGAGGTGTGGTTAGGGTTACCGCTGGGATTAGGGTTAGGGGTGTGTTTGGATTAGGGTTTCAGTTATAATTGGGGGGTTTCCACTGTTTAGGCACATCAGGGGCTCTCCAAACGCGACATGGCGTCCGATCTCAATTCCAGGCAATTCTGCTTGAAAAGGTAAGACGGTGCTCCTTCCCTTCCGAGCTCTCCCGTGTGCCCAAACAGGGGTTTACCCCAACATATGGGGTATCAGCGTACTCAGGACAAATTGGACAACAACTTTTGGGGTCCAATTTCTCCTGTTGCCCTTGGTAAAATACAAAACTGGGGGCTAAAAAATAATTTTCGTGGAAAAAAATATTTTTTATTTGCACGGCTCTGCGTTATAAACTGTAGTGAAACACTTGGGGGTTCAAAGTTCTCACAACACATCTAGATAAGTTCCTTGCAGGGTCTAGTTTCCAATATGGGGTCACTTGTGGGGGGTTTATACTGTTTAGGTACATTAGGGGCTCTGCAAATGCAACGTGACGCCTGCAGCCCAATCCATCTAAGTCTGCATTCCAAATGGCGCTCCTTCCCTTCCGAGCTCTGCCATGCGCCCAAACGATGGTCCCCCCCACATATTGGGTATCAGCGTACTCAGGAAGAATTGGACAACAACTTTTGTGGTCCAATTTCTCCTGTTACCCTTGGAAAAATACAAAACTGGGGGCTAAAAATAATTTTTGTGGGAAAAAAATTTTAGATTTATTTTTACGGCTCTGCATTATAAACTTCTGTGAAGCCCATGGTGAGTCAAAGTGCTCACCACACATCTAGGTAAGTTCCTTAGGGGGGTTACATTCCAAAATGTTGTCACTTGTGGGGGTTTCAATGTTTAGGCACATCAGTGGCTCTCCAAACGCAACATGGCATCCCATCTCAATTCCTGTCAATTTTGCATTGAAAAGTCAAACGGCGCTCCTTCCCTTCCGAGCTCTCCCATGCGCCCAAACAGTGGTTTACCCCCACATATGGGGTATCAGCGTACTCAGGACAAATTGTACAACAACGTTTGGGGTCCATTTTCTCCTGTTACCCTTGGTAAAATAAAACAAATTGGAGCTCAAGTAAATTTTTTGTGAAAAAAAGTTAAATGTTCATTTTTATTTAAACATTCCAAAAATTCCTGTGAAACACCTGAAGGGTTAATAAACTTCTTGAATGTGGTTTTGAGCACCTTGAGGGGTGCAGTTCCTAGAATGGTGTCACACTTGGGTATTTTCTATCATATAGACCCCTCAAAATGACTTCAAATGTGATGTGGTCCCTAAAAAAAAAATGGTGTTGTAAAAATGAGAAATTGCTGATCAACTTTTAACCCTTATAACTCCCTAGCTAAAAAAATTTTGGTTCCAAAATTGTGCTGATGTAAAGTAGACATGTGGGAAATGTTACTTATTAAGTATTTTGTGTGACATATCTCTGTGATTTAATTGCATAAAAATTCAAATTTGGAAAATTGCGAAATTTTCTAAATTTTCGCCAAATTTCCATTTTTTTCACAAATAAACGCAAGTTATATCTAAGAAACTTTACCACTATCATGAAGTACAATATGTCACGAGAAAATTATGTCAGAAACGCGAAGATCCGTTGAAGCGTTCCAGAGTTATAACCTCATAAAGGGACAGTGGTCAGAATTGTAAAAATTGGCCCGGTCATTAACGTGCAAACCACCCTTGGGGGTAAAGGGGTTAAAACATAGCAGCGTTATTAAAATGCCCTCTGCATAAAAATATCTGTCCATTTTATGACCTACATAAGCCTCCAATGCTATATGGCCTCCACACTGTCCACCTTAATGAGCTGCACCCACCACAATGTCTGCCATTATCAGCTATAACTGCCACACCATCCGCCTTTATGAACCACGGCCTATACTATGTCCCCTCTCTAAGTTTTCCTTACACTCTCTATATCTCCACACTGCCCCCCACCATGCTAATCTCTCTCCATATGTGCCCACATTTCACACTGACGTCTCTTGATATCCATTCTTTGCCACTTTTCACACTATGCCCTCATGGTGCCCACATTGTCATCTCCAAACTGTATCCCCTCCATGGCACGATGGTGACCACAGCCATCCATACAGTGTGATGACCACAACATCCCCCAATATACACTATGATGTCCACCACAGCCCCCCAATATACAGTATGATGTCCCCCACAATGTTCTCCTGCATGGCATGATGGTGACCATAGCCGTCCATATAGTGTGATGACCACAACATCCCCCAATATACAGTATGATGTCCCCCACAGCCCCTATACAGTATGATTCCCCCCACAGCCCCATATGCAATGATGCTCCGACATATAGTATGATGTCCCCACATATAGTATGATGTCCCCACTGCCCTGGTATGACATCCTCCACAGCTTTCAGTATAATGTTCCCCAAAGTCTCTGATATAATATGATGTCCCCACAACCCCTCTTTTGATAGCTCCTACAGCCAGCCCCTCATGTCCCCCACTGAAAGTCCCACATATGTACCCCATAGTCAGCCCCTCTTAATTCATCATTCATTGGCAAAATATAAAAAAGGCTAATACTCACATAGTCCCGGCTCCCTGTACATTGTGGCCGCCATCTCCCCTTGCTTTCTGTATAGCAGTTGACGCTGGATGGCGCTATGATGTCACCGTATCACGCCATCTCCTGTGTGCACCTTCTCCAACAGGGCGCAGGCCGGAAGTGGCCTGCATTCTGCTGTAGCTCCCGGCAGGGTAGAGTGCTGATGACAACTCCTCTGTCAGGCAGCGTGGCTCTGACATCAATTGTATTTACGTCTGATAGACGCGAATGCAATTGAGTGCAGGGAGGGAGTGATGGCCGGGGTGCAGAACAGAGACACGTGAGCGGTGCAGTGACTGACACCCCTCACCTCTGTGCCTGCGCATCGGCTGTAACTGTGCTGAATGTATACGGCAGGAGGAAGATGCTGGCCTTCCACAGGCATTCAGATTTGGCACTTTTTTTGCCTTGAAAAGTTTTGGAAATGTTTTTTTCCTCTTTCTTTGCAGTCTTTCGATTCGATAGTGTCTAGTTTGGAGTAGATTCCATCAGGATCCATTTAAAAAATGACATGCACTTTTATTTTTTGTCCACCAGGAATTTTCAAAATCAGAAGCTGAAGTAAAACACTCAAAAAACTCCTCATATGAACAGCAAAGTAAATATCCCAATTAAATGAATAGAAAGAATGTTCCGTGTATATTTGAAGCTATTTTTCAGGATGATTTTGGTGAAGATTGGCTCAAAAAATAACTTTTCTCATAGTAATCTGCGTAAACATATCCTTAGGTGTTCATATATGAATCCCAATAATATTAAGACCCATGTTACTAAGAATCATACAGTTAGGTCTTAATAGTGTGGTGCAGCGGTGTCCTTGCTGTGCAGAGGCAGTAACCCAATCAAGTTCAAAACAAAAGCGTATTTAATGTCCAAAAGGAAAACTCACACAATGCACAGCATGCTGTATCCTCTGTATCGCAGCCGGGAAAACAAAAGACAGTCTGTGTTCGGTTGCCATGAGCGACTACACTGCTGTGCATGCAGAGGTGCCAGACCTTTTGGCTCCGTTTAGCCCTGTGTTGCCTCACACAGGGAAGGCTATGCAGACCACTGCTCTGTCTGCCAGCAAGCTCAAAACTGACACATTCAAATCCTTTTGCGGGTTTTTTTTTTTATTTCCTCCAGACTCTGTGGCCATGGGCCACTTATAAGATCGGGGCTGGAGGAAATGGACCGGCCCCACTACCTTCCTGCAGTCCGTTTCAAAAATAAAAGCCCATACTTGGTTTTCCTGAACAATTTCTTGGTCAAATAACTTGATCAAGTTCACACTCACTTTTATTCTGCCTTGTGACTCGCAGGCAACCTGCTGTGAGCCCAGGGCACTCCAGCGGATATAATATGCTTCTGAGCATATCCTGGGGGACACATAGCGACCCTCACATATGACACCGGTCACTGCCTCACATACCCCCCCTGTTCAAACTTGTGGGGTTGAACATTTGTCACCATACAGGGGGCC
This sequence comes from Ranitomeya imitator, assembly GCF_032444005.1. Classification (NCBI taxonomy): domain Eukaryota; kingdom Metazoa; phylum Chordata; class Amphibia; order Anura; family Dendrobatidae; genus Ranitomeya; species Ranitomeya imitator. Next base: position 720,866,466 of record NC_091282.1, on the reverse strand, counting down.
CGTGACAGGGCATCCACATTTCCCTGTGATTTCCCCACCCGATGTTCCACTGAGAAACTGAAGTTTTGTAGGGACAAGAACCATCTGGTGACTCATGCATTCCTCTCTTTTGCATTTCTCATCCAGACAAGGGGTGAATGGTCCAGACCGTTACCAAACGAAACTGATGCCCGAGCAAATAGTAGCATAGTGATTCCAAGGCCTATTTAATCGCCAAGCACTCCTTCTCCACTACACTATAATTTTTCTCTGCCGGGGTCAATTTCTGGCTCAAATAGGTGGCTGAATGCTCATCCCCATTCACCTCTTGCGACAGCACAGCTCCTAAGCCTACCTCTGAGGCATCGGTTTGCACAATAAAAGTTTTCTTGAAGTCGGGGTTGATGAGGACTGACTTACCACACAACGCCGACTTCAGAGACGGGAAAGCTTCCTCTGCTTGAGGATTCCACTGGACCATTACTGTCTTCTTCCCTTTTAACAGGTCCATTAGGGGTGCTGATTTCCCAGCAAAATTGGGTATAAATCGGCGGTAATACCCAATGATGCCAAGGAATGCCCTCACTTGTTTGGTACTTAAGGGCTTGGGCCAGTTTTGAATGGCCTCAATCTTGTTCACTTGGGGCTTGATAACCCCGCGGCCCATCACGTATCCTAAGTACCGCGCCTCCGTGAGACCTATCACGCATTTCTTTGGGTTTGCTGTCAACCCCGCAGCTCTAAGAGACTCCAGCACTGCTAGTACCTGGGACAGATGGGTATCCCAGTCGGTACTAAAGATGACTGTCATTCAAATAAGCAGACACGTAATCCCGATGAGGCACTAACACAATGTCCATCAGCCTCTGGAATGTGGCCGGAGCCCCCATGTAACCCAAAAGGCAAGACGATCTATTGATAGAGACCCTCTGGTGTTATAAAAGTGGTCTTTCTTTTGCTGATTCTGTTAAGGGGACCTGCCAGTAACCTTTTGTGAGATCCAGCATGGTGAAGTACTGGGCCTCCCCCAGTCTCTCAATTAGCTCGTCCACCCATTGCATAGGATAGAGGCCAAATTTTGACACTTCATTTAACCTCCTGAAGTCATTACAGAAGCGTAATGACCCATCTAGATTCAGGATTAGGACAATGGGGCTGGACCACTCACTTCGGGACTCCTCAATGACTCCTAACTGGAGCATTTGCTTCACCTTGACCACGATGGCTTGCCTTCGGCTTCTGGCACTCGGTATGGTTTCATCTGCACCCTTACCCGGGGATCAGTGACAATGTCATGCTGAATTACCGAGGTTCGCCCGGCAGCTCTGAGAATACATCTGTATTCTGTACATCTGTATGTAGAACCTGAAGACCCACCTCTTCAGACAAGCCTACAACCTGCAGCTACCACCGATCGACCAAACCGCTGCATGACCCTCTCTACCCTAACCTACTGTTTTCTCACCCATCCCTTGTAGATTGTGAGCCTTCGCGGGCAGGGTCCTCATTCCTCCTGTACCAGTTATGACTTGTATTGTTTAAGATTATTTTACTTGTTTTCATTATGTATACCCCTCCTCACATGTAAAGCGCCATGGAATAAATGGCGCTATAACAATAAATAATAATAATAATATTCTGCTGCACCACAGCTCGAGCCTGCCATCTCTGCTGTTTTGTGAGGGCGTCATTTACTTTTACCTCATACCCGGCTGTGTCCTTGGCTAGTGCCAGAGGGACCCCCGTTTGTATGGCTGGAGTTGCCTCTGTTACCAAACATTCTTGGTCCTTCCAGGCTTTTTGCAGGTTTACATGACACAGTTGCTCGGGTTTCCTTTTTCCGGGTTGGCACACTTTATAATTCACTTCCCCCACTTTCCCCCGTATCTCATAAGGCCCTTGCCACTTGGCCATGAGTTTACTCTCTGGGTTGGGTACTAGTACCAACACCCGGTCTCCTTCTTTAACCCCTTTCTGCCAATGGACGTACTATTCCGTCCATGTGGGGTGGGCCCTACTTCCCAAGGACGGAATAGTACGTCCAGCGCGATCGGCCGCACTCACGGGGGGAGCGCAGCCGATCGCGGCCGGGTGTCAGCTGCTTATCGCAGCTGACATCCGGCACTATGTGCCAGGAGCGGTCACGGACCGCCCTCGGCACATTAACCCCCGACACACCGCGATCAAACATGATCGCGGTGTGCCGGCGGTGCAGGGAAGCATCGCGCAGGGAGGGGGCTCCCTGCGGGCTTCCCTGAGACCCCCGCAGCAACGCGATATGATCGCGTTGCTGCGAGGGTCTCCCTACCTCCCTCCCTGCTCCAGGCCCGGATCCAAGATGGCCGCGGCATCCGGGTCCTGCAGGGAAGGAGGTGGCTTCACAGATCCTGCTCAGAGCAGGCACTGTGAAGCCTGCACTGCTCTCAGACAGATCGGTGATCTGACAGAGTGCTGTGCAAACTGTCAGATCACCGATCTGTGATGTCCCCCCTGGGACAAAGTAAAAAAAAAAAATTTCCACACGTGTAAAAAAAAAAAATCCTAAATAATGAAAAAATATATATACTGTATATAAATATTATTCCCATAAATTCATTTCTTTATCTAAATTAAAAAAAACAAACAATAAAAGTACACATATTTAGTATCGCCGTGTCTGTAGCGACCCAACCTATAAAACTGTCCCACTAGTTAACCCCTTCAGTAAACACCGTAAGAAAAAAAAAAACGAGGCAAAAAACAACGCTTTATTATCATACCGCCGAACAAAAAGTGGAATAACACGCGATCAAAAAGACAGATATAAATAACCATGGTACCACTGAAAGCATCATCTTGTCCTGCAAAAAAGGAGCTCCCATACAGCATCATCAGCAAAAAATTAAAAAAGTTATAGTCCTCAGAATAAAGCGATGCAAAAATAATTATTTTTTCTATAAAATAGTTTTTATCGTATAAAAGCGCCAAAACATAAAAAAATGATATAAATGAGGTGTCGCTGTAATTGTACTGGCCCGAAAAATAAAACTGCTTCATCAATTTTATCAAACGCGGAACGGTATAAACGCCTCCCCCAAAAGAAATTCATGAATAGCTGGTTTTTGGTCATTTTGCCTCACAAAAATCGGAATAAAAAGCGATCAAAAAAATGTCACATGCCCGAAAATGTTACGAATAAAAACATCAACTCGTGCCGCAAAAAACAAGACCTCACATGACTCTGTGGACCAAAATATGGAAAAATTATAGCTCTCAAAATGTGGTAACAATATTTTTTGCAATAAAAAGTGTCTTTTAGTGTGTGAAGGCTGCCAATCATAAAAATCCGCTAAAAAACCCGCTATAAAAGTAAATCAAACCCCCCTTCATCACCCCCTTAGTTAGGGAAAAATTTAAAAATTTAAAAAATTTATTTATTTCCATTTTCCCATTAGTGTTAGGGCTAGGGTTAGGGCTAGGTTTAGGGCTGGGGTTAGGGCTAGGGTTAGGGCTAGAGTTAGGGCTAGAGTTAGGGCTAGGGTTAAGGCTAGGGTTAGGGCTGAGGTTAGGGTTAGAGCTAAGGTTAGGGCTAGGGTTAGGGTTGGGGCTAGGGTTAGGGCTAGGGTTAGGGCTAGGGTTGGGACTAAAGTTAGGGTTAGGATTACATTTACGGTTGGGAATAGGGTTGGGATTAGGGTTAGGGGTGTGTTTGGATTAGGGTTTCAGTTATAATTGGGGGGTCTCCACTGTTTAGGCACATCAGGGGCTCTCCAAACGCGACATGGCGTCCGATCTCAATTCCAGCCAATTCTGCGTTAAAAAAGTAAAACAGTGCTTCTTCCCTTCCGAGCTCTCCCGTGTGCCCAAACAGGGGTTTACCCCAACATTTGGGGTATCAGCGTACTCAGGACAAATTGGACAACAACTTTTGGGGTTCAATTTCTCCTGTTACCCTTGGGAAAATATAAAACTGGGGGCTAAAAAAGAATTTTTGTGGGAAAAAAAAGGATTTTTTATTTTCACAACTCTGCGTTATAAACAGTAGTGAAACACTTGGGGGTTCAAAGTTCTCACAACATATCTAGATAAGTTCTTTGGGGGGTCTAGTTTCCAATATGCGCCCAAACGGTAGTTCCCCCCACTCATATGTGGTAATCAGCATACTCAGGACAAATTGGACAACAACTTTCGGGGTCCAATTTCTCCTGTTACCCTCGGGAAAATACAAAACTAGGGGCTAAAAAATAATTTTGGGGGGAAATTTTTTTAAAATTATTTTCATGGCTGTGCGTTATAAACTGTAATGAAACACTTGGGGGTTCAAAGTTCTCTCAACACATCTAGATAAGTTCCTTGGGGGGTCTAGTTTCCAATATGGGGTCACTTGTGGGGGGTTTCTACTGTTTAGGTACATATGGGGCTCTGCAAACGCAATGTGATGCCTGCAGACCATTCCATCTAAGCCTGCATTCCAAATGGCGCTCCTTCCCTTCCGAGCCCTCCCATGTGCCCAAACGGTGGTTCCCCCCCCACATATGGGGTATCAGTCCACTCAGGACAAATTGGACAACAACTTTTGGGGTCCAATTTCTCCTGTTACCCTCGGGAAAATACAAAACTGGGGGCTAAAAAATAATTTTTGTGGGAAAAATTTTTGTTTTATTTTTACGGCTCTGCATTATAAACTTCTGTTAAGCCCTTGGTGGGTCAAAGTGCTCACCACACATCTAGATAAGTTCCTTAGTTGGTCTACTTTCCAAAATGGTTGTTACTTGTTGGGGGTTTCAATGTTTAGGCACATCAGTGGCTCTCCAAACGCAACATGGCGTCCCATCTCAATTCCTGTCAATTTTGCATTGAAAAGTCAAACGGCGCTCCTTCCCTTCCGAGCTCTCCCATGCGCCCAAACAGTGGTTTACTCCCACATATGGGGTATCAGCGTACTCAGGACAAATTGTACAACAACGTTTGGGGTCCATTTTCTCCTGTTACCCTTGGTAAAATAAAACAAATTGGAGCTGAAGTAAATTTTTTGTGAAAAAAAAGTTAAATGTTCATTTTTATTTAAACATTCCAAAAATTCCTGCGAAACACCTGAAGGGTTAATAAACTTCTTGAATGTGGTTTTGAGCACCTTGAGGGGTGCAGTTTTTAGAATGGTTTCACACTTGGGTATTTTCTATCATATAGACCCCTCAAAATGACTTCAAATGAGATGTGGTCCCTAAAAAAAATGTTGTAAAAATGAGAAATTGCTGGTCAACTTTTAACCCTTATAACTCCCTAACAAAAAAAAAATTTGGTTCCAAAATTGTGCTGCTGTAAAGTAGACATGTGGGAAATGTTACTTATTAAGTATTTTGTGTGACATATCTCTGTGATTTAATTGCATAAAAATTCAAAGTTGGAAAATTGCAAAATTTTCAAAATATTCGCCAAATTTCCATTTTTTTCACAAATAAATGCAAGTAATATCAAAGAAATTTTACCACTATCATGAAGTACAATATGTCATGAGAAAACAGTGTCAGAATCACCGGGATCCGTTGAAGCGTTCCAGAGTTATAACCTCATAAAGGGACAGTGGTCAGAATTGTAAAAATTGGCCCAGTCCATACGTGCAAACCACCCTTGGGGGTAAAGGGGTTGAAGGTCCAGACCATGGCCCTTTTATTATACGTGCGGCTCTGAGCGTCCTGGGCATCCAACAGATACTCTTTTACTATGGGCCTCACGACTTCAATCCAATCCTGCATATTTGCCACATACTTGATGACACTCTTATGTGGAGTGTGCTCCTGTTCCCACGTTTCTTTGGCTACATCCAGCAGTCCCCTTGGGTGCTTACCATACAATAGCTCAAATGGGGAGAATCTGTGTAAACATATGCTTAGGTGTTCATATACGAATCCCAATAGTATTAAGACCCATGTTACTAAGAATCATACAGTTAGGTCTTAATAGTGTGGTGCAGCAGTGTCCTTGCTGTGCAGAGGCAGTGACCCAATCAAGTTCAAAACAAAAGCGTATTTAATGTCCAAAAGGAAAACTCACACAATGCACAGCATGCTGTATCCTCTGGATCGCCGTCGGGAAAACAAAAGACAGTCCGGGTTCGGTTGCCGTGAGCGACCACATTACTGTGCATGCAGAGGTGCCAGACCTTTTGGCTCCGTTTAGCCCTGTGTTGCCTCACACAGGGAAGGCTATGCAGACCACTGCTCTGTCTGCCAGCAAGCTCAAAACTGACACACCCAAACCCCTTTGCAGGAATTTTTTTCTTTCCTCCAGACTCTGTGGCCTTGGGCCACTTATAAGATCTGGGCTGGAGGAAACGGACCGGCCCCACTACCTTCCTGCAGTCCGTTTAAAAATAAAACCCCATACCTGGTTTTCCTGAACAATTCCTTGGCCACATACAGTTATATGAAAAAGTTTGGGCACCCCTATTAATCTTAAGCTTAATGTTTTATAAAAATTGTTTTTTTTGCAACAGCCATTTCAGTTTCATATATCTAATAACTGTTGGACACAGTAATGTTTCTGCCTTGAAATGAGGTATATTGTACTAACAGAAAATGTGCGATCTGCATTCAAACAAAATTTGACAGGTGCATAAGTATGGGCACCCCACCAGAAAAGTGACATTAATATTTAGTAGATCCTCCTTTTGCAAAAATAACAGCCTCTAGTCGCTTCCTGTAGCTTTTAATGAGTTCTTGGATCCTGGATGAAGGTATTTTTGACCATTCCTCTTTACAAAACAATTCCAGTTCAGTTAAGTTTGATGGTCGCCGAGCATGGACAGCCCTCTTCAAATGATCCCACAGATGTTCAATGATATTTAGGTCTGGGGACTGGGATGGCCATTCCAGAACAGTGTAATTGTTCCACTGCATGAATGCCTGAGTAGATTTGGAGCGGTGTTTTGGATCATTGTCTTGCTGAAAGATCCATCCCCTGCGTAACTTCAACTTTGTCACTGATTCATGAACATTATTGTCAAGAATCTGCTGATACTGAGAGGAATCCATGTGTCCCTCAACTTTAACAAGATTCCCGGTGCCGGCATTGGCCACACAGCCCCAAAGCATGATGGAACCTCCACCAAATTTTACTGTGGGTAGCAAGTGTTTATCTTGGAATGCTGTGTTTTTTGGCCGCCATGCATAACGCCTTTTTGTATGACCAAACAACTCAATCTTGGTTTCATCAGACCACAGGACCTTCTTCCAAAAAGAAATTGGCTTCTCCAAATGTGCTTTTGCATACCTCAGCCGACTCTGTTTGTGGCATGCTTGCAGAAATGGCTTCTTTCGCATCACTCTCCCATACAGCTTCTCCTTGTGCAAAGTGCGTTGTATAGTTGACCGAGGCACAGTGACACCATCTGCAGCAAGTTGATGCTGCAGCTCTCTGGAGGTGGTCTGAGGATTGTCCTTGACTGATCTCACCATTCTTCTTCTCTGCCTTTCTGATGTTTTTCTTGGCCTGTCACTTCTGGCCTTAACAAGAACTGTACCTGTGTACTTCCATTTCTTTACTATGTTCCTCACAGTGGAAATTGACAGGTTAAATCTCTGAGACAGCTTTTTGTATCCTTCCCCTGAACAACTATGTTGAATAATCTTTGTTTTCAGATCATTAGACAGTTGTTTTGAGGAGCCCATGATGCCACTCTTCAGAGGAGATTCAAACAGGAGAACAACTTGCAAGTGGCCACTTTAAGTAGCTTTTCTCATGATTGTGTGGCACCCCTAGGGGTATTTGCCACAAAAATAGTTACTGACAGTAAATACAAATACTAAAATAGCAAGACTGCACTACCACCTCCGGCCAGAAGGGGGAGCTCCAGAGACTCCCCTTGATCCATTCTGGTCTGAGAGAAGAAATGGCAGTTGGGCCAAGGAGCTGAAAGTGAGAGGTCATACAGCTGAATTTCTAACAGCCCTATGACGGTTTCCAGGCCTAAATCACCGGCCTGAGGAGAAGAGGGACAGAGAAAAGGGACATTGTGAGAACCGGGTAGCATTAATCACTACCCAGAACAGGCGCAAAGACGGATACCGGATCCGTGGCTGTATTCATTATATATAATACAGCAACCGGAAAAACGTGAGGTGATATCAGCTTCACTAGGGCCGGACGCAGCAACAGACACAGAGTTCAGCGGTACTCCTGGAGGGGGTAAGCCGATAAAAGGACTCGGGTTGCCCGTCGAACCAGGACCCGGAGGGGACAGATTGGGCCGGCAGCCAGTTCACATACAGCAGCAGGGCCACAGAGAAACTGCGTACAATAAGAGGCGAAGACCCCGGCAGGGTCAAAGTAACTCAGAGTTCCCATACAGACTCCGGTGATAGGACTGGTTGTAAATCCTTTTTTGTTAAAGTAAACTGGTTAAACGTTTCAGTGCCTCAGTCTTTCATTTGGACAATAGCCATCTATCCAGGATTGGGATCATCACCGCTGGGAGAACCTGCTGCTGATCAAGTAAGTGCCTGTTCCCTCACGATACCCTTTACACTGTGCATTGCCTGAGGCCACAGCACCGGGTCAAGCCACCCGTGACATCCCCCTCAAGAGACACACCCCATTAGTCCGGTGCTGGGTACCCCGGTCTCTCAGGCGTCACAATTGGCGTCACGAACAGGATAGAGCCAGCCCATATACCGGGTATTGTGTGCCGTGATTGGAGCCCAAAACTTTGAAAACTTGGATGAAAAATCGTGAAAATTGACTTTATTAAAGAAAATTCCATTTCCCATTAAAAACTATTGAAAGTGACTTTTCCCCATTGGTTATAATGGAGTAAAGATGGCCGCCATCCCCTGAGGTAATCACCTCATAACCGTTAGGCACGAGACTGTTAATTGAGCTACGCCATTACCTGAGCCCCAGTCTAACTGAAAAACTTCAGAATCCGCCATTACAGAGCGCGCGGCGGGCGGGAGCAGCAGGGGGCGTGTCATTGTGGGCGGCACCAAGCTGAGCGCTCTGACGTCAGAGCAATGGGAAAACCAATCCTGCTGCACAGCAGAACGAATCTACACTATCCCGACGGAAGCGGAGGACCGGAAGGGTCCGGATTAACTAAGGGGGCACAGTATGTCGCAGCACGGAGACGCCGCAGCACCCGGCGGCGCTAATGCAGCTGAAAGACAGAGTGTCGATAGAGCGTCTGGTAGCGCAGCGGTGCAAGGAGTGGCGCCCGTCATGCCGGTGCTGATGCCATATACCCCAGGTGGCCCGTGGCTTCCAATGTATGAAGGTGAGCCTAATACCCTTGACGATTTCAGAGAAAAGATGCTGGCCCATTTTAACATGTTCCCCGTGGGTGAAGTTCAGCGTGTTAGTCTCCTGATGATGCAGTTAAGTGGCCATGCTAAGCGAGAAGTCACAGCATGGGCAGCTGATCTAAAAGGCACTGTTGAACGCATATTTGCTGGATTAAAAGCTACGTTTGAAACCACTGCCAGCAGCAAAGCTAAAATACGATTCTTTAATTGCAAACAAAAAGTTAATGAGGGCGTGAGAGACTTTGCCTTATACCTGCAGGAAGCCCTTAAATCACTTACACTGGCTGAACCCATTTTTAACACCGGAGCGGATAAACTGCTAAGAGATCAATTTATGGAGGGACTCTACACCCCTTCTCACCGGGGGCATGTGAGCATGCTTGTTTTTAAGAACCCTGAATTGACATTTGCTCAATTAAAGGAGAGCGCTATACGTCTCCAGCTGGCAGAGGCACCTCGGGATCAGGATCCTGCGCAACCTATGGCAGAGGCACCTCAACAACAGGGAGTGCCAGTGACATCAGCTATGTCCGGGGCCATTGCTAAGCCCCTGGGGCCCAGTACTAATGAGGCTCTTCAACAAAAGCTTGACTCTTTAACTGATGTTTTTGCTTCAATGGCTAAAACCATGCAGGAGATGAGAGGACCCAAGATAGAGTTCGCAAACCGTAGAGAGGATGTTCCATGGATGAGACCCCGGAGATACCCGACATGGAGAGGACGACCCCGCGACCGCTACCAACCGGATGGACAGCCCATTTGCCGCCATTGCCAGCAGCCAGGCCACTTTGCACGAGATTGTGATTTAAACGGGAATCCCCTGTGAATGCGGGCCGCTTCGCAGGAATGAACTTTCAAGGCCCAAGACCCTGGCACGACAGGTACATCGGAGGACGACCCATTATCCCTATCGTGCTGGACGGAATTCCCCTCAACGCTTTGCTGGACACAGGTTCCCAGATTTCATCTATACCGTATATCCTTTATAAGAGGTACTGGGCTGATGCAGATATTGATATAGGGCCCTCTGATGTTGAACTAGATATATGGGCCAGTAATGGTAAGTTGGTACCGAAACTAGGATTCAGGGAGATGACCATAAAGATTGGTAAAGTAGAATTGAAGAAACAGGGTATAATTGTTGTTGATGTTGACCGGCGGAACTGTGAACCCACTGTATTAACATAGTAACATAGTTAGTAAGGCCGAAAAAAGACATTTGTCCATCCAGTTCAGCCTATATTCCATCATAATAAATCCCCAGATCTACGTCCTTCTACAGAACCTAATTGTATGATACAATATTGTTCTGCTCCAGGAAGACATCCAGGCCTCTCTTGAACCCCTCGACTGAGTTTGCCATCACCACCTCCTCAGGCAAGCAATTCCAAATTCTCACTGCCCTAACAGTAAAAAATCCTCTTCTATGTTGGTGGAAAAACCTTCTCTCCTCCAGACGCAAAGAATGCCCCCTTGTGCCCGTCACCTTCCTTGGTATAAACAGATCCTCAGCGAGATATTTCTATTGTCCCCTTATATACTTATACATGGTTATTAGATCGCCCCTCAGTCGTCTTTTTTCTAGACTAAATAATCCTAATTTCGCTAATCTATCTGGGTATTGTAGTTCTCCCATCCCCTTTATTAATTTTGTTGCCCTCCTTTGTACTCTCTCTAGTTCCATTATATCCTTCCTGAGCACCGGTGCCCAAAACTGGACACAGTACTCCATGTGCGGTCTAACTAGGGATTTGTACAGAGGCAGTATAATGCTCTCATCATATGTATCCAGACCTCTTTTAATGCACCCCATGATCCTGTTTGCCTTGGCAGCTGCTGCCTGGCACTGGCTGCTCCAGGTAAGTTTATCATTAACTAGGATCCCCAAGTCCTTCTCCCTGTCAGATTTACCCAGTGGTTTCCCATTCAGTGTGTAATGGTGACATTGATTCCTTCTTCTTCTGATAGGAATGAATGTGTTAGAGAACTGCTTTTCCGAAGTTATTTCTGTCTTACAGCAAATTGCTGAAACTGCCCAATCCTGCCAGCAGAGAGTTCTCCGAAGGGAAATAAAAGTATTGATGTTAAGGCAACAGGTAGAAGTTGCAGGTGGAGAAATCGGCAGTGTGAGGGTAAGTGATCCGACATCTATTGTAATCCCACCAAAAACAGAAATGCTGGTATGGTGTAGAGCAGCCATTGGTACTAAGGGACGAGATTATCAAGCCTTAATAGAACCAGTGTACACCGACAGCAGGCCCACTATACTCACAGCACGAGGGGTAGTCGAGGTACACCGGGGACGAGTGCCGGTACGACTTTTGAACTGTGGAGAGGAAGAGGTCACTTTGCCAAGGTATGCTACAGTGGCAAAGCTATATACTGTTGACAACAATGCCATCACAACCATTGAGCCCTTAGAACCAACCTGTCAGGTGGAAGGCAATGGCTCAGATGGAGAAATGGAGGATTGGTGCCAACAGCTACACGTGGGCATAAATTCAACACCTACCCATCAAAAACAAGGGGTGTATAGGCTAGTGACGGAATATGAACAAGTCTTCAGTAAACACCCATTGGACTTCGGACGGATAGAAGGGGTAGAACACACAATCCCCACCAGTGACCATCCCCCAATAAAAGAAAGATATAGACCCATACCGCCCGCTCACTATCAATGTGCAAAAGATATGCTGAGGGAGATGAAACAGGCCGGGGTAATAAGAGACAGCTGTAGCCCCTGGGCGGCCCCTCTAGTGCTTGTCAAAAAAAAGGACGGAACCATGAGAATGTGCGTAGACTACCGGCGGATTAATAACATCACCCATAAAGACGCCTACCCCTTGCCTAGGATAGAAGAGTCCTTGACTGCTTTGAAATCTGCTAATTATTTTTCCACCTTAGACTTAACAAGCGGGTATTGGCAAGTCCCTGTGGCTGAGAGAGATAAGGAAAAGACGGCATTCACCACACCAATGGGTCTATGTGAATTTAATCGCATGCCGTTCGGACTCTGCAACGCATCCGGTACCTTCCAGCGGCTGATGGAATGCTGCCTCGGACACAAGAACTTCGAGACCGTCCTCCTGTACCTAGATGATGTGATCGTCTACTCAAAGACTTACGAACAACACTTAATAGACCTGGCAGAAGTGTTCGAAGCCTTATCCAGGTATGGCATGAAAATCAAGCCATCCAAATGTCACCTTCTCAAGCCAAAGGTACAGTACCTGGGATACATCGTGAGTTTGGAGGGAGTAGCACCGGATCCCGAGAAAATAAGCGCCATAAGGGATTGGCCAAGACCTACCAACGCAAAAGAAGTGAGGCAATTCCTGGGATTGGTGGGTTACTATCGCAGATTTATAAAAGGATTTACCAAATTGGCAGCACCCTTGCAAGACGCCTTGGTAGGGCAGACGAAGAAACCTTCAAACCGAAACCCTCCTTTTCAGTGGAACGATGAAAGGGAAGACTCCTTTGAACAACTAAATAAGGCACTAACCGGAGAAGAGGTTCTGGCATACCCAGATTACCATCAACCTTTCATCCTCTACACCGATGCCAGTAATGTGGGACTAGGAGCGGTGCTGTCACAAAAGCAAGAAGGTCGGGAGAAAGTCATCGCCTTTGCAAGTAGAAAGCTCCGGCCTACTGAAAGAAATCCAGAAAATTATAGCTCCTTCAAATTGGAACTACTGGCAGTAGTTTGGGCTGTGACTGAACGTTTCAAACACTATCTGGCTGCTGCAGAATTTATTGTCTATACTGACAACAATCCGTTGACCCACCTGGACACAGCCAAATTAGGCGCGTTAGAACAGCGATGGATAGCCCGGTTATCTAATTACAGCTTCAAGATCAAGTATCGAGCAGGTCGCAAGAATGGAAATGCCGATGCCCTATCCCGGATGCCACACTTGAGAGATGTAGAAGAAGAAACGGGGGAGCTTGAAGAAATTGAACTACCAGCCTTCCATCATCCCAAGGCAAAACATCATCAGTCAAGTACCTATCAGAAACAACAAGAGGTGAATTTTAATCCGTTAGCACACCATAGATGGGCTGACACCCAAGACAGCAATCCGGCTGTGAAGTTGGTGAAGGAACTGTTAACTGAGCAAAGTGCATATCCCGATGAGGATGTCCCAGAAGAGACGCATCAACTCTGGAAAGAGAGAGGCAAAATGTTCCTGTATCAAGGGAAGCTCTGTAGAAGGTACACCAATCCGAAAACACATGAATTGGTTTGGCAGATTATCGTGCCTAAACAAGATGTCAAGATGGTCCTCAAAGCTTACCATAATGGTGCTGGTCACTTCGGTTGGAAAAAGTTAGAAGTACTTCTAAGAGAAAGATTTTATTGGGTCGGGATGAGAAAATCAATCGAACAGTGGTGCAGAAATTGTGGCCCGTGCAATCTCAGAAGAAACGATCAAAAGAACCAAAGAGCACCACTGCAGCCCATAATCACCAAACAACCACTTGAACTTGTAGCCATGGACCACGTGAAGTTGACACCAAGCCGGTCCGGCTATGTCTATGCCTTGACCATCGTGGACCATTATTCACGCTTCTTGGTAGTAGTACCCGTAAAAGATCTGACAGCAAAAACAGCAGCCAAAGCGTTCCAAACGTACTTTTGTAGACCCCATGGACATCCGGAACATGTTCTCACCGACCAAGGTACAGCCTTTGAATCAGAGATCTTCAGAGAATTCTGTAATATGTATGGTTGCAAAAAGATCCGGACGGCGGCCTATCATCCACAAACAAACGGCTTATGTGAGAAGATGAACCATATTGTAATAGAACTACTAAAGACTTTACCTGAGGCAGAAAGGAATCAATGGCCAGAGAAATTGCCTGACTTGGTGGATCTGTATAATCATGTCCCGGTGAGTTCCACCAATTGCACCCCAGCTTACCTTATGCGTGCAAGATCCGGCCAATTACCAATCGATCTAGAAATGGGAATTCTGAAACCAGACGCAGAAGTCCAAGACTCCAATTGGGATATCATACGGCAAAAGCAGTATCGCCAAGTGCAAGAGAGTGTGGAAAGAAGCCTTCAGCAAACTAGAGAAAGACAAGAGCGAACTTTCAACCAGAATGCTCTAGCGACCCCATTAAGACCGGGTGACCAAGTGCTCAAGAGAAATCGTCGAACCAATAAACTAGACAATCAGTGGGAAGCCGTACCCTACACAGTTTTACCAACAAGAATGGATAATCCTAAATTGTGTCTCATTAGCAAAAACGGGGGCTTATCATCTGTACTAGTGTCAAGAGACAATCTTAAATTATGTCCGGAAGCATTGAAAGAGACAGAAGTTGTCCAGCCAGAACCAGAAGTTATTCAACCCATGCAGGTCCAACCAGTAAAGGAAAAAGAAGAGGAAATGTATCACACCTGTATAGGAGACTTTTCCAAAACCCTACTAACATACCATGGTGCAGTAGTGGTTCCCATGGTGGCCTTTTACCCAACACCGAACCCAATACCAGAAGTCCCAAGACAGGAAGAGGCTGACCCCGTACTACAGGAGGTTCCAGGCCAGGAAGAACAGATTCCTGATCAGAGTAATCCCATTCACGGTGGACTTGCCAACTCCATAGTCATGGAATTATCTTTAGCAGAGCGGGCAGATACTACATCCGCAGTAGACAGTAGTACACCACATGAAGAGATACCGCTATTACGTAGATCACAGCGTAGTACCCAGGGTCAATTACCGGCCAGGTATGCAGATTACCAATTATAAAACTATAGTCATTGTTATCATTCTGCAACGTTTAAGCCCAGTACCTACAGAGAGTTGTCTGTATGAACTTCTTGCATATTCTTGAACTTGTTATCAGCCCGGAGGCACTAAATCAAAGCTCCGGAAAGACTGCTTTTTGAACTTTGCTTTTTGCTCTTTTTGAACTTTCTTTAGACTTTATATTGACAACTTCGTTGGAAAAATGGAACTAAATTCCTGGACACAAAGTGCAGTGCCTTTCCTAGTACCTTCAAGGATAGGACTGTATTAATGGACGCTATTTGAAGTGACTTTTTACAGAACTCTATTTTTGTTTCCTTGAGTGGTTTTTGTAACTTTTCATTTTTAAGACTCTGTACATATTAATTGTTATTTCAAAATGTTATCGTCCCACAGTCCCGGAGTACTGTTCTTAACTAAGGGGGAATGTGGCACCCCTAGGGGTATTTGCCACAAAAATAGTTACTGACAGTAAATACAAATACTAAAATAGCAAGACTGCACTACCACCTCCGGCCAGAAGGGGGAGCTCCAGAGACTCCCCTTGATCCATTCTGGTCTGAGAGAAGAACTGGCAGTTGGGCTAAGGAGCTGAAAGTGAGAGGTCATACAGCTGAATTTCTAACAGTCCTGTGACTGTTTCCAGGCCCAAATCACCGGCCTGAGGAGAAAAGGGACAGAGAAAAAGGACATTGTGAGAACCGGGTAGCATTAATCACTACCCAGAACAGGCGCAAAGACGGATACCGGATCCGTGGCTGTATTCATTATATATAATACAGCAACCGGAAAAACGTGAGGTGATATCAGCTTCACTAGGGCCGGACGCAGCAACAGACACAGAGTTCAGCGGTACTCCCGGAGGGGGTAAGCCGATAAAAGGACTCGGGTTGCCCGTCGAACCAGGACCCGGAGGGGACAGATTGGACCGGCAGCCAGTTCACATACAGCAGCAGGGCCACACAGATATTGCGTACAATAAGAGGCGAAGACCCCGGCAGGGTCAAAGTAACTCAGAGTTCCCATACAGACTCCGGTGACAGGACTGGTTGTAAATCCTTTTTTGTTAAAGTAAACTGGTTAAACGTTTCAGTGCCTCAGTCTTTCATTTGGACAATAGCCATCTATCCAGGATTGGGATCATCACCGCTGGGAGAACCTGCTGCTGATCAAGTAAGTGCCTGTTCCCTCACGATACCCTTTACACTGTGCATTGCCTGAGGCCACAGCACCGGGTCAAGCCACCCGTGACATCCCCCTCAAGAGACAGACCCCATTGGTCCGGTGCTGGGTACCCCGGTCTCTCGGGCGTCACAATTGCATACACCTGGCTATGAAGTTCAAAGCTCAATGAGGTTAGAAAACCAAAAAAAGTGCTTTACTAAGTCAGTAAAAACTAGGTAGGAGTATGTAAAACAAGAAAATAATAAGGGTGCCCATACTTATGCACCTGTCAAATTTTGTTTGAATGCAGATTGCACATTTTCTGTTAGTACAATAAACCTCATTTCAAGGCAGAAACATTACTGTGTCCAACAGATATTATATTATTAGATATATGAAACTGAATTTGCTGTTGCAAAAAAAAACAATTTTTATAAAACATTAAGCTTAAGATTAATAGGGGTGCCCAAACTTTTTCATATAACTGTAACTTGACCCGGTTCATGCTTACTTTTATTCTGCCTTGTGACTCACAGGCGTCCTGCTGTGAGCACAGGGCACTTCAGCGGATCTAATACGCTTCTGAGCACATCCTGGGGACACATAGCGACCCTCACATATGACACCAGTCAGTGCCTCACAATACTGTAGGTTGAGTTATACTGATTCTAAGAAAATCCGTTAACAGTTTTGTATTATCAGTTTTCTTAATTTTTTTCTCCAGGTGGATCTAATATCTGCTCTTTTTAATGAGGATTTCCATGCCGCCATGTTTTTTTCAGCATTACAGAGTAAAAAAATAGGAAAGACAAGTGGAAACATTAAAACTTAAAGAGTAACCATTGTTTTAATTTTGATTTCATACATTTATTGTAATAAATCTTCTCAAAGAAATCTGCTTTATTCTCATCCTGGACTAATTTTTTTCTCTTAATTTAACGGTAATTAAACCTGTGAAATGTGCATTCGGTGAATACAAACTTTTCCCTTACTGAGATATGCGATGGTTGGTTCTTTTATACGTCTAAAGATGGGGGTGGAACGGGCGCAGCTTGATGCAACCCCCCCCCCCCCCCATGACTGCGTTGCCATGGGAGGGTTTTTCTTTAAATAGTGTTTCTTTTAAAATACGGTGGTGGGATTGGTAAAAGGGGGTGAGGGAGGAGTTGTGGGTTGGAGGCGGGAAAAAGGGGGGAAAAGTGCGGGAGAGGGCATTAGGACGAAGATTGCAGGTGAGGGTAAAAAGGTGTTGGTTAAAATGGTTGGGGCATTGTCTGCCTACTTATATGATGCCAGATCTTTTAGCTCCAAGAACCCTCCCCTCAAGTTTTCAGATGTTTTGTATAATTACAATTTATGTTTTGTTTGTTAAATAAACTGGCCGCTGTGGCCAAAACTTTCCAAAGAATGTTATGTGTTATGTTTTTATTGCCTATTTGGGTTAAGTAGGGGTGGCGGAATTTGGCTTGGTTACAAGTCAAGGGCTTGACAGAGTGGGGGCAGAAAAATCCCCAAAATGGGCTATACGCGGTCATGTGAGGTAAAGTCAGGGAGGAGGATGGAGAAGACAGAGGCAAAGACAGAAATTCCGCTGCAAGGTCTACTGAAACTACAGTTCTCCATAGAAGGTTATGAGCACCAACTGTCATCTGCTACCTCTGTAATGGGAAAATCTGTAATGACCGAAGACTGATTTTACCTGTAAACTGAGAATTTTGAGATCAGTTCAAGAAGAAAAAAAGCAGAGTTTTCTAATAAGATATATTACATAGTTTCTTATTTTCATCTGTACTATTGATTTATGAAATTCAAAAAATTGCAGTATGCTATGTGATATTTTTTAATGTTATTCAAAGATGGGGAAGGGCAAATTGTATATGCATTTCTTGTTTCTCCATACAATGCTAACTCGGTTATAGTACAGGGTCGGGCACGAGACATCATTGCTGGGATTGAGTTTTTTTTTTTTAAATTGAATATTTGTCTTTTCATCTTGTCAATTAGTTTGTGAAAAATCTTTATCTCCTGGAAGTAAAATAACGATGATAATATTGCGATTCCTTTCCTGCGCGTTCGGAGCGATCTCTTTAAGACTCGATGTTCCCATAAAGTCTCATGCTGCCACCGCATCTGCAATAATGGCTTCATACAATATGTGTTGCCTGCGGTAATGAAATGATTTTTAAATTATTGTGTCATAAAGGAGATGCTTTTTTAATACATTGTTTGACAGTGGGAAAGATGCACGCTTTAATAATCTCTGCCCTCACCACTTGTACATGTCTGCATATTTATTCCCATAGTGGATGCTTTCCTGAAACGGAAAGTACTTGCAAGCAGCATAATACAAAGAATAGCAGGTTTACCCAGAATCCTTTGCAGTAGGCGGAGCTATGCAAATCATCTCTTTCCACCCCTGTCTAATCCACAGCGCTTGGAATCGCCAAGCGTGCAATGCTGCGGATTAGTTTCTAAATTTACACAGCCAACCAATTCCTACCTGTGGACACGTGTTTCGGGCTTTAGGCCCTCATCAGCACAGGGCTGGAATTGGTTGGCTGTATGGAGTGGGGCTCGGTGAGCAAGCGATACATACATGCTAGCCACCTTAGGGAGAGACCCAAGTTGGGCTAAATGTAGCGGGACGAAAGAGACCGAAAAGCCCTCTACTTAAAGGAAATACATAGTGGATGCTTTCCTGAAACGGAAAGTACTTGCAAGCAGCATAATACAAAGAATAGCAGGTTTACCCAGAATCCTTTGCAGTAGGCGGAGCTATGCAAATCATCTCTTTCCACCCCTGTCTAATCCACAGCGCTTGGAATCGCCAAGCGTGCAATGCTGCGGATTAGTTTCTAAATTTACACAGCCAACCAATTCCTACCTGTGGACACGTGTTTCGGGCTTTAGGCCCTCATCAGCACAGGGCTGGAATTGGTTGGCTGTATGGAGTGGGGCTCGGTGAGCAAGCGATACATACATGCTAGCCACCTTAGGGAGAGACCCAAGTTGGGCTAAATGTAGCGGGACGAAAGAGACCGAAAAGCCCTCTACTTAAAGGAAATACATAGTGGATGCTTTCCTGAAACGGAAAGTACTTGCAAGCAGCATAATACAAAGAATAGCAGGTTTACCCAGAATCCTTTGCAGTAGGCGGAGCTATGCAAATCATCTCTTTCCACCCCTGTCTAATCCACAGCGCTTGGAATCGCCAAGCGTGCAATGCTGCGGATTAGTTTCTAAATTTACACAGCCAACCAATTCCTACCTGTGGACACGTGTTTCGGGCTTTAGGCCCTCATCAGCACAGGGCTGGAATTGGTTGGCTGTATGGAGTGGGGCTCGGTGAGCAAGCGATACATACATGCTAGCCACCTTAGGGAGAGACCCAAGTTGGGCTAAATGTAGCGGGACGAAAGAGACCGAAAAGCCCTCTACTTAAAGGAAATACATAGTGGATGCTTTCCTGAAACGGAAAGTACTTGCAAGCAGCATAATACAAAGAATAGCAGGTTTACCCAGAATCCTTTGCAGTAGGCGGAGCTATGCAAATCATCTCTTTCCACCCCTGTCTAATCCACAGCGCTTGGAATCGCCAAGCGTGCAATGCTGCGGATTAGTTTCTAAATTTACACAGCCAACCAATTCCTACCTGTGGACACGTGTTTCGGGCTTTAGGCCCTCATCAGCACAGGGCTGGAATTGGTTGGCTGTATGGAGTGGGGCTCGGTGAGCAAGCGATACATACATGCTAGCCACCTTAGGGAGAGACCCAAGTTGGGCTAAATGTAGCGGGACGAAAGAGACCGAAAAGCCCTCTACTTAAAGGAAATACATAGTGGATGCTTTCCTGAAACGGAAAGTACTTGCAAGCAGCATAATACAAAGAATAGCAGGTTTACCCAGAATCCTTTGCAGTAGGCGGAGCTATGCAAATCATCTCTTTCCACCCCTGTCTAATCCACAGCGCTTGGAATCGCCAAGCGTGCAATGCTGCGGATTAGTTTCTAAATTTACACAGCCAACCAATTCCTACCTGTGGACACGTGTTTCGGGCTTTAGGCCCTCATCAGCACAGGGCTGGAATTGGTTGGCTGTATGGAGTGGGGCTCGGTGAGCAAGCGATACATACATGCTAGCCACCTTAGGGAGAGACCCAAGTTGGGCTAAATGTAGCCCAACTACATTTAGCCCAACTTGGGTCTCTCCCTAAGGTGGCTAGCATGTATGTATCGCTTGCTCACCGAGCCCCACTCCATACAGCCAACCAATTCCAGCCCTGTGCTGATGAGGGCCTAAAGCCCGAAACACGTGTCCACAGGTAGGAATTGGTTGGCTGTGTAAATTTAGAAACTAATCCGCAGCATTGCACGCTTGGCGATTCCAAGCGCTGTGGATTAGACAGGGGTGGAAAGAGATGATTTGCATAGCTCCGCCTACTGCAAAGGATTCTGGGTAAACCTGCTATTCTTTGTATTATGCTGCTTGCAAGTACTTTCCGTTTCAGGAAAGCATCCACTATGTATTTCCTTTAAGTAGAGGGCTTTTCGGTCTCTTTCGTCCCGCTACATTTAGCCCAACTTGGGTCTCTCCCTAAGGTGGCTAGCATGTATGTATCGCTTGCTCACCGAGCCCCACTCCATACAGCCAACCAATTCCAGCCCTGTGCTGATGAGGGCCTAAAGCCCGAAACACGTGTCCACAGGTAGGAATTGGTTGGCTGTGTAAATTTAGAAACTAATCCGCAGCATTGCACGCTTGGCGATTCCAAGCGCTGTGGATTAGACAGGGGTGGAAAGAGATGATTTGCATAGCTCCGCCTACTGCAAAGGATTCTGGGTAAACCTGCTATTCTTTGTATTATGCTGCTTGCAAGTACTTTCCGTTTCAGGAAAGCATCCACTATGTATTTCCTTTAAGTAGAGGGCTTTTCGGTCTCTTTCGTCCCGCTACATTTAGCCCAACTTGGGTCTCTCCCTAAGGTGGCTAGCATGTATGTATCGCTTGCTCACCGAGCCCCACTCCATACAGCCAACCAATTCCAGCCCTGTGCTGATGAGGGCCTAAAGCCCGAAACACGTGTCCACAGGTAGGAATTGGTTGGCTGTGTAAATTTAGAAACTAATCCGCAGCATTGCACGCTTGGCGATTCCAAGCGCTGTGGATTAGACAGGGGTGGAAAGAGATGATTTGCATAGCTCCGCCTACTGCAAAGGATTCTGGGTAAACCTGCTATTCTTTGTATTATGCTGCTTGCAAGTACTTTCCGTTTCAGGAAAGCATCCACTATGTATTTCCTTTAAGTAGAGGGCTTTTCGGTCTCTTTCGTCCCGCTACATTTAGCCCAACTTGGGTCTCTCCCTAAGGTGGCTAGCATGTATGTATCGCTTGCTCACCGAGCCCCACTCCATACAGCCAACCAATTCCAGCCCTGTGCTGATGAGGGCCTAAAGCCCGAAACACGTGTCCACAGGTAGGAATTGGTTGGCTGTGTAAATTTAGAAACTAATCCGCAGCATTGCACGCTTGGCGATTCCAAGCGCTGTGGATTAGACAGGGGTGGAAAGAGATGATTTGCATAGCTCCGCCTACTGCAAAGGATTCTGGGTAAACCTGCTATTCTTTGTATTATGCTGCTTGCAAGTACTTTCCGTTTCAGGAAAGCATCCACTATGTATTTCCTTTAAGTAGAGGGCTTTTCGGTCTCTTTCGTCCCGCTACATTTAGCCCAACTTGGGTCTCTCCCTAAGGTGGCTAGCATGTATGTATCGCTTGCTCACCGAGCCCCACTCCATACAGCCAACCAATTCCAGCCCTGTGCTGATGAGGGCCTAAAGCCCGAAACACGTGTCCACAGGTAGGAATTGGTTGGCTGTGTAAATTTAGAAACTAATCCGCAGCATTGCACGCTTGGCGATTCCAAGCGCTGTGGATTAGACAGGGGTGGAAAGAGATGATTTGCATAGCTCCGCCTACTGCAAAGGATTCTGGGTAAACCTGCTATTCTTTGTATTATGCTGCTTGCAAGTACTTTCCGTTTCAGGAAAGCATCCACTATGTATTTCCTTTAAGTAGAGGGCTTTTCGGTCTCTTTCGTCCCGCTACATTTAGCCCAACTTGGGTCTCTCCCTAAGGTGGCTAGCATGTATGTATCGCTTGCTCACCGAGCCCCACTCCATACAGCCAACCAATTCCAGCCCTGTGCTGATGAGGGCCTAAAGCCCGAAACACGTGTCCACAGGTAGGAATTGGTTGGCTGTGTAAATTTAGAAACTAATCCGCAGCATTGCACGCTTGGCGATTCCAAGCGCTGTGGATTAGACAGGGGTGGAAAGAGATGATTTGCATAGCTCCGCCTACTGCAAAGGATTCTGGGTAAACCTGCTATTCTTTGTATTATGCTGCTTGCAAGTACTTTCCGTTTCAGGAAAGCATCCACTATGTATTTCCTTTAAGTAGAGGGCTTTTCGGTCTCTTTCGTCCCGCTACATTTAGCCCAACTTGGGTCTCTCCCTAAGGTGGCTAGCATGTATGTATCGCTTGCTCACCGAGCCCCACTCCATACAGCCAACCAATTCCAGCCCTGTGCTGATGAGGGCCTAAAGCCCGAAACACGTGTCCACAGGTAGGAATTGGTTGGCTGTGTAAATTTAGAAACTAATCCGCAGCATTGCACGCTTGGCGATTCCAAGCGCTGTGGATTAGACAGGGGTGGAAAGAGATGATTTGCATAGCTCCGCCTACTGCAAAGGATTCTGGGTAAACCTGCTATTCTTTGTATTATGCTGCTTGCAAGTACTTTCCGTTTCAGGAAAGCATCCACTATGTATTTCCTTTAAGTAGAGGGCTTTTCGGTCTCTTTCGTCCCGCTACATTTAGCCCAACTTGGGTCTCTCCCTAAGGTGGCTAGCATGTATGTATCGCTTGCTCACCGAGCCCCACTCCATACAGCCAACCAATTCCAGCCCTGTGCTGATGAGGGCCTAAAGCCCGAAACACGTGTCCACAGGTAGGAATTGGTTGGCTGTGTAAATTTAGAAACTAATCCGCAGCATTGCACGCTTGGCGATTCCAAGCGCTGTGGATTAGACAGGGGTGGAAAGAGATGATTTGCATAGCTCCGCCTACTGCAAAGGATTCTGGGTAAACCTGCTATTCTTTGTATTATGCTGCTTGCAAGTACTTTCCGTTTCAGGAAAGCATCCACTATGTATTTCCTTTAAGTAGAGGGCTTTTCGGTCTCTTTCGTCCCGCTACATTTAGCCCAACTTGGGTCTCTCCCTAAGGTGGCTAGCATGTATGTATCGCTTGCTCACCGAGCCCCACTCCATACAGCCAACCAATTCCAGCCCTGTGCTGATGAGGGCCTAAAGCCCGAAACACGTGTCCACAGGTAGGAATTGGTTGGCTGTGTAAATTTAGAAACTAATCCGCAGCATTGCACGCTTGGCGATTCCAAGCGCTGTGGATTAGACAGGGGTGGAAAGAGATGATTTGCATAGCTCCGCCTACTGCAAAGGATTCTGGGTAAACCTGCTATTCTTTGTATTATGCTGCTTGCAAGTACTTTCCGTTTCAGGAAAGCATCCACTATGTATTTCCTTTAAGTAGAGGGCTTTTCGGTCTCTTTCGTCCCGCTACATTTAGCCCAACTTGGGTCTCTCCCTAAGGTGGCTAGCATGTATGTATCGCTTGCTCACCGAGCCCCACTCCATACAGCCAACCAATTCCAGCCCTGTGCTGATGAGGGCCTAAAGCCCGAAACACGTGTCCACAGGTAGGAATTGGTTGGCTGTGTAAATTTAGAAACTAATCCGCAGCATTGCACGCTTGGCGATTCCAAGCGCTGTGGATTAGACAGGGGTGGAAAGAGATGATTTGCATAGCTCCGCCTACTGCAAAGGATTCTGGGTAAACCTGCTATTCTTTGTATTATGCTGCTTGCAAGTACTTTCCGTTTCAGGAAAGCATCCACTATGTATTTCCTTTAAGTAGAGGGCTTTTCGGTCTCTTTCGTCCCGCTACATTTAGCCCAACTTGGGTCTCTCCCTAAGGTGGCTAGCATGTATGTATTTATTCCCATAATTTAATTGTCCCAGGATTCATTTTGCCGGGTACCACATTGTTTAGAAATATCTCATCCTCAGGCCTTGAACTGGGATCTCTCTCTGCTGTGTCTTCAATTAGCAAAGCAGAGACTATGGGAACCTTTGCTGCGTAAACCTGTATGTCAGCATGTTAGGTGACAAAGACAGAATGGACCTCGCAGACATTCGCTCGTTGCCAACCGCTCCACGCACATCTGTTGTTATTGTGCACTATACTACATTAATGCCACGGTGGGGAGCGATACCGTTTCTAGTTTTATTAATCAGTGTTAACCCTATTTATTCAATATAGATAACATAACTGATTGGTGCATTTACTTCTTGGCTGTAAACCTCATATCAACCAATCAGAGCTCAGTTTATATTTCATAAACCACTCTGGTAAAATGAAAACTGTGCTGTGATTGGATGCTACGGGCAACAACGACAGTTCTTATTTTTAGACAACTTTGATAAATCTGCCACAATCTGTTAAAGCAACCAATCAGAGCTCAGCTTACCCTTGATAAATCACTGTGGTAAAATGGAAGCTGCGCTGTGATTGGTTGCTATAGGCAACAAACAGTTTTTACTTTTAGACAGCTTTGCGCCAATCTGTTAAACTTGATAGCAATCAATTGCAACCAATCAGAGCTCAGCTTTCATTTAATAAAGCACCCTGGTGTAATGAAAGCTAGTGGCGTGCCATTCAGGGAACATTCTTGCAGCTCCACTGTGCACAGTAAGTCCTCATTCATACATCAGTATTTTTTGATCAGTATTTTATCAGTATTTGCAGGTCAAAACAGGAGAGTCTCCAAAACACAGAACAGGTGTCAGTCTTTCAATTAGGCCGGGGTCACACATGCGAGTGCAATGCGAGAAACTCGCACGAGTCTCTCTCATCAATACCCAGCAGCAGAAATACATGCAGCTGAACGCTCCAGTCCCAAGAGCTGGCGGCAGTGTCGGGTATTGATGCAAGAGACTTGTGCGAGTTTCTCGCATTGCACTCGCAAGTGTGACTCCGGCCTTATACCGTATTTTTCAGACTATAAGATGCACTTCTTACCCAAAAATAAGGGAGCGTCTTATAGCCAGAATATAGTTACAAAATACTGTGGCTCCGGTCCCAGTCTGACGCTGCAGGGCAATGCAACCTCCCTTCCCAGGCTGGTGCGGCAGTCATGCTCTGTGGTGTGGCGGTGGTGCTCTATGGTGTGGTGGAGCTCCACCGGCATTTTCTGAAAGCCCGGAGGCCCCCGCAGATCCATTGCTGCGATGAATCACTGCCTAACCTGTCGTAAAATACCGGCGGAACCACCGGGAACCCCGGAACACCACAGCCGCACAAGCCTGGGATGGGATTTACCAGAGGCCACCGCACCAGCCTGGACCACCGAACAATACCTGTGACTATGCTCCCCTGTGACCAATCCTCCACCTGTGCCGATATTCCTGGTAAGCTGAATTCAGACTGTAAGATGGACTCCCATTTGACACATAATTTTTTTCCCTATTTTCGTTCTCAAAATTTGAGGTGCATCTTATGGTCAGGTGCATCGTATAATCTGAAAAATACAGTAGTTTCTCTCTGTAAGTTCCACTCTTGCCTTTGGAACACTAAAGGCCCCTTCACATTAAGCGACGCTGCAGCGATACCGACAACGATCCGGATCGCTGCAGCGTCGCTGTTTGGTCGCTGGAGAGCTGTCACACAGACCGCTCTCCAGCGACCAACGATGCCGGTAACCAGGGTAAACATCGGGTAACTAAGCGCAGGGCCGCGCTTAGTAACCCGATGTTTACCCTGGTTACCATCCTAAAAGTAAAAAAAACAAACAGTACATACTTACCTACCGCTGTCTGTCCCCGGCGCTCAGCTTTTCTGCACTCCTCCTGTACTGGCTGTGAGCACAGCGGCCGGAAAGCAGAGCGGTGACGTCACCGCTGTGCTTTCCGGCTGACCGACGCTCACAGCCAGTACAGGAGGAGTGCAGAGCACAGCGCCGGGGACAGACAGCGGTAGGTAAGTATGTACTGTTTGTTTTTTTTACTTTTAGG
The DNA here is from genome assembly GCF_032444005.1 of Ranitomeya imitator. Lineage (NCBI taxonomy): Eukaryota > Metazoa > Chordata > Amphibia > Anura > Dendrobatidae > Ranitomeya > Ranitomeya imitator. Next base: position 720,840,129 of record NC_091282.1, on the reverse strand, counting down.
ATGGTAACCAGGGTAAACATCGGGTTACTAAGCGCGGCCCTGCGCTTAGTTACCTGATGTTTACCCTGGTTACCAGTGAAGACATCGCTGGATCGGTGTCACACACGCCGATCCAGCAATGTCCACGGGAGATCCAGCGACGAAATAAAGTTCTGGACTTTGTTCAGCGACCAACGATGGCACAGCAGGGGCCTGATCGTTGGTCGCTGTCACACATAACGATTTCCTTAACGATATCGTTGCAACGTCACCAAAAGCAACGATATCGTTACCGATATCGTTATGTGTGAAGGTACCTTAAGATGATGCAAAAATACTGAGGTGTGAATGAGACCAAAAAGACAGCAGCAAAGCCGCAATAAACTGTCATCAGCTTCACGCTTGTCGCTTTCTCAATGAATCAGATGTGTACAGCATGGTGATGTCAGCACACTGCCTGCACCATTTAGAAAGTGCCCAGCCAGAAGATGAAGGAAGCCATGCTCTGAGGAAAGTCTGGAAAGTTGAGTAACGTTTATTTAAAAAAAAAAACACAGTGGGAGAGAGGATGATGGGGGTGCGGTGGGGTGGAAAGTGATAGGATGCTATACAGGGAGTTATAATGAATTGGGGGATGGGAAGGACACTATACAGGAAATTATGGTAAATTTGGGTTGGGAGAGGATTCTATATTGAGACCTATTGTGAATTGGGGGGTGGGAGAGAATGATATACAGGGACCTATAATGATTTGGGGGTAGGAGATAATGCTATTCAGGGATGTATAATGTGTGGAGCGTGGGAGAGGATGCTATACACTGACTTAGGCCGGCGTCACACTAGCGAGTTTTACGGACGTATGAGCGCAGAAAATACGTCCAGAAAATACGCATTGCACAAGGCCCAATGATTCTCTATGGGGCAGCTCCTATCTGCCGTATATTACGGGCATAGAAAATCGCAGCATGCTGCGTTTGTCAGCGTATTGCAAAAAAAAAAATGCCAATGAAAGTCCATGGGGGCGAGAAAATTACGGATTACACACAGACCATGCATGTGACTTGCGTGAAATATGCAGCGGTGTTCTATAGAAAAGCCGGCAATTCAGCGCAGTGTACAGTAAAATCACACTGACAGAATAGAATAGAATAGGTAGAATAAATGTCTACACATAGTATAGGGATATATATATATATATATATATATATATATATATAAATATATATATATATATATATGTCAGTGAGACACACATATATACAGTACAGACCAAAAGTTTGGACACGCCATCTCATTTAAAGATTTTTCTGTATTTTCATGACTATGAAAATTGTAAATTCACACTGAAGGCATCAAAACGATGAATTGTATGTGGAATTATATACTTAACAAAAAGTGTGAAACAACTGAAAATATGTCTTATATTCTAGGTTCTTCAAAGGAGCCACCTTTTGCTTTGATGACTGCTTTGCACACTCTTGGCATTCTCTTGATGAGCTTCAAGAGGTAGTCACCCTAAATGGTTTTCACTTCACAATTGTGCCCTGTCAGGTTTAATAAGTGGGATTTCTTGCCTTATAAATGGGGTTGGGACCATCAGTTGTGTTGTGCAGAAGTCTGGAGGATACACAGCTGATAGTCCTCCTGAATACACTGTTAGAATTTGTATTATGGCAAGAAAAAAACAGCTAAGTAAAGAAAAACGAGTGGCCATCATTACTTTAAGAAATGCAGGTCAGTGAGTCTGAAAAATTGGGAAAACTTTGAAAGTGTTTCCAAGTGCAGTTGCAAAAACCATCAAGTGCTAAAGTGCTACAAAGAAACTGGCCCACATGAGGACTGCCCCAGGAAAGGAAGACCAAGAGTCACTTCTGCTTCTGAGGATAAGTTTATCCGAGTCACCAGCCTCAGAAATCTCAGGTTAACAGCAGCTCAGTTTAGAGACCAGGTCAATGCCACACAGAGTTCTAGCAGCAGACACATCTCTACAACAACTGTTAAGAGGAGACTTTGTGCAGCAGGCCTTCATGATAAAATAGTTGCTAGAAAACCACTGCTAAGAACAGGCAACAAGCAGAAGAGAGTTGTTTGGGCTAAAGAACACAAGGAATGGACATTAGACCAGTGGAAATCTGTGCTTTGCTCTGATGAATCCAAATTTGAGATATTTGGTTCCAACCACCGTGTCTTTCTGCAACGCAGAAAAGGTGAACGGATGGACTCTACATGCCTGGTTCCAACTGTGAAGCATGGAGGAAGAGGTGTGATGGTGTAGGGGTGCTTTACTGGTGACACTGTTAGGGATTTTTTCAAAATTGAAGGCATACTGAACCAGCATGGCTACCACAACATCTTGCAGCGGCATGCTATTCCATCCAGTTTGCGCTTAGTTGGACCATCATTTATTTTTCTACAGGACAATGACCTCAAACACATCTCCAGGCTGTGTAAGGGCTATTTGACAAAGAAGGAGAGTGATGGGGTGCTACGCCCTCCACAGACACCAAACCTGAGGTGAGCTGGACCGCAGAGTGAAGGCAAAAAGGCCAACAAGTGCTAAGCATCTCTGGGAACAACTTCAGGATTGTTGGAAGAACATTCCCGGTGACTACCTCTTGAAGCTCATCAAGAGAATGCCAAGAGTGTGCAAAGCAGTCATCAAAGCAAAAGGTGGCTACTTTGAAGAACCTAGAATATAAGACATATTTTCAGTTTTTTCACACTTTTTTGTTAAGTATATAACTCCACATGTGTTAATTCATAGTTTTGATGCCTTCAGTGTGAATTTACAATTTTCATAGTCATGAAAATATAGAAAAATCTTTAAATGAGAAGGTGTTTCCAAACTTTTGGTCTGTACTGTATATATATATATATATATATATATATATATATATATATATTTATATTTAATTCAGCGCTAGATAGCAGAAAAGCCGGTAATTCAATTGCCGGCTTTTCCTATCTCCTTCACAAACCCGACATGATATGAGACATGGTTTACATACAGTAAACCATCTCATATCCCTTCTTTTATTATATATTCCTCTTTAGTAATGTAAGAAGTGTCTTTGTGTCAAATTTGGGGTCTCTAGCTATTAAATTAAAGGGTTAAATCTCACTGACATATATATATATATATATATATATATAGACTATATATATGTTTTTAAGAATATTTGAGCCGATGGATCCATGATATGTCCATTTTGCAAGCCTGCGAGAAAAAAAATCGCCGTACGGAAGCCATACGGATGACACACGGATAAATTTGTGCGTAAAAATTGAATCCTCGCATTGAATACGGAACAGTGTTTTGGGACAATTACTGCATATTACGGCCGTAAAAAACGGACCGTATTTACTTTTGCCTAGTGTGACGATGGCCTTATAGTGAATTGGGGGAAGAGATGACACTATACAGGTACTTACAATGAATTGGGGAGAGATGACACTACAGAGGGACATATAATGAATTTGGTGTGGGGAATGATGCTATGCAGGGACTTATAGTAAATGAGGGTAAGAGAAGGCCCTATAAAAGGGCTTACAATGAATTGGGGGTTGAAGCAAACACCATACACAGACTTTTAATGACTTGATGGGTGGCAGAGGATGCTATACACGGACTTATAATGGGGGGTGGGAGATGCTATACGGGGATTTATATTGAATGGGGGAGAGATGACACTATACAGGGACTTATAATGAATTGGGGGGAGAACAGTAAACAGGGACTTATAATGAATTTAATGTAGAGAATCATGCTATGCAGGAACTTAAAATAAATGGTAGGAGGAGAGGGCCCTATACAAGGACTTATAATGAATTGGGGGTTGAAGCAAATGCCATACAGAGACTTTTAATGACTTGGGGGTGGCAGTGAATGCTATACAGGGACTTATAATGAACTGAGGTTGGTTAAGGACATTCAGGGATTTATAATGAATTTAGAAGGGCAAGAGAGGACACAAGACATGGCATTCTAATGAATTTAGAGAAGAGAGGACAGGATGAATTGGGAAAGTCAAAATTATTTATTAATTTATATTTATTGGATGGCGGAAATTATAATTAATGGTGGGCACAGTGCTGGCTTATCAATTTATATTGTGAAAGGTAGGTGGCTAATTGTCTAATAATGGGGTGGTACATATTTTTTTTCGGGAGAGCAGTTTGGTCAATTTTTTTTTTAATTCAAGAGGCAAATATATATATATATATATATATATATATATATATATATATATAATGACATGAGACGTCAGCCATCACTGGATGTAAACATTATTCTGTACCTGTACTGTAGGACTTGCAGATAGATGATGGGTGGATTACTATTGTTTGGAAAACAACCTTCCTTAGGCTACACTCGCACATTCATATGACATGTCTGTGTGCTGCCCAATTTTTTTTATAGCGTTTGATAGATCAATTTACACATCCATGAAAATCACAAATCCGAAAATGAGATCTGTGAGACTCTGATTCAGTTTTGAGCATGGGGTTCTGTCCTGTCCAAGAAAAAATCGGGCAGCACACCAACACTTCACATGGATGTGTGAATGTAGTCTTATTATGTATAGCACAAGTTCTTAGTACATAGTTTACTCACTTATTTTCTATAGCAACGTCCCTTAAAGAAGCACCCCCATCAAAATTTCAATCATCTTAATTTATTGCAGTCATCATTTTATATAGCACTGTGTACTTGCAATTGCTTTATTTTGCCTTTCTACCCAACTAATTCTTTTATTTCCATTGATTCGATGATTAAAAACTGACTAGCTGGATCCTTCTATGTTCTATGTAGAAACAGGAGGTCAATTTCCCTGTTTGAGTCATGAGTTACTGCCAAAGTCCCTGGCATGGAGAAAGAGCAGAGCAGCTGGGTCAGGAGCTAAAGAGGGGAATGATAAATGCAGGGACAAGTGACTTCCTGTTTCTACATAGAGAAGAGAAAATAATAGAATTATATGGGTAGAAAGGAAAATTGAACAACTGTAAACACACAGGGCCATATAATATGATGACTGTAATATATTATAAGGATAAAAACTTTGATGCGAGGAGGAGGCGTGTTTCTTTAATATATAGTGTACTCTTTTGTTATACAGTGGGTACGGAAAGTATTCAGACCCCTTTAAATTTTTCACCCTTTGTTTCATTGCAGCTATTTGGTAAATTCAAAAAAGTTCATTTTTTTCTCATTAATGTACACTCTGCATCCCATCTTGACTGAAAAAAACAGAAATGTAAACATTTTTGCAAATGTAATAAAAAAGAAAAACTGAAATATCACACGGTCATAAGTATTCAGACCTTTTGCTCAGACACTCATATTTAAGTCACATGCTGTCCATTTCCTTGTGATCCTCCTTGAGATGGTTTTAATAATAATAATAATAATAATTTTATTTATATAGCGCCAACATATTCCTCAGCGCTTTACAAATTATGGAGGGGATTTGTACAGACGATAGATATTACAGCATTGCAAAAATCACAGTTCAAAATAGATACCAAGAGGAATGAGGGCCCTGCTCACAAGCTTACAATCTATAGGAAAAAGGGGAGACACGCGAGGTGGATGGTAACAATTGCTTTAGTTATTCGGACCAGCCATAGTGTAAGGATCAGGTGTTCATGTAAAGCTACATGAACCAGTTAACAGCCTAAGTATGTAACAGTACAGACACAGAGGGCTATTAACTGCATGAAATATATGAGAACATTTTTTACTCCTTCATTGAGTCCAGCTGTGTTTAGTAAAACTGATGGGACTTGATTTGGAAAGGCACACACCTATCTATATAAGACCTCACAGCTCACAGTGCATGTCAGACCAAATGAGAATCATGAGGTCAAAGGAACTGGCCAAGGAGCTCAGAAACAGAATTGTGACAATGCACAGATCTGGCCAAGGTAACAACAGAATTTCTGCAGTACTCAAGATTTCTAAGAACACAGTGGCCTCCATAATCCTTAAATGGAAGAAGTTTGGGACCACCAATAGTCTTTCTAGACCTGGCCGTCCAGCCAAACTGAGCAATCGTGGGAGAAGAGCTGTCATTCCCTCAGTCGTGGGTCCGGTCTCTCATGGACAGGGTGACCGGCGCTCCTTATGCGGCTCTATGCACCTCACTCACCTTGGATCCACCTGAGGAAGGTAGCAGTCCGCTGCCGAAATGCATAGTGGTTCAATAAAAGGTTTGTTTACCACTAATCTATTGCAGTGTGCTCTATAGCCATAGCGCTCCTTAAATTGACCACATTTTTTCCAAAAAACGTTTACATTCCCCTTGAGGGATTGTGGCTGGAGCAGCTTGAGGCCATAAATCTCATCTCCAGGCAGCAGGACCTGAAGTTGCATCACATGACTGGATCTTGGGCCCACGTAACCAGAACAGGAAGCACGGCACAGGAGCAGTCTCAGTGCAACAGAGCAGGATTGCACAGAGAGGTCCACTACCGGAGTTGTGAAGGGGTGCACAACCCTTCCAGGTGAGAGGCTAATCCCCTCACCTTCCATTGCAACATCCCAATCAAACCACCTGGTGCTTCTCATGCTGTGCTCTTCCATGTTTATTGTCTTACCATCTACCTTCAGACACTGACGGTATCCTTGGGCCCTTCTGGTTCTCATTCTCTGGATCCCTGGACCTTTCGCTTCTCCTCTCCCAGTACCACTGTCCCCTTTGGGTCTGACCCTCTGGTCTCTGCAGCTGTTGCACGCAAGCTTCCTTGGCTGCGGAGGGTCTATCCCTCTATAGGGGTTCACTCGCCGGAACTCCCTCGGTGGTATTCTGTGTTTCAGCCCAGGGGGTTCTCCCTTGTGGGTTCACCTGCTTTATAACCTGAATAAAGCTTTGCTGATTCATCTGATATCCTTGTCTTGCTGGTTCCTAGGGTTCAGCTTCCACAGAGTTCTCTCTGGTCTAGTGGGTTAACTAACCTTACTCCGCCTGCCTTGGTGTGACAAGAGCCTTGGTGAGAGAGGTAAAGAAGAACCCCAGGATCACTGTGGCTGAGCTCCAGAGATTCAGTAGGGAGATGGGAGATAGTTCCACAAAGTCAACTATCACTTCAGCCCTCCACCAGTCGAGCCTTTATGGCAGAGTGGCCCTATGGAAGCCTCTCCTCAGTGCAAGACATATGAAAGTTTGCATAGAGTTTGCTAAAATACACATGAAGGACTCACAGACTATGTGAAATAAGATTCTCTGGTCTGATGAGATGAAGATTGACTTTTTGGGTGATAATTCTAAAGTGGTATGTGTGGAGAAAACTAGGCACTGCTCATCACCTGCCCAATACAATCCCAACAGTGAAACATGGTGGTGGCAGCATCATGCTATGGGGGGGGTTTTTCAGCTGCAGGGACAGGATGACTGGTTGTTGTTGAAGGAAACATGAAGTTGGCCAAGTACAGAGATATCCTGGATGAAAATCTCTTCCAGAATGCTCTGGACCTCAGACTTGGCTGAAGGTTCACCTTCCAACAAGACAATGACCCTAAGCACACAGCTAAAATAACAAAGGAGTGGCTTCAGAACAACTCTATGACCATTCTTGAATGGACCAACCAGAGCCCTGACCTAAACCCAATTGAGCATCTCTGGAGAGACCTGAAAATGGTTGTCCATTAACGTTCACCATCCAACCTGATGGAACTTGAGAGGATCTGCAAGGAAGAATGGCCGAGGATCCCCAAATCCAGGTGTGAAGAACTTGCTTGCATCATTCCCAAGAAGACTCATGGCTGTACTAGCTCAAAAGGGTGCTTCTACTCAATACTGAGCAAAGGGTCTGAACACTTATGACCATGTAATATTTCAGTTTTTATTTTTTAATAAATTTGCAACAATTACTACATTTCTGTTTTTTTCAGTCAAGATGGGGTGCAGAGCGAACATTAATGAGAAAAAAATGAACTTTTTTGAATTTACCAAGTGGCTGCAATGAAACAAAGAGTGAAAAATGTAAAGGGGTATGAATACTTTCCATACCCATAGTATGTAGATCTATCCCTTAGTATATAGTGCACTTTATTTTTATGTATAGTGTGGTCCCTCAATATATAGAGTACTTTTATGGTATGTATATCACCGTCCCTTATATAGTTTCCTTTCATTACATAGAACACCATCCATTATTACATAGCATCTTCCCTTGTTATGTACAGCGCCATCTCATATTATATAGCGTCCTCTATATGGTGTCATCCCTTATTACATAATGTATTATATTGTTATTTTTGTTATTCATAGCACCCTTTCTATATAACATAGAACCCTCTTTAGTTAGAAATAATAAAATGACAGCTGCTGGAGCAGAGAGCAGAGAGAGAAATATCTATATATAGATATCAATATACTGTATACATATATATATATATTTATATAGATAGATGTATAGGGGCAGTAGTGTGGCTTATTAGTTAGCACTGTTGCTTTGTAGTACTGGGGTCCTGGGTTCAAATCCCAACAAGGACAACATTTGCAAGGAGTCTGTACATTCTCCCTGTGCTTGCGTAGATTTCCTCCACGTTCTCCGGTAAGCAAAATATATAAATATGTAGTCTGTACCTTTGTTGCCATAAAAAGAGGGTCCAGGACACACTTCTTGCACAGGGCCCTCAAGCTGTCAGTGTCCGCCCCTGCTGAGAACACACTTGAGTAACCTGGAAATGACCCTGATGCCATGTTTTCTACCTATTACTTTGTTGACTATATGAATCCTAACAATGTCCATTGTTTCCAACCAATGGATGTTCAGAGATACACAAAACGTTGGCAGTAAATGTAAATAAATCCGGCAGCCACCATACACATTAGATGGCTGTCGGCCGAATTATACCTCTGCCGACTGATCGTTCAGCCGTCTCAACCCACTCTCCCATACACATGAGGGCTTAGTCGGCTGATCGCTCATGTGTTCTTTATGAGAAAGCCACTAAATGACACTGAGCTTATTTCCAAGAGAATATTGCATCGGGCAGTCCGAAATCAGACATGTGCAATCATCTCCCACCCAACCGTCAGTCCGCCAGAACCCCATATACCTTAGACCAGGGGTCCCCAACTCCAGGCCTCGAGGGCTGCCAACAGTGCAGGTTTTCAGGATTTCTTTAGTATTGCATCGGTGGTAATGTGATCATCTGCACAGGTGATGATTCCAACCGCTGTGCAATACTAAGGAAATCCTGAAAACCTGCACTGTTGGCGGCCCTCGAGGCCTGGAGTTGGGGACCACTGCCTTAGACCAATGACCGAAACCATCAATTACGCTAATGTGTAGGGGAACCTTAATGGAAATGTTTCAGCAAATGCCTAGTTGAAGACAGTTGTATCTTTCTATTATTGTGTACTAATATATATTTACTATTAAATAAATAAGTGATTAAAAGCAAAAACAAGCTCTTTAACCCGGTTAATACTTGCAAATATGCCTGGAAAATCTTGGCACCTGGCATTACCAAGGGATCTACTTCTTTAAATGCAGAATTCTTCATGTGTCGGAAACAATGGCCACATGTCACTTCCTATTGTCTTGTTAGGGACGAAGATAAATGAGCCTCTGTCGTAATTTAGATCAACTGCTCCTCTGCTAACTTCTATTATTTGCTTATTTATGGAGTGGTATCTAATTAAAAGCACAGTCAGGTGCGTGCGCTGCATACAAAGTGATTTTGGAAGCGGTCTGGGCAAATCAATACTCATTTTTGAAGGTGCATTTAAAGCACATTTACAACAGAGGTATGCAAAGTACACAGTATACACATTAGGACTATCGAGTGCAAACAATAAGAAAGATGGATTATTCTGTCTTCGGAAGGGCTGCTAAGACGGCATCTCCCATGCACACTTAACTGCTTCCTTGCTGGCTTATTGTGTTTTTTCTTGAGTCTTCTTGGTTGTTTCGCATCTTACCAGCATTGTGAAGAAAAAGAGAAAACTTACAGTCATTCTTTAATTAACATGGCCTTCATCTCGGTTTTTAAAGAAGTCAAGTATTCCTTTTTATTTTTTGGTGTTATCTATTGAAATGTCAGTTTTGCAGTTTAATTAGTCATTGATTTTACCATGAAAGGTTCGTAAATTAAAGAATCTTGTCGCTGGGTAGATAACAAAACCGATGTGTATGGAAAAGTTATTTGTTGTGTTGACAGTGGAAGAATGGCGGCAAATATTGTTGCAATAGCTGGGTTTATTATGCCTGGGATGGGGTCATTGCTAATCATGCACTTAGGTTTAGTGTTTTAAATGGAAGACTAATGGATCATACTCATCTGCGACAAAAACGGACAAGTGCAACCCACTAAAAATCGGATTGGTATGATAAAAGAAATATGGAGCTTAGGCAGGGTGGGGATATAAGTATGAAATTCACTCTATAGTAAATGTTATGCAGAACGTAGCCACAAGAGGAAGGCCAGTCCCATGCCTAGGTAATTGAAGGTCCCAACTATTTACTCACCAAACTAAACTTTTACACCTATAAACAGCACCTAAATCATTATTACGCCAGGCAAGTAGTCATAAATACACCAAAGAAAAAGCACTAAGCGAAAAAGTAACAAAATATATAAATTTTTTTATAACACCAATAAAATCAATCAAGTACATACCATACATAACCAAGGGGAACCAAAAAATACAGAAAAACCACAAGGTATGGCTGGAAAAAGTGGTAACAGACAATATGGAGTAACCTTCACAATATCAGCATCATCATAATGACAGCAAAGTAATCACATGTTCAAAGGACTATATATAAAACATTAATAATACACCTGATACCACAGCCGTCAATGACAATGAACCCAAAGCCAGCGCATATATATGATAAAATAATAGTTTATATAAAGATAAGGTGCAAAGTACCAGCTAGGAATAAATATAAGTATCAACAAATAGTAACGTTTTTAAGGGTTCAGGATCATTGTAAGCCGAAGCATCAGGGGATATAATAACAGCATTAGAAAGAAGCAAGTAAAGGGAACATATTTACCCAGTATAAACCACCAGCCAGGGACCCACGACACCCGACGCACGTTTCGCTCAGGAAAGCTTTGTCCAGGGGTTGGACGAAGCTTTCCTGAGCGAAACGTGCGTCGGGTGTCGTGGGTCCCTGGCTGGTGGTTTATACTGGGTAAATATGTTCCCTTTACTTGCTTCTTTCTAATGCTGTTATTATATCCTCTGATGCTTCGGCTTACAATGATCCTGAACCCTTAAAAACGTTACTATTTGTTGATACTTATATTTATTCCTAGCTGGTACTTTGCACCTTATCTTTATATAAACTATTATTTTATCATCATATATATGCGCTGGCTTTGGGTTCATTGTCATTGACGGCTGTGGTATCAGGTGTATTATTAATGTTTTATATATAGTCCTTTGAACATGTGATTACTTTGCTGTCATTATGATGATGCTGATATTGTGAAGGTTACTCCATATTGTCTGTTACCACTTTTTCCAGCCATACCTTGTGGTTTTTCTGTATTTTTTGGTTCCCCTTGGTTATGTATGGTATTTACTTGATTGATTTTATTGGTGTTATAATAAAATTTATATATTTTGTTACTTTTTCGCTTCGTGCTTTTTCTTTGGTGTATTAATTACCTAACTAAACAGCAAAATTATAAAGGTTGATAAAAGATGAGGGTCTCTATTACAAATTTTGCATTGGTGTCTAGGAGCTTCTAGTTACTCTATTGCTTTGTCTCTGCTTCTCATGCAATAGCCAATACAAGATGTTGAAAACTGTAAGTGCTTATAATTGTTAAGAACCATTAATTTGCATTAATCGAGCCAACACTGCAGTCTAGAGTAGATATTTCAGGAGAAACTGCATTTAAATGGTAAGTTCAAAGTGGAAGGGTAAGAAAACAAAGATAATGTTGCCAAGAATAGCAGTCCATTATAGATCATTGATGGTCCACAGAAAATGTCAGGAACTTATTGGACATGCATTCCAGAGGAAGAGCGCAGGGTCTCTAGTGCCACTTCTTTCTATTAGCAATTTCTGTTGATAACCTGTAGTATGGACCACCGAAAGTCAGTGCTGCAGGCCAGAAGTGAAAATATCATTGGTGTATCCTGTGAAGCCACAGAGGGGCCCAAGAGATAAAGGGGCCACTTCTACCCCCAAAACTGGCGTAATTGTGCATATTGTGAGCTATTGGCTGCAAAGGGTGTCATGCTTTACTACTGAGGGTAATGCAGAGTAACACAAGCTCCACTAGATGGCAACAGAGTGGAGAGTGAGCTGAATATCCTGCTGCAGTCCCACAGCAGTACAGCAAAGCCACCACAAGGTGGCAGCAGAGTTGTCAGAGAGCCGAGTCAATACCAGAGGAAAATGCAGTACAAAAAAGGAAAAACCGAGGCAGAGAGTCTGAGGAGAGCAAGGGTCAGTTTCGGTCAGTAGCAGAAATATCAGAGGGGAGAGACAAAATCAGGTCAGAGTCAAGCCAAAGTCGGGTACCAGGAAATCCAAACAGAAATAAGGAGCCGAGACAGATAGGCGGGAGATAAACAAACACGGGTCGGCTTAACTGAATGCAGCAGGACAAATCAGGAACTCACCAGAGCCAGATAGCACTCCGAAGGCAAGCAATATACCTGGCACTGAATACAGGGAGCAGCACAGATATATAGCAGACCTGAAACAAGGCTGTGAAAGTTAACCCCTGACATGACCAGAACGGGAAAGACAAAACAAAACCCTGGCCTGGATCATGACAAAGGGTCTGTATATTGTTTTTGCACAGGGACCCACTTTTGTGTATATCAAGGCTAATCCAAAATATGCAGAGGCATTTTCCTGCTGCTAAGCTATCATCTTCATGGTGGGAGCGAGTATCATAGGATTTTACAGCTCTCACTCCCACAATGAAGGCGGTAGGTAAGTGTGACAATCAGGATGCTGCATATTTTAGTGTAGCCCACGTCAGCCTTCAATAGGTCCATTCTTCAGCTTATCGGCAAAAATATCTAATAAAGTTATTTAGAATATATGTGGAACCCTGCACTATTAAAATTTTTCTTGTGAAACTGTGGATGCGCTTTAAATTAGTTTTTAATTTCCCAGGAAATCTATGCAAGGACTATAACTTTACTGCTGCCAACTTGGCGCTCTCCAAAAGGGAAAACTTTACCCCTTAGATCTTCTATCAAAGAACTCTCAGTTCTCCTGCTTTGCATTGATGAGGGGCAAAACCTCCAAAACACGTGTCTGCAAATGGAGATTCAGAGTCATATGGCAAGGTCAATGGCAGGGGTCCGTAATCGAATTTTAAGATTGTTATATCCAATAGGAAGCACTAGATTCCCTGCTCTCTTGTTCGGTGAATAGGTTATTAGCATATTTAGTTTCTCATTGCATGGACTATATTTCTGCATACACCACCCTGTTGCCCTCTACAAGAGGGAGCAGAGATCCAATTGCCATAGACAATTGACAAATACTGATGTAACATTCTGACCAAATACTGAATGTGTGAACGTGGCCTTATAGAAAAATTTCACCACCTCCTTCAAAGGGATGAAGGCATCTGATAACTATACTGGATGGCATTAATATCGGTTATCAGTAAAAATGTAAATAAAATAAAAACAAAACCATTAGAGATTTGGGTGTTTACATTAAATTGAACAAAAAACATATATTGGAAATGTATCTCTCTACTTTTCTGGTGTACAAGAGTTGCAATTTCTGTCATACAATTTTTTTTTACCGAAGATTTCTGTTTTGTGCTTTGTACTTTTTAAAAATGATGACGAGCAAAATGAGCAGAGTTTATCAGAGGAAGGTGGGTCCTGATGCTTGACAACAGATTTTCAATATTTTCTTCCTCTCCTGGCTGGCTTAGTTTTTACTTTCTGGAGCACAGATAAGGAAAAATGCTCCAGATTTATTAACAGGTACATCCCAGAGCATTGCACTGCACTTTACAGGGAACCTGTCACCAGGTTTTCCCAATAAAAAATATGACCACCACATTTACCACCACCTTTACTGTCTCCTAGCCTGTCTCATTCCTGACTCCAGCCATATGTTCTCCCATTCTGCCCTCATGAGTATCCATTCTGTTCCCCATGAGATGTCCCATCCTGCCTCTTCTGCCCCATAATCCTGCCCCATCTGTCTCCATCGTATCCTCATGTCCCATGATCCTGCACCATGTATCTCCATCCTGCCTCATCTGTCTCCAACCTGCCCCATATTCCTGCCCCATCTGTCTCCATCCTGCCCCATATTCCTGCCCCATCTGTCTCCATCCAGCCCCATATTCCTGCCCCATCTGTCTACATCCAGCCCCTGTGTCTCCATCCTGCCCCGTGTCTCCATTCTGCCCTGTGTCTCCATTCTGTCCCGTGTTTCCATTCTGCCCCCCTGTGTCTCCATCCTGTCCCCTGTGTTTCCATCCTGCCCCCTGTATCTCCATTCTGCCCTGTGTCTCCATTCTGCCCCCTGTGTTTCCATTCTGCCCCCTGTCTTCATCCTGCCCATTGTGTCTCCATCCTGCCCCGTGTCTCCATCCTACTCCGTGTCTCCATCCTACCCCGTGTCTTCATCCTGCCCCGTGTCTTCATTCTGCCCCATGTCTCAATTCTGTCCCGTGTCTCCATTTTGCCCACCATGTCTCAATCCTGCCCCCTGTGTCTCCATCCTGCCCCCTGTGTCTCCATCCTGCCCCCCGTGTCTCCATCCTGCCCCCTATGTCTCCGTCCTGCCCCCTGTGTCTTCATTCTGCCCCGTGTCTTCATTCTGCCCCTTGTCTCCATCCTGCCCCCTGTGTCTCAATCCTGCTCCCTATCTCCATCCTGCCCGTGTCTCCATCCTGCCCTCTGTGTCTCCATCCTGCCCCGTGTCTCCATTCTGCCCCGTGTCTCCATTCTACTCTGTGTTTCCATCCTGCCCCGTGTCTCCATCCTGCCCCCTGTGTCTCCATTCTGCCCCGTGTCTCCATGTGTCTTGCCGCTTTTAAGAAAAATAAAAAAAAAACAGTTTCTCCTTACCTGACTGTGCTCCAGCGCCAACGTTCCACACCAGGCATTTAAATGACAATGACGTCATACGCCGGCAACGGCATGCTGACATCAGCTGCCAGCCTCCGATTGGCTGGCGGCTTCTAACTATTGCTGTGCGGGCCCGCACGACAATAGAGTTTAACTGAACTTGCGTCTTGGATGCAGGTTCAGGTACTGCACCGGCAGAATCCTGCCACTGGGGCCCAATGAGCAAAATCGACGGGGCCCGATGCGGGTCCCCTCTGCTCATCGGGCCCCATATGCCTGTCAGGGCAGTAATGCCTTGATGGCGGCCCTGTCTCTGCCTCTGTGTTCCACTTCTCACACATCCTCTCTGTCCCGGTGTCTCCTTTAAGTTCTTCCCTCCATCTTCAGGCCTACTTGGTTCGCTCACCAGATGGCGACATTAGGTTGTAATTGCCGTAGTGCATTTATGAACCACATCATCTGCTTTTCACCCCCTTATACCATATTGGGGCATTACAAAAGCTATTTTGAGTTTATGCAGAAAGGGTTGGAGATTCATATATATCTTCCTTGAGTACTGTAAAACAGGCAGTAAAGGTGGTGGCAGCACTTTATATTGGTAAAGACTGATGACAGGTTCCCTTTATGACTGATGTATGAAATGCCAGTGTTATTCAATATCTTCCATAAAGAGAGATTGAAAAAGCAACATTTGGCTCATAATAGTCAGTGAATGCACATAATTTAATTAAAAAGACACAATACTCTAGCGAGGGAGCGTAAGGGATGGATTCTAGCAAATGACACCTAATTTATCATAGAATGCACCACCATGTCCATCATCTTGTACAATGAGGCATCTTGTAATGACATTAATAAATCTCGACTATGGTTTCTTTTTAATAGTTTCTTGTACTGACAATAATAGTTCTAAGTTCTGAAAGTTTGGCCAGCCATTGCTTCGCTGCGAGTGAACGTGCCCCAAATTTTTGCATTCATTGCGTTGTAATGTGGTTGGCTGAGAAGAGATAACCCTATGCTGCTACATCAGGACCCTGGACTCACGAGACTGAACCTGGTATTACCACAATCTGTGTGTCCTAGCTTGCCGCTCGCTCTCGGCTCATTTTCCTATCCTTGGTAGACTTGTAGCAGTATGGTGGCTTCTTTACTCCCCAGGTAATTACAGGTTTGTGGAACGCTCAGCTCTAGGACTTTGCTGATAATTTGCAGCTTCACAGTCACTGCTGTTGCTAGAGTGAAATAGCAATAAAATTGGGGATTACCATATGTTTTATTGATATGTAACATTTA
This sequence comes from Ranitomeya imitator, assembly GCF_032444005.1. NCBI lineage: Eukaryota > Metazoa > Chordata > Amphibia > Anura > Dendrobatidae > Ranitomeya > Ranitomeya imitator. The sequence goes on along the minus strand of NC_091282.1, from coordinate 720,823,822 downwards.
GGTCTTGTTAATACAGTAACTGCGAAGAAATTAGCATTCTCGTCTCAAACAGGTGAACCCATGGGGAAACCACTTTTTTTTCTCAATTACTTGCTTGAATACCTGAGCTTTTCTGTTAGGAAATTTAGAAAACACTTAACAGAATAGATTTTGTATGCAGAAACAATAGGCTGCCTGTTAGAGGCACCACAGTGTAAGCTTTCTCTATTATTTGGAAGGTATTGCCTTGTAGATTGATGCTTGTAATTGTGAGCATAAAATCCTAAAATCACGTAGGCTGGTGAGACACAAGGTAACTTGTAATTTGCCAACATATTGTAATTGTATGAAAATAAAATGTGTTCCTCTGAGAAAGATTATTTCTCATACCCTGGGCTGTATACACTTCACAACATACTGAACAATTATTAGTTACATTTTGCAGGCTTGAAAATAATCTTCTTAATGATAAGCTTTGAATATGGGTAGATAATAAGCCATGGGTTTGGTTGGCAGGGGAGCTGTAACAGAGTTTCTAAAAGAAAATGTCTGCTACTTTCTATATTCGCTAATGTGCACTATTTCAGTTTATATCAGTTATGACCCCATAGTTTTTTCAGTGATGACCCCATAGTGTGCTACTATATGGGAAAATAAGTACCTACTTTCTAGCTGTTTCCAATTATGGATCAACTAGTGTTGGTGTGACTATGAGTCACTTCTCACGGACACGCCATTAGTGAAGATAGTAAAGGAGTCTGAGGTCAGGTGGCGGGATTGTACGTCATAAACAAAGGGAAAAGATGGAGGCGTAGTCAGGTAATGGTCCTAGGTCAGAATGCCAGGAAGATAGTGGATCAGAGCAAAGGGGCTAGACAAACAGATAGTCAGAACGAGGTACAAGGTCTGGTAGCAATAAATCTACAAGCACAAGGCACAGAGAAACAAAATGCACTGATCTGAAGCTATGTCTGACAGCTATCCGGGACTGCCAGCCTAGTTAAGTAGCTGAGTAATCATTAGGAACCGGGGACACCTGACAAAAGCTCATCACCTCCTAGTCTCAGATTGGATGTTAGAGCTGTCAATCAAAACACAGCCAGCACAGCACGCCGTAGCACCAGATTGGATGACTGAGCTGTCAATTACTGCGATCAAAATATACTGAGGTGTGGAATCGCAACAGTTAGGGTGGCAAAAACTAAAAAATGGCTAAAAAAAGTACATAAATTAAATAAACATTGCAGAAAAAAAACAACCTTACCAACACCAGGTCAGATAACCAATGCACTAGCAGGATGCCGGAGACCCCCATGATGAAGTAAGGGACAGCACAGGTGCAAAATACTGATGGAGCAACCACAAAAACCTAAATCCCAAAATATATGCCCCAAAAAAAGGAATAATATAAGGCCAACACTGAGATGAATCAAACTTTTCAAAACAATGGGCTAAAAAGTACTTTTATTTGAACAAAATTTAAAAGACAAATTTAATTACAAATAAATCATTTCAAGTGAGTAAAACAGGAGGGAACACATGGAAAAAACAGGAACAAGACAAAGGGATGGGTACACCTGGATATAAATAGCAGAAAATTGAAATTGCATATGTTTTTGGCACTTGATCTGCCCCTGCCTTTATCATAGGGGTCTACTGCATCCAGCTGCTGCATTGGTGATCTGATGCTGGTAAGGTTGTTTTCTTTTTCTGTGGCAAAAACTAAACCAGAATTGTCCAAATCACGTTAGTTCAGAAAACTTTTTTCTTTTTTTTTAACATAGTACTTGGAATTTCTGAGCTAATAGATGAGGGTCTTCAAGGAAAGATTTTCATCAATTACATCTCTTGATGAGAAGTAGCCGACATGTCTGTATGATACACCAATAACCTAATGTTTACGAGCAAATTGTGTAATGCTTAAATCCCCCTGCGGAGCATCTGTAAAGAATTTGAATACTTATTTCTGGGTCATAGATTGCAGTTGACCCCTGTTTTCCCAAACATTGGGAGACAGTGCTATCTCTTTACTATTAGATGAGATGACCACAGGGGATAAAGAGAACCTGTGATCAGGATTTTGCACCACAAATTATTGACATGTATATAAAGGTGGTTTAATGCTGGGTAAATCCTTATCTTTCTTGGAGAAATCAGTTTTGTTTAAAGAAATCCACAGATGGCATTGTATTCTGTGTTCCGTCTCTGACTAACAGGTGTCTCATTTTGCAATAAACTGTCAGTCAGAGACAGAAGACAAATTTAAAAAACTGACTGTCACATCCAACCATAATCTAGGTCTGAACAGGTGCTTACCTAGAGTCACCAACTCATATACAATCAAACAAATAAAGCAGCACTCTGTAGCGCCATAGCATGCAAATATGAAATATGAAAATTTAATTTCATTACTGCACTATAAATATGATAAAAAATCATATTTCTAGTGCAGTATTGCAATGCAATTTTCATATTACATATTTGCATGCTATGGCGCTACAGAGTGCTGCTTTATTTGTTTATGTGTTTATGAGTTGGTGACTCTGAGTAAGCATCTGTTCAGACCTAGATTATGTTTGGATGTGACGGTCTTTTTTTTTAAATTTGTATTCATTAGCCTTCTGACGGAGCACTCCGCCTTTTAACCTCAGGCATTTTTAATCACAGCAGGACCCTACCCCTCCACAGAGATATAGATGTCAGTCTAAGAGAGGACTCACATTAGGTTCCCATACAGATGAAGACCTTAGTCTACGAGAGGATTGGCATTAGGTTAGGTCCTGGAAACGAGAATCGTCTTAACGTCACTTCCAGGTAACACATGAATTGGCCAATTTAGCTAAGCATTCTCAATTTTTCATATTTCTAGTGCAGTAATGCAATTCAATTTTCATATTTCATATTTGCATACTATGGTGCTACAGAGTGACAGAAGAGAGGCAGCGGACGGGCAATTGTGAGAAAGGCAGGAGAGCTCTACAGCTCATTAGCATTCAATTTCAAGTATGGATTTCTCTAAATCGGCAAAACAGATTTCTACAAGAAAGGTGAGGATTTACTCAGCATTAAAGCATCTTTACAGGCTCTCTTTAAGGGGTAGAATTAGGACCCCAATGTCCGCCAAATGTCGTTATACAAGCGGAACAGCAGTTATTTTATGGCATGTTTAGATAGGCTGACCTGAATATAATATGTGCTTAGAATGATTTGTTCTGTGCCTGTAGAATATCATGTTATCGGCAGCATGTCACCTGTTTACACAGACGATGTGCTATCGAGAGCAATGATTTTTAAGCCAATTTAAAAATAATAAACAGGACACCTAGTAGTACGGGCCCGAGTTTATAACTCGGAGAGGCAACGGGCCGGGATGGAACAGGGAGCATGAAATGAAGAGTGCCCCGGGCAGGAGTTCCATAGCAACAGCAAGCAGAGAAGCTAAGTAAAGGCTGTAGTGGAAAACTCCCCTCAGAGGTAAAGGACGCGGATTCGCAGGTGGAAGCAGAGGACTCTGACTTACTGGACAGTCGCACTATGCTGGGTTGTGGTAAAGACAAAGGAATTTTAGGCAGAAAGAAGTAAGGCTAGAAAAAGTAAAGAGACTGTATGTGAAGATGCTCCGTATTCTAAAGGAGACATTCGTGAACTTATGCACCCGCTATCTATTGTACAGAGTTCCCACTAAGCTAATGTTAAGTAAAATACGGCTTATTTTTGAGTGGTGGTCTCCTTTATTGAACTGCTTAACATCCTGTCCTGGCCAGCAGAAGTCACTGGCATCACACAGTCTGCAAGGGCATAACGCACCATAGACGAAGCCCACACACCCAGCCAGGACCAACATCTTCATGTATAGTGACGGCCGGGGCTTAAGAGCCAAGCATATCCTCAACGGTTACTACCCTGTGTCACTTTACACCGGCACTGAGCAGGTTCAGAACACTATTAACCTGCAGATTAACCTTCTATCTACAGGCTTGTGTTTTCACGTGACAGGTTCTCTTTAAGAAGGGTTGTCCTGTAGTTTTGTAGTCACTAGTAAGCTGCCTCTTCTCCAAACTAAACAGAGATCATTTTTCTAGCAGCCCCCCTGTTCCCTCTCCAGCTAATCTATGTCATTTTTAGACTGCTTAAAAGTGTACATAGTCTGGTTTATATGTGGTCTGACTTGTCACTTATCTATTTATGTTCTCATGATGTGCAAATCCCTCTCTTTAGATGTATTCCATGATCTTATTTGCCTTGGCAGCAGCAGCCTGGCACTGATTGCTAACATTTCATTTGCCTATCACTTACATTTCCAAATTCTTTTCAATGTCCGTTTTGCCCAATGTGGTATATATATAGTATATAACAATGCATTTCCCCCATAGCACCCATACATTAGAACTGCATAGGTAAAGTCCCCTAATGATCGGTAATCACCAGGCTAGGTGCACAATGAGTTTTTCAAGAAGCTTGTGCAGCGCCCCAGAGATCTGGTCGTTGCAGTATGACACTCTGCCACTAAGGGGAGTGATGGTACGTCTGATGGCACTGAAGGAATTCCACTGAACAGGTATCACCAGCACACATTACACTTCACACTCCGGCCACTAGGGGGAGCAAAAGGCTTTATTTATTGGGCCCCTCCTCACACTGGTAAAACTAGGGGTTGGATAGAAACTTAGTCAGAAGCTGACTGGGTTGGATTCAGGCAACATCCCGTGGCAGGGGGTGTTGCAGGGAGAAGACACAGGGGGGTCCCTGTCAGGCGTGGGAACCTGGCAGGTACCTAGCGACCAGAACAGAACGCTACGGAACCGCGCCTGCACACCCTGCGGCGGTATCCTAAGAAAGAGACACGAAGCGAAGGATATTGTGAGACAGTGAGAAACGAGATCAAGCACAAAGGAGAGCCAGTAGGAGTCGTGTCGTGAGACCGAGGCAACATCCTACTGAGGCGCGTAGCTGGTGGCCGGAACACCGAGGGAGTAACCAACTCTACGCCTTACTCCAAACTCCGCAGGACAGTTAATTATAGGTTGGCTTTCCAACCTAAACACCTACGAAGACATAGGGGGCAACAGAGGGGCATCTCTAGGGTCCCGGAAGACCTCCAGGCCTTCCCGTCATACGGGTGCGTCCTAGCCATAACATGCCTGGGGGACGTTGAACTAGAAACATCTGGAACTAAAGAGAGAGAGAGCTGTAAAGAACAAACGAAATGAGAGCAGCAGTTGTGAGGACTATTCCGAATGCTCAGCAGGGTAGCACTACAACACACAGGCGCTATTGGTAGGCAACGATTTCCACCTGCAAAGTGAATTCTGGAAGTGCCCATCGGACCGGCCGGTCTCAGATAGCCCTGTTAAGCGTGCTCTGGATTGCGGATCCTGAAGTCTTCAGTAAAGAGGTAAAGAGACTGCAACCTTGTGTCCTCGTTATTGACTGCACCTCACACCATCACCATCCACTTTACTGGGAAGCCCTGGGGACATACTTCACCTGTGGGAAGGTATACCATCCAGCTGCCATTCCATCACCCCAGCGGACCCCACAGCAGCGTCGGTCACCCTGACCGAATACCACAGGTGGCGTCACGAATCCCTGATAGACTGTACCACCTTTATTGGACGCCCCTTAGCAGGGTCGTGGACCGGGTCTAGCCACCGTGACAGCATCAGAACCGAACCAGAGAGGCCCGGTACCGAGAACTCACGGCCCTGTGTCTGGGGGCGCTCCACTTGTGGAGCAGAAACTCCACATTCTCTTCAAGAACTCAAAACTCAAAAACATGTAGGTTCTGCTCAGAGAACTCTATGTGCACACAGCTTTAGATGGCCTCTTCAGGTTTCAGCAAATAAATATGTATTACAGCTCATTCATGGAAACATTGTGGACATCTGTGTAAAGAAACACAGATACAGTGTTGTTCTAGAGATCTCAGGGGACCTGGAGAGTGCTCAGAGAGCTTCAGAAGTTGATGGACCCTTCATGGTTATTAGACATGTCTCAGGCCGCACTCTAAATACAGATATTATATACAGCAGTTTATAAATATATTAATAGCGTATAAGGCCATGTTCACACAGTGCGTTTTTTACTGCGGAACCGCAGCGGTTTTGCCGCTGCGGTTCCGCAGCTGTTTTCCATGCAGGGTACATAACAATGTAACCCTATGGAAAACAGTCACTGCTGTGCACATGATCCGGAATTTCGTTTAAAAAGCCGCGCAGAATAGCTGCGGCAAAAAAGAAGGAGCATGTCACTTCTTTTTCCTGAACCGCAGCGGTTCTGCACCCATAGACCTCCATTGTGAGGTCAAAACCGCAGTAAAACGATTTGATGAGCAGAACCGCTGCAGCAGGAAGTGCGGGGGAGCGGGCGGAAGTGCGTGGGCGGAGTGTGGCTGCCCCCCCGTGCTCCGATCCCGCCCCCCGTGCTCCGATGCCCCCCCCGTGCTCCGATGCCCCCCCAGTGCTCCGATGCCCCCCCCCGTGCCCTAATCTCCCCCCCTTATACTTACCCGGCGTCCCGGTGTCCGTCCGGCCGTCTTCTCCCTGGGCGCCGCCATCTTGCAAAATGGCGGGCGCATGCGCAGTGCGCCCGCCGAATCTGCCGGCCGGCAGATTCGCTCCAAAGTGCATTTTGATCACTGAGATATAATCTATCTCAGTGATGAAAATAAAAAAATAGTAAATGACACCCCCCCCCACTTTGTCACCCCCATTGGTAGGGACAATAAAAAAATTAAGATTTTTTTTTTTTTTTCACTAAGGTTAGAATAGGGGTAGGGGTAGGGTTAGGGTTAGGGGTAGGGTTAGGGTTAGGGGTAGGGGTAGGGTTAGGGGTAGGGTTAGGGTTAGGGTTAGGGTTAGAAAACTGCATAAAAAAAAAGGATCAAAAAACGCATCAAAAAACGCATCATAAAAGGACAAAAAAGGACCAAAAAAAGGACCTGCGTTTTCTGCCAAGAGCTGCAGTTTTTAAAAAAAACAGTCCTGAAAAAAAAAGGATGGAAATCCTGAACGTGTGAACATACCCTTAGACTTTTTCCCGATGTGTCAAATACTTTCTTCTAGTTGTCATGTTGTTGATACATGTCATTCATTCATTGTATACTTTGTGTGTGCCTGTATCTAGGGACATGGTCACACTCCTTAAAATACAATTGACTCTTTAGATGTGGACCAGAGATACTACGATGGATGGATCATGCACTAAGACAATAAAACTAGGATAGAAACATAAAGGGATCGTTTATCAGAGAGTAGAAAGTGGCATCATGTGTTCAAGCTTTACCATCTCTCAGCAAAGGTGACTGATACACCATTGTATTCGACCCATGTGAATACTGCTTCTAGTATACTTTTCATAACAGTATGGAAGTTAGTTGTCATCTCATCTGTATGCCTAGAGTAAACTGGACTGCCTCCAATGGAAACTCCATTGTAACAGCTCTTACTACGCAGCCTCCTTTCCATAAGAACCCACAGGATTAACATATCGCTTCACATTAATAAATCCTCATACATCTTGGACATGAAGCAAAGGTCCCATTGAAGGGCACTTATCTAATTACAGAAAGAAAACTGTGGCTGAATTTAGTTTTAGAATAAATCGCAAATTACATCTGCTCCAATTCTTACAGTATTTTCAATTACACTGCTCCTCTCAACAATAGGAAAGTATCAATGATGGAGGAGGCGAGCATGAAAATGGGGAGTCAGGTCAGTGAGAGATGAAGGAAGGATGTCATCCCTGCACAGCAATAAATATGTGCATTTTCCCAGACACATCAGTATTTACATCATCAAATTATTATTACATCACTGTCTACATTTTCTCTGTGTAGTGACATCTCTGCATGCAATACCCATGTTCAGTGCTGTCATTGTATGCTCTACCTCTGTGCAGTGACATCACTGTATGCTCTACCCCTGTGCAGTTATATCATTGTATGCTCTACCCCTGTGCAGTGCTGTCATTGTATACTCTACCCCTGTACAGTGACATCAGTGCATGCTCTCCCCTGTGCAGTTATATCATTGTATGCTCAGCCCCTGTGCTGTGCTCATTGTATACTCTACCCCTGTGCAGTGACTTCATTGTATGCTTTACCCCTGTGCAGTGATATCATTGTATGCTCTACCCCTGTGCAGAGACATCAGTGTATGCTCTACCCCTGTGCAGTTATATCATTGTATGCTCTACCCCTGTGCAGTGTTGTCATTGTATGCTCTACCCCTGTGCAGTGACATCAGTGTATGCTCTACCCCTGTGCAGTGACATCAGTGTATGCTCTACCCCTGTGCAGTGACATCATTGTATGCTCTACCCCTGTGCAGTTATATCATTGTATGCTCTACCCCTGTGCAGCGCTGTCATTGCATGCTCTACCCCTGTGCAGTGACATCAGTGTATGCTCTACCCCTGTGCAGTTATATCATTGTATGCTCTACCCCTGTGCAGTTATATCATTGTATGCTCTACCCCTGTGCAGTTACATCATTGTATGCTCTGCCCCTGTGCAGTGCTGTCATTGTATGCTCTACCCCTGTGCAGTGACTTCATTGCATGCTCTACCCCTGTGCAGAGACATCAGTGCATATGATCTAACCCTATGCTGTTATATCATTGTATGCTCTACCCCTGTGCAGTGTTGTCATTGTATGCTCTACCCCTGTGCAGTGACTTCATTGTATGCTCTACCCCTGTGCAGTGATATCATTGTAGGCTCTACACCTGTGCAGTGATATCATTGTATGCTCTACCCCTGTGCAGTGATATAATTGTAGGCTCTACACCTGTGCAGTGATATCATTGTATGCTCTACCCCTGTGCAGTGATATCATTGTAGGCTCTACACCTGTGCAGTGATATCATTGTATGCTCTACCCCTGTGCAGTGATATCATTGTAGGCTCTACACCTGTGCAGTGATATCATTGTATGCTCTACCCCTGTGTAGTGCTGTCATTGCATGCTCTACCCCTATGCAGTGACATCAGTGTATGCTCTAACCCTGTGCAGTTATATCATTGTATGCTCTACCCCTGTGCTGTGCTGTCATTGTATGCTCTACCCCTGTGCAGTGACTTCATTGCATGTTTCTACCCTTGTGCAGTGATATCATTGTAGGCTCTACCCCTGTGCAGTGCTGTCATTGTATGCTCTACCCCTGTGCAGTGCTGTCATTGTATGCTCTACCCCTGTGCAGTGACATCAGTGTATGCTCTACCCCTGTGCAGTTATAGCATTGTATGCTCTACCCCTGTGCAGTGTTGTCATTGTATGCTCTACCCCTGTGCGGTGACTTCATTGCATGCTTCTACCCCTGTGCAGTGATATCATTGTAGGCTCTACCCCTGTGCAGTGCTGTCATTGTATGCTCTACCCCTGTGCAGTGCTGTCATTGTATGCTCTACCCCTGTGCAGTGACATCAGTGTATGCTCTACCCCTGTGCAGTTATAGCATTGTACGCTCTACCCCTGTGCAGTGTTGTCATTGTATACTCTACCCCTGTGCGGTGATTTCATTGCATGCTCTACCCCTGTGCAGTGCTGTCATTGTATACTCTACCCCTGTGCAGTGACTTCATTGTATGCTCTACCCCTGTGCAGTGCTGTTATTTAATACTCTACCCCTGTGCAGTGACATCATTGTATGCTCTATCCCTGTGCAGTGATGTCATTGTATGCTCTACCCCTGTGCAGTGACTTCATTGTATGCTCTACCCCTGTGCAGTAATGTCATTGTATGCTCTATCCCTGTGCAGGGCTGTCATTGTATGCTCTACCCCTGTGCAGTGATGTCATTGTATGCTCTATCCCTGTGCAGTGCTGTCATTGTATGCTCTACCCCAGTGCAGTGATGTCATTGTATGCTCTATCCCTGTGCAGTGCTGTCATTGTATGCTCTACCCCAGTGCAGTGATGTCATTGTATGCTCTACCCCTGTGCAGTGACGTCATTGTATGCTCTACAGCTGTGAAGTGAAATCATTGTATGCACAACCTCAGGGCAGTGACATCTCCACTTTTACCACCCCATAAAGTGATATCAGTATATGCACTACCCCTGTGCAGTGACATCTCCACTTTTACCACCCCCATAAAGTGATATCAGTATATGCACTACCCCTGTGCAGTGACATCCCTGAATTATCTGCCTCTGTGCAGTGACATAACTGTATGTTCTACCCCTGTGCACTGACATCCCTGCATGCTGCCACAAATGTGGCACATCCTGATGAGACCTATGGGGTATCTGGGATCAAAAGGTAGCAGTGATTGGCAGATTGCAGGTCCCTTTTTAGAGTCCATTCGGCATTAAACTTGAATGAAATGGATTGATTTTCATTTGGTGTAGAAAGGGTTAAGAGTTCCTTTTTGATCCTGCTGGGATTCCTTATGGCTCTATTGTCAGCTGTTGAATTTTGCTGCCACTCCCTTCCATTATTTAAACTAGCTCCTAGCTCTCTCCTGTTCCGGTTATAGGTGTTCTATGCCAGGGGTGTCAAACTGCATTCCTCGAGGGCTGCAAACAGGTCATGTTTTCAGGATTTCCTTGTACTGCACAGGTGATAATTTAATCACCTACACACATAATGATTACAGCACCTTGTGCAATGCTAAGGAAATCTTGAAAACACACATGGTTTGCGGCCCTCGAGGAATGTAGTTTGACACCCCTGTTCTATGCTGGCCTCACTGGAGAAATTGTCCCAGTTTAAGATATGGAGTTGAAGTTGCTGGTTTTGTTTCTACCTGTTTGTCTCCCTCTCTGTGTTTCCTTACTTTAGTAGTGAGATTAGTTAGTTAGTTGTATTCTCAGGTGAGTGTTTAGAGGCTCCCCTCTCCCTATCATCAGGGCACCCTTTACCCTTGCTCCCTCTTTTGTGCTGTATGCTGGGCATTTCCTTGCTCCAGCATGACACATGCTCCGTCCCTGTGCAGTGGCATCGCTGTATTTTCTACCCCTGTGCAGTGGCATCGCTGTATTTTCTACCCCTGTGCAGTGGCATCGCTGTATTTTCTACCCCTGTGCAGTGGCATCGCTGTATTTTCTACCCCTGCGCAATGGCATCGCTGTATTTTCTACCCCTGCGCAGTGGCATCGCTGTATTTTCTACCCCTGCGCAGTGACATCGCTGTATTTTCTAGCCCTGCGCAGTGGCATCGCTGTATTTTCTACCCCTGCGCAGTGGCATCGCTGTATTTTCTACCCCTGCGCAGTGGCATCGCTGTATTTTCTACCCCTGCGCAGTGGCATCGCTGTATTTTCTACCCCTGCGCAGTGGCATCGCTGTATTTTCTACCCCTGCGCAGTGGCATTGCTGTATTTTCTACCCCTGTGCAGTGGCATTGCTGTATTTTCTACCCCTGTGCAGTGGCATTGCTGTATTTTCTACCCCTGCGCAGTGGCATTGCTGTATTTTCTATTTCTACCCCTGCGCAGTGGCATTGCTGTATTTTCTATTTCTACCCCTGCGCAGTGGCATTGCTGTATTTTCTACCCCTGTGCAGTGGCATTGCTGTATTTTCTACCCCTGTGCAGTGGCATTGCTGTATTTTCTACCCCTGTGCAGTGGCATTGCTGTATTTTCTACCCCTGTGCAGTGGCATTGCTGTATTTTCTACCCCTGTGCAGTGGCATGGCTGTATTTTCTACCCCTGCGCAGTGGCATTGCTGTATTTTCTATTTCTACCCCTGCGCAGTGGCATTGCTGTATTTTCTACCCCTGCGCAGTGGCATTGCTGTATTTTCTACCCCTGCGCAGTGGCATTGCTGTATTTTCTACCCCTGCGCAGTGGCATTGCTGTATTTTCTATTTCTACCCCTGCGCAGTGGCATTGCTGTATTTTCTACCCCTGCGCAGTGGCATCGCTGTATTTTCTACCCCTGCGCAGTGGCATTGATGTATTTTCTACCCCTGCGCAGTGGCATTGATGTATTTTCTACCCCTGCGCAGTGGCATTGCTGTATTTTCTACCCCTGCGCAGTGGCATTGATGTATTTTCTACCCCTGCGCAGTGGCATTGATGTATTTTCTACCCCTGCGCAGTGGCATTGATGTATTTTCTACCCCTGCGCAGTGGCATTGCTGTATTTTCTACCCCTGCGCAGTGGCATTGATGTATTTTCTACCCCTGCGCAGTGGCATTGATGTTTTTTCTACCCCTGCGCAGTGGCATTGCTGTATTTTCTACTCCTGCGCAGTGGCATTGATGTATTTTCTACCCCTGCGCAGTGGCATTGATGTATTTTCTACCCCTGCGCAGTGGCATTGCTGTATTTTCTACCCCTGCGCAGTGGCATTGCTGTATTTTCTACCCCTGCGCAGTGGCATCGCTGTATTTTCTACCCCTGCGCAGTGGCATTGATGTATTTTCTACCCCTGCGCAGTGGCATTGCTGTATTTTCTACCCCTGCGCAGTGGCATTGCTGTATTTTCTACCCCTGTGCAGTGGCATTGCTGTATTTTCTACCCCTGTGCAGTGGCATTGCTGTATTTTCTACCCCTGCGCAGTGGCATTGCTGTATTTTCTATTTCTACCCCTGCGCAGTGGCATTGCTGTATTTTCTACCCCTGTGCAGTGGCATTGATGTATTTTCTACCCCTGCGCAGTGGCATTGCTGTATTTTCTATTTCTACCCCTGCGCAGTGGCATCGCTGTATTTTCTACCCCTGCGCAGTGGCATTGCTGTATTTTCTACCCCTGCGCAGTGGCATTGCTGTATTTTCTATTTCTACCCCTGCGCAGTGGCATTGCTGTATTTTCTACCCCTGTGCAGTGGCATTGATGTATTTTCTACCCCTGCGCAGTGGCATTGATGTATTTTCTACCCCTGCGCAGTGGCATTGCTGTATTTTCTACCCCTGCGCAGTGGCATTGATGTATTTTCTACCCCTGCGCAGTGGCATTGCTGTATTTTCTACCCCTGTGCAGTGGCATTGATGTATTTTCTACCCCTGCGCAGTGGCATTGATGTATTTTCTACCCCTGCGCAGTGGCATTGATGTATTTTCTACCCCTGCGCAGTGGCATTGCTGTATTTTCTATTTCTACCCCTGCGCAGTGGCATTGCTGTATTTTCTACCCCTGTGCAGTGGCATTGATGTATTTTCTACCCCTGCGCAGTGGCATTGCTGTATTTTCTACCCCTGCGCAGTGGCATTGATGTGTTTTCTACCCCTGTGCAGTGGCATTGATGTATTTTCTACCCCTGCGCAGTGGCATTGCTGTATTTTCTACCCCTGTGCAGTGGCATTGATGTATTTTCTACCCCTGCGCAGTGGCATTGATGTATTTTCTACCCCTGCGCAGTGGCATTGATGTATTTTCTACCCCTGCGCAGTGGCATTGATGTATTTTCTACCCCTGCGCAGTGGCATTGCTGTATTTTCTACCCCTGCGCAGTGGCATTGCTGTATTTTCTACCCCTGCGCAGTGGCATTGCTGTATTTTCTACCCCTGTGCAGTGGCATTGATGTATTTTCTACCCCTGCGCAGTGGCATTGATGTATTTTCTACCCCTGCGCAGTGGCATTGATGTATTTTCTACCCCTGCGCAGTGGCATTGCTGTATTTTCTACCCCTGCGCAGTGGCATTGATGTATTTTCTACCCCTGCGCAGTGGCATTGATGTATTTTCTACCCCTGCGCAGTGGCATTGATGTATTTTCTACCCCTGCGCAGTGGCATTGCTGTATTTTCTACCCCTGCGCAGTGGCATTGATGTATTTTCTACCCCTGCGCAGTGGCCTCACTGCATGCTCTATTCCTGTGCAGTGACATCACGGTTAGCAGTATTCCCATGTAGACTGCAGACGAGCATATGAAAAATCGTCTGATTTTTTTAAATCCGATTTTCATCCGTGTCCGTTTTTTACATCCATGTGACGTCGCGCGTGTGATCCATTTTCATACATCTACACGATCAAATATAGTTTTCTAGATTAATAGAAATGTATCCGTAACATTTGCCTGCCACTCAGACATTGTGTGCGATCCGATTTTTCTTTTCCGTACCCATAGACTTTAATAGGAACAAAGAAAATAAAAGAAAATTATACAAACTTGTTATCACATGAACGTAACAACCCAAACCCTGCACAGTGAACACTGTAAAGAAAAAAACATAATATACCATATTCCATATTCATCCTACTTCCTAAAATATATAATTAAAAGTGATTCAAATAGTCATATTTGCCTCAAAGTGGAGTCAAAGAAATCAATCTTTCATGTGGCAACACGAAAATAAACTATTATAAAAACTGTTGTATTACTTAAAAAGAAGTTTATTGTGGAAAAAAAAAGAGAAAATCTTTTACAAATTTGGCATCATAATAATCCCAAGGATCTGCCGTATATAACGTTGTCAGACCATTTATATTGCAGGGTGTACACCATGAAGGAATTGCTGTTTTTATACACCCTTCCCAAAATAATAAAAAATGATACAGTATGTACCCAAAAATGGCTCCACTAAAAAATACAACTCTTCCAGCAACAATAAAACGAGCCCCTTTACACATATGCCGACACTTATCATTTCTGCAATGTCACGGTGGGGAAAAAAAATTGCTATGTCTTGAAACCTAAAATCAGCCATGTCATTGAAGAGCTAAAAACTAAAAAAGCAAAAGAAAAAAGTCTCAGGACCAAAAAGTGGACAAGACATCACACTCCCTAAGCAATGGAATGAGCAACAGAAGCAAATTTATTAATCAAATAATCTATATACCTTAATTAATGTTCATTTTTTTATTTATCTTTTATAAAATTACGTTTTTTTGTTTTACTCTTACCAACTCAGTACAAAGTTCTCAATTTTTTCTGAAAAACAAAAACTAAAAAGAACAGTTTCTCCAGCTTCTCAATTCCGACAGTTCATGAAAATGGGACCGCTCTCAGATGTTATCCAAGTACTGTGCGATTTTTATTTTTTTTTTTAAATTCACTGATGTTGATATCTCTCCTGTAGAGTTGTACATATATTGAATAAAAGGCAGAAATGATGAAGAAAAAATTGTTTCTGCTTTCTATACTAAATGTGTGACCAACACTATATGATTTTCCGTGCTCTTCTAAGACCAAGCACCTGGTTGTTAAGAAGCAGCATTAATAAAGAGTTATATATGAGATGGAACGCCATTAAAAAATCACTATATTTTTATTAAAAAAAAAATCTTTGATAGCTTTGAACTTCTGTTTAGTTGTTTTTTTAGGCTGCCGTCACACTAGCAGTATTTGATCAGTATTTTACCTCAGTATTTGTAAGTCAAAACCAGGAGTGGGTGATAAATACAGAAGTGGTGCATATGTTTCTATTATACTTTTCCTCTAATTGTTCCACTCCTGGTTTTGGCTTACAAATACTGATGTAAAATACTGACCAAATACTGATAGTGTGACGGCAGCCTTAGTGATATTTGTTTTTGTGGAATTCGGGTGACCATAAATATGGCGCCATCACAAGCAGCAGATGTAGCGCGTTGCATAGAGGGATGTGTGGATTATTTCATGCAGAGGAAAATAAATCCAGGATTATTAAAAAGCTGCATAAAAACTCTAATGGAAGGTTTCAAGTTTTTGTTTTTTTTGTTTGTTTTTTATATCGAGAAAAATCAATTTTATGTTTATTTTGATAGAGGAGGAGAACAAAAATAAAATCCTACACATGTTAGATTTTTCTTATTTATTTATTTTGGGGGAAATGCTTTTAAATATATCAATGATAGAGTAGATATCATAAATCAATAGTACACATGAAAATCAGGAACTTTGTAATATATCTTGTCAAACAAATCCACTTTTTTTCTCCTCCTGGACTGATCGTTCATTCTCTAAAAGCTCAATTCACAGGTAAAATGTGTATTCAGTGAAGACAGATTTCCCCATTACTGAGATAGGAGATGGCAGTTGGTGCTCGTAATGTTCTATGGAGAATTAGAACTTGCAGCAGAATGTCTGTGTCTGCTTTAGGCCGAGGTCACACTATCAGTATTTGGTCAGTATTTTCCATCAGTATTTGTAGCCAAAACCAGGAGTGGGACAATCAGAGGAAAAGTATAATAGAAACATATGCACCACTTCTGTATTTATCACCCACTCCTGGTTTTGGCTTACAAAGGCCGGGGTCACACTAGACCGTAATACGGACGAGTGCAATGCGATAAAAAATCGCATAGCACTCATCCCAATGTTAATCTATGGGGCAGCTCCCATCATCCGATATTTTCTCGGCCGTATTCAGGATCCGAGTGAAATCGCAGCATGCTGCGATTGTCAGCGTTTCGCGGCCGAGAATCGCCAATGAAAGTCTATGGAAGCCCCAAAAATACGGATCACACACGGACCAGCAGTGTGACTTGCGAGGAATACGCAGCGCTGTTAGAGAGAAAAGCCGGCAATTCAGTGCGGTGTACAGTAAAATCACACTGACAGCTTAGAATAGAATAGGTCGAATAAATGTGTACACATAGAATAGGTATATATATATATATGTCAGTGAGACACATATATATATATATATATTAATATTTCATCCAGCGCGATATAGCAGAAAGCCGTTAATTTAATTGCCGGCTTCTGCTTTCTCCTTCCTAAAACCCGACATGATTTGAGACCTGGTTTACATACAGTAAACCATGTCTTCTCCCCATTTTTTTTGCATATTCCACACTACTAATGTTAGTAGTGTGTCTATGCAAAATTTGGCCTTTCTAGCTATTAAATTAAGGGGCGTGGGCTCCTGCACAATTTTCTCCGCCAGAGCAGTAAAGCCAGTGACTGAGGGCAGATATTAATAGCCTGGAGAGGGTCCACGGTTATTGGCCCCCCCCTGGCTAAAAACACCTGCCCCCAGCCACCCCAGAAAAGGCACATCTGGAAGATGCGCCTATTCTGGCAATTGGCCACTCTCTTCCCATTCCCGTGTAGCGGTGGGATATGGGGTAATGAAGGGTTAATGCCACCTTGCAATTGTAAGGTGACATTAAGCCTAATTAATAATGGAGAGGCGTCAATTATGACACCTATCCATTATTAATCCAATTGAATGAAAGGGTTAAATAAAAGACAAACACAATATTTAAAATTATTTTAATGAAATAAAAACAATGGTTGTTGGAGTATTTTATTCTACACCCAATCCAGTCACTGAAGACCCTCGTTCTGTAAGTAAAAAAACATAATAAACCAACAATATACTTACCCTCCGCAGATCTGTAACGTCCAACGATGTCAATCCTTCTGAAGGGGTTAAAATATTTTGTAGCCAGGAGCTTTGCTAATGCAATGCTGCTCCTTGCTGCAAAACCCCGGAGAATGAGGCTAAATATAGATCAATGATCTATATTTAGCTTCATTTGCGGTGAGGCGCCCTCTGCTGGCTGTTCATAGATCGTGGGAACTTACCTAGAAAGGGTAAGTATATTGTTGGTTTATTATGTTTTTTTACTTACAGAACGAGGGTCTTCAGTGACTGGATTGGGCGTAGAATAAAATACTCCAACAACCATTGTTTTTATTTCATTAAAATAATTTTAAATATTGTGTTTGTCTTTTATTTAACCCTTTCATTCAATTGGATTAATAATGGATAGGTGTCATAATTGACGCCTCTCCATTATTAATTAGGCTTAATGTCACCTTACAATAGCAAGGTGGCATTAACCCTTCATTACCCCATATCCCACGGCTACACGGGAATGGGAAGAGAGTGGCCAAGTGCCAGAATAGGCGCATCTTCCAGATGTGCCTTTTCTGGGGTGGCTGGGGGCAGATGTTATTAGCCGGGGGGGGGGCAATAACCATGGACCCTCTCCAGGCTATTAATATCTGCCCTCAGTCACTGGCTTTACTACTCTGGTGGAGAAAATTGTGCGGGCGCCCACGCCAATTTTTTCCGCCATTTAACCCCTTAATTTAATAGCTAGAACGGCCAAATTTTGCATAGACACACTACTGACATTAGTAGTGTGGAATATGCAAAAAAAATGGGGAGAAGACATGGTTTACTGTATGTAAACCATGTCTCAAATCATGTCGGGTTTTAGGAAGGAGAAAGCAGAAGCCGGCAATTAAATTACCGGCTTTCTGCTATATCGCGCTGGATGAAATATTAATATATATACATATATGTGTCTACTGACATATATATATATATATAGACAGTATATATGTTTGTTTGTTTTTGACACATGGATCCCTTGTATTGGCGTATGTTGGTTTTGCAAGCCTGCGATAAAAACACGCAGTACGGATGCCATACGGATGTCACACGGATCATTTGATGCGAGAAAATCGCATCCTCGCACTGCACTCGGATCACTGTTTTGTAAAAATTTTTGCGATTCTCCTCCGTCAAAAACGGACCGTTTTTTTATACGTTGTGTGTGTCCCCGGCCAAATACTGATGTAAAATACTGACCAAATACTGATAGTGTGACGGCAGCCTAAAGCTTTCATCCATCCAAGTAATGAAAAAGTCTGTTTTCACTGAATGCAGATTTTACCCAACAATTAGGAAAAAACGATCCGTCCAGGAGGAGAAAGAAGCAGATTTCTCTGCTACGATATATTACAAAGTTTCTTCTTTCTATGTGTACTATTCATATGGTGTTTTTTACTCAATAGAACAGTGTCCATCCAGGTTCTAGATAGCAGAAAGTTTATTCCACATTAATCAATGTGGTTACTATGCAGCAATTATGTACTAAAGAGGAGTAAACATTGAAGCTGTATTTTCCACAATCTGGATGGACGATGTCTGTTCTTTCCATTGACCGCAGAACGTTTGTTCGCTCAGGTTGGATTCTTTGGGTATTTGACCACGTGTCCTAACCCGTTGATGATGTGCACTATCAAGGTGCTGGACTCAATTTTCATCCATTTTTGGGCCAATGGGTCCATTTTTACCATCATTTTTGTCTTTTATGCAAAAAAAACAAAATACAAGCTTCGCTTCGTCTACTCAATAAACAATAAAAAATGGTCAGCACTCGGCTGATACACAAATGGCATCTGGTGCCATCCATGGACTTATTGATTTTATTGCTCCAAAATCGGACATATTCATGCAGCGTTATGTGCATCCCCCAATTATTATACTGAAGGCCGGACCCTACAATACCAGCACTTTATCTATACCTTTCGTGTCTAGTTCCTCATAGATTGGCCTACACTCCTCCTGGTATCTGATGATTTATCTGTACAAGTCCCCTCTGACATGTAAAGTGCTGCGGAATATGGCGCTATATAAATAAAATTATTACTGTTGTTTTGTAAACAGCCTCATAGATTACAGGGGGCATGGGTTCTATCTGTGGCAAACAAGAGGAAAACGAATGTGCAAGACACATCGATTAACTTTCTCCACCAGGACTGATTATTCATTCTCAAAATTCTCAATTCATGGGTAAAATTAATATTCAGTAAAGACAGACTTTCCTAATGACTGAGATTTGGGCTGACAGTTGGTGCTTTTTAAATTCTATGGAGAGGGAGGAGCAGAGGCAGACACAGACATTCTGCTGCAAGTTCTCCTGAATCAAGTTACACTTCTCCATAGAACTTTATGAGCACCAACTGCCACCTCCTATCTCCGTAATCAGTGAAGACAATTTATTACATTACTGAGATGGAACATGACAACTTTTGCTCATAAATTTCTATGGAGACGGGAGGGAGGAAGAGCTAGAGCAGTGTTTCTCAACTTCGGTCCTCCTGACCCACCAACAGGTCATGTTTTCAGGATTTCCTTAGTATTGCACAGGTGATGGAATTAATGCCTGTGCAGGTGATGCAATTATCACCTGTGCAATACTAAGGAAATCCTGAAAACATGACCTGTTGGTGGCTCTTGAGGACTGGAGCTGAGAAACACTGAACTAGAAGGAGACACATACATTGTGCTGCAAGTTCTTCTGAATCAACAGTTACACTTCTCCATAGAACTTTATGAGCACCAACTGTCATCTCCTATCTCAGTTAATGGGAAATCTGTAATCAGTGAAGACGAGTCGTTACATTACTGAGATAGAACATGACAGTTTGTGCTAATAATGTTCTATGGAGACGGGAGGGAGGAAGAGCAGACATTCTGCTGCAATCTCTACGGAAATGTCAGTTACACTTCTCCATAGAACTTTATAAGCACCAACTGTAATCTCCTATCTCAGTAATGGGAAAGGTCTATATTCACCGCAGTCTGATTTTACCCATAAAGGTATCGACCACTGAGGACTCACAATTCTAAATATTTTTGATTTACCCACGAATTGAGAATTTTGAGATCATTCCAGACAGAGAAAGAAGCCGATTTCTCTGATAAAACACATTACAAAGTTTCTTATTATCATGGGCACTATTGATTTAAGAAATAAAAATGTAAAACGACATTTACTCTTGAAGTATTATCGGGAAATCAATGACTAAGTGTATTCCTTATTGTGGTATTACTAGACATTTACCAAAATAACCAAACTGAGAATTCATTATTTTCTTTTTCTTTATCACATTGATACATTACTGGAATAATATACATGTAATTATTTGCATAAACAATATAAAGCAGAAGACACACTGCAGCAATGTATTTGTACAGGTTCATTAGAAGCGATCCCTAGAAGAAGAAGCGTTTGCGCCACTTTTCGAATGTCATACCTTTAATCAGAATATCTTGTTTTTATGCATTTTTTTCCCCAAATAGTGAAAAGAGTCTGATTCTACAATAAACCGTCACCATCACTGCCAATAAAAGAATCTATGAAGCCAGCAGAATCCCAGGCCCCAGGATGTGGCTTGAACTCACATACTTCACGCTCTATACTGTGAAATACATCTGTTGGCCACTAGAGAGCAGTATAAAGACACATTGGAGAAGCCCAGTGTTTTCAGCAGAACAAAAGGTTGTCTATCAAGAGGGGTGTATTTTTTTTTTGTGTGTGCAGCAGACTGCCGCCGAAATCAATAGCACCTTCCGATGAAACGAGAGAGGAGAAAATCATATTTTAAAGAGTGATTAATTTATAAGATTTTAAATCTGTGCTGTAACATAATCACTCCAGCCGTCGCACTCTGTATGGTAATTCCGAGCTAATGGGTGCCAACTTTCCAAAATAGATTTCAGTGACAGCTTTCCGAATAATTTTGGGGCACAAGGTCCAGAATTCCATCTGCCAATGGGTGTGACAGTTTTGGATGTTCGCAAGATCCGCCACCGTTGAAAAGAATTGGGTCCCCAGTTGTGCCATTTGGTTGTTATGGCTGACGGAACGGTTCCACTGTCACTTCATAAACTCATCACAGAAGCCCGGAGACCAGAATGTGGTTGGGGGAAATAAAACGTTAAACCATTCAAATATTTATGGTGCCCCTCTATCATGAGAACTCACTGGGGATCACTTTTGCAATTTTTGCAATTATTTTCCCACTTCACATGAATGTGAAGTTCTGCACAGCTCCATTCCGGATTTTTGCGGTTTATCCTAGGTACGCGTTACAAAATCTGTCATGGATTTTACAACTGAGCATGAAATAAGAACACAAGATAAGATTATTAGAGTTTAGACGCTTTCTCTTTATATTAATCAATGGGGACGTAGAGTGACGCTTCTACCTGTAGATTTGATGTATGAAATGAATCAAGATAATATTTTTTATAATTTTTCTACAATATGTGATCATGTCACAAGTTTTTCTTGCAAACTCTGGAAAAAATAATATAGTGAGTCTTCAGTGACTATGGGTGCCATATTATAGGTCCCTAATACAGCAGTTTGCATAAAGCATTTGGCTCATTTACACGTAATTATCCCTGAGATCTTAACAATTATCATACTGTAGTGAAAAACCTGGTTATGTCGCCCTGGCGTCCCAACGCGCGTTTCATCCAGCTTTGTCAGGGGGCATGTCACGTAAGTCATCTTAACACATCATGATTTCATCTATATTAATCACTGGGATTTAGACTTTAGACACCTGTTTTCTGCAGTGAATATACACCATTCTTGGGCAGGTTATTGTAGCTCTCCACACTGTCACTTTTTTTTTAACTTTGTTATTAAATATTTTCTTTATATTAAAAAAGTATTTTCTTCTGTGAGGTAATCTGAGAACAGCATGATGTAGGGGCAGAGACCTTGATTCCTGTGATGTATCACTTAATAGGCTGTATTTTGCTGTTTAATAATAATAATCTTTATTTTTATATAGCGCTAACATATTCCGCAGCGCTTTACAGTTTGCACACATTATCATCACTGTCCCCGATGGGGCTCACAATCTAGATTCCCTATCAGTATGTCTTTGGAATGTGGGAGGAAACCGGAGTACCCGGAGGAAACCCACGCAAACACGGAGAGAACATACAAACTCTTTGCAGATGTTGTCCTGGGTGGGATTAGAACCCAGGACCCCAGTGCTGCAAGGCTGCTGTGCTAACCACTGCGCCACCGTGCTGCCCGTTTAATAAAATTAGTGATTTATCAGCAGGATATTATCACTAGTAGACTAGGTGTCTCGTGCCTCCTGATCCAAATACACCCCCACCAATATCTGTCAGCTTTCTGCCTATGCACAGTGTACACAGGAAGCTGCCAATCAGTGGAGTGGGCGGGGTAATACAGGGCTCAGCATTCTGGTCTGCTAGATCTGCAGTAGATAAACTGGGATTCTATCTCGGCTGCACCCAGTAAACTAAGACACACATCGCTGGAATCAGGGTCTGTCTGTACATCATGCTGCTGTCAGATTAAATAGCAAAAAGCTGTTGACAGATTCCCTTTAACAATTCAAGCACAAGTGGATGTGATTTCATGAAAACTCATGCCCACATGCTGTGTTTTTCAAGATGCTGTGGAACTGTGCAGTTTTTTTCTTCATATATTTCTATGTTAAGCCTGAATAAATGTAAGTAATATCGCAATAAGTGCATTAAAAATGTGGGAAAACACAAAAAATGCAACAAACTGAGCATATTGCTAATGAATATTTTGGTGCATAAAAACAACAATGTAATGTTTCCACACATGGGAACATGACATTATTTAGGAAACTTACAATCAGTGATTATATTTGGTTAAAGGGTTAGGCCAGCGTCACACTAGGCATAAGTAAATACGGTCCGTTTTTTACGGCTGTAATACGCAGTAATTGTCCCAAAACACTGTTCCGTATTCAATGCGAGGATGTGATTTTTACGCACAAATTTATCCGTGTGTCATCCTTATGGCGATTTTTTTCTCGCAGGCTTGAAAAATGGACATAGAATGGATCCATCGGCTCAAATATTCTTAAAAACATATATACAAAATATATATATATATATATATATATATATATATATATATATATATATATCAGTGAGACACACACACATATATATATATATATATATATATATATATTTAATTCTGCGCTAGATAGCAGAAAAGCCGGTAATTCAATTACCGGCTTTTGCTTTCTCCTTCACAAACCCGACATGATATGATGATATGAGACATGGTTTACATACAGTAAACCATCTCATATCCCTTCTTTTATTACATATTCCTCTTTAGTAATGTAAGAAGTGTCGTGGTGTCAAATTTGGTTTTTTTTTCTCCTGTGTTTTCTTGTATTAAATGACTAACAAAGAAACTACCAAGGGAAAGTGACACGAGCAAACGAATCTACTAAGAAGTCTGTTTACATCTTAAAGGGAACCTGTCTCCACATTTTTTCGATATGAGATAAAAATATTGTTTAATAGGGCCTGAGCTCAGCTTTACATCAGTACCTTTCATATCCCCCGATTCCCCACCTTTACTGCGAAAATACCTTAGAAATCTCTCCATTTTCATATGTCAGTCACCTCGGTCCGGTCCGATGGGCGGGGCCTAATCGCCGATTCTCCCCACCTCCGGCTTTGCTCTACTAATCTTCTTTCCTTTCTTTGCCATAGTTTTCTGCTCCTGCACATTGAATTAGCGTCTCGTGCGTGCGCAGTATGCTTTGACCAACTGTGGGCAAAGCATGAAATCATTATTGCGCATGTGCCGGCTTTTGACACATGCATGAGACGCTAATTCAGTGCGCAGGAGCAGAAAACTATGCCAAAGAAAGGAAAGAAGATTCGTAGAGCAAAGCCGGAGGTGGGAAGAATCGGCGATTAGGCCCCGCCCATCGGACTGGACCAAGGTGATTGACATATGAAAACGGAGAGATTGCTAAGGTATTTTCGCAGCAAAGGTGGGGAATCATGGGATATGAAAGGTACTGATGTAAAGGAGAGCTCAGGCCCTATTGAACCATATTTTTTATCTCATATCGAAAAAACGAGGTGACAGGTTCCCTTTAATTTCTATATGCAAATTGTCTCTTTAGAGATGACTAGAACTCTAGCTCCACCTATTGGAAACAATGATCCTAAAAGTCACTGCTTCCAATAAGTAGGGCTAGAGTTATAATCTTCTTCCTCTCTGAAAAGACAATTTGCATATTTAATTTCCCAGATGAGCATGCATGGCTTATAAGACTCCTCACTCTGACATGCCAGGCTTGGCATTTCACTCTCCACAAGGAGAACCAATACGCCTTACATCTTAATTTCTACATGCAACTTGTCTCTTAAGAGAGGAAGAAGACTAGCACTCTTGCACCACCTATTGGAAGCAATGATCCTAAAAGTCACTGCTTCCGATAGGTGGCGCTAGTATTCTTCCTCTCTGAAAACATCAATTTGCATATTTTATTTCCCAGAGGAGCATTGAATGGCTTATAAGATTCCTCACTCTGACATGCCAGGCTTGTCATTACACTCTCCACAATGAGAAATATTAACCCTTACATCTTAATTTCTATATACAAATTGTATCTTAAGAGAAGAGGAGGGACTAGCACTCTAGCGCCACTTATTGGAAGAAACGATCCTAAAAGTCACTGTGTCATGATGTGACACGACTAGTGATGAGCGAGTACTCGTTGCTCGGGTTTTCCCGAGCACGCTCGGGTGGTCTTTGAGTATTTATGACTGCTCGGAGATTAAGTTTTCATCACCTCAGCAGCATGATTTACAGCTATTAGTTAGCTTGATAACATGTGGGGATCACCTAGCAACCAGGCAACCCCCACATGTATTAAGCCTGTCTAATAGCTGTAAATCATTCAGCTGCCGTGATGAAAACTAAATCTCCGAACACTAACAAATACCCGGAGGTCACTTGAGCGTGCTCGGGAAAGCCAGAGCAACGAGTACACTCGCTCATCACTAGACACGACCCAATGGGGATTCGGATGGCACAACACACTCACAACGGGATGGAAAAGGGGGGAGGAAGGCCCTATCAATAGGGAAATGAAGGAATGGTCACCTCCTGCTCAAACCTGAGCCTATCCCTGCACTCCCCTAATGCCCTAAGTGGGTCCTTTCCCCCACCGCCATCTCGAACCTGGTCCCTAGCTGTCACCTCACACTGCCCTGGCTAGTGCACTGGCCAGCAAGGAGCACAAGCCTCACCACTGCAGATGGTTCCACACAGGGGACAAACACAAAAGGGACGAGGAAAAAACACCACACTTAGCTTCCAGACTCAGCTGCCAAGCTCCACACCACAGGTGACACTGAAGCCGGACTCCAAACTCTACTCAGCATAGAATACGACACCAGGATCTCAAACAGCCGATTCACGCTGTCACCAGAGTCAGCTGATGCATCAGGTGACCATTTAAAGGATGGTGGGAGTGGTCACCACCCACATAAGCTGACCCAGCAGCACTGCAATTACACCAGATTGCCAGGGGGAAAACTGACATTAACCCCCGATGGTCCTGTAAGGAAAAAAGCTACTTTTAAAACAGAGTGGACGGAAGCTGTAACGAATCCAAAAATGGATCATGACACACTGCTTCCAATAGGTGGCGCTAGAGTTATAGTCTTCTTCCTCTCTGAAGACACAATTTGCATATTTGATTTTCCAGAGCATGCATGGCTTATAAGACTCCTCACTTTGACATGCCAGGCTTGGTATGTCACTCTGCATAAAGAGAAACGTTACCCTTACATCTGAATTTCTAAAACTGACCAATTTTGAAGACTAGCCTTGCTCCCTGGACCTGAATCTGCCATAATCCCTATTAGTCTCTAATTTCAGACAATGAATAGATATTGATTGAAATTTGCAGGGTGTGAAAAGCTTTAACCATAAGATTAGGCTGATACTCTGTGCTCAAACACAAGCCCTGATATGTATGCCATTGCTATTGACCTCAATCTCTGCTTTTTCCTGACAGCAGTCACTGACTATTGACACAGCAAACACTGGTGACAAAGTAAGGGGCAAAGTGTAACCTTTCATTTACCTCCATGTCCCTCAAATGACTGTTCTAGGTATATTCGCCCCCTCTCCGCTGTACTACCCTCCTCGCTTTACTCAGTGGCCTCCTGCCTTTAACCTGTCACTTCCCAGCAAGCGTTCGTTATACTGCGCTGAACTGAGTTATTGATCTTTTTGACCATTTTTACTATGTCTAACAACACTTGGATACTTTTCTTTTATATACAACATAACATACAGTTCCTGCATTTCTGGAGGAACAAAAACACAAATTATTACAAACTAGAAGGTAGAGACTAGTCAACTGCATGAATATTGGATTTCCAGTTGATTTCTACATTCTGTACAAACAGCAAAATTATTTTCCTCCATTTTATGCATTAGTTCTAAACTATGATTGTCAGCTTCTGAAATCGAAAAGCTAAAGACGGGAGACATACAACATTACAACTGCTTAGTGCAATTCCACAATTCACCCAGACTTCACCCAGTATTCACCCAGTATAGTCCCAGTAAAAATGCAAAGTACACGTTCTTGTACATCCCTCTCCAATGTTGTATCCCCAGTGCCTAGCACCTTCTGTCCTTAAAAATATAAGTGACATTGGCTGTCTTAGGAGAAACAATGCAAAAGTAGGTGTTCAGATATGTGGTGCCACGTAGCATGGTAACATTTGCACCCACTTGCATCATAAAGTGTGTATACACAACTGCCAATGAAAAAGCATATATATACACCCCACTTACTATTCCATAGCTGTGATCAGATTACATTATTGCCAGATCACGGTTTATCGATTTGCACAATTATGTGATCGTTATTTGCCATTTAATCACCAAAACTTGTGTGACTTTGAGTCTAAAGACAGCCTAACAAAATGCCAGGCCAGCATAACTACAATAGAGGTTACCCTATGGGTTCTATATTAAGGCCACATTCACAGATTCAGTATTTGGTCAGTATTTTACATCAGTATTTGTAAGTCAAAACCAGGAGTGGGTGATAAATACAGAAGTGGTGCATATGTTTCTATTATACTTTTCCTCTAATTGTTCCACTCCTGGTTATGGCTTACAAATACGGATGTAAAATACTGGGCAAATACTGAACGTGTGAAATTAGCTTAACCCCTTAGTGACGGAGCCAAAATTTTGAAATCTGACCAGTGTCACTTTATGTGGTAATAACTCTGCAACGCTTCAACAAATCACAGTGATTTTGAAACTGTTTTTTCGTGACACATTACACTTTATGATAATGGTAAATTTAGGTCACTATGTTTTGTGTTTATTTATAAAAAATATCAAAAATTTGATAATAATGTTAAAAAATTAGCAATTTTCAAAATTTGAATGATTATCCCTTTAATCCAGATAGTCATACCTCAGCAAACCATTAATAAATAACATTTTCCACATGTCGGCTTTACATCAGCACCATTTGTAAAATGTTTTTTTATTTTGTTAGCATTTTAGGAGGTTTAAAAATGTAGCAGCAATTTTTAATTTTTTCAAGGAAATTTACAAAATTTATTTTTTTAGGGACTTATCCATGTTTGAAGTGACTTTAGGGGTCCCATATATTGGGAAACCCACAAACGTGATACCATTTTAAAAACAGCACCCCCTGACATATCGAAAACTGCTGTCACGTAGTTTATTAACCCATCAGGTGCTTTACAGGAATTAATGCAAAGTGGTATGACAGAAGTAAAAATGTGTATTTTTACCACCTAAATGCCTCTAACTTCTGAACAGATTACTACAGCCGTCAGACTCTATGGCCGCTATTTGGTCAAGAATTGCCACGGCAAACATCAGGACCACAAAATCATGATCTGAGGGCACCAATTGGGATAAAGAGGAAGCCCCCACACTGTGTTAACCATTTATAATGATGTAGTCACTATTGACAGCAGCATCTAAGGGGTTAAACAGATTTGGACTGTGCAAACACTGATCGTGGCTGATACAGCAAGTTGTCAGCTATAGTGTACAGCCGACAGCTGCTGGATGGTTAACTGTATGGGGAGGATATTCTCTTATATGTCAGGTCAGTTAAAAGACGTATTGGCTGTCATTAAGGGGTTAAGGCTTGGTTCACATTACGTTATGTGAACCCGTTTAACGGACTACGTTATACCGCGGCATAACGCGGTGTAACGTAGTCCATTAACGCCGCCATTTGTAATGGCGAATGCATCGCTAGCGCACGCCCACATTGGGCGTGCGCTAGCGATGTGCCGTCATTTGAGTGACGGACCGCGAACGCTGCGCTAGCGGGATCGGCTAACGCGATCCCTTTTGGGACATTGCGTTAGCGCAGTCCGTAGCGCTATGCGCTAAACGGACTGCCCCAACGCAATGTGACCCTAGCCTATGGCCGGGGTCACACTTGCATATGCAATGCGAGAAACTCGCGCTAGTCTCTCACATCAATACCCAGCACTGCCGCCAGCACTCGGGCCCAGAACGTGTGGCTGCATGTATTCTATGCAGCTGAACGCTCCATTCCCGAGAGCCGGCGGCAGTTCCGAGCATTTACGTGAGAGACTCGTGCGAGTTTCTCGCATTGCATTTGCAAGTGTGACCCCGGTCTAAGATTGAGTCTTGTTATGAAATTAAACTTTCACACCACTAATCTAATCCAATTTAGGATTCCTTCTCTGAGATCAGTTTGTTTATTTATTTAAGTGTCTATTTATTATACCATGCTTTTGGGTTTTTTGGGGGGGAAGGGTTTGGGCGGGGCAGTTGTGCTTTCTTCAGTTACTTTGTCATACCTTGCCTAATTAAGAATCCCCATAATCCTTGATCTAGTATAATGCACACCTCGTAGTCCTCCAAATTCTATAATGCACTCCCCATAGTCCTCCATATAGTACAATGCACTCCCCATAGTCTTCCATATAGTATAATACACTTCCCATAGTACTTCACATAGTATAATACACTCCCCATATTATTATTTATTTATATAGCACCATTAATTCCATGGTGCTGTACATGAGGAGGGGTTACATATAAATTACAGATATCACTTAGAATAAACAAACTAACAATCACAGACTGATACAGAGGTGAGAGGACCCTGCCCTTGTGGGCTTATATTCCCTCCCCACTCTGCCCCTTGTTTGTCCTTGTTCCTCAAGGCTCTGTTCTAGGACCACTACTCTTCTCCAACTACACTTTCGGCCTGAGATAGCTCATAGAATCCCACGGTATGCAGTATCATCCCTATGCCGATGACACACAGATCTACCTATCCGGACCTGACCTCACCTCCTTACTTACCAAAATCCCACACTGTTTGTCTGCTATCTTGGCCTTCTTTTCTGCTCGCTTTCTAAAACTGAACATGGACAAAAGAGAATTCATCATCTTTCCCCCATCTCACTCTACCCCTCCCCCAGACCTATCTATCAATGTCAATGGCTGCTCACTTTCCCCAGTCCCACACGCCCGATGCCTCTGGGTGATCCTCGACACTGCCCTCTCTTTCAAGCCACATATCCAAGCCCTTGCCTCCTCCTGCCATCTCAAACTCAAAAATATCTCCCAGATCCATGCATTTCTTGACCGCAACACCACAAAAACATTAGTTCATGCCCTTATCATTTCCCACCTTGACTACTGCAACCTCCTACTCTTTGGCCTCCCCTCTAGCACTCGGGCACCACTCCAATCCATTCTACACTCTGCTGCCCAACTAATCTACCTGTGTCCCCGCTATTCCCCAGCCTCTCCCCTATGCCAAGCCCTTCATTGGCTTCTTATTGACCAGAGACTCCAGTTCAAAACCCTTACAATGACATACAAAGCCATCCACAACCTGTCTCCTCCATACATCTGTGACATGGTCTCCCAGTACTTACCTACACGCAACCACCGATCCTCTTAAGATCTCTTTCTCTACTCCCTTCTCATCTCTTCTTCCCACAACTGCATCCAAGACCTCCCATGCTTCCCACATACTCTGAAACTCTCTACCACAACACATTAGACTCTCGCCTACCATAGAAACCTTCAAAAAGAACCTGAAGACTCACCTCTTCTGACAAGCCTACAGCCTACAGTGATCCTCAAAGACTTCTCCCGAATATCCCCCATCTTCTGAAATTCTTTGCCCCAACACGTCCGACTATCAACCACATTCGGATCCTTCAGATGAAACCTGAAAACCCACCTCTTCAGGAAAGCCTACAGCCTGCACTGACCCCACTGCCTCCTCACCACTACCGGAGCTACTGCCTCATCAACACCGGAGCTGCTGCAACCTCCCAACCAACACCATCCCGTATTATTATTATACATTTTTATAGTGTCATTTATTCCATGGCGCTTTACAGGTGAAAAGGGGGCAAATATAGATAAATACAATTAAACAAGAGCAAAAAACAAGGCACACAGGTACATAAGGAGGGAGGACCCTGCCCGCGAGGACTCAGTCTGCAGGGGATGGGTGAGGATACACTAGGAGAGGGTGGAGCTGGTTGTTTAGCGGTTCAGTAGGATGAGGCTGTTGGGTGAGGAGCGAATAAGTGTGGAGGACAGAACAAGGTCTTGGGAGGACCGGAGATTACGTGAAGGAAGATATCAGGAGATTAGTTCAGAGACGTATGGAGGAGACAGGTTATAGATGGCCTTGTAGGTCAGTATTAGTAATTTGAACTGGATACGCTGAGTGAGTGGGAGCCAGTGAAGAGATTTGCAGAGGGGAGAAGCGGAGGAGTAGCGAGGACATAGATTAATTAGTCAGGCAGCAGAGTTGAGGATGGACTGGAGAGTAGGGTTGAGCGACTTTTACTTTTATAGGATCGGGTCGGGTTTCACGAAACCCGACTTTTTCAAAAGTCGGGTCGAGTGAAATCGGCTGATCCTATAAAAAAGTCGGGGTCGGGGTCGGCCGAAACTCGAAACCCAATACAGTGCATTGGGTTTCCAATGGTTCCCAGGGTCAGAAGGAGAGGAAACTCTCCTTCAGGCCCTGGGATCCATATTTAAGTGTAAAATAAAGAATTAAAATAAAAAATATTGCTACACTCACCCTCTGACGCGCCCTGGTACTAACCGGCAGCCTTGCTTCCTTAGAATCAGCGCGTGAAGGGCCTTAGATGACGTCGCGGCTTGTGATTGGTCGCGCGACCGCTCATGTGACCGCTCGCGCGACCAATCACAAGCCGCAACGTCACCGAAGGTCCTTCAAGCGCTGATTCTTAGGAAGGAAGGCTGCCGGAAAGAGGCAGGGCGCGTCCGGGGGTGAGTATATTCCTATAAGGGCCTATAAGGCCCTTCACGCGCTGATTCCAAGGAAGCAAGGCTGCCGGTTAGTACCAGGGCACGTCAGAGGGTGAGTATAGCAATATTTTTTATTTTAATTCTTTATTTTACACTTAAATATGGATTCCGATACCGATTTCCAATATTGCAAACATATCGGAACTCTGTATCGGAATTCCGATACCAGATTCAGAAGATCGCCGACCTCATGGCCGACCCCACACAGGGGTCGGGTCGGGTTTCATGAAACCCGACTTTGCCAAAAGTCGGCGACTTCTGAATCTGGCCGACCCGTTTCGCTCAACCCTACTGGAGAGGTGCAAGGGTGTTAGCAGGGAGGCCACAAAAAAGGAAGTTGCAGTAGTCGAGGTGAAAGATGATGAGGGCATACACAAGCATTTTAGTAGATTGAGGGTTGAGGAAAGGACAGATTCTGGAGATATTTTTGAGCTGGAGGCGACAGGAGGTGGAAAAAGCTTGGATGTGCAGTTTGAAGGACAGAGCAGAGTCAAGGGTTACTCCGAGGCAGCGGATTTCCGGTACGGGGGAAAGCATGATGTTATTAATGGTGATAGATAGGTCAGATAAGGAAGGTCTATGAGATGGAGGAAAAATGATGAGTTCAGATTTGTCCACATTGAGTTTGAGGAAGCGAGAGGAGAAGAAGGAGGATATGGCTGATAGACACTCCGGAATTCTGGACAGCAGAGAGGTGACGCCTGGGCCAGAGAGGTAGATCTGAGTGTCATCAGCATACATGCGGTACTGGAATCCATGGGACTTTATGAGTTGTCCCAGGCCAAGTGTATAGATTGAGAAGAGTAAGGGTCCTAGAACAGAGCCTTGGGGGACTTTAACCCCTTTCTGACATTAGACGTACTATCCCGTCGAGGTGGGGTGGGCCCCTATGACCACCGATGGGATAGTACGTCATACGCGATCGTGGCTAGGTGTCAGCTGCCTATCGCAGCTGACATCCGGCACTATGTGCCAGGAGCGGTCACGGACCGCCCCTGGCACATTAACCCCCGGCACACCGCGATCAAACATGATCGCGGTGTGCCGGCGGTACAGGGAAGCATCGCGCAGGGAGGGGTCTCCCTGCGGGCTTCCCTGAGACCCCCGCAGCAACGCGGTCTCCCTACCTCCCTCCCTGTAGCAGGCCCGGATCCAAGATGGCCGCGGCATCCGGGTCCTGCAGGGAGGGAGGTGGCTTACCAAGTGCCTGCTCAGAGCAGGTGCTTGGTAAGCCTGCAGTGCTCTAAGGCAGATCGGTGATGTGACAGAGTGCTCTGCAAACTGTCAGATCACCGATCTGTGATGTCTCCTACCCCGGGACAAAGTAAAAAAGTTTTAAAAAATTTTTCCAAATGTGTAAAAAAAATATAAAAAAAAATTCCTAAATAATGAAAAAAAAATATTCCCATAAATACATTTCTTTATCTAAATAAAAAAAAACAATAAAAGTACACATATTTAGTATCGCCGCGTCCATAACGGCCCGACCTATAAAACTGGCCCACTAGTTAACCCCTTCAGTAAACACTGTAAGGAAAAATAAAAAAAGAGGCAAAAAACAATGCTTTATTATCATACCGCCGAACAAAAAGTGGAATAACACGCAATTAAAAAGACAGATATAAATAACCATGGTACCGCTGAAAACGTCATCTTGTCCCGCAAAAAACGAGCCACCATACAGCATTATTAGCAAAAAAATAAAAAGTAATAGTCCTGAGAATAAAGTGATGCAAAAATAATTATTTTTTCTATAAAATAGTTTTTATCGTATAAAAGCGCCAAAACATAAAAAAATGATATAAATGAGGTGTCTCTGTAATCGTACTGACCCGAAGAATAAAACTGCTTTATCAATTTTACCAAACGGTATAAACGCCTTCCCCAAAAGAAATTCATGAATGGCTGGTTTTTGGTCATTCTGCCTCACAAAAATCGGAATAGAAAGCGATAAAAAAAAAATCACGTGCCCGAAAATGTTACCGATAAAAACGGCAACTCGTCCCACAAAAAACAAGACCTCACATGACTCTGTGGACCAAAATATGGAAAAATTATAGCTCTCAAAATGTGGTAACGCAAAAAATATTTTTTGCAATAAAAAGCGTCTTTCAGTGTGTGACGGCTGCCAATCATAAAAATCCGCTAAAAAACCCGCTATAAAAGTAAATCAAACCCCCCTTCATCACCCCCTTAGTTAGGGAAAAATTTAAAAAATGTATTTATTTCCATTTTCCCATTAGGGCTAGGGTTAGGGTTAGGGTTAGGGCTAGGGTTAGGGCTAGGGTTAGGGCTAGGGTTAGGGTTAGGGCTAGGGTTAGGGTTAGGGCTAGGGCTAGGGTTAGGGTTGGGGCTAGGGTTAAGGCTAGGGTTAGGGTTAGGGGTGGGGCTAAAGTTACGGTTAGGGTTAAGATTACATTTACAGTTGGGAATAGGGTTGGGCTTAGGGTTAGGGGTGTGTCAGGGTTAGAGGTGTGGTTAGGGTTACTGTTGGGATTAGGGTTAGGGGTGTGTTTGGATTAGAGTTTCAGTTATAATTGCGGGGTTTCCACTGTTTAGGCACATCAGGGGCTCTCCAAACGCGACATGGCGTCCGATCTCAATTCCAGCCAATTCTGCATTGAAAAAGTAAAACAGTGCTCCTTCCATTCCGATTTCTCCCGTGTGCCCAAACAGGGGTTTACCCCAACATATGGGGTATCAGCGTATTCAGGACAAATAGGACAACTTTTGGGGTCCAATTTCTCATCTTACCCTTGGGAAAATACAAAACTGGGGGCTAAAAAATAATTTTTGTGTGAAAAAAAAAGATTTTTTATTTTCACGGCTCTGCGTTATAAACTGTAGTGAAACACTTGGGGGTTCAAAGCTCTCACAACACATCTAGATAAGTTCCTTGGGGGGTCTAGTTTCCAATATGGGGTCACTTTTGGGGGGTTTCTACTGTTTAGGTACATTAGGGGCTCTGCAAACGCAATGTGACACCTGCAGACCATTCCATCTAAGTCTGCATTCCAAATGGAGCTCCTTCACTTCCGAGCCCTCCCATGCGCCCAAACAGTGGTTCCTCCCCACATATGGTGTATCATCGCGCTCAGGACAAATTGGACAACAAATTCTGGGGTCCAATTTCTCCTGTTACCCTCGGGAAAATACAAAACTGGGGGCTAAAAAAATAATTTTTTTGGGAAAAAATGTTTGTTTTATTTTTACGGCTCTGCATTATAAACTTCTGTGAAGCCCTTGGTGGGTCAAAGCGCTCAAAACACATCTAGATAAGTTCCTTAGGGGGTCTACTTTCCAAAATGGTGTCACTTGTGGGGGGTTTCAATGTTTAGGCACATCAGTGGCTCTCCAAACGCAACATGGCGTCCCATCTCAATTCCTGTCAATTTTGCATTGAAAAGTCAAACGGCGCTCCTTCCCTTCCGAGCTCTCCCATGCGCCCAAACAGTGGTTTACCCCCACATATGGGGTATCAGCGTACTCAGGACAAATTTTACAACAACTTTTGGCATCCAATTTCTTCTATTACCCTTGGGAAAATAAAAAAATTGGGGGCGAAAGATAATTTTTGTGAAAAAATATGATTTTTTTTTATGGTTCTGCATTATAAACTTCTGTGAAGCACTTGGTGGGTCAAAGTGCTCACCACACCTCTAGATAAGTTCCTTAGGGGGTCTACTTTCCAAAATGGTGTCACTTGTGGGTGGTTTCAATGTTAAGGCACATCAGGGGCTCTCCAAATGCAACATGGTGTCCCATCTCGATTCCAGTCAATTTTGCATTGAAAAGTCAAACGGCGCTCCTTTGCTTCCGAGCTCTGTCATGCGCCCAAACAGTGGTTTACCCCCACATTTGGGGTATCGGTGTACTCAGGACAAATTGTAAAACAACTTTTGGGGTCCATTTTCTCCTGTTACCCTTGGTAAAATAAAACAAATTGGAGCTGAAGTAAATTTGTTGTGAAATAAAGTTAAATGTTCATTTTTATTTAAACATTCCAAAAATTCCTGTGAAGCACCAGAAGGGTTAATAAACTTCTTGAATATGGTTTTGAGCACCTTGAGGGGTGCAGTTTTTAGAATGGTGTCACACTTGGGTATTTTCTATCATATAGACCCCTCAAAATGACTTCAAATGAGATGTGGTCCCTAAAAAAAATGGTGCTGTAAAAATGAGAAATTGCTGGTCAACTTTTAACCCTTATAACTCCCTAACAAAAAAAAATTTGGGTTCCAAAATTGTGCTGATGTAAAGTAGACATGTGGGAAATGTTACTTATTAAGTATTTTGTGTGACATATCTCTGTGATTTAATTGCATAAAAATTCAAAGTTGGAAAATTGCGAAATTTTCATAATTTTTGCCAAATTCCCATTTTTTTCACAAATAAACGCAGGTACTGTCAAATAATTTTTACCACTATCATGAAGTAAAATATGTCCCGAGAAAACAGTGTCAGAATCACTGGGATCCGTTGAAGCGTTCCAGAGTTATAACCTCATAAAGGGACAGTGGTCAGAATTGTAAAAATTGGCCTGGTCATTAACGTGCAAACCACCCTTGGGGGTAAAGGGATTAACAGAGAGAGGGTGGGATGAGGAGGTAGTGTGAGTGGGAGACGCTGAATGTGTGGTTGGAAAAGTATGAGGAGATCCAGGATAGGGTGAGGTCTTTGATGCCAAGGGAGGAGAAGATCTGTAGTAGAAGGCAGTGGTCAGCTGTGTCGAAAGCAGAGGACAGGTCAAGGAGGAGGAGTATAGAGTATTGTCCGTTAGCTTTGGCTGTAAGTAGGTCGTTAGTAATTTTTGTCAGGGCTGTCTCAGTTGAGTGATGGGGCAGAAACCAGATTGTAGATTGTCAAAGAGAAGGTTAGATGAGAGGTTTGATGAAAGTTCAGCATGGACGTGCTGCTCCAGGAGTTTGGAAGCGAATGGGAGCAGTGATATTGGGCGATAGCTGGACATAGCAGTTGGACCGAGGGTTGGCTTTTTAAGGATATGCGTGATTGTGGCTTGTTTGAAAGCAGAAGGTAAGGTACCAGAAGTTAGTGATAGGTTAAAGAGGTGGGTTAGGGATGGGATAAGATTTGCAGTGAGGTTGGGGAGGAGGTGAAATGGGATGGGGTCGAGCGCACAGGTGGTGAGGTGCGATTTGGAGAGGAGACAATTAAGCTCCCCTTCAGTGATGTTGGATAGGGAGGTTATGGGGTTTGGGCATTGGTATACAAAGGAGTTGTGGTGGTTGAACAATGAAGACTTGCCTTGCTTGGTCGATCCTATTTTTAAAGTGTGTGGCAAAGCCCTCAGCAGAAATGAGGGAGATTGGAGGGGCAGTGGTGGGCAGAGGAGGGAGTTAGAAGTTTTGAATAACTGTTTGGGGTTCTAGGATAGGGAAGATATGAGGGTTGTGAAGTAGGCCTGTTTAGCAGAGGTCAGGTCAGACTTGAAAGCGAGTGTTGCCTGTTTGAATGCAGTGAAGTTGTCTTGCAAATTTTTTTTTCTTCCAACGTCGCTCTGCAACCCTGGACACTTGCCAGAGCTTTTTAGTGGTGTTATTGAGCCAGGGTTGTTTGTTGATACATCTCACTCTGCCATGAATGAGAGGAGCGACCACATCAATAGCTGATGCGAGAGTGAAATTGTAGAAAGCAGTAGCACTGTCTGTGTCATGGAGTGAGAATATGGATGCCAGTGGTAGAATAGAGTCAGAGAACGTGTGGGTGTCTAGGTGTGCAAGGTTTCTGCAGGGGTGCGCATATTGTTGGACATGGGTGACAGGGGAGGAGGACAGAGTATAACACAGTCTCACAGAGTATAATGCAGCCCCATATAGCATAATGCAGCCCCATATAGTATAATGCAGCCCTCATAGAGTAAAATACAGTCCCATAGAGTATAATGCAGCCCTCACAGAGAATAATGCAGCCCCATATAGTATAATGGAGCCTCAAATAGAATAATGCAGCCTCAAATAGAATAATGTGGCCTCAAATAGTATAATGTACACCCCATAGCCCTCCAGTATTATGGCCACCACATATTTACTGATTTAGAAATAAATATAATACTCTCCCATCCTGCTGCTCTGATCTCTGCAGTGCATCTACTTATCAGCTTCACTGTTCGTCCCAGCGTGGTGTGCGATGAAGTGACGCCATCACATTGGCTATATCAGAAGCAGAGGAGGAATGGGAGCGGTGCTGATACAGTTGAATGCGCAATGTGCGGGGGGCGAGGAGCTGGTGCTGGGCCCCCCCAACTCATGGGCCCCATAGCGGCCGTGTGCTGTGCCGCTACTTTACTGGCTGGGTGAGTGGGGCCCCAGGCAAATGCCTAGTTCGACTCCCCCTAACACCGTCACTGCCTACAAAATAATAGTTAAGGATTTTTTTTTATTAAAATGTACACTTTTCTCAACACGTACTTTCTTTCTTTCTCTTTTTCTCTCTATCTTTCAATTTTTACAACCAAATCAACCATTGTTATGCAAAAATCATGCATAATAGCTGGTGCTGCATTCGGAAGGATAACACATGCTATACCTACAGTACAGTATAAGGGCAGAGTGTGCTTGTAGAGATAAGGCCCACATTCAGATATGTTTGCTTTTTCACATTATCTTGACAGTTTATGGTAAAGATAGACAGCTCTCATGTAAATTCCCAATAGTCAGCTGTAAATTACAATGGACCTCATGTACCAAAATTGTATCAGAGTAAAAGAGTCTTTGTTTTCTCAAGCAGCTAAACAGTCCACAATTAATTTATCTAATAAATGAATATTTTCTTTGATGTATTGTTTTCTTAACACTTTTCACATTAGGTCAATAGGAAAAAAAAAAATATTTTATGGTAGTAGTAATATTATGTTCCCTAGTTGACATGCAATGTGCTGGCCCATTTTGGGGCAACACATCCTCAATCATTAAAATGCAACATAATTACCGTACGTCACATTCTAATTCTATCACAGAGGTTAAAGGGTTACTTCCAAAAATTGTAAGTTAGTGTATTTCTAAGGGTATATGTTACTGATCGCTGAGGGTCTGACCAGGGACATAGAAATCATGGATTTCCATAGTAGAAATTTTTAATATTAGGTGGGGTCACACCAGGAGTGGACACTGACAGTTTGGGGCCCCTGTGAAAGAAATGTGTCTGCTGGGCCCCCCTCCTTTTATGGCTACAAAGCATAATATATATATATATATCAATAATGATAATTGTCTAAGGGTCACTTCCGTCTGTCTGTCTGTCCTTCTATCTGTCACAGTTATTCATTCGCTGATTGGTCTCGCCAGCTGCCTGTCATGGCTGCCGCGACTAATCAGCGACAGTCCGGAAGAAAATAGCCGCTCCTTACTCTCCGCAGTCAGAGCCTGTCGCCCGCATATTCCCCTCCGGTCACCGCTCACACAGGGTTAATGCCGGCGGTAACGGACCGCGTTATGCCGCGGGTAACGCACTCCGTTACCGCCGCTATTAACCCTGTGTGTCCCCAACCTTTTACTATTGATGCTGCCTATGCAGCATCAATAGTAAAAATATGTTATGTTAAAAATAGTAAAAAAAGAAAAAACCTGCTAGACTCACCCTCCGTTGTCCGGTGAGCCGCTCGCGCCTGCCGCCATCTTTCTTTCCCAGCGATGCATTGCGAAATTACCCAGCAGACCTAGCCGCTAAGTCATCTGGATAATTTCGCAATGCATCCTGGGAACGCAAGATGGCGGCAGCCGCGTGCTTATCAGCACAGCGCTGTTGGATCCCAGGAGGCGGAGAGACCGGACGCTGAGGAGCAGCGACCAGAATGGTGAGTATGTTAAACTACAAGGGGCCCTAGGAAGGTGTTTATTTTTTATTTTTTAACCTGTGACAGAGCTGGCAATATACTACGTCACTGGCCAATATACTACATCGCTGTGCAATATACTATGTGGCTCTGTGCTGTATACTACGTCGCTGTGCAATATACTACGTGGCTGGGTAATATACTGCGTGGCTCTGTGCTGAATACTACGTGGCTGGACAATATACTACATGACTGGGCAATATATTACGTCGCTGTGCAATATACTACGTGGCTCTGTGCTGTATACTACATGGCTGGGCAATATACTACGTGGCTCTGTGCTGTATACTACGTAACTGGGCTTATACTATGTGACTGGGCAATATACTACGTCACTGGGCAATATACTACGTGGCTGGACAATACACTACGTGACTGGGCAATATACTACATGGCTGAGCAATATACTACGTGGCTGAGCAATATACTACGTGGCTGGGCAATATACTACGTGACTGGGCAATATACTATGTGACTGGGCAATATACTACGTGACTAGGCAATATACTACGTGACTGGGCAATATACTACGTGGCTGGGCAATATACTACGTGGCTGGGCAATATACTACATAGCTGGGCAATATACTACGTGGCTGGGCAATATACTACGTGACTGGGCAATATACTACGTGACTGGGCAATATACTACGTGGCTGGGCAATATACTACGTGGCTGGGCAATATACTACGTGGCTGGGCAATATACTACGTCGCTGGGAAATATACTACGTCGCTGGGCAATATACTACGTGTCTGGGCAATATACTACGTGGCTGGGCAATATACTACGTGGACATGCATATTCTAGAATACCCGATGCGTTAGAATCGGGCCAGCATCTAGTATATATATAATTGTC
Source organism: Ranitomeya imitator (assembly GCF_032444005.1). NCBI lineage: Eukaryota > Metazoa > Chordata > Amphibia > Anura > Dendrobatidae > Ranitomeya > Ranitomeya imitator. Next base: position 720,783,522 of record NC_091282.1, on the reverse strand, counting down.
TAAGGGTCACTTCCATCTGTCTGTCTGTCACGGATATTCATTGGTCGCGGCCTCTGTCTGTCATGGAAATCCAAGTCGCTGATTGGTCATGGCAAAATGCCCACAACCATTGCCACGACCAATCAGTGACGGGCACAGTCCGGCGGCAACATGGCTGCTCCTTCCTTCCCGCAGTCAGTGCCCGCTCCATACTCCCCTCCAGTCAGCGCTCACACAGGGGTAATGGCAGCGCTAATGGACCGCGTTATGCCGTGGTGTAACGCACTCCATTAACACTGCTATTAACCCTGTGTGACCAACTTTTTTACTATTGATGCTGCCTATGCAGCATCAATAGTAAAAAGATCTAACTTTAAAAATAATAATAAAAAAAAAAAATCATCATATACTCACCTTCCGGGGCCTTTCCCGCTCCTCGCGACGCTCCGGTGACAGATCCATGGATTGCGATCTCGCGAGATGATGACCTATCGGTCTCGCGAGACCTCTACGTCATCATCTCGCGAGACCGCAATGCACTCTTGAGACCGGAGCGTGCGAGGAGCGTCGGTAAACGCTTCCTGGATCCAGGGGCCAACGAAAGGTGAGTATATAACTATTTTTTATTTTAATTCTTTTTTTTTAACAGGGATATGATGCCCACATTGCTATATACTACATGGGCTGGGCAATACACTACACGCGCTGGGCAATATACAGCAGTATACTACGCGTCTGTGCTGTATACTACGTGGCTCTCTGCTGTATAATATGTCGCTGTGCAATATACTACATTACTGGGCAATATACTACGTGACTGGGCAATATACTATGTGACTGGGCAATATACTATGTAGCTGGGCAATATACTATGTAGCTGGGCAATATACTAAGTGACCTGGCAATATACTACGTGGCTGGGCAATATACTATCAAGTAAAAAGATAACCTCAAGCACTCAACTATAATAAAGTCTTATATTTATTGGTGAAATTCACAGCCGATATTTATCACAGAAAAAACTTTTCCCAACGTTTCGGCCTGTTATTGGCCTTTTTCAAGGATATTTTTCTACATATAAAAAATAAAAAATACAAAAGTTACAAAACTTGCAAAATACACCATATAATCAATGAAAACATATAAGTATATTCCATAGACAATGATAACATCATGTTATAACATAAAAATAAATTTTTGAAAAGAAATTTTTTTGAAGAATAAAGTCTGCTTGTGGATAACATGAGATACCTTCCAACAAAAAATCTTTAACTGAAAAACCAGTAATTACTTTGGTTGCAGACCTTTAGAAGAAACGATATTGTGCAGCTGCTCATATAAAGACCAAAAGTACCAATATGCAACAGAATTACATAGACCAGAGAGGCCAGCCAGACTCCATATAAGGCCGGTTTGACACGTCAGTGGCTCCGGTACGTGAGGTGACAGTTTCCTCACGTACCGGAGCCACTGACACACGTAGACACATTAAAATCAATGCATCTGTGCAGATGTCATTGATTTTTTGCGGACCGTATCTCCGTGTGCCAAACACGGAGACATGTCAGTGTTCGTCGGAGTGCACGTATTACACGGACCCATTAAAGTCAATGGGTCCGTGTAAAACACGTACCGCACATGGACGTTGTCCGTGAGCAGTCCGTGTGTCGTGCAGGAGACAGCGCTACGTTAAGCGCTGTCCCCCCCACTGGTGCTGAAGCCGCCATTCATATCTTCCCTGCAGCAGCGTTTGCTGTAGAGAAGACATGAATAATTGTGTGTAAAATCAAGATCCAGGTCCCCACCCCCCTCCCACCCCCTGTGATGAATATGCGGCTCCACCCCTGTGGGAGGTGGAGCCGCATATTCATGACTGTAATTGGCGGCCCCACGTAACCGCTCATACAGTAGAAGGTGCGGCCAGGACAGGAAGCAGCGCCAGCTAGCGAGGGAGCGAGCCGGGTGAGTATTTTCATCACAGCGGGGAAGGGGGGGGGCGCACAGGGGGTGGGAGGGGGGGTGGGGACCTGGATCTTGATTTTACACACAATTATTCATATCTTCTCTACAGCAAACGCTGCTGCAGGGAAGATATGAATGGGGCTTCAGCACCAGATGCAGGGGACAGCGCTAAACTTTAGCGCTGTCTCCGGCACGGTGCGTGTGGTACCCAGTGGGCACACGGGCGGCACACGTGTGCCGCACATGTGCCACACTGATGTGCCACAGAAACGCACCGGCCCACGGACACGGATAATTCCAGGTCCGATTTTTCCGGTACCGGAATTATCTGGACGTGTGAGACTGGGTTAAGAGAGACAGGTCCCAGAAGATCACCAAGGAATAAACATGATTAGTAATAAAAATTGCAAAGTTAACAGAATAAGACAGGATAGCTATACCTGTGAGAAGATCGGCAAATGTACCATACGCCAACTCCGGTGTGGAAGGGAGTGTGCGCTATACTGGAAAGTGCTCCTTTTATGCGCCGTGACCGCTACTACTTCCGGGTGCGTCATGTGATCCGAGGGCAGCCGAAAACTGCCGAGAAAGCACGAGTGAAACAAAGTAAGTGCACAATCGCGAAAAGAAGCAAAGTGCGCATGCGCTAGCGGTGAAAGCCGGACAAAGCCGAAATGAGACGAAACTAAAAAGAAGGAAAAAAAGAACACGCAGCCGCAGAAGTGAAATTCAGTGCGCAAGCGCACAGATAAATGCCGGTAGAAGCCGAGTGGCACAAGTAAGAGCGTATGTACCACTGCCTAGCCGCATAAGTGAAAATTAATCCTGCCCTAAAAAATTATTAATTAATAAGGTGAAAACATATGAAAATAAAAGGAAAGAACGAAAAGAAGGGATAGGGACATTAAGGAGGAGAACATAGCCAGGTTCACTAGGTGACCTAAAATAAGAAGAAAAGATTATTAATACCTCAATTCAAAACGTTGAAAATGTACAAAACATCAAATATTACAATTCCATATATTCATGAACGGATCACTTCATATTCTCTATTGAGACCCCACGGTTCCAGGGTCTGCAACGTGTATATCCAAAACGCTTCCCGTAGCTTCAACCTCCTGATTCTATCTCCCCCACGTCTCAATAAAGGAAACTGCTCAACCACTTGATACTTCAGCCGGGATATGTTATGTCCCATTTTTATAAAATGAGCTGGAATGGGTAACATGAGCCTTTGACATCTGATCGTTGACTTATGTTGTGAAATGCGGTCTCGGATATGCTGGGTAGTTTCCTGTTATGATCTGGTGGTTTAGGAGCAACATGGAACGAGCTCTAAAGGAAGTGGTATCTGTACTGACCGCAGTCCCTAAGCTAAACACAACACTAGAAGTAGCCGTGGGATGCTCCTAACTCTCCCTAGGCACCTCGTCACAGCCTAAGATCTAACTACCCCTAAAGATAGAAACAGGAAAACTATCTTGCCTCAGAGAAAATCCCCAAAGGATAGATTAGCCCCCCACAAATAATGACTGTGAGAGGATAGGGAAAAAGACATACACAGAATGAAACCAGGATGAGCACAGGAGGCCAGTCTAGCTAGATAGGAAGGACAGGATGGAATACTGTGCGGTCAGTATAAAACACTATAAAAATCCACGCAGAGATTACAAAAATTTCCACACCTGACTAAAGGTGTGGAGGGTAAATCTGCTTCCCAGAGCTTCCAGCAACAGAATTAAATCATACTGACAAGCTGGACAAACATAGCAGCACAGAATGGATAAGTCCACAACCTGTGGACAGAAAAGAGCAAGCAAGGACTTAGCTTTGCTGAACTGGTCAAGAGGACAGGGAAATCCAAAGAGATGTGAATCCAACCAGGAACCATTTACAAGTGGCACTGGCTGAAGAAAGGGCCAGGCAAAAATAGCCGAGCAGAAAAGACAATCAGTGGAAGCAGCTGCAGACAGCTAAATCCAAGGAGCAGCCATACCACTTGAAACCACAAGAGGGAGCCCAAGAACGGAATTCACAACAGTTTCCCCAACATACCCGAGACCGCAGGGACATTTTATAAAATATACAACATAAGACGAGTCGCACGTGAAGTAACCATTAATCGGGAAAAATTTTCCAGAACGTGGATGAGAAAAAGTGTTGCCTTTAGAAATATTAGAGCACTGCAAACAATGCAAACATGGGAACGTACCACGTTTCTGTGTTACCAATGTTCTCTGAGTTATTGTCTTGCTGGAACCAATATCGGCTCGAACCAAAATATTCTTGATATTAGAAGGTCTGTTATAGCACATCATGGGTAAAGTGCTAAATTCTGCAACCTCTGGATATGATTGACTAAGAACATGCCAAACGAATGGTTACTTCACGTGCGACTCGTCTTATGTTGTATATTTTATAAAATGTCCCTGCGGTCTCGGGTATGTTGGGGAAACTACCCAGCATATCCGAGACCGCATTTCACAACATAAGTCAACGATCAGATGTCAAAGGCTCATGTTACCCATTCCAGCTCATTTTATAAAAATGGGACATAACATATCCCAGCTGAAGTATCAAGTGATTGAGCAGGTTCCTTTATTGAGACGTGGGGGAGATAGAATCAGGAGGTTGAAGCTACGGGAAGCGTTTTGGATATACACGTTGCAGACCCTGGAACCGTGGGGTCTCAATAGAGAATATGAAGTGATCCGTTCATGAATATATGGAATTGTAATATTTGATGTTTTGTACATTTTCAACGTTTTGAATTGAGGTATTAATAATCTTTTCTTCTTATTTTAGGTCACCTAGTGAACCTGGCTATGTTCTCCTCCTTAATGTCCCTATCCCTTCTTTTCGTTCTTTCCTTTTATTTTCATATGTTTTCACCTTATTAATTAATAATTTTTTAGGGCAGGATTAATTTTTACTTATGCGGCTAGGCAGTGGTACATACGCTCTTACTTGTGCCACTCGGCTTCTACCGGCTTTTATCTGTGCGCTTGCGCACTGAATTTCACTTCTGCGGCTGCGTGTTGTTTTTTTCCTTCTTAGTTTTGGCTCATTTTGGCTTTGTCCGGCTTTCACTGCTAGCGCAGGCGCACTTTGCTTCTTTTCGCGATTGTGCACTTACTTTGTTTCACTCGTGCTTTCTTGGCAGTTTTCGGCTGCCCTCGGATCACATGATGCACCCGGAAGTAGTAGCGGTCACGGCGCATAAAAGGAGCACTTTCCAGTATAGCGCACTCTCCCTTCCACACCGGAGTTGGCGTACGGTACATTTGCCGATCTTCTCACTTACAGGTATAGCTATCCTGTCTTATTCTGTTAACTTTGTAATTTTTATTACTAATCATGTCTATTCCTTGGTGATCTTCTGGGACCTGTCTCTCTTATATGGAGTCTGGCTGGCCTCTCTGGTCTATGTAATTCTATTGCATATAGGTGCTTTTGGACTTTATATGAGCAGCTGCACAATATAGTTTCTTCTAAAGGTCTGCAATCAAAAGTAATTACTGGTTTTTTCAGTTAAAGATTTTTTGTTGGAAGGTATCTCATGTTATCCACAAGCAGACTTTATTCTTCAAAAAAAATTCTTTTCAAAAATGTCTTTTTATGTTATAACATGATGTTATCATTGTCTATGGAATGGACTTATATGTTTTCATTGATTATATGGTGTATTTTGCAAGTTTTGTAACTTTTGTATTTTTTATTTTTTATGTTTTATATGTAGAAAAATATCCTTGAAAAAGGCCAATAACAGGCCGAAACGTTGGGAAAAGTTTTTTCTGTGATAAATATCGGCTGTGGATTTCACCAATAAATATAAGACTTTATTATAGTTGAGTGCTTGAGGTTATCTTTTTTCTTGATATCGTTTTTTTCCTCTGAGCACCGCCTTACTTTTTGATTTGCGAGTGCAACTGCAACTTTATTCTACATTATTGGGCAATATACTATGTGGCTGGGCAATATAGTACGTGACTGGGCAATATAGTATGTGACTGGGCAATATACTACGTGGCTGGGCAATATACTACGTGGTTGGGCAATATACTATGTGGCTGGGCAATATACTACGTGGGCTGTGCAATATACTACGTGGACATGCATATTCTAGAATACTCTATGTGTTAGAATCGGGCCACCATCTAATATATATATATATAATTGTCTAAGGGTCACTTCCATCTGTCTGTCTGTCACGGATATTCATTGGTCGCGGCCTCTGTCTGTCATGGAAATCCAAGTCGCTGATTGGTCGTGGCAAAACGCCCACAACCATTGCCACGACCAATCAGCGATGGACACAGTCCGGCGGCATATATATACACACACACACACACACACACACACACTGCTCAAAAAAATGAAGAGAACACAAACAACAGAATATAACTCCAAGTAAATCAAAGTTCTGAGAAATCAAACTGTCCACATAGGAAGCAACACTGTTTGACAATCAATTTCATATGCTATTGTGCAAATGGAATAGACAACAGTTGGAAATTATTGGCAATTATCAAGACATCCTCAATAAAGGAGTGGTTCTGCAGGTGGGGACCACAGACCACATCTCAGTACCAATGCTTTTTGGCTGATGTTTTGGTCACTTTTGAATGTTGGTTGTGCTTTCACACTCGTGGTAGCATGAGACGGACTCTACAACCCACACAAGTGGCTCAGGTAGTGCAGTTCATCCAGGATGGCACATCAATGCGAGCTGTGGCAAGAAGGTTTGGTGTCTGACAGCGTAGTCTCCAGAGGCTGGAGGCGCTACCAGGAGACAGCCCAGTACACCAGGAAATGTACAGGGGCTGTAGGAGGGCAACAACCCAGCAGCAGGACCCCTACCTCTGCCTTTGTGCAAAGAGGAACAGGAGGAGCACTGCCAGAGCCCTGCAAAATGACCTCCAGCAGGCCACAAATGTGCATGTGTCTGCACAAACGGTTAGAAACCGACTCCATGAGGATGGCCTGAGCGCCCGACGTCCACAAATGGGGATTGTGCTCACAGCCCAACACCGTGCAGGATGCTTGGCATTTGCCACAGAACACCAGGATTGGCAAATTCGCCACGGGCGCACTGTGCTCTTCACAGATTAAAGCAGGTTCACACTGAGCACATGTGACAGACGTGACAGAGTCTGGAGATGCCATGGAGAGCGATCTGCTGCTTGCAACATGCTTCAGCATGACCGGTTTGACAGTGAGTCAGTAATGGTGTGGGGTGGCATCTCTCTGGAGTGCCGCACAGCCCTCCATGTGCTCACCAGAGGTAGCCTTACTGCCATTAGGTACCGAGATGAGATCCTCAGACCCCTTGTGAGACCATGTGCTGGTGCGATTGGCCCTGGGTTCCTCCTAATGCAGGACAATGCCAGACCTAATGTGGCTGGAGTGTGTCAGCAGTTTCTGCAAGATGGAGGCATTGAAGCTATGGACTGGCCCGCCTGTTCCCCAGACCTGTTGAGCACATCTGGGACATCATGTCTCGATCCATCCACCAACATCACGTTGCACTACAGACTGTCCAGGAATTGGTGGATGCTTTAGTCCAGGTCTGGGAGGAGAACCCTCAGGAGACCATCCGCCGCCTCATCAGGAGCATGCCCAGGTGTTGTACAGTACGGAGGTCATACAGGCACGTGGAGGCCACACACAATACTGAGCATCTTTTCCTTGTTATGAGGCATTTCCACTGAAGTTGGATCAGCCTGTAATTTGATTTTCCACTTTGATTTTGAGTATCATTCCAAATCCAGACCTCCATGGGATATTCATTTTGATTTACATTGATAATTGTTATGTTTTATTGTTCTGAACACATTCCATTATTCAATGAATACAAATTTGCAACTGGAATATTTCATTCAGAGATATCTAGAATATGGTATTTTAGTGTTCCCTTTATTTTTTTGAGCAGTATGTATATGTATATATATGTATATACATATATAGCCACACACACATACACATAGTCTCCTTTATTATATATATTGACATCCCTTATTATTATACAATGCCCTCTCTTGTTATGTACGGTACTGTCCCTTACATATTGGATTATTTAGAGCCCTGTTTTTTATTACATACCATCCTGTCTTGTTAGCTGTATAATGCAATGACGGGTGATGGAGCATGGGAAAGCTTCTTTTATAATGGAGGAGCTGATGGACTGGTCTTCTGGTCACCGGCTCCTCCATCAGCAGTCATTTTATATCCAAAAAGAGAGGGGACTATGTAATAAAAGAGGGCGCTGTGAATAACAAAATTAACAAGAATACACTATGTAAGAGACAGTACTTACATAACAGCAGAGGAAGCTCTATATAATAAGGGTTGGCACCATATATAACTAGAGAGAATGGTCCGTAATAAGGGACGATGTTATACATAATAAAAGAGGAAACTATATCACTAAGGATGGTGTTATATAGAATTAGTGAGTACACTATATACTAAGGGACTGTGTTAGACATAATAAGCAATAATAATGTCTTCCTCCACCTCCCCCTGTTCCTAAGTCCATTATAAGTCCCCCTTCCTCTCATCCCAATCCCCCACACCCCTCATTGTCCTCCTCCCCCCACATCCCATTATTAACCTCTACTCATCTCATCATTGCCCTCTTCACCACCTCCATCATTGCCTTCTCCACCACTGTCATTGCTTTCTCCCCCACCACCCCATATCATTGACCATTCCACCACCTCCATCATGTCCTCCTCTCCCACCACCCTATCACTGTCTTTTCGCCACCACTCCCATCATTGCCCACTCCACCACCTCCATCATTTCCTCATCCCCCACTACCCCCATTAATGCCCTTTCCACCACAACCATCATTGTCCTTTCCACCACCGCCATCATTGCATTCTCCCCCACCACTCCTATCATTGTTCTTTTCACCACCACCCCATCATTGCCCTTTCCACCACCTCCATCATTGCTTTCTCCCCTACCACCCCATCATTGCCCTCTCCATCACCCTCATCATTGCCCTTTCCACTACCATCATTGCCTCCTTCCCCACCACTCCCATCACTGTCTTTTCTAGTACCACCATCATTGCCTTCTCCCCCACCTCCATCATTGCTTTCTCCCCCACCACCCCATCATTGCCTATACCATGACCCCCATCATTTCCTCCCCCCCACCATTGCCGTTTCCACCACCTCCATCATTTTCTCCCCCTCCACCCCCCATTATTGCATTTCCACCACCTCGATCACTGTCTTCCCCCACCACCATCATTGCCCATTCCACCACCTCCATAATTTCCTCCTCCCCCACCACCCCCATCATTGCCCATTCCACCACCTCCATCATTTCTTTCTCCCACACCACCCCCATCATTGCCCTTTCTACCACCTCCATCATTTCCTCCTCCCCCACCTCCATTATTGCCCATTCCACCACTTCCATCATTTCCTCCTCCCCCACCACCCCCATCATTGCCCTCTCTTCCCCCTACACACACACACACACACACACAGACACACCATTCACCTCTCTGTACATTCCCCTGCAGCTACACACACAAACTCACACACATCAACATACACACGCACCAGCACCTCTCACCTCTCTGTACGCTCTGCCGCAGAATTACCATCGCCTTCCTCTCTCTGGCACAGCCGGCCACTGAATGATGACATCATCCAGGGGCCAGATTGCCCTCATCATTAGCCACTCTGCAGGAGCTCCCCTCAACCTCTTGGCCCTGGTGCAGCCTCACAGGCTGCACATGCGGTATGTCCGCCCATGGGTCACACAGATCATGTCTCACACCTTTGCAGCCCTTTCAAAGTCATTTTCATACAATTAAAGCACCTAGATTGCCTTTTCATTGCCCCCATAAAGTATGATGCCAACTATAGTGTCCCCCGAAACACAGTATGAAACTTTCACAGTTAATTCCTCCAAATACCCTCCACACACACGTTATGATGACCCTATTGTACCCCTCTCCCCCACAAGCCTCCCCGGCAAAGTATAGTGACCTCTACACAGTATAATACCCCAACTGTGATCACCACATAGCCCTTTACACAGTATAATGGCCTCTATACAGTATAATGGTCCCCACACCACTGCACTCAGTATGATGGCCCCAATACAATCATCCACACAGTATAATGGCCCTTACTAGCCCTCAAAATATTGAAATTGCCCCAACCCAGCCCTCTAAAAAGCATACTGACCTCCACATACCCCTAGTACAATTGGCTCCATATATCCCTCCATACAGTGAAATTGACCCCACATAGCTCTCCATGCAGTACAATGGGCCCCACATAGCCCTCCATACAGTATTGTGGGCACCGTGTAGCCCTCCATACAGTATTATGGGCACCATATAGTCCTCCATACAGTATTATGGGCCCCACACAGCTCTCTATGCAGTATTATTATGAGCACCACATGATCCTTTATACAGTATTATGGGCACAACAAAGTCCTTCATACAGTATAATGGGCGCCATATAGTGATCATACAGTATTATAGACACCACATAGTCCTCCATACAGTATAATGTGCCCCATATAATGCTCAATTCAGTATTATGGGCCACATATAGTTCTCCATTCAGTATTATGTGCACCACATAGTTCTCAATACAGTATTATGAGTACCACATAATCCTCCTTACAGTGTAATGGGCCCCATAGAGTGCCCTAAGTATGGGCCCCATATAGTACTCCATACAGTATTTTAAACGCAACATAGTCCTCCATAGTCTTTCATATAATGGATTCCATATAGAGCTCTATTCAGTATTATTGACACCACATAGTCCTCTATACAGTATAATTGGCCCCACATAGTGCTCCATGCAGTATCATGGGCACCACATAGTCATCTATACAGTGTATTAAGCCCCCCGAAGTACTATGGGCCCCATATGGTCCTCATACAGTATTATGGACTCCTAATAGCCAGTTTCCTACTCCACACTGATGAGGGTCAAATACCCCGAAACAGCTGTCTGTGGATGGATACCATGTTTTGGCATAGGTGGTTTTCCTTTTTGGATGCTGCCCTTCCCGTGGTTGTTCCTTCCCGGTGAAAGACCTGGCTATTTATTGCTTGCGTTGAGAAACACGTGAAGGTGTCTCCGCGGCTTTTCTTCAGTATTAATGACCCAACATAGTTCTCCATACAGTATTATGGGCACCACATAGTCCTCCATACAGTATAATGGGCCTCACATAGTGCTCCATTCAGTATTATGGGCCCATATAGTGCTCTATGCATAAAAAATAAACAAATTTTTACCTCTCCCCATTACCAACTGCTCTGTTCTCTGCAGCACGTCTTCTGACTCTCTGCACTGATCAGCACAGAGGGCGCATATGGAGGGCTATATGTGGGGCCCATTATATAGTATGGAGGGCTGCGCTGAGACATCAGAGTTCAGACACAGAAGGGGAATGATGGGAGAAGGAGCATCAGCTGACGACTCTTTTTCCCATCATTATTTTCAACTGCATCTGCATCCAGGACCAGGATGTCAATACAGTTGAAAATATGCCAGGTGGTTACCCAATTCCAGAGCTGACACCGGGTCCCCCGAATAACGGGCCTGGTGCCAACTGGGTCCTACCACTGTGATCCTTAGCTCTCTAGAGAATGAGGTTCTAGATCCCCAAAATTGCGATCTTCAGAGCCCCATCTTGAATGGAGCAAAGGTGAGCATGCATTCATTGTCTATAGGACTGCCCCAGTCCCCTAGACAATGAAAGGAGCAGAGGTCGAGCATGTGCACATCCTCTCTATTCAAGATAAGACTCTCTCCGGGATCTACAACCTCATTCTCAAGATAGCTGGGGGTCTCAGTCATATACACAGCGATCAAAGAGTTATCCTCCAATCTTTCGGATAGTGGGTAACTTATCATTTGAAATAACCCTTTAAGTTGGTGATTGTGATGCAATCTTTTTCCTAGATTCTGAACATTGATTACGCAGATATATCTGCAACAGAAAATGCTACCAATTGAGATGTGACTTTACTGCGCTCCCAATGATTTTAATGCACTTGTGTACTTTTATCATAAACTACCTGTAATAAAATAGACAGGTCTATGCAAAACAAGAGATGCACTTCAGGCTGTCTACAGTTACAGGCAAACATCTCAAAAGTGGATGGGTTAAATATCCATTATGCTAAAGAGAGTAAATGTGGAGTGATGTGATGTATTAATGTATGACCGTAGATCTCAATACTTCAAAGCACCTCATTCTGGGTAAAGAAATGATAGATAGAAAGGGCGTGATTGAGTCCTAATATCAGTGTCAAATCATAGAGATTTCGGAGGTCTGAATGGAAAACTGACATTTTAATGTAATCGTAGTGATATCTATTTGCAGGAGATGTTACCATGATATCAGTTCTGTCAAGTTTCATTTAAGTGAATACTGTGTTCTGGGGCGACGAACTCTTGTTTCTTTCATATTTCAAGCATGGTTTTAGGCTAAAGATACAAGTGCTGCTGTTTTCTTGTGGGCTGAACACTTCTGCCGACTATAACATCCATCATTATCTAACGATGGCCAGGAACGCGCACGTTCAGTCATATTGTCAGCTTTTGACCAAAGTAGACAACCGCTATTATATGAAGTAGAGTGAAGCAACATGGACATCATCCAAAAAGATGGATGGGGAAATGATTTATCAATGTAGAAAAGGCTATTTATTTATCTCAGTATCAAAAGGGGTTGAACAGGTTTAAAGGAACCTTTCATGAATTATCGAGCCGGAGGATTTGAACAGATTGATATATAGGTTTTCTAGGAAAAGATTCAGAATATTTTTATGTAATGTTGAAATTCATGCTCTATCTAAGCGTAGGAGTCCAGTGGGCATTCCTAATCAGTGACTGACAGCTACTGTATATCTATTTATCTAGGGCTGACTTTTTGGGCAATCATTCTTTTGGACCACTCATTGGACTCCTAAGCCCTGAATAAAAAGGGATTTAGATGAATAAATGACATGCTATATTGTTACTCACCTATCCTGGCTCCAGTGTCAGCTTTTCTATCCTCCTCCTCCAGCAGCTGGCTCTCCCTATGCCCAGCCTTAACTCTGAGTTCACACTTCTAGGCCTTGTAAACTGGATCAGGCGGTCATTACACAGCTGGGTGAGCCAGGACCAGGGGCTCCTTTCCTGGCCCTAACACTAGGGGGCGCCCTAGCTCGCGCTGTTCCCCGGGATAATTCAGATAGAGAAGATGCTGGGGGTGTGAAGGTAGGGGAGGAAACCAAAATAGGGAAGGATAAGGAATTATCAAGCGTACAAACCAAACAACAGTCACTTATAACTCCTCCAGCCCTCCTTCTCATACCAACTTCTCTCCCTCCCTCCTGTAGACATGCAGCAAAAGCTAACTCTGATGAGGATTAGTAACAGAGCCCAGATTATATAGGGAAAAGGAGTGGCTAACTGAGCACAGCTGAGAACAGGGATTTCCAACATGGCTGACTAACCCCTATTTTGTCGTAAGAAATAAACACGTTTAATAAGATGGAGAAGTGCTTCTTCTCAGCGCCGTAGTAGGAGCAACCAAACCCTGGCTCCACTCCGTCGTGGTAACCCCGTGACACAGGCGTTGGTAGTCTTGCTAAGTATTCATGTAGTTAGTGTCCACATCACTACTAAATATCTACCCTACTAGTAAACTTTCTAGGAGACTCCTGAAATACATACAGTAGCTCTGCTACATCAATGGGCTCTGCTACTTTGACTCCTGACATATGACATACACAGCTATGCTCTGTCGTTTGGCTCTGCTATATTGCTACAGTGAGTATCCTGACTTATTCAACTTTGTAATATTGCTTCAGCGAATCTACGATCTACTCAACTGTGCCACATTTCTTTTACGCTCACTAGGTGAGTAGGATCCACCAAGCCCAAGGCCCAGGTGGGCGTTGGTGCAGCAGCTAGATGGGTCACACGGGACACAAACAATCATGGGACAAGAGACTGCAGGCAGGATGTAGCAAACCGCAGGCAGGCAGATGTAAGGAAGCTGCAGGCAGGAGGAGGACCTCAGCAGGTGGATTTCAGGAAAACCGCAGGAAGGTGGACGTCCGGAAACCACAGGCAGGCGTAATACACGAGTAAGGTGTGTAGCAAACCAAGGTCCAGCAACACAGAAGTGTTAATGCAATACCAGGACACGATGGTGTGTCTCAGTGAACCTTACACAGGCCAGAGCTGATGCTCACATGCCGGGTCATCTGCAAGGCTTGACATGGAGTAGCATAGTTATGTGGACTGGGGTGAGGGAAAGAAAGAATGGATCCGGGACAGGTGCGTAACAATCTCTGTTCTGCTATTTACCCTAATCTGCTTCATCGCTATTGCAACTTCCATTACTCCAACCCCCATCCAGTCTTGACAGCCTCCGTTCTTTCAGCTCCAATCCAGCCTCGGCTCCTTAATCTGTCATCCAGAATTGACAGCCTGAGCTCCTTCAGCTCCCTTCCAACCTTGATAGCCTCAATTCCTTCAGCTGTTATCCATCCTTGACAGCCTCCGTTCCTTCAGCTCCCATCCAGCCTCGATAGCCTCCAATCCCTCATCTGCCATCAAGCCTTGACAGCTTCTGTTCCTTCAGCTGCCATCCAGCCTTGACAGCCTCCATTCCTTCAGTTGCCATCCAGCCTTAACAGCCTCCATTCCTTCAGTTGCCATCCAGCCTTGACAGCCTCCATTCCTTCAGTTACCATCCAGCCTTGACAGCCTCCATTCCTGCAGCTGCCATCTAGCCTTAAAGCCTCCATTCCTTCAGTTGCCATCCAGCCTTGACAGCCTCCATTCCTTCAGCTGTCATCCAACCTTAAAGCCTCCATTCCTTCAGTTTTCATCCAGCCTTAATAGCCTGCATTCCTTCAGTTGCCATCCAGCCTTAACAGACTCCATTCCTTCAGCTGTCATCCAGCCTTAAAGCCTCCATTCCTTCAGTTTTCATCCAGCCTTGACAGCCTCCATTCCTTCAGTTACCATCCAGCCTTAACAGCCTCCATTCCTTCAGTTGCCATCCAGCCTTGACATCCTGAATTGCTTCAGCTACTATAGCTTGCTATACTGATGTCATTTCTCCATTCTGCATTATGACTGTTCATCTGGACCAAGGGCTTCAAGGATCCATCTCACCAGGTGACACCTAACATACTCCTTCAGCTTCCATCCAGCCTTGACAGCGTCTGTTCCTTCAGTTGCCATCCAGCCTTTACAGCCTCCATTACTTCAGTTGCCATCCAGCCTTGTCAGCTTCTGTTACTTCAGCTGCCATCCAGCCTTGACAGCCTCCATTCCTTCAGTTGCCATCCAGCTTTGACAGCCTCCGTTCCCTCAGCTGCCATCGAGCCTTAAAGCCTCCAATTCTTCAGCTGCCATCCAGCCTTAAAGCCTCCATTCCTTTAGTTGCCATCCAGCCTTGACAGACTCAATTCCTTCAGGTGCCATCCAGCCTTGACAGCCTCCATTGCTTCAGTTGCCAACCAGTCTTGACAGCCTCCATTCCTTCAGCTGCCATCCAGCCTTAACTGCCTCCATTCCTTCAGCTGCCATCCAGCCTTAAAGCCTCCATTCCTTCAGTTGCCATCCAGCCTTGACAGCCTCCATTACTTCAGCTGCCATCTAGCCTTAAAGCCTCCATTCCTTCAGTTGTCATCCAGCCTTGACAGCCTCCATTCCTTCAATTACCATCCAGCCATGACAGCCTCCATTCCTTCAGTTGCCATCCAGCCTTGACAGCCTCCATTCCTTCAGTTGCCATCCAGCTTTGAAAGCCTCCATTACTTCAGTTGAAATCCAGCCTTGACAGCCTCCGTTCCTTCAGTTGCCATCCAGCCTTTACAGCCTCCATTCCTTCAGTTGCCATCCAGCCTTGACAGCCTCGGTTCCTTCAGCTGCCATCCAGCCTTGACAGCCTCCGTTCCTTCAGTTGTCATCCAGCCTTAAAGCCTCCATTACTTTGGTTGCCATCCAGCCTTGACAGCCTCCATTCCTTCAGTTGCCATCCAGCCTTGACAGCCTCCATTCCTTCAGCTGCCATCCAGCCTTTACAGCCTCCATTCGTTCAGTTGCAATCCAGCCCTGACTGCTTCCGTTCCTTCAGCTGCCATCCAGCCTTGACAGCCTCTGTTCCTTCAGTTGCTATCCAGCCTTGAAAACCTCCATTCCTTCAGCTGCCATCCAGCCTTGACAGCCTCCATTCCTTCAGTTGCCATCTAGCCTTGACAGCCTCCGTTCCTTCAGTTGCCACTCAGACTTGACAGCCTCCATTCCTTCAGCTGCCATCCGGCCTTAGCAGCCTCCATTCCTTCAGTTGCCATCCAGCCTTGACAGCCTCCATTCCTTCAGCTGTCATCCAGCCTTAAAGCCTCCATTCCTTCAGTTGCCATCCAGCCTCGACAGCCTCCATTCCTTCAGTTGCCATCCAGCCTTGAGAGCCTCCATTCCTTCAGTTACTATCCAGCCTTGACAGCCTCCATTCCTTCAGTTGCCATCCAGCCTTGAGAGCCTCCATTCCTTCAGTTACCATCCAGCCTTGAGAGCCTCCATTCCTTCAGTTGCCATCCAGCCTTGACAGCCTCCATTCCTTCAGTTGCCATCAAGCCTTGACAGCCTCCATTCCTTCAGTTACCATCCAGCCTTAACAGCCTACATTCCTTCAGTTGCCATCCAGCCTTGACAGCCTCCATTCCTTCAGCTGTCATCCAACCTTAAAGCCTCCATTCCTTCAGTTTTCATCCAGCCTTAACAGCCTCCATTCCTTCAGCTGCCATCCAGCCTTGACAGCCTCCATTCCTTCAGCTGTCATCCAGCCTTAGAGCCTCCATTCCTTCAGCTGTCATCCAGCCTTAGAGCCTCCATTCCTTCAGTTTTCATCCAGCCTTGACAGCCTCCATTCCTTCAGTTACCATCCAGCCTTGACAGCCTCCATTCCTTCAGCTGCCATCCAGCCTTGACATCCTGAATTGCTTCAGCTACTATAGCTTGCTATACTGCTGTCATTTCTCCATTCTGCATTATGACTGTCCATCTGGACCAAGGTCTTCAAGGATCCATCTCACCAGGTGACACCTAACTTATACTAAATCTTAAAACCAAAAAAAATTGAAACATTAGCGTCCATGCATGCCTGAACCAGTACCAGTACCTGTGCTTGAAACCCTGTCCAGTCTGAACCAGCTCCAATATCTGTTTCATCTGCATCCGGTCCTGCCTTGGACTTTGAGTCCGTGTCTGCTGACATGACCCCTGGGGTCAGCTGCTGTGGTCTGTCCTGGAGTGGCACCTGGCATCCACCTGTGGCTCAAGTCTAACCACACCATCAGGGGCTATAATGAAAACCCAGGTGGTCTCTTAGTTATGCCCCTTCAGCCAGTGGCGCAGTGGGTCTGTGATCCTCAAGCGTGAAAAAAATCAATTTTTCAATATGTTGAACTGTTCTATACCAAGCTGCCCAACATTTCAAAGCTGACAAGTTCCCTTTAAATCCTTATATAAAGATTATTTTGGAGCATATTTTACCATAACATGTTATAGTATACGTTATATTACTAATGTATAAATATATTATACAGTTTTTTGCCCATACAAATTTTCATTAAAATTTTTTCAAATTTGCCAGTTGCTGCTGCATTTTCCACCCTAGAAACCCAAAAGAAAATTGGACACTCGAGCTAACAGTACTATAACCTCTTTATTACAAAGTGTACTTAAAACATCATATAAAGACGGCAATAATCAATAAATATAAAAACGACACAATTAGAAATGACAGGCGAATAGCCTAGAACCACATACAGAGGCACAATATTGCAAAAGTAATGCCAAAGTAGCCACCATCGTAGTCTCAACAGACCACACTAGTAGGCCCCTTAAAAAATAGTGAGGAAAGAATGGTTGTAGATGACGAGAAAAAAGCTAACATATTAAACACCTTCTTCTCCACGGTATTCACGGTGGAAAATGAAATGCTAGGTGAAATCCCAAGAAACAATGAAAACCCTATATTATGGGTCACCAATCTAACCCAAGAAGAGGTGCGAAACCGGCTAAATAAGATTAAAATAGATAAATCTCCGGGTCCGGATGGCATACACCCACGAGTACTAAGAGAACTAAGTAATGTAATAGATAAACCATTATTTCTTATTTTTAGGGACTCTATAGAGATGGGGTCTGTTCCGAAGGACTGGCGCATAGCCAATATTCAAAAAGGGCTCTAAAAGTGAACCTGGAAATTATAGGCCAGTAAGTCTAACCTCTATTGTTGGTAAAATATTTGAAGGGTTTCTGAGGGATGTTATTCTGGATTATCTGAATGAGAATAATTGTTTAACTCCATATCAGCATGGGTTTATGAGAAATCGCTCCTGTCAAACCAATCTAATCAGTTTTTATGAAGAGGTAAGCTATAGGCTGGACCACGGTGAGTCATTGGACGTGGTATATCTCGATTTTTCCAAAGTGTTTGATACCGTGCCGCGCAAGAAGTTGGTACACAAAATGAGAATGCTTGGTCTGGGGGAAAATGTGTGTAAATGGGTTACTAACTGGCTTAGGGATAGAAAGCAGAGGGTGGTTATAAATGGTATAGTCTCTAACTGGGTCGCTGTGAAAAGTGGGGTACCGCAGGGGTCGGTATTGGGACCTGTTCTCTTCAACATATTCATTAATGATCTGGTAGAAGGTTTACACAGTAAAATATCAATATTTGCAGATGATACAAAACTATATAAAGCAGTTAATACAAGAGAAGATAGTATTCTGCTACAGATGGATCTGGATAAGTTGGAAACTTGGGCTGAAAGGTGGCAGATGAGGTTTAACAATGATAAATGTAAGGCTATACACATGGGAAGAAGGAATCATTATCACCATTACATACTGAACGGGAAACCACTGGGTAAATCTGACAGGGAGAAGGACTTGGGGATCCTAGTTAATGATAAACTTACCTGGAGCAGCCAGTGCCAGGCAGCAGCTGCCAAGGCAAACAGGATCATGGGGTGCATTAAAAGAGGTCTGGATACACATGATGAGAGCATTATACTGCCTCTGTACAAATCCCTAGTTAGACCGCACATGGAGTACTGTGTCCAGTTTTGGGCACCGGTGCTCAGGAAGGATATAATGGAACTAGAGAGAGTACAAAGGAGGGCAACAAAATTAATAAAGGGGATGGGAGAACTACAATACCCAGATAGATTAGCGAAGTTAGGATTATTTAGTCTAGAAAAAAGACGACTGAGGGGCAATCTAATAACCATTGTAGCATGGCTAAAGGGTCTGTAGTCGACGGGAGGTATGTGCCACATAAGTGCCTTGTTGTTGTAATGTAGCCCGGAGTATTTCTTTCTTGCACATAACCTTGTATATATATATGTGTTTCAGGACCTGTGGTAATGTCAGACCACATGGCTAATCATGTGATGGGTTCTGGGTGTAGTTAGCTCTATATAAGACTGGCTAAGGCTTTACACAGCAGATATGTATGGAGGTGGAACCCTCCTGAGTGTGTTAAAGCTCCAGGACTGAGCCTGAAGGACTGGACACTTGTTTTCTTGCCTGAGCCAGAGGCTATTTGTTTTCTGTTATTTTTACCAAATGGTTTATGATGCAATATACCTTTGTGAACTTTTAAAGGAACGTGCCTCCTGAGTGTCAGCCGTCGCACCTGAGTGAGTGAAATCCCTACAATTGGTGGTAGACGTGCGCGCAGCGTTCCCAGCGGAGACTTAAGTCTGTTATTGAATGTCCTGGGTCAAGGCTATTGCAAGCCAGCAAGCATTGCCGGAGAAAATGGAGGACCTGCTGAAACATTTGATCCAGATGCAGTCACAGCAGCAAGAGACCAACAAGCTGTTAATACAGCAGATACAACAGAGCCAGCAGGAGCAACGGCAGCAGATGCAACAGAGCCAGCAGGAGCAACGGCAGCTGATACAACAGAGCCAGCAGGAGCAACGGCAGCAGATGCAACAGAGCCAGCAGCAGATGCAGCTTCTGGCAATCGCCATCCAGGGCAAGACGAGCGCCCCAACCCCAGGTCTGGCTGATGACACCCACGTCCGGAAGACGGTAAGACGCGCATTGCAAAAAATGACTCCCGGGGATGATGTTGAGGCCTTCCTGACAGTGTTTGAGAGGGTCGCTGAGAGGGAAAAACTTCCGCCAGAGCAGTGGGCAGAGGTACTGGCACCATACCTGATGGGAGAACCGCAGAAGGCGTACTATGATTTGACCTTGCAGGATGCCAAAGAGTATCACAAATTGAAAGTTGAGATTCTCACACGTTTGGGGGTGACACTGACTGTCAGGGCACAGCGAGTTCACTGCTGGGCCTATCACCGGGACAAACCGCCTCGCTCTCAAATGTTTGACCTGTTGCACCTGGTCCAGAAATGGCTACAGCCAGAGTCGTGTACACCTGCACAGATGGTGGAACGAGTGATGATGGATCGGTTTGTGCATTCCCTCCCGAGGTCCATACAGACTTGGGTTGCCCAGGGTGATCCCCAGAATGCCGATGAGCTGATCGGACTGGTTGAGAGATACCAAGGGTTGGAAGGCTCCTCCGGGAGGCAACCCATGCCGCACTGGGGGTCCCAGAAGAGAGCTGAGTCCCAAAAAGGGGTGGGACGTCCAAGGTCACAAAGGGCGGGGGAGGTGGTGCCCAAGGTCCCTACGGGTGGTGTTATTTGTTGAAGGTGCCACAGGCCAGGACATATAGCTGCCCATTGTTCCCAGACCACTGAGCAGATGGACTGCAGCATGGGACGCCGTTGTTCATACTATGAATTCTCCACCCAACGAGGGACCTCAAGCGTGTCCCGTAAAGGTGAACGGTCGTGCAGTAACGGCACTGTTAGACTCGGGGAGCCTAGTGACCCTGGTGAGGGCCACTTTTCCTCTCCACCTGCTCCCGGGAAAGAAGATCGGAGTGGGGTGCATACATGGTGATGCAAAGGACTACCCTATGGCCAGGGTGGACATTGAAACGGCATGTGGCACTGAGTCCCACATAGTCGGCGTCGTGCAGGACTTGTTGCACCCTATAATTATTGGCCGGGATTTCTGTTTGTTTTGGGATTTGTGGGGAAAAGCTTCTGAGCTCCCTAGCAAGAGTAGGGAACCAATGAACCCTGGAAGGGTGTCGCCACACCCAGAGTCAGACGGGTTTCCTTTTTGTGTTCTGGTTGGGTATGAGGAGGAAGTGTCCCCTGCATCTGACATTCTGGAGTTAGAGGTGACCGGCGAAAATTTTGGGACTGCCCAACATAGGGACCCCACTCTGAGGGAAGCCTTTAATAATGTCACAGTTATTGATGGGGTGGTACAGGAGCCGGGGGCGGACACAAGATTTCCCCATTTTCTAATGAGTGGGGAGTTGTACCGGGTCACCAAAATAAGGGAGGAGTTGGTAGAGCAGTTGGTAGTGCCCGGTCCATTTAGACGGAAGGTGTTGGATATGGCCCATTCACACATCTTGGTTGGACACCTAGGGGTGGAAAAAACGCAGGAACGGGTTGTGCAGAGGTTCCATTGGCCTGGGTGTCACCGGGAAATAGTGAACTATTGCAGGTCCTGCCCTACATGTCAGCTAACTGCTCCCACTCCTCCTTTCCGGAACCCCCTTGTGCCACTGCCCATTATTGAGGTGCCATTCGAGAGAATTGCCATGGACTTGGTCGGTCCCTTAGTTAAATCAGCCCGGGGCCATCAGTATATATTAGTCATCCTGGACTATGCCACACGCTATCCTGAGGCAATTCCCTTGAGAAATTCTTCTTCAAAGAGTATAGCTCGCGAGTTGGTCCATGTCTTTTCCCGGACAGGTCTGCCAAATGAGATCCTGACTGACCAGGGGACACCTTTCATGAGCAAGGTGATGAGGGAATTATGCAAAGCCCTGAAAATCTCCCAGTTGAGGACCTCGGTGTACCATCCCCAGTCAGATGGCCTTGTTGAGAGGTTTAACAAGACACTGAATGCTGAGAAAAGCTATAGAGAAAGACGGTACATTATTAGGTTCTATAGAAGGACGTAGATCTGGGGATTTATTATGATGGAATATAGGCTGAACTGGATGGACAAATGTCTTTTTTCGGCCTTACTAACTATGTTACTATGTTACTATGGTAGAGACTGGGATTGTCTCTTACCCTATCTGATGTTTTCTGTTGTGAATTCTGTTATCGAACTCCCTCCTGTGGTCATGAATGGTACTTCGGCGAGTTCTGTCCATGGACTCCCTCTGGTGGCTGTGAGTGGAGCTGCTGCTTCTGAGGTTCCTTCCACAGGTGATGTAGTTTATTCTTTGGCTGGCTGCTCTATTTAACTCCACTCAGATCGTTACTCTATGCCAGCTGTCAATGTTCTTGTACTGGTTCAGTTCGGTCTTGGATCTTTCTGGTGACCTGTCTACTCCAGCAGAAGCTAAGTCCCTGCTAGTTTATTATTTGTTCATTGTTTTCTTGTCCAGCTTGCTATCATGATTTTGCTTTGCTAGCTGGAAGCTCTGGGATGCAGAGTGGCACCTCTGCACCGTGAGTCGCTGTGGAGGTCTTTTTGCACACTATGCGTGGTTTTTTGTAGTTTTTTTGTGCTGACCGCAAAGATACCTTTTCTATCCTCAGTCTGTTTAGTAAGTCTGGCCTCCCTTTGCTGAAACCTGTTTCATTTCTGTGTTTGTGACTTTCATCTTAACTCACAGTCAATATATGTGGGGGGCTTCCTTTGCCTTTTGGGAATTTCTTTGAGGCAAGGTAGGCTTTATTTTCTATCTCTAGGGCTAGTTAGCTCTTAGGCTGTGAAGAGGCGTCTAGGGAGAGTCAGGAACGCTACACGGCTATTTCTAGTGTGTGTGATGGGATTAGGGATTGCGGTCAGCAGAGCTCCCACTTCCCAGAGCTTGTCCTTGTTAGTTTAACCATCAGGTCTTTTCGGGTGCTCCTAACCACCAGGTCCATAACAGTTTTCCATTCGTGAAGTTCCTCAGGCCTCCACAGGGTTCTCACCGTTTGAGCTTCTATATGGCCGACATCCGCGAGGACTCCAGGATATAGCCAAGGAAACCTGGGAAGCCGAAGTCACGCCCCACAGAAGCGTCATTGAGCATGTGGCCCTGATGCAGCAGAGGATTGCAAAGGTGATGCCTATCGTGAAAGAACACCTCCAGGCAGAAGAAGCTCAGGCCAGAGTCTACAACCGGTCTGCAAGAGTGAGGCAGTTCAATCCGGGAGACCGAGTTCTTGTGTTAGTTCCGACGGTGGAAAGTAAGTTCTTGGCCAAATGGCAAGGGCCGTATGAGGTTGTCGAGAAACTTGGTGAAGTAAATGATAAAATTCACCAACCAGGAAGACGGAAACCATTCCAAGTATACCATGTAAACCTCATCAAGCCGTGGCAAGATAGAGAGCCGACAGTAACTCCATCGTTGTTTAGCAACCCAGAAGGTGAGGTTGGAGCGGTTACTATAGCGGAGACGCTATCGAAGACCCAGAAACAGCAATGCCGGGAGTTACTCCAGAAAAACAGGGACCTGTTTTCTGAGTTGCCTGGGTACACAAAGGTCAAAGAGCATGAGGTCCTGACAGAGCCACATGTGCGCGTGAACGTGAAGCCCTATAGAATTCCTGAGGCCCGTTGAGAAGTAGTCTCCAAGGAAGTGGAGCGTATGTTGAAGCTTGGAGTCATTGAGGAATCCAAGAGCGGTTGGTCGAGCCCAATTGTCCTGGTCCCAAAACCTGATGGGGAGTGGAGATTTTGCAACGACTATAGGAAGTTGAATGAGGTCTCCAAGTTCGACGCATATCCCATGCCCCGCGTTGATGAGCTCATCGAAAGGCTTGGGCCCGCTAGGTACATAACCACCTTGGATTTGACGAAGGGGTATTGGCAGATCCCCATGGCACAGGGAGCCAAGGAGAAGACGGCCTTTTCGACACCAGATGGATGCTTCCAATATGTACGGATGCCATTTGGCCTACAGGGAGCTCCGGCCACCTTCCAAAGGGCTATGGATAGAATCCCTGCACCCCACAAGGCATACGCTGCTGTGTACCTAGATGATATTGTCATCTTTAGCCCGGATTGGGAGTGTCATCTGGAGAAAGTCCAAGCGGTGTTTGATACTATAAGAGAGGCCGGATTTACAATAAACCCAAAGAAGTGTGCCTTGGGTAAAGAAGAAGCTAGTACCTTGGATATACATGGTGGGTCATGGAAGAATAAAACCCCAAATCAGTAAAGTGGAGGCAATTCAAACATGGCCAAAACCAGTTTCCAAGAAGCAAGTTAAAGCCTTCCTGGGAATCGTGGGATATTACAGGAGGTTCATCCCAAACTTCGCCACGATGGCTGCGCCTCTGACTCATCTGCTAATAGGGACAAAATCAGTAATGGTTAAGTGGTCCGAAGAAACAGAGTCAGCCTTCCAAGAAATGAAAGAGGCTTTATGTAAGCAACCCGTTCTGATGGCCCCAAACTTCAAGAAAGAGTTTATTCTTCAGACAGATGCCTCAGATGTTGGGGTGGGAGCAGCCCTTTCCCAAGAACTACATGGGGAGGAGCATCCTGTTTTCTATCTGAGTAGGAAGCTGTCCTCGTCTGAAAAGAACTACTCAGTCGTTGAGAAGGAGTGCTTGGCCATAAAATGGGCAGTGGACACATTTCGGTACTATCTGCTGGGACGTAAATTTAGACTGATATCCGACCATGCCCCACTTAGGTGGATGAGGGAAACGAAGGGTAGAAATGCTAGAGTCACCTGTTGGTTCTTAGCCCTGCAGGACTTCAGTTTCCATGTGGAACATAGGGCCGGAAAGCTGCACGGTAATGCGGATGCCCTATCAAGAATCCCTTGTTTAGTGGGGGAAAGTGCCAAGCCCCACGGCTTTAGGCAGAGGGGGGAGGTATGTAGCATGGCTAAAGGGTCTGTAGTCGACGGGAGGTATGTGCCACATAAGTGCCTTGTTGCTGTAATGTAGCCCGGAGTATTTCTTTCTTGCACATAACCTTGTATATATATGTGTTTCAGGACCTGTGGTGATGTCAGACCACATGGCTAATCATGTAATGGGTTCTGGGTGTGGTTAGCTCTATATAAGACTGGCTAAGGCTTTACACAGCAGATATGTATGGAGGTGGAACCCTCCTGAGTGTGTTAAAGCTCCAGGACTGAGCCTGAAGGACTGGACACTTGTTTTCTTGCCTGAGCCAGAGGCTATTTGTTTTCTGTTATTTTTACCAAATGGTTTATGATGCAATAAACCTTTGTGAACTTTTAAAGGAACGTGCCTTCTGAGTGTCAGCCGTCGCACCTGAGTGAGTGAAATCCCTACACCATGTATAAGTATATAAGGGGACAATACAAATATCTAGCTGAGGATCTGTTTATACCAAGGAAGGTTACAGGCACAAGGGGGCATTCTTTGCGTCTGGAGGAGAGAAGGTTTTTCCACCAACATAGAAGAGGATTCTTTACTGTTAGGGCAGTGAGAATCTGGAATTGCTTGCCTGAGGAGGTGGTGATGGCGAACTCAGTCGAGGGGTTCAAGAGAGGCCTGGATGTCTTCCTGGAGCGTAACATTATTGTATCATACAATTATTAGGTTCTGTAGAAGGACGTAGATCTGGGGATTTATTATGATGGAATATAGGCTGAACTGGATGGACAAATGTCTTTTTTCGGCCTTACTAACTATGTTACTATGTTATTATGTTACTATGTAAAGGAAACTGACAAAAGGAGAGAGTGGTGCACAAGAGATGGGCCCTGTGACAAAACGCCTAGTCGTCCAACCCCAAGTTCACCAGGCAGAGCGGTAATGGGCCAGGACGGAACAGGGAACATGAGACAAAGAGAGTGCCCTGGGTGTAGGTTCCAAGTCGTCAACAAGCAAAGAAGTTCAGTAACGGCCATAGTGGCAAACTAGTTCCCTTAAGGGAAAGGAGGACGCGGAGCCGCATGTTGAGGACAGGACTCTCACTTATTGGACTGTGGTACTGTGGTGATTTTTGGGAAGGCAGAGGAACTTGGGGTGCAGAAACTAGTAAGCCTGTAAGACTGCCGTCACACTAGCAGTATTTGGTCAGTATTTTACATCAGTATTTGCAAGCCAAAACTAGGAGTGGATGATAAATGCAGAAATGGTGCATATGTTTCTATTATACTTTTCTTCTAATTATTCCACTCCTGGTTTTGGCTGACAAATACTGATATAAAATACTGACCAAATACTGCTAGTGTGACGGCAGCCTAAGAGGTAGAGAGACCATCTGTGAAGATGCTTCATGTTGTAAAGGAAACGTATGCGAAGTTATGCACCCGCTATCTATTGTACATAGTTCCCACCAAGTTGATGTTCCGTAAAAGACGATCTGGTTCAGGCCAGCCAAAGTCACCTGCGTCATGGGGCCTTTAATGGCGTAGCACCCTTGTAGACAAAGCCCATACTTCCAGTGAGGACCCCCATTTTGATGTAGCGTGACGGGGCATGGAAGATGAGTACCTCACCCACGACTACCGCCCCGTCAATTTGGCATATCCGCAGCAAAAAAAATACTTTCTATTATACCCACAAACAGCGGGATCCTGTCCAATGATGTCTCTGATCTTGACTCAGCGCCTCCTATCTTCCTACAATCGCCGTTCTCCTTCCTTGCTTCATGTGGATGATGCATCCTACGTCATTCACACATTGTCCCCCTTTGCACTGCAGTATAACTGCACCTCGCTATACCCTGCTGAGGGCAGAGCAATGTACTGTAGAGCACATGCATCGGGAAGGTCAAAGTGAGCTGATGACTTTGAAGTGAAGCGCAGGGAAGGGTGAATCACTCCTGTGCATTAGTGCAATTGGGAGACGCTATGTGGATGACGTAGGATGCGTCTTCCACCTGAAGCAAGCAGGCGGACAGTGATTGCGATGAAAGTAGGTGCCGGATCAAGACAAGCTATTCTGGTATGCTAAACCTGCCGCTATCAACAAGTTTGGCCAATGGTCTAATGTGTATGGGGGCATCTTCAAAATGATGGTAGGGAGTGATGTTGATCAGGCTTGTCCGATTTCGGACTACCAATCGCATTATTCTCCCTGAGACAAGCTACTGTCCAGATGTCAGTTGGTTTCTCATAGAGAACACAGGTGCCCACCGCCAAATGTATGACCGGCCTTAGTCTAGTAAATATTCGCCATTTTTTTTAAGTTTGCCTTTTAACAGAGGTTTGGTCTCCTACTGTATATGCTTTGCACCTAGAGTGTAATAATTCCAGAACACAGTGCAATAAGAAGGCACCATACTCTGGCACGTGTTATGCTAATAGCACAGAACTGAAGGGACTCCATGTTTTAGATAACACAAGTTGTGATCCTAGCCAAAAGTAGTTGGATATTTCATTGATGTTGTCCCACGATGATACGGATATGGGGTTTTGCTATATGGTTACATGGCACGTGTAAAGCACGTTAAGAATTTGATGAACATTTGAATGCATCAACCCGGTCTATGAAATATTCAATACTATTGGTTTTCTACTCCTTTTCTTGGTGATCCTATTTATTCTAATGGATGTAAACCTCACAGGTGTAGGATACCCTAAGGAATTTACCACCGCCATACATTTGTAACATAAGATGATGCTATGCAGTAGTTCCATATGAAAAAGATCACATTTTTGCTCAGCTTTGGGAATGCATTGGATTTTGCAATATTTAGAATAAACCTTAATTTGGTCTATTTTCCGTGCACTCGAGGGTAACCGTTCCTTGATTTGAGAAGATGCAGTGACTTCCTGCCCTAAATCATTTCTTTGTAACATCTGCCCTGCTATTTCCTCGCTGTTCTTCCATCATTTAATGAGGCCTCGTGTGTCACGCCTGTGTCCACCCATCCGTCCCTGTGTCCCAATATTAGGTCTTTGCTTTCAGGCTACTTTCCAATTACAAATCAAATGTGATGGTGCAGACAACACCTATCCAGATCATCCCTTTGTGTTCTGCTGCCTCACTAATGCAGATTAGCCCTGAGCTGTCAGTTGACAAAGATTAATAACACTGCACCAAGTCCTTTGTTTCTCTCTGTGGCCGTTTAGTGTGAAATACTATCCAAAAACATTATCCATCCTCTATTAATCCCACAAATTTGTTCACACCATGCACACGGTTTAGGGCAATTTACAACAGGAACATACTGAGCACAATTGCATTTAATTACTTGGGTTCTAATTACATTCATTAAAGGCTAATAAAATAAATGAAAGAAGCAGCTTTAAAGACTTTGGTAAAATACACAGGCCTAGTCGCTGCCGTGAAACATGGGTGACAGCTTGTAGGGGGTAAAAGTTTTAAGGGAGTGTTCACACTGCAATTAGAAAAGCACTCTCTGAGGCTCGATTTTAAGTTTCTTAAATATATTATTAAAATTTAGGAATGTATCAAGTTGACAACTCTATGTATTGAAAGGAACAAGGAAAGGCACGGTCAGGGAAACTGTTATTATTGATATATACATTTATTATGTTAAAGCCAACATACACATAAGATTAAATTGATCCAAACCTTCCAATTTGATGGGGCTAGCTGACCATCTGATGTGTATGGGGGGGTCTCAAAACCCCCCATGATGTTCTTGAGATGTCGAAAGAGAGTAGGATCAGGCAGTTTATTACGGACGAGGCCACATTTTTCAAATCTGACATGTGTCACTTTACGTAGCAATAACTCTGGAATGCTTCTACATATCCAAGTGATTTTTTTTTTTTTTCGTGAGACATTGTACTTTATGTTAGTGGTAAATTTAGGGCAATATGCTTTGCGTTTATTTATAAAAATATCAGAAATTTGCCAAGAAATGTTTACATTTTTTTTCAAACTTTGATTGATTATCACTTTAACACAGATAGTCCTACTACATAAAATTGTTTCTAACATTTATCTCATGCCTGCTTTACATCAGTACCATTTGTAAAATATTCTTTTATTTTTTTAGGATGTTTGAAGCTTTAAAACTGTAGCAGCATTTTCCATTTTTTTCAAGGAAACATGCAAAACTTATTTTTTAATGACCTATTCAGATTTGAAGTGACTTTGTGGACCCATATATTGGAAAAAAAACTCATAACATTAGCAACTACCAATTGGCTGCAGGGTTCACATGATATAACAATGTCATGTGATCCCCGGGAGGCCCTGCGCCTATATTCCTCAAATGACGCCAACATTGGAGGTGAGTATATAAGCAGGTTGTGGGATGCAGAAACGGACAGGAGGCAGACCCAGGGTTAACAAGGGGTTTAATAAACAGTAGTTACTCCTCGCAGGAAGATATGTACACAAGGAGCAAGGTTATACCTGATACAGAGAGAACTAATAGGGGGAAGGTTTTTTAACGAACAGGGGAGAATAATACAAATAATACTCTTAAAACTTTGGGCATCAGCCACGGGTGTGTTCCTGCCCATGACTGAGGAAGTTTAGATTACGTGACAAAAAAAAAAAAACGATCTGTCACAGTTCTGTGAAAAAAATGGGGGAACTTCCCTGGCATTAACAGTGTCCTCCTGTGGTCCTGATGATGGCGGTGTCCTCTGGTGGTCCTGGCGGTGGCGATGTACTCAGTTGAACCTGGTGATGACGGTGATAGTCTGTGGTATTATCACGGGCACTGGCCCCAACGGATGAAGAGAGGAAGGAGGAATAGTCTCTTCCCTCAGTGGTGAGAGTCCCTACAATGCCGGACCCTATGACACTGTCCCAACACACTCTATAATGGCCAGCTTGGTCCACTGTGCCGTACCGATGAGCACCTGTATCCCGTACGCAGACCTTGCCTCTCACGGTCAGTACTTCCGGCCTTGGTGGTCTTGTCACCGTTGTCGGCTGAGTTAGCAGTCTCTTAAAGGTCTGCAATGTAAGCGGGGACAGCGGTGTTAGCGAGGACAGCGTTATCTGTGGTGTTTCAGTGGGTCCCTGTCGGTCGTTTACTGTCAGTGCGTCCGCTCGTCCCCGGCTCCAGTCAGTGCCGTGTCACCTCACAGCTGATCTTCTCTGACAGGACTCTCGCACGCGCCGTTCCCGCCTGAACTGTTTGAATTTCTGCACGTGCATTAACTGTCTGCTTAGCCGCGCCCCTTCTCTCGAGCACATAGACCCGACAGTTCCGGATGAGGCAAACCTGGTTAGTTTCTCCCCCTTACATTTACCAGCTGTATTTATTTTATATGGTAGAATATAAGAATATAGCCATAAAGAAAAAGTTGTATAAGTAGTGGACAATTCCTTCGAATTTAGTCACTGGAACTATTTATTTCTCACTCCTTTTTCCTCACATAAAACACATGTACGTTTGGCCGATATGAGCAATCGTGTATATGGGGGAGTTAGAAATATAGAATGCTATTTTAAGGGGCATTACCACTAGAAGGCTGTTGATTTTAACTAGTGCTGCCTCATAGATGTCAGCTGAATTGAAACCAACATTATTAGCAGAATCTGAGAATTGGAATAAGATATGGCAGCACAGTGGCTCAGTGGCTAACACTGTTGCATTGCAGCGCTGGGGCCCTGGATTCAAATGCTATCAAGGACGACATTTACAAGGAGTTTGTACGCTTTCCCTTTGTTTGCGTGGGTTTTCTCTGGGATCTCCGCTTTTCTCCCACACTCTAAAGATAAACTGATAGGGAAATGTAGATTGTGAGCTCCAATGGGGACAGTGATGATGATGTCTGTACAGTGCTGTGGAATATAATAGCGCTATATAACATAATGTCACAGTTTCATCATTGTGGCCTAGGGACGCTGTAAGAGACAGTTCGGCTGCCCTATGGGATCTAGAGTGAGCTGAACTGTCAGTATTGTGAGTGACAGTCCAGTCATCCAATCTGATACTGGGGCGTGCTGAGGTGTCACTACTTTGCTTGCTGCTCAATCTGGACTAGATTGAGGGCATTTTCTTGTGTACCTCCTGTCTCTAGTGATTTGCTGGCTATTTAGCTTGCTAGCTGTGATTTGTCCAGTGTCAGTTGAAGCTGAGCATTGTTTGGAGTAGCACTCCTGTATCCTATATAATCTGGGCCCTGGCTAGCACACATTGTCAGAGTTAGCTTTTATTGCATGGCTGGAGGTTGTTAGTGGTTATTATTAGAGAAAGGAGTTTGGTGGATTTATCTGGGACTGTTGCTAGATTTTGGGTGTCTGATAATTCCCTTTTTTCTTCTCCTTTTTTTTAACCCCATCCTCTACTCCCTGATGCTTTCCACAGTTACATGTGTGAATATATTTGGTATTTTTTCATTATCCCTGTTCGTACTACCTTGTTAGTCTGGTTTGGTGTACTACAGTATAATAATACTCCCCTCTTCCCTGGGTGTGGGAAGGGTACAAACTGAGGGCGGATTCAGGAGCTAAGGTAAGGTACATGACCCCGGCATCTTCACTACCAGAAGTAATCCGGGGAGCAGGCCGAACTAGGGTGTCCCCTACTGTTGGGCACAGGGAAGGAGCCCCTGGTCCTGGGACACCCAACAACAGAGTTGTGAAATTAGCTCTGACCAAAACCACTTTTTGATCCATTATGGATCCTATCACTGTTCTGACAAGGTGACAAGGCATCTGCTGCAGCTTAGACTAGAGGTTGCAGATCCACGCACTGTTGTTTTACAGCACCCTAACGCATGTTTAGGGACCGTGACATCTAGGCAACCCTTAGTAGAGCCCAAGATCACTTTGTCTGACAGGTTCTCTGGGGGGCATGACAAGTTTGTTGTTTTCAACTATACTTCAGGTTATCTCTTTGTTATTCAGAAACCGAGGAGCAACGGGTGGGGATAATAATCTCGCTCTTTCAGGGTGATCCCTAAGCATGGGTATTCTCTCTCTCCCGTCTGACTACCAGTTGATCCAGAAGGTGTAGGAATGTTTTCTGGTGCTGGATCATGTATATGATGACCCCGACCCCGTCTCCCTGGCTGAGTCCACACTACATCAGCTTCATCAGGGAGACCGGCCGGCGGAGCAGTATTGCTCTGAGTTTTGGAGGTGGTCTACTGATGCTAAGTTGAATGATCTCACACTCCGTAGCCTGTTCTGTGAAGGGATATCTGTAAGGGTGAAGGATGCCGTAGCCCTGTATGAGACTCCAGTTTGCCTTGAGGAGGCCATGTCTCTGGCTATCTGGGTGGATCGCCATCTTCGCCATAGACATAAGGAGACACCCCAATATGCAGGAGGTTTGGGGCCAAGGGAAACGTGGTCTGAGTCATCTGAGGAAGCCATGCAGTTGGGTGGGGCAACTCGTTCTGGAAAACAGTCTGTTAGCGCAAAGGGGAGTATGTTTTTACTGTGGAAGAAAGGGCCATTTCATGTGCACGTCAATCTCTATCTTACTGTAAACAGCAGCTGAAAAACTAAGGAGCCCGGGTTGTGGGGAGGTTAGCAAACCAGGTGCCCATATCTCCTCCATTGGTCGGACACAATTTTTTCTGCCGGCTGAAATCCATCTGGGCAAAAATAAGGTGGTTATTTCTGCTTTTCTGGACAGTGGGGCAGGGTTTAACTTGATTAACCCTAAGATCGTCCAGGGCCCCAAACCACATACACTGTCCAGACCTATACCCATAATCACCATTGACTCCGCAACCTTGAGACAGGGATATTTTACGCAAGCCGTCCAGGGGTTACATCTACAGGTAGGGGCCATGCACTCAGAAGTTACTGACTGTTATGTGGTTCTTGGACTTAAAAAGAAAAGAATGTCCAGCTTCACCGAATCCGTAAAAAAGAGTTTTCTTTATTCACAAACTTTGAACATAGAGGATACAGACTTCAGCACAAACCATATGAGTAAGAATCTCGCGTTTCTGGAGACTAAGCTCCCTTAATCATGACATGATAGGTAGCCATGCACTCAGAAGGTACTGACTGTTAAGTGGTTCTTGAACTTCCTTGGCTCACTCTGCACAAACCATGTGGTAGACTGGCAGACTCGGAAGGTGGTAAAGTGGAGTGAGTATTGTCAAGGAGACTGATTGGGCACCAGACTTGCAAAGGGGGATACCCAGTCTGTGTCTAAATACCTGTCGGGTTTTGGGGATGTGTTCTCGAAGCAGGGGTGCCAAGAACTTCCTCCCCATCGTCATTATGACTGCTCTGTAAATCTTGTCTCTGGGGCCAAGTTGCCAAACAGCAGACTATTTAATATCTCAGGTCCAGAGAAGCAGGCCATGAAGGACTATATTGCAGAAAGTTTGGCAAAGAGTCATACCAGACCATCCTCATTCCACATTGCTGCGGGGTTCTTTTTTATAAAGAAAAAGGATGGGGGTTACGTCCATGCCTAGATTTCCGCAAACTCAGTATGATTATATCATTAATGTATTCACCTGACCTTGAGTCTCATCAGGTACATGTCAGGCAGGTCTTACAGATACTCAGAGAGAATACATTATTTGTCAAACCAGAGAAATGTATGTTTTCGATGGAGGAGATCCCTTTTCTAGGATATGTGTTATTGTACACCAGTTTTCGCTTGGATCCGGCAAAAATCCAGGCGGTACTGGAATGGAATCATCCTGAGGATTTGAAGGCATAACAAAAGTTTTTGGGTTTCGCCAACTACCACCGAAAATTCATCCAAAACTTTTTGGTAGTGGCCATCACCAGGAAATGGACAGACTTTTCCAAGTGGTCAAGTCCAGCCATGGAGGCATTCGATACCTTCAAGGAGTGTTTTGCATCTGCACCGATTCTCATGCAGCCTGACATCAGCCTTTTATTGTAGAAGTTGACACATATGAAGTGGGGGTGGGGGCTGTATTGTCGTGGGGTGCGTCTCCTGGTAAATGCCGCCCATGTTCATACTTTTATAAAAAACTGTCATCTGTGGAGAGAAATTATGACATTGGTAACAGTGAACTCTTGGCTATCAAGTGGGCCTTTGAAGAGTGGCGCCATTTTCTGAAGGCGTCAGTTCATCCACTTATGGAAGTCACTGATCATAAAAATCTCGTATATCTAGAGTCTGCAAAATGTCTAACGCCTTGAGAGGCAAGATGGGCACCCGAGTAGTGACAAAACCTGTCTGTTTTTCAACATTTTTAATAATTTTTTAATAAAGTCACAAAATAATATTTTTTTCATAATCACTAAAATACATTTTAAAGGGAACCTGTCACCCCCAAAATCGAAGGTGAGCTAAGCCCACCAGCACCAGGGGCTTTTCTACAGCATTCTGTAATGCTGTAGATAAGCCACTGATGTATCCTGAAAGATGAGAAAAAGAGATTAGATTATACTCACCCAGGGGCGGTCCCGATCTGGTTCTGGTCCGATGGGTGTCACGGTCCGGTCTGGGGCCTCCCATCTTCTTACAATGACGTTCTCTTCTTATATTAATGCTGCGGCTCCAGCGCAGGCGTACTTTGTCTGCCCTGTTGAGGTACTTTGTATTCACCTTTACATAACAATTATTTTAAACTAGATGGCAGCCCGATTCTAAAGAATTGGGAGTCTAGAATCCATATATACTTGAAATTCGGCAGGAGCTTGAAGAGCAACGTCACTGGGCCCGCCTCCACGCAGTAGAAACTTGCTGTGAGGTAAAAATTCAAAAATCACACCAAAATGGCGGGCGGAGTGTGTCACAGTACGGCACGTTTCTGATTGGTCGCTCGCAGCAGGCGGCAACCAATCAGACACTGGACACTGTTGACGTCACTTATCTCCGGACATTAGCTCCGGACATTAGCAGGAAGTAGTATTCTAGACAATTATATTTTAAATATCGGACATCTGTTGCTTTTTTTTGCGATGAAGAGTAGTCAGTAATAGCAATTTGGCAAAGCTTTTTTTTTAAATTAGTATGTTTCCTGCTTTTCATTTATTAATTAACACATTTATTTTTGTTTTGTTTTACGTACTGTGTCCTTTTTAAGATTGTAAAAGAGCTTTGGTGGTATCGAAATATCAAATATTTTTCTCTTTATCAGATTTCTGTTACAGTGAAAGTTCAGCCTCCTGCCTGCATAGTGAAGCTGACTAGATCAGTGGATCCAGCAGCTCCTTTCTAGACCCTACTCCCTGCGGACACACAATCACTGGTTTCAGAGGAGGAGAGTTATTTTGCACTTATGTATTTATACATATAATTTTTGGGTGCATAGATTATTTATAATTTTATTTGATGCCAATCAGTTTCAGTATGCCCTGCCCTGCGCATACATAGTTTCTGAATCAATTAATTGATCTCTGCATTTTGCATATTATTGTAGAGAAATAAATTGTTTTTAAATTATCAGCTTCAATAAAGTTTTAATACTATATGAATTTTATATGAATTGTTATAGAGATCAATTGTGTGACTATTATGTCTAAATAAAATATTAATTATCGTGAATGGTGGTCTTATGAATATTTTTTAAGGGTTATATGTTTCATTATGTAGCCTGATGGCTTCACTGCATGGGATCTTATAGGTTTACTGGCTGAATCCATCTTTAAGTTTGTTGGATGGAGTCTCAGCACTTTCTCTGTATTTACTGCATAGAAGAAAGTTTTCATCTGTATGCTATGTTCACACAAGTGAGATTTGCTTAACCCCTTTACCCCCAAGGGTGGTTTGCACGTTAATGACCGGGCCAATTATTACAATTCTGACCACTGTCCCTTTATGAGGTTATAACTCTGGAACGCTTCAACGGATCCCAGTGATTCTGACAATGTTTTCTCGTGACATATTGTACGTCATGACAATGGTAAAAATTCTTTGATAGTACCTGCGTTTATTTGTGAAAAAAACGGAAATTTGGCGAAAATTATGAAAATTTCGCAATTTTCCAACTTTGAATTTTTATGCAATTAAATCACAGAGATATGTCACACAAAATACTTAATAAGTAACATTTTCCACATGTCTACTTTAAATCAGCACAATTTTGGAACCAAAATTTTTTTTTTGTTAGGGAGTTATAAGGGTGAAAAGTTGACCAGCAATTTCTCATTTTTACAACACTATTTTTTTTTTAGGGACCACATCTCATTTGAAGTCATTTTGAGGGGTCTATATGATAGAAAATACCCAAGTGTGACACCAATCTAAAAACTGCACCCCTCAAGGTGCTCAAAACCATATTTAAGAAGTTTATTAACCCTTCTGGTGCTTCACAGGAATTTTTTGAATGTTTAAATAAAAATGAACATTTAACTTTTTTTCACAAAAAATTTAATTCAGCTCCAATTTGTTTATTTTACCAAGGGTAACAGGAGAAAATGGACCCCAAACATTGTTGTACAATTTGTCCTGAGTACGACAATACCCCACATGTGGGGATAAACCACTGTTTGGGCGCATGGCAGAGCTCGGAAGCGAAGGAGCGCCGTTTGACTTTTCAATGCCAAATTGACTGGAATTGAGATGGGACGCCATGTTTCGTTTGGAGAGCCCCTGATGTGCCTAAACATTGAAACCCCCCACAAGTGACACCATTTTGGAAAGTAGACCCCCTAAGGAACTTATCTAGAGGTGTGGTGAGCATTTTGACCCACCAAGTGCTTCACAGAAGTTTATAATGTAGAACCGTAAAAATAAAAAATCATATTTTTTCACAAAAATTAGAATTTCGCTCCCAATTTTTTATTTTCCCAAGGGTAAGAGAAGAAATTGGACCACAAAAGTTGTTGTACAATTTGTCCTGAGTACGCTGATACCCCATATGTGGGGGTAAAACCACTGTTTGGGCGGATGGGAGAGCTCGGAAAGGAAGGAGCGCCATTTGACTTTTCAATGCAAAATTGACAGGAATTGAGATGGGACGCCATGTTGCGTTTGGAGAGCCACTGATGTGCCTAAACATTGAAACCCCCCACAAGTGATACCATTTTGGAAAGTAGACCCCCTAAGGAACTTATCTAGATGTGTGGTGAGCGCTTTGACCCACCAAGGGCTTCACAGAAGTTTATAATGGAGAGCCGTAAAAATAAAAC
This sequence comes from Ranitomeya imitator, assembly GCF_032444005.1. Taxonomy (NCBI): domain Eukaryota; kingdom Metazoa; phylum Chordata; class Amphibia; order Anura; family Dendrobatidae; genus Ranitomeya; species Ranitomeya imitator. The sequence continues at coordinate 720,746,558 of NC_091282.1, read as the reverse complement.
AAAAATTTTTTACCACAAAAATTATTTTTTAGCCCCCAGTTTTGTATTTTCCCGAGGGTAACAGGAGAAATTGGACCCCAAAATTTGTTGTCCAATTTGTCCTGAGTGCGCTGATACCCCATATGTGGGGAGAAACCACTGTTTGGGCGCATGGGAGGGCTCAGAAGGGAAGGAGCTCCATTTGGAATGCAGACTTAGATGGAATGGTCTGCAGGTGTCAAATTGCATTTGCAGAGCCCCTAATTTACCTAAACAGTAGAAACCTCCCACAAGTGACACCATTTTGGAAACTAGACCCCCTAAGGAACTCATCTAGATGTGTTGTGAGAGCTTTGAACCCCCAAATGTTTCACTACAGTTTGTAACGCAGAGCCGTGAAAATTAAAAAAAAAAATCTTTCCCCCAAAAATTATTTTTTAGCCCCCAGTTTTGTATTTTCCCGAGGGTAAGAAGAGAAATTCAATCCCAAAAGTTGTTGTCCAGTTTGTCCTGAGTACGCTGATACCCCATATGTTGGGGGGAACCACCGTTTGGGCGCATGGGAGGGCTCGGAAGGGAAGGAGCTCCATTTGGAATGCAGACTTAGATGGAATGGTCTGCAGGCGTCACATTGCGTTTGCAGAACCCCTAATGTACCTAAACAGTAGAAACCCCCCACAAGTGACCCCATATTGGAAACTAGACCCCCAGGGAACTTATCTAGATGTGTTGTGAGAACTTTGAGCCCCCAAGTGTTTCACTACAGTTTATAACGCAGAGCTGTGAAAAAAAATCTTTTTTTTCCCCACAAAAATTATTTTTTAGCCCCCAGTTTTGTATTTTCCCAAGGGTAACAGGAGAAATTGGACCGCAAAAGTTGTTGTCCAATTTGTCCTGAGTACGCTGATACCCCATATGTTGGGGTAAACCCCTGTTTCGGCACACGGGAGAGCTCGGAAGGGAAGAAGCACTGTTTTACTTTTTCAACGCAGTATTGGCTGGAACTGAGATCGGACGCCATGTCGCGTTTGAAGAGCCCCTGATGTGCCTAAACAGTGGAAACCCCCCAATTATAACTGAAACCCTAATCCAAACACACCCCTAACCCTAATCCCAACAGTAACCCTAACCACACCTCTAACCCTGACACACCCCTAACCCTAATCCCAACCCTATTCCCAACTGTAAATGTAATCTAAACCCTAACTGTAACTTTAGCCCCAACCCTAACCCTAACTTTAGCCCCAACCCAAACTGTAGCCCTAACCCTAGCCCTAACCCTAACCCTAGCCCTAGCCCTAACCCTAGCCCTAACCCTAGCCCTAACCCCAGCCCTAACCCTAACCCTAATGGGAAAATGGAAATAAATACATTTTTTTAATTTTTCCCTAACTAAGGGGGTGATGAAGGGGGGTTTGATTTACTTTTATAGTGGGTTTTTTAGCAGATTTTTATGATTGGCAGCCGTCACACACTGAAAGATGCTTTTTATTGCAAAAAATATTTTTTGCGTTACCACATTTTGAGAGCTATAATTTTTCCATATTTTGGTCCACAGAGTCATGTGAGGTATTGTTTTTTGTGGGACGAGTTGCCGTTTTTATTGGTAACATTTTCGGGCACGTGACATTTTTTGATCGCTTTTTATTCCGATTTTTGTGAGGCAGAATGACCAAAAACCAGCTATTCATGAATTTCTTTTGGGGGAGGCGTTTATACCGTTCCGCGTTTGGTAAAATTGATAAAGCAGTTTTATTCTTCGGGTCAATACGATTACAGCGACACCTCATTTATATCATTTTTTTATGTTTTGGCGCTTTTATACGATAAAAACTATTTTATAGAAAAAATAATTATTTTTGCATCGCTTTATTCTCAGGACTATAACTTTTTTTTTGCTGATGATGAAGAGGTTAACTAGTGGGCCAGTTTTATAGGTCGGGCCGTTACGGACACGGCGATACTAAATATGTGTACTTTTATTGTTTTTGTTTTTTTTATTTAGATAAAGAAATGTATTTATGGGAATAATATATATATATATTTTTTTTTTACACATTTGGAAATTTTTTTTTTAACTTTTTTACTTTGTCCCAGGGGGGGACATCACAGATCAATGATCTGACAGTTTGCATAGCACTCTGTCAGATCATTGATCTGACTTACAGTGCTGCAGGCTTCACAGTGCCTGCTCTGAGCAGGCTCTGTGAAGCCACCTCCCTCCCTGCAGGACCCGGATCCGTGGCCATCTTGGATCCGGGCCTGGAGCAGGCAGGGAGGGAGGTAAGACCCTCGCAGCAACGCGATCACATCGCGTTGCTTCGGGGGGCTCAGGGAAGCCCGCAGGGAGCCCCCTCCCTGCGCGATGCTTCCCTGCACCGCCGGCACATCGTGATTATGTTTGATCGCGGTGTGCAGGGGGTTAATGTGCCGGGGGCGGTCCGTGACCACTCCTGGCACATAGTGCCGGATGTCAGCTGCAATAGGCAGCTGACACACGGCCGCGATTGGCTGCGCTCCCCCGTGAGCGCCGCCGATCGCGCTGGACGTACTATCCCGTCGGTGGTCATAAGGGCCCACCCCACCTCGACGGGATAGTACATCCGATGTCAGAAAGGGGTTAAAGGGAATCTGTCACCCCATTTTAGGCCTATAAGCTAAGGCCACTGCCATCAGGGGCTTATCTACAGCATTCTATTATGCTGTAGATAAGCCCCTGATGTAACCTGAAAGCTAAGAAAAACAAGTTAAATTATACTCACCCAGGGGCGGTCCGGTCCGATGGGTGTTGCGGTCCTGGTTCGGCGCCTCCCATCTTCATACGATGACGCCCTCTTCTTTGCTTCCTGTTGCTGCTCCTGCGCAGTCATACTTTGTCTGCCCTGTTGAGGGCAGAGCAAAGTACTGCAGTGCCCAGGCGCCGGGAAAGGTCAGAGAGGCCAGGCGCCTGCGCACTGCAGTACTTTGCTCAACAGGGCAGACAAATTAAGTCTGCGCCGGAGCCACGAAAAGAAGCAAAGAAGAGGATGTCATCGTATGAAGATGGGAGGCACTCGACCAGGACCGCAATGCCCATCGAACCGGACAGCACTAGGAACGCCCCTGGGTGAGTAAAATCTAACTTGTTTTTCTTATCTTTCAGGTTACATGGGGGGCTTATCTACAGCATGATAGAATGCTGTAGATAAGACCCTGATGGCAGTGGCCTCAGCTTATAGGCCTAAAATGGGGTGACAGATTCCCATTAAAGTCATCATGTTAATTTGATTGATTGCACAACAGAAATACAATTTTTAATCACAGATTGTAAATGGCTCTGCATGTGGATTAGCCTCACTGTAATCCATTAGTGCTAATCCGTTGATTAGAAAGAACATGCAGTGGATTTTAATCTTAAAATCTGAAGTGCATTCATGAATGCTTCATTTGAATGTCTATGAGTCAAATACAGATTCTATCAATATTATTCACGTTTAAAACATGTACTCATTAAAGTCTATGATGTTGATCACCATTGGCGTTACTTGAAGCAGGTGGGCCCGAATAAAAAACAACATGGCCCCCAACTAAAGCAGCAGCTCTCACTTCCTCCAAATGTACTGTATGCTTTGGCATGGATGTTCAGGGTTTGTTTTCTCGTGTGGATCAACTTGCTGCAAGAGTACAGAGTATCCAGGACTATGTTGTCCAGACTCCGGCTTTAGAGCCTAGAATTCCTACTCCTGATTTGTTTTTTGGAGACAGATCCAAGTTTTTGAACTTTAAAAATAACTGCAGATTGTTTTTTGCTTTGAAACCCCGTTCTTCTGGTGATCCCATTCAGCAAGTAAAAATTATCATATCCTTGCTGCGTGGTGACCCTCAAGACTGGGCTTTTTCTCTTGAAACAGGGGATCCAGCATTATTGAATGTTGATGCATTTTTTCAAGCGCTCGGATTATTGTATGACGAACCTAATTCTGTGGATCATGCAGAAAAAACCCTGTTGGCCTTGTGTCAAGGTCAGGAAGCGGCAGAGTTATACTGCCAGAAATTTAGAAAATGGTCTGTGCTCACTAAATGGAATGAAGAGGCTCTGGCTGCTATTTTCAGAAAATGTCTTTCTGAAGCCCTTAAAGATGTTATGGTGGGCTTTCCTACGCCTGCCGGTTTGAGCGAATCTATGTCTCTAGCCATTCAGATTGATCAGCGTCTGCGCGAGCGCAAAGCTGTGCACCATATGGCAGTATCCTCTGAGCAGAGTCCAGAACCTATGCAATGTGATAGGATTTTGACTAGAACAGAACGGCAGGAATTCAGATGTCAGAATAGGCTGTGTTTTTACTGTGGTGATTCTGCTCATGTTATCTCTGATTGCCCTAAGCGTACTAAGAGAGTCGCTAGGTCTGTTACCATTAGTACTATACAGCCTAAATTTCTCTTATCTGTGACCCTGATTTGCTCATTGTTGTCCTTTTCTGTCATGGCATTTGTGGATTCAGGCGCTGCCCTGAACTTAATGGACTTAGAATTCGCCAGGCGCTGTGGTTTTTCCTTGCAGCCTTTGCAGAGCCCTATTCCTTTGAGGGGTATTGATGCTACACCCTTGGCCAAGGATAAACCTCAGTACTGGACACAGATGACTATGTACATGGCTCCTGCACATCAGGAAGATTGCCGTTTTTTGGTGTTGCATAACCTGCATGATGTTGTTGTACTGGGTTTTCCATGGTTACAGGAACATAATCCGGTGCTGGATTGGAAAACTATGTCGGTGACTAGTTGGGGTTGTCAAGGGGTACATAGTGACGTTCCTGTGATGTCAATTTCCTCTTCCCCCTCTTCTGAGGTCCCTGAGTTTTTGTCGGATTTCCAGGATGTATTTTGATGAGCCCAAGTCCAGTTTCCTTTCTCCGCACAGGGACTGTGATTGTGCTATTAACTTCATTCCTGGTTGCAAGTTCCCTAAGGGCCGACTTTTCAATCTGTCTGTGCCAGAGCATGCCGCCATGCGGAGTTATGTCAAGGAGTCTTTGGAGAAGGGGCATATTCGTCCCTCTTCGTCACCATTGGGAGCGGGTTTCTTTTTTGTTGCTAAGAAGGATGGCTCCTTGAGACCCTGTATTGATTATCGTCTTCTTAATAAGATCACGGTCAAATTCCAATACCCCTTGCCTTTGCTTACTGATTTGCTTGCTCAGATTAAGGGGGCTAGTTGGTTTACTAAGATTGACCTCCGAGGGGCATATAATCTTGTTTGTATTAAACAGGGTGACGAACAGGGTGAAACACAAGGTTTCAATTTTTTTGGATAAGATTCTACGGGTTTTTTCCACTTCTGCTGGTTCCTACATTCGTGATATGAATGATTTTCTAGAGAAACTTAATACTGTCTCTGTGTGTGCTTCAACCTTTTTGGTATCATTTGATGTTGTGTCATTGTACACCTCCATTGAACATGAGAGGGGTCTGGATGCCGTCGGTGTGGCGCTGTCGGGCTCGGATGTGTCGCCGGATTGTGCACGGTTGGTCCTCACACTGCTGGAGTTCATCCTCAGGAGGAATTTTTTCCTCTTTGGGGATGATTACTACTAGCAGTTAAGGGGTACCGCCATAGGGTCCAATGTGGCCCCCACGTATGCCAACATCTACATGGTGGTACTCGAGGACCAACACGTGTACAGATCCATCTTCTGGCGACACGTCCGGGCCTGGTGGCGCTACATCGATGATATTTTTTGTATTTGGGAGGGTACCCATGAGGACCTCCTTGATTTTCTGACAGAACTTAACCATATACATCCGGAATTGAAGTTTACTATGACCTGTTCAGTCGATAGGGTACAGTTTTTAGACACTACGGTCTATAAACAGAATGATAAACTTTGCACTGATTTGTTTACAAAGACAACTGACAGGAACAGCCTTTTATGCTATGATAGTTACCATCCCAGACGTATGATGGACTCGCTACCGTGGAGTCAGCTTATCCGGGTACGAAGAATAGTTACTGATACAGAGGTTTGTGACAAAAGACTGGACGAAATGTGTGACAAATTTGTACGGAGGGGGTACCTGTTGTGAATTCTGTGGCTGAATTCACTCCTGTGGTCACAAGTGGTACTGCAGCTTCTGAGCTTCCTCCCTCAGGTGTTCTGGTGAGCTCGTTGGCTGCTTTGTTATTTAACTCCACCTGATTCTGTCTTCCTTGCTCCTTGTCAATGTTCCAGTGTTGGATCTGAGCTTCTGGATCTTTCCTGTGGCCTGCTGCTCTGCTTAGATAAGTGCTTTTTGCTTTTGTTGCTACTTTTTCTGTCCAGCTTGTCATTTCGTTTTGCTGGTAGCTCTGAGACGCAAAGGGTGTACCGCCGTGCCGTTAGTTCGGCACGGTGGGTCTTTTTGCCCCCTTTGCATGGTTTTTTGCTTTAGGGTTTTTTGTAGACTGCAAAGTTCTCTTTGCTATCCTCGCTCTATCTAGAATATCGGGCCTCACTTTGCTGAATCTATTTCATCCCTACGTTTGTCTTTTCATCTTGCTAACAGTCATTATATGTGGGGGGCTGCCTTTTCCTTTGGGGTATTTCTCTGAGGCAAGTCAGGCTTGTTTTTCTATCTTCAGGCTAGTCAGCTCCTCAGACTGTGCCGAGTTGCATAGGTAGTGTCAGGCGCAATCCACAGCTGCCTTTAGTTGTGTTTAGGTTAGGTTCAGGTATTGCGGTCTACAGAGATTCCACGTCTCAAAGCTCGTTCTATTGTTTTTGGGTTATTGTCAGATCACTGTATGTGCTCTGATTGCTGGCACACTGTGTCACTGGATTGCCTACATAACAGTACAAGGAGCCAACCTAATGATTCTCAATAGAGGGAAAAAAGAAGTTCTGACATCATTTTTTTTTTCTCAGCTCTGTGTTCAGTCTTTTTTTTCCCCTAGACATTTGGGTGTTTCAGGACACAGGTGTGGACATGGATATTCAGGGTCTGTGCTCTTCAATGGATAATCTCGTTACACATGTACAAAGGATTCAAGATACTATTGATCAGAAATCTATGTTAGAACCAAGAATTCCTATTCCTGATTTGTTTTTTGGTGATAGAACTAAGTTTCTTAATTTCAAAAATAATTGTAAGCTATTTCTGGCCTTGAAACCTCATTCTTCTGGTAATCCTATTCAACAGGTTTTGATTATTATTTCTTTTTTGCGCGGCGACCCTCAGGACTGGGCATTTTCTCTTGCGCCAGGAGACCCTGCATTGAGTAATGTCAATGCGTTTTTCCTGGCGCTCGGATTACTTTACGATGAGCCTAATTCAGTGGATCAGGCTGAGAAAAATTTGCTGGCTTTGTGCCAGGGTCAGGATGATATAGAAGTATATTGTCAGAAATTTAGGAAGTGGTCAGTACTCACTCTGTGGAATGAATCTGCGCTGGCAGCTTTGTTCAGAAAGGGTCTCTCTGAGGCTCTTAAGGATGTCATGGTGGGTTTTCCTATGCCTGCTGGTTTGAATGAGTATGTCTTTGGCCATTCAGATCGGTCGACGCTTGCGCGAGCGTAAATCTGTGCACCATTTGGCGGTATTGTCTAAGATTAAACCTGAGCCTATGCAGTGCGATAGGACTATGACCAGAGTTGAACGGCAAGAACACAGACGTCTGAATGGTCTGTGTTTCTACTGTGGTGATTCCACTCATGCTATTTCTGATTGTCCTAAGCGCACTAAGCGGTTCGATAGGTCTGCCGTCATTGGTACTGTACAATCCAAATTCCTTCTGTCCATTACCTTGATATGCTCTTTGTCATCGTATTCTGTCATGGCGTTTGTGGATTCAGGCGCTGCCCTGAATCTGATGGATTTGGATTATGCTAAACGTTGTGGGTTTTTCTTGGAGCCTTTGCGGTGTCCTATTCCGTTGAGAGGAATTGATGCTACACCTTTGGCCAAGAATAAACCTCAGTACTGGACCCAGCTGACCATGTGCATGGCTCCTGCACATCAGGAAGTTATTCGCTTTCTGGTGCTACATAATCTGCATGATGTGGTCGTGTTGGGGTTGTCATGGCTGCAAACCCATAATCCAGTATTGGATTGGAACTCTATGTCGGTATCCAGCTGGGGTTGTCAGGGGGTACATGGTGATGTTCCATTTTTGTCTATTTCGTCATCCACTCCTTCTGAGGTCCCAGAGTTCTTGTCTGATTATCAGGATGTATTTGAAGAGCCCAAGTCCGATGCCCTACCTCCGCATAGGGATTGTGATTGTGCTATCAATTTGATTCCTGGTAGTAAATTCCCTAAAGGTCGATTATTTAATTTATCCGTGCCTGAACACGCCGCTATGCGCAGTTATGTGAAGGAATCCCTGGAGAAGGGACATATTCGCCCATCGTCGTCACCACTGGGAGCAGGGTTCTTTTTTGTAGCCAAGAAGGATGGTTCGCTGAGACCGTGTATTGATTACCGCCTTCTTAATAAGATCACTGTGAAATTTCAGTATCCCTTGCCATTGTTATCTGACTTGTTTGCTCGGATTAAGGGGGCTAGTTGGTTCACTAAGATAGATCTTCGTGGTGCGTATAATCTGGTGAGAATCAGGCAAGGAGATGAATGGAAAACTGCATTTAATACGCCCGAGGGTCATTTTGAGTATCTAGTGATGCCGTTCGGACTTGCCAATGCTCCATCTGTGTTTCAGTCTTTTATGCATGACATCTTCCGTGAGTATCTGGATAAATTCCTGATTGTTTACTTGGATGACATTTTGATCTTCTCAAATGATTGGGACTCTCATGTGAAGCAGGTCAGAATGGTTTTCCAGGTCCTGCGTGCTAATTCTTTGTTTGTGAAGGGATCAAAGTGTCTCTTCGGTGTGCAGAAAGTTTCATTTTTGGGGTTCATCTTTTCCCCTTCTACTATCAAGATGGATCCGGTTAAGGTCCAAGCCATCCAGGATTGGACTCAGCCGACATCTCTGAAAAGTCTGCAAAAATTCCTGGGCTTTGCTAATTTTTATCGTCGCTTCATCTGTAATTTTTCTAGCATTGCCAAACCATTGACCGATTTGACCAAGAAGGGTGCTGATTTGGTTAATTGGTCTTCTGCTGCTGTGGAAGCTTTTCAGGAGTTGAAGCATCGTTTTTGTTCTGCCCCTGTGTTGTGTCAACCAGATGTTTCTCTTCCGTTCCAGGTCGAGGTTGATGCTTCTGAGATTGGAGCAGGGGCGGTTTTGTCACAGAGAGGTTGTGGTTGCTCAGTGTTGAAACCATGCGCTTTCTTTTCCAGGAAGTTTTCGGCTGCTGAGCGAAATTATGATGTGGGCAACCGAGAGTTGCTGGCCATGAAGTGGGCATTCGAGGAATGGCGTCATTGGCTTGAAGGAGCTAAGCATCGCGTGGTGGTATTGACTGATCATAAGAACCTTACTTATCTCGAGTCTGCCAAGCGCTTGAATCCTAGACAGGCCCGTTGGTCGTTATTTTTTGCCCGCTTCGATTTTGTGATTTCGTACCTTCCGGGCTCTAAAAATGTGAAGGCGGATGCTCTGTGTAGGAGTTTTGTGCCCGACTCTCCGGGTTCATCTGAGCCGGCGAGTATTCTCAAGGAAGGAGTCATTGTGTCTGTCATCTCCCCTGATTTGCGGCGAGTGTTGCAAAAATTTCAGGCGAATAAACCTGATCGTTGTCCGGCGGAGAAACTGTTCGTCCCTGATAGGTGGACTAATAAACTTATCTCTGAACTTCATTGTTCGGTGTTGGCTGGTCATCCTGGAATCTTTGGTACCAGAGAGTTAGTGGCTAGATCCTTCTGGTGGCCATCTCTGTCACGGGATGTACGTACTTTTGTGCAGTCCTGTAGGATTTGTGCTAGGGCTAAGCCCTGCTGTTCACGTGCCAGTGGGTTGCTTTTGCCCTTGCCGGTCCCAAATAGGCCTTGGACACATATTTCGATGGATTTCATTTCTGACCTTCCCGTTTCTCAAAAGATGTCAGTCATTTGGGTGGTCTGTGATCGCTTTTCTAAAATGGTCCATCTGGTGCCCTTGGTTAAATTGCCTTCCTCCTCTGATTTGGTGCCTTTGTTCTTCCAGCATGTGGTTCGTTTGCATGGCATTCCTGAGAATATTGTTTCTGACAGAGGTTCCCAGTTTGTTTCAAGGTTTTGGCGAGCCTTTTGTGGTAGGATGGGCATTGACCTATCTTTTTCCTCGGCTTTCCATCCTCAGACTAATGGCCAGACCGAACGAACCAATCAGACCTTGGAAACATATCTGAGATGTTTTGTTTCTGCTGACCAGGATGATTGGGTGTCCTTTTTGCCGTTGGCTGAGTTCGCCCTTAATAATCGGGCCAGCTCGGCTACCTTGGTCTCTCCATTTTTCTGCAATTCTGGGTTCCATCCTCGTTTCTCTTCAGGACAGGTTGAGTCTTCGGACTGTCCTGGTGTGGATTCTGTGGTGGACAGGTTGCAGCAGATCTGGACTCAGGTAGTGGACAATTTGACCTTGTCCCAGGAGAAGGCTCAACTTTTCGCTAATCGCAGACGCCGTGTGGGTCCCCGACTTCGTGTTGGGGATCTGGTTTGGTTATCTTCTCGTCATATTCCTATGAAGGTTTCCTCTCCTAAATTTAAACCTCGTTTTATTGGTCCGTATAGGATTTCTGAGATTCTCAATCCTGTGTCTTTTCGTCTGACCCTCCCAGACTCCTTTTCCATACATAATGTATTCCATAGGTCGTTGTTGCGGAGATACGTGGCACCTATGGTTCCATCTGTTGAGCCTCCTGCCCCGGTTTTGGTGGAGGGGGAATTGGAGTATATTGTGGAGAAAATTTTGGATTCTCGTGTTTCTAGACGGAAACTCCAGTATCTGGTTAAATGGAAGGGTTATGCTCAGGAAGATAATTCCTGGGTTTTTGCCTCTGATGTCCATGCTCCAGATCTTGTTCGTGCCTTTCATGTGGCTCATCCTGGTCGGCTTGGGGGCTCTGGTGAGGGTTCGGTGACCCCTCCTCAAGGGGGGGGTACTGTTGTGAATTCTGTGGCTGAATTCACTCCTGTGGTCACAAGTGGTACTGCAGCTTCTGAGCTTCCTCCCTCAGGTGTTCTGGTGAGCTCGTTGGCTGCTTTGTTATTTAACTCCACCTGATTCTGTCTTCCTTGCTCCTTGTCAATGTTCCAGTGTTGGATCTGAGCTTCTGGATCTTTCCTGTGGCCTGCTGCTCTGCTTAGATAAGTGCTTTTTGCTTTTGTTGCTACTTTTTCTGTCCAGCTTGTCATTTCGTTTTGCTGGTAGCTCTGAGACGCAAAGGGTGTACCGCCGTGCCGTTAGTTCGGCACGGTGGGTCTTTTTGCCCCCTTTGTGTGGTTTTTTGCTTTAGGGTTTTTTGTAGACTGCAAAGTTCTCTTTGCTATCCTCGCTCTATCTATAATATCGGGCCTCACTTTGCTGAATCTATTTCATCCCTACGTTTGTCTTTTCATCTTGCTAACAGTCATTATATGTGGGGGGCTGCCTTTTCCTTTGGGGTATTTCGCTGAGGCAAGTCAGGCTTGTTTTTCTATCTTCAGGCTAGTCAGCTCCTCAGGCTGTGCCGAGTTGCATAGGTAGTGTCAGGCGCAATCCACAGCTGCCTTTAGTTGTGTTTAGGTTAGGTTCAGGTATTGCGGTCTACAGAGATTCCACGTCTCAGAGCTCGTTCTATTGTTTTTGGGTTATTGTCAGATCACTGTATGTGCTCTGATTGCTGGCACACTGTGTCACTGGATTGCCTACATAACAGGTACCCACAGGTGAAGGTTATGGGTCATAGAGATAGGGCGGCTAGATTGACTGAGGACGATTTACAACACCACAAGAGAGACAAACAAAAACATGTACCATTTGTGTCCACCTATTGCCCGGCTAGTAATGGCATTGCTAATATCCTTAATAAGCATTGGGGGATTTTACATAAGGGTTTGCCTCAGATTCAAGATTTTTGCTCACGCCCTATTCTCTCTTACAGACGAGGACGTAATCTTAAAGATTTATTGGTCAAATCAGATATTGGGGAGAGTTGCCGTCCAGAGGACTTTGTGCCCCCCTCGGATGGGCAACTTTCCCTGTCTCAATTGCGCTTGTTGCGGGAATATGCTCAAGGGTGACAGTTTCTGTCACCCGCATACCGGTAGGAAATTTTCAATTAAGGAACGTTATACGTGCTCGTCAAAATTCGTTGTGTACTTAATAGTCTGTCCATGTGGACTTATGTATGTCGGGGAAACGACAATGGAAGTGAGACAACGGATAAGCAAACACAAGAGCACGATACGTACGAATCTAACTGACCTACCAATCCCTAAACATTTTAGTGAGTGTAGACACTCTGTTAACTAGTTGCGTTTTAGAGTAATCGATGGGGTCCCGGCACTGAGGAGAGGGGATGATAGGAACCTTAAATTGAAACAAAAAGAATTGAGGTGGATTTCAATTTTGGAAACACTGCAACCCAAAGGGCTTAATTTAGACTATAACCTGCAGATTTGTACGACATAATTATGTCAAGAGTCTGATGTGCTGCGGTTAGTCTGATATCAGTGGTTAGGTATCTGGGATTGTCCCTCTTGACACAGTGTGCGTGCTCTATTCCGTGTATGTTTTAATCTAGTGCTATTTTGTTTCAGTTGTATTTGCTTTTATTATAATTTTTTTTCTCTGTTTTTTTCCTTTTTCTTTTTGCATGGAAGGTCGTGATTTGGCAGCCAGAGAGCGGATGGAGGTGCTTTATTTGTTATTTATAGCTTTTCGCTATATGGTTTGTATCTTATTTTTTTCTCCCTGTGCTCCCTGCCTGTCATATCGCGGCTTTTTGAGAGGGGTGGTTGCCATGGAGATGGCTATGTTTGCGTCTTCCTTGGAGCGCTGGCTCGGTGCGACATATGGGCAGGCCGGTCATCATTGCGTGTATTCGCTGTGGTCTCTGGTCTGGTCATGTGATTCGCTGCTGGGTCTGGTGTCTCTGACGTTGGCGCTTGCTCTGGGGTGCCTATCGCGTGCGTGCTTCGCGGCGCTGGAGGGCGGTCGGCTGATCATCCCTGTGGTGTGCCCTGCGCGTGCGCGCTGGCGCTCTATGACGTCTGGGACGCCTGGCGCGTGCGCCCTTGGTTACTGTGGGGTGGTCAGGTGGTCGTCGCTGCAGTGTGCCGTGCGTGTGCGCCGGCGTTCTATGGCGATTGCACGCACCCCTGCATACTTTATTGTGATTGGGTGGATTCATTTTGTGCGCTCTTTTTCCTAGCCCACGGTGATTGGAGGATAAAGGGGATTGGCCCGTGGATATTACGTGATTGGTGGAGATGCCGTCATAGTAACCAGACAACAAATACAACCATTGGACTGTGCACCTTTGTGATGTTTGTTTATATATGTGATTTGGAGTTTTATGCCCTTTTGTGTATATATTTTCATGTAATATGGGTAATGATGATGATGTCTAGTTGTTATTGACTATATATGTATATGGCAATAGATATTTAAGTATATTAAATGGATATTTAATAAAGGCCGCCCCTAGATGGTGATTGGTGCTCATGTGAGCTCCACACTATTTAAGATGGCCATTTTTTGATACTGCGTGTACTTGACAAAGGCCAACCAGGCCGAAACGTTGTATTTTATCATGGCAGAATAAAGACTACTTTTGGATTATCATCACCTGGTATGGCTGCTGCTCTTCCTTTTCTATATACGTTTTTGTCCGATTGGATCCTTGGACTTTGGAGCGTGCATCCCCTGTCTGAGTGCTGATGGTTGACCTCTTTGCACAGTTCCTGTATTGATTATCGTCTTCTTAATAAGATCACGGTCAAATTCCAATACCCCTTGCCTTTGCTTACTGATTTGTTTGCTCAGATTAAGGGGGCTAGTTGGTTTACTTAGATTGACCTCCGAGGGGCATATAATCTTGTTCGTATTAAACAGGGTGACGAATGGAAAACTGCATTTAATACGCCCGAAGGCCATTTTGAATACCTTGTGATGCCATTTGGGCTCTCTAATGCTCCATCTGTGTTCCAGTCTTTCATGCATGATATTTTCCGCAATTATCTTGATAAATTCATGGTCATGTATTTGGATGATATTTTGATTTTTTCCGATGATTGGGAGTCTCATGTGAAGCAGGTCAGGATGGTGTTCCAGATCCTTCGTGATAATGCTTTGTTTGTGAAGGGGTCTAAGTGCCTATTCGGAGTTCAGAAGGTCTCTTTTTTGGGTTTTATTTTTTCTCCCTCGTCTATAGAAATGGATCCTGTTAAGGTCCAAGCTATTCATGACTGGATCCAACCCACATCTGTGAAGGGCCTTCAAAAATTTTTGGGCTTTGCTAATTTCTATCGCCGTTTCATTGCCAACTTTTCCATTGTGGTTAAGCCCCTTACTGATTTGACGAAGAAAGGCGCTGATGTGACGAATTGGTCCTCTGAGGCTGTTGAGGCCTTTCAGGAGCTTAAACGCTGATTTACTTCTGCCGCTGTGTTGCGTCAGCCGGATGTTTCTCTTCCTTTTCAGGTTGAGGTCGACGCTTCTGAGATTGGGGCAGGGGCCGTTTTGTCTCAGAGGGAGTGTGATGGTTCTTTGATGAAACCGTGTGCTTTTTTTTCCAGAAAGTTTTCGCCTGCGGAACGCAATTATGATGTCAGCAATCGGGAGTTGTTGGCTATGAAGTGGGCGTTTGAGGAGTGGCGACATTGGCTTGAGGGAGCTAAACACCGCGTTGTGGTCCTGACCGATCATAAGAATCTGATTTACCTCGAGTCGGCCAAGCGGCTGAATCCTAGACAGGCTCGATGGTCCCTGTTTTTCTCCCGTTTTGATTTTGTGGTCTCGTATCTTCCGGGATCTAAGAATGTTAAGGCTGATGCCCTCTCTAGGAGTTTTTCGCCTGATTCTCCTGGAGTCCTTGAGCCGGTTGGCATTCTTAAGGAGGGGGTGATTCTTTCTGCTATCTCCCCTGATTTGCAGCGGGTGCTTCAGGAATTTCAGGCTGATAGGCCTGACCGTTGTCCAGTGGGGAAGCTGGTTGTTCCTGATAGATGGACAAGTAAGGTAATTTCTGAGGTTCATTGCTCAGTGTTGGCTGGTCATCCTGGGATTTTTGGTACCAGAGACTTGGTTGCTAGGTCCTTTTGGTGGCCTTCCTTGTCGCGCCATGTGCGTGCTTTTGTGCAGTCCTGTGGGACTTGCGCCCGGGCCAAGCCTTGCTGTTCCCGCGCTAGTGGGTTGCTTTTGCCTTTGCCGGTCCCTGAGAGGTCCTGGACGCATATTTCCATGGATTTTATTTCGGATCTTCCTTTTTCCCAGAAGATGTCTGTTATCTGGGTTGTTTGTGACCAGTTCTCTAAAATGGTCCATCTGGTACCTTTGCCTAAGTTACCTTCCTCCTCAGATCTGGTTCCATTATTTTTTCAGCATGTGGTTCGTTTGCATGGCATTCTGGAGAATATTGTGTCTGACAGAGGTTCTCAGTTTGTCTCTAGATTTTGGCGGGCCTTTTGTGCTAGGATGGGCATTGATTTGTCTTTTTTTTCGGCGTTTCATCCTCAGACTAATGGCCAAACTGAGGGAACTAATCAGACCTTGGAGACCTATTTGAGATGCTTTGTGTCTGCTGATCAGGATGATTGGGTGTCTTTCTTGCCGTTGGCCGAGTTTGCCCTTAATAATCGGGCTAGTTCGGCTGCTTTGGTTTCACCTTTCTTTTGTAATTTTGGTTTTCATCCTCGTTTTTCTTCTGGGCAGGTTGAGCCTTCTGATTGTCCTGGTGTTGATTCTGTGGTGGACAGGCTGCAGCAGATTTGGGCTCATGTGGTGGACAATTTAACGTTGTCTCAGGAAAGGGCTCAACGTTTTGCTAACCGCCGTCGGTGTGTTGGTCCCCGGCTTCGTGTGGGGGATTTGATTTGGTTGTCTTCTCGTCATGTTCCTATGAAGGTTTCTTCCCCTAAGTTTAAGCCTCGGTTTATTGGTCCTTATAAAATTTCTGAAATTATTAATCCGGTGTCTTTTCGGTTGGCTCTTCCAGCCTCTTTTGCCATTCATAATGTTTTCCATAGATCTTTGTTGCGGAGATATGTGGTGCCTGTTGTTCCCTCGGTTGACCCTCCTGCCCCGGTGTTGGTTGAGGGAGAGTTGGAATATGAGGTTGAGAAGATTTTGGATTCTCGTTTTTCGAGGCGGAGGCTTCAGTATCTTGTCAAGTGGAAGGGTTATGGCCAGGAGGATAATTCTTGGGTTGTTGCCTCCGATGTCCATGCCACCGATTTGGTTCGTGCTTTTCATTTGGCTCGTCCTGATCGGCCTGGGGGCTCTGGTGAGGGTTCGGTGACCCCTCCTCAAGGGGGGGGGGTACTGTTGTGAATTCCGCTGTTGGGCTCCCTCCGGTGGTTGTAAGTGGCACTTTTGTGAGTTCTGCTCTTGGGCTCCCTCTTGTGGTTTCAAGTGGTATGGCTGCTCCTTGGAGTTAGCTGTCTTCAGCTGCCTCCACTTATCTGCTCGGCTATTTAAGCCTGGCTCTTTCTTCAGCCGGTGCCACTTGTAAATGGTTCTGTAATGTATAAGAATTAGATCTGTCTCTTTAAGAAAGCGAGGGCGGGAGTTGAGAGTAGTTTCAGTTTCAGTTCTGGCCTGAGGAGGAAAATGTTATGCTGCTGTTATGCTGTGTGCTGGAGGAAATGAGAAGAATAAACTACAGTTAAAACTTACTCTCTCTTAAATTCCTTACACCGTGTGGACATTACAACTGGCGACGAGGATCGGATAGAATCACCTGCTTCTGTGAGTACTGACCCCTGCTTTACTGCTTCACACGCCAGCGCCACTGAGAGACTCCATCATGGCTGAATACTTGCACATGTTCCCACAGTTTGATATGACTGATGTCACTAATCTCTCTCATAACTGGAGAAAATGGTTAAATCGATTTGAGAATTTCCTGGAAGCAATAGATATAAAAGAGGAGAACAGAAAAAAAGCCGTGTTCCTGCATTGTGCGGGCACAGGAGTCTATGACATATATAGCACATTACCAGCAGCGGAGACAGACACGTACAGCAAATGCTCCAAAGCTCTCACTGACTACTTCAACCCTAAACAAAACATCAGATATGAAAGATACAAGTTCAGGATTGCTAAGCAGCTTCCAGAAGAATCCATAGACACCTATGTTACCCGGCTAAAAGAACTAGCACATGGCTGTGCATTTACTGACGTAGATGATGAAATCCTAACTCAAGTAATTGTCACCTGCTCGTCTAATACCATAAGGCGTAAAGCTCTGCAGCAGGATCTCTCTCTGCATGATTTACTCAAGATGGCCCGTGCTATAGAGATAGCAGATCATCAGGCAACTGCAATGGAGAGTGGGGATCATTTACATGTGCATAATCTCAAACATAACAGTGCACAAGGCAAGCAGGCCCCGCAACAGAAGAAATGTTATAGATGTGGACAAGATTTCCCTCACCACATGAACAAATGTCCAGCTATAGGACAAACTTGCAGTAAATGTGGAAAAGGGAACCATTTTGCAGTTGTCTGCAAATCAGCGCCCAACAAGTCTCCTCTGTCAATTACAAAGCCTGCAAATATAAAAATGGTAAATCAGGATATAGAAGAAATGTCTGTGGCTGAGAACTATGTGTTCACGACGTCTGCCACTGGCTCAGTGCAGGCTCCATGTATTACACTCACCATCTGCAACACGGATATCACCTTTACAATAGATACAGGAGCTTCGGTGGATATCATAGACAGCAATACTTATGAACAGTTGAAAACAAAGCCAGCCTTACAGCAAGTGCATACTAAAATCTTTCCATATGGATCTAAAACACCTCTAGTTACAATGGGACAATTTGATGCTGAACTTAGCTATAAAGAAAATAGGCAGAAAACCACTTTTCACACATTACAAGGATCCGGAGGCTGTCTTCTCAGCTATCACACTGCCTTGAAGCTAGGACTCATCCAGATTGTTCATACCATAACCGACCCTGCGGACCTGGATGTACAAGCCATGGTGAATAGTTTTCCCTCCCTATTTAGTGGATTAGGAAAATTAAAGGACTCTCAAGTGCATCTTCATGTGGATGACAGTGTCCGTGCAGTAGCCCAGGCTCACAGGCGTATTCCATTTCACCTGAGAAAGAAGGTAGAAAAGGAACTCCAATTACTCATGGATGATGAGGTCATTGAAACTGTTTCTGGTCCCACTCCGTGGGTCTCTCCACTTGTGGTAGTTCCAAAACCAAAGACTCCAGAGCAGGTAAGACTGTGTGTTGACATGCGCCTGCCCAACACTGCTATTCAAAGGGAAAGACACATCTCACCCACAATTGATGACATTATTAATTTATTAAATGGAGCAACTGTTTTTTCAAAGCTCGACCTCAATAAGGGCTATCATCAATTAGAATTGAGTCCAGAATCCAGATACTTAACAACATTTTCCACCCATGTGGGTCTCAGAAGATACAAAAGATTGACGTTTGGGGTCTGCTCAGCAGCAGAAATTTTTCAAGATACGATAAGGAGCGTCATTCAACATATTCCAAATGCCTTTAATTACAGTGATGACATACTGGTTTTTGGGAAAACTCAAGCTGAACATAATCGTGCTCTATATGCTATCTTTGAATGTCTGCTCTCTGCTGGACTCACTTTAAACAAAGAAAAATGCGAATTTGATAAAAATTCATTGGAGTTTTATGGTCACATTTTCTCGGCGGAAGGAGTACGACCTGATCCCAAGAAAGTGGAATCCATCAGAGCAGCTTCAATTCCACAGGATGCCAGTGAAGTGCGCTCTTTTCTTGGAATGGCAAGTTACTGTGCTAGATATATTCCAAATTTTTCGACAATCAGCACTCCATTAAGGGAACTTACGAAACAAAATTGCGTTTTTCAATGGTCCCAAGACTGTCAGGCCTCTTTTGAAACAATCAAAAAGGAACTCTGCTCAACAACCACCATGGCCTATTTTGATCCAGCTCTTCGAACCGAACTGATTGTGGATGCTAGTCCCGTGGGACTGGGTGCAATTTTAGCACAATACAAGGATGACAATCAAAGTCCCCACATCATTTCTTATGCAAGTAAAAGCTTAACAAGCACTGAAAGAAAGTATTCACAACCTGAAAAAGAAAGCTTGGCAGTCGTCTGGGGATGTGAACACTTTCACTTATTTCTCTATGGCGCTCCCTTCACCATTGTCACAGATCATCAAGCTCTCCTTACAATTTTTGGAAATCCCCGAGCTAAAATGCCAGCACGGATTGAACGATGGGGTCTAAGTCTACAGGACTATAATTACAAAATTGTTCACAAACCTGGAAAATACAGCAATCCGGCTGATTATCTCTCAAGACATCCCACGAATGATGATTTACCTGTGCATTCCTCCATTGAAGAATACATCCACTTTGTTGCAGCTCACGCCGTGCCAAAAGCACTTTCTGTTGATCAGTTTGTGAATACGACAACAAGTGACAAGACACTCTGTGCCTTAATACAAATTATTCAAAATAGAAGGTGGCATGAAATTCAAAAGAAAAAATTTCCTGAAGATGGGATTGATCTGAAAGAGTTAAAACTATTTTCAAATGTACGTGAGGAATTATCAGTCACTGAAGATCAACTCATCCTTCGTGGTACCAAACTGGTTGTACCTAAGGCCTTGCGCAACCTAGTCATACAGATAGCACACGAAGGTCATCTAGGAATTGTTGGCACAAAAAAAGTTACTCAGAGAAAAAGTGTGGTTCCCAAATATGGATAAATTGGTGGAAGAGAAGATTGGACATTGCTCCACTTGTCAATTAATTACTCCATCATCAACATTACATTACAAATGTCTCCGTTACCCACTGCTGTATGGGAGGAAGTGGCAGTCGACATATATGGACCATTACCAAATGGCCAATACATTCTAGTAACAATTGATGAATATTCTAGATACCCTGTCATTTCATTCATCTCTTCAACGTCTGCTAATAGTGTCATACCAGAACTGGACGACATATTCTCTGCATATAGTATTCCAAGAGTGGTCAAAACAGATAATGGACCTCCATTCAATGGACATGTGTTTGCACAGTTTTCTGAATACTTGGGGTTCGGCCACAGAAAAATCACACCTTGCTGGCCGCAAGCTAATGGAATCGTAGAACGTTTCATGCGCACCATGGGGAAACGAATCAAGGCAGCTAGCCTGGAGCACACCCCACTTAAACAGTCACTATACAAATTCCTGCGCAATTACCGCAACACGCCACATTCCACCACTAATGCTGCGCCATCTCATCTAATGTTCAGCAGAACTCTTCGTACACGGATCCCTGATGTGACCAGTCATCCCTTACCAAATGACTCTTCAGTGCGATCAACGGATTTCTTTAACAAGCAAGCCATGAAACATTATGCAGACAGAAGGCGACGGGCACAGCCATGTGCCATCAAAAGAGGTGATATGGTTGTTGTGTGTCAAAAATCAACCAACAAAACCTCAGCTGTATATAGTCCTGCAAAATATAATGTTACTGAGAGAAAAGGCAGTATGGTCACGGCTGAGCGAGACGGACACTCCATCACTCGAAATTCCTCACATTTTAAAATCATACCGCAGAACAATGGTAATGAACTCCCACCAGTGGAAGATTTGATACCCGACGGTGGAGAGGACCAACAAGAGGTGACTGATCCGTCAGCACTGGACACCGCCAATGAACGCAGACATTACCCTACACGGGAAAGAAGGGCTCCATCGAGACTTATTGAAGAGATATAGTTTAAAAAAAAGGGGAATAAGACAATACAGACATATGGTTTTTCTTGGACATTTTTGTGTTGTTACATTGTCAATATTTGTTTTAGGTTGCTAATATATGTATATAAAAAAAAAAAAAAAAGGGGTGATGTAATGTATAAGAATTAGATCTGTCTCTTTAAGAAAGCGAGGGCGGGAGTTGAGAGTAGTTTCAGTTTCAGTTCTGGCCTGAGGAGGAAAATGTTATGCTGCTGTTATGCTGTGTGCTGGAGGAAATGAGAAAAATAAACTACAGTTAAAACTTACTCTCTCTTAAATTCCTTACACCGTGTGGACATTACAGGTTCCTGGTTGGATTCACATCTCTTTGGATTTCCCTGTTATCCTGACCAGTTCTGCAAAGCTAAGTTTTTGCTTGCGCTTTTCTGTTCACAGTTTGTGGACTTTTCCGTTCAGTGCTTTCTATGTTTGTCCAGCGTTATCAGTATGAATTAATTCTGTCTTGCTGGAAGCTCTGGGAAGCAGATTTACCCTCCACACCTTTAGTCAGGTGTGGAAATTTTTTTGTAAACTCTGCGTGGATTTTTGTAGTGTTTTTATACTGACCGCACAGTATTCTATCCTGTCCTATCTATCAAGCTAGACTGGCCTCCTGTGCTCATCCTAGTTTCATTCTGTGCATGTATTTTCCCTCTCCACTCAGTCATTATTTGTGGGGGGCTAATCTATCCTTTGGGAATTTTCTCTGAGGCAAGATAGTTTTCCTGCTTCTGTCTTTAGGGGTAGTTAGCTCTTAGGCTGTGACGAGATGCCTAGGGAGAGTTGGGAGCATTCCACGGCTACTTCTAGTGTTGTGTTGAGCTTAGGGACTGCGGTCAGTACAGTTACCACTTCCTTCAGAGCTCGTTCCATGTTGCTCCTAGACCACCGCATCATAACACTCTCCGCCCGTAACATCAGGCTGCGAGTTGAGTCCACTAAGTTTGCGCCTCGCTACATTGGCCTGTTCAAGGTTCTGGAACAGGTCAACCCTGTGGTCTACCGTTTGGCCATTCCTCCGCGCCTTGGTATCACCAACACCTTCCACATCTCCCTCTTAAAGCCCATCCATTTGTCCCGGTTGTCCGAGTCATCTGCCGGGACGTCGGGTTCATCCACGGATGAGTTTGAGGTGAATGCTATCGTAGGGTGCAAGGTGGTACATGGCAAGAAATTTTATCTGGTGGACTGGAAGGGTCACGGCTCAGAGGACAGAACCTGGGAACCTGAGGAGCACATTCGGGCTTCGCTGCTCATTGCAGCTTTTGAGCATAGCGAGGCTCAGGGAGGGGGGGCCCTAGGAGGGGGGGTAATGTTAGGAGTCGAGTTCCGGCTGCTGCACAGGGGGAATCTCGAGCCGTGTCTGCTGCGGTCTTCCATTCTGCATCGGCCGCAGTGGAGCCTGCTCAGCGGAGACGTCGGTCCCAGGGTCTCATTGGATCTGATACTGTGCAAAGGGTTACTGCTGCCTCTCCACGCTCTGCTATTGTACCCTGCACTGGTTTGCGGCGAGCAGGCTTTTCTGGGACTAAGTCCTGCTTTGCACACACTGAGCATGCCCAGGGTAAGATCTCTCAGTGGAGGTTTAGGGTCACATGCTCAGGTACTGCAGCGACTTCCATTGGTCCTCCAGGAAGGCCCTGTACCTGATCAAGTTCTGTGGCAGCCTTCCATTGGTCCTTCTTGGAAGATCCTGTACATGCTGCAGCTATAAAAGGTTCGCATGACCGCACGGCCATGCGCTAGTGTCAATTTATGTATGAGCTCAGCGCCAGTGTGGTCGTGTTTGTATGCAGTCAGGGACCCGGCTGAAATAAGCCCCTAGAATGCTGGCACCTCCGGCGAGGAGTTTCGTGTGTGTGTATTCAGGGACCCGGCTGAAATAAGCCCCTAGAATTCTGGCACCTCCGGCAAGGAGTTTCATGTGAGTGGATTCAGGGCTGGCGTATAGCCATTAGAATTCCGGCTCCACCGGAGAGGAGCTGCATGTTTGCATTTGACTGCCTGACCACTAACTGCTCTACTAAGAAGCTGTGTTCCTCTGTGAGCTAAACAGGGCACAGCGTTCTCTTTGCTAACAGACTCTGTGAAGTAACAGAGTTTGTTTATAGTATTATATTGTACCGCCATACCTAGCAGCAGGTTCTTTCCTGCACGGTGGATCCCAGGTTGCGAACGTACCTACTACTACTAATAAATATATATATTCGGTGCGTTCCGCCAACCCTAACATAATGCACCCCCATAGGCAGCCTCTATAGCATAATGCACCCCCATAGGCAGCTTCTACAGCATAATGCACTGTCAAATAGGCAGCCTCTATAGTGTAATGCAGCCCCTAATATAATGCACCCCCATAGGCAGCTACTATAGCATAATGCACCCCCATAGCCACACTCTATAGTATAATGCAGCCCTTAATATAATGCACCTCCATAGGAATCCTCTATAGTATAATGCAGTCTCCCATAGGCATCCTCTATAGCATAATGCACCCCCATAGGCAGCCACTATAGCATAATGCACCCCATAGGCAGACTCTATAGTAAAATGCAGCCCCATTAAAAAATAAATAAATGAATGCTCACCTCTCTTCTTCCTGGCTCCTCCGCTGCTCCGAGCTCCCGCTCACCTCTGGACCGCAGGCGCAGAGTAGTGATGTCATCGTGCCCGCTGTCAATGTTGGCATCGGTGACATCAGACGCTGACAGGGGGATGATGGGAGAGGAGGCGTAATGCTCCTCCTCTCATCAATGCGGTCAGCTATATCGGCATCTAGCCGATACAGTTGAACACGCGATGACGGACGGGGGCGCACTGTTGGCACGAGGGGCCCACTGCTGGAATTGGGCCCCTCCCCGCCTGCTCAAGGGCCCCATAGTGGCCGGGTGGCAGAGCAGGGAGATCGGAGATCTCAGAATGTAACTGTATCGGTGCGATGTGCACACAGCACACCGATACAATTACAGTAGTATAGCTCCGGGTGGGACCCCTCAGAGCGCGGTGCCCGGGGCGACAGCCTCCTCTGCCCCCCGGTAGCTTTGCTACTGCCTACAGTACTGACTTATTTTGGACCTTCCAGACAAAGCTTTTTTTAAATTTTTGTTTCGCCGCTGTTGTATTCAAAGTAAGTATATAACATATGTAACTATGTAACACAGCTTCCATCTGCCTGGTATGAAGCAAACTCGTCTCATGAGCCTGCTTTATATTTTGCTTTAAGACCTATAACAAAAGCAGTTATATGGAAAAATATAACTAGAAATGACATTAAATATATCAAGAAGAATAGACTTCCTCATTCAACCAAAGTATAACTCCAATGTATCCATTGGCCCTATTGCACCTTTCAAATGCCATATGCAGGGCTGCCACTAGAAATTTCGGGGCCCCATACTGGCAAAATTTCCGGGGCCCCCTTGAGACTCCGCCCAGGCTCCACCCCAGCCCCGCCTCCAGGCTCCACCCCTCGAACTGTCCACAGTCCCACCGCTCTCTCTTGGAAAAACTCCACTTCTCACCTATCAGCCACTTCTCACCTACCCGTCAGCCATATGTTCTCCCATCCTGCCCTAATGAGTATCCATCCTGCCCCATATGAGCTCCCCATCCTGCCCCATCTGTCTCCATCGTATCCATCCTGCCCCATGATCCTGACCCATCTGTCTCCAATCCTGCCTCCAGTGTCTCCAATCATGCCCATATCACCATTCTGCCCCATGTCTGCAATCATGCCCCCTGTGTCTCAATTCTGCCCCATCTGTCTCCAGTCATGCCCCAGTGTCTCCAGTCATGCCACCATGTCTGTCATCCTGCCCCGTGTCTCCAATCATGCCACGTTTCTCCATTCTGCCCCTGTGCCCAGCTTTCTGCCCCTGTGTCCAGCGTTCTGCCCCTGTGTCCAGCGTTCTGCCCCTGTGTCCAGCGTTCTGCCCCTGTGTCCAGCGTTCTGCCCCTGTGTCCAGCGTTCTGCCCATGTCCAGCCCGTGTCCAGCGTTCTGCCCGTGTCCAGCTTTCTGCTCCCACTGTGTCCAGCTTTCTGCCCCCCCTGTGTCCAGCGTTCTGCCCGTGTCCAGCAATCTGCCCGTGTGTCCAGCTTTCTGCCCCTGTGCGCAGCTTTCTGCCCCTGTGTCTAGCTTTCTGCCCCTGTGTGCAGCTTTCTGCCCATGTCCAGCCCGTGTCCAGCGTTCTGCCCCCCCCTCCCCCCCCCGGGCCCTGTTTTAATCCATGCACGGTGCGGTGCAGGCAGCAAACCCCCCCCCCCCGGGCCCTGTTTTAATCCATGCACGGTGCGGTGCAGGCAGCAAACCCCCCCACCCCAGGGCCCTGTTTGAATCCGAGCACGGTGCGGTGCAGGCAGCAAACCCCCTCCCTGGGCCCTGTTTTAATCCGTGCACGGTGCGGTGCGGTGCAGGCAGCAAACCCCCCCACCCGGGCCCTGTTTTAATCCGTGCACGGTGCGGGCAGCAAAAACCCCACCCCCCGGGCCCTGTTTTAATCCGTGCATGGTGCGGGCAGCAAACCACCCCACCCCACCCCCCCCGGGCCCTGTTTTAATCCGTGCACGGTGCAGGCAGCAAACCACCCCACCCCACCCCCAGGCCCCAGGTCCGGACGGACGGTACTCACCCCTGCTCGCCTGCCGCCTCCACTTGCTCGTCGGTCTGCAGAGCAGCTGCAGCAGGCAGCCTGCACGTACGGACCTGGCTGCCAGTGTCTCCCCCCCCCCCCCGTCTCGTCCGGTCCCTCGTCGTCCGACTCCGGTGGTCCCCTCCCCCGCTGCCGCCTGCCTCTTCTCCACCGCAGTCTGGTCCTCCGCCTACCGCCGGTCCCCCGCTGTCACCGGCGCCTGCTTCTTCTCCTCCGCCGGGTCCCTTGTCGTCCGGTGGTTCTCCCCGGGCCCCCCCGCTGCCTCTTCTGCTCCCTCCGCCGTCCGCAGGCGCAGCCACGTGGTGGCACACCGCCGCACGCTGCTCTGTTCCGGTCCTGGAATGTGAAAGTGGAGCAGGGCAGCGTGTGACGTCACGAACTTGCGGCGGGCCGATGATGCACCGCGGGCCCGGCTGCCTTAAAGCTACAGGGGTCATTTACGCAGGCACAGCACAGTGGCAGCCGCAGCCTGAATAAAACTGTCAGGGGGGGCCCGAGCAGAGCGCGGACCGGACCGGCTGCCAGCGTGCTCGCTCGGGCGCCCCTTTTTGCTCCTCATCACCGGGCCCCATACGGCAGTGATGCCTGTAATGCCCTGATGGCGGCCCTGGCCATATGTGTCCATTTGATTTATGCTTTGCCAGACCTTCTATTTACAGTTAGGTCCATATATATTTGGACAGAGACAACATTTTTCTAATTTTATTTATAGACATTACCACAATGAATTTTAAACAAAACAATTCAGATGCAGTTGAAGTTCAGACTTTCAGCTTTCATTTAAGGGTATCCACATTAAAATTGGATGAAGGGTTTAGGAGTTTCAGCTCCTTAACATGTGCCACCCTGTTTTTAAAGGGACCAAAAGTAATTGGACAGATTCAATAATTTTAAATAAAATGTTCATTTTTAGTACTTGGTTGAAAACCGTTTGTTGGCAATGACTGCCTGAAGTCTTGAACTCATGGACATCACCAGACGCCGTGTTTCCTCCTTTTTGATGCTCTGCCAGGCCTTCACTGGGGTGGTTTTCAGTTGCTGTTTGTTTTGGGGCCTTTCTGTCTGAAGTGTAGTCTTTAACAAGTGAAATGCATGGTCAATTGGGTTGAGCTCAGGTGACTGACTTGGCCATTCAAGAATATTCCACTTCTTTGCTTTAATAAACTCCTGGGTTGCTTTGGCTTTATGTTTTGGGTCATTGTGCATCTGTAGTATGAAACGAGGGCCAATCAGTTTGGCTGCATTTGGCTTGATCTGAGCGCACAGTATGGCTCTGAATATCTCAGAATTCATTCGGCTGCTTCTGTCCTGTGTCACATCATCAATAAACACTAGTGACCCAGTGCCGCTGGCAGCCATGCATGCCCAAGCCATCACACTGCCTCCGCCGTGTTTTACAGATGATGTGGTATGCTTTGGATCATGAACTGTACCTTGCCTTCGCCATACTTTTCTCTTTCCATCATTCTGGTAGAGGTTGATCTTGGTTTCATCTGTCCAAAGAAAGTTCTTCCAGAACTTTGACTTTTTTAGATGTTTTTTTAGCATAGTACAGTCTAGCCTTTTTATTCTTGAATCTTGTGAGTGGCTTGCACCGTGCAGTGAACCCTCTGTATTTACTTTCATGCAGTCTTCTCTTTATGGTAGATTAGAATATTGATACGCCGACCTCCTGGAGAGTGTTGTTCACTTGGTTGGCTGTTGTGAAGGGGTTTCTCTTGACCATGGAGATTATTCTGCGATCATCCACCACTGTTGTCTTCCATGGGCGCCAAGGTCTTTTTGCATTGATGAGTTCACCAGTGCTTTCTTTCTTTCTCAGGATGTACCAAATTGTAGATTTTGCCACTCCTAATATTGTAGCAATTTCTCGGATGGGTTATTTCTGTTTTCGCAGCTTAAGGATGGCTTGTTTCACCTGCATGGAGAGCTCCTTTGACCGCATGTTTACTTCACAGCAAAATCTTCCAAATGCAAGCCCCACACCTCAAATCAACTCCAGGCCTTTTATCTGCTTAATTGAGAATGACATAACGAAGGGATTGTCCACACCATTCCATAAAATAGCTTTGGATTCAATTGTCCAATTACTTTTGGTCCCTTTAAAAACAGGGTGGCGCATGTTAAGGAGCTGAAACTCCTAAACCCTTCATCCAATTTTAATGTGGATACCCAGGGCCGTATTTAGAGTTTCTGCTGCCCTAGGCACTTTTAGCGCTGCCTCCCCCTCTGGTGAGTATGACACTATCGGCAGTGACTTTGGGTAGAATCACTGATGTGAAAGTTGCCGTTTGCAGCAGATCAGGCAGTTTTTCTGCATCTGCCACGTAACGGATCACTTACGGCAACACTGCGTTTGGTTTCATTCATTCCTTATGGGATTTGCGGTACTTGATGTGATCTGGGAAATGCGGTGCCATACCTCCCAACTTTTGAAGGGAAAAAGGTGTAAAGGTTGCGGCGCACTAAGTGCGCCGCGGCAAATTTTAGGCCACGCCTCTGACCACACCCATTTCACAACTAATCACACCCATATCCAAGTCCCAACCACACCCATTTAGCACTGCTGATCACACTGTTTCATATACATTAAAACAAAAAAAAAATATGGCCACGCAGTGCTTCATACTGTACAATGGCTATGCAGTGCTCCACATACTGTATAATGGCCCTACATGATGTTCCATACTGTATAATGGCCACACAGTGCTCCATACTGTATAATGGCCACGTCTGTCCTGTGTCCTTGTGTGTACCACATTGAGAATGGAGAAAAGAAAGAAGACCAAAGAACTGTCTGAGGACTTGAGAAACCAAATTGTGAGGAAGCATGAGCAATCTCAAGGCTACAAGTCCATCTCCAAAGACCTTAATGTTCCTGTGTCTACCATGCGCAGTGTCATCAAGAAGTTTAAAGCCCATGGCACTGTGGCTAACCTCCCTAGATGTGGATGGAAAAGAAAAATTGACAAGAGATTTCAACGCAAGATTGTGCGGATGTTGGATAAAGAACCTCGACTAACATCCAAACAAGTTCTAGCTGCCCTGCAGTCCGAGGGTACAACAGTGTCAACCCGTACTATCCGTCGGCGTCTGAATGAAAAGGGACTGTATGGTAGGAGACCCAGGAAGACCCCACTTCTTACCCCGAGACATAAAAAAGCCAGGCTGGAGTTTGCCAAAACTTACCTAAAAAAGCCTAAAACGTTTTGGAAGAATGTTCTCTGGTCAGATGAGACAAAAGTAGAGCTTTTTGGGCAAAGGCATCAACATAGAGTTTACAGGAGAAAAAAAAGAGGCATTCAAAGAGAAGAACACGGTCCCTACAGTCAAACATGGCGGAAGTTCCCTGATGTTTTGGGGGTGCTTTGCTGCCTCTGGCACTGGACTGCTTGACCGTGTGCATGGCATTATGAAGTCTGAAGACTACCAACAAATTTTGCAGCAGAATGTAGGGCCCAGTGTGAGAAAGCTGGGTCTCCCTCAAAGGTCATGGGTCTTCCAGCAGGACAATGACCCAAAACACACTTCAAAAAGCACTAGAAAATAGTTTGAGAGGAAGCACTGGAGACTTCTAAGGTGGCCAGCAATGAGTCCAGACCTGAATCCCATAGGACACCTGCGGAGAGATCTAAAAATGGCAGTTTGGAGAAGGCACCCTTCAAATATCAGGGACCTGGAGCAGTTTGCCAAAGAAGAATGGTCTAAAATTCCAGCAGAGCATTGGAAGCAGCTCATTGATGGTTACCGGAAGCGGTTGGTCGCAGTTATTTTGGCTAAAGGTTGTGCAACCAAGTATTAGGCTGAGGGTGCCAATACTTTTGTCTGGCCCAATTTTGGAGTTTTGTGTGAAATGATCAATGTTTTGCTTTTTGCTTCATTCTCTTTTGTGTTTCTTCATTTAAGACAAATTAAATGAAGATAATAATACCAAAGAATTTGTGTTTGAAATCATTTTCAGGAAGAAACTGAGTATTATCTGACAGAATTGCAGGGGTGTCAATACTTTTGACCATGACTGTACTGAGCCCGAGTGACGGGCGAGACACCACATGTACTGAGCCCGAGTGACGGGCGAGACACCCCATGTACTGAGCCCGGGTGACACTGTAATATGTAAGTAACATCAGACTGTATTGTGGGGACCATTCACTTCTATGGGAGGGTGTTAAAGGGAACCTGTCACCCCCAAAATCGCAGGTGAGGTAAGCCCACCGGCATCAGGGGCTTATCTACAGCATTCTGGAATGCTGTAGATAAGCCCCCGATGTAACCTAAAAGATGAGAAAAAGACGTTATATTATACTCACCCAGGGGCGTTCCCGCTGTTGGTCCGGGTTCGGCGCCTCCCATCTTCATCAGATGACGTCCTCTTCTGGTCTTCACACCGCAGCTCCGGCGCAGGCGTACTTTGCCTGCCCTGTTGAGGGCAGAGCAAAGTACAGCATTGTGCAGGCGCCGGGCCTCTCTGACCTTTCCCGGCACCTGCGCAATGCAGTACTTTACTCTGCCCTCAACAGGGCAGGCAAAGTACGCCTGCGCCGGAGCTGCGGCGTGAAGACCAGAAGAGGACATCATCTGATGAAGATGGGAGGCGCCAGACCCGGACCAACAGCGGGACCGCCCCTGGGTGAGTATAATATAACGTCTTTTTCTCATGTTTTAGGATACATCAGGGGCTTATCTACAGCATTCCAGAATGCTGTAGATAAGCCCCTGATGCCGATGTGCCTACCTCACCCGCGATTTTGGCGGTGACAGGTTCCCTTTAAGGAGGAGGAGGAGGCGAGCTGTGACATCTCCTATTGTGACTGTTGGATCTGGTTGCCGGGGTCTACCTTCCTGTGGTTGTTACAAGTATCCTCCGCTCACCTTTCGGGGTGTTGCGCTCCTCGTCCACTTGTCTCAGGAGATTCGGTTGAACGCTCGGTCCGGCGCTGACATCCTGCAATATAATGGAAATGGCGGCTGAAGCTGCAGCACAAGGAGACACCGGAGAACGGCGGGGACAGAGCGCTCTGTAGCCGTGGACACGTGCAGTATAGCACGCGGCTGCCGGTCATGTGACGCCTGCACTCACTTTCACCAGAGGAGCGGCGCTATAGGTCAGAATATCAGAGTAGAAGCCTCGCTGTCTGATCACCGGATGTTTCCGCGGGAGGACGGCGCTGATCCACGCGGGTGACACCGGCATGTCATGATCCCAATGGCAGGGGATCACAAAAGGACAAGCACAGATACAAACAAGCTCTAGGGCGATAGAACCTGAGCTGACCGCGACCCTGAACCTAACACACAAATAAAAATAGCCGGGGAACGTGCCTACGATGATCCTAGACGTCTCGCTCCAGCCGAAGATCTAACTTCCCCTTTTAGAAGAAACACAGACCTCTCTTGCCTCCAGAGAAATCCCCCACAGAAATAGCAGCCCCCCACATATAATGACGGTGAAATGAGAGGAAAGCACATACGTAGTATGAAAACAGTTTCAGCAAAATGAGGCCCGCTAAAGCTAGATAGCAGAGGATACAAAAGAGAACTGCGCGGTCAGCGAAAAACCCTTCAAAAAACCATCCTGAAATTACTTGAACTCATGTGCCAACTCATGGTACATGAGGAGCAATTTCAGCCCACTAGAGCAACCAGCAGCAAAGAATCACATATCTGCAGGCTGGACTAAAAACCAAATTAAGCAAAACACAAAACAGGAAAATCCAAACTTAGCTTGTCCAGAAGGTTATAGGAGCAGGGAGCAGAAGTAACAAGACACACTGGATACATTGATAACCGGCGAGGAAATGCCAGCAAAGCCAGGTTAAATAGGAAACTCCCATATCCTGATGGAACAGGTGGAACCCAAAGACCCAGGAAAGACAAGTCACCCAGTACCATCAGTAACCACCAGAGGGAGCCCAAAAACAGAACTCACAACAGTACCCCCCCCTTGAGGAGGGGTCACCGAACCCTCACGAGAACCACCAGGGCGACCAGGATGAGCCCTATGAAAAGCGCGAACCAAATCATCAGCATGAACATCCGAGGCAACAACCCAAGAATTATCCTCCTGACCATAACCCTTCCACTTGACCAAATACTGGAGTTTCCGTCTGGAAACACGAGAATCCAAGATCTTCTCCACAACATACTCCAATTCTCCCTCCACCAGCACTGGAGCAGGAGGCTCAAGCGAAGGAACAACAGGTACCTCATACTTCCGCAACAACGACCGATGGAACACATTATGAATAGCAAACGATGCCGGGAGATCCAAACGAAACGACACAGGGTTAAGAATTTCCAAGATCCTATAGGGACCGATGAACCGAGGCTTGAACTTAGGAGAAAAGACCTTCATAGGAACAAAACGAGAAGACAACCACACCAAGTCCCCAACAAGAAGTCGAGGACCCACGCGGCGACGGCGATTAGCAAACTGCTGAGCCTTCTCCTGGGACAACTTCAAATTGTCCACCACATGACTCCAAATCCGATGCAACCTATCCACCACCATGTCCACTCCAGGACAATCAGAAGGTTCCACCTGACCAGAGGAAAAACGAGGATGAAACCCCGAATTACAAAAGAAAGGAGAAACCAAGGTAGCAGAACTAGCCCGATTATTAAGGGCAAACTCGGCCAGCGGCAAAAAGGTAACCCAGTCATCCTGATCAGCAGAAACAAAACACCTTAACCCCTTCCCGACCTTTGACGCCACGTAGGCGTCATGAAAGTCGGTGCCAATCCGACCCATGACGCCTATGCGGCGTCATGGAAAGATCGCGTCCCTGCAGACCGGGTGAAAGGGTTAACTCCCATTTCACCCGATCTGCAGGGACAGGGGGAGTGGTAGTTTAGCCCAGGGGGGGTGGCTTCACCCCCTCGTGGCTACGATCGCTCTGATTGGCTGTTGAAAGTGAAACTGCCAATCAGAGCGATTTGTAATATTTCACCCATTATAACGGGTGAAATATTACAATCCAGCCATGGCCGATGCTGCAATATCATCGGCCATGGCTGGAAATACTAGTGTGCCCCCACCCCACCCCTCCGATCGCCCCCCCACCCCCCCGATCTGGCCGGTACACTGCTCCGGCTCCCCTCCGTCCAGTGCTCCGCTCCCCCCCGTGCTCGTGTCCGCTCCCCCCGTGCTCCAATCACCCCCCCGTGCTCTAATCACCCCCCCTGCACTCCGATCCACCCCCCCCGTGCTCCGTTCCACCCCCCCGTGCTCCGTTCCAGCCCCCCCGTGCTCCGTTCCACGCCCCCCGCGCTCCGTTCCACCCCTCCCGCGCTCCGATTCCCCCCCCGTGCTCCGATCCCCCCCCCCCGTGGTCCCCCCCACCCTATCATACTTACCGATCCAGCCGTGGTCCCGTCCGTCTTCTCCCGGGCGCCGCCATCTTCCAAAATGGCGGGCGCATGCGCAGTGCGCCCGCCGAATCTGCCGGCCGGCAGATTCGTTCCAAAGTGCATTTTGATCACTGAGATATAATCTATCTCAGTGATCAAAATAAAAAAAATAATAAATGACCCCCCCCCCCTTTGTCACCCCCATAGGTAGGGACAATAAAAAAATAAAGAAATTTTTTTTTTCCACTAATGTTAGAATAGGGTTAGGGTTAGGGGTAGGGTTAGGGTTAGGGGTAGGGTTACGGGTAGGGTTAGGGGTAGGGTTAGGGGTAGGGTTAGGGGTAGGGTTAGGGGTAGGGTTAGGGGTAGGGGTAGGGTTAGGGCTAGGGTTAGGGCTAGGGTTAGGGTTAGGGTTAGGAATGTGCACACGTATTCTGGTCCTCTGCGGATTTTTCCGCTGCGGATTTGATAAATCCGCAGTGCTAAACCGCTGCGGATTTATGGCGGATTTACCGCGTTTTTTTCTGCGCATTTCACTGCGGTTTTACAATTGCGATTTTCTATTGGAGCAGTTGTAAAACCGCTGCGGAATCCGCACAAAAGAAGTGACATGCTGTGGAATGTAAACCGCTGCGTTTCCGTGCAGTTTTTCCGCAGCATGTGTACAGCGATTTTTGTTTCCCATAGGTTTACATTGAACTGTACACTCATGGGAAACTGCTGCGGATCCGCAGCGTGTGCACATACCTTTAGAATTAGGCTATGTGCACACGGTGTGGATTTGGCTGCGGATTCGCAGCAGTGTTCCATCAGGTTTACAGTACCATGTAAACATATGAAAAACCAAATCCGCTGTGCCCATGGTGCGGAAAATACAGCGCTGAAACGCTGCGTTGTATTTTCCGCAGCATGTCAATTCTTTGTGCGGATTCCGCAGCGTTTTACACCTGTTCCTCAATAGGAATCCGCAGGTGAAATCCGCACAAAAAACACTGGAAATCCGCGGAAAATCCGCAGGTAAAACACAGTGCCTTTTACCCGCAGATTTTTCAAAAATGGTGCGGAAATATCTCACACGAATCCGCAACGTGGGCACATAGCCTTAGGGTTAGGGTTGGAATTAGGGTTGTGGTTAGGGTTAGGGGTGTGTTGGGGTTAGTGTTGTGGTTAGGGGTGTGTTGGGGTTAGGGTTGTGATTAGGATTATGGCTACAGTTGGGATTAGGGTTAGGGGTGTGTTGGGGTTAGTGTTGGAGTTAGAATTGAGGGGTTACCACTGTTTAGGCACATCAGGGGTCTCCAAACGCAACATGGCGCCACCATTGATTCCAGCCAATCTCGTATTCAAAAAGTCAAATGGTGCTCCCTCACTTCCGAGCCCTGACGTGTGCCCAAACAGTGGTTTACCCCCACATATGGGGTACCAGCATACTCAGGACAAACTGCGCAACAATTACTGGGGTCCAATTTCTCCTGTTACCCATGTGAATCTAAAAAAATGCTTGCTAAAACATAATTTTTGAGGAAAGAAAAATGATTTTTTATTTTCACGGCTCTGCGTTGTAAACGTCTGTGAAGCACTTGGGGGTTCAAAGTGCTCACCACATATCTAGATAAGTTCCTTGGGGGGTCTAGTTTCTAAAATGGGTTCACTTGTGGGGGGTTTCTACTGTTTAGGCACACCAGGGGCTCTGCAAACGCAACGTGACACCCGCAGACCATTCCATCAAAGTCTGCATTTCAAAAGTCACTACTTCCCTTCTGAACCCCGACGTGTGCCCAAACAGTGGTTTACCCCCACATATGGGGTATCAGCGTACTCAGGAGAAACTGGACAACAACTTTTGGGGTCCAATTTCTCCTGTAACCCTTGGGAAAATAAAAAATTCTGGGCTAAATAATTATTTTTGAGGAAAGAAAACGTATTTATTATTTTCACGGCTCTGCATTATAAACTTCTATGAAGCACTTGGGGGTTCAAAGTGCTCACCACACATCTAGATAAGTTCCTTTCAGGGTCTAGTTTCCAAAATGGGGTCACTTGTGGGGGGTTTCTACTGTTTAGGCACATCAGGGGCTCTGCAAACGCAACGTGACGCCCGCAGAGCATTCCATCAAAGTCTGCATTTCAAAACGTCACTACTTCAATTCCAAGCCCCGGCATGTGCCCAAACAGTAGTTTACCCCCACATATGGGGTATCACCGTACTCAGGAGAAACTGGACAACAAATATTGGGGTCAAATTTCTCCTGTTACCCTTGGGAAAATAAAAAATTCTGGGCTAAATAATTATTTTTGAGGAAAGAAAACGTATTTATTATTTTCACGGCTCTGCATTATAAACTTCTATGAAGCACTTGGGGGTTCAAAGTGCTCACCACACATCTAGATAAGTTCCTTTGGGGGTCTAGTTTCCAAAATGGGGTCACTTGTGGGGGGTTTCTACTGTTAAGCCACATCAGGGGCTCTGCAAACGCAACGTGACGCCCACAGAGCATTCCATCAAAGTCTGCATTTCAAAACGTCACTACTTCACTTCCGAGCCCCGGCATGTGCCCAAACAGTGATTTACCCCCACATATGGGGTATCAGCGTACTCAGGAGAAACTGGACAACAACTTTTGGGGTCAAATTTCTCCTGTTACCCTTGGGAAAATAAAAAATTGCAGGCTAAAAGATCATTTTTGAGAAAATAATTTTTTTTTTTATTTTCATGGCTCTGCGTTATAAACTTCTGTGAAGCACTTGGGGGTTCAAAGTCCTCACTACACATCTAGATTAGTTCCTTTGGGGGTCTAGTTTCTAAAATGGTGTCATTTCTGGGGGATCTCCAATGTTTAGGCACACAGGGGCTCTCCAAACGTGACATGGTGTCCGCTAATGATTGGAGCTAATTTTCCATTTAAAAAGCCAAATGGCGTGCCATCCCTTCCGAGCCCTGCCGTGCGCCCAAACAGTGGTTTACCCCCACATATGGGGTATCAGCGTACTCAGGACAAACTGGACAACAATATTTGGGGTCCAATTTCTCCTATTATCCTTGGCAAAATAGGAAATTCCAGGCTAAAAAATCATTTTTGAGGAAAGAAAAATTATTTTTTATTTTCATGGCTCTGCGTTATAAACTTCTGTGAAGCACCTGGGGGTTTAAAGTGCTCAATATGCATCTAGATAAGTTCCCTGGGGGGTCTAGTTTCCAAAATGGGGTCACTTGTGCGGGAGCTCCAATGTTTAGGCACACAGGGGCTCTCCAAACGCGACATGGTGTCCGCTAACAATTGGAGCTAATTTTCCATTCAAAAAGTCAAATGGCGCGCCTTCTCTTCCGAGCCCTGCCGAGTGCCCAAACAGTGGTTTACCCCCACATATGAGGTATCGGCGTACTCGGGAGAAATTGCCCAACAAATTTTATGATCCATTTTATCCTACAGCCCATGTGAAAATGAAAAAATTGAGGCGAAAATAATTTTTTTGTGAAAAAAAATTACTTTTTCATTTTTACAGATCAATTTGTGAAGCACCTGAGGGTTTAAAGTGCTCACTAGGCATCTAAATTAGTTCCTTGGGGGGTCTAGTTTCCAAAATGGGGTCACTTGTGGGGGAGCGCCAATGTTTAGGCACACAGGAGCTATCCAAACGCGACATGGTGTCCGCTAACGATGGAAATAATTTTTCATTCAAAAAGTCAAATGGCGCTCCTTCCCTTCCGAGCCTTACCATGTGCCCAAACAGTGGTTTACCTCCACATGTGAGGTATTGGTGTACTCAGGAGAAATTGCCCAACACATTTTAGGATCCATTTTATCCTGTTGCCCATGTGAAAATGAAAAAATTGAGGCTAAAAGAATTTTTTTGTGAAAAAAAAGTACTTTTTCATTTTTACGGATCAATTTGTGAAGCACCTGGGGGTTCAAAGTGCTCACTATGCATCTAGATAAGTTCCTTGGGGCGTCTAGTTTCCAAAATGGGGTCACTTGTGGGGGAGCTCCAATTTTTAGGCACACGGGGGCTCTCCAAACGTGACATGGTGTCCGCTAAAGAGTGGAGCCAATTTTTGATTCAAAAAGTCAAATGGCGCTCCTTCCCTTCCAAGCCCTGCCGTGCGCCAAAACAGTGGTTTACCCCCACATATGAGGTATCAGCGTACTCAGAACAAATTGGACAACAACTTTCGTGGTTCAGTTTCTCCTTTTACCATTGGGAAAATAAAAAAATTGTTGCTAAAAGATAATTTTTGTGACTAAAAAGTTAAATGTTCATTTTTTCCTTCCATGTTGCTTCTGCTGCTGTGAAGCACCTGAAGGGTTAATAAACTTCTTGAATGTGGTTTTGAGTACCTTGAGGGGTGCAGTTTTTAGAATGGTGTCACTTTTGGGTATTTTCAGCCAAATAGACCCCTCAAACTGACTTCAAATGTGAGGTGGTCCCTAAAAAAAATGGTTTTGTAAATTTCGTTGTAAAAATGACAAATCGCTGGTCGAATTTTAACCCTTATAACTTCCTAACAAAAAAAAATTTTGTTTCCAAAATTGTGCTGATGTAAAGTAAACATGTGGGAAATGTTATTTATTAACTATTTTGTGTCACATATCTCTCTGGTTTAACAGAATAAAAATTCAAAATGTGAAAATTGCGAAATTTTCAAAATTTTCGCCAAATTTCCGTGTTTATCACAAATAAATGCAGAATTTATTGACCTAAATTTACCACTAACATGAAGCCCAATATGTCACGAAAAAACAATCTCAGAACCGCTAGGATCCGTTGAAGCGTTCCTGAGTTATTACCTCATAAAGGGACACTGGTCAGAATTGCAAAAAACGGCAAGGTCTTTAAGGTCAAAATAGGCTGGGTCTTGAAGGGGTTAAATAAGTTTCCAAGGTCTGATTAGTTCGTTCAGTCTGGCCATTCGTCTGAGGATGGAATGCAGACGAAAAGGACAAATCAATGCCCATCTTAGCACAGAACGTCCGCCAAAATCTAGACACAAACTGGGATCCCCTGTCAGAAACGATGTTCTCAGGAATCCCATGCAAACGAACCACATTCTGAAAAAACAGAGGGACCAACTCAGAGGAGGAAGGTAACTTAGGCAAGGGTACCAGATGAACCATTTTAGAAAAGCGATCACACACAACCCAGATGACGGACATTTTTTGAGAGACAGGGAGATCCGAAATAAAGTCCATGGAAATGTGCGTCCAAGGCCTCTTCGGGATAGGCAAAGGTGACAACAATCCACTGGCCCGAGAACAGCAAGGCTTAGCCCGAGCACAAACCTCACAAGACTGCACAAAAGAACGCACATCCCTCGACAAGGAAGGCCACCAAAAAGACCTGGCCACCAAGTCTCTAGTACCAAATATTCCAGGATGACCTGCCAACGCAGAAGAATGGACCTCGGAGATGACTCTACTGGTCCAATTATCCGGAACAAACAGTCTCTCAGGCGGACAACGATCAGGTTTACCCGCCTGAAACTCCTGCAAAGCACGTCGCAAGTCTGGGGAGACAGCAGACAAAATCACCCCATCCCTAAGGATACCAGAGGGCTCAGAATTTCCAAGGGAGTCAGGCACAAAACTCCTAGAAAGAGCATCCGCCTTCACATTCTTTGAACCTGGCAGGTATGAAACCACAAAATTGAAACGAGAGAAAAACAGTGACCAACGAGCCTGTCTAGGATTCAGACGCCTGGCAGACTCAAGGTAAATCAAATTTTTGTGATCAGTCAAGACCACCACACGATGTCTAGCACCCTCTAGCCAATGACGCCACTCCTCAAATGCCCACTTCATGGCCAAAAGTTCCCGATTACCAACATCATAATTCCGCTCAGCCGGCGAAAACTTTCTAGAAAAAAACGCGCATGGCTTCATCACTGAGCCATCGGAGCTTCTCTGTGACAAAACCGCCCCCGCTCCAATCTCGGAAGCATCAACCTCAACCTGAAAAGGGAGCGAAACATCTGGCTGACGCAACACAGGAGCAGAAGAAAACCGGCGCTTAAGTTCCTGAAAGGCCTCCACAGCCGCAGGAGACCAATTAGCAACATCAGCACCCTTCTTAGTCAAATCCGTCAAAGGCTTAACAACACTAGAAAAATTAGTTATAAAACGACAATAGAAATTAGCAAAGCCCAAGAACTTCTGTAGACTCTTAAGAGATGTAGGCTGCGTCCAGTCACAAATAGCCTGAACCTTGACGGGATCCATCTCAATAGTGGAAGGGGAAAAAATATACCCCAAGAAAGAAATCTTCTGGACTCCAAAGAGACACTTTGAGCCTTTTACAAACAAGGAATTGGCCCGCAGGACCTGAAACACCTTCCTGACCTGCTGAACATGAGACTCCCAGTCATCAGAAAAAACCAAAATATCATCCAAATACACAATCATAAATTTATCCAGATATTCACGGAAAATATCGTGCATAAAGGACTGGAAGACTGAAGGAGCATTAGAAAGTCCAAAAGGCATTACCAAATACTCAAAATGGCCCTCAGGCGTATTAAATGCGGTTTTCCACTCATCACCTTGCTTTATTCGTATAAGATTATACGCACCCCGAAGATCAATCTTAGTGAACCATTTAGCCCCCTTAATGCGAGCAAACAAATCAGTCAACAATGGCAAAGGATACTGATATTTTACGGTAATCTTATTCAAAAGACGATAATCTATACAAGGCCTCAAGGAACCATCTTTTTTGGCCACGAAAAAAAAACCTGCTCCCAAAGGGGACAAAGATGGACGGATATGTCCCTTTTCCAAGGACTCCTTAACATAATCCCGCATAGCAGTATGCTCTGGCACAGACAGATTGAACAAACGACCCTTAGGAAATTTACTGCCTGGAATTAAATTTATAGCACAATCGCAATCCCTGTGAGGAGGAAGCGAACTGAGCTTAGGCTCCTCAAAAACATCCCGATAGTCAGACAAAAACACAGGAATATCAGAAGGAGTAGATGAAGCGATAGAAATCGGAGGTGCATCATCATGAACCCCCTGACAACCCCAGCTTAACACAGACATTGATTTCCAGTCAAGGACTGGATTATGAGTTTGTAACCATGGCAGACCAAGTACTAGGACATCATGCAAATTATACAGTACCAGGAAGCGAATCACCTCCTGATGAACAGGAGTCATATGCATGGTCACTTGTGTCCAGTACTGAGGTTTATTCATAGCCAAAGGTGTAGAGTCAATTCCCTTCAAAGGAATAGGGACTTCCAGAGGCTCCAGACTAAACCCACAGCGATTGGCAAATGACCAATCCATAAGACTCAGGGCAGCGCCTGAATCCACATAGGCATCGACGGAAATGGATGATAATGAACAAATCAGAGTCACAGACAGAATGAACTTAGACTGTAGAGTACTAATGGCAACAGACTTATCAACCTTTTTTGTGCGTTTAGAGCATGCTGATATAACATGAGCTGAATCACCACAATAAAAGCACAACCTTTTTTTCCGCCTATAATTTTGCCGTTCACTTCTGGACTGAATTCTATCACATTGCATTATCTCAGGTGACGGTTCAGACAACACCGCCAAATGATGCACAGGTTTGCGCTCCCGTAAACGCCGATCAATCTGAATAGCCATAGTCATAGACTCATTCAGACCAGTAGGCGCAGGGAACCCCACCATAACATCTTTAACCCCTTCATGACCCAGGCTATTTTGACCTTAAAGACCTTGCCGTTTTTTGCAATTCTGACCAGTGTCCCTTTATGAGGTAATAACTCAGGAACGCTTCAACGGATCCTAGCGGTTCTGAGATTGTTTTTTCGTGACATATTGGGCTTCATGTTAGTGGTAAATTTAGGCCGATAATTTTTGCGTTTATTTCTAAAAAAAATCGGAACTTTAGCGAAAATTTTGAAAATTTCGCAATTTTCAAATTTTTAATTTTTATTCTGTAAAACCAGAAAGATATGTGACACAAAATAGTTAATAAATAACATTTCCCACATGTCTACTTTACATCAGCACAATTTTGAAACCAAAATTTTTTTTTGCTAGGAAGTTAAGGGTTAAAATTTGACCAACGATTTCTCATTTTTACAACAAAATTTACAGCACCATTTTTTTTATGGACCACCTCACATTTGAAGTCACTTTGAGGGGTCTATATGAGAGAAAATACCCAAAAGTGACACCATTCTAAAAACTGCACCCCTCAAGGTGCTCAAAACCACATTCAAGTAGTTTATTAACCCTTCAGGTGTTTCACAGCAGCAGAAGCAACATGGAAGGAAAAAATGAACATTTAACTTTTTAGTCACAAAAATGATCTTTTAGCAACATTTTTTTTATTTTCCCAAGGTTAAAAGGAGAAACTCAACCCCAAAAGTTGTTGTCCAATTTGTCCTGAGTACGCTGAAACCTCATATGTGGGGGGGAACCACTGTTTGGGCGCACGGCAGGGCTCAGAAGGGAAGGAGCGCCATTTGATTTTTTGAATGAAAAACTAGCTCCCATCTTTAGCGGACACCTTGTCGCATTTGGAGAGCCCCTGTGTGCCTAAACATTGGAGCTCCCCCACATGTGACCCCATTTTGGAAACTAGACCACCCAAGGAACTTATCTAGATGCATATTGAGCACTTTGAACCCCCAGGTGCTTCACAAATTGATCCATAAATATGAAAAAGTACTTTTTTTTCACAAAAAATTTATTTTAGCCTCAATTTTTTCCATTTTCACATGGGCATCAGGCTAAAATGGATGCTAAAATTTGTTGGGCAATTTCTCCTGAGTACACTGATATCTCACATGTGGGGTAAACCACTGTTTGGGCGCACGGCAAGGCTCGGAAGGGAAGGAGCGCCATTTGACTTTTTGAATGGAAAATTAGCTCCAATCTTTAGCGGACACCATGTCGCGTTTGGAGAGCCCCTGTGTGCCTAAACATTGGAGCTCCCCCACATGTGACCCCATTTTGGAAACTAGACCACCCAAGGAACTTATCTAGATGCATATTGAGCACTTTGAACCCTCAGGTGCTTCACAAATTGATCCATAAATATGAAAAAGTACTTTTTTTTCACAAAAATTTTATTTTAGCCTCAATTTTTTCCATTTTCACATGGGCATCAGGCTAAAATGGATGCTAAAATTTGTTGGGCAATTTCTCCTGAGTACACTGATATCTCACATGTGGGGGTAAACCACTGTTTGGGCGCACGGCAAGGCTCGGAAGGGAAGGAGCGCCATTTCACTTTTTGAATGGAAAATTAGCTCCATTCATTAGCGGACACCATGTTGCGTATGGAAGGTACGTAGTGTATGTCAGGTTGTTGTGTGTGGTGTAGTATTCACCACACACACACACCAACCTGACGTACTCTATACCAAACTACACACCAACCTGACGTACACAACGCCATACACACCAACCTGACACACTACGTCAGGTTGGAGTGTGTGGTGTAGTGTACGTCAGGTTGGGGTGTGGTGTAGTGTACGTCAGGTTGGTGTGTGTGGTGTAGTGTACATCATACACACACACCAACCTGACGTACACTATACCACACCACACAACAATCTGACGTACACTACTCCATACACACCAACCTGACACACTACGTCAGGTTGGAGTGTGTGGTGTAGTGTACGTCAGGTTGGGGTGTGGTGTAGTTTATGTCAGGTTGGTGTGTGTGGTGTAGTGTACACCATACACACACACCAATCTGACGTACACTATACACCACACACCAACCTGACGTACACTACGCCATACACACCAACCTGACACTACGTCAGGTTGGAGTGTGTGGTGTAGTGTACGTCAGGTTGGGGTGTGGTGTAGTGTACGTCAGGTTGGGCTGTGTGGAGTAGTGTACACCATATACACACACACCAACCTGACGTACACTATACCACACCACACACCAACCTCATGTACACTACGCCATACACACCAACCTGACACACTACGTCAGGTTGGAGTGTGTGGTGTAGTGTACGTCAGGTTGGGGTGTGGTGTAGTGTACGTCAGGTTGGGGTGTGTGGAGTAGTGTACACCATATACACACACACCAACCTGACGTACACTATACCACACCACACACCAACCTCATGTACACTACGCCATACACACCAACCTGACACACTACGTCAGGTTGGAGTGTGTGGTGTAGTGTACGTCAGGTTGGGGTGTGGTGTAGTGTACGTCAGGTTGGTGTGTGTGGTGTAGTGTACATCATACACACACACCAACCTGACGTACACTATACCACACCACACACCAATCTGACGTACACTACTCCATACACACCAACCTGACACACTACGTCAGGTTGGAGTGTTTGGTGTAGAGTACGTCAGGTTGGGGTGTGGTTTAGTGTATGTCAGGTTGGTGTGTGTGCGTGTGGTGTTGTGTATATCAGCCTGGTGTGGGTGAGTTCTGTAGGGGAATGTCAGGATGTGTTTAGTCCACGGACGCGTGATGAATTCTGAAGCATTCATTCAAACACAGTCCAGGTTTGTCGGGACACGTTTCACATTGGAAACGAGTTTCCCTTCGAATCCCCCTTTTATAGCACACCCGGCACCTTTTTTTTGCTCTCCCCTCACAAGGAAAATGTTGCCCTGGTACCATACGGGAGACTTGAGTTCCAGGGGTGCTGGGGCCCGCTCCTTCCTCGCCTCCAAACATTAGGGCCTTTATCACCGCCTCCTGGAACTGAAGGAAGGTGTTGTTGGTCTGGCCTGCACATCGTGATAGCACGTATGCGTTATACAGTGCCATTTGCACGATGTGCACAGCCAGTTTTTTATACCACACCTTCGTCTTCCGCATGGCACTATAGGGCTGGAGGACTTGATCAGAAAGATCAACTCCCCCCATGTGTTTGTTGTACCCCAGGGCACAGTCCGGTTTGTGGACCTGTGCTGGGGTACCTCGAACAGTGCTGGCCGTGGTGCCGGGACCATGGATTGTGGTCAAGAAAAAGACGTCCCTTTTGTCTTTGAACTTGACCGCAAGCATGTTGCCTCTACATTGGGCCCGGCTCTCACCCTTTGGGAGAACCTGCTCAATTAGTGACAAAGGGAGACCCCTCTTGTTTCTGCGCACGGTACCGCAAG
This sequence comes from Ranitomeya imitator, assembly GCF_032444005.1. Lineage (NCBI taxonomy): Eukaryota > Metazoa > Chordata > Amphibia > Anura > Dendrobatidae > Ranitomeya > Ranitomeya imitator. The sequence goes on along the minus strand of NC_091282.1, from coordinate 720,702,659 downwards.
CGACGGTAGCTCTGGCAGAGAGGGATTGAAAGAGTGGGATGCTTGTATAAAAGTTATCAACGTACAGATGGTAACCTTTATCAAGCAGTGGGTGGACCAAATCCCACACTATTTTCCCACTCACCCCCAGAGCAGGTGGACAATCTGGGGGCTGGATACTGCTGTCCTTTCCTTGATAAACTCTAAAGCTGAGAGTGTACCCTGAGGTACTCTCGCAGATCTTATAGAGTTTTATCCCGTACCTTGCCCTTTTGCTGGGCAGGTACTGACGGAACTGAAGCCTCCCTTTGAAGTGGATGAGGGATTCATCCACACAAATTTCCCTTTGGGGAATGTACACTTCAGCAAACTTGTTGCTGAAGTGTTCGATGACCGGCCGAATTTTGAACAGTCTATCAAAATTCGGGTCATCGCGAGGAAGGATGTCCGTGTTGTCCCTAAAGTGGAGAAATTTATGAATCGCCTCAAAACGTTTGCGTATCATAACCATGCCATATAATGGAGTTTGATATAAAATATCAGTACTCCAGTATTGGCGAATTTCTGGTTTCTTCACAATTCCCATGTGAAGGACCAGTCCCCAATATTTCATCATTTCTACAGAGTCAACGGGACTCCAAGTAGTAAATGATGAACTTGGGTTTTCGGCAAAAAATTGCAGGGCGTACAAATTTGTTTGCTCCACCATGAGACTGACGATTGACTCCGAGAAAAAGACTTTGAAAAAGTCTATTTCCCGGAGGTTGGCAGTCTCAAATTGGATTCCTGATTGGGGAATGAAATCAGGAATCCGTGGAGCAAAATTTTCAGGGACAGGGGTCCAGACGGGGGCACTAGTGCTAGGTTGGGCGTCACTAGCACTAGGTTGGGGGTCACTTACACTTGGCTCCGACTCTCCTCCCCTGGGCTCCGGCTCTCCTCCCCTGGGCTCCGGACGATTTCTCGACCTGCGACATCTTGGGGGTGGCGAGTCGGTGTCACTAGAGGAGGAAGAGTGGGAGGAATACAGAAAAGTGGGGTCCTCTCCCTCACTATCAGCTTCGGAGGCAAGAAAGGAATATGCCTCCTCAGCTGTGTACAGCCTTTGTGACTGGGATGACTGGGATGAGCGGGACATTGTGTGTGTGGTGTGTGTAAAAAGCTAAACTTTATTATAGTGTGCGTGTGTGTATGTGCGAGTGTTTGGTGAAACTTTCTACTGCAGGAGGGGGCTGCCAGGCGCGGGGGCGGCTGCCAGGCGCGGGGGGCGGCTGCCAGGCGCGGGGGCGGCTGCCAGGAGCGGGGGCGGATGTCAGGAGCGGAGGCGGATGTCAGGAGCTGAGGCGGATGTCAGGGGTGGCTGTCAGGGGCGGGGGCGGCTGTCAGGGGCGGAGGCGGATGTCTGGAGCGGGGGCGGATGTCAGGAGCGGGGGCGGATGTCAGGAGCGGGGGCGGATGTCAGGAGCGGGGGCGGATGTCTGGAGCGGAGGCGGATGTCTGGAGCGGAGGCGGATGTCAGGAGCGGGGGCGGCTGTCAGGCGCGGGGGTGGCAGAGGCGATGCAGTAGCAGATGGAATCAGCAGCAGCAGGGGTGATCGGGGGACGGGGGGTGATCAGGGGGATGGGGGGTGATCAGGGGGACGGGGGGTGATCAGGGGGACGGGGGGTGATCAGGGAGGCAGGGGGTGATCAGGGGGGCAGTGGGTGATCACTGGGGACAGGAGGGGGCTGTCAGGCGCAGGGGGGCAGAGGCGATGCAGTAGCAGCAGTAGATGGAATCGGCGGCAGCAGCAGGGGATGATCTGGGGGACGGGGGTGATCAGGGGGGCAGGGGGTGATCAGGGGGGCAGAGGGTGATCAGGAGGGCAGAGGGTGATCAGGGGGGCAGAGGGTGATCACCGGGGGACAGGAGGGGGCTGTCAGGCGCGGGGGGCAGAGGCGATGCGACAGCAGCAGATGGAATCGGCAGCAGCAGCAGGGGGGTGATCAGGGTGGCGATCAGGGGGGCAGGGGGTGATCAGGGGGGCAGGGGGTGATCAGGGGGGCAGGAGGTGATCAGGGGGGCAGGGGGTGATCACCGAGGGGCAGGGGGAGGCTGTCAGGCACGGGGGGCTGAGGCAATGCAGCAGGAGCAGATGATATCTGCTGCAGCAGCAGGGGGGCAGGGGTGATCAGGGGGGCAGGGGGTGCTCACCAGGGGGCAGGCGGGGGCTGTCAGGAGCTGGGAGAGCTGAGGTGATAGAGCTGGCAGCAGCAGCGGGGGGGGGGGGTGAAAAGGGGGGCAGGGGGTAAGATCGGGGGGGAGGGTGATCAGGGGGGCAGAGCGCAGAGGTGGATGGCAGAGAGGGGAGTACCTGGCGGCGGCGGCGGCAGGAGCACAGGCAGCGGCGGCAGGAGCAGCGGCAGAGGCGGCAGGAGCCGCGGCAGAGCAGCAGCAGCGGCGGCGATCGGCGGCGATCGGGGGCAAGTATAAACGCAGGGTCCTCGTTCTCCAGCTTCCAGCAACGGGATGAGTCTGGAGAACGAGGACAGACATATTTTACTCCGCCCCTACAGATCTGATTGGAGAGCTAGCGTCACATGGACGCTAGCTCCAATCAGAGCTGAAGGGGGTGAAATAAAGGTCACCCGGAGCGATCGTACACCCGGGGGGGGCAAAGCCACCCCCCCTGGGGTGAAGTACAGGTCCCCCTGCACCTGCGGGTACGGTGACATTTAAATGACCCCGGTCACCGGACCCGCAGGGAAGCATTCCCGCCATGACGCCACGTAGGCGTCACAGGTCGGATTGGCACCGACTTTCATGACGCCTACGTGGCGTCAAAGGTCGGGAAGGGGTTAATGGCCTCAGAAAGGCCATCTCTGAACTTTGCAGCCAGGGCACACTCATTCCACTGAGTAAGCACCGACCACTTCCGAAATTTTTGACAATAAATTTCTGCTTCATCTTGCCCCTGAGAGAGGGCCAACAAAGCTTTTTCAGCCTGAATCTCTTGGTTAGGTTCCTCATAGAGCAAACCCAATGCCAGAAAAAAACTCATCCGCATTAAGCAACGCAGGGTCCCCTGGTGCCAATGCAAATGCCCAATCCTGAGGGTCACCCCGCAGGAAAGATATAATAATCTTGACTTGCTGAGCAGGGTCTCCAGAGGAGCGAGATTTCAAAGAAAGAAACAACCTACAATTGTTCCTAAAATTCAGAAAACGAGATCTATCTCCAGAAAAAAAACTCTGGGACAGGAATTCTAGGTTCAGACATAGGAGCATGTACAACAAAATCCTGTATATTTTGAACCTTAGCGGCAAGATTATTCAGGCTGGAAGCCAAACTCTGGACGTCCATGATAAACAGCTGGGATCAGAGCCATTCAAAGATTAAGAGGAGGAGGAAGTAGCCAGGCTGCAATAAGGCTAGGCAGCAAACTGAGGGGAAAAAAAAAAAAAAAAAAAAAAAACTTCCTCAGACTACTTATCCTCCTACTTCAGCCAATACAATTAACACTTTGTGGGCCGGTTATACTGTCATGATCCCAATGGCAGGGGATCACAAAAGGACAAGCACAGATACAAACAAGCTCTAGGGCGATGGAACCTGAGCTGACCGCGACCCTGAACCTAACACACAAATAAAAATAGCCGGGGAACGTGCCTACGATGATCCTAGACGTCTCGCTCCAGCCGAAGATCTAACTTCCCCTTTTAGAAGAAACACAGACCTCTCTTGCCTCCAGAGAAATCCCCCACAGAAATAGCAGCCCCCCACATATAATGACGGTGAAATGAGAGGAAAGCACATACGTAGTATGAAAACAGTTTCAGCAAAATGAGGCCCGCTAAAGCTAGATAGCAGAGGATACAAAAGAGAACTGCGCGGTCAGCGAAAAACCCTTCAAAAAACCATCCTGAAATTACTTGAACTCATGTGCCAACTCATGGTACATGAGGAGCAATTTCAGCCCACTAGAGCAACCAGCAGCAAAGAATCACATATCTGCAGGCTGGACTAAAAACCAAATTAAGCAAAACACAAAACAGGAAAATCCAAACTTAGCTTGTCCAGAAGGTTATAGGAGCAGGGAGCAGAAGTAACAAGACACACTGGATACATTGATAACCGGCGAGGAAATGCCAGCAAAGCCAGGTTAAATAGGAAACTCCCATATCCTGATGGAACAGGTGGAACCCAGAGACCCAGGAAAGACAAGTCACCCAGTACCATCAGTAACCACCAGAGGGAGCCCAAAAACAGAACTCACAACACCGGCACAAGCGACTGCGGACGCGGGATCTCCCAGTGTGGACGGGACTCCGCGGAGGATGGGGGTCGTCTGCCGTTATCTGCTCCATCTGCGCCCAACAGAGAAGACAAACATGTCCGATAACTCTACAGGACCGTGACAGATGCAGAACATCGCCCCCCCTCCCTCCCTGCAGAGCTTCATCGCCCCCCCTCCCTCCCTGCAGAGCTTCATCGCCCCCTTCCCTCCCTGCAGAGCTTCATCGCCCCCCCCCCTCCCTGCAGAGCTTCATCATCGCCCCCCCTCCCTCCCTCCCTGCAGAGCTTCATCATCGCCCCCCCTCCCTCCCTCCCTGCAGAGCTTCATCATCGCCCCCCCTCCCTCCCTCCCTGCAGAGCTTCATCATCGCCCCCCCTCCCTCCCTCCCTGCAGAGCTTCATCATCTCCCCCCCTCCCTTCCTGCAGAGCTTCATCATCGACCCCCCTCCCTCCCTCCCTGCAGAGCTTCATCATCGCCCCCCCTCCCTCCCTCCCTGCAGAGCTTCATCATCGCCCCCCTCCCTCCCTGCAGAGCTTCATCATCGCCCCCCCTCCCTCCCTGCAGAGCTTCATCATCGCCCCCCCCTCCCTCCCTGCAGAGCTTCATCATCGCCCCCCCCTCCCTGCAGAGCTTCATCGCCCCCCCTCCCTGCAGAGCTTCATCGCCCCCCCTCCCTGCAGAGCTTCATCGCCCCCCCCTCCCTGCAGAGCTTCATCGCCCCCCCTCCCTGCAGAGCTTCATCGCCCCCCCCTCCCTGCAGAGCTTCATCGCCCCCCCTCCCTGCAGAGCTTCATCATCGCCCCCCCCCTCCCTCCCTCCCTCCCGAGCTTCATCGCCCCCCCCTCCCTGCAGAGCTTCATCGCCCCCCCCTCCCTCCCTCCCTGCAGAGCTTCATCCCCCCCTCCCTGCAGAACATCCCCCCCGTCCGTCCTCATACTCACCTCCTGTCACTCAGCTCAGCTGCCTGTCCCACACACTGCGCGCGCCGCAGCCGCCGACATCCCTCTGGCGCTCTGTCCCGCTGCAGCGCCTTCTTCCTGACTGAGTGAGCGGTCATGTGATACTGCTCAATAAGGTCATGAATATGCGCATATTCATGACCTTAATGACCGGTATCATGTGACCGCTCACTCAGGACGCGCTACAGACGGTGAGAACAGGCATCGCTGGAGGCTGGAGCAGGAGGTGAGTATCGTCTCTCTTCATGGAGGGTGGGTGGGATGCGGAGGCGGGGAGGGGCGTGGGGAGGCAGGGGGGGGGGGCGGGGTTTTGCGTCGGTCGCGTTTGTGACTTAAAAAAAATAAATAAATCCTTGCTCAGGTGCCGCCCCCCCGCAATGTCGCCGCCCTAGGCACGTGCCCTCGAGTGCCTAGTGGCAAATACGGCCCTGTGGATACCCTCAAATGAAAGCTGAAAGTCTGAACTTCAACTGCATCTGAATTGTTTTGTGTAAAATTCATTGTGGTAATATCTATAACCAAAATTAGAAAAATGTTGTCTCTGTCCAAATATATATGGACCTAACTGTACCTATATAAAAAGTGTAGTCTAGTCTGCTTTCCTATACATAGGGATAGAGTACAGAAAAGTAGAAAGTATGGGATGCATTTTTACACTGAGATCCTATAGATTAAGTGAAGATCTTCTGATTCATACCTCTATTAGTAGCTTCAAATAAGATGTGTGCTATGGACATGCCCTGATCAGTTAGATTTTTTTGTGCTCCACATCGGGCGTTGCAAGTAGCCCGACATGCTACCATGTGTTGTATTTCCTAGGGCTATATTAGGCCTCCCAAGTCACACACCTGTGTCTTAGTATTGTGTTAAGACTTTCTAGTAGTTTTTAGTTTGTTTGTGCATAGTTCCACTCCATATGCATCAAGAAGTCTCTTGGCCGAATGTGGATTCCCATCCATGATTTACTTGTTTGCAGTTTCCAATAACCTTGCCATCTGTCAGTGGTCTTTAAGACTTCACTTGCTTGTCTGTAGTCTCCAGTAACCTTGCTACCTGTCAAAGGAGGACTTCTCATGTCTGCCTGCAGCTTCCATGATTTTCAGACTTTCTAGTTACTCCGGAGTTCTGTCTGCTACCTGTTCCCCATCTTCTAAGACCTCTGCTACATGCCTGACAATTTCCAGGACGTCTCCTAGTCTCCTGTGTCTTCAATGGTATTTGAACTTTCTTATTACTCCGGACTTTTGGCTGCAACCTGTCTGCGTTTCCATGATGCCTCTTGTCTTCCTGCAGTTTCCAGTCCTTAAGTCTCCAGTCTGCTTTTATTCTTTAGTAATTGCAATTTTTCTGAGGTCTTCAGTAACTTTGCAATTTGCCAGTGATCTCCTGGACTCTTCCCACCTGCAAGTAGTACCTCTGCTGGGATTCTGCTAGGGCTTGAGAAAGTAAATTTTATGTTGATGAATAAGGTTTTCCAGTACTTGAGGCCATCTTTGTTCTCAGGTTCTGTCCTAATATCTGATGGATCTCCACATCCTTTTATGTCTATTGCACAGAGATTATGTCAACATAGGTAACTATGGCAGTAGTAAACCAGTCAAGTATATGACCAGTAGATTGTTCTACAATGAAACAGGAAATAAGTTAAGAACAGAATAAATTCAGAATAAAAAATGTAAGAATGTAAATATTATGAGAATTTTGAGGTTTACCTTTTGTTATTTGATACTGGTCCATTTTGAAAAGGAAATGGGTCTTGTCAAGAACCAAGGAAACAGGAAGCGTAGAATTAGTCAAACTAGCAATGTGATATTGTATTGTGAAGAACCATAACCACCACAAATAGCACATTTTATCTCCAGGCTTTGTATTTCTGGTTGTCAGATTACACAAAATAGTGAGACTTATTATTGTTCAATACAATGGTTCTACACTCTCTCTGGTTAATATAACCAAAATTAAAGTTACAGTGATTTATTTTTACTTTGCAGAGGTCACCAAGAATTTGAGTGCTACATTCTCATATGTAAGAATCATTGAGGAGCATGTATTTTGGGTCTTAATGACTAAAACAAACTTTGCTATTTTGCTATTTATTTATTGTCCAAGTTATAACTTTGTGGAAATTGTATGTATACCCGTTGTGAGGCAGTGACCCCTGTTACAGCTAGGGATCGCTCCCCAGAATGCACACGGAGGCGTAGTGAGGCCATGAGGGGTTCTGCAGTCGCAAGGTGTAACTTTGATTGCAATGGTGAAGCAGTGACCAATGTCTCCCCAGGTTGTGCATGGAGACGTATGAAGTTCATAGGTGTGCATGGCAGTCAAGGGCGTAGAGGTGAGTACAATGCAGGTTAAATGTAATAATAAATAAGGTCAGTCTTGGACATACTGTTTTTGTGGCCCCCCAGGAGTCCGGTTGCCACAATGGCATTGCCTTCCTCACGGGGGGGTGATGTCATGCCTGGGAGCAAGGAGGGATCCCCTTGGTAGGTAACTCAAACATGCAACACCTACCTGACTCCAGAACAGAAGGGGGAGCACTAAAACCGGTTTCAGGGGAACTTCCCTATAAGTTCTGGTTCTGGAGGCAGGGTTAGGCAGTTTAGTGTAAGACACTGAAGGAAGTGGAAGCACGTGAGGAGAGAGACTGGGAATGGAGCTGTAACTGAGCATCCCCCATGATACAGCCAGGCCAAGCGGCGGCGGCAGCCCCCATGATGCTAGGCTGAAGGACACCTTTGACATCCGCACTGCAGGAGAGATGAATATGAGATACTTTGGGTGTAAACAAAGGGTGCAGGACAGTATAGGGGACTATGCCCTTAATCTCCAGGAGGTGCCGAGGGCCATTAAGCAGGTTTACCCTGACTGCATGCAGGCTGGGGACATTGTTAAAGGAGCAATTTATTGAGGGACTCCTGTCCAGCACCCACAGGACACAGCTGCGCATCTTGGCCCTACAGAACCCTGACCGGGACTTTGCATACTTTAAAGATAGGGCCATCCAGGTGCTGCATGAACCAATTTCCAGCCGCACAGCACCCCCTAAGCGCCCAGCAATTACATACCATCAGGAAGCGGCATCCTTTCCACAGGCCCACGTTGAGGCCGATGCGCAGACCTTACATAATGACCCTGCTGCAGGACTACCCCTCCAGGTCCAGAAACTGACCAAAAGTGTGGCTGTACTAGCCAAAAGCATGCAGTCCATGCAAGTGTCCCCAAAGGAGATGATCCAGCTGTCTTCCAGTCCAGATGATGTCCTGTGGCGACGACAGAAAAGGATCCTACCGACCAGAGGGAGAGACAACGACCGCTATGACCAGAGCAGACAACCCATTTGTCGCCGCTGCAGCAACCCCTGGGGCAGAGAGCCAACCCCCAGGAGTAGGACGACCAGGACCACAAAGCTGGCGAGCCAAGTATGTCAGAGGACAATGGGTCCTCCTAACTGTGATTGACGGCATCCCGATGAACGCTTTATTGGACACCGGCTCCCAGGTGACGACTATGCCATATATTCTTTACAAACAGTACTGGGCTGACTCTTATATTACTCGTGACGCAGATAATGATCTGACAATAGTCGACAGCAATGGTCAGCCTTTGTCACAAGTGGGGTACAAGGAGGTGACCATTAAGGTGGGGTGGGTAGAATTGAAAGCCCAAGGTCTGGTAATTGTAGATATTGTAGCCGAAACTGCTGGCTCCAGTGAGCAGCGTGTCCTACAAAAAGAGATCAAAGCCCTGATGCAGAGACAACAGGTAGAACTGCCTGGTGGAGAAGTCGGCAGCGTCAGAGTGAGTGATCCAATCCCCATTGCAATGCCCCCCAGGAGTGAAATGTTAATCTGGTGTCGAGCAGCAATAGGCCTCAGGGGTCAAGACTACCAGGCCCTGGTTGAACCCGTGTATTCTGATAGTAGGCCCACCATCCTGACAGCCAGAGGGACAGTTGATGTCCGCAAGGGGAGGGTACCAATACGCATCCTGAATTGTGGGGAAAAAAGAGGTCCATTTACCCAGATATGCCACCCTTGCTAAACTGTTCACGGTCAGTAACAATGCAATAGAAGCAACAGAACCCTTGATCCTGTCCGACCAGGCGGAGGACAATGGCTCTGCAGGACAGCTGGAGGATTGGTGTCAACAGCTACATATAGGCACTGATTCCACTCCTTTGCACCAAAAGCATGGGGCTTCCCGGGTGGTCCAAGAATATGAGCGGGTATTCAGCAAACACCCACTAGACTTTGGGCAGGTAAAAGGGGTCCAACATCATATCTCCACTGGAGATCATCCGCCCATTAAAGAGAGGTACCGGCCTGTATCTCCAGCTCACTATCAATGTGCCAAGGGTATGTTACGAGAGATGAAGGAGTTGTAGCCTCTGGGCAGCTCCATTATTCCTTGTTAGAAAGAAAGATGGTACAATGAGGATGTGTGTTGACTACAGGCAGGTTAACCACATTACACTTAAGGATGCTTACTAGTTACTCAGGATAGAGGAATCACTAGCTACACTGAGGACCGCTAACTATTTATCCACCTTAGATCTCACCAGTGGGTATTGGCAGGTTCCCGTGGCAGAGGCGGATAAAGAGAAGACCGCCTTCACGACTCCAATGCGCCTCTCCGAGTTCAACTACATGCGATTCAGGCTTTGCAACGCACCAGGGACATTCCAGAGGATGATGGAGTGTTGCCTCAGGCACAAGAACTTTGAAAACCATTCTGTTGTACCTGGATGACATCATCGTCTTCTCCAAGACCTATGAAGACCACTTGAAGTACCTGGCCGAGGTGTTCGAAGCCCTGTCCAACTTTGGCCTGAAAGTGAAGCCGTCCAAATACCACCTGCTGAGGCCCAAGGTGCAGTACCTAGGCCACGTGGTAAGGACCCAAGGTGTGGCACCGGACCCTGACAAAATCACCGTTATCAGAGACTGGCCAAAACCCAGCAAAATTCATGAAGTACAGCATTTCCTTGAGTTGGTAGGCTACTACTGGCGATTTATCAAGGGTTACACCAAGATAGCCGCACCCCTGCAAGATCTTCTGATGGGCCAGTCCAAGAAGGCTAAGAACAAGAATCCTCCGTTCGAGTGGAACAACAGGTTAGAAGAATCCTTCACTCGGTTGAAGTTGTCTCCCACGGGAGATGAAGTCCTGGCCTACCCTGACTATGACCAACCATTCATACTTTACGCTGACACCAGCAAGGATGTATTGGGAGCAGTGCTGTCACAAGTGCAGAAAGGCAGAGAGAGAGCGATTGCCTACACCAGCAGGAAGCTTTGTCACACCGAAAGGAACCCCGACAACTATAGTTGCTTTAAGTTGGAGTTTCTCACCATAGTCTGGGCTGTGATCGAGCGATTCAAACGCTACCTGGCTTCAGCAAAGTTCACCATCTTCACGGATAATAATCCACTGACTCACCTGGAAACTGCAAAGCTGGGCGCATGGATGGCCCAGTTGTCCAACGGCTAAGTCACACCCTGGTCCAAATGCTCCACAAGAGACCCAACAGTTGTGGAAAGAAAAGGGTAAGCTGTTCATCTATGAGGGTAAATTGTGTCAGAGGAACATCAACTCACGCACTCATGAACTGGTCTGACAGGTGGTTGTCCCGAAGCGGGATATGCCGATGGTCTTGGAAGCATACCATGATGGAGCAGGATTCTTCAGATGGACGGAAGTCTTACTTTGTGAAAGATTCTGCTGGATTGGCATGAGAAGAGCCATTGAGAAGTGGTGCCGAGAGTGTGGCCCATGCAACTTGCACAGGAAAGACCGCAACAGCGAGAGGGCTCCCCTGCAGCCCATAGTCACCAAACAACCACTTGAACTGGTAGCTTTGGATCATGTGAAGCTAACCCCAAGCCGGTCAGGCTATGTCTATGCCCTCACCATAGTGGACCATTACTCAAGGTTCCTGGTAGTTGTGCCTGTTAAGGACCAAACAACGGCAGCCAAGGCATTTCAACAACACTTTTGTCGACCACATGGTTACCCTGAAAAGGTACTCACTGATCAAGGCCCAGCCTTTGAAGCAGAAGTGTTCCAGGAGTTCTGTAACCTGCACGGATGCAAGAAAATCTGAACAATGCCGTACCATCCGCATGTGCGAGAAAATGAACCAGGTGGTAATTGACCTATTGAAGACCTTGCCCCTGGAAGAGAGAAACCAGTGGCCAGAGAAGTTTCCGGACTTGGTAGACCTATACAACCATATCCCGGTGAACTCCACCAATTGCACTCCGGCCTACTTGATGAGAGCGAGACCTGGCAAGTTACCCATTGACTTGGACATGGGAGTCTAAACACCTGAGACGACATCACCAGATACAGGCTGGGATAGAGAGCGGCCACAGCAATACCGCAAAGTGCAAGAATGCATGGAGCGAAGTTTGACCCAAGCCAGACAGAAACAGGAAAAGAGCTACAACCAACAAGCTCCAGCTACTCCTTAGTACCAGGAGAACAAGTTCTCAAAAGAAAGAGAAAAATGCACAAACTAGATGATCAGTGGGAGGCTGAACCATACACCGTCATGCCTTCAAACTTTGATCATACCAAGGTACACATCGTCAGTAAAGATGGAGGAGAAACATCAGCAGCCGTATCAAGAGATCATCTGAAGGTATGCCCTGAACATTTACAAAACAAGGAAGACGACCCAGATGCCCCTCAACCTATAGAAGAGGAGGAAAAGAAAATCCATACCGTTCTTGGAGACTTTCCCCAGTCATGGACACAGGTAAACCAACCTGAAGACCAGCGGGCTCAAGCAGCAGATGCCACACCAGCAGCAGAGCAAGAGAATCCATCCCCTGCCAGCGGTGAATCTGTCATGGTAATCGTAGAAAATCAAGTATTCCTGTGCTACGTAGAATCACCTGTAGTGTAGCCAATAGTGAGTACACTACACCAGTGGTAGCAAGCACAGTGAATCCGGTTAGGACACTATCTATACCTGTACTGTGTAGATCTACCCGTAGTACCAGAGGTCAGATCCCAGCCCGGTATAGGGACTAAGATGTCACTGTAATACTAATATAAATAAATGAAATGAAATGTATAAATTTGGAACCGTTAAAGCATGAGTACGTACAGAGACTACTGTATGAACTTTTAAACATGCATAATAACCTGTTGAAGGACAATTGGGCCACAGGACTATGTGTGGTCAGGACCTTTTCTTGTACATAGTTACCCTGGTTTGGCCTAGAAAATAAACCGCCGACGTGGCTGAAGACCAGGCCCATCAACAGAGCGCCCTGTAGCCATGCCCAGGAACGATATATAAGGTGGGTTGGGGTGGTTCCCACCGATGAAACTTAAAAGTCTGGAGGGTAACACGAACGGACCAGTGTTGCCCACAGGAACTTAAATGGCCAATTCTTAACGTTTTTTTTTTTTATCCTTTTTTATATTTTTGAAACCCTGTAAACTTTTATAATTGTTCACCTGTTAACATGTTTTCTTTTTGTTTCCTCAGTCCAGGAGTACTGAATTGTACTAGGGGGGGAATATGGCACCCCAGGAGTCTGGTTGCCGCAATGGCATTACCTTCCTCACGGGGGGAGGGGGGTGATGTCATGCATGGTAGAAAGGAGTGATCCCCTTGGTAGGTAACTCAAACATACAACACCTTCCTAACTCCAGACCAGAAGGGGGAGCTCTAAACCCGGTTTCAGGGGAACTTCCCTATAAGTTCTGGTCTGGAGGTGGGGTTAGGCAGTTTAGTGTGAGACACTGAAGGGAGAGGAAGCACGTGAGGACAGAGACTGGGAATGGAGCTGTAACTGAGCTCTTCCCAGGATAAAGTGCAAAAGAAACCGCACACCGGAGTCCATGGTTGCACGGGCACTAAAGGCTCACCAGCTAGAACCAGAGGACAGGAGATTGCAGGTCTCCTGGCCCATCTAATACCTGGAGGCACCACAGCAAGTGAGGAGCCTGGGGCTGCCAGTGAGAAGACAGTGCCCATGAAAGGCTCATGCTGCCAACCATACGGGTTAGGAGTAACAGACACTGAGAGGAACTTGTGTAAAGCTTCAGGTAGCAAGGGACAGAGAATTCAGCGCAAAAGGAAGGCCTCCAAACGCACCTGGCTAGGTGGATCCCAAGTTACTCCCAGGCTGCCTGGACCCCATCTACACCTGTAACCTGTGTCCCGGATGGCACCTGAAATTTACAAGTAAACGGTAAAGGAAACTGGAAACCCTGTGTCCTCCAAATATTTCCTGCACCCTCAATCCTGCACCCCACCAGCTATCATCCCTTACCAAGTGCACCCGTAGCCATGGGGACTAAGCTCTACCTGTGGGGAGCTATTCCAATTCTGCTGCAGCACCATCAGCCCCAGTGGTCCCCTTTAACCCCTTCCCGACCTTTGACGCATACGCTGCGTCATGAAAGTCGGTGCCATTCCGACCCATGACGCAGCATATGCGTCATGGAAAGATCGCGTCCCTGCAGGCCGGGTGAAAGGGTTAACTCCCATTTCACCCGATCTGCAGGGACAGGGGGAGTGGTAGTTTAGCCCAGGGGGGGTGGCTTCACCCCCTCGTGGCTACGATCGCTCTGATTGGCTGTTGAAAGTGAAACTGCCAATCAGAGCGATTTGTAATATTTCACCTAAAAAACTGGTGAAATATTACAATCCAGCCATGGCCGATGCTGCAATATCATCGGCCATGGCTGGAAACACTTATGTGCACCCACCCCACCCCTCCGATCGCCCCCCCAGCCCCCCGATCTGTGGTCCGCTCCCCTCCGTCCTGTGCTCCGCTCCCCCGTCCTCCTGTCCGCTTCCCCGTGCACCAATCACACCCCCTGTGCTGCAATCAAACCCCCCCGCACTCCGATCCCCCCCCCGCACACAGCGACCCCCCCCCCCGTGCTCCGATCCACCCCCCCCGCACAGCGATCCCTCACCCCGTGCTCCAATCCTTCCCCGTGCTCCAATCCTCCCTCCCGTGTTCCGATCCACCCCCCCATGATCCGATCCACCCCCCCGTGCTCCGACGCCCCCCCCGTGCCCTGATCTCCCCCCCCTTATACTTACCTGGCCGCCCGAGGTCCGTCCGTCTTCTTTCCTGGGCGCCGCCATCTTCCAAAATGGCGGGCGCATGTGCAGTGCGCCCGCCGAATCTGCCGGCCGGCAGATTCGTTCCAGAGTGAATTTTGATCACTGAGATATATCCTATCTCAGTGATCAAAATAAAAAAAATAGTAAATGACCCCCCCCTTTGTCACCCCCATAGATAGGGACAATAAAAAAATAAAGAATTTTTTTTTTTTTCACTAAGGTTGGGGTAAGAACTAGGGTTAGGGTTAGGGGTAGGGTTAGGGGTAGGGTTAGGGGTAGGGGTAGGGTTAGGGGTAGGGTTAGGGGTAGGGTTAGGGGTAGGGTTAGGGTTAGGGTTTCGGTATGTGCACACGTATTCTGGTCCTATGCGGATTTTTCCACAGAGGATTTGATAAATCCGCAGGGCTAAACCGCTGCCGATTTATCGTGGATTTACCGCGGTTTTTCTGCGCATTTCACTGCGGTTTTACAACTGCGATTTTCTATTGGAGCAGTTGTAAAACCGCTGCGGAATCCGCAGAAAGAAGTGACATGCTGCGGAATGTAAACCGCTGCGTTTCCGTGCAGTTTTTCCGCAGCATGTGTACAGCGATTTTTGGTTCCCATAGGTTCACATTGAACTGTAAACTCATGGGAAACTGCTGCGGATCCGCAGCGTTTTCCGCAGCGTGTGCACATACCTTTAGAATTAGGCTATGTGCACACGGTGCGGATTGGCCGCTGCGGATCCGCAGCAGTGTTCTATCGGGTTTACAGTACCATGTAAACATATGGAAAACCAAATCCGCTGTGCCCATGGTGCAGAAAATACCGCGCGGGAACGCTGCGTTGTATTTTCCGCAGCATGCCAATTCTTTGTGCGGATTCCGCAGCGTTTTACACCTGTTCCTCAATAGGAATCCACAGGTGAAATCCGCACAAAAAACACTGGAAATCCACAGGTAAAACGCAGTGCCTTTTACCCGCGGATTTTTCAAAAATGATGCTGAAAAATCTCATACGAATCCGCAACGTTGGCACATAGCCTTAGAGTTGGGTTGGAATTAGGGTTGTGGTTAGGGTTAGGGGTGTGTTGGGGTTAGGGTTGTGGTTAGGGGTGTGTTGGGGTTAGGGTTGTGATTAGGGTTACGGCTACAGTTGGGATAAGGGTTAGGGGTGTGTTGGAGGTAGAATTGAGGGGTTTCCACTGTTTAGGCACTTCAGGGGGTCTCCAAACGCAACATGGCGCCACCATTGATTCCAGCCAATCTTGTATTCAAAAATTCAAATGGTGCTCCCTCACTTCCGAACCCCGACGTGTGCCCAAACAGTGGTTTACCCCCACATATGGGGTACCAGCATACTCAGGACAAACTGCGCAACAATTACTGGGGTCCAATTTCTCCTGTTACCCTTGAGAAAATAAAAAATTGCTTGCTAAAACATCATTTTTGAGGAAAGAAAAATGATTTTTTATTTTCACGGCTCTGCGTTGTAAACGTCTGTGAAGCACTTGGGGGTTCAAAGTGCTCACCACATATCTAGATAAGTTCCTTGGGGGGTCTAGTTTCCAAAATGGGGTCACTTGTGGGGGGTTTCTACTGTTTAGGCACACCAGGGGCTCTGCAAACGCAACGTGACGCCCGCAGACCATTCCATCAAAGTCTGCATTTCAAAAGTCACTACTTCCCTTCTGAGCCCCCACGTGTGCCCAAACAGTGGTTTACCCCCACACATGGGGCATCAGCGTACTCAGGAGAAACTGGACAACAACTTTTGTGGTCCAATTTCTCCTGTAACCCTTGGGAAAATAAAAAATTCTGGGCTAAAAAATTATTTTTGAGGAAAGAAAACGTATTTATTATTTTCACGGCTCTGCGTCATAAACTTCTGTAAAGCACTTGGGGGTTGAAAGTGCTCACCACACATCTAGATAAGTTCCTTTGGGGGTCTAGTTTCCAAAATGGGGTCACTTGTGGGGGGTTTCTACTGTTTAGGCACACCAGGGGCTCTGCAAACGCAACGTGACGCCCGCAGAGCATTCCATCAAAGTCTGCATTTCAAAACGTCACTACTTCACTTCCGAGCCCCAGCATGTGCCTAAACAGTGGTTTACCCCCACATATGGGGTATCAGCGTACTCAGGAGAAACTGGACAACAACTTTTGGGGTCAAATTTCTCCTGTTACCCTTGGGAAAATAAAAAATTGCGGGCTAAAATTCATTTTTGAGAAAATATATTTTTTTTTTTTATTTTCATGGCTCTGCGTTATAAACTTCTGTGAAGCACTTGAGGGTTCAAAGTGCTCACTACACATCTAGATTAGTTCCTTTGGGGGTCTAGTTTCCAAAATGGGGTAATTTGTGGGGGATCTCCAATGTTTAGGCACACAGGGGCTCTCCAAACGCGACATGGTGTCCGCTAATGATTGGAGATAATTTTCCATTTAAAAAGCCAAATGGCGTGCCTTCCCTTCTGAGCCCTGCCGTGCGCCCAAACAGTGGTTTACCCCCACATATGGGGTATCTGCATACTCAGGACAAACTGGACAACAACATTTGTGGTCCAATTTCTCCTATTACCATTGGCAAAATAGGAAATTCCAGGCTAAAAAATCATTTTTGAGAAAAGAAAAATTATTTTTTATTTTCATGGCTCTGCATTATAAACTTCTGTGAAGCACCTGGGGGTTTAAAGTGCTCAGTATGCATCTAGATAAGTTCCTTGGGGGGTCTAGTTTCCAAAATGGGGTCACTTGTGGGGGAGCTCCATTGCATAGGCACACAAGGGCTCTCCAAATGCGACATGGTGTCCGCTAACAATTGGAGCTAATTTTCCATTCAAAAAGTTAAAAGGCGCGCCTTCCCTTCCGAGCCCTGCCGTGTGCCCAAACAGTGGTTTACCCCCACATATGAGGTATCGGCGTACTCGGGAGAAATTGCTCAACAAATTTTAGGATCCATTTTATCCTATTGCCCATGTGAAAATGAAAAAATTGAGGCTAAAAGAATTTTTTTGTGAAAAAAAAGTACTTTTTCATTTTTACGGATCAATTTGTGAAGCACCTGGGGGTTTAAAGGGCTCACTATGCATCTAGATAAGTTCCTTGGGGCATCTAGTTTCCAAAATGGGGTCACTTGTGGGGGAGCTCCAATTTTTAGGCACACGGGGGCTCTCCAAATGTGACATGGTGTCCGCTAAAGAGTGCAGCCAATTTTTCATTCAAAAAGTCAAATGGCGCTCCTTCCCTTCCAAGCCCTGCCGTGCGCCCAAACAGTGGTTTACCCCCACATATGAGGTATCAGCGTACTCAGGACAAATTGGACAACAACGTACGTGGTTCAGTTTCTCCTTTTACCATTGGGAAAATAAAAAAATTGTTGCTGAAAAATCATTTTTGTGACTAAAAAGTTAAATGTTCATTTTTTCCTTCCATGTTGCTTCTGCTGCTGTGAAGCACCTGAAGGGTTAATAAACTTCTTGAATGTGGTTTTGTGCACCTTGAGGGGTGCAGTTTTTAGAATGGTGTCACTTTTGGGTATTTTCAGCCATATAGACCCCTCAAACTGACTTCAAATGTGAGGTGGTCCCTAAAAAAAAATGGTTTTGTAAATTTCGTTGTAAAAATGAGAAATCGCTGGTCAAATTTTAACCCTTATAACTTCCTAGCAAAAAAAAATTTTGTTTCCAAAATTGTGCTGATGTAAAGTAGACGTGTGGGAAATGTTATTTATTAACTATTTTGTGTCACATAACTCTCTGGTTTAACAGAATAAAAATTCAAAATGTGAAAATTGCGAAATTTTCAAAATTTTCGCCAAATTTCCGTTTTTATCACAAATAAACACAGAATTTATTGACCTAAATTTACCACTAACATGAAGCCCAATATGTCACGAAAAAACAATCTCAGAACCGCTAGGATCCATTGAAGCGTTCCTGAGTTATTACCTCATGAAGGGACACTGGTCAGAATTGCAAAAAACGGCAAGGTCTTTAAGGTCAAAATAGGCTGGGTCATGAAGGGGTTAAGCAGCGTCAGCCATCCCTGGCAGAGTACCACAGGTGGCGTCACGAACATTTCTCCATATACTTTATTTCCCACTACACTTCATCCCCTTTAATTGGACGCCCAGGGCCACGGACCGGGGCACCGCTTCCGTGACTACCCCTTTAAGTACCGTCGAACCCGGCCCGAGTTCCCCACAGTCCTATGGGGTGCTCCATTTGTCCAAGACAGACTTAGGGAAAACCTGCTCTGGGTTTTGTGTTATGAAACATGCGCACACCACTACGCCACCAATGGAAAGCTGGGGAAGAAAAGAGAGATGTCACCACGCCCACCCGACCTGACCAGCCTGATTGACAGGCGAAAACGGCGGCTTTGGTAATGTATTTCTCAGCATAGGTGGGGAATCGGGGTACACTACATACACTATAGTAACACACAGCGCAGGCCCTATTTAACAGTATTTATATCTCAATCTCAAAAAACGGGGTGACAGGTTCCCTTTAAAGGAACAGTTTGTGTTTGAACTTTGTGGGTCACTGCCTCTTCACTGCGTACGGTGCTACCAGTGCACTACACCGTGAATATGAATTTTTTTTTTTTTTCAGGAAAATGATTTTCTTTTTCATCACCATCTTTTGAGGATATAAATTACAAGAATTCTTTTTGGTTTGCTTCATTTTCTCCCTGTAATTCTTACAAAAAAAGCCCCCAAAAAGTTAATAAAAATGAAGTTTTCCTAATTTACATGTGTAATCATTCTTAAATAATAAAGTTTCTACTTTTGAATGCCTCTGGATTTATTCCCATATTTGTTCTGATCACATGGATGCCAAATAGGATGGAGTGTGGTATTTCTTTTAGACTTGGTATAGGGTCTAATAGATATTAATTCTCTCTTTTTAAAAAAAATAAACTAGGGTATGGAGTGTGGTATTTCTTTTAGACTTGGTATAGGGTCTAATACATATTAATTCTCTCTTTTTAAAAAAAATAAACTAGGGTATTCCATTTTTGAAAAACTAGATATGGCCTGATAATACTTTGTAGATCATAGCATAAATGTAGAAGGAAAAACCTTTCTAAGGGCTCATACTCAATTGTGAGAAAAACGGACGAGTGCAATTCGATAAAAAAAAAAAATCGGTTTGCCTTCGGACCAATGTTATTCAATGGGTGACATCTCATCTTCGATTTTTTTTTCTCAGCTGAAATTGGACTGAGAAAAAAAAATCGCAGCATGCTGCAATTTGCTACGTATGAGGCTCGCCAATGCAAGTCAATGGATACAAGAAAAAAAAATGCACAGCACTCGTAACATGCGAGTGCTGTCTGTTTTTTACGCACCGGTGTCCTTTGAAAAGCCGGTAATTCATATGCCGTTACTGTAAAAATCACACTGACAGGTTATAATAGAAAAGATATATACACATAGAATACATACAGTGGGGCAAAAAAGTATTTAGTCAGTCAGCAATAGTGCAAGTTCCACCACTTAAAAAGATGAGAGGCGTCTGTAATTTACATCATAGGTAGACCTCAACTATGGGAGACAAACTGAGGAAAAAAAATACAGAAAATCACATTGTCTGTTTTTTTAACAATTTATTTGCATATTATGGTGGAAAATAAGTATTTGGTCAGAAACAAACAATCAAGATTTCTGGCTCTCACAGACCTGTAACTTCTTCTTTAAAAGTCTCCTCTTTCCTCCACTCATTACCTGTAGTAATGGCACCTGTTTAAACTTGTTATCAGTATAAAAAGACACCTGTGCACACCCTCAAACAGTCTGACTCTAAACTCCACTATGGTGAAGACCAAAGAGCTGTCAAAGGACACCAGAAACAAAATTGTAGCCCTGCACCAGGCTGGGAAGACTGAATCTGCAATAGCCAACCAGCTTGGAGTGAAGAAATCAACAGTGGGAGCAATAATTAGAAAATGGAAGACATACAAGACCACTGATAATCTCCCTCGATCTGGGGCTCCACGCAAAATTCCACCCCGTGGGGTCAGAATGATCACAAGAACGGTGAGCAAAAATCCCAGAACCACGCGGGGGGACCTAGTGAATGAACTGCAGAGAGCTGGGACCAATGTAGCAAGGCCTACCATAAGTAACACACTACGCCACCATGGACTCAGATCCTGCAGTGCCAGACGTGTCCCACTGCTTAAGCCAGTACATGTCCGGGCCCATCTGAAGTTTGCTAGAGAGCATTTGGATGATCCAGAGGAGTTTTGGGAGAATGTCCTATGATCTGATGAAACCAAACTGGAACTGTTTGGTAGAAACACAACTTGTCGTGTTTGGAGGAAAAAGAATACTGAGTTGCATCCATCAAACACCATACCTACTGTAAAGCATGGTGGTGGAAACATCATGCTTTGGGGCTGTTTCTCTGGAAAGGGGCCAGGATGACTGATCCGGGTACATGAAAGAATGAATGGGGCCATGTATCATGAGATTTTGAGTGCAAACCTCCTTCCATCAGCAAGGGCATTGAAGATGAAACGTGGCTGGGTCTTTCAACATGACAATGATCCAAAGCACACCGCCAGGGCAACGAAGGAGTGGCTTCGTAAGAAGCATTTCAAGGTCCTGGAGTGGCCTAGCCAGTCTCCAGATCTCAACCCTATAGAAAACCTTTGGAGGGAGTTGAAAGTCTGTGTTGTCAAGCGAAAAGCCAAAAACATCACTGCTCTAGAGGAGATCTGCATGGAGGAATGGGCCAACATAGCAACAACAGTGTGTGGCAACCTTGTGAAGACTTACAGAAAATGTTTGACCTCTGTCATTGCCAACAAAGGATATATTACAAAGTATTGAGATGAAATTTTGTTTCTGACCAAATACTTATTTTCCACCATAATATGCAAATAAATTGTTAAAAAAACAGACAATGTGATTTTCTGGATTTTTTTTTCTCAGTTTGTCTCCCATAGTTGAGGTCTACCTATGATGTAAATTACAGACGCCTCTCATCTTTTTAAGTGGTGGAACTTGCACTATTGCTGACTGACTAAATACTTTTTTGCCCCACTGTATATATTGTAAAGTTGCAGCAGCTTCGTACGCAGTGAAGAAGCAGTGACCCACAAATTCAAACACAAAAGTCTCTTTTAATGTGTTTCTTCACAGCATTAAAGTCCACTTCACATAAATGCATATAACTTCAGTGATCAGTTTACACCAGTTCACAGTAATGCATAACACATGGCTTTAGATTTGCGGTCCCTAAACAGGCCAGACTTCCCTTGTCCAGTTTCCCTGGGCGACCGCACGCCATCTCACAGTCTCTATACGTCTCCGTACACACAGCCTCATATGTTGCAGACACTACACATGCCAGCCCTCCTCGGACTAGTTCTCGTGGGTGTCCTGCATCGCTGTATCACAGTCTCTTTACAGACTCTTTACTCACACAGTCGTACACAGTTCAGGATATCCTCCGGATAGCAGCCGGGCACCATATCCACCTGTTTGCAATCGTTACACATGCTAGTCCTCTTTCGGGTACAGGACTATCCACATCTGACTCCTACGGGCACAGGATATCCACCTCTGGGCAACAGGACTGTCCACATCCGAGACCAGTACCATGGACGACTTGCATCTCGGTGTACGCTGCGGGTGCCAGGCTATCAGCTGCCCTGGGTGCTGGCTCTGCTGGCCTCCATGCACTCTGCAGACCAGCACACACCAGACTGACACTGATGTGCACCTCGCACACCTGGCCTCTCCTGGCCAGGCACCTTGCACGGCCTAACACACCCATACCCCTTACTGCAGGGCTTTTAAACACACACAAACCTGTGGCTTTCAGCCACCTGGAAAACCTGGACCGGAGATCCGTGACTCTCATGCACACCTATGGACTTCATCCGTCTGCATGCACATTCTGGGGAGAACAAACAGCGCCCCCTAGCTGTATCAGAGGCCACAGCCTCACAATATGTACATGTCAGAAACACACACACATATGTATATATATATATATATATATATATATATATATATATATATATATATATATATATGTATTTATATTGCACAAAAAGATAGATAGAAGAAAAGCTGGTAATTCATTTGCCGGCTTCTATGAAATCAATACAGGAGCCGACAGGATAGAAGGGATGGAAGACATACAGTAAATATAGAACAGGTAGATATATAGATGTCAGTGACAAATACAATTAGGACAGTGTGTGTACAAATTAGGGGACATGTATGTAATTAATAAACGATTATTTTAAGAAAAAAAATGGTGTGGACTCCCGCGCAATTTTCAAAACCAGCAGAGGAAAATCCAGCGACTGGAGGCAGATGTTTATAGCCTGAAAAGGAGTTAATACCCATGAAGCTTCCCAGGCTATTAATATCAGCTCACAGCTGTATACTTAGCCTTTACTGGCTATTAAAATAGGGGACCCCCCAAATAATTAAGTGTTGTCCCCTATAAATTAATAGCCAGAAAAGGCTATGTAGATAGCTGCTGGCTGATATTAAAAGCCTAGGAAGGGGCCATGGATATTGGCCCCCCTGACTAGAAACACCAGTTCTCTAAGATGCTACAATTCCAGCACTTAGCCTCTCTCTTCCCATTGCCCTGTAGCGGTGGCATATGGGGTGAGATTTGTGAGGTTGATGTCATCTTTGTATTGTAAGGTGACATCAAGCCGGCTTAGTAATGGAGAGGCGTCAATAAGATACCTATCCATTACTAATCCTATAATTGTTAAGGGGTTAAATAAAGACACAGCCAGAATAAAGTATTTTAATGAAATAAAACATTAAACACAGTTTGCCATCTATATTATTATTCTGCTAATCCATGCGATGCCCTCGATCACCTGTAAAAAAAAAAAAAATAAACCAACAGTATACTCCCTTTTTACGATGTAGTCCATTTAATAATGACTGTCCCATGTGTTGTGATAGGCAATTCAGTATCACAATGGACATAGCGGTCAGAGCACATACAGTGATCTGACAATAACCCAAAATAATAGAACGAGCTCTGAGACGTGGGAACTCTGCAGACCGCAATCCCTAATCCTCTCCAAACAACACTAGAGGCAGCCGTGGATTGCGCCTAACTCTGCCTATGCAACTCGGCACAGCCTGAGAAACTAACTAGCCTGAAGATAGAAAATAAGCCTACTTTGCCTCAGAGAAATACCCCAAAGGAGAAGGCAGCCCCCCACATATAATGACTGTGAGTTAAGATGAAAAGACAAACGTAGGGATGAAATAGATTCAGCAAAGTGAGGCCCGACTTTCTTAACAGAGCGAGGATAGGAAAGATGACTTTGCGGTCTACACAAAACCCTAAAGAAAACCACGCAAAGGGGGCAAAAAGACCCTCCGTACCGAACTAACGGCACGGAGGTACACCCTTTGCGTCCCAGAGCTTCCAGCAAAACAATTAGACAAGCTGGACAGAAAAAATAGCAAACAAAAAGCAAAGAAGAACTTAGCTATGCAGAGCAGCAGGCCACAGGAATGATCCAGGGAAAAACAAGTCCAACACTGGAACATTGACAGGAAGCATGGATCAAAGCATTAGGTGGAGTTAAGTAGAGAAGCACCTAACGACCTCACCAGATCACCTGAGGGAGGAAACTCAGAAGCCGCAGTACCACTTTCCTCCACAAACGGAAGCTCCCAGAGAGAATCAGCTGAAGTATCACTTGTGACCACAGGAGGGAGCTCTGCCACAGAATTCACATTACCCATGATGATCTCCCCTAGAGAGCTGTCACATCAGGAGATGTGACCGCTCTAGAGGGCATCCAGTGACACACTGACAGGAGACAATGGCTCCTGCAGTGTTATCA
Organism: Ranitomeya imitator; assembly: GCF_032444005.1. Lineage (NCBI taxonomy): Eukaryota > Metazoa > Chordata > Amphibia > Anura > Dendrobatidae > Ranitomeya > Ranitomeya imitator. Next base: position 720,678,507 of record NC_091282.1, on the reverse strand, counting down.
CTGAAGGTTCAATGAGTTCATGCTCTCTCTTTACAGCACTGCTGCGTGAGAATTTTCCCACGCAGCGGTGCCACAAGTGACAGCTTGAACTCAAAGACCTCTGACGGCGGAGTGATACACTGTGGAAGATACCTTCCATCATTATATCACCGGAGCCACTGGAGAGTGGTCACATCTGCCGCTGTGACAGCTCTCCATGGGAGATCGTCATGGGACACTCATTATTAAATGGATTACGTCAGAACAGGGAGTATACTGTTGGTTTATTATTTTAGTTTTTTACAGGTGATCGAAGACATCTTGGACTAGCTGATTGGTGAGTATGTACTGTATGTGTGTATGTGTTTTTTTAACACTTGAACACAGTAGCCAGATGATGGGACTACTACTATCCCATCATCGGCTAGCTGTCACTGTAGCAGGCATAGCCGGATGGGACTAGTAGTCTCATCGGACGATGCTTGCCTACATACAGACAAGCACACACATGCACGCACACACAGCCCCGCACACACCTGCAGACCCCCACAGACACACACAGATACACACAGACATGTACATCTTCTCCGCACACACACAGTCTTTGCCCACACACAGTCTCTGCCCACAAACTCTTCCACCTACCGATCTGCAGCGTTTCTCGCACACAACTCCACAGCAAAACCGCAGATCTTCTTAAACCTGCGGTTTTGCTGCGGATTTGCCTAAGTCAATGGGTGTAGAAAAGCTGCAGATCCGCAAAAAGAATTGACATGTTGCGGAAAATAAAATGCTGCAAATCTGCCTGTATTTTTCCGCCGAATATGCACACCAATTCTCAATTTCCCATTGCCTAACATTGGTTGTGCACTACACTGCGGATTTGATGCAATTCCGCGCGTCCAAAAACGCTGCGGAAACGCATCAAAATCTGCAACGTGTGCACATAGCCTTATTTCAAGATCTAATAAATAAAATTAAATTAGTTAATCGGACAACCTCTTTAACTTTACACTCGACCATGCATGTCAAATTTTGTCCCGTGGGCCAATATTTGGCAACCCCTGTGCCAAGCAATGAAGAGCTTCAGAAAGTTCACTGCGGAGCACGGAGCAGCAGGGAATGGGGAAAGCTGAGTATTTATTTTTAGTGTAGGGCCTATTATACTGTATAGAGGACTATGAAGGACCCATTATACTGTATGGAGGACTATGTGGGGCCATTATACTATATGGAGGACTCTGTGGGACCATTATAAAGCAAGGAGGACTCTGTTGAGCCATTATTCATTGTAGAGGACTACGTGGGGCCATTATTCATTATAAAGGACTATGCGGTATCTATTATCCTGTCTGGAGTGCTATGTGGTGCCCATTACAGTGTGTGGGGGTCACAATTGAGGCATGCAGGCGGTCACCATACTTGGATGAGGAGCTTGAGAGGGGGTACAATAGGGTCATCATACTATGCGTATGGAGAGTACTGTGGAGAAATTCACTTTGCGAGTATCATACTGTGTTTGGGGGCACTTTTGTTGGCATTATACTTTATGGGGCAATTAAGGGACAATTTAAGGACTTCAATAGGTGGAAGATTAATTTGTGAGGGCTGCAAAGTTGAGAGATACAACTATGGCAAAAATAAAAGACCACCACATCAAAACCCTGTCATGGGAGCCCAATCTCCAGACCTGAACCCCATGGAAAACCTTTGGAATATAATCAAGAGGATGATGGATAGTCACAAGCCATCAAACATAGAAGAACTGCTAAAATTTTGGGGCCAGAAGCAGTGTGAAAGACTGGTGGAAAGCATGCCAAGAAGCATGAAAGCTGTGGTTAAAAATCATGGTTATTCTACAAAATATTGATTTCTGAACTCTTCCCGAGTTAAAACAATAATATTGTTGTTTCTAAATGATTATGAACTGGTTTTCTTTGTATTATTTGAGGTCTGAAAGCACTTTTTTTTTTAAATTTTGACCATTTTTCTTTGTCAGAAAAAAAATACAAAAATTATTGCTTGGAAATTCGGAGACATGTTGTCAGAAGTTTATAGAATAAAAGAACAATTTACATTTTACTCAAAAATATACCTATCAAGAGAGAAATCAGACAAACTGAACATTTTGCAGTGGTCTCTTAATTTTTGCCACAGCTGTATGTTCTTTTGAGACCCACAGAATATTAAGGGGTCCAATTAGAACTTCTGGCATGGGGCACCATGATTTCTACGTATCCCCCTGTCCGCAAGGAAAATAATATGGTCATGTAATTTGACTCTTAAGATCTGTTAATTAACATGTACTTTCTTTGTGGAACAACCCCTTTAAGTTTGTTTCCATATTATTATTATTATTTTATTTATTTTTGTTATTATTATTATAGCCCCATTTATTCCATGGCGCTTTACATGTGAGGAGGGGTATACATAATAAAAACAAGTACAATAATTTTAAACAATACAAGTCATGACTGGTACAGGAGGAGAGAGGACCCTGCCCGCAAGGGCTCAAAATCTACATATGAAATGGATATGTTCATATGGTTTATACTTGATAACTAGATGGTAGCCCGATTCTAACGCATCAGGTATTCTAGAATATGTATGCGTAGTGTATAGCACAGCCCATGTAGTATATTGCACAGCCCACGCAGTACATTGCGCAGCCCACGCAGTACATTGCGCAGCCCACGCAGTACATTGCGCAGCCCACGCAGTACATTGCGCAGCCCACGTAGTACATTGCGCAGCCCACGTAGTACATTGCGCAGCCCACGTAGTACATTGCACAGCCCACGTAGTACATTGCGCAGCCCACGTAGTATATTGCGCAGCCCAAGTTGTATATTGCGCAGCCCACGTTGTATATTGTGCAGCCCACGTAGTATATTGTGCAGCCCATGTAGTATATTGCCCAGCCCACTTTATATATTGCGCTGCACACGTAGTATATTGCCCAGCCCATGTAGTACATAGCGCAGCCCACGTTGTATATTGCATAGCCCACGTAATATACTGCGCAGTCCACGTTGTATATTGCGCAGCCCACGTAGTATATTGCCCAGCCCATGTAGTATATTGCGCAGCCCACGTTGTATATTGCGCAGCCCACGTTGTATATTGCGCAGCACACGTTGTATATTGCGCAGCACACGTTGTATATTGCGCAGCCCACGTTGTATATTGCGCAGCCCACGTAGTATATTGCGCAGCCCACGTAGTATATTGCGCAGCCCACGCAGTATATTGCGCAGCCCACGTTGAATATTACACAGCCCACGTAGTATATAGCACAGCCCACGTAGTATATTGCCCAGCCCACGTAATATATTGCACAGCCCACGCACTCTATAGCAATGTGGGCACCATATCCCTGTTAAAAAAAAAAAAGAATTAAAATTAAAAATAGTGATATACTCACCCTCCGTTGGCCCCCGGATCGAAGCGGTTACCGACGCTCCTCGCGTGCTCCGGTCTGAAGAGTGCATTGCGGTTTCGCGAGATGATGACGTAGCGGTCTAGCGAGACCGCATATCATCATCTTGCGAGACCGCAATGCATGGAGTGGTCACCGGGGCGTCGCGAGGAGCGTTGGTAAACGCTTTGATCCGGGGGCCACCGGAGGGTGAGTATATCACTATTTTTTATTTTTTTTATTATTTTTAATATTAGATCTTTTTACTATTCATGCTGCATAGACAATTATATAGTAGATAAGGAGAAACTTCCAAAACTGTAGACTTTTTCTTAATAAATATCAAGGTTGCCTGTGACTTTGTCAGGCCGGTCTCACACTAGCGAGTTTTACGGACTACGGACGTATGAGAGGTGCAGAAAATACGGATTGCATACGGTACAATGATCCTCTATGCCCCAGCTCCTATCAGCCGTATTTTACGGATCCGTATTATACGGTCTTCTACGGCTGTAGAAAATTGCAGCATGCTGCGTTTGTCACTGTATTGCGCAAAAAATCCGCCACTTAAAGTCTATGCGGCCGAGAAAAATACGGATTACACACGGACCAGCAGTGTGACTTGCGAGAAATACGCCAGACATCTCCAGATATCGCCAGGTGCAAGGAATTGTGCAAAGCCCTCAATCAGGAAGCTCAGACATGCTAATTAGCTGAAAAAGCCACACAGACATCCCGGAAGTCTGGCGCTCGCCTCCACGGAGTTGCAAGCAGCATGGCCAACATAATAAACATGGATATGCTTCTCATCCTGGTCCAAGAAAGGCCAGAAATGTGGGACCAGCGGGATCCTAATTATTCTAACCGTGCCAGGAAAGAGGCAGCTTGGAGGACCATCTGTGGGATCCTATTCCCAGATTATGCCCAACGGCCACGTGCGGAGCAGACACAACTTAGTAAGTACACTAATGTATTGCCATTAATTTACCTTGAAAGATGCTTTCCCTACATGATTACAGGAATAATCTTTTTTCTCTTACTATGTTATTTTTATGGCATTTTGTCCAAAAAACAAAGCTGATTTACATGATAAAGTGTTTAGGTACATAGCTAATATTGATGTTGCGTTGGGTACTATATTTTTGGACTCAAAACTCGTCCAGAGGGGTGTTGACCCTGTTTTTTTGGGGGGCAAAACTGTAACTTTATGATAATCAGTTAAGAAGGCATTTTATTATCCTCGTTCAAATATTATCTAATGTAAGTCCGCAAGGACAGGGTCCTCTCCCCTCTGTACCAGTCTGTCACTGTAAAGTTGTTTACTGTAAAACGATATCTAGAACTCTGTATGTAACCCCTTTCTCATGTACAGCACCATGGAATTAATGGTGCTATATAAATAAATAATAGTAATAATAATAATAATAATAATAATAATAATAATAATAATAAGAAGAAGAAGAAGAAGAAGATATCAATGCCAACTGTATAAAGCAATGTGCATAATGAGCTTAAACAATATTTGCTACCATGTCATTGCAGTGGATGATGTTATGACACGATGGCGCAGCATCAGGGACCAGTACCGGCGGGAAAGGCAGCAACGGGCAAGAAGTGGGTCAGCAGCACCACCGAAAAAAAAAGGGAATATATTTATTACGACCGTCTTTCCTTTTTGGATGGCAGTATGGATCTAAGACAGTAAGTCATAACCACACAACACATTTTTGGTTACAATATTAGTATTAATATTATTTGTTGGGGTTATTCCATGGCGAATTACATGTAAGGATGGGTAAACCTATTTTAAAAAATAATGTTTACACCAAAAAATGTAAAAATGGTGCTGGAGGAGAGAGGACCCTGCCCGCTAAGCCTCACAACAAGGGATGGGTTACAATACAGTAGGCGAGGTTAGAGATGTTCATGCAGTGGTTTGGTCGATGGGTGGTTACTGCAGGTTATCTGATTGTTTGAAGAGGTGGGTCTTCATGCTGTTTGTGTAGCTTTCAATGGTAGGCCACAGTATGATGTGTTGTGGTAGTGGTTTCCACAGTAGGGGTGATACACGAGATAAATCTTGTATACCATTGTGGGAATAGGAGATAAGAGGAGAGTAGAGAAGGAGATCTTGTGCTGATCTGAGGTTGTGTGTAGGTAATTATCGGGAGACGAGCTCACAGATGTGTAATAAAATAACGTTCTCAAATTACTCAACTTTTAATTTATTTTTATTTGCTTTATTGTTTAATAGCAGAACACAGTCCAACCTCACAGAGAGGGAGACCGGGTCTGATTCGGAGGCTGTAATAGATCTCGTTAGTCTGGAAGAAGAGGTGGCAGGCCCATCTTTGGCATCTTCTACCTCCATCCTTGTAGGGCCATCAGCTTCGGCATCACTACAGCCAGCAGCAAGTGTGGTAGATGCAGCACCATCACCCTCAGCAGCACATGATCCAGGAAGCCAGGAGGAACATGCCCATAGCAGCAGCCCTACAGGCCCACTGGTGTCCTCCCCACAGGCAGCTGGGGCTTTACATAGAGGCTGCAGAAGGAGAGAGCTGCAAGCCACAAGGAGTGATGTGAATGCTGGGGTCCTCAATTATTTGGCCAGGGCAGCCACGGATGATGGAGAGGAGGCCTTTGCTCGCAGCCTTGCCCGTTACCTTCGTCCCCTTCCCCGTTAGGTGAGGCTACGTGTGAGAGGGTGTATTCAAATCCTGATTGATTTAAGCACCCCTCCAAATAACCCCTATGAGGTGTTTGAATTTCTTGAGAGAAGGCAGCTTTCCCAAACTAACCTCTTGCGCCTTCAATTCACTCAACAGGTGCAGGATCAATCAGGATTTGAAGCACCTACTCCACGTATGCCTACACCTCAACCCCTCCCACCCCAAAATCTACAAAGGCCAGCACTGTACCAAATGGCAGCCTACAACCCACATTCCCAATATGGCCACTTTTCCAGACCCAGTGATGTAGGCTGGTCCCAACCTGGGTTTGGACAACATGACGATTTTGGGGTTGGGTATGAGTCCAGCCAATATGTCCGTCAGCATGAGGGCCAGAGACAATTACCTTATGGACAGCACCCAACTGGCCAATATGGACAAGGCCTGTATTCAGCTCAACAAACCACAGCATCCTCACAGGGTGAAGGACAACTGGCCCAACAAAGGCCCCCTGAACAGGACCCTGAGCTGCCGCCATCTCCCCCGCCAACTTACAGGGGTCTATAAGGTTTTTTGTTTTTTTTTTCTTGGTATATGTTATGCCAAACCATGTTTTTTGCTCTTTTGTGCAGTATTTGCACTTTGTTGTGCTTAGTTGTTTTTCCAAACAAAAAAAACACACAAAAAAACCCATATGCCTAAAATATGGTTACAAGTTTTTTTAAAAAAGGCTTTTGCTGTTAGTAAAACATTTTGAAAAAAGCCAATTGATGTTTGTGGACCAATCATTATTACATCACACACATATGCTCTGTTCATAAACATCTGGTCATTAAGGAAATACAACACACACAGTACTGTTTCAGTGGCATAAAAAATTATATTTGAAAAATATATATAGAAAAGAAGTAAATCACAACTGAGAAACAACATAACCTTGCCAGGGAGTAGAACCCTGAGGAGAAACAAAATAATTTGAGAAAACATCCCTAACTTTTATGCCAGAAAGGGAACGGCGCGGAGGAGGGCCATGTGGTGTAGGCCTAATTACATTACTCAACATGTGTTCACCAATATCATCTGAGAAGCAATCATGTATGCGGGTATAGTTGTGCAAAATTACAGAGGCTTTGATCACTTCATTCACTGTAGCCTCACTGAGCTGAATGGCAGACTGGAGGACACGCCATTTGGCCACCAGAATACCAAAGGCGCACTTCACCAGTCTCCGCGCACTAGAAAGCCGCAAATTAAAGATTCTCCGACGGTGGTCAAGGTTGCGCCGGGGATAAGGCCTCATGACGTGTCTGGTCAGTTGGAACACCTCATCTCCAACAAAAACAAAAGGCACTGCTTCTGCAGTGGAGCCTGGGAGTTGTTGTGGTGGTGGGAGATCTAACTGGTTGTCACATAGTCGCCGACCCATAATGGATGAATTGAACACCCTAGAGTCTCCAGTTCGGCCATAGGCCCCAATGTCTACAATTATAAATGCAGCGCCCCAGAGACATGGTCGTTGCAGTATGATGCTCTGCCGATAAGGGGAGTGATGGTACGTCTGATGGCACTAAAGGAGTTCTTCTGACCAGGTATCACCAGCACACATTACACTTCACACTTCGGCCACTAGGGGGAGAAAAAGGCTTTATTTATTGGGCCACTCCTCACACTGGTAAAACTAGGGGTTGGATAGGAAGTTAGTCAGAAGCTGACTGGGTTGGATTCAGGCAACATCCCGTGGCAGGGGGTTGTTGCAGGGAGAAGATCCAGGGGGCTGCCTGTCAGGCGTGGGAACCTGGCAGGTACCTAGCGAACGGAACAGAACGTTACGGAACCGCGCCTGCACTACCTTGTGGCGGTATCCTAAGAAAGAGACATGAAGCGAAGGATATTGTGGAACAGTGAGAAACGAGATCAAGCAAAAGGAGAGCCAGTAGGAGTCGTGCCCCGAGAATGGCAACATCCTACTGAGGCGCGTAGCCGGAACACCGAGGAAGTAACTGACTCTATGCCTTACTTCAAACTCCGCAGGACAGTTAATTATAGGTTGGCTGTCTACCTTAAATTTCCTATGCAGACATAGGGGGCAACGCGTGGAGAGGGGCATCTCTAGGGTCCCGGAAGAGCTCTGAGCCTTCCCGTCATAGGGGTGTGTCCTAGCCATAACATACCTGGGGGACGAGAAACTAGAAACATCTGGAACGAAAGAGAAAGAACTAGAAAGAACGAACGATCGAGAACAGAAGTTGTGAGGACTATTCCGAATGCTCAGCAGGGTAGCACTACAACACACAGGCGCTAGTGGTAGGCAACGATTTCCACCTGCAAAGGGAACTCTGGATGTGCCACCGGACCGGCCGGTCTCAGACAGCCCTGTTAACCGTGCTCTGGATTGCGGATCCTGAAGTCTTCAGTAAAGAGGTAAAGAGACTGCAACCTTGTGTCCTCGTTATTGTCTGCACCTCACACCATCGCCATCTACATTACTGGAAGCCCTGGGGACATACTTCACCTGTGGGAAGGTATACCATCTAGCTGCCATTCCATCTCCCCAGCAGCGGACCCCAAGCAGCGTCGGTCACCCTGACCGAACACCACAGGTGGCGTCACGAAACCTTGACAGACTCGCATCACCTTTCATTGGACGCCCCTTAGCAGGGTCACGGACCGGGTCCAGCCACCGTGACAACCCAAGAACTGAGACAGAAAGGACCGGTACTGAGTAACCTGTGGCCCTGTGTCTGGGGGTGCTCCAACTTGGCGTCACGAACAGGATTGTACTTAAGCCTGAAGAATCAGGTCATGTGTGCCTTAGAACTGTGATTGAATCGTGCTTGAACTGTGACTTATTGCAAAGACTGTGCATTGCTGATTGCCGCAAAGATTCCCGCCAAAACCGCCGCCATTACAGCGCCACGAGGAGCGCAGGAGAAGAAGAAAGGCGTGGAAGTGGGCGTGAAAGAGCTGCAGAGCGCGAACGACAATGACCGCCCAATCTAAATATTTCTGCACCCTGAGGACGTGTCCGTCAACGGCTGAGATCCGCCTCCTGATTCTCAATGGAGGGCAGAGACAGAGAAAACGGAACCGCCCACGAAGGAGAGAGCGGGAAAGAGACCAGGAAGCGACCCACGTGGAGGACGCCATGGCCAGTCGCTCAGACCCAGACTGCGGGGTTGAAGCAGAGGGCTCCCCCAGCTACCCGGACGAGCACAGCAGCCAGAGCTCCACATCTGGGACCGGTCTCCTGCAGGGTGAAATGGAGGATCTCATGGAGCAGCTTCTCCAGTGGCGGCTGGAGACCAAGGCCTCGTGCCAGGAGGCACCGGCGGAGGAACTCCCGACCCCGGATCCTTTGCCATCACCGGAGTCGGCTGCAATGGAGGAAGTCGCAACGGCCAGTGAGTCTGCTGACCTCTTTCCGCAGGCGGAGGACCTGCTGGTAGGCCCCGTTGTGGCACCCCCTTCCCCTGGGCCCCACACTCGCAAGCCCCTTCCACACTGGGACCGGGCCACCGGCATGGAACATTTCCACAAGGCCCTGATCTCGCCGATCACCATGCCAGGCGAGGTCTACGCCGAGCGCATCATATGCCGCTGGGTGAACCCGGGATCGAACTTCATGGGGTTCCCCGGAGTAAAGACGCAGGAAGGGGAGGTGGAGGCCCTTAGGTGGGAAGAATACCAGGCCCAGCTGGATCAGCAGTGGGAGGAGCAGGAGAGGAAGTACCAGGCCCAGCGAGAGGCCCATTACCGGCGGGATCTCGCGGTGAAGGACCGGGCCCGCAAGGACTGCACCGCCCACCAGGCCCCGCGCAGGCAGGGCACCGTGGTGGATTTCAAGCTCAGTGGGGGATGGGGCTTCATCAAGGAGCCGGACCTGTATTCCGAGGTTTTCGTTAACCAAAGGGATGTGGAGTCCCATCTCAGAGAGGGCCACCCGGACCGGGATCTCTACCCGGGGGACGAGGTAACCTACACTCGACACTTTGGGGAAAGGGGGTGGTTCGCCCTGAATGTCCGCAAGCGGCCAGGCCCCGTGACGTCATCGGACAAAGTGTCGGAAAAGCTGTCTCCCGTTGCTAGGGTGCTCCCTTGTGACCGGACCACCACAATCACCAAAACTACGGTGGTGACCCCCACGTGCACCATCGTAAAGACCACCACCTGTACTTTGGACACTACTACCACTGTGGTGGCGGAAAGCCCAGCCTCAGGAGTGCTTGGCTCCTCGGCCACTGCGAGGTTCAGAACAATTGCAACCCAGACCCCTGACTGGAGTCCAGGATCTCCTGTGACCACACCAAGTGCCCACAAGTGCCAGGGTGGGTGGCCTCGACCACTGCTGCCGGTGGAATTGTCACAACCACCCATGCCGAGGAAATAAACCGCGAAAACCTGAAAATGTACATAGTTAACTCTTTGTTTTTCTTGCTCTTTTTCTACTTAAACCCGTCCAGGGTTAACTCTAGGGATCCCTTTGTTTACCCGGGATCCCTCTTCCTTTTGTTTGTTTATCAGTGTTCTAAAGGGATTCAAGCTTGAGGAGGCTAATTTGCATATTCCAGGTGCCTTCTGGGAAAAGCAGGGAGTCTCCCTAAGCTAGAAGATTGTTGGGTACAGCCGGGACCAGCTGCTTGGAAAGCATCACCAAACCTTACGGCGCGCAAATTTTTGCCTGTAGGACATTATTCCAAGAGAGCTTGGCTGAGTAGATTACACAAGAAGGAAAGCACACAGCAAGTCAGCAGGATCTAGGAGCAACATGGCAGATGTGACAACCTACATGGTCAGCTGCAGCATGTGCTACATGTTCACAGATCGACCAGAAGAAGAATCAAATTTCACCTGTCAGAAGTGTAGACTAGTGGCTCTTTTAGAAGAAAAGGTGCGGGGTCTGGAAGAAAGAATAGCAACTTTGAAACTCATCAAAGAGAATGAAGACTTTCTAGACAGAACAGAAGCATCTCTACTGGTCACAGAAGGTGAAAAAAGTGTCAGAGAACCTCCAAAAGCAGATGAGTGGAAGCATGTGACCAAAAGAAGCAAGAAGACCATGGAGAAATCACCAACCACGCAACTGAAGAACCGATATCAAATCTTTGTAGAGGATGAAGATGGCACACCTAAGGATGAAGCAATACCAGCAAGCAAAAAAGAAAAGGGCACACAGCAACATGTGACAGCAAAAAGTACAGCCAAGAAGCAACGAAGAGTTGTGGTGGTGGGAGACTCACTACTGAGAGGGACAGAAGCAGCCATCTGCAGACCGGACATAACTGCAAGAGAAGTATGCTGCCTTCCAGGTGCGATGATCAAGGATGTGACCGATAGGATACCAAAGCTCTTCAGCTCCAAGGACGTCCACCCATTTCTTATGATACATGTTGGCACCAATGACACGGCAAGGAAGGACCTACCGACAATCTGCAAGGACTTTGAAGAGTTGGGGAAGAAAGTAAAGGAACTGGATGCACAGGTAGTTTTTTCTTCTATCCTTCCAGTAGACGGGCATGGCACCAGGAGATGGAACAGGATCCTTGATGCAAACAACTGGCTAAGACGATGGTGCAGACGACAAGGATTCGGATTCCTGGACCATGGTGTGAATTACTTGTACGATGAACTCCTCGCCAGAGACGGACTACACCTCAACAAACCAGGGAAACACACATTCGCCAGAAGACTCGCTACACTCATCAGGAGGGCGTTAAACTAGAAGAAGAGGGGACGGGAAGAAAAACATTAGACTTGAACAAAGAAGACCCAGGAAAACATACTCAGAAGGGAGGTAAGAACATTTCTAAAACAATCCACAGCGAGGAGATTGGAACAAAACAAAATCCTCTAAACTGCATGCTCGCAAACGCCAGAAGCCTGACAAACAAGATGGAAGAACTAGAAGCAGAAATATCTACAGGTAACTTTGACATAGTGGGAATAACCGAGACATGGTTAGATGAAAGCTATGACTGGGCAGTTAACTTACAGGGTTACAGTCTGTTTAGAAAGGATCGTAAAAATCGGAGAGGAGGAGGGGTTTGTCTCTATGTAAAGTCTTGTCTAAAGTCCACTTTAAGGGAGGATATTAGCGAAGGAAATGAGGATGTCGAGTCCATATGGGTCGAAATTCATGGAGGGAAAAATGGTAACAAAATTCTCATTGGGGTCTGTTACAAACCCCCAAATATAACAGAAACCATGGAAAATCTACTTCTAAAGCAGATAGATGAAGCTGCAACCCATAATGAGGTCCTGGTTATGGGGGACTTTAACTACCCGGATATTAACTGGGAAACAGAAACCTGTGAAACCCATAAAGGCAACAGGTTTCTGCTAATAACCAAGAAAAATTATCTTTCACAATTGGTGCAGAATCCAACCAGAGGAGCAGCACTTTTAGACCTAATACTATCTAATAGACCTGACAGAATAACAAATCTGCAGGTGGTTGGGCATCTAGGAAATAGCGACCACAATATTGTACAGTTTCACCTGTCTTTCACTAGGGGGACTTGTCAGGGAGTCACAAAAACACTGAACTTTAGGAAGGCAAAGTTTGACCAGCTTATAGATGCCCTTAATCTGGTAGACTGGGACAATATCCTCAGAAATAAGAATACAGATAATAAATGGGAAATGTTTAAGAACATCCTAAATAGGCAGTGTAAGCGGTTTATACCTTGTGGGAATAAAACGACTAGAAATAGGAAAAACCCAATGTGGCTAAACAAAGAAGTAAGACAGGCAATTAACAGTAAAAAGAAAGCGTTTGTACTACTAAAGCAGGATGGCACCATTGAAGCTCTAAAAAACTATAGGGAGAAAAATACTTTATCTAAAAAACTAATTAAAGCTGCCAAAAAGGAAACAGAGAAGCACATTGCTAAGGAGAGTAAAACTAATCCCAAACTGTTCTTCAACTATATCAATAGTAAAAGAATAAAAACTGAAAATGTAGGCCCCTTAAAAAATAGTGAGGAAAGAATGGTTGTAGATGACGAGGAAAAAGCTAACATATTAAACACCTTCTTCTCCACGGTATTCACGGTGGAAAATGAAATGCTAGGTGAAATCCCAAGAAACAATGAAAACCCTATATTAAGGGTCACCAATCTAACCCAAGAAGAGGTGCGGAACCGGCTAAATAAGATTAAAATAGATAAATCTCCGGGTCCGGATGGCATACACCCACGAGTACTAAGAGAACTAAGTAATGTAATAGATAAACCATTATTTCTTATTTTTAGGGACTCTATAGCGACAGGGTCTGTTCCGCAGGATTGGCGCATAGCAAATGTGGTGCCAATATTCAAAAAGGGCTCTAAAAGTGAACCTGGAAATTATAGGCCAGTAAGTCTAACCTCTATTGTTGGTAAAATATTTGAAGGGTTTCTGAGGGATGTTATTCTGGATTATCTCAATGAGAATAACTGTTTAACTCCATATCAGCATGGGTTTATGAGAAATCGCTCCTGTCAAACCAATCTAATCAGTTTTTATGAAGAGGTAAGCTATAGGCTGGACCACGGTGAGTCATTGGACTTGGTATATCTCGATTTTTCCAAAGCGTTTGATACTGTGCCGCACAAGAGGTTGGTACACAAAATGAGAATGCTTGGTCTGGGGGAAAATGTGTGTAAATGGGTTAGTAACTGGCTTAGTGATAGAAAGCAAAGGGTGGTTATAAATGGTATAGTCTCTAACTGGGTTGCTGTGACCAGTGGGGTACCGCAGGGGTCAGTATTGGGACCTGTTCTCTTCAACATATTCATTAATGATCTGGTAGAAGGTTTACACAGTAAAATATCGATATTTGCAGATGATACAAAACTATGTAAAGCAGTTAATACAAGAGAAGATAGTATTCTGCTACAGATGGATCTGGATAAGTTGGAAACTTGGGCTGAAAGGTGGCAGATGAGGTTTAACAATGATAAATGTAAGGTTATACACATGGGAAGAAGGAATCAATATCACCATTACACACTGAATGGGAAACCACTGGGTAAATCTGACAGGGAGAAGGACTTGGGGATCCTAGTTAATGATAAACTTACCTGGAGCAGCCAGTGCCAGGCAGCAGCTGCCAAGGCAAACAGGATCATGGGGTGCATTAAAAGAGGTCTGGATACACATGATGAGAGCATTATACTGCCTCTGTACAAATCCCTAGTTAGACCGCACATGGAGTACTGTGTCCAGTTTTGGGCACCGGTGCTCAGGAAGGATATAATGGAACTAGAGAGAGTACAAAGGAGGGCAACAAAATTAATAAAGGGGATGGGAGAACTACAATACCCAGATAGATTAGAGAAATTAGGATTATTTAGTCTAGAAAAAAGACGACTGAGGGGCGATCTAATAACCATGTATAAGTATATAAGGGGACAATACAAATATCTCGCTGAGGATCTGTTTATACCAAGGAAGGTGACGGGCACAAGGGGGCATTCTTTGCGTCTGGAGGAGAGAAGGTTTTTCCACCAACATAGAAGAGGATTCTTTACTGTTAGGGCAGTGAGAATCTGGAATTGCTTGCCTGAGGAGGTGGTGATGGCGAACTTAGTCGAGGGGTTCAAGAGAGGCCTGGATGTCTTCCTGGAGCAGAACAATATTGTATCATACAATTATTAGGTTCTGTAGAAGGACGTAGATCTGGGGATTTATTATGATGGAATATAGGCTGAACTGGATGGACAAATGTCTTTTTTCGGCCTTACTAACTATGTTACTATGTTACTATGTTACTCATGAACAGTGAATGATTCCAAAACTGTGTTGTATATAGTTCGCACTTTATTAAAGGTGCCCCCTACTGGTTTTACAAAAGAAGGAAGACTTTGCGAAGACACTGTTTTGAATACAGCACGGAAGGTCTTGCTTTCAAACGGACTTGCAGACAGAGAGAATCTGCACTACCTCAAAGAGACTTGGTTTCCTCTTAACCCCTTTCTGACATCAGACGTACTATCCCGTCGAGGTGGGGTGGGCCCCTATGACCACCGACGGGATAGTACGTCATATGCGATCGGCAGCGCTCACGGGGGGAGCGCCGCCGATCGCGGCCGGGTGTCAGCTGCTTATCGCAGCTGACATCCGGCACTATGTGCCAGGAGCGGTCACGGACCGCCCCCGGAACATTAACCCCCGGCACACCGCGATCAAAGATGATCGCGATGTGCCGGCGGTACAGCGAAGCTTCCCGCAGGGAGGGGGCTCCCTGCGGGCTTCCCTGAGCCCCCCGCAGCAACGCGATGTGATCGTGTTGCTGCAAGGGTCTTACCTCCCTCCCTGCCTGCTCCCTCCCCGGATCCAAGATGGCCGCGGATCCGGGTCCTGCAGGGAGGGAGGTGGCTTCACAGAGCCTGCTCAGAGCAGGCACTGTGAAGCCTGCAGCCCTGCAAGTCAGATCAGTGATCTGACAGAGTGCTATGCAAACTGTCAGATCATTGATCTGTGATGTCCCCCCCTGGGACAAAATAAAAAAGTAAAAAAAAATTTTTCCAAATGTGTAAAAAAAAATAAAAAATATATTCCTATATAATGAAAAAAAATATATATATATATATTATTCCCATAAATACATTTCTTCATCTAAATAAAAAAAAAACAATAAAAGTACACATATTTAGTATCGCCGCGTCCGTAGCGACCCGACCTATAAATCTGGCCCACTAGTTAACCCCTTCAGTAAACACCGTAAGAAAAAAAAAAACGAGGCAAAAAACAACGCTTTTTTTATCATACCACCGAACTAAAAGTGGAATAACACGCGATCAAAAAGACAGATATAAATAACCATGGTACCGCTGAAAGCATCGTCTTGTCCCGCAAAAAACGAGCTGCCATACAGCATCATCAGCAAAAAAATAAAAAAGTTATAGTCCTGAGAATAAAGCGATGCAAAAATAATTATTTTTTCTGTAAAATAGTTTTTATCGTATAAAAGCGCCAAAACATAAAAAAATGATATAAATGAGGTGTCGCTGTAATCGTACTGACCCAAAGAATAAAACTGCTTTATCAATTTTACCAAACGCGGAATGGTATAAACGCCTCCGTCAAAAGAAATTCATGAATAGCTGGTTTTTGGTCATTCTTCCTCACAAAAATCAGAATAAAAAGCGATCAAAAAATGACACGTGCCCGAAAATGTTACCAATAAAAACGTCAACTCGTCCCGCAAAAAACAAGACCTCACATGACTCTGTTGACCAAAATATGGAAAAATTATAGCTCTCAAAATGTGGTAACGCAAAAAATATTTTTTGCAATAAAAAGCATCTTTCAGTGTGTGACGGCTGCCAATCATAAAAATCCGCTAAAAAACTCGCTATAAAAGTAAATCAAACCCCCCTTCATCTCCCCCTTAGTTAGGGAAAAATTAAAAAAATGTATTTATTTCCATTTTCCCATTAGGGCTAGGGTTAGGGCTAGGGTTAGGGCTAGGGCTAGGGTTAGGGCTAGGGCTAGGGCTAGGGCTAGGGCTAGGACTAGGACTAGGGTTAGGACTAGGGTTAGGACTAGGGTTAGGGCTAGGGTTAGGACTAGGGTTAGGGCTAGGGTTAGGGCTGGGGCTACTGTTAGAGTTGGGGCTAAAGTTAGGGTTAGGGTTTAGATTACATTTACGGTTGGGAATAGGGTTGGGATTAGGGTTGGGATTAGGGTTAGGGGTGTGTCTGGGTTAGAGGTGTGGTTAGGGTTACCGTTGGAATTAGGGTTAGGGGTGTGTTTGGATTAGGGTTTCAGTTATAATTGGGGGTTTCCACTGTTTAGGCACATCAGGGGCTCTCCAAACACGACATGGTGTCCGATCTCAATTCCAGCCAATTCTGCGTTGAAAAAGTAAAACAGTGCTCCTTCCCTTCCGAGCTCTCCCGTGTGCCAAAACAGGGGTTTACCCCAACATATGGGGTATCAGCGTACTCAGGACAAATAGGACAACAACTTTTGGGGTTCAATTTCTCCTGTTACCTTTGGGAAAATGCAAAACTGGGGGCTAAAAAATAATTTTTGTGGGGAAAAAAAAAGATTTTTTATTTTCACGGCTCTGCGTTATTAACTGTAGTGAAACACTTGGGGGTTCAAAGTTCTCACAACACATCTAGATGAGTTCCCTGGGGGGTCTAGTTTCCAATATGGGGTCACTTGTGGGGGGTTTCTACTGTTTAGGTACATTAGGGGCTCTGCAAACGCAATGTGACGCCTGCAGACCATTCCATCTAAGTCTGCATTCCAAATGGCACTCCTTCCCTTCCGAGCCCACCCATGCGCCCAAACGGTGGTTCCCCCTACATATGGGGTATCAGCGTACTCAGGACAAATTGGACAACAAATTTTGGGGTCCAATTTCTCCTGTTACCCTCGGGAAAATACAAAACTGGGGGCTAAAAAATAATTTTTGTGGGAAAAAATTTTTGTTTTATTTTTAAGTCTCTGCATTATAAACTTCTGTGAAGCCCTTGGTGGGTCAAAGCGCTCACCACACATCTAGATAAGTTCCTTAGGGGGTCTACTTCCCAAAATGGTGTCACTTGTGGGGGGTTTCTACTGCTTAGGTACATTAGGGGCTCTGCAAACGCAATGTGACACCTGCAGACCATTCCATCTAAGTCTGCATTCCAAATGGCGCTCCTTCCCTTCCGAGCCCTCCCATGCGCCCAAACAGTGGTTCCCCCCCACTTATGGGGTATCAGCGCACTCAGGACAAATTGGACAACAAATTTTGGGGTCCAATTTCTCCTGTTACCCTTGGGAAAATAAAACATTGGGGGCGAAATGATAATTTTTGTGAAAAAATATGATTTTTTATTTTTACGGTTCTACCTTATAAACTTCTGTGAAGCACTTGGTGGGTCAAAGTGCTCACCACACCTCTAGATAAGTTCCTTAGGGGGTCTACTTTCCAAAATGGTGTCACTTGTGGGGGGTTTCAATGTTTAGGCACATCAGGGGCTCTCCAAACGCAACATGGTGTCCCATCTCAATTCCAGTCAATTTTGCATTGAAAAGTCAAATGGCGTTCCTTCGCTTCCGAGCTCTGTCATGCGCCCAAACAGTGGTTTACCCCCACATATGGGGTATCGGTGTACTCAGGACAAATTGTACAACAACTTTTGGGGTCCATTTTCTCCTGTTACCCTTGGTAAAATAAAACAAATTGGAGCTGAAGTAAATTTTTTGTGAAAAAAAGTTAAATGTTCATTTTTATTTAAATATTCCAAAAATTCTTGTGAAGCACCAGAAGGGTTAATAAACTTCTTGAATATGGTTTTGAGCACCATGAGGGGTGCAGTTTTTAGAATGGTGTCACACTTGGGTATTTTCTATGATACAGACCCCTCAAAATGACTTCAAATGAGATGTGGTCCCTAAAAAAAAAATGGTGTTGTAAAAATGAGAAATTGCTGGTCAACTTTTAACCCTTATAACTCCCTAACAAAAAAAAATTTTGGTTCCAAAATTGTGCTGATGTAAATTAGACATGTGGGAAATGTTACTTAAGCATTTTGTGTGACATATCTCTGTGATTTAATTGCATAAAAATTCAAATTTGGAAAATTGCGAAATTTTCATAATTTTCGCCAAATTTCCGTTTTTTTCACAAATAAACGCAGGTAATATCAAAGAAAAGTTACCACTGTCATGAAGTACAGTATGTCACGAGAAAACAGTGTCAGAATCACTGGGATCCGTTGAAGCGTTCCAGAGTTATAACCTCATAAAGGGACAGTGGTCAGAATTGTAAAAATTGGCCCGGTCATTAACGTGCAAACCACCCTTGGGGGTAAAGGGGTTAAAGGGAATGTTCACATGTTGCACTGAAGTTATAATGTTACTTTAAGAAAGTTAGAATTGTAATAATGTTGAGATTTAGAAACTGTTGATAATGTTGTTAGAGACTGAGGACAGGAAAGATTGAAAGTGAACCCGTAGGGGTTAGAGAGTGTTATGACCTGGTGGTCAGGACAATAATGGACCTGGTGGTTAAGAGCACACGGAATGACCTGATAGTTTCTGATAATAAAGGACGAGCTCTGGGACGTGGGAACTCTGCTGACCGCAATCCCTAATCCTATCAAACACACTAGAAATAGCCAAGGACTGCGCCCAACGCTCCCTATGCAACTCGGCACAGCCTAAGGAACTAGCTAGCCCCGAAGACAGAAAAATAAAGCCTACCTTGCCTCAGAGAAATTCCCCAAAGGAAGAGGCAGCGCCCCACATATAATGACTGTGAGTAAAGATGAAAATACAAACACAGAGATGAAATAGATTTAGCAAAGTGAGGCCCGACTTACTGAACAGACCGAGGAGAGGAAAGGTTACTTTGCGGTCAGCACAAAAACCTACAAAAAGACCACGCAGAGGGCGCAAAAAAGACCCTCCGCACCGACTCACGGTGCGGAGGCGCTCCCTCTGCGTCCCAGAGCTTCCAGCAAGCAAGACAACAATAAAAATAGCGAGCTGGACAGAAAAATAGCAAACCAAAGAAATACAAGCTGGAACTTAGCTTCTGCTGGGAAGACAGGTCACAAGAACGATCCAGGAGTGAACTAGACCAATACTGGAACATTGACAGGTGGCATGGAGCAAAGATCTAAGTGGAGTTAAATAGAGCAGCCAGCTAACGAATTAACCTCGTCACCTGAGGAAGGAAACTCAGAAACACCCACCAGAGGAAGTCCATGGACAGAACCAGCCGAAGTACCATTCATGACCACAGGAGGGAGCCCGACAACAGAATTCACAACAAGAGAGAGAGTCCTTCTGAGAACCGTAGAACGATAGTTGGTTGCTGAAAGAAAGACAATGACAGTAGGACCAGCCAAGGAGCTAGGCGGTCCTGCATTGGTGAAGCTAGAAAGAGAAGAAAAGTTGAGTTTGTATTGTAGTAGTTTATCGTAGGCCTTTAGTGGGTTCAGCTTATACGCCCTTAAAGGAAAAGTTAAATTATTGTTCAGAATTTGCACTTAGTAGAATACCCGGCAGGGTACCAGAAGTTATTTATAGTCAAAATGTTATTTAAAAATATTTAACCTTGCTTTGTTTGTAACGTTCAAGTTTCCTCACCTCCCATAAAGGGAAGCTTTGTTATATTTACTTGTTTCAAGCATTCCAAAATTTTGTATGTCTTTTGCTGATATGTATTGTTGTTCTACTTCCCAGTCCAGGAGTACTGGATTTAACCAGGGGGGGATGGGGGGGAGGGGAGTACAGCACCCCAGAGACCTGGTCGTTGCAGTATGACGCTCTGCCGCTAAGGGGAGTGATGGTACGTCTGATGGCACTAAAGGAGTTCTTCTGACCATGTATCACCAGCACACATTACACTTCACACTTCGGCCACTAGGGGGAGAATCCGGTTTTTACGTACCGGTAATAGGATTTTACAGAGTCCACGACAGCACCCATACGAGAGAGAGGGGATCCGCCCACCATCTGGACAGGAACCTACAGGATTTAAAGGGGCGGTCCCCCTCACCACTCCAGTTTGTGTTTCAGAGTATAAGGGACACCGCCATTGAGTTAGTACACAATCATAAATACTTAAACATTACTAAATACCATCACCTTCTAGAGAGTGACAATTAAAGGCACACCTTCCAATAGAGTGCAGGAAACCAGTGATTAACTACGGGGGGGAATGTGCGGGTGCTGTCGTGGACTCTGTAAAATCCTATTACCGGTACGTAAAAACCGGTTTTCCTATCGTCACGACAGCACCCCTACGAGAGACTTTCAAAGACTAATCACCTGGGAGGGACTACAGCACTAAGTACTGAACGGCCAAAGTCTAAATTGGCCTTATATGATAGATCAAGACGGTAATGATTATAAAAGGTGGAAGGAGATGACCATGTTGCCGCCTTACATATCACGTCTATGGAGACGTCCGTTCTCTCCGCCCAGGATGAGGCTATGGCTCGGGTGGAGTGGGCCTTGATGCCTTCTGGTGGAATTTGACCTTTGGCAGTATAGGCAAGACATATCGCATCTCTGATCCATCTGGCAATAGAGCCTTTTGTAACACTCGCCCCCTTCCTTGGGTTCTGAAAGGAGACAAACAGAGCCCTACTCTGCCTCCAAGGTTCTGTTTTGTGCAGGTATTCTAATACTGCTCTTCTAACGTCTAGCATATGACATTTCTGCTCCTCTGCCGAAACTGGATTATCACAAAATGATGGTAAATATATTTCCTGACTTCTATGGAATTTAGAAGCTTGCATATCACTCACTCTTCTAGCAGAAGTCAAGGCCACTAGCAGAGCCGTCTTTAAAGTTAAATTTTTAATAGAGACAGAATCTAATGGCTCAAAGGGGGGTTCTGTTAAAGCATCCAAAACCAAATTTAGATCCCATGGCGGTAATCTAACAATATGAACGGGGTTACTACGTTCCATAGCTCTCATGAATCTAGATACCCATCTATTTCCTGCCACATTGCTATTATATAATGCCCCCAGGGCAGATACCTGAACTCTAAGGGTATTTACCGCCAAACCCAATTCTCGGCCTTTCTGCAAGAATTCCAGAATAGCCGGAATTGGAATTTTATCCGTAAAGGGCTGTTGATAAAAGGCAAGGAATTTTTTCCAGATCTTACAGTAAATTTTAGTAGTGACTTCTTTCCGGCTACTTAAAAGGGTAGATATTAAAGCGTCAGAAAAACCCCTCCTTTTTAATAATTCCCTCTCAAATTCCATGCCGTCAAATGCAGAGATTCCACATTCGGATAACGAAATGGACCCTGAGAAAGAAGTTCCGGACTCACAGGCAACACCCAGGGGTCGGTCACGGACATTGCCCTGAGTAAGGAGAACCATGCCCTTCTGGGCCAGAAGGGGGCAATTAGGATTACTCTCGCCCCCTCCTTCCTGATCTTCCTGAGAACTAGAGGGATCAGACATAGTGGGGGAAATGCGTAGGCTAGAGGGAAATCCCAATGAATCTGAAGGGAGTCCACTACAGAAGGTTTGTCCGCTACCCGAAGGGATGCAAACTTCCTGGTTTGTCTGTTTTCCCTCGTAGCAAACAGATCTATAACGGGTAATCCCCAGAGACCCACTATCTGTTTGAAAACTAGCCGATTTAGGACCCATTCTCCCTGACGCAGAGAATGACGGCTGAGGTAATCTGCCTCTATGTTGTGTTCTCCTCGTATGTGAACCGCTGAAAGAGAATGAAAATGAGCTTCGGCTATGTTGAATATGTCTGCGGTGGTGATCATCAGAGACTTTGACCTCGTTCCTCCCTGATGGTTGAGATATGCCACCACTGTCGTGTTGTCCGACTGAACTCTTACATGCGAGCCCCGCAGGAACGGTAGCCATCTGAGCAGGGTATTTTTTACTGCCATAAGCTCCTTCCAATTTGAGGATTTTTGGGCCTCTAAGAGAGACCATTGCCCTTGAGCCCAAACATCTCCTATGTGAGCTCCCCATCCTATTGGACTGGCATCGGTTGTGACCGTGTTGTCTGGAACTATTTCCCAATGTACCCCTTTTGCCAGATGTTTCATATTTAGCCACCATTCTAGACTCTTTAGAGTTGTGGTAGATAGCTTGAGTCTTCCGCTTAAGTGACCTTGAAGACTCCTCTCTGTATCCAGGACCTGGGCTTGCAATATCCGAGTGTGGAATTGAGCCCACTGAACGGCCGGTATGCATGATGTTAACGATCCCAATAGGGACATTGCGTCTCTTAAGGTCAGATCTGGTTTTTTTATCACAGCCCTGACTTTGTGTATAATCTTCTGCTTATTTTCCTCTGGAAGAAAACACAGCTGATCCTCTGAATTTAGCAAAATACCCAGGAAAGTCTGATTTGTTGATGGCTTTAGTTTTGACTTCTCTAGGTTGACCAGCCAACCTAGGTCCTGTAGAGAAGATGTTATACAGTTTAGGCGATCTTTACACTGGACAAACGAATTACCCACTACTAGGAAGTCATCCAAGTAGGGTATAACTAATGTATCCTGTTCTCTGATATGAGCCATTACTTCCGCAATGACTTTAGTAAACACCCTTGGCGCCATAGATAATCCAAATGGCATTGCCGTAAACTGAAAGTGCCTGACCTGATTGTTTAAGCGCACCGCCATTCTGAGGAACCGTTGGTGATCTTCGTGAATGGGCAGATGGTAGTACGCATCTTTTAGATCCAGGACTGTCATATAACACCTGGGAAAAAGAAGTTTAGTCGCCGATTTAATTGATTCCATTTTAAAGGCATGGTATTGTAGAAAATTGTTCAGTTTCCATAAATTTATGATGGTTCGAAAGGAACCATCAGGTTTGGAGATTAAAAATAAAGGGGAATAGAACCCTTCCCCCTCCTGCTCTTTTGGAACCTCTACAATAACTTCCTTCTGTCTCAGTGTCTGAATCTCTTTTTTCCAGGGCCTTCTGTTGGTCTAAAGGCCCCTTCACATTAAGCGACGCTGCAGCGATACCGACAACGATCCGGATCGCTGCAGCGTCGCTGTTTGGTCGCTGGAGAGCTGTCACACAGACCGCTCTCCAGCGACCAACGATGCCGGTAACCAGGGTAAACATCGGGTAACTAAGCGCTGGGCCGCGCTTAGTAACCCGATGTTTACCCTGGTTACCATCCTAAAAGTAAAAAAAACAAACACTACATACTTACCTACCGCTGTCTGTCCTCCAGCGCTGTGCTCTGCACTCCTCCTGCACTGACTGGGAGCACAGCGGCCGGAAAGCAGAGCGGTGACGTCACCGCTCTGCTTTCCGGCTGACCGACGCTCACAGCCAGTACAGGAGGAGTGCAGAGCACAGCGCTGGAGGACAGACAGCGTTAGGTAAGTATGTAGTGTTTGTTTTTTTTACTTTTAGGATGGTAACCAGGGTAAACATCGGGTTACTAAGCGCGGCCCTGCGCTTAGTTACCCGATGTTTACCCTGGTTACCAGTGAAGACATCGCTGGATCGGTGTCACACACGCCGATCCAGCGATGTCCACGGGAGATCGAGCGACGAAATAAAGTTCTGGACTTTCTTCAGCGACCAACGATCTCCCAGCAGGGGCCTGATCGTTGGTCGCTGTCACACATAACGATTTTATTAACGATATCGTTGCTACGTCACAAAAAGCAACGATATCGTTAACAATATCGTTATGTGTGAAGGTACCTTTAGGAACCAGGGGCAGTCAATATATAATAATCTGAAGCATACACAGTCACAAGAGGTCAGTCGATCGGCACCGAACGAGCTTTCTCACATTCAGACCTCCACAAATTCTCCTTAGAGACCAGACGAGGTAAGCTTCTTCTGAAGACGGGGCGGTGCATGCACAAGACGCAGCTGAATCACCAATACATGAGGAGATGAATGAAAGCAGCACTCACCCGTGATCTTCAATGATAATATAGTCCTTTATTGACCGTGGCTCAACATTCCCAGCTAGGAACAAGGCAGGTTACAACATGAGGAGGGAGCGGTGAGGGAGGGTGCAGAGACGAGACAGACGACGGCCGTTTCGCGAACAATTGCTTCAACGGGTCCAGTGAGTTGTGTTAGTGACGTCATATCCTCTTATAGGAGTTGACGCCCTACTTACCACATATTGGTGCAATTAACAAATACTAAAAACAACATAACTCATTCTACTATCTCCACATTTTAACGGATCTAAAGGAAAACCGCCATGTCTAATTTATCGTTAAGACCCCAAGCACCTTGTGCGTCAGTTTTTAGAATCCAGTGTGCTTCACGCTGTAATAATAATTTATTATGGTTTCCTCCTTGCTGAGGGAATTTAACTACCTCTAAGCCGGCAAAACTAAGGGTACTAGGGTCGCCACCATGCGCATCATGTATATGTTTTACCAGGCGCACACGCCCCTTCCCTGTAAGTACAGAGTTAAAGTGCCCGCGAAACCTAACCAATAGGGGTCTTATGGTTTTTCCGATATAAAAACGGTGACAAGGGCAGAAAATAACGTATACCACAAATTTACATTTACATGTTATGAAGTCTTTTACGAAATGAAAAAAAGTGCCTATTTTGAGGGGATTAGTAATATTATGGAGGTGACACATACTGCAACCACCGCACCTGAAATTACCTTGCGGGAGCGATTTTTTGATCCAGCTGCTGGTATCAGCAGACAGCCGGTGCTTTACTACCAAGTCGCCCAAATTTACTGTTCGTTTATAGGCAAAACGCGGGATACAGGTGGTTAAATCGCGAAAAGCGGTATTATTTTTAATCACGTGCCAATTTTTTCGAATGGCTGCATGGATGTTATCATCAAGTGGACTATGTTTAAATAAAAAAGTAAAAGTCCCGTTTTCTTTACGATTAGTCAACGTCGTATTATTTCCTCTACTCTTATTTCTCCCTTTCCTTAAAAGATCAGCTTGGGTTAAATTGGCGGCCCTTTGTTCTGCCTTTTGCAGTATGTGATTGGGATAACCTCTATTTCTGAAGCACAATTTGAGATCCTCCAGTTGTTTTATGTAACTTTCCTCACAATTATTAATTTTTCTTAATCTTACCATCTGACTATATGGGATACCACACTTAGTGTGAGCTGGATGAGCGCTCTGAAAATGCAACACATTATTAGTCGCCGTTGTTTTTCTGTGGACACTAGTTTTGATACTGCCTTCCTCTATCTCAATTTTTACATCCAGAAATTCTAGTTGCTTATCTCCAAATACGGACGTAAATTTCATATTTTGATCGTTATTATTATTTAAGAAGCTGACAAAATCGTTAAACGTGGGTTCACCTCCATCCCACACAATGAAAACGTCATCCGCGAAACGCAGATAATGGCGTATATGTTTTAGGTATGGATTTAGGGCTCCGGTGATGTGCTTCTCAAACGCTGCAAGAAACAGGTTCGCGAAAACGCACGCCACCGGGGTACCCATCGCGGTACCAACCCTTTGACTGTACCATTTATCCAAGAATTTAAAGGTGTTATTGCACAGCACAAATTCAAGTCCTTCCAGCACAAACGAAACAAAGTCATGATCTTTGTCTGTATTAAGAAGAACGAAGACGAAGACGAACGAAGGTATTTTCAACAATAGGGGTTTCAACTTTATCGGCTTTTCTAATGATTACATCGTCCCACCTCTGTATTTCTTTCAGGGCTCTTTTCTCTTCAAATGACAAATTGGATTGAGGTTGTCTATATAATAATGCCTCTACATCTTTGATCACCAACTCCTGAAAAAGATCTATATTATTACCGGGTGAGATAGGAGGCATCCAGCTAGATTGAACCTCTTCAGCGTCCTCACTTAACCACACTACTAGCGGGGTTAAGTGAGGACGCTGAAGAGGTTCATGATGATCGGCAAATAGCTTTTAAACATGGTCCAGCAAACCCCTTTACAGGGGGTACAAAATCTAGCTGGATGCCTCCTATCTCACCCGATAAAGGCGGTAACCTCGTTATTTTGGATAAAGCGTATTACATCGAGGAGGCTTTGTCCCAACTAAATGACTCCAGCACATATTCGCTTTTACCTAATAATCCGACTAATAGGATCAAACAAAAACTAAGAACACTGTTACGAAAATATGTAGAAAAGGGGACCATTTCTAAAAAACGAGCAGAAAAAATAATACCTGAATTCCCACATTTCCCTACCTGGTACAGTATCCCAAAGATTCATAAGAATGCAGAGCGTCCCCCTGGACGCCCAATAGTTTCAGGGAAGAATTCAGTGACTGAGCCGTTATCCCAGTTTTTAGATTGGTTGTTGAAACCCCTATTGTTGAAAATACCTTCGTTCGTCAAAGATTCAGGTGACTTCTTATTGGCGTTTAAGAACTTTGTTTGGCAACCCACCTTCGCCCTAACTTCGATAGACATTGTTAATCTGTATACGAGAATACCACAACAAAAAGGCTTGGAAGCTATCCAACGTATTCTTCTTAATACAGACAAAGATCATGACTTTGTTTCGTTTGTGCTGGAAGGACTTGAATTTGTGCTGTGCAATAACACCTTTAAATTCTTGGATAAATGGTACAGTCAAAGGGTTGGTACCGCGATGGGTACCCCGGTGGCGTGCGTTTTCGCGAACCTGTTTCTTGCAGCGTTTGAGGAGAAGCACATCACCGGAGCCCTAAATCCATACCTAAAACATATACGCCTTTATCTGCGTTTCGCGGATGACGTTTTCATTGTGTGGGATGGAGGTGAACCCACGTTTAACGATTTTGTCAGCTTCTTAAATAATAATAACGATCAAAATATGAAATTTACGTCCGTATTTGGAGATAAGCAACTAGAATTTCTGGATGTAAAAATTGAGATAGAGGAAGGCAGTATCAAAACTAGTGTCCACAGAAAAACAACGGCGACTAATAATGTGTTGCATTTTCAGAGCGCTCATCCAGCTCACACTAAGTGCGGTATCCCATATAGTCAGATGGTAAGATTAAGAAAAATTAATAATTGTGAGGAAAGTTACATAAAACAACTGGAGGATCTCAAATTGCGCTTCAGAAATAGAGGTTATCCCAATCACATACTGCAAAAGGCAGAACAAAGGGCCGCCAATTTAACCCAAGCTGATCTTTTAAGGAAAGGGAGAAATAAGAGTAGAGGAAATAATACGACGTTGACTAATCGTAAAGAAAACGGGACTTTTACTTTTTTATTTAAACATAGTCCACTTGATGATAACATCCATGCAGCCATTCGAAAAAATTGGCACGTGATTAAAAATGATACCGCTTTTCGCGATTTAACCACCTGTATCCCGCGTTTTGCCTATAAACGAACAGTAAATTTGGGCGACTTGGTAGTAAAGCACCGGCTGTCTGCTGATACCAGCAGCTGGATCAAAAAATCGCTCCCGCAAGGTAATTTCAGGTGCGGTGGTTGCAGTATGTGTCACCTCCATAATATTACTAATCCCCTCAAAATAGGCACTTTTTTTCATTTCGTAAAAGACTTCATAACATGTAAATGTAAATTTGTGGTATACGTTATTTTCTGCCCTTGTCACCGTTTTTATATCGGAAAAACCATAAGACCCCTATTGGTTAGGTTTCGCGAGCACTTTAACTCTGTACTTACAGGGAAGGGGCGTGTGCGCCTGGTAAAACATATACATGATGCGCATGGTGGCGACCCTAGTACCCTTAGTTTTGCCGGCTTAGAGGTAGTTAAATTCCCTCAGCAAGGAGGAAACCATAATAAATTATTATTACAGCGCGAAGCACACTGGATTCTAAAAACTGACGCACAAGGTGCTTGGGGTCTTAACGATAAATTAGACATGGCGGTTTTCCTTTAGATCCGTTAAAATGTGGAGATAGTAGAATGAGTTATGTTGTTTTTAGTATTTGTTAATTGCACCCATATGTGGTAAGTAGGGCGTCAACTCCTATAAGAGGATATGACGTCACTAACACAACTCACTGGACCCGTTGAAGCAATTGTTCGCGAAACGGCCGTCGTCTGTCTCGTCTCTGCACCCTCCCTCACCGCTCCCTCCTCATGTTGTAACCTGCCTTGTTCCTAGCTGGGAATGTTGAGCCACGGTCAATAAAGGACTATATTATCACTGAAGATCACGGGTGAGTGCTGCTTTCATTCATCTCCTCATGTATTGATAATAATCTGAAGGTTTCTCCCGGAACTCTAATCTTAATCCTGACCTAATTATACCCAGGATCCAATTACTGGAAGTTATTCTGGCCCACTGAGTATAGAAATGTCTAAAGGCCCCTTCACATTAAGCGACGCTGCAGCGATACCGACAACGATCCGGATCGCTGCAGCGTCGCTGTTTGGTCGCTGGAGAGCTGTCACACAGACCGCTCTCCAGCGACCAACGATCCCGAGGTCCCCGGTAACCAGGGTAAACATCGGGTAACTAAGCGCAGGGCCGTGCTTAGTAACCCGATGTTTACCCTGGTTACCATGCTAAAAGTAAAAAAAAACAAACACTACATACTTACCTACAGCCGTCTGTCCTCCAGCGCTGTGCTCTGCTTCTCTGCTCTCCTCCTGTACTGTCTGGGAGCCGGAAAGCAGAGCGGTGACGTCACCGCTCTGCTTTCCGGCTCACAGACAGTACAGGAGGAGAGCAGAGCACAGCGCTGGAGGACAGACGGCTGTAGGTAAGTATGTAGTGTTTGTTTTTTTTTACTTTTAGCATGGTAACCAGGGTAAACATCGGGTTACTAAGCGCGGCCCTGCGCTTAGTTACCCGATGTTTACCCTGGTTACCAGTGAAGACATCGCTGGATCGGTGTCACACACGCCGATCCAGCGATGTCAGCAGGAGTCCAGCGACGAAATAAAGTTCTGGACTTTATTCAGCGACCAACGATCTCCCAGCAGGGGCCTGATCGTTGGTCGCTGTCACACATAACGATTTCATTAACGATATCGTTGCTACGTCACAAATAGCAACGATATCGTTAACGATATCGTTAAGTGTGAAGGTACCTTTAGTCTGCCCCCTACAGGAAGATCTGAATTTACGATAGTTTCGCCTACGTCTTGAGGAAGATGATGTATTGAAGTCTGAACTTCTCTTCTTCGGCTCTGACGCCTCCCAACTTCGGGCTGAGGAAGGACTCCGGTACGGGAAGCGTCTCTTGAAGGTATTCCTAAAAGGTGGGATTGAACACTTTAGGAAAACCTCTATTCCTATCCTCAGCCTTAGCTAGGATGTCATCTAGCACCGGGCCAAATAGGTACTCACCCCTGCATGGAATGGTACATAGTAGTTTAGCTCTAGCCTGTGCGTCTCCTTTCCAGGTCTTAAGCCATAAAGCCCGCCGAGCAGCATTTGAGAGTCCTGCTGATCTGGCTGCAAGTTTCAAGGAATCCACCGAGGCATCCGCCAAATACGCCACACCATCCCAAATCTGGGACAGTGAATCCAGCAACTTATCACGAGGTACTTTTTTTTTTTTTGTTTAAATAGTTTTTTTATTGAAAGCAAACATGCACAATACAATTTATGCACTGTCCAGTATTTTACAAAAATTTTAACATTTTCCAAACCCCCAACAATCCCAACCATACCCAAACCTCCCCCTCCCCTGACAGCTCCTTCCCAGTTATACTTTTGTTACCAGTATTGATGGTTCCTTGAGCCATTTGACTCACTTATGTTCGCTTGTTCCTTTGGCACTCTCTTCCTTTCAGAGGCTCTCACTCTCCCATTTCCCATAACTATTCATCCCAGCTCGAGCCACGGAGACCACATTTTGTCAAACGTTTCTATTTTCCCACGTCTTTTATAGACCCCCTTTTCCAGATTGAGACCATGTTTAACATAATTCAGGAATTCACCCCTCGTAGGCGGTTCCTCCTTGATCCAGTTCCTTGCTATTACCTTCCTTGCCATGTATAATAGCCTAGCTATTGCTATCTTCCAGATGTTATCCACTCTAATTTCCTCTACATATCCTAGTATACACACTATCGGATCTCTCGGCACTCTGCATTTATACGCCCCTTCCACACGGCTCATTACCACCAACCAGAAAGCAACCAGTCTTGGACATGTCCACATCATGTGGTATATTCCTGCATTCCCATTCTTACATCTCGGGCATTCAGAGTCAGCACGCAACCCCGCTCTGCACAACACTTCCGGTGATTTATAGACTCTGTGCAAGATGTACAGCTGCGATAGTCTATACGGCTCGCTCAGCGACACTCGTGGAACCGACTCCAACACCGATTCCCAGGTTTCATCCTCCATTGGGCCTAAATCTCTTTCCCATTTCGCTCTCGCTTTTAAAGGGAAGTCTAACAAATATGCATGTAGAAGGTCCTTATAAAGGGTGGTAATGACTCCCCTTGTGGACCCTTCCCCACACACGTATTCCAGAACTATGTCCTCTTGGATCTCAACACCACCGCTCCTGTTTTGAGCTTTAAAAGCATGTTTCATCTGAGCATATTGATACTCCCCAGTCGGTCTCAGTCCAAACTCCCCTTGCAGCTGCGAAAAGGACTTTAATCCTCGTTGTTGAACTATCTGAGCCACCAAGTGGATTCCTTTGGCCCTCCACTCCGTCAGCACTCCAAGGGCCGCAAACTCAACCAAATTATTATTAAACCATATCGGTGTAAATTTAGTCAGCCCCGTAACCCCCCGAATCTGTCGCAGTCTGGTCCATAATTTATATATCAAAAACATAGTTGGGTATAATTTCCCCAATACTCCCAAGGAACCATCCTCCAGACACTGCGCTACCGGTCGTCGGTCTGTCACCCTCTCCATCAAGTGCTGCACCGCACTGGCAGACGCCTCCCGCGCCCAGCCCTTCAAATGCTGGCTCTGGGCTGCAAGAAAGTATAACTCGGGATTGGGTAAAGCCAATCCTCCATCTTCCTTGGGTCGCTGAAGCGTCTCCAGGCGAATACGTGGGTACCGCCTCCCCCATATCAGACTTCTAAATAGAGCATTAATCTGCCGGAATTTCCCACGTGGAATCCAAACTGGCGCATTATGTAGGACGTAGAGTAATTTGGGCATCAGAACCATTTTAATTAGATTAACCCTCCCCACCACCGATAAGTGCAATTTATTCCATGCATCCACTTTTGCTTTAAGGGCGCCCACGAGAGGTGTCAAATTCCTATACAGAAACTCTGTAACTGGCATCGAGATCCATATTCCCAGGTATCTGAAAAGGGATACCACCCTAAGCCGCCCCTCTCCCAATGGCTCACTTCTGCTCTCCTCCACCCCATCCACCTCAAAGAGGACCGATTTATCCCAGTTTATCCTCAATCCCGATAAGTCTCCAAATTTCCCAACGATCTCGATAGCCCCATTCAAGGCTTCATCCGGGTCCGCTAGGAACAGTAGGATGTCGTCTGCATATAACGCAATCTTCTCCTCAACACTCCCATAACTGAACCCAGGGACTTCATCCGACTGTCGGATCTTGGCGGCCAATGGCTCCACAGCTAAGGCAAACAGAAGGGGCGACAGTGGGCAACCCTGCCTCGTACCTCTGGCCAGCTTTATAGGCTGAGAAAGTTCCCCATTCACTCTAATTCTAGCTGTTGGTAGTGAATATAACAGTTGAGTCCACGCCACAAATTGCGGGCCAATACCCATACATTTCAACACCCGCCAGAGATATCCCCACTCCACACTGTCAAACGCCTTATGGGCGTCCAAGGATGCAATAACCCTTCGGCCACAATTGTCAGACTTCAGCTGCAGGTTCATATGCAGCCTCCGCAGATTAACCGCTGTAGATCTGTCAGGCATAAAACCAGACTGATCCGGATGCACAAGGTTAGTAATGACACTAGACAGACGGGTAGCTAACACCTTGGCCAAGAGCTTGACATCAATGGTTAACAGAGAGATTGGCCGATATGACTCAGGCTTCCCCAGATCCTTATCCTCCTTCGGAATAACCACTATAATAGCCTCCCTCATAGATGCTGGGAGATACCCTTTACATCCAGCCTCCTCCAGTACTAACTTTAATCTGGGAATCAGCACTTCCTCCAAACTTTTATAGATTTCGGCTGGTAACCCATCAACCCCAGGTGCCTTCCCATTGGCCATAGACTTCAGCGCCCGACTCAGTTCCTCCTCGGTGATAGGGGCATCGAGGCTCACCCTATCCTCCTCACTCAATTTCGGAAGACCCAGACTCTCAAGGAAAGTCTCCGTATCTCCGGCTGACTCATTGACCCTGGAGGAATATAGGTCCGCGTAAAAGTCCGCAAAGACCTTTATAATATCAGGTGTTTCAGATACCCTGCTCCCCCCATCCGAAACCAACGAGTGTACATATGAAGTACTACGCTGAGCCGCGGCTACCACCGATAGCATGTGTCCCACTGTTTCTCCCTCCTGAAAATAAGCCACCCTCTGAAACTCCCGCTTCCTTTCAGCTTTTCCCAGCAGAATCTTTTCCATACAATTTTGCGCTGTTCTCAACCTTTTCTCTGCCTCGGAGGTCCCCAGTACTACCATCTCGTCCTCCGCGGCTTATCACGAGGTACTTTAGTTTTAAGCTGCTCCTCCAGCTGGGCTACCCAGACCATAACTGATCTGGCTGTGCAGGTACCTGTGATTGCTGGTTTAAAAGCACCTGACAATGCTTCCCAAACTTTTTTAAGGAACATGTCTGCTTTTCTATCCGAAGGGTCTTTCAGAAGACCTACATCCTCCAGTGGTAAGGTGCCTGATTTAGATGTGGACGCCACAGCCGCATCCACTTTAGGTATTTTCACCCACTCCGCTAGGACCTTATCATCAAAAGGGTACCTCCTCTTTGCTGATGATGGTAGGAAACCCTTATCCTGTTTGTCCCACTCATGTTTAATAAGGTCCTTCACCGTATCTACCACAGGAAACGATTTACGGCTTCTCTGGCACAACCCTGCAAACATTAAGTCCTGGGTTGACCTTGGCTCTTTGTTCTCTACAACCCCCATGGTTGTGCGAACTGCCTTAACCAATACGTCCATTCCATCCACTGAAAAACAAGGTCTCCCTTCTTCGAGGACGGTGACAATGAACGAGAGCATTCACCTTCCTGCAACGACGGACTGGATCCTGGTGATACTTCCCTGGATCTCTCATGCCGACTGCTTCTAAGGGAACAATCAATTTCCTCCCTTATAACTGCTCTGAGATCTGATGCACGAAGGGGAGCCTCCTCTTCTAAGGTCTGGCAAATACAAGTTTGGCAGAGCCTTTTTTGATAACTATCAGGTAAGGGCACTGCACATAGGACACATTGCCTGTGCTTAGATTTAGCTGATTTCTTAGCCTAAAACAAAGCACAATGACAAACAGACTATATCAGCTACCAGGTGATTTTCCTCATGACACTCACCAAGGCTGAACTGAGCAGTACTGGTCTCTGAATCCGCATGTGACGTTGGGGCACCCGCATGCTGCTGCGCCCGTACCACGCTGCTGCTGCTTCTGGAGCGGCTGCTGTCGCTCTTCTTGCGCTGGTCAGGCACCTCCACCTGAAGGTGCTCTGTGTCCGCAACCAAGGACATTTTTGCCGCACGTTGCTCTGCAGCCTCTGCTGCTTAATACCAGCAGCCGCGCCTCCTCCCCCAGCCTCCCCCGGAAGTCCTACCTTCCACTTCCGGGTCATCAGTATGAAGGGACGCTGAGCCGGCCTCGCGCTCACGCGACCCAGGGCGGCACTGCCCGACCCCTGGGATCGCATCCATACGGCCAGATGAGGAGGGGTCTGAAAAAGAACACCCCCGACGCTGCTTCCAGAGTCCCCGATTCTGCCGTTCTCATGGATACCACGCAGAGGCCTGGTGGACCTGGGTAAGAGACATCCTGCAGGTTCCTACCATCCGGACAGGAACCCAAACTGGAGTGGTGAGGGGGACCGCCCCTTTAAATCCTGTAGGTTCCTGTCCAGATGGTGGGCGGATCCCCTCTCTCTCGTATGGGTGCTGTCGTGGCGATAGGAAAAAAGGCTTTATTTATTGGGCCACTCCTCACACTGGTAAAACTAGGGGTTGGATAGGAAGTTAGTCAGAAGCTGACTGGGTTGGATTCAGGCAACATCCCGTGGCAGGGGGTGTTGCGGGGGGAAGATTCAGGGGGGTGCCTGTCAGGCGTGGGAACCTGGCAGGTACCTAGCGAACGGAACAGAACGTTACGGAACCGCGCCTGCACTACCTTGCAGCAGTGTCCTAAGAAAGAGACACGAAGCGAAGGATATTGTGGAACAGTGAGAAACGAGATCAAGCCAAAGGAGAGCCAGTAGGAGTCGTGCCCCGAGAACGGCAACATCCTACTGTGGCGCGTAGCCGGAACACCGAGGAAGTAACTGACTCTATGCCTTACTTCAAACTCCGCAGGGCAGTTAATTATAGGTTGGCTGTCTACCTTAAATTTCCTACGCAGACATTGGGGGCAACGCGTGGAGAGGGGCATCTGTTATGAAAGGCAATTCAGTACCACAATGGACATAGCGGTCAGAGCACATACAGTGATCTGACAATAACCCAAAATCATAGAACGAGCTCTGAGACGTGGGAACTCTGCAGACCGCAATCCCTAATCCTCTCCAAACAACACTAGAGGCAGCCGTGGATTGCGCCTAACTCTGCCTATGCAACTCGGCACAGCCTGAGAAACTAACTAGCCTGAAGATAGAAAATAAGCCTACCTTGCCTCAGAGAAATACCCCAAAGGAAAAGGCAGCCCCCCACATATAATGACTGTGAGTTAAGATGAAAAGACAAACGTAGAGATGAAATAGATTCAGCAAAGTGAGGCCCGACTTTCTTAACAGAGCGAGGACAGAAAAGGTAACTTTGCGGTCTACACAAAACTCTAAAGAAAACCACGCAAATGGGGCAAAAAGACCCTCCGTACCGAACTAACGGCACGGAGGTACACCCTTTGCATCCCAGAGCTTCCAGCAAAAAATAGACAAGCTGGACAGAAAAAATAGCAAACAAATAGCAAAGAAGAACTTAGCTATGCAGAGCAGCAGGCCACAGGAATGATCCAGGGAAAAGCAAGTCCAACACTGGAACATTGACAGGAAGCCAGGATCAAAGCATTAGGTGGAGTTAAGTAGAGAAGCACCTAACGACCTCACCAGATCACCTGAGGGAGGAAACTCAGAAGCCGCAGTACCACTTCCCTCCACCAACAGAAGCTTACAGAGAGAATCAGCCGAAGTACCACTTGTGACCACAGGAGGGAGCTTTGCCACAGAATTCACAACAGGCATCTCTAGGGTCCCAGAAGAGCTCCGAGCCTTCCCGTCATACGGGTGCGTCCTAGCCATAACATACCTGGGGGACGAGAAACTAGAAACATCTGGAACGAAAGAGAATTAGAAAGAACGAACGAACGAGAACAGAATTTGTGAGGACTATTCCGAATACTCAGCAGGGTAGCACTACAACACACAGGCGCTAGTCGTAGGCAACGATTTCCACCTGCAAAGGGAACTCTGGATGTGCCATCGGACCGGCCGGTCTCTGACGGCCCTGTTAACCGTGCTCTGGATTGCGGATCCTGAAGTCTTCAGTAAAGAGGTAAAGAGACTGCAACCTTGTGTCCTCGTTATTGTCTGCACCTCACACCATCGCCATCTACATTACTGGGAAGCCCTAGGGACATACTTCACCTGTGGGAAGGTATACCATCTAGCTGCCATTCCATCTCCCTAGCGGACCCCAAGCAGCGTCAGTCACCCTGACTGAACACAACAGGTGGCGTCACGAAACCTTGACAGACTCGCATCACCTTTCATTGGACGCCCCTTAGCAGGGTCACGGACCGGGTCCAGCCACCGTGACAACCCCAGAACTGAGACAGAAAGGACCGGTACTGAGTAACCTGTGGCCCTGTGTCTGGGGGCGCTGCATAAACCTGTAGTTACTGTCAACTACAGCTAACAGAACTACAGAGAAAAACTGCTTATAATTGTAGAATTGGGAGTCAGAGTTCGGCGGCTTACGTACCCTGATATGTTTCCCATCCACCACTCCAATGCAGTTTGGGAAGTCACAATTGGCCTGGAACCCACGGGCTATTTTTTGCCAATCAGCCTGTTTTGGCTCTGGCATCACAAGGTCCTTGAGTTTATCCCATATTTGCCTACAGGTTGACCGCACAATGCCCGAAATTGTTGAGTGGCCAATCAAAAACTCCAGGTGGAGTCCCACAAACGACAATCCAGTGGTCAGGAAGCTGAAAGTAAAAAAAAAAGCTATATCAGGTAGGTTACAAGAGTTCACACAAAACATGAAGAAGCATAATCATATTTTAAATTTTTGAAAACATGCTTAACGCTGTAAACTGAAAAATGTCCTTAGGGTGCTTAACTATAACATTTCAGAAACTTTTTGAGATCTGCTTGGGACCTAATGTACACATATACATGAAAATACCTGATAGAAACAAACACACACAAAAAAAAAAATCAACATACAGTATGTGAGGATGTTGAATACATACCGTAAGGTAAGGAGAAGACGCTCCTCTGCGGATATGGCTTTGTGCATCCTTGTGTCCTGATAGGTGATACCTGGACGTAATATCTCCAACAATATATCAAATGTTCTGATCGTCATGCAACAGTAGAGATAGAATTTTTCAGGATGTGCCCACAGAGCTGTATACAGCCAATGAAAATGGCCTTTAGTGAGGCGTTGGGTCAAAGAGGATGCACCCACATTCTTCTTCTCCTCCTTCGCGGATCTACAATCACAGGATATGGCTGGCCAAACCGACGCGACAAGACCCAGTTAAACAAAACTGGGGTGAAGTGCAGGAGGTCACACATGGTGCAAACGTTACCACAACACAACAACAGATGCACAACCACAAAATGGCCATATGGGAGCGTGCCACCTGTTGTAGAGGCTTTAAATAGGGTTGCTGATGGTGATTTAAATCAATTTTAGCTACAAAAAGACACAAGACACAAGAGAACAATTATGGAAACAGGAACACATGGGCTACTTGCACAGTGAACAAGTCTGTATGATCATGTTCACACAACACCAAGAAACCTGAAGACACAAAAGAGAATAGTAAAACCAAAAACACTCAGTTTGAAAAAATGTTGCAGTAATCCGCAAGTGTTTTTTACATCTTTTACTAGCACTTGCGGATTACTGCAACATTTTTTCAAACTGAGTGTTTTTGGTTTTACTATTCTCTTTTGTGTCTTCAGGTTTCTTGGTGTTGTGTGAACATGATCATACAGACTTGTTCACTGTGCAAGTAGCCCATGTGTTCCTGTTTCCATAATTGTTCTCTTGTGTCTACAAGACTGGGGAGTTCCACCACTCCTCTTGGGCTATCTGCACAAAAGCTGTTCTACCCTGTATGCACACATGGATTTTTCCTCTCTGAACCCTGTTCACACAGGTTATATACAGATGATCAGGTTTTTAAATACATCAGATAGGGATTGCATACATTAGTTAGGACTGCTCTGATAAGGGTATACCGTGAAGATTGGTAGAGCAGCTTAGTATACATTTTTTGCAAAAAACGTATCAACCAAATACCCTGTTTTTTACATCTTTTACTAGCACTTGCGGATTACTGCAACATTTTTTCAAACTGAGTGTTTTTGGTTTTACTATTCTCTTTTGTGTCTTCAGGTTTCTTGGTGTTGTGTGAACATGATCATACAGACTTGTTCACTGTGCAAGTAGCCCATGTGTTCCTGTTTCCATAATTGTTCTCTTGTGTCTACAAGACTGGGGAGTTCCACCACTCCTCTTGGGCTATCTGCACAAAAGCTGTTCTACCCTGTATGCACACATGGATTTTTCCTCTCTGAACCCTGTTCACACAGGTTATATACAGATGATCAGGTTTTTAAATACATCAGATAGGGATTGCATACATTAGTTAGGACTGCTCTGATAAGGGTATACCGTGAAGATTGGTAGAGCAGCTTAGTATACATTTTTTGCAAAAAACGTATCAACCAAATACCCTGTTTTTTACATCTTTTACTAGCACTTGCGGATTACTGCAACATTTTTTCAAACTGAGTGTTTTTGGTTTTACTATTCTCTTTTGTGTCTTCAGGTTTCTTGGTGGTGTGTGAACATGATCATACAGACTTGTTCACTGTGCAAGTAGCCCATGTGTTCCTGTTTCCATGATTGTTCTCTTGTGTCTACAAGACTGGGGAGTTCCACCACTCCTCTTGGGCTATCTGCACAAAAGCTGTTCTACCCTGTATGCACACATGGATTTTTCCTCTCTGAACCCTGTTCACACAGGTTATATACAGATGATCAGGTTTTTAAATACATCAGATAGGGATTGCATACATCAGTTAGGACTGCTCTGATAAGGGTATACCGTGAAGATTGGTAGAGCAGCTTAGTATACATTTTTTGCAAAAAACGTATCAACCAAATACCCTGTTTTTTACATCTTTTACTAGCACTTGCGGATTACTGCAACATTTTTTCAAACTGAGTGTTTTTGGTTTTACTATTCTCTTTTGTGTCTTCAGGTTTCTTGGTGGTGTGTGAACATGATCATACAGACTTGTTCACTGTGCAAGTAGCCCATGTGTTCCTGTTTCCAAAAAACGTTAAATGTCCATTTTGTCAGGTTGTGTGAAAAAAACGCATTACGGTTGTCATACGGATTACATACGCAACCACACCTTGCCTACGGATTACATACGGATCACCATTTTTGGAATTTTGTGGCGTAATGCGGCCGTAAAAAACAGACCATATTTTCATGCGCTGAGTGTGAGGCCGGCCTCAAAAGTTTTTAATTTTGGCCCTCTGCGTATCTCAGTTTTACATCCCCATGAAGACCAGTAAATTGTGAGTACCAGTTGTGCGGGATTACCACAACAGAGAGGTGCCAGACGACCACAGCATCTGATTGCTCCTACTCCTGCACTGAAAAGAAGCACTTCACCTTTTTCAATGGAGTTAATTTCTTTTGGCAGTACAGGGGTTAATCGGCCATGTTGGGAGCTCTGGGAGTTTGAGCTCTCAGCTGAGCACAGTCAGCCACTCCTATCACCTTTATAATCTGGGTCATGATTTAAACACATTTTCAGAGCTAGCTTATGCTGCATGGCTTGGAGGAGAGGTGTTTTGGTGGCTATATGAAAAGGAGTTTGGAGGAGTTATCTGTGACTGTTGCATGGGTTTATATATGTGATAACTCCCATCCCTCCTCTTTGTTTTTTTCCCCATCCTCCACTCACCGTTGCATTTTCCATTTTCCCTGTTCGTCTGGCTGGTGTACTATGGTGCAAAACTACTCCCCTCTTCCCTGGGTAGGGGCAGGGGCGGATTATCAGAGGGTCAATATGGGCGGTAGCCCAGGGCCCAGTGGTCTGGGGGTGCCCTGGGCTACCGCACAGATTGACCCTCTGATAATCATCTGTGAATGCCGGCGGCCGCCGCCGGCATTTATGTGCCCCCCCGCCGTACCCGGTGGGCAGAGAGAGGGGGCCCGCATCGGGCCCCTTCTCATCTGCTCACCGGGCCCCTTCCGGCGATGCGGCGGTTTCCTATTGACGTGCGGGCGCGTGCCCGCACGTCAATCGTTAACAACAGCCGCCAGCCAATTGGAGGCTGGCGGCTGATGTCGGCCGCAGGCGCACACGTCGCCGGCGTCTGACGTCATTGTCAGTCGCCGGCGAGTGTGCTCTGCTGCAGGGAGCTCGCCGCCTGGAGCGCGGACAGGTGAGGAGACTGCTTGTTTTTTTTTTTGTTTTTTTTTATAATGGTGGACACACTGAGGGCAATGCTGGAGGACACTGGGGCAGATGGCTGGAGGACACTGGGGCAGATGGCTGGAGGACACTGGGGCAGATGGCTGGAGGACACTGGGGCAGATGGCTGGAGGACACTGGGGCAATGCTCGAGGACACTGGGGCAGATTGCTGGAGGACACAGGGGCAGATTGCTGGAGGACACTGGGGCAGATTGCTGGAGGACACTGGGGCAGATTGCTGGAGGACACGAGCAATGCTGGAGGACACTGGGGCAATGCTGGAGGACACTGGGGCAGATTGCTGGAGGACACTGGGGCAGATTGCTGGAGGACACTGGGGCATATTGCTGGAGGACACTGGGGCATATTGCTGGAGGACACTGGGGCATATTGCTGGAGGACACTGGGGCAGATTGCTGGAGGACACTGGGGCATATTGCTGGAGGACACTGGGGCAGATTGCTGGAGGACACTGGGGCAGATTGCTGGACACACTGTCTGGGGGCAATGCTGGACACACTGGGGGCAATATGCTGGAGACACTGGGGCAGATTGCTGGACACTGGGGCAATATGCTGGACATACTGGGGCAGATTGCTGGACACACTGGGGGCAGGACTGGAGGCATGGGCAGAATGTAGACACGGGGCATGATTGGAGACACGGAGCAGAATGAAAGACATGGGGCAGGATTGGATCATGGGGCAGGATGGATACGATGGAGACATATGGGGCAGGATGTGGAGATCATATGGGGTAGAATGGATACTCATGAGGGCAGGATGCGAGAACATATGGCTGGAGCCAGGAATGAGACACACGGGGCCAGGATGTGGAATATTATTACCATAGGGGCTAATTAAGGGATATTATTACTGCAGTGATGTATTTATTTTATTTTTTGAGTATACTGTTTTAAATGGGGGTCGGTCCTGTTACTGTGCAGAGTGACACTATATCGCCTTTTTTTCTTCATGTGGTGTAAT
The DNA here is from genome assembly GCF_032444005.1 of Ranitomeya imitator. NCBI lineage: Eukaryota > Metazoa > Chordata > Amphibia > Anura > Dendrobatidae > Ranitomeya > Ranitomeya imitator. Next base: position 720,637,232 of record NC_091282.1, on the reverse strand, counting down.
GTAGAAGTTGTGAAAAATTAAGTAATGTGTTCTACAAGCGGAGCTCGAGATAACTGTGTTATTTCCTGCAGAAACGAGTCCTGGCTGGAAGAAATGATGGCGGTCTGTGCTGGATGAAAGATGAAGGACTTCACCTAGAGACGTCACTGGTGAGTCAGTGTTACCTATACACTGACACTATACACTGTATACTATATAGAGGTCCTGTGTATAATGTCACCAGTGATCTCTGTATTACCTCTACACAGACACTGCATACTAAGTACAGATCTCCTGTGAATACTGGCACTTATGGTGATAGTATTGTGTTGTTGTTTTTTACTGATCAGTATTGTAGTATTCAGTCACTATGTGGTGGTAATATGTGGTCTGGAAATGGTGTTGTGGTATTTGTCCCTTGTATGTGATATTTGGTCACCAAGTGGTGGTAATATGTGGTCTTGACATGGTGCGGTGGTATTTGTTCCTTGTATGTGATATTATTCGATCACTGTGGTTGTAATTTGTGGTCTGGTCATGTTGCGGTGGTATTTGTTCCTTGTATGTGATATTATTGGTCAAAATATACCTAAATTGTATTGCAGATTCTACCAAATATTTAATAGGTTACAGTAGAGTAGGGTCCGGCCATTTTTCTGGAATAATCTGGTTCGGGTATATCATGACCCCCGTCACATGACCCCCGTCACATGACCCCCGTCACATGACCCCCGTCACATGACCCCCGTCACATGACCGGGGGGAGGGGGAGGCCCACAGTGTCTGAACAGCCCGGGGCACTGGCTACCCTTAATTCACCCCTGGGTAGGGGAATGGTGCAGACGGAGGGTGGATTCAGGAGATAAGACAAGGGTGATGGCCCCAGCATCTTCACTCTCAGAAGTATCCCGGGGAATAGGGCGAGTTAAGGTGCCCCCTAGTGTTAGGGACAGAACAGGAGCCCCTAGTCCCGGGTCACCTGACAACTGAGTGGTGACACCAGTATAATGTATAAGGACTAGTGATGAGCAAACGTGCTTGGATAACATCTCAGGTGACCATGCTCGAGTGTTATCCGAGTATCTTTTAGTGCATGTATATTATGTTTGCGTCCCTGTGACTGCATGATTTGCGGCTGTTTGTACGGCAATCCCCGCATGTGTTGTGGCTGTCTACTGCTGCAAAACATGCAGCCGCAGGGACTCAAATATATTATCTGAGCACTACAAGATACTCGGATAACACCTGAGCATGGTCAGAAAACACGTTATCCCAGCACATTTGCTAATCACTAATGATAAGCATAATGTGAGGATCAGGATAATGTTTGAGAAACAGTATAATGTGAGGACCAGAATAATGTGAGGACCAGAATAATGTATGAGGACTAGTATAATGTATGAGGAATAGTATAATGTAGGAGGATCAGTATAATGTGTGGACCAGTATAATGCATGAGGACCAGTATGAGGACCAGTATAATATGGGGACCACTATAATGTATGAGGACCAGTACAATGCTGGTCCTCATCATTATACTGGTCCTCATACATTATACTGGTCCTAATACTTTATACTGGACCTCACATTTTACTGATGCTCATGCATTATACTAGTCCCCATACATTATACTAGTCTTCATACAATATTCTGGTCCTCACATTATACTTACCATATCATCATTAGTGATTAGCAAATATGCTCGGATAATGTGTTATCCGACCATGCTCAGGTGTTATCTGAGTATCTTGACCAGTATATTGTGGGGATCAGTAGAATAATGAGGGGACCAGTATAATATGGGAAGCAGTATAATGTGATGTCCAATATAATGTGAGGACCAGTATAATGTGTGGACCAGTATAATATGAGGGCTAGTATAATGTGGGGACCAGTATAATATGGGGAGCAGTATAATGTAATGTCCAGTATAATGTGAGAACCAGTATAATGTGGGGACCAGCATAACGTGGGGACCAGTATAATGAGGGGACCAGTATAATGCGGGGACCAGTATAACGTGGGGACCAGTATAATGAGGGGATCAGTATACTGTGGGAACCAGTATAATGTGAGGACCAGTATAATATGGGGACCAGTATAACGTGAGGACCATTATAATATTGGGACCAGTATAATGTGGGGACCAGTATAATGTGAGGGCGAGTATAATGTGCAGACCAGTATAGTGTGGGGACCAGTATAATGTAGGTATCAGTATAGCGTAAGGACCAGTATAATATGGGGACCAGTATAAAGTGAGAACCAGTAAAATGTGGAGACCAGTATAATGTGAGGGCGGGTATAATGTGCGGAGCAGCATAGTGTAAGGACCAGTATCATATGGGGACCAGTATAACGTGAGAACCAGTAAAATGTGAGGACCAGTATAAAGTGAGCCCAAGTATAATATGCGGACCAGTATAGTGTGGGGACCAGTATAATATGGGGACCAGTATAACGTGAGGACCACTATAATATGGGGACCAGTATAACATAAAGACCAGTATAATGTGGAGACCGTGAGGGCGAGTATAAAGTGCGGGCCAGTATAATGTGGGGACCAGTATAATGTGAGGGCAAGTATAATATGCGGACCAGTATAGTGTGGGGACCAGTATAACGTGAGGACCATTGTAATATGGGGACCAGTATAACGTAAAGACCAGCATAATGTGGAACAGTATAATGTGGGGACGAGTATAGTGTGAGGGCGAGTATAATGTGTGGACCAGTATAGTGTGAGGGCGAGTATAATGTGCGGACCAGTATAGTGTGGGGACCAGTATAGTGTGAGGGCGAGTATAATGTGCGGACCAGTATAATGTGGGGACCAGTATAGTGTGAGGGCGAGTATAATGTGCGGACCAGTATAATGTGCGGACCAGTATAGTGTGGGGACCAGTATAGTGTGAGGGCGAGTATAATGTGCGGACCAGTATAGTGTGGGGACCAGTATAGTGTGAGGGCGAGTATAATGTGCGGACCAGTATAATGTGGGGACCAGTATAATGTGCGGACCAGTATAATGTGCGGACCAGTATAATGTGCGGACCAGTATAATGTGCGGACCAGTATAGTGTGAGGACCAGTATAGTGTGAGGGCGAGTATAATGTGCGGACCAGTATAATGTGCGGACCAGTATAATGTGGGGACCAGTATAATGTGGGGACCAGTATAATGTGGGGACCAGTATAATGTGCGGACCAGTATAATGTGCGGACCAGTATAATGTGGAGACCAGTATAATGTGGGGACCAGTATAATGTGCGGACCAGTATAGTGTGAGGGCGAGTATAATGTGCGGACCAGTATAATGTGCGGACCAGTATAATGTGGGGACCAGTATAATGTGGGGACCAGTATAATGTGCGGACCAGTATAATGTGGGGACCAGTATAATGTGGGGACCAGTATAATGTGCGGACCAGTATAATGTGCGGACCAGTATAATGTGGGGACCAGTATAATGTGGGGACCAGTATAATGTGGGGACCAGTATAGTGTGGGGACCAGTATAGTGTGAGGGCGAGTATAATGTGCGGACCAGTATAATGTGGGGACCAGTATAATGTGCGGACCAGTATAGTGTGAGGGCGAGTATAATGTGCGGACCGGTATAATGTGGGGACCGGTATAATGTGGGGACCGGTATAATGTGGGGACCGGTATAATGTGGGGACCGGTATAATGTGGGGACCGGTATAATGTGGGGACCGGTATAATGTGGGGACCGGTATAATGTGGGGACCAGTATAATGTGCGGACCAGTATAATGTGGGGACCAGTATAATGTGGGGACCAGTATAATGTGGGGACCAGTATAGTGTGAGGGCGAGTATAATGTGGGGACCAGTATAATGTGGGGACCAGTATAATGTGGGGACCAGTATAGTGTGGGGACCGGTATAATGTGCGGACCAGTATAATGTGGGGACCAGTATAATGTGGGGACCAGTATAGTGTGGTGACCAGTATAGTGTGGGGACCAGTATAATGTGCGGACCAGTATAGTGTGAGGGCGAGTATAATGTGCGGACCAGTATAATGTGCGGACCAGTATAATGTCGGGACCAGTATAATGTCGGGACCAGTATAATGTGCGGACCAGTATAGTGTGGGGACCAGTATAATGTGGGGACCAGTATAGTGTGGGGACCAGTATAATGTGCGGACCAGTATAATGTGGGGACCAGTATAGTGTGGGGACCAGTATAGTGTGGGGACCAGTATAATGTGCGGACCAGTATAGTGTGCGGACCAGTATAATGTGCGGACCAGTATAATGTCGGGACCAGTATAATGTGGGGACCAGTATAATGTGGGGACCAGTATAGTGTGAGGGCGAGTATAATGTGGGGACCAGTATAATGTGGGGACCAGTATAATGTGGGGACCAGTATAGTGTGGGGACCAGTATAATGTGCGGACCAGTATAATGTGGGGACCAGTATAATGTGGGGACCAGTATAGTGTGGGGACCAGTATAGTGTGGGGACCAGTATAATGTGCGGACCAGTATAGTGTGAGGGCGAGTATAATGTGCGGACCAGTATAATGTGCGGACCAGTATAATGTCGGGACCAGTATAAGGTCGGGACCAGTATGATGTGCGGACCAGTATAGTGTGGGGACCAGTATAATGTGGGGACCAGTATAGTGTGGGGACCAGTATAATGTGCGGACCAGTATAGTGTGGGGACCAGTATAGTGTGGGGACCAGTATAGTGTGGGGACCAGTATAATGTGCGGACCAGTATAGTGTGCGGACCAGTATAATGTGCGGACCAGTATAGTGTGGGGACCAGTATAATGTGGGGACCAGTATAGTGTGGGGACCAGTATAGTGTGGGGACCAGTATAGTGTGGGGACCAGTATAGTGTGGGGACCAGTATAGTGTGCGGACCAGTATAGTGTGGGGACCAGTATAGTGTGGGGACCAGTATAGTGTGGGGACCAGTATAGTGTGGGGACCAGTATAGTGTGCGGACCAGTATAGTGTGGGGACCAGTATAGTGTGCGGACCAGTATAGTGTGGGGACCAGTATAGTGTGGGGACCAGTATAGTGTGGGGACCAGTATAGTGTGCGGACCAGTATAGTGTGCGGACCAGTATAGTGTGGGGACCAGTATAGTGTGGGGACCAGTATAGTGTGGGGACCAGTATAGTGTGGGGACCAGTATAGTGTGCGGACCAGTATAGTGTGGGGACCAGTATAGTGTGGGGACCAGTATAATGTGCGGACCAGTATAGTGTGGGGACCAGTATAGTGTGGGGACCAGTATAGTGTGGGGACCAGTATAGTGTGGGGACCAGTATAATGTGCGGACCAGTATAGTGTGGGGACCAGTATAGTGTGGGGACCAGTATAGTGTGGGGACCAGTATAGTGTGGGGACCAGTATAGTGTGGGGACCAGTATAATGTGGGGACCAGTATAGTGTGGGGACCAGTATAATGTGCGGACCAGTATAGTGTGGGGACCAGTATAGTGTGGGGACCAGTATAGTGTGGGGACCAGTATAATGTGCGGACCAGTATAGTGTGCGGACCAGTATAATGTGCGGACCAGTATAGTGTGGGGACCAGTATAGTGTGGGGACCAGTATAGTGTGGGGACCAGTATAGTGTGGGGACCAGTATAATGTGCGGACCAGTATAGTGTGCGGACCAGTATAATGTGCGGACCAGTATAGTGTGGGGACCAGTATAGTGTGGGGACCAGTATAGTGTGGGGACCAGTATAGTGTGGGGACCAGTATAGTGTGGGGACCAGTATAGTGTGGGGACCAGTATAGTGTGGGGACCAGTATAGTGTGGGGACCAGTATAGTGTGCGGACCAGTATAGTGTGGGGACCAGTATAGTGTGCGGACCAGTATAGTGTGGGGACCAGTATAGTGTGGGGACCAGTATAGTGTGGGGACCAGTATAGTGTGCGGACCAGTATAGTGTGCGGACCAGTATAGTGTGGGGACCAGTATAGTGTGGGGACCAGTATAGTGTGGGGACCAGTATAGTGTGCGGACCAGTATAGTGTGGGGACCAGTATAGTGTGGGGACCAGTATAGTGTGGGGACCAGTATAGTGTGAGGACCAGTATAATGCGGGGACCAGTATAGTGTGGGGACCAGTATAGTGTGGGGACCAGTATAGTGTGCGGACCAGTATAGTGTGCGGACCAGTATAGTGTGGGGACCAGTATAGTGTGGGGACCAGTATAGTGTGGGGACCAGTATAGTGTGCGGACCAGTATAGTGTGGGGACCAGTATAGTGTGGGGACCAGTATAGTGTGAGGACCAGTATAATGCGGGGACCAGTATAGTGTGGGGACCAGTATAGTGTGGGGACCAGTATAGTGTGCGGACCAGTATAGTGTGCGGACCAGTATAGTGTGGGGACCAGTATAGTGTGGGGACCAGTATAGTGTGGGGACCAGTATAGTGTGCGGACCAGTATAGTGTGGGGACCAGTATAGTGTGGGGACCAGTATAGTGTGGGGACCAGTATAGTGTGGGGACCAGTATAGTGTGAGGACCAGTATAATGCGGGGACCAGTATAGTGTGGGGACCAGTATAATGTGCGGACCAGTATAATGTGGGGACCAGTATAATGTGCGGACCAGTATAGTGTGCGGACCAGTATAGTGTGGGGACCAGTATAGTGTGGGGACCAGTATAGTGTGCGGACCAGTATAGTGTGGGGACCAGTATAGTGTGAGGACCAGTATAATGCGGGGACCAGTATAGTGTGCGGACCAGTATAGTGTGGGGACCAGTATAGTGTGAGGGCGAGTATAATGTGCGGACCAGTATAATGTGCGGACCAGTATAGTGTGAGGGCGAGTATAATGTGCGGACCAGTATAATGTGCGGACCAGTATAGTGTGAGGGCGAGTATAGTGTGGGGACCAGTATAGTGCGGGGACCAGTATAGTGCGCGGACCAGTATAGTGCGGGGACCAGTATAGTGCGGGGACCAGTATAGTGCGGGGACCAGTATAGTGCGGGGACCAGTATAGTGCGCGGACCAGTATAGTGCGGGGACCAGTATAGTGTGGGGACCAGTATAGTGTGGGGACCAGTATAGTGTGCGGACCAGTATAGTGTGGGGACCAGTATAGTGTGGGGACCAGTATAGTGTGGGGACCAGTATAGTGTGGGGACCAGTATAGTGTGGGGACCAGTATAGTGTGCGGACCAGTATAGTGTGGGGACCAGTATAGTGTGGGGACCAGTATAGTGTGGGGACCAGTATAGTGTGAGGACCAGTATAATGCGGGGACCAGTATAGTGTGGGGACCAGTATAGTGTGGGGACCAGTATAGTGTGCGGACCAGTATAGTGTGCGGACCAGTATAGTGTGGGGACCAGTATAGTGTGGGGACCAGTATAGTGTGGGGACCAGTATAGTGTGCGGACCAGTATAGTGTGGGGACCAGTATAGTGTGGGGACCAGTATAGTGTGAGGACCAGTATAATGCGGGGACCAGTATAGTGTGGGGACCAGTATAGTGTGGGGACCAGTATAGTGTGCGGACCAGTATAGTGTGCGGACCAGTATAGTGTGGGGACCAGTATAGTGTGGGGACCAGTATAGTGTGGGGACCAGTATAGTGTGCGGACCAGTATAGTGTGGGGACCAGTATAGTGTGGGGACCAGTATAGTGTGGGGACCAGTATAGTGTGGGGACCAGTATAGTGTGAGGACCAGTATAATGCGGGGACCAGTATAGTGTGGGGACCAGTATAATGTGCGGACCAGTATAATGTGGGGACCAGTATAATGTGCGGACCAGTATAGTGTGCGGACCAGTATAGTGTGGGGACCAGTATAGTGTGGGGACCAGTATAGTGTGCGGACCAGTATAGTGTGGGGACCAGTATAGTGTGAGGACCAGTATAATGCGGGGACCAGTATAGTGTGCGGACCAGTATAGTGTGGGGACCAGTATAGTGTGAGGGCGAGTATAATGTGCGGACCAGTATAATGTGCGGACCAGTATAGTGTGAGGGCGAGTATAATGTGCGGACCAGTATAATGTGCGGACCAGTATAGTGTGAGGGCGAGTATAGTGTGGGGACCAGTATAGTGCGGGGACCAGTATAGTGCGCGGACCAGTATAGTGCGGGGACCAGTATAGTGCGGGGACCAGTATAGTGCGGGGACCAGTATAGTGCGGGGACCAGTATAGTGCGCGGACCAGTATAGTGCGGGGACCAGTATAGTGCGGGGACCAGTATAGTGTGGGGACCAGTATAACATGTAGCTGCCCTCACTCACTACAACAACGTATAAAAAAACAAAAACATCCCGTCTCCTGACTCCTCCCTCCCACGTGACTGATCACATGATTCTGCCATCACTGCAGGTCCTTGGCGGGAGCGGTTTGCAGCGTTCGCCCAGCACGTGTGTGGACAGGACTCAGGTACATTCCGTACAGCGCTATGTGCTGCCGACGTCCATGCACTGCTCCATGTCATATAGCTATGCAGGGGTTAATACCTGAGCGCTTGTGTTACCGGCGCTGCTCTGTGTCACGTGTGCTGTCACCGCAGAGCTGTGCGGTGCGCGCCTCAATAACGGGGAATTAACATGGTGTCAAGTTCTGTCTGCGGACCGAGCAGGAGCAAAGCAGCCCCTCATCACACTGGGAACACTGCAGCCTGGGGTTGTCACACCGCTCTGTAGGTGGGGTCTGCTGACGAGGCTGAAGTTGGTTTCTTATTCGTCAGTTTCTTATTCGGCAATTTTTTCTTTTCTGTTTTTTATAGGGTTAACAACAAAAAATAATCATCACAATAATAAAACAATGCAGCGAGGAGCCCTGATGTGAATACACTTAAAAACGGCTACAAAAACAATAAAACTGGCACAAAAATGGGCACCAAAGAGCGCTGAAGAAAGGGTTAAATGCCTTTGGGCCACTGATCTCACACTGTAGACATATAGAACAGGGCGCCCCACATCAAAACCAGTTTTTTCCAGCCTGGCCCAAATGGGTTCTGGGCATCAGAACTGGCATCAAAGTGGGCAAACAGCCCATTTTCACAGATTTGAATAAGTAACTGATGTTTTTAAGGGGTTAAATGCCTTTGGGCCACTGATACGACACGTAAAATTCACAGACAGTGACGCCCTGCATCAAACCCAGGTCCTTTCAGCCTGGCCTAAATGGGTTCTGGGCACCAGAGCTGGCATCAAAGTGGGCAAACAGCCCATTTTCAGAGATTTGAATAAGTAACTGATGTTTTTAAGGGGTTAAATGCCTTTGGGCCACTGATATGACACTTAAGGTACCGTCACACTTAGCGACGCTGCAGCGATACCGACAACGATCCTGATCGCTGCAGCGTCGCTGTTTGGTCGCTGGAGAGCTGTCACACAGACCGCTCTCCAGCGACCAACGATCCCGAGGTCCCCGGTAACCAGGGTAAACATCGGGTTACTAAGCGCAGGGCCGCGCTTAGTAACCCGATGTTTACCCTGGTTACCATCGTTAAAGTAAAAAAAAAACAAAACACTACATACTTCCCTTCCGCTGTCTGTCCCCGGCGCTCAGCTTCTCTGCTCTGGCTGTGAGCGCTGAGCAGCCGGAAAGCAGAGCGGTGACGTCACCGCTCTGCTTTCCGGCCGCTGTGCTCACAGCCAGAGCAGAGAAGCTGAGCGCCGGGGACAGACAGCGGAAGGGAAGTATGTAGTGGTTGTTTTTTTTACTTTAACGATGGTAACCAGGGTAAACATCGGGTTACTAAGCGCGGCCCTGCGCTTAGTAACCCAATGTTTACCCTGGTTACCATCGAAGACATCGCTGAATCGGCGTCACACACGCCGATTCAGCGATGTCAGCGGGAGATCCAGCGACGAAATAAAGTTCTGGACTTTCTTCCCCGACCAGCGATATCACAGCAGGGGCCTGATCGCTGCTGCCTGTCACACTGGACGATATCGCTAGCCAGGACGCTGCAACGACACGGATCGCTAGCGATATCGTCTAGTGTGACGGTACCTTTAGAATACACAGAAAGTAATGCCCTGCATCAAACCCAGGTCCCTTCAGCCTGGCCCAAATGGGTTCTGGGCACCAAAACTGGCATCAAAGTGGGCAAACAGCCCATTTTCACAGATTTGAATAAGTAACTGATGTTTTTAAGGGGTTAAATGCCTTTGGGCCACTGATAGGACACTTACAATACACAGAAAGTGATGCCCTGCATCAAACCCAGGTCCCTCCAGCCTGGCCCAAATGGGTTCTGGGCACCATAACTGGCATCAAAATGGAAAAACAGCCCATTTTCACATATTTGAATAAGTAAAGGGTTAAATGCCTTTGGGCCACTGATAGGACATTTAAAATACACAAACAGTGATGCCCTGCATCAAACCCAGGTCCCTTCAGCCTGGCCCAAATGGGTTCTGGGCACCAGAACTGGCATTCACGTGGGCAAACAGCCCATTTTCACAGATTTGAATAAGTAACTGATGTTTTTAAGGGGTTAAATGCGTTTGAGCCACTGATACCACAGTGCATATGTCAGGAAATAGGAAGAAGTCCTGATTACTTCAATTACACATACAGCGCTCTGAGCTGCAATTTCCTCTGCCTGCCCGCACAAGGCTGGAATTCTAAGCCACTCTTTCTCCCTTTCTCCCTCCCCCGCTATACAGCCGTAATGTAAGAAGAGTCTGCCAGCTTCATTGAAGAATTTATATGGCCCTGTGCTGCTGTCACGATAATGCCAAAATTTGTCATATTGTGAGTGTAGTTTAAGAAGGACATGGCTAACTACACACACACACTCACAATGCAGCTGGGACCCCTTTCTCTCCCCCCCCCACCCCCCTCCTCAGCTTCACTCCTACCCGAAACAAAGCCTATGAGAGAGACTGGGCAACCCGATACTAATGGTGGGCAGGGTGTGGCTTTAAACTGCAGGTGACCAATCCGGCAAAGCCACCCGTTGTCCCTCCCCTCTCACTCAGGAATGCCTTTGTCTGAGACCTTGGAATAAGGTAAAGAACTATCCGATCAGTGCATATCATTAACCAGCCCTTTAGTGATGTCACAAGCTCAGAAGTATAAGTCACTATACTCTTAGACCAGCCTTCAGTCTTGGCCGGGAAGCGATCTAACACAGCTTGGTAAAGCTGTTCCATGCATCTAGATGTATTTATCCTCCTAAGCCACAGGCCAGCCAAGATGATAAAGTTGTCTGCAGGATGCGTTTTTTCCCCATAGACTAACATTACCGACGTATTGCCACACGTCGCAACCGTTGTGCAACGGTTGCGCCGTGTTGTGGCGGACCACTGGCACAAAAAACGTTCAATGTAACTTTTTTTGTGCGTTGTGTCCGCCATTTTCGGCCGCGCATTCGCGGCCGAAGCTCCGCCCCCTCCTCCCCGCAACTCACAATGGGGCAGCGGATGCGTGGAAAAATGCATTCGCTGCCACCGTTGTGCGGCGCTTCCCCAGCATGCGTCGGTACCTGGGCCCGACACTCTGCGACTGGCCGAGCCCGATGCTAATGTAAAAGTAGCCTAAGCCACAGGCCAGCCAAGATGATACCATGACATAACCTGTAAGTTCTCTTTTCAACGTTAATCCTTTTTTATTTTGTAATCTGTAATGTACCGTATTTTCCGGCATATAAGACGACTTTTTAACCCCTGCAAAGCATCTCAAAAGTCGGGGGTCGTCTTATATGCCGGGTACGGCATGTGCAGGGAGCGGTCCTGTATGGTTCCCAGGATGTAAAGGAGAGGAGACTCTCCTTCAGGTCCTGGGATCCATATTCATGGAAAAAAAAAAGAATTAAAAAAAAAAAGGGATATACTTACCCTTCGACGGCCCGCGGCTCTCATCGGTGCAAGGGCCGGCCTCCAATCCTAAGGATGCATTGATCGAAGGACCTTCGGTGACGTCACGGTCACCCGACGTCATCAAAGGTCCTTTGTTCAATGCATCCTTAGGAACGGAGGCCGCCGCTGAGAGCCGCGGGCCGTCGGAGGGTAAGTATATCCCATATATTTTTACATGAATATGGATCCCAGGGCCTGAAGGTGTTGTGAATTCCGCTCTTGGGCTCCCTCCGGTGGTTGTAAGTGGCACTTTTGTGAGTTCTGCTCTTGGGCTCCCTCTTGTGGTTTCTAGTGGTATGGCTGCTCCTTGGAGTTAACTGTCATCAGCTGCCTCCACTTATCGTCTCTTCTGCTCGGCTATTTAAGTCTGGCTCTTTCTTCAGCCTGTGCCACTTGTCAATGTTTCCTGGCTGGATTCACATCTCTGCTTGGATTCTCCTGGTTTCCTGACCAGTTCTGCAAAGATAAGTTCTGGCTTTGCTCATTTCAGTCCACATGTTGTGGACTTATTGCTCTGTGCATTCTATATTTGTCCAGCTTGTCAGTATGGATTATTTCTGTTAGCTGGAAGCTTTGGGAAGCAGATTTACCCTCCACACCTTTAGTCAGGTGTGGAGATTTTTGTAAACTCTGTGTGGATTGTTTTGTAGTTTTTATACTGACCGCACAGTATCCTTTCCTGTCCTATCTATCAAGCTAGACTGGCCTCCTATGCTAAAACCTGATTTCATTTCTGCGTATGTTATTTTCCCCTCCTCTCACTGTCAATATTTGTGGGGGGCTATCTTTCCTTTGGGGATTTTCTCTGAGGCAAGATAGGTTTCCTGTTACCATCTTTAGGGGAAGTTAGATCTTAGGCTGTGCCGAGGGCTCTAGGGAGCGTCAGGTACCCCCCACGGCTATTTTTAGTTGCGCTGCTAGGTTCAGGGTTTGCGGTCAGTACAGATACCACCTCCTTCTGAGCTTGTCTCATGTTGTTCCTAAACCACCAGATCATAACAGAAGGAGAGTCTCCTCTCCTCCAGACCTTGGGAACCATCCGCACCGCACATGCCGTATAAGATGACTGGGCGTATAAGATGTCCCCCGTCTTATTCGGCGAATATATCCCAAACTCCATAATTTATATGGAAAAGTTGGGGGTCGTCTTATATGCCCATTCGTCTTATACACAAGAAAATACGGTATATATGAATTGTCTCCTTTCTAATATCTTTTTATACTTTGTAAACACTGCCTAATTTTTCATGGAGTAAAATATTTAACCCCTTAATCTCATATGACGTACTATCCCGTCCAGGTGACCTGGGATTTAATTCCCAGTGACGGGATAGTTCGTCATATGCGATCGGCCGCGCTCACGGGGGGAGCGCGGCCGAGTGTCAGCTGACTATCGCAGCTGACATCCGGCACTATGTGCCAGGAGCGGTCACGGACCGCTCCCGGCACATTAACCCCTGGCACACCGCGATCAAACATGATCGTGATGTGCCGGCGGTACAGGGAAGCATCGCGCAGGGAGGGGGCTCCTTGCATGCTTCCCTGAGACGATCGGTACACGGAGATGTTCTCACCGTGTACCGAGCGTCTTCTCCCTGCAGTCCCCGGATCCAAAATGGCCGCGGGGCTGCATCCGGGTCCTGCTGGGAGTACTTCCGGGTCGCCTGCAGCTCTGTAAGCCTGCAGCGATGTCAGTGAGATCGCCGATCTTACAGAGTGCTGTGCAAACTGTAAGATCGGCGATCTGTGATGTCCCCCCCCTGGGACAAAGTAAATAAGTTAAAAAAAAAATTTCCACATGTGTAAGGAAAAAAAAATTACTAAATAAATAAAAAATATTCCCATAAATACATTTCTTTATCTAAAAAAAAAAAACAATAAATGTACACATATTTAGTATCGCCGCGTCCGTAACGACCTATAAAACTGTCCCACTAGTTAACCCCTTCAGTGAACAACGTAAGAAAAAAAAAAAAAGAGCCAAAAAACAACGCTTTATTATCATACCGCCGAACAAAAAGTGGAATAACACGCAATCAAAAAGACGGATATAAATAACCATGATACCGCTGAAAACGTCATCTTGTCCCGCAAACAACGAGCCTCCACAAAGCATAATAAGCAAAAAAATAAAAAAGTTATAGTCCTGAGAATAAAGTGATTATTTTTTCTATAAAATAGCTTTTATCGTATAAAAGCGCCAAAACATAAAAAAGATATAAATGAGGTGTCGCTGTAATCGTACTGACTCGACGAATAAAACTGCTTTATCAATTTTACCAAACGCGGAAGGGTATAAACGCCTCCCCCAAAAGAAATTCATGAATAGCTGGTTTTTGGTCATTCTGCCTCACAAAAATCGGAATAAAAAGTGATCAAAAACTGTCACGTGTCCAAAAATGTTACCAATAAAAACGTCAACTCGTCCCGCAAAAAACAAGACCTCACATGACTCTGTGGACCAAAATATGGAAAAATTATAGGTCTCAAAATGTGGAGACGCAAAAACTTTTTTGCTATAAAAAAAAGCGTATTTTAGTGTGTGACGGCTGCCAATCATAAAAATCCGATATAAAAAACGCTATAAAAGTAAATCAAACCCCCCTTCATCACCCCCTTAGTTAGGGAAAAATAATAAAATTAAAAAAATGTATTTATTTCCATTTTCCCATCAGGGTTAGGGTTGGGGCTAGGGTTGGGGCTAGGGTTGGGGCTAGGGTTGGGGCTAGGGTTGGGGCTAGGGTTGGGGCTAGGGTTGGGGCTAAAGTTAGGGTTAGGGTTGGAGCTAAAGTTAGGGTTAGGGTTGGGGCTAAAGTTAGGGTTAGGGTTGGGGCTAAAGTTAGGGTTAGGCTTTGGATTATATTTACAGTTGGGATTAGGGTTGGGATTAGAATTAGGGGTGTGTCAGGGTTAGTGGTGTGGTTAGGGTTACCTTTGGGATTAGGGTTAGGGGTGAGTTAGGGTTAAGGTACCTTCACACATAACGATATCGTTAACAATATCGTTGCTTTTTGTGACGTAGCAACGATATAGTTAAGGAAATCGTTCTGTGTGACAGCGACCAACGATCAGGCCCCTGCTGGGAGATCGTTGGTCGCTGAGGAAAGTCCAGAACTTTATTTCGTCGCTGGACTCCCTGCAGACATCGCTGGATCGGCGTGTGTGACACCGATCCAGCGATGTCTTCACTGGTAACCAGGGTAAACATCGGGTAACTAAGCGCAGGGCCGCGCTTAGTAACCCGATGTTTACCCTGGTTACCAGCGTAAAAGTAAAAAAAACAAACACTACATACTTACCTACCGCTGTCTGTCCCCGGCGCTCTGCTTCTCTGCACTCCTCCTGCACTGGCTGTGAGCGTCGGTCAGCTGGAAAGCACAGCGGTGACGTCACCGCTCTGCTTTCCGGCCGCTGTGCTCACAGTCAGTGCAGGAGGAGTGCAGAGAAGCACAGCGCCGGGGACAGACAGCGGTAGGTAAGTATGTAGTGTTTGTTTTTTTTACTTTTACGCTGGTAACCAGGGTAAACATCGGGTTACTAAGCGCGGCCCTGCGCTTAGTAACCCGATGTTTACCCTGGTTACCCGGGGACCTCGGGATCGTTGGTTGCTGGAGAGCTGTCTGTGTGACAGCTCTCCAGCGACCAAACAGCGACGCTGCAGCGATTGACATCGTTGTCGGTATCGCTGCAGCGTCGCTGAGTGTGAAGATACCTTTAGGGTTTCAGGTAGAATTGGGGAGTTTCCACTGTTCAGGCACATCAGGGGCTCTCCAAACGCGACACGGCGTCCGATCTCAATTCCAGCCAATTCTGCGTTGAAAAAGTAAAACAGTGCTCCTTCCCTTCCGAGCTCTCCGGTGCGCCCAAACAGGGGTTTACCCCAACATATGGGGTATCGGCGTACTCAGGACCAATTGGACAACAACTTTTGGGGTCCAAGTTCTCTTGTTATCCTTGGGAAAATAAAAATGTGGGGGGCTAAAAATCATTTTTGTGGGAAAAATAAGATTTTTTTTATTTTCGCGGCTCTGCGTTGTAAACTGCAGTGAAACACTTGGGGGTTCAAAGTTCTCACAACACATTTAGATAGGTTCCTTGGGAGGTCTAGTTTCCAATATGGGGTCACTTGTGGGGGGTTTGTACTGTTTGGGTACATCAGGGGCTCTGCAAATGCAACGTGACGCCTGCAGACCAATCCACCTAAGTCTGCATTCCAAATGGCGCTTCTCCCCTTCCGAGCTCTGCCATGCGCCCAATCAATGCTTCCCCCCCACATATGGGGTATCAGCGTACACAGGACAAATTGGACAACAACTTTTGGGGTCCAATTTATCCTGTTACCCTTGTGAAAATACATAACTGGGGGCTAAAAAATCATTTTTGTGAAAAAAAAAAAAAGAATTTTTATTTTCACGGCTCTGCGTTATAAACTGTAGTGAAACACTTGGGGGTTCAAAGTTCTCAAAACACATCTAGATAAGTTCCTTAAGGGGTCTACTTTCCAAAATGGTGTCACTTGTGGGGGGTTTCAATGTTTAGGCACATCAGGGGCTCACCAAACGCAACATGGCGTCCCATCTCAATTCCAGTCAATTTTGCATTGAAAAGTCAAATGGCGCTCCTTTCCTTCCGAGCTCTGCCATGCGCCCAAACAGTGGTTTATCCCCACATATGGGGTATCAACGTACTCAGGACAAATTGTACAACAACTTTTGGGGTCCATTTTCTCCTGTTACCCTTGGTAAAATAAAACAAATTGGAGCTGAAATAAATTTTGTGTGAAAAAAAGTTAAATGTTCATTTTTATTTAAACATTCCAAAAATTCCTGTAATACACCTGAAGGGTTAATAAACTTCTTGAATGTGGTTTTGAGCACCTTGAGGGATGCAGTTTTTAGAATGGTGTCACACTTGGGAATTTTCTATCATATAGACCCCTCAAAATGACTTCAAATGAGATGTGGTCCCTAAAAAAAAAAATGGTGTTGCAAAAATGAGAAATTGCTGGTCAACTTTTAACCCTTATAACTCCCTAACAAAAAAAATTTTTGGTTCCAAAATTGTACTGATGTAAAGTAGACATGTGGGAAATGTTACTTATTAAGTATTTTGCATGACATATCTTTGTGATTTAAGGGTATAAAAATTCAAAGTTGGAAAATTGCAAAAGTTTCGCCAAATTTCCGTTTTTTTCACAAATAAACGCAAGTTATATCGAATAAATTTTACCACTAACATGAAGTACAATACGTCACGAGAAAACAATGTCAGAATCGCCAAGATCCGTTGAAGCGTTCCAGAGTTATAACCTCATAAAGGGACAGTGGTCAGAATTGTAAAAATTGGCCCGGTCATTAACGTGCAAACCACCCTCGGGGCTTAAGGGGTTAATTGCTAGCTTGTCTCTTCTGCTCTATAACGAACTGTGTCCTCTGAAGTGAATTGCGCTACTGATTTGGGTTGGCTCCGGACGCGTTAATTGGAGTTGGTGGCAACATACTTTGTTCTGTGCGATTGTGAATCTTTGCAGCGATGGCAGCGTTGATAATTATTGTTCCCGCCTGTGTGGGAGTAGTTATATCGCCCTCGCTGCAGTGTGCCCAATAGCCAGTACATAGCAGGCAGCCTTTCTGGCGACTAATTACCCTAGGTGCAGAACCCTGTTTGACCTGAGGGTAAGGGTGGGGGGGGGGGGGCGCCAGAGAACTGCAAGTTCCAAACTGGAACTGGGAAGTGGGATATAGATAAAACTCCTTCAGAATGAACTGGGCAACGAAACAACCCCGGTTCATGACAAATTTGTTGTGAATTCTGTTGTCGAGCTCCCTCCTGTGGTCATGAATGGTACTTCGGCTGGTTGTGTCCATGGGCTTCCTCTGGTGGTTGTGAGTGGGGCTGCGGCTTCTGAGTTTCCTTCCACAGGTGACGAGGTTAATTCGTTAGCTGGCTGCTCTATTTAACTCCACTTAGATCATTGCTCTATGCCACCTGTCAATGTTCCAGTATTGGTCTGTTTGCTCCTGGATCGTTCTGGTGACCTGTATTCTCCAGCAGAAGCTAAGTTCCTGCTTGTTTTTCTCTTGTTTGCTATTTTTCTGTCCAGCTTGCTATTTTGATTTTTGTCTTGCTTGCTGGAAGCTCTGGGACGCAGAGGGAGCGCCTCCGCACCGTGAGTCGGTGCGGAGGGCCTTTTGCGCTCTCTGCGTGGTTTTTTTTGTAGTTTTTGGTGCTGACCGCAAAGTTACCTTTCCTATCCTCTGTCTGTTCAGTAAGTCGGGCCTCTCTTTGCTAAATCTATTTCATCTCTGTTTGTGATTTTCATCTTTACTCACAGTCATTATATGTGGGGGGCTGCCTTTTCCTTTGGGGAATTTCTCTGAGGCAAGGTAGGCTTAATTTTTCTATCTTTAGGGCTAGCTAGTTCCTTAGGCTGTGACGAGTTGCATAGGGAGCGTTAGGAGCAATCCACGGCTATTTCTAGTGTGTGTGATAGGATTAGGGGATGCGGTCAGCAGAGTTAACACGTCCCTGAGCTTGTCCTGTATTATTGTAACTATCAGGTCTTTCCGTGTGCTCTTAACCACCAGGTCCATTATTGTACTAACCACCAGGTCATAACAGTACAGGTGGCCCAAAGTATTAATGCATCTCAACAGTACAGGTGGCCCAAAGTATTAATGCATCTCAATAGAGGGATAAGAGAAGTTCTGAGACCATTTTTTTTTCTTTGCACTGTGTTTTGTCTCTCTTTTCCCCTTTACCTCTGGGTGGTTCAGGATACAGGTGTAGATATGGACATCCAAGGTCTGTCCTCTTGGATGGATAATCTCACTGCAAGGGTACAAAACATTCAAGATTTTGAGGTTCAGAATCCGATGTCAGAGCCTAGGATTCCAATTCCTGATTTGTTTTTTGGGGATAGATCTAAGTTTCTGAATTTCAAAAATAATTGTAAATTGTTTCTTGCTTTGAAACCTCGCTCCTCAGGTGACCCTGCTCAACAAGTGAAAATTATTATTTCTTTGTTACGTGGTGACCCTCAAGACTGGGCATTTTCCCTTGCGCCAGGAGATCCGGCATTGCGTGATGTTGATGCGTTTTTTCTGGCGCTGGGATTGCTTTATGATGAACCAAATTCAGTGGATCAGGCAGAGAAAATCTTGCTGGCTTTGTGTCAGGGTCAGGATGAGGTAGAGATATATTGTCAGAAGTTTAGGAAGTGGTCTGTACTCACTCAGTGGAATGTGTGTGCCCTGGCAGCAATTTTCAGAAAGGGTCTCTCTGAAGCCCTTAAGGATGTCATGGTGGGATTTCCCATGCCTGCTGGTCTGAATGAGTCTATGTCTTTGGCCATTCAGATCGATCGACGCTTGCGTGAGCGTAAAGCTGTGCACCATTTGGCGGTATTATCTGAGCATAGACCTGAGCCTATGCAATGTGATAGGACTTTGACCAGAGCTGAACGGCAAGAACACAGACGTCGGAATGGGCTGTGTTTTTACTGTGGTGATTCCACTCATGCTATCTCCGATTGTCCTAAGCGCACTAAGCGGTTCGCTAGGTCTGCCACCATTGGTACGGTACAGTCGAAATTTCTTTTGTCCGTTACTCTGATTTGCTCTCTGTCGTCCTATTCTGTTATGGCATTTGTGGATTCAGGCACTGCCCTGAATTTGATGGACTTGGAGTTTGCCAGGCGCTGTGGTTTTTTCTTGGAGCCCTTGCAGTATCCTATTCCATTGAGAGGAATTGATGCTACGCCTTTGGCCAAGAATAAGCCTCAGTACTGGACTCAATTGACCATGTGCATGGCTCCTGCACATCAGGAGGATATTCGCTTTTTGGTGTTGCATAATCTGCATGATGTGGTCATTTGGGTGGTTTGTGATCGTTTCTCTAAGATGGTCCATTTGGTACCCTTGTCTAAATTGCCTTCCTCCTCTGATTTGGTGCCATTGTTCTTCCAGCATGTGGTTCGTTTACATGGCATTCCGGAGAACATCGTTTCGGACAGAGGTTCCCAGTTTTTCGAGGTTTTGGCGATCCTTTTGTGCTAGGATGGGCATTGATTTGTCTTTTTCCTCGGCTTTCCATTTTCAGACAAATGGCCAAACCGAACGTACTAATCAGACTTTGGAAACATATCTGAGATGCTTTGTTTCTGCTGATCAGGATGATTGGGTGTCCTTTTTGCCTTTGGCTGAGTTCGCCCTTAATAATCGGGCCAGCTCGGCTGCTTTTGGTTTCGCCGTTTTTCTGCAATTCTGGTTTCCATCCTCGTTTCTCTTTAGGGCAGGTTGAGTCTTTGGACTGTCCTGGTGTAGATACTGTGGTGGATAGGTTGCAGCAGATTTGGACTCATGTGGTGGACAATTTGACATTAGAGAACAAGAGAGAGCAGCATCCATACCAGGTGATAGATATCCAAAAAAGAGATTTTATTCTGCCATAAAAAATTACAACGTTTCGGCCAGGATGGCCTTTGTCAAGTATCCTGGCCGAAACGTTGTAATTTTTTATTGCAGAATAAAATCTCTTTTTTGGATATCTATCACCTGGTATGGATGCTGCTCTCTTGTTCTCTTATGATTTTTTGTCTGATTGGATCCTTGGACTTTGGAGCGTGCACCCCATAAGCTGAGTGCTGATGGTTGACTTTCTTGTATAGGACAATTTGACATTGTCCCAGGAGAAGGCTCAACGTTTCGCTAACCGCCGGCGCTGTGTGGGTCCCCGACTTCGTGTTGGGGATTTGGTTTGGTTGTCGTCTCGTTATGTTCCTATGAAGGTTTCCTGTTGTGAATTCTGTGATCAAGCTCCCTCCTGTGGTCACAAGTGGTACTGCGGCTTCTGAGTTTCCTTCCTCAGGTGATGTGGTGAAGTCGTTAGGTGCTGCTCTATTTAACTCCACCTAGTGCTTTGATCCTGGCCTCCAGTCAATGTTCTAGTATTGGTCTTGCTTCCTTCTGGATCGTTCCTGTGGCCTGTCTGCTCTGCATAAGCTAAGTTCTGCTTGTGTTACTTTTGTTGCTATATTTTCTGTCCAGCTTGCTTGAATTTGTTTTTCTTGCTTGCTGGAAGCTCTGAGACGCAGAGGGAGCACCTCCGTACCGTTATTCGGTGCGGAGGGTCTTTTTGCCTCTCTGCGTGGTTGTTTGTAGGTTTTTGTGTTGACCGCAAAGCTATCTTTCCTATCCTCGGTCTATTCAGTAAGTCGGGCCTCGCTTTGCTAAATCTATTTCATCTCTGTGTTTGTACTTTCATCTTAACTCACATTCATTATATGTGGGGGGCTGCCTTTTCCTTTGGGGAATTTCTCTGAGGCAAGGTAGGCTTATTTTTCTATCTTCAGGCCTAGCTAGTTTCTCAGGCTGTGCCGAGTTGCATAGGGAGCGTTAGGCGCAATCCACGGCTACCTCTAGTGTGGTTTGATAGGATTAGGGATTGTGGTCAGCAGAGTTCCCACGTCTCAGAGCTCGTCCTATGTTTTTTGCTTATTGTCAGGTCACTTTGTGTGCTCTGAACTTCAAGGTCCATTGTGGTTCTGAATTACCTATTCATAACAGTTTCCTCTCCTAAGTTTAAGCCTCGTTTCATTGGTCCGTATAAGATTTCTGAGGTTCTCAATCCTGTGTCATTTCTTTTGACCCTTCCAGCTTCTTTTGCCATCCATAATGTGTTCCATAGGTCGTTGTTGCGGAGATACGTGGCGCCTGTGATTCCATCCGTTGATCCTCCTGCCCCGGTGTTGGTTGAGGGGGAGTTGGAGTATGTGGTGGAGAACATTTTGGATTCTCGTATTTCGAGACGGAAACTCCAGTACCTGGTCAAGTGGAAGGGTTATGGTCAGGAAGATAATTCCTGGGTTTTTGCCTCTGTTGTTGCCGATCTGGTTCATGCCTTTCATTTGGCTCGTCCTGGTCGGCCTGGGGGCTCTGGTGAGGGTTCGGTGACCCCTCCTCAAGGGGGGGGTACTGTTGTGAATTCTGTTGTCGAGCTCCCTCCTGTGGTCATGAGTGGTACTTCGGCTGGTTCTGTCCATGGGCTTCCTCTGGTGGTTGTGAGTGGGGCTGCGGCTTCTGAGTTTCCTTCCACAGGTGATGAGGTTAATTCGTTAGCTGGCTGCTCTATTTAACTACACTTAGATCATTGCTCCATGCCACCTGTCAATGTTCTAGTATTGGTCTAGTCCGCTCCTGGATCGTTCTTGTGACCTGTCTTCCCAGCAGAAGCTAAGTTCCTGCTTGTTTGCTATTTTTCTGTCCAGCTTGCTATTTTGATTTTTGTCTTGCTTGCTGGAAGCTCTGGGACGCAGAGGGAGCGCCTCCGCACCGTGAGTCGGTGCGGAGGGCCTTTTTTGCGCCCTCTGCGTGGTTTTTTTGTAGTTTTTGTGCTGACCGCAAAGTTACCTTTCCTATCCTCTGTCTGTTCAGTAAGTCGGGCCTCTCTTTGCTAAATCTATTTCATCTCTGTGTTTGTGATTTTCATCTTTACTCACAGTCATTATATGTGGGGGGCTGCCTTTTCCTTTGGGGAATTTCTCTGAGGCAAGGTAGGCTTAATTTTTCTATCTTTAGGGCTAGCTAGTTCCTCAGGCTGTGTCGAGTTGCATAGGGAGCGTTAGGAGCAATCCACGGCTATTTCTAGTGTGTGTGATAGGATTAGGGGATGCGGTCAGCAGAGTTAACACGTCCCTGAGCTTGTCCTGTATTATTGTAACTATCAGGTCTTTCCGTGTGCTCTTAACCACCAGGTCCATTATTGTCCTAACCACCAGGTCATAACACAAATTGGTGTGAGTGGTGGGGATGATAAAGGTATCCTCCCCGTGATCCGTGACAGAAGTATAAATAGATATTATAAAGACAAATATCGTATGTACAGTACAATTGCAAATAAAATGGGATTAAAGTTGAAAAACACTTACATTTCGTTATGTCATTTCATCTCATGGCTGACCGTGTGCTGTGGGGGAATGGCGAGCATAATTCCAGATGCATCACACCCCTGTCTCTCAGCTAGACCCCGGACAAAAAAAAAAACGTGAAGACTGCTGCTTCACTCACTTATTTACCAGCCTAAAACCAAGGCTTAGAGGCTGAATCCTCCCCTTTTCTTAGAGATCTGGCAACCATTTTTATTCATAGCTCGCTGTAAGAACCTCCTATATGAAATACACAATGATCAGGATGTGCACCCCATCGGGGGGATTCCTTTAAGTGTAAACATGGCATAGTTACATAACCCGCTTACAGAGGAACCCGCTCCTTGCACTCATTGGGTTTAGCTCCTAGCGATTTCCGTGAGCTATAGATCTCTCGATGGACATCCAGAATATATAATCCTTATATCTACAGCTGTGATCGGTGCCAATATACATAACCTTAAAAGAACAATAGAATCCCATGCTTGCTTTACCGGTTTTAGCTAGTGACAGGCGGGAGGGGGGAATGAGGAGTGTAGGGAGACTTGTCTGTCACCGCACAGAGTCATAAACATTCCTGGTCTCACATTACAACTATATAGCAGGGCGGAGGGAGTTGCTTGCAGGCTTATTCCAGCCTTCTGCTGGCAGGTACAGGAAACTGCAGCTGAGAACTCTGTATGTGTAATTGCCGTAATCAGATCTTCTTCCTATTTCCTGACACCTCCCCCTTTTTGACTGCGTTACGGAGGCAGAACCTCACGGTACTCCTCCATGCGCACCTCAGCACGTTTGCCCCGGTGGGACAACCCGTCTGCATTGTCATGCTCCCTGCCCGTTTTGTGTTTGACTGGAAAGTCGTACTGATGGAGGGCAAGGCCCCAGAGTAGCAACCTTCTGTTGGTTCCACACATGGCTTTTAGCCAGTGCAGAGGGTTGTGGTCGTTCACCACAGTAAAGGTGCGACCATACAGATAGGCCTGCAAACGTTGCAGGGCCCAGACTATGGCCCAGCACTCCTTCTCGATGGTGGAATAGGCCACTTCCCTTGACAGAAGCTTCCGGCTCAGGTACAACATGGGGTGCTCTTAGTTCCCTGAGTCGACCTGGCTGAGCACAGCACCGAGGCCAAACTCGCTGGCGACGGTCTGCACCAAGAACGGTCGACTGCTTTTAACATGGGAGAATTGCACAGGGCTGTTTTCAATGCCTGGAAGGCCCCCTCACAGCCACAGGGATCCCAGGGAGGATATCTTTATCGTCCCCACTACTCACACCAATTGGTCATGAATCGGGGTTGTTTGGTTGCCCCTGGTTCCTTCTGAAGGGGATTAACCTATATTCCACTTCCCAGTTCCGGTTTGGAACTTGCAGCTCTCTGGCGCCCCCTTACCCTCAGGTCAGACTAGGTACTGCACCTAGGGTAATTAGTCGCCAGAAAGGCTGCCTGCTATATACTGGCTATTGGGCACACTGCAGCGAGGGCGATATAACTACTCTCACACAGGCGGGAACAATAATTAAAAACGCTGCCATCGCTGCAAAGATTCACAATCGCACAGAACAAAGTATGCTGCCACCAACTCCGATTAACGGGTCCGGAGCCAACCCAAATCAGTAGCGCAAAGCGCAATTCACTTCAGAGGACACAGTTCGTTATAGAGCAGAAGAGACAAGCTAGCAATTAAATATTTTACTCCATGAAAAATTAGGCAGTGTTTACAAAGTATAAAAAGATATTAGAAAGGAGACAATTCAACTATACCGTATTTTCTGGTGTATAAGACGACTGGGCATATAAGTCGACCCCCAACTTTTCCATATAAAATATGGAGTTTGGGATATATTCGCCGTATAAGACGAGGGTCATCTTATACGCCCAGTCATCTTATACAGCATGTGCGGTGTGGATGGTTCCCAGGGTCTGGAGGAGAGGAGACTCTCCTTCAGGCCCTGGGATCCATATTCATGTAAAAAAATACAAAAAAAAAAATATGAGATATACTTATGCGCCCCTATATTTAACATGGGGGACGCATGGACATGCGTTGTGCTGCGTTGTGCGACGCATGCGGTTTTTTGCCGCAAGCGTTGGGCGCAGAAAACGCAACAAGTTGCATTTTTTTTGCGTCCAAATTTTGGCAAAAAAGGTCGCATGCGTCGCAAAATGCAGCGTTTTAGCGTGCGTTTTTATTTGCGTTGTGCATTGCGTCGCCGATGCAGAGGCGCACAACGCAAATGTGAACGTAGCCTAAACGCGTGCAAACGCTGCGTTTTTTTGATGCATGCGTTTTTGCATGTGAAAAAAACGTGGCGTTTTGACGCGTTTACATGCGTTTTTTCATGCGTTTGCGTTTTTTAAACGCATGCAGATATATGTGTGACAGCTGCCAATCATCAAAATAAAGTAAAAAACCCACTATAAACAGAAAGGGTTAGGGGTAGGGTTAGGGTTAGGGGTAGGGTTAGGGTTAGGGGTAGGGATCCTAACCCTAACGGGATCCTAACCCTACCCCTAAAGGGATCCTAACCCTAACCCTACCCCTAACCCTACCCTTAAAGGGATTAGGGTTAGGGGTAGGATCCCTTTATCAATTTTATGGTGTGGGGTGGTTTATCAGTGTGTTTTTATGTTTTTTTTTTTGTTTTTTTTTAACGCAGACGCATGTGGTTAAAAACGCATGCGTTTACATAGACAGCAATGCATTTTTTTGCCGCAAAAAAAGCATGCGTTTTTTCGCTGCTAAAAAAGCCACTAAAAATACTACATGTTGCATTTCTGCTACACAACGCATGCAGAAAAAAACGCATGCGTTGCAAAAACGCGTAAACGCATACAAAAAAAAGCATGCGTTTTTAATGTTAACCCCTTTCTGACATGGGACGTACTATCCCGTCGAGGTGGGGTGGGCCCCCATGACCACGGACGGGATAGTACGTCCAGGGCGATCGGCGGCGCTCACGGGGGGAGCGCCGCCGATCGCGGCCGGGTGTCAGCTGTTTATCGCAGCTGACATCCGGCACTATGTGCCAGGAGCGGTCACGGACCGCCCCTGGCACATTAACCCCTGGCACACCGCGATCAAAGATGATCGCGATGTGCCGGCGGTGCAGGGAAGCTTCCCGCAGGGAGGGGGCTCCCTGCGTGCTTCCCTGAGCCCCCCGCAGCAACGCGATGTGATCGCGTTGCTGCGAGGGTCTCACCTCCCTCCCTGCTTCCTCCAGCCCCGGATCCAAGATGGCCGCGGATCCGGGTCCTGCAGGGAGGGAGGTGGCTTCACAGAGCCTGCTCAGAGCAGGCACTGTGAAGGCTGCAGCGCTGCATGTCAGATCAGTGGTCTGACAGAGTGCTGTGCACACTGTCAGATCACTGATCTGTGATGTCCCCCCTGGGACAATGTAAAAAAGTAAAAAAAAAAATTTCAAAATGTGTAAAAAAAAAAAAAAAAAATATTCCTAAATAATGAAAAAAAATATATATATATTATTCCCCTAAATACATTTCTTTATCTAAATAAAAAAAACAAAACAATAAAAGTACACATATTTAGTATCGCCGCGTCCGTAACGGCCCAACCTATAAAACTGGCCCACTAGTTAACCCCTTCTGTAAACACCGTAAGAAAAAAAAAAAAAAAACGAGGCAAAAAACAAAGCTTTATTATCATACCGCCGAACAAAAAGTGGAATAACACGCGATCAAAAAGACAGATATAAATAACCATGATACCGCTGAAAGCGTCATCTTGTCCCGCAAAAAACGAGCCGCCATACAGCATCATCAGCAAAAAAAAAAAAAAAAAGTTATAGTCCTGAGACTAAAGCGATGCAAAAATAATTATTTTTTCTATAAAATAGTTTTTATCGTATAAAAGCGCCAAAACATAAAAAAAATGATATAAATGAGGTGTCGCTGTAATCGTACTGACCCGAAGAATAAAACTGCTTTATCAATTTTACCAAACGCGGAACGGTATAAACGCCTCCCCCAAAAGAAATTCATGAATAGCTGGTTTTTGGTCATTCTGCCTCGCAAAAATCGGAATAAAAAGCGATCAAAAAATGTAACGTGCCCGAAAATGTTACCAATAAAAACGTCAACTCGTCCCACAAAAAACAAGACCTCACATGACTCTGTGGACCAAAATATGGAAAAATTATAGCTCTCAAAATGTGGTAACGCAAAAAATATTTTTTGCAATAAAAAGCGTCTTTCAGTGTGTGACGGCTGCCAATCATAAAAATCCGTTAAAAAACCCGCTATAAAAGTAAATCAAACCCCCTTCATCACCCCCTTAGTTAGGGAAAAATTTAAAAAATTTATTTCCATTTTCATTAGGGCTAGGGTTAGGGCTAGGCTTAAGGCTACAGTTAGGATTGGGGCTACAGTTAGGGTTAGGGTTGGGATTAGGGTTAGGGGTGTGTCAGGGTTAGAGGTGTGGTTAGGGTTACTGTTGGGATTAGGGTTAGGGATGTGTTTGGATTAGGGTTTCAGGTATAATTGGGGGGTTTCCACTGTTTAGGCACATCAGGGGCTCTCCAAACGCGACATGGCGTCAGATCTCAATTCTAGCCAATTCTGTGTTGAAAAAGTAAAACAGTGCTCCTTCCCTTCCGAGCTCTCCCGTGTGCCCAAACAGGGGTTTACCCCAACATATGGGGTATCAGCGTACTCAGGACAAATAGGACAACTTTTGGGGTCCAATTTCTCCTGTTAGCCTTGGGAAAATACAAAACTGGGGGCTAAAAAAAAGATTTTTTATTTTCACGGCTCTGCGTTATAAACTGTAGTGAAACACTTGGGGGTTCAAAGTACTCACAACACATCTAGATAAGTTCCTTGGGGGGTCTAGTTTCCAATATGGGGTCACTTGTGGGGCCTTTCTACTGTTTAGGTACATTAGGGGCTCTGCAAACGCAATGTGACGCCTGCAGACCATTCCATCTAAGTCTGCATTCCAAACGGCGCTCCTTCCCTTCCGAGCCCTCCCATGCGCCCAAATGGTGGTTCCTCCCCACATATGGGGTATCAGCGTACTCAGGACAAATTGGACAACAACTTTTGGGGTCGAATTTCTCCTCTTACCCTCGGGAAAATACAAAACTGGGGGCTAAAAAATAATTTTTGTGGGAAAAAATTTGTTTTATTTTTACGGCTCTGCATTATAAACTTCTGTGAAGCCCTTGGTGGGTCAAAGCGCTCACCACACATCTAGATAAGTTCCTTAGGGGGTCTACTTTCCAAAATGGTGTCACTTGTGGGGGGTTTCAATGTTTAGGCACATCAGGGGCTCTCCAAACGCAACATGGTGTCCCATCTCGATTCCAGTCAATTTTGCATTGAAAAGTCAAATGGCGCCCCTTCGCTTCCGAGCTCTGTCATGCGCCCAAACAGTGGTTTACCCCCACATATGGGGTATCGGTGTACTCAGGACAAATTGTACAACAACTTTTGGGGTCCATTTTCTCCTGTTACCCTTGGTAAAATAAAACAAATTGGAGCTGAAGTAAATTTTTTGTGAAAAAAAGTTAAATGTTCATTTTTATTTAAACATTCCAAAAATTCCTGTGAAGCACCAGAATGGTTAATAAACTTCTTGAATATGGTTTTGAGTACCTTGAGGGGTGCAGTTTTTAGAATGGTGTCACACTTGGTTAATTTTTATCATATGACCCCTCAAAATGACTTCAAATATGATGTGGTCCCTAAAAAAAAAAAATGGTGTTGTAAAAATGAGAAATTGCTGGTCAAATTTTAACCCTTATAACTCCCTAACCAAAAAAAATTTTGGTTCCAAAATTGTGCTCATGTAAAGTAGACATGTGGGAAATGTTACTTATTAAGTATTTTGTGTGACATATCTCTGTTATTTAATTGCATAAAAGTTCAAAGTTGTAAAATTGCGAAATTTTCAACATTTTCGCCAAATTTCCATTTTTTTCACAAATAAACGCAGGTAATATCAAATAAATTTTACCACTATCATGAAGTACAATATGTCACGAGAAAACAATGTCAGAATCACTGGGATCCGTTGAAGCGTTCCAGAGTTATAACCTCATAAAGGGACAGTGGTCAGAATTGTAAAAATTGGCCCGGTCATTAACGTTTAAACCACCCTTGGGGGTAAAGGGGTTAATGTCACTTTTCTGGTGGGGTGCCCATACTTATGCGCCTGTCAAATTTTGTTTGAATGCAGATTGCACATTTTCTGTTAGTACAATAAACCTCATTTCAGGGCAGAAACATTACTGTGTCCAACAGTTATTAGATATATGAAACTGAAATAGCTGTTGCAAAAAAAGCAAATCAATTTTTATAAAACATTAAGCTTAAGATTAATAGGGGTGCCCAAACTTATGGAAATAGACAGATATATAGATATCTATCTATCTAGACAGAAAAAATGAAGGCAGCACTCCATAGATTTGTAGTGAAAAAAAACGTGAATTTTATTCAGACCCACATGGCGTGGCGACGTTTCGGCTCACAAGGAGCCTTTCTCAAAAATGAGCGCTGCCTTCATTTTTTCTCTGTCTGGATTGGGGCATGGAAGTAATGGATGCTTTGCTGGGGATGCCTGTGCACCCGCCTATAGGTTTTGTGCTGTTCCATTTTTTTCTGTATCCATCCATCCATCCATCCATCCATCCATCCATCCATCCATCCATCCATCCGTGTGTAATGGAGTGTGGGTTGGACAAATGTAAAAGAGGAGGTTGAACAGAAATGACATCACAAATCTTTTTGAAGATAGAGGAGGGAGGGGTTTGGGTGTGTTTTGGAGTGGGTGTGGTAAGTTCAGGCTTAGTGGCCTGTGCAATGCATCATGGAACTTGTAGTATTAGAGCACAATAATTCAGGAGAAAGGAAGTTGTTGATTAACCCCATGAGAGCTGGATCCAGCACTGAAGATGTGCTGCTACAACATGATAAAAGGTAATATTGTTAATATAAACAGTGGATTTTATAATAGCAATATGGTGTGATAGTGTGAGCAGCCTCTTATTACCTCAGCACCCCTGGTATCTCCAGTTTTAAATCAGATATTCAGGGTGGATAGCAGTGTGAGCAGCCTCTTCTTACCATAGCACTCCTGGCATCTCCAGTATTAGATCAGATAGACATGGCAGACAGCAGTGTTAGCAGCCTATTTTTGTCTCAGCACTTCTAGTATCTCCAGTATTAGATAAAAAAAATATATAGAAAAAACAGCACAGTTAAGAGGTAGGGTGGAGACGCTTCACAGGTACATACCAATCGTAGTAAATACTTTTCCAAACAAGGCTTGAGAAAGGTCTGTACCCAGGACCGAAACGTTGCCACATGGGCTATTAAAAAGCACTTTATAACTTTGGATTTGCTGTGCTGCCTCAACTTTTTTGGAAAAGTATTAGATGAGATAGACAGGGCGGACAACAGTGTGAGCAGTCTCTTCTTATCTCAGTACTCCTGCTTTGGGGCGGCCTGTGGGGGGGTCTTCATGTGGTCCGACTAGGTAATCATATGTATGGTTTCTGACAAGTCACTGATCCCTCAGTTACCTGCCCCCTAGTTTATATAATGAATATTATATATCTACTATATAATTGTCTAAGGGTCACTTCTGTCTGTCTTTCTGTCTGTCTGTCTGTCACGGATATTCATTGGTCGCGGCCTCTGTCATGGAAAACCAAGTCGCTGATTGGTCATGGGCGTTTTGCCACGACCAATCAGCGACGGCCATAGTCTGGCAGCGAAATGGCCGCTGCTTTACTGCCCTGCAGTCAGCGCTCACACAGGGTTAATGCCAGAGTTAACGGACCGCGGTGTAATGCACTCCGTTAACGCAGCTATTAACCCTGCGTGACCAACTTTTTACTATTGATGCTGCGTATGCAGCATCAGTAGTAAAACGATTAATGTTACAAATAATAATAATAATAATAATAATAAAAAAAGGTTATTCTCACCCTCCGACATCGCGCCCTGTCCTCGGCAGTGCAAGCGGCAGGTTCCGGTGCCAAGGATGCTATGCGAGAAGGACCTGCCATGATGTCACGGTCGTGTGACCGCAACGTCATCACCGGTCCTGCGCTCATACCAACCCTGGGACCGGAAGCTGCCGCATGCACCTCACACAGGCGCCAGGACTTCAAGGGGCCTTCGGAAGGTGAGTATATGTTTATTTTTTATTTTAAGTCTTTAACCACGCATATAGTGCCCACATTGCTATATACTACATGGGCTGTGTTACATACTGCGTGGGCTCTGTTATATACTACATCTCTGCTATATACGATGTAGCTGGGCAATATACAACGTGACTGTGCAATATACAATGTGACTGTCCAATATACTACGTGGCTGTGCAATACACTACGTGCTCTGTGCTATATACTACGAAGCTGTGCAATATACTATGTGGCTGTGTCGGTTCTGTTATATACTACGTCGACTGTGCAGTATACTACGTGACTCTGTTATATACTACGTGGCAGCGCAATATACTACGATACACGACGTAGCTATGTTATATACTACGTGGCTCTGCTATATACAACGTGGCTGACCAATATACTACGTGCCTGTGCAATACACTACGTAGCTCTGTTATATACTACTTTGGTTGTGTTATATACTACGTCACTGTGCAATATAGTACGTAGCCTGTGCTATATACTACCTACATATTCTAGAATACCCGGTACGTTAGAATTGGGCCACCATCTAGTATGTATATACTGTGTGTGTGTGTGTGTGTGTGTGTGTGTGTGTATATATATATATATATATATACACATATACATGTATATACACACACACACTATATAATTGTCTAAGGGTCACTTCCGTCTTTCTGTCTGTCTGTCCTGCTGTCTGTCACGGATATTCATATTGGTCGCAGCCTCTGTCTGTCATGGAATCCAAGTCGCTGATTGGTCTCGCCAGCTGCCTGTCATGGCTGCCGCGACCAATCAGCGACGGCCACAGTCCGATTAGTCCCTCCCTACTCCCCTGCAGTCAGCGCCCGCTCCATACTCCCCGCAGTCACCGCTCACACAGGGTTAATGCCAGCGGTAACGGACCGCGCTATGCCGCGGGTAACTCACTCCGTTACCGCTGCTATTAACCCTGTGTGACCAAGTTTTTTCTATTGATGCTGCCTATGCAGCGTCAATAGTAAAAAGATCTAATGTTAAAAAGAATAATAATAAAAAAAAATCATCATATACTCACCCTCTGGCACCTTTCCCGCTCCTCACGACGCTCCGGTGCTAAGAATGGCATGCGACAAGGACCTTCCATGACGTCACGGTCATGTGACCGCGATGTCATCACAGGTCCTGCGCGAGAAGGACCTTCCATAACGTCACGGTCATGTGACCGCGACGTCATCACAGGTCCTGTGCGCCTACGCGAGAAGGACCTGCCATGACGTCACGGTCATGTGACCGCGACGTCATCACACCCTGGGTCCGGAAGCTGGCGACAGAACTACAAGGGGCCCTCGGATCGGAAGGTGAGTATATGTTTATTTTTTATTTTTTAACCTGTGACATACGTAGCTGGGCAATATACTACGTGACTGGGCAATATACTACGTGGCTCTGTGCTGTATACTACGTCGCTGTGCAATATACTACGTGACTGGGCAATATACTACGTGGGCTGTGCAATATACTACGTGACTGAGCAATATGCTCTGTGCTGTATACTACGTCGCTGGGCAATATACTACGTGGCTCTGTGTTGTATTCTACGTGACTGGGCAATATACTACGTGGCTGGGCAATATGCTCTGTGCTGTATACTACGTCGCTGGGCAATATACTACGTGGCTCTGTGTTGTATTCTACGTGGCTGGGCAATATGCTCTGTGCTGTATACTACGTCATTGGGCAATATACTACGTGACTGGGCAATATACTTCGTGGCCTGTGCAATATACTACGTGGCTGGGCAATATACTACGTGACTGGGCAATATACCACGTGGGCTGTGCAATGTACTACGTGGCTCTGTGCTGTATACTACGTCGTTTTAAACCTAACCCTTATCCCAATACACCCCTAACCCTAATCCCAACCCTAACCTTAACCCTAATCCCAAACGTAACCCTAATGCAACCCTAACCCTAATACCAACCCTAATCCAAACCCTAATCCCAACTCTAACCCTAATTTTAGCCCCAACCCTAACTTTAGCCCTAACCCTAAATTTAGCCCCAACCCTAACCCTAAATTTAACCCTAACCCTAGCCCTAAATTTAACCCCAACCCTAAGGCTACTTTCACACTTGCGTCGTGTGGCATCCGTCGCAATCCGTCGTTTTGGACAAAAAACGGATCCTGCAAATGTGCCCGCAGGATGCCTTTTTTTGCCCACAGACTTGTATTGCCGACGGATGGCCAAACGTCGCGTCCGTCATGCACTAAATCCGTTGTGTTTTGGTGGACCGCCATCACAAAAAAAACGTTCAATATAACTAACTTTTTTTGTACGTCGCGTCCGCCATTTCCGCGCATGCGTGGCCGTAACTCTGCCCCTTCCTCCCCAGGACATAGACTGGGCAGCGGATGAGTTGAAAAACTGCATCCGCTGCCCACGTTGTGCACAATTTTCACAACGTGCGTCGGTACATCGGGCTGACGCAAGTGTAAAAGAAGCCTAACCCTAGCCCCAACCCTAACCCTAATTTTAGCCCCAACTGCTCTCTCCTGCCGGCCGATGGCGGCAGATGGCGGGTGCACTGCGCATGCGTCCGCCATTTTCTTTCCTGATGAAGAAGCCGTCGGGCAGTAGAGGACGCAGGAGGACCCAGGGACAACAGTAAGTATAATAGGGTCCCCGAATCCCCCTATTTCTCTGTCCTCTGATGTGCGATCACATCAGAGGACAGAGAATGACAAATCGCTTTTTTTTTTTTTTTGCGACCGCCGGTAAACAGTTAATTACCGGCGATCGCAAAACAGGGGTCGGTAAAAACCGACCCCGATCATGTTCTTTGGGGTCTCGTCTACCCCCGGCAGCTGAGACCCCAAAGATCCTCCCGATGCCGGCTGGTGGGCGCACTGCGCCCGCCATCTTTTTGCCAGAAAAAGATGGCGGCACCCATCGGGAGCCACGAGAATCACCGAGGGAGACAGGTGAGTATCGGGGGGCTATCGGGGACCCCATTTCTCTGTCCTCTGATGTGCGATCACATCGGACGACAGAGAAATTAAAAGGGAAATTGCGGTTTTTTTTTTTGCGATCGCCGGTAAACTGTTAATTACCAGCGATTGCAACTCGGGTGTCGGTAAAACCCCCCCCCGAATCATGTTCTCTGGGGTCTCGGCTATCCCCGGCAACCGAGACCTCAGAGAAAATCCGACTCTGGGGGGCGCTATTCACTTTTTCCACAGCGATGTTAATTAACGGCGCTGTGGTTTAAGTACCCTTAACTGCCGCAGTTAAAAGGCGTATCGGCGGTCGTTAAGGGGTTGAGAAGGGAGGTTATAATCCCCACACGCTGTTCCTCACTCCCTGATGAACAAGGGCGGAGCCTGAAGTATAGTTTACAGGTTTCCTGAAAAAACAAAAATGTATCTCTCCCTCCAGAGAACCTGTCAGGAAGAGATACAGTATCTTGGGCTCTGGTTGAGCATGTACCTGGGCCGAAGCCCAAAACCCCACCAACTGCTGCAGCTGCTGCACCACCTCACCACGAAGCACCTTAAACTCATCAGTGAGGGTCTGAAGCAGTTGGGCAAAGCCCTGCATTTGAGCCATAGCTCACCAGAAAAAAAAAATGGGATGGTTGGCTATAATGTCACGCTGTGACTGTCCTGGTGTGACACGACCTGGCGGGTGGTCGGTCACAAAACGATGAAACACATAAGGGTACACCAGGGACACTTTAACAACGGTGGGCCCTGTCGGTAGGTAACGGGGAATGGGCACCTCCTGAACTCACCTGAGGCTGTGCCCTGATCTTGCTACCGTCCCTATTTGGGTTCTTTCAACCCGTCGCCGACCTGGATACCTAGTCCCTCACTTGCCCTGCTCTAATCCCTATATAGGGAACTGGCAGGTGAGAGAACTGGTCCCACTGCTGCACTAATACAACACTGGGAAAGTTACAAACAACAAAGGGACAAAGAAACAATAAACACCACACTTAGCTTTCTCTGCTGCAATGCACCGCACAGCAGAGTAAGGCACCAGGAATGAGTATTCAGCTGTAGAACAGCACTCAGCAAGCTCCTATTCCAGCAAGGTTGGTATCCAAAGGACCTGTATAACCAACAGTCAGCTGATGAACCAGGTGACCTTTTAAAGGAAGGTGGGAGTGGTCACCACCCACAACAGCAGTACAAGCTGCAATGGAATTACACCAGCGGCCACCGGGGAAAAACTGCATTAACCCCCGATGACCTGAAAGGAATAAAGGTCTAAATCTGAAGTTAACCAGATCTGCCACAGATCCAAGCATGAATTGTGACAAAATTTATATATATATATATATATATATATATATATATATATATATATATATATATATATATATATATATATATATATATATATATAAATATAAATCTTGAATAGAAAATCCCCTTCTGCAGGCAGGTGCTAGCGGTGGCACCTGTGCTGAAGCATGATCACATCTATAATGTGTATTTAACTCATTTCTTTGATGTTATTGCTAAATTCCTAAAAGAAAACAAAAAAAAAAACTTTTGTGAAAATGGCACTGGCCGTGCCTGCGCAGTTGCAGGCGCTCATAGCAATCTGGCAATGACAACCACAGAGGTCTGCTACAGACGGGGTCACCGAAGGATGGAATTAGTGACACGCTTCCTGTAAGCATGAGTTAAATGTCGCTGTCAGAGATTGACAGCGTCATTTAACTAGTTAACAACATCTGCTTGATTGCGTTTCCACTTGCGGCTGTTGCTGGTACATGCCAGCTGTTCCTGAAAAGGTGTGGGCTCAGCGATGGAGCCCGCACCAAAGAGGGGAAATCCGATATGTGCGTACTATTACAGCACATGTCAGAAAGGGATTAATTAGTAAAACGGCGTCGACCTGACACTGTAGGCAACTGTACACAATCCTGCTGACAGGTCTCCTTTAATATCTTTTTGAAGTTTTAGAACTCCATATTCTGTTACTGAGCTAATAAAGTCAATCTGTCATATTGTATGCACAGTTTCAACTGTTATAAAAAGAGAAGAAAGAAATTGCTCAGCACCAATATTAACACTAGAAACACAAAGTGTATATGTTTATGATAAAACTTGTAAATAAAGCGACAAATATTATTGAAACCAGAGCTGCCAATAATTAAGTGTATAAAGCTGCACACACAAACACATGGTCTGCCTGCATTCATACTGGAATGTATACCGTATATACTCGAGTATAAGCCGACCCGAGTATAAGCCGACCCCCCTAATTTTGCCACAAAAAACTGGGAAAACTTATTGACTCGAGTATAAGCCTAGGAAATGCAGCAGCTACCGGTGAATTTCAAAAATAAAAATAGATGCTCCATACCGTTCATTATTGCCCCATAGATGCTCCATATAAAGCTGTGCCACATATAATGCTCCATATTGTTCATTATTGCCCCATAGATGCTCCATAGAAAGCTTTGCCATATAGTGCTCTGCACTGTTCATTATTGCCCCATAAATGTGCCATATAAAACTGTGCTACCGGTATATATAATGCTGCGGCTGCTGCAATAAAAAAAATAAAAATGCCATACTCACCTCTCTTGCTTGCAGCTCCTCAGCATCCCGTCTCGGCGTCTCTCCGCACTGACTGATCAGGCAGAGGGCGGCGCGCACACTATACGTCATCACGCCCTCTGACCTGCACAATCACTGCAAGAGGACGCGAAGATGGAGCGGCGCCAGGCGGGTGGAACGTGGACAGGTGAATATGTAATACTTACCTGCTCCCGGCATCCCGCTCCTTCTCCCGGACAGCTGGTCTTCGGGTGCCGCAGCCTCTTCCTCTGTCAGCGGTCACTGGCACCGCTCATTAGAGGAATGAATATGCGGCTCCACCCCTATGGGAGTGGAGTCCATATTCATAAGTTTAATGAGCGGTCCCACGTGACCGCTGAACAGGGGAAGAGCTGCGGCACCGAAGACCGTGGGACGGGCAGGGGGAGCGCCAGGAGCACCGGGAGCAGGTAAGTATGCCTCAGACCTCTCTCCCCCTCACCCGCCGACCCCACCACCGACCGTGACTCGAGTATAAGCCAAGAGGGGCACTTTCAGCCCAAAAATTTGGGCTGAAAATCTCGGCTTATACTCGAGTGTATACGGTAATTAAAAACCTATACGTAATCATTTGATATTTATTTTGTAGGTGAAGCTTAGATAACATTTATGTTATGAACGAAGACTTGTGCACTGTTTTTACTGTTTTTTTTTTGTCACAAAATATCTTTTGATTGAAGCTTATCCCATGTTCCTCTTCACCACAGAGATGAAGCTCAGCAAAGCGCAGTATGATGAGATTGCCCTTTTCATTACTACTCTAAGGCCCACGAGGCAATGCATGAAGCAGCTGAAGGAGAGATTCCCCTGGTAAGTGTGTCCGATGACATCTGTTCATTAAAAGCCAGGCAATTACAGGCCAGTGAGCCTTACTTCTATACCAGGAAAGAATAATAATAATCTTTATTTTTATATAGCGCTAACATATTCCGCAGCGCTTTACAATTTTGCACACATTTTCATCGCTGTCCCCGATGGGGCTCACAATCTAAATTCCCTATCAGTATGTCTTTGGAATTGAACAAATTATTAAACCGTGTGTATGAAAGTACTTGGATAACAATACAGTAATTAACCAGAGCCAGCATGGATTTGTAGCAAACAAGTCATGACAGACTAATCTAATATACTTCTATGATGGCATCACTGACTGGGTGGATCAGGGAAATGCGGTAGATATAGCATATCTTCAATTCAGCAAAGCAATTGATAAAGTATCTCGTACTATCCTTATTGAAAAAATGGCCAAGTATGGGATTCACAAGGCTACGGTTAGGTGGATTCATAACTGGCTCAGTGATCGTATTCAAAGAGTATTGATAAATGGTTGCACAATCAATTGGAATAGCGTTTCAAGTGGAGTATCAGAAGGCTCTCTCTATGCCCCAGTGTACAACATTTTTATAAATCATCTAGATAAGGGAACTGAAGGTAAACTAATCAAATTTGGAGACGATACAAAGCTAGGAAGGATAGCTAACACTAGAGAAGACAGAGAAAGGATTCAGAAGGATCTAGATAAGTTTGAACAATTGGCAGTGACAAATAGAATGGTATTTAACATGGAGAAATGCAAGATTCTACATCTGGGCAAAAAAGAAGAAAATTAAATCTGCAGAATGGGAGGAATAGAACTAAGCAACAGCACATGTGAAAAAGACTTGGGTATACTACTAGATCACAGACTGCACATGAGTCAACAGTGTGATGCAGCAGCAAAAAAGGCAAACACAGTTCTAGGATGTATATACAAAAAAGGTTGCACTCTATCGTGCAAAAGCATGTCTAATATGAAATATATGAAATATGAATAGCAAAAAAGCCATTTTGCTATTCATATTTCATATATTTCATATTAGACATGCTTTTGCACGATAGAGCGCAACCTTTTTTGTATATTTATGTATGGAGGTAGCTGCTCCTGGTATGCACCTATTCACACTAGTTTGGATGTGCGAGTCTTTTTTTCTGTCATCACAGTTCTAGCATGTATTAAGAGACATAGAGTCTAGATCACATGAAGTAATTTTCCCCCTCTACCCCTCCTTGGTCAGTCAGAGACTGGATTAAGATTTCTGATGTAACAACTCATCTAATCTTGAATTAGATGAACTGTGGATTTGTTTCCCCATCCCATCCAAAACTGGTGTGGAAATACTAAAAATCAGGAAAGTTTTACACAGCTCTGCATTGTGCCAAAAAAAAGTGGAACTTTTTAACCTCTTTCCAACATTGGGAATAATAATAGTCTGCCCACGTCGGACTCCCTACCTTTGATGTGGGCTTTGGTGGTCAGCCCACATCTTTCCCGGCACAT
The DNA here is from genome assembly GCF_032444005.1 of Ranitomeya imitator. NCBI lineage: Eukaryota > Metazoa > Chordata > Amphibia > Anura > Dendrobatidae > Ranitomeya > Ranitomeya imitator. The sequence goes on along the minus strand of NC_091282.1, from coordinate 720,598,386 downwards.
GTCAGCTGTTTTGAACAGCTGACATGTGCCCGGAACAGGCGCGGTTGGAATCGCAATCCACCCGCTGCTACTAACCCGTTAAAATGCCACCGGCAATTCTGAAAGTGGCCTTCAACATGCATTTCTGGCAATCGCGCCGGAACGTCGCCCACCAGTGACTGTCACGTGATCGCGAGTCACTGGTTGGTTGGCATGAAAACCAGAGGTCCCCTGGAGAACTCTATGGTTGTCATTGCCGGCTTGTGAGCGCCTCCCAGTGGTTGGCGCTCATTGCAAGTAAGTAATTCAGCTACATATAGGCGAACTGATCATCGCCTGTATGTAGTTGAGCGAATCGGGTTATGACAGCTTCTAGTCTCCCATGGAGACTATTGAAGCATGCCAAAAGTAAAAAAAAAAAAAAAAAAAAAAAACTTTAAAAAAAAAATTCAAATCACCCCCCTTTCGCCCCATTCAAAATGAAACAAAACAAAACAAAAAATCACGCATACACATATTCGCTCAATCTATCAATAAAAAAGTTTTAACATGATCGCTAAACGGCGTAGGTAGAAAAAAAGTCAAAATGCTAGAATTACGTTTTTTTGGTCGCCACAACATTGCATTAAAATGCAATAACGGGCGATCAAAAGATCGCATGTGCACCAAAATGGTATTAAAAAAGTCAGCTCGGCGTGCAAAAAATAAGCCCTCACTCAACCCGAGATCACGAAAAATGGAGACGCTACGAGTATCGGAAAATGGCACAATTTTTTTTTTTTTTAAACAAAGTTTGGAATTTTTTTCACCACTTAGGCTACGTTCACATTTGCGTTGTTGGGCGCAGCGTCGGCGACGCAACCAACAACGCATATACACAACGCAGCATTTTGTGACGCATGCGTTGTCATAAGATAGTAAAGATCAGGAAATTTGGCGCAGGGAAAATGCTACAAGTAGCGTTGTCTGCGCCCTGTCTTGTGCGTCAAAATGACGCATGCGTCGCAAAACGCATTACAACGCATACTGGCGCATGTCCATGCGCCCCCCATGTTAAAGATAGGGGCGCATGACGCATGCGTCGGTATCCGTCGCCGACGCTGCGCCCAACAACGCAAATGTGAGCGTAGCCTTAGATAAAAAAGAACCTAGACATGTTTGGTGTCTATGAACTCGTAATGACCTGGAGAACCATAATGTCAGTTTTAGCATTTAGTGAACCTTGTAAAAAAGCCAAACAAAAAACTGTGAGATTGCACTTTTTTCAATTTCACCGCACTTGGAATTTTTTTCCCGTTTTCTAGTAAACGACATGGTAAAACCAATGGTGCCGTTCAAAAGTACAACTTGTCCCGCAAAAAATAAGCCCTCACATGGCCATATTGATGGATAAATAAAAAAGTTATGGCTTTGAGAAGAAGGGGAGCAAAAAACCAAAACGCAAAACCGAAAATACCTCCGGTCATGAAGGGGTTAAAGCAAATTAATTCTGGCATAGTCACTATGATGAATCCATTCTATACTGTTTCATGTCACTTTGAATTTTTGCTGCCGATAGGTGCACACAGAAAAAAGTCTGTTATGGATCCACAGCATTACATGTAAATATTGCTGAGAATTTGCTGTGGGTGCTTTGTATAGGGTATAATTTGTGAAAGTCTACAGAAGGAATTAAAAGGGGTGTGCACATTTTGCACACTAAGCGGTGCAAGGATTCTCCGGTGTCGCCGCATGTAAGCACAAGTATGAAATTTTCTTTTGACCACATTCAGACTAGACATGTGCAGCCTCGATCAATATACTTGCATTAAGCGATGCTGCACACTTCTAGTCTGCATGTGGTCACATATATGTGTATGGGCTGGAGGAACTCCAAAGGTGAACCCACTGGACCATGACAGCGAACCTCCCTAGGGCGAGTAGACTTGGTGGACCACCCCCTATACAGGGAGCCTCAGGGGCAGGCCCAGGGAAGACTACTGCCATGGCAGCTGGTACCCAGGGACGGAGAGAATGTGAGCGGGAGCAAGGAAAGACAAGAGGGTAGAATGACACGGAATGAGCACGGGAAAACGGACAAGACTGCGATGCAGACAGTTACGGCTGAGACATAAGAACACGGAGAAGTAGGAGACACTGACAGGTTGAAACGGTGGGGTAACGGGAACACGGATGTGAAGACACTGGAACACGGACTGGATGGAGGCACAGGAAGACGGGCACTAGAAGAGAGCAAAGAGAAAGACAATGATAAGGACAATGGGCAGAGTAGCAAAGTAACACAGGTCACAGGGCAGAGCAGACAAGCTGAGGAAAGAGACTGCAGAGAGACGTGGAGCCGGAATCGCTTGAAAAAATACAAATGACAGTCAGGCACTGTCAGGAGGAAGAGGCGGACTGATAAACAGAGCGGCGGAGTACCTTCCGGGTCAGGGTCCTCCAGGAGCATAGAGGGAGCTGGAAGGAGCGGCCGAGATCAGGACGGGAAGCGTGCGCGTGCGCCGCTGAAGCCAGTGCACGCGCGCATCTGACGGAGAGCAGCAGACTTCGGGGGATGAGCAGGAGCGCACCGGTATGCCGCAGGACGGTAAGTATAGCGGGAGTCGGAAGGAAGCGGCGAGAGAGTTGGCGGCATGACAGTATGCAAATCATATACTAGCAGAATCCTTCGCAGCATGCAGTGCACGCAGTGTGAGGATTCACAAGTCTGCAGTCACATACAGGCCGGCATACAGGTCGGCAAACTCCTTTAACTTTCTACTGAGTTAATATCTGCACTCCTTGTATTTTGTCTGCAACACTTAGAAAACTTACCCACTTTGCTGCAGATTTTTTGCACACAAGTCCGGAAAGTAAATCTGCAGCATCTGCTACTTGTGAACACACCCTAACATTTCATGGCTGTCATTGTAAAAAATTTTTTATTTCAATGCTACTTTGCAAAGCAAAAATCTTTTTTAGTTTGTCATATCTGCAGTTGAAGCAGAAGGGTTAACAGCGAGGCTCGGCATTTTAAGTGTTCTTATGCAGATTGCACCCAATGGCTAGTGCTTTTGTTGAGGTAGCCACTCTGGCAGGGCTCAGACACTATGAAAGCGATGGGTTATGTGCTCCGTGATAATCTCCGAGCTGCAGAGTGAAACTCTTCTCTGTTCTGCTGCCAGAAAAATGTTGGCATCGGCTGAGCTTGTGTTTGCTCATCTAGAGTATTTGAAGAGGAAGCTAATATCATGTAGCATTAGCTTGCACTTCAGGGTCCATTTAGCTAAGCTGGCAAACGGGCCAAGCCTATACCAGTAACTAAAAGGTGCATGAGGGAGTCAGTGTGGTTTTCCTGGCATAACGAGCTGCTTGGTTGTAATTATCAAATTGGGAGCTATTCGCGGCTAACGGCCTCCGAGCCGACATTGGAATGTGATACAAAGGGAGGAGAGGATGACATCCGCTTGCTGTTTGTGTCTTCATTCTTGTACTAGCCAAAAATAATTGCAATAGTAAAAGTAACTGTTGTCGAATAGAAACCAGTAACCATCATCTCACTGACTATAAATTCTTAATTAGTTTTTGCATTTTGCCATTTTTAGGTTTTCCTTTGCAATCAAAAGAAAGAGATTTGGAAGTCCTTTTTGCTTGTGGCCGCAATGCCTTAATTTTTGCCAAATGTATCAGTGTTACATCTTTAGGTATAACGCCTCTGTCTTGAGAGGTTTATAGATTTAGGGAGATTAGGGCACGGGGGGGGGGGGGGCATCGGAGCACTGGGAGGGGGCATCGGAGCACGGGGCGGTGGGATTGGAGCACGGGGGGGGCGGGATCGGAGCACGGGGGGGGGGGGGGCAGCCACACTCCGCCCACGCACTTCCGCCCGCTTCCCCGCACTTCCTGCTGCAGCGGTTCGGCACCACAAACCGCAGTAAAACCCGCAGATATTTTTTTCATCTGCGGGTTTTACTGCGGGTTTGACCTCACAATGGAGGTCAATGGGTGCAGAACCGCTGCGGCTCCGAAAAAAGAAGTGACATGGTACTTCTTTTTTCCCGCAGCTATTCAGCGCGTTTTTTTTTTTTGATTTTCCGCATTGTGGGCACAGCAGTTCCTGTTTTCCATAGAGTACAATGTAATGTACCCTGCATGGAAAACAGCTGCGGACCCGCAGCGGGAAAATCGCGGCAATTCCGCATGAAAAAAAGGATCGTGTGAACATGGCCTTATACTTACCCGGCGTCCCGGTGTCCGTCCGGCCGTCTTCTCCCTGGGCGCCGCCATCTTGCAAAATGGCGGGCGCATGCGCAGTGCGCCCGCCGAATCTGCCGGCCGGCAGATTCGTTCCAAAGTGCATTTTGATCACTGAGATAGGTTATATCTCAGTGATCAAAATAAAAAAAAAATAGTAAATGACACCCCCCCCCCCCCCTTTGTCACCCCCATAGGTAGGGACAATAAAAAAAAATTAAGAATTTTTTTTTTTTTCCACTAAGGTTAGAATAGGGTTAGGGGTGGGGTTAGGGGTAGTGGTACGGTTAGGGGTAGGGAGGGTATTTTCAGCCATTTTAACTGCATAGAAAACTGCATAAAAAAAGGATCAAAAAACGCATCAAAAAAGGACCAAAAAAAGGACCTGCGTTTTCTGCCAAGAGCGGGAAGGATGGAAATCAGGAACGTGTGAACATTCCTTTGCAATCAAAAGAAAGAAATTTGGAAGTCCTTTTTGCTTGTGGCCGCAATGCCTTAATTTTTGCCAAATGTATCAGTGTTACATCTTTAGGTATAACACCTCTGTCTTGAGAGGTTTATAGATTTATTGTTTGTCTGGATTTACTTGTTTACTTATAAGCTTCTTTTTATTTTCTATGCACATGTTGTTGCATGTTTGCGATCCTTGAACAGTCATGTCAGGGTGCATACTGCTGTGCGAGATGTCTGCATTGTGTACATTTAGAAGGTACTGGATGGAAATGAATGGCTGGCAACACTGAGATCCATAGGTATTATGGAAAGGAGTTTGCTGCTCACTGAGCAGGTGCTTGCTGGCTTAGAGGAGAGGATGGTAACATTTAGCTACTGGACAGTGAGGCAGCCAGCTATGTGGCAGAAAACTGGGTAGAGGGAAAAGTGTCAAGGAGGCTAGTCCTGATCTGGCACAATCAACGAGTTTGCCAAGTTGGCGGATGAGGGGGGTGTCAGCACAGGGGTAGCACTGCTGCAGCAACACTTGACTTCTACATCATGGGTCAGGTTTATAGATTACTGGGAGGGGTTTGTAAGGACCCCAGCAGTCATAGTATACATTGGCACCAATGACATCGGTATAGATACGTACATGGAAGGTCCTTAAGAATGATTTCAGGGCTTTAGGGTAAAAGCTTAAAAGGGCTGTCCTGACTTTTCACAAAAGTCTGCAGTACCTCTGTGTGACTGCAGATTTGTGAATCCTCATATCACTTGTAGTACGTCCATCTGGCCACATTCCGACTAGACGTACGCGGCCTCACTCAATACAAATGAATTGCATGGAGTGACTGAAAACATTTGTGAAAACCCTGTAGAAACCTTTTAGAGGGAATCTGTTGGTATGATCAAGCCTCCTAAATTGTATATATGATCATGGAGGTTCTAGGAAGCTGAATAAAATGACACATTGATATCTGCGATTCGATGCCTTATTTCTGAGCAATCCACATTTTTCTTAAAATGTAAATGAGCTGTTTAGATATTTGGGCCGGACATAGATCTCTCTGAGAATCTGCCTCCAGAGCTTATTATAAATGAAAAAGGCCGTTATCAGTGTGAGACATGTAATGTCTGGTCTCATAACACAGCTCTTCAATGAGATCAGAACTAACACAGTACAGCAGAACTGAACTCATTACAAACACATTTGCAGCAGCTGTCCTCTCTTTGCTTTAGCTTCCATCTCACAGGCAGCCAGTTTTGGGGAAGAGCAGTACATCAGAGCTGACAGCACTGTGAGAGGACTGCTACTGTAATGTTTGCAATGAGACAAGGTTCACTTCTGCTGCACTGTGTTAGCTCTGCTGTGCTCTGTTAGATGTGTTGTACTCTGTTAGCTCTGCTGTACTCTGTTAGCTCTGCTGTACTCTGTTAGCTCTGCTGTACTCTGTTAGCTCTGCTGTACTCTGTTAGCTGTGTTGTACTTTTAGCTCTTCTGTACTGTACTAACTCGATTCTTACTGCAGAGCTGTGTGTAATTTAGGGCCACATAAAGAAAAATTTTAGAAAGCAATGAATGAATACGGTAAAAAAACAAACAGTTTTTAGTACTTTGTATGGAAAAATGGATAGTGCCATTCAAAATTACAACTCGTTCCATAGACAAAAAGTACTGTTATGGTTGTGCCAATTGAAAAATATAAAATGTATGGCTGCTGGAGACTGGGGAGGAAAAAATGTAAGCCATAAAAAAAAGGATTAAAAGGGTTGTCTAGGCTTGTGACAAAAGTCTTCAGGTATGCTATATGACTACAGACTGTTGAATCATGATAGTGTAAGGTGTCCCAATTCCATGATATTGCCAATGCAAGAATACGGTCACGTGAATATGTATGGAGGTTGAATGCTAACAGTCATGCGCTGACTAAAAACTCCTCCAGCTTCTCTCACTTCCCTTCTATGGAGAGAAGCCAAATTTGTCTAGTCTGGCATAAATCGGTTTTTGAAAGGTCGCAAAGTTTTTGAGCGACTCAGAGTTGCACAAAGACCTGTGACTTTGGCAATTTTATGTCAGTTTCTCCCATAGTGGCAGGGCCTGGTCGCGATGGGGGGTGTAATTCATGACGAGCGTTGTCTGACCTAAAGCCAGAAATTTTACTCCAGTCGTTGACTAGATTTGGGGTGAAGCAGACACCACTTGTCATACACGCCTGATTCACTAAGAGGTGTGCGCCTGTTAATAAATCAAGCGCGTCTGAGTACAGCATGCCCCTTAATCAGGACCTGTGTGAACAAAGCCGGCCTCGATGAATCATGGGCCAATATTCAACAACACCTAATGGAGAGACTTTTTTTGCATTTTATAAATTTGGCTTAGATTCATTTACATAACTAAATGTGCCCACTTTGCCACACGTTTCTAATGTGGCGAGAGCAGTGTATACATTTAATATATGCCATTTTTTTGTGCAAAATCTATGATGAAACTGCCCACAAAGGATTAGCCCCATCACAATTTAAATTTGCACATTTTTTTTCTGTACCATACCTTCCAAAAGCTGTGTTCACATGCAGTGTTTTTCTCCATGTTTTTCTTTTGCAGCTACCTAATCTTTTTTTTTTTTGCTACCTTATTTGAGAGCATCATAGTGTAGAGAGCGAGAGATCCGGATTCCAGCGATGTATCACTTACTGGGCTGCTTGCTCTAGTTTAGGAAATTATCACCAGAGGACTAGTAAACCTGCTGCCAGGTAGTCCTCCGTATTCATAAGCTCAGAATAACCCCACCACTGATTGGCTGCTTTGTGTGTACACAAGCAGAAAGCTGCCAATCAGTAGTGTGGGCGGGGTTATACAGAGCTCAGCATTTAGGGAAATGGTAAATCTCAGGTAAAACTGTGATTTTATCAAAACTGTAGCAAGCAGCCTAGTGATGCTGAATAGCAAAAACCTGGAGACCGATTCCCTTTATGCCAGAGAATGTCATAAATTTTGACTTCTATCTGCACCTGCTCATAAGAGGTAGAATTTCCTGACCTTAAAACAGTCTAAGGCCATAGACTATGTTTTGTTCCTACTGTGTGTTTTGTGCTAATAATCTGCCATGATTACCAGTTACAGCTATGTGAATTTTATATAAACTCTTGACCACTGTGCATTTAATGACGCTGTTGAACTGTGTGGTTTTTAGGTGCATTTTTCCTTGTAAGTTTTTGTGAGGAGCCTAAAAAAATGCATATAAAAAACGCTGTTGAATTTCTAAGTTTAGACTGTTTCTGTACTATAAAAAATCACATAAAAAAGCTTCAAATCTGCATGAAAAACACATAAAAAAGGGACAAAACACTGCAAAAAAAACAAAAAAACCCATCAAAGTCACAATAATCATAGTACGTTGCTATTGTGTATTTTGGTGCAGAGTAAAACACTTCTGAAAAAAAAAGAAATGATGATCTTTTTCATTATGCTAAGTTCCCATGATGAGCTTTGGTGAGTTTTTCATGTTGCAGATTTTGTTCAGTATTTTTGCATCCATTAAGTAAGGTATGTTACTTGCATTTTTCAAAAATACGTACCATCAAAAACTCACCGAAAACACATTATCCAAACCTTGCCTTAGAGTAAATATACATGCCAGTCTTGATAAATCTGCCCTAATATCTTTCAGTGTTGTGCTTGTATTTCGCTAGATTAGTGGGAGTCTTACCACTGACATTCCGTTAGTCCTGGGGAGAAGAGCGCTGTCTGGGTACTAGGTGGATTTACTATCATACATGGATTTAATGGCTTCTGGTCCTTCCTCTTGGGTAGAAATGTTTTTTTTTTTGTAAATTGTGGACCCATGGATTGATTGATTCCATGACTTTGAGCATTTGGAGTTCAAAAACTTACTTTCAGTAAAATCTAATAGGATTATATACTAGAGGAGGACATGATAAACATTAGAATTGACAAATTTGTCTCCTAACCACAGAACATCTCATTGTTTCCAGTATCACCATCCAGCATTGTAACTTTTCCATGGTTGTTGCACAGCGTTCTATTATCTTCAATGAAACAACTATAATGAAATATATCAATGTGTATCTCTGTATCGTACATGAACTCAGAATGGCCCATGTCAATTACTTTGTGAATGCCTCTGTCCTAAGGGAGCGGAATTCCAGACCAAGTTGATTTCACTTTGGACAAGTCACTTTGTCACGTTACACTGAATTAGATTGTATACTCCTTAGGGTACAGATCCAGGCTCTCACTTTGCTATTAGTCTCTGCCTCCATTTCTTCACTTTGGCAATCCGTAGCATAGCATCGGTGGTAACTTGGGTATTGTTCTTTTCCACACTTCTCATTGACTCCAAATTAGGAGGAGCTGACGGGAGGCATCCATCATTCGCTAGCCAGGCTGCTATGTGTGTGAGGACCACTCACTTAGTAAATACTTGCCTCCTACTGAGAGAAGCATCTAATGGCAGCACGTCTGTAAGTGGCCTGTCACAGTCAATGCCTCCATGCCATAGAAATGGCATTTTTAATATTTCTTCCAACAGAAAGAAAGATAATTGACTTTGTTGTTTTTTTCCTAGCTGGAAGGTTTTAACTCTTCTTTTTCCTTGAAAAAACAAAACAAACAAAAACGTACGGTACGTACCATGGATACCAATAGTAATGTTCTTGGCTTAATTTACCTATTTATCAGTACTAGTTGGCCTGTGCGAAATTTTCGCACATCGGTTGTCAGGGGCGCAGGTAATTTAGAAAAATTAAGCTGGTCAAATGTAAATGTATTTAATGAAATGATGAACAAAGATAGGTATGTGTGTCACTGACATACTGTATATATGTGTGTATGTGTATGTATATATATATATATATATATATATATATCTACTATATAATTGTCTAAGGGCCACTTCCGTCTTTCTGTCTTTCCTTCTGTCTGTCACGGATATTCATTGGTCGCGGCCTATGTCTGTCATGGAATCCAAGTCGCTCATTGGTCTTGCCAGCTGCCTGTCATGGCTGCCGCGACCAATCAGCGACAGCCACAGTCCAATTAGTCCCTCCCTACTCCCCTGCAGTCAGTGCCCGGTGCCCGCTCCATACTCCCCGCAGTCACCGCTCACACAGGGTTAATGCCAGTGGTAACGGACCGCGTTATGCCGCGGGTAACTCACTCCGTTACCGCCGTTATTAACCCTATGTGACCAAGTTTTTACTATTGATGCTGCCTATGCAGCGTCAATAGTAAAAAGATCTAATGTTAAAAATAATTAAAAAAATAAAAGAATCATTATATACTCACCTTTCGCGACGCTCCGGTGACCGCTCCATGCAAGCGGCAGGTTCCGGTACTAAGGATGGTATGCGACAAGGACCTGCCATGACGTCACGGTCATGTGCCGCGACCTCATCACAGGTCCTGCGCAAGAAGGACCTGCCATGATGTCATGGTCATGTGGCCATGACTTCACGGTCATGTGACCGCGACGTCATCACACCTTGGGACCGGAAACTGCCGCGTGCACCGCACACAGGCGACAGAACTACAAGGGGCCCTTGGATCGGAAGGTGAGTATATGTTTATTTTTTAACCTGTGACATACGTGGCTGGGCAATATACTACGTGGCTGGGCAATATACTACGTGGCTGGGCAATATACTATGTGGACATGCATATTCTAGAATACCCGATGCGTTAGAATCGGGCCACCATCTAGTATATATATATATTTTTTTCACGAATATTTGAGCCCTTGGATCCATTATATGTCCATTTTGCAAGCCGGCGAGAAAATCTCGCCATACGGATGTCATACAGATGTCATGCGGATGATTACATGCAAGAAAATCGCATCCTCGCACTGCACACGGATGACATACAGATCACTGTTCAGGGAAAATTTCTGCGATTCTCGTCCGTGTAAAACAGAACGATTTTTTTTATACTTTGTGTGTGACTCCAGCCTAAAGGAGATCCCACAACATTAAACATAATGGTATTTTACTTACTGAAGGGTAGATGAGCTAAGCCCACCAGCATCAGGGGCTTATCTACAGCATTCTGTAATGCTGTAGATAAGCCCCCGATGTATCCTGAAGGATGAGAAAAAGAGGTTAGATTATAGTCAACCAGGGGTGTTCCCACTGCGGTCCGGTCCGATGGGCGTCACAATCCGGGGCCTCCCATCTTCTTGCGATAACGTCCTCTTCTTGTATTCACGCTGCGGCTACGGCGCAGGCGTACTTTGTCTGCCCTGATGAGGGTAGAGCAAAGTACTGCAGTGCGCAGGCCCGGGAAAGGTCAGAGAGGCCGGAGCCGCAGCGTGAAGACAAGAAGAGGACGTCATCCTATGAAGATGGGAGGCCCTGGACCGGACCGTGACGCCCATCGTACCGGGACCGCCCTTGGGTGAGTATAATCTAACCTCTTTTTCTCATCTTTCACGATACATTGGGGGCTTATCTACAGCATTACAGAATGCTGTAGAAATGCCCCTGATGCTGGTGGGCTTAGCTCATCTACGATTTTGGGGGTGACAGGTTCCCTTTAATCATCTATTGGTCACTTATCCGGTGCATAGGTGATACCTTTACATAGTCAGAATAACCCTTTAAGGTAGCCATACACATATAATAGCTGTTAGGTACTACATTATTTGGTTGACAGCTATCCCTTTCAATCTCTGACACACACATGCATGCTCAGTTTTGCCAAGTGGGAATGTGTCCTGAGTCAGGAGAACGGAGTAAGCCACTGCTTGACAAATCTGGCTACAGCTTATTTCTGCTGAGAACAAAAGGTCAGGCATGTTAATATTCAACATGCCTGACCATTTTTTTTCTTTTTCCTTGATGAAGGCTGAACGATTGCCATCGGAACAGCCAACTAAAATAAGCATGTCTGTCTGACTATAGCATAATACAGGGGTCCAACACACTCAGCCCACTTGGCAATTTCTTACCGCCCGCTATCGGCCATGCTGGCAGTGCGTCTTTAAATGTACTTGGTGCTGTTTTGGCTGCATCACAGAATAGCAGACGTGCAGTGTGGTGAATGACGTCATGCTGCGCGCATGACGCTGTAAGTACTCGCCTCTGAGGATATCCAAGCTACAGGGCCAGACGGGATATAAACTGCATCGGAAGTGGTAAGCCTTGTTTGCTTTGACCATCATTCTGTATAGCCATCATACTGTACATTGGGCCGTGTGTTTGAGATACACCACTCATGGCAATGCAACGCCATTTACTTGTATGACTTCATGTTGTAGCAAGTACACAAAGAGAACTTTGGCCACAAGATGTCTGGCGGTGCCAAAGTTTCCATGTAGCCCCGTCTAAATTTAACAATGTGTCCCCAGACTCCATTTTAGTTTGAGACTCCTGGTCTATTGCGTATGGCTACCTTTACAGACAAAGGCTGAGTCATTGTATTTTGGGCATGATGAGAATATATGGTACATTTTGCCTGGATTTACAGATTTACAGCAGTACTATCCACCGTGGCCCTCAACAATTTTGCATTCATGGTCAGTCCCTTTGATCTAGTATAAGGGGTAATTCACTAGTTCACGATCTTATTAGTGTAGGTCCTGTGATATTGGCTTGTACAGTTAAGTGTCAATGCAGAGAGCCCCTCTTTATTGGCGAATATCCCCTGGTGGCACAGAAATGAAAGATTCGTTCTCGACATATTTTGGCATATTCGGTTATTGAAACGTTCTGCTCGTGGGGTGATGAGTGCCCATGGACTCCGGCTGGGGGCACCGATGGGAAGGCAGGCCAGTTTCTAGACGGTGCTTATGTTCTTGGCTCATTTTTGTGACCACTGTTAAATATTAAATGACTTAATTGATTTTGCTCTCTCTTTAAGCACTGGCAGTTACACTTAAGTACATAAAGAGCGCACTTCTAACTAGATTTGCCAGTAACATCTGCTGAGGGAGTACGGCATTGATCCACGCAGAATAATGTCTCACATGAGTTGTGAGTTTTGATGTCCAACTGATGTATTGTTGTGACTATTACTTTTTCAATTAAATCATTTTTATTGTCCTGGATGTCACACCTACTAAACCAAAAATAATTTGTGTTTTTACTACAATTTCAATGCTCCTGGCAGCTTCCGAAGAGCAATTTTCTGCACTACGGTGCTGTAAGCAAAGATAAAAAAAATATATATTCTAATAAACCAGATCAAAATAAATGAGATATTTGTTCCCTATGCAGTCACTAAACCTGGTTCTTGCATTGCATGGCATTGCTGTCCTCTAAATTCTTAAAGGGAAACTGTCATATGAGTCATGCTGCCCATAACCTGGACAGCATGAATTCTAGCCTGGGTGCATGATCGCAGCCAGGTATATCTTTCTGTGAAATGCGTTGCCTTTTCAGATAATATAGTTAGAAAATCCAGAGACTAGTCTAGAGCCTCCCGCGGCCAACTTCTCCCAGCACCCCTGCAAGTGATTGACAGGTTTCTCATAGCAAAAGAGCTGTCGATCATTTAGTGGTTCCAGGAGAAGCGCCACACTGGTCTCATCTCTAAATTGTTCCCATGGACCGAATGTCTGAAAAAAAAAAAAAAGTCATCCATACAGCATTCAATACTTATCAATACGTTGTCATTATTATCATAAGAAACTGTATTTGGTCTTGGAATTTTTACTACCTGCTGACATTAAAACGGATGCCATGCGCATAACAATTCAGATGAAAAATTTACAATTTTTTTTTTTCTGGATGAAATGCGGACACTTTTTTTTTAAATTATACGCTCGTGTAAACTTAGCCAAAGAAAAAGGAAAAAAAAAAGTAATTAATAAATTATATAGAGAATTTAATTAGAACATGGAAAAGTTTCAGTTTGGATGGTCATTACGTTTTGTGATATCCCAGACATTAGGAGGTTAATTATCAAGCAGCTTTTCTTCTATCTCCTTATTTCCAGCCCATCTCGTGCCGCTGTTAACCGGGCGAATGTGTAAACTGTAAGTGGCTCGCTGTACCGGATTTCTTTTCCCTGCTGCTTTGTTTTCGACTCCGATACAACACGCTCATACTGTTGGCAGGGTTTCAGAGGACCCCGTAATATAAATCATTGATTCTAGCAGCATGGGGGCAGCTGTAATGTGGCCTCTGGCTTCTTCTTCTCCCCAGGAAAGGATCCAATTGGCCTCCTGGTGCAGTTAGAGGGAACGACCTTAGCGGTGACACAAAAGATCAAACTACAGGTTGTTAAGTGCCATATTTACTCTTTAACCTGTAACATCTCCAGCTCCCTGGTGGCGCCTGAAATTACACTTTTACAGATCTGTCACTTCTCTGCTTCTCTAATTTGGTGTCGTTACAAAGAAAAAAACTGTTTTGGTTTTAATGAATCTATTGCTGCCACAAAACCATGTAGCTGTGCTCTAAAAACAAGATTGTGACTAGAAGGCTTCTCTTCATGACCTGACTATACATTATTAGTGTATTCCTATGGGTCCTCTGCTAATATTAGCGATTAATTATTCATATCTGCCCATTATGTTTTATCCATCAGCCATCATGTTTTAATAATAAGGCTCAGTTACTTGTATCTGAGAACTTTTAGAAATTTTAGACGGATTCTTGCTGCATTTTATCTGTATTTGCAACTTCTGTATTGATGACCAAAGTTGCCGAACGGTCAGTCTGGTGAATCTAGCTGGAGTGTGGTGAATCTAACTAGAGTGTGGTGTATCAGCCACCAGCCTTAAGGTACCGTCACACTCAACGACGCTGCAGCGATATAGACAACGAGCCGATCACTGGAGCGTCGCTGTTTAGGTCGCTGTAGAGACGTCATATAGAAGATGCTAAGCACAGCCTAAATAGGGGAGGTGCACAGTCATAGGTGCCCAAACCTGAACGTATACAATATAAAGTGACTAGCACACTCCAGGGTGTTGTGGTGCAAAAAAGTGGAGATTAAAAGAGCTGTCAGTACGCCGGGACACTAGGGATAAATGCGGTATCCACCGCTAATGTCCCGGCGTACTGACAGCTCTTTTAAGCCTCAGCGCCAGCTATTATTCTGACTCACCGTCAGTTGACCAGCCTGGTTCTGTTTCTTCCCGGCTTGTTGCCTTTTTTTCCCAGCATATCTGATTGATTCAAATCCGAGTATTCTATTGTTTTTGGGGCCATACAAGTATACAATTATACCTAGCACACTGATGAAGGTCCAGTATCGACCGAAACGTTTGTGATTTACAGTATGTTATAAATCCCCACTTTTTTGCATCACAACACCCTGGAGTGTGCTAGTCACTTTATATTGTGTTGCTGTAGAGACGTCAAACACAGAAACTCCAGAACGATGCAGGAGCGATCCAGTGACGTAACGGCGACTCGCTTATTGTTCTCGCAGGTCGTTAGCTCCATGTAAAACATTGCTGGCATCGTTGCCTTCGCTGTCAATCATGACGAATCACGCCGACCTGACGACCAAATAAAGTTCTGGACTTCTAGCTCCGACCAGCGATGGCACAGCGGGATCCAGATCGCTGCTGCGTGTCAAACACAACGAGATCGCTATCCAAGACGCTGCAACGTCACGGATCGTTGTCGTTCTCGTTGTAAAGTTGCTGAGTGTGAAGGTACCTTAACTGGTCTCCTGTTATTCCCCAAGCTGTCTCCTCCCTCTCCCCCAGGGTGTCTGCGACAGATATGCTAGTATATAAACAGGTAAGACAAACAGGGATAACAAAAAGCAACGAACATACAAAACACTCACCAAATAAAGAGAGGTGTATAAAGAATGGTAAGAATGTACAACCCAAATGGGAGTATGACAATGAGGAAAGCATGCAACCAAAAACTGCATGCAACAATCTCCAGCAGCAACAGCAATCTCCAACTGGGCACAGGGACTCCAAGGAGATAAAAAGTAAAACTTTCACTTGCAAGGAAGAGAAGATCTGGACAGATTTTTTAGCCAGGGGAAAAGACCAGGTCAGGAACTGCAGTGAGTTGGAGGTGCAAGTTTCTAACCAGCATAGAAAGGGTCATTAAACTCTTCAACGCTAAAGGAAGCAAAATCCATTTAATACACAAACAAATAGGCTAAATGGAAGATCTGCGATGCACAATACACACTGATCTTCTATCTCCAGATCTCCCATTTGTAACAGTTTGTGGCCTCCACGTGCCTGTATGACCTCCCTACAATGCCTGGGCATGGTCCTGATGAGGCGGCAAATATTCTGAGGGATCTCAGCCCAGACCTGGATTAAAGCATCAGTCAACTCCTGGACTACTGTATGTCCCGCAAAGTAGTGTAGGTGGATGGAACGAGACATGATGTCCTAGCTGTGCTCTATTACATTCAGGTCTGGGGAACACGTAGGCCAGTTCTTAGTATCAATGTCTTCATCATGCAGAAACTGCAAATACACTTCAGTCACATAAGGCCTAGCATTGTCATGCATCAGAACGAACCCAGGGCCCATTGCACCTGCATATGGTCTCACAATGGGTCGGAGGAGCTCATCTTGGTACCTAATGGCAGTCAGGGTACCTCTGTGCGGCCCTCCATAGAAATTCCACCCAACACCTTTACTGACCCACTGCCAAACCGGTCATGTTGAATGATGTTGCAGCCAGCAGGACATTCTCCATGGCATATCAAGACTGGTGGAAAGCATGCCAAGACGCATGAAAGCTGTGATTAAAAAATCATGGTTATTCCACAAAATATTGATTCCTGAACTCTTCCTGAGTTAAAACATTAGTATTGTTGTTTCTAAATGATTATGAACTTTTTTTTTTTGCATTATTTGAAGTCTGTCAGCAATGCATTTTTTTGTTATTTTGACCATTTCTAATTTTCAGAAAGTAAATACAAAATTTATTGCTTGGAACTTCGGGGACATTTTGTCAGTAGTTTATAGGATATAAGAACAATTTACATGTTATTCAAAAATATACCTATAAAGAGAAAAATCAGACAGACTGAACATTTTCCAGTGGTCTCTTAATTTTTTGCCAGAGCTGTATATATAATATATATTTTGTAGCAGTGCCAGGTAGGACATGGTGAAATCCTATCAGAACAGGTCTTGATTAGATGTACCTGCTTAGTTTTTTACTAGAACCAGGGCCTGTGTTCACTGGGGATGTCAGTCTCCTGGATGGAGCCGAGTCGAGTGTGCTTCTGGTGAGTGACCAGTCAAAATGTGAGATATAGCTTAGAAAAGAGACATGCCAGGGTCTCTCTCTGAATGGCGACTGTATAGATCAGCTGGAAACCTGAGCAGTCTGTGGGAGCTGCAGAGAACCACTTGGAACATGCAGCCTTTTCAGTGTGAACTGTGCCTGGAGTTGAACACTTCTATTTTGCACTGGAAGCTGCTGGAGCTCGGGCTTAAGCAGATACTGATACTGGTGAAATCATGCCTCTTCTGTGTATGAAGTTTGCTCCCTGAGAAAGAACAGTAATCTGTTTGAGGGAGCCTGCATTGACATATGTGCCCTGCTAAATGAACGTTTTATTTGCTGTCATACTTTGTGCTCAGAGGAGGTTGGTTTTGATTTTGAATCCCTTGGAGTTTTATGAAAGCTATAGAAATATATATGTTTGGTCCAACCCGCATTGCCTGTGTGAACGCTACCTAATGCCTTCACACGAGCATGAATACCAACAACAGTTACGCAATTAAATTTTTTTTAATGCATTTGTTCATACTGATTTTTTTTTTTTTTAGTTCAGTCGTTCACGGTTGTAACCACTGAGCCCCCAATTAATCATGGCTTTCAGAATCCTCACTCACGTTGCTTGCATTGCAAAACGCTGCATTTTTTTCCGCAGTAAAAAATGTGCAGGGTGAAAAAAAACAAAAAGCGGCAAAGACGCAACACGTGAACACCATCACCATGTAGTATGTCAGACTATTTGCTGCCTACATGATCCAACTACTTCAGGGGCAGCAAAAGTTTTTAAATGTCTGTACATGAAATCTCGGTTTGGTTAATAGTTATATCCAATGTCAGGACTGATCGTAGTTGTAATTGTTTAATGGAAAAAACTAAAATGGTTTCCCCTGTTCTGTCTTTAACTAGCAGTTGCTCTGTGTGAAATCTAAATTTGATGTGGTCTCCATCCCCAGGTCTCTTCATTTGTGTGGAGCACAACTACTCATTATCAGAATGCAGATAATTGGCATCATTAGGCCTACAGCGTGCTCAGTATCAGTGCGGAGAAATACACAGTGCTGTGTAGCATTATCCAGTATCTCTTTGCTGTATTGCACATGCACTATATGTGGATTTATATGCTAATTATTCAAAAAGGCAAAATATAGTTGTTTGATGCCTACTAAATTAAGGGAGCCATGGATAGGGGATTTTGAGACATTAAGGCTACTTTCACACTGGCGTTTTTTGCAATACGTCGCAATGCGTTGTTTATGGCAAAAAACGCATCCTGCAAAGTTGTTTGCAGGATGCGTTTTTGCCCCATAGATTAACATTAGCGACGGTTGCGCCGTGTTGTGGCGGACGGCCGGGAGCAAAAAACGTTATGTAACGTTTTTTGCTGCCGACGGACCGCTTTTTCCGACCGCACATGCGCGGCCGGAACTCCGCCCCCACCTCCCCGCACCTCACAATGGGGCAGCGGATGCGCCGAAGAAATGCATCCGCTGCACCCGTTGTGCGGCGCATCAAACGCTAGCGTCGGAATCTCGGCCCGACGCATTGCGAAGGGAATATTCCGACGCTAGTGTGAAAGTAGCCTAACTGGTTTTGCTGAGCAGTGGGGACTAGATAAATGCAGAGCTTCTGGTTAGTCTGCTCTGCAAAGAGAAGTGTGCTGGAGCCAAGCAGAGAGGTGGTTGTTTGGTGAACACTTTTAATATAATTGCGAGCTGCTGCTGGGAATACTGAGGTTGGTGAGGTTTATACTTTTATGTTTCATTTTGTCTGAAGAAAAGGGCTGTTTATGTTAAAGAAGAAAGACTCTTTTAGTTTTGTACCTGTAAAGTTTATGATGGACAATAAACTGCTTTCTGTTTTGATATAAAACACTTTGACTTGTATCCAAGCCCCTACCTGAGAGTGTGAACACCTACACATGGTAGAGTAAATCAACTTTGTTCAATTATGCCAATGAGCTGCCAAGTGTCCAGAGGGCGGTAACAGGACTGGCAAGTGCTCCAACTACATTCAAAAGATCTCACCTAATGGCTAAAATGTTGGTACATTTGGCTTCGTAACGGTATCCAGCAATCTATAAGTGGACTAAAATCTTCAACGTTATTTCAGGAACATAAATATAGACAAGACTGCTCAGTCAGCAAAACCAATTCGTTTCGACCATAAGGTCCTTCATACCAAACTACTTGTCTGAGTACATACTAGAGGGTAAGAACACTATGAGCTGGGATGGACTTGTCCCTTAACCTAGTAATAGATGTTTTTGAACGTCTTTCCGAGCAGAGAACCTTCATTTTTCTGATGTATTGTTATAATTACAACTCGTCGTATAACCTCTGATAATAATCTCTCCACAGTATATATTGATTTCTCACTTTTGAGACAGAGGGAAAAATCTATTTGTTAAAAGTGGTTTATCTAGAGAAAGTGTATTTTAGTAAATATTCATTTTTACGTTTTTGTTTAAATTTGGCAAGGTTCGGCAACAGGAACATTTAGAGGGAGACTGATAAAACGCTGCATTTCTTAATTTAGCAATGTGTTTCAATGGATCATTTATTCTGGTGGCAGAAGTAATGAGTTATGTTCATATATTCTGCAGCAGAGGTTGATTTTTATATTGATTTGCTTAATATTGTTTACTGACTCAAACACGATATTGATGTATGAAAGAAGACTGTACCGTGCTAAAAAATGTCTTAATTGTTTTATGTTAAAATGAGAAATCTCTCTCTCTACATGTGACACAACACATTAATTCTCTGGAGGCCTGGTATATGGAGTATTCACTTTGGGGGTAAAACCGGCTACATTCACTCTGTATATTACAGTGATAAATACAATGAGTTTTCCAATATTTTAGCAGCAAAATGACTGAAATCTTTCTAATGACAAAGCAATGGAAACAGTATAAGTGACCAGATATGTGTGATTTATGGCCCAATGTTTAATTATATAGTCTAAAGAAGATGTGTGGCTACTTCTCTGGAAGCTTGGGTAGAAATGTTCCTCAAAAACAAGCCTACTAATGATACACAGATTCCCCACCCAGTCAACAAACAAGGTGGAGGAGTGGATTCTCTAATTAGGTACCGTAACTGCTTCTTCAAGCCAACTCCACCTCTATCATCGCTCTTTTAAAAGTATATTCAATAGGCATGTACTCTCCCTGCCTGTGTCCAAGTGGTCATGATCTACATCTGTTGTCAATCAGGTCCTGCCATTATCACTGGCTGTGGTACTTCCTTCCAACTAACATCCCCACAATCTATGGATATCCAAACAAAAATCCTAGTACATGCCATCATTAGCTCCCACCTGGACTACTACATCATAGAATGTTAGAGTTGGAAGGGACCTCCAGAGTCATCGTGTTCAACCCCCTGCTTAATGTAGGTTTAACTAACCCATCTCCGACAGAAGTCTGTCCAACCTCTGTTTGAAGAATTCCATTGAAGGAGAACTCACCTCTCGTGGCAGCCTGTTCCACTCATTGATCAGTGTGACCCTCAGTGTCAAAAAGTTTTTTCTAGTATCTAATCTGTATCTTCTCCCTTTCTTCCCTTTCCTTTTTTGCAATGTGAACATTCCCAGATCTTTTAACCATTCCTCATGGGACATACATGGCAGTCTGCTCACTATCCTGGTAGCTCTTCTCTGAAATTGTTCAAGTTTTTTTGTCTTTTTTAAAATGTGGTGCCCAAAACTTGACACTCTCTTGCAGATGAGGTCTGATCAAGGTGGAGATCCACATCCTTCTCTATAACCTTTCAGATAACATTTGCAGCCAGCCAATCCATCATCAACTCTGCTGCAGGTTGAAAGAGATGTTCGGCCTTAGGATACAAGTCTGCAATCTGTAACAAATGGAAGCCGAGGCACAGGTGATGAAGTTCATATTTGTTTTTTATTTTTTGAGTGGGACCTCGGTCCGGGGTGCTCCGAAGGAGGCGTAACTAGTGAGCCCCAGGTATCCATAGTAAAATCCCTCGAACAGGACCAGAGTGGAATACCTGGGGGGGGGGACACAGGTGCTACCTCCAGTTAGACCCCAGACACGTGGCAGCTGTCCTAGCGGGACAAACAGGTAAACAAATATAACAGAGATGGTGAAGCATACCGAAGGACACTGGGTATAAGATGTGAAGCTGGCTCTGGTGAGGGTAGTCAGATTCCGGTTAGATGGGAGGAAGCTGGCTCTGGCACCTTTAGCGTAGTCCAGGGGTACAGATGTCAGGTGGCGGAACGGGATGGCACTTGAGCATAAAGGTGCAGGAATCGTCTTAGGATTGCCGAACAACTGGACACTGATATTCTGTGGAAACAAATAGTATAAGCAGAGTGCAGAACGGAATGCTATTACAGCGCAGTCAGAACAGGAACAGAACCAGAAATAGCAAAAGTAGATACTCATTGTACCGGCACCCTCCCTATGACGGAGGGTGCTGCCATTGGTTAATTAGGATTTTCAAAAAATGCACGCTGTCCCTTTAAGAGACCCATTCTCCCTGGAGGCATGCTGGTAGTGTGCCAGGAAGTGGGGGAGAGAGAAGCAGCAGCAGGATGCCAAGGAACAGACAGAGAGCGAGGATCCAGGCAGGGACCTCGTAGAGGTGCAGGGGCAGCCTCGGGAGCAGTAGCGGTGAGGGACCAGAACTGGAGGCAGCGCCAGAACCGGGTGTAACACAATCCCTGCACGGTGTGAAGATCTTCCGGTGTTGGCGCCGAGAGCGACGGGCGCATGACTACCAGTATGTCATTTGCATATATGCAGTCACATGCCGAATAGGCTTCGCTCAATGCAAGTGTATTGATTGAGGCCAGAGGACAAAGTCTAGTTGGAATGTGGTGGGAAATATGCAGATAGTATGCTTGCAGCCACCTGACCGTTCACTCGCAGCGCCTACATCGGAGAACCCTCACAGTGTGCACGATATGAGGATTCACAAGTCTGCAGTCACATAGATGAAGATGTCTAGGCTAAGGCCAGTCAACCCCTTTAACCCCTTAGTGACCGAGCCAAATTTTTGAAATCTGACCAGTGTCACTTTATGTGGTAATAACTCTGCAACACTTCAACAAATCCCAGTGATTTTGAGATTGTTTTTTCGTGACACATTATACTTTATGATAATGGTAAATTTTGTTCAACATTTTTTTTGTTTATTTATAAAAAATATCAAAAATTTTAGAAAAATTTTAAAAAATTAGCAATTTTCTAAATTTGAATGATTATCCCTTTAATCCAGATAGTCATACAACAGCAAACCATTAATAAATAACATTTCCCACATGTCTGCTTTACATCAGCACCATTTGTAAAATGTTATTTTATTTTGTTAGCATTTTTGGAGGTTTAAAAATGTAGCAACAATTTTTCATTTTTTCAAAGAAATTTACAAAATTTATTTTTTTAGGGACTTATCCATGTTTGAAGTGACTTTAGGGGTCCCATATATTGGGAAACCCACAAACGTGATACCATTTTAAAAACAGCACCCCTAAACATATTGAAAACTGCTGTCAGGTAGTTTATTAACCCTTCAGGTGCTTTACAGGAATTAATGCAAAGTGGTATGACAGAAATGAAAATGTGTATTTTCACCACCTAAATGTTGCTAACTTCTAAACAGATTACTACAGCCGGCAGACTCTAAGGCCGCTATTTGGTCATGAATTGCCATCGCAAACATCAGGACCACAAAATCATGATCTGAGGGCACCAATTGTGACAAAGAAGAAGCCCCCACACACTGTTAACCATTTATAATGATGTAGTCACTATTGACAGCAGCATCTAAGGGGTTAAACAAATTTAGATGGTGCAAATACTGATCGTGGCTGGTACAGCAAGTTGTCAGCTATAGTGGTCAGCCGACAGATGCTGGATTGTCATCTGTATGGGGAGGCTATTCTCTTATATCTCAGGTCAGTTAAAAGACGTATTGGCGGTCATTAAGGGGTTAATTTCCTTTCTTCTTTGTCTACGCCTTACAATTCTGACCCAATCTCTTGTTACCTCTTTACAACCAATCTATGGTTTCCTCAAGATATTCTGTATTCTCCTCAAATCTGCTCCTCACCCAAGCCCTTCTAAGATTTCTCCAATCTATCTCCCATTTTGAAACTTTGAAAACTTTTAAAGGCAACCTGAAAACCCACATCTTGGTTAAAGACTACATCATACAATAACCCTGCTTCCACTTCTCTTCTGGCTGTAGCTTCTACCCTCATTTATGGTCTCCTGTCCCTAAGTGTGCACTCTCCAATGCTGCAAACAGAGGAAGCCGTTCAGATACAGTAATCCAACCAGCTTCAAGTTCTAGAGCAAAAAAATTGTTAGCACTGTGCTCATTGCCTAGGAGACTGGCCACTGCTGATAGACTTCAGAGGTGACCAGTAATCTAAGTAATAAGCCATAAACAATTAAACTAAAATTCCCTCCATTATTAAGAACAGAGATGATTTTTAATAACTAGTAGTTTGCTTGGTTTTACAAGCACTTAACCATTTATGAGGATGAGAAATTACCTTTAAACTCCCTTCACGACATGTGGCGTACATTTACGTCGTATGTTGTGTCCCTTACTTTGATGCAGGCTCACACTTCGAGCCCCCATCTGTCACGCTAGATAATGGTGGATTTAATCAGCCATCATGTGCCATTAACAGCCCAGGTGGAGCAGAGCTCCTTTTGCTGATGTTAACCTGCTAAATGCTGCTGTTAATCTCTAGTGAAGTCCGATCTATCAAAATATAAAATATTAAAGTAAACCGGTAGATTACTTTGCCAATCAGATTGGTAAACTACATACGGTAATTAGAAAAAAATCTGATCTCCAGAATTACATTTTTTTTGGCCACCGCAATAAAGCAATAAAATGGAATAACAAGTGATCAATGCATCGTTTCTACCCCAAAACAGTATCAATAAAAATTTCATCTCAGGGTGCAAGAATAAGCCCTTACTCAGATCCTGAAAATTAAAGTGTTGTGGTCTCTAAATATGGTGACAAAAGCAACGTTTTGTTTTTTGCAAATTTCTGTATTTGTTTTCACCACTTAAATAAAAAAAATATGTATTTGTTTGGTATCTTGATAATCATGTAGGCCTGTAGAATCATATTACTATATAATGAACATGGTAAATAAAACAAAATTGAAAAAATTTGAAATTGTACTTTTTTTTGCTCTGTCAATACACTTGAATTTTTTTTCCTGCTTCCAGTGCATCATATGATAAAAATGACTGATGTCCTTCAAAAGTACAACTCTTCCTTTAAAAAAAAATAACCCCACGCATGGCTATGTGGATGGAAAAAAAAAAAAAAGTTATGGCTCTTGGAAGAACGGGAGGAAAAAGGAAAATTGCCCAGGGGTCAAACCCTTTTCACGTGTATAGCTTCCTTCAGTTGATCGTGTTTTGCAAAAAACAAAAAAACTATTTTGTTGCAGAAAACTAGCAAATTTTAGTCTTTTTAGCTTTTTTTTCAACCTACAGTAAAAGCCACTAGTAAAGGTAAAAAGAAAGCAGGACTTATGCGTTGCTATAAAGCCTGGATGACACACTGACAAATTTATTGCTATGCTGTAATTTAGGTAGCTCAGATTTAGGAAGATTAATTGCAGATATAAGAAGCATATGGCACACAGTCATAAAACACGACATCTTAGCCTATCTAAGTTTTCATTTTTGTGCTTTAATGCACACGACCTGTTTACAGACCTCATGCAGGAAGCAACACCACTTAAGGTAAAGTCTCATTCAGACGTCCGTGAAACACAGTCCGAGTACCAACCATGATGTAAGGACCGAGTGCGGGTCTCTTGACCCCAACTCAACAGCCTATGAATTTGTCAAGTTTGGGTCAGTGACCCATGGCCAGTCCGTGCAGGACAGTCTGTACTTGGACTTCTTTCACCGATGTTTGAATGAGGCTTAATCTTCAGTCCTAAAGTCTCTTTTATTCCTTGAAAACATGTCTTTAATTTCTGTGCCCTTTTTCATAATCGGTAATACTGTGTATGAATATAGTTGGTTTTCCTTCTGTAGACATTTATTTCAAATGTTAAAATGATATTGAGCAAATTTGTTTGGTGGAATTCTTTCCATGTCTCTTGTTCCCGATGGAGAGGCGGCCACACATGTGAGGTCACTCTTCATAAAAACCAACTGTAAAGTTGGAGAGACAAAATAAGCGCAAATAGGGTCTTTTCTGATAGCCAAGTGGTATTAGATATTATAGGTACGCTCACTTGATAGGGTTGTGACAGTCTCAACATCTCTAGAAGCATGTAAAGGCTGCATCAAGAGCGCCAAGGAGATGCGATGCAATTAATGAGGAATACGGTGGTTCAAAGTCTGCGCTGTCCAAGTTTCCAAAAATTCGATCACACACGGAGGTAAACTGCATTGATGCTTTATTTGTCAACCCGTTTCAAGGTTTCCAAACCTTTTCATCAGGACCAAACCACAATGATAACTTAATGGAACCTTGGTCAACGCGAATTCTGAACCACCTTATTCCTCATTCATTGCATCAGTTCAATCTTCATGGAAGACTTTAACCCCTTTCCGACATCAGACATGATAGTATGCCGATGTCGGACTCCCTCCCTTTGATGTGGGCTCTGGCGCTGAGCCCACATCTTTTCCGGCACATGTCAGCTGTTTTCAACAGCTGACATATGCCTATAACAGCCGCAAGTGAAATTGTGATGCACCCACGGCTGTTATCTAGTTAAATGCCGCTGTCAAACTGTGACAGCGACATTTAACGCACGGTTCCGGCAGGCGCGCCGGATGTTCCGCCATGCGTGACCCCGTCACTTGATCGCGAGTCACTGATGGGTTGGCATGACAACCAGAGGTCTCCAGCAGACCTCTATGGTTGTCACTGCTGGATTTTGCTACATACACCATGTTCCAAATTATTTTGCTAATGACAGTTTTCCCGGATTTTCCTAAACGTTCGGTGCAAATGACAGGCAGTCTAATAAAAGTCATCACCCGTTAGAGTACACATCGAATTTTATTGAAGAAACCTCCCAATGATAACCGTATAATCTCCAAAATGAATAAAAACTCAAAATGCACTGTTCCAAATTATTAGGCACAGTAGAATTTCTAAACATTTGATATATTTTAAAGAACTGAAAATGCTCATTTGTGGAATTTGCAGCATTAGGAGGTCACATTCACTGAACAAAAAAGCTATTTAAATCCAAAACATCCTAACAGGCCAAGTTACATGTTAACATAGGAACCCTTCTTTGATATCACCTTCACAATTCTTGCATCCACTGAACTTGTGAGTTTTTGGAGAGTTTCTGCTTGTATTTCTTTGCATGAAGTCAGAATAGTCTCCCAGAGCTGCTGTTTTGATGTGAACAGCCTCCCACCCTCATAGATCTTTTGCTTGATGATACTCCAAAGGTTCTCTATAGGGTTGAGGTCAGGAGAAGATGGTGGCCACACCATGAGTTTATCTCCTTTTATGCCCATAGCAGCCAATGACTCAGAGGTATTCTTTGCAGCATGAGATGGTGCATTGTCATGCATGAAGATGATTTTGCTCCTGAAGGCACGTTTCTGCTTTTTATACCATGGAAGAAAGTTGTCAGTCAGAAACTCTATATACTTTGCAGAGGTCATTTTCACGCCTTCAGGAACCTTAAAGGGCTCTACCAGCTGTTTACCCATGATTCAGGCCCAAAACATGACTCCCCCACCTCCTTACTGATGTCGCAGCCTTGTTGGGACATGGTGGCCATCCAGCGACCATCCACTACTCCATCCAACTGGACCATCCAGGGTTGCTCGACACTCATCAGTAAACAAGACTGTTTGAAAATTAGTCTGCATGTATGTCTGGGCCCACTGCAACCATTTCTGCTTGTGAACACTGTTTAGGAGTGGCCGAATAGTAGGTTTATGCACCACAGCAAGCCTCTGAAGGATCTGACACCTTGAGGTTCAAGGGACTACAGAGGCACCAGCAGCTTCAAATAACTTTGCTGCTTTGTAATGGTATTTTGGCAGCTGCACTCTTAATCCGATGAATTTGTCTGGCAGAAACCTTCCTCATTATACCTTTATCTGCATGAACTCTGTCTGTGCTCTGTTTCAGTCACAAATCTCTTCACAGTATGATGATCACTCTTACGTTTTTGGGAAATATCTAATGTTTTCATACCTTGCCCAAGGCATTGCACTATTTAACGCTTTTCAGCACAGAGAGATTCTTTTTATTTCCCATATTGCTTGAAACCTGCGGCCTGCTTACTAATGTGGAGCATAATTTTTAAGTAGTTTTCCTTTAATTAGAATCACCTGAAAAACTAATTGTCACATATGTTTAAGATTGATTTCAGTGATCCATTGAGCCCTGAGACACAATACCATCGACGAGTTTATTTGAAAAACAAAACAATTAAATCTTTATGACACATCCAATTTGCATAATAATTTGGAACACAGTGTACAGGCGATCTGATCATCGCCTGGATGTTGCAGAGCTGATCGGGTTATGGCAGCTTCTAATCTCCCATGGAAACTATTGAAGTATGCCTAAAGTAAAAAAAAAAAAAAAAAAAAAAGTTTTTAAAAATATTTAAAAAAAATAAAAAACATCTAAAAGTTCAAATTACTCCCCATTCAAAATAAAATAATAAAATAAAATGTACACCTATATGGTATTGCCGCGTTCAGAATCGTCCAATCGATGAACATAAAAAATTAACCCTATCTTTAAACAGCATATTGAGAATAAAAGTCAACATGTCTGAGTTATGTCTTTTTGGTCACCGCAACTTTGCATTAAAATGCAATAACGGGCGATCAAAAGATTGTATCTGCACCAAAATAGTATCATTAAAAACGTCAGCTTGGTGCGCAATAAATAAGCTCTCACCCAACCCGGTATCACAAAAATGTAGACTTTACAGGTATCGGAAAATGGCGCAGTTTCTTTTTTTTTTTTTTAACAGACTTTGGATTTTTTTCCACCACTAAAATAAAAAAGAACCTAGCCATGTTGGTATCTATGACCTCGTAATGACCTGGAGAATCATAATGGCAGGATAGTTTTAGCATTTAGTCAATATGGTAAAAAAACACAAAAAACAGCTGTGGAATTGCACTTTTTTTTTGTAATTTCACAGCAATTGGAATTTTTTTCCCGTTTTCGAGTACATGACAAAGTAAAACCAATGGTGTTGTGCAAAAGTACAAGCTGTCCCGCAAAAGCAAGCCATCACTTGGCCATTTTGACAAAAAAATAAAAGTTATGGCTTTGGGAAGAAGGGGAGCAAAAAATGAAAATGCAAAACCAAAAAAACCCCAGTCATTAAGGTATTAAATAAATTAGCTGAGCTCCTCTCTTCTCATAAATGCGTCCTCGATTATTTTTAGGACAGGCATGTCAATCTGACTCCCATACACAGAAGCTCTTGTATGGCTGAGCGCTTTTATGTTCTCTATGTAAAAGCTGCCAATTGAGATGTCATCCAGTGGCTTATCTCAGGAGGAACAATGTGATCGGGCTTCCAAAATTGGACATGTCTGGTCAACATCTCTCCCAATGATCAGTCGGCTGTGTTCCCCACATACATTAGTCAGCCAAACCTGTCGATATTAAAAATTTAAAAAAACTGACCGTCACATCCAAACACAGAATAAGTGTGAATAGGTTCTGAACCTAGAGTCCCCAACTCGTATAAAGTCAAATAAATAAGGCAGCACACTGCGGCGCTAAAACTTGCAAACATGAAAATTGAACTGCATTACTGCACTAGAAATATGAAAAAATGAGAGCGTTTAGCGCATAAATTGGGCAACTTATGTGTACCTGGTAGCCACATTAGGGCATCTCTCTTATACCAGGTACTACACTTTCCTTTCTTCATCTGAATGGGTACCTACGAAACCTCTTAGACTAAATTTCTCTCTCTCTGTGGAGGGGCAATGGACCTGCTGCGATTAAAACACCTGTGGCTAGGAGGCGGAGTGCTCAGTCAGAAGGCTAAAGAATACACATTTCCAAAAACTGACCGTCACATTCAAACACAGAATAAGTGTGAACAGGTGCTGAACCTAGAGTCACCAACTCGTATAAAGTCAAATAATAATAATAATAATAATAATTTTATTTATATAGCGCCAACATATTCCGCAGCGCTTTACAAATTATAGAGGGGACTTGTACAGACAATAAACATTACATCATAACAGAAATACAGTTCAAAACAGATACCAGGAGGAGTGAGGGCCCTGCTCGCAAGCTTACAAACTATGGGGAAAAGGGGAGACACGAGAGGTGGATGGTAACAATTGCTTTAGTTATTCGGACCAGCTATAGTGTAAGGCTCAGGTGTTCATGTAAAGCTGCATGAACCAGTTACCTGCCTAAGTATGTAGCAGTACAGACACAGAGGGCTAATACTGCATAAAGTGTATGAGAACATGATGCGAGGAACCTTTTTTTTTTTTTTTTTTTTTATTATAAATAGGCCACACAGGGATCGTTAGGTTAATGCATTGAGGCGGTAGGCCAGTCTGAACAAATGAGTTTTTAGGGCACGCTTAAAACTGTGGGGATTGGGGATTAATCGTATTAACCTAGGTAGTGCATTCCAAAGAATCGGCGCAGCACGTGTAAAGTCTTGGAGACGGGAGTGGGAGGTTCTGATTATTGAGGATGCTAACCTGAGGTCATTAGCGGAGCGGAGGGCACGGGTAGGGTGGTAGACTGATACCAGGGAGGAGATGTAGGGTGGTGCTGAGCCATGGAGTGCTTTGTGGATGAGGGTAGTAGTTTTGTACTGGATTCTGGAGTGGATGGGTAGCCAGTGTAATGACTGGCACAGGGTAGAGGCATTGGTGTAACGGTTGGTGAGGAATATGATCCTGGCTGCAGCATTCAGGACAGATTGGAGCGGGGAGAGTTTTGCAAGAGGGAGACCGATTAGTAGAGAGTTACAATAGTCCAGACGAGAATGAATAAGTGAAACAGTCAGAGTTTTTGCAGAGTCGAAATTAAGAAAAGGGCGAATTCTAGAAATGTTTTTGAGATGCAGGTAAGAAGAGCGAGCCAGTGATCGGATGTAGGGGGTGAATGAAAGGTCAGAATCAAGGATGACCCCAAGGCAGCGGGCATGTTGCTTTGGAGTAATGGTGGAACCGCACACGGAGATGGCAATGTCAGGCAAAGGTAGGTTAGTAGAGGGAGAGAACACGAGGAGTTCAGTTTTTGACAGGTTTAGTTTCAGATAGAGGGAGGACATGATGTTAGAGACAGCGGTAAGACAATCACTGGTGTTTTCTAAAAAGGTCGGTGTGATATCGGGAGCAGAAGTGTATAATTGGGTGTCGTCAGCATAGAGATGGTACTGGAAACCAAATCTACTGATTGTTTGTCCAATAGGGGCAGTATACAACGAGAAGAGTAGGGGGCCTAGGACTGATCCTTGAGGAACCCCAACAGTAAGGGGAAGGTGAGAGGAGGAGGAACCAGCAAAACATACAGTGAAGGATCGGTCAGAGAGATAGGAGGAGAACCAGGAGAGAACGGTGTCCTTGAGGCCGATGGAGCGGAGCATAGTGAGGAGGAGCTGATGATCCACAGTGTCAAATGCTGCAGAGAGATCCAAGAGAATTAGCATGGAGTAGTGACCATTAGATTTAGCTGTTAGTAGGTCATTAGAGACTTTAATGAGGGCAGTTTCAGTAGAGTGTAAAGAGCGGAAGCCAGATTGAAGAGGGTCGAGAAGAGAGTTATCTGAGAGATAGCGGGTAAGACGGGAGTGGACCAGGCGTTCGAGGAGTTTAGAGATGAAGGGAAGATTAGAGACAGGTCTATAATTAGCGGCACAGTTTTGATCGAGGGATGGTTTTTTAAGTAATGGATGTATGATGGCATGCTTAAATGAGGAGGGAAAAATACCGGAAGTGAGGGAAAGGTTGAATATTTTTGTTAGGTGAGAGGTGATAGCCGGGGAAAGGGACTGGAGGAGATGTGACGGAATGGGGTCACTGGTGCAAGTGGTCGGGCGCGAAGATGCAAGGAGCCTGCTTACTTCTTCTTCTGTAACTGCTTCAAAGTCAGAGAGTGAACTAGATGCAGTGGGGGAGGGAGGACAGTGCATGGTATGAAGAGATTGGGAGA
Organism: Ranitomeya imitator; assembly: GCF_032444005.1. Taxonomy (NCBI): domain Eukaryota; kingdom Metazoa; phylum Chordata; class Amphibia; order Anura; family Dendrobatidae; genus Ranitomeya; species Ranitomeya imitator. The sequence continues at coordinate 720,567,391 of NC_091282.1, read as the reverse complement.
TGATTTCCTGTCGAATGTGGTCAATTTTTTCTTTGAAGTAATTGGCCAGATCGTCAGCACGGAGATCCGTGGTTGGGGCCTGCTCTCTTGGGTTGAGTAGGGACTGGAACGTGTCAAAGAGACGTTTAGGGTTATTGGACAGGGAGGTGATGAGGGTGTTGAAGTAGGTTTGTTTGGAGAGGTGAAGGGCAGAATTGTATGTCTTTAGCATGAACTTATAATGGATGAAATCTTCGGGTAGATTAGATTTTCTCCACAGACGTTCTGCGCACCTGGAGCACCGCTGCAGGAAACGTGTTTGCAGCGTGTGCCACGGTTGTTGCCGTCTGTGCCGAGTTGTTTTATGTATAGGAGGAGCAGCTTCATCCAGAGCACTTTGCAGGGTTTCATTGTAATGCTTCAATGCAGAATCAGGACATGAGATGGAGGAAATAGGGGCCAATGAGGACTGCAAGTTCATCATAAGTTTCTGGGTGTTAATGGCCTGTATGTTTCTATAGGTGTGGAAAGTGGGGGTGACCTGAGCGGGATGGCAGTTCTTGATAGAGAATGAAAGAAGGTTGTGGTCAGAGAGCGGGAGAGGGGAGTTTGTGAAGTCATCCACTGAGCAAAGTCGGGAGAAGACCAAGTCAAATAAATAAGGCAGCACACTGCGGCGCTAAAACATGAAAACATGAAACCAGAAAATTGAACTGCATTACTGCACTAGAAATATGAAGAAATGAGAGCGTTTAGCGCCTAAATTGGCTAACTTATGTGTACCTGGTAGCCACATTAGGGCATCTCTCACATTGGCCAATTTATGCGCTAAACGCTCTCATTTTTTCATATTTCTAGTGCAGTAATACAGTTCAATTTTCATGTTTCATGTTTGCATGTTTTAGCGCCGCAGTGTGCTGTCTTATTTATTTGACTTTATTTGAGTACAGTTTATTTTTCTCCCAAATGGTATCAATAAAAAAAAGTTGTCACAAAGCAAAAATTGGCATCGGCGAGAAGCTTTAATACCATCATTTTGTGCGCATGCAGTATCATGTTTTCTGCAGCACATTGCTTCGTGTAAACAGAGGATATGCTGCCGACAATGTGATACTGTATGGGTACTGAACTATTGTTTTAAAAATCTTTTCCCATCAATTTTGATGGGACTGTAAGCAGGCCGGTAAATGAGCGTTTAACGTCATGCATGTCAATAATGATTTTTTTTTTCTTTTCATGCATGAACGATCATGTGGTAATCACCAACATAATTATATGGGCCAATAATTTGGAGCACGTGCTCTTACGAACGCTCTTTCAAGAATTTGTGACTTTTCAAAATGTGCCAATATCTTTGATACAGATTTGTAGAACTTCGTGTTGTACGGAGCTGGAGTAGGACATGTGGATCTGGGTGACCATACCTTGCCTTTGAATGCCTATAATTTTACATGAAGGTATCGCTCACGTTTTTAATATACAGTAAATCCTTCAGTTGCCATATTTCAAAGATGTATGGAGCAACTACATAGAGGCTCTGTATTATTTCAGAACTGCAAATTCTACCCTACTGCCTCCTGATTGAGGCTTCATGGTGGATCTAGATTTCACATCCTGCCTTATGTATTCTCCATCCTTTTTATCAGTGTGATTTTTTTTTTTTAGTAATAGTTACAACACATAGATTCTTTTTGGGTGTACTTTGCCTTCCTTTTTGGTGTTGGAGATCCTCTGTATTCCTAGAATTAGGCTGAATGATTTCTGTGCACCCTGAGAAATGAGCCACGGTAGTGAGGGCAATGGCTGATGGCGATTTCCTATTTCTGAGGACATGTTCGGAACACTGTAAATTTAGAGTAAGGCGTTCTTTTTTCTAAGCGCACTAGGTTCACCCAAAAAGCTGCCTTTGTTGCGGCTTTGACCATTATTTCTTTTCTACCAACAGTGAAATTGACACCAGAATGATAAACTCCAAGAAAGCTCATTTCCATTGCAAATGATGCAGTAATTGGTTATTATGGTTAGCGTTTTCGCTTCCAGGCTGTTGTTCTTCCATTTTTTTTCTTATTTGTGTATTTTTTTTCCTGCCGGTGAAAGAATGTCAACATCTACTTAACCCTGAATGAGATTTAAGTCCCCAATGATTTTGATTTGTGCTGAGGGAGTTGCTCAAATGAGTATGTGGTTTTTCCATTGTTCTACTCCATTTAAACAGAAGGCTAAGATCTATCTAAAAAAAAAAAAAAAATAGTGAGAAGATGTGTGAATGCTGGAGGTAGATGACAGCTTATGAGCAGGAACTTAAGCACAGCCGGCCACATAACACAGATGTCTAAGGGAGTCATCTGCCAGCCATGCCTATCCCATGGTGCTGGACTTTCCCTATGTGACCGAATTCGACACAGTGCTGTCACTGATGCAAATGGCACAATAGAATAGGATGCAAATTGTGAACTCCTGCCGTGTAGCACTGCCCCATTAGCTGCTGATGGCCAGTGAGAGGCATTGAAGGAGTGGTACTTCAAGAGCCAGGGGGCCTCGAAAAGGTCAAGCGGTCATGGTCATTAGAATTGGAAATTGACTGCTCTCGTGATTTTGAAAAAAAGAGAGATGACTCCTGGGGAAAGACAGACATGGGGTGCGGTGTATGTAATCTATCCATTCATCCATCCTTCCATCCATCCTTGCAGATTTTTCTGTACCAAAAAAAAATGTTGGCACGGAAAATTCTGCTTAAGTTATGATGGGATTGTAAAATGCTGCATTTTTGGAAAAACTCAGCAAAATTGTGTGAACAAGATCTAGAGCTGTTTTAGGTAGTGCTAGTTCCTTCATTTCATAAGTATCTACTATATAATCGTCTAATTCTGTCTGTCTGTAATGGAAATTTTGTGTCGCTGATTGGTCGAGGGTGGCTGGCGCGACCAATCAGCGACATTCGCAGTCCGGCCGTAGTTCAGTCACATTTACTGAACAAGTTCTGTCAGTCACAGTGCCACGTAGTTCAGTCACGTTTACTGTACAAGTTCTGTCAGTCACAGTGCCACGTAGTTCACTCACATTTACTGAATAAGTTCTGTCAGTCACAGTGCCACGTAGTTCAGTCACGTTTACTGTACAAGTTCTGTCAGTCACAGTGCCAAGTAGTTCACTCACGTTTACTGAATAAGTTCTGTCAGTCACAGTGCCACGTAGTTCAGTCACGTTTACTGAACAAGTTCTGTCAGTCACAGTGCCACGTAGTTCACTCACGTTTACTGAATAAGTTTTGTAAGTCACAGCGTGACGTAGTTCACACATGTTTACTGAACACGTTCTATCAGTCAGAATATTCTAGAATACCCGATGCGTTAGAATTGGGCCACCATCTAGTATTCTATATAGATGTAACAAATCGCAATGTTTATATATTCAGTGTCTGCATACATCTTATTGCCCTTTAGACTTGTAGGCTTTTAGCCCAGGAGAGCCATGTTTGACAAGTATTAGGTTTAGGGTTCCATCACAGAAAGGCAAGTCATGTCGCAGCTGGTGGCTCTCATGACCAATTTATGCGGTAAGTACCTTCATTTTCTAAGTATATTCCATATAGCAAGTAATGTCTGCAAACATTAAAAAATATTTGGACTACATCTCAGCTCTTAGTGCTGCTGTATGCTTTTGGTTGTGTATTATTCAGTCATGGCAGCTTGCACTTGTTCTCACTTGCTTTATTCTTTTTGGAATAGGTCATTTTTTTTTTTGTAGTCTACTACTGGAGGTGGTGACTGCCTCCATATATGACTGAGCTCGTCTTTCGATCAGCCTAAGGGTAGGTTCACACAAGCGTATAAAAAGTTGTTCAGAGTTTCATCCAGAAAACTCGAAATATATTTTTTCCCCCTTGTCTTCCATGTCCGTATGCAAGTTGTTTTTAACAGCAACATCTATTAATCATTTACAAGACAAAATAAACAGATGCCATACTGTGGCTACATGTGGCAACCGGTTTTTTTTTTTTTGTGAACCTGTAGATTGAAATAGATGAGTTAGTTGTTGCATTCATGGCAGGGCCTAGCAGACTGTTACGCCCAGCTGTGGCGCACATGGTTTTTGGACCCACTGTGCCACAGGGCCAGGCCTACCCGGGGCATAACTAAGCGGGTACCTTGGTGTTCACTGGAGCCTCCATTGGTGAGGTCAGACTTGTGCAGCAGGTAGCCGCTAGGTACCACTCCTGGGCAGAACCCGGTACTGCAGCTGCTGATTCCAGGGGTTAGGTATGCTGACACTGATTTAGGGCTTAGTTCAGACACGAAGGTCTTGGATTCAGCATCAGGGTTAGGCCAATCTTGGACCGAGGAATAGTGTTCATGCACTGGGGATTTTGGTAACAGGATTGGTTGCTCCGAAACCAGGCGACAGGGTTTAGGCTCTGCCTGCTCCGGAAACAGGTGGCGAGGTTCAGGTCCTGGCTGCTTCAGGACCAGTGGATGAGCTTCAGGCACTGGTCGCTCCAAGATGAAGTGACAAGGTTCAGGGCACTGGACGCTGTGGGACCAGGGGATGTGGTTCAGGCCTGGCTGCTTCGGGACTAGTGGATGAGGTTCTGGCTCTGGGACATGTTTCAGGCACTAGCCACACTGGGACCAGGTGATAAAGTTGCAGGACTGGCCAAACTGGGATCAGAGGACTACAGACACAGGACTGGGACCAGGGGACTACAGACACAGGACTGGCCAGAATGGGACCAGAGGATTACAGACACAGGACTGGCCACACTGGGACCAGGGGACCACAGACACAGGACTGGCCAGACTAGGACCAGGGGCCTACAGACACAGGACTGGCCACATCGGGACCAGAGAATAACATTCAGGCCCTGGCCACATCGGGAACAACTCACTAGCAGGGGGAAGGGGGAGTTGGCAGTTGCGTTACACTCATCTGGTTTATGGAAGTAACTAGTACATGCTGTGTTTGTTTTTCACCCGCAGATTTGGTTAGTGAAAAAAATTGCTCATCTGCACTGCCCCATTGGGTAACATTTTTCAATGGACAAAATGTCATTTCGTGGTTGTGGACAGAGTTTCTTCCCTGTCCTCTCAGGGTTAATTTTGTGTAGCCTCTTTTTGGATTGGGAAGGATATATATATACCTGCCCCTTTCTGGGTTTCTTTTTCAGTTATACATTCCCTTTCTGTCTGTGTGTCTGACCCCCTGGCTTGCTTGCTTTCTGTAGTGTTGATTGCCTCTTATGTATGACCTGGTTTGTTTTCTGGTTCTGTACTTTGTTTTGTGATCTTATAGTTACCGACTCATCTGGCTCTGACCCTCTGGCTTGATCATTTGGATACTGCGCCTGCCTGCCTCGCTTGTACCTCACCTCTATCTCCGCTTTTCTGACTTTTGGCTACGTCCTGACTTCCCTTTTGTCTCACCCATTGGCACCTTCTTGACTTCCTGTTTTGACTGCGGCTTAGGCTACTTTCACACTAGCGTTAACTGCAAACCGTCACAAAAACGTCTTTTTCCCGAAAAAACGGATGCGTCAAAAAACTGCAAAACGTATGCAACGCATACAGCATTTCGACAGATCCGTTGCAAATCCGATAAACGGTTGCGTTGAAATGCTGGATGCGTTGCATACGTTTTTACCATCCGTTGCATCCGTTTTTACGACGGATCCGTTGTTAAAATGGGAGGCACCAAAATTTGATTGGCTACTGGAAACTAAGGGAAATCTATATACTGACTGTATTTACAGCCCATCTTTGAGGGTTTTAGTTTAGTGGCAAGGATGGATGGTGTAATTGGGAGGATTTCGAGTTTGGTTACTGATGTTATATTTGAGACGAATCGCCTGGATATCATAGTGCGGGAGAAGGAGGCGGCAGCAGAAAGACGGAGGATGCAACGGAGAGTGCGACGATTCTGGATACATCCAATCAATGAGCTGCGGATGACCAGGGGTGTCCAGTCCACTCTCTATCTGGAGTTGCGGTGCAACCCACAGAAATTCTTTAATTATGTACGGATGAGGATGGAACATTTCGATTATTTGGTTGGAAAACTAGAGGATGTCATCCAAAGGCAGGACACAAGGATGAGGCTTGCCATCACACCGGCGGAGCGGCTCCTGGTGACACTGCGGTAAGCATCTTTTTTTTTATGTGATTGCTCATATTGAATGTTATTACATGCTGCAGAGAAAACTGCGCTGACACATTGCGCAGCATTTTCTGCAGCATGTAATTTTTTTGTTTGAGGCCATTCCACTGGTTCTTTTTCTTGTGTCATTGCTCATATTGAATGTTATTACATGCTGCAGAGAAAACTGCGCTGACACATTGCGCAGCATTTTCTGCTGCATGTAATTTTTTGGTTTCTTTGAGGCCATTCCACTGGTTGTTTTTTCTTGTGTCATTGCTCATATTGAATGTTATTACATGCTGCAGAGAAAACTGCGCTGACACATTGCACAGCATTTTCTGCAGCATGTAATTTTTTGGTTTCTTTGAGGCCATTCCACTGGTTGTTTTTGTTGATGGTCTGTGCAATTTTTTTTTACATTTTTTTTTCTTTCTGCAGCTTCCTAGCTACGGGTGAGTCTCTGACTTCACTCCATTTCCAATTCAGGCTGGGGATTTCCACTATTGGCGGAATTGTGAAGGACACATGTCGGGCGATTTGGGATACTTTACAGCTGGAGTATATCCCACAACCATCAATGGACATCTGGTTGAGAAGTTCCGAACAATTTGAGAGAATTTGCAATTTCCCAAATTGCGTTGGTGCCGTGGACGGCAAACACATAAGGATTGCTAAACCGGCAGGAACAGGATCCGAGTACTATAACTATAAAAAATATTTCTCCATTGTACTCATGGCTATTGCAGACGCCAACTGCCGATTCCTTGCTGTGGACATAGGAGCGTATGGCCGGTCCAACGACTCACAAGTGTTTAAAAACTCTCCAATGGGTCGCTGCCTGTATGGAGATACATACAATTTCCCGCCAGCAAGACCGCTCCCAGGAACAAGTGAACCAGCCATGCCATATGTGTGTGTAGGTGATGAAGCCTTTCAACTGTCGCCGCACCTACTGAAACCATACAGCAGCCGTGAATTACACCGTACCAAGCGGGTATTTAATTACCGTCTTACCAGAGCAAGAAGAGTGGTAGAGTGCTCTTTCGGTATATTGACGGCAAAGTGGAGAGTTCTGCTGACGGCAATAAAACTGGAAACCAAAACTGTAGACGATGTTGTCAAGGCATGTGTGGTGCTCCATAATTTTGTCATTTCAAAGGAGCCCGTTACCTTGGATGACGAAGAATTGGAGACAACCTTGTGGGATTACCGCAGTGCCTCTGTTCGCTCCACCGGTTCTGTTACTAGGATGAGGGACCAGTGTGCAGATTATTTTTTGTCACCTGTTGGGCGGATTCCATGGCAAGACATCATTGTGTGACATGTTTTTCATGGCTTTTGTTGTTTATGTAAAAATTGTGTTTGTAGCAACAAAACAAAACCAAAAAAAAAAAAACAAAACCCAAAGTGTGGTTTGCTTGGTAATTGTTATACCTTTAAAACGTCTGGTGTTTCTTTTCACTTAACCTTTAATAATTACCTTATTGAATCAACACACAGAGTAGATTTTAAACCAGAAAGATTTTTATTTAAAACCTTGTTTTGTATTTTTTTTCATTTTCAAAAAACATTTTTTTTTAGTTGCAAGATAAAGATTTTTTTTAACATTTCTAAAATTTAACATTTGTGGACTACAAGTCCTGATAGTGTCGGGTGGAGTAACTATGGGAGGAGGGGCTGGAAGGTTGGACCACATCGGTAGGTGGGATTGGGGAAACCCTACTTGTTTGTTCTGCAGTGGAAGGGGGGTGAAAAGCAGGAGGCTGACCAGAGGAGGGTTGTGTTGGGGTAGTTGTGAAACTGAATGGGGAAGAAAAGCTGGGCAAGGAAGACGAAAACACTGGGGAATACATTTGGGTTGGGGGCCTGGTATGGTATTGGGACTGACGTTGATATTGGGGGGCATGGTGTGGAAATGGTGACTGGGATGTGTGGGGAGGTGTGGGGGTAGATTGGGATTCGTTGAGGACCTTAAGAAGAGCGTTATGGCAGCTATTCATTACCCGCATCTGCTGATCAAAAGAAAGCTTTTCCATGCTCCTGAGCATGGATTGAAAAAAAAGATTTGCTGGAGCTTGACTTACATCTAAATGCAGCCTATCCAAGCGACTGCTGATTTCCTGGTTGGTTTCACTAATGCGTGATTGCACCATGTTGAAACCAGCAGTCACTTGTTCTCCCAAAATTTTAAAAGAACTTTGGAAGCCTGCATTTAGATGCAAGAACTCAGGAGCATAGCTCCTTTCCTGACCCCTCTGACGCAGCCGCCACGAACCTAACGGTGGTGTAGAGGTGGCAGGGTCAGAGGGGTGGGGTAAAGGGAACGCTATCTGTTGACCATCAGATGCAAGTAACGAAGGCTGCACTACAGTGCCTGAGGTGGATGAAGTGGAGGGGACAGAGGGGTCAGAGGTGTGGGGCCTACCGATGTGGTCCCCGGTGGCGGACTCAGGAGGGATCGCTCCAGAGGGCGCAGAGAAAGATGCAGGCGCACGGTGGCTGGAGTAGGTGCTGTGAAAGAAAAAACAAAAACAATTAATATATTGATATGGAAAAGCCCGGACTGAAACAAAAGTTTTGTGATTAGACAGGTTAACATGGTTATTACTGGGATGTTGAATACTTACACTCGACTCAGCATGGTTTGCCTCAGGAAGGAGAGGGCAGGGGCGTATCTATATGTTCTCTTCCTTCCTGCTGAGCCACTCCGGGCCTGCATCTCCTGGTTAAATTCCCTCTTAAAGCGATCCCTCAGTGACCGCCACCGCTTCCTAACCTTGCTACCTGTGAAGACAGGAATGAAGAAAAACAAAAAATGGTAAATGCAAGACATTACATTCAGCTCTAAACATCACTGAAAAGTGAATACTTACATAGTTTGCTCTGCTGCTGTGGAAGAAGGTCCTCCCACCTCGGAAATATGTTCTGGCATACTTCCTCCCAGAGCCGACGGGTGACACTGGTGTCAGCATGCCTGCGGTCAGCCATGTTCCACAGCGGCTCCCGCTCGCGAACCTCCTCGATGAGGGCTTCAATCTCAATGTCAGAATCTTCTGCGGGAGCACGCTGTGAAGCCTGTGAGAAAAAAAAATATAAGAAAAAAATAAAAATTAGTACACTGAAAAAAAATAAATGACCAATCGAAGCCCCCCCCCCAAAAAGCAACTTACTGATGGCCGACCGCGGCTTTGAGTCCGCCGACTCTGGGAGTGCCTGGGAGAACCTTCATGGTGTGCAGCAACAGCATCAGGAGACTGAAATAAAGGAGAAAAAAAATTAGCTTTAATGTATGTATATGTTTTCTTGGTTCCGTTGTATCTGAAAATCTGTTTCGTGTATGGTGCTGGTGTATGGTGTGAAGCAAGTGTTTCACAACTACTTACACTTGGTTCCTCCTCCACTTGTATATCTCCACCCATCTCGGTCCCCTCTGACAGCTCCTCATCGGATTCTGATTCCTGTTTAAACATAATAAATGCATGTAGTGAATAACAATTAAGAAAATTAAAAAAACAAAAAACAAAAAAAATTGGGTTACTTACCGATACACGCTGTTGCTGTGGAGGAGGGCTGCCAGAAGAGGACATTGTGTTCCTGGTATCTACGGCCGGTGGCTGTGGTCCTGGTGGCTGTGGTCCTGGTGGCTGTGGTCCTGGTGGGTCTGTAAGTTAAGACACTTGCAATCTGCTCTACACATTGAAGTAGCAGATTTGGGGTCTTCAAAACTTACTTTTAAGAATTTCAGGATGCGGTCCAGGTGGCTACGGCCAGTGTCTGTGGTCCTGGTGGCTGTGGTCCTGGTGGCTGTGGTCCTGGTGGGTCTGTAAGTTAAAAGACACTTGCAATCTGCTCTACACATTGAAGTAGCAGATTTGGGGTCTTCAAAACTTACTTTTAAGAATTTCAGGATGCGGTCCAGGTGGCTACGGCCAGTGGCTGTGGTCCTGGTGGCTACGGCTGGTCGCTGTGGTCCCTACTCTATCTGCAATATAATAAGTATAATGGATTTAGAGTTAGACCACCGCAGAAATAGGTAATGTTTACCAATAAACACCCTGTTAAAATGTGAGAAATGGCTGAAAACCAAAAACAGGTTATACCATTCATTTCCATGAAAATTTAAAATGAGACACCATGGAAAAATATTTTTACCACATTTTTTTTTTTAAAAAGAACCTCCCCCAAAAAACCTTCCAAGGATAACCTTTAGTAAAAAATGAGCCCTCAACCAACTCTGTATTGCATGTGTAACCATTGGTACATACACCAGTTTAAAATTTACCTTTATGAAATTATACTACGGACAATTTTTTAAACATTTTTATTATTTTTTTTTTTCGTTTTTTTTTTTTTTTTAAAGTAATCACAATGGAGCAGAAATGCTCTTTATTTTAAATACAAGTACATCACCTTGGAATGGTTTCAACAGTTAAAAAAATCTACACTTTGTAAAAAAAAAAAAAACACATTCTAACCACAAGCTGCAGACCACTAGACTTTGCAATAATACATCAGATTAAAAACAAAAACAAAAACACACAGGCTGCACAAACCACTATACTAGTGAATACATCAAAAAAGTACATTAACCAATATGACATTGACAAATGCACATGCAACCAACAAAACGCACACAAACGTACCTGCAAGCAGAGTCATAACGCAAGCATAACACATGAACAGGCGTAATATTGACAAAGGCATAATAAGGTGCAGGCACGTGAACACGTACATACAAAAGCACACAGCAGTACAAAAATACACACACACACACACACACACACACACACACACACACACACACACACACACACGGTCATCAGTCCTCCGGCTGGAGCTTGATGTCTTCACAGTGGCAGGCCTCGGGGTGGATCTGGACTGTAGCAGGGCACTGGCTGTTGCAGGACGACGGCAGGCCTCAGGTTGGATTCAGGTTTTAAAAGCTCTTGCTGTAGTCAGTACGGCATACACAAATGCACGCGCGCGCGCACACACACACACACACACACACACAAAAATGGCAATATACTCACACTGTTGGAGTGTCTCTGGTCCTTGCTGCCAGGCTGGGGTTTTGTTGTCAGGCTGGGGTCTTGCTGCCAGGCTGGGGTCTTGGTGTCCAGCTGGGGTCTTGCTGCCAGGCTGGGGTCTTGCTGCCAGGCTGGGGTCTTGGTGTCCGGCTGGGGTCTTGATGTCCGGCTGGCTGGAGGCTTCTTTCTTCTCTCTCGGTCTTGCAGGCATATGTGGGGGTTGAAGGCCCAGACCAGGTTTATATAGATTTGGGGATGTCTGGCCAATTAGATTAAAAATCCTGATTCTGAGCATGCTCAGTAGAAAAAAACGTATTGCAGCGCTGCATTGAGTCGTACGACGTGTCTCGACGCATCCGTCGCTCATAGACTTTCATTGTAGCAAAAGACGCATGCCGCAGGATGCGCCGAGACACGTTTTATTGTCGGAGCCAAAAAACGTTACAATCTACGTTCTTCCAGGCGACGTGTCGCCTAATTTCGACGCATCCGTCGAAAGACGTATACCGACGTATGCCAATTCGTCGCAATGCGTCGCCAATACAAGTCTATGGGGAAAAAATATTTTGCTGGATGCGTTTTTTCGGCAAAACGACGCATTTTAGCGTATTGCAGTTAACGCTAGTGTGAAAGTAGCCTTACTCTGACTTCTCTCCGGTATTGCCATTCCCCGTGGCTATCCAGCGTCCGGCTCCACCCCTGGCCACGCCTCCGAGGGGGTCCCGTGCTCCAGGTCCTGCGCTTAGACCAGTAAGCTCACTGCTGCTCTCCTCTCCCGTCTCTAGATCTCTGTATCTCTGTGCGCAGACCCCAGCGGTAAGTCTGCGACCAGGATCGCAACATTATAACTGACCAAAACGTTTTTTTTTTCTCTCTCAGGGGGGTGGTTTTTGTTATGGACCCGTTACATACCCTCTCAGAGCAAGTGAGTAACCTCACTCATATGATGCATAAATTGTCTCTGGAGTAGCGAAATCTGGCTAAGTCGCATTAGCAGGTCCAAAGAGAGGTTGCTGGTGCCTTGCAGGGTTCGCTATCTTCGAGATGAGGGTGCCACGGACGTTTCCTAAGTTCCCCTGAACCACCTGGTAAATTACCTGACAACTTTTCTGGGGATAAAAAATTATTCAGGGTATTTAAAGAGGGGTGTAAGTTGATTTTCTCTCTGCGTCCCCCACGCCCCTGGGAACGAAAGTCAGAGGGTGGGAATTATTATTTCTTTATTAACCCCTTAATCCCATATGATGTACTATCCCGTTGAGGTGACCTGGGACTTAATTCCCAGTGACGGGATAGTATGTCATATGCGATCGGCCGCGCTCACGGGGGGAGCACGGCCGCGTGTCAGCTGACTATCACAGCTGACATCCGGCACTATGTACCAGGAGCGGTCACGGACCACCCCTGGCACTTTACAGTAACCCCCGGCACACTGCGATCAAACATGATCGCAGTGTTCCGGTGGCATAGGGCATCCCGCAAAAAACGAGCCACAATACAGCATCATCAGCAAAATGAAATTCCCGCGCCAAAAAGAAATTCATGAATAGCTGGTTTTTGGTCATTCTGCCTCACAAAAATAGAAATAAAAAGCGATCAAAATATGTCACGTGCCCGAAAATGTTACCAATAAAAACGTCAACACGTCCCGCAAAAAAACAAGACCTCACATGACTCTGTGGACCAAAATATGGAAAAATTGTAGCTCTCAAAATGTGGCGAAACAAAAACTATTTTTTTTGCAATAAAAAGCGTCTTTTAGTCTGAGATGGCTGTCAATCATAAAAATCCGCTAAAAAATGCTATTAAAGTAAATCAACCCCCCCTTCATCACCACCTTAGTTAGGGAAAAATAATAAAATTAAAAAAATGTATTTATTTCCATTTGCCCATTAGGGTTAGGACTACGATTAGGGGTAGGGTTAGGGCTAGGATTAGGGGTAGGGTTGGGGTTAGGGCTAGGGTTAGGGTTAGGGCTAGGTTTATGGCTAGGTATAGGGCTAGGGTTAGGGATTCTGTTAGAATTGGGGGTTTCCATTGTTTAGGCACATCAGGGGCTCTCCAAACGCGACATAGCGTTCGATCTCAATTCCAGACAATTCTGCGTTGAAAAAGTAAAACAGTGCTCCTTCCCTTCCGAGCTCTCCTGTGTGCCCAAACGGTGGTTCCCCCCCACATATGGGGTATCAGCGTACTCAGGAGAAATTGGACAACGACTCTTTGGGTCCAATTTCTCCTGTTACCCTTGGGAAAATACAAAACTGGGGGCTAAAAAATTATTTGTGTGGGAAAAAATTTTGCATTGCCCCAACAGTGGTTTACCCCCACATATGGGGTATCGGCGTGCTCAGGACAAATTGTACAACAACTTTTGGGGTCCATTTTCTCCTGTTACCCTTGGTAAAATAAATCAAATTGGAGCTGAAGTAAATTTTGTGTGAAAAAGTTAAATGTTCATTTTTATTTAAACATTCCAAAAATTCCTGTGAAACACCTGAAGGGTTAATAAACTTCTTGAATGTGGTTTTGAGCACCTAGATGGGTGCAGTTTTTAGAATGGTGTCACACTTGGTTATTTTTTATCATATCGACCCCTCAAAATGACTTCAAATAAGATGTGGTCCCTAAAAAAATGGTGGTGTAAAAATGAGAAATTGCTGGTCAACTTTTAACCCTTATAACTCCCTAATAAAAAAAATTTGGGTTCCAGAATTGTGCTGATGTAAAGTAGACATGTGGGAAATGTTACTTATTAAGTATTTTGTGTGACGCATTTCTGTGATTTAAGGGCATAAAAATTCAAAGTTGGAAAATTGAAAAATTTTCGCCAAATTTTCCTTTTATTCACAAAGAGAACAGCAACGACCAATCTGCGACGGGCACAGTCCGGAAGAAAATGGCCGCTCCTTACTCCCCGCAGTCAGTGCCCGGCGCCCGCATACTCCCCTCCAGTCACCGCTCACACAGGGTTAATGCCGGCTGTAACGGACCGCGGTATGCTGCGAGTAACGCACTCCATAACCACTGCTATTAACCCTGTGTCCCCCCAACTTTTTACTATTGATGCTGCCTATGCAGCATCAATAGTAAACAAATGTAATGTTAACCCCTTAGTGACAGAGCCAATTTGGTACTTAATGACAGGCCAATTTTTGCAATTCTGACCACTCACTTTGAGGTTATAACTCTGGAACGCTTCAACGGATCCCGCTGATTCTGAGATTGTTTTTTCGTGACATATTGTACTTCATGTTAGTGGTAACATTTCTTCGATATTACTTGCGATTATTTATGAAAAAAACGGAAATATGGCGAAAATTTTTAAAATTTTGCAATTTTCAAACTTTGTATTTTTATGCCCTTAAATCAGAGAGATATGTCACGAAAAATAGTTAATAAATAACATTTCCCACATGTCTACTTTACATCAGCACAATTTTGTAAACAAAATTTTTTTTTGTTAGGGAGTTATAAGGGTTAAAAGTTGACCAGCAATTTCTCATTTTTACAACACCATTTTTTTTTAGGGACCACATCACATTTGAAGTCATTTTGAGGGGTCTATATGATAGAAAATAATGAAGTGTGACACCATTCTAAAAACTACACCCCTCAAGGTTCTCAAAACCACATTCAAGAAGTTTATTAACCCTTTACGTGCTTCACAGGAACTGAAACAATGTGGAAGGAAAAAATGAACATTTAACTTTTTTTTGCAAACATCTTAATTAAGAACCATTTTTTTTATTTTCACAAGTGTAAAAACAGAAATGTAACCATAAATTTTGTTATGCAATTTCTCCTGAATACGCCAATACCCCATATGTGGGGGTAAACCACTTTTTGGGCGCACCGCAGAACTTAGAAGTGAAGGAGCGCCGTTTGACTTTTTCAATGCAGAATTGGCTGGAATTGAGATCGGACACCATGTCACGTTTAGAGAGCCCCTGATGTGCCTAAACAGTGGAAACCCCCCACAAGTGACACCATTTTGGAAACTAGACCCCTTAAGGAACTTATCTAGATGTGTGGTGAGCACTTTGAACCCCCAAATGCTTCACAGAAGTTTATAACGTAGAGCCGTGAAAATAAAAAAATCGCTTTTGTTTACACAAAAATGATCTTTTTGCCCACAAATTCTTATTTTCACAAGGGTAACAGGAGAAATTAGACCAGAAAAGTTGTTGTGCGATTTCTCCTGAATACGTCGATACCCCATATGTGGGGGTAAACCACTGTTTGGGCGCACCGCAGAGCTTGGAAGTGAAGGAGCGCCGTTTTACTTTTTCAATGTAGAATTGGCTGGAATTGAGATTGGACGCCATGTCGCGTTGTGGAAACCCCCCACAAGTGACCCCATTTTTGAAACTAGACCCCTTAAGAAACATATCTAGATGTGTGGTGAGCACTTTGAACCCCCCATGTGCTTCACAGAAGTTTATAATGCAGAGCCGTGAAAATAAAAAATATTTTTTTTTTCCACAAAAAAGATTTTTTAGCCCCCAAGTTTTTATTTTCACAAGGGTAACAAGAGAAATTGGACCCCAAAAGTTGTTGTCCAATTTGTCCTGAGTATGCTGGTACCCCATATGTGGGGGTAAACCACTGTTTGGGCGCACGGCAGAGCTCGGAAGGAAGGAGCGCCGTTTTGGAATGCAGACTTTGATAGAATGGTCTGCGGGTATTATGTTGCGTTTGCAGAGCCCCTGATGTACCTAACCAGTAGAAACCCTCCACAAGTGACCCCATTTTGGAAAGTAGACCCCCCATGGAACTTATCTAGATGTGTGGTGAGAACTTTGAATGCCCAAGTGCTTCACAGAAGTTTAGAATGCAGAGTCGTGAAAATAAAAAATATTTTTTTTTCCACAAAAAAGATATTGTAGCCCCCAAGTTTTTATTTTCACAAGGGTAACAAGAGAAATTGGACCCCAGAAGTTGTTCAATTTATCCCGAGTACGCTGATGCCCCATATGTGGGGGTAACCCACTGTTTGGGCGCACGGCAGAGCTCAGAAGGGAGGGAGCACCATTTGACTTTTTGAGCGCAAAATTGGCTGTCGTGTTTGGAGACCCCCTGATGTACCTAAACAGTGGAAATCCCCCAATTCTAGCTCCAACCCTAATCCCAACCCAAGCCATAATCCTAATCACTAACCCTAATGATAATCACAACCATTACCCCAAAACAACCCTAATGTCAACCCTAACCATAACCCTAATCAAAACCCTAAATCCAACACACCCCAATCCTAATCTCAACCCTAACCTCAAACCTAACCCTAATCCCAATACACCCCTAATCACAACCCTAACCTTAACCCTAATCCCAAACCTAACCCTAATCCCAAGCGTAACCCTAATGCCAACCCTAACCCTAATACCAACCCTAATCCAAACCCTAACCCTAATCCCAGCTCTAACCCTAACTTTAGCCCCAACCCTAGCCCTATCTTTAGCCCCAACCCTAACCCTAGCCCTAAGGCTGCTTTCACACTTGCGTCGTTTGGCATCCGTCGCAATCCGTCGTTTTGGACAAGAAACGGATCCTGCAAATGTGCCCGCAGGATGCGTTTTTTGCCCATAGACTTGTATTGCCGACGGATCGTGACGGATGGCCACACGTCGCGTCCGTCGTGCACTGGATCAGTTGTGTTTTGGCGGACCGTCGGCACAAAAAAAACGTTCAATGAAACGTTTTTTTGTACGTCGCATCCGCCATTTCTGACCGCACATGCGTGGCCGTAACTCCGCCCCCTCCTCCCCAGGACATAGATTGGGCAGCAGATGCGTTGAAAAACTACAGCTGCTGCCCACGTTGTGCACAATTTTCACAACGTGCGTCGGTATGTCGGGCCGACGCATTGCGACGGCCCCGTACCGACGAAAGTGTGAAAGAAGCCTAACCCTAAATTTAGCCCCAACCCTAACCCTAAATTTAGCCCCAACCCTAACCCTAAATTTAGCCCCGACCCTAACCCTAGCCCTAACCCTACCCCTAACCTTACCCCTACCCCTAACCCTACCCTTACCCCTACCCCTAACCCTACCCCTAACCCTACCCCTAACCCTACCCCTAACCCTACCCCTAACCCTAATTTTAGCCCCAACTGCTGTTCTCCTGCCGGCCGGCAGATGGAGACAGATGGCGGGCGCACTGCGCATGCGCCCGCCATTTTCTTCTGACGGCGGCCATGAGGAGCAGCAAGAGGATCCAGGGACACAGGTGAGTATTGTAGGGTCCCCGAATCCCCCTATTTCTCTGTCCTCTGATGTGCGATCACATCAGAGGACAGAGAATTACACTTTACTTTTTTTTTTTTTGTGGTCGCCGGTAAACAGTTAATTACTGGCGATCGCAAAACAGGGGTCGGTAAAACCGACCCCGATCATGCTCTTTGGGGTCTCGGCTACCCCCGGCAGCCGAGACCCCAAAGATTCTCGCGGGGCCGGCCGGCGGGCGCACTGCGCATGCGCCCGCCATTTTTAAGATGGCGGCGCCCACCGGGAGCCACGAGGAGCATCGGGGGAGCTAGGTGAGTATTGGGGGGCCACCTGGGACCCCTTTTCTCTGTCCTCCGATGTGCGATCACATCGGAGGACAGAGAAATTAAAAAGAGATCGCTTTTTTTTTTTGCGATCGCCGGTAAACGGTTAATTACCGGCGATCGCAAATGCGGGGTGGGTTAAAACCCCCCCGAATCATGTTCTCTGGGGTCTCGGCTACCCCCGGCAGCCGAGACCCCGGAGAAAATCGGCCTCAGGGGGGCGCTATTCACTTTTTCCACAGCGCCGTTAATTAACGGCGCTGTGGTTTAAGTACTCTTAGCGGCCGCCGTTAAAAGGCGTATCGGCGGTCGCTAAGGGGTTAAAAATAATGAAAAAACAAAAAACCTGCTATTCTCACACTCCGTAGTCCGCCGAGCCTTTCGCGCCGGCCACCATCTTCCGATCCCGGCGATGCATTGCGAAATTACCCAGAAGACATCTGGGTATTTTCACAATGCGTCCTGGGAATAGAAGACGGCGGCATCCGCGCGCGTATCGCCGGAGCTTCGGTGGATCCTAGGGGGTGAGTATATAACTATTTTTTATTTTAATTATTTTTTTTAACAGGATATGGTGCCCACACTGCTGTATACTACGTGGGCTGTGTTAGATACCGCGTGGCTGCTATACTGCTATATACTACATAGGCAGTGTTATATACTGCATTGGCTGTGTGATATACACCGTGGTCTGTGCTATATATTACGTGGCCACTGTTATATATTGCGTGGGCAGTGTTATATACTACGTGGCTGCTATATACTGTGTGGGCAGTGTTATATACTACATGGCTGCTATATACTGCGTGGGCTGTGCTATATATTACGTGGCCAGTGTTATATACTACGTGGCCTGTGTAATATACTACGTCGCCTGTGTTATATACTGCGTGGCTTCTATATACTGCGTGGGCTGTGTTATATAGTACGTGGCTGTGTTATATACTGTGTGGCCACTGTAATATTTATATTTTGCGTGGCCTGTATTAACGCATCTGGTATTCTACAATATGTATGTATATAGCAGCCACATAGTATATAGCACAGGCCACGTAGAATTTGTCTGCTATATACTACATGGCTCCTATATACTACGTGGCCTGTGCTATATACTATATGGCTGCTATATACATACATAAATACATATTCTAAAATACCCGATGCGTTAGAATCGGGCCACCATCTAGTAACCTCATAAAGGGTCAGATTTGTAAAAATTGGCCCGGTCATTAACGTGCAAACCACCCTTGGGGCTTAAGGGGTTAAGTGGGCCGCCACAAGCTTGGGCTTTCTCTCTCCCTCTTTCCGCTCTGGAACGTGTGTCTGTGGATCTGTTTTTTTTAAGCTTTTGGGCATATTTATGATGAGCCTGATAGTGCGTCTGGCTCAGGATATGGTGATGAGTGTGACACAGGGGAAGCACTCAGCATAATGGTTCTGTTCCGAGTTCAGACGCTGGGCCGCAGAGATATCTTGGAATGACGCCGGTTTGAGATGGTTGTTCCACAGGGGCCTGTCCAACCGCTTGCCAGGACGCACTAGCGCTGCATCCTCCCCCCGATACCCTGTAGGACGCCATGACCCAAGCTGTCCGTATGGACCGAAGGCTCCGCGCCAGAGGGGTTATGCAGCAGGAAACCCCTTCATACCCCAGCCTTGGCGACATCTCTGCTATTCCAGAACCCATGGAAGTGGGAGCCATCTCTGTTAATGAAAGAGAGTGGAGGCGCCGCAGAGATAACCAGCTATGCTTTTACTGTGGAACATATAAAGAAAAGTAATGGGCTATAAGCCCTAGCCAGCTCACTGACGGCCACAAGTGTACGGGACTCCGTAGGACTTGACGTGGTTCAGCAGGAATACAAAGGTATATGTTCCAGCTCCTAAAACAATTTGTATTTTTACTGTGGAGCCTCTGGACACTGGAAAAAGGACTCTCCCTCTTGCCTGTTTTCAGCTAAGATGTCGGGAAATGCCTAAGTCTGGGTAATGATCGAGAAGGTTGCCCAGACTACCCGGTACAATATTCCTCGTTTGCTAAAATCCTTCTCTAGGTGGAGTTGGAACTTGGTGGTGGTTCCATTGTGACGACTGCTGTTGTTGATTGTGGTTCCATCATCAATTTAATTGACTCTCGTGTTGTGACTCTTAATAATATAGGGACAGTCAGGCTTGAGTCTTCAGTCAAGGTGATGGCTATTGACTCCTCTCCTCTCACCCGGAGAGGTATCCGTTTCATGTACGAAGTTTTTTCTCTTAGAGTGGGACCGGCTCATGTGGAAAAATAAACTGTTTTGGACAATTTGCCTTCGGGTCTGGTTTTAGGTAGGCCTTGGCTTCAACGCCATAACCCTATTATCGATTGGGTAACTGGGGAGATAGTCCAATGGGGGGTTAATTGTAACAGTCTGTGTTGTAATTCTGTGCTGTTAACCACGCCTTTAAAATCTGTATCTGTGTTATCTGTCAGTCTGGAGGGTATTCCGGAATACCTGAGAGACTTTGAAGACGTGTTCTCCGAAAGCGAGGCTGAGCCACTTCCACCACATAGACCTTTTGATTGCGCTATTGACTTAATTCCTGGAGCCAAACTGCTCAAGGCTCGTCTGTTTAATCTGTCTGGGCCTGAGCACCAAGCCATAACAGAATATACTACTGAGAGCCTCCGCAAAGCGCATATTCGCCCTTCTGTGTCACCTGTAGCTGCAGGTCTTTTTTTCATTAAGAAAAAAAATGGTGGTTTGCGGCCGTGCCTCGACTTTCGGGAACTGAACAAGATCACTGTCAGAAACACATATCCACTCCCCTTCATCCCGGATCTGTGTAACCAACTTTCGGGGGGCCAAATGGTTTTCCAAGCTTGATTTGCGGGTGCTTATAACCTTATAAGGGTTTATGAAGGGGATGAGTGGAAAACGGCGTTCCTCATGACAGAAGGATTGTTTGTCAGACCGAAGGGCATGACCAGGTTTTCAAACGCTCTTGCGATCTTTCAAAATGTTATTAATGTCATTTTTTCTGATCTTATTGGATGTTTTGTGGTCATTTATCTGGATGACATCCTAGTGTACTCCTCAGATAGTCAAACCCATTTGCATTATCTACGAACAGTTCTTCTGAGACTTAGAGAAAATCACTTGTATGCTAAGTTGGAGAAATGTGCATTTTTTGTACAAGAGTTGTCCTTTTTGGTTCTAATTGTTTCTGGAGAAGGTTTTCGTATGGACCTAAAAAAGGTTCAGGGTTTTACTGATTGGGCTCAACCTCATGATCTAAAGGGTTTGCAACGTTTTCTGGGCTTTGCTAACTACTACTGAAAGTTCATTCGCAGGTGGTTAAGCCCCTGACTGATCTCACACTCAAGGGGGCTGATGTGAAGAATTGGTCAACGTTTGCGAAAAATTCTTTTGTGACTTTAAATAAGTATTTTATTTCCGCCCCAGTGTTAGTCCAACCAAATCCATCAAGACCTTTTATTGTCGAGGTCGACGCTTCTGAGGTGGGTGTGGGGGCAGTTTTGTCTCAGGGTCCCAGTACCCTGACCAACCTCAAGCTTTCTAAAAAAAATTCTCGTTCGCCGAGAGAAATTACAATTTGAAAAACGGAGGCATTTTTTTGAGGGGGCTATTCATTTTGTCACTGTGATCACCGATCATAAAAATTTAGCCTACATTGAGTCTGCCAAAAGAATGCCCCCCAGGCAGGCCCGGTGGTTGCTTTTTTTTCCCGATTTAAATTTACCATCACCTTCTGCCCTGGATCTATGACTGTTAAGGTGGATGCATTGTCCTGAAGCTTTGATTCTGTGTCTGCTCCTGAACCTCCAACCTCCGTTCTTCAGCCAGGGGTGGTGGTGGACGAAACCTCGTCTGATTTGGAGAGGGAAATTTTTGAAGCCCAGGCACTGGCTCCCAGTAATAAACCTAGGAGTAAATTGTTTGTACCGGAACATTTCCATATTAGACTCCTGCGGGAGTTTCATGAGTCTGTATTGAGTGCTCATCATGGGATTTTGGCCACTCCGGGGGACTGTTGCCAGGGTTTTCTGGTGGCCCTCTTTGTTTACAGATGTTAAAAAGTTTGTGTCTGCGTATGGGGTTTGTGCCCGTCCTAAAAATTCTCATTGCTGGCCGGGGAATTGGTGCCTTTGCCAATTCCGGATAGACCCCTTTGCCAATTCCAGATGGAGATTGGACACATTTGTCCATGGACTTTATCACTAATCTCTCTCCTTCCAGGGGCAACTCCGTTGTGTGGGTGGTAGATAGATTCTCCAAACAGGCTCATTTTGTACCTCTGCCCACTTTACCAACTGCTGAAACATTGGCCAGGTTGTTTGTGCTGCATGTGGTCCGCCCTCATGGGGTGCCCGTGAATGTGGTTCCTGACAGAGGGGTATAGTTTGTGGCCAAGTTTTGGAGGGCTTTCTGTAAGACGTTGTGAATCACATTGTCTTTTTCCTCTGCTTATCACCCAGAGTCTAATGGGCAAACCGAACGCACTAACCAGTCCTTAGAGCAGATTCTAAGATGTTTTGGCATATTCCAGACAGGATGACTGGTGTGAGGTGTTGGCCATGGCAGCGTTTGCTTTCAACAGTCGGGTGAGTCAGTCCATGGGGATGTCTCCCTTCCTGATCAACTATGAGTTTAACCCTCATTTTGGGGAGTTTTCTCCCATGGATTCAGGTTGCCCAGGGGCATGGATTCAGGTTGCCCAGCTTCCTGCCTCCTTTAAGGCTATGTGCACACGTTCAGGTTTTTTTGCGCTAAAAATGCTATAAAAACTCATTAAAAACGCATACATTATGCATTCTATCATTTAGAATGCATTCTGCATGTTTTGTGCACATGGAAGCGTTTTTTTCCACGAAAAAAAAACGCATCGCGGTAAAAAAATGAGCATGTTCATTATTTTTGCGGATTTTCTGCGTTTTTCCCGCAATTCTATGCATTTGGGAAAAAACGCACAAAAAAGGCACCAAAAACGCGTGAAAGACTCGGTAAAATCGCAGTAAAAACGCATGCGGATTTCTGGCAGAAATGTCCGTTTTTTGTCAGGAAAATTTCTGCATGAAATCCTGACGTGTGCACATACCCTAAAATTTCTAACGTTTTTCACAGATCTCTCTTAAAGCCTTTGGGAGCGGTTGAGGAGGACTTCTTGTCTGTCACTTCACCAGTGTTGGTGGAGGGTCAGCTGGAGTATGAGGTGGGGCGTATCGTGGACTCCCGGTGGGTGCGTCGGAATCTTTAGTATCTGGTGCATTGGAAGGGGTATGCTCTGGAGGATCTGTCATGGGTTCGGCCAGTTTGGTGCTTGCAGATCGGTTGGTTCGGGCCTTCCATGCCAGACATCTGGAGAAGTCTGGGAGTCTAGTGGCCCCCTGTTAAGGGGGGCGGTACTGTCATGGTTGTGGAGACAGAGTTTCTTCCCTGTCCTCTCAGGGTTAACTTTGTGTAGCCTCTTTTTGGACTTGGGAAGGATATACAGTACAGACCAAAAGTTTGGACACACCTTCTCATCTAAAGATTTTTCTGTATTTTCATGACTATGAAAATTGTACATTCACACTGAAGGCATCAAAACTGTGACTTAACACATGTGGAATTATATATATATATATATATATATATATATATATATATATATATATATATATATATATATATATATATACACTATGGCCCTTACACAGCCTGGAGGTGTGTTTGAGTTCATTGTCTTGTTGAAAAATAAATGAAGGTCCAACTAAACGCAAACTGGATGGAATAGCATGCCGCTGCAAGATGCTGTGGTAGCCATGCTGGTTCAGTAAGCCTTCAATTTTGAATAAATCGCCAACAGTGTCACCAACAAAGCACCCCCACACCATCACACCTTCTCCTCCATGCTTTAGGCTGGGAACCAGGCATGTAGAGTCCATCCGTTCACCTTTTCTGCGTCGCACAAAGACACAGTGGTTGGAACCAAAGATCTCAAATTTGGACTCATCAGACCAAAACACAGATTTCCACTGGTGTAATGTCCATTCCTTGTGTTCTTTAGCCCAAACAAATCTCTTCTGCTTGTTGCCTGTCCTTAGCAGTGGTTTCCTAGCAGCTATTTTAACATGAAGGCCTGCTGCACAAAGTCTCCTCTTAAGGCCGGGATCACATATACGCGAGATACGGCCGAGTCTCGCCGGTGAAAACCCAGCTCTGGCATCGGCAATCCGGAGCGGAGCGTGCAGCCGCACAGGAATACATGCAGCTGCACGCTCCGCTCCGGAGTGCCGGCGCCAGAGGAGGGATTTCACCTGCGAGACTCGGCCGTATCTCGCATATGTGTGATCCCGGCCTAACAGTTGTTGTACACATGTGTCTGCTGCTAGAACTCTGTGTGGCATTGACCTGGTCTCTAATGTGAGCTGCTGTTAACCTGCGATTTATGAGGCTGGTGACTCGGATAAACTTATCCTCAGAAGCAGAGGTGACTCTTGGTATTTCTTTCCTGGGGCGGTCCTCATGTGAGCCAGTTTCTTTGTAGCACTTGATGGTTCTTGCCACTGCACTTGGGGACACTTTAAAAGTTTGCCCAATTTTTTGGACTGACTGACCTTCATTTCCTAAAGTAATGATGGCCACTTGTTTTTCTTTACTTAGCTGCTTTTTTCTTGCCATAACACAAATTCTAACAGTCTATTCAGTAGGACTATCAGCTGTGTATCCACCAGACTTCTGCACAACACAACTGATGGTCCCAACCCCATTTATAAGGCAAGAAATCCCACTAACTAAGCCTGACAGGGCACACTTGTGAAGTGAAAACCATTCCCAGTGACTACCTCTCGAAGCTCATCAAGAGAATGCTAAGAGTGTGCAAAGCAGTCATCAAAGCAAAAGGTGGCTACTTTGAGGAACCTAGATTATAAGACATAATTTCAGTTGTTTCACAGTTTTTTGTTAAGTATATAATTCCACATGTGTTAATTCATAGTTTAGATGCCTTCCATGTGAATGTACAATTTTTATAGTCATAGTCAAAATACAGAAAAATCTTTAAATGAGAAGGTGTGTCCAAACTTTTGGTCTGTACTGTATATACCCCTCCTCCCCCCCCCCCCCCCGGGATTCCTTGTCAGTTATACACTCCCTTTCTGTCTGTATTTCTGACCCCCTGGTGTTGATTGCCTGATATGTATGACCTGTTTTGTTTTCTGGTTCTGTACTTTGTTCTGTGATCTTATAGTTACCGGCTCATCTGGCTCTGACCTTCTGGCTTGATCATTCGGACACCGCACCTGCCTGCCTCGCTTGTACCTCACCTCTATCTCCGGCTTTCTGACTTTTGGCTATGTCCTGACTTCCCTTTTCGTCTCACCCGTCGGCACCTTCTTGACTGCGGCTTACTCTGACTTCTCTCCGGTATCGCCATTCCCCGTGGCTATCCGGTGTCCGGCTCCACCCCTTGCCACTCCCTCGGGGGTCACGTGCTCCAGGTCCTGCGCTTAGACCGGTAAGCTCACTGCTGCTCTCCTCTCCCATCTCTAGATCCCTAGATCTCTGTGCGCAGATCCCAGCAGTAAGTCGGCGACCGGGATCGCGACAATACATTTTTCAATGGACAAAATTCAGACCTAAAATGCGGTCATGTGATTGAACCCTGAGGCAGTTTTTAATTATTGTTGGCTCCTACCCCTCCCTTTATAATTGTAGGATTCTATCCTGAGAGAGGCATATTTGATAAATATTAGGTTTAGGGTTCTATCTAAGAAAGGTACATCATGTTGCGGTTGGTGGGCTCTCATGAATTGGTCAATTTGTGACAATTTTCTAAGTGTATTTTATGTACCAGCAATGTAGTCCAAAACTTATATATTCAATGTTTGCAAACATCTCAGCGCTTAGAGTGCTGCTGCATGCTTTTGTTTTACATTATGCATCTGTTCACACTTGCTTTAAATGGATCGATAGTTTGATATATTGATCTATCTATCATATACGTCGGATTGATCTGCTTTTCCCCACCTTGCACAATTGATTGAAAGTTTTCCAAAACGTGTAATAGTCAGTTATGATCCTATGCGTTGAGTTTACCATGGACATACTGTTAGTAAAAATGTTACATCCTGTCTTATGTCACGAATACTTTGCACCGGCCACTTAGCTGATGTGTCATTTTCTTCCAGAATTCATTAGCCATCTTCTAAGCGCACTGCGTCTTTTTTGTCCAGGATGGAAAATTACCGATTTGTGCATAGAGCGTTAAACTAAAGGAACAAAAGATAAATCTGGCATCATTTTAAGTGCAAAGAATGTAGAGCCACAGATTTGTCACAGCTCATAGAAAATTAAGGCTACAATTACTCTTTTGTACAAGGGGCAGCGCACAATATGGACATGTATATTAATCGCGTTGTCATTTAAATGAGAACAAACACCCAATGAATATTTTTGAATATAATGCTCTTTGCTTATCCACTTTCCATCGACGTAGGATTGAATATTCATTTTTTTCATGCCTGAATTTACAGATGATGTTTCCACCTATGAATAATTATATAGGGTTAGGAGTTTCCAGATGATCTCTGCATTCTTTGTTGGAACGGTCTAATTTCTGTCTATTGTAAAAACATATTACAAATGGGAAATGGCTCATTTTGGATACACTCGCACAACAATACAATAATGTGACAATCGATGAATACTAAGCAGACAGATTAAATTTATCGCTACCTGGAAACGCCAACTAAAGTTTGAGTTCCAAGTAGATCATCGTTTGCTGCCTGCAAAAGGAAGCAATAGATTTTTATTTCTTATTATTGCTCATTGTAATGTGACTAGTACTACAGACTTGTGAATCTGTGCACTGTGCGCTCTGACAGGATTCTCTTGTACCGGTAGCAGGCAGTTGCGTGTCCAGAAGTATACAAATTACATACACAGGTTTACATGCTGACTAGACGTGCACGGCCTCACTCGGTGCAAGTACATCTAGTCGGAATGTGGCTAGAGGCATGTAAATAGCATACTTGCAGTCATATAACCGCTTGCCTCCGGCCCCGGAAAAACCTGATCACTTGCACTGTGCGTGATTGTAAGGATTCACAACTCTACAGTTACATAGAGTGACTGAACACTTGAGCCCCAAGTCTGCACAACCCCTTGTACTGCATCGGTAGAACACTTATGCAGTGGTGAAGCAGTGACCCAGCAAAGCTCAAAGCAGAACATCTCTTTAATGTTCAACTCATGTAAACACCGCACACGATATCCTCCAGATCGCAGCCGGGAACCATATCTTCTGGATTACAGTCACTAAGCATGCCAGTCCACCTCTGACCTGTTGCCATGGGTGACTGCACCGCTGTGTTAATGTCTCTTTACTCACAGCATTATGCAGTACACTATATCCTCCAGGTCGCAGCTGGGAACAATATCCTCCAGTTTACAGTCACTAAACACGCCAGTCCACGTCCTGAGACCAGTTGCCATGGGTGACTGCGCCGCTGTGTACGCTGTGGGTGCCAGGCTTTTCAGATGCCTTGGCTGTTTGGCTCCGCTGGCCTGTGTTGCCTCACAAAGGCGGAGCTCTGCAAAGCCTCCAGCTCTGTACTCCTGCCAAAACCAGACTGACACTGACTCTGAACCTGACCCACCCAGACGCTATACTGTGGGGGGGTTTAACTAGCAACCTGTGGCCTTCAGCCACATGGAAAACCCGGCCAGGAATGAAATGGACTGCACCACTACCATCCTGTAGTTCATTTCAAAACACAAAAACCCAGCAGGTTTTCTTAAATCTGCCCTGGACAAATAGTTTGTCCAGCACTAACACTTTTTATTTCGCATTGCAATCACAGCTATCCCTGTGACTGCAATGCACTCCCCATGGCCTCAATACGCCTCCATGGGGGAACATAAAGTGACCCTCACATGTAACATCAGTCACTGCCTCACACCCTTTAAGGGGGGAATGTTCACACAAGTTCCCCCCTCCTCCAGTGTGTTTGAAATAAGTCCATTCCTCAAAACGCTGAAAAAAATACTCACAAAAGAATTGACCTAATTAGTTTTTTTTGGAAAAACGACTTTCTGTTCACATGTTCAGGCTTTTGAACTTTTTTGTAAATGCTTTAGGTTTCTTAAAAACAGTTGCAAAAAGTGATAGGACCGTTCTTCAGGAGTTTTTCTGCTAAAGACGCTCCATACTATACAATAGAAGTTAACGGGAAGGCTCAAAATATGCCAGGAAGTTTGTAGTGCGTTGTAAGCAATTTAAGCTAAAAAAAAGTTGAGTTTTATTTTTTCTTTTGGCTTAAAAAAACATGAGGAAACGGCCAATAAAACGATGCCCCAAAAATTTGGAAAAAACATTCACCAAAGAATGTTGGCGTAAAAAAAGCAGTAATGAAGGGATTCATGAAATCACCCAAAAGCGCTATAAAAATGTTTCAGGACAAAAACTGACAAGTAGTTATGATTTTTGTGCTGACACGTTCCAGAAGAAAAACAGACATGTGAACAGCACCATAGACTTCTTTGTGCAATGTGGTAAGGATTCTGCGACTATCCCTTCTTAGTTTTTGGTATAACCTTTTGATGAACATATATAAATTTTGTTTAGCTTGGACAATGGTCCCTCTCTACCACTGTTCTTTTTTGAGGCTTCCTTTTTCTGTGTTGCTAATTTTTTCATTTATTTTTAATTTTTTGGTTTTCATTTTTTTCTCTTCCTTTTGTCATGGTCTGAGTGTAGGATTCCTTATTCTTTTATTAGTCCCTTTTAGTTTGAGAAATCTTTTTGGGCTGAATCTGAGGTTAAGACATGTTCCCTTTTTTTGTATACTTCAGGCAATTTTTCAATTTTCTCAACATATATTCACAGTTTAATGATGAAAGCGAAATGTCTATTATTTTAAATTGCAGTCATTAATAAAGATAAAAACAGTCATTCATCAAAGTGCCAAGTTTCATATTCCCTGCATTATGGGATAGGATCCTACTTGAGCACCTGTACGCCAAAAGTGCCATGGTTGTCTATCAGTAGAATTGCTACTCCAGTCAACAATTGGAGTAGCACATCTGGCATAGAAAATGCTGGCACGTTTTGGTAAATTTGATGGGAGGATGTGGAATATACTTCCTCCCCGGCTTCACCTTATCTTCACCCATTTTGGTGGAGCTTATTCAAACTGGGGTGAGAATG
Source organism: Ranitomeya imitator (assembly GCF_032444005.1). NCBI lineage: Eukaryota > Metazoa > Chordata > Amphibia > Anura > Dendrobatidae > Ranitomeya > Ranitomeya imitator. The sequence goes on along the minus strand of NC_091282.1, from coordinate 720,538,513 downwards.
CTAAAAGCTGCAACATTTTGCACAACTAATTTTCAAAGTTTTCAAAACTTTTACACCAGTTTTTTTTGGCGTAAAATCTTCAATGAATCACTGCTTTTGTGTTTACAGTTTTCATTGTACGATAAAAATGACCTGGCAACAAACTTTTCCAGATCAGTATGATTACAGTAATACCAAGGTGCATAAACTGGGATTTTTTATTCCTATTTGGGAAAATAATAAATTTGCATGAAGAGCAACATTTTGCTTAAAATCGCTATTTTCGGAGACCCATAATTTTTTTTTTACATTTCTGTCAAATGGACCTTTGTTACACTGTGTGCAGAATTATTTTTCAAGTTGTATTTTGATCACGATACTTTTTATACATGTTGTCCTACTCCAAGCTGTTCAGGCTTGAGAGCCAACCACCAATTAAGTAAATCAGGGGATGTGCATCTCTGTAATGAGGAGGGGTGTTGTCTAATGAAATCAAAACCCTATATAAGGTGTGCTTAATTATTAGGCAACTTCCTTTCCTTTGGCAAAATGGATCAGAAAAGAGATTTGATGGGCTCTGAAAAGTCCAAAATTGTGAGATGTCTTGCAGAGGGATGCAGTAGTCATGAAATTGCCAAGCTTTTGAAGCGTGATCACCGAACAATTAAGCGTTTCATGGCAAATAGCCAACAGGGTTATGAGAAGCGTGTTGGGCAAAAAAGGCGCAAAATAACTGCCCAGGAATTGAGGAAAATAAAGCGTGAAGCTGCCAAGATGCCATTTGCCACCAGTTTTGCCATATTTCAGGGCTGCAATGTTACTGGAGTAACAAAAAGCACAGGGTGTGCGATACTCGGGACATGGCCAAAGTAAGGAATGCTGAAAAACGACCACCTTCGAACAAGAAACATAGGATAAAACGTCAAGACTGGGACAAGAAATATCTTAAGACTGACTTTTCAAAGGTTTTATGGACTGATGAAATCAGAGTGACTCTTGATGGGCCAGATGGATGGGCCAGAGGTTGGATCAGTAAAGGGCAGAGAGCTCCACTCCGACTCAGATGCCAACAAGGTGGAGGTGGGGTACTGGTATGGGCTGGTATCATCAAAGATGAACTTGTGGGACCTTTTCGGGTTGAGGATGGAGTGAAGCTCAACTCCCAGACCTACTGCCAGTTTCTGGAAGACAACTTCTTCAAGCAGTGGTACAGAAAGTAGTCGGTATCGTTCAAGAAAAACATGATTTTCATGCAGGACAATGCTCCATCACATGCCTCCAACTACTCCACAGCGTGGCTGGCCAATAAAGGTCTCAAAGTAGAAAAAATAATGCAATGGCCCCCTTGTTCACCTGATCTGAACCCCATTGAGAACCTGTGGTCCCTCATGAAATGTGAGATCTACAGGGAGGGAAAACCGTACACCTCTCGGAACAGTGTCTGGGAGGCTGTGGTGGCTGCTGCACCCAATGTTCATCGTAAACAGATCAAGCAACTGACAGAATCTATGGATGGAGGCTGCTGAGTGTCATCAAAAAGAAAGGTGGCTATATTGGCCACTAATTTTTGGGGGGTTTGTTTTTGCACGTCTGAAATGTTTATTTCTAAATTTTGTGCAGTTATATTGGTTTACCTGGTGAAAATAAACAAGTGAGATGGGAATATATTTGGTTTTTATTAAGTTGCCTAATAATTATGCACAGTAATAGTTACCTGCACAAACAGATATCCTCCTAAGTTAGCCAAATCTAAAAAATAACCCACTCCAACTTCCAAAAATATTAAGCTTTGATATTTATGATTCTTTTGGGTTGATTTAGAACATAGTTGTTGATCAATAATAAAAATAGTTTTTTCTAAAATACAACTTGCCTAATAATTCTGCACACAGTGTAGTGCTTGCTTTTTTTCCAAGGCAAACTATAGTTTTTAGCTATACCATTTTGGGGTGCATACATACATAAATGTTTTTTATTGCATTTTGTAAGGATGTGTGGCAACAAAACACAAACAGATATTCTGGTGTTTTGATTTCTGTTCTCTTTACGGCGTTTCCTCTATGGGTTGATTAATTCTATATTTTGATTGGACATTTACAAATGTGGTGATGCCAAATATGCTTAGGCCAGGTTCACATTGCGTTAACAGCAGCCCGTTCAACACATGCATTAATGGGCTGCTGTTAACGCAAGTGCCAATGTGTCACATCGCTAGCGCAGATAGAGCTAGCAGATGCTCTATCTGCGCTAGCAGTGACGGACCCGGAAACGCTGCAACCCGCGTCCCAGGGTCCGTCACTCAATGATGGCACATCTCTAGGGCACGCCCATTGTGGGCGTGTGCTAGCAATGCGTCCGGCATTGGACTCAGTCGGCGTTAAAGGACTACGTTACACCGCGTTATGCCGCGGTGTAACGTAGTCCGTCTAACGGACGCCAGTAACGTAATGTGAACCCAGACTAATCTTTTTATTTCTTCATCATTAAAGGAGGCAAGTGATTCAAATTTTTGTATATTTTTAGCCTTTTTATATTTTATTTACATTTTTTCATGCCTGTAGGGGACCACAATCTGTGATCATATGATTGCTTCTATATATTGCAGTATTACTGTATGGCAGCATATAAATTACTTGACCTTCTCCTAAGAAGCCCAATGTCTGGGCTTTATAGGAAGACTAAGATGGCAGCCGTGGGGGCTTTTAGCTGGTCTCTGTCAGCCTGGACAGACCATTGGCACCCTATGATCGCATGGTAAGGGGCTAATGGGCGCTGCAATGGCCATTGCACTATTTATCAGTGATTGAATCCCCATAAATGACAGATTCCCCTGGTGGCACATGGGGGGGGGGGGGGAGGGGTCGGGAGGGGGATATAAGGATTGGGCAATTGGATTTCAGTGTCTCAGTCCTTAAGTTTTTTTGGGGTGGTTTAAGCCACTATCAGAGGAGTACTTTTACTCTTTAGTTCTATAGAAGCAGAAAATGTTCCAGAGTATGCAACTTGGACTATGGATGAAAAGTAGATTGGTGGTAGTCATGCCTTGTCCTTGGCCATAAGATTTGCCCATAGTGTTCTATATAGGCCTCTCTATATCCAGATGTGGTGTCTTAAATCTGCTTTTTGGGATCATGTCTTACATATATGCGAGTAAAGCTGGCCATACAACCATAATAATTGTCATTCGGCCCTGCTATCTGTCTAGACTCCCCCATACACATGAGCACTTGGCTTGAGCTAAACTTTATGTGCATTCAATGGGTAGAGAGGAGAAAACTATTTCCCGACTCCTCGGGGAAGGGCTTATATCCCCTACAAACAAAAGGTTGTAAGTTAAAATTTCAATGGCGGGATCCTTCTCTTCCCCAACACCATTTATCCGAGTAGAGTCAGAAGGCTCCTGTACATGTCAGCCATTGAGTTTAACTGTCTTTCATCTAAAGTGTATGGGGTCCTTCAGACACCTAATGTTATTATATAGCTTAATTACCATTTTTTGTTTGATTTATTAAAAAAAAGACCATCAAATATTTCATTTCAGATATTTTGTTTTTATCCCACGTGTTCTGAATCCCTGTGCAACAATGTGAAACAAGCACTAAACCTTTTCATAATAATAAGAATGTTATACCAGATTATTATTCCCAGGGGGTTTAACAAGTTATATTGTTAGTAATCCTAATAGTAATCCCTCCGATAGATGAGGCAAGCCAGCTGATCTGCATGACGTCTCAGGCAGTGTCCTCCTAGGGAGCAGAGCAGGCTTCATCTGGAGCAAGGACAGGGACACAATATGCTTTGTGCCGCTCTCTGGGGACACATGAATGTAGATGAAGAATCCTCCCAGGCCTAACGTTTTCAGAGCAGTGTCAGAATAATGGATGTTGAGCACATGTCAAGCATTTGTTAATTTCTCTGTTATTTGGAGTTTATCTACCATGATCAATCTAGTAAACGAGCCCTTGGCTCCTGTGGCATGTGCCATTGAAATGGTGATTAGGCAGGCTGGCGGAGCCTTCTGCCTTCTAGTTTCCGTCTTTGCCAGGTAACCAGCTACGTATGAATAGCAATCGCTTTCCAATTAAGGGCCAGTTTACAGTTTAAATTGGTGGAAATGTATTTGGAAACTGCCACATTAACTTAATGCTTTGCGGCTAACAAAAGTCCTCTACTCAATTTTAATTCTGCACTTAACAAGGACGAAATGAACCCAGGATAATGCAATTAGGAAGGAGATAAATACGGAAACCTCCCTCCGCTCTTCTGTTTCATAATTGCAAATATAATGCTGTTTTGTCTTTTGGAAATGTAAATGATGATTTCGGTATTTGCCAGGGGGAGATCAGTTTCAATTTGCACATAACCAAAGAGAGAAACAACAAGAACTATAGGATGTGTGCTCTGAAGCCCTGAAATGGAAAAGCTCATTACTTTACCTGCATATTTTCATAACCTTGTTACAATATGAGAAAAGATGTAGCATGTCAGCTCTTTGAATGCTCATGTAGATATACATTAAATATGTACACACAGTGAGGTCTGTATTAACACCTAGCATTTGAGAAGACCACTCTTGATGTAGGCTAGATTTTCCCTTGTACTCCATGTTTATCTGCTCTGGAAAACCATGGAAAGTGGTGGTTGTGGTGATGGTGGTGGCTATGTAGTAGTAGTTATGTAGCAGCATCAACTATGTAGTTGTAGTTATGTAGTAGCATCAGCTATGTAGTAGTAGTTATGTAGTAGCATCAGCTATGCAGTTGTAGTTATGTAGTAGCAACAACTATGTAGTAGTAGTTATGTAGTAGCATCAGCTATGTAGTAGTAGTTATGTAGTAGCAGCAGCTATGTAGTAGTAGTTATGTAGTAACATCAGCTATGTAGTAGTAGTTATGTAGTAGCAGCAGCTATGTAGTAGTAGTTATGTAGTAACATCAGCTATGTAGTAGTAGTTATGTAGTAGCAGCAGCTATGTAGTAGTAGTTATGTAGTAACATCAGCTATGTAGTAGTAGTTATGTAGTAGCAGCAGCTATGTAGTAGTAGTTATGTAGTAACATCAGCTATGTAGTAGTAGTTATGTAGTAGCAGCAGCTATGTAGTAGTAGTTATGTAGTAACATCAGCTATGTAGTAGTAGTTATGTAGTAGCAGCAGCTATGTAGTAGTAGTTATGTAGTAACATCAGCTATGTAGTAGTAGTTATGTAGTAGCAGCAACTATGTAGTAGTAGTTATGTAGTAACATCAGCTATGTAGTAGTAGTTATGTAGTAGCAGCAACTATGTAGTTGCAGTTATGTAGTAGCATCAGCTATGTAGTAGTAGTTATGTAGTAGCAGCAACTATGTAGTAGTAATGTAGTAGCAGCAGTTAGGCTATGTTCACACTAGCGTTCGGCTAGTGTGCGTCGCGCTAGTGTCGGGCGACGCAGCGGCGACGCACGCGTCATGCGCCCCTATGTTTAACATGGGGGATGCATGCGTTTTTGCTTGTTGTGTTTTCCGACACGTGCGTCTTTTTTGACGCTAGCGTCGGACCAAGAAAACGCAACAAGTTGCATTTTTCTTGCGTCCGATTTTCGTCAAAAAACGACGCACGCGTCGAAAAACGCAGCGTTTTTGCGTGCGTTTGCACGCGTTTTTCGGTGCGTTGTGCGTCGCGTCGACGACGCAGCGGCGCACAACGCTAGTGTGAACGTAGCCTTATGTAGTAGCAGCAACTATGTAGTAGTAGTTATGTAGTTTAAGGAACTATGTAGTTGTAGTTATGTAGTAGCATCAGCTATGTAGTAGTAGTTATGTAGTAGCCACAACTATGTAGTTGTAGTTATGTAGTAGCATCAGCTATGTAGTAGTAGTTATGTAGTAGTAGTTATGTAGTAGCAGCAGCTATGTTGTTATGTAGTAGCAGCAGCTATGTAGTAGTAGTCAGTGGCGTAACTACAAAGTTATGGGCCCCGGTGCTAACTTTCAAATGGGGCCCCCCCCACCATTCAAAAATATTTTCCACCCAAATTCACATTTTCCATATTCATTTCGCACACTATAGGTTTATTGCAAAGTTGTATAGTGTGACCTCAGTTGCATAACTATCCAGTGCCCCATCCTGGCATATATTTGTCCTCCGTACTGCCATTGTTATGTAATGTAGAAAAGAAAATAAACCATTATACTCATCAGAGGCTTACATAGAAGTCATGGGGATCCATATAAGAAGTATAATGCACACCCATAGTCCTCCTTATAGTATAATACACTCCCCATAGTCCTCCTTATAGTATAATACACTCCCCATAGTCCTCCATATAGTATTGTACACTCCTCAGTCCTCCATATAGTATTGTACACTCCTCAGTCCTCCATATAGTATAATACACTCCTCATAGTCCTCCATATATTAAAATACACTCCTCATAGTGCTCCACATAGCATAATACACTCCTCATAGTGCTCCATATAGTATCATACACTCCTCAGTCCTCCATATAGTATAGTACACTCCTCAGTCCTCCATATAGTATAATACACTCCTCAGTCCTCCATATATAGTTACTTAGTTATTAAGGTTGAAGGAAGACTATAAGTCCATCTAGTTCAACCCATAGCCTAACCTAACATGCCCTAACATGTTGATCCAGAGGAAGGCAAAAAAAACCCATGTGGCAAAGAGTAAGCTCCACATTGGGGAAAAAAAATTCCTTCCCAACTCCACATACGGCAATCAGACTAGCTCCCTGGATCAACGCCCTATCAAGGAATCTAGTGTATATACCCTGTAACATTATACTTTTCCAGAAATGTATCCAGTCCCCTCTTAAATTTAAGTAATGAATCACTCATTACAACATCATACGGCAGAGAGTTCCATAGTCTCACTGCTCTTACAGTAAAGAATCCGCGTCTGTTATTATGCTTACACCTTTTTTCCTCCAAACGTAGAGGATGCCCCCTTGTCCCTGTTTCAGGTCTATGATTAAAAAGATCATCAGAAAGGTCTTTGTACTGTCCCCTCATATATTTATACATTAAAATAAGATCACCCCTTAGTCTTCGTTTTTCCAAACTAAATAGCCCCAAGTGTAATAACCTACGTATCTTGGTATTGCAGACCCCCCAATCCTCTAATAACCTTGGTCGCTCTTCTCTGCACCCGCTCCAGTTCAGCTATGTCTTTCTTATACACCGGAGACCAGAACTGTGCACAGTATTCTAAGTGTGGTCGAACTAGTGACTTGTATAGAGGTAAATTATGTTCTCCTCATGAGCATCTATGCCTCTTTTAATGCATCCCATTATTTTATTTGCCTTTGTAGCAGCTGCCTGACACTGGTCACTGAATATGAGTTTGTCATCCACCCATACACCCAGGTCTTTTTCATTGACGGTTTTGCCCAGAGTTTTAGAATTAAGCACATAATTATACATCTTATTACTTCTACCCAAGTGCATGTCCTTACATTTATCCCCATTAAAGCTCATTTGCCATTTATCAGCCCAAGCTTCTAGTTTACATAAATCATCCTGTAATATAAAATTGTCCTCCCCTGTATTGATTACCCTGCAGAGTTTAGTGTCATCTGCAAATATTGACATTCTACTCTGAATGCCCCCTACAAGGTTATTAATAAATATATTAAAAAGAAGAGGGCCCAATACTGACCCCAATACACTGTATAATACACTGCTCATAGTGCTCCATAAATTATAATGCACCCCTCATAGTCCTCCGTATAGTATAATACACTCCTCAGTCCTCCATTTAGTATTATACCCTCCACATAGTCCTCCATATATTAAAATACACTGCTCAGTCCTCCATATAGTATAATATACTCCCCATAGTGCTCCATATAGTATAATGCACCGCCATCGTCATCCATGTCGTACAATTCACTTCCCATAGTATAATGCACCCTTGTTCTTCATATAGTATAATGTAATCCCCATAGTCCTCGATTCAGCATAATGCAGCCCACATATAGTATAATGCAGCCACCCCACAGAGTATACTTCAGCCCTGCCATACAATACAGTGTAACCCCCATAGAATATAATGCAACCCCCCTTATAGGGATCTCCTGCACTGCAACATGGTGTTGGGTGCCTCTAACCTGCCGGGCCCCTGACCTGCCGGGCCCGGTCGCGACCGCTGCGACCGTGGTAGTTACGACACTGGAAGTAGTTATGTAGTAGCAGCAGCTATGCAGTTGTAGCTATGTAGTAGCAGCAGCTATGTAGTTGTAGTTATGTAGTAGCATCAGCTATGTAGTAGTAGTCATGTAGTAGCAGCAGCTATGTAGTAGTAGTTATGTGATAGCAGCAGCTATGTAGTAGTAGTTATGTAGTAGCAGCAGCAGCTATGTAGTAGTGGTTATGTAGTAGCATCAGCTATGTAGTAGTGGTTATGTAGTAGCAGCAACTATGTAGTAGTAGTTATGTAGTAGCAGCAGCTATGTAGTAGTAGTTATGTAGTAGCATCAGTTATGTAGTAGCAGCAGCAGCTATATAGTAGTAATGTAGTAGCATCAGCTATGTAGTAGTAGTTATATAGTAGCATCAGCTATGTAGTTGTAGTTATGTAGTAGCAGCAGCTATGTAGTAGTAGTTATGTAGTAGCAGCAGCTATGTAGTTGTAGTTATGTAGCAGCAGCAGCTATGTAGTTGTAGTTATGTAGTAGCATCAGCTATGTAGTAGTAGTTATGTAGTAGCAGCAGCTATGTAGTTGTAGTTATGTAGCAGCAGCAGCTATGTAGTTGTAGTTATGTAGTAGCATCAGCTATGTAGTAGTAGTTATGTAGTAGCAGCAGCAGCTATATAGTAGTAATGTAGTAGCATCAGCTATGTAGTAGTAGTTATATAGTAGCATCAGCTATGTAGTTGTAGTTATGTAGTAGCAGCAGCTATGTAGTAGTAGTTATGTAGTTACATCAGCTTTGTAGTAGTAGTTATGTAGTAGCAGCAGCAGCAGCTATATAGTAGTAATGTAGTAGCATCAGCTATATAGTAGTAGTTATATAGTAGCATCAGCAGCTATGTAGTAGTAGTTATGTAGTAGCAGCAGCTATGTAGTAGTAGTTATGTAGTAGCAGCAGCTATGTAGTAGTAGTTATGTAGTAGCAGCAGCAGCTATGTAGTAGTAGTTATGTAGCAGCATCAGCTATGGAGTAGTAGTTATGTAGCAGCAGCTATGTAGTTGTAGTTATGTAATAGCATCAGCTATTTAGTAGTAGTTATGTAGTAGCAGCAGCTATGTAGTAGTAGTTATGTAGTAGCAGCAGCTATGTAGTTGTAGTTATGTAGTAGCATCAGCTATGTAGTAGTAGTTATGTAGTAGCAGCAGCAGCAGCTATATAGTAGTAATGTAGTAGCATCAGCTATGTAGTAGTAGTTATATAGTAGCATCAGCTATGTAGTTGTAGTTATGTAGTAGCAGCAGCTATGTAGTAGTATTAGTAATGTAGTAGCAGCAACTATGTAGTAGTAGTTATGTAGTAGCATCAGCTATGTAGTAGTAGTTATGTAGTAGCAGCAACTATGTAATAGTAGTTATGTAGTAGCAGCAGTTATGTAGTAGTAGTTATGTAGTAGCAGCAGTTGTGTAGTAGTAGTTATGTAGTAGCAGCAGCTATGTAGTAGTAGTTATGTAGTAGCAGCAGCTATGTAGTAGTTATGTAGTAGCAGCAACTACTTAGTAGTAATGTAGTATTATCAGCTATGTAGTAGTAGTTATGTAGTAGCAGCAGCTATGTAGTAGTAGTTATGTAGTAGCAGCAACTATGTAATAGTAGTTATGTAGTAGCAGCAGTTATGTAGTAGTAGTTATGTAGTAGCAGCAACTACTTAGTAGTAATGTAGTATCATCAGCTATGTAGTAGTAGTTATGTAGTAACATCAGCTTTGTAGTAGTTATGTAATATCAGCAGCTATGTAGTAGTAGTTGTGTAGTAGCAGCAGCTATGTAGTAGTAGTTATGTAGTAACATCAGCTTTGTAGTAGTAGTTATGTAATATCAGCAGTTATGTAGTAGCAGCAGCTATGTGGTAGTAGTTATGTAGCAGCAGCAGCTATGTAGTTGTAGTTATGTAGTAGCAGCAGCTATATGGTAGTAGTTATGTAGTAGCAGCAGCTATGTAGTAGTAATTATGTAATAGCATCAGCTATTTAGTAGTAGTTATGTAAGCAGCAGCAGCTATGTAGTTGTAGTTATGTAGTAGTAGCAGCTATGTAGTAGTAGTTATATACTAGCAGCAGCTATGTAGTAGTAGTTATGTACTAGCAGCAGCTATGTAATAGTAGTTATGTAGTAGTAGTTAATTAAATCCGGCACCAATGAAGGAACATAGTGGCTGAGTTTATGGGGTAGGCACATCAGGCTTTTCATACACCCGGTCATCACCAACACAGATGTTTTTGATAATGACCACAAACTGGTCAAAAGGTTGGGCAATATTTGTTTTTTCATTGGTGCTGGATCCAAATTAATCACATTTCCAGCAAGTCCAACGGCTTCTCACTTTGTCGATGCGGAGTCTGTCATTGCCTGTCTGGAATACCATTTTTTTCTGCAGTTTCTAGTGGTCATCTTAAAGTTATTTAATTGGAAAATAGACAGCTCTTGATTCCAAAAACGTCTTTCTATAGCTCATTCAGGACAGAAATATATCTTGGTACCGTGTTAGCCAGTAGATAGAAAAATATTTAGAATTGAGAGTCTAAATAGAACTTCATTGAGGATGCAATACAATACAAACCTTCTAGTTCGTCAGTTGACACCTCAGACTATGAGGTGTCATCGCAACAGAACCAGACCCCAATAAAACAATCTGTCATGATCCCAATGGCAGGGGATCACAAAAGGACAAGCACACAAAAAACAGAACAAGCTCTAGGGTGATGGAAACTGAGCTGACCGCGATCCTGAACCTAATTCACAACACTAGCAGTAGCCGGGGAACGTGCCTACGATGATTCTAGACGTCTCGCGCCAGCCGAAGGACTAGCTTCCCCTATTAGAAGAAACAAAGACCTCTCTTGCCTCCAGAGAAACACCCCACAGAAATAGCAGCCCCCCACATGTAATGACGGTGAAATGAGAGGAAAGCACATACGTAGTAATGAAAACAGATTCAGCAAAATGAGGCCCGCTAAAACTAGATAGCAGAGAATACAAAAGTGAACTGCGCGGTCAGCGAAAAACCCTACAAAAAACCATCCTGAAATTACCTGAACTCATGTGCCAACTCATGGAACATGAGGAGTAATATCAGCCCACTAGAGCAACCAGCAACAAGGAATCACATAACTGCAAGCTGGACTAAAACAAAAATAAAGCAAAACGTGGAACAAGAAAATCAAAAACTTAGCTTGTCCTGAAGATAACAGAAGCGGGAAGCAGAGGTAGCAAGACACACTGATTACATTGATCGCCGGCGAGGAAATGACAAGAAAGCCAGGTTAAATAGGAAACTCCCATATCCTGATAGAACAGGTGGACACCAGAGACCGCAGAGAACACAAGTCACCCAGTACCATCTGTAACCACCAGAGGGAGCCCAAAAACAGAATCCACAACAACAATCCTTATCTAAGAACTGGCCCAATATTTATGGACATAACTGTTTATCACTCATAGTAATTCTGCTTCATGTCACCTGTCTTATCCATGGTTCCCCCCCCCCCTTTTTTTTTCTGTGCTGTGTTGTGCATAAATATGTGATTCTTCAGAATTTGTTTTAGTTTTTACCTGATGAAGAGACCTGAGTAGTCTCGAAAGCTTGCAATTTGTTACCATCTTTTCAGATTGCCATTAAAAGGTATCAACCACTGAGGACTCTCAATTCTAAATATTTTTATAGCTCATTCAGGGATGCAAAACCTTGTGGGAGTAGTGATGCTGGAATAAAGGGGGTTGTCAGCACTCAATCCACTTCACTGATCTCCAGGTGCAAATAGAACTTCACCGAGGGTGCAAAGCAATGTGTTTCGTAGGTAAACCGTCCTCTTCTTCAGTTAAGAATTGACAACACATTGGTGTCAACTGACGTACTAGAAGGTTTGTATTGTATTGCACCCTCAATGAAGTTCTATTTATGTCTGGAGACTGGTGTAGTGGATTGAGCTCTGACCAACATTTCCCAGTCGTCTGCTTACTGAACCTGTTATGAAAGGCAATTCAGTATCACAATGGACATGGAGGTCAGAGCACATACAGTGATCTGACAATAACCCAAAATAATAGAACGAGCTCTGAGACGTGGGAACTCTGCAGACCGCAATCCATAATCCTCTCCAAACAACACTAGAGGCAGCCGTGGATTGCGCCTGACGCTCCCTATGCAACTCGGCACAGCCTGAGAAACTAACTAGCCTGAAGATAGAAAATAAGCCTACCTTGCCTCAGAGAAATACCCCAAAGGAAAAGGCAGCCCCCCACATATAATGACTGTGAGTTAAGATGAAAAGACAAACGTAGGGATGAAATAGATTCAGCAAAGTGAGGCCCGACTTTCTTAACAGAGCGAGGATAGGAAAGATAACTTTGCGGTCTACACAAAACCCTAAAGAAAACCACGCAAAGGGGGCAAAAAGACCCTCCGTACCGAACTAACGGCACGGAGGTACACCCTTTGCGTCCCAGAGCTTCCAGCAAACAAATAGACAAGCTGGACAGAAAAAATAGCAAACAAATAGCAAAGAAGAACTTAGCTATGCAGAGCAGCAGGCCACAGGAATGATCCAGGGAAAAGCAAGTCCAACACTGGAACATTGACAGGAAGCATGGATGAAAGCATTAGGTGGAGTTAAGTAGAGAAGCACCTAACGACCTCACCAGATCACCTGAGGAAGGAAACTCAGAAGCCGCAATACCAGTTTCCTCCACAAACGGAAGCTCCCAGAGAGAATCAGCCGAAGTACCACTTGTGACCACAGGAGGGAGCTCTGCCACAGAATTCACAACATGAACCCATTTTGGGATCTTCTTGGGGAGATGTCTGGCAGCCATCTGTTTCCTTCCATGTCCTCTTGGTTGTTGTGTTCCTAGCATAACTTCACCGTGTGAGAATTTTTGACTCTGTTTCCATCCCTTTCTAATCTGACAGTGGTGTCCTGTGAAGCGCGTTCTTTCTTTTCTTACTTTTTTTTATACAGAGATGCACAACCTGTCATGGTGTTTGGCCCCAACTATCTGGGTGAAGACATGCTTGTTGTGTCCTCACAAGTAGTTTCCATGTCCCACATATTATGTGAACAGATAAGTGAAAGTACATATGGTTCACTGTGGGGCCATATGGGTAAAATTAGACCCCTTTATCCTTTTTTTCACTGACTCCTCATAGACGCAGGTTCCAGTGACTCCCACCTATCAGACATCCATGGCGCATACTTTCAAAATGCCGTAAGTATCTCAGATGGGAATACTTTACCCCTTCAGGTTTTACTGCCGCCCTTGGGAGTGCTTCAGTCTGACAAAGAAGCTCTTGGACTTAAAAAAGTTGTCCATGTCTCTTGTAGATAAAACATTAATTTCATAGAAAATTCAATATAAAAAGCAAAAAAAAAAAAAAGTGTAATAAACAGGAAACTGCAGGAATGAGGGATTCTAAACAAATCCAGACAGTCATATAAGTAGTGTCAGAAATCAGAGGTAGGCATAAAGAGTTGATGGCTGCTGGACTCCTATGCCCAAAAGGAGCAATAGACCGGTACCTTTCCTTTTGTATGGCCAACTTTCCGTCTATTGACCCAAACCTGACAGCTTCATATATGCCGATGAGGTCATTGAGCTCAGGTGGGGAGACCCGCGGCTGGTCCGTGAAACAGTCGGATTTGTGAATGCGGGCTTTGCCTTTTAGTGTCTTGAGAGAGGGCAGTTGGCAACATATCTGTCATGGTCCAGTCCGGAGTTTACTTTCTTTTTTCCTCTCTCGAGCAGGGGTTAATCTTCTCAGCCTCTTTCTGGAGCTACTGTAGCTGGGCTATTTCAGTCCGTCACAGCCTGCTGACCAGCGTTAGTGATAGTTCTTACTTCCTGGCTTGAGCTCCTGACCTGTATTAGTGATCCGTGTGCCTCTGACTGCCTGTACCCGTGTATGACTCGATCTGATCTCTGGATTTTGCTCCTTGTTTTCCGTTTCTGATACCACGCTCCCCAACTGGCTTTGACTCTGGTTTGTACCCTGACTTCGTCTTACGTCTCACGTTTTGGTTATGGTCCAGAAAAAAAATGAAGTTTATACATCTTTCTTGTGTTCTATCAGCTTTTTCATATCCATGTTGCATCCATATGTTGGTTTCCTTCGTCATTGTGCCATCCGTATGTTTCCTTTTTTTACATCCGTGTGCCATTCGTATGTCCATTGTGCACATCCAAATTGCATACATGGTTCTTACATAAACAATTTAATGCAACAGGTCAAATACAGTTTCCTATCTATACAATTTTAATGGATTGCTGGAAGACCCATGATATACGGATGATGTATTTTTTGCGCACCCTTTGACATATAATGGGCGATTATAATAATGATAGACGGCGTTCAAACCGGATGACTTCTATTAAAAAACGGTTTAGGCCATGTTCACACAGTGCGTTTTTTTACTGCGGAACCGCCGCGATTTTGCCGCTGCGGCTCCGCAGCTGTTTTCCATGCAGGGTACAGTACACTGTACCCTATGGAAAACAGGAACCACTGTGCACATGATGCGGGAATCGGGAAAAAAAGCCGCGCTGAATAGCTGCGGTAAAAAAGAAGTACCATGTCACTTCTTTTTGTGGAACTGCAGCGGTTCTGCACCCATAGACCTCCATTGTGAGGTCAAACCCGCAGTAAAACCCGCAGATGAAAAATATATCTGCGGGTTTTACTGCGGTTTGTGGTGCAGAACCGCTGCAGTGTGGCTGCCCCCCGTGCTCCAATCCCACCCCCCCATGCTCCGATGCCACCCCCCCGTGCTCCGACGCCCCCCCCCGTGCCCTCATCTCCCCCCCTTATACTTACCCGGCCTCCCGGTGTCCGTCCGGCCGTCTTCTCCCTGGGCGCCGCCATCTTCCAAAATGGCGGGCGCATGCGCAGTGCGCCCGCCGAATCTGCCGGCCGGCAGATTCGTTCCAAAGTGCATTTTGATCACTGAGATATAACCTATCTCAGTGATCAAAATAAAAAAAATAGTAAATGACACCCCCCCCCCCCCCTTTGTCACCCCCATAGGTAGGGACAATAAAAAAATTAAGAATTTTTTTTTTTTCCACTAAGGTTAGAATAGGGGTAGGGTTAGGGTTAGGGTATTTTCAGCCATTTTAACCCTAAAAAACTTCCTAGAAAACACACAGACTCTGCATAGAAAACTGCATCAAAAAACGCATCAAAAACGCATCAAAAAACGCCCCAAAAAAGCACCAAAAAAAGGACCTGCGTTTTCTGCAAAGATCTGCGGTTTCAGTCCTGAAAAAAAAAGGAGGGAAATCAGGAACGTGTGAACATACCCTTATTGTGCATAAAAGTTACATTTCAACCCATTGCAGGTCTTTGTCAAGAAGCTATTGCGTTCTTGGCAAAACAAACCATTTCTTGATGCGTTATTACGCGGTTTGGACACTGTCATAATTATATTTGCATTATTACCAAGTGGCTTCCTTGGTTTTGGATCTGGCATCCCTCTGATGGAAGAGTGCTTCTGGCTGTACTTTCTACAGTTATAATGGGCTAGTCTGATCCAAAATACATAAGCATGTATAAGTTTGGGCACCTCTGGCCAAGATTGCTGTTATTGTGAAAAGCTAAGCAAGATGAAATGATCTCTAAAATTAAAGATGACACATTTGCTTTGTATTTTAGGCAAAAAAAAGTAGTATCACCCCATTTTAAAAGTATCATAGGTTGTAAACGCTTTTTGTAGCTTGACAAGATTCTTTAAATCCTTGTTTGAGAGATTTTCATCCATTCTTCCTTGGAAATTTTTTTTCCAGTTCTGTGAGATTCCTGGGTCGTTTTGCATGCACTACAATTTCAGGTCTAGCCACAGAGTTTCAATGATGTTCAAATCAGGGGACTGTGAGGGCCATTATTGTTGTGAATTCTGTTGTCGAGCTCCATCCTGTGGTCGTGAATGGTACTTCGGTGAGTTCTGTCCGTGGGCTCCCTCTGGTGGCTGTGAGTGGAGCTGCTGCTTCTGAGGTTCCTTACACAGGTGACGGGGTTTATCCTTTGGTTTGCTGCTCTATTTAACTCCACTTAGATCGTTACTCCATGCCAGCTGTCAATGTTTCTGCATTGCTTCAGTTCGCTCTTGGATCTTTCTGAGACCTGTCTCTTCCTGCAAGAAGCTAAGTCCCCGTTTGTTATTTTCTGTTCATGGTTTTCTAGTCCAGCTTGCTTTCATTATTTTGTCTTGCTAGCTGGAAGCTCTGGGATGCAGGGTGGCGCCTCGGCACCGTGAGTCGGTGCGGGGGTCTTTTTGCACACTCTGCGTGGTCTTTTGTAGTTTTTGTGCTGACCGCAAAGATACCTTTCCTATCCTCTGTCTATTTAGTTAGTCTGGCCTCCCTGTGCTAAAACCTGTTTCATTTCTGTGTTTGTGACTTTCATCTTAACTCACAGTTAATATATGTGGGGGGCTGCCTTTCTCCTTTGGGGAATTTCTCTGAGACAAGGTAGGCTTTACTTTCTATCTCTAGGGCTAGCTAGTTCTTAGGCTGTGACGAGGCGCCTAGGGAGCGTCAGGAGCGCTCCACGGCTATTTCTAGTGTGTGTGATAGGATTAGGGATTGCGGTCAGCAGAGCTCCCACATCCCAGAGCTTGTCCTGTTTGAGGTTTAACTATCAGGTCATTCCTGGTGCTCCTAACCACCAGGTCATAACACATTATAAAGCCTTCAGCTTGCACTTTTTGAGGCAATCTATTGATTTTGATATGTGTTTAGGATCACTATCCATTTCTTGAAGCCATCTGCTTTTCAACTTCAGCTTATGTTTGCATCAAAAATTTGTTGAAATGTCATTGAATTCATACTGCCCTCTACCTGTGAAATGTTCCCCATGCCATTGGCTGCAACACAACCCCAAAATCTGGTCTATGGTCTATCCACCCCTATGCCTAATAATTGGCGAGATGTTCTTTTCCAGAAATTCTGTGCCCTTTTTTCTCCACACATCCCTTTGATCATTGTGGCCAAAGAGTTCTATTTTAACCTTATCGGTTCACAGAACTTGTTTCCAAAATGCATCAGGCTTGTTTAAATGTTCTTTTCAATACTTCTGACGCTTAATTTTATGGTAAGGACGCAGGAGAGGTTTTCTTCTGATGACTCCTCCATGAGGGCCATATTTTTGCAGATGTCTCTGAACAGTAGAACAATGTACCACAACTCCAGAGTCTGCTAAATCTTTCTGACGGTCTTTTGCAGTCAAGTGGGGGTCCTGATTTGCTTCTCTAGCAATCCTACAAGCAGCTTTCAGTTAAATTTTGCTTGGTCTTCCAGACCTTTTCTTGACCTCCACTGTTCCTGGTATCTGCCATTTCGTCTTTACATTTCGAACTGAGGAAAGAGCAACTTGAAAACACTTTGTTATCTTCTTATAGCCATTCCCTGCTTTGTGGGCCTCCACCATTTTCAGTTTCAGAGTGCTGGGCAGCCGCTTAGACGAACCCATGGTTGCTGTTTTTTGGCACAAGGTTAGAGGAGGCTGGGTTTTCATACAGCTGGGAAAGTAGCATAACTTGGTCTTAACTAACAATGATAGTGAACAAGCCATAACCCTAACAAGCTTTACATACCCAGCAGAATTTTTGCTTTCTTGGCCTTTTTTTCAGAGAATATGAATGATAACACCAACATTTTTTCTCCACTCGTGGTTAGTGGTTGGGTGAAGCCATTTATTGTCAAACTTCTGTGTTTTATCTTTTTAAATCAAAATGACAACCCAAAACATCCAAATTACCTTGATCAAAAGTTCACATACTCATTCAGCTTTTATGCACACACACACACACACACACACACTGATTACAAGCAAACAGGTCACAGGTGAGGATGTTACCTTTAGTAGCCATTCAAACCCATTTGTGTCAACTTCTGTGCATGTTATCAGGCTAAAATCACCAGGGTATGTGAACTTTTAATCTGGGACATTTGGATGTTTTGGGTTGTCATTCTGATTTAAAAAGAGAAAACACAGTAGTTTGACAATAAAAGGCTTTACCCAAAAACTAACCATGAGTGGAGAAAAAGTTTGGATGTTATCATTCATGTTCTCTGAAAAAAGGTACCGTCACACTGAACGATATCGCTAGCGATCTGTGACGTTGCAGCGTCCTGGCTAGCGATATCGTTAAGTTTGACAGGCAGCAGCGATCTGGATCCTGCTGTGCCATCGTTGGTCGGAGCAGAAAGTCCAGAACTTTATTTGGTCGCTGGACTTCCCGCAGACATCGCTGAATCGGCATGTGTGACGCCGATTCAGCAATGTCTTCACTGGTAACCAGGGTAAACATTGGGTTACTAAGCGCAGGGCCGCGCTTAGTAACCCGATGTTTACCCTGGTTACCAGCGTAAACGTAAAAAAAAAAAAAAAACCACTACATACTTACCTTCCGCTGTCTGTCCTCCGGCGCTGTGCTTCTCTGCACTGTGAGCGCCGGCCAGCCGTAAAGCAGATTACAGCAGTGACGTCACCGCTGTGCTTTCCGGCTGGCGTTCACAGTCAGTGCAGGAAGCAGAGCGCCGGGGGACAGACACCGGAATGTAAGTATGTAGTGTTTTTTTTTTTTTTTTACGTTTACGCTGGTAACCAGGGTAAACATCGGGTTACTAAGCGCGGCCCTGCGCTTAGTAACCCGATGTTTACCCTGGTTTCCAGGGGACCGGCATCGTTGGTCGCCGGAGAGCCATCTGTGTGACAGCTCTCCAGCGACCAAACAGTGACGCTGCAGCGATCGGGATTGTTGTCTGGATCGCTGCAGCGTCGCTAAATGTGACGGTACCTTAGAGGTCAGAAAAGCAAATATTCTGGCAGTGTATGTACACTTTTAAGCACAACTGTAATTAAGGTCTGAAACCTTGGTCAACGTTTCTGAGCACACAAATCTCAAAGGGTGCTCAAGCTTTTGCATCAACCTATTTTCCTTTTTGAAATTTTTGAAATAAAAGATGACAGAATATGTGTATTTTGCATACAATACAAAGGAAATGCATAATCTTTAACTTTAGGCCTTTTAGAGATCATTTCAGCTTCAACTTGCTTAACTGTTCACAATAACAGTAATTTTGACCAGGGATGTCCAAACTTTTACATTTTACTGTACGTATCAGAGTAGTGAAAACTATGATTTTTTACACACAACCAGTCCATTGTATTGACTTGCATTGGTCCTCATGCTGCCTGTTTTGCATTGAGACAGCACACGGATGTTTACAGTATATACTCGAGAATAAGCCGAGATTTTCAGCCCAATTTTTGGGGCTGAAAGTCCCCCTCTTGGCTTATACTCGAGTCATACCCAGGGGTTGGCAGTGGAGGGGGAGCGGGGGCTGTCTAATTATACTCACCTGCTCCTGGCGCGGTCTCTGCAGGTCCCTGGCTCCCCGGCGCCGGCAGCTTCTTCCTGTACTGAGCGGTCACATGGTACCGCTCATTACAGTAATGAATATGCGGCTCCACCTCCCATAAGGATGGAGCCGCATATTTATTGCTGTAATGAATGATAACGGTGACCGCTCAGTACAGGGAGAAGCAGCAGCGCCGGGGAAGCAGGGACTGCACAGCGCCAGGAGCAGGTGAGTATAACGGTGAGGGGGAGCGCTGCGCGATATTCACCTGCTCCTCGTTCCGGGCGCCGCTCTGTCTTCAGCGTCTTCTGCAGTGAAACTCAGGTCAGAGGGCGCGGTGACGTGGTTTGTGCGCGCCCTCTGCCTTAACGTCAGTGCAGAAGACGCTGAAGACGGAGCGGCGCCGTAACAAAGTCAGGTGAATATTGAAAGTGCCGGGGGCCTGAGCGACGGAGAGGTGAGTATGTGATTTTTTTTTTTTTTTTATCACAGCAACAGCAAATGGGGCAAGTGTCTGTATGAAGCATCTTTTGGGGCCATAACGTTTGTGCAGCACTATAATTGGGCAAGTGTCTGTATAGAGCATCTTATGGGGCCATAACGTTTGTGCAGCACTATAATGGGGCAAGTGTCTGTATAGAGCATCTTATGTGGCCATAACTTATGTACAGCACTATATGGGGCAAGTGTCTTTATAGGGCCAGAATCAACGTTTGTGCAGCACTATACGGGGCATAATCAAGGTTTGTGCAGCACTATATGGGGCAAATATCTTTATGGAGCATCTTATGGGGCCATAATCAACATTTGTGCAGCATTATATTGGGCAAATGTGTCTATGGAGCATCTTATGGGGCCATTATTAACCTTTATGCAGGATTATATGGAGCATATTTTAATATGGAGCATCTTATGGGGCCCATCATAAACTTTATGGATCATTATATGGGGCTCCTGATTCAATATGGATATTCAAAAACACTTAACCTACTGATGTCTCAATTAATTTTACTTTTATTGGTATCTATTTTTACTTTTGACATTTACCGGTAGCTGCTGCATTTCCCACCCTAGGCTTATACTCGAGTCATTAAGTTTTCCCAGTTTTTTTGTGGCAAAATTAGGGGGGTCGGCTTATACTCGGGTCGGCTTATACTCAGGTATATACGGTAAATACATTTGCTTGAGTACTAAAGCTGCTTTCTCATCAGCTATACTTTCTTGTAGGTAAAACAGCTCAACTAAGTGATTGAGCAGGGAAACAGAGCACAGGGCTCCTGCAGTAAAAACTGCAGCATGACCTCTGTGTGTGATCGCAGCCTTAACACAGAGAGGTGACGTAAATTTTGCTGATGTGACAGTGGCTTCCCTGAATGGATAGGATATATTAGGCAGCCAATGTACAGTTTGCTTTGGAAGTTGATATAAGTTGGAGCATGAGATTTTACCAAGTGTGAGCTATTTTGAAAAGAGCCAAATTGTGATGGCTGGTAGACTGTGACCAAGGATTTCCTAAACAGGTCTTGTGGAGTGTTCTCGGTATGCAGTGAATAATATATACCAAACTGGTCCAAGGAATCTCAACCCAGAGCCACGACAGAGTCAATACTCGCTGAAGCGTCACTGATCATTGGAGGCCACTCTTGACAAGTTACAGGAAAAGCAGGATCTGCTGTTAATGCCTTTAGGCCTGATACCTTCAGATGTCTTATGGCCTCAACAGGCTTTCGTAGAGCCTTAGTAGGTTAATTTCTGTGGCAGTGTCTCAACATTGAAATTGGAACACCAAGAAGGAAAAGTCGTGGAATGATGGAAATCACAGGATGAATAGACATGATAGCGATATGCAAACTATGAAAAAATGGAAATACATTTTTCAAATTGGTATGAGCAATATGCGCAGAAAGCCCTGCACTTTCATGCCTTGGTTGCATCAATCAGGTTATTAATGATTGAGGAATAATGTGCCACTGAATGTACTTGGGTAAATGCAGGCAGCAATTACAAATTGCTGACCAGTGACGTCCAAGTTCGATTGAAGATAAGTCTTGAGATGCTGTAGACCATGGTTGCACATTTAAGCCACGCAGGCTGCTCACAGTGTTGCAAGCAAGCTGGGATTATCGTATTGAAAAAATGGCTCTTAGGGCACTTTGGTGAAATTGTCGTACAATTGTTGAGTTATTAGTGTACCTTGAATGAAGACTAGAGATGTCATACTACCATACATTATGCCAACGACACCATAATTCTTGGAGTAGGACCAGTTCCCAGTTCCCTCATGAGGGCCTCCTCATGTTGTTGCCCAAATGGTCTCCAGATGGAGACCCGAGACTGGAAAAGAGGTCTGTCCTCATCGGGGATGAGTCTCTCTTTTGTCTTGGATACATTGATAGCTGGAGATTGGTCTGATGAATACATGGCCACCACAATGAAGGGGCCATCACAAAGGAGCGTCACACCAGTCCTTACCTCCGGGGTTATGATGTTGGATTGCATATTGTACTGTAACCGGACCCCTCTAGTCTTCACTCCACGAACGGCTCAGCGTTACATTGATTTGGTCTTGGAGCCAGTAGTACGGTAATCTCTCCAATTTCCCAGGAGCCGTTTTTCCACAGGACAACACCAGGCTGCATGTTGCTTGTGCTACTTTGAATAGCCTGCATGTCCTAAATATGCTAGCATGACTTGCAAAATCTCTGAATTTGTCTCCCATCCAGGACATCTTGGACATCATTGGTCAGCAATTGCAAAAGGAAATGGCAGCAGCAGATCTTGATGATTTCTGTGCCCAAGTTCATTTGGTGTGGCAGAACATTTTTCAACCATTAGTAGCCTCATAAGTAGCAGCCAAGCTGTGTAAGTGTGGGGATTTCTGCATGTGGCGCTCATACTTGAGAATTAATAAAATCAGAAGTTTTCAAAATGTTGTCTCAATTTTTTCATTATTTGCATATCATCAACATGTCTATCCATCCAGTGATTTCCATAAGGCCATGACTTTTCCTTCTTGGTGTTGCAGTTTCAGTGTCTATGTTGAGGAGTGTAGAACATTAGAATTATTATTGTGGTTTTCGTGTCTTGGCTATGTAGTGACCATCTCCAGGTGCTGCATCTCAGCTCCTATTTAATACTTGAGTAGGTGCTGAGCTGCAGTACAGTACTGACTGTAGCCGTGCTAAAATGACTCCATTTACTATTTACATTGGCCGCTGTTGGAGCTGAAAAAAGTTTATTGGTGCAGTTTGTGTCGATTGCCAAGTTGTGTCCTTTCCTTTCACATGCCATATGGGTATACTTGTTCTAGTAATAGATTTTGAAGGATGGTGTTAAAGCTATCATTGTAGTGGTGTAAAATATATTTCAGTGCATTGTTGCAGTTAGCAATGACATCTACTATCAGCTACTACTCCCTGGTGCAATTTCTTGCGGAGTTTTTGCAGCTCCACTGAGTTTTACGTATTTGACACTAGAGAGTCTAAGATAGGGCAGGTAAAGTGATTCTTAACTATTTGTTATAGCTCCAGACATGGTACCTAGAGGAGGCGGCAGCAAACCCTGATCCAATAAAGGCGATGAGATTTAAGGGTTAATTTTGCATAATTATGTTCTGTGTTCAGAGCTCTCTCAAGACTAATTAAGGACGTCTGGCTCAATATGCTCCGTTAGGCTCCCTCCATACTTTTTGCATTAGTGCATCTCTCTCTGAGGACAATATCATAAACATGTGGGATTATGACTACTCGAAGTCTACTATTCTCAGCATGTTATTCTTATCAGTTTGGTCTTGAATAATTTCATTTTTTTTATGAAAAATATTTTATTTAATTTGCCTTTTTTAATTAATACATATTCTGAGTAGTGTTAAATCTTTATAAAGGACTCTTCCCAAATTTGTAAGTTATCCTCTGTCCACAGGATTTGGGATAAGCTACTGATCGCTGGGGGACTGGCCACTAAGACTCTCAATGATCCTGAGAATGGGGCCTTGGACTATATCGTCAATGGAATGGAGGTGCACATGTTTGACCTCCGCTCCATGCATTTTCTACTGGACAGTTGGAAATGTTTTTGCACTGTTTACAACTTTCTCCAACAATACCATAGAAAATCAATGGAATAGACATTGCATATGCGTGCCTCCACTCCATTCAAGTTGTGGCTCTTCAGGATCTGGTTCTAGTGGGTTTCAGAACCGTTTTCTCAGAATTGCTGGTGGCCCCAGCTGCCAAATCCCTATGATCAATATGCTTTCTCTTAAAGGGAACATGTCATATCCTTTTTAGCATGTTCACTAAATGTTCATGGAGACCAGTGCGCTGTTAGTGATGCAATGTGCATCATTAACATATTTTTCCCATTAAAATCGCCACTGTAATTCTTTTAAAAACACGCTATATATGGTTTTATCTTACCTGCACGTTTAGTCATAGGGGTGTGCTTCATCACGTTTAATCAGGCTTATCCCCGCCTACGCATTTTGAATTGTTTCTGGGGTTGCGCTGATGTCACTGTACATCCCACGCTTGCGCAGTGTTTATTGTCTTACGCACTTAGTCAGTGAAGCTGGGTACTAAACCCTGCTTCAGTGCACATGCGCGGGGAGACGCTCGTCACAGCACATGTGCGGATCGCCAATGGACAATGCGCAAGCGCGGGTCAACAATGTCATATTGGTCAAGTGCGGCTCCCTGTGCAAGCGCTGCAAAACAATAAACACTGAGTAAGCTCGGGATTTAAAGTGCAACCACGGGAGCATAATTCATATTGCTTGGGTGTCGACAGCCGTGACTGAATGTGATGAAGCACACCCCTATGACTAATCGAGCAGGTAAGATATAACTATATAAAATGATTTTTAGAAGGCATGTATCGGCGATTTTAATGGGAAAAACGTGTTAGTGATGCACATTGAAACGCGCTGGCGGCACGTCACATGCTGCAAAGGACATGACAGGTTCTCTTTGACCTGTAGATAAGGAATAACTTACGAATGGAATTCAAACAGAAACAACCCTGCACCATTCAGACTTGTGTGGCCTGATGGGACTGATTGCAGCTTGCCGACACCGGGATTTACATGTGGTCCACCCAGAAGAAAAAGTCTTCATGGAATCACAGAAAGGATGAAAAGGTGGTACTCTGTCCCATAAAAACTCTCCTTTATTTTAGCAAGTTAAAACATGGATGCAGGGAAGCGGGTCACCTGAAGGACGACGGCCGTTTCGCATCTAACTGGAAAGTGCTGGTCACCAGCATTAAGTTTTTCACCAATTTGTGCTACAATGTCTCTTTTGTAAAATCAAATCCGGTCTGTGGGAATTTTTTCAAATATACACAGACATAAGGAAACATGAGAGAAACCAGATGGGAAGAAGTCGCTGGGGACCTGCCTCCCGGACTAGTCCAATGACATCCTAGTTAGACCATTGCTGGTTGGCTTGCCTGAAAAACCACAGTAATTCAGCGTGGAACATACATGGCTACAAGAACGGACAATGTGCAACATGAATCTGCTCCTCAGGGTTCCTTTCAAAAGAATTATAGTTATGTAGGTTGAAAATAGACTTGAGTCCATCAAGTTCAACCTTTCCCTGCCAGTTATACAATCTGTCACCAAGTTTTTACTTCCCCATGTGAGGGCAGCAAACTATGAACCTAGAGTGTTGTGAATTCTGTGGCTGAATTCACTCCTGTGGTCACAAGTGGTACTGCAGCTTCTGGGCTTCCTCCCTCAGGTGTTCTGGTGAGCTCGTTGGCTGCCTTGTTATTTAACTCCACCTGATTCTGTCTTCCTTGCTCCTTGTCAATGTTCCAGTGTTGGATCTGAGCTTCTGGATCTTTCCTGTGGCCTGCTGCTCTGCTTAGATAAGTGCTTCTTTGCTTTTGTTGCTGTTTTTTCTGTCCAGCTTGTCTATTTGTTTTTGCTGGAAGCTCTGAGACGCAAAGGGTGTACCGCCATGCCGTTAGTTCGGCACGGTGGGTCTTTTTGCCCCCTTTGCGTAGTTTTTTGCTTTAGGGTTTTTTGTAGACTGCAAAGTTCTCTTTGCTATCCTCGCTCTATCTAGAATATCGGGCCTCACTTTGCTGAATATATTTCATCCCTACGTTTTGTCTTTTCATCTTGCTAACAGTCATTATATGTGGGGGGCTGCCTTTTCCTTTGGGGTATTTCTCTGAGGCAAGTCAGGCTTGTATTTCTATCTTCAGGCTAGTCAGTTCCTCAGGCTGTGCCGAGTTGCATAGGTAGTGTCAGGCGCAATCCACAGCTGCTTTTAGTTGTGTTTAGGATAGGTTCAGGTATTGCAGTCTACAGAGATTCCACGTCTCAGAGCTCGTTCTATTGTTTTTGGGTTATTGTCAGATCACTGTATGTGCTCTGATTACTGGCACACTGTGTTACTGGATTGCCTTCATAACAGTACAAGGAGCCCTACTAATGATTCTCAATAGAGGGAAAAAAGAAGTTTTGACATCTTTTTTTTTTCTCAGCTCTGTGTTCAGTCTTTTTTTTCCCCTAGACATTAGGGTGCTTCAGGACACAGCTGTGGACATGGATATTCAGGCTCTGTGCTCTTCAATGGATAATCTCGTTATAAATGTACAAAAGATTCAAGATACAATTGATCAGAAATCTATGCTAGAACCAAGAATTCCTATTCCTGATTTGTTTTTTGGTGATAGAACTAAGTTTCTGAGCTTCAAAAATAATTGTAAGCTATTTCTGGCCTTGAAACCTCATTCTTCTGGTAATTCAGTTCAACAGGTTTTGATTATTATTTCTTTTTTGCGCGGCGACTAGTGTTGAGCATTCCGATACCGCAAGTATCGGGTATCGGCCAATACTTGCGGTATCGGAATTCCGATACCGAGATCCGATACTTTTGTGGTATCGGGTATCGGTATCGGATACATAGAGATGTGTAAAATAAAGAATTAAAATAAAAAATATTGATATATTTACCTCTCCGGCGGCCCCTGGACTCAGCGCGGGTAACCGGCAGGCTTCGTTGTTCAAAATCAGCGCTTTTAGGACCTGAGAATCACGTCCCGGCTTCTGATTGGTCGCGGGCCGCCCATGTGACCGCCACGCGACCAATCACAAGCCGCTACGTCTTTGAAAGTCATTAACGCGCTCATTTTTAAAAATGAGCGCGTTAATAGCTTGCGGTGAAGTCGCGGCTTGTGATTGGTCGCGTGGCCGCGACCAATCACAAGCCGCTACGTCTTTGAAAGTCATTACCGCGCTCATTTTTAAAAATGAGCGCGTTAATAGCTTGCGGTGACGTCGCGGCTTGTGATTGGTCGCGTGGCCGCGACCAATCACAAGCCGCTACGTCTTTGAAAGCCATTAACGCGCTCATTTTTAAAAATGAGCGCGTTAATAGCTTGCGGTGACGTCGCGGCTTGTGATTGGTCGCGTGGCGGTCACATGGGCGGCCCGCGACCAATCAGAAGCCGGGACGTGATTCTCAGGTCCTAAAAGCGCTGATTTTGAACAACGAAGCCTGCCGGTTACCCGCGCTGAGTTCAGGGGCCGCCGGAGAGGTAAATATATCAATATTTTTTATTTTAATTCTTTATTTTACACATCCCTATGGATCCCAGGGCCTGAAGGAGAGTTTCCTCTCCTTCAGACCCTGGGAACCATGAGAATACCTTCCGATACTTGATGTCCCATTGACTTGTATTGGTATCGGATATCGGTATCGGCGATATCCGATATTTTTCGGGTATCGGCCGATACTATCTGATACCGATACTTTCAAGTATCGGACGGTATCGCTCAACACCTCAGGACTGGGCATTTTCTCTTGCGCCAGGAGACCCTGCATTGAGTGGTGTCGATGCGTTTTTCCTGGCGCTCGGATTGCTGTACGATGAGCCTAATTCAGTGGATCAGGCTGAGAAAAATTTGCTGGCTTTGTGCCAGGGTCAGGATGATATAGAAGTATATTGTCAGAAATTTAGGAAGTGGTCAGTACTCACTCTGTGGAATGAATCTGCGCTGGCAGCTTTGTTCAGAAAGGTCTCTCTGAGGCTCTTAAGGATGTCATGGTGGGTTTTCCTATGACTGCTGGTTTGAATGAGTCTATGTCTTTGGCCATTCAGATCGGTCGTCGCTTGCGCGAGCGTAAATCTGTGCACCATCTGGCGGTATTGTCTGAGATTAAACCTGAGCCTATGCAGTGCAATAGGACTATGACCAGAGTTGAACGGCAAGAACACAGACGTCTGAATGGGCTGTGTTTCTACTGTGGTGATTCCACTCATGCTATTTCTGATTGTCCTAAGCGCACTAAGCGGTTCGATAGGTCTGCCGTCATTGGTACTGTACAGTCCAAATTCCTTCTGTCCATTACCTTGATATGCTCTTTGTCATCGTATTCTGTCATGGCGTCTGTGGATTCAGGCGCTGCCCTGAATCTGATGGATTTGGATTATGCTAAACGTTGTGGGTTTTTCTTGGAGCCTTTGCGGTGTCCTATTCCGTTGAGAGGAATTGATGCTACGCCTTTGGCCAAGAATAAGCCTCAGTACTGGACCCAGCTGACCATGTGCATGGCTCCTGCACATCAGGAAGTTATTCGCTTTCTGGTGCTACATAATCTGCATGATGTGGTCGTGTTGGGGTTGCCATGGCTGCAAACCCATAATCCAGTATTGGATTGGAACTCTATGTCGGTATCCAGCTGGGGTTGTCAGGGGGTACATGGTGATGTTCCATTTTTGTCTATTTCGTCATCCACTCCTTCTGAGGTCCCAGAGTTCTTGTCTGATTATCAGGATGTATTTGAAGAGCCCAAGTCCGATGCCCTACCTCCGCATAGGGATTGTGATTGTGCTATCAATTTGATTCCTGGTAGTAAATTCCCTAAAGGTCGTTTATTTAATTTATCCGTGCCTGAACACACCGCTATGCGCAGTTATGTGAAGGAATCCCTGGAGAAGGGACATATTCGCCCATCGTCATCACCACTGGGAGCAGGGTTCTTTTTTGTAGCCAAGAAGGATGGTTCGCTGAGACCGTGTATTGATTACCGCCTTCTTAATAAGATCACTGTTAAGTTTCAGTATCCCTTGCCATTGTTATCTGACTTGTTTGCTCGGTTTAAGGGGGCCAGTTGGTTCACTAAGATAGATCTTCGTGGTGCGTATAATCTGGTGAGAATCAGGCAAGGAGATGAATGGAAAACGGCATTTAATACGCCCGAGGGTCATTTTGAGTATCTAGTGATGCCGTTCGGACTTGCCAATGCTCCATCTGTTTTTCAGTCTTTTATGCATGACATCTTCCGTGAGTATCTGGATAAATTCCTGATTGTTTACTTGGATGACATTTTGATCTTCTCAGATGATTGGGAGTCTCATGTGAAGCAGGTCAGAATGGTTTTCCAGGTCCTGCGTGCTAATTCTTTGTTCGTGAAGGGATCAAAGTGTCTCTTCGGTGTGCAGAAAGTTTCATTTTTGGGGTTCATCTTTTCCCCTTCTACTATCGAGATGGATCCGGTTAAGGTCCAAGCCATCCAGGATTGGACTCAGCCGACATCTCTGAAAAGTCTGCAAAAGTTCCTGGGCTTTGCTAATTTTTATCGTCGCTTCATCTGTAATTTTTCTAGCATTGCCAAACCATTGACCGATTTGACCAAGAAGGGTGCTGATTTGGTTAATTGGTCTTCTGCTGCCGTGGAAGCTTTTCAGGAGTTGAAGCGTCGTTTTTGTTCTGCCCCTGTGTTGTGTCAACCAGATGTTTCTCTTCCGTTCCAGGTCGAGGTTGATGCTTCTGAGATTGGAGCAGGGGCGGTTTTGTCACAGAGAGGTTCTGGTTGCTCAGTGTTGAAACCATGTGCTTTCTTTTCCAGGAAGTTTTCTGCTGCTGAGCGTAATTATGATGTGGGCAACCGAGAGTTGCTGGCCATGAAGTGGGCATTCGAGGAATGGCGTCATTGGCTTGAAGGAGCTAAGCATCGCGTGGTGGTATTGACTGATCATAAGAACCTTACTTATCTCGAGTCTGCCAAGCGCTTGAATCCTAGACAGGCCCGTTGGTCGTTATTTTTTGCTCGCTTCATAGTAACATAGTAACATAGTAACATAGTTAGTAAAGCCGAAAAAAGACATTTGTCCATCCAGTTCAGCCTATATTCCATCATAATAAATACCCAGATCTACGTCCTTCTACAGAACCTAATAATTGTATGATACAATATTGTTCTGCTCCAGGAAGACATCCAGGCCTCTCTTGAACCCCTCGACTGAGTTCGCCATCACCACCTCCTCAGGCAAGCAATTCCAGATTCTCACTGCCCTAACAGTAAAGAATCCTCTTCTATGTTGGTGGAAAAACCTTCTCTCCTCCAGACGCAAAGAATGCCCCCTTGTGCCCGTCACCTTCCTTGGTATAAACAGATCCTCAGCGAGATATTTGTATTGTCCCCTTATATACTTATACATGGTTATTAGATCGCCCCTCAGTCGTCTTTTTTCTAGACTAAATAATCCTAATTTCGCTAATCTATCTGGGTATTGTAGTTCTCCCATCCCCTTTATTAATTTTGTTGCCCTCCTTTGTACTCTCTCTAGTTCCATTATATCCTTCCTGAGCACCGGTGCCCAAAACTGGACACAGTACTCCATGTGCGGTCTAACTAGGGATTTGTACAGAGGCAGTATAATGCTCTCATCATGTGTATCCAGACCTCTTTTAATGCACCCCATGATCCTGTTTGCCTTGGCAGCTGCTGCCTGGCACTGGCTGCTCCAGGTAAGTTTATCATTAACTAGGATCCCCAAGTCCTTCTCCCTGTCAGATTTACCCAGTGGTTTCCCGTTCAGTGTGTAATGGTGATATTGATTCCCTCTTCCCATGTGTATAACCTTACATTTATCATTGTTAAACCTCATCTGCCACCTTTCAGCCCAAGTTTCCAACTTATCCAGATCCATCTGTAGCAGAATACTATCTTCTCTTGTATTAACTGCTTTACATAGTTTTGTATCATCTGCAAATATCGATATTTTACTGTGTAAACCTTCTACCAGATCATTAATGAATATGTTGAAGAGAACAGGTCCCAATACTGACCCCTGCGGTACCCCACTGGTCACAGCGACCCAGTTAGAGACTATACCATTTATAACCACCCTCTGCTTTCTATCACTAAGCCAGTTACTAACCCATTTACACACATTTTCCCCCAGACCAAGCATTCTCATTTTGTGTACCAACCTCTTGTGCGGCACGGTATCAAACGCTTTGGAAAAATCGAGATATACCACGTCCAATGACTCACCGTGGTCCAGTCTATAGCTTACCTCTTCATAAAAACTGATTAGATTGGTTTGACAGGAGCGATTTCTCATAAACCCATGCTGATATGGAGTTAAACAGTTATTCTCATTGAGATAATCCAGAATAACATCCCTCAGAAACCCTTCAAATATTTTACCAACAATAGAGGTTAGACTTACTGGCCTATAATTTCCAGGTTCACTTTTAGAGCCCTTTTTGAATATTGGCACCACATTTGCTATGCGCCAATCCTGCGGAACAGACCCTGTCACTATAGAGTCCCTAAAAATAAGAAATAATGGTTTATCTATTACATTACTTAGTTCTCTTAGTACTCGTGGGTGTATGCCATCCGGACCCGGAGATTCGATTTTGTGATTTCGTACCTTCCGGGCTCTAAAAATGTGAAGGCGGATGCTCTGTCTAGGAGTTTTGTGCCCGACTCTCCGGGTTTATCTGAGCCGGCGAGTATCCTCAAGGAAGGAGTCATTGTGTCTGCCATCTCCCCTGATTTGCGGCGAGTGTTGCAAAAATTTCAGGCTAATAAACCTGATCGTTGTCCGGCCGAGAAACTGTTCGTCCCTGATAGGTGGACTAGTAAAGTTATCTCTGAACTTCATTGTTCGGTGTTGGCTGGTCATCCAGGAATCTTTGGTACCAGAGAGTTAGTGGCTAGATCCTTCTGGTGGCCATCTCTGTCACGGGATGTACGTACTTTTGTGCAGTCATGTGGGATTTGTGCTAGGGCTAAGCCCTGCTGTTCACGTGGCAGTGGGTTGCTTTTGCCCTTGCCGGTCCCGAAGAGGCCTTGGACACATATTTCGATGGATTTCATTTCTGACCTTCCCGTTTCTCAAAAGATGTCAGTCATTTGGGTGGTCTGTGATCGCTTTTCTAAAATGGTCCATCTGGTGCCCTTGGTTAAATTGCCTTCCTCCTCTGATTTGGTGCCTTTGTTCTTCCAGCATGTGGTTCGTTTGCATGGCATTCCTGAGAATATTGTTTCTGACAGAGATTCCCAGTTTGTTTCAAGGTTTTGGCGAGCCTTTTGTGGTAGGATGGGCATTGACCTATCTTTTTCCTCGGCTTTCCATCCTCAGACTAATGGCCAGACCGAACTAACCAATCAGACCTTGGAAACATATCTGAGATGTTTTGTTTCTGCAGACCAGGATGATTGGGTGTCCTTTTTGCCGTTGGCTGAGTTCGCCCTTAATAATCGGGCCAGCTCGGCTACCTGGGTCTCTCCATTTTTCTGCAATTCTGGGTTCCATCCTCGTTTCTCTTCAGGACAGGTTGAGTCTTCGGACTGTCCTGGTGTGGATTCTGTGGTGGACAGGTTGCAGCAGATCTGGACTCAGGTAGTGGACAATTTGACCTTGTCCCAGGAGAAGGCTCAACGTTTCGCTAATCGCAGACGCCGTGTGGGTCCCCGACTTCGTGTTGGGGATCTGGTTTGGTTATCTTCTCGTCATATTCCTATGAAGGTTTCCTCTCCTAAATTTAAACCTCGTTTTATTGGTCTGTATAGGATTTCTGAGATTCTCAATCCTGTGTCCTTTCGTCTGACCCTCCCGGACTTCTTTTCCATACATAATGTATTCCATAGGTCGTTGTTGCGGAGATACGTGGCACCTATGGTTCCATCTGTTGAGCCTCCTGCCCCTGTTTTGGTGGAGGGGGAATTGGAGTATATTGTGGAGAAAATTTTGGATTCTCGTGTCTCTAGACGGAAACTCCAGTATCTGGTTAAATGGAAGGGTTATGCTCAGGAAGATAATTCCTGGGTTTTTGCCTCCGATGTCCATGCTCCAGATCTTGTTCGTGCCTTTCATGTGGCTCATCCTGGTCGGCCTGGGGGCTCTGGTGAGGGTTCGGTGACCCCTCCTCAAGGGGGGGGTACTGTTGTGAATTCTGTGGCTGAATTCACTCCTGTGGTCACAAGTGGTACTGCAGCTTCTGGGCTTCCTCCCTCAGGTGTTCTGGTGAGCTCGTTGGCTGCCTTGTTTTTTTAACTCCACTTGATTCTGTCTTCCTTGCTCCTTGTCAATGTTCCAGTGTTGGATCTGAGCTTCTGGATCTTTCCTGTGGCCTGCTGCTCTGCTTAGATAAGTGCTTCTTTGCTTTTGTTGCTGTTTTTTCTGTCCAGCTTGTCTATTTGTTTTTGCTGGAAGCTCTGAGACGCAAAGGGTGTACCGCCGTGCCGTTAGTTCGGCACGGTGGGTCTTTTTGCCCCCTTTGCGTGGTTTTTTGCTTTAGGGTTTTTTGTAGACTGCAAAGTTCTCTTTGCTATCCTCGCTCTATCTAGAATATCGGGCCTCACTTTGCTGAATCTATTTCATCCCTACGTTTTGTCTTTTCATCTTGCTAACAGTCATTATATGTGGGGGGCTGCCTTTTCCTTTGGGGTATTTCTCTGAGGCAAGTCAGGCTTGTATTTCTATCTTCAGGCTAGTCAGTTCCTCAGGCTGTGCCGAGTTGCATAGGTAGTGTCAGGCGCAATCCACAGCTGCCTTTAGTTGTGTTTAGGATAGGTTCAGGTATTGCAGTCTACAGAGATTCCACGTCTCAGAGCTCGTTCTATTGTTTTTGGGT
Organism: Ranitomeya imitator; assembly: GCF_032444005.1. Taxonomy (NCBI): domain Eukaryota; kingdom Metazoa; phylum Chordata; class Amphibia; order Anura; family Dendrobatidae; genus Ranitomeya; species Ranitomeya imitator. The sequence continues at coordinate 720,505,098 of NC_091282.1, read as the reverse complement.
TATTGTCAGATCACTGTATGTGCTCTGATTACTGGCACACTGTGTTACTGGATTGCCTTCATAACACTAGAGACCATGTATTTGGTGATGTGTTGCTTTTTCTGCTTCTGCTACAGTTTTCATAAAATCTGTTTAATCTGTGGCAGCTTTGCTAATCTTCTCATTGATGAGCTTTGTTATAATAATAATAATAATCTTTATTGTTATATAGCGCTAACATGTTCCGCAGCGCTTCACAGTTTGCACACATTATCATCACTGTCCCCAATGGGGCTCACAATCTAGAATCCCTATCAGTATTTCTTTGGAATGTGGGAGGAAACCGGAGTGCCCGGAGGAAACCCACGCAAACACGGAGAGAACATACAAACTCTTTGCTGATGTTGTCCTGGGTGGGATTAGAACCCGGGATCCCAGCGCTGCAAGGCTGCTGTGCTAACCACTGTGCCACCGTGCTACCCCCCCCCCCCCCATCTGCGCCATAGCTCCGGATCCTGCGAAGGCTCAGTCCCATAACACTTGTGACGCTGCAGAGACAAAGCTGCCTCATCTGGCATCATCGGAGCGCAATCAGTTCAATAGCGCAGTGATGCTGCCGGCCCGAACTGTCAGTCAAGCTGGGGCGCAGGCCCACCTCCCGTTGATCAGGAAACCAGGTAGCTGGGGAACGGTGCTCCTGAAGAAGAGACAAATTATGAAAACTCTTTAATTTCAGTCTTCTTATAACTTTATCGATTTTAAAACAGTCTAATATTCTGGTAACTTTGTCCAGAAGACAGTCAAAACCCATAAAAGAGCAGATCCATTTTGACGGTGCTTACTGAGACAGGTACATGCCGCGTTACAATACTTTATGCCTATTCTTCACAAAGATCAATAATTGCTTAAAAGTTGCACTTAATTGGGTGAATAAACTCCATTTTTCTTTTACATCAAATTTGGAATGTGAAAAAACTTTTGGGGGGAAATGATACATTGCCTGTACCAACAAAAAATGTCTAAATTATAGCCGAATATTTGGCTAACACGGTACCAAGATATATTTCTTTCCTAAATTATAGCCGTTCACTCTAACCCTTTATTTTTTTTCTGCTGCCATATGAGAGACTTGGAAATCTGAGTTTGGCAGAAAACTGATCGTTAATCATACTGAAATGGGCTGGTCTGATCCTAGTAACATTCAGTAGGTAGCTGCAACATTCTCGAAGACTTGTCTTGTTTTTGGGGGCCGATAAATGTTGACCAACATTGGCCTATTGCATGAAGCTACGTCTTTGTTAATATTATTAATACATTTGGATAGCGAGAGCGTATATCCTGTTCAGCTGCTTTCACGTCCCAAGTCTCCCACTGTCCAACCACCATACATATTTATCTCAATACATTTCCACGCTCTGCTGATCCTTTTGATGCATGTCCCACACCAGGCTTGACAGAGCACTTATGCCCCCAAGAAGACAGTTCTGTACTCCTACGCACATTTGACACATGGTTATGCTAAATACTGAAACAGCATGAGGCTCATGTCATTAGCAGTAATTAACTTAATGAAAGCCACCTGGCTTTAAAAAAAAATAATTAATTGGTTGTAAATAATAAACTTAGATATAATTTATAGGTTCCGCCATTTGGTTTCACATACAGTCCCAACAGGAATTTTTAAAATATACTCTGGAAAATCATGACACAGTGGTAAACGCTTGCCTCATCCAAAACTGCAGGTCCGTTTTTTTTGTGTGGCCACAAAGTTGTCCCCGTCAGTTTATCAATGGCGCGTTGCATTTCTCTGTTTAGTTACGATACCCCAAAGGTGGTTACAAAAATCTGCAGTCATTTCCTCCTTTTATAGGAGCTTTTGTATTTCCACCTTATTCTCTATTACACTTTGCTCCACTTTTTAATGTTTTCTTTAAGTCTTTTTTTAATTTTATTCATACCTCGATAACTTTGCTCATCCAGATAGGCAATTTTTTCAGCTTGACTCTTTTTTTTTTTTGTTTAGTTTTTTTGTGCATCTCACTCCAGTCCCTGCCTGGAGTAGGGTTTTTGGAGGAGTTTCCAGTTTGCCGTACTTTTAGGCAAATGTGAAACTTTTTAAAGGCTTTGCTACTTTTTTTTTCATGGTAGAATGTTGCTATTCTGTTTGAAGGGGGAATACAAAGCATTTTTTATTTTGCAGAAAGTAATGAACTGTGTGCAATTTTGGAAACTTTGGAGCAAAAAAATGTTGGCAAATATCACAAGACAAAAATAATAGCAAAGCTACTTAAGAAATGGCAAATTACGAATCGGTGACTCCATGTTGGGCATGTTAGGATGTAGGTTGAATTTGATGGACTTAAGTCTATCTTCAACCTTAAAAAATATGAAACTATGTTGGTGATCTACAATTACTCCTAATATATAATCTTAGCCCAAAATTCAACACAAATGGCAGTGGTAGTGTAATAAAACTAGGACCGTCTCTAATATATGCTGTAAGATGGCCGCCGGACGAGTCCTTGAGTGGAGATATGTGTCATCGCGGCTATTAGCTGCGGTGATGTGAGCTCGGAAGCGTGCTCAAGCACATATAGTGCTAAGAGAGTTATCAGGCTATTCCAGGGCCGGGTTTTACAAGCAGTCATAAGAGAGTTATGCGCACATAACCCAACCCCCAGGGGTGTGGTTTGGCAGATAAAATGGAGGCCGAGTCTCCTTCAGTGTGGCTGGAGGTGTGGAGACCTTCAGTGTGTGTTGCTAAAGGCACTGACCTGAGCGGGCGGACCCGCAATACCATATTAACTTTTTGTTTTCAGTTTTTCACTTTGTGGCAGAAAAGGCTTTGTTTTGTTTTGTCACCCAGAGCAGTTTATGAAGTCAAATAAACTTGCCTGGACTTTGCATGAATTCTGCCTCCTGTGCCAACCTCAAGAGCCACTGAGTGAATACAAACCTCTTCAATGCTTAGCAATGTTTGCTGGGGATTGCTACAAGTAGAGTTGGTGTGAATGGATTCATATTGGTAACATTAGTAATCTGTGGTCCTTAGACGGGAGCCCTGGGCGTTGGACAGGAACCGTCTTCTACATCCCGCTCTCTATGGCTCTTTTGATTATCCGGCCTGCCGCCTGTCATTGTTGCCGCACACTTGTGACTTCACTTCAAGGTGACTAATCAATGGAAGAGCTGGGAGTGCCGTCAAGTAGGAGGTGGGTTTCATGGCTCCTATCCAGCGATCACATATTACTGACATGGCCAGTGGACTGGGTCCTGCAAATCAATTCACACCAATTCAACAGATTTGTAATAGCTTTCTTGGATGTCGTATATATCGGATGTTCACTCATCCGTGTTTCATGGTTAGGATAGGTGCACACCACCGTTTTATCTCCATTCAAAAAAAACTGACCGATTTTTCTGATCAGAGTTTGATCATAGGTTTATTAGAGTGAGATCAGTTTTTCTCTTAGGAAAAGAGAAAAAAAAATTCTCCATCTTCTCCAGTCAGTCATTGAATGTTGTTGTGATGTTATCCGAATGTGGTCTTAAGGTACCGTCACACTAAGCGACGCTGCAGCGATACCGACAACGATCCGGATCGCTGCAGCGTCGCTGTTTGGTTGCTGGAGAGCTGTCACACAGACACCTCTACAGCGACCAACGATGCCGGTAACCAGGGTAAACATCGGGTTACTAAGCGCAGGGCCGCGCTTAGTAACCCGATGTTTACCCTGGTTACCATCGTTAAAGTAAAAAAACAACCACTACATACTTACCTACCGCTGTCTGTCCCCTGCGCTCAGCTTCTCTGCACTCCTCCTGCACTGACTGTGAGCACAGCGGCCGGAAAGCAGAGCGGTGACGTCACCGCTCTGCTTTCCGGCTTCCCGGCGCTCACAGCCAGAGCAGAGAAGCAGAGCGCCGAGGACAGACAGCGGTAGGTAAGTATGTAGTGGTTGTTTTTTTACTTTAACGATGGTAACCAGGGTAAACATCGGGTTACTAAGCGCGGCCCTGCGCTTAGTAACCCGATGTTTACCCTGGTTACCAGCGAAGACATCGCTGAATCGGTGTCACACACGCCGATTCAGCGATGTCAGCGGGAGAGCCAGCGACGAAATAAAGTTATGGCCTTTCTTTCCCGACCAGAGACATCACAGCAGGGGCCTGATCGCTGCTGCCTGTCACACTGGACGATATCGCTAGCCAGGACGCTGCAACGTCACAGATCGCTAGCGATATCGTCTAGTGTGACGGTACCTTTATAATTTCCGTGGGTCCATAGACATCAATATTGGACTTTTGCACAACCCCATGGAATATCATAGGTACGAGTTAGAATCATAGAATCATAGAATGGTAGAGTTGGAAGGGACCTCCTGGGTCATCTGGTCCAACCCCCTGCTCAAAGCAGGATTAACTAAATTATCGCAGACAGATATTCCTTCCATGGAAGGAGAACTCACCACCTCACGTGGCAGCCTTTTCCACTCCTTGATCACCCTAACTGTCAAAAAGTTTTTTCTAATATCTAATCTGTCTCCTCCTATTCAGTTTCATCCTATTGCTTCTATTCTTTCCTTGTGCAAATGAGAATAAAGATGATCCTTCTACACTGTGACAGCCCTTGGGATATTTGTAGACAGCTATTAAGTCTCTCAGTCTGATTTCTTGCAAGCTAAACATTCCCAAATCCTGTAACCGTTCCTAATAGGACATGATTTGCAGACCGGTCACCAATCTGGTCGCTCATCTCTGAACTTGCTCGAGTAGAGGGCAATAATGACTTTGCGTGATCTAGACTGTATGCTTCTGTTAATACATCCCAGAATTGCATTTGCCTTTTTGCTGCTGCATCACACTGTTGACTCATGTTCAGTCTGTGATCTATTAGTATTCCCAAGTCTTTTTCAAATGTGCTGTTGCTTAGCCCTATTCCTCTCATTCTGTATATGCTTTTTTCATTTTTATTGCCCCGATGTAGTACTTTGCATTTTTCCTTGTTAAAAACCATTCTGTTAGTTGCTGCCCACTTCTCCACTTTATTTATATCTTTTTGAATCCTCTTTCTCTCTTCTCTAGTATTAGCTATCTCTCCTAGCTTTGTGTCATCAGCAAATTAATCAGTGTACCCAGAATTCCTTCATCTAAATAATTGATAAAGATGTTGAACAATACACAGCCCAAGACAGAACCCTGTGGTACCCCACTTGAGACATTCTTCCAGCTGGATGTGCAGCCATTTACGACCACTCTTTGGGTCCGATCACTAAGCCAGTTATGAATCCACTTAACAGTTGCCTTGTCCATTCCATACTTAGTCATTTTTTCAATAAGAATGGCGTGAGATACTTTGTTAAATGTTTTGTTGAAGTCAAGATATACTATATCTACAGCATTTCCCTGATACACCCAGTCAGTGATTCTGTCATAGAAGGAAATTAAGTTAGTCTTGACCCACTGGAGCCCTTAGACTGATTATAGATTTTTATTTTGTAAACTGTCGTTTTTAAATTTGTGGTACAGTTAAAAAACATCTGAAATGATGTTTGATTAGCAAGTTATACAAGCTACTAATATCAGCCGTGCCCTGATCTGAGGATATCTGCTTTGGTCCCAGTTTTTTGCAGCACTCCTTTTGCTTTTGATTTCCTGTATCACATATCATCATTGATTTGTATGAAGGGGCTGGCTAATTGTCTCACTTTTCTGTCGTAGCTAATGCATAAAGGGGCTGGCTAATTGGCTCACTTTTCTGTCATAGTCAATGCATATCGGGGCTGGCTAATTGACTAACTTTTCTGTCGTAGCCAATGCATAAAGGGCCTGGCTATTTGGCTCACCTTTCTGTCTTAGCCAATGCATTTTGGGACTGGCTAATTTGCTCACTTTTCTTTCGTAGCCAGTGCATAAAGGGGCTGGCTAATTGGTTCACTTTTCTGTCATAGCCAATGCATAAGGGGGCTGTCTTAGCTATATATATATATATGAGCCAGTTAGTCAAGCATGTTCCCATACAGCACTGATGATGGGCCAACATGGGAAACACTTTTTTTTTTTAATTTCCTTCAGCACAATCTAGAAGTGGACGTTCCCTGACTTGAGGCCAGATTTCTTTAGATCTGGTCACCTTCTGTTCGTAACTTCATGCCTATTTTACTTTTTTTTTTTTTTAAAAGGGTTATTCCCCAAACTGTAAGTTATCCGCTATCCATAGGTCAGGGACTTCAAACCATTGGAAGTCTCCACGATCCTGAGAACCATGCTCTGTAGCCTCGACTTGAATGGAGGACAGGTGCACATGCTTAACTTCTGATCTGTTCCTATGAGACCCATGGAAAAAGCAGAATAGAGGACTTGGCTGTTTCCGGCAGTCCCATAGACGATGAATGGAGCAGAGGTGTGCATGCTATGAGACCCCATGAGAAAACTGTGTAAAGTCCTCAGCTATTTCTGGCAGTCCCATAGACGATGAATGGAGCAGAGGTGCCCATGGTTGACTTCTGCTCTGTTCCAATGAGAATCCAGGAAAAAGCTGATCAGCGTACTTGGCGATTTCGGGCAACGTCGTAGACAATGAATGGAGCCAAAGTCGAGCATCGAGGCTCTGTAGAGCATGGTTCCCAGGATCTAGAGTTCCATACTTGGAATTACTGGTGGCTCCAGAGGTTGGACCCCGAGCAATCAGCAAAATATCCCCTAACCTATAGATAGGGGATAACTTGTGCTTTTGGAAATAACCCTTTAACTATACAGGAAATATTTACATTTTTTTCTGTCATGAACATTTTAGTCATGTGTTTGTGATGCCTTTTTTTCTCTCCGTAATTTCCTGAAAAATTCTGTAATAGAATAGTGTGATGATTTAACGGCATTTTTGGAAAATCGCAGGAAATGTGCAGTTCAAATGCATCAACTGAACACGGCCTAAATATATATTTTGCATTGAGATTTTACATCTAAGTAGCTCACAGGAATAAGAACTGACTACATGTAAGATGTGTTCATCTGGACGACTGATATGCGCTAATGCTTTTAATCACATGGAGACACTGCAGTAACTTTCTATGGCAGCCACTAGAAGAATGAAAAGTTTGTGCTCATTTATCCCCGTCCTTCCACGTAGTAATTATTCTTTCAATTTGACCACAGAGAAGATCCCATAGGGCTTAATGTTCTTTCTGGGAATTTTACATACTGATAACAAAGCAAAATCTGTGTAATAAATACAATAAATAATCCTATAAATAATCCCAATACAGCAAAAAGGACTAATAAAACGTAACTTTTAATACTCAAAAAGTAACCTAAAAAAAACACAAATCACCCAAGTGAAAAATAAACCATAACAGTGTACCAGTTATGACTTGTATTGTTTAAGATTATTGTACTTGTTTTCATTATGTATACCCCTCCTCACATGTAAAGCGCCATGGAATAAATGGCGCTATAACAATAAATAATAATAATAATAATAACAGGGGCTATGTCTCTACCATATAACGTGATGGTCCATAGAGACTAGTGAGCCCTCTATAGGATAAAACAGAACTCGACTGCAATAACAACAGCCAGAATCCTGATTGCTGAGGCAGTGAATATGACAAAACGGTGCCACCAATGTTTATATGTGGACACAGCAAATCTACTGCACTCAGTCACATAAGACCAGAAAAAAACAGTCCTAGCATATATTGTAAAAAATACTTGCTGGTGTTTAATAAATATACATATAAATAAGGAACGGTCTCACCAATTCCAAAGCGAGGGCAACGGAGCACCAGATAATCCCCTGTTAGGTAGACATCCAGGATACGAAGGGATGACTGTCCCTATATCAATCCCTATGGGGCTATAAATAGTCTATTTCCCAAAGCTCCTGCCCTTACAAGGGCAGTCCACAACTACCCCTATACATAAGAAGCCCTGCACTCTCCCTTATAAATTCGTCCCTACGCGTTTCGTCCAAGACAACTCTTCAGGGGACATGCTTGCTTGTAGAGAAGGAGTGCCTAAATATTAAAGTAGAGGGACATAAAGTCCTGCCGCCCTCTATGCTATCAAGCATAGAATGGGAATGGGAATTTTACATACTGAAGAAGTGCTCTTTTGATGTGGTCTAAGTGGTAAATTCGTCCTAGTATGTGCACGGAGGAATAAAACTTGTGGAACAAGATAATTAATCCTATATAACACCGCGCCAGTGTTTTGTTTCCAGATAGATATTGCCTGTAGAAAGAAAATAAGAGGAGAGGAACCCAAAATATGCTAATGACGCTCTCCATCCCGCTGTAAAGTAAAAGCAGATTTATTGGAAATGTAATTTGTACAAGTTGTGTCCAGTAGGAAAATATATCAGAAGTAATGAATTGGGTTTTAAGATGGGATGAGGGGCAGATCTCCGCAGAGGACAATTGAGCCGGAGCGGTAACAGTCGTACTTATTGATCGGCATGAGAAGTTGGAGACAGCACAAAGTGTCCCGCGTCCGTCTGGTGTAACACATTCTATGCCGGAGCCGGGGTAGCTTGGCCTTGACAGACAAAGTGGACTCTTTTCTGGACTGTGAGAAGAGTTAACCAAGCAGTAGTGTGAAAAGCGAGAAAGAAATGAGATACAGGTTGGGAGGAAGTCCCTGTTGGCCGAGCCGCTTCATCGCCAGTTGCTTGACACAGAGTTGAGTACTGAATGGATGAAGCCTTGAAATATGACCGACTGGATGGGAAAACAACCCTCCTGCTGGGAAAGTTTCTTTTTTTTAAAGCCCCCGTCAGTTTCAATGGGAATGTTAGCATCCCATATGCTGCTACTGAGGTTGAGTTAAGCCCCCCTCTGTTTCTCCCTCCTGGCTTTTCTTCATGCTACCCTTTAATAAGTCACAGCTACCAAAAGAGGTTTCCCTCACTGCTCACAAAATGAATTTCAATATGTTGCCAATGAGCTAAGCGGCATGTTCCCAACTGCTAATGGATATGAATTTCCATCCATTATTAATAGGAAACGTACGCTGTTTTCTTTTCAGCCCCCCTCGTCCCTCCTGCTCCTTGTGTTTTACCAGCAGGACATGCCACTAATACAGCTTTGTGGGCCTGGGAAGTGAAAAAGGATCCTGCCAAAACATGCGCCTGCGGTATGTGCTGCACCACGCTCTGCCTCTCTACTTCATTCCTTCTAGGTTCCTTCTCTTCATCCCCTCTTCCCCGTTTCTTGACCTGGCCTTTGTCGGAGGTGTCCGTCTGGAACAAGTTTTGCGCACTTGTTTTCGTGTTCTCTTAGATTACAGGGCAGCGGGGCCTACCTTTGAAAGTGACTAGCCTTTTGTCTCCCCCCATGCACTCCAGTAATTAACTTTGTCCATCTTTTATTTTGTTCCAGTCAATCGCAGTCCACTCTGCTGAGCATCTTCTCCCAGGAGTACCAGGTTAGAAGTTTCCTCTTTTGTGAAGCTTGACAGGTGCTTAATTGAATGATGAATGTCCCTTTATTTCTTTGTAATTGAACTGCCAGCCTGGTGATTGGTTTGGAAGATGTGAGCCCCTCCACCGCCCTCCCGTCCGCACTACCCCCTCCCCTTACCAAGCGTTGCCTGATCCTGAGTGGATGGCTGCCAAGCTTTACCCATCCATCTGTCTAATAACATCTATCCTTTGCTTATTTGGTGGACCCGTAATAAATTATGCTAAACCATTATTATTCTGACAATAATAATTTCCCTGTGTTGCACGGTTCCGTGTGCTAAATGTTTGCTGACTTGCACTGTCAGGGCTACTTTCCCTCGCTGACAGAGATTATGATAAACGACCCTCTCTTGGACTGGCAGAAGGCAAGAGAGGCAGAAAATGGAGTCATTTATCATCCTGTGACGGGTGTCACTCATATGGCAGCTCTCCAAGGAACCTTCACTGTTTTCTTTTCCCCTCTCCCCGCTCTTTCGTGTGTGTGTGTGTGTGTGTGTGTGTGTGTGTGTGTGTGTATATATATATATATGTGTATGTATATATATATATATATATATATATATATATATACACACACATAATAATTAAATATGTATATATATACACACACGATATATATACTCACATACACACAAAATATATATGTACACATAATTATATTTATATATAATTATTGTGTGTGCATATATATTGTTTGCGTGTGTACATATTGTGTGCGGTATATAAGTATATAAATGACATTTACATATATTATAGTGTACATACGATGTGTGTGTGTGTATATATGTATATATATATATATATATATATAATATTAGTGTGTGTTCATGTTATGTGTGTGTATATATATATATATATATTTATATGTACCTATATGGTGTTTGTGTTGTGTTTTATATAAATATGTACAATATGTTTTGTGTTGTATATTTATTATATATATTTATGTATTTGTAATGCGTTTTTCTTCTCTTACATATTCATAGACATAAAGAAACGCAAACAAGCCATATATGTGTATTCAGTTTATGACTACTGTTATAGAATAAAGTAAATAAGAAAAAAGTCAAATAGTAGAGGAATTTAAAGAGATATTTATTCCATTGAGGTGATTTAGAAATGTCTTGTGTAACTCGTGCATGTTCTCCCTGAGGCTGCCTTCAGAAAACCTATTGTAATTCTGTTTGTTTGCAGCCCGTGCGGCTTCGTCACTGGGTCTAAGATCGACTCTGGCGTTAAAGAAATTGAGATAAAAGTAGTAAAACTGTCTCATGTTTTTTTTTTTAGTATTAAGTTCATTTTGGACCTTTTGGAAATTGTAGGTTCACATTGCGTTAGTGCAATCTGTTTAGCGCCTACGCTAACGGAAGTCCAAAAAGTGATTGCGTTTGGTGATCCCGCTAGCGCAGATGCCCGATCTGCGCTAGCGAAGAACGGACCCTGAAAGCTGCAAGGAGCGTTCGAGGTCCATCCAAAAATAACAGGACAACGCTGACGCATGCCAAAAAAGGCATACGTTAGCGATGCGTTAGCGATGTGTTAGTACATTGCGGGCAATGGGTGCGCTAACGGATCCGTTACATAGCGTTAATTGCTCCAATTGCGCCATGTAACGGATTCCTACAGCGGACACCCACTAACGCAATGTGAATCCAGCAGGGTATGTGCACACGTTGCAGATTTCCTGCAGAACTGCAGCTTTTTTTTTTATGCAGAAACGCTGCAGATCTGCAAGTGACTTACAGTACAATGTAAATCAATGGCAAAATAAAAATGCTGTGCCAATGGTGCGGAAAATTCTGCACAGAAAACGCAGCAGATTCAAAAAAGTACCATGTCAATTCTTTGTGCAGATCTGCTGCGTTTCTGCACCCATTCCATAATGGAAATCTGCAGGGGTAAAAAAAGGAAGAAATCAGCACAATAATCTGCAACGTGTGCACAGACCAAAAAAGGGTATGTGCACACGATGCAGATTTATTGCAGAACTTCAGCAGATTTTTCTGCTGCAGATCTGCACTGTGATTTACAGTACAGTGTAAATAAATGTGAAAAAAAAAGCTGTGCACATGGTGCAGAAAAATCTGCGCAAAAACGCTGCAGATTTCAAAGAAGTGCATATCATTTCTTTTGTGCTGTTCTGCAGCATTTCTGCACCCCTCCGCTACAGAAATCCACAGTGGTAAAATGTGCACAAAAAACGCATAAAAAACGCACAAAATACCGTATAAAAAACGCACCTGCGGATTCTGCCAGGAGATGCAGATTTAGTGCAGAAAATTCTGCACCACAATTCCTGCGTGTGCACATAGCCTAAGAAATGTGACTAAAATATCCAATTTAGAGGGTGACTCTAGGAATGTTCATATATTAAATGTTTTTTTTTTGTGCAAAGTGTTTAACGCTTCAGGTTAAGTTCCCACAACGGTGAGTTTTTGACAGCAATCACAGTCCCTGATAGTTTTAGCGAAGTGCATGGGACTTATAAGAATCTCATAGGTGCCGAAAATCTGAAACTTAAGAAACTCACCATTCATTGTGAGAACACAGCCTTATAGGTTGTCACCATAATCTTCTACCATACTCTTGTACCAAAAAAGCCCTCCTTGTACAAGGAACGCTGACGCTGGCTGTTGCTATGATCAGTAAATTAATAAATAAAATCTCCAAGGAAAAAATAAGCAGCGTGTCCATGAGATTTCAGAAATCTCATTCGCTTTACTGTGTTTTTAGGCTTGAAAAATGGATGGATAAAACACAGCAAAAAAAACGCAACGTGTGAACAAGCCTTTATGGTGGTGGAACATTAGTTTTCTTTTCCTTAGAAGTGACTTTCAGAGTTTACAGTAGATTGCTTTAGTTTGCTTTTTATTCCCATTTTAGAAACGTTTAAAAAAGACCCATTGGCGACATCACGCTCCAGATACTATTGAAATATACTACAAGAGGTAAGTTTCCAAACTTTTCGTGAGGGCTTCTCTAATTCTTTTCTAATAACTTGTGGTTTGCCTCAGTCTTTCTGTCTTTTGTCCAATTACCGCAATCCATTAAAAAAAATAATAATGGCAAAACGAAATTAAAAAAAAAAAGGCTCATGTTGGATTTTGTTAAAGAAAAAAACAGCAACAAAAATGGTATAGCTGATAGCCTTGCCAATGGCAAGAACTTACTAAATGGATTGAACAAAAAAAAAGATGTATGTTCATCAAAACGTCTGGTTGGTCTGCATTTGACATTTCTAAATGTCCTTGTGAGATAAGCAGTTGCGCAGGAATTGGTCAGACTCTCTCTATAGAAAAGGCAGAGACGGTTTATTTCCGTGTCTGCCCCATTGCTGGATCAGGGATCACTGAGCACTCGTATATACGGAAAATGGTGATGGCTTTTCCTTCCCAGCCGTTACGTGTTCGCAAGGTGCCAGTAAGCTGCAGGAGTTACAGGTCAGCTCTAAAGTATAGTCATATTGATACGTGTCCTGTAACTGTATCTGATAATCCAGCCCCAGTTACAGGGAAAATCAACAATGAAAACAATATTGTATTGTTGAAATGCCCTCCATAGGTCTTTTATGAACTTATAGGGTACACAGATTGTGAAGTTACAAAATAAAATACACAATATATTGTTATAAAAATGACTAAAGCCCTATTTATTAAACACAAAAATTTTCGAAAACTATTTGATAAAGAAAAAAAAACAAATTAGAAAAATTTCAAATACTTGTGTACGAATATACCCAAAAAATGTGCCTGGAGATCAAAGCGAGAAAATGGCCTGGTCTTGATCTGGTATGGGATGGATCAGTTTGTCCAATGGAAATTGAGGATCTTGTTACTAGGTTGAAAGAAGAAATAAGTCCATCAAGTTTAGCCAATTCATTCATTCATTTTTTAAAAATAAACTTTTTTGAAAGATGAGGAAGGAAAAACCATGTAGAATAGACAAACCACTTCTAGACCGTACACTATTAGACAGATCTGTAAATCAATATTTTAATATTTATTTACGGACCGCACATAGACTATAAATGTCCAGGTGGACCGCATTCTACTCAGCAGTGATGTTCTAAAATGTCACTGTATAGTATAGAGGGTGTCACCTGGAAGACAGAGAGGGTTTACTACCTTGTCTGCCTTATGTGTTGCTCTATACACAGCACTGAACAAGTGCTGATGACGCTTCTTCCAGACCCAATTATCCTGTGATCACTGGTTCTGGGGAAGGAGCAGAAGCTGCTGCGTCTTTGGAGAACTAGTCGTTTGTGCTATGCAGCCAGGAGGCCGAATTTCCTCTGTAACTAGGGTTAATATAGCAACCCAGTTACATGGGAAATCGGCAAGAAAAATATTGATGTTTTACAGATGTGGAATGAAATAGCTGCCATTATAGCTTTCCCTGACCTCTTTTTTTATTGTACTGCTTCTGTGCCTTTCTGGCTCCGATGTCTCCTGACTGCTGGAGCCATGATGTCCCTTTATTTTAATAGTTATCATGTGTCGCATCGATAGATGGTATAGCCACAGCTTGAATTTAATTACTTGATATTCATTATTACTTTGTGTCACTTTGTATTGTAGGTACTTACATGATATAGCAGCGCATCCAACAGCACCTGTCTTGCTAAACCTGGCTAATAAAGTAAGTCCTCCTGTAAAAGGAGTGTTTTTGTTAAAGCAAATAAGTATTGCAGGTTGATTGTACAGTAGATCTGACAAGCAAGTGTGCCTGTAGGTGAGATCAGAGACTGCAGAATACATGAGTTGTGTGCAATAATTCACACTGTTTTACCTCCAGTCCAATTTGAATATGTGTGTAGGATCAGACTACACAGGATTTGTTTGTAGTCGGTTTCCTTGGAGACACATTGTAATGTATAGGAGCTGAATGCACAAACTGGTAGAATTTTTTTGTTTTTTAAATGCTTCTTTACTTTATTTTAACATATCGGAACAATAACAAAAAAGTTCAAAAGCTCTTTGTATGGGTATGACTGATCGGCAACCTGGACTGATTGGCACCCTGTGGTTGAAGCTTTATTTGCCCATAACCCTTCTCATATGTTTCTATAGTCTTTTCCAGCATCCAAATTTCACCTGGGTTTCTACTGTTTATCTCAACTTGGGAATACTCCTTGAGTTTGTACTTTGTACCCCTGTTGAACACTTTTAGCCTTTTTTTATTCCGCATGTTTTCCACATCTGATACACTAAGCACGCGCGCTCCCACCTCATCCAGAAATGCTTTAGGTGTACAAAGTTTTCTCATTGACGGATCGCAAAATATCCAAACACGCTGGCAGGTTTTGGACGTTATAAATACAGATAACACTCCTGGGGTTTATTGAGTAATGCCCACGTAAAAGGTGGAGGAGGTGCATCATAAAATGTGAAATCACTATGTGCAAAGCTGAAATATTTATTTACAATATTAATACGACTCCTGTATTTAGCCACAGCCCCCAGAGAATGAAATCTCAGTGCATGCATGGTCTTCCTTATATGAGGAAATAAAGGTTAATCCAATAGGTTCATTTATTATATAACATATTAATACTTTTTATTTTAAAATGATAAAGTTATTATGGAAAAGGAATATGGATCTGAATTTTCAATAAAAAGCATCTTACAATGTTACCAGAGATATTCATTTAATCTCTGACATCAGACTTTGTGATGTCAGAGATGAAATGGTTTCTAAATTCCATTCATTACATTGTACAAAATCCACATCCACATCTACATAAGATATATATGCTTCCCAAACTATCGCACATTTTATTTTACAGTAATCCATTTCTCTAGCCTTCCCCAATCCTTAATATGTGCCCATGCAGAAATATTGCTTTTGTGAAGTCCATTAAGAGTTCCCACATATTATGACCACCACATTGCCCATCACACACAGAGTGATGTCCACAGATGCCCCACATACATTATGATGCCCCATAGCATCCCCCACACATAATTGTACCCCATAGTACATTCCCCTACACACAGTATGATACCCCACATTACATTACCAATACCCCACAGTACATTACCACACACAGTATGATTCCTGTAATGTGAGTGGTGGAACCACTGTACCGTGGTCTGAGGAGAGTCTGAAGGGTTGTAACTAGGTGAGCACCTGATTCTTCACTAGAGCTTTTGATGATGTGGTTAGACTTGTCTCCCGATGAGCATCAGGTGCTACTCCAGACCACAGACGGATGGCAACTGACCCTTAACCCCTTCCCGAGCTTTGATGCCACGTAGGCGTCATGAAAGTCGGTGCCAATCCGACCTATGACGCCTATGTGGCGTCATGGAAAGATCGTGTCCCTGCAGATCAGGTGAAAGGGTTAACTCCAATTTCACCCAATCTGCAGGGACAGGGGGAGTGGTACTTTAGCCCAGGGGGGCTACGATCGCTCTGATTGGCTATTGAAAGTGAAACTGCCAATCAGAGCGATTTGTAATATTTCACCTAAACAACTGGTGAATTATTACAATCCAGCCATGGCCGATGCTGCAATATCATCGGCCATGGCTGGAAACACTGGTGTACCCCCCGCACCGCCACCGATGTCCTCCGTCCAGTGCTCCGCTCCCCTCCGCAGTCCTGTCTGCTCCCCTGTCCTCCTGCCCGCTCCCCCCGTGCTCCCCCCGTGCTCCGATGCCACCCCCCCGTCCTCCGATCCACCCCCCATGCTCAGATCTCCCCCCCCCTTATTCTTACCGGGCCTCCCGGTGTCCGTCTGTCTTCTCCCTGGGCTCCGCCATCTTCCAAAATGGCGGGCGCATGCGCAGTGCACCCGCCGAATCTGCCGGCCGGAAGATTCGTTCCAGGTATATTTTGATCACTGTGATATAACCTATAAAAGTGATTAAAAAAAAAAAAATAGTAAATGACCCCCCCCCCCATATCACCCCCATATCACCCCCATATCACCCCCATATCACCCCCATAGGTAGGGCCAATAATAAAATATATTTTTTTCTTTTTCCACTAGGGTTAGGGTTAGCGTTGGGGTTAGGGCTAGGGTTAGGGCTAGGGTTAGGTTTAGGGTATTTGCACACGGTGCGGATTTGGCTGCGGATCCGCAGCTTATTGGTCGCGGATCCGCAGCGGATTGGCCGGGGATCCACAGCGGATTGGCCGCTGCAAATTCGTAGCAGTTTTCCATCAGGTTTACAGTACCATGTAAACCTATGGATAACCAAATCCGCTGTGCCCATGGTGCGGAAAATACCGTGCGGAAACGCTGCGTTGTATTTTCCGCAGCATGTCAATTTTGTGCGGATTCCGCAGCGTTTTACACGTGTTCCTCAATAGGAATCCGCAGGTGAAATCTGCACAAAAAACACTGGAAATCCGCTGTAAATCCGCAGGTAAAACGCAGTGCCTTTTACCCGAGGCTTTTTCAAAAATCGTGCGGAAAAATCTCACACGAATCCGCAACGTGGGCACATAGCCTTAGGGTTAGGGTTGGAATTGGAATTAGGGTTGGAATTAGGGCTAGGGTTGGAAATAGGGTTAAGATTAGGCTTGTGGTTAGGGTTATGGATAGGGTTAGGGGTGTGTTGGGGTTAAAGTTGTGGTTAGGGTTGGGATTAGGGTTAGGGTTACGGGTGTGTTGGGGTTAGGGTTGTGGTTAGGGGTGTGTTGGGGTTAGGGTTGGGATTAGGGTTATGGCTACAGTTGGGGTAAGGGTTAGGGGTGTGTTGGGGTTAGTGTTGAAGTTAGAATTGAGGGGTATCCACTGTTTAGGCACATCAGGGGTCTCCAAACGCAACATGGCGTCACCATTGATTCCAGCCAATCTTGCGTTCAAAATGTCAAATGGTGCTCCCTCCCTTCCGAGCCCCAACGTGCGCCCAAACATACCCCCACATATGCGGTACCAGCGTACTCAGGACACACTGAACAACAACTATTAGGGTCCAATTTCTCCTGTTACCCTTGCGAAAATAAAAAATTGCTTGCTAAAACATAATTTTTGAGGAAAGAAAATTTTTTTTTTTATTTTCACGGCTCTGCGTTATAAACTTCTGTGAAGCACTTGGGGGTTGAAAGTTCTCACCACATATCTAGATAAGTTCCTTGGGGGGGGGTCTAGTTTCCAAAATGGGGTCACTTGTGGGGGGTTTCTACTGTTTAGGCACATCAGGGGCTCTGCAAATGAAACGTGATGCCCGCAGACCATTCCATCAAAGTCTGCATTTCAAAACGTCACTACTTCCCTTCCGAGCCCTGACGTGCGCCCAAACAGTGGTTTACCCCCACATATGGGGTATCAGCGTACTCAAGACAAACTGGGCAACAAATATTTGGGTCCAATTTCTCCTGTTACCCTTGTGAAAATAAAAAATTGCTTGCTAAAACAACTTTTTTGAGGAAAGAAAAATGATTTTTTATTTTCATGGCTCTGCATTGTAAACTTCTGTGAAGCACTTGGGGGTTCAAAGTGCTCACCACATATCTAGATAAGTTCCTTGGGGGGTCTAGTTTCCAAAATGTGGTCACTTGTGGGGGGTTTCTACTGTTTAGGCACATCAGGGGCTCTGCAAACGCAACGTGACGCCCGCAGACTATTCCATCAGTCTGCATTTCAAAAGTCACTACTTCCCTTCTGAGCCCCGACGTGTGCCCAAACAGTGGTTTACCCCCACATATGGGGCATCAGCATACTCAGGACAAACTGGACAACAACTTTTGGGGTCCAATTTCTCCTGTTACTCTTGTGAAAATAAAAAATTGCAGGCTAAAAAATAATTTTTGAGGAAAGAAAAATGATTTTTTATTTTCACGGCTCTGCGTTATAAATTTCTATGAAGCACTTGGGGGTTTAAAGTGGTCACCGCACATCTAGATTAGTTCCATGCGAGGTCTAGTTTCCAAAATGGGGTCACATGTGAGGGAGCTCCAATGTTTAGGCACACAGGGCCTCTCCAAACGCGACATGGTGTCCGCTAACGATTTAAGCTACCGTATATACTCGAGTATAAGCCGACCCGAGTATAAGCCGACCCCCCTAATTTTGCCACAAAAAACTGGGAAAACTTATTGACTCAAGTATAAGCCTAGGGTGGAAAATGGAGCAGCTACCGGTTAATGTCAAAAATAAAAATAGATACCAATAAAAGTAAAATTAATTGAGACATCAGTAGGTTAAGTGTTTTTGAATATCCATATTGAATCAGGAGCCCCATATAATGCTCCATACAGTTTATTATTGCCCCAAAGATGCTCCATATAAAGCTGTGCCCCATATACAATGCTCTGCACTGTTCATTATTGCCCCATAGCTGTGCCATATAGTGCTCTGCACCGTTCATTATTGCCCCATAGCTGTGCCATAGTGCTCTGCACCGTTCATTTTTGTCCCATAGCTGTGCCATATAGTGCTCTGCACCGTTCATTTTTGTCCCATAGCTGTGCCATATAGTGCTCTGCACCGTTCATTATTGCCCCATAGCTGTGCCATATAGTGCTCTGCACCATTCATTATTGTCCTATAGCTGTGCCATATAGTGTTCTGCACCGTTCATTATTGTCCCATAGCTGTGCCATATAGTGCTTTGCACCGTTCATTATTGTCCCATAGCTGTGCCATATAGTGCTCTGCACCGTTCATTATTGTCCCATAGCTGTGCCATATAGTGCTCTGCACCGTTCATTTTTGCCCCATAGCTGTGCCATATAGTGCTCTGCACCGTTCATTACTGCCCCATAGCTGTGCCATATAGTGCTCTGCACCGTTTATTTTTGTCCCATAGCTGTGCCATATAGTGCTTTGCACTGTTCATTATTGCCCCATAGCTGCGCCATATAGTGCTCTGCACCGTTCATTTTTGTCCCATAGCTGCGCCATATAGTGCTCTGCACCGTTCATTATTGCTCCATAGCTGTGCCATATAGTGCTCTGCACCGTTCATTATTGCCCCATAGCTGTGCCATATAGTGCTCTGCACCGTTCATTACTGCCCCATAGCTGTGCCATATAGTGCTCTGCACCGTTTATTTTTGTCCCATAGCTGTGCCATATAGTGCTCTGCACTGTTCATTATTGCCCCATAGCTGCGCCATATAGTGCTCTGCACCGTTCATTTTTGCCCCTTAGCTGTGCCATATAGTGCTCTGCACCGTTCATTTTTGTCCCATAGCTGCGCCATATAGTGCTCTGCACCGTTCATTATTGCTCAATAGCTGTGCCATATAGTGCTCTGCACCGTTCATTATTGCTCCATAGCTGTGCCATATAGTGCTCTGCACCGTTCATTATTGCCCCATAGCTGTGCCATATAGTGCTCTGCACCATTCATTATTGCCTCATAGATGTACCATAGAAAGCTGTGCCATTGCTACTGCTGCTGCAATAAAAAAAAAATGCCATACTCACCTCTCTTGCTTGCAGCTCCCAGCGTCCGGTCCCGGCGTCTCTCCGCACTGACTGTTCAGGCAGAGGGCGGCGCGCCCTCTGACCTGCACAGTCAGAGCAGAGAGACGCCGGGAAGATGGAGTGGCGCCGGGAAGATGGAGCGACGCCCGGCGTGTGGAACGCGGACAGGTGAATATGCGATACTTACCTGCTCCCGGCGTCCCGCTCCTTCTCCCGGACAGCTGGTCTTCGGTGCCGCAGCCTCTTCCTCTATCAGCGGTCACCGTTACCGCTGATTAGAGAAATGAATATGCGGCTCCACCCCTATGGGAGTGGAGTCCATATTCATTTTTCTAATGAGCGGTCCCACGTGACCGCTGAAAAGGGGAAGAGCTGCAGCACCCGAAGACCGTGGGACGGCAGGGGGAGCGCCAGGATCGCCGGGACTAGGTAAGTATGCCTCAGCGCCCTCTCCCCCTCACCCGCCGACCCTGCCGCCCACCGTGACTTGAGTATAAGCCGAGAGGGGCACTTTCAGCCCAAAAATTTGGGCTGAAAATCCCGGCTTATACTCGAGTATTTACGGTAATTTTTCATTCAAAAAGTCAAATGGCACTCCTTCACTTCCGAGCCCTGCCGCGTGCCCAAACAGTGGTTTACCCCCACATGTGAGGTATCACTGTATTCAGGAGAAATTGCCCAATAAATTTTAGGATCCATTTTATCCTGTTGCCCATGTGGAAATGAACAAATTGAGGCTAAATGAAATTTTTTGTGAAAAAAAAGTACTTTTTAATTTTTTCGGATCAATTTGTGAAGCACCTGGGGGTTCAAAGTGTTCACTATGCATCTAGATTAGCTCCTTGAGGGGTCTAGTTTCGGAAATGGGGTCATATGTGGGGGAGCTCCAATGTTTAGGCACACAAGGGCTCTCCAAACGCGACATGGTGTCCGCTAACGTTTGGAGCTAATTTTTCATTCAAAAATCAAATGGCGCTCCTTCCCTTCCGAGTCTTGCCGTATGCACAAACAGTGGTTTGTGACCACATATGAGGTATCGGTGTACTCAGGAGAAGTTGTCCAACACATTTTAGGATCCATTTTATCCTGTTGCCCATGTGAAAATGAAAAAAATTGAGGCTAAAATAATTTTTTTGTGAAAAAAAAGGACTTTTTCATTTTTACAGATCAATTTGTGAAACACCTGGGGGTTCAAAGTGCTTACTATCCATCCAGATAAGCTCCTTGAGGGGTCTAGTTTCCAAAATGGGGTCACTTGTGGGGAAGCTCCAATGTTTAGGCACACAGGGGCTCTCCAAACGCGACATGGTGTCCGCTAAAGATTGGAGCCAATTTTTCATTGAAAAAGTCATATGGCGCCCCTTCCCTTCAGAGCCCTGTCGTGCGCTCAGACAGTGGTTCCCCCCACATATGAGGTATCAGCGTACTCAGGACAAATTGTACAATAACGTTTGGGGTCCAGTTTCTCTTTTTACCCCTGGGAAAATAAAAAAATTGTTGCTAAAACATCATTTTTGTGACTAAAAAGTTAAATGTTCATTTTTTCCTTCCATGTTGCTTCTGCTGCTGTGAAGTACCTGAAAGGTTAATAAATTTCTTGAATGTGGTTTTGAGTACCTTGAGGGGTGCAGTTTTTAGAATGGTGTCACTTTTGGGTATTTTCAGCCATACAGACCCCTCAAATTGACTTCAAATGTGAGGTGGTCCCTAAAAAAAAATGGTTTTGTAAATTTCGTTGTAAAAATGAGAAATCGCTGGTCAAATTTTAACCCTTATAGCTTCCTAGCAAAAAAAAATTTTGTTTCCAAAATTGTGCTGATGTAAAGTAGACATGTGGGAAATGTTATTTATTAACTATTTTGTGTCACATAACTCTCTGGTTTAACAGAATAAAAATTCAAAATTTGAAAAATGCCAAATTACCATTTTTTTTTTTTTTTTTTTTACAAATAAACGCAAAACTTATTGACCTAAATTTACTACTAACATGAAGCCCAATATGTCACGAAAAAACAATCCCAGAACCGTTAGGATCCGTTGAAGCGTTCCTGAGTTATTACCTCATAAAGGGACACTGGTCAGAATTGCAAAAAACGGCCGGGTCATGAAGGGGTTAAGGGAGTGGTAGCTGGAATGACCCGGAGGGTGAGGACAGCTGATGCAGACAGGCACTGGCAGTTTCGGACCGGTACACACGTTGATACACAGGTTGGCACAGCACGTGCTGACAGGACCGGCGGATGTATAGACTGGCTCGGCGGGTGCGGCTGATGTACAGACTGGTACGGTAGGTGCAGGTGGGTCCAGCTGATATACAGACTGGCATGCCAATGCTGGCAGATCCAGCTGATGTACAGGCTGGCGCGATAAGTGCTGGCGAATCTGACTGATGTACAGACTGGCACGGCAGGTGCTGGCAAATCCAGCTGTAATACAGACTGACAAGGCAAGTACTAGCAAGAAGGTTATCGATGGATAGACACTAACCGGAATTAGCGAACTGTGACTTGAGAACTAGCAAGCGTTTTTAGGAACAGACTAACAACACTGCACAGGCACCTCCATGCAGGAGGTATTGCCTTACATAGTTATTGTCTCCCAGTCATTAGCTAGGGACACTTTAGCGCCTGCAGCTCCTTTAACAGAGAGGGAGAGCGTGCACCCTAAGCAAAGTGCACGTGGATATGCTTTAAATGTGCTTTCCCTGGGCAGCCACGGCCAAGGGAAGAGGAAGAAGTGCGAGGCTGCGGCGGTGAGTGAGCCGGCATTCCTGCCGGGTAACAGGGGCAGCGTGCAGGGACGCTGGCGCTACAATGCCCCAAAGAATATTACTCTACATGTTATGATGCTGCACAATACATTCCCACAAACACAGTATGATACCCTACATTTTATTCCCCCACACACAGTATGATGCCCCATAGTCTTAGTACAGTTCCCCACACATAATATGATGCCCCACATTATATTACCATACCCGTTATGATGCCCCACAGTACGTTCCCCAACCCAGTAAAATGCCTCTACAGTACATTCCCACAAACACAGTATGATGCCCTACATTTTATGCCCCACACACACACAGTATGATGCCACATAGTACAGTCCCCACACATAGTATGATGCCCCACAGTATATTACCATACACTGTATGATGCCCCACAGCACGTTCCCCCACACACAGTATGATGTCCCCCATTATATTCCCAATGCACAGTATGATGCCCCCACAGTACATTCCTTTACATACAGTACAGTGCCCCAGTACATTCCCCCACACACAGTATGATGCCCCTCCAGTACATTCCCCCACACACTATGATGTCCCTCAGGACATTCCCCCACATAAAGTTTGATGCCCCCCAGTACATTCCCCCACATACAGTATGATTCCCACCACACACTGTATGATGCCCCCAGTGCATGCCCCCACATAGAGTATGATGCCCCCCAGTACATTCCCCCACACACAGTATGATGCCCCTCCAGTACATTCCGCCACATACAGTATGATGCCCTTCCAGTACTTCCCCCACACACAGTATGATGCCCCACAGTACATTCCCCCACACACAGTATGATGCCCTTCCAGTACATTCCCCCACACACAGTATGATGCCCCTCCAGTACATGCCCCCACACAGTATGATGCCCCCAGTACATTCCCCCACACACAGTATGATGCCCCACCAGTACATTCCGCCAAGTATATAAAAATCACCTCTTACGTTTTAAACAATGTTACCCTTGCAGACCTGTGTATTTAGTGTTGGCACAGTGTAGATTACAAAGCACCACATCAGACTCTGAAGTCTGAAGGGACTGTCAGTCGGTTTCAACTCTATATCATGCTTTTGTTTAGTCCTGCAAATAAATTACGTAAAAAGAAACCGTGGCAAAATTGCTGTTTTTTTTATCATGCCACCAAAACAAATGGATTAGAAACTTATCTAAAAGTTGTATGTTTCCCAAAGACTTCCAGTGAAAAAGTCAGTCTATTTCACAAAAAAACAAACCTGAACACCGCTCAATCGACAGAAGAATAAAATAGTTTTGGCTCTTAGAACATGGAGACACAAAAAACCTATGTTTTAGTTGTTCTTATTGTGCCATAGTAGTAAAACCTAAAATAACATGTATGCTTGATATCCTCATAATAGCCTAGCATGCACGTGTTCATTGGGAGAGAAAAATAAGCTACTGCCGGACACTGTTAGCACCAAAGGATTGGGTAGGTTAAAATTCAACATGACACGTTCTTCCCCAACATGTGTCATAAGAGAGAGTCGGACTTCCTATTTACACGAAATGGTCAAACTGCCCTGCCGAAATTGTTTGATTCAGCCAACATTCTTGTATATGGCTGCAACTATGTGCACAACTGGCGATCTCCTAAACTAGATGTCCGCTTAGCTCAAATGTATGGCTGTGTATGATTTCGCAGTATTTGGTGGGTGAATAGTTTTTGTGATGTCTTATACCCAATTATTTAGGGTCACAAAAGGGGCAGTTGCCTCTATCTGGCAAACATCAGACGATTACAAGTGTTTGGAGAATCGGTATTCATCGTTTGTAGCAACCTTTACCAATCCTTATGACCGACTGGCATTTTGTACTGATCAATGATATTCATCCGTGAGCGCCATTGTGTGGAGGTGGCACTGTCATCGCCTACTACCGTAATCTTCTCTCGGGTTCATACATGAATATGTATTCCTGCAGAAATTGAGAGTGCTTATAGCATAAAACAAGGGAATATTTAATGTCGCCATCAAAGAAAACACAAGCAGGGCATGAATTATACAAAGAAGTTTATGTTTAGATTTAATTCTGCTTCCTATTTTTGCTCCCACCATCTCCTCTAGTCGTCATCCTTTACATATCCCCCTCCTCTGTGCCCTGGGCCTTATTGTGTCCTCAATGTGAGCGCTGCTTAATGCATTAGGGAAATGTTGCAATAACCAGTAGCACATTATTACCTCCAAACAATCAAGCTGCCATTTTTATACGATACTTAATATTTAAATGACACCTCTCTGCATCTGCTGACGATTGATGTAACGGCGCTACTTTATGAGTCAATATATATTTAATCAGTGGAAACTGTAAAATCTGATGAGAGATGTATAACATCGTGGCAGGGTACGGTTGCAGAAGGCCAGTTAAATATGCTGCTCTGTCCTATGATGCTGTTTTGCATGCAGCTCGATGCGCTCCTATATTTCTTACCTGAGCTCCTGTATATATTTGTCTGATTATATCTTTGTACACACATGAGGCAGCGCTGGAGCCAAAGACTCTGTTATTAATGTGCGCTAAAGTATACCGACAATGGAGGAAAGATGAATATGTCCAAGTGCCATAAACAGGAATGATAATTCAGTTTTTATACGTGTCTGCTGGTTTCCAAAAATCTTGTGTCCTTACTTTATTTAGTAGCCTTACTCCCGTGGAGGTAGGACCTTGTCATATGAATTTATTAACTTGACATTCACTCTGGATGTTGAGCTGGTAAATAAAAAAAATTGCTTCTCTCTGATAGATGATCCAGGTTGTTGTTAGTCCCTACAATATAGTTTTAAAATAAGACTGTATTCCAATGTTTTGTCACCTTTTCTGCCACAATTTTCCCCCCAAAAAACAACAAGAACCACCCCCCCAGCATGTTCATGATCTGGGCACAGGTCACCTGGCACGTCTAAAATGGCTTCCATGAAGAGGTTTGGCGCAAGCTACTCAATCTGGACTTACACAGAGGTCCGTGGGCAAAGGCCAAAGAGTCAGAAGCTGTTCTGTGGTGCAAACTGGCAACAAGGATGGTCAGGTAGCTATGTAAAACCAAGAGGGCAACAAAGGTATCAAATCGTCAGGCAGGAAAATAGTCAGTAAACAAGTCGAGGTCAAAACAGGAAAGCAGAAATGCTACACAAGAGCAGAAAACACAGTCCAAACCAGGGAAGCACATAACAATACCTGGCAGCTTCGAGCAGGGAGCTGATAACTTCAGCTGGACTGCACACGCACCCACAGAACTGAAGATCCCAGCCACCCAAACCTGTGGCTGCACAGAGCCTGCCATCCAGAGTTTCTGGTTCCGACATCTCTTTTATTACCAGGTCCGCCCGCAGAGTGAATACGGCAACACCTTGTGACAGAAGCAGCTGTTGCCAGAGCAGGCTCTAGTGGAGATGTGACAGTGCTGTTCTGTAAATACAGGTGCAGCGCCCCAGAGACCTGGTCGTTGCAGTATAGCGCTCTGCCACTAAGGGGAGCAGCGGTACGTCTGATGGCACTAAAGAGTTCTCCTGACCAGGTATCACCAGAACACATTACACTTCACACTCCGGCCACTAGGGGGAGAAAAAGGCTTTATTTACTGGGCCACTCCTCACACTGGTAAAACTAGGGGCTGGGGAGGAAGTTAGTCAGATGCTGACTGGGTTGGAACCAGGCAACATCCTGTGGCAGGGGGTGTTGCAGGGAGAAGGCACAGGGGGGTCCCTGTCAAGCGTGGGAACCTGGCAGGTGCCTAGCGAACAGAACAGAACGTAACGGAACCGCGCCTGCACACCTTGCGGCGGTATCCTAAGAAAGAGACAAGAAGGGAAGGATATTGTGTAAACGAGATCAGCACAAAGGAGAGCCAGTAAGAGTCGTGCCGAGAGAGAAAGGCAACATCTTACTGAGGCGCGTAGTCGGTGGCCGGATCACCGTAGGAGTAACTGACTTCAGGCCTTACTTCAAATTCCGCTGGACAGTTAATCATAGGTTGGCTGTCTACCTTCTACACCTACGAAGACATAGGGGGCAACATTGGGAGAGGGGCGTCTCTAGGGTCCCGGAAGACCTCCAAGCCTTCCCGTCAAACGGGTGGCGTCCTAGCCAAAATATACCTGGGGGACGTTAGAAACTAGCAACATCTGGAACCAAAGAACGAGAGAGAGAGAGAAAGCTGTAGAGAACGAACGAAGGAGAACAGCAGTTGTGAGGACTATTCCGAATGCTCAGCAGGGTAGGACTACAACACACAGGCGCTATTGGTAGGCAACGATTTCCATCTGCGAAGGAAACTCTGGATGTGCCCATCGGACCGGCCGGTCTCTGACAGCCCGGTTGAACGTGCTCTGGACTGAGTATATTGAAGCCTTCAGTAAAAAGGTAAAGAGACTGCAACCTTGTGTCCTCGTTATTGCCTGCACCTCACACCATCACCATCCACTTTACTGGGAAGCCCTGGGGATATACTTCACCTGTGGGAAGGTATACCATCCAGCTGCCATTCCATCACCCCAGCGGACCCCACAGCAGCGTCGGTCACCCTGACCGAACACCACAGGTGGCGTCACGAACGCCTGACAGGCTGTACTACCACCTTCATTGGACGCCCTTTAGCAGTGTCACGACCGGGTCCAGCCACCGTGACAACCGCAGAACCGAAGAAGGGACCAGTGTCGAGTGACTTGTGGCCCTGTGTCTGGGGGCGCTCCAACTTGGCGTCACGAACAGGATCGTACTTAAGCCTGAGGAGCAGGTCATGTGTGCCTTGGAACTGTGATTTATTGCAAAGACTGTGTATTGCTATTTGCCGCAAGATTCCCACCAAAACCGCCGCCATTGCCGCGCCACGAGGAGCGCAGGAGAAGAAGAAGGGCGTGGAAGTGGGCGTGAGCAAGCTGAAGTGCGCGAAAAGTAATGGCCGCCCAGTCTAAATATTTCTGTACTTTGAGGACGTGTCCGTCAGCAGCCGAGATCCGCCTCCTGATCCTCAGTGGAGGGCGGAGACAAAGAAAACGAAACCGCCCACGAAGGAGAGAGCGGGAAAAGGACAAGGAGGGAGAAGAAGTGAACCACGTGGGAGACGCCATGGCCAGCCGATCGGGATCGGAGCGTGGGGTCGGAGCCGAGGACTCCCCCAGCTACCCAGAGAGATACCACGGCCAAGCGTCACCCGTGAGCTCTGACTTCCTGCAGGCCGGAGTGGACGAGCTCGGCGATCGACTCCGGCGGACGCAGCTGAGCGCTGAGGCCGGGCAGAAGGAGATCGTCACCGGGGGCCTCATCAGACGTCTGTCGGCAGCCTCGTCTGGTCCGGAGCAAGAAAGAAGTTCCAGCGCTCCGAAGCTACAAAGCAGGGTCCTGCCGGAGGGCGAGCTACTGCAAACAGAGATGGCAACGCCGCAGCGCAAGGCCCCGCGGTTGGCGTTCCGGAGCCCGCCGTCGGCAGAGTCGGCCGACCCCGAGGATACCGTGGTGGCAGGTAAGAACGCCGACCCTGCCCCAGTGACAGAAGACCTACTGATAGGCTCCGCAGCAGCGCCACCTGCTGCCGTGACTAAGACTAACTCTGAACTGACAAATCCTGATACTACTACCACAGTGGGCATTATTGCCGCTACTGAACCTACTACCAAAATTGACATTCGAACCCAGATTATACCTGAACAACCGATTAGTGACATTGATACCGCATCGGATGAGAAAAGAGATATGCAAAGCCATAAGGCCCCCATCTGGAGTGAGGGAGCCCCTTATGTGGCACCTGGTAGCCGCCAGTATCCAGCTGGGCTACTCCGACCGGTGCTACCCTCTGAGTTACAGCACTAAGCCTCGAAACCCCGACAAATGTATATAGTTAACTGTTTCCTGCTGCTACCTTCAATCCGTCCAGGGTTAACTCCTAGGGATCCCTTCGTTTACCCGGGATCCCTATTGTTTTCTATTGTTTTCTTTTCTACGGTTAACCAACGTTCATCATTGTTTTAAAGACTGTCGGATCATGGACGGTGAATGATTCAGAACTGCCTTGTAAATAGTTTGCACCTTCTTAAAGGTGCTCCCTACTGGTTTTATAAGTCGAAGAAGACTTTGCGAAGACCTGATGCAGAAGGACTTGCTGATTGCGAACTTGCTGCTGAAAGACAGTCTGCACCAGAGACTTGGGTCCCTCTTAAAGGGAATGTTTGATGATTGTTTTCATAAAGAATTGAGACGTTAATAATGTTGAAGAACTTAGATAGTTAATAATGTTGGTAAAGATTGAGGACAGGAAAGCCTGGAAGTGAACCCGTAGGGGTTAGAGAGAGGGTCCTCTTGAGAAACGTAGAAAGATGGTTGGTACAATGACAGTAGGCCCAGCCAAGGAGCTAGGCGGTCCTGCATTGGGAAAGTTAGAATGGAAAGAAATGAGTTATGTAGCATTTTATAGTAGGCCTTTAGTGGGTTCAGCGAACACGCCCTTAAAGGAAGAGTTAGTTATTTGTTCTAAAAATTTGCACTTAGTAGGATAGCCGGCTGGGTACTAAAGGTTGTTTATAATATAAATGTTATTTAAAACTATTTAATCTTGTTATTGTTTGCAATGTTTAAGCGTCCTTACCTCCCATAAAGGGAAGCACCTTTTCTATTTAATTGTTCTTGGCATTCAAAATTTTTTGTATGTCTTGCACTGTATTATATTGTTGTTCTTCTTTCCCAGTCCAGGAGTACTGGATTTAACTGGTGGGGAGTGCAGCGCCCCAGAGACCTGGTCGTTGCAGTATAGCGCTCTGCCACTAAGGGGAGCAGCGGTACGTCTGATGGCACTAAAGAGTTCTCCTGACCAGGTATCACAAGAACACATTACACTTCACACTCCGGCCACTAGGGGGAGAAAAAGGCTTTATTTACTGGGCCGCTCCTCACACTGGTAAAACTAGGGGCTGGGGAGGAAGTTAGTCAGATGCTGACTGGGTTGGAACCAGGCAACATCCCGTGGCAGGGGGTGTTGCAGGGAGAAGGCACAGGGGGGTCCCTGTCAGGCGTGGGAACCTGGCAGGTGCCTAGCGAACAGAACGTAACGGAACCGCACCTGCACACCTTGCGGCGGTATCCTAAGAAAGAGACAAGAAGGGAAGGATATTGTGGAAACGTGGAAACAAGATCAGCACAAAGGAGAGCCAGTAAGAGTCGTGCCGAGAGAGGAAGGCAACATCTTACTGAGGCGCGTAGTCAGTGGCCGGATCACCGTAGGAGTAACTGACTTCAGGCCTTACTTCAAATTCCACTGGACAGTTGATTATAGGTTGGCTGTCTACCTTCTACACCTACGAAGACATAGGGGGCAACATTGGGAGAGGGGCGTCTCTAGGGTCCCGGAAGACCTCCAAGCCTTCCCGTCAAACGGGTGGCGCCCTAGCCAAAATATACCTGGGGGACGTTAGAAACTAGCAACATCTGGAACCAAAGAACGAGAGAGAGAGAGAAAGCTGTAGAGAACGAACGAAGGAGAACAGCAGTTGTGAGAACTGTTCCGAATGCTCAGCAGGGTAGGACTACAACACACAGGCGCTATTGGTAGGCAACGATTTCCATCTGCGAAGGAAACTCTGGATGTGCCCATCGGACCGGCCGGTCTCTGATAGCCCGGTTGAACGTGCTCTGGACTGAGTATATTGAAGCCTTCAGTAAAAAGGTAAAGAGACTGCAACCTTGTGTCCTCGTTATTGCCTGCACCTCACACCATCACCATCCACTTTACTGGGAAGCCCTGGGGATATACTTCACCTGTGGGAAGGTATACCATCCAGCTGCCATTCCATCACCCCAGCGGACCCCACAGCAGCGTCGGTCACCCTGATCGAACACCACAGGTGGCGTCACGAACCCCTGACAGACTGTACTACTACCTTCATTGGACGCCCCTTAGCAGGGTCACGACCGGGTCCAGCCACCGTGACAACCGCAGAACCGAAGGAGAAGGGACCGGTATCGAGTGACTTGTGGCCCCGTGTCTGGGGGCACTGCATAGGCAATACCTTTCATTGTATCCTTGCCTGTGCTGAAAATGATGTGACTGCTGAGAAGTGATCTCTACAGAGCAGCAAGTGTCAATCTGTTATTACTCATAGAGACGCCTGCACTCCGTTTTCCTTGGATAGATTCTTTATTATTGATCCGTGTGCAAAGACCACATTAAAGCAAGTATCCAAACAGCTGACGCGTTTCGGAAGTACATTCCTTATTCATAGCGTTCCGAAACACGTCAGATGTTTAGATACCTGTTTTATTGTTGTCTTAGCAAATGGATCAATAATAATTTCACCAATGAAGACGGAGTGCCAGCTTCAAATTGTGCCTTTACGTCTGCTCTGGCTGCCGAGCAATCCCCTGGATGATATTACTGCAGGTGTGGTGAGGTGTCTTGCATTTTCATTGGATCAATCTAAAACTAAAAAAACCCTAAAAACTTAAAGCAAGCAAGAAGTCGTTGGTGACAACTGATTCCCAGGATCCAGTCATCAATCTGCGGCTGCTGGATGGGAGACCTGAGTGCCAGATCCTAACTGCCGGCTTCTGTAGCTTCTCTTTTGATTAGCCAGCTTTGCGAGAC
This sequence comes from Ranitomeya imitator, assembly GCF_032444005.1. Lineage (NCBI taxonomy): Eukaryota > Metazoa > Chordata > Amphibia > Anura > Dendrobatidae > Ranitomeya > Ranitomeya imitator. The sequence goes on along the minus strand of NC_091282.1, from coordinate 720,473,907 downwards.
ATCACCATTGTGGCATGACATATACTGTACATGACATCGCCCCAGACCGGCTAACCATAAGAAGAGCTGTGCATGACATCAGATAAGAGGCGGTTCTCGGGGTGCAAATCTAGCCGATGTAAATTAACATGGCTGATGAACTGGGTCCTGTGAATCGATTCACACCAACTCTAGTCTATAGTAGTAGGTATAAGTTACTGATAATAAACAAAAGAACGATTTTGCTTAGTTGTAACTAAAACCAGTAGGTAAAATGTTCACCCCAGTAAACTCTGCATCATTGCTACTTTCATTGTGCGTGGGACCAGATGTGTTAGAAGTAGTCAAGAACGGTACTGAATATGCCTTTTCCTTCCCAATCAGCTGCTTTCTCCAAAATTTGTCTGTGTGCTCAACAGTAATATTAAGTCCATGGGGGCCAAACAACATTTTATTTTAATAAGAACTAGTGGCATACTGTATATTCAAATCATTTATTAAGCTCCGTCTAGTGATGGGTTGAATCAGTCACAGTTTAAAGGGGTTAGCCACGTCTAGTTGCAATTTTTTTTCACTTAAATACATGTATTTTGGGCTCAAAATAATTTTTGCAAATAGGTTTCATAGCATATTTTGCACCATTTTGCTTTTCCAGGCTCTTTGTTTACTGCACTGTCATGATCCCAATGGCAGGGGATCACAAAAGGACAAGCACAAAAACAAAACAAGCTCTAGGGTGATGGAACCTGAGCTGACCGCGATCCTGAACCTAAACACACAACTAGCAGTAGCCGGGGAACGTGCCTACGATGATTCCTAGACGTCTCGCGCCAGCCGAAGGATTAACTTCCCCTATCAGAAGAAACACAGACCTCACTTGCCTCCAGAGAAACACCCCACAGAAATAGCAGCCCCCCACATGTAATAACGGTGAAATGAGAGGAAAGCACATACGTAGTTATGAAAATAGAATCAGCAAAAATGAGGCCCGCTAAAGCTAGATAGCAGAGGATACAAAAGTGAAAAACCCTTCAAAAAACCATCCTGAAATTACTTGAACTCATGTGCCAACTCATGGAACATGAGGAGTAATTTCAGCCCACTAGAGCAACCAGCAGCAAGGAATCACATAACTGCAAGCTGGACTAAGACAAAAATTAAGCAAAACGTGGAACAGGAAAATCAAAACTTAGCTTGTCCTGAAGATAACAGACGCAGGGAGCAGAGGTAAAAAGACACGCTGATTACATTGATAGCCGGCGAGGAAATGACAAAAAAGCCAGGTTAAATAGGAAACTCCCATAACCTGATGGAACAGGTGGACACCAGAGACCGCAGAGAACACAAGTCACCCAGTACCATCAGTAACCACCAGAGGGAGCCCAAAAACAGAACTCACAACAGTACCCCCCCCCTTGAGGAGGGGTCACCGAACCCTCACGAGAACCACCAGGGCGACCAGGATGAGCCCTATGAAAAGCACGGACCAAATCGGCAGCATGAACATCAGAGGCAATCACCCAAGAATTATCCTCCTGACCATAACCCTTCCACTTGACCAAATACTGGAGTTTCCGTCTGGAAACACGAGAATCCAAGATCTTCTCCACAACATACTCCAATTCACCCTCCACCAGCACCGGAGCAGGAGGCTCAAGTGAAGGAACGACAGGTACCTCATACTTCCGCAACAACGACCGATGGAACACATTATGAATAGCAAACGATGGCGGGAGATCCAAACGAAACGACACAGGGTTAAGAATTTCCAAGATCCTATAGGGACCGATGAACCGAGGCTTGAACTTAGGAGAAGAGACCTTCATAGGAACAAAACGAGAAGACAACCACACCAAGTCCCCAACAAGAAGTCGAGGACCCACGCGGCGACGGCGATTAGCAAACTGCTGAGCCCTCTCCTGGGACAACTTCAAATTGTCCACCACATGACTCCAAATCCGATGCAACCTATCCACCACCATGTCCACTCCAGGACAATCAGAAGGCTCCACCTGACCAGAGGAAAAACGAGGATGAAACCCCGAATTACAAAAGAAAGGAGAAACCAAGGTAGCAGAACTAGCCCGATTATTAAGGGCAAACTCGGCAAGCGGCAAAAAGGAAACCCAGTCATCTTGATCAGCAGAAACAAAACACCTTAAATAAGTTTCTAAAGTCTGATTAGTTCGTTCCGTCTGGCCATTCGTCTGGGGATGGAATGCAGACGAAAAGGACAAATCAATGCCCATCTTAGCACAGAACGTCCGCCAAAATCTAGACACAAACTGGGATCCCCTGTCAGAAACGATGTTCTCCGGAATGCCATGCAAACGGATCACGTTTTGAAAAAACAGAGGGACCAACTCAGAGGAGGAAGGTAACTTAGGCAAGGGTACCAGATGAACCATCTTAGAAAAGCGGTCACACACAACCCATATGACGGACATTTTTTGAGAGACAGGGAGATCCGAAATAAAGTCCATGGAAATGTGCGTCCAAGGCCTCTTCGGGATAGGCAAAGGTGACAACAATCCACTGGCCCGAGAACAGCAAGGCTTAGCCCGAGCGCAAACTCCACAAGACTGCATGAAAGAACGCACATCCCTCGACAAGGAAGGCCACCAAAAAGACCTGGCCACCAAGTCTCTAGTACCAAATATTCCAGGATGACCTGCCAACACAGAAGAATGGACCTCGGAGATGACTCTACTGGTCCAATTATCCGGAACAAACAGTCTTTCCGGCGGACAATGATCAGGTTTATCCGCCTGAAACTCCTGCAAAGCACGTCGCAAGTCTGGGGAGACAGCCGACAAAATCACCCCATCCCTAAGGATACCAGTGGGCTCAGAATTTCCAGGGGAGTCAGGCACAAAACTCCTAGAAAGAGCATCCGCCTTCACATTCTTTGAACCTGGCAGGTATGAAACCACAAAATTGAAACGGGAGAAAAACAGTGACCAACGAGCCTGTCTAGGATTCAGACGCTTGGCAGACTCAAGGTACATCAGATTTTTGTGATCAGTCAAGACCACCACACGATGTCTAGCACCCTCAAGCCAATGACGCCACTCCTCAAATGCCCACTTCATGGCCAAAAGCTCCCGATTACCAACATCATAATTCCGTTCAGCGGCCGAAAATTTTCTAGAAAAGAACGCACATGGCTTCATCACTGAGCCATCGGAGCTTCTCTGTGACAAAACCGCCCCCGCTCCGATCTCGGAAGCATCAACCTCAACCTGAAAAGGAAGCGACGTATCTGGCTGACGCAACACAGGAGCAGAAGAAAACCGGCGCTTAAGTTCCTGAAAGGCCTCCACAGCCGCAGGAGACCAATCAGTTACATCAGCACCCTTTTTAGTCAAATCCGTCAAAGGCTTAACAACACTAGAAAAATTAGTTATGAAGCGACGATAAAAATTAGCAAAGCCCAAGAACTTCTGTAGACTCTTAAGAGATGTAGGCTGCGTCCCGTCACAAATAGCCTGAACCTTGACGGGATCCATCTCAATAGTAGAAGGGGAAAAAATATACCCCAAAAAATAAATCTTCTGGACTCCAAAGAGACATTTAGAACCCTTTACAAACAAAGAATTGGCCCGCAGGACCTGAAACACCTTCCTGACCTGCTGAACATGAGACTCCCAGTCATCAGAAAAAACCAAAACATCATCCAAATACACGATAATAAATTTATCCAGATATTCACGGAAAATATCGTGCATAAAGGACTGGAAGACAGAAGGAGCATTAGAAAGTCCAAAAGGCATCACCAAATACTCGAAATAGCCCTCAGGCGTATTAAATGCGGTTTTCCACTCATCACCCTGCCTTATCCGCACAAGATTATACGCACCCCGAAGATCAATCTTAGTGAACCATTTAGCCCCCTTAATGCGAGCGAACAAATCAGTCAACAATGGCAAAGGATACTGATATTTGACTGTAATCTTATTCAAAAGACGATAATCTATGCAAGGCCTCAAGGAACCATCTTTTTTGGCCACAAAAAAAAACCTGCTCCCAAAGAGGACGAAGATGGACGGATATGTCCCTTTTCCAAGGACTCCTTAACATAATTCCGCATAGCAGTATGCTCTGGCACTGACAGATTGAACAAACGACCTTTAGAGAATTTACTGCCAGGAATCAAATCTATAGCACAATCGCAATCCCTGGGAGGAGGAAGCGAACTGAGCTTAGGCTCCTCAAAAACCTCCCGATAATCAGACAAAAATACCGGAACCTCAGAAGGAGTAGATGAAGCGATAGAAATCGGAGATGCATCATCATGAACCCCCTGACATCCCCAGCTTAACACAGACATTGTTTTCCAGTCCAGGACTGGGTTATGAGTTTGTAACCATGGCAGACCAAGCACTAAGACATCATGTAAATTATACAGTACCAGGAAGCGAATCACCTCCTGATGAACGGGAGTCATACGCATGGTCACTTGTGTCCAGTACTGAGGTTTATTCATAGCCAAAGGTGTAGAGTCAATTCCATTCAAAGGAATAGGAACTTCCAGAGGTTCCAGACTAAACCCACAGCGATTGGCAAATGACCAATCCATAAGACTCAGGGCAGCGCCTGAATCCACATAGGCATCGACGGAAATGGATGATAATGAAAAAATCAGCGTCACAGACAGAATGAACTTAGACTGTAAAGTACCAATGGCAACAGACTTATCAACCTTTTTTGTGCGTTTAGAGCATGCTGATATAACATGAGCTGAATCACCACAATAAAAACACAATCCATTTTTCCGCCTATAATTTTGCCGTTCACTTCTGGACTGAATTCTATCACATTGCATTATCTCAGGTGCCTGTTCAGAAGACACCGCCAAATGGTGCACAGGTTTGCGCTCCCGTAAACACCGATCAATCTGAATAGCCATAGTCATGGACTCATTCAGACCTGTAGGCGCCGGGAACCCCACCATAACATCTTTAATGGCCTCAGAAAGGCCATCTCTGAATTTTGCAGCCAGAGCGCACTCATTCCACTGAGTAAGCACCGACCATTTCCGAAATTTCTGACAATATATTTCTGCTTCATCTTGCCCCTGAGAGAGAGCCAATAAAGCTTTTTCAGCCTGAATCTCTAGGTTAGGTTCCTCATAGAGCAAACCCAATGCCAGAAAAAACGCATCCACATTGAACAACGCAGGATCCCCTGGTGCCAATGCAAATGCCCAATTCTGAGGGTCACCCCGCAGGAAAGATATAACAATCTTGACCTGCTGAGCAGGGTCTCCAGAGGAGCGAGATTTCAAGGAAAGAAACAACTTGCAATTGTTCCTAAAATTCAGAAAACTAGATCTATCTCCAGAAAAAAACTCTGGGATAGGAATTCTAGGTTCAGACATAGGCGTATGTACAACAAAATCTTGTATATTTTGAACCTTAGCAGCAAGATTATTCAGGCTGGAAGCCAAACTCTGGACGTCCATGATAAACAGCTGAGGTCAGAGCCATTCAAGGATTAAGAGGAGGAAAGAAGCAGTCAAGCTGCAATTAAGGCTAGGCAGCAAACACTGAGGAGGGGAAAAAAAAAAAAAAACTTCCTCAGACTACTTTTCCTCCTACTTCAGCCAAAACGATGACCAATTTTTTATGGCCGGCTATACTGTCATGATCCCAATGGCAGGGGATCACAAAAGGACAAGCACAAAAACAAAACAAGCTCTAGGGTGATGGAACCTGAGCTGACCGCGATCCTGAACCTAAACACACAACTAGCAGTAGCCGGGGAACGTGCCTACGATGATTCCTAGACGTCTCGCGCCAGCCGAAGGATTAACTTCCCCTATCAGAAGAAACACAGACCTCACTTGCCTCCAGAGAAACACCCCACAGAAATAGCAGCCCCCCACATGTAATAACGGTGAAATGAGAGGAAAGCACATACGTAGTTATGAAAATAGAATCAGCAAAAATGAGGCCCGCTAAAGCTAGATAGCAGAGGATACAAAAGTGAACTGCGCGGTCAGCGAAAAACCCTTCAAAAAACCATCCTGAAATTACTTGAACTCATGTGCCAACTCATGGAACATGAGGAGTAATTTCAGCCCACTAGAGCAACCAGCAGCAAGGAATCACATAACTGCAAGCTGGACTAAGACAAAAATTAAGCAAAACTTGGAACAGGAAAATCAAAACTTAGCTTGTCCTGAAGATAACAGACGCAGGGAGCAGAGGTAAAAAGACACGCTGATTACATTGATAGCCGGCGAGGAAATGACAAAAAAGCCAGGTTAAATAGGAAACTCCCATAACCTGATGGAACAGGTGGACACCAGAGACCGCAGAGAACACAAGTCACCCAGTGCCATCAGTAACCACCAGAGGAAGCCCAAAAACAGAACTCACAACACTGCACATTCAACTTTAATGTGGTCTGTGGTCATAAATCAGCTAAGAGGAGCTCAGAAAAAGAGAGGTCTAGTCACATGCTCCTCCACCAGCAGCCATTGTATGGACTGAAGTGCTGGTCTGTGTGTTAGGAAAGCAGCACTAAGAGAAAGTGGCCGACCTCTAACTGCGAGTTCAGTAGTAAAGTGCAGGTTTTGCTGTTGAGTCATAGATGAGACGAATCTGTGCTGTATTTTATGTACATGCTCAGTAGTGACCAGTGCTCTGGAGTCGTAGATGAGATGAATCTGTGCTGTACTTTATGTACATGCTCAGTAGTGACCAGTTCTGTGGAGTCATAGATGAGATGAATCTGTGCTGCACATTATGTACATGCTCAGTAGTGACCAGTGCTGTGGAGTCATAGATGAGACGAATCTGTGCTGTACTTTATGTACATGCTCAGTAGTGACCAGTGCTGTGGAGTCGTAGATGAGATGAATCTGCTGCACTTTATGTACATGCTCAGTAGTGACCAGTGCTGTGGAGTCGTAGATGAGATGAATCTGTGCTGTACTTTATGTACATGCTCAGTAGTGACCAGTGCTGTGGAATCATAGATAAGATGAATCTGTGCTGCACATTATGTACATGCTGTGTAGTGAGGCAGGGCAGTGGAGTCATAGATGAGATGAATCTGTGCTGCACTTTATGTACATGCTCAGTAGTGAGGCAGGGCTGTGGAGTCTGAGTCAGGGAAATTGAAGAGTCAGAGGTTTTGCTTACCGACTCTACAGTACTTGTGTTAACCCCTAATCCCAGTCAGTTTCAGCGCACTGCTTACAAATTAAACAACTGCAGTGGTCAGACTCCTAGGCAATGAGTTGTAAACAAAAGAAAAGTGTTAACTAAGTGCACACGTTGCAGAATTGCGGAAATTTCCGCGGCAATTCTGCGCCTCCTGCTGTGGGTATATTGCATGCAGAATTGGCATGCATATTTCCGCAGAAAACTAGAGTTTTGCAAGCATAATTAGCTTGCAGAATGCTAGTGTTTTCCAAGCGATCTGTAGCATCGCTTGGAAAACTGATTGACAGGTTGGTCACACTTGTCAAACACTGTTTGACAAGTGTGACCAACTTTTTACTATTGATGCAGCCTATGCCGCATCAATAGTAAAAGATAGAATGTTAAAAATAATAAAAAAAATAATAAAAAATGGTTATACTCTATACTCACCTACCGCAAACAGCCGATCTCCTCAGCGGCTTCCGTTCCTATGGTGTGTGTGCAGGACCTTTGATGACGTCGCGGTCCGACCGCGACGTCATCGCAGGTCCTTCACACACCATATACAGGAACGGAAGCGGCCGCGTGCAGCGCTGAGGAGCAGGAAGACTCCGGGGGCCATCAAAGGTGAGTATATCACGATTTTTTTATTTTAATTTTTTTTTTAACAATTATATGGTGCCCAGTCCGTGGAGGAGAGTCTCCTCTCCTCCACCCTGGGTACCAACCGCACATGATCTGCTTACTTCCCGCATGGTGGGCATAGCCCCATGCGGGAAGTAAGCAGATCAATGCATTCCTAGGTGTGCGGAATCACTGCGATTCCGCAAATTTAATGAACATGCTGCGTTTTTTTCTGGATTGTGAATCCGCTCAGGAAAAAAATGCAGCATGTGCACAAAAAATGCGGATTGCATTCTATTAAATAGGATGCTTAATGTGAGCGTTTTTATAGTGAAAAACCACGAAAAAAACGCGAAAAATCTGCTACGTGTGCACACAGCCTTAACATCTCAAGAACAGCTGCAAATTTGAATAAGTATCAAACTTTAAAGCAACCCCTTTACCACCTGAAATGTATCTATATGTCTCTGTGACTTGGTACTTATTGACCTGGGACGTATGAATACTTCCACGCAATGTGCACGCCTGAGCTTGTCAGTCGGTGCCAAAAGCGGTCTCGCACCGCTCCCGGCTCTTTAACCCCCCCCCCCCCTTTTTTTAAATATTTTTTATTTCAAGTATATCCATTGGTTTTAACATAACAGAAAAAGGGGATTATAGGGCGGGAGGGGAGGGATAACATGGGGTAATGGGGGGGGGGGAGGGGGGGAAAGTGAGGGGAATTAAAATTTAGAGGGCACAATAAGGATTTATATGAACAATATTTTGAATAGAACATTAAACACAATGAATCTAACTAACAATATAATCTTAACGAGTCTAACACTTAAAATTGGAATGTGGAGTGTACTACTCAGACCAACTATATAAAAATGTCAGTTTGGATACTGAGGAAAGGGGAAATTTGAATTGAGGATGGAGCTATGGGTTTGCAAATGACGTGTTCCAGCGGTCCCATTTTTTAGAGTATTTCATGAGACAGTTGTTTGTTGCAAAACGAAGTTCCATGGATTTGTATAGATACATCTTGTCCATAATGTCTTGGTAACTCTGGCTTCTTCCTGAAAAAGGCCGAGGAGTTTTTAACGACCAGGATAAGGTGAATAATAACGTGTCTGATTGATGAGTCGATTTCTTCCATATCTATTGAGAGTAGGGCCATCTGTGGAGTTATCACGAGGTCTTTGTTGGCGAGTGTGTTTATCACCGGGAAGATCTGTTTCCATAGTGTTTTAACTTTTGGGCAGCTCCAGAATGTATGGAACCCCCTTTAACTTTAACCCCCTCAAAATCGATCGCAGCATTTCAGGAGCAGGAAGAGGGAAGAAAGCCCTTCTGCCCTTGGATCAGACACCCCACAATGTCATCGCGGGGTCCCGATTGTTTCCATGGTGACCTGATGTTGTCATGATGACATCTGGGTCATCAGAGCTAGCAAACTTCATTGATCATGCTCAGAGCATGATGTAGCAAGTTTACCTGTCAGTGAAACGATGACAGCTTGCATGGCATAGAGACGCTCCGGTATCCCCATGTCATACAAGCGATCAGCCTGCAAAAAATGAAATTCCCATAGTGGGACAAAGTGAAAAAAGTTTTTACACAATTGTAAAAATATTTTTTTAAAAATGGAAAAAAAAGTTAAAATATATTGTACCAATGAATAAATATTTTTATGATTTTTTTTTTTTAAACAAAAGTACACATATTTGATATTGTCATGTCCGGAATAACCTGACCTATAGACAGGAAAAAATGTAAATTCGGCTCACCACTAGGATGGCCATTTCAGACGCTCCAGCACGGAAGTAGTTCAGTCCAGACTAAGCACAGCTGTATCCAAGCAAAAAAATGTTAACGCTGAAAAGTCATCTTGTCCTGCAAAAAAACAAGCCGCCATAGAGCTCCATCAGTGTAAAAATAAAAAAAGTTATAACTCTCAGAATAAAGTGATTAAAAAATAATAATTTTTTTCTCTAAAATAGTTTTTATTGTGTAAAAGCGCCAAAACATAAAAAAAAATATAAATGAGGTATTGCTGTAATCATACTGACCCGAAGAACAAAGCTATGTGCACACATTCAGGAATTTTCGCATTTTTTCGCTATAAAAACGCAAAAAAACCGCAAAAAAACCCCGCCTACATTAAGCATCCTATTTATTAGAATGCAATCCGCATTTTTTGTGCACATGCTGCGTTTTTTTCAGCAGCGGAATCGCATTCCGGAAAAATATGCAGCAAGTTCATTCTTTGTGCGGAATCACAGGAATTCCGCACGCATAGGAATGCATTGATCCACTTACTTAACGCATGTGGCTATGCCCACTATGCGGGAAGTACGCTGATCATGTGCGGATGGTACCCAGGGTGGAGGAGAGGAGACTCTCCTCCAGGCCCTGGGAACCATATAATTGTTAAGAAAAAAAAAAAGAATTAAAATAATAAATCGTGATATTCTCACCTTCCGGCATCCCTCGCAGAGTTCCCACTCCTCGCGATGCTTCCGTTCCCAATAATGCATTGCAAGAGTGACCTGTGATGACGTGCGGTCTCGCGAGACCGCTATGTCATCTGGGGTCATTTCCGCTAGGCTCTATTGGGAACGGGAGTATCGTGAGGAGCGGGAAGGCTGCGAGGGCCACCAAAAGGTGAGAATATCACAATTTTTTCTATTTTTTTTATTTTTAACATATCTTTTTACTATTGATGCTGCATAGGCAGCATCAATAGTCCAAAGTTGGTCACACTTGTCAAACACTATGTTTGACAAGTGTGACCAACCTGTCAATCAGTTTTCCAAGCTATGCTACAAATCGCCCGGAAAACGCTAGCATTCTGCAAGCTAGTTACGCTTGCAAAACGTTAGTGTTTAGCTTGAAAACGCATGCCAATTCCGCATGCATTTTTCCTGTGGCAGGGAGTTCTGGAATTGCCGCATAAATTTCCTCGGCTATACCGGACGTGTGCACATAGCCCAAAGCTGCCTTACCAATTTTAGCATACGCAGAACAAAATTAAAACAAACAAGAAAATCCTGAATTGTTGGATCTATGTTAATTCTGCCTCCCAAAAATCTGAGTGGAAAGCGATCAAAAAATGTCATCTGTCTGAAAATGGAACTTATAAAAACGTCACCTCGTCCCGCAAAAAACAAGCCCTCACATGACTCTATGGGCTGAAATATGGAAACATTATAGCTCTCAAAATATGGTGATGCAAAAACTATTTTTTGCAATATAAAGCGTCTTATAGTGTGTAACAGCAGCCAAACATAAAAATCCGATATAAATTGCTGTTGATTTGTTCATTCTGCCTTCCAAAGATCGCAGCAAGGCTTGGCATACATTTATCCGGCGCTCTACACTAAGCGCTTACATTGGGGTTTCTGTGTAAATCTCTGAAATACGTGATTAAGACGGAACCCCCGTCTGAAGATTCCCTATATTGAAGCAGATGGAGGAACTGTGGACGCCATAGAACCTGTGATTCGGCGGTGTTTTTTTCGGCACGCATAAAAGTGCTATCAGACACAGTTTTGTGCACTTCTGAAAAGCTGGACACCACTGAACAGACTGAGTTACTCTGCTGCCTCATTATAGTGAATGAATCCCTCGGGGGTTTCATCTGAATCACGTCACTCAGACATTTAGATACCCTGATGTAAGTGCTCAGCGTAGAGCGCTATCCCAAACGTTATGTAAAATGTTCCTAACAAAAGCATCAACTCAATAAATGAAAAAAGCAAGTTCCCACTCAGGTCCATCATTGGAAATATAGGCGCTTCCACTTTACTGGTAGCACAAAGGCTCTGGAAAAGTGAAATGGCTTCTCACCCTCAAAAAGAAAATTCAGCAAATTCTGTGCTCCAAAATCCAAATGCCCCCTCCCCTTTAAGCCCCATTGGGCCTCAAAGGGACTCTGTCACCCCTCCAGCCATTAGAAACTAAAAGAGCCATCTTGTGCAGCAGTAATGCTGCATTCTGACAAGGAGGCTCTTTTATTTATTAGTGCTGTAAATTCAGAAATAAAGCGTTTTATAATTTCGCAAAAATATCTCTCTTTAGTCCTGGAGGCAGGTCTTATCCCCCCTGCTGCAGACGCCATACTGCCGTCACTCAAGGCTTCGGCGCCGGGCGCCGCCCCCTCCGTGCTGTTTTCAAATCGAATCCCAGCCCCGCAGTGTGTTATGCATTATTCACAGTGCGGGGTTGGGATTCACAAGCTGGGTGGCCGCACAGGCGCAGTCTGCGAGACTGCATCTGAGGTCAGACGGGCAGCGCTCACTGCGCCTGCCCCAGGCAGAACAAAACAGCGCAGGCGCCGGATTTGATTTGAAAACAGCGCGGAGGGGGCGGCACCCGGCGCCGAAGAAGCCTTGAGTGACGGCAGTGTGGCGTGTGCAACAGGGGGGTTAAGACCCGCCTCCAGGACTAAAGACAGGTATTTTTGCAAGATTATAAAACGCTTTATTTCTGCTTTGACTGCACCAATAACTAAAAGAGCCACCTTGTTAGAATGCAGCATTACTGCTGCACAAGGTGGCTCTTTTAGTTTCTAACGGCTGGAGGGGGTGACAGTCCCTTTAACCACATACAGCATCCATATGTTTGGCATTTCTGAATTCATGAGAGCTGGCCTAATTTACGGTTGTATGTCTCCAGAAGCATGAACTGGGCATAATGTACTGGTCACTGCAACGTACTGGTCACTACAATGGCAATTTTCAATTTTCACTTGGCAACGTTCATTGCTGCTTGTTACTGTAAAACACCCATGGAACCAAGTCATCGTTATACCTGTAGATAAATTGTCAAAAGGGTATAATTTCCAAAATGGGGTCACTTGAGAAAGGAATTCTGCTCTTCTAACACTTAGTGGCTCTGTATACGGAGTCTGCAAACTATTCTAGGAAAATCTTTGCTCCAGGAGACTCTCTGTCCCTCCCAAGTCTCTGTGTGGCTAAGCATTAATATGTAGCCACATATGGGGTATTGCCACGTCCAGTAGAAATTGTGGGACGTATTATGGTGCCATTTTTACCCACTTCTTGTGTAAAAATGTGAAATCTGGGGCTAAAACAAAATTTTAGTGGTAAAACACTAATTATTTTTTCTTCACTGCAACATTGGTATAAAATTCTGTGACACACTCGTGGTGTCATTATGATCACTGCACCCCTAGATGAATTTATTGAGAGGTGTAGTTTGTAAAATGGGGTTACTTAATGGGGATGTCTGCTGTTCCTGCAACTCGGGCTCTCCCAGTGGACATGGCCCTCGAAAACCATAGCAGTAAAATCTGGACTATAGTATGGCACTCCTTCCCTTCTGCGCTTTTCACTGAGCCTGAAAAATATTTCCCGATTACATGTAGGGTTTAGGCACACTCAGGAAAAAATGGACCTAAGTTTAAAATTAAAAACTTTGGCCTAAAACAACATTTTAGTGGTAAAAATGTAATTTATTCTTTCTTCACCGCTCAATGGTATAAAATTCTGTGAGGCACATGTGGTGTCAATATGATCACGGCACCCTAAGATGGACTCATTGGGTAATTTAGTTTTTAAAATGAGTTTTGCACTGTGTTTCAAAAGTAGTAGTCCCCCACATATGGAGTATCGGCATAATCAGAAGAAATTGTACAACAAATTGTATGGTGCAATTTCTCGTATTACCCTTGGGTCACTTGTGGGGGATTTCCACTGTTTAGGCACATCAGGGCTCTCAAAATGAGACATGGTGTTCGCTAATGATTCCAGTAAATTTTTCGTTCAAAAAGTCAAATTACGCTCCTTCCCTTCCGAGCTCTGCCGTGCACCCATACATTAGTTTTCTCCTACATATTTTGGGGTCCATTTTTTCCTGTTATCATTGTGAAAATTTTGGGTATTTTTGTCATATAGACCCCTCAAAGACACTTTTGAATGTGAGGTGGTCAATAAAAAAAAAAAAGATTTTGTTGGAAAAACGACAAATCGCTGGTCAACTTTTAACCCTTATAACTCCCAAACAAAAATTTTTGAAAAAAATTGTGCTGTTGTAAAGTAGACGTGGGAAATATTATTTATAAATTATTTTGTGTGACATAACTCTCTGATTTAAGGGCATAAGAATTCAATGTTTTAAAATTGCAAAATGTTTCAAATTTTCACCAAATTTCAGTTTTTCACAAACGCAAGTTACATCATGAAGTACAATATGTCATAAGAAAACATTCTCAGAATCAGTGGGATGAGTTGCAGCATTTCACTTATTTTCTCATAAAGTGACAGTCGTCAGAATTGTAAAAATTGGCCTGGTCATTAACGTTCAAGCCACCTCTGCGGGGTAATAGGATTATAGGGGATGTCCGGTCCACATCGCTGCGGGGACTCGCCGATTTCTGATCCTGGACCGGAGGGTATGTATGCTTTACACATACTCCCGGTCAGAGCCCGTCCAGTGAGCACAGCCTCGCATCATATGCTTGTGTAGAGCAAGGCCGCGCCCCGACTGGTAATGTGGATGTCCAGTGGGTGTGGCCGATCAGAGGGCGCTGCCTTCATGCAAGTTTATGGAGCGAGTCCACGAACACTAGATGGGCTGTGGCCTGGGATATGCATAACGCATGCGTACCTGCCAGTCCCCACACAGAAACCGGTGAATCCTCGCAGTGCACAGTACATGCGCTGGAGGGGATTCACAAGTCTGCAGTCACACAGAGTGACTGCAGACTTTTTGATTTAGACCAGACAACCCCTTTAACCCCTTAATCCCATTTCACGTACTATCCCATCAAGGTGACCTGGGACTTAATTCCCAGGGACAGGATAGTACGTCATAGCGATCGGCCGCTCTTATGGGGGGAGCGCGGCCGGGTGTCAGCTGATTATCGCAGCTGACATCCGGCACTATGTGCCAGGAGCGGTCACGGACCGCCCCCGGCACATTAACCCCCGTGTTGTGAATTCAGCTTTTGGGCTCCCTCCGGTGGTTGCAGAAGGTAATGCAGTTGTGCCTGGATTGCAGGAGTGGACATGTGTATCTACTAATTGCAGGACTGACTGGGGTATATAGCTTTGCAGGATCCTTTAGTCAGAGCCAGTTCTCCATTGTTCTTGAAGGATTCACTTCCCTGCTGGTCTCTCCAGTTTGCTGTGTTTTTCTACAAAGATAAGTCCTGGCTTTGTTTTTGCTGTCCACCTGCAGTGGACCTTATAGTTCTGTGCATTTTCATGTTTTTGTCTTGTCCAGCTTGGTCTGTGAAGGATTTTTTGCAGCCTAGCTATTTCTCTGGAGATGCAGATATACCCCCCATGTCTTTAGTCAGATGTGGTGATCCGTATTTTCTGCGGTGGATATTTTCTAGTGTTTTTATACTGACCGCATAGTACTCTGTTCTATCCTTCCTTTTTAGCTAGTATGGCCTCCTATGCTAAAATCTGATTTCATATCTGCGTATGTTATTTCCCTCTCCTCTCACAGTCAATATTTGTGGGGGGCTATCTATCCTTTGGGGATTTTCTCTGAGGCAAGATAGGTTTCCTGTTTCTGTCTTTAGGGGTAGTTAGATCTTAGGCTGTACCGAGGGGTCTAGGGAGTGTTAGATACCCCCCACGGCTACTTTTAGTTGTGCTGCTAGGTTCAGGGTTTGCGGTCAGTACAGGGACCACCTTCTCCAGAGTTCGCCTCATGCTGCTCCAAGGCCACCAGATCATAACACCCCCGGCACACTGCGATAAAAGATGATCGCAGTGTTCCGGCGGTATAGTGAAGCATCGCACAGGGAGGGGGCTCCCTGCGTGCTTCTCTGAGACCCTCGGAGCAACGCGATGTGATCGCTTTGCTCCGAGGGTCTCTTACCTTCTCCCTGCAGGCCCCAGATCCAAAATGGCCGCGGGGCTGCATCCGGGTCCTGCAGGGATGTGGCTTACCAAGCAGAGCAGGCGCTGGTAATCCAGGAGCCCAGCATGTCAGATTGGTGATCTGACACAGTGCTCTGAAAAGTGTCAGATCAGAGATCTGACCTTATAACATGACTAGATTGTGGCCCGATTCTAACGCATCGGGTATTCTAGAACAGGGGTCCCCAACTCCAGTCCTCAAGGCCCACCAACATGTCATGTTTTCAGGATTTCCTTAGTCTTGCCCAGGTAATAATTGCATCACCTGTGCAATGCAAAGGAAATCCTGAATACATGACCTGTTGGTGGGCCTTGAGGACTGGAGTTGGGGACCTCTGTTCTAGAATATGCATGTCCCCGTAGTATATGGACAATGATGATTACAGAATTCGCGGCAGACTGTGCCCGTTGCTGATTGGTCGAGGCAACCTTTATGACATCATCGTCGCCATGGCAACCATTATGACATCTACGTCGATACTGTGCCCGTTGCTGATTGGTCGAGGCCTGGCGGCCTCGACCAATCAGAGACGCGGGATGTCTACGTCCTTTATGACATCATCGTCGCTGTGCCCGTCGCTGATTGGTCGAGGCCTGGCGGCCTCAACCAATCAAAGACGCGGGATCTCCAGGACAGATAGAAAGACAGACAGACAGACGAAAAAACCCTTAGGCAATTATATATATAGATGCCCCCCCTTCACCACCGACCCCTTCCCCGGGGCAATGTTATAAGGTAAAAAAACAAATATTTAGTTGTGTAAAAAAAAAAAAAAAAAAAAAATCCTGGATAAGGAAAAAAAAAATTATTCCCATAAATACATTTCTTTTTTTAAATAACAGAAAAACAATAAAAGTACACATATTTAGTATCGCCGCGTCCGTAACGACCCGACCTATAAAACTGTCCTACTAGTTAACCCCTTCAGTGAACACCTTAACAAAATAAAACAAAAAAAATGAGGCAAAAAACGCTTTATTATGATACCGCCGAACAAATAGTGGAATAACACGTTATCCAAATGGCGCTCCTTCCCTTCCGAGCTCTGCCATGCGCCCAAACGTTGTTTACCCCCCCATATGGAGTATCAGCGTACTCAGGACAAATTGGAAAACTTTTGGGGTCCAATTTCTCTTGTTACCCTTGGAAAAATGCAAAACTGGGGGGTAAAAAATGCTCACCACACATTTTGGGAAAAAAAGTTAAATGTTCATTTTTATTTAAACATTGCAAACATTCCTATGAAACACCTAAAGGGTTAATAAACTTCTTGAATGTGGTTTTGAGCACCTTGAGGGGTGCAGTTTTTATAATGGTGTCACACTTGGTTATTTTCTATCATATAGACCCCTCAAAATGACTTCAAATGTGATGTGGTCCCTAAAAAAAATGGTGTTGTAAAAATGAGAAATTGCTGGTCAACTTTTAACCCTTATAACTCCCTAACAAAAAAAAATTTTGGTTCCAAAATTGTGCTGATGTAAATTAGACATGTGGAAAATGTTACTTATTAAGTATTTTGTGTGATATCTCTGTGATTTAAGGGCATAAAAATTCAAAGTTGGAAAATTGCGAAATTCTCTCCAAATTTCCATTTTTTTCACAAATAAACGCAGGTAATATCTAAGAAATGTTACCACTATCATGAAGCCCAATATGTCACGAGAAAACAGTGTCAGAATCACCGGGATCCATTGACGTGTTCCAGAGTTATAACCTCATAAAGGGACAGTGGTCAGAATTGTAAAAATTGGCCCGGTCATTAACCCCTTTCTGCCATTGGACGTACTATTCCGTCCATGTGGGGTGGGCCCTACTTCCCAAGGACGGAGTAGTACGTCCAGCGTCGCGATCAGCCGTGCTCACGGACTATAGCAGCTGACATCCGGCACTATGTGCCTTGAGCAGTCATGGACCGCCCCCGGCACATTAACCCCCGGCACACTGCAATCAAACATGATCGCAATGTTTTGGCGGTATAGGGAAGCATCGCGCAGCGAGGGGGCTCCCTGCGTGCTTCCCTGAGACCCTCGGAGCAACGCGATGTGATCGCGTTGCTCAGAGAGTCCTTACCTCCTCCTCTCTGCAGCAGGCCCGGATTCAAAATGGCCGCGGGGCTGCATCCGGGTCCTGCAGGGAGGTGGCCAGGAATCCTCCAGGAGTGCACGTCAGATCGCTGATCTGACACAGTGCACAGCAAAGTGTCAGATCAGTCTGTCACTTTACTGTGATGTCCCCCCCCCCTAGGGCAAAGTAAAAAAGTAAAAAAAAAAAAAAAAAATTTCCTAAATATATAATAATAATAAAAAAATATATTGTTCCCATAAATACATTCCTTTATCTAAATAAAAAAAAAACAATAAAAGTTCACATATTTAGTATCGCCGCGTCCGTAATGACCCGACCTATAAAGCTGTCCCACTAGTTAACCCCTTCAGTGAACCCCGTAAAAAAAAAAAAGAGGCAAAAAACCACGCTTTATTATCATACCGCCGAACAAAAAGTGAAATAACACGCGATCAAAAAGACGGATATAAATAACCATGGTACTGCTGAAAACCTCATCTTGTCCCGCAAAAAGCGAGCCGCCATACAGCATCATCAGCGAAAAATGAAAAAGTTATAGTCCTCAGAATAAAGCGATGCAAAAATATTATTTTTTATAAAATAGTTTTTATCGTATAAGAGCGCCAAAACAAAAAAAATGATATAAATGAGGTATCACTCTAATTGTACTGACCCAAAGAATAAAGCTGCTTTATCCATTTTACCAAAGGCGGAACGGTATAAACGCCCCCCTCTACCCCCCTCAAAAAAAAGAAATTCATGAACAGCTGGTTTTTGGTCATTCTGCCTCACAAAAATCGGAATAAAACGATCAAAAAATGTCACGTGCCCAAAAATGTTACCAATAAAAACGTCAACTCGTCCCCCAAAAAACAAGACCTCACCTGACTCTGTGGACCAAAATATGGAAAAATTATTGCTCTCAAAATGTGGTAACGCAAAAAATATTTTTTGTAAGAAAAAGCATCTTTGTGTGTGACGGCTGCCAATCACAAAAAGCCGCTAGAAAACCCGCTAGAAAAGTAAATCAAACCCCCCTTCATCACCCCCTTAGTTAGGGAAAGATTAAAAAAATTAAAAAAAATTATTTATTTCCATTTTCCCATTAGGGTTAGGGCTAGGGTTAGGGTTGAGGCTAGGGTTAGGGTTGGTGCTAGGTTTAGGGCTACAATTAGGGTTGGGTTTAAAATTAGGGTTAGGGTTGGGGCTAAAGTTAGGGTTATGGTTGGGGCTAAAGTTAGTGTTAGGGTTTGGATTACATTTACGGTTGGGATTAGGGTTAGGGGTGTGTCAGGGTTAGGGGTGTGGTTAGGGTTACCGTTGACATTAGGGTTAGGGGTGTGTTTGGATTAGGGTTTCAGTTATAATTGGGGGGGGTTTCACAGTTTAGGCACATCAGGGGCTCTCCAAACGTGACATGGCGTCCGATCTCAATTCCAGCTAATTCTGCGTTGAAAAAGCAAAACAGTGCTCCTTCCCTTCCGAGCTCTCCCGTGTGCCCAAACAGCATAGGGGTATCAGCATACTAAGGACAAATTGGACAACAACTTTTGGGGTTCAATTTCAACTGTTACCCTTGGAAAAATACGAAACTGGGGTCAAAAAAATATTTTTTGTGGAAAAAAAAAGGATTTTTTATTTTTACGGCTCTGCGTTATAAACTGTAATGAAACACTTGGGGGTTCAAAGTTCTCACAACACATCTAGATACATTTTTTGGGGGGTCTAGTTTCCATTATGGGGTCACTTGTGTGGGGTTTCTACTGTTTAGTTACATCAGAGGCTCTGCAAATGCAACTTGACGCCTGCAGACCATTCCATCTAAGTCTGCATTCCAAATGGCGCTCCTTCCCTTCCGAGCTCTCCCATGCGCTAAAACTGTGGTCCCCCCACATATGGGGTATCAGCGTACTCGAGATAAATTGGACAACAACTTTTGGGGTCCAATTTCTCCTGTTACCCTTGGGAAAATACAAAACTGGGGGCTAAAAAATAATTTTTGTGGGGAAAAAAAAGAATTTTTATTTTCAAGTCTCTGCGTTATAAACTGTAGTGAAACACTTGGGGGTTCAAAGCTCTCACAACACATCTAGATGAGTTCCTTAGGGGGTCTACTGTCCAAAATGGTGTCACTTGTGGGGGGTTTCAATGTTTAGGCACATCAGGGGCTCTCCAAACGCAACATGGCGTCTCATTTCAATTCCCGTCAACTTTGCATTGAAAAGTCAAATGGCGCACCTTCCCTTCCGAGCTCTGCCAAGTGCCCAAACAGTGGTTTACCCCCACATATGGGGTATCAGCGTACTCAGGACAAATTGTACAACAACTTTTGGGGTCCAATTTCTTCCCTTACCCTTGGGAAAATAAAAAATTTGGGGCGAAAAGATCATTTTTGTGAAAAAATATGATTTTTTATTTTTACGGCTCTGCATTATAAACTTCTGTGAAGCACTTGGTGGGTCAAAGTGCTCACCACACCTCTAGATAAGTTCCTTAGGGGGTCTACTTTCCAAAATGGTGTCACTTGTGGAGGGTTTTAATGTTTAGGCACATCAGGGGCTCTCCAAACGCAACATGGCGTCCCATCTCAATTCCAGTCAACTTTGCATTGAAAAGTCAAATGGCGCTCCTTTGCTTCCGACCTGTTTCATGCGCCCAAACAGTGGTTTACCCACACATATGGGGTATCGGCGTACTCAGGACAAATTGTGCAACAACTTTTGTGGTCCATTTTCTCTTGTTACCCTTGGTAAAATAAAACAAATTGGAGCTGAAGTAAATTTTTTGTGAAAAAACTCCTGTGAAACACCTGAAGGGTTAATAAACTTCTTGAATGTGGTTTTGAGCACCTTGAGGGGTGCAGTTTTTAGAATGGTGTCACACTTGGTTACTTTCTATTCATATAGACCCCTCAAAATGACTTCAAATGAGATGTGGTCCCTAAAAAAAACGGTGTTGTAAAAATGAGAAATTGCTAGTCAACTTTTAACCCTTATAACTTCCTAAAAAAAAAAAATGTTGGTTCCAAAATTGTGCTGATGTAAAGTAGACATGTGGGAAATGTTATTTATTAATTATTTTGTGTGACATATCTCTGTGATTTAATTTCATAAAAATTCAAAGTTGGAAAATTTTTCACAAGCAAATTCAGGTAATATCAAAGAAATTTTACCACTACCATGAAGTACAATATGTCACGAGAAAACAATGTCAGAATCACTGGGATCCGTTGAAGCGTTCCAGAGTTATAACCTCATAAAGGGGCAGTGGTCAGAATTGTAAAAATTGGCCTGGTCATTAACGTGCAGACCACCCTTGGGGGTAAAGGGGTTAACGTGCAAACCACCCTTGGGGCTTAAGGGGTTAAAGCCTCACATTTCAGAGATTACATGCTCCAATATAGAAACTCTTTCAGTAATTGTTGGCTCCTTTTAACATTCATTCTTTAACTATTGTATAATTTTTATGTTTGCAATAATTAACCCTTTACAGACTGCCTACAGTCTACTGATGGGAGGCTGTGATGTTGCTGCACTAACACTCATGGTCATGTGATCTTTCAGGGTCATGTCTCCAGTCTTTGGTGCTCAATGGAGCTGAGCCACTCATCTGATATTGAAGACCTGTCCTTTGAGCTTGTGCACATGAGCAATGTTATTTTATTGGGCCAGGCACATGTCTGACTTTTTTCCTCAGATCAAGTCTATCTGAGGAAAATATTGCCAAATGCCCGAGTTGGATTTGTTTATTGGATTGCACTCGTCCGTGAAAGTCAGTGAGTGTGTGGAAAACATCTGACTGCATTCGGATGACTTCTGACTGCAGTTCGACTAAAACAGTGGAGAATTTTTCTTTTTTCCTTCTTTAACTCATTCAAAAAAATCAGATCACACTGTGATCAAATAAATCAAATTATCCCCAGAACTAGATACATGCATAAAGTAATGTCTTCTCGAAGTATACAATAACCACATATAACCCTTTTCATATAATAAACATCAGAAAAAAGGTCCGAGAATATTCATATTAAAAAATCTAACAAATTTTATTTAGACAAAAAATAATAACAGCAATAGGAATCAGAGTGACACTAACAAAAGCAGGAATGTCAAGGGATTACACAATACCGATATTAAATACATATAGTATACAATAGTGCACTGAAAGTACAAATAAATATTATGTCTGCACAAACTGGTCCCATCAGGGGTCCTAGATAGCAGCACAAAAACTTAGGTTAATTTACCACAGCAGTGTTTGGTGTACGGGTATACATGCTGTAAACCTAAGCCGAGGGTAAAGTGCAATGGTGCGTACTATCTATATAAACTACATATACTGACGTGTGGCTGTTAAACTAACACATAGTAGATATTAAAACTTACATAGTGTGATTGTTAGGATCCCGCCTGCCGCCTCAACGCGCGTTTCGCCGATCTTCAGGAGGCGTGGTTTATTTATCGCGTGTGTGTCAGTATATATAGCCCGATGTACCAATCAGATCATGTATTCCGCCTGAAGTCAGTTTTTACGGCGCATGCGCAGATTAACGCCGCACACTGTGATCAAAGTCTGATCAGAGTTGGATTAGCACCTCAGCCTGATTATCTCGGGTGAGAGAAAATACGCTGGTGTGACCCTAGCCCATCAATATAGATATGTGTCCAGTTTCGCTCTACCACAAGCCACTATAAAGGCTAGATTTGGAAACTCAATCACATATTGGGGTGTACTTCATATATATCAACTGTCTCAATTTTTTTTTTTTTTTAAATATTCCATGCGATTTGCTGCTTTCGAGGCCCAAAAGAGGGTGTTTTACACAAACCCCTGCAACAGTTTGTTGGTTCTAGGGGGGAGTTTAACCCTGCTGTTCTGTTGGTCAAAAATGACCGACTTTGAACTTCAATATTCTTTAAAATATTCAAGATGCGGCTCTGAAACCCGTGGCCGACCGACCCATCCTCATTTAAGTCAATCAACCACAAGTTTCAGAACCGCATCTTGAACACCCCAAAAAATACCAAAGTTCAAAATAGGTCTCCCCAGACCGAACAGAACAGCAGGGTTAAGGCAGAACTGCAGATGGATTTTAAAAAATATCGACGTTATCAATATTGAATAATTCTCAGACAGCGGAAGTGGAGACTAGACTAATGTCCTCCACATTTACTATAGTGGTTTATGCTGTGTAATAAATTCGGTGTACTTTAAGATTACTCCACAGGTTAGATGTTTGACTTTGTGCCTAACACTTGCATCACAGTGTTGCATGTGAGGCCACATGCCTTTTCCATCAAACCACGTATCTTTTCAGCAAAGTTAGAAATTGTTGAAAACACACAATAAATACAGTGCAGGTCATAGAAATCCATTGTTAAATGTTTAGGTACCATGTAAATTCATCTGTTTGTAAAGGTGAGGTTCCAATATCGTACTCAAATAATGCATGCTTGGCAAAACATCATAATACAAGCTTTATTGGAGAAATGCAGTCTCCAAACCCACTTTCTCTGTATAAACGTGCATAAGGACAGAGCTGTCACTCACTGATTATACCACCCACCAGACTGCTGATAGGACCGCCCACCAGACCACTGATAGTACCGCCCACTAGACAAATGATAGGACCGCCCACTAGACCACTGTTAGGACCGCCCACTAGACCACTGTTAGGACCGCCCACCAGACCACTGATAGGACCACCCACCACACCACTGATAGGACCGCCCACCACAGGAAGAATTGCCCTTGAGACACTCTTTGGACATTTTGTGATTGGGTCATTTGTACAGAGACCATTTAGTTTTTTAACAGACTTGCTACGTCTTCTCTCAGGTCTGCCCCCATGCTGTACCAAAATATACCTTATCGTATCCTCAGATGATGCAAACACAGTATGAGCAAACCACCATTTGGCATTCTCCTCTACCCATTTGATGCTATTAATGAACTTTTCTTACCATGATTCAATATATAATTGTCATGTGATTCCGTTATCAGGTGAAGCTTATGTTCTTGCTTCGATCTATATCTTGGGCGGCAAATGTCTTTCTGTCTTAATTTTCTAGCTGATAGAACTCCTCACCCTGTATTAGTCTGCCATTCATTCTCTCATCTTTTTAATCAATTGTTTCCTTTTTTAAGTATGCATTACAAATGTACCTCATATATTTTGAATGAAGATAATGCAAGGGAAAAAGCATAAATTTTTTTTTAATGATAATGCTATTTAACTATTATAAACAAGTAAAAAACTGTTCATTTACATTATAAAAGAAAATGTAAGAAACTTTTTTTTATTGATTTTCTTTGCAAGTAATGCATGTTGGCTTTGCTACAGAGTGTTCATCGCAAATGGGTTTCACACAAACCACACAAGACTTTCTAGTCTTGCGTTGTTTTCGCCTCAGGTCTCTGCAGACATAGCAACTACCAACAACAGGGGAGGGTCCACGACTACCATGAGGTATTTTGGGGCCAGCTGCTGGCTGCGATGCTACCACAATGCATCGTCCAAGCACCATTTCTACTGCACCTCGAAGAAAATGGTTTCTCATTATCATTTTGTTTGTACTACGATCTTCAATTGCAATCATACACAGCTGATTTGCGAGATCTTTCAGGAACTTTCTTCGTTGATCCTTTGCCCTGAAGCTTGGATTGTGTTCTCTGTAGATGATGTAGGATGCTAACCCACTGACATCAATCATATTGTAGAAAAATGCCAAAGTCCAACGTGATGTTCGTCGTTTCACAGTGTACTCTCCCAACATTTTATCCATAACATCAACGCCACCTTTTGTTATGTTGTAGTATTTTATTATCTCTGGCTTGGCTGCTAGTGTCTCTTCAACTTCTCCCGTCATGTGCATAGATGATAGAAGCACGACTGATTTGTTCTTCTTTGGTACATATGAACAGACTGTTGCATCATGATTGTAGGCAAAATTTGTCGAGTATACAGGCCTTTCTTTGGCAGGCTGCATGTTGTTAGGTAGGAACCTTTTGTTTTTTCTCACTGTATGTACCAACTAGTGTCATGTTCCAGGAGTTCAATACCTTAGCTAGTTCCATGGTTGTAAAGAAGTTATCGGTGGTGACATTTCTTCCAGAGCCTTTATACGAGCTCACTAGGTCCAATACTGTTCGTTCTCCAATGTTTACTTGTCGAGGACCATCAGTTGGTTTCCCAGTGTAGAGCTGACCTTGTAAAGGGTAGGCATTTGATGAGTCACAAGCCCAGAAAATCTTTATGCCATATTTAGCTGGTTTTGAAGGTATATACTGGGTAAATTTAGTATGACCTCTAAATGGAAATAATTGCTCGTCGACGGTGATACAATGATATGGCTTGTAGGCTCTCTCCAGATTACTGTTCAGCATTGTCCAGATGTCCCGTATTGGTGCAGCTTTATCTGTTTGCACACGTTCTGCACGTGTATTTTCGTTGTCAAACCTGATAAATCTGAGTATCATCTTGAAGCGGTCACGAGACATGGCTGCACGTATAAGAGGCAGAGCAGCAACATTCCACATTTCCTCCAGATTCTCTTTGTTGGCTCTGTGCACACCAGCAGCAATCAGTATGCCCAAAAATGCATGAAGTTCAGTTTCAGTAAATTGCTTGAATGTTTTTTGTGGTGGCCGTTTGGAAGAATCAGGAAAACGTTGTACCAGTTCGTTGTTGTAAGCATCACAAACTCTCTTGGCCTTTCGATTCGTTTCCCGTAATATGATGTCACACATCTCGGGAGTCATGATGGACTTGAATAGCTCTTTTGCTGTATATAGGTTGCTGATTGCTGCAGGGCCACCTCTTTGTCGTAGGACATTACGAGATTTTGTTTGTGCATTTGGCAGTGGATTACTGCACCATTGAGTTTCATCCTTAGCAGTCCAAATGTCGCCTGCACTTTGAGGCACAGAATCATCCTCAACACTTTCGTCTGATTCGTATTCATTTTCATGCTCTATGACCATTTCTTGTTCAATGTCTGAATCTTCTTCAGTAACATCCACTTGTGGTACATAGTTTTCATCATCAGATGGAACATATGGTTCATCCTCATGCTCAGAATCAGATTCTTCTAGCATTCGCATTATTTCGTCAGACGTAAATCTGTAAATATGAAAAAATGTAAAATAAATAATTTTCCGAAATACTACATTATTGGCTTTTCACAAAATTATACTAACCTGCAAACACGTTTTCTTGGATTATGGCGGAAACTAGATCCAGCATTACTATCACTCATGATGACTTGCTAGATGAATTTTGGCTTCGTATTTTGTGCTGAATATAAATAAAACATCGTAAAACAATATGTAGATACTAATTATTATCCATTTTTCGTATAAAAATTATACCTATAGTGATAAGTTTCATACAAAATATATGTAAGCCAAGTCCAGGCTGAAAGACAATTTGACTGTTCTGTCCCCACATAATGAGAATAAAGGTATAACTGGCTGTTAGATGCTGTGAGACTTTCCTACCTTCGTTTCCAAGAAATTGAAGACTTCACAAGCCTAGAAATGTGTGCTCACAGCAATGAGATGAACAGCAAAATGGCTAATGAGAGGAGGGAGGCAGGAAGACAAGTAGAAGCCACTCCCAGTTTGAATTAACTTAATTGACAGCAACATAAGTGACCAGTAACAACACTGAACAATAGATATCAGCATAACATTTGTAGCTGAATGAACTTTAGTTTCTGAAACCAAGTAAAGTCTTCCCACAGTGGAGGTATATGTGAAGGTACAATTGTACCTATGCAGCCTGTTAAGGTTGTAAAATTATGCAGCCTGACAAGGGTTAATATACAGTTGAAACCAGAAGTTTACATACACTATATAAAGATACACATATGCATGTTTTTCTCTGACATGAAATCAGAATAAACCTTTCCCGTTTTAGGTCAATTAGGATTACTATAATTATTAATATTTGTCCATTGTCAGAATAATGAGATGCAGAATGTTTTAAGGCATTGTTATTACTTACTGCAAAGTCAAAAGTTTACATACATGAAGATTACTGTGCCTTTAAACAATTTTGGACTTACAATATGATGATGTCATGTGTTTGGAAGCTTTTTTTCGTATTATCGGAGTGAAATAGAGACACATCTGTGGATGTATTTTAATGCACATCTGAAACACTACGTCTTTGTGCAGCCTCATGGGAAAGTCTACGGAAATCAGCGAAGATGTCAGGAAGAGAATTGTGGACTTGCACAAGTCTGGCTCATCCTTGGGTACAATTTCAAGATGCCTGAAGGTGCTTTGTTCATCTGTACAAACAATTATACGCAAGTGCAAACAAGATGGGAATGTTCAGCCATCATACCACTCAGGAAGGAGATGGATTTTGTGTCCCAGAGATGAACGTGCTTTGGTCCAACATGTGCATATCAACCCAAGGACAAAAGAAAAAGACCTTGTGAAGATGATGGCGGAAGCTGGTAAGATTGTATCAATATCCACAGTGAAACAAGTACTGTATCAACATGGGCTGAAAGGCCACTCTGCCAGGAAGAAGCCATTACTCCAAAAGAAACATAAAAAAGCCAGATTAATGTTTGCAGATACACAAAGGAACAAAGACCTTAATTTTTGGAAACATGTCCTGTGGTCTGATGAAACTAAAATTGGGCATAATGACCAACATTACATTTGGAAGAAAAAGGGAGAAGCTTGGAAGCCTAAGAACCCCTTCCCAACTGTAAAACACATGGGTGGCAGCATCATGTTGCGGGGTTGTTTTGCTGCAGGAGAGACTGGTGCACTTCACAAAATAGATGGCATCATGAAAAAAGATTACGTGGCAATACTGAAGCAACATCTCAAGACATCAGCCAAGAAGTTGAAGCTTGGGCAGAAATGGGTCTTCCAAATGGACAATGACCCAAAACATACTGCCAAAATTGTAACATAGTGGCTTAAGGATAACAAAGTCAATGTTTTGGAGTGGCCATCACAAAGCCCTGATCTCAATCTTATTGAAAATTGATGTGCAAAGCTGAAAAGGCCGGAGCAAGCAAGGTGACCTACAAATCTGGATCAGTTTCACCAGTTTTGTCAAGACTCAGGAATGGGCCCAAATTCTGACCAACTATTGTGAGAAGCTTGTGGAAGGAGATCCCAAACGTTTGACCCAAGTCATTCAGTTTAAGGACAATAGTACCAAATACTAATGAAATGCATGTAAACGTTTGACTTTGCAGTAAGTAATAAAAATCCCTTAAGACATTCTCTCCCTCTCATTATTCTGGCATTTGGCAAATATTAATAATTCTGGTAATCCTAATTGATCTAAAACGGGAAAGGTTTATTCTGATTTCATGTCAGATATTGAGAAAAACATGTATATGTGTCTTTTTATATAGTGTATGGAAACTCCTGGTTTTAACTGTAGATATCCGTTCATTTAAAACAACAAAAGAAACCCAGACCAGGCTTTCACCAACTATTTGGAATGTATCTTCGTAAAATTAAGTTAAAGAAGACCTGTTAGGTTTTCCAATAAAAGTTGCGGCCACCACCTTAAGGCCAATTTTCAGCATTCTAGTGTGCTTGTATATATGTTCCGAGCCCCTCTGCATAGTATAAATATAGTATATATATTTTATTTATATTGGAAATATCTGATGACAGGTTCTCCCGACATGTCTGTTTTACTAAATACTTTTATTTTCCATGACCTAATAATTCTAGGACTTATTTTTTATATCTCCTTGATGTGTACTTACTATTTTATTCCTCCTTGAAGTGTATGAATAAATTGTCAACTTGGCTTTACCGAACATGCTGTGCCTGTAAATGGCTTCTCACTGTCATCACTGATTGGGCGGCGTCAGACTCTATAGAACTCTCCTCCACCTGGTGACACCTATTTGTCCTTTTATTCATACATTTCTAGGAGGTTTAACAGAGGAACTTACCAACATAGACTTCTAAGAAAAGTTATCCTAGAATGGTTTTATTATGGGCAGTACATGTATTTACTGAGAGACATTTAAGATTTGTCTAGCTCGTGTGTGTCTCGCCATATGTCAGATCCTCACCATCTGCAATAGTTCAGCTTTTATTTTTATGCCATTGACTCAAGATGCAGTTTTGCCTAAGTAACGCACAGATATAATTAGGCTGAACAAATACTGGTTCTTGTGACAGGATCACTTTAAGATATGACTTTCTAATTGTACGTGATGGTCGCTTTGAACATTGCTTGTGTAGATGCTGGGAAAATAGGTCTCATTAAATGTGATACCTCGTTCTCCAGTTAAATTGGTCGATGGCAAAATAAATACCTGCAGTAGTTCCACGCGGTATAGAAGCAGTGATGTCAGAGGCACAGGCATCATTAACTCATGCATTTGCCGGAAACTGTGAAATTTCTTAAGACCTGTTAGTGGTGAAGATGGCGATCAGGTCAACATTTGATTGGTGACCAGACACAGCCAGGACTAGATGAGAAATAACCTGAGTGGGTGATCATTTACTCCTTACAGAGCTTGGCCATAATGTCTAATACCACATGAAAGGGTGGTGCGATTGTGAGCCTCGAGAAGCTTTCAGGATAGGAATCCACTTACCGAGAAGTCTGCAACTCAAGTGTTTGAGGCCATTTATTACTTTTCGGGATGTAATTCAAGAGCCGAGTGTTGAATTTGCTCTTCCAGGTTTTTCATGTCCTCTTCTCTCATCATGGATGGTTGATTTATTTCACACTTTGGGGCGTCCAGAGTCACATCCTCAGTGGTCACATGGAAGGAAGGGCCACATGAGACAGTAAAAGGGGCAATAAATGTTGCTCCTACACCTCTCTGTCACCCCCACTGTTAAATCATTTTAAAGCGCTACATCTTCTTAGTACAGCACAGCAAGTAGACACCCAGCGTTGCTTTTGCATAGTACAGCTGGGCAAGATGAATTTGTCATTGGCTGCTGTACTCTGCATAGGCATCAATCGAAGTAAGATAACTCAGGATAATAAAGTGTGCTTTGAAGTCTCGATTGCTGCCTATGCAGAGCGCAGCAGCGTATGGCAAACTTATCACAAATGCTGTGCTCTGCATAAGCAGCCACAGAGATGACAGAAGAAGGGCTGCTAATGAATGAAAACACTATTAAATCACGAGCAGTGCACAATTTAATACCTTCTTTTTTCATAACTTGGGCTGTGTGCACACGATGCGGAATTGGTGCGGATCTGCAGCGGATTTTTCTGCGCAGAAACGCTACAGATCCGCACAGTGATTTACAGTACAATGTAAATCAATAGGGAAAAAAAAGCTGTGCTAATAGTGCAGAAACATCCGCACTGAATCCGCTGTGGATTGAAAAGAAGTGCATGTCACTTCTTTTGTGCAGAACTGTAGCGTTTCTTCACCCTTCCATTATAGAAATCCGCAGTGGTAAAAACCGCTGAAAATCCGCACAAAATCCGCATTAATTCCGCATCAAAACCGCACAAAATTCGCTGCAAATCTGCAGCAAATCCGCACCTATGCTTTCTGCCAGGAGATGTGGATTGTGTGCGGAAAATTCTGCACCTCAGTCCGCAACGTGTGCACATAGCCTAAGAGTTGCTTTCCCATTTTTACTTCTTCTAACTCTAATTAGGGCTAGGCATTGGGTTAGTGATAGGATTTGGGACAGAGTAATTGTTTAATTTAAAAAAATTAATGTATTAAAAAAGTAACAGCTATTCATTTGTAATCCCTGTTGATCCCCCTTTTATAGGGCCCTATTCCTCAGTGATGCTTTTTTACGGACCTAAAGAATAAGGAAATCGTGCCACCGATCAAAAATGCAGTATATGTCAGCTGTGTTCACATCGGCCTCAATCGGTGTTATCGCTGATCGTTGGCATTTAAATCCCTTGATTCTGCTGTCAATTGCGTCAGCGGTGTTTAGATGGTTAATCGGGGGAGTGCGTCCCAATAGTTGCCATATCGCCCCGATGCCAAGTAAAGGCACTGCCATAATCTGTGTCCAACAGGCTAAGTGCCGGTGTAAAACTGACAGCTCTGATGCTGTACAATATAAAAGTATTTCAGTGTATCAGAGCAGCCAACAGGAAAAGTATAAAAATATTCAAGCTCCATATTTGAGACTAAGTAAAATCAAAGTTAAGAAAATCTATAAACATGTAAAAAAAAAAAAAAAAAACACAAAAAAGTTACAGAATAGTGTTTGGCCACTAAAAACCGCTTTTATCTAAAAACAAAAATGAAGAACATTTATAAATTGTCACATAATAACAGGGTGCCAATGGGTTGGCAAATGATCGGTAAATGGCGTAACGAGAAAAAAAAATGCCCGGAATTACCGTATGTTATTTTGGTTGCCGCAACATTACAATAAAATGCAATAACGGGATTTCAAAAGATTGTATCTTCACCAAAATGGTATCCTTAAAAACATCAGCTCAGAGCACAAAAAATAACCGAGTCAGAAAAATGGCTCCACTTTTTTTTTTTTTTTTTTTTTTTTTACAAATTTTTGCATTTTTTTCACCACTTAAATAATAATAATAAAAAAAACTCTACATGTCTGGTATCTACGAACTTGTAGTGACCTGAATAATCATAATAGCAGGTCAGTTTTACTATTTAGTAAAAATTGTACAAAAAAAATTGTGCAATTGCACTTTTTTTTGCAATTTCACCACACGTGGAATTTGTTTCCTGTTTTCCAGTACACTATATGGTAAAATCAATGGTGTAGTTCTAAAGAACAGCTGGTCCTGCAAAAAAACAAGCCCTCACATGACCATATTGACAGAAATATAAAAAATGTTATGGCTCTGGGAAGAAGGGGAGGAAAAATTAAAACTGACAAACCCAAGGTGGCTAAAGGGGATTTCCACTATTAGGACAACCCCTCCTCACTCTCAATGTTTTCTGCCGTTAAATTGAAAACGCTTATACTCACCCTTCGTGCCGACGCTGTTTCATTGGTGTCGGCAGTCTCTCTCCCGGTACTCACATGAGGTTGTTACGTCACTGAGCCCTGTGCCCAATCAGTGCTGGCTTCATTGTCTTCGCCTTCTGCGGCCAGCCACAGCTCTCCCCGCCTGTTGATTATTTATATGTCTGAAGGCGAGGATAATGAAGCCAGCACTGATCGGGCAACCTCACGTGAGGCCCCGAAACGCCACTGCTGGAATGGCGCCATCATGAGAGGTACTTTAAGTATACTTGTTTTTATTTTAACCCCTTTCTGACATTAGACGTACTATCCCGTCGAAGTGGGGTGGGCCCGTATGACCACCAACGGGATAGTACGTCATATGCGATCGGCCGCGCTCACGGTGGGAGCGCGGCCGGGTGTCAGCTGACTATCGCAGCTGACATCCGGCACTATGTGCCAGGAGCGGTCACGGACCGCCCGCGGCACATTAAACCCCGCCACACTGCGATCAAACATGATCACAGTGTTTTGGCGGTATAGGGAAGCATCGCGCAGGGAGGGGGCTCCCTGCGGGCTTCCCTGAGAACCCCGGAGCAACGTGATGTGATCGCGTTGCTGCAAGGGTCTATTACCTCCTCCTCCCTGCAGCAGGCCTGGATCCAAAATGGCCACGGGGCTGCATCCGGGTCCTTCAGGGAGGTGGCTTACCAGCGCATGCTCAGAGCAAGCGCTGGTAAACCTGCAGGAGTGCACATCAGATCTCTGATCTGACACAGTGCACATGTGTAAAAAAAAAAAAATTCCTAAAGAAAAAAACATATTGTTCCTATAAATACATTTCTCTATCTAAATAAAAAAAAACAATAAAAGTACACATATTTAGTATCGCCGCGTCCGTAACGACCCGACCTATAAAACTGTCCCACTAGTTAACCCCTTCAGTGAACACCGAAAAAAAAAAAAAAGAGGCAAAAAGCAACGCTTTATTAATCATACCGCCAAACAAAAAGTGGAATAACACGCGATCAAAAAGATTGCTATAAATAACCACGGTGCCGATGAAAACGTTATCTTGTCCCGTAAAAAAATGAGCCGCCATACAGCGTCATCAATGAAAAAATAAAAAAGTTATTGTCCTCAGAATAAAGCGATGCAAAAATAATTATTTTTTCTATGAAATAGTTTTTATCGTATAAAAGCTCCAAAACACAAAAAAGATATAAATGAGGTATCGCTGTTATCGTACTGACCCGAAGAATAAAACTGCTTTATCAATTTTACCAAACGCGGAACAGTATAAACGCCTCCCCCAAAAGAAATTCATGAATAGCTGGTTTTTGTTCATTCTACCTCACAAAAATCGGAATAAAAAGTGATCAAAAAATGCCATGTGCCCGAAATTTTTTTTTAATTTATTTCCATTTTCCCATTAGGGTTAGGGCTAGGGTTAGGGTTGGGGCTAAAGTTAGGGTTAGGGTTTGGATTACATTTACTGTTGGGAATAGAGTTGGGATTAGGGTTAGGGGTGTGTCGTGGTTAGGGTTACCGTTGGGATTAGGGTTAGGGGTGTGTTTGGATTAGGGTTTCAGTTATAATTGAGGGGTTTCCACTGTTTAGGCACTCCAAACACGACATGGCGTCCGATCTCAATTCCAGCCAATTCTGCGTTGAAAAAGTAAAACAGTGCTCCTTCCCTTCCGAGCTCTCCCATGCGCCCAAACAGGGGTTTACCCCAACATATGGGGTATCAGCGTACTCAGGACAAATTGAACAACTTTTGGGGTCCAATTTCAACTGTTACCCTTGGAAAAATACAAAACTGGGGACTAAAAAATAATTTTTGTGGAAAAAAAAGGATTTTTTATTTTCACGGCTCTGCGTTATAAACTGTAGTGAAACACTTAGGGGTTCAAAGTTCTCATAACACATCTAGATAAGTTCCTTGGGGGGTCAAGTTTCCAATATGGGGTCACTTGTGGGGGGTTTCTACTGTTTAGGTACATTAGGGGCTCTGCAAACGCAATGTGATGCCTGCAGACCATTCCATCTAAGTCTGCATTCCAAATGGCGCTCCTTCCCTTCTGAACCCTCCCATGCGCCAAAACGGTGGTTCTCCCCCACATATGGGGTATCAGCGTACTCAGGACAAATTGGACAACAACTTTTGGGTCCAATTTCTCCTGTTACCCTTGGGAAAATACAAAACTAGGGGGCTAAAAAATAATTTTTGTGGAAAAAAAATAATTTTTATTTTCACGGCTCTGCGTTATAAACTGTAGTGAAACACTTGGGGGTTCAAAGTTCTCATAACACATCTAGATAAGTTCCTTGGGGGGTCTACTTTCCAAAATTGTGTCACTTGTGGGGGGTTTCAATGTTTAGACACATCAGTGGCTCTCTAAGCGCAACATGGCATCCCATCTCAATTCCAGGCAATTTTGCTTTGAAAAGTCAAATGTCGCCGAGCTCTGCCATGCGCCCAAACAGTGGTTTTTTACCCCCACATATGGGGTATCAGCGTACTCAGGACAAATTGTACAACAACTTTTGGGGTCCAATTTCTTCTTTTACCCTTGAGAAAATAAAAAATTGGTAAAGAAAGATAATTTTTGTGAAAAAATATGATTTTTTATTTTTACTGCTCTGCATTATATACTTCTGTGAAGCACTTGGTGGGTCAAAGTGCTCACCACACATCTAGATAAGTTCCTTAGGGGGTCTACTTTCCAAAATGGTGTCACTTGTGGGGGGTTTCAATGTTTAGGCACATCAGTGGCTCTCTAAGCGCAACATGGCATCCCATCTCAATTCCAGGCAATTTTGCTTTGAAAAGTCAAATGTCGCCGAGCTCTGCAATGCGCCCAAACAGTGGTTTTTTACCCCCACATATGGGGTATCAGCGTACTCAGGACAAATTGTACAACAACTTTTGGGGTCCAATTTCTTCTCTTACCCTTGAGAAAATAAAAAATTGGTAAAGAAAAGATAATTTTTGTGAAAAAATATGATTTTTTATTTTTACTGCTCTGCATTATATACTTCTGTGAAGCACTTGGTGGGTCAAAGTGCTCACCACACATCTAGATAAGTTCCTTAGGGGGTCTACTTTCCAAAATGGTGTCACTTGTGGGGGGTTTCAATGTTTAGGCACATCAGTGGCTCTCCAAACGCAAAACATGGCGTCCCATCTCAATTCCAGTCAATTTTGCATTGAAAAGTCAAACGGCGCTTCTTCCCTTCCAAGGTCTCCCATGCACCCAAACAGTGGTTTACCCCTACATGACGGGTATCGGCGTACTCAGGACAAATTGTACAACAAGTTTTGGGGTCCAATTTCTTCTCTTACCCATGGTAAAATAAAACAAATTGGAGCTGAAGTAAATTTTTTGTGAAAAAAAGTTAAATGTTCATTTTTATTTAAACATTTCAAAAATTCCTGTGAAACACCTGAAGGGTTAATAAACTTCCTGAATGTGGTTTTGAGCACCTTGAGGGGTGCAGTTTTTAGAATGGTGTCACACTTGGGTATTTTCTATCATATAGACCCCTCAAAATGACTTCAAATGAGATGTGGTCCCTAAAAATAAATGGTGTTGTAAAAATGAGAAATTGCTGGTCAACTTTTAACCCTTATAACATAGTAACATAGTAACATAGTAACATAGTTAGTAAGGCCGAAAAAAGACATTTGTCCATCCAGTTCAGCCTATATTCCATCATAATAAATCCCCAGATCTACGTCCTTCTACAGAACCTAATTGTATGATACAATATTGTTCTGCTCCAGGAAGACATCCAGGCCTCTCTTGAACCCCTCGACTGAGTTCGCCATCACCACCTCCTCAGGCAAGCAATTCCAGATTCTCACTGCCCTAACAGTAAAGAATCCTCTTCTATGTTGGTGGAAAAACCTTCTCTCCTCCAGACGCAAAGAATGCCCCCTTGTGCCCGTCACCTTCCTTGGTATAAACAGATCCTCAGCGAGATATTTGTATTGTCCCCTTATATACTTATACATGGTTATTAGATCGCCCCTCAGTCGTCTTTTTTCTAGACTAAATAATCCTAATTTCGCTAATCTATCTGGGTATTGTAGTTCTCCCATCCCCTTTATTAATTTTGTTGCCCTCCTTTGTACTCTCTCTAGTTCCATTATATCCTTCCTGAGCACCGGTGCCCAAAACTGGACACAGTACTCCATGTGCGGTCTAACTAGGGATTTGTACAGAGGCAGTATAATGCTCTCATCATGTGTATCCAGACCTCTTTTAATGCACCCCATGATCCTGTTTGCCTTGGCAGCTGCTGCCTGGCACTGGCTGCTCCAGGTAAGTTTATCATTAACTAGGATCCCCAAGTCCTTCTCCCTGTCAGATTTACCCAGTGGTTTCCCATTCAGTGTGTAATGGTAACATATTAACATAGTAACATAGTTAGTAAGGCCGAAAAAAGACATTTGTCCATCCAGTTCAGCCTATATTCCATCATAATAAATACCCAGATCTACGTCCTTCTACAGAACCTAATAATTGTATGATACAATATTGTTCTGCTCCAGGAAGACATCCAGGCCTCTCTTGAACCCCTCGACTGAGTTCGCCATCACCACCTCCTCAGGCAAGCAATTCCAGATTTTCACTGCCCTAACAGTAAAGAATCCTCTTCTATGTTGGTGGAAAAACCTTCTCTCCTCCAGACGCAAAGAATGCCCCCTTGTGCCCGTCACCTTCCTTGGTATAAACAGATCCTCAGCGAGATATTTGTATTGTCCCCTTATATACTTATACATGGTTATTAGATCGCCCCTCAGTCGTCTTTTTTCTAGACTAAATAATCCTAATTTCGCTAATCTATCTGGGTATTGTAGTTCTCCCATCCCCTTTATTAATTTTGTTGCCCTCCTTTGTACTCTCTCTAGTTCCATTATATCCTTCCTGAGCACCGGTGCCCAAAACTGGACACAGTACTCCATGTGCGGTCTAACTAGGGATTTGTACAGAGGCAGTATAATGCTCTCATCATGTGTATCCAGACCTCTTTTAATGCACCCCATGATCCTGTTTGCCTTGGCAGCTGCTGCCTGGCACTGGCTGCTCCAGGTAAGTTTATCATTAACTAGGATCCCCAAGTCCTTCTCCCTGTCAGATTTACCCAGTGGTTTCCCGTTCAGTGTGTAATGGTGATATTGATTCCCTCTTCCCATGTGTATAACCTTACATTTATCATTGTTAAACCTCATCTGCCACCTTTCAGCCCAAGTTTCCAACTTATCCAGATCCATCTGTAGCAGAATACTATCTTCTCTTGTATTAACTGCTTTACATAGTTTTGTATCATCTGCAAATATCGATATTTTACTGTGTAAACCTTCTACCAGATCATTAATGAATATGTTGAAGAGAACAGGTCCCAATACTGACCCCTGCGGTACCCCACTGGTCACAGCGACCCAGTTAGAGACTATACCATTTATAACCACCCTCTGCTTTCTATCACTAAGCCAGTTACTAACCCATTTACACACATTTTCCCCCAGACCAAGCATTCTCATTTTGTGTACCAACCTCTTGTGCGGCACGGTATCAAACGCTTTGGAAAAATCGAGATATACCACGTCCAATGACTCACCGTGGTCCAGTCTATAGCTTACCTCTTCATAAAAACTGATTAGATTGGTTTGACAGGAGCGATTTCTCATAAACCCATGCTGATATGGAGTTAAACAGTTATTCTCATTGAGATAATCCAGAATAACATCCCTCAGAAACCCTTCAAATATTTTACCAACAATAGAGGTTAGACTTACTGGCCTATAATTTCCAGGTTCACTTTTAGAGCCCTTTTTGAATATTGGCACCACATTTGCTATGCGCCAGTCCTGCGGAACAGACCCTGTCGCTATAGAGTCACTAAAAATAAGAAATAATGGTTTATCTATTACATTACTTAGTTCTCTTAGTACTCGTGGGTGTATGCCATCCGGACCCGGAGATTTATCTATTTTAATCTTATTTAGCCGGTTTCGCACCTCTTCTTGGGTTAGATTGGTGACCCTTAATATAGGGTTTTCATTGTTTCTTGGGATTTCACCTAGCATTTCATTTTCCACCGTGAATACCGTGGAGAAGAAGGTGTTTAATATGTTAGCTTTTTCCTCGTCATCTACAACCATTCTTTCCTCACTATTTTTTAAGGGGCCTACATTTTCAGTTTTTATTCTTTTACTATTGATATAGTTGAAGAACAGTTTGGGATTAGTTTTACTCTCCTTAGCAATGTGCTTCTCTGTTTCCTTTTTGGCAGCTTTAATTAGTTTTTTAGATAAAGTATTTTTCTCCCTATAGTTTTTTAGAGCTTCAATGGTGCCATCCTGCTTTAGTAGTGCAAATGCTTTCTTTTTACTGTTAATTGCCTGTCTTCTTTGTTTAGCCACATTGGGTTTTTCCTATTTCTAGTCCTTTTATTCCCACAAGGTATAAACCGCTTACACTGCCTATTTAGGATGTTCTTAAACATTTCCCATTTATTATCTGTATTCTTATTTCTGAGGATATTGTCCCAGTCTACCAGATTAAGGGCATCTCTAAGCTGGTCAAACTTTGCCTTCCTAAAGTTCAGTGTTTTTGTGACTCCCTGACAAGTCCCCCTAGTGAAAGACAGGTGAAACTGTACAATATTGTGGTCGCTATTTCCTAGATGCCCGACCACCTGCAGATTTGTTATTCTGTCAGGTCTGTTAGATAGTATTAGGTCTAAAAGTGCTGCTCCTCTGGTTGGATTCTGCACCAATTGTGAAAGATAATTTTTCTTGGTTATTAGCAGAAACCTGTTGCCTTTATGGGTTTCACAGGTTTCTGTTTCCCAGTTAATATCCGGGTAGTTAAAGTCCCCCATAACCAGGACCTCATTATGGGTTGCAGCTTCATCTATCTGCTTTAGAAGTAGACTTTCCATGGTTTCTGTTATATTTGGGGGTTTGTAACAGACCCCAATGAGAATTTTGTTACCATTTTTCCCTCCATGAATTTCGACCCATATGGACTCGACATCCTCATTTCCTTCGCTAATATCCTCCCTTAAAGTGGACTTTAGACAAGACATTACATAGAGACAAACCCCTCCTCCTCTCCGATTTTTACGATCCTTTCTAAACAGACTGTAACCCTGTAAGTTAACTGCCCAGTCATAGCTTTCATCTAACCATGTCTTGGTTATTCCCACTATGTCAAAGTTACCTGTAGATATTTCTGCTTCTAGTTCTTCCATCTTGTTTGTCAGGCTTCTGGCGTTTGCAAGCATGCAGTTTAGAGGATTTTGTTTTGTTCCAATCTCCTCGCTGTGGATTGTTTTAGAAATGTTCTTACCTCCCTTCTGAGTATGTTTTCCTGGATCTTCTTTGTTCAAGTCTAATGTTTTTCTTCCCGTCCCCTCTTCTTCTAGTTTAACGCCCTCCTGATGAGTGTAGCGAGTCTTCTGGCGAATGTGTGTTTCCCAGGTTTGTTGAGGTGTATAACTCCCTAACATAAAAAATTTGGTTCCAAAATTGTGCTGATGTAAAGTAGACATGTGGGAAATGTTACTTATTAAATATTTTGTGTGACATATCTCTGCGATTTAATTGCATAAAAATTCAAAGTTGGAAAATTGCGAAATTTTCAAAATTTGCGCCAAATTTCCCTTTTTTTCACAAATAAACACAGATAATATCAAAGAAATGTTACCACTATCATGAGTACAATATGTCACAAGAAAACAACGTCAGAATCACCGGGATCCATTGAAGCGTTCCAGAGTTATAACCTCATAAAGGGACAGTGGTCAGAATTGTAAAAATTGGCCTGGTCATTAACGTGCAAACCACCCTTATGGATAAAGGGGTTGATGGAGACAAACATTCCGAGTGAGAAAGTGTTGTTCTAGTAGTGGACAAGCGCTTTAACCTCTTCACTCCTGGTAAGTTTCTTTTTTTTTCATGTTAGGTTTTTTCTTCCCCTTATTCCAAGAGACATAAGGTTTTTATTTTTATGTCCCTTAGCCGCATGAGGGCTTGTCTTTTGCAGGACGAGTTGTACTTTTGAATGACTCCATTCATTCCGTCACATAGTGTACAGGAAAATGGGGAAAAAAATTCCAATTGCAAAAAAAGGTGCAATTCCACAATAGTTTCGTTTTTTTTTTTTAAATTTATCACGTAATATGATTCTCCAGGTCAATACGAGCACGCAGATGCCAAATATGTTTTTTATTATTTTTTTTTAAGTGGTGAAAAAAATTCAGGAGGAAAATTTTTTACTTTTGTCACCATTTATTGACACCTGTAACGTTTTCATTTTTTGGTATATGGGGCTGAGTGAGGGCTTATTTTTTGAACCCTGACTTAACATTTTTATTGTTTCCATTTTGGGGTACACATGATATTCTGATCACCTCTTATTTTATTTTATTGCAGTGTTGTGGGAACCCAAAAGACGTCATTCTTGCATTTTTTTATTACACCATTTACTGGTTGAATAAATGTAACGATACCAAATACATGTTGCTTTTTTAATTGTTTAATTTTCAATGGGGCAAACGGGATGATTTTAACGTTTGTGTTTTTTTTTTTTTTTTTTTTTTTTTTTAACTGTATTTAATAGTAGTAACCTTAGGGGACTTGAAGCTTAGATCATCTGATTATTAATATTATTATTTTTTTATATAGCACCATTAGACTACTTTCACACTTCCATTTTTTTTTAAATCCGTCACAATGCGTCGGCGCAACGTATCGACGGATGCATCAAAAATAGTAAAAACCTGATGCAACACATCCAGTATTTCGATGGATCCGCTAGACGGTTCTGTCGAAAAACTGGATCCGTTTTATCCGTTTTTACCATCCTTTTCATCCGTTTTTTTGACGGATCCGTTTTCCATGCCTAAAAATGGGAGTCTCCCAAATGTGATTGGCTACTGAAAAATAGGGAAACCAATATATTTGACTGGCTGGCTGTCTTCAGGCTGACAGGAGTCTTGCTGGCACATTTGGGGGTGACGCCCCAGGCCAGGTTTATATAGATTTGGGGCCTGTCTGGCCAATTGGCTACAAATTCCTGATTCTGAGCATGCTCAATGTAAAAAAATGGATTCCAGCGCTGGATTCCGTCATACGACGTGTCACGACGGATCCTGCATCTATAGGCTTCCATTCTAGTCAACGACGTATGCCGCAGGATCCGTCGTGACAAGTTTTCCCTACACAGACAAAAAACGTTACATTGAACGTTTTTTTTCCAGACGACGGTCCACCAAAACACAACGGATCCGTCGCACGACGGATGCGACGTGTGGCCATCCATCACGATCCGTCGCTAATACAAGTCTATGGGAAAAAAACGGACCCTGTGGGCACATTTGCAAGATCCGTTTTTTTCCGAAAACGACGCATTGCAATGGATCTGAAAAGACGGAAGTGTGAAAGAGGCCTTAATTCCATTGTGCTGTACATGAGAATGAGTTACATCAAAATACAAATATCACTTACAGTAAACAAACTAACAATGACAGACGGGTACAGAGGGAAGAGGACCCTGCCCTTACAGGCTTACATTCTACAAGATGGGGAAGGAGACAGTAGGTCGGGGGTTGCAGTAGCTCTGATGGTATTGAGGTGGCCGTGTCGTCATTACAGGTTGTAAGCTTTCTTGAAGAGGTGGGTTTTCAGGTTTCTTTTGAAGGATCCAAATGTGGTGGATAACCAGACGTGTTGAGGCACAGGATTCCAAAAGGGGGATATTCGGGAGAAGTCTTGAAGGCGATTGGGTGGGGAGCGAATAAGCGTGGAGGAGAGAAGGACCAGAGATTACGTGAGGGAAGATATTGAGAGATTAGTTTGGAAATAAATGGAGGAGAAAGGCTATGGATGATTTGCAGGTCAGTGTTAGTAGTTTAAACTGGATACGCTGGGAAATTGGGAGCCAGTGAAGGGATTTGCAAAGAGGGGAAGCAGGAGTGTAGCGAGGAGATAGATTAATTAGTTGGGCAGCAGAGTTAAGGACGGACTGGAGGAGTGCGAGAGTGTTAGAAGGTAGGCCACAAAGGAGGATGTTGCACTAATCGAGGCGGGAAATGAATAGGGCATGCACAAGCATTTTGGTAGAGTGAGGGTTGAGGAAAGGACGGATTCTGGAAATATTTTTTATCTCGAGGCGACAGGAGGTGGCGAGAGTTTGGATGTGCGGTTTGAAGGACAGGGCAGAGTCAAGGGTTACTCCGAGGCAGCGAATTTTGGGGACGGGGGAAAGTGTGATTTCATTTATTTTTATAGATAGATC
Source organism: Ranitomeya imitator (assembly GCF_032444005.1). Lineage (NCBI taxonomy): Eukaryota > Metazoa > Chordata > Amphibia > Anura > Dendrobatidae > Ranitomeya > Ranitomeya imitator. The sequence goes on along the minus strand of NC_091282.1, from coordinate 720,431,963 downwards.
AGGTAGGGAAGATATGCGAGATGGAGGAAAGATAATTAGCTCAGGTTTGTGCACATTGAGCTTGAAGCGAGAGGAGAAGAAGGAGGATATGACTGATAGACACTCTGGGATTCTGGAGAGCAGAGAGGTGACATCTGGGCCAGAGAGGTAGATCTGAGTGTCATCAGCATATAGATGGTACTGGAAGTAATTGGACCCGATGAGTTGTCCCAGTCTGAGTGTATAGATTTAGAAGAGTAAGGGTCCTAGGACAGAGCCTTGAGGGGCACCAACAGAGAAGGGGCGAGATGAAGAGGTAGTATGGAAGTAGGAAACGCTAATTGTGCGGTTGGTAAGGTATGAGGAGATACAAGATAGGGCAAGGTCTTTGACACCAGAGGAAGAGAGGATCTGTAGTAGGAGGCAGTTGTCAACTGTGTCAAAGGCAGAGGACAGGTCTAGAAGGAGGAGTAAAGAGAATTATCTGTTAGCTTTGGCTGTAAGTAAGTCGATAGTAATTTTGGTCAGGGCAGTCTCAGTGGAATTTTGGGGACGGAAGCCAGATTGTAGGTTGTCGAAGAGAGAGTTATATGCTAAGTGAGTGGAAAGTTCAGCATTCTGCTCAAGAAGTTTGGAAGCAAATGGGAGCAAAGATATGGGGCGATAGCTGGACATAGCGCTTGGGTCAAGAGATGGCTTTTTGAGGATAAGTGTGATTGTGGCTTGTTTGAAAGCAAAGGGGGAGGTACCAGAAGTTAGTGATAGGTAGAAGAGATGGGTTAGAGATGGGATTAATGTGGTGGTGAGGTTGGGGAGGAAGTGGGATGGGATAGGGTCAAGCGCACAAGTGGTGAGGTGTGATTTGAAGATAAGATGAGCAATCTCCCCTTCAGTGATTTTGGAGAGGGAAGTTATGGGGTTAGGGCATTGGTCTGGTATACAAAGGGGTTGTGGTGGTTTGACAACAAAGACTTGCCTTGTTTGGTCTATCTTATTTTTGAAGTGCGTGGCAAAGTCCTTGACAACGATTAGGGGCCTCAGAGGGGGCAGTGGTGGGCGGAGGAGGGAGTTAAGTGTTGAACAACTGTTTGGGGTTGTGGAAAAAAGAAGATACGAGGGATGTAAAATAGGCGTGTTTAGCAGAGGAGAGAGGTGATTTGAATGCGAGTGTTGTTTGTTTGAGTGCAGTGAAATCATCTTGCAAATGCTTTTTCTTCCAACGCCGTTCTGCAATTCTGAATACTTGCCAAAGCTTTTTAGTGATGTTATTGTGCCAGGGTTGTCTATTGATTTGTCACACTCTGCTATGCATGACAGGGGCAACCGAGTCGATGACTGATGCAAGAGTGGCATTGTAGAAACTAGTGTCTATATCATGGAGTGAGGATATGGATGCTTGTGGTAGGAAAGAGTCAAAGAGCGTGTGGGTGTCAAGGTGTGCGAGGTTTCTGCCAGGGTTTGCATGTTGCTGGACATGGGTGACAGGTGAGGAGGACAGGGATGAGAAAGTGAGTAGATGGTGGTCAGATAGAGGGAGAGGGGAGGTTGTGAAGTTAGATAGGGAGCAGAGACGGGTGAATGCCAGGTCTAATGTATGTCCGTCTGCATGGGTGGCTGAGGAGGACCACTGAGTAAGTCCATAAGATGAAGTAAGGGACAGGAGCTTGGAGGCTGCTGACTGGTGGGTGTCAATGGGGATATTGAAGTCACCCATGATGATGGTGTTAATGTCAGCAGACAGAAAATGATAGAGCCAGGTGGAAAATTGGTCAATAAAGGCAGTGGTCGGGCCCAGAGGTCGGTATGTGACGGCCATTTGGAGGGTGTAGGGGGAGTAGATGCGGACAGAGTGGACTTAAAAAAAAGGGGAGTATAATGGAGGGTAGAGGTGGGATTGGGTTAAAGGTACAGTTGGAAGAAAGGCCCACTCATCCACCATGTTTGTTGCCAGGGTGAGGAGTGTGGGTGAGGTGGAGGCTACCATAGCATTGGGAGGCTGTGTCAGAGGGTGTCAGTCATGTTTCGGTGATGCCCAGAAAGGAAACATTATGAGAGGTAAAGAGGTCATGGATCACGTGGAGTTTATTGCAGATGGAGCGGCAGGCATTCCATAGTGATCCAGAGAGAGGGAGCAGGGTGGTGGGCGTCGAGGGCACGGATTTGAGGTGGGCAAGATTTTGGATGTTTATATTGGGGTGGGAGCAATAGAAGGGGGTAGTAATGGGAGGTATGAGCTGTGGGGGTCCAGGATTGTGAGATATGTTGCCAGCAGTGAGGAGAAGCAGAAAGAGACCGAGCAGGTGGGAGAAGGAGAGTGGGTGGCTTGTTTTGTGTTTATTTGTGTTTTATTAGGAGGAGATCTGAGGTTGAGGAGCAGATCAGCAGAGGAGGTCAGGTGGGGAGGTAAGAGGGAAGGAGAGATTATTACTTGGTTAGAGGGTGCTGGGGTTTGGGGATAGTGAAGGAGAGTGAGGGGTAATGGAGCCAAAACTGTTAGAGCGTATGTCAGCATGATGACAGTAAGTGTGGTGGAAAGGGAAAGAAATTTAGTACATTTGATAACAGTGGTTAGTCGTACCTTCTGTTCACTTTTGGCTCATTTCTGGCATATTTCTGCTGTTATCCTTCTGATTGCTTGTGCTACACATTGCAGTGCATCAGGATTGTAATGACAGGCATGGGGGTCATAGCAGACCCATAACCATCATGACAACCCACCCGTCAATCACGTCACAGGCATGCCAATGGGAGCGTGGAATAAAGTACTGCTCCCTGCCGATATGTTTTAAATCCTTTTGTCAGAGATTGACAACGGGACTCAGCAGGTAAAAATGCAGCAAAATTCAGCAGAACTCCTCCCTCGGCTTTTAAAAGCACATAATAGCTGGTTAATTTAATGTACCAGGAAAGATGCAGGCTCGGCATTCGAGCCCGAACCAAAGGCAGGGACACAACATATGACGTAAATCTGCGACATCTGTTATGAAGGCGTTAATAAAAAAGTATTGCTGTCATTTATTACTTTTGATGTGGTATGACTATTTAAAGTTTGGAAATTGCTAATTCTGAGGAATTTTAGTCAAATTTAAGATATTTTCACAGAAAAACACACAAAACATGTCAACCTAAACTTACCACTAATATAAAGTTCAATCTGTCACAAAAACAGAATCACTTGAATAAGTTGAAGCATTTTGTAGTTATTGCCACATAAAATAAGATGTCAGATTTGAAAAATAGGGCTTGGTCATTAAAGGGGATGTCCAGTCCCAATTGAGTCTGCAGACTTCTGAGTATTCCCCAGCGCCCATACTGTGTGCTGCAAAGATTCGCCAGATTCTGAAACGGGACTGAGAAGGTATGTATGAGTTATACATATTCCCGGCCAGACTTGTATGGAGTGAGGCTGCGCCCCTACTAGTGACCCGAGAATCTAGTGGGCGGGGCAGAGTAGTGTATAGAGTGAGGCTGGTCCCACTGGACGGGCTCTACTTGGGAGTATGTGTAATGCAGCCAATCCAGGTTGAGAGACCGACTAATCCCCGCAGCACGCACTGCGTGCACTGGGGGGCTTTGCAAGTCTGCAGTGACACAGAATGCCAGCAGACTTATCGGTCTGGAGGAGACAAGCCCTTTAAAGCGCAACTTTCTTTTTCATTTTATTTCATAAATCTATAGCACACGTAAAAATAATAACTTTGTAATAAATCTCATCAGAGAGATTTGCTTCCTTCTATGCTAAAATTGATCAGTCATTATCAAAATTCTCAGTTCTGGGGTCAAATTTTGGGCTGATTCCCTGTTATGGGTGCATATTCTTGATAGTTTTTAAGTGTTTTTACTGTCTGTTGGCTTTTTGTATACTTCAATAAAAATATTGTTTTTATACGGTGGTCCCTGACCTTAGGCATGTTTATTTTTCTTTTTATCCTTTATTTATCTATTTGACATGCTTTAGGTTGACCCCATGTAACTTTTTGATGGTGCCCTCCTGTTTGTATACATACACTACCATTCAAAAGTTTAGGGTCACTTAGAAATTTCCTTATTTTTGAAAGAGAAGCACAGTTTTTTTCCAATAAAGCTAACATTAAATGATTCTACTCTGTTAATGTAGTAAATTATTCTAGCTGCAAACGTCTGGCTTGTAGTGCATTATCTTCATAGGTGTATAGAGGCCCATTTCCAACAACCATCACTCCAGTGTTCTTTTGGTACTTTGTGTTTGATAACTAAGAAGCCTAATGGTGGTTAGAATACCATTGAATACCCTTGTGCAAGTATGTTAGCACAGCTGAAAACAGTTTGGCTGATTAGAGAACCTATAAACCTTACCTTCCTTTGAGCTAGTTGAGAATCTGGAGCATTACATTTGTTGGTTCCATTAAACTCTCAAAACGGCCAGAAAAAAAACTTTCATGTGAAACTCGACAGTCTATTCTTGTTCTTAGAAATGAAGGCTATTCCATGTGAGAAATTGCCAAGAAACTGAAGATTTCCTACAACTGTGTGTACTACTCCCTTCAGAGGAGAGCACAAACAGGCTCTAAACAGAGTAGAAAGAGAAGTGGGAGGCCGTGCTGCACAGCTGAGCAACAAGACAAGTACATTAGAGTCTGTAGTTTGAGAAATAAACGCTTCACAGGTCCTCAACTGGCAGCTTCATTAAATAGTACACACAAAACAAAAGTGTCAACGGCTACAGTGAAGTGGCGACTCCGGGATGCTGGCCTTCAGAGCAGAGTGGCAAAGAAAAAGCCATATCTGAGACTGGCTTATAAAAGGAAAAGATTAATATGGGCAAAAGAACACAGACATTGGACAGAAGAAGATTGGAAAAAAGTGTTATGCACAGACGAATCCAAGTTTGAGGTGTTTGGATCACACAGAAGAAAATTTGTGAGACGCAGAGCAATTGAAAAGATGCTGGAAGAGTGCCTGACGTCATCTGTCAAGCATGGTGGAGGTAATGTGATGGTCTGGGGTTGCTTTGAGGCTGGTAAAGTGGGAGATTTGTACAAGGTAAAAGGGATATTGAATAAAGAAGGCTATCACTCCATTTTGCAATGCCATACCATACCCTGTGGTGTTGTGAATTCTGTTATCGAACTCCCTCCTGTGGTCATGAATGTTACTTTGGCGAGTTCTGTCCATGGACTCCCTCTGGTGGCTGTGAGTGGAGCTGCTGCTTCTGAGGTTCCTTCCACAGGTGACGTAGTTTATCCTTTGGCTGGCTGCTCTATTTAACTCCACTCAGATCATTATTCCATGCCAGCTGTCAATGTTCTTGTATTGGTTCAGTTCGCTCTTGGATCTTTCTGGTGACCTGTCTACTCCAGCAGAAGCTAAGTCCCTGCTAGTTTATTATTTGTTCATTGTTTCCTTGTCCAGCTGGATATCATGATTTTGCCTTGCTAGCTGGAAGCTCTGGGATGCAGAGTGGCATCTCCGCACCGTTAGTCGGTGCGGAGGTCTTTTTGCACACTCTGCGTGGTCTTTTTGTAGTTTTTTGTGCTGACCGCAAAGATACCTTTCCTATCCTCTGTCTGTTTAGTAAGTCTGGCCTCCCTTTGCTGAAACCTGTTTCATTTCTGCGTTTGTGATTTTCATCTTTACTCACAGTCAATATATGTGGGGGCTGCCTTTTCCTTTGGGGAATTTCTGAGGCAAGGTAGGCTTTATTTTCTATCTCTAGGGCTAGTTAGCTCTTAGGCTGTGAAGAGGCGTCTAGGGAGTGTCAGGAACGCTCCACGGCTATTTCTAGTTGTTTTGATAGGATTAGGGGTTGCGGTCAGCAGAGCTCCCACTTCCCAGAGCTTGTCCTGTGTGAGTTTAACTATCAGGTCGTTCCGGGTGCTCTTAACCACCAGGTCCATAACAGTACAGCTGGCCCAAAGTATTAATGCATCTCAATAGAGGGATAAGAGAAATTCTGAGACCATTTTTTTTTTCTTTGCACTGTGTTTTGTCTTTCTTTTCCCCTTAACCTCTGGGTGGTTCAGGACACAGGTGTAGATATGGACATTCAAGGTCTGTCCTCTTGTGTGGATCATCTCACTGCAAGGGTACAAAACATTCAAGATTTTGTGGTTCAGAATCCGATGTTAGAGCCTAGAATTCCTATTCCTGATTTGTTTTCTGGGGATAGATCTAAGTTCCTGAATTTCAAAAATAATTGTAGCTTTGAAACCCCGCTCCTCTGGTGACCCCGTTCAACAAGTGAAAATCATTATTTCTTTGTTGCGTGGTGACCCTCAAGACTGGGCATTTTCCCTTGCGCCAGGAGATCCTGCATTGCGTGATGTTGATGCGTTTTTTCTGGCGCTTGGATTGCTTTATGATGAACCAAATTCAGTGGATCAGGCAGAGAAAATCTTGCTGGCTTTGTGTCAGGGTCAGGATGAAGCGGAGGTGTACTGTCAGAAGTTTAGAAAGTGGTCTGTGCTTACTCAGTGGAATGAGTGTGCCCTGTCGGCAATTTTCAGAAAGGGTCTTTCTGAAGCCCTTAAGGATGTCATGGTGGGATTTCCCACGCCTGCTGGTCTGAATGAGTCTATGTCCTTGGCCATTCAGATCGATCGGCGCTTGCGGGAGCGCAAAGCTGTGCACCATTTGGCGGTATTCTCTGAGCATAGGCCTGAGCCTATGCAATGTGATAGGACTTTGACCAGAGCTGAACGGCAAGAACACAGACGTCGGAATGGGCTGTGTTTTTACTGTGGTGATTCCACTCATGCTATCTCCGATTGTCCTAAGCGCACTAAGCGGTTCGCTAGGTCTTCCACCATTGGTACGGTACAGTCTAAATTTCTTTTGTCCGTTACTCTGATTTGCTCTCTGTCATCCTATTCTGTTATGGCATTTGTGGATTCAGGCGCTGCCCTGAATTTGATGGACTTGGAGTTTGCAAGGCGCTGTGGTTTTTTCTTGGAGCCCTTGCAGTATCCTATTCCATTGAGAGGAATTGATGCTACGCCTTTGGCCAAGAATAAGCCTCAGTACTGGACTCAATTGACCATGTGCATGGCTCCTGCACATCAGGAGGATATTCGCTTTTTGGTGTTGCATAATCTGCATGATGTGGTCGTTTTGGGGTTGCCATGGCTACAGGTCCATAATCCAGTATTGGATTGGAAATCTATGTCTGTGTCCGGCTGGGGTTGTCAGGGGGTACATGGTGATGTTCCATTGCTGTCAATTTCGCCTTCCACTCCTTCTGAAGTCCCTGAGTTTTTGTCAGATTACCGGGATGTATTTGAAGAGCCCAAATCTGGTGCCCTACCTCCTCATAGGGATTGTGATTGTGCTATTAATTTAATTCCTGGTAGTAAGTTTCCTAAGGGCCGACTGTTTAATTTATCTGTGCCAGAGCACGCCGCTATGCGGAGTTTTATAAAGGAATCCTTGGAGAAAGGTCATATTCGCCGGTCGTCATCACCATTGGGAGCAGGGTTCTTTTTTGTGGCCAAGAAGGATGGCTCTTTGAGACCTTGTATTGATTACCGCCTTCTTAATAAGATCACAGTCAAATTTCAGTACCCTTTGCCGCTGCTGTCTGATTTGTTTGCTTGGATTAAGGGGGCTAGTTGGTTCACCAAGATAGATCTTCGAGGGGCGTATAATCTTGTGCGAATTAAACAGGGCGATGAATGGAAAACAGCATTTAATACGCCCGAGGGCCATTTTGAGTACCTGGTTATGCCATTCGGGCTTTCTAATGCTCCATCAGTGTTTCAGTCCTTTATGCATGACATCTTCCGAGAGTACCTGGATAGATTCATGATTGTATATTTGGATGACATTTTGGTCTTTTTGGATGATTGGGAGTCTCATGTGAAGCAGGTCAGAATGGTGTTCCAGGTCCTTCGTGCGAATTCCTAGTTTGTGAAGGGGTCAAATTGTCTCTTTGGAGTTCAGAAGGTTTCATTTTTGGGTTTCATTTTTTCTCCTTCTACTATCGAGATGGACCCTGTTAAAGTTCAGGCCATTTATGATTGGACTCAGCCGACATCTGTGAAGAGCCTGCAGAAGTTCCTGGGCTTTGCTAATTTTTACCGTCGCTTCATCGCTAATTTTTCTAGTGTTGCTAAACCGTTGACTGATTTGACCAAGAAAGGTGCTGATCTGGTCAATTGGTCCTCTGCGGCTGTAGAGGCTTTTCAGGAGTTGAAGCGTCGTTTTTCTTCTGCCCCTGTGTTGTGCAGCCAGATGTTTCGCTCCCGTTTCAGGTCGAGGTTGATGCTTCTGAGATTGGAGCAGGGGCTGTTTTGTCGCAAAGAAGTTCTGATGGCTCGGTGATGAAACCATGTGCCTTCTTTTCTAGAAAATTCTCGCCTGCTGAGCACAATTATGATGTTGGCAATCGAGAGTTGTTGGCCATGAAGTGGGCATTCGAGGAGTGGCGACATTGGCTTGAAGGAGCTAAACATCGCGTGGTGGTCTTGACGGATCACAAGAATTTGACTTATCTCGAGTCTGCCAAATGGTTGAATCCTAGACAGGCTCGATGGTCGCTCTTTTTCTCCCGTTTTGATTTTGTGGTTTCGTACCTTCCGGGATCTAAGAATGTGAAGGCTGATGCCCTGTCAAGGAGTTTTGTGCCTGACTGTCCGGGTGTTCCTGAGCCGGCGGGTATTCTCAAAGAGGGGGTAATTTTGTCTGCCATCTCCCCTGATTTGCGGCGCATGCTGCAGAAGTTTCAGGCTGATAGACCTGACCGTTGTCCAGCGGAGAAACTGTTTGTCCCTGATAGGTGGACTAGTAGAGTTATCTCGGAGGTTCATTGTTCGGTGTTGGCGGGTCATCCTGGAATCTTTGATACCAGAGATTTGGTGGCTAGATCCTTTTGGTGGCCTTCTTTGTCACAGGATGTGCGTTCTTTTGTGCAGTCCTGTGGGACTTGTGCTCGGGCTAAGCCCTGCTGTTCTCGTGCCAGTGGGTTGCTTTTGCCCTTGCCGGTCCCGAAGAGGCCCTGGACGCATATTTCTATGGATTTTATTTCTGATCTCCCTGTCTCTCAAAGGATGTCGGTCATTTGGGTGGTTTGTGATCGTTTCTCTAAGATGGTCCATTTGGTACCCTTGTCTAAATTGCCTTCCTCCTCTGATTTGGTGCCATTGTTTTTCCAGCATGTGGTTCGTTTGCATGGCATTCCGGAGAACATCGTCTCGGACAGAGGTTCCCAGTTTGTTTCGAGGTTTTGGCGGTCCTTTTGTGCTAAGATGGGCATTGATTTGTCTTTTTCTTCGGCTTTCCATCCTCAGACTAATGGCCAAACCGAACGAACTAATCAGACTTTGGAAGCATATCTGAGATGCTTTGTTTCTGCTGATCAGGATGATTGGGTGTCCTCCTTGCCTTTGGCTGAGTTCGCCCTTAATAATCGGGCCAGCTCGGCTACTTTGGTTTCTCCTTTTTTCTGTAATTCTGGTTTCCATCCTCGTTTCTCTTCAGGGCAGGTTGAGCCTTCGGACTGTCCTGGTGTCGATACTGTGGTGGACAGGTTGCAGCAGATTTGGACTCATGTGGTGGACAATTTGACATTGTCCCAGGAGAAGGCTCAACGTTTCGCTAACCGCCGGCGTTGTGTTGGTCTCCGACTTCGTGTTGGGGATTTGGTTTGGTTGTCGTCTCGTTATGTTCCTATGAAGGTTTCCTCTCCTAAGTTTAAGCCTCGTTTCATTGGTCCGTATAAGATTTCTGAAGTTCTCAATCCTGTGTCATTTCGTTTGGCCCTTCCAGCTTCTTTTGCCATCCATAAAGTGTTCCATACGTCGTTATTGCGGAGATACGTGGCGCCTATGGTTCCTTCCGTTGATCCTCCTGCCCCGGTGTTGGTTGAGGGGGAGTTGGAGTACGTGGTGGAGAAGATTTTGGATTCTCGGATTTCGAGACGGAAACTCCAGTACCTGGTCAAGTGGAAGGGTTATGGTCAGGAAGATAATTCCTGGGTTTTTGCCTCTGATGTTCATGCTGCCGATCTAGTTTGTGCCTTTCATTTGGCTTATCCTGATCGGCCTGGGGGCTCTGGTGAGGGTTCGGTGACCCCTCCTCAAGGGGGGGGTACTGTTGTGAATTCTGTTATCGAACTCCCTCCTGTGGTCATGATTGGTACTTCGGCGAGTTCTGTCCATGGACTCCCTCTGGTGGCTGTGAGTGGAGCTGCTGCTTCTGAGGTTCCTTCCACAGGTGACATAGTTTATCCTTTGGCTGGCTGCTCTATTTAACTCCACTTAGATCGTTACTCCATGCCAGCTGTCAATGTTCTTGTATTGGTTCAGTTCGCTCTTGGATCTTTCTGGTGACCTGTCTACTCCAGCAGAAGCTAAGTCCCTGCTAGTTTATTATTTGTTCATTGTTTCCTTGTCCAGCTGGATATCATTATTTTGCCTTGCTAGCTGGAAGCTCTGGGATGCAGAGTGGCATCTCCGCACCGTTAGTCGGTGCGGAGGTCTTTTTGCACACTCTGCGTGGTCTTTTTGTAGTTTTTTGTGCTGACCGCAAAGATACCTTTCCTATCCTCTGTCTGTTTAGTAAGTCTGGCCTCCCTTTGCTGAAACCTGTTTCATTTCTGCGTTTGTGACTTTCATCTTTACTCACAGTCAATATATGTGGGGGCTGCCTTTTCCTTTGGGGAATTTCTCTGAGGCAAGGTAGGCTTTATTTTCTATCTCTAGGGCTAGTTAGCTCTTAGGCTGTGAAGAGGCGTCTAGGGAGTGTCAGGAACGCTCCACGGCTATTTCTAGTTGTTGTGATAGGATTAGGGGTTGCGGTCAGCAGAGCTCCCACTTCCCAGAGCTTGTCCTGTGTGAGTTTAACTATCAGGTCGTTCCGGGTGCTCTTAACCACCAGGTCCATAACACTGTGGACAGCGCTTGATTGGAGCCAATTTCGTCCTACAACAGGACAATGACACAAAACACACCTCCAAATTATGCAAGAACTATTTAGGGAAGAAGCAGGCAGCTGGTATTCTGTCTGTAATGGAGTGGCCAGCGCAGTCACCAGATCTCAACCCCATTGAGCTGTTGTGGGAGCAGCTTGACCGTATAGTAAGCAAAAAGTGCCCATCAAGCCAAACCAACTTGTAGGAGGGGCTTCTGGATGCATGGGGTGAAATTTCTCCAGATTACCTCAGGAAATGAACTACTAGAATGCCAAAGGTCTGCAATTCTTTAATTGCTACAAAGGGAGCATTCTTTGACGAATCCAAGTTTGAAGGAGAAAATTATTATTTCAAATAAAATTCTTTTTTTCGAACCTTGTCAATGCCTAGACTAGATTTTCAATTCATTTGTCAACTCATTTGATTAATAAAAGTATGAGTTTTCATGGAAAACACAAAATTGTCTGGGTTACCCTAAACTTTTGAATGGTAGTGTATATTAGAAAATTATTATTTTCACGTATAATATTTATTTATGTAATTGAAATTAAAAATACTGTTACTCTTTAAGGGTACTTTTACACTAGCGTCGTTTGGCCTCCGTCGCAATGCGTCGTTTTGGAGAAAAAACATTCTGCAAAGTTGCCTGCAGGATTCGTTTTTTCTCCATAGACTTTCATTAGCGACGGATTGCCACACGTCGCATCCGTCGTGCGATGGGACAAAAAAGTTCCATGCAACATTTTTTTGTCCGTCGGTTCCGCCCCCCCTCGCCGGACCTTACAATGGGGCAGCGGATGCATTGAAAAACTGCATCCGCTGCCCCCTTGTGATTTTATTTCACAGTATGCGTCGGTACGTCGGCCCGACGCACTGCGACGGGCCCGTACCGACGCTAATGTGAAAGTAGCCTAAAGGGAATCTGAGAGCAGCATAATGTCGAGACGAAGAACCCGGTTCCAGTGGTGTGTGACTTACTGGGCTGTTTGCTGTAGTTTTGATAAAGTCACAGTTTTATCAGCAGGATATATCGGTAGAGGACTGGTAAACCTACTGCCGGGTAGTCCCACATGCTCATGATCTTGATTTTCAGCTTTCTGCCTATGCACAGTGCGCTCAGAAAGCTGCTGTCATGATTCATTTTTGGATTCACGACAGCTCTGGCTCTGCTTTAATTTAAACGTTGTTTTTTTTTCTTTCGTGCCAGCAAGGGTTAATGTCAGTTCCCTTGCTGGCAGATTGGTGGTCAGCTGATGTGGGTGGTGACCACTCCCACCATCCTTTAAATAGCTACATGATACATCAGCTGACTGTTGGTAATAGTTTCTCTGGAGACCAGCTGTTGATTTGGGAGCTCTCTGGTGTCAGCGTGTATCAGCTACTTGAGGTCCCGGTCCGAATCCTCTGCTGTGTGGAGATTGCAGCAGAAGCTTGAAAGCTATGTTTCCTTATTACTGCTCTTTGTCTGTCTAGTGCTTGTCTCTACCCCCTGTGTTTACACTATCTGCAGTGGTGAGGGACGAGGCATGTGACGGCGGCTGGGGTATGGACCCACATAGGACGTTAGGGATAGGCACAGGCTGTGTTAGGAGGTGTCCCATCCCTTGTTCCCTATTGTTAGGGCCTTCCTCCTCCTCTTTCCATCCCCATTGGTGTTTGTTGTGTCGTCCGCTGGTCCAACCCTTGTGGATCCTGACATTATTACCGACCAATTCAAAAGATCTAACCCCGGCACACTCCAAAAATGTGAAGACAGAACTGTTGCTTTTAAAGTTTTTTTTTAATTATCTTGTGCAAAAGAGAATTGTTTCCAACGTTTTGGCTCAGGCACTAGCCTTCGTCAGGGAGACAATCTTATGGTAGTAATATCGTATGTAAGTCCCGGGCTCTCAGATTGCCCTATGGCATGTGGCTCCCATTTTGTGTCCTTGTTAGTGACCACTTCATTGTGGAGGAAGCGGTCATTAACAAGGACACAGCGTGGGAGCCACATGCCAGCTGCAGCCTTCCCTATGAACGGTGAATAAGGCTTATTGTGGTCTACCTCTTACAATACCTTATTCGCATTCCATTACTTTTGAAAGATACAAAGGCTAAGTCTACCTCAATACATCTATATTCCTAGCAATTGATAACAAAGGATAGTCCACTATGGGTGTGAACAGTTTCATTTAATTCCATTCTGCTGGCCAATCAAGACCACTTTTGACAGACTTCCATAGGGCAGTCTGAGAGCCCGGGACCTACATACGATATAACTAACATAAGATTGTCTTCCTGATGAAGGCTCATGCCTGAGCCAAAACATTGGAAGCCATTCTCTTTTGCACAAGATAAATAAAAAAAAAAACTTAAGTAACAGGTCTGTCTTGACGTTTTTGGAGTGTGCCGGGGTTAGATCTTTTGTATTGTCCCACCGTTTTACCCCTGAGCAGTGGTTGAACCTGATCCTATCCGCTTTTACTATTGCCAACCAGACCGTCTATTTTTTCTTCCAGTTAACCTATAGCTCAAGTGCAGGCTTTTGCTCAGCTGATCCAGACCCTCACAAATTAGGTTAAGAAGTTGTGGTGTCAGGTGGTGCAGCAGCTTCAGCCGGTGTCAGGGTTCTTGGTCTCGACTTATGTCCAATCTCAACCGGAATCCAAAATATCTCCCTGGCCTGTTCTCTGGAAGGAGAGAGAAATTTTTGTATTCAAAGAAGACTGTAAATGGTATTTGATGCTTCGTCCTCGTTCTTCAGGGAGTGAGGAACAGCGTGTGGGGATTATATTATCTCTTCTCAAGAGTGATCCCCAATTCTGGGCCTTCTCCCTGCCGACCTATTCACCATCTTTGCGGTCGGTGGACGAGTTTTTCACAGTATTGTCGCTGGTGTATGGAGATCCTGATGGCGTCTCCCTGGCTGAGTCTTGACTCCGTAAGATCAAGCAGGGGGGCCAGCCGGCTGAGGAGTACTGCTCAAAATTTCGGAGATGGGCCTCTGACACGCAGTGGAATGACCCTGCTCTTAGGGGCCTTTTTTGTCAGGATCTGTCAGCTAGGCTTCAGGATACTCTGGTGAAGTATGCTACTCCTGGGTCGTTGGAGGCCGCTATGGTCCTTGCTATCCGGGTGGATAGAAGCCTCAGGGAGAGACATACACCGAATCTACTCCTTGTTGTTTTTTCTAGGAAGGAGGGTACACTGGTGCAAACAGACAAACCCATGCAGGTGGGTGGAGCCTCCTCTCAAACTAGATTGCCTACTGTGGGACGGGGGCATGTTTCTGCTGTGGTCTTAAGGATTATTTCATCAGTGTCTGTCCAGGTCACGCTAAAGTACTTCTCCATCACAAAAGCCGCATTCCCCTGGTCGTGTGGAGGGAGGCGACCAGGGTGTGTACATTTCCTCCACATTTACGTCTCAGTTTACCATTATGACTGAAGTGGTGATTGGTGGGGAAGCTGAGGCCATACTGGTTCTTGTGGATAGTGAAGGTGGAGTCAATTTGGTGGAGTCTCGCTTTGTTCAAACCCACAGTCTGTTCGATGGGACTCTGGCGAGACTCCTTTCCATTCATGTAACTGACTCTGTCCCTCTCGGCCAGAGGAGTTTGCCCCAAGTCGTAGACAATATTAACTTGCGTATAGGGTCTCTTCATGAAGAGTTCCTGTCGTGCTATGTCTTGGAGGGTATGCCAACCCCCATCGTCTTAGGCTTTCCCTGGCTGAAGAGACACAATCCGGTCATAGTTTGGCCGTCCGGGGAAGTAGTGAGTTGGGACCAGTCTTGTAAAGACTGTTGCCTGGGAGCTACTGTCTCTGCCATCCTTCTCAAACCTACTCCTTTTTCTCCGGTGGCAGCAGATAAGATGCTACTAGATAATATTGTAGGATTCAACCCTCACCACAAGTAAACCCGGAGTCTCGGTGTCCTCTCAGGAGGAGGGATCAGGGGAGGGTGGTGGTTCACACTGAATGTAGTGAGGGTTTAAGTTTGGTGACACGAGGGTACACCTCTGTGGGTTGAGGCGTCCTCTCCGTACGTCATTTCTGGTGAGGTCCTGTTTTAAGGGTCCAGAGACCCCCTCATTGAAAGGGGGTAATGTCACGATTCATTTTTGGATTTGTGACAGCTCTGGCTCTGCATTAATTTAACCCCTTTCCACCATTGGACGTGCTATTCTATCCATGTTGGGTGGGCCCTACTTCCCATGGACGGAATAGTACATCCAGCGCGATCAGCCGTGCTCACGGGCAGAGCGCGGCCAGGTGTCAGCTGACTATTGCAGCTGACATCCGGTACTATGTGCCAGGAGCGGTCACGGACCGCTCCTGGCACATTAACCCCCGAAACGCTGTGATCAAAGATGATCACAGCGTTCCGGCGGCACAGGGAAGCATCGTGCAGGGAGGGGGTTCCCTGCGTGCTTCCCTGAGACCCTCGGAGCAACATGATGTGATCGCGTTGCTCCGAAGGTCTCCTACCTTCTCCTCCCTGCAGGCCCAGATCCAAAATGCAAAGTGTCAGATCAATGATCTGTCACTATAATGTGATGTCCTCCCCCTGGGGCAATGTAAAAAGGTAAAAAAAAAAATATTCACATGTGTAAAAGAAAAAAAAAAAAAAAAATCCTAAATAAAGGAACAAAAAAAAGAATATTGTTCCAATAAATACATTTCTTTACCTAAATAAAAAAACAATAAAAGTAAACCTATTTAGTATCGCTGCGTTCGTAACAACCCTACCTATAAAACTGTCCCACTAGTTAACCTCTTCAGTGAACACCGTAAAAAAAAAAAAGGCAAAAAACGACACTTTATTATCTTACCGCTAAACAAAAAGTGGAATAACACGCGATCAAAAAGACGGATATAAATAACCATGGTGCCGCTGAAGACATCATCTTGTCCCGCAAAAAACGAGCCGCGATAATACAGCATCTTCAACGAAAAAATAAAAAAGTTATAGTCCTCAGAATAAAGCGATGCAAAAATAATTATTTTTTATATAAAATAGTTTTTATCGTATAAAAGCGCCAAAACATAAAAAAATTATATAAATGAGGTATCGCCGTAATCGTACTGACCCGAAGAATAAAACTGCTTTATCAATTTTACCAATCGCGGAATGGTATAATGGCCCTCTCCCCTCCCCCCCCACCAAAGAAATTCATGAATAGCTGGTTTTTATTCATTCTACCTCACAAAAATGGGAATAAAAGCGATCAAAAAATGTCACGTTCCTGAAAATGGTGCCAAGAAAATCGTCAACTTGTCCTGCAAAAAACAAGACGTCACATGTGGACCAAAATATAGAAAAATTATAGCTCTCAAAATGTGGAGATGCAAAAACTATTTTTTGCAATAAAAAGCGACTTTCAGTGTGAGACGGCTGCCAATCATAAAAATCTGCTAAAAAACCTGCTATAAAAGTAAATCAAACCCCCCCTTCATCACCCGCTTAGTTAGGGAAAAATAATAAAATTTTAAAAAGTGTATTTATTTCCATTTTCCCATTAAGGATAGGGTTAGGGTTGGGGCTAAAGTTATTGTTAGGGTTGGGGCTAAAGTTAGGGTTAGGGCTACGGTTAGGGTTATGGTTGGGGTTAAGGTACCGTCACACTAAGCGACGCTGCAGCGATACCGACAACGATCCGGATCGCTGCAGCGTCGCTGTTTGGTCGCTGGAGAGCTGTCACACAGACAGCTCTCCAGCGACCAACTATGCCGAAGTCCCCGGGTAACCAGGGTAAACATCGGGTTACTAAGCGCAGGGCCGCGCTTAGTAACCCGATGTTTACCCTGGTTACCAGCATAAAAGTAAAAAAACAAACAAACACTACATACTTACCTTCCGCTGTCTGTCCCTCTGACGTCACCGCTCTGCTTTCCGGCCGCTGTGCTTACACAGGGCAGAGAAGCAGAGCGCCGAGGGACAGACACCGGAATGTAAGTATGTATTGTTTATTTTTTTTATTTACTTTTACGCTGGTAACCAGGGTAAACATCGGGTTACTAAGCGCGGCCCTGCGCTTAGTAACCCAATGTTTACCCAGGTTACCAGTGAAGACATCGCTGAATCGGCGTCACACACGTCGATTCAGCGATGTCAGCAGGAAGTCCAGCGACGAAATAAAGTGCTGGACTTTCTGCAGCGACCAACGACATCACAGCAGGATTCTGATCGCTGCTGCATGTCAAACTGAACGATATCGCTAGCCAGGACGCTGCAACATCACGGATCGCTAGCGATATCGTTTGTGACGGTACCTTTAGAGTTCGGGCTAAAGTTAGGGTTGGGGCTAAAGTTTGGGTTTGGATTACATTTACGGTTGGGATTAGGGTTGGGCTTAGGGTTGAGGTTAAAGTTGAGGTTAAAGTTAGGGTTGGGACTAAAGTTAGGGTTAGAGCTACAGTTAGGGTTAGGGCTACAGTTAGGGTTGGGGTTAGGGTTGGGCTAAAGTTAGGGTTGGGGCTAGGGTTAGGGTTGGGGCTAAAGTTAGGGTTAGGGTTGGGGCTAAAGTTAGGGTTAGGGTTGGGGCTAAAGTTAGGGTTTGGATTACATTTACGGTTGGGATTAGGGTTAGGGGTGTGGTTAGGGTTGGGGTTAGGGGTGTGTTTGAGTTAGGGTTTCAGTTAGAATTGAGGGGTTTCCACTGTTCAGGCACATCAGGGGCTCTCCAAACGCGACATGGGGTCCGATCTCAATTCCAGCCAATTTTGCGTTGAAAAAGTAAAGCAGTGTTCCTTCCTTTCCCGAGCTCTCCCGTGCGCCCAAACAGGGGTTTACCCCAACAGGTTATCAGCGTATTCGGGACAAATTGGACAACAACTCTTGAGGTCCAATTTCTCCTGTTACCCTTGGGAAAATACAAAACTGGGGGCTGTAAGGCAGTGACTGGTGTCATATGCGAGGGTCGCTATGTATCCCCCAGGATGTGCTTAGAAGCATATTAGATCCGCTGGAGTGCCCTGTGCTCACAGCAGGTTTGCCTGTGAGTCACAGGGAAGAATAAAAGTGAGTGTGAACTGGATCAAGTTATTTGACCCAGAAATTATTCAGGAAAACCTGGTATGGGCTTTTATTTTTGAAACGGACTGCAGGAAGGTAGTGGGGCCGGTCCGTTTCCTCCAGCCCAGATCTTATAGTGGCCCATGGCCATAGAATCTGGAGGATAGAAAAAAAAAACCCTGCAAGAGAGTTTGGGTGTGTCAGTGTTGGTCTGGGAGTCAGACCTAGCAGGAGGCTTATGAGGAGCTCTTTCCCTGTGGAGCAACACGGGCCCTGAAAAGCCTGACACCCCAGCATATACGGGGGGTGTAATACGCTCACAGCAGCGGATTGTGGACTGTTGTTATTTTTCCCGGCTGCACACTGAAGGACTTGTTGCTTATGTTTTCGGTTTGTGAGTATGCTGTGAAATAAACAAGACTTTATTTGAACTTTATATGGGTCACTGCCTATTCACTGCACAGCAAGGACATCGCTATGTCACATTTGGTTGGAGAATGCGGAGCAGTGTGAATTAAGGCATACCCCAGCATCATTTGCATGTCTGTTATTAAGCCTGCTACATTACAATTCAGGCCTACAGGCAAAATGGAGTAGATCCTGAGGCAGCTGGTCCTCACACAGCAACAACAGCAACAAACGAATAACCTGTTGCTGCAGCAAATTACAGCCCTGCGTGAGGCACCTCCAGCACCAACTCCGTAACGTCGCGATGCCCGAGACAAGGTCTGCTCCGCTTTAAGGAAATTGAGTCCGGAAGATGACGTGGAAGCTTTCCTCACGGCAGAGCGGGAGAATCTGCCAGCAGCACAGTGGGCTGAAGTTGTGGCTCCGTTCTTGAGGGGTGATGCGCTAAAGGCCTACTTTGACCTCAGTCGGGAGGATGCCCAGGACTATTCCAAGCTAAAAGGTGAGATACTTGCCCGACTGGGGGTTAATACTTATGTGAGAGCTCAACGGGTGTTTTCTTGGACTTTTGTGGAAGCCCAGCCTGTCCGGTCTCAGATTTTTGACTTACTGCAGCTTGTGAAACGGTGGCTCCAACCTGAGACTTTAACCACAAGTCAGATAGTGGAGAGGGTGGTGGTCGACTGACTGGTAAGGGCTCTGCCAGCAGCCATACAGCGTTGGGTGGGTCAAGGGGACCCGGGTACCCTAGACCAGGTTGTAGGTCTGATAGAGCGATATAAGGCCACCCAGGACTTTATACGGGACACTGCTCCGCTTCGGCTGTCACGTAAGGCTCCGCCAGCTCAGGAGTCTGAGAAAAGTCCACGGCCCTCCACTGGGACAAGACCGGACCGAGTCCGTGCTGAGGGGTTGTCTCGGAAAGAGAGTGACCACAGACCTGTGTCCCCTAAACTGGCTCCAAGGTTACCTCGTGCCACAGTCATTATGTGTTGGCGGTGCCAAGAACCTGGACATGTGGTTGCTAATTGCCCCCTAACAACAGAACCCATGGACTGCGGGTATACCCGCCGCGTGTCTATGTATGCCCAGCCAGTCTGCATTGCCACTACAGACCCTGCCGGTACCGAACCTCAGCTGTGCAGAGTGCTCATTAACGGGTACCAGACGGATGCTCTCTTGGACTCGGGGAGCTTGGTGACCCTGGTACACGGGTCCCTGGATGCTGGGGACAGTCCTAATGGACGAAAGGTGGCGGTAGTGTGCATACATGGGGACCTCCGAGAGTACCCGACTGCGGAGGTCACGTTCTCCACCCCATGTGGAGAGATAAAACATGTGGTGGGAGTGGTAAAGACTCTTCCGTATGGGACTGTGATGGGTAGAGACTTGCCGTTGTTCTGGTCCCTCTGGGAGACCAGAGTTAACCCTCTCAGGGTAAAAAGCATTCCGGGTGCGGAACCCAAAGATCCCGAGTCAGGGACACCTGCCGTAAGGGTCGCCACGATAGGGACAGTGTGTAATCCCGATAGGTTTCCCCTAGAGGTATTGGCAGGAGAAGTGGAAGAAAATCCACCAATTCCTGAGCTGGAGGTGTCACCTGGTAAGTTTGGGACTGCCCAGCTCCAGGATCCCACTCTGACCCGGGCAAGGGCAAGAGTAATCGAGGTGAATGGGGTGGCACAACAACCTGGTGCAGAAAAGGAGTTTCCCCGGATGACGGTCAACCAGGAGTTACTGTACAGGGTTGATAAAATCCGGGATGAGGTGGTGGAACAACTGGTAGTGCCCCAACCCTATCGTCGGGCGGTGCTCGACATGGCTCACACTCACATGTTGGAGGGGCACTTGGGGGCCAAAAAGACGTTAGAGCGCATATTACAGAGGTTTTTTTGGCCTGGTGTCTACGCTGAGGTTACAAAGTACTGTGACACATGTCCTGAGTGTCAACTAACCTCACCCACCACGAACTACCGGAGTCCATTAGTGCCTCTGCCCATCATAGAAGTACCCTTTGAGCGGATAGCGATGGATCTGGTGGGACCAATAGTAAAATCTGCCCGGGGCCATCAGCACATATTAGTAGTCGTAGACTACGCCACCCGGTATCCAGAGGCGATACCGCTCCGGCACACTTCGGCTAAACTAATAGCCCGTGAACTGTTTGCCATGTTTTGGTGCCTTGGACTTCCCAAGGAGATCCTTACAGATCAGGGAACCCCTTTTATGTCTAAAGTGACTAGGGAGCTATGTAAATTGCTCCAAATTAAACAGTTGCGTACATCAGTGTACCATCCACAAACCGATGGGTTGGTCGAGAGGTTTAATAAGACCCTCAAGGCCATGCTCAAAAAGGTGGTCGCCAAGGATGGGAAGGATTGGGATATGTTATTGCCATATTTAATGTTCGCCATACGCGAGGTACCACAGGCGTCCACAGGGTTCTCCCCATTTGAGCTATTGTATGGCAGGCACCCGAGGGGACTGCTGGATGTAGCCAAAGAGCCGTGGGAACAGGAGCCCACTCCACATAAGAGTGTTATCGAGTATGTGGCAAGTATGCAGGATCGGATTGCAGTCGTGCAACCCATAGTAAAGGAGCATCTGTTGGATGCCCAGGCCGCTCAGAGCCGTACCTATAATAAAAGGGCCACGGTCAGGACCTTTAAAGAAGGAGACCGGGTGTTGGTACTAGTACCCACCCCAGAGAGTAAACTCAAGGCCAAATGGCAAGGGCCTTATGAGATACGGGGGAAGGTGGGGGAAGTGAATTACAAAGTATACCAACCCAGGAAAAGAAAACCTGAGCAGTTGTACCATGTAAACCTGCTAAAGGCCTGGAAGGACCGAGAATGTTTGGTCACAGATGTAACTACGGTCATACAATCGGAGGTCCCTCTGGCCCTGGCCAAGGACACAGCCAGGTGTGAGGTAAAAGTCAATGATGCCCTCACAAAACAGCAGCGGCGGGAGGCTCGAGCTTTGGTACAGCAGAATATTGATGTATTCTCAGAGCTGCCCGGGCGAACCTCAGTGATTCAGCATGACATTGTCACTGAGCCCCGGGTAAAGGTGCGGATGAAACCGTACAGAGTGCCAGAAGCCCGAAGGCAAGCCATCGCGGCCGAGGTAAAGCAAATGCTTCAGTTGGGAGTCATTGAGGAGTCCCGAAGTGAGTGGGCTAGCCCCATTGTACTAATACCAAAACCTGATGGGTCATTACGCTTCTGTAATGACTTTAAGAAGTTAAATGAAGTGTCAAAATTTGACCTGTACCCCATGCCACGGGTGGACGAGCTAATTGAGAGACTGGGGAAGGCCCAGTACTTCACCACGCTGGATCTCACAAAAGGTTACTGGCAGGTTCCCTTAACAGGGTCAGCTAAAGAAAAGACTGCTTTTATAACCCCAGAGGGTCTCTATCAATACGTTGTCTTACCTTTTGGGTTACATGGGGCTCCGGCCACATTCCAGAGGCTGATGGACATTGTGTTAGCGCCACATAGAGATTACGCATCGGCCTATTTGGATGACATAGTCATCTTTAGTACCGACTGGGATACCCATCTGACCCAGGTACAAGCAGTGCTGGAGTCTCTTAGAGCCGCAGGGTTAACAGCAAACCCAAAGAAATGCGCGATAGGTCTCACGGAAGCCCGGTACTTAGGATACGTGATCGGCCGGGGGGTTATCAAACCTCAAGTGAACAAAATTGAGGCCATTCAAAACTGGTCCAAGCCCTTAAGTTCCAAACAAGTGAGGGCATTCCTTGGCATCATTGGTTATTACCGTTGATTTATACCCAATTTTGCTGGTAAATCGGCTTCCCTAACGGACCTGTTAAAAGGGAAGAAAACGGTGATGGTCAAGTGGAATCCTCAAGCAGAGGAAGCTTTCCAGTCCCTGAAGTCGGCGTTGTGTGGACAGCCGGTCCTCATCAGCCCTGACTTCAAGAAAACCTTTGTTGTGCAAACCGATGCTTCACAGGTAGGCTTAGGAGCGGTGCTATCGCAAGATGTGAACGGGGATGAGCATCCAGTCACCTATTTAAGCAGGAAACTGACCCAGGCAGAGAAAAATTATAGCGTAGTGGAGAAGGAGTGCTTGGCGATTAAATGGGCCTTGGAGTCTCTACGCTACTATTTGCTCGGGTGTCAGTTTCGGCTGGTAACGGACCATTCACCCCTTGTCTGGATGAGAAATGCAAAAGAGAGGAATGCCCGAGTCACCAGATGGTTCTTGTCCTTACTAAACTTCAGCTTCTCTGTGGAACATCGGGCTGGGAAGTCACAGGGAAATGCCGATGCCCTGTCACGGGCACCATGTATGCTGACAAATGTTCAACCCCACAAGTCTGAACAGTGGGGGGGGGGGGGTATGTAAGGCAGTGACTGGTGTCATATGCGAGGGTCGCTATGTATCCCCCAGGATGTGCTTAGAAGCATATTAGATCCGCTGGAGTGACCTGTGCAGGGAAGAATAAAAGTGAGTGTGAACTGGATCAAGTTATTTGACCCAGAAATTATTCAGGAAAACCTGGTATGGGCTTTTATTTTTGAAACAGACTGCAGGAAGGTAGTGGGGCCGGTCCGTTTCCTCCAGCCCAGATCTTATAGTGGCCCATGGCCATAGAATCTGGAGGATAGAAAAAAAAAAACCCTGCAAGAGAGTTTGGGTGTGTCAGTGTTGGTCTGGGAGTCAGACCTAGCAGGAGGCTTATGAGGAGCTCTTTCCCTGTGGAGCAACACGGGCCCGGCAGAGCCTGAAAAGCCTGACACCCCAGCATATACGGGGGGTGTAATACGCTCACAGCAGCGGATTGTGGAATGTTGTTATTTTTCCCGGCTGCATACTGAAGGACTTGTTGCTTATGTTTTCGGTTTGTGAGTATGCTATGAAATAAACAAGACTTTATTTGAACTTTATATGGGTCACTGCCTATTCACTGCACAGCAAGGACATCGCTTCGTCACAGGGCTAAAAAATAATTTGTTTGGAAAAAAACTATTTTTTATTTTTCCGGCTATGCGTTATAAACTGTAGTGAAAGACTTGGGGGTTCACAGTTCTCATAACACATCTAGATAAGTTCCTTGGGGGGGTCTAGTTTCCAATATGGGGTCACTTGTGGGGGGTTTCTACTGTTTAGGTACATCAGGGGCTCTGTAATCGCAATGTGATGCCTGCAGACCATTCCATCTAAGTCTGCATTCCAAACGGTGCTCCTTCCCTTGCAAGCTCTGCCATGCGCCCAAATAGTAGTTTGCTCCCACATATGGGGTATCAGCGTACTGAGGACAAATTGGACAACAACTTTTGGGGTCCAAGTTCTCCTGTTACCGTATATACTCGAGTATAAGCCGACCCGAGTATAAGCCGACCCCCCTAATTTTGTCACAAAAAACTGGGAAAACTTATTGACTCGAGTATAAGCCTAGGGTGGAAATGCAGTGTTTATACTGGCCCCATAGATGCCCCAATACAGTGCTCTGCAGTGTTTATACTGGCCCCATAGATGCCCCAATACAGTGCTCTGCAGTGTTTATACTGGCCCCATAGATGCCCCAATACAGTGCTCTGCAGTGTTTATAGTGGCCCCATAGATGCCCCAATACAGTGCTCTGCACTGTTTATATTGGCCCCATAGATGCCCCAATACAGTGCTCTGCACTGTTTATATTGGCCCCATAGATGCCCCAATACAGTGCTCTGCAGTGTTTATACTGGCCCCATAGATGCCCCAATACAGTGCTCTGCAGTGTTTATAGTGGCCCCATAGATGCCCCAATACAGTGCTCTGCACTGTTTATATTGGCCCCATAGATGCCCCAATACAGTGCTCTGCACTGTTTATATTGGCCCCATAGATGCCCCAATACAGTGCTCTGCAGTGTTTATACTGGCCCCATAGATGCCCCAATACAGTGCTCTGCAGTGTTTATACTGGCCCCATAGATGCCCCAATACAGTGCTCTGCAGTGTTTATATTGGCCCCATAGATGCCCCAATACAGTGCTCTGCAGTGTTTATACTGGCCCCATAGATGCCCCAATACAGTGCTCTGCAGTGTTTATACTGGCCCCATAGATGCCCCAATACAGTGCTCTGCAGTGTTTATATTGGCCCCATAGATGCCCCAATACAGTGCTCTGCAGTGTTTATACTGGCCCCATAGATGCCCCAATACAGTGCTCTGCAGTGTTTATACTGGCCCCATAGATGCCCCAATACAGTGCTCTGCAGTGTTTATATTGGCCCCATAGATGCCCCAATACAGTGCTCTGCAGTGTTTATACTGGCCCCATAGATGCCCCAATACAGTGCTCTGCAGTGTTTATACTGGCCCCATAGATGCCCCAATACAGTGCTCTGCAGTGTTTATATTGGCCCCATAGATGCCCCAATACAGTGCTCTGCAGTGTTCATAGTGACCCCATAGATGCCCCAATACAGTGCTCTGCAGTGTTCATAGTGGCCCCATAGATGCCCCAATACAGTGCTCTGCAGTGTTCATAGTGGCCCATAGATGCCCCACATTAATCTGTGCGATGGCCGCTGCTGCTGCAATAAAAAAAAAAAAAGCCATACTCACCTCGCTACTTGCAGCTCCCAGCGTCTGGTCCCGGCGTCTGTCTGCACTGACTGATCAGGCAGAGGGCGCCGCGCACACTAGTGCGTCATCGCGCCCTCTGACCTGAACAGTCAGAGCGCAGATAGACGCCGGGAAGATGGATCGGCGGCTGGAACGAGGACAGGTGAATATAACATACTCACCTAGTCCTGGCGATCCTCGCGCTGTCCCCTCCTGTCTTCCGCGCTGCAGCTTCTTTCTCTGTCAGCGGTCACCGGCACCGCTGACAGAGAAATGAATACGCGGCTCCGCCCCTATGGGAGGTGGAGCTGCTTATTCATATCTCTAATGAGCGGTCCCACGTGACCGCTGAAGAGAGGAAGAAGCTGCAGCGCGGAAGCCCGTGGGACGGCAGGGACAGCGCGAGGATCGCTGGGACTAGGTAAGTATACCCCAGCGCCCTCACCCCCTCACCCGCCGACCCTGCCACTACCGTGACTCGAGTATAAGCCGAGGGGGGCACTTTCAGCCCAAAAATTTGGGCTGAAAATCTCGGCTTATACTCGAGTATATACGGTACTTTTGGGAAAATACAAAACTGGGGGCTAAAAAATAATTTTTGTGGAAAAAAAATAATTTTTATTTTCACGGCTCTGCGTTATAAACTGTAGTGAAACACTTGGCAGTTCAAAGTGCTCACCACACATCTAGATAAGTTCCTTAGGGGGTCTACTTTCCAAAATGGTGTCACTTGTGGGGGGTTTCAATTTTTAGGCACATCAGGGCTCTCCAAATGCGACATGGCGTCCTATCTCAATTACAGTCAATTTTGCATTGAAAAGTCAAATGGCGCTCCTTCCCTTCTGAGCTCTGCCATGCGCCCAAACAGTGGTTTACCTCCACATATGGGGTATCAGCATACTCAGAACAAATTGTTCAACAACCTTTGGGGTCCAATTTCTCCTGTTACTCTTGGTAAAATAAAACAAATTAAAGCTAAAATAATTTTTTTGTGAAAAAAAATGTTAAACGTTAACTTTTTTTAAACATTCCAAAAATTCCTGTGAAACACCTGAAGGGTTAATAAACTTCTTGAATGTGGTTTTGAGCACCTTGGGGGTGCAGTATTTAGAATGGTGTCACACTTGGTTATTTTCTGTCATATAGACCCCTCAAAATGACTTCAAATGAGATGTGGTCCCTAAAAAAATGGTGTTGTAAAAATGAGAAATTGCTGGTCAACTTTTAACCCTTATAACTTCCTAACAAAAAAAAATGTTGGTTCCAAAATTGTGCTGATGTAAAGTAGACATGTGGAAAATGTTACTTATTAAGTATTTTGTGTGACATAACTATTGTGATGTAAGGGCATAACAATTCAAATTCGGAAAATTGCGAAATTTTCAAAATTTTCGCCAAATTTCCTTTTTTTCACAAATAAATGCAGGTAATATCAACGAAATTTTACGACTAACATGAAGTACAATATGTCATGGGAAAAAAATGGCAAAATCACCGGGATCCGTTGAAGCGTTCCAGAGTTATAACCTCATAAAGGGACAGTGGTCAAAATTGTAAAAATTGGCCCGGTTATTAACGTGCAAACCACCCTTGGGGGGTAAAGGAGTTAAACATTTTTTTGGGGGGTAAAAATACCCATTGAAA
Organism: Ranitomeya imitator; assembly: GCF_032444005.1. NCBI lineage: Eukaryota > Metazoa > Chordata > Amphibia > Anura > Dendrobatidae > Ranitomeya > Ranitomeya imitator. The sequence continues at coordinate 720,405,460 of NC_091282.1, read as the reverse complement.
AAAATGCAAGTACCTTAATGTCACTGTTGTGTGCAGAAAGTCTGCAACAAAAAAACTAACCAAATACTCATCGTGGGAACGTAGCCTATGGGATTAAAACTTTGCTTGATTTTAGCAAAAAAGTTGAAAAAACCTAGATGGCTCAAAGAGCAAACTATACTCAAATCAATATCTTTCTCTGATCGCTATACCAGTGCTTGGGGTAAAAGGGCTTCAGGAATGGAATGGTGGAAGGGACACTGGAAGTGCTTATTGCTTCGGGCGCTAGCAAACCGCATACACCATTGCATCTAGTAGTCAGCCTACCAAGGCACCATACACAGGTAGCAGGGGGCCATTGTTCACACTTGTGGAAAAGAATCTTTTGCATCAGCTTTACACATCCCTGACTGTTACAGACCAGTGGGAGCTTATATGATGGCCCTAATTGGTGTCAGACTGGGGAGCCAAGGGCCCACCAGAAACCAACTCCAGGGCCTCACTTTTATGCTACATGCAAATGTGACATTATCCTCAATCACAAATTTATATAACAATGAACTGAGTAGATTGTTAAATTTATAAGATGCCATCTCTGTCTGTATATAGTAATTTAAGTATATTGTGCCAAGTACTGCTCATATGAGAGTGGGACCCACCAGAGAATTCTCCTGTAAGCCAGTCCGAGCCTGGGCGTATGGACAGAATTGTGAATCCTTCATTTGAAGTTCTCTGATTTACATAAAGTTTAATCAGTGCATAATAAAGTGTCTTGCAATTCTATATGTATGTATCTGTACAACCAAGGAAAGACCTGCCACAGGCCACCCCGAAGCACAAATACGTTCCTCATCATAGATACAGACTGTTTGTGCTTCGGGGCAGTCTGTGGGCAGGCCTTTATTTGGTTTCTGTGGCTTGGAGGAGGATGATAAGACTCTGCCCACAGTCCCGCCCTTTAGCACCGGCATCTCATTAACTGAAAACTTCCAACACATTGCACAAGAACTACAGGACAGATTTCTTCACCCCACGTATCATTTTAATCAGTGTAACAACGGCAACATGACTGTATATGTAGTTTACTTAGCAAAATTCTGCTGACAGGTTTATTTTAACTGCAGGATCCAACTACACAGGGTATATGTGTATACATTATTATTTTTTTTTTTAAATTAAATAATAATTATTTTTTTATTTTAAAAACATTTGTAACATTAAAAATGTTTTTTTGGGGGAGCGTTTACAAACTTTGCTAATCTTTTGGAAGAAATAGGATCTTCGAATCCAGTTGAAATCCCAGCAGCCCTGATGATCTCTGTGATGACTTCCTATTAGTGATGAGCGAATATACTCGTTACTCGAGATTTCCCGAGCACGCTTGGGTGTCCTCCGTGTATTTTTTGGTGTTCGGAGATTTAGTTTTCATCCCAGCAGCTGAATGATTTACATCTCTTAGCCAGCTTGATAACGTGGGGATTCCCTAGCCACCAGGCAACCCCCATATGTACTTATGCTGGCTAACAGATGTGAATCATTCAGGCGATGAGAAAAGGGGTTACATACAGGGTTATAGATATCATTTACAGTACACAAATTTACGATGACAGACTGGTACAGAGGGGAGAGGACCCTTTCTTTGCGGACTTACATTCTATGGGATACTGGGGAAGAGACAGAAGGTCGGGGATGCGGCTGCTCGGGTGGTTGGTGAGGCGGCAGTCACCAATATAGCCATTCAACTAGCCTCCATAGTCATTGTCCGCACATCACCACTTACGCACTGATTGGCTGCAGTGGTCAGGACGTTATCACTGCAAGAGTGGCATGTGCTTTGGACTGGCAACTTATTGTTTTGTCTTAAGACATTCCTGTTTTTCTGTATTCTTTTTTTTTTAATCTCTGAAAACCCTCTTTAAAAAGAAAAATTGCTTCAATAAAGCCAAGTTGTAATTAACCAGGGAATTGGAGATTGACCCTATAACCCATCACTGTCCTTTTTGTAGGTGATTCCATGATGTAAAGATTGAGATTTTATACTTATACTAGCTGAAGAGCCCGGCGTTGCCTGGGCATAGTAAATATCTGTGGTTAGTTATAGCACGTCACTTCTCTTATTTTCCCATCACTCCTCTCATTTTCCCAATCACATCTTTAATTTTCCCCCTCACATCTCTCATTTTCTCCCTCACACCTCTCATTTTCTCCCTCACTCCTCATTCCCGCCTAACACTTGTCATTTCGACCTCACATCTGTCATTTTCCGATCACTACACTATTTTCCCTCACTCCTCTCATTTTGCACTCACACCTTTTCATTTTCACCTCACACCTCTCATTTTCACCTCAGTATATACATGTTTGTCATCTCCCTTATATATAGTATACACCTGTATGTCATCTCCTGTATATAGTATATACCTGTATGTCATCTCCCCTGTATATAGTATATACCTGCTGTGTGTCATCTCCCCTGTATATAGTATATACCTGTATGTCATCTCCTCCTATATATAGTAAATACCTGTATGTCCTCTCCTCCTATATATAGTATATACCTGTATGTCCTCTCCTCCTATATATAGTATATACCTGTATGTCATCTCCTTCTATATATAGTATATACCTGTATGTCATCTCCTCCTGTATATAGTATATACCTGTGTCATCTCCCCTGTATATAGTATATATCTGTGTCATCTCCTCCTGTATATAGTATATACCTGTATGTCATCTTCTATATATAGCATATACCTGTATGTCATCTCCTGTATATAGTATATACCTGTAGGTAATCTGCTCCTGTATATAGTATATACAGTGGGGCAAAAAAGTATTTAGTCAGTCAGCAATAGTGCAAGTTCCACCACTTAAAAAGATGAGAGGCGTCTGTAATTTACATCATAGGTAGACCTCAACTATGGGAGACAAAGTGAGAAAAAAAAATCCAGAAAATCACATGGTCTGTTTTTTTAACATTTTATTTGCATATTATGGTGGAAAATAAGTATTTGGTCAGAAACAAAATTTAATCTCAATACTTTGTAATGTATCCTTTGTTGGCAATGACAGAGGTCAAACGTTTTCTGTAAGTCTTCACAAGGTTGCCACACACTGTTGTTGGTATGTTGGCCCATTCCTCCATGCAGATCTCCTCTAGAGCAGTGATGTTTTTGGCTTTTCGCTTGGCAACACGGACTTTCAACTCCCTCCAAAGGTTTTCTATAGGGTTGAGATCTGGAGACTGGCTAGGCCACTCCAGGGCCTTGAAATGCTTCTTACGAAGCCACTCCTTCGTTGCCCTGGCGGTGTGCTTTGGATCATTGTCATGTTGAAAGACCCAGCCACGTTTCATCTTCAATACCCTTGCTGATGGAAGGAGGTTTGCACTCAAAATCTCACGATACATGGCCCCATTCATTGTTTCATGTACCCGGATCAGTCGTCCTGGCCCCTTTGCAGAGAAACAGCCCCAAAGCATGATGTTTCCACCACCATGCTTTACAGTAGGTATGGTGTTTGATGGATGCAACTCAGTATTCTTTTTCCTCCAAACACGACAAGTTGTGTTTCTACCAAACATTTCCAGTTTGGTTTCATCAGACCATAGGACATTCTCCCAAAACTCCTCTGGATCATCCAAATGCTCTCTAGCAAACTTCAGACGGGCCCGGACGTGTACTGGCCTAAGCAGTGGGACACGTCTGGCACTGCAGGATCTGAGTCCATGGTGGCGTAGTGTGTTACTTATGGTAGGCCTTGTTACATTGGTCCCAGCTCTCTGCAGTTCATTCACTAGGTCCCCCCGCGTTGTTCTGGGATTTTTGCTCACCGTTCTTGTGATCATTCTGACCCCACGGGGTGGGATTTTGCGTGGAGCCCCAGATCGAGGGAGATTATCAGTGGTCTTGTATGTCTTCCATTTTCTAATTATTGCTCCCACTGTTGATTTCTTCACTCCAAGCTGGTTGGCTATTGCAGATTCAGTCTTCCCAGCCTGGTGCAGGGCTACAATTTTGTTTCTGGTGTCCTTTGACAGCTCTTTGGTCTTCACCATAGTGGAGTTTGGAGTCAGACTGTTTGAGGGTGTGCACAGGTGTCTTTTTATACTGATAACAAGTTTAAACAGGTGCCATTACTACAGGTAATGAGTGGAGGAAAGAGGAGACTCTTAAAGAAGAAGTTACAGGTCTGTGAGAGCCAGAAATCTTGATTGTTTGTTTCTGACCAAATACTTATTTTCCACCATAATATGCAAATAAAATGTTAAAAAAACAGACAATGTCTTTTTCTGGATTTTTTTTTCTCAGTTTGTCTCCCATAGTTGAGGTCTACCTGTGATGTAAATTACAGACGCCTGTCATCTTTTTAAGTGGTGGAACTTGCACTATTGCTGACTGACTAAATACTTTTTTGCCCCACTGTACCTGTGTGTCATCTCCTCCTGTATATAGTATATACCTGTATGTCATCTCCTCCTGTATATAATATGTACCTGTATGTCATCTCCTCCTCTATATAGTATATACTTGTGTGTCATCTCTCCTGTATATAGTATATATCTGTGTGTCATCTCCCCTGTATATAGTATATACCTGTGTGATCTCCTGTATTAGACCTCGTTAACACGTTATTTGCTCAGTATTTTTACCTCAGTATTTGTAAGATAAATTTGCAGCCTGATAAATCCCCAGCCAACAGGAAGCCCTCCCCCTGGCAGTATATATTAGCTCACACATACACATAATAGACAGGTCATGTGACTGACAGCTGCTGTATTTCCTATATGGTACATTTGTTGCTCTTGTAGTTTGTCTGCTTATTAATCAGATTTTTATTTTTGAAGGCTAATACCAGACTTGTGTGTGTTTTAGGGCGAGTTTCGTCTGTCAAGTTGTGTGTGTTGAGTTGTGTGTGGCGACATGCATGTAGCGACTTTTGTGAGATGAGTTTTGTGTGGCAACATGCGTGTAGCAACTTTTTGTGTGTCGAGTTGCATGTGACAGGTTAGTGTAGCAAGTTGTGTGCAGCAAGTTTTGCGCATGGCGAGTTTTGCACGTGGTGAGTTTTATGTCTGGTGCCTAGTGTTGAGCGATACCGTCCGATACTTGAAAGTATCGGTATCGGATAGTATCGGCCGATACCCGAAAAATATCGGATATCGCCGATACCGATATCCGATACCAATACAAGTCAATGGGACATCAAGTATCGGAAGGTATTCTCATGGTTCCCAGGGTCTGAAGGAGAGGAAACTCTCCTTCAGGCCCTGGGATCCATAGGGATGTGTAAAATAAAGAATTAAAATAAAAAATATTGATATATTTACCTCTCCGGCGGCCCCTGAACTCAGCGCGGGTAACCGGCAGGCTTCTTTGTTCAAAATCAGCGCTTTTAGGACCTGAGAATCACGTCCCGGCTTCTGATTGGTCGCGGGCCGCCCATGTGACCGCCATGCGACCAATCACAAGCCGCGACGTCACCGCAAGCTATTAACGTGCTCATTTTTAAAAATGAGCGCGTTAATGGCTTTCAAAGACATAGCGGCTTGTGATTGGTCGCGTGGCCGCGACCAGTCACAAGCCGCTACGTCTTTGAAAGCCATTAACGCGCTCATTTTTAAAAATGAGCACGTTAATAGCTTGCGGTGATGTCGCGGCTTGTGATTGATCGCGGCCACGCGACCAATCACAAGCCGCTACGTCTTTGAAAGCCATTAACGCGCTCATTTTTAAAAATGAGCGCGTTAATAGCTTGCGGTGACGTCGCGGCTTGTGATTGGTCGCGTGGCCGCGACCAATCACAAGCCGCTACGTCTTTGAAAGTCATTAACGCGCTCATTTTTAAAAATGAGCGCGTTAATAGCTTGCGGTGACGTCGCGGCTTGTGATTGGTCGCGGCCACGCGACCAATCACAAGCCGCTACGTCTTTGAAAGCCATTAACGCGCTCATTTTTAAAAATGAGCGCGTTAATAGCTTGCGGTGACATCGCGGCTTGTGATTGGTCGCGGCCACGCGACCAATCACAAGCCGCTACGTCTTTGAAAGCCATTAACGCGCTCATTTTTAAAAATGAGCGCGTTAATAGCTTGCGGTGACGTCGCGGCTTGTGATTGGTCGCGTGGCCGCGACCAATCACAAGCCGCTACGTCTTTGAAAGTCATTAACGCGCTCATTTTTAAAAATGAGCGCGTTAATAGCTTGCGGTGACGTCGCGGCTTGTGATTGGTCGCGGCCACGCGACCAATCACAAGCCGCTACGTCTTTGAAAGCCATTAACGCGCTCATTTTTAAAAATGAGCGCGTTAATAGCTTGCGGTGACGTCGCGGCTTGTGATTGGTCGCGGCCACGCGACCAATCACAAGCCGCTACGTCTT